>NW_022681463.1:32479562-34999562 GCF_009764315.1 Trachypithecus francoisi | reverse complement strand
ACAGGGTTTGTGATCACACATCTAGTATTACATTTTGAACCAGATTATCCAATGAGGTGGACCAGCCCTGAAGCTCTTACTCATATTGGTAGAATGTGACACTGGAATTAACCTTCAAGTGGTGCTCCAGGGGCAGACTGAACCTTGAGGGGGCATAACATGAGATAGGGTGGTTGGAGAGGGACTGATGTCTTTTGAATATCAATTAAGTGCTAGACACTATCCTAAGTGCTTTTGGCATGCTATCAGATTAATGAGATACATTTTTTTTTAGAGACATTTTACTGATGATAAAACTGAGAAGCAGTAAATGGCATTATTTACATGTCTAGCTTTTTGAAAAGACTAAGAAACTTATCTCTGGGAAAATAAGGCAAAGACTGACAGTGTGTACATTGTTTGAAGGTTTATTCAGCTTTAAAATGCTTCTAATAAACCTGTTTTTTTTTTTCCTTATCAGGAGGTTAACTCACATGAATTACTTCTTAGACTGCTAATTATCCAGATAGTTGGTTCCTCTTTTTCTCTTTGTGATTAATTATTAGTATTTCTCTAGAGCTTACCTGGCTAATGTTCTTTTGTTTCTCTCATAGGCATCACGCTAATGTCTCCAAGTGGTCAGGTGATGTGTGGTTTGTGCTATCACCTTTAGAAAATAAATCTTAGCTCAACGTTCTCCAAACTTTCAGATGTTTTTCAGGACAAAAATCTTTACTGTTTCAACACAATTGAAAGTGAAGCACGCTTAATTTTTCTGTTTAAATATTTATTCCAAGTGACTCAATCATATAATAAAAGTGTTTCTGCAGTCATTAGTCATTTAGCAAACACACACAAAAAAGAAAAAAAGATAGAAAACATACATATTGCGGAGTAAGACATATTACAGCCATCAAATATTAAAAGGTTTGGTATAAAATATTGCAGTTTCACAGTACACATTTATATATAGGTAGCTACTACTTAAGACAGATCAAGCTAAGGGATACATGGATGATCTTACTACGTTTAAGTATATTCTTTTGATAAAACACTAAATATGTGATATATGCTTTATGTAAAATGCATAACTATTTATTCATACCAGAAAGAAACATGCAATAATTTTAGTAATGTACACACAAAATCTCAAAGAGGAACTATCTGGAGGAGTTTTAAATAACACTTATTGTCTGTCTATCATATTTTGAAGACTGTTAGCATAATTGTTGTTGCAGTAATACAATTGTATTACAAAGTTTACTGATTCATTTACTCTTGGGAAAAACTATTCTAGGCACAAAGTTCTATATAGAATGAATTAACTTCATGTATTAGTCTCTTCAGGCTGCTATGACAAAAATAACATAGACTAGAGGTAGTTAATAAGCCAACCCTGTAAACCCTGTAAATTTGTTTCTCAAAGTTCTGGAGGCTTTAAATCTGAAATCAGGATGCTGGCAGATTCAAAGTCTGTTGAGGACTGGCTTCAGAGATGGCCATTTTTCATCATAATCTCACATGACAGGGGAGGGATCTCTCCAGAGTCTCTTTAATAAAGACACTAGTCCCATTTATGAGGGCTCTGCCATCCACATCTCATATGCCCCACCTTACCTTGAGATCTGGATCTGCATATAAGAATGTTGAGGAAACACATATATCTAGTTTATTGGATAATGTTGAGGAAACACATATATCCTTGTTTTTACCCAGTAAGAACAAGGCATATAATATCTGAGATAGGCTGGGTTTTAGAGACTCTGCAGACAGGGCTGGGGACTGTGGTGAAGTGAAAGCACATGTCTGATCAGTGGTGACATTAGTTACTCAATTTCTAATGATTTTTGCCATTTATGAATAGGGAAGCAATGTGACAGATCTCTGCTTTTTCTCAAGCAAGATCATAGCTTGATTTTTTTTAATGTGAGATTTTCTTATTTTTAAAATTGGTTCTAATTAAAACTATTTATCTATTTCCTATTTCCCTTTTTACTTTATGTGAGAAATAAGTATAGTATTTCTAAGATGTAAAATTTTATATCATCTTTCTTCTTGACAGAGATTGTATGTTGTTTTACAATTCATGATGTCTACACTCTTACTTTAAATTTATACTTTCCTGAAATCATAACTAGTATGCATCTGTAGTGAAAAAATACATGTTTCTGGGCCAGAAATTATAATGTGTTAATACTGAATGTAGTCTGAAACCTGTATTAGTTCATTTTCAAACTGCTATAAAGAACTACCTAAAACTGGGTAATTTATGAAGAAAAGAAGATTAATTGACTCAGAGTTCTGCATGGCTGGGGAGGCCTCAAAAAACTTACAGTCATGGCAGAAGGCAAAGAGGAAGGAGTTATGTCTTACATAGCTGGAGCAGGAGGAAGAGAGTGAAGGTGGAAGTGCCACACACTTTTTAAATAACCAGAGGTTCTCCATGGGGGCTCTGACTCTGCAGCAGCCTTCTGCGTGAACATCCAGGCATTTTCATGCATCCTCTGAAATCTAGGTGGAGGTTCCCAAACCTCAACTCTTGTCTTCTGCATACCTTCAGGCCTAACACCACATGGAAGCCTCCAAAGCTTGGGGCTTGCACCCTCTGAAGCAATGGCCCCAGCTGTACCTTGGCCCCTTTTATCCTTGGCTGGAACTGGAGCAGCTGGGATGCAGGGTGCCATGCCCTGAGGCTGCACAGAGCAATGGGGCCCTGAGCCCAGCCCATGAAACCATTTTTCCCTTCTAAGCCTCTGGGACTGTGATGGGAGGGGCTGCTGTGAAAATGTCTAAAGTTCCCTGCAGACATTTTCCCCATTGTCTTGGGTATTAACATTTTGCTTCTCTTGTGCAAATTTCTGTATCCAGTGGCTTGAATTTCTCCCCAGAAAATGATTTTTTCTTTTCCACCGCATGGTCATGCTGCAAATTTTCCAAACATATACTCTACTTTCTTTCTTTTTTTTTTTTTGGTTTGAGATGGAGTCTTGCTCTGTCGCCTAGGCTGGAGTGCAGTGGCTTGATCTCAGCTCACTGCAAGCTCCACCTCCTGGGTTCACGCCATTCTCCTGCCTCAGCCTCCCAAGTAGCTGGGACTACAGGTGCCTGCCAGCACGCCCCGCTAATTTTTTTTTATATTTTTAGTAGAGACGGGGTTTCACCGTGTTAGCCAGGATGGTCTCGATCTCCTGACCTCGTGATCCGCCCATCTCGGCCTCCCAAAATGCTGGGATTACAGGCGTGAGCCACCGCACCCGGCCTTACTCTACTTTCTTTTTAACATAAGTTTCAATTTCAGACCGTCTCTTTGTGAACACGTATGACTGTATGCTTTCAGAAAAAGTCAGGTCACCTCTTGAATGCTTGCTGCTTAGAAATTTCTTCTGCCAGATAGCCTAAATCATTTCTCTAAAGCTTAAAGTTCCACAGATCTCTAGGGCAAGGGCAAAATGCCACCAGTCTTTTTGCTAAAGCATAGCAAGAGTCACCTTTATTCCAGTTTCCAACAAATTTCTCATCTCTATCTGAGACCACCTCAGCCTGGACTTCATTGTCCGTATCACTGTCAGCATTTGGGTCAAAACCACGCAACAAAACTCTAGGAAGTTCCAAACTTTTCCACATCTTTCTGTCTTCTTCTAAGCCCCCAAACTATTCCAACCTTTTCCCATTATCCAATTCCAAAGTCACTTCCACATTTTCAGGTATCTTTATATCAATGCCCCATTTCTCTCAGTACCAATTTTCTGTATTAGTCCATTTTCATACTGCTATGAAGAACTACCTGACACTGGGGAATTTATAATGAAAAAAGGATTAATTGACTCACAGTTCCACATGGTTGTGGAGACCCCAGGAAACTTACAATCATGGCGGGAGGCAAAGGGATAGCAAGTCATAGTGGCAGGAGAGAAAGAGAGTAAGGGGGGAAGTGCCACACCTTTAAACCATCAGATCTTATGAGAACTCACTATCACAAGAACAGGATGGGGAAAACTGCCCCCGTGATCCTATCACCTCCCACTAGGCCCCTCTCCTGACACATGAGAATTACAATTCAAGATGAAATTTGGGTGGGGACATAGAGCCAAACCATAACAACACCCATGATGGAAAAAGTTGGAATTCACTTAAAATTTTGTCAATAATCATACACTAGAATTTCATTGATTTCTCAAAAGTAGTTCAATTTATTGAATCAACTACATTGTTGATTAAAAGTATAACAAAAGGAGTTTGGAAATGCAAAATGTATCTACCTGCTTCTTTTAAAAATCACCATTGTGAAAAAGTGAACAAGAAACACAATAACAAATGACATATTTGCTACAATTTGTCAAGACCTATAATCCCCCCAAGTTTAAAATGGAAATGGTAAATGATACTCCAAACCAAAAGAAGGTCAAAAGTAAATGCTTACAGAGCATGATCAAACCAGATGCTGATTTATTTTAAAATCATAGAAAATTAAATAGTGAGCATAATAAACCCTGGAACATAAAGCTGGAGAAAAGGGCTCGACACAGGTAGATTATTTGACATTTTTTATTGGAAGAAGGTAGACCTTCAGGTACCTTTATCATATACATTTAGATTGCTTGCATGTTTTCCTTCCTTAGGAGAGATTATATATTTTATCTAGGGAAATTTCACTGGGATTACTATAAAATCAGTTTCTCTAAACAGAGAGGAGGATAGACATAAATGTCTAAGTAAAAATATGAAGTCATATAAATGTCTATATCCTAAACATTAAGACTTATAGCTCCCATTCCACACCTATGTCACATTTGCTGGTAGCCTGGCAATACTCCAGACTGGTAATTAAAAGGTCCTTCTCTGAAGAAGTTTAATGTTCCAGAAGAAATACCTCCACATTCTGATGTTTAGAAATTCCCAAAACATAGGTTGGACATCACTTTGTTGCCCATTGACGGCATATTCCATACTCTTAGAACTTGTACTCAGCTTTAATGCCTAATTTATACATATAAGTTGACAATAAATGGTCACCAAAAATACGAGAAAAAAGAGGTCCTATCCCTTCCACTCGATCACATTAGAATAGAATGCAGAATGCTCTGCTTCCAGTGGAGGCCAGATAAGTTTCTACTGGACTAATCTCTCATTGATATAACTATACACTTTGGACAAAATATTTTTAAAACTATCCAAGGGTATCAGAGAGTAAGCAAAAGCAAGAAGATACTACAGAAGACTTCACACTTGGAAGAAAGAATGGTATGAAGTAATTTCCCATTTTAAAAAATGTCTTTGTGCTAATTTCAGGCTGAAGTCTGCAGTACAGGGTGATTACTTAAGACTTTATGTTTTATAAAGTTTTTTTTTCTTTTTTTCTGTTTAAAGATTTTTATTTTTAAGGAAAGGTAGAGTTGAATGCCCTTCAGTGAAACCAGGAAGTCCTTTTGGATAAGAATTTGGAAGAAAAAAATAAATATAATGTCCTGTAAAGAAACTGTTATGTTTGTATAGGTGTATAAATGATAGAGAAAAGAAGTTAATTTTATGAAAAACTAACTTTATTATTTAAATCAAGTAAACCACTATATATTCCTGTGCACCATACTCTTCTCTAAATGCTTCACAAATATTAAATCATCTAATCCTATGAGTTGGATAATCTTAAATATACATCTTACACATGAACATATGAAAGTACTGAGAGTTTAAATAATATCCTCAAGGTCTCAAAACTAGCAAGTAGCAGAGCCGTCTTGGGTTCTGTTATGAATAGATAATCTAGTCAAACAATACTTTCTTCTCAATTTCTTTCATAATGTTAATATATTGTACAACATGGGGCCATGGCAATGTCTCAGTGCAAAGATTATGAACAGATTCTCCTTCACTCAAAACTTTGATTTGCTTAGACAGGGCTCTTTTATTTTTCGGCTTCAAAACTACTCAATTCGGGGGCATATGGCATTGCTAAAGAAAAATTACCCAATGATACCTGCTAAACCATGGTAAGGGAGACTTCATTCAGGACCATGGGGATAGGCACAGGGACCACTGCAATAGGGTCTTGCAGTTGGGGAGTGTGAGTTCAATTCTGAATATAGTGTGGGCAAGTGAGAATTTATAGACAAGGTGCAGACTCGGAGATCAGTGGATGGAAAATTACTAAGAGGAAACTTCAAGGATAAAGGGGATTCTGGTTAAACTGACCTAACAGGATTTTTGCTGAAAACAGGCTGGAGTGATTAGATGGTGGATATGAAGAACCTGATTAGACATTGAGGATGATCAGATACCAAGGATGGGGCTCTGGGGTTCTTACTAAACTAACTTACCAAGATTCTTTCCTAAAACTGAGTTTTACAAGGAAGTACACAGATGGGCCTAGGAGAAGTTTCAGAAGCCTGACTAATGTATGGCCAAGCAAAGAATCTTTGTTGATATTTAATTAAAATGCCAGACTCGGCCGGGCGCGGTGGCTCAAGCCTGTAATCCCAGCACTTTGGGAGGCCGAGACGGGCGGATCACGAAGTCAGGAGATCGAGACCATCCTGGCTAACATGGTGAAACCCCGTCTCTACTAAAAATACAAAAAACTAGCCGGGCGACGTGGCGGGCGCCTGTAGTCCCAGCTACTCGGGAGGCTGAGGCAGGAGAATGGCGTGAACCCGGGAGGCGGAGCTTGCAGTGAGCCGAGATCTGGCCACTGCACTCCAGCCTGGGCGGCAGAGCGAGACTCCGTCTCAAAAAAAAAAAAAAAAAAAAAAAAAAAAAAAAAAAAAATGCCAGACTCTTTTCCATGATAAGTCTTATCACAAATGTACTCTGCATTCGTTTTGTATATTATCACTTTACACTGAACTTGGGCCAGTGACCAGCCTTGGCAGGAGCAAAGGGTTGGGTTCCTTGCGTGACCTCTGTAGACCCACCAGGCACTTTGCTAGCACATCTGCAAACAGAGCTCTCTCCCTCATTCATCTTAGAGCTCTCCAGCGTTTCATAAGCTTTCCTTTTCTCAGGCCTTAAGAATCTCCCAGATTTCTTTGATTGCTAGCCCCTTTCTGAGAGTTGCTTCTCCACCTCTTCCTGCCTTTTGTCTTTCCTTTTCTGTTTTTTTTTTTCTCTTTTTCTTTTCATCTCTTTCCTAACTACCCTTCGCACAGAGACTCAAAGGTTGCCCCACCAACTTGGCCCACTGCCAACTTAGCAGTTCTCAGCAATACACTAGGTTTCCAGACTGTTTGGTTCAACTGCTTTATTTACATGTATATATTTTGCCCCCCCGACCCCACCTCCCGCCTTGGGAGAGCCCTCTGTGGTAAGAAAAGTCAGGTTTATTTTTGTACAGGGTGAATGTTTCACAACCTTCTTGGTAATACAAGATTGGTGTCAAACACTTTAACTCATACAGATTCTATATTTCCTTGGCAGGGAGAAAATGTATAAAATAACAAAGATATCCTATCCCTCATAATAAACACAATATAAAAATCATGTAATAAATCACAACAAAATTATACAGAGAGAGAGAGAGAGAAACTTCAGACTAATTTGGTATTAAAGTTATAGATTAACCTTAAGGAAAATTAACCTGAATTTCTGAAGGCCTATAGTCTAATGAGAAAAAGGTCTGACACCTTTTAAATTTTTCCATATAGTCTCACCTTTTATATATTTTTAACACTAAAATACCTCTGGATAAAAATACACATGCATTCTATTTATATAAAGTATTTTTTCCCTTTAATTAATGCTTGCAATCTACAATGATAGGCAAGTCAAGTATAATTTTTCTCTTTGTTATTGCACTCAAACACTCATGCGAAAATAGTAAAATGTTTTATTTTTCTTTTTTTCCTTTACTGAAATTGGTGGCTTACATCATACTGAGGGGCCCACATGAATATTTGTTTTTAAATTAGGACCATATTCTCAATTCGCTACACAATAAAGGGATTATACATTTAAAAGAACTGTATGCAATCAAGAAGAAATTTTAATTAATCACAAATAGAACTGGCCCAATGGAAATAATATGACCCGACAGTTTGAGGTTTGATCAGCACAACATAGAGATTAAGAAGACTTTTGACCTGAACAGAGTCAGAGTTGGTTCAGTCTGGAACTTTAGAAAGGGAACACTAATGGGTTCAAATCACACAATATCATTGTTTCCCATAATGCTACCATCCCATTAGCAACCAGTGAGAAACTTGCTTAGTTTTCTGTAGAAACCATCTAGTAGCATATATACCTCTGGTCCACAATGAAGCAACAGAGATTATGCCACAACAAACTATACTCTTTCTCTCATGTTCTCTATGTGCAAAAACTGAGCCAGCTCCTTTGAAGCACTAATTGACTGTCGGTATCAATTAGGGGCCTGACTGCTTTCTAACTTACATTTATGTCTCCACAGTAACCACATTGGTATTTGGGGGAGATTGGGGGTACTTACTGAAAAGTTCTTAAATATGTACAGCATAAAAGAATAACTGAGATTTTGGAAAAGCTAGTTAGAACAGGGCCCAGCAACTCTTACTTTTTAACAGCGTCTTTGTGTTGAAAGCTGAAAATTTTATTAAAATGGAATTCTTTATTAGAGTAGCAATATCAATATATAGATAAATGGATTATACAGCAAAAATATCAGCCCAAGAGAAAGAAAAACTTAATAGGAGCACTGAGAGTAAAGAACTCCAATGATGACTTCTGTCATAAGAACAATGGATAAATAAACATGACATAGAGTAAAAGACAGAGTATGTGGTGGGAAGAATTTGACTCTAATGCTAGAGAAACCTGAGTTTGCTTCTTGCTTGCCACTTGTTAGCTGGTATAACTTTTAGAAACTGAGTCCCAGTTTTCTCATATATTAAACTGAGATATTGATGTCACCTTTGCAAGTATGTTGGGGGAAATTAAGTTAACTAAAGCATATAGAATCATTTCTGGTACATAGTAGGTGCTCTGTAAATATCAGGAATTGTTATCGTCATCATGTCAGGACCTGGAAAAGAGAAAATACAAGTATAATATAAATAATGCCTAACACTGAAAATAAAAAACTCATCACTTTGAAAAAAAAAATTGGTAGACTTATTCTGTTACCTCGAATACCGAACTAAATCCAATGCATTGAAGTTATGATAAGAAATTAGAAGAGCAAGTGCTTTTCTAACAATCAGAACAGAATGGAATCTGAAATACACCTGATTGTGGATAACCACCTATCAGATTGTTAGAGATAGGATGATGCCTATAGTGAGATAAAATGGACCTAGAATTTTTATTAACCAAGATATTTTATAATTATAGTATTTCTCATTAAAAAGAAATCTATGGATTGGTGGACTTCCTGAAACTATTATAGGATAAATATTAATAATTAGTTCACAGCTATATTACAATGACAGAAAATACACTTACTAATATATAAGAAATGAAATTGGTATAGAATTATAGTAAACGGGGATTAAAATATCTGGGGTACTTACTATTATAGTTTGATATTTGGGAATTGTACATGATATGCATCAAGGAATAGTAGCAATTAAACATTCAGCCATCAAAATGATGAACAAATAATATTTAAACATAGAGTTTATATAGTTTCCAGATTACTAAAATGAAGGGAGCACTGAAATTTTACTGAAAGCAAATTGTGGTCCTTGAACATTGGTCAATAACAATTTTCTTTTTTTTTTTTTTTTTTTTTTTTGAGACGGAGTCTCGCTCTATCGCCCAGGCTGGAGTGCAGTGGCCGGATCTCAGCTCACTGCAAGCTCCGCCTTCCGGGTTTACGCCATTCTCCTGCCTCAGCCTCCTGAGTAGCTGGGACTACAGGCGCCCGCCACCTCGCCCGGCTAGTTTTTTGTATTTTTTTAGTAGAGACGGGGTTTCACCGGGTTAGCCAGGATGGTCTCGATCTCCTGACCTTGTGATCCGCCCTTCTCGGCCTCCCAAAGTGCTGGGATTACAGGCTTGAGCCACCGCGCCCGGCCAACAATTTTCATGTTATATTATTAGAGTTTTGGAAAAGATCGTTCTTTAGAAACTCTGTAAATGGCACAACAATATGTCTATTGTAAATAAGAAAAATACATAATTGCATTCACTCTATGACTAATTGAAAACTTGTGTGATAAGCCTGTTTAACAAAACTTTACATAATCAGAAACAAGATATATTATTCTGTTCTTGCTCTGCTATGAAGAAATACCTGAGACTGGGTAATTTGTAAAGAAAAGAGTTTTACTTGGTGCATGGTTCCACAAACTATACAGGAAGCATGTCTGGGGTGGCCTCTGGAAACATACAATCATGGTGGAAGGCAAATGGGAAACAGGCACATCTTCACATGGCTAAAGCAGGAGGAAAAGAGAGAAGAAAAGACAAAAGTGCCACACACTTTTAAACAACCAGATCTTGTGAGTACCTACTCACTATCATTAGAGCAGCACCAAGGGGGAAATCCACCCCCCATGATCCTATCACCTTCCACCAGGCCCCACTTCCAACACTGGGGATTACAATTGACATGAGATTTGGGTTGGGGACACAGATCCAAAAACAAACCATATCACAAGATGTTTTTGATCTTGTTGGTAGGAAACAACCACAAGGTACCAGTGCAGATTATTTCTTCACTTCAGAGAGAACACTTCAGTTTAGATTCTGAAATTAAGCATGCCATTTTCATATAACAAATGCACAAGTAAAAATTTACCCTGAGCCATCAATAATTCAATCATTAGTGATTCAATCAATGATTCAGTCATTCACTGATGATTATGAAAGCAAGAGGTAGGATGTTTTAATATATGGATCATGAGACTAAGTGGTAAAAAGTAGGTTCTAGTCATGATTCTGACACTTGTTAGGTCTGACATTGGGAAAAATCACCTAAAATCTTTCATTGCAATTTCTTCATTCATTAAATTACAGCATTGGGCTGTATAATTCCTAAGGTCCTCTCAGATTAGAAATTTTTCTAATCTCAAATGAATAAATCTTTGGTTACAATCCATTATCCTAACTAGGATCAACTGTTATTAATTGTAATATATTTGTACAGAGATATGTAATTTATTAGAACTCCTACTGAAAATTCCTAACTCCAAAAATGTTATATTGTGTTTCCCTGCCAAATCCATGGGAAGGGGATCAGAGCTTGGAAACAATTTCCTTTATAATCAAAAGCTTTAGGTTTCTCTAACTCAGATATTTTAGTTAGAAAATTGGTGAAGCCAAACCTCCAGTCTGATTTCCTTGGCTTTGTCAAAAGGATAAAGAGATTCACTGGGCAAGTCGGTAGTGTCTTTTCCCCAGGACTGCTGTAAAGCATCATGATCTTTGCTATGTAACTTCTCCCGAACCCTTCTTTAAAATACAGAACCGGCCGGGCGCGGTGGCTCAAGCCTGTAATCCCAGCACTTTGGGAGGCCGAGACGGGCGGATCACGAGGTCAGGAAATCGAGACCATCCTGGCTAACACGGTGAAACCCCGTCTCTACTAAAAAATACAAAAAACTAGCCGGGCGAGGTGGCGGGCGCCTGTAGTCCCAGCTACTCGGGAGGCTGAGGCAGGAGAATGGCGTGAACCCGGGAGGCGGAGCTTGCAGTGAGCTGAGATCCGGCCATTGCACTCCAGCCCCGGCGACAGAGTGAGACTCTGTCTCAAAAAAAAAAAAAAAAAAAAAAAATACAGAACCTACTGACTTCCTTAAGTTTAAGGTCAACATTACTCATTGAAGCAACTCCAGATCTGAAGAGAGTTCCCCAGATGCAAAAGTTTATCTGGGAGAAGATAGATATTTTTAAACATAATTTAAACATTACCTCTATGTTGTTCAAGACTGTGATATATTGATTTCCTCATTGTACTTTTTTGTTTATGGGTAATAGAGTCATTGAGAGAAAGTATTCCTAAACAAAGAGAAAATAAATAGCAATGCATAATAGCATAGAAAAACTTACTAGTATTTTATAGTTGAAAGATATCTTTTTTCTCCAAAGTTCTGGCTTAAATTTTTCTTAGTATTCACTAATTGCTTCTGATTTAGAATTACTTTGAACTATACTTCACTATAGCTTCCTTCTACAAGACTCAGACAATGCATAAGATTAATAAAAATCTGCTTATTACATTTTCACATGTCCAAACCCAAACCAATTGTGGGTAATAGTAAAGAAACATTGGTATTGACTTAAAAGAGTCATGGTTTACTCTCTGAGTCTGGGGATATTCTCATTGTGTGCGAAGACCCTGGCTTTGCAAAAGAGGGAGGATAATGAATTAAATTAGAAGGGAATAAGATGGGAATAGTTCTCAGGAAATTACCTAATAGATTTGTTTCTCAGTTGTGCAAACCAGAGAAAGAAAACTTGTGGGATAATTGGTATAAGCAAAGAGCATTATCATCATCCATCTCCCATTCTGAAAACAGTATGTATTTTCAATGGAAAAAACTATTCTCTAGATCTGTGCTTCTTAAATTAATTACACAGTTATAAAAGAAAGCATGATTCTTTGAAGTTTAGATGAAATCTTCTGATTTCATAGGATAGTGTGAGCCAATTATGCTATTGCTGTTCATATGTCTATAATAGCATAGGATATGCTCTCAGGAACACAATGTATATTATATTTATGTAGTCAATATAATTAGAACCCACAGAACAACTTAACCCATATTCAATGGTCTTAATGCCTAGAATGTGGTTTCTTTTACTCCTGCAGAATAAAACATAAAAAATGTAGAGCTTCAAATTTGTTTAACAAAGGGAGGATGTGGTTAATCTTTTAAAAATCATATATGTCACATATTTTCTGAATTTTATAAAGAGTATTAGGCAGTGATTAAATAAAAGATTGACTGCCACTACTTTATACAAATCTAATGCAATTATTCAAACCATTCAGTAACATTAGCAGTAGAATGTCCTGTTTAGAGAGCTTTATAAACCAAGCTCAGGCCAGGTGCTTTAGCCGGCCACATTCAATTTTCAGCTTCTGGTTGTGCACTTATACAATGCATAATAAGAATTAGTTGAAAGGATTAATATTTTAGATATTCAATATAGTTTTGTAAATTGATTTGGCAAAGGATTGTGTCACTTTACATTGAATTTACTTGCATTTTGGTATTGTGAAAACACATAAACATCTCAACATATGTTAGTAAAAGAAAAGATAGAAACAATGGTTTTATACCTGGCACTTAGAAGCCATCACATATCTGAATAAGATATCTGAACCCCATTTTTAATGAAATTTTAGCATGTTATTTTGACATTTCATGTATTATCCTCAGGGCCCCCTCTGATGTGAACTGCAGCTGCATTAGAAAAATCCCATGTTTGCTGATAGCATCCCACATCACATGCTCAACACATATTTCTGTAATATTCTACCTCAGGTACTTCTCAGGGTTCTGTTCAGACCACATGGAAATGCAGTCTGAAAGCTTGGAGGGACAATTTTCTGTAATATTCTATGTGGGTCTCAGCTGACAAGATGTAAAAAGCTCAACCTGGTATTGACTCTTCTCCTGAATCTATCTTACTATCCCTGTTTCTTCACTTATTCTCCCTTAGTTTGCTTCCATATAAACTACCTGCTTGTTTTAAGCTCCATTTTTTTCATAAATGCAAAGGAATATGAAAACTTTTTAAAACTTATAATATTAATTATTTATTCTTTAAACGTTTATTGAACCCCTATAATGTGCTAGACCCCGTGGTAATTCCTGGAAATACAAGGAGAAAGTGGTCATTTCCTGTGAAATCAGGTAGAATATAGCCCAATAGTAAAACATGATACTAAGTGAAATCATCATTTAGGGCTATGATAGACCCTCCATGGAGGCACACAGGATGGGAGTGCCTTTTTTATAAAGTAAGGGGGAGAATTTAGGTATAGTGGAGACTACATAAAAGGAATTGAGACTTGAATTAATATAATTCTAGGGCATAGAGCAGGAGAAGGCTAGAAAAAGAAGTCAGAGAAAAGTTAGAATATAAAATAATCTTACATGCTTGTCTCAGGAAATTTAAGAAATTTTCTAAGAGTATGGGAGAACCTAGAAAGGTAATTTGGAAATAGATAATCAAGTATATTATTTCTGGGTTTGTTAGATAAATGACAATAAGTAAATTAATCTATTCTGTGATCCTAAGTTATTTTAACTAAAGACCAACATGTATGTTGAATGTATGCATTAAAACCTGTGTACTAAGGTTTATTACCTAATGGAATAAAATAAAGAGCTCAAACACAACTTATTTTGCATTCTGAATGGGTTACGGTAGCTGAATAAAGGACTTCAGAGCAGGCACTTTAACGACTTTGGTTTCTATGCGCTAATATGTCGTGTGGACATAGCTATTAATACAAAAAGAAGACAAACATATCCTTTATAACAATGTATACATGCTCATCTACCTTTCTAGGCAAGAACAATTTCCAAGGCTTGATTGCCTTCTAGAAAAGACATTTTTACCTTCATTTGACCATAATGCCTTGGAGAAAAGTTTCTTGAAGATGTATACCTATGTGATGGGCATGTTAGTATGTATGTGTATGTATGTCTATGTGTGTCCAGGAGAAGAATGTGAAAACTGTAGACCATGGGAAATATGAGATAACATACCTTTACCACACAATGGTGGAGGGACCTCAAAGGGGAATACACTTGGCAGTCCGTTCCTCACAAACCTCGATCACCATGTGTTCTCATTTCAGACTCCAAAACTCAAAACTGTGGAAGTTGTAATACCATGTGTTTCTGAGACAATTTTATTTTTCTGGATGAAAAAAGCGTTGTCTGGCCTATGCTGTCACCATCTCTGTTGGTAATGCATGGAGTATCCTGCTGGATTTGGAAGTTTAAATCATGAAAAATTGAGGGAGGAAGATTAGAGCAGAGTTCAAGACCAGGAACGCTAAGGAAGGGGCACAGCATTGTGGGAAAGGATGTGAGAATCCAGCAGAAGTGCTTAGTACAGGCATGGACCACTGTGGAAAGTAAGGAGTGACAGGGGCTGGGCATGGTCATTCATGCCTATAATCCCAACACTTTGGGAGGCCAAGGCAGGAGGATCTCTTGAGGCAACGAGTTGGAGACCAGCCTTGGCAACATACCGAGACTTCGTCTCTATAAAAATTTTTAAAATTGACCAGATGTGGTGGTATGCGCTTGTTGTCCTAGCTACTCAGGAGGCTTATGTGGGAGGATTGCTGGAGCCCAGGGGTTTGAGGCTGCAGTGAGCCATGATTGAACCATTGCATTCCAACCTGGGCCACAGAACAAGGTCCTGTCTCTAAAAATCAAAATTAAAACAATAAGAAATAAAAAAAGTGACAGGCAGGTGCCAAGATACGTGAAGCTCCTTTGATTTTTGGTTACAACTGTTACTCTCACAATTATATATCTTTATTATTTGCCATGCCAGCTCCTTATTGGTCAGTTGCTAACTCTAACAGACAGGAAAGATTAGAGAATTCTTTACATAAGGCCTCACATATAATTGCTGCTCATTATATATTAGTGGCATCAATATCTAGCTTAGTTATCGATTAAAATAAGTTTGTGATATCTACACACAACAGATAACCAAAATATTCTTATTTATTTAGCAGCTGGACCTCTACATTCCTTGTGTCACTCTGTGCCCTTGCAGCCACAGTGTCAAGGCCTATGGCTGCTCATAGAGCGCTGACAGACTCGCATCCAGCAAGTCTTTGTCCTTTCATACTTAACACATAGAAAGATGGTATCAAATGGATAAATCATATGATTTTAAAATAGCACAAGTCCAGTTTAACAGGGAGTGTTTTCCTTGAGGAAACTGTATTCTTAACAAAATTTCAGTTATAGACCATTCTTTATGGGAACTTATACATTTCTTTCTATAGTTATTTTGAGAACAGATAATTTTCTTTTGTCACTTGAAGTGACAAGGGAATGAAATATTATACTCTATTTAGCATAACTAAATTAAAAGTGGTGGAACTGTTGGAATGACAATAAATAATGTCTATATGTGTTGTCCATATGTGATATTCATTAAATTCTGCAAGCAAACCACTAAGGCACAGTTGAATGAAAACACATTTTAATACTTACTCAACTCCTTACTGTTGTGAAACTGTGACCTGATACCTTCTCTAATATATCCTAACGTTTTTAACACCTAACACAGAAGAATGCTTTGATAATAATAAGGAAACCAGTTTGAAATAGTCATGGTTTAATAAATGATGCTGTCTTCTAACTTCCATTTTTGTTGAATAATTTATTTAATAAGATATCTCTTTATTATGTATTTGTCAATTTTCTTTTACTATGGTAACTATAATTTAGATATCAAAATATGTAAAATTCCTAATGTATTTAATAAGATCTATTGTTTTATTAAAATCATTTTCAATTTATATATTTCTTATCCAACAGACAACACTACAGCATTGAAATTTATACATAGGTAAAGTAAAGCCAGAATAGTAAAATGAAGGTGAATATTATTAAATGAGCAATATAGAATCCAAATTTATTCAATATAATTCCAGAAGACTTTCTTTTGGAACAAAAGATGGCAAATTTTCATGATTTGGTTCATGTTATGTCTTAGACTTACTAATTTAGAAAATTTGAATATATAATTTGTCAAGCATTGATCGTATTGTTTTAGCATCTCATAACTGGAAATTTGACAAATTGAAATGGTAGTTGAATATGACTTTGATAATAGATTGATATTTTATATCAAGACTTTATTGACTCTTGCTAATAATTAAACACCTACATGCAAGATACTGCATTAAGCACTGTAGAAGATATTTTTAAAAACCAAACCTAAGACATTAAATAAAATTGAAATGACAAAAATCAAGGTTTAAGGGAAAGATACCAGATTTGTAGAAGTGTGGATAATTGTAATCATATATGTGTTTAGTATAAATTTTGCTTTCACTGATCTATTTTTTTAAATTTTACTTTAAGTTCTGGGATACATGTGCAGAATGTGCAGGTTTGTTGCATAGGTAAATGTGTGCCACAGAGGTTTAGTGCACCTGTCAACCTGTCACCTAGGTATTAAGCCCTGCATGCCTTAGCTATTTGTCCTGATGCTCTCCCTCCCCTCTCCTTCCCCTGACAGGTCCCAGTGTATGTTGTTCCTGTCCCTGTGTCCATTTGTTTTCATCCTTCAGTTCCCACTTATGAGTGAGAACATGTGGTGTTTGGTTTTCTGTTCTTGTTTGTTGAGGATGATGGCTTCCAGCTTCATCTGTGTCCCTGCAAAGAATATGATCTTGTTCCTTTTTATGGCTGCATAGTGCTCCATGGTATATATGTACCACATTTTCTTTATCCAGTCTATCATTGATAGGCATTTGGGTTGATTCCATGTCTTTGCTATTGTGAATAGTGCTGCAATAAACATATGTGTGCATATATCTTTATAACAGATTTATATTCCTTTGGGTATATACCCAGTAATGGGATTGCTGGGTCAAATGGCATTTCTGGTTACTTGAGGAATCACCACGCTGTCTTCCACAACAGTTGAACTAATTTATGTTCCTATGGGTAGGATCTATTAAAGCCAATATATAAACTCATTTCAAATACGGAAATTCAAGCCTTCAGTTTTCTAAGCAGGAAAGCCACACTTTTAAGATAAAAAATTACTTTTCCAGAAATCCCACAGGAGTTGGAGACAGTGATGCTATTTTGGAAGGTATAACAATTACTGTCACAGAGAATGGTTTTAATTCCCAATAGATGTGGCATTAACACCTTCCATGAAACATAGCAACTGTTTACACCAGTGCACAGCAACAAAACACAACAAAAAGCAAGGACTTGCTTCAAGTTCCAGATCTTTTAAACTATTTTAAGCAAGTTGGATTCATGGAAGTCATTTGCTTGGAACAGTTCTGTAAATGGCAAATAAAACACTCAGTACACATTTGAATTGCTTAATCTCAGTATTTGTAGTCTGAACTATGGATTTTAAAAACTAGTTTGGTATTCCCCATCCTACCAGATTCATTGTATATTTACAACCAGATATAAATTATTTTTTTCTTTTATTTTTGAAGTCATAATTTTTAACTAGTTCCTAAATTTATATTTGAAAAGAAAATATACATAAAAACTTAAGGGAAAAAAACATGACTAACTCTCCCCTTTGTTACCAAGTCCCATATCGCATGGTCTGATGTAATTCATGGCTGTTCGTGGTACACACTCCAACCCCATTTACCGCTTATAGGAGGCCCTATGGCTAAAGGTATCCTGAGACCTGCTTGACAAGGAAAACCCAAGGTATCTAGACTGAGGCAGAAAGTTGGATGACCTTTGATTGTTTATCCTTGGGCCATCTTTCTCCTTTCCTCTCTGTTCTGTGTCTTGAACACACCCAAAATTCTTCAAGTTGGCCCTGTGAAGACATTATTGCCACCACAAGTGGACATGAATACTGCAGATTCACTGTGAACCCACTGTCATTAGATGGACTGTGGGCATTGCTTCCGGAACCACTTGGCAATTATGTCAAAACCAGGACATGACTGTGACTGCTGCTACTGGCTTACCAGACTGAGGTCTGTAAACCCTTGGTTTCCTTGCCTTACTTGTTTCTATTCTAAAATCTGTGAAGGATGACTATCTGGCTGCTGATTTCATGCATTCTTGCCTTCCCTGTGTAGAAAGTTACAAAATATCTTGCATTTTCAATTTCAGTTGTGGGAGCTGTTCTTGGTCTTTTAAGGTTGGGGATTTCCTAGGCACAGAAAAATGCAGCCTAAGATGATAAAAAATGTCTACTCTATCTCTTTTATGATAGAATGGAAAAGAATACTGGACTGGAAGTCAAAAGACAGAGTTTACACCTAGCTTTGGTCACTTCCTTAGTGGTTTAACTATAGTTAGTGTTATTATTTGAGATCTTGTTTTTATTATTATAAAATGAGATTGAAGCACATAACTTTCTAGCTTCCATGTGATACCCTTCTATTATTGATTCTACCTTATCTTAATCTGATGTGCTTGTGTACTCCTCCTATCAGTTTCTGTGATCTTTAAGAATGACCGTACATTGAGAATTTATCACTCGTGACTTGGTAAGTGAAAGAGTGAAATTAATATTAAAATTAATATACTTACCTAATTCCCTATGGAAATAAATTTTCAGAGTACTCAAGTTGAGAAATATAATAGACTGTTTTTTATTTTAAATATTTACCTAAAGTGTTTTGTTTCATAGATATGAACAATATCCAAGAAAAACACACCGTTGTCTGGAATGAGCCATCAGAATTTAGAAAGAAACAGAATGAATTGTTTTGTACATAAATTTCCATATTTTTTTTCTGTAATTTACCTATGTAACACTTAGTGTCTGTCAGTGTGATGGGGAAGATCGAGCTTACACTTGTATATCTATTAGTGTGATGGGGAAGATCGGGCTGAGTTAAAAAAAAAAAAGACCTTACCACTTCTCTCTGTAATCTTGCTACGCCTCAAGGATGGAAAATGCATAGAATTTAAGGCAATAATAGTACAGACTACTTTGTGCTGCTCACATGTAGGTTTCAAAACCAATAATTATAGCATGATTTTCCTGGACTGTCTACTCTGTTTTTCACACATGAATCATTAGGAGATGTGGGGAACCTCCATCCATCTCTACCTTTGGTTTGCTTTGACAAGATTTGTGAAAGGGACTTCAGAATCTTAAGCCAATATCTTACTTATGCAAAGGTAAACACTTGCGTTAGAAATAGATTAAAACCAAAATGTCCAATTAATGAGCATCTAAATTTAGTGGTGATAGGAGATTTTTTCTTAGAATCAAGATGACTTCCCATTAAAAGAGGCATACATTTTTAGATATTAGATTTTAGACTGGCAGTGTTAGACAGATCTGAGTGTTACAGGACTGGCTGTCCAGATTCTATTTCTTTTCCTTTTCCTTCCTTTCTTCCATCCTTCCTTCCTTTCTTTTTTCTTTTCTTCATTTCTACCTTCACTAACTTACAGGAGCAAAAAAAGGCAGCTTTGGCAGGATAAACATTAGGAAGGGCTTATTGTGGTCCACCCTGAGAACTATTCTATAAATTACTCCCAAATAAACTCTTGTTTTGTGTGTGTTTGTTTGTCAGGGATTGGGGCAGGAGTGGAGGGCAGTGAGGAGAGGATGAGAAAGGGGATAAATGGAAAAGAATGAAAACTGTAACCATAGTAATCTGTTTGCCTTGTCTCCAGAGCATCCAGAGATGCTTCTATGGTTGTCTGTCCTGGCTAAAGACTCCCAAATAGTATTAGGTAAGTCTGAGTTCAGATTTTAGCCACAGGGCATGAATTAACCAACAGGAAGTGCAATAGAGTTAGTTAACAAACAAAGATAAATGGAAACTCATGCCTGTGTCACATAAATAAATTTCTGCCTTAATATCAGATAGAGGAAAAACTCAACCAAGTTAATACAAACCCCAAAACTCATCCTTCATGGAACCATCCAAATTGGAGTCGAGTTTAATAAGAGACAGAGGGAAAACTGCCAGAAATAAACATGCCAACATTGTGAGTGAAACAAAAACTATGGTTGAAATTTTTGGAAAGTGGAAAAAAAAAAAACTTATTGAGGCACTGGATCATTTTTTTACACAAAGTCAAACATTTGATATCGCACACAAATAACAATCCATCTGGAAGGGAAGAATAGGGAAGATCAATGGCAACATGTTTGTCCTTTAAATAAAGGAGACAGAGGACCAATTTTAAAAGCATGTTGAAGTTTACAAATACTATCAAGACATCCATTTAAAGAGGTTAGTGGTAAAGCTTTCCTAATACAAGGATACTATTTGCAGAGAAGAATATTTGCCCTTAAAGTTAATAACAGCTAACTCACTACCCAAAACATTCAAATTTGAGGAAATGAAAGATTTATAGAAGGAGCACAGTTGAAGTTTATATTGATCCACACAGAACAACTTGGGCAACAAATACAGGTAAAACTCGAATTTGGACAGGACAAATTTCTACTCCAGGTATCTGTTGTAGAGGGTTTACCAGCTGAGTAGATGTGCAAAAAGGTGTTTAATTCAAAGAGAAAAGTTAAAAAAAAAAAAAAAGGCACCATGAAGTTTCCAAGTTATAATATTCTTGCTTGTTAGAACAAAATCACTGGTACTGAGCATTGAAGTTTACTGTATTGTTCTGAAATTTACCTTAGAAGCTCAAGTGTTGGTTTTAATGATTCAAGGTTAAACCTCTTACATAACTCGTTTGCCCTATCTTGCTGGTTACCTTCCGTCATGAGCCAAAGAAGGTAACCGAAGATGAATGAAGCACCAGAGGAAATTGAAAGGGTCTCAAAAGCTCAAAGAAGAGCTGACGTAATTCTCCTCCTTTCCAATTGTCATAATGCCAAGTTCAGGTTAAGGGTGAAAAGAAGGGCAGAATAACACAAAAACTTGGTTTTAATTTTCCTTGTCAGAAATAAAAATAACTTATTAACAAGGTAATAGTGGGGCAGAGGTGAGGAGAGAACCATGCCATTTAGGTGTTGGTAAGAAGAAACAAGAAAATACAGTATTTCCTAATAATTCATTATACAGGGGTAAAATTTTAATTAAGCAGAATTATTAGAAACTTTTACTGGATTTACATTTTTATTAACTGGCTTGGGTAATGTGTATGAATGTTTTGCATATATTGGCATAGGTTTTTTTGGTAGAATTTCAGTGTTACTATATGTGGAGTTTCATTAGGTAAAGACTTTTAGCATTTATAGTTGAAAACACAAGTAATATTTAAAGGAATTATTGACTTTTAAAAGTGATACTTTGATAAAATGGAATTCTATACTCTAGAAAAATTGTGTGAAATAAAGACAAGGTGAACATATCTAAGACTGAGAGATTTAAACAAGTGCAGTGAAATCTAATGACTTTTGAGGTAATGTTGAGAAAATTTGTGGTATTACTTTCAAAAGCTCCACCTTATCTTATTTCACTCGCATTTTTTTTTTTTTTTTTTAACATTTACATTCACGGATAGAAATCAGGTTTGTTACGTAGATAAACTTGTATTATGGGGATTTGTTGTACAGATTATTTGATTATCCAGGTATTAAGCTTAGTAACCATTAGTTATTTTTTCTGATCTTCTCCCTCCTGTCACTCTCCACCCTCTGAAAGACCCCAGTGTGTGTTGTTCCCCTCTATGTGTCTATTTGTTCTCATCATTTAGCTCCCACTTGTAAGTGAGAACACGTGGCATTTTATTTTCTGTTCCTGTGTTAATTTGCTAAAGATAATGGCCTCCAGCTCCATCCATGTCCCTGAAAAGACATGACCTCATTCTTTTTCATGGCAGCATAGTATTCTGTGGTACATATATACCACATTTTGTTTATTCAGTCTATCATTGATGGGCATTTAGGTTGATTCCATGTCTTTGCTATTGTGAACAGTGCTTCAATGAACATACATATGCATGTGTTTTTATAATAGAATTATTTGTATTCCTTTGGGTATATACTCAACAATAGAATTACTGGGTTGTATGGTATTTCTGTCTTTAGGTCTTTGAGGAATTGCCACACTGACTTCCACAATGGCTGAACTCATTTACACTCCCACCAACAGTGTGTATGTGTTCCTTTTTCTCCATAACCTTGCCAGTATTTATTTTTTGACTTTTATGACTAGCGCGAGATGGTATCTCATTGTATGTTGATTTGTATTTCTCTAATGACCAGTGATATTGAGCTGTTTTCTCTATGATCGTTGGCAGCATGTATGTCTTCTTTTGAGAAGTGCCTGTTCATTTCCTTTGCCCACTTTTTAATAGGGTTTTTTTTTTTCTTGTAGATTTGTTTAAGTTCCTTACAGATGTTGGATATTAGACCTTTGTCAGATGCATAGATTGCAAAAATTTTCACCCATTCTGTAGATTGTCTGCTTATTCTATTGATAGTTTATTTTGCTGTGCAAAAGCTTTTTAGTTTAATTCAATCCCATTTGTCAATTTTTACTTTTGTTGCAAATTGCTTTTGGCATCTTGGTCATCAAATCTTTGCCTATACCCATGTCCTGAATGGTATTGCCTAGGTTGGTATCTAGGGTGTTTTGTAATTTGGGGTTTTACCTTTAAGTCTTGATTAAACACTGTCATTTCGTAATCTTCTCGTTATCACAAATAATAAACATTCTACCTGCATAAAGTCCAGACTTTGCTCAAATAGACCCTTTACTCTGTCTCTTCACAGTTCCTCAAGCCCCTTTCAGTCTTACTCCCCAACAAATCCCCTGTCAAGTAGCTTTGTTTTATCCAGCATACCAATATTTGGTGATTTCTTCAGGCCAGGCAATATCCTAGAGACTGAATAATTTGCTGGAGAAACTTGTGAAGCACAGAGGTAGATTCCAATGAAATAAAGTCTTGCTTATTGAAATGCTGCGAGATGGATGGTAGGAGTAAACCCTGTTTTATAAGGTAAATTAGATGCAGACAAGTTTGTAATTAAAGAATGTCATAGGAATGAATGGGTCCTATTTGAAGACTTGACGAGCTCTTTTTCAATTTTCGTCTTCCTCCCCTACTCTGCAGGATTCTATTTATGTCCGTAGCCCTTCTGTGACATACTCTTTTCCCTTGGTTTCCGTGAAGGAACACTCTTCAAGTTCTGCTTTGACAAACTGCATTTAATTTTTTTTTTACCTTTTATTTCCTAACTCCTTGAACACATGCATTTCCCCAAGTCTTCTCCTTGCCCATTATCTCATTCAATATTAAGAATATAACTAAAACTCTATCAACTCAATTTGCTACAATCTTAAATTAAGCACCTAAGTTTTCCAGGCAACCCAAGTCTTTTTATTTCCATCCTCTTATTTATCCAAATTCAACTTGAAAGCCTTATAATGTCTTATTCTGTTTGGCTCTCCAACATGATTTAGTGTAGTTTAGCATCAGAATTAGTCAAGTCTGCAAAAAGTTTCTTAAATATTTCTCCTTGTCTTCAAAACCCAGTACTGCACAGTCTTGTTTGGCCTATATTATTTAGTATTATTTTAGGGCATGTCACCCAACATCAATTTCTCTCAATAACCACCCCGATCCTTTGTATTTCATTTTACTTGTGGTTTTAAAAGACTTTTCCTAAAGTTTGAGTCAGATATTGTCATTTCACTATCCCCAGCTAACACAGAACAGACTGTGTAAAGAGATTGGTAAAGGCTAATCTCTTTGGCCTAGCATGTAAGACCCTCCATTGCTCTGCCAAAGTTCATAGCGTGATATTTTGTATCATAGTATTTGCGCACATGTCTTTCGTATTCCCAAACTGTACTAGTTTCCTGGAAGACATGTTCCATATTTAATTCATCCTTGTTTTTTTCCAGGTAACATAATGCCTGCCTTGGGTTGTTACCTAAGATGCTTGTATATGTTTGTTGAATAAACAATTGTGTTTGAAAGTCTGAGACAAAAGACCACTCCATCTTCCCTTTCTTCTCCCCTTCTTCATTTCAGTAGCAGAGTACATGTCTTAAAGGAGTGTCTTTTTTTTTTTTTTTTTAAAGGATAAATGTAGTGATCGTCTTTAATTAAATGTATTTCTTTTGGGGGGAGGTGAATGGTAGATTTTTGTGAGATAGAAAAGTCTTTCTAATTTAGCCTTCTAAATTAGAATTTGGAATTAACTTTCAAGTTAGGAAAAATGTATATGTTGGTTAGGCGTAGTTAAAGTAGGGCAATTAACACAGTATTTCAGAGGGGGCGAAAAACACTGAGGACTATTCTGAGAACCAAACTACAATTACTGCAATCCCTATAGAGAAATGTTTCCCAGACTTCAAAAGAATGATTAATGATAAGCTTTTTAATTCAACATATACATAACTTGGATTGCTAATATGCAGCTGAAATAGATATAAGGAGATTTATTTTATTACAGTGGATTTTTGGTTTATAAACAAAAATATTAAAAACCTTCCTTTGGAGGAAAAAAAGTTGCTTAAAATGCTAAAGATTTTATGAATTCAAAACCATTTCTGTCAAATTTTCCAGTATGTGTTATATTAAGGCCAATATCCTTACCTCACTTTCAATTTTCTAAGGTTATTATATCTGGCTTAAATATAATATTTTGAATTTGTATGACTTAGCCCATATTTGGAAATAGCTCTTTGCCTACAAAAATAGACTAAAAAGGTAATTGTGCCCTTTAAACTTTTAAACAACTTTATCCTGGCTTTTGTTTAAAATTGTGGAAAAAGTCAGAATTAGTACTTTTTTGGTACAAAGCTCACATCTCTTACCCGTTTGCTAGTTTTAATTTTGTTTTGTTTTGTTTTCTTTGAGAATATCAGAAATACTTGGCATCAATTTTGTGAATAACTTTCCAGATGTTGCACCACTAGTTATCGGTATAAATGTGCTTGCAGTATTTAATTGGTGCTGTTAATTCTACTCAGGATCCTGTTTATTTTCCTAATTGCTGCCAGACATTGAACGGGTGGCTAATATATTAGAAACCTCCTGTTTTCCTGAACCTTTGCCTTACCCACTGGCAATTTTGTTAGGGAGAAAAATCTGCTTTTCATTTACTTTTCCTACCTTGAAAGCCCTTGCAGAAGCTCTGAAAATATCATTTCTGAAGACAGTACTTGAACAATGTTTTCCACTTGCATCTTTCTGCATGACAGTATCACCTCACTTCATTTATTGTCAATATGTGACAAACTATTATTACATGCATATTATATAATAGTAGTATTCTCATGATAAAAAAGGTACTTTTAAGTTTAATAATTTAACATTGTCAGATATTGACTATGAGCTATCTTCAACAATAACAAAGATTTAGAAAATAAGGGTCCTGTAAGTGGCAGGGCATGAAATATGTGACGTGATCAATCAAAACACAATAAGATAGATACTGTAGTAGACATGGCCACAGGACACTACAGAGCACAAAAGAGATGAGGCAGAGTGGCTCTCAGAATCTTCCTTCTTGTAAAATTTAACGAGATTTTTGTTTCATGTTTCACCACATAACTGAGAAATTATGTAAGAAGAGATCATTTTGATATCTTATTTTGGGCACACTACTTACTTCTGTTTATTTTAATGTTTTCTTTTCTTTTTTTTTTTTTTCAAGACAGGATCTTACTCTGTTGTCCAGGCTGGAGTGTGGTGGCTCCATCATAGGTCATTGTGATCTCAAGCTCCTGGGCTTAAGTAATACTTCTGCGTCAGCCTCCCGAGTAGGTAGGATGATAAGCATGCACCACCACGTCCTGCTAATTCTATTTATTTTTTAATTTTTGTAGAGACCAGGTCTCGCTATGTTGCAACATAAAATATTTTCTAAAATAAAATGATTACTAAAATAAAGCGTTTTCTAATTTTGAAGTAGAACCTCCAATTTTTTTTTTTTAATTTTCTTCTACCTTCCACTCTCTTGCCTCTGCCAGATAGTTTCCTCAGATATTAAACAATAATAGATCAATAATGTTTTATTTCATATACTGTATTTAATGTCTTTTAGTCCTTTTTCATTCAGGAAAAGGGGTAAAACTGTAATTACATACTTGGCTGTACACTTTGTGCATGTCCAAGCTGTACCAATGGGTTCAGTGCTTCCTCAAGACTTTGGAAAAAGTTGTCTTTTATTAGAAAAATTTTAATAAATTATTAACCAACTTATCACATTTTTTTTGTTTTGTTTTGTTTTGTTTTGTTTTGTTTTTTGAGATGGACTCTCACTCTCTCGCCAGAGTGCAGTGGCCATGACCTCAGCTCACTGCAACCTCCACCTCCTGGGTTCAAGTGATTCTCCTGCCTCAGCCTCCTGAGTAGCTGGGACTAACAGGTGCGTGCCACCATGCCTGGCTAATTTTTGTATTTTTAGTAGAGACAGGGTTTCACTATGTTGGCCAGGATGGTCTCAATCTCTTGACCTTGTGATCCTCCTGCCTCGGCCTCTCAAAGTGCTGGGATCACAGGTGTGAGCCACCGTGCCTTGCCCACATTTGCTTTCTTAATAATTTATTGTAATTATTTTCAATGGCTCTTTCTGATTTTCTGTGATCTAATATGTTCTCCAATCTTTTATTGTAAGTAAAATGTTTTTGCCACCCCCGTGACTTCATGCCTAATTCTTCACCCAGTTCCCCTTCTTTCCAGGACAGTGATACTATTGCATCCCTCCCCCATTACCACTTACCATTTCTTATTGCAACCCCAAAGACAGTCTCCATTTACTATTGCTAGAAATCTCCCAAACCTATCTTTTCGCTGATCATTTAATTCTATGACCTAAGTCCTGTCATCTTTCTGGAATTTTCACTTTTTATTTGTAAGAATGGGGTTGGAATTGTTTGACACCTGGAGTTCATTCTGTGTCTAAATTAATCTTCAGGAGAAAAAAGTCAGCAAAATGGCAGAAAAGGACTTCTGGTACATATCAGCCCACAGAAACATCAATTTAAACAAGTATCTATGCAAGAAAATACCTTCACAAGAGCCAGGAACACAAGGCGAGAGATTACAGCACCTGGGTGTAGAACAGAAATCAGAAAAGACACACTGAGGAGGGTACAAAGGACAGTTTTACATTACCCATGTCTCTCCTCTCCGAAACCCAGGCACAACATTGTGGAGAGACATACCTTCCTATTTGGGGAAAGAGAAAGAAGTGAACGTTGGGCTATCTATACTTTAATACTGGACTATTCCCAATAAAACCTAACACTAGGCAGGCCCTCAGAACCCCAGACTCCAGGCTGATATCAGTGAACTGAGCCTTCAGGTCTGCCCTGGCACCAGCCCCAGCCCCAGTCTCTAGGTCTGCCTAGCAGACTTGATGAAAACTTGAAGGGTTTTTCTTGAAGTTCTGGAACAAGACAAAGATGCCCACTCTCACCACTTCTATTTAACATGTACTGGAAGTCCTAGCTGGAGCTGTTAGGCAAGAGGAAGACATTGAATGCATCCAAACTGGAAAGAAAGAAGTTAAATAGTCCCTGTTGGCAAACAACGTGATTTTATATATAGAAAAGCCTAAGGACTCCATGAAAAACAAACGAATAATTAGAACAAATAAATGAATTCAGCAAAGTTGCAGGATACAAAATAAACATACAAAAATCAGTAGCATTTCTATAAACTAATAGTGAACTATCCAGAAAAGAAAATAATCTCATTTCCTATAGCTAAAACAAAATAAAATAAAATGCTTAGGAATAAATTTAATTAAGAAAGTGAAAGACTTGTACAATGAAAACTATAAAACACTGATAAAATAAATTGAAGAAGACACAAATAAATGGAAATAAATTTATGTTCATGGATTTGAAGAATTAATGTTAAAATGTCCACACTGGCCAAAACAATCTACAGATTCAATGCAAGTGTAATCAAAATTCAAATGACCTTTTTCATTGAAATTGAAATAGCAATTCTAAAATTTGTAAGGAAGCAAAAAACATCCTTGAGTAGCCAAAGCAATCTTTACAAACAATAGCAAAGCTGGAGAAATCACATTGTCTGACTTTAAAATATACTACAAAGCTGTAGTAATAAAAACAACATGGTGCTGACATAAACACAGATACATAGACCAGTAGAACAGATTAGAGAGTGCAGAAATAAATCCATGCATTTATGGTGAGTTGGTTTTTGGTCAAGATGCAAAGAACACACAATCTCTTCCATAAATGTTTTTGAAACAATTGGATAGCCACATGCAAAAAAATGAAATTAGATTCTTATTTCGCACCACACACAAAATGAACTCAAGATGGATTAAAGACTTAAAACCACAAACTGTAAAACTACTAGAAAAAAACCTAAGGAAAAAACTTCATGATATTGATACAGACAATGATATTTTGGATATGACCCCAAAAGTACAAGCAACAAAAGCAAAAGTAAACAAATAGGATTGCATCAAACTGAAAAGCTCTATGCAACATATAACAAAACAAATTGAAATTCATATGTCAAAAAGGTATCTGCACTCCCATGTTCACAGCAACATTATTCATAATAACCAAGATATAAAATCAACCTAAAGGTCCAACAACAGATGCATAAGTAAAGAAAGTGTGGTATATATAAACAGTGGAATTATTCACCCTTAAAAAAAGAGGAAATCCTATCCTTGGGTCAACATGGATACACCTGGAGGACGTTATGTTAAGTGAAATAAGCCTGGCATAGAAAGATGTATACCATGTGATTTCACTTTTATGTGGAATCTAAAAAAGTTGAACTCATAGTAGTAGAGAGTAGAATGGTGGTTACCAGGACTGGGGAGTGGGGTGTTTGGAGTGATGTTGGTAAAATGATATGAGCTTTTAGTAAGACAAGAGGAATAAGTTGAAGAGATCTATTGTACACATGGTGACTATAATTAATAACAATGTATTGTATCCTTGAAAATTGCTGACAGAGTATATTTGAAGTGTTCTCACCACAAAATGTAATAAGTATGTGATCTAATGTATGTTAAGTAGCTTACTTTAGCCATTCCACAATATTTGAGCTTTGAAAAGTGAGAAGATGTCTTAATAGAAATAGAGATGTTTAAAAAAAAGAAAGAGTGGAGGAAAGAGAAAACCAGACTTAAACTTTTTATCACTAGGGAGGGAGCACCCTATGTTTGTGGAAATACACATATTTCAAAACATCATGTTGTGTACAAATATATAGTCTTTTATCAATTTAAATAATAAATTAAAGATTATTCTTTATCCTATGTTGCCTTTCATTTCCTATTTTCCGTAAACTCATTCTATGGAGCTAATATAATGGATACTTCTGTTAGAAATGCTGTCATTTTCAGTAATCTCAATAGCTGAATACTATATTTCCTAATTTAATGGTGGTTTATTAATATACTAATAATTTATAATTAACATTATTTTTAATTATTTTTTGATTATTTCTTAGTAAACATCAATCCTTTTAAATAAAATATTTCTACTTGATGAAAATAAATAATTTTATCTATTTTTCTTAGGTTATCCTCCCTCCTGTCTTATTTCTAAACTCTTGGTAGAATCCTACCATTATTTCAGAAAATAATTTTTATAGGCCTTCTGTTTTTATTCATTGTGCTAATTAGATTTTCAGAGCCCTGTATTTTTGTGTTATGATTTAATAAAAATATACAATCTTTCTCTTAAACACACACATATTATACAAGTCTTACAGAGGCATATTCAGGTTGTGCTTTTTTTTTGCAACAGTAATAATCTTTAATATAAAATAAATCACTTCCTTTCCCCTGCATATGTCAGTGCTTACCACTTGTGTCATTTTCTTCACACCCTTTCACCTTAGAAACAGATGTTATGTGCCAACTGGAAGAAATAGTGCTAGCAGGCATATGTAGACCACCTGGCTACCTGGACAGAGTTTTGCATTCCCATGGCTGAATATTTTTCCCTTTTGTGATTCACTTTGCCTTGCTTCGTGTTCAGCCCTTTAATAATTTCCAACAGCCAAAATCAATTGACTTCATGCAGAGGAATTACAGAGGGAATGGGATGGATTATATCACAGGACAACAAGCCATGCTGATCCTTCCCCATTGAACATTTAGCCTGAAGGATATTAAATACATTTTATGTCAGCAAAGTTCCTTCAGAGTGAATATCTATTTATAGATGCAATTGCAGAATTTTCCAGAGGAATAAGAGATCTCTGATAATGTCTTGTGAAAGTTGTTTTTAATGTATATATGCCCAACTTCCTCAATAATGGAATCTATTTGTGTTTTGTATACACAATATGAGCCTCCTCCGGAGCTCCCTCCCTAGTGATAGAAAGTTTAAGCCTGTTTTCTCTTTCCTCCACTCTTTTTTTAAACATCTCTGTTTCTATTAAGACGTCTCATTTTTCAAGGTTCAAATTCTTTTTTTTTTTTTTTTTTTTTTTTTTGAGACGGAGTCTCGCTCTGTCGCCCAGGCTGGAGTGCAGTGGCCGGATCTCAGCTCACTGCAAGCTCCGCCTTCCGAGTTCACGCCATTCTCCTGCCTCCGCCTCCCGAGTAGCTGGGACTACAGGCGCCCGCCACCTCGCCTGGCTAGTTTTTTGTATTTTTTTAGTAGAGACGGGGTTTCACCGTGTTAGCCAGGATGGTCTCGATCTCCTGAGACCTCGTAATCCGCCCGTCTCGGCCTCCCAAAGTGCTGGGATTACAGGCTTGAGCCACCGTGCCTGGCCAAAGTTCAAATTCTTAGTCATATTTCAATTATTTCTCCTATGTTCTCCATATCCAATTAGTCACCACATTTTTAAAAATTGTTTTCATATTATTTCTTACATGTATTATTGGTTTTTTTCCTGGCATACACTTGTAGTTCTCTAGTAGTCCTCTGTCCAGTTCTGTGCCTGTTCAGACTACACATTGATGCCATGATCTCAAAGTTCAGCTCTGATATTTTATTGTTTGAGATAGAGATGTACATTGTTTGAGATGTACGGTAATACAGTTAAGAGACTCCAGGGTGTTTGAATTCTGACTCCATTATGTGTACCTTTAGGGGAGTTACTTAAACTTTCTGTGCTTCTGCATTCCAAATATAATACGGAATAATAATAGTGTCTCTCATAGAGTTTTCTAGGGTTAAATAGGTTGATATATTTTGAGTTTTTAGAATAGTGCCTAGCACATACTAAGCCCTAGATAAGTCATTTCTAGTATTATTTAATGCTATAAATAGTCTCATTGGCTCCAGGACGTCTTAATGGTATAGCCAAGATTCTTTGAGATTTGTACAGATATTGTACTCCAACACACAGAGTTGAGTGTCTGGATTAGAGAAGATGCTGACTAAAAATGAATTGAGTTTTAGGATACCAAGTGGCTGTTTAAACAATTGATAGAAAAATATAATGCCAATAAATACTTCTTTGGACTCTAGACAAAAATCTTTCTTGCTAGAATGTGGAAACTGCTCATCATATTTATGGTGGTTTTTCACTATTGATTTTGGTAAAATAAGGCAGGACTGATCACAGTTGTATTGAATCATATTTAATATGATTACATAACAGTGTATTTCAAGTATGTATGTATTTGCCTCTCCTACTACATTGTGGAATCTTAAAGATCCTGGCCATATAATGGTCCAGGCCATTTAATGATAGATCCTGGCCATATAATGAAAGAATGTATGGTTAAAAATCATAACAACAAGAGTATGCTTAAGTAAATATGCAATTCAGTGGTTATGAAAATGTTAACCAAATTTTCATTCTTTCTTTTAGTTAGAAGAAGATTTAAAGCATAATGCATAATGTATAGAGTGCCCATATTGATAATGCCTCTATCGAACATTTGAGGAAGTAGTCATTTATGTCTTACCTTGCCAATTAGCTTTTACTTACTCTCTTATAGAGCATCTTGATGTACACTTATTCTCAAGGTGCAATGGAATTGATATGAAGGGTACTGAACTGAGGCTTTTTTTTTTTTTTCTTAGTGGGGATTAAAGCAAGATTTGGGAGCAAGGATAGCATAATGACTATAATTTAAGCTACTGCATTGGTCCTTATGAAGTGCCTGTACATTTAACAGTCCATATGGTAATTACAACTTCCCTAGAATGAGTCAGGGTTGTTTATGCTTTCATAAATCAGGCAGCTGCAGCAGAGCAGACAGATTCCATATTAGCACTTCCTCCTAAGACCACGAATATGCTTAAAAGATTTTAGCAAATTTCTCTTGAATTCAAGTTGTTTGTTAAAAGTGATAGTTTTATGAGACTGCCACATGGAAAATGTCCTCCACTCTCAGATTTTCCATTTGTGATATAAATCTACCTTTATTACCATTTTTAGAGGCATTAAAACTGATATAATAACCCCCAGCTGAGTTTGATAAAAGGAAAGCTTAATTTACAGGTAAGGTATGGTTATATGAAATGACAGCTAGGGAGGTTATGAGTAAGAGCTGAAAAAAATACACATTAATTGGTTGATAATTTATTTCCTGCACTCAATCTTCTGACTTTACCATGTGGGAAAAATTCTCATTGTAACAAATGCTAGCTTTCCAAATACTTCCTTTAATATAATGTTTTCAAATTAAATAAAAATACATGTAACATTATCTGTGTTTGAACTATCTTTTATTTAAAATAATACATCTTGAGGTGAGTGTTTATAATAATTGAAGTGAAGAGTATATAAATATACATATATGTATTGTCATTGTGTGGGATTTAATCATGTCACTTTTGGGAATTATTTTATATCTCAAGACTCAGTGACATCAGTCATAAGATGAGAGTTTCCAACTATATTATATTATTTTAAGTAAAAAAACTTAAACAGTTGGAAAGAGAGGTAACAGTGTATATCAGAAAACAAAGATCCCCGTTGAAAGAAAAAAAAAATATGGTTATAAAGTAAAACATTTAGAGTATACTTAAATGAATAAGCAATAAAGTGATTTTGAAAATGTTAACCAAGTTTTTTCTTTCTTTTTTCAACCTGGGAAAGAATCTGAAACACCAACGTTTGATTTCCCTTCATTTTATATGTGAAAAACTGAAAAGCATAGAGGTTAGGTGAATTTTCTGAGGTCATTTATTGACGAATGGTAAAGCTAGACCTTGAAAGCAGCTCTCCTGACTTCAAGGTGATCGCTCTTTCCATGACTTCATTTCAAGACGTTGGGTCTGTATTATAGTAGATTTGAGATAGGATAAATCACTTCTCTGAGAAATTAGTGAAATAGTGTTCAGAAAAAAATAATAAATAATGTGTGCAAAATGTCAAACTGAATAATATACATTATTACTTTCCCAGAAAAATAATATTCTAACATATATTAACTAGTTTTTAATTTGGTTCATTCTTATATGCTTTATTTTCAAGTACATTAAAATTATCCAAATTTTTCTACCAAGTGCTGTAGTTAAGTATGATACATTCTGATTGAATCAGGCATAACATGTGCTATACTTAGGATACATATCCTCCTCTGTATTGTCGTGGTCTTACTGAATGTTGATTAAAACTCTAAATGGAATGATTATTTCGGCATTGATATTCTAAATTAACTGTATAGTAAGAAGGTACGTGACATAAATGCCTTTAAGGGTACAGAGTTGGCCAGGTGCAGTGGCTCATGCCTGTAATCCCAGCACTTTGGGAGACTGAGGCAGGTGGATCTCCTGAGGTCAGGAGTTCGAGATGAGCCTGGCCAACATGGCGAAACCCTGTCTCTCCCCAAAACACAAAAATTAGCTGGGCATGGTGGTGTGTGCCTGTAATCCCAGCTACTGGTGGGGGCTGAGGCAGGAGGATCGCTTGAACTTGGGAGGCGGAGGTTGCAGTGAACTGAGATCATGCCACTGCACTCTAGCCTGGGCAACAGAATGAGACTCCATCTTTAAAAAAAATACAGAATTTTGTAGGAAGAACTTTAAGGCAAGAGAGAAACTTCTAGAATGCTTTCTAGTTATTGAAAGAACAGTTTGATCCTGTGCTGGTGTGGCTTGTCATCACTTCTTTTCTCTCTTTCTTTCCCCTTAGTCCTGTCCACTTACTGTAGATTCTAAATGTTCATGTCAGGCCATCCATGGAGATAAATGCATCCTTATCAGGGAGCATATAAAAACTTTCTGACTAAAGCAAGGGTTGTTTACCAACCAAGATATTTTTTGTTATTATCACTTTAATCTATTCTCCTGCTTTCTTTACCTTTCCTTTTTCAGCGTGTTCAAAGCTCTGTTTCCCAAAGGACACTGAAAACTTCTTACCCTACCTTGTGGTATCTATGGACATCTATCTCTTCACAGTCTCCCTGGCTCTGAAGCTTTTCCTGACCTTCATGCTGTATGTATTTCTCTATGTCTAGCTTTTACTCTGGACAACTCTTCTTGTCTCCTTTGACTAAGCTTCTGCAATCCTTGCCCTAAATTCACAACTGGTTGCATTCCATGATTCAACAAAGCATTATTGAGTATTTTTTTCTTAAGGGAGTTGAGAAAATAATTGTAATTGTAATGACCTATATGACATAATAAATATTTATATTTTGTAATCATAATAATATGTTGCAATAGTTTTATAACTAAGTATTTAGCAGCTTATTTTTTAAAATGACAGTCATTTATTAAGCACTTATCATGTGCCCAGCACAGTACAATTATTTTATGTGTATTTCTTTTTTTACATGTGTCATAATAATATTAATTATAGATATCATGATCTTGATATCTCAATTTAGAATAATGAAACTTGGAAAGATTAAATCATTTAGCTTAAGTTTTCAGCTATGAAGTAACAGAGCTAGGATTTGAATCCAGGTATGCTGAACTCAGCTACATTGGGCTATTGTAAAATATTGTGGTACCACTGATGGAAGTTTCAGTTATAGTACAAATTTACATCTAGATATTGGGCCTAGTTTGAGAATAGTGATTATTAGTGAACTCTGGTAGCTACAGCAGATCCCTGTATCTTTTTATTTCATTTTTAGGTGGCTGTTATGACACTCTGTTAACAATATTTATTAATGATTAGAAGTATTCATTATTCTATGTTTCAAATATTTACGAGTCCATTGATATTCAAATATGTAAAAACTGAGAGATATGATTTGGATTCGAGTCCCTGTCCAAATCTCGTGTCAAATTGTAATCCCCAATGTTGGAGGTGGGGCCTGGTCATTAGATCAGGTCATTAGATCATTGGATCAGGGGGTCATTAGATCAGGGGGTAGATTTCCCCTTTTGGTGATGTTCTCATGCTAGTGATTGAGTTCTCACCAAAAATCTGGTTGTTTAAAAGTATGGCGCACCCTCCCACTCTCTCTTTTCCTCCTGCTCCAGCCATGTAGGACATGACAGCTTCTCCTTTGTCTTCTGTCATGATTATAAGTTTCCTGAGGGCTCCCCAGCCATGCTTCTTATACAGCCTGCAGAACTGTGAGGCAATTAAACCTCTTTCCTTTTTGCATTACCCATTCTCAGGTAGTTCTTCACAGCAATATGGGAACGAACCGATACACTGGATTCAGACTTATTTTCTATATAGCATCTCCTATGAAAGGGTGGATTATTCTCATTTTTCAATTGTTCTTTGATCAAGGATATTATGTGGGGTTTATGAGCCCTCATGAGTTTCAGGTGTTATTTGCATCACCCCCATCCCCAAATATATGTGTGTATGTATTCTGTGTAAATTTCCAATAGATATATTTATCTGGAAATATGTTCATTTATCTATATGAATATGTGATCATATTAGTATATTCTTTTTGTTTATGTATTTGTCAGAATTTCAAAGTGGTCTGAGTTCTCAATTATGCTTTGATCCAATAGCCCAATCTCTAAAAATCTACAATTAGATAGGGAGAAGTAGGTTCCATCATAATGCTTTTTAGGTAAAATCAATAGTCAATTAATTTAGTAAAAAAAAGTAACATTTAGCCCCATTTGTCTTTTTTATGTGCAATCATAGAGTAAGAAATTGCAGTAATTGACTTTTGAGATCTTTCTGTGGACATACCTTGTTCAAAATCTGAAAGATTTTCAGAGAAATGCTTTCTTCCTCTTATTTTTAAATAAGCAATTATACAGAATTTGTTCTTATTCTAAGGCCACCCTGAATCAGGAGCAGCATTAGAAAGAGAGGATATGACTCCCTTCCACCAAAAAAAAAAAAAAAAAAACCCAAAAACAAACAAACAAAAAAACAAATATAAAACATGGATTGATGTGAGGGCAAATTCACAGCTACATTGGATGGCAGAAGAGAGTGTGGAAGTGCTTCTGGACAGGGAGGTCAGGATGACACCACACACTTGGAACTCAAAAGAGACCCACATTCACTTAGTAGCATTAATCTGAAAACCTATGGACGTCCATGTGTCAGTGGTTGTGGAAGTGTCAATCTTGTCTCACAATGTTTTTGATTTGTGAACTACTTCAAATTCATCAAGCCTATAAAATATCTTTAAATCTCTACAACATGCTTTGATTCCACTGCACACAACTGTGCCCACTATTTTCTTAAATGTAATTGGGGATAAAATGGAAAAAGAAATACTTTCTCCTTTTGGAAACAAAAAACTTGAATCCTGACTTTAACCTTCCAGCATCTCAGTTTGTCCCTCCGTCAAAGGGTTGATAATATATCCCATATTTACTTTGTTCTTTTGTTGATGTATGTGTTCTTCAAATGTGAAAAACTTTTGCAACCTGGAATGTTGCTAATTATCATAATCTCTCAACTGAACAACTTCTAAAAGCTTCCTAACTTGTTCTCTGCCTCTATTCTTTTTTTTTTTTATGATTATACTTTAAGTTCGAGGGTACATGTGCATAACGTTCAGGTTTGTTACATATGTATACTTGTGCCATGTTGGTGTGCTGCACCCATCAACTCGTCAGCACCCATCAATTCGTCATTTATATCAGGTATAATTCCCAATGCAATCCCTCCCCCCTCCCCCCTCCCCATGATAGGCCTCGATGTGTGATGTTCCCCTTCCCGAGTCCAAGTGATCTCATTGTTCAGTTCCCACCTATGAGTGAGAACATGCGGTGTTTGGTTTTCTGTTCTTGCGATAGTTTGCTAAGAATGATGGTTTCCAGCTGCATCCATGTCCCTACAAAGGACGCAAACTCATCCTTTTTTATGGCTGCATAATATTCCATGGTGTATATGTGCCACATTTTCTTAATCCAGTCTGTCACAGATGGACATTTGGGTTGATTCCAAGTCTTTGCTATTGTGAATAGTGCCGCAATAAACATACGTGTGCATGTGTCTTTATAGCAGCATGATTTATAATCCTTTGGGTATATACCCAGTAGTGGGATGGCTGGGTCATATGGTACATCTAGTTCTAGATCCTTGAGGAATTGCCATACTGTTTTCCATAATGGTTGAACTAGTTTACAATCCCACCTACAGTGCAAAAGTGTTCCTATTTCTCCACATCCTCTCCAGCACCTGTTGTTTCCTGACTTTTTAATGATTGCCATTCTAACTGGTGTGAGATGGTATCTCATTGTGGTTTTGATTTGCATCTCTCTGATGGCGAGTGATGATGAGCATTTTTTCATGTGTCTGTTGGCTGTATGAATGTCTTCTTTTGAGAAATGTCTGTTCATATCTTTTGCCCACTTTTTGATGGGGTTGTTTGTTTTTTTCTTGTAAATTTGTTTGAGTTCTTTGTAGATTCTGGATATTAGCCCTTTGTCAGATGAGTAGATTGCAAAAATTTTCTCCCATTCTGTAGGTTGCCTGTTCACTCTGATGGTAGTTTCTTTTGCTGTGCAGAAGCTCTTTAGTTTAATTAGATCCCATTTGTCAATTTTTGCTTTTGCTGCCGTTGCTTTTGGTGTTTTAGACATGAAGTCCTTGCCCATGCCTATGTCCTGAATGGTACTACCTAGGTTTTCTTCTAGGGTTTTTATGGTATTAGGTCTAACATTTAAGTCTCTAATCCATCTTGAATTAATTTTCATATAAGGAGTAAGGAAAGGATCCAGTTTCAGCTTTCTACTTATGGCTAGCCAATTTTCCCAGCACCATTTATTGAATAGGGAATCCTTTCCCCATTTCTTGTTTCTCTCAGGTTTGTCAAAGATCAGATGGCTGTAGATGTGTGGTATTATTTCTGAGGACTCTGTTCTGTTCCATTGGTCTAGATCTCTGTTTTGGTACCAGTACCATGCTGTTTTGGTTACTGTAGCCTTGTAGTATAGTTTGAAGTCAGGTAGCGTGACGCCTCCAGCTTTGTTCTTATGACTTAGGATTGTCTTGGCAATGTGGGCTCTTTTTTGGTTCCATATGAACTTTAAAGCGGTTTTTTCCAATTCTGTGAAGAAAGTCATTGGTAGCTTGATGGGGATGGCATTGAATCTATACATAACCTTGGGCAGTATGGCCATTTTCACGATATTGATTCTTCCTATCCATGAGCATGGTATGTTCTTCCATTTGTTTGTGTCCTCTTTGATTTCACTGAGCAGTGGTTTGTAGTTCTCCTTGAAGAGGTCCTTTACATCCCTTGTAAGTTGGATTCCTAGGTATTTGATTCTCTTTGAAGCAATTGTGAATGGAAGTTCATTCCTGATTTGGCTCTCTGTTTGTCTGTTACTGGTGTATAAGAATGCTTGTGATTTTTGCACATTAATTTTGTATCCTGAGACTTTGCCGAAGTTTCTTATCAGCTTAAGGAGATTTGGGGCTGAGGCAATGGGGTTTTCTAAATATACAATCATGTCATCTGCAAACAGGGACAATTTGACTTCTTCTTTTCCGAACTGGATACCCTTGATTTCTTTCTCTTGCCTGATTGCCCTAGCCAGAACTTCCAACACTATGTTGAATAGGAGTGGTGAGAGAGGGCATCCCTGTCTTGTGCCAGTTTTCAAAGGGAATTTTTCCAGTTTTTGCCCATTCAGTATGATATTGGCTGTGGGTTTGTCATAAATAACTCTTATTATTTTGAGGTACGTTCCATCAATGCCAAATTTATTGAGCGTTTTTAGCATGAAGGGCTGTTGAATTTTGTCAAAAGCCTTTTCTGCATCTATTGAGATAATCATGTGGTTCTTGTCTTTGGTTCTGTTTATATGCTGGATTACGTTTATTGATTTGCGAATGTTGAACCAGCCTTGCATCCCAGGGATGAAGCCCACTTGATCATGGTGGATAAGCTTTTTGATGTGCTGCTGAATCTGGTTTGCCAGTATTTTATTGAGGATTTTTGCATCAATGTTCATCAGGGATATTGGTCTAAAATTTTCTTTTTTTGTTGTATCTCTGCCAGGCTTTGGTATCAGGATGATGTTGGCCTCATAAAATGAGATAGGGAGGATTCCCTCTTTTTCTATTGATTGGAATAGTTTCAGAAGGAATGGTACCGGCTCTTCCTTGGTAGAATTCAGCTGTGAATCCATCTGGTCCTGGACTTTCTTTGGTTGGTAGACTATTAATTATTGCCTCAATTTCAGAGCCTGCTTTTGGTCTATTCAGGGATTCAACTTCTTCCTGGTTTAGTCTTGGAAGAGTGTAAGTGTCCAGGAAATTATCCATTTCTTCTAGATTTTCTAGTTTATTTGCATAGAGGTGATTATAGTATTCTCTGATGGTAGTTTGTATTTCTGTGGGGTCCGTGGTGATATCCCGTTTATCATTTTTTATTGTGTCTATTTGATTCTTCTCTCTTTTCTTCTTTATTAGTCTTGCTAGCGGTCTGTCAATTTTGTTGATTTTTTCAGAAAACCAACTCCTGGATTCATTGATTGTTTGGAGGGTTTTTTTGTGTCTCTATCTCCTTCAGTTATGCTCTGATCTTAGTTATTTCTTGCCTTCTGCTAGCTTTTGAATGTGTTTGCTCTTGTTTCTCCAGTTCTTTTAATTGTGATGTTAGAGTGTCAATTTTAGATCTTTCCAGCTTTCTCTTGTGGGCATTAAATGCTATAAATTTCCCTCTACACACTGCTTTAAATGTGTCCCAGAGATTCTGGTATGTTGTGTCTTTGTTCTCATTGGTTTCAAAGAACATCTTTATTTCTGCCTTCATTTCGTTATGTACCCAGTATTCATTCAGGAGCAGGTTTTCAGTTTCCATGTAGTTGAGTGGTTTTGATTGAGTTTCTTAGTCCTGAGTTCTAGTTTGATTGCACTGTGGTCTGAGAGACAGTTTGTTATAATTTCTGTTCTTTTACATTTGCTAAGGAGTGCTTTACTTCCAATTATGTGGTCAATTTTGGAATAAGTGTGATGTGGTGCTGAGAAGAATGTATATTCTGTTGATTTGGGGTGGAGAGTTCTATAGATGTCTATTAGGTCCGCTTGGTGCAGAGATGAGTTCAATTCCTGGATATCCTTGTTAACTTTCTGTCTCGTTGATCTGTCTAATGTTGACAGTGGAGTGTTGAAGTCTCCCATTATTATTGTATGGGAGTCTAAGTGTCTTTGTAAGTCTCTAGGGACTTGCTTTATGAATGTGGGTGCTCCTGTATTGGGTGCATATATATTTAGGAGAGTTAGCTCTTCCTGTTGAATTGATCCCTTTACCATTATGTAATGGCCTTCTTTGTCTCTTTTGATCTTTGATGGTTTAAAGTCTATTTTATCAGAGACTAGGATTGCAACCCCTGCTTTTTTCTTTTTTCTCCATTTGCTTGGTAGATCTTCCTCCATCCCTTTATTTTGAGCCTATGTATGTCTGCATGTGAGATGAGTCTCCTGAATACAGCAGACTGATGGGTCTTGACTCTTTATCCAGTTTGCCAGTCTGTGTCTTTTAATTGGAGCATTTAGTCCATTAACATTTAAGGTTAATATTGTTATGTGTGAACTTGATCCTGCCATTATGATATTAACTGGTTATTTTGCTCGTTAGTTGATGCTGTTTCTTCCTAGCCTCGATGGTCTTTACATTTTGGCATGTTTTTGCAATGGCTGGTACCGGTTGTTCCTTTCCATGTTTAGTGCTTCCTTCAGGATCTCTTGTAAGGCAGGCCTGGTGGTGACAAAATCTCTAAGCATTTGCTTATCTATTTCTCCTTCACTGATGAAACTTAGTTTGGCTGGATATGAAATTCTGGGTTGAAAATTCTTTTCTTTAAGAACGTTGAATATTGGCCCCCACTCTGTTCTGGCTTGTAGAGTTTCTGCCGAGAGGTCTGCTGTTAGTCTGATGGGCTTCCCTTTGTGGGTAACCCGACCTTTCTCTCTGGCTGCCCTTAAGATTTTTTCCTTCATTTCAACTTTGGTGAATCTAGCAATTATGTGTAATTATATTGTTATGTGTGAACTTGATCCTGCCATTATGATATTAACTGGTTATTTTGCTCGTTAGTTGATGCAGTTTCTTCCTAGCCTCGGTGGTCTTTAAATTTTGCTCTTCTTGAGGAGTAACTTTGTGGTGTTCTCTGTGTTTCCTGAATTTGAATGTTGGCCTGCCCTACTAGGTTGGGGAAGTTCTCCTGGATGATATCCTGAAGAGTGTTTTCCAACTTGGTTCCATTTTCCCCCTCACTTTCAGGCACCCCAATCAGATGCAGATTTGGTCTTTTTACATAATCCCATACTTCTTGCAGGCTTTGTTCATTTCTTTTTCTTCTTTTCTCTTTTGGTTTCTCTTCTCGCTTCATTTCATTCATTTGATCCTCAATCGCTGATACTCTTTCTTCCAGTTGATCGAGTCGGTTACTGAAGCTTGTGCATTTGTCACGTATTTCTCGTGTCATGGTTTTCATCTCTGTCATTTCATTTATGACCTTCTCTGCATTAATTATTCTAGCTATCAATCCTTCCACTCTTTTTTCAGGATTTTTAGTTTCTTTGCGCTGGGTACGTAATTCCTCCTTTAGCTCTGAGAAGTTTGATGGACTGAAGCCTTCTTCTCTCATCTCGTCAAAGTCATTCTCTGACCAGCTTTGATCCGTTGCTGGCGATGAGCTACGCTCCTTTGCAGGGGGAGATGCGCTCTTATTTCTTGAATTTCCAGCTTTTCTGCCCTGCTTCTTCCCCATCTTCGTGGTTTTATCTGCCTCTGGTCTTTGATGATGGTGACGTACTGATGGGGTTTTGGTATAGGTGTTCTTCCTGTTTGATAGTTTTCCTTCTAATAGTCAGGACCTTCAGCTGTAGGTCTGTTGGAGATTGCTTGAGGTCCACTCCAGACCCTGTTTGCCTGGGTATCAGCAGCAGAGGTGCAGAAGATAGAATATTGCTGAACAGTGAGTGTACGTGTCTGATTCTTACTTTGGAAGCTTCCTCTCAGGGGTGTACTCCACCCCGTCAGGTGTGGGGTGTCAGACTGCCCCTAGTGGGGGATGTCTCCCAGTTAGGCTACTCAGGGTTCAGGGACCCACTTGAGCAGGCAGTCTGTCCGTTCTCAGATCTCAACCTCCATGTTGGGAGATCCACTGCTCTCTTCAAAGCTGTCAGACAGAGTCGTTCGCGTCTGCATGGGCCTCTGCTGCTTCCCCTTTTGTTGTTTAGCTGTGCCCTGTCCCCAGAGGTGTAGTCTACAGAGTCAGGCAGGTTTCCTTGAACTGCACCCAGTTCGAGCTTCCCAGCGGCTTTGTTTACCTACTTAAGCCTCAGCAATGGCGGGCTCCCCTCCCCCAGCCTCTCTGCTGTCGTTTCTGTTAGATCGCAGACTGCTTTGCTAGCAATGAGGGAGGCTCCGTGGCCGTGGGACCCTCCCGGCCAGGTGTGGGTATAATCTCCTGGTGTGCCCGTTTGCTTAAAGCACAGTATTGGGGTGGGAATTACCCGATTTTCCAGGTGTTGTGTGTCTCAGTTCCCCTGGCTAGGAAAAGGGCTTCCCTTCCCCCTTGCGCTTCTCAGGTGAGGCGATGCCTCGCCCTGCTTCAGCTCTCGCTGGTCAGGCTGCAGCAGCTGACTAGCACCAATTATCCGGCACTCCCCAGTGAGATGACCCCAGTACCTCAGTTGAAAATGCAGAAATCACCAGTCTTCTGTGTCGCTCGCGCTGGGAGTTGGAGACTGGAGCTGTTCCTATTCGGCCATCTTTCTCCGCCCCTCTATTCTTTCTTAATTAAAACTATTTTGTACACACAAACCCAGGGTTTTTTTTTTTTTTTTTTTAAACCATGAGTCATACTTAGAACTTTGAAATGCCTTCCCATTGAGAATAAAATCCAAAATTATTTTCCAAGTATTAGGGCTACATATAATCTGAGGTGTACCCACATGCCAAACTTACTGTGTTAATCTTTGCTTATATGCACCAGCTACACTATCTTTTATATTCCTCAAAAAACATCTTGGTCACCTTTTATTTTCATGTTCACTAGTATTCATTGTCTATGTCCTTCACTGAAATATAAAATTCCCGAGAACAGAAAATGTGTATGTCTTATTCCGTGCTCTAATCCAAGCACCTAAGACAGTGCCTGGCACATAATAGATGCCAAGTATGTGTTAAATTAACTTGCTTTTTGCATACATTAGCTCCTTTTAGAAACTAAATAAAAAATGAAGAACAAGCTCAAATATTTAAAAAAAATTATACGTACATTTTAATTTATCTATTTTGAAAAGCTTCAAATTTGTTTAATGGGTGTCATTCTGGTATTGTACTATGGTTAATTGCCTTCATTTTATTCATTTGTGTTACACAATATGATACGTTGATTTGGTGTGTTGCTTTTATTTATTCATATGTAAATTGTAACCCCAAAATATCAACAGAATACACAGAAGAAAAGTTATAGCAGAAAGCTAGCCCGTAAATATAACTAGAAATACCACTGAGTTCTATGCCCCAGAGTTCTATGAGAAAATTCTGAACTTTTGGATGAAGAAAATAAACAGCATGAGCAGAACTAGAGTGGACATTTTATTTGGGTGTGCCTGAAGTTCATTCAAATATATACAATTATTATTTTCTATTAACATTTATTTTCTTTTAAGTTTTAATAGTTTGAAGCTTCTTAGCAGCTTAGAGCTTTAATTATATCATAAGCTTAGACAATTCTCTTTCCTTTTTCCTAAGAAAAATCATGACATATCTCCAGTCAGGTATTACTCCTGTTTTACATTCACTTTTCGACAAACTGGGATAGAGATGATAGAGAGAAGGAGGGCAATTGCAATGAGAAAATAGGTGCATTTTGTTCTTATGATTATTTTTGATTCTCTCTAAAGACAAGATATTAAATGACCTTTGGTTCATATTCTAATTAGTAAACTTATTCAGGTAAATAATTGCTCACTTAAGTAAACAATATAGTTAAAAGTATTCAAAATCATAGCTCAATCAGTAAAAGTAAATAATAATATAACAAAATAATATATCAAACACTAATACTATTTTTAGGATATTCTATAAAGTCCTTTAATTCTTCTATTTAATAAATGAATTTAAATTCATAACAATTCTATGAGAAGTACTATGTTTATTCCCGTGATTCAGTTGAAAAATAAATGGAGCCTCAGAGAGGTTAAATAAAGTTTCTATGCTAGTAGATGAAAGATTGGGTTGCAAATCAGGGAAGTCTTTCTTTCTCAGCCTATAAAAATGAATTTCCTCAGGACTTGATTTTTCCTGCCTTCTCTCTGTATCCTTATTTTAAGACTAATCAGCATGTGGTTTACACCTACTGTGATGGATTGCCATGGTTACCTAATTTAACAATATAGTGAACTTAAAAAGACCATTTCTGTAGCCATTCATTTCTAGGTGGCTTTGACTGAACATTTAAAAATATAGGTCACAGAATAATACTTATCACTGATACATCATTTGTACAAAATGGATCTTTCAGATTTAACATGCATTTATATAAGTAATTGTAGGTACTGATAAAAGGCAATTTATAAATATTAAGTCACTTAATCCTTATTACAACATTATGAATGGATACTAATTATTATCCTCATTTCACTAGTGATTCCAGCTGATGTTATAGAGGTGTATGAGAAACCTAATGCTTTGGCTTGACTCTAGTCTGAGAATTCTCATCATACTCAACTAGAATTATTCCTCTCGAGGATTTTACTGAGGTATTATCTATGCTACAGTTAATTATTAGATTTTATTCTGATTTGTGCAATTTAAGTCCAGTCAATAATATTCATGCATCTTTGAGTAGAAATCACACACTGGAATATCATTCTAGAACATTTCTACAGTGGAAGCCTTTGGATGTTGAGTAAGAGACCTCAAAAAAAGCAGTTGAAGTCATTAACCACTGCGAAGAGTAAAGGTGTGTTCTTATGACACAAACACAGGTTGGGTGCAGTGTGGCTTATGCTTGTAATCTCAGCATGTTGGGAGGCCGACGCAAGCAGATTGCTTGAGATCAGGAGTTCAGGACCAGGCTGGGGACCATGGCAAAACCCTGCCTCTACAGAAAGTACAAAACTTAGTTGAGTGTGGTGGTGTCTGCCTATAGTCCCGGCTACTCGGGAGGCTGAGATGGGAGGATCACTTGAGCTTAGGAGGTTGAGGCTGCAGTGAACCATGATTGCACTACTGTACTGCAGCCTGGGTGACAAGAGTAAGACCTTGTCTCAAAAAAAATAAAAATTAAAAAGATAAAAGATACAAATACAGCTGATCATACTTGCCTTGGATCCACATTCCAAGTTACCTAAACTGTGGGCCTTTTTTGCCTTATTTATTTTATGCTACATGAGATCACCAAAATCATCTTTATTTCAGTGTGTGTATATGTGTGCATACATATACATGCACATACATACAAGAAGGATACATTTCTGAGCATCTCTTCTAATCATTTTGGGTCTTATGACTACTCCTGGCCAATGGACAGAAGTTGAATTCGACATGTATCATTTCTAGATTAAGCAAAATAGAGTAGATTAGAATTACCCATTCATTCTTTTCCCTTATTGCAGTGATTCAAAAGCCAAATGCTCCAAATACATAGGTAAGAGTGTAAGCCACCTGGATCCCTAAACCACTGCTTGGACGGGGGCTACCTTGCATTAGCACTGTGTACAAAACATGCATTTATGTGTTAAATGACTGAGATTTGAGAGCACATTGATTATTACTGCATAATTTTATCTGCTAAGGACTCACCACAAAGCAGTTTAGATTGTTTGAACTGAATGAATTTAAGGTAGGAAACTGGTTACCCAGACTAGACAAAGGAAGGAAATTGGATACACAGACTAGACAAAGCAAACAAGACAGTAAGGCAACCCAGAGATTAACCACAAGAAGCTGCTACCCTTGAAAGAGAAGGACAATGGGAGAAGAGGATATTGACTCAGAAGCCAAGCCCATACAATGAGAGCTGGAACCACTGCAAGACCTATCTGATGGAAATTAGAACAATGGAGGGAGGGGCTATCTAGTGGCAACTTGTAACAGATGTAACAGAAAGCAAAAGTGATGGGACAACCACAGTTCTCCCTTCTTCTCCTTCCCTAATCTTCTGTCCGAGCTTTTCTTTGTCTTCTCCTGTCAAGAATCCAGAGGAAAATGGAGCTAGGGAATGTTCATGCAATATAGACCAATGCAGGGGAGAGGCTTGAAGCCGAGTGTGAATCTTAGACAAAATGGCTGTTGATTGGCATAACAGCCTAGACTAGTTTGGTTAGTAGACTGGCTTTGTGGGAAAGAGCAAAGAGAAAGTGTGAATTCCTCAGGTCTAAAGGATTAATCCTTCTATTTGTCAAAGTGAGAGTGCCAGTGATGGTACTCTAGATCAATAAACTCACTTATTTCTTGATTTTGGCAAATTCTTGGTGGAGAAAGGAAAGGGAAGAAGAATGTTGGTATGAGCAAAAAGTGGAGTATATTTTAAATATTTCCTAGGCACCAATAGCTTCCCCAGGTTTTGGTCTTCTCTTTTAAATCAATGGGCTGAATAGTATTGCCTGTAGTGAACTAAGAATGTTGATATTGCTGTTGGAAGAAATTATCAGGGAATCAGAAAACCAGATCTTGAAGGGATGTGGGATTGCTTCCTGTGGCAGAGGCTATTGGCTTGCACCCACTTTTATTTGGATTGACATTACATTTAGCTAAAAAACACATGTTCCAACTGCCTAGCAGCAAGTTGAGACGGTGTCATTAAATAGTCGTTAGTAAATTTAGGAAAAATGCTTAAAGAGAACTGACTTAGCTGATAGACATTGTTATTACCTTTTTTTTTTTTTGAGATGGAGTCTCGCTCTGTTGCCCAGGATGGAGTGCAGTGGCATGATTTCGGCTCACTGCAAGCTCCACTTCCCGGGTTCAAACCATTCTCATGCCTCAGCCTCCCAGGGATTACAGGTGTGTGCTACCACGCCTGGCTAATTTTATTTTTAAAATTAATTAATTGTATTTTATTTCATTATTATTATTTTTTTTTTTTAGTGGATACAGAGTTTCACCATGTTGGCCAGGTTGGTCTTGAATTTCTGACCTCAGGCGATCCGACCTCCTCAGCTTCCCAAAGTACTAGGATTACAGGTATGAGTCACCATGCCTAACAACATTTTTATTCTTATATTCTTCCCCTTTCTTGTTATTCGAAATGCTGAATTGACATTTGGAGCTCCAGTGGCCCTGTTAAACTATAACGTGAATCTCATGTATAAGTGTTATGTAGTAGAATGATACATCAGAAAAGGAGAGGAAACCTGGGTGCTAGTTGAATACAGAGCCAGCAAAGCTGCCTAACGGCATTCCCCTGGAGGTCTTTTATGTGAGCAGTACATATGAATGTTTCACCTACTACTATTATTTTTGTTGTTGCATGCAGCCTAACTTAATAATTACAGTTTTTTTTCTTTTTCCTCCTCCAATAGCTTCTATTTATCTACCTAAGTCAACGAAGAAAAAGCATAATTCAAGTGATGAAATATTTTACCCAGTGTGACTAGACCCACATCTGTGGTGTATGATACCTGCCACCAAGTTGAGGGATTATCAAATGCACTATATGGATCCTTAGCAGAAAAAAGAATGCAACAGGCTTGACTTTGGATATTCAGCAGTCAAGTCTTGCATATTAACACATTTTTTTTTTCTTTTCACATGTCTCTTCCTGACTGACCCTATAAGAGTTCAGAGATGAGGGCTAATGGACTGACTGGTGATGGAAAAGATAGCTCAGAGATATTTCAAGAAGGCTGCAAGAATCTCCCAATTTCGTCCATCACAAATCCATCGTTGATCCTGGATGCAGGCTTCAGCTGGCAAAGGAAAGGAAATACAGAGTTCAAAGCAAGGTGAGGAGGCTCATGGCCAAAAAATCCCATATGCAGAAAACTACTTATGGCCTACCCCAGCCCATATGGAAGTTCACTGCTTTTACCATTTAGAGTTCCCAAGAGACCCTGTCTGGAAGGAGAAATAAATCCCTATCCCCACTAACACCAGATCCTGCTTACTGCATGTGGGATATTACTCAGCAGGCACAGCTGCCTTTGCAGTTTTATATAAACATCTGAGGCCTTTTCTAAAGCATGAATCTCACTCTTTCTTTTGGAGCACTTTCCTCCTAATTCCAAATTCCCTGCACATATATCATCTGCAGAAACTGGGCCAACTGTAAATCATGTTAAAGGGTGAAAAGAGATGGTATTTGGGCCAGGATGCAGGATGTCAAATATTTGAATCTTTCTCTCAATCCACTCTGCCCCAACTGCAATGTGCCTGAGAGATATGTGCACAGAGGGCAAACAAAGTAAAGGCATATTCTTCATCAGTATGTGGCTTTTGCTCTGAATCCCAATGTAATATTACTTCCTCAGGCAGTTACTAAATGGAACTGGCCCCAGACTCTCACCTGTCAAACCAGTGGGAGCAGATCCTACCACTGCAGACTTAGGGTTTAACTTTGCATCACAAACCTTCCACCCATTAGGATGGAGGCCAAATAACAATTTCTGTCTTTGACAATGATCCATTCTTGGTGGAAGAAGGATGAGTGAGGTGAAGGCAGGGGCCAGTCTCATTTGGCTGGTAGATGTGCAAAGAATAGAACAGGAGCATTAGCTTTCTATAAGAGGTCAATGTGAAGATGTTGTATTAATATTATTTATATCCCCTTCTTGAGGTATGAAATCTATTCACAGTTCATTAGAAAAGCCCCTTTAGCCTGCTTGATATCCATTTTCTTTTACTAGTTACAGTTCCCTGATTTTCCTTACTCCTAGCTTTATGTGGTTAAATAGAATCAATCCTACAATTCAGAAGAACAAATGTGGTCCATGCCCAGGCAATCAAAGTATTTCATTCCTCCAGCTACAGTGACTTAAAGATGGCAATGAGACCCAATGGAAGCCAATGAGTCTCAGTTTTGGAACTTCCATTAGAGCCCTTGAGAAAGCAATCACATTTTCAAGGAGGTTTTCTGCAACTGTTGGCAGACATTTTATCATGGTTAAAGTCTTCCTGAGAATAGTGGCAACACAGTAACAAAATATCCCTAAATTTTTCAGTTTAATGAGGAAATTGTTTCCCTGTCCTCCTTCCTTCCCTCCCTCCCTCCCTCCCTCCTTCCCTCCCTCCCTCCCTCCTTCCCTCCCTTCCTCCCTTCCTCCCTCCCTTCCTTCCTTCCTTCCTTTCTTCCTGCTTTCCCTCCTCCCTGTACTTTTGTTGCTAAAGCAAAATCAAGGTATATTTTTGTTGCATTTGTCTAATAGACTCTTTTTCGACATTTGCTACATATCATGTTTTCCAGATGAAGTGCCTATTCTGCTTATATGTTAATTGAACATAGCTGGAAAATGTCTTACATCTTTTATTCATATATGCTGTTTTGGGGGTTGATAGGTTATATTGGGCTAATGATCCAGAGTCCAGTCTCAGTAAGCAAAGCCACTGTGATGAGCTCTCATAAACGTGAAACTGCAGCTCTGCAGCATTAGCAGATTTCAGGAAATTTACTTGGAATCTATTATCCATTTATGGTTTTGTCATTCCATAAAAATAACGTTATCTTTGTTCTTTGAAATTTCTTCTATTTGACAGCAGAACTACCCATGTATTAATGTCATTTATTAATTGACATTTTTTCAACATAGCCCAGAGGATTGGTTTGTTTCTATTAGTGGTACAGCTTTTGGAAGGTGTTTCAGATATTTTGAGGCTCCCTATTGGGTCATTCAATTCAATTCTCCCGTAAATTACAGTTTATTTTACCCACTCTATAAGAAGGCCGGGATCGCGGACAGATCATGAGTATTCATACTACTTTTCTCAGGCTATTGAACTTAGAGTTGGCAGGACATCTAGCCATCACTTAATAGAATGTCTGCTACTGAAATGTTGCAGATCCATGCTTCAAGTGAAAAAGTGAACCTTAAATATGTGCTTGAAGCTTTTCAGTGAATTGAAACCAAGAGCTCCAAGTTGTAGATGTATCAAGTTTCATTATTTGCTAGCCTCAAGCTGGCAAACTGGAGGGTTCCTGGCAGGCACTGTCTTCTGAATAAAATGCTCTCTCCAGGCTAAGCATGAAGCCATCTGTAACAGCTTAAATTGCTTTCTTAGTCACAAGGACAAAGTAATGGTGTGAGTGAAACAATTATTGCAAACCCTGAAAACTTGCTTTTGCCTCCAGAGCATCCTACCTGCTGGTGGTGGGGTGTTGTTGCATTCTGTTCTCCTTGTCTGAGAGCTCTCCCCTGCCTTCCTTCTGGCACTAACTGTCCCTACAGCACTCTCACAAGGGGTCAGAACTTCCCTTTTATTTTGCAGAAAAGCTTCTCCTGCAAACTACCCAAAATTTGTAGTAGAAAATCAACCAAAGCCGTATTATTTACTCTATGGCAAACAGTCTGGAAATGTATTAAGCTTTGAGGGTAGGTCTCACACTTCCGAACCCTGACAGATAGGCTAGAGCCATCTCTTAACTCTCCATGAAGCCTGGATTTGTATTAGTAGGCTAAATTACCCATTTCCACTCTTTCTATTCCCAGATACTTCTCAAGGGATCTAAAACTTCATCAGGTTAGAAAAATCACACCAAGCACCATATGACTTTTCCATCCTCTCTCATATTTGTTCATATTTCATATATAAGGTGTCAACACAGCCCCATGTAGCCCCTCATCACTGTATACAAGAACCCCGAGGATTTACTGTGCTGGTGGACATTTGCATTCTCTATATATGACAGTCCCCTAACAATTTACTTTTTTTTTTGATGTATGATGTCCTATTATCATCCATTTGCAGACATAAGAAAGCTGGAATCACACGTTATTTTAGACGTAGTAAGTTATGCTTCTCTAGTATATTATCTTTAGCAAAACAACACAAGTATAAAGAAATACCAGGACAAGTTTCCTCATCATTGTATAAGTTAGTAATATATATTTTTTCTTTTATTTCTCCAGGTAATTTCTAATAGAAACTATGTAGGCTTTGCATATTTCTTTATTCCTGCAAAACTGACCTTTGCTACCCATTCTCTTTTCTCATAGTTTATTGTTTAGAGTACATAGCATCCTTCACTGCTCCAATTTGACTCTGGGAAACTCTGTGACCAAGCTACCAAGTAGCTGAGTCTACACCTACTTGCCCAATAGCTTATCATGACTAATAACTTTGGATGATGTGCCTGAGGACGAGGTGGGCAAATCTTTTGAACAGGCTTTTTCCAATTGGCACCTGCCTACGACATCTGCTGTGGTATCACTTTTGGATATTTATTGTCAGTTTGCTATAATCCAGCTGCTTTAAATACTTTGGACTGTCATTGCTTACTTGGATTCTGGGGCTTAACTCACAAATTTCCGTTGGGTGCAAGGGGGATAAATCTCACTAAGATGTATCTCTATTTTTTTTTTTCCTCACAAGCCTGATTTGCTTTCCTTCTTTATCTCTCTGACAAATTCAGAGGCTTTATTTTCCATGCTATCAAAATCAGCACTGGTCCACAATATTTACATTCATAGTTTCATCTAGAATATTATCTTGTTTCTTTCTGTACCTAAGATAGCACCAAAGAGGCTTTGACATAGTGAAGAAAATTGATATCATTGAAATTATTATGTTCAGGTTAGTAGGAGTCAAATTCATTTTATGACTTTGATCTTCACACTTGACTGAAAAGAAAAGGTGCATATAATGCTCTACAGCTTCAAGTAAGTGCATTGAATTATATGTCTAAGAAAATGGAAGATTTATCTTTCCTGGAATAAGAGTTACCATTACTTTGGTGCCTATTAAATGCTGAGAGATTGATGTAAATTGGCTAAAACAATCTTTATAGGAACCTGGTGAACACTGTTACCATTTTGCTGATGAAGGAGTTGAGATTCAGACAGGCTGATATACCATTGTCACTGCATGACTATTTGTCGTCCTCTATTAGCTCATCAAGTCTGCAGATTTAGAAATAACATTTTATCCACAGAGAGAATGGGTCTCAGGCTTTGTTTTTTCTTTAAGTGTGCTTTGATTCACTCATTTTATTCACCCACTCATTCAAATATAGTTACTTAGTGCCTTTTATATAGCAGATTGTACTAGGGCAGATATTCAGAAAAATAGTTCTTAAACTTTAAAGAACATCAAAATCATGTGTTAAAAATGCAAACGCTCAGGATTTAGACCTACTAAATTAGACATTTTTGGGGGAGGAGGAAGAAGTAAATCCAGGGTATTTATCTCTCTCTATATAAATAGCTAACAAATCCCCCAGATGATTATAGATTACCATTACAGGATAAAAAAATATTATAATTCTTCTGTATCAGATAAAATTATTTTATTAATTAACATTTTCAAATCTCCTAAACCACTTAATTTCACCACAGCTCTCTAAGAGTATATAAGAAATGTAATATTTCATTTAATATGACATATGAATTCATACTAGTTTCTGTCCTTTGTGATATATATTAGCTGATGGCTTTGGTGTGTCAACCAAGTCCTCTAAAAATATAAAAGCAAGAAGGAGGAAACTCCATGTTAATTAAAATTTAGTGAGAATCAGACTAACATCCAACTGAAAAATTCTGTAATACTTGTGTCTTCAAAAGTTTTTAGGGAAAAAGAAAGCTCTCCGGGAAAAAAAAAAAAAAAAAAAAACACAACTTTTATCCAAAATTTTATGCTTAGCTAAACTAGCTTTTAAATGTAATGGCATATTTTAGACATATTTAGATATGCAAGGTAAGACAGCTTCCTGTTATCCCTTCTGGGAAAAAAATTACTTGTGTATGTACTGTATAACTAATAGAAAGAAATCCCAAATTAAGAAAATATGTTACAAAAATAGATGACCATACAAAGAAAGCTTCAGGAGCTACCTGAGTAGTACAATACTCATCACTCGTTGCATCTCAAGTTTTTCTTCTGGAGGAACCAGACTTCCTCTCAATCAAGGGGCACAGGATTTGTAAACTGACTTACATTCAAAAATGGATCAAAATAATAAGTTTCCACTATGGTAACTCCACTCATTAGACTTATAGTTTTGCTTGTTTTGATCATATTTTTAATGATATACTGTATTCACTTTGAAATATATTTTATTGTTAATAATTAACCACAACCAGAGAGCCTTGAAAATTAGAAACTCTGTTTCTTCTATTACAGTAGTCTCTTATTATCTGCAGATTTGTTTTCCAGGATTTTAGGTACCTGAGGTCAACTGTGGTCCAAAAAATATTCAATGGAAAATTCCAGAAATAAACAATTGATAAGTTTGAAATTGTGTACCATTTTTAGTAGCATGATGAAATCTCATGCTGTCCCACTCCGTCCCGCCGATAACTGTGTCCAGTGTATCCACCTTGTATATGTTCCATACCTATTAGGAACTTAATAGCCATTTTGGTTATCAGATCAACTGTTAATGGTATTACAACCCTTGTGTTCAAGTAAACTTTATTTTCCTTAGTGATAGCCCCAAAGCACCAAGAGTAGTAATGCTGGCATATTGTTATAGTTGTTCTACTGTAGTACTGGTTACTGTTAAACTCTCACTATGCCTAATTTATAAATTAAACTTAATCATTACTATGTATATATGGGGAAAAAAAAACCCGTGGAATATATAAGGATCCATAGTATCTGAGGTTTTAGAAATTCATTGTCTTAGAAAATATGTCCTGGGGATAAAAACGATTACTGTATCATGATTGTTACCAACAATCTCTGATGATTGGATGCTTATCTTAGTCTTTTCAGGCCATTATAACAAAATACCATAGACTGAGTGGCTTAAATAACAGACATTTGCTTCTACAGTTCTGGAGACTGGGAAGTTCAAGTTCAAGATGCTAAAAGATTCAGTTTTTGGTGAACTTCCTTGCTTGCAGATGGTCACATTATGGCTGTATTCTCACATGGGGGAGAGAGAGAGAAAGAGAGAGAGCACATGAGAGAGGGGGAGAGAGAGAAAGAAAGAGGTAGTGCATTCTGTTTTCTCTTTGTTTTCTCATAAAGACACTAATCCTATCATAGGGGCTCCAGCCTCGTGATTTTATCTAAACACAATGACCTCCCAAAGACCTGGCTTTCTAACACCTAATATTGAGGGTTAGGACTTCAACATACAAATTTTGGGTGAGGGCATACAAACATTCAACCCATGACAGTGTTGCTGTCTGGACTCTGCCTCTGTAGGGTTCCCTGTTTCTACTGCAATCAATAAGAGCAACTCCGGATCAGCATTTCCCACTGTCATTTCCAGCTTGTGCAGGATAGCACCACTGACCTTTATAAGGACCCTGATGCTCCCCCCGTCAATGTATTTTCAAATGTTTTCATGAAGGAAGTCTCTGGTGGGGCAGAAAGCTGTCACTAAGCTATGGATGAAGGGAACATAGTGGGGTAGAGGAGAAAAGAGGAGCTCAATGAAAGCTCTAGAAATGTCAAGGAAGGATCAGTCAGCTCCAGTCAGCTAGGGATTCTGGGCCAGTCCAGAAGAATGTGGGATGGAGTAAGTCAGCCTCTCATTTCCCCTAGCGTCCAAATTCAACCAGAATCTAGCTGACCATTGTTTTCTTAGAACACAGGTCTAGGCCAAGATTTTATGACTAAGACCTCAAAAGTACAGGCAGCAAAAGAAAAATAAATAAATGGGATTATGTTAAACAAAAAAGCTTCTGCACAGGAAAGGAAACAATCAATAGAGTGAAGAGACAGCCTGTTGAATGGGAGAAAATATTTGCAAACTATTCATCTGACAAGTGACTTATATTCAGAATATACATAGAACTAAAAATACTTAATGGTAAAAATACAAATTATTCTATTAAAAGGTGGCTAAGCACATGAATAGACATGTCCCAAAGGAAGACATGCAAATGGCCACTAGTATATGAAGAAATACTCAACATCTCACTAATCATCAGGGAAAAATAAAATCAAAACTACAGTTTAATATCATCTTACACCAGTCAGAATGCCAAGTATTAAAAAGACAAAAAATAATGGATAATGGTGAGGATGCAGAGGAAATAAAAGTCTTATACATTATTGTAAATGTGATTCTAGAACAGCCACTATGAAAACAGTACAGTGAATTCTTAGAGAACTAAAAATAGAACTATCGTACAATCCAGAAATTCAACTACTAGGTATTTATCCAAAGTAAAAAAAAAAACCCTGCACTTGCTTGTTTATTCAGCACTATTCACAACAGCAAAGATATGGAATCACCCTAAATTTTCATCAATGAACAAATGGATAAAGAAAATGTGATATGTATGTGTGAGTGTGAGTTTGTACATACAAGTGTATATATGTGTGTGTGCATTCCCTTGTGTATATATGTACACAAATAGTATTAGATTAATAGTGTGTACATATATACATACAAATAGTATTCCCTTGTGTGTGTACAAATACATATATATATATTATTGTTAATGTAATACTAGAACGGCCACTATGAAAATAGTACATATATGTAAACACACAAGGGAATACTATTTAGGCATAAAAAAGAATGAAATCATGTCATTCACAACAACATGGATGGAAATGGAGGTCATTGTGCCAGGCACAAAATGGCAAATATTGCCCTGTCCTCACTTATATGTGGGAGCTAAAAGAGTTGATCTCATGTTAGAGTATAGAATGATCTCTTTCAGTGGACAAGAAGAATGTGTGTGTTGGAGGGAGGGATAATGGAAGGTTGGTTAATGGATATAAATGTATAGTTAGACAGAAGATATAGGTTCTGATGTTCAATAGCAGAGTAATATGACTGTAGTTAGCAACAACGAATTGTATATTTCAAAGTAGTTAGAAGAGTTGAAATGTTCCCAGCATACAGGAATGGTAAATATTTAAGATGATGGATATCACAAATACCTTGACTTGATCATTACACATTCTATGCATGTAACAAATACATGTTCCCTATAAATAAGTAAAATATTATGCATGAATTAAAAAAATGAAATAAATTTCTAGGCACAATGCCAATGAGCAATATAGACAAATTACACTTCCCCACCCCCACCTCCTGTTAACCCTAATTTTTTTTCCAAAAACTTCCTATTTTTTTCCAGTTATGAGACAAGAGACAAAACTGTGCTGTTTAATATGCAAGACTTAGTTCACAATCAGATGGCTGTTTTCCTAGTAAATATGTTTTTCACTTCCCTCAAACCATTTAACTCTTTCTTGCCATCTATGTTGAAGTTAAAAATCACAACATCTTAAAAATATCAACTATGTAATTTCTGAAAGTTATTCATAGCACAGCTCGTCTTTTAGATCATAAAAGAAATCAGTTAGTGGCAATTCTGTTACATTCTAGACCTTGGGTTTCGGCCTTATTTAAGTCACAGCTTTTTAGCAATTATTACAGTTCTTTTTCCTATATTCAAGCATGAGATGAGATGAATTTTAATTTCTGGAGCCTGGACAGTTAATCACTTCTGAGGCAGAAGAATAGGATCTGGAGGCAGGGAACCTAAGGTTGTTTCACACCGACTTCCTAGAACTAAAATGAAAGGAAAATGCTAACTTTTCATGCCTAAGTAACAGAAGGACCAGAGGCTACTCCCTTTGACCTTTTCTGCGGGGCAGATGGGAAATTGGCTGTCCACAACAAATCAGACTGATTGCAGGTGTAGTCTTCTTTTGCAATTTTGTAATTTCACTCCAGCTTCTGAATGGCTGCTGCCCACAACCAATCAGACTGATTGCAGGCGAGTCGTCCTTTGCTTAGAAGTATAACTTTGTAACTTCACCCTGGCCTCTGATTGGTTGCATAGGAGCGTGACCTTTGTAACTTCACTTCAGCCTCTGGTTGGCTGCTTTCTGCAACCAATCAGACTGATTGCAGGCTACAACTTCATTTACATGAGGTGAGCATGAAGTGGCCAATGGGAAATTTCTAGAGGGAATTTGGACCCAAGAAAATTCTGTATCTGAGTCCTTGAGTCGCGGCTCGCGTCCGGTCCCCTCAGTGTGGAGTGTACTTTCCTTTTCAATAAATCCCTGCTTTCATTCTTTTGTTGCTTCATTCTTTCTTTGCTTTTTTGGGCGTTTTGTCCAATTTTTTGTTCAAAATACCAAAACCCTGGACAACTTGCAGTCACGACCCTCTACCGGTGACAACTTCCTTACATGTTCTTTAGATTCTGTGGTAACAGCTCGGTTAAGTAGACGCACCAGTCACTCTTAGGACCTAAGAAGGAGGGAGAGGGAGTTCCCGTCCTTAGCTGCTGGGGGCCTCCCCTGGCCGGTGGCACTATGACCTCTGTTGAAGCAGAGGGACAGAGAACCATTAGACTCTGTAAGAGACAACTCAGCTGGAACTACTGAGGACTTTATTTGCAAATTCCTTGAGACACACATCCTGCAATAAAATGTATAAATGCCACTGAGGATGTATCCTATTATGGATAATTATTTTGAATTCACATAAACACTCCTGACCTTATGCTTTTCTGACTAATGTGATAGATGTGTGTGTATGTGTGTGTGTGTGTGTCTGCTTTTGAGTCCTGGCAAACATTAATTTTGTTTATTTTTTATTTTCACTTTCAAAGAAGAACTAGAAACTGGTTATATGAAAGATATATATTGTTATGTGGTTAGATTAATAATGTGAATATGAGTGGTAAAACACCAAATGAGTAATAAATTTACAGTTCTCATCACTGTTGAGGCATTTGCCACATACATGCACTTCAGCTGGTTACTATTTTAGTTTTCTCCTCTGTAAAATTGGAATAATAAGGTCCTTGCCTCATAGGATTGCTATAATTATTTGGAGAGATAGTGCTGTAAAAATTTTAGCTTAGTATCTGGCACATAGTAATCCTCCACATTATTATTTTATTATTTCTTATTTATTATACTTTCACCATCACATTGTGATTCCAGTTGTGCACATCGTTGTATTAATGAGTATATTTTCTCACACCAGGTTTTATAATCTTTCTTCAAATTTTCTTCACATTTTTTTCAATGTGTTTATCTTACTACTATTCTCATCATCAAAAACAATAATAACAGATTGTCTTTTTATATAGAACATTTTCATATTTTCTCTCATTCTCACTACAACCAAATGAACCAGATATTATAAGTTATTTTTCTTTTTTTAATTTTTGAGATGGAATCTCACTCTGTTAGCCACGCTGGAGTGCAGTGGCGTGATATCGGCTCACTGCAACCTCTGCCTCCCAGGTTCAAGTGATTTAACTGCTTCAGCCTCCTGAATAGCTGGGATTACAGGCCTGCACCACCATATTTGGCTAATTTTTTTGTATTTTTTATTAGCAACAGGGTTTTGCTATCTTGGCCGGGCTGGTCTCGAACTCCTGACCACAGGTCATCCACCTGCTTTGGCCTCCCAAAGTGCTGAGATTACAAATGTGAGCCACTACCCCTGGCCCTTCTTTTTCTTTTTAATAAATAAGTATAAGTGACTTTAAACATTCATTCTTTATTCTTTCATTTTTAAAGTTTCTATTATTAACATTTTATGAACTATTTTATGGTCTTGCCCAACATTGTAACAAAGATGTGGCATTACTAATATTTGAACTCTTTTCTTCTGACTCCAATACCATACACTTCATTGCTTATTAAATAACACTTGGGCCACTACAAAACTTTGCCAACCCTCTTCTTCATGGCCACATAATCTCAACTTTTTATCAACTTTAGGGTAGATTGCTCATAAACTATTTCAGGCCGGTGAGAATCTATGACTTTTTAATTATCTCCCAACATGATTTCACAACTTTTCTAGGATCTGTGTTTTCATATAATGCTTCAGAGCTCCCTCTATGACAAAATGACTACATTCATCTATATCCCTCATGCTTCAGTCTAAGCGAATATGCTATGCCAGATATAGAGGCAAATAAAGCAGGTGAGATTTAAAAAGCCTGGGGTGTCGAAAGAGCGTTTCTATTTTAGCACCAAAGAAAATGAGGGAAGGGGCCATATAAAAATTGAGAAAGAGAACTCCAGGTGGATGGAACGGCAAGTGCAGAAGCTCCTAGGATGTGTGAAGGGTCGTGAGAAGAGTCATGTGTTAGGAGCCGAATGGGTGAAGGAGAGTTTTAGCACAAATCAGAGAGTGAAGAGGGAAGAGCAGATTTTGCGGCGTCTGAGGATCACTGGGAGGATTTTTGTCTTTCATTTGGAGATATGGAGCCTTGACAGTTTTGGGCTGAGGAGTGGCATGATCTGACTTCAGCTTTAAAATGTGAGGGCAAGGGTAAAAAGAGGGGCCACTGTCTCTCTAGGGGTAACTTTCCCCACACCTTCAACACTTTTGTAAATATCTCATCTTCTAACAATTTTACAAAACAATAGAAACAAAATAGTTGGTGGACTACTCAAAGCTGACACTGTGGCTTTTTAGAAGAGTTTTGGATCAATTCTTTTGTATCTTTACAGACCTCTTAAATCTAGGAAACAGGACTCACACCACTCACTGTTAGTAATTCTTTGATTTTTAAAATATTTTACCCTTATTGCTATTTATTGAGGACATTATTGGCAGATATACACACATACCCATACGTACAATATCTATCTACCTATCTTTGCAATATCTATCTACGCAAAGCATATATATACATAAATATACATAAATATATACATATGTATATGTTTTGTAAGTTAGTAAATCTTCATTTTGTAACAGAAATACATGATAATCTCATAATAGACAGCGAGGTAATTGGAGAAATCCTCAAGTACTGCAACTATCCAGTTATAAAGCACTCTGAGAATAGGAATCTTATCTACCTCATTTTTATATTCCTCCTTCTGTAGAAAAGTTCTTTGTATAAGAGCTACTTTCAAAACAGCTATGAAAGTCTTTTCATTAATTTGTGAATAAAATCTGGTAATGATAATAAGAAGGACTCAATTTTGTATTGAATGCCTACCAAGTTCACCAGGACTCTCCTTTTTCCAAAAACTATCTCTAATCCGTTGGTATACTCTAGCCCACACCACACTGCCAAGTCATGTTTTGGCAAAATATGATTCTGGCCCCTCTTTATAATTAATTGGGCTAGGAGTGAGTACCTGAGGGTCAAATGTAGTTTCTTTCTCATATTTAGAGTTAAGACCAAAGGAAGACCTATAACATGGAAGATCATGATCCATCTGCACTCTTGGTGAGAGAAGCAAAGAAGTTATCTTAGAAAGAAAATAATTGAAGCTACTATCATATAGTAGATGTGCACGGGTAGTGAGTAGTTTGACTTTACGATTTTCTCTTTCTAGAAACTTAAGAGGTATTGACTTACTCCAAGAGAATTTTTGTATCCTTATATGGAATTTCTTTCTACCTAAACTAGCTCTGGCTGATTTCTGCTACCTATCTTAGTAAACATAAATTTTCATTCTTCTGATAACACATTTAAACATTACTAGGCCCAGCAATATTGGTTTAATGACAGATATGGTACACAGGATTAAATCAAACTTTACTAAAAGCCAAATAGATTTGATTTAGTACTCCTGTTTAAGAGGCAATTTCAATGCATGAATAGTCAATTAATTATAATGCTTGCACTGATTATTTACAAAGACATTTGGTTATTATCCAATACTCTGCCCTTGTCTTTCTGTAGACTGTTTTTTCAAAAATAAATATTATGATCTCACAAGAAGCACTTAAAATATTATGTATTTCTATGCAATTGTTATCCTATTACATTTAGGTAAGAATTAAAAAAAAAACACCAAATGTTAATTTATAATACTGTGTTATAAGTGGATTTCAAGTGAAGACTGGAATAATATATCAAGGGATTTTATTAGTTCATGAAATCTTCAGTTTAGTGAGGTTTAAATAAGGACATGAAAATATTTAGAATTGTAACTAAGTTATAAACAAATAAATGGTCTACTCCTAGAAATCAGGAGTCTAACTGGAATTATTGACTCTCCATGGAGAGTCAGGCTGCACACATTTTGTTCTGTAGTTACAGGGTTGTAAGCAGTTTCTGTATAGGTTTTTGTCTAGACTTATAAAAACTTTCAATAAAGCCATGGAGACATACATCAATTGCTTTCTGTCTCATGGAAAAAGTTGTAGAACTGAAGTCATGCTACTTGCTATAAAGTGGTTTCTGAGTTTGTAGCCTTTCTTTTGTGCTTAATCTGAATCAAAGAAAGAAAACCAGGAGCTATGACCATTAATGACACAGTGAGAGAGTTGTCTAGAAAACTCGTGTTGAGCAAGGTTTTTATCAACTTTGAAAATTAGTGAAATAATTGATTCATAATAAGAAACATCATTATGGAGCAGACAATCTAGCATTCATTCATTTTGTGGTACTACTTTCATAACTAGGAAAAGTTAAATTTTAATTGCCATAAAATATTGAAAACAGGATGAAGAGTTTATCAGTCAACTTAAAAGATCTATTCTCTATAATTTTATTATTGTAACTTTTTTTCACGACGCATTTTTAACTGATATATTCTTGGATTTAAGATAAAACCTCTACGATTGAAACATTTAAAGTAAAAGTTACAGACACAAGAAAGTTATTTCCATATCTTAGAAGACCTTTCACTTTACTTGTTGTCCTTATGCCTTTATTTTGTTGGGATAGTTACAGTAGTTATAAAATCCTTGAGCCTTACTAGTTACCAGGATTGGTTAATTTGCCATTTTTTAAAAATGCTCAGATGAATGGAAATCAGAGTTCAGAAGAGTTGACTTTGCTTCCTCTTTGATCCCTAATCCCACAGTGTTGGCAGTGAAGACATAACAGAGTTTACAGAAGAACTTAAACAGGCCTTTGTATGAGGGATGAAAATGTAAGGATTTGTTTCAAAGAAGGGAAGATCTCAACCAGAAGGCTGTGAATGTTTATGAAGAATTTTCAGATTAAGAACATAGGCAGGTAAAGAATTAGAAAATACAAATTTAAAATTAGGAAAGTAAAAATAGCACAGCATGCAATATAAAATTACTAAAATGGAATTTGCCTCCAAATTCTGGATCAGGGTAAGAATGTTTAGATAGATAGCAGTAGAGGTGAGAATTGAACACCTTAATCCAGATCAATTTCCTAAACAAGCTCTTAAGGACAAATAAGCAGGAGAAATTATTAAAATCACAACAATGTGTGGGCCAATTATAACTGCCTGGTAAGCTAGCCACAGTCAAATCCTTTCTGTTTATCTGTTTGCAGGGCAACCCCTGACAACCAACTTTGCATCTTATATAAATGACTTATTTTCTCCTTTGCCGTCCTTTGCACAAGGTATGGAAAAAATATAAATGTAAATATGTGTATATATTAAACATAGCTAAAATTCATTAAAATTAAAAAAAATTTGTTGAGTGCCTAACATGTGTAAGGCATTATGTTAGATATTAGATAAGATTCAAGGAAATCTACTATGTTGAACAATATAGACTCCAGAGGAGGAACCAGACATTTAAACAAACACTATCACAGACTTGATAGTACAGAGAGCAAGAAAGCCATCAGTGAGAAAAATTCAAGAAACTAGTCTTAAGTTTCAAATAAGAAAATGGGAATTCCACAGATAAGACCTTTTTCTTAATGTCACTATAATAGTGTGGTCATGACAGTTCCATTGACAAAGTTTCTGAGTTTGTCACCAGCTGTCAACCTCAGATTATATTTACAAAGTCAATTAAGTTGTCTTATTAGAAAATTCAATCTATCTTAACCATTTATTAAAATGCCTGAAGTATTAGGTAATCAATCATTTCCAATCAAATGGCTACTACCCTTGTGTTGTATAGACTTAACAAAGCTACTGCTGGCAGTAATTTTATAACAACTGATTACAAAATAAAAAAGGATTTTTTTCTCTTTATAAATTTTTGACATTTTTATTTCTGTGGCTCAGAAAATATTAATCAATAGAAACTTTTTACATGATGCAGACTATTGAAAACTTGATTCAAAATTATAATACTAAAATTATAATTAAGGTCAAAATTATTGACTTATTTAGCAGAGTTCATATGTTGTAAAGGAGTAATCAATTTTTTTTTTTTTTTTTTTGAGACAGAGTCTGGCTCTGTCGTCCAGGCTGGAGTGCAGTGGCCGGATCTCGGCTCACTGCAAGCTCCACCTCCTGGGCTTATGCCATTCTCCTGCCTCAGCCTCCCGAGTAGCTGGGACTACAGGCGCCTGCCACCTCGCCCAGCCAGTTTTTTGTATTTTTAGTAGAGACGGGGTTTCACCGTGTTAGCCAGGATGGTCTCGATCTCCTGACCTCGTGATCCGCCTGTCTCGGCCTCCCAAAGTGCTGGGATTACAGGCTTGAGCCACCGCGCCCGGCCAGGAGTAATCAATTTTTATATCATTATCCCCTATGGGAATCATACATTCTTATATCATTAAGTAACTAATTCAAATAATGGGAATCATACATTCTTATATCATTAAGTAACTAATTCAAATAATGGTTTTCCTGCTTTTTCTACACAATACTTTTCAAATATGAGAAACACAACAGAAAGATTGTTATAAAATACGAACATCACCTTATATAGATAAACATAAAGTTAAGTAAATTGTTATGCTTATAGCACTGACATAACTAAAAAATGAAAAAAACAATTATAAAAACAAAAGAGTAAGGTTGACAACATTAATTTGTTGACTGATGATGATGGTATGCTTTGTATAAATTACAGTGTAGAGCTGACTATAATGCTGACTGTTCCTGTGTGGATATTTTGAATCTGACATACATAAACTAGCACGTAATTCATAATGAATAAATTCTCATACAGCTTTTCTCTCTTCAAATTTCTTTTGAATTTGTGAAACATACTATCGTATTATAATGCAATTCAGATATTACTTAGAAAAACATCTAAGGTATCTGGTAAGTCCTTATCTGTTCTTTTATTGTTAGTATAAATACTGACCAAAGCAAATGTATTTATTAAATTCCCATGAAAGTGAGGTTAAGGGGATAGAAAATGACAGAAAAGGAAGCTTTAAAAAGGAGAGACCAGTGAGACAGGTAGACCAGAATACCGAGAGAATGATGTTTCAGAGTCAAAGCTGTTTTAAGAAGGGAATGAATAATAACATCAAACGTGACTGAGGAATCACATAAGAGGAGGAATGAGAACTGACCACTGCATTTGTAATAGGGAGGTCATACGGCAAACTCACAGAAATTCTAATCAGGTGTTTTGACCTAAACAACAGCCACTGTGGTTGGTGTTTTGGGGTTTGCTTATCTACCTTTTTCAGTACATCTTCAGTTTCTCAAAAGTGTATGGTCTTCAATCTCTGTTCTCAAGAATGTCCTTCCTGGCAACCCTTCTCCTCCTAGGAAGGGAGCTGAACCTCACTCCCTTTTGGACACATTGTCTCCTCTTATTAACTGTGATGCTTCATTCTTTTGGGTTACTCTGCTTCCGCTCCTCAGCCTCAGGTGTTAGTTATTCTGTCCATTTAGCTCCCATTATGGATGCTCTTACTTGCTTTTACTTTATTTGCTATAATAACAACGTCTTCACTTGACATTTTCCTCTTTTTTTTTTTTTTTTTTGTGAGACAGAGTCTCACTTTGTCACCCAGACTGGAGAGCAATGGCACAATCTCAGCTAACCATAGTCTCCACCTCCCAGGTTCAAGCAATTCTCCTGCCTCAGACTCCCGAGTAGCTGGGATTACAGGCATGCACCGCCATGCCTGGCTAATTTTTTTTTATTTTTAGTAGAGATGGGGTTTTACCATGTTGGCCAGGCTGGTCTCGAACTCCTGACCTCAGGTGATCCGCCCACCTCCGCCTCCCACAGTGCTGGGATTACAGGCGTGAACCACCATGCCTGTCTTATTTTCCTTATTTTTGAGTCACATCATGTGTCTCTTTTTATGTTGCTGCTTTAATTTGTCCATCCTTTGTATGTGTGGTTGTGGTAATGGTCATTTGATGGATTCCATCAAATGCTTAAGATGGTTTTGTGTTTTTAAGGTCTGACGTGAATTGGAATACTTGCATGTAGAATCACCTTTCAACACTGACTTGGCATTTCTTACACAGCTGGTTCTAAAAATTAATCAGCTTTTAAAGAATTAAAGTCTTCAACTGGGGGAGAACATCATTTTTGTTTTTCAGTAAGTCTTGCATTAAGCAATTGTGTCCATGATGAATCTTATCTGCTTTCTAAGGAGGAACTCAATCTGTCTAGCAGCTAGTTTCCTATTGAACAAGACTCTTTAAAAACCAAATATCAAAGAGGAAACTAAATTGGCTACATTTTAAAAGTCTAAGTTTGCTGAAACAATGCTTATCACCGCTGCTAACATGTTTATTGTGGGGGGTCTTGGGAATGATAGTTGGTTCAACAGTATTTTACTTCTAAAACTACATGTTGCTTCTTAGTCAGAGGTTTCCTATTAAAAAGAAAAACAGTAATGCTACTATTTTTAAAAAGTTTGGAGGAAGAAGGGAAGGGAAAAACTCTAGCCACACATGTGAAACTGTGTGTATGTAACACACAAGACACAGTGTAGAATTTTTAAAAATTTTTACATATATTATCCCATTTTATCCTCATCGTAGTCCTTTACTATAGATATCTGTATGTTTTTTTTAATATGAAAAATGAGGCAAGCATTTATTAAGTTTGTAGTATCTTCCAGACCTTCAATGGCAAGCACAGTTTAAAGCAGATGCAGATAAAAGGTCACACTCACACGTTAACCAAATTATGTGGAAGTTCAGCGGCAGAGAGATGCAGATATTTACTACAGATGGATAGCTGTTGAAGACAAGGCAGAGCCTTCGCCCAAGTCCTTTACTGTTTTTATGTATGCAGCACATGATGACAAGCTGTATGGATAAAATGGCTCCAAGAAGAAGCTAATGAAATATGCAATTATGTAATTTTTAAATTAATTTGATAGTTAATAATTGAGGACCTCTTTTATGGTAGTAGGCACAGTGCTATGATCTTCACTACTCATTTAAAAGCATATACAGTGTTGTTTAACTAAGGGAATAAGTTCTGAGAAATGCACCATCAGGCGATTTTGTTGTTGTGTGAACATCACAGAATGTACTTACACTAGCCTGGTTGGTATGGCCTACCACACATCTAGGCTATAAGGTGTATATAGCCTGTTACTCCTAGACTGGAAACCTGTGGTGCCTGTTACTGTGCTGAATCCTGTAAGTGATTGTAACACAGTGGCAAGTATTTGGGTACTAAACATAGACAAGATACAGTAAAAATAGGTATAATAGATTAAAAACTGGTACACCTGTATATGTGCACTGAACTACAAATGGAGTTTGCAGGTCTGGTAGTTTATCTGGGTGAGTCCGTGAGTGACTGGTGAGTGGTGAAGACCTAGGACATTACTGTGCACTACTGTAGACTTCCAAAACACTGTACACTTAGGCTACACTAAATTTATACAAAAACATTTTTCTTTCTTCAATAATAAATTGTCTTTAGCTTACAGTAACTTTTTAATTTAGTAAAGTTTTTAATTTTTGAAATCTGTGTGAATCTTGTCATTTAAGCTTAAAACACAAGCACATTGTATAGCTGTATTTTATAAAAAATAAATTCCAATGTGTAGTTTACTTCATAAAATGAAATTATGTTGAGTGACTGAACTGTGCAGAGTGAGGGATGCTGAAAGAATAACTCAAATATATTAACTAATACAGATTGTTTTATCGATATGTAATATAAATGTATCTAAGAATGTGACTCAAAAGAGAACTTCCATCCTTCAAAGATTGGTTTAAACATCATCTCCACCCAGAAGCCTTTCCTGAGCCCACCTGGATTTAATTTCTTTCTTCCTAGTGATTTATCCTACCTCTGGTGTGACAATGACTACTTTTTATCAAGCCCCATCTCCCACACCAGACTGTGTCATTTTCTAAAGTACTCTCTACCTTATCTAGAACTGTGCTTTATGCAACAGAAGCATTAAATACTTCTTTATAATTGAAAACAGTGCATAGAAATTTATTTGGTATGTACTATTATTGCAAATAAGATGGTAAAAAATTATTGCTAAAATGTTTCTCTTAATGCAGAAATACATATTTTTAAGGTATTTTGCAAAATTTTTGGTTTTTGCTTCAACGAGCAAAAAATGTGCAATTAAAAAATTCTATTTTGTAATTATGGCAGTAATATTTTAGCCAAATATATAATAAATGGTATCAATATAAAATATAGACATACACTGACCAATTATAAAATATGTCAAAATAAGTCTGGATATAATTAATTATTGGAAGCACAGCACTTATTGATGACAAGGTATCCTCTGTGGAAAATATATATTAGAATTATTCCCCAGAAGACCTCATAAGTTGACACTTATCAGCTTAATGAAATTATAATAGTGCAGGGTATGACTGTCAGCTCTAAAGGTTCTGACACAGGTAAAATATGTTTTTTTTTTCTTTTTTTTTTTAAAGTACCATACTATACCATAAACTAAGACCTCAAGAGTGATGTATTATATCAGAATCCAAGGAAATTAATTTGTAATGCTAAATTGCAATTATCTCTATTTTCTTGCATGGGCCCTTCCAACCTCAATTTCTCTGACTTTTCCCTTAAATAGAAAACATTGTTGTTAGTTTTCTAGGATTGGGGTATTTCACTGGCTAATATTAAAATAAAAATTTAGAATCAATCAGAAAGGTGAATCAAATTCATCTTTCATTCCTATTATGTAGACTTCCTGGCTTCTCATAAAATCTTCAAGGACAATAACAATTTTGAGATGAGCTTAGTGTAGGTTGAAAAATATATAAAAGAAAACATAATTTAAAGTGTGAATGAAAATTACTTTTTATTGTACAAACAATTATCTTTTTTCTCTATTAAGAAATGGAATTATTTCTGATATTTAGTAATGAGTTACACTCCTTGCCTTTATGTGGACTAACTATTGTTATTTTTATGCATATTTAAAAGTGGGACTAGGAAAGATTTGCATTGTAAGTTAGGGTTGATGCTCCTAACAATTTTGTACTAATGTTTTCATGATATGTATATTTTTTACCTTTAACAACTGTGGTGTCAATTTAATCATGTCAATATTCATTTTAAATAATAAAATTTCATTTCTGTTTGTAAGTTAAATAAATGAGATAATAAAAATACAAGATTATCACACCAAATTTACCATATCCTTTCTGTTTTTAAATGGTATTTAGTAGTTGCTTCATTTTTTTTCTCCCTTTCTATATTTGAAGAATATAGTTTGGGCTCTGGAGCCTGATGATCCAGGTTCATATTCAGATGGCTCTACTAAATGAACTAGTGATTTCGATTAAGATACTTAAGTTATTAAGATACTTCATCCTATTTTCCTACATGTAGAATAGGGAAATAATAGCTCTCAACTCACTGGGTTATCATGTCGTGAAAAAGGGTCATGATGGGATGAGGTAAAACTTATAAGCCATTAGTACAATACCTACCATAATCAATAATAAATATTAACAATTCTCTATTTCTTATTTGTAAGCTAAAAATAGTAGAAGCAGAAAAAACTGTCCTATTAAATTATTCTTTATATACAGGATAATTTAAGAGAGTTTACTTATTTTTCTCTCTTAATATAGTAAAAATTTGTGTATATTCTAAGTAAAGCATTTTTATAATTATTGCATTCTTCATTCATTATTTAAATCACATAGAAGCAACTCATAGCAACCTCATACTGTCCAATCTGATATTTGAGAATTTAAAGCTTTCAGTAATCTGTTTTAATTTTTAATCTTTCTTTTCTTATTTTAGTTGATTCTCAGTCTATCCTTTGTTAGGACATAGCAAGCAGAAATTCTCAGATAGTCACACACTTTCCTGTTGTGGTTCCTTATTCTTTCTTTCTTTCTTTCTTTCTTTTTTTTTTTTTTTTTTTTTTTTTTTTTTTTTGAGGTGGAGTCTTGCTTTGTTACCCAGGCTGTAGTGCAGTGGGTGATCTTGGTTCACTGCAACCTTTGCCTCCTGGGCTCAAGCAATTCTCCTGCCTCAGCTTCCTGAGTAGCTGGGACTACAGGTGTGCATCACCACATCCGGCTAATTTTTGTATTTTCAGTGTAGATGGGGTTTCACCATGTAGGTCAGGCTGGTCTCAAACTCCTGACTTCCAGCAATCCACCCACCTCAGCCTCCCAAAATTCTGGGATTACAGGTGTGAGCCACCACCTCCAGCCCCCTTATTTTTCTTATACACTTTGGTTACTTTCCCTGCTGTTGTTGGTCCTCTCTATTGTTTTCTGCCCTTTTGATAAATGTTATTAGATACAACTATTGACAATGTCGATGAAATTTAATAAAAATGTTTATTTTGGCAAGTTAAAAATCTTTATGAGTACATTGGAGGTCACCGTCATTTGCTTCTATCATTTTTAAAGCTAATCCTTAGAGTCTGTAAAAAAACTCAGTTGCTTCCAGCTTTTATTTGTGTCATAACAATATTCTTACCAAAGGCAGTGAGTGGTTGCAGTTAAATGGTATGGAGGTATTAATAAGAATAGGTACCATTTATTAAGAATCACATGGTAAGCACTTTGCATTGATTCATGAAATTTTCACTACAACCCTAGCTACTTTACAGTTGAAGGAACTGAGATTCAAAGAGTTTAACCTGTAATCACACAGCTGGGAAGTGACTGAGCAGGGGACTGGACACAGCTTTAACTTAAGATTTCTTTATTAACTAAGCCAGTGATTCTCAAATTTGGAAATTTTCATTCCTTAAACAAGGAGTAAAATTGTTTCTGTGAAACCGAAACAAACCTTCCCATTTTTGCAGTGTTATTTAGGACACTGGGGTGTGTGTGTGTGTGTGTGTGTGTGTGTGTGTATTTGTGTGTGTGTGTGTGTGTTTATATATATATATTTATATATGCATATATACCTGTGTGTATTTATATATACATATATATGTATGTATGTGTATATATGTGTGTGTGTTTATATACATATATTATATATACATATATACCTGTGTGTATTTATATATACATATATATGTGTGTGTGTATGTGTGTCACTAGAAATCATTGCCAGTGCCAAGTTATGAGGACTGTATCATGATGTTAAGAAAATTTTGTTGCAACTTGGTCTAGTTTCCTCCAATTTAAGTAGTGACATTTGCAGCAATTTGCCCTTCCTCAGTCATTAGAAAAGGGGAAGAAGGAAAGAAAAGGTAGGAAAGGTAAGGAGGTGAAAATGTAAAATGAAATAAATTAAAGACTGAATATGCCCCTTTCCCACCCACCCACCCATTCACCGTCTTCCTTTTTCCATCTATTTTCAGTAAGATATGGTGGTATATTTACATAATTATTTAGATTGCCGTATTTCTAGAACATATTTAGATATAGAATTTCTTCTGTATAAGTTTTCCCTGGTGAAGGTTAATGCATGATTTGTTTTCTTAAAGTAAAAGAACTGTGGTTGCAAATTTGTAAGAGTAGGTTGATAGTTAAAAACGTAAGCACAATGTACTATTTTCTTAAGCAACAAATTCTTTCCATCTTCACTGAATGTGAGCACAAGAATTGCCACATTTATAGGAATAATCCCCAAACTAAAAACTCTATGTCTATAAATAAATAAGTCTTTTTTTAAGGTAGGCAGAGACTCAGCAAGTATTCTTGAGGATCTGCAGCATAAGGACATGCATGGACACTGATCTGTGTATCTGTGACATTGAAAATCATTACCAGTGTGTAAGTTAAGAGATCAGGACTATATCATGATTGTAAATAAAATTTTGTTCCAACTTAGCCTAGGTTCTGCTGAGTCAAGTTTAGTGGCACTTGTAGCAATTTCCATCCATCAACCATTACAAAAGGAGAAGCAAAAAAATGTATGAAGGATAGAGAGGGAGGTGGAGATGTATTATAATATTCTGTTAACAATTGACTTGACTGGTTATGCTATTTCATAGGCACATGTAAGGAATCTGTTTATAGAATGTGAGAGCCATTACTTTGAGGTTCCAGGCAAGGTCATCTTTCTCCAGACTGGAAGGGCATCAACTGTTTGCAGAGTTCCTCAGCTCTTTGGTGCCCTCATCACCCTTGTTCCGTTGTCTTTTGTCAGTCAGTCTGCTAGTCTCTGGTCCTCATCAGCTTCATTTTACAATCTGGGACATTCACAAGAGAAGATACAGGCATTGTGGAGAGGGTTAGGGGTTGGAGAACGTTTGAGAAGACCAAATTCGGGAGTCAGATTTGGCAATGTCCAGAACATAGCTAAATATTCATGAGTGTTTTGGATTTCATTATTGTATTTATTTACATTTGTTTTTTTCCCAACACCTCTAGTCTCTACCATAACAACTTCCAGATGATATCTTCTGAGAGTTTGTAGCCTCTTCACGCACAGGCAAATAGGTAGAATCTAAAGTCACATTGCTTATTAATGACTTAATGTTCGAAAAACAAGTGCTATTAACTAAAGAGGATTTTTTTTTTTTTTTGGGGAGATGCCACAAGTGGAATGCTGAATCCAATACTCTGACAGAAGACACTTAGTCTTCCATAGTGACCCATTTTGAGTTTTATATGCATTCCTTGAATTGTAAAGTCAAAAAAAAGTTATGTCCATGTTTCAAACTATTCATATTTTAATTGAGAATTGTGTTGTAATATTCTGTTAACAATTTAACTGGTTATACTATTTCATATATACAAGTAAAAATTATATAAACTACTGTTTTACATATTTTTATGTATATATGAGGAGGAATAGGTTTTTAGAAGATGAAAATACTGTTTAGAATTCTGCTAACGTACAAGAGGCCTCTGTCTTATGTAAATTAAGAGACTTAAAGCTGAGTTCATACTGAAATGACTCATTTGACTTGTGCAACCAAATATTGGAGCATGTTATCTATATGGTTAAGGTGTGAACTGAAATATGAAGTTTGACCTATAACTTGAAATATTTTCATCCATGATACTGAAATTAAGTAGTGTAAATTAGATCAGCTAAGTATTATTCTACTGTATCTATATCCCATAAACTATGTTTATGTGCACATATCTATGTTGAAGACCTATTGTATTTTATAGAAACTGCTATTAAAATAAAATCTTAATAATCTGTAATGTAAGCCACCCTGGTTTACACTTACATTTTTATTTTCCTACTTCCAGTCTCCAATTCTCCATTCATTTAAACACTTGGAGAAAAATAGAGAAATGCAAGATTTTTATTCAGCCATTATAGCCCAGATGCTTTACATGTATTAATATTACCTAAATAAATTCTCAAAGCAACTCTGATACAAAAGCAACCTGACTTTTTCAGATGAGGAAATTTAGACATAAGAAGAATGATAAACATGCTTCTTCATATCACTAATATGTTTACGACTTGGAAATAGGAATCAGCCTCACGTGACTCCAATAATGGTGATATCGTCTACTGATACGATCTTATTTTAAAATCTCTGATCAAAATTTATTTCCTTGATTTAAAAATCTGATGACTCTTAACTCTTTATTGTTATAAAGTTAAAAATCCTTAGCATGACATTTAATATCCTCCTTAATCCAGCTCCCTCTATATTTTTCTAGTTGTCTCACTACTTTTCTTCTCTTGTCTTTTATGTATTCAGTATGGACTATTTTCCTAAACAAGACTAGTTCCCCCTGCTCCTTTAACAATCTGTGCTGTTCATTCCCACTGAAATTATTTTCTCTTCCTTTATACATATTTCTTGATATTTTATATCATTCAAGTCCTAAGATCAATGCCACCTCTTCCATGAAGCCTTTCCTCCTCTCTCTTAGTCAAGCCAACTATCACTTGCATCTCTTGTTTGAAACTTACGCAATCTGATCCTATGCTATAGTTATTTGTACATCTGTCTTAACTCCTTTATCAGGTTCTTGGAAAAAAGAAACTCCTCTTTATATTTTCCACAGTGCTTGGTGTAACTCTTGATACATAGTAGATGTTCAATAATTATCTCTTGAATGAATGAATTAAAGTGATTGACAAATGAAGAGAAAATTTAGATTTTGTGCTTTGTTAGCGAGGTTCTTTTTTTGTTGGTTCTCATAGAAATTTTCAGAACTGCTAAAATGAGAGTTGCTCACAATAGAATCTCCAAATGTGATTCTCAGGATAGGTCTGGAATAGTAATAGGTAAAACAACCCACTTGTACACGCATGGAAAGCATTCCAAAATGTCACAGATCCTGGATTTAAAAACAATGACGATGACATTAATATGGAAAACACATGCCATAATTAAGGATGTATATGCATGTGTGCATGCACTATGTTATACTTTTTTATTGGATTGATATAGCTACTTACCAAAGAATAGAACCATTTGTGACACAGAATGTTAAGATAATTTGTCAGTAACACATGCATTGCTACAAGTTATAACAGTAAAAAAATTATTATAAATTAAGGCACCCATGGGTCATTCAACTCAGCTGGCAATACACCTGAACAAAAAAGGAGTGCTGGACTTAATCTCCAAGCCTGTCATTTCTTTCTTTCGCACAAAAAGTATGGGACACAGGTGGTCAGAAGTCAAAGATCATACTCTGCTTGAACGCTCCATAAGGCACAGTACAAATGTATGAGACCTGCTTGATGAAATCAGAAAGTCACTGGAATGGGGTGCAGTTTTAGTGACCCAGGTCAAAGGTCATACTGCTTTGGTGTTATACAAATGTTTGACAGATTAAATACCCACCTCCTAGGGATAACAAATAGGCCATGGAGCTAAAAGTATTCATAAGCATTAAAGTTTCATGCAGATTTCTCCTTATGAAGGATGTAGGTCATGTAAGATTAGTAATACGGTTATAATAATTTTTGCCATTGTTGAAAAATTATACCCTGGCCAATGTCTCTGAGTGTAATTGCAGACCTAGAAAAAATTAAAAACAAAAAAGTGAAGAAGAAAAGCAACAGTGACTAGAAATATTGAAGATTAGAAAAAGAAAAAAAGAGAGAAAAAAAGCAAGTTATGTCCAGACCCTTCTTTTCTTTAAATATAGCAATACCTGTTAAAACATTTTTTCATGTTTTGTCACTTTTTTCTTTCATGTAGGGTCATTTTATCGCTAATCCATGTAAATTCTTTTGCTGATATTCAGCATTTTGTATAGTTCAATACTTCTAGGAAATGAATATGTTTATAAAGATATGTTTGGCAAGTAATCTGGGGGTGTTACCAGGACAATGAAATAAGTAATGTATGGAAAAGTGCTTTATGCATATTGTAAAATGCTCTGAAATTAAGCCAGTTTATTATTTAACACAGTTATTCTTTATCCTTATTTTAACTCTTGGAAAAATATGTACACAAAATTAGTTTCTTCTGTAATGTGCTTCTACGTTTTGTAGTACTCTTTTACAATTTGAAAATAATAATTTACTTTCCTTTGTAGTTTTATCTAAATAAATGGTGCAAATTATGGTGACTCAGAATCACCTGGAGGGCTTGTTAAAACACAGATTGCTGGGCCCCATCCTACCGTTTCTGATTCATTAGGTCTGGGTGGGTCCAAGAACCAGTATTTGTAACAAGTGCCTGCAAGATACTGATGATTCTAGGCTAGAGACTGTACTTTGGAAACCACTGATTTAAGTATTGTGCCATCATAGTAGATTAAAAAGTGAAGTAATTCATTTAATCTAGATCTGTTCAAATATGATAATATTTTATGTATTTTATGACTTGTTGATGTAGTGGTAATACTTTATTTAGTTTTCACTTTCATCTGGATACTTTATAAAAATGTAGATTCAGAATTTGTCTTTCTTCCCAAGCTACGTATCAATGTCAACATTGTTTTCTTTAATAGTCACTCTTAGAAGATCCCAAAACCATTTTTTAAAGAGTATTAATTAATTTACTTGAAACCTGCTAAATTCACTATCAGTATCATTGTCATTTTTCTTTGATGTAGAGATAATGATGATCACATTTCTACCAGAAAGAATGTGACTAGAAATTCCAGGTATTTATTTTATGAATTGAATCATGTTTGTCTGCCTATACACTTACATATTTACTGCTGTTTCAGGATTTTACTATGTGTAACTTCTTTTTATTATCGTAAGTGGTAAAAGCTACCTCTGTCTCCAATGTTTTCATTTTATGTTTGTTATTATCTGCTTTTATTCTCAGAGGGCAATGCCTTTGTCACATAGATTTTATATCTTTTAACAGTAATCCCAAGTTACTCTGGTTTTAACACATAACATGGAAAGGGCTTAGAGAAATTATGCCAAAATAATTTACCTGTTATATTCACCTGTAGAGGTGAGATGCATTGAATCTGTTGTCAATAGTAGACTTTGTATACCAAAATAACTTATTTATGTTGTTTTATACCAAGAGGTAGAAAGAAAGATGGTAGACATGTAGGGATATAGGATGTGAATGAGACACAAAACCCTTAGCAACATATCAAAATGCTATAGGGAGTGTTAATATTGGTTTAGTTTGCTATACTGATTTTGCCCTAATTTTCTCCTCTGATAATGTAGTTTACTTTGAGGCCATTTCTCTGTTGATTTTTTTTTTTTTTCTAGGTCAGGAGATAGAGGAAAGCACATGATAGTCTTGGTGCCCATATTTTTCCGATTTATAGTAATTCTCACCACACCTCATTGTAGATGAAAATTTCAAGTTATTTTAATAATCATTTCAATAATTATTCATATTTAAGATATTGATTTGTTAAATTCTTCTAGGCTTTTTACTTACGCACACACACACACACACACACACACATGCACGCACAGTGCTTTCAGTCTTAAAAAAAGAAGCAGGAAAGGATGACTAACAGACAAGTCAAGAAATATGGTAAATATAAAAATATATGCTAAAAGCACATTGTGCTTAGCTTTGCTTTTTAATGATCCCTTGGAAACCTAGGCATGACATCCATTATTAGATTTTCAAATTTATTTTTATTTTTAGCATAACATATATTTATGTAAAATACAGAGATAATACAAGTGAATATTCATATTGAGAATTAAATAAAAATATTGAGAATAGAGGCAATATAGAGAAAGCATTATGTAGGACATTGGTGTGAGTATGAGAAGTGGTAAAAACAAAGCAAAACACAAAAAGTGCAGATGCACTGTACATTTTTTCTCTTCTGAAATGTTATCGAATATGATAATTATGACCACAAATATGATAACAATGTTACTCTCTGAAAATGCTATCAAGTAAGACTCTGTATGCCTCAGTTCCCTCAGGCTCACTTTCTTCTGTAAAATTCACATTCAGACCCTTATCCGTCCTGTTGAAACTGTGGGTGCAATCCTATTCTACAACCGTGTGTTAACAAATCAACTGACTTTATTTGAAGATTGAATTTTTAAATAAATCGTTTTATTTCATCTTTGCTACTGCCATGACCATGAATTTATTAAAATCCTCTCCCAAATGATTTAAATTTCAGACTTATCTAGTATATTGAAAAAAGTTTTTTCCCATTAAAAATTATGAGAGAGGAGGAGGAGAGTGATAATGATGTGCAGAGGTCTATGTCTGTGTTTGTGTGTTTCTCTGCATGTGTATGTTTGAATGTATGTAATCACACATTCAATACTATTGGGAGAAAGTCAGGGGAAAATTACTTGTGAGGAAATTCCCATCGTCTCCTGGGAAAGTCTATCCTGAAAACCAATGATCCTTCTTTACCAGTACTATTTATTGATACTGTGTATTTATATTTAACTCTAATATACATCCGTTGTTTACATTATAGTTTATTTCTTATTCAGTCTTTTTATTCATTAGTCTACAAGCCCTGATTCATTTTCGTCAGCAAAATAATCAAATTCCATATTATACATATAGGACATATAGAGTCTAGACAATAAATTTTGACTAACTAAATTGTTATCCCATTTCAGTCTTGCAGTTGTATTCTCTAAAGGGGAAGAGAGTTTGGTATTATATAACGAGATCTCTTTTCCAGGCCAAAGAAATATGTAGATGGGATAAAGTACATGATAGTAATAAATAACATATAAAAATAAATGCAATATTTGGTAATATTCACACCAAGAAATTTCTCTGGATTCACTCATTTTCCTGCTTCCAGTCATTTAAGCAAATGGAGATTTTTTTTAAAAAACTGAAAGTTGATGTTAAAACTGACTCAAAAATAGTGGAATGGTATCCAGGTTAAATATTCCTAAGACAAAATAGGGCATTGTTTTATTCAGCACATTACTTAAGATATATCAACTTCTAATAAGGAAGTTCCCTGTGAATGGGTAAAAGAGATTTTTCAGTTGATGTGCTTTCATAAATCAGCTCTGCAGACATTGAGTTATACTTTTCAAAATTAGGCTAAGAAAATGAAATCTTCCTAAGTAGTACGTATATTGATTATTGTTTATCTTATGTAATTTTCTAAAACTGCCAAATAGGGTTTAAATATCTGAATCTTTAATTATCTTTTCCTATTTTTCTGCTTTTATGGGTTATTGCAAAAGAACGCATGCTTTGCAGAGCTGAGGAAAACAGAATTACAGTCACACCAAGCAAGGGCCAAGATGTGGTCAAAACTTTGAGTCAGCACAGCCGGGAGTTGTCTATCTCCAGTTGAATTGCTATGTATGGGATGCATGTTCAAAAGGTAATTCTCTCCTGTCGGTGGTCAGCAAAGCATGGTTCATTTTTTTTTCAGAAAGATAAAGTTTATAATACTTATATTTCTTTAATCTATAGGATAAAGTTGAAGACACAGTCTATTTACAAAATATGAAATTAACCTGGAGTTATATAAACATGCCAAAAGAGGAAAGAAATTTATATTGGAGCTGTAGTGAGACATTCAGGTTTGGAAGCAGAAACAGAATTAATGCAGAGAGAAGATGCCGTTGATAGAGCAGTCCACATCAGAAAATCTCTGCTCTTGACAGCAGGAAAAGTTCTCTAAGTAGGTAAAGACACTTATCCTATGTGATCCATTTTCTTTGTGTTTTCCATGTGTCCTGGTTCTGTAGTTCTGGGTTCCTATGAGACCCGGTCCCATTTTGGCACTTACTGTTTTCCTCCTGTTCACACAGATTCTGATGTGAAATTGTACATTACTTGGAGTAATTTAATGAAGATTCTTCCTTGCCACTAAAAGACCATAACTACAGCAAAGTTCATTTACTTTATTATCAGTGGTTGCTTTTTTTAAAAAGGTGTCAATATTCTGCCTAAGTGCACTTTATTTTAACTTCAATTGGTGGGATATACTAATAGATTAGTGAACAAAAACAAATCCAAATCCCCTTTTAGAATTATAGTTTATGAATTTATTTTAAATTGTCTTCAAATTTAAAACATAATAATTACTGATTACAACATTGGATCAGTCGTGCGAATATTCTGTGTCTCTACATTAACTTTGCAAAGGTTGATTGAAATATCATTATAAACGGCTGAATCATTTACACTAACCTGATGAGGCAAATTGTTACAAATGAGCAAATAACAGACCACAAATAAAGGAACATTAATGTTGATAAAGGAAGGTTTAAACTAGGTAGTCATTGCAAAAGGTATGTAAACCCAGAGTTAAGTGAATTGCCCAAGGAGCTTGGCTGAACATCTCTAACTAAAAGGTACCATTGTCTTCTATTTCAGTCCCAGCACCAGAGCTTGTTTAATAAGGCCATCGGGGCCCTGAACACTGAGGGGTACAATAACATGCAATCTATGGATCAGAATGGGGAGAAACAGGTCCTTTCTATCTCCTTTCAGGAGCTTTTAATGTAATTGGATTTAGACTCATACTTACAATCCCTTCACCATATGAAAGCTGCCTGGAAGAGCAATTAAGTGTATGGGCTTTCCTATCTGCTTTAGTGGGGAACAAGTTCTGCCATATAGTGATTTTGTAACTTTAAAACTGTACTTCCTTTTCCATGTCTAAAAATCATGCAGTCAAGAAATAAGCCAATTTGAAGAGTTAAGTAAGAATCAAGAGAGGAAAACGTAAATGTAAATTATCTGATGCATGATAAGCACTTACTAAGTAACTAATATGAGAAAAATATGCAATATATATATTCATATTATATATATATATAATCTAGTTATTCACCCTCCTTCTATTTATCCATCTACCTTCTACCTCATTACAAAAGACATTCAATGTGGACAAAACCATTCCACCAAAAGAAAGCATATAAGTCTTTTTGGAAGTTATTAGGGTGCTCAGGAATTTTTAGCAACTACCTGAATTTGATGCTATATGTCCTGGACTTTGCTCTAAAAATGACATATACATAACTTCATGTGAAAGCCATGCAGAGATAAAAACACATACTCTCCCTGTGTAATGTCTTCTTAGTGGAGCGGAGCACATTTTTTTGAGCAACAGCACCCAGGTTTGTAAGACATCAAACTAACTGCTTCATTGGGCCTGTTCTTCTCGTGGTAATTTTGGCAGGATTAGTATGCCATGAGCTACTCAGAAAGGAAAGTAAAATGAGAAAATACAAAAATAGCTACATTAAAGTGTGGCTTAAGAAAGAGGTAAAGCCCAATAAACTTGGAGGTTAGTGAGAAGCGGGCAGATGATTCTGCTTGGTGAAAATCATCATTGACTGCAATTCCAAATAGGCATCATGAAATTGTACCTAGATACATGAATTTAGATATTGAATGAAGACATAAAATATTGAAAGAAGCAGCAAAATTTCAAAATAAATTTTGTGGATGTAATGTACTGTGTTATTTTGTGGGGTTTTTTTTACGTATTTTTCATGTTATTAGCAACCCCAGATGAATGGATTTGCCTCAGAGCCACACTATAAATCATCATCAGAGTTCATTGTGATAGTTTCTATTTATTAATGCCTGTGATCCATACTGAAATGTCTTTCTGTGCTTACTTACTCGTCCTTCTTTGCATTCCACTGATCATCAATCACAAAAGCAGCTTGGCCATTTCTCTCTGTCTTGCCTCAGTGAACTCCTACTTTCCTTGATTGTTAACCCCTTGCTGGAATGTACATGGCCTGTATGCCTCTCTGGGCTTCTATTCAACTCTCCCAATGGGCCTCTCTTCCTGTCACTGAGCTGCAAGGCAATATTTTCCATCTGTTGAATGAAGAGCATGACACAGGCAGTTTGATATGGTTTCAAAAACCACAGCAAACCAGTGATGCACAACTCACTTTTATTCCACAAGCCTGTGGGAGCCCAAAAGGATGAGAGGCCTTTCTGCTAGGCTGAACACAGAGCTTGGCATTCAGAAACAAATATTCCTCCCTGAAACACTCAATATGCTTCATATTCAAGCCAGAAACATTGTGCATTAGAATAATCTAAAGATGAATCTAGTCGGAAGTTATCTTGAAATGTGTGAGCAAGCTTCTCTTTCATACACCAGCTGTTTTCTTTCCATCAAGTGTTTGCTGGGTGGGGGATCAGCCTGTGTTTTTTTAATGCAGTAGCAAGAATGTTTTGTGTGTTCTGAAAGAACCTATGATGCCTTTCAATGTAGAAGGGAGAAAGAATGGTTCATCATGAATTCAGGGAAATTTTGGAGTCTCTAATAATATCACATCCTCAAATTTGGGAATATATTTTCTTTATAAAGCATGTTGAAAAATTATTTCATGGTTGCTAGTTCCCAATGTCAGACTGTGACAGAATTGTTAAAATAGCATTGCTATGGGTATAAAAAAAAGTTCACAAGCATTTCGTAACGTGCCACAGGATTTATAATACATTTTAACATATATGATTTCCTATTTTATCTACTCAAGGAAAAAATTGTATTGTTGGATTTTTTAATAGGCTCATTAGCCTTAAAAATCAAAATAAGGAAAATAATCTTGGTAATGGGAAAATGTTTAATGATATTCACTTAATTAAAACATGTTAATTGCTATAAGCATATCAAGAATCAAACGATAATTTCTGGTGTGGTTTTCAGAACTCCTATGAAGTCTCAGACTTACTCTTGTCAAATGGTATAATTCATCCATGTTAAAATATCCAAATATTCTAGCATCTCGTCTACTGTTCTGTCTGAAATGCCCTTTCCTATCAATTTTCTATATTACAATTCTAACCACTACTAAATATACTTTCTAAAAACTAACTTTAAAGATAGTTAAGTTTTTAAAATTTTCCTTAGCTAACTGGTTCTTTCCAATCCTCCCCTTCAGAAATAATCACATTTTAATTATTTGATGGTTTGAATAGCACTTGCATATCACTTTTGACAATGCAGTTTGAAACTTCAGTGATAGCTACCTCTTATTGAACATGCACAGCTTTTAGACTCTGCTAGATGTGCTACTATCCCTACAATTTTTCTGAGACTACTATAATATTATCATCTCCATTTACAAATAAGGAAACAGAGTTCAAGAAACATTAATAAATTTGCTCAAGTTTACTTAATACTCATTGGTGAAACTGGGATTTGAATCCAAATGTACCTGACTAAAAAGCTTTTTTTTTTTTCTTTTTCTGTTCTAGTTTTGTGGATGTTTTTTATGGACATGCACTGAGAGCAGGGCCTGATCTTAATCCTTCTAGATTTCAACTCATCTACTTCCGCACTGGGCTTTACTGCACTAAGTTGAATCTGTAAAATCCTAGCCTAGTTTATTAGAAAAATGGAACAAGTATATATTTAGATACTTGTCTCAGATTCTACCATTCTTACATATGACATAATAATTCTAATATATATAGATGAAATACTCAGGCATATGGATTTTATGTATGCATGTGTAGGTGTGTGGTATTAAAATCCACAGATTTTTTTAGATAAAAGATAATTTATGTTAAATACCTGTCACTCACATTTTCTCAAATTTACTTTATTCTTAATGCTAATTTTGGTGGTTAAAGCAAGTCAAAATTTTTACCTGTTAAATGTTCTTTATTTTATTTTGGTACTATTTGGTTAGTTGCTTTTTCTTAGAATTTCCTTAATTTTTAAAATTTGTCATGAATTAATTTATAGAAGGTAGGTGTAATTTATTTGCCTTGAGCATTGAACTTTGTTTCTTGAAAACAAATAACACTAAGATCTTTGAGATCCTACATGTATTCATGGAAACTATGAGGGTGGTGGGAGTAGCTTAGAAACAGTGACAACTATAGCCTTTGAACCAAAGAAATATTTAAAATTTTTCTCTATTCAACATCTATGCCAGCATGTGTTGCCTCTTAGGCAGTAAACAATTATGGTTACATAGACACCTAACACATTATTTATCCTGTTAAAGTTTGATTGTAAAATCTTTGGCTATGCCAATTTCAATGTAATTTAGGTATATATATATGTAATATAGGGTATATATGTGTGTGTGCATGTGTGTTTGTGTGTACGTCTTTAAGAAAAAAGTTAACTTAATTGTGCAAAGTCCATACTATTTTGGTTCCTCTCTTCTTTAAAAAGTGATAAAACTTACATAGGCCATCAACATTGAGTATTCTTACAAGTATAGATTTATAACAGTGTCATTTGGTAGTAAAATTCTTAAGTATAAGATGCAGTCCATGCCATAAAAACATCTACAGTCTATTTGTGTATTTATGTGATTATTGAGAGAGATAAAACATTTCTTCTGGCTCCAGTCTTTCTTGTTTCCAAACCATCCTTTATTGTCAATTAGAGGAATTTTTCTAAAGCACAAACATTAATATAATCTATTCCTGCTTAAAGTTCTTCATGAACTCTATGACTTCATGATAAAGTTCAGATTTGTTGGTTTAGCAATCCATATTATTTTTGACACAGTTCCTGCCCACTTCTCTAGCCTTAACATCATCCTAAATACACTCCTGATGACAAGACATACTTCCTTTGGTTTCCTGAATTCAACATATTATTTGGGAAAATCTGGAGACATTTAGTGAAGGAAGTGATGTTTAAAAGGGTTCTTAAAAGAGATCTGGAGATTGACAAGTAGAGCAAGGGGCAGTGGGTGCAGGTGTGCGTGGTATGAGGTGTTGAGCGTTAGGACTGAGAGCTGGCACGAGCAGAGGGGAAGATGTTGGTAGTAAAGGGGAGAGTTTCTTAAAAGAGTAAATGGATTGTGAGCTAGAACCTAGATGAGGGGGAGGGGAATTGTTTTCTAACTCACAGATTTCCAGAACCCATTTAGAGTTGGAAGGGGCCTCAGAAATCAAGAACAGGGGATGAAGAATAAGAAGAGAAGAAAGGAGAAGGAGGAGAATAAAAAGAAGTAAAATAATAAGAAGGAGAGGAAACAAAGTAAGCTTAATCCTTTAATAGAATTCACCTTTACAATTTCACTTCATATTAACATTATTTCAGCACAAATATGTTTCTGTTAATATGAAATTCACCTAACTTTATTACACTTTTGGATACTAGGTATCTCCCTAAAGGCATATAAATCATTTCGCATTTAACATTGTGAAGCAATGATCATTACACGTTTAAAACTCAATAGTTAATAAAGTTCCAACTATTTGTACCCTTAGTGTTCATGGTTAAATGTGTATCGTAGCAACTGAAAACCACAACCCTATTTTCTTATTTTTAATTGCTGAACTGTGGTTCATGTCACAGATTTCTTCTGCTGATAATTATTTAGTACCGTTGATAGGACAGAGTGGAAGTAAATATTTTAAAATATAGTAGCATATTTCTTTCCCAAAGTTATCCTAGCATTACATAGCTCTATACCTCCCAAAACTTCTCCAACACATTTACAAAAAGCTTTGAGAGAGAACATAAGAAAAAGCTGATTCTCATTACTCTTTTGAAGTTCAGTCTAAAAACAAAAGATGAGTCAGAAATAATTTATTTCTGAGCTAGCTTCCTTCCTATCATCATTAATGAAGTTATCTTTATCTCCATGAGTTAATAGTCCATTATTCTGATTTAATAAAGAAAGTTGATGATTTTAAAGACACTGTTTTTATTTGAGGCTAGTAAAAAGTAGATAATAAATTATCAATAGACCACAAAAATGAATGTATAAATCTACTGTGCTGTTTTTATTGTGCTTTAGACTTCTTAAATTCTTGATGTATTAATTATGAATGGAATATTTACATTAAAATACTCTTTCTAGGCTTTGAAATTAAATTAACATTGTAAAATAAACTGATTTTGCTGTTTTTAATTTGAAGTGAATCTTTTTTTATATTAAGTAAAATTTTGTTAAATTTTACAAAGAAAATCTAGAAATAGACTTTAGTAAAGTTTTGAAATTATGATTTTTATCAACTTTGTTTTTTGGATTGTATTTACAAAATGCTTCTTGATAAAATATAAAGCATTTTTGTACAAAGACTGAAGAGTAGCAATCATTCTCCCTTTTTTACATCTTTGAACTTTTGCAAAATCTCCTTTGATTTTGTCTTTTAGAGTCACCATTCGGTCAGTTTAACTGACTTGGTGCTACATTTTTCTATCTAATATAATAGGCTCACTTCTATTACTTGAATTGAGCAGAAACAACTGAGTATACAGATAATAATATATTATTCCTATGAATTCAAAGGATTGGTATCATTTATACAATAATTCAAAAAATAATATCTCAGAAGAAACTTCAGTCACTCTTGTTATATATTGTGTTTTTAGGCTTTCTTTTTAATTGTTGATGTTTGCATATTAAAACCTTTCTGGGCCGGGCGCGGTGGCTCAAGCCTGTAATCCCAGCACTTTGGGAGGCCGAGATGGGCGGATCACGAGGTCAGGAGATCGAGACCATCCTGGCTAACACGGTGAAACCCCGTCTCTACTAAAAAATACAAAAAACTAGCCGGGCGAGGTGGCGGCCACCTGTAGTCCCATCTACTCGGGAGGCTGAGGCAGGAGAATGGCGTAAACCCAGGAGGTGGAGCTTGCAGTGAGCTGAGATCCGGCCACTGCACTCCAGCCCGGGTGACAGAGCCAGACTCCGTCTCTAAAAAAAAAAAAAAAAAAAAAAAAAAAAAAAAACCTTTCTGAAAAACAGGTGCAGGGAATCAAATTCCTCATTACAAATTTTGTATTCCATTTGCCCTTTTATTCTTTATTTAAGATACATGCCTCCTGCAGAATTGTATGGAAAACCCACAGGCCTCTTGATAAACTCCTTCTTAGATATTTTAAGAAGGAAACTTCTATGATTTGAGTGTGCACCAAAAAGATGATTTCATCCAGACTTTGTTTTTAAAGTATTTATCACAGTGTCTGTAGGGTATAAAGACATAGTTGTCCCTTTTGCTTTATAGGCTTATTATAATTTGTTACATGTTGTAATTAATTACAGAAAAAGTATAATTCCTTAGTGGAAGTTTGGCCTTGGAATTGTAGAAATAAAGCATAGCAAACTTGCTTACATTTTGTAATAATATATTCATTTAATACCATGAATAATCCAAAGAGTTAATATTATTTGTTAGGTAGAACAGTTAGCATATCACATCGAACTCACTGGATACTCATGAAACTCAGAGGGTGAATCCTTCAACTTATGAAAAAGAATTGGTTTTAGTTTAGAAAATTTACCCTCATAAATGTAACCAGTAGAGTTATTGCATATTGAATTGTCAACTAACTCTAAAATGATAAAACGTCAAGGTAATATAAAAGCAGATTTTTAAAATCAGTCAAACATGTATTTAATATTATGCTGCCTTCTCTGAAAAACATGAAAAGTTGCGATCTCATTTAAGAGTTTTTTTTTTTGTTTTTTGTTTTTTTTTTTTTTTGAGACGGAGTCTCGCTCTGTTGCCCAGGCTGGAGTGCAGTGGCCGGATCTCAGCTCACTGCAAGCTCCGCCTCCTGGGTTTAAGCCATTCTCCTGCCTCAGCCTCCCAAGTAGCTGGGACTACAGGCGCCAGCCACCTCGCCCGGCTAGCTTTTTTTGTATTTTTTTAGTAGAGACGGGGTTTCACCGTGTTAGCCAGGTTGGTCTCGAATTCCTGACCTCGTGATCCACCCGTCTCGGCCTCCCAAAGTGCTGGGATTACAGGCTTGAGCCACCGCGCCCGGCCAAGAGTTAAGTTTTATGCAGTGAAAATAAGCAGATAATAATACATGACAGTATAACTTCAGGTGTTAAATTTTGTATAACAAGTTGTCAGTTATAAAATAATTGTACTGAAAAAAAGATGATAAAGCTGATGCGTAGGAAAATGAAATAGTTATTTAAGATTTCTCAGAAATAAGTGTGAAAGTTAGGGTCAAATTTTATTAAGTCCCTTCATTTTCAGTCTTGCCAATATGCTAAACTGTTTTTATTTTTTTAGAAATATAAATTCAAAGAATAGTATGCATGTTCTGTGGATTATGTCTGGATGACTCCAAAGAGATAGCGCATTTACAGGACTGCAAAGATGGGATGGATGAATTGTTAGCCTAATTCACATTCTGTGTAAGTCATAAGGAAGGCTAGTTGTTGTTCGTATGTTTACATAGTCTCCTTTGAGAGCCGTCTAAGGCAACAAATGGACTATTTTTTTTCCTGTGTTATGATGTTATTAATCTTAGTGATACAAAATGATTTTTATTACTTCTAAATCCAATATATGTACAGAGAGTTTGCAAATGATCATAATCTCTTTTGTTATGTGATTCATGTGATGATGATTTTAGGTCTCTGTTTTACAGTAGTTTGTGCACAGGTTTCTCCTAAGGCATAAAGTCTAATTAATGACTAGAACATAGACTATTATTATTGAGCATTTACCATATACATCACATGTAAGCACCTCAGTTCTATCTCCCAACACTAAAGAACTATAACAATGTTCCTACAAGAGCCATGAGACAGAAAGTCTTCCCTTCCAGGAATCACATTCTGGTAGTCAATATGACCATTCACAACAACACTTGGATGTGCTTCTTTAAACATCCTACAGAACATCTCTGCTTCAGTTTCCTCCTCTGTTGACTAGACATAAGACCACTTGCTGATAAAGGGCAAAAAAAAAAGAAAACACACATGTGAAGACTAGTAGGAAGATAGACTATTAAGCTACTCCTACATGTTTGAAACTTTGGCTGATTCATTTTATTGCTATCTTTATTTATATGAACTATATGTCCAAAATCAACAATATGCTAGTTATTGGTATGAGGTAACCTTCCATAATCCATAAAGATTAAGGTCTTCTACAGTGTAATATCTTATACTGCTGCCAAAGGGAGTGTCTGAAAACATAAAACTGATCATGTCATCTCTATGTTACAAATACTTTAATAGCTCTTCTTAGCATAAAAGAACAATTCTAAACTCCCAATCAGGATGTGTAAGGGCCTTCTAAAACTGGATTCTAACTTCATTTGTAATTTTATTTTCTGCCACATCTTCAGGTACATGCCGAGTTTCGCTCACATTAATTATTTGTAGCTCCTAACCCAGCACATTTATTCCTTCACTTACATTTCTGAATTCCAAGAGATCAGGGATTATGATGTACCTGTTTTCTTTTCTTCAGCCGCCTGAGTAATTCATGGTTGTAGAAGACTTTAAGTCGTTGTCTGTTGCATGAACTCATAGTGTTTGGAGCTCATAAAGCAGTATCACATACATCATCTCATTTAATTCTCAACAACATTGTGAATTGAGAGGGCAGGAATTATATTTTGCAAGAAACTGAGGTCGCTGGAGAGTAACTTGCTCACCTGAAATCTCAAAGCTGGTGAGTGGTGTAACCAGGGTTCTGCCACCTTTTCATTAATCCCAATGCATTTTTCATTAACATTCATTTGTATTAATAACAAAATGCAAAAATAGAAAAGTCTTTAATACTAAAATTTTTTTAGATCATTCTGCTTATTTTAGATACTAATCTTACTGCTAAGGGGATATTCTAAACATAGGTAATCTTGTGTTGGATAATACACTTCAAACAATAATGAGCTTTTTCTGGTTTTTGAACCAACAGCAACAAATTCAGCAATGTGTCAATGAAGCTATTAGTGCAGCACTTTTACTTATTCCCAGCTTATGATGAGAACAAATAAACTGCCATTCATTATGGCAAAAAGAAAACTGATGTGGGATATACAGTGTCAGGTTGAATATGGGATCCTTCTTTTTGTCCTAAATTATATTTTCATATATTTTTCAGAAGATTCATGAAGTTGATTTTCAGGGCATTTGCTTATACAGCCCCACTTGTGAACAATCATTTCTTACCTTAATATGTCCATAACATGTGACTAGTATGATATCACTGGATATTGGGACATGATGGTTAGTTTTGTATGTCAACTTGACTGGGCTATGGGATGCCCAAATATTTCATCAGACATTTTTTTTCTGGGTGTGTCTATAAGAATGTTTTTGGATGAGATTAACAACTGAATCAACAGACTGAGTAAAGCAAAGTAGATTGACCTCTTTATTGTGGGTGACCCTCATTCAGTCAGTTGAAGACCTGAATAGAACCAAAAGGCTGACCTTCCATGAGTATGGGCAAACTCTTCCTATCTGACAGCTTGAGCTGGGACATTGGCCTTTTATTGCTTTCAGAATCTAAATGAAACATGGGCTCTTCTTGGGTCTCAAGCCTGCTGGCTTTCAGACTGGAACTTTATGCCATTGACTTTCTTGGTTCTCTGGACTTCAGGCTTGGACTAGAAGTACACCATCAACTCTCTTGAGTCTCCAGCTTGCCAACTGCTGCTCTGAAGATTTCTCAGCTTCCATAATTGTGTGAGCCAATACCTTATAATACGTGATGTCCCTTTTTTTTCTCTCCTTCCTTCCTTCCTTCCTTCCTTCCTTCCTTCCTTCCTTCCTTCCTTCCTTCCTTCCCTCTCTCCCTCCCTCCCTCTCTCTTTCTCTCTCTCTCTTTCTTTCCTTTCTTCCTCCCTCCCTCCCTTCCTTCCTTTTTCCTTTTCTCCTTTTCTTTTCTTCTTTTCTTTTCTCTCTCTCTCTCTCTGTCTCATGTGTGTAAACTCCCCCGACCCCACACCCCCTGCCCCCCACACAACACATTCTGCGTTCTATTGGTTCTGCTTCTCTGGAGAGCTCTGACTAGCACAGGGGCTCACTGTTATTATGTTTTACTCCTAAATAGTTCCTTTTCTTGCTCTTTCCTTGCAGTTCTAATTACGGAAGCATAAACACAAGAGTTGAAAACATAGTGGGACTTTATGATAGCTGGGCAAATTTGGGAAAAAACATTTCCCTTTAAGTTTAGGACTCTTATTTTTTCCCACCAGTCAATTCTGATCTAGAACGTTCCATAAAGCTGGTATATTAGTTTCTTAGGACTGCCATAACCCAGTATCACAAGCGAAATGGCTTGAAACAATAGAAGCTTGTTGTCTCACAGTTCTGGAAGCCAAAACTCTGAAATCAAGCCTCAGCAATGCCATGCTGTCTCTGAAACCCATGGAGGAATCCTCGCTTACCTCTTCCCAGCTTCTGGTAGTGTCTGTCAATCTTTGACATTCTTTTTACACTACATAATTCTAATTTCTGCCTTCATCAAAACATAGTATACTTTCTATATATCTTTGTCTTCTAATGACCATTTGCAGAGAGTGACAGAGAGAGTAGTGAATGTGACAACATAGTTTCTACTTAACTAATTTTGAGTTACTATAAGGATAAACTGAAAATTAATTTAAAGTGTTCCCAAAGTGTTTAGGGTACAATAACAAGATGTCTATAAATGTTACCTCTCGAAATGTTATCATTACTCCAGTATCTGTGATGTTGAGTTTGTGTGGTTATGATCATTTTTATCATTCATTTGTTTAGTTAGTTCACTAGGGGATTGTTACATATAGATTTTCTCAAGTGGGTTGGAAACACTACATTTATTCAAGTAAAATTATGGCCTATTGTAAAATGTCATTGATGACTCAATAGAAGGATAAATGCTTGCTGTATTGTTAATTGATCAATTAATTTCACAAAAATTATTTAGCATCTTATGTTCATTGATGCTATTCATTTACTCTTTCTGCAGACAAATGTTTGCCACCTGCTCTGTGTCAGCAACCCATAAAGTCAGCACCTATTCCTTCAAGGAACTCTCTATCTGGTGGTATTCCAGATAGAAATTGATTGATACATGAGTAATACATACTTATTGATACATAAGTGAATCAGTAATTATTATATAAGGGGCCACATCTAAATAGAGTGCTTTGAGATAGAGATATTGTACATGCCTAAAAGTTCTAAAGGCTTGTTTGAGATAAATAAATTTAAAACAAGAGAAACATGAAGAGTCGAGCAGGATTTTTTTAAAATATGGAAGTTTTTTTTGACATTTATAGACTTTGGAGGCAAAAGGCAAGAATAAAGACTACTTTGCAGTTGTAATGGTGATTGAAGAAAATGTATGGAGCCAAATAATGCAGCAGATGGAAAGGTGTAAAATCTGATACACAAATGGACAGGTTGATTTTAAAAAAGAAAAAAGATATCTTATTCTCTATGATAGATGGGAGTATAGATACATTTGTAAAGTTGGGGTAAAATTTGAATTAATTCAGGTAGTGACGATTTAAGTTTTCTTCAAAGGTAATTTTCTATAATGAGGCAGGAAGAAAATTGAATAGAATTCTTGAGGAAAAATTTTGAGTTTTGGAATAATTTTTGAGGAAGTAGAAAGAAAACTGTTTAAGGAAATTCAGTCATTGTTGAGAAATATTAAATCCTCAAGGTGAGTTGACAACTACACTATTATTTTAAGGCAAATCTGTGTTATTTAAGAGAATTTCTGAGAAGTGTTCAGACAAATCTATATATTTGGAATAATTTCTTTAGAAGTATTCGAGAACTGAAACATGGTGGTATTAAAATTTAAGATTAGTAAGTCATATTGTATACATTTATATTCTTAGTTTCTTAAAAATATTTGCTACTAAATAATTTTTGTGATTTTTTAATTGTTGTTAATATAAAGTTGAAATCTAATTTGTTTTTTCATTTGCTTCTGCTCCAGTCACCTATAAGCCATTCATTTAGTTAGAAATTCTCAAAGAAATGTGACTTTTAACCTGTAGGGTTTCTTTCTGTCGTTGTTCAAATGACATGTCTTATGAGCCGCCGTCACTGTGTTCAGTATGTGTTGGAGAACTCTTACTTCTAGATCTCTTCTCCTTACTTTGACCCAATCATCTATTGAGAATGAGTGAATAAGAAAGTATTTATCAATATGTCATGAATGTAAAATGATACAAGCAAAGGGCCCTTTTGTTCAGTCCTCTACCAATTGGCATTGTGATTAGTACATTTTTATCATTAGTTCCATACTTTTAGTCCATTCATACAATTCAAATACAGAAAAAAAATGACTTCAAGTAAATGTTAACAGATGCTTTTACCTTTGTTTGTTCATGTGTGTGTTTGTTTTTGGATCTTTCCCCAAGAGCATACATTTACAGTAAGGAAAGGTAAGTGAAGCCCTGATAGCTGTACCAGAGACTGGGAGGAGAATAGAGAAGTGAATGAGAACAGAGAAAGGAATTAGAGACTTTTATTATAACTGCCAAAGCTGTAATCTGCTACTTCTTCTGATAGCCATATCTCTAGACAGTGGCTGCTCACAAAAGTAAAACAATTCAATTTGAGGTGTGGAGAAGATCTGTTATAAATTAAATCTGGAATCTGAATTTGTTAGAAGAAATATTGAAGCATGTGACAATAACTGGAGTGGCAGTAATGTGAGTATAAAAGGGTATTAGTGCTGTCAGAGCATGTTTAGACATTGGGAAATGTAGGTCAGCAGCTTAGAAAGGCACTAAGTTGGAGACAAGTTTGGAAAGTATTTACATAAAGATAATCTCTGTCATTCAGGTTATGGACTTGTGTTGTTTACCACTGGAGGGAGTGGAGTACCAAAAAAAAAAAAAAAAAGCCATTTAACATAATGATTGAGGGGTGCGGTGGCTCACACCTGTAATCGCAGCACTTTGGGAGACTGAGGAGGGCAGATCACCTGAGGTCAGGAGTTCAAGACCAGCCTGGCCAACATGGTGAAACCCTGTGTCTACTAAAAAATACAAAAATTACCCAGGTGTGGTGGTGCACAACTGTAATCCCAGCTACTTGGGAGGCTGATGCAGGAGAATCACTTGAACCCAGGAGGCAGAGTTTGCAGTGATCCGAGATTGCACCATTGCACTCCAACCTGGGCAACAGAGTGAGACTCCATCTCAAAAAACAAACAAACAAACAAACAACAACAAAAACATAGTGGTTGAGATCTCAGGCCTCAGACTCTGACTGATTTGATGTCAAATTACCATTTCAGGAAGTTATATTTAACCCTGAACAAGATACGCAACATATCTTACCCTTGGTGTGAGCATTAACATAAAGATAATAACTATACTTATTTCAGAGAGTTTCAATTGAGGGTTAGATAGAATAATACATGTAACATGTTTAGCAGATACCTGCCTGACATTTACTATGTGCTCAATAGATGTTAGTTAATATTATTATTAATGTTATCATTATTACTTTACGTAATAATGTATCTCCATTGGATACATAGAATACTTGATAAAAATATGAGGGGAAATTTAATGATTCCTTTAAAAAATGTGCTAGAGTGACAGGTCAGCACCTAGTGAATGCTAGTATATTCACAGCATATCCAAAATTCAGTTCAGTGAAAAAAGGAAATCCAACCTCAGTGTGGAACAACTTTCAATCTCCAAAATCAATTTTGGTGAGTATGGAGTGATAATCTTTTACCCATGTTTTTCAGAGTGAGAGCTTTACAAGAGGGTTGTCTAATAGTTACATCTGTTTAAAAAGATATTTCTGTAAACATGCTAAAGTGCTTCCTGTCTCTGATTAGTTCTTGCTGAATGACATGGTATTGCACAGTGTGAGTGCCTGAAACTTAAAATACAGGAAGCTCTAGATCATTCTTAATAAATAAATCATGTCTGTTCCTGCCATCAGTTCTGCTAACGCTTTTGTAGAAGCCAAGGTTAGTGTTGTGATAAACTATCAATAATTAGTACCAACCAGGTCAGTTATTTAGTGCCTTGATGTAACAGCAGTATCTGTTCCTGTATATTTTTCTTTATTTTAGAACACTGAAGCATGTTTTATTAAAAAATTAGTTCCTAGAATGTATTTATTCTTGTAACCATTGTTTTTTCTATGAGACAATAAAACATCCATAAAAAGTAAACTAGTTTTAAACAGCAAAGATAATCCTGTTGTTTTAGGCATTAAATTCTCTAATTACTTAGTAATATTTGATTGAATGCCTTATATTGAAAATGTCATTACTTGCCATACTTCTTGGCTGTATCTATAATACTAGTAGGAAAAGGTGGAATCAGCTGGAAATGATAAAAAAAAGAAAAAAATTTTGATTCTTTATATTTTCAAAAAGAATGTAGGGGTCAACTCCATTCTGGGAGATGAATAGGTTATTATTAAGGAATGGACAAATCAAGCATATGATTAGCAGTTTATACTCATTTAATATAAATTTATATTAACTTAAAAAACATAAATCTCATATATGCACTTAGTAATAGTTTCCCTTAAAGAAATGTAAAATAACTAAATACCAAATTGGAGTGCTTTCACTTTAAAATCACTTTAAGTGCCTATTCTTATTCTCCTCAAAGTCATAAGTTTGCTAAGTGTCTGTTTTAGTTTTGATTTCCACCAAAATGCTTTTTCATTTAGCAAGTATCTATACATTTTTGGGAAATTTTGCTTTGATACAAATATATTCACATAAAAATTCAATAAACATAGCTATGAAGTAAGCACTACACTTTTTATGGGCATACTTGGCTAAATAATCATGTGATCTTTATCCTAAAGAAATTTTTATTAAACTAGGTAAAACAGTTAAGCGAATACTTTTTTTTATAATATAGTGTGATAATAGCTATGATAAAGGCATTTATGGGATTCTAGGTGAGCACAGAATGGGGCAATAAAATCGTGTAGAGTGGTGATAAAAGTATAATTAGAATAGAGATTTTAAGAAGCTAATAACAGGATATTATACTAGAATGTTAGGTAGGCACCTGATTACAAATTGCCTTGTTGGTTAAATTAAAGGGCTTGAATTTTAACTAGAAAACTAAGGAAAATGTATTATATAATTTTAATTAGAAGTAATATGCAAACAGAAATGCACTTTTGAAAGTTTACTCCCATCCTGGCACATGAGAATGAGATTGGACGGCAGGAGACCAGTTAGGCGGTTGCTGCTATAGGTTAAGTGTGGATTTCTGGGCTTATATTGTAGTTTATAGTGATAACAAATGTATGGAGGAGTTGATATGCTTGACAGATCCTTAAAGTATAAATTCCTAAATCCTTGGTAAGGTGGATGGCGAGGAAGAGAGAAAATATATTAGCACACCTTCATTTTCCCCAAATTGTTCTTCCTTAAAAACAGAAAGACACTGGCTGGGTGCAGTAGCTAGCACTTACAATCCCAGCACTTTGGGAGGCCGAGGTGGGCAGATCACTTGAGGCCAGGAGTTCCAGACCTGCTGGGCAACATGGCAAAAACCTGTCTCTACTAAAAATAAAAAAGTTATCAGGGCATGGTGGAGCGTACCTGTATTCCCAGCTACTCAGGAGGATATGACAAGAGAATTGTTTGAAGCCAGAAGGCAGAGGTTGTAGTGAGCTGAGATTGTGCCATTGCATTTCAGCCTGGGTGACAGAGCAAGACTCTGAAAAAAAAAAAAAAAAAAAGAGAAGAAAGAAAGACATACAGATATTTACATATTTGACAAGAATAATTGAAAATTGCTGTATATACTATATTTAATGAAATTGTAGATAATACTCAATATTGAGTATGTATGTATTTATTTACATGACTTTTAGTGCAAACATTATAAATAGTTAAGAACCCTGTATTATTTTCCTGTGGCTGCTTCAAAAATTACCACATACTTCGTGAATTAAAACAACACAAATTTATTCTTTTATAGCTCTGGAGTCAGGAATTATGAAATCAGTATCAGTGGGCTGAAATTGAGGTATCAGCAGTGCCATGCTCCCTCTTAAGGAGCTAAGGGATAATTCATTTCTTGCCTCTTCCAGCTTCTGAATGCTGCTGAGTATTTATTGGTTCCTGCCCACATTACTTCAGTCTTGAAGGCCAACCATCTGAAAATCTGTCTTCACTTTGCCTTCACATTACCTCCTCTTCGTGGGTAATATGTTTCCCTGTCTTTCTTTATAACGACACTTGTGATTGCATTTAGGTCCCACCTGACATTCCAGAATAATCTCCCCATCTGAAGATATTTAAAGGTTTCAGGGATTAGGACCTAATATTTATTTTGGCAGTGGTTGGGGGAAAAGCATTAACCACTTACTAAAATGCCTGTTGTTATATAGTTAAAAGAGTAAAATATCTAGACTAGCTATATTTCTTTGCGTCAAACATCAAGTATACACTGATAGGATTTGAAAAGAAAGAGCTTGAATTTTTTGGAATACTGTATGAGTCCACTTATAAAAGCCCCTAGAATAAGCAAATGCATAGAGACAGAGAGTAGAATAGAGGTTATCAAAGGTTGGGGAAAGAGGATATGGAGAGTTATAATTTATTGGTTACAGAGTTTCTGTTTGAAATGGTGAAAATGTTTCTGAAATGGATGGTGTTTATGGTTGCACAACATTGTGAAAGTACATTTGCCACTGAATTATACACTTAACCATGGTTTAAATTATAAATTTCATGGTATTTATATTTTACCACAATTTTTAAAAAGCTTATAGAAAAAATTATGTTTTGCCTTGTTAAGAAAAAGCTGACCCAAATGTCAGAACACAGAGACACAGTCTTAAGATCAAAAATGACTCAACTTCTTCTCTGCCCTTTGGCTCAGTCTATAAAACCATCAACATTACCCCAAATGGATATTTTGAGAGTTGATTTTGTGTAAGAGATCCTGGGGGCAAGACAGAAACAACTGCAAAACAGTAAGACAAAAAAAGTATGAGACAAAAACAAAACAAAACAGAACTGACACCACCTTCTGCTCCTAGTAAGATTACAAAACAAATTTTAAAAACCTGAAAAAAATATGATGTTAAAAAAGCTAAGGCAATCAATTGGATGACATTAAAAATATAGAATGAACTAAGAAAAAGTAGTTTAAAATACATATGTGTAGAGGATGTATACTTCTGGCCATTATGTAGTAATGAGTACTGTGTTTGCATTTTCTTTTAAAAGAATAAGAGAAAAAAAAAATCCACTGATTTTTCAGACATAGGATAATAAGCAAAAAAGAGAATAATTCTTAAAGGAAGGGAAATAATTGGGATAAGTACCCCAACATTTTGCTGAGGATGATTTTCAGGATGCAATGCAGGCAGGGAAAATCAAGTAGAGCCTGTTTGTTCCCTGGAGGCAAAGATCAGAATTTGGAAAGATCAAACTGCTAGAATTTTGAGGGCAACATAGTGGAGGGAAAAAAAATGAGCTACGTCAATAAGGCTTCAAAGATCTCCAGAAAGTTCCCCTTGAATTTTTGGCTACATACTAATCTACAAATATTAGTGAGAACTATCCAAGGCAAAAGGGAAGAATGACAGTAACAAAAATGCTTCATGTAAAGTTGGACACAGTGGCTCACACCTGTAATCCCAGCACTTTGGGAGACCAAAGCGGACGAATCACTTGAGTCCAAGAGTTCAGAACCAGCCTGGGCAACATGGTGAAACCCTGTCTCAACCAAAAATACAAAAATTAGCCTGACATGATGGTGCATGCCTGTACTTCCAGCTACTTGAGGGGCTGAGATGGGCGAATAGCTTGAGGCCAGGAGTTGGCAGTGAGCCGAGGAGACAGAGGGAGGGTCTTTCTGGAAAAAAAAAAAAAAAGAGAAAAAAAGAAAAAAGGAAGGGAGGGAGGGAGGGAAGGGAGGAAAGACAGAAGAAAGCCTGGCCCCATATAAAACAGTGCACCAAACAGTCCCTTTCATAATGCATTTGGATATTTGGATATTAGGTAAAGTCCTCAGAAATATATCACATTAGTTATTCAGGAAAAATCAAGCCAGAAAACAATGGAGCATTATCTTTGAAGTACTGAAAGGGAAGGAAAAACCTGGTTTTTTGTTTGTTTTCCATTTTTGTTTTATTTTATTTTATTTTATTTTATTTTATTTTGTGTTATTTTTGAGACGGAGTCTCCCTCTGTCGCCCAGGCTGGAGTGCAGTGGCATGATCTCCACCCACTGCAAGCTCCACCTTATGGGTTCACGCGATTCTCCTTCCTCAGCCTCCTGAGTAGCTGGGGTTACAGGAGCCTGTCACCATGCCCAGCTAATTTTTGTATTTTTGGTAGAGACAGGGTTTCACCAAGTTAGCCAGGATGGTCTCAATCTCTTGACCTCATGATCCACCCACCTCGGCCTCCCAAAGTGCTGTGATTACAGGCATGAGCCACCAAAATTGGAAAAATAAAAAATTGGAAGTGAAATAGTTTCCTGACAACAAAAGAAAATTAATCATCAGCAGGCCTATGCTAGTATGTTTATAAATTTGGTCAGGCAAGAAGTAAATAATACCACATAAAAATGTGGAGCTACAAATAAGAATGAAAGCTCCTTTCTTTCCACTAAGAAAGCTAAATATTTGGGTAAGATACAAGAAAACTATGAGTAAATTAATCATACTGTAAGCAGAAGTCAGGAAAAAAAATAAAGATAACAGAAATAAATGTAAAAGAAATACTAAAAAATGAGAAAAATTAATGAAAACTAAATCTGATTCTCTGAGTAAGTACAATTAATAAACCTATATTCAGAATAGTTGGAACAAAAAAAGATGACACAAATTACCAATGTCTAAAATAAAAGAGACCTCACAGGTAGGGGAAAATTACTATGAGAATATTATAAACAGTTTGTAGTCGATAAATCTTACAACTTACAAGAAATAAATTGCTTGAAAGAAGTAAACTACCAAATGCCACACAAAAAGAGATAAATAATATAAATAGTACCTTGTCTATTAAATAAATTGAATTCATAATCAAATCCTTTCTATCTAAAATACTCCAGAATCATGTGGCTTCACTTGCGAATTCTTCCAAATATTTAAAGCACCAATTCTACAAAATTCTTCCAGAAAATAGAAATGATGAGAATACTCTGTATTTTTACGAGGACAGCGTTGCCCCAATACCAAAATCAGACAAACCCATTCCATGAAAAAAAATTGTCCAATATCTCTAATGAATATAAACATAGAAATCTTTTTAAAAATGTAAGAAAAGCAAACCCATAAATAACATGTTGTGGTGGGCAGAAAATTGAATCTCCAAAGATGCCAATGTAATAATCTCTGGGATCTATGAATATGTTACCTTGCATAGCAAAAGAGATATGATTAGGCTGATTTTTTTTTTTTTTTTTTTTTTTAAAGACAGAGTCTTACTCTATCACCCAGGCTGGAGTGCAGTGGCATGATCTCAGCTCTGCTTCCTGAATTCAAGTGATTTTCCTGCCTCAGCCTCCCGAGTACCTGGGATTATAGGCATGCACCACCATGCCCAGCTAATTTTTTGTATTTTTAGTAGAGATAGGGTTTCACCATGCTGGCCATGCTGGTCTCAAACTCCTGACTTGTGATCTGCCCACCGCGGCCTCCCAAAGTGCTGGGATGACAGGCGTGAGCCACCGTGCCTGGCCTAGGCTGAAGATTTTTAAATGGAGAGATTATCTTGGATTATTTGATTGAGTCCGATGTAATCAGAAGGGTTCTTAAAGGGGGAAGAAAGAGGCAGGAAAGAAAGAGAGATGGGAGCGAGGAAGAGATCAATATATATATAGAGAGAGAGAGACAGAGAGAGCTGACTAAAGAATTGTCAGAGAGATGCAAAGTTGTTGGCTTTGAAGATGGAAAATAGAGATCATGAACCAAGGCATGAGTGGCCTCTTAAAGTTATGAAGGGCAAGGAAATGAATTCACCCTTTAAGCCTCCAGAAAGGAGCACAGCCATGCCATCACCTTGAATTTAGCCTAGTGAAGCTGATGTTGAACTCTTAACCAATAGACAAGTTTGGGTTGTTTTAAGCCATTAAGTTTGTGGTAAATTTTAATAGGAACAATACAAAAAATGATACAGAGTTTTAAAAATTATGTTCAAGTCCCGTATGTGCCAGAAATATAATGTTGGCTCAACATTCAAAAATCAGTCAATGTAGTTTATCATATTTACAGACTAAAAGCAACAACTGCAACAATACATGTAATCATCTCAATTGTTATGGAGAAAGCATTTAATAAATTCTAACCCACTGGATATGAAAGTTCTGGGCAGAAATAAATCAATTAAAGGGGATTGAACATCAGCAATGTGGCAGAATAGGGCTTTCTAGAACTTGTCTTTCTGGAGAAATATCAATTTGAACAACTATCCATGCAAGATAGTTGTTCAAATGTATATTTCTGCAGAAGGAATAAAGAAAATGCAAGAAAATACTTTCACAAGAGCTAAGGAAGCTAGATGAGAGATTATAGCACCTAGGTGTTGCACACAAATAAACACACACATTGAAAAGGGTGGGAAAGACAGTTTCACACTATCTGTGTCACCCCTCCTCCAACCCCATGCAGCACAGCATGGAGCCAGATAGCTTTCATGTAGGGGAAGGAGAGGAATGTGAGTACAGGACTTGGCCTTGAATCCCAACACTTAGCTCACCCGAGTAAAACCCAGCACCAACCAAACCTCTACAACTCCGGGGCTCTAGGCCAGTGTCCATGACTTGGCCCTCCATGGTGCCAAGCAGGATCCCCAAGCCTCAGTCTCCAGGCCTGCCTGGGGTATTTGGTCTCCAGGCCCCCTCCACCATCAGAAACACAATGGAAAAAGACAAACAAAGCTAAGAGCTGGTTTTTAAAATATATATAAACAAAATTAACAAACATCTAGCTAAACTTAGCTTTTAAAAGGAGAAGAATCAAATAAAAACAGAAATAAAAGAGGAGTCATTATAAGTGAAATAACAGAAATACAAAGTTCATAAGAGATTACTATGAGCAATTATATGCCAACAAATTGGATAACCTAGAAGAAATAGGTAAATTTATAGTCACATACAACCAATGAAGACTAAATCGTGAGAGAAATAGAAAACCTAAATAGACCATACTAAGGAAGTTTAATCAGTAATAAAATGTCTCCCATAAAAAAAAGATCTTATGACTTCATTGTCAAATTGTACTAAACATTTACAGAAGAAGTAATAACCATGCTCAAATGCTTCCTAAAAATTGAAAAAAAAATCGGAATAATTTAAAGAGGTGAGCATTTCTCTGATACCAAAGCCAGACAAGGACACTGTAGGAAAAGAAAATTACAGACCAATATCCCTGATGAACATAGATGCAAAAATCCTCAACAATACACTAGTAAACTGAATTCAACAGCACATTAAGAAAGGTTGCTCAACTTGATCAAGTGGCATTCATCCCGTGGATGAGAGGATGGTTTAACATATGCAAATCTATAAATGTGATATACCACATCAGTAGAATAAAGGGCAAAACAAATATTATTCCAACAGATAAAAAGCATTTGACAAAATTCAACATCCTTTCATAATAAAAACTCTCAACAAATTTCATACAGAAGGAAAGTCTTTCAATATAATAAAGGCCACAGATGACAAATTCACAGCTAACTTCATGCTCAACAGTGAAAAATTGAAAGAATTTCCCTAAGATCAAGAAGACAAGAAAGATCACTGTCACCACTTCCTTTCAACATCGTAGCGGAAGTCCTAGCCAGAGCAATTACCAAGAGAAGATGTAAAAGGCATTCAAATTGGAAAGAAAAATGTTCAATTGTCCTTATTTGCAGACAACGTGATCTTATATGGAGAAGAATCAACATCATATAAAATCAGTAATGTTTCTACACAGTAATGACAAATCACTAGAAAAAAATCAAGAGAACAATTCCATTCACAATAGCTATAAAAATTACTAAGGACTAAATTTAAGCACGGAGTTGAAAGACATGTGCATTGAAAACACCTATGAAAGGAATTGAAGAAGACATAAATAAATGAAAAAAGTCTATGTTCATGGATCAAAAGAATTAATATTGCTAAAATGTCCATACTTCCAAAGTGATTTACAGGTTCGATGCAATCTCTATCAAAATTCCAATGACATTTTCCACAGAAATAGATAAAACCATTCTAAGATTTGTATGAAAACACAACAGACCTCTAAGGACTAAGACAATCTTGAGTAAAATAAACAAAGTTGGAGCCATCACGCTACCTGAATCCAGGAAATAATACAAGCTGTAGTAATCAAACCAATATGATACTGGCATAAAAGCAAAAACAGATAAAGGGAACAGACTAGAAATTAAAAATGGGCAAATAATCTTAATAGATATTTCTCAAAAAAAGACATACAAATGGCAAACCGTTGCTCAGTAGCACGTCAGTGAACAGGTGTTCAATATCACTTATTATCAGATAAATGCAAATTAAAACCCCAATTAGATAGCATCTCGCACCTGCTAGAATGGCTATTATTAAAATGATTAATGATAATAAGTGTTGTTGAGGATGTCGAGAAACAGGAACCTTTGTACACTGTTAGTGGGAGTGTAAATTAGTACAGTCATTATGGAAAACACTATAGAGATTTTTAAAAAATTAAAAATATAACTACCATATGATCCAAGAATCCCACAACTGGGTATATATTCAAAAGACATGAAATCAGTATGTCAAAGAGATGACTGCACTCCCATATTCATTGCAGCATTATTCACAGTTGCCAATATTTGAAATCAATCTGAGTGTCCATCCGTTGATGAATGAATTTTTAAAATGTGCTATATATCCATAATGGAATACTTTTCAGCCATCAAGAAAAGGAAATCTGTCATTTGCTATGATATAGGTGAACCTGAGGGACATCATATTAAGTAAAATAAGGCAGGTACAGAACGACAAATACCACAGGATCTCACTTATTATGTGATTATGTGGAATCCAAAAATGTTAAACTCATAGAAGTAGAGAGTAGAATGGTGGTTACCAGGTGCTGAGGTGGGGAATGTTTGGAGAGATTTGGTCAAATGATACAAGTTTTCAGTAAGATAGGAGGAATAAGATCAATATATCTATTGTATTATGTGGTGACTATAATTAATAACAAAGTATTTTGTTCTTGAAAATTGCTGAGAGATTTTAAGTATTGTCATGATAAAATGATAAGTATGTGAGGTAATGCATATAGTAATTAGCTTAATACAGTCATTCCACCATGTATGCGTATTTCAAAACATCATGTTGTACATGATAAATATATACAATTTTATCAACTTTAGAAATTAATTTTTAGAAAGAAATAGAAGGGAGTTTTGTCAATTCAGTAATGCACATCTACTAAAAATCTGCTGCTACACTTGGTAAAATGTTGAATTTTTTAAGCTCAAGGTTGATATATAAGGCAAGAATGTTATCTCTCACAACTTCTAATCAACACTGCACTGGAGGCCATAGCCAGTGCAAAAATACCAGGGATTAAAACAAAATATCATATATTTTGGAAATGAAAGGATAAAATTGCCTTTATTCACAAATGACATAGTTATCTATATAGAAAATCCTGAGGAATTTCTTACAGATCTAATAAGTGAGTGTGTAGCAAGGCCAGGGAATACAGGTTAAATGTAGGAAATGGAATTGTATTATCATATATTGATGATGAATAATTGGAAATTAAAAAACAAAAAATTAAAAATGGCTAACATATTGGGAGAGATGTAATCACTGAAAACTCTCATTTGAATAGTATGTATTTCAGAAAAAAATGACCCATTTACAAATGAAGACACCATAAAAATTAAAAAGTAAGAAATAAGTTAAAACTGATTTTAATATCTGATGAGATAAATATCTAGAATATATTCAATTACATACACACACAAATTAGAAGGACAAAAGCATCAAGAGAACCCAATACAAGGTTAGGCAAATGATGCAAACATACAACTCATAGCAAATGAATTAAACAAGACCAATAAACATAGTGTAAAATATCCCATACTGCTGGTAAACAGATAAATGCAAATAAAAACAATATAATACCATATTATGCTAATTAGATAGACAAAATTTTAGAAGAGCTGCCATGTATATGAAGCAATAGAAAGTCATGACTCAGGGTGATTATTGGTAGCTTGTAACTGTTGAAGATATTTACTGATATAATTTAGCTTTCTAATTTTACATATAAAACCCTGACTCTAAGACTCTAGCATATGTACAAAAAAGAACAAGCCATGTGCATGATTACTCATTGAAGGATTGGTTTGGTTTTAATAATGAACGTGAAAATGTATGATATTATTATACTCCAGCTATCCATTGACCACAGAGAGGATAACTAAAGTGTAATATATTAATGCAATACATTACTGTACAACAATTATAATAAATGAACAAGCAATATGTATATTAATTGGGGCAAATCTTAATGGTATAATATGTAGTGCCAAAAACAAGATGAAAAATAATACATACACTATTACAACATTTAGATATGTTTAAAAGTATTCAGTATGCAACTCAATATTGTTGATAGCCACATAGATATATAGTAAAAATATAAAAAGTACTCTTCAAAATGAGAATCACCAAATTCAGATTACTGAGTACCTCAGAGGAGAGATATAGGGAATTAAAATTATGGAGGAATAGACAATCAAAAGATTATTTAAAAATCCAAACCAAATAAACAACATATAAAGGTGTCCTGAACCTGGGTTGATTCGTAAAATGAAGTCTATAATATTTTTCTCTACACTTTTCACTATATTTGAACTATTTAATGATAAAATAGACCAAAGTAAAGAGAAACTGCTGTTGTCTTTATCAACAAGTTTAAGGTTGATTTTTGGACTTTATTAATTGTGTAATTCATACCAATTACAACCAAGTGAGACAGCATCGCATGGCAATGAAACCTATTCCTGTTCAATCCATTATTTAACTGTTTTATGAAATCGGTCCCACTGAGAGTTGTCTAACTGTAAAATTATAACACTTGAGTATTCACAACTAAATGTGACTATATTAAATTTAAGTCACTTTTTGCATATAAGCTGTTGCAGCTGCCTAGCTCCATTTGCACTTATTTTAGAACTCTTTGGACTAAAGTTCAGAACTTTCTGTGAGCCCATCAACTTACTTTCTCCTGTCATTTAAGACAAGGGATCCTGGTTGCATATAAATAGTTTGTTGAAAATTATTTTAATATATGTTATAGGAAGCACTTTATATGTTTATGTTTTTGTCTTGAGCCAAGCTTCTGTTATTTTGTTATTTCCAGTGATGCAATGTATGGACATTATTAAATTGAGAAAACACTTTTATCAAAATGTAATCTTCATCATAAAATTTACTACTGTGAAGTTCCAGTTCCAGAAACCAAAAGATAATGACTGCAGGTGGAATATGCTTTTTATTTACTTTCAGAAAAATTTTTAAGGTAAATCAGTTAAGAAATGTAACATTCAGTTTTATCAAGATGTAAGATTGCTATACTTGTTTCATTTGATAACTAGTGACATTACCATGCTCTTTAAAACTTTGGACACTTTTGTTTTAATATTCTTTTATGTCCTTATTCTGGGACTTTTCATCTCTAAGCTGGGGATAATAATATTTACATGATTTTGGAAAGCTTTGTAGTATTCTGATCCTCATAATAGCAATCTTCTTTATTAAAGGAAGAAATAAAACAAAAGTGTGAAAGTGTTGTTTAGGCATTCATTGAATAATTTGGGCCTTTTGACCTTCCATTTAATAGTAACATATACATCCAAAATTAGTTTCTTAATTTGGCAAAATTTTTTTGTGTGTGAGAAATGTGTTCTTTCACTTTATTTTTTATTTATTATACTTTAAGTTCTGGGATACATATGGTATCCCAGGTTTGTTACATAGGTATACATGTGCCATAGGGGTTTGCTGCACCCATCAACCTGACAACTACATTAACTATTTTTCCTAATGCTATCCTTCCCCTTGCCCCCAACCCCTGACAGACTCCAGAGTGTGATGTTCCCCTCCCTGTATCCATGTGTTCTCCTTGTTCAACTCCCACCTATGAGTGAGAACATGTGGTGTTTGGTTGAATGACCAAGTCTCGCTCTGTGACCCAGGCTGGAGTGCAGTGGCATGATCTGAACTCACTGCAACCTCAGCCTCTAGGGTTCAAGCAATTCTCCTGCCTCCACCTCCTGAGTTAATTTTTGTATAAAGCATAAGGAAGGGGCCCAGTTCCAGTTTTCTGCATATGGCTAGCCAGTTTTTCCAATGCCATTTATTAAATAGGGAATCCTTTCCCCATTGCTTGTTTTCATCAGGTTTGTCAAAGATCAGATGGCTGTAGATGTGTGGTATTATTACTGAGGTCTCTGTTCTGTTCCATTGGTCTATGTATCTGTTTTGATAGTTTGAAGTCAGGTAGCATGATGCCTCCAGCTCTGTTCTTTTTGCTTAGGATTGTCTTGGGTATATGGGCTCTTTATTGGTTCCATATGAAATTTGAAGTAGTTTTTTTCTAATTCTGTGAAGAAAGTCAGTGGTAGCTTGATGGGAATAGCATTGAATCTATAAATTACTTTGGGCAGTATGGCCATTTTCACAATATCGATTCTTCCTATCCATGAGCATGGAATGTTTTTCCATTTGTTTGTGTCCTCTCTTGTTTCCTTGAGCAGTGGTTTGTAGTTCTCCTTGAAGAAGTCCTTCACATCCCTTGTAAGTTGGATTCCTAGGTATTTTATTCTCTTCGAAGCAATTGCAAATGGGAGTTCACTAATGATTTGGGTTTCTGTTTGTCTATTATTGGTGTATAGAAATGCTTGTGATTTTTTGCACGTTGATTTTGTATCCTGAGACTTGCTGAAGTTGCTTATCAGCTTAAGGAGATTTTTGGGTTGAGAAGATGGGGTTTTCTAAATATACAATCATGTCATCTGCAAACAGCGATAATTTGACTTCCTCTCTTCCTATTTGAATACCCTTTATTTATTTCCCTTGCCTAATTGTCCCGGCTAGAACTTCCACTACTCTGTTGAATAGATGTGGTAAGAGATGGCATGATTATCTTGTGCCGGTTTTCAAAGGGAATGCTTTCAGCTTTTGCCCATTCGGTATGATATTGGCTGTGGGTTTGTCATAAATAGCTCTTATTATTTTGAGATAAGTTCCATCAATACCTAGTTTTTTGACAGTTCTTATCATGAAGTGTTGTTGAATTTTATCAAAGGCCTTTTCTGCATCTACTAAGATAATCCTGTGGTATCTGTCTATGTGATGGATTACATTTATTAATTTGCATATGTTGAACCAGCCTTGCATTCCAGGGATGAAACTGACTTGATCATGGTGGATAAGCTTTTCAATGTGCTGCTGGATTCAGTTTGCCAGTATTTTATTGAGGATTTTTGCATCGATGTTCATTGATTTCAGGCCAGTAGGCCTGAAATTTCGTTATTGTTATTGTGCCTCTGCCAGGTCTAGGTATCAGGATGATGCTGGCCTCATACAATGAGTTAGGGAGGAGTCCTATTTTTCTATTGTTTGGAATAGTTTTAGAAGGAATGGTACCAGCTCCACTTTGTACCTCTGGCAGAATTTGGCTGTGAATCTGTCTGTCCTAGGCTTTCTTCTTTGGTAGGCTATTAATTACTTCTTCAATTTAAGAACTTGTTATTGGTCTATTCAGGGATTCAACTTTTTCCTAGTTTAGTCTTGAGAGGGTGTATGTGTCAGGAATTTATCCATTTCTTCTAGATTTTCTACTTTCTTTGTGTAGAGGTGTTTATAGTATTCTCTGACTAGGTCAGATTGATAACCCAGCCTTTTCAAAATGCTGAGGCCCTAAGCAGAAAACTAAATAAAGGGATGTACTACACCTTTATGCACTGTATTTAATGTTTACTGGACACTGATGTTTGATATTTATTTGTCATTCTGGGTAAATCAAACTTAAAACATTTTTATTCTTGTTGTGAACAATATGATTTTGGTTTTTTTCATACTCAGAATTGTTGATCACTTTAGTAGCTTTGTCTAGCTTAGAGCAAAATAATTTTCTTGGGATGAAGTTAGATCATTTCTGCATTCACTTATTTATGGAGTATGTAAGTATTTCCAGTACATCTGAGAAAGAATAATTTATGTTATTTACACCCTTTCTAGAGGAAATACTCCCCAGAAAACCCCTCGTTGTTAAGGTATATCCCTGTTAAGATATATCTCTGTTAAGAAATAAGATTTCACAAATAATCCACAATTCTCAAGCACAAATATGTGAACTATTCAAATACATTCCAAGGACAAACAGATAATTTTTGGAATAAAGGATTGCTATGAGCCTGAAAGTTTGTGTGCCCCCAGAATTCATATATTGAAGCTTAATCACCAATGTGATGGTAATAGGAGGTGGGACCCCTTGGAGGTGATTAAGTCATGAAGGTAGAGCCCATGAATGGGATTAGTGCCCTTGCAAAAGAGGTCCCAGAGAGCTGTGCTACCTCTTCCAATACCTGAGGATGAAGTTAAAAGGCATTTCTATGAATCAGGAAATGGGCTCCCATCAGACATATAATCTGCCAGCCCCTTGGTCTCAGACTTCCCAGCCTTTAGAACTGTGATAAATATATTTCTGTTGTTTATAAGCTGACCAGTTTATGGCATTTTGTAATGGCAACCCAAGCAAATGAAGACAGGGCATGAATAGACAACAAAAATGTGGGGTATGAAAAGCAACCATGTATGAAAAGACCTATTCATAAAAGATAAGTATCTTTTCAAACAGTGTTTTTCACACTTGGTTCCCATTATGCAGTAAAGATACCTTAAGAGGTTTTTAAAAATTCTCTGAATATGCACCTTACCTCAGACATAGAAGATAAAAATCTCTGAAGTTGAGATAAAGATATTTGTATTTTAAAATACTGTGCCAGCTATTTTGGTGCATAGCCAAAGTTGGGAACTCACTAACCAAATATATAATCTGGAAGATAATCTTATTTTTGTCAAAACCATGGGATTATAAAACAATTCTCATCACAATCATAGAAACATTTCCGGCCGGGCGCGGTGGCTCAAGCCTGTAATCCCAGCACTTTGGGAGGCCGAGACGGGCGGATCACGAGGTCAGGAGATCGAGACCATCCTGGCTAACACGGTGAAACCCCATCTCTACTAAAAATACAAAAACTAGCCGGGCGAGGTGGCGGGCGCCTGTAGTCCCAGCTACTCCGGAGGCTGAGGCAGGAGAATGGCGTAAAACCCGGGAGGCGGAGCTTGCAGTGAGCTGAGATCCGGCCACTGCACTCCAGCCTGGGCGACAGAGCAAGACTCCGTCTCAAAAAAAAAAAAAAAGAAAGAAACATTTCCTAGAAGTCAGTTGCAGTCAGGCCTGTGCCAAACACATTTTGCATGAAAGTACTTGTGTCTGCTGGGTTTCTAGTATATTGATTGACTCATGTTTGAATAATTAGCAAAAATAATTACATTTCCATATATAAAATGAATTTTGATCAGCTACAGAAAAATAAATGTATATCAGCAATAAATATAGAATTTTATAACAATAATAAGCACCATTACTTATGCAGTGTTTACTTTGTGCCAACAATACACTTAAAGAACCTCAAAGGTCACAGTTGGCTGTGCAGGAGATCTACAAAATAGCAAATAGGAATCTGGATTTGTCCAAATAAAATATATTATCTTGGCTATTTCTGGTTATCCACTTCATCTTTTCACCAGTCTGTTAGTGAGATGTTAGTAAATAATAGAATTATGGTGTAGAATTGTCATATGTCATTTACAGTTTCTGTGTATTTACATTGGTTCTGTAATGGTTTACTCATGCTTGATTGACTTAACCTTCCTGTAAGTTATAAAGGACCACAACAGGTCATTATTAAAAAGAGTTATCTAACCTAAGTGGACTTCTCTAGCATATTAGTCATGCACAGATCCTGATATAGAAAACCAGATAAGAATATTCCTTACAAAATAGTTTCTGAACAGTGCCCACTATCAATTGAGTGTGCTCCATTTTATATCAATAAAGAAACCTTGGGGTTTTCTAAGGAGCAATTGCCTTTTTACCTGTCCCCTTTTGTCTTTCAGAAATCCCAAGCATCCTGAAATGGTTCTTGTTTCCTCTCATGCATAATTCTGAGAGGATTATTAATTGCCATAACCTATAAATGCAATGTTTTAAAAGTATAGGTAGATGCATCTATCATTGTCATTTATTTTTATAAAATTCCTGGAGACATAAGGAATGATAGGAGGACGATGACAATGTTGAGGATGACAATAATGATGATGATGATCATGACTACAAAAGAAGTAGAGAAAGAGGGAGGAAGAAGATAAGGTGATGATAGAGAAGAAAAGTAAGAGAGGAGCATAATCTTAGAATTTTTAATTGATTGGTTATTATGAACCAGGTGTAAAGTCAAGCATTTTATGTACTCTATGAAGCAGTACTGCATTACTTCCATTGCCATATGCAGAGCCAGTTATGCAAGTGGCTCTAATCACAAAACTTAAAAAAGAGATGCTAGATCTCAAACTAATATCTGCTCAGATTTCAAAGACAACTTTACTAGAATTATATGCTTTTGGAAAAAAATAGATAAACAGGAGTAGAAAGCTCAATTTGAAAAAAAAATTATATACTAGTAATTTCAGTCTCTGTATAAAGGAATTCTAGGTATCTGCAATTATGTTCACTTTTCAAGATATTTAGTAGAAAAGTAAACTGATAGTGATATTTGATAAATACTCATTTAACTGCATTTTCAGAATAGTGAATATATGCCTACTTAATTAAAAAATTTATTGTGAATAAAAAGATACTAGGTTTTCATTTATTTTTATCATGCAATATTAAGTATTAACATTAAAAACAATACTCATGACACCAAACATCTCACCATGCTGTGTTAAAAGACATTATAATTTGAAGTTAAGAATTAGAACATTTTTAATATTACAGCTTTTGGAGTGATAACTGTAGTTTGAAGAATAGTACTAATACTTAAAATTTTTAAAATACTATAAAACAGTCATGATAAGGTTTTATGATTTTTTATCCTTGAGAAGTTAGATCTTATATACTTAGCATGCCTTTTTCATATTTTGAAAAATCTAGGCCGGGCGCGGTGGCTCAAGCCTGTAATCCCAGCACTTTGGGAGGCCGAGACGGGCAGATCACGAGGTCAGGAGATCGAGACCATCCTGGCTAACACGGTGAAACCCCGTCTCTCCTAAAAATACAAAAAACTAGCCGGGCGAGGTGGCGGGCGCCTGTAGTCCCAGCTATTCGGGAGGCTGAGGCAGGAGAATGGCGTAAACCCAGGAGGCGGAGCTTGCAGTGAGCTGAGATCCGGCCACTGCACTCCAGCCTGGGCGGCAGAGCCAGACTCCATCTCAAAAAAAAAAAAAGAAAAGAAAACTCTATTGTTCCAAAGAGCACCTCTTTAAGACAAGAGAAACTTTTCCCTCTCAAATAGTTCTAGTACTGTATCATTAAAAAGTAATTGGACCTTAAGTTAAACCTTTTAATTTCTTGACTATCATTAAAAATTTATAATTGGAATTTTTGTATTATTCTTCCCTTAGAGTCCACAGATATACATTTTGGATATGTCACCTAGAGATGATGTAAGTGTTGTCAAGTTTCCTATCCTGGATTTTATGTTCTTCAGGATGAGAAACAAAGTACATAATTTGGCAAAAAGAAAAGTGATTCTCCCTTTGCCTAAGAGACAAATGTTTTAGTGAGGTGCACAGTGAAAACACTACAAATTCCAACTGGTATGTGATGCTGTTCTAAATGTGGGAGGTAAGAATGTCTGGGGAAAAGGAATTGTCTGTGGAGGATGGGTGGGTCTGAATGAGTAGGAGTTTGTTCCAGAAATCTAAGAAACAGATGGAGTTTGGATTTGAAGCATGACTTAGATTCGAATGTACATCCAGAATAATCCACTGTTCCTCTATTTTTTAATTTTCCTGGTTGAACTTCCGCCTTTGATTTTTTGTGGGCTAATGTTTTTTCTGGTGTTCCTGTTGAACTTTTCCTGAGCCATTTTTAACAAATAATTATTCCTTTAATTATTTGATTACATAATTTCTTTTTCAAAATATAAGTAGAAATGGAAATGTATCCTTTTTACATGTATAGAAGAGTTATCGGACTTTGAAAGGTCCAAGTGGCACAACATTGCAGCCTGGACTAGCAGGAGAGCCTCATTTTTCTCTGGATCTCACAGAAAGTTGGCAGACTTTTTAGGGTCAATTTAATAAATGGGCCTATTATAAACAGTATACACCGAAGTGGTATATGTAACCTTTCAAATCCAAAGAGTATACATATGTAGGATAAAGTTCAAATGCCACTAACTTTTTTCACCTTGAAGTAACTAACCTACAAGTCTGAACTATTGTTTGCTAACCACTGTACAGAGATATCAGGCTTCAAGATTTATCTCTTTGTTCAGAAATATAATTTATAAAACTCAATAGCCAGTTAAATTATTGATGTATCCACACATGCATAATAGATCCATACATGCATAATAGATCCTTTGCCCTGTGTTGATTTATAATAGGAGTCAACAGCTAATTAAACTTATAATAACTATCTGACATATACTGAGAATAACCATAATCTATACCAGCCAATAAGCAATTTAAATAAGAATGTAATAGGAATCCCAATCCTTGAAGATTTAAAAATTTAATGATAGCATTATTGATTCCTTCAGGAATATAATAATTGCTTTTAGTTTACTATTTTAAAAAGCTGTGAATTGTCAGTGGTTCCTTATATCTAAATTACTTTGACTCCCCGAATGGAAAAGGCAACATGGGAATTGTGTCAGTACTTAAAATATTTTAGAGAGATTGTTTCTGTCCAATAATGGCCAACACATATAGTAAATGTGTAACACAGATTGAGTATTTTCTACATAAGAAAAATAACTGGACAAAATAAAATAAAAAGATGCTTCTTAAGATATTTGACATCAGACAATAGAGGACAATCCTTGAGAGAGAGGAAACAAATGAGGCAAGGTCTGTGATTGCCTAAGTTTACTGAATTGAGAGAATTTCCAGGCAACAGAGCAAGTAGAGGAAACCTAGGTAGAGCTTGGCATACTTTTCCATGTTGAGGAGACTGCCAATCATCCAGGAAGAACACGATTTCTAGAGTTCACAAGACAGTATTGGAGATGAGAGCTGCAAAGGGAGATAGCTCTGGAGATCTGTAGAAAGACCCTTCAAGCATTCATCAGAGTACTGATCAATGCAAGTATATGAAAACTAGCTGAGGCTTGGATATGAATTACCTGAAAGGATTAGAATAAATAACTTGAGGCAGGACGTGGTGGCTCACGCCTGTAATCCCAGCACTTTTGGAGGTCAAGGCGGGCAGATCATGAGGTCAGGAGATCGAGATCATCCTGGCTAACACGGTGAAACCCCGTCTCTACTAATAACGCAAAAAAATTAGCCGGGCATGGTGGTGGGCAGCTGTAGTCCCAGCTACTCGGGAGGCTGAGGCAGGAGAATGGCGTGAACCCTGCAGGCGGAGCTTGCAGTGAGCCGAGATCAGGCCACTGCACTTCAGCCTGGGCGACAGAACAAGACTGTGTCTCAAAAAAAAAAAAAAAAAAGTATCAAATTACTTCTCAGTAGCATATATGTATCCCATAACAAATGTTGAGACTACAAGATTACAGAAATATCCAGCACTCAACAAGGTAAAATTCACGGTGTCTGTTGTCCAGTGAAAAATTATCAGACAGGCAAATAGGCAAGAAAATACAATCCCTAATGGGGAGAAAATTAAATCAGTTGATGCTGATACAGATGTTAGAACTGGTATAAAAGTACACTAAAACAGTTACTACAACTTTATTTCATATGCTCATAAAGCTAGAGAAAAAGCTGAATATGTTAAATAATGACAAAAAGGATATAAAAATATAATCAAACATCTAGAGTTGAAAACTATGATGTCTGAGAGGAAAAAAGCACTGGATATTATAAACAGCATGTTATATATTGCAGAAAAAACAGTGAACTTAAGACATAGCAACAGAAACTACTTTAAAAAAATACAGAGGGAAAAATACTTACTTAAAAAAATAAACACAGCATCAACAAGCCTTGGGACAACTTCAGACAACCTAGTAACAATTGTAATTGGAGGCATGAAGGTTGTCAGGTAGGTGAGGGAAAGTGTTAGAAAAAATAATTGAAAATATAATATAAGAATTTCAAAATTTTCTGAAAACTATAAATCATGACTGCAAAATGTTAACACAAAATTTTATACATACATTATACGTATATAAAGCACAAACAAAATTTTATATATACAGCAAATATTTATAAAATTTGTATATTAATTATATATATACACATATATAATGTACCTTGGTGTATGTGTGGGTTTACACACACATACACAGATACAGACACACATACCAAGCTATATCATAATCAAATTGGTTCAAAACAGAGGAAAAAAGCACATTATTTCTAGAACAAAGGTAAGCATGATAGCAGGTTTTTTGTGGAAGCAATGCAAGCAGTAAAACAACTGAGCAACACATTTAAGTAATTGAAAGAAAAAATCTTTCTACCTAGAATTATATACCCAGCCAAAATATCTTTGACAATAAAAGTTAAAAAAAAGTTGAAATAATTTGTCACCAGCAGGCCTGAGTAACAAGAAATCTTAAAGTTTCTCCGTAAGATGAGAAATTCTCTTTGTATTTAAGTTAATGTAGAAAACAATTGATGACTTATTCAAACATAATAATATATTGTGGGGATTATAAAAATATAAAAATATAGAAGTAAAATATCTGACAGTAAAATAACTGTACAAAGACTGGGAGGGAAAAAGGAAGTATATTGTTTTAAGTTACTTCTATGTGGAATGAAATCATAGTACATGAAGTCAGGTTATGAAATTTAAGGCATATAAAATAAACTCTAAAAGGCCCACTAGAGAAACATGACAAAGTTATAGCAAACAAAGGAAATAAAGTAAAATGAAACCACAAAAATGTTAAATTAAAAAAGGCAGAAAAAGAGTGTAAAAAGGCTGAAAAAGAGGGAGAGAGGAACAAAGGACAGATAGAACAAATAGAAAATAAATAGAAAAATTTTAAATATAGAATCATCACATTAAATGTAAATAGAGCAAAAATGTCAGATAATGCCAAAATAGATAAAATGCAAGACTCAATGTAGATGCCTACAAGAAATCTTTAAATAAGGCACACATATGTAAATCGTGAAATGATAGAAAATTATATCATGATAACATTAATTCAAAAAAATCTGGAGAAGCTACATTAATATCTGACAAAGAATATTTCAGAACAAAGAATATTACTAAAGATTAAAGATGGTAACTTTAAAATGATAAAGGGATCATTTAAGAGGTCATGGCAAACCTAAATGTTTATGCAACTAGTAGTAGAACCTCAAAATACATGAAACCGTAATTGATAGAATTTCAAGGACAAAAACAAAAATTGACAATTATAATCAGGGATATTAACACACTTAATTAAATTGAGATCTCAAAAAATTATCTGGAAAATCAGTAACCATATTTAGGACTTGAGCAGTAGTATTAAATAGATTAACTTACTTGACATTAATAGAATACTTTATCAAAGAACAAGATAATACACCTTTTTAAGTCATCATGGAATATAATGTATATATTAGGCCATAAAGTAAATCTCAATAAATTTAAAAAGATTCAAGTCAGATAAAGTTTTTCTTACCAAAATGAAGTTAAAAATTATTAAAAGATCTCTGGAAAAATCCCTGGTACTTGAAAACTATATAACACACTTATAAGTAACCCATTTGTCAAATATATTTTAAACGGAATAGAATATTTTTAAAAATCCAAGCATATGAAAATTTGTGGAATGTTGCTTACTTGGTCATTAGAGGGAAATTTGTAGCACTAAGGGGCTGTTTTTATGTCTATATAAATGTCTTGAATTAATGACCACAGCTTCCACCTTAGGAATCTAGAATACAAAAATAAATGATACTTAATGTAAGAAGAAGAAAATAATGAATATTAGAGTTGAAATCAATAAAGTGGAAGATTATTTAAAAATACAGGAAAATGATGAAACCAAACTGAATAGCCCTATACCTATTTGAATTTGCAGTTAAAATATTTATATAAAGAAAACTCTAAATGGTTTTCTTACAACAAAACACTTAGAAAGATATAACACCTTTTCTATACAAACTCTTTCAGGAAATTGTTTAGGAAAGAATACAATTTCAGCAATGTCCTCTCTTAAAACCAAAGACATTACAAGAAAAGAAACTGCAGACAAATATTCTTTTTAAACATAAAATTGTACAAATAAAATGTATAAATATATTTAAAAGGCACTGGGTGCGGTGGCTCATGTCTACAATCCCAACACTTTGGGAGGTAGAGGTGGGTGGATCACTTGAGGTTAGGAGTTTGAGACAAGCCTGGACAACATGGCGAAACCCCATCTGTACTAAAAATACAAAAATTAGCTGTGGTGGGCGCTTGTAATCCCAGCTACTTGGGAGGCTGAGGCAGGAATTCAAGAATCGCTTGAACCCAGGAGGCGGAGGTTGCAGCAGTGAGCCAAGATCGTGCCACTGCACTCCAAGCCTGGGCAACAAGAGCAAAACTCCATCTCAAAAAAAAGAAAAAAAAAAAGGATAGTACATCATGACCAAATAAAGTTTATCTCAGGAATGTATGAACAGTTTAGCTTTAAAATATCAAGTAATATTAACCACCATATGAACAAATGAAATAAAATAACACCACCACATGATTATCTGAGAGACAGAGAAAAAGCATTTGACATTATCAAATACAAATTCCTAATGTAAAACTCTCAGCAAAATGGAAATAGAAGGGAATAATTCTCAACTTGATAAAGGGGCATCTTTGAGGAACCTACTTCTAGCAAACACCATCTTTACTAGTGAATGACTGAATATTTTTCCCTTATTATTAAAAGGAATGTCAGGATTTCTTCTTTTACTACTTCTGTTAAACACTGTACTAGCCATTCCATGAGGTAAGAAAAAGAAATATCAATTTTTTAAATAGGAAAAAATGAAATATAACTATTATTTAAGATAATTTGATCATCTATATAAAAAAATTCTACGGAAGCTATGAGAAAAGCTACTAGAACTAATATGTGAATTAATATATTTGCCACATGTAAAAGCAATATAAAAATTTAGTATTTATCTGTATACTGACAATGACCTACTCAGGAAATTAAATTTAAAAATATCATTTAGAATAGCATAAAAATATGATAAATTTGAGACAAAAATGACCAAAACTATGTGAGACCTATACCATGAAATCTATAAACACTGAAAAGAGAAATTAAAAATAACCTAAATGGAAAGATACATTGTGTTTATGAATTGAAAAACTCAGTATTATTATAGTATTAATTCTCCCCACATGGATTTATAGATTTGGTGTGATTTCAATCAAAATTCTACTTTAAAATTAATGTGTACATTTAACATACAAGGAAGTGGAATTACCAAAATAAATTTTAAAAAGAAGAAGACAGGTGGAGAATGAATACTCCTGATTCCAAAATTTATTATAAGGCTGAATTAATCAAGAGATAGATAAATATATCAATGGAATGGAGTGTCTAGGGCTAGACATATGCATACACAATAGCTGATTTTCAACTAAAGTCCTAAGTTCCTTTAGTGGAGAAATGACAGTATATTTAAAGAATAATATGAAATAATTGGATAAGCATACGCAAAAAAATAAACTTAGATCTTTACCTCACACTACATAAAAGGTATATCAAAATGGGTGATAGAATTAAATGTATCATCTAAAATTATAAAACTTCTAGAAACATAGAGATAATTTTTTGTAACTTTTGTTTACTGAAAGGTCTCAGATGTGTCAACAAAATTCATATATTAAATTTTAAAAAATGAGATTCATAAAAATCACAAACTTCTGCTCTGAGACATATTGAGAATGAAAAGATAAGACACGGGCTCTGACAACATTTTGCAAATCACAGCAATAAAGTACTCATACTCAGAAATCTCAAAATTCAACAGTAGGAAAACAAAGCAATTTTTTAAATGGGCAAAGCATCCCACCAAGGAAGACATACAGGGGACAAATAAACACGTAAAAAGATACACTACATAATTAGTCATTTGGCAAATGCAAGTTAAAACCATAGTATGGTATGCTTATAAACCTATTAGACGATCATTTCATATACCTGCATTGTGGGATTGCAGAGAACAACCATCAAAGCTGTTTTAAAGAGACTTGCACGGCTTTGTGTAGTGTACTTCTGCATCCTGTGATGAGGGTGTTCTGGGCTTAGCAGTCTGTCAGCATTTGGATGTATGTGAATGGGTCCCACAAGATGTATGTTCTTGCACTTTTTGTATCTTCCAAGTTTTTTTTTTTTTTTTTTTTTTTGGTCTTATTTATTTATTTATTTATTTATGAATGAATGACAGGGTAGTGGTCTTGCCCAGGCTGGAACTGGAGTGGTAATGCCACAGTCATAGTTTGTTGCAGGCTTGATCTCCTGGGCTCAAGGGATCCTGCTGCCTCAGCCTCCCATGTAGCTAGGAATACAGTTGTACACTACTTTCCTACATTTTTTAAAAGAAATTTCAGGCATCTCCATTGAGGTCAGGACATGCCAGTAATTTTAAGTCAGGTTTTCAGTCAATCAAACCATTGACTGTTGGGTGTTCAAGTTAGCACACTGAATTCAGAAATGCTGGTAATTTTACCTGCATTGATACATTCAACCTAGTCTAAGATTATATTCCTTGCTTATTGGTCTAACATTCACAGATTCTTTTTTTTACATCTATATCCATGCTTCTGCTAAAACAAATTGCCAATAATATACACACTTTTTATGTAGATTTTTTTTTCCTCTAAGTTTTATTTTGAACTTTACTCCAGGAAAAGGCTGGAATTAGATTCTAGTTATACATGTGAAAATAAAGCAGGGTGGTAAACTGAGACACAGTTATCTTGCTTTTGCAGAGCAAATGCTTTAGGCTTGGTCATTACAGAAACTTAAATAAAGTGAGGACTAACCTATTAGCCAGGAGAGCAATTGTTACTTCTTTCTGCTGGCAAGAGCTCAGTAGAATTTAGTGGTTGATAGTCATTGGTTTGATATCATCTAATCTTATAAATATTCTATTTCTCAGTTTACCCTTTTTCCTAATTTCCCAAGTTCAGCTAGTGTGTTTGTAAATATTATTAATAGTCAATTGTTCAACCATTTTGCCTTTTCAGTTCTGCTGCAATTGATAAAGCTTATTATTGAATGGTCTTGGACAAGGGCTTCAATCTTATTTTCATTCTTTAGGCCCATACTCAGTTATTTAAAAAAAAAGGAAGCCAGTACCAGAGTCCTAGAATTTCAGGATAAAAATTTTATTCAATCATAGCAGCTATTGAATCAAGATTTATACTTCATGGGCACAGGAGTTCACAGACAATAATGCACTGTTTTGACACTGTCGGTCAGGGACTGTTGTCTTACTATTCTTCGATTGTAGCTATTCCGCAGTATTCAGATCCATCCATATCAGATTAACAATCCTAAATTCCTAACATTGAATGTCTAATACCTGCAGTGACTTTACAGGATCAATATCCTTTAGATAATTTTGGAAGTTGCAAAAAACTGATAATTTGCTGGCCAGTTTTTTTTTTTTTTAAAAAGGGTGTTCGTTAAAGAATGCTGAATATCTAACATGATTAGTAGGAAGATTAGAGGAAAAACAAAACAAAATTTGAGGCTAAACTTGTAGATAAACATCTAAAATTATGCTGCAAAACTAACTTCATAGGAAAATGATTTCTGGGGCTTCCTCTCAAAAGTAAATGTCAAGAAATCAACTGACCACAATGCTTCTATTATTACTACCAGTACCAATGTCACCTCTGGATGGCAAATCTGATCTTAGTACCTCTACTTTCAAGTCTGGAATTCCATATTTCAGGTTTACAGAATGGAAGAGGGTATATGATGTGATTAATTAACCTTTGAAACATGAGCAAGTACTTCAAAGATGGTTAGGAAAAATAAACTTTTGCCACCCTGGTCCCCAGAGCCCACTCACAATTCTCATTTATAAAGTTAAAAACTGTTCTGGGTTCTTGTATTTCCTTCTATAATTTTGTATACAATTAAACACATTTTAAAACATAGGTAGTGTCATATTGTTTAAAAAAAAAAAGATAGTTTTGCCCGTAGTACACCATATTTGCCGTACAGATGATCCATTCTATTTTTCTACAAGTAAATAGGATTTCCTTATCATACATGTATTCTTAATTTAGTCCAAAAGTTGTAGAATTTAAGGCTATGACAGAAATAGAGAACTAGTTATCACCTAGAGATTCTATATTTTAAACCAGTGATAATACGCGATTGGACTTGGTATTGTTTCCCTTTTGTAAGAGTAGGAACATATTTTCAAGTGTCTGAAACTTGAAAATATTATGTTAGGAAGAGAGCGCATAACTATTGAGTAATCAAAAGAACAGAGTATAATGGGTACTTGTCATATTTTGGCCAGCTAAGTTCTGAACTACATTCCTGTTTAGAGAAAACCTTTGTATGTTGGTTTTAGTGAGTGGAGAGCAGATAATCCTTCCTCTTACTCCCTGGAGCTATGCTTTAGAAACATAACCTAGGCTCAGTCAATCATTTGCTCCTGATATGACTTAGAAATTTGAGAGTGTTTAAAATACATAGGAAAATTTGGAATTTATTCACAATGACAGAAATGGAGTTGAGATGTTGTTGATCACAGCAGGAAATGTCATCATAAGAATTTTGTAAATGAAGATTTAATAAGTTCATGTGTATAAACCACTTAGAACACTACCTTCCACAGAGCAGATCCTAGGTAAGTGTTTATTATTAATAAGTGAAAGAATATTTCAGGTTTTACCAAAACTACAATTAAAAGCATTTTACCAGCCTAGGGATTCAAATTTAAAATCTCTCCTTGTTACAGTAATTTTACACCTTTGTAGCTTAGTTTGTATTTGCTTGCATGTGATATAAATATTTTATTAAACTGGACATTCACATTAACCAATGAGTCAAAGTATAACTAACCTTCAGTAATTTACTCCTGTGAAGGTCACCACATGATTTATCACTTTGGACGTTTTGTGAGTTTTGAAGGTAGACTTGCAATAATGAACACAGCACTAGTGCAACACACAGACAACTTTGCTCCATTAATCATCTCATTGGGAAGAAAATAAGAGCTGGTGTGTGGTTCTTAATAACCACAAAGCCAAATGCAATAAGTCTGGTTACTCAAATGTAGCTGATCTGTTCGATTTATTTCACCTCATTTAGCTCCTGACCTAATTGGAGTCAGTCCTGGAATATTGTGCAATGCTTTAGGAAGTCCAGGTTGGGGAGTGCTGGTCACATAGTACACACCATCTACTGTTTTGCATTTTGTTTCTAGGATTTCTGGAATTCAGTGTACTTGAGTACTGCCAAAGTGTGTCCTCAATTAAGATAAATATATTTTATCCTTTCTCTCTCTTTCTCTTTCTTTGTCTCTCTTTTCCTCTCTCTCTACGTGAATAGTAAAAGGAATTTTTTTTTACTTTTTCTTATATGTATTTTATATGTATTTTTTATTTCAACAGCTTTTGGAGTACAAGTGGTTTTTGATTACACAGATGAATTTTATAGTGGTGAAGTCGGAGACTGAGTGCACCTGTCACCTGAGTAGTGTACATTGTACCCAATATGTAGTTTTTTTATCCCTCACCCCCTCCCTCTACACTCTTGACTCTCCGGTATCCATCATACCACTCTGTATGCCTTCATGTATCCATGGCTTAGCTCCCCATTGTAAGTGAGAATATACAATATTTGATTTTCCATTCCTGAGTTATTCCACTTAGAATGATGGATTCCAGCTCCATCCAGGTTACTGCAAAAGACAAGATTTTATTCTTTTTAGTGACTGAGTAGTATTCCATGATGTATATATACCACATTTTCTTTATCCAATCAGTTGATGGACACTTAGGTTGGTTCCATATATTTGCATATGTGAAGTATGCTGGGATAAACGTATGTGTGCAGGTGGCTTTTGATACAACAACTTCTTTTCATTTGGGTAGATACTCAAGAGTGGGATGGTTGGATTGAATGGAAGATCTATTTTAGTTCTTTGAGAAATCTGCATATTGTTTTCCATAGAGATTGTACTAATATACATTCCTATGAACAGTATATAACTGTGCCCTTTTCACCACATTCGTGCCAACCTTGATTATTTTTTGAAGTTTTATTAATGGCAATTCAAGCTAGAGTAAGGTAGTATCTCATTTTAGTTTTAATTTGCATATTTCCCTGAAGATTAGTGATGTTGAGTATTTTTTCATATGGTTGTTGGCCATTTGTATATTTTCTTTTGAGAAACATCTATTCATGTCATTTGTCCACTTTTTGATGAAGTTATTTTTTTTCTTGCTGATTTGTTTGAATTCCTTGTATGTTATGGATATTAGTTCTCTGTTGGATGTATAGTTTGAAAATATTTGCTACCATTCTGTGGGTTGTCTGTTTACTCTGATGATTATTTCTTTTGCTGTGCAGAAGTTTTTTAGTTTAATTAGGTCCCATTTATTTTCGTTTTTGTTGCATTTGGTTTTGGGATCTTAGTAACACATTCTTTGCCTACACCAGTGCCCAAAAGTGTTTTTCCTAGGCTCTCTGCTAGACTTTTTATGGGTCTGGTCTTAGAGTTAAGTATTTGATCCATACAGTGTTGACTTTTTTAGATGGTGAGATATAGGGATCCAATTTCATTCTTCTACATGTGGCTATCTTGTTTTCCCAGCACTATTTATTAAATAGGATGTCCTTTCCACAAGTTACGTTTTTGTATGCTTTGTCAAAGATCAGTTGGCTTTAAGTATTTGGCTTTTTTCTGGGTTCTCTCTTCTGTTCTATTGGTCTATGTATATACCTTTATGCCAGTGCCATGCTGTTCTGGTTACTACAGCCTTGTAGTATAATTTGAAGTCAGGTAATGTGATGCCTTCATATTTGTTCTTTTGGCTTAGGATTGATTCAGTTATTTGGGCTCTTTTTTGGGTTCCATATGAATTTTAGAACTTTTTTCTAATTCTGTGAAAAATTATGTTGATATATTGAAAGGAAATACATTAAATATGTACATTGCTTTTGGCAGTATGGTCATTTTCATGATACCAATTCTTGTGGTCCATGAGCATGGGTTGCGTTTCCATTTCTTTGTGTCATCTATGATTTCTTTCAGCAGTGTTTTGTAGCTAATCTTGCAGAGATCATTTATCTCCTTGGTTATGTGTATTTGTAGGTATCATTTCTTTTGCAGCTATTGTAAAAGGAATTGAGTCGTTGATTTGATTCTCAGGTTGGTTGTTGGTGATGAATAGGAATAATAACTGATTTGTATACACTGATTTTGTCACCTGAGACTTTGCTGAATTCATTTATCTAATCTAGTAGTCTTTTGGTGGAGTCTTTAGGATTTTCTAGGTGTATGATTGTATCATCAGCAAACCGGGATAGTTTGACTTCCTCTTTTCCAATTTGGGTTCACTTTATTTCTTTCTCTTGACTAATCTCTCTGACTAGGACTTCCAGTCATATGTTTAATAGAAGTAGTGAAAGTGGGCATTCTTGTCTTATTCCAGTTCTTAGAAGGGATGCTTTCAACTTTTCTTCGTTTTGTATGATGTTAGCTATGGGTTTGTTTTATACAACTTTATTATTTTGAGGTATGTTTCTTCTATGCCTAGTTTTTTGAGGGTTTTTATCAGAAAGGGATGTTGGATTTTATTGAATGCTTTTTCTGGGTCAGTTGAGATGATGATATTATTTTTGTTTTTAATTCTGTTAATGTGATGAATCACGTTTGTCAACTTTTGTGTGTTGAACCATCCCTGAGATGACAACCACTTGATTGTGGTGAATTATCTTTTTGATGTCCTAGTATGTTGTTGAGGGGTTTTGTATCTAAGTTCATCAGGGACATTGGTCTGTAGTTTTGTTTTTGTTGTTGTTATGTCCTTTCCTGGCTTGGGTACCAGGGTGATATTGGGTTCATAGAATAAACTGGGGAGGAGTCCCTCTTTCTCAATATTTTGAAATAGTTTCAGTAGGTTTGACACCATTTCTTCTTTGAATGTCTGGTAGAATTTGGCTGTTGTTCCATTTGGCTCTGGCCTATTTATTTTTGGAAATTTTTATATTACTGATTCAATCTTACTGCTTGTTACTGGTCTGTTCAGGATTTCTATTTCTTCCTGATTCAAGCTATGAGGGTTGTATGTTTCCAGGAATGTATCTATTTCCTACTTTATTTACCTTTTCGAAGAACCAAATTTTTGCTTTATTGTTCTTTTGTACTTATTTGGTTTGGTTTCATTTAGTTCAGGTCTAATGTTGATTTATGAGTCTGGGATCTCCAGAGTTAGGTGCATACATGTTTAGGATTGTAATATCTTCTTGGTGAATTGATCCTTTTATCATTGTACAATGACCTTCTTTGTCTTTTTTTTACTGTTGTTGCTTTAAAGTCTGTTTTATCTAATATACGAGTAGCTACTCCTGCTCACTTTTGGCTTCCATTTGCATGAAATATCTTTTTCTTTTTCCATGTCATTACCTTGAATCTAAAATAATAGTAATGTGTTAGGTGTGTCTCCTGAAGACAGAAAATGTTTGGTTGGTAATTTGTTATCCATCTGGAAATCTGTATCTTTTAAATGGAGCATTAGACCATTTACATTCAATGTTAATATTGAGATGTGAGGTACTGTTCCACTCATCATGTTGGTTGTTAACTAGGTATTTTGTTCTCTTCATTGTGTTATTATTTTATAGGCTCTGTGAGTTTAATGCTTTTAAGAGGTTCTATTCTGGTGCATACCAACCTTTTGTTTCAAGCTTTAGAACTCCTTTTAACATTTCTTGCAGGGCTGATAGAGTAGTGACAAATTTCCTCAGCATTTGCTTGTCTGAAGTACAATATATTTTTTCTTCTTTTATGAAATGAGTTTTGCTGGATACAAAATTCTTGGTTGGCAGTTATGCTGTTTAAGAAGGCTAAAGATAGGACCACAATCTCTTCTGGTTTGTAAAGTTTCTGCTGAGTACTTTTTTATATATTTAAGAAAGAAAAAAATTACCATTAGATGAATTCTAAAATTTGTCTCAATTTTTATACTAAATAGTATACTCTTCATTTTATAGATGAAGAAACTGAAATCTAAAATTGGTAGTGACTTGTCCAAGGTCAGATGCATAATAAATGGCAGAAATGTACTAAAATCTAGATTTTGATGCCATAGCTAATGTACCTTTCACAGTAGTTACTCACTTTGTTGCCTCGTAACAGTGGACACTTTATAGCTCATCACAATGAAGAGTAATTTCAATATCCTTGGATTTCCAATTCTACTTTTTGACTCCAATAGCAATAAAACGAATATTATTTTATAGCAAAAAACACTATAGATAAAGCTCATTGAGCCCTGATAGCTCCTATTTGTCAATGTTAATATAGATTTATTATGAATATGATTGCCCTAGTGAATATCTGTTCATTGTTGTCAAAGCCACATAATGAAGAGCCTGTAATGATTTGTATATTAAGCTGAGTCCAGGTTCAATGAACATGTCTAATTCATTTTGATACAAACTGCATCAGTAGAGTTGGAGCCATGGATTTTCAATAAAGCATGAACTAAAGCCAGTATTAAAATTTTTAAACATAAGTTGTTTATGTAATTGTATAATGTGCCTTTTTCTTATAAACTATAACTATTAACTTGTTCATGTTTTGAGGGTATACCTAAAGCATTTGCCACATGCAAGACAGGATTTGTAAGGATAATATTATTAAGTATTATTCTAAAATTATATTTTACTACTCTTCCCAGTTTAAGGATATAGTGAGTACTAATTTTATTCCTGTAAATTTTTTTTTAGCATTTGGGGATATTTCTACTCACAAATATTTGCTTCAATAATTATATCCTTGTGTATTTTGTGGTAGTTTTCTGTGACTCAACTCTTTGAAATTTCTAAACTTAAGAACATTTTGAGAAAAGTACCATTTTCAATTTTATAAAGATAAGCACCTGCTTGTTTGGAAGCTTATGAAAATCTTACTCAAAACTTGCTTGGTAGAGATGTGGAGCAAGATGGCTAATAGAATCCTGGATTGACCATCATCTCTGCAGGAATACCACATTGAAAAATCTTCCGCACACACAAAAAAAGCACTTTCATAGGAACCAGAGATTAGGTGAGTAGTCAAAGTACCTGGTTTTAACTTCATATCACTGATATGGTCACTTAAAAGAGTAAGAAAGAGAGTCTTGAATTACCAATACCACTCCTTTCCCATTCCCCTGGCAGTGTTGGTTGTTGTGGAGACAGAATCTTTGTACTTGGGGAAGGGAGAGCACAATGATGGTGGGATTTTGTCATTGAAACTCAGAGTTGCCCTGTCAGAACTGTAGTACCAAGCGGAATTCAGTTGTCCCCCACAGAGGGAGCATTTAGACCAGCCCTAACCAAAGGGGAATCACCCAACTCAGTGGTCAGAATTGATTTTTGGGAAGCCTTGCCACAATGTGCTAAAGTGTGCTGAGATCCTAAATAAACTTGCCATGCAGTCTGTGCCACAAGGTCTGTAATTCCTGGGAAAGTCCAGGTGCTGAGCTGGGCTCAGAGCCTGTGGTCTTGTGGGGCACATAATCCATTGAGACACCAGCTGGGAGAGACAAGGGAGTTCTTGCACCACCTATAACCCAACCCAAGGCAATGCTGCTTGTAGGTCCAGGAGTTACTCCTTCGTTCTGCTTGAGGAACAGAGAAAGGAGAGTAAAGAGGGCTTTGTCTTACAACTTAGAAATCAGCTCAACCACAGTAGGACAGGACTCCAGGCAGAGTCCTGAGGCCCCGATTCTAGCCCCTAGTTTATTGGCAATATTTTTATACCCACACTGGGTCAGAAGGAAATCTGCTGCCTTGAAGGGAAGTACCCAGCCCTGGCAGCATCATCACTTACTGACTAAAGAGATTTGGGGCCCTGAATAATCAGCAGCAGTACCGAGGATGTACTCATGGTAGTCTTTGAGTGAGACTAAGAAACATGCCAGATTCAGATGTAACACAGAACATTTTTAGCTGTAATGGCTATAGGGAGAGACCTGCTTGAGAAAAGAGCAGCAAGAGTAAAGGGGAATTTGTCTCGAAGCTTAGGTGTCAGCTTAGCAACAGTGGGGTAGAGCAAAAAGAGAACTCTTGAGGTCTCTGATTCCAGGCCTTAGCTCTTGAGTGGCATTTCTGGGCTGCCTTGGACCAGAAGGGAGCCCACTGCCCTAAAAGGAGAGTACAACCCTGGCAACATTCACCATAAGCTTAACGAGGAACCCTATGGCCTTCAGTGGACATTGGTGTTAGCCAGGAATACTCACCATAGCTCAGGGGCACTGGTGGTCATGGAGAGAGACTCCTCTGCTTGTGAAAGTGGAGGGAAGAGTGGGAAGGAATTTGTCTTACAGCTTGGATGCCAGCTCAGCTGCAGTAGAATAGAGCACCAGGTGGGGTCCTAAGATTTCTGACTGCAGGCCCTGGCTCCAAAATGGCATCTCTGGACCTGCCCAGTGTCAGGAAGAACCTGTCACCCTGAAGGAAAGGACACAAGCCTAGCTAGCTAGCTTTGCCACTTGGTGATTGTAGATCCCTCAGGCCTTGAACAAACATAAGTGGTAGCAAGGTAGTGATTACTGCAGACCTTAGGCAAGAACCTGTGCTGTGCTGGCATCAGTTCTGACCCAGCACAGTCCCAGTGGTGGTGGTCACAGCTCACCATAGGAAGTGATACACCTCCACCAGCTCCAGGCAGCTCATCATAGACAGAGAGACTCTTTTTTGTGTGTGTGGGGGGAGAAAGTAAGGGAAGAGTTTCTACCTGAAGTTCAGAGAAATTGTTTGGATCATATCCAGGACCACAAAGGCAATACCTCTACGGGTCTGTGCAAGATCCCCAAGTGTTACTGGGCTTGGGGCAATTCTGGGCTTTCTCTAACGCAGAAATGGTGTCACTGACCGAAAACTTAGATCACAAAACTCAAGTCACTTTGAATACCTGGAAAACCTTTTCAAGAAAGGAAGGCATAAACAATCCCAGACAATGAAGACTACAATAAATATGTAGTTCTTCAGTGCACAGACACTGATGAACATCACAAGCATCAAGTGCATCCAGAAAAACATGACCTCACACAATAGACCAAATAAGTCACCAGGCACTAATCCTGGAGAGATAAAGGTATGTGACCTTTCATACAGAATTTGAAATATCTATTTTGAGGAAACTCAGTGCAATTCGCAATGACACAGAAGAAATTCAAAATCCTATGAAATAAATTTTACAAACAAATGTAATTTTACAAACAAATGTAATTCCTATTTTATTTTATTTCATTTTATTTTATTTTATTTTTTTTTTTTGAGATAAAGTCTCACTTTGTCACCCAGGCTGGAGTGCAGTGGCGTGATCTCAGCTCACTGCAACCTCCACCTCCTGGGTTCAAGCAGTTCTCCTGTCTCAGCCTCTTGAGTAGCTGTGACTAAAGATGTGCAGCACCCTGCCCAGCTACTTTTTGTATTTTTAGTAGAAATGGGATTTCACCATGTTGGCCAGGGTGGTCTTGAACTCCTGACCTCAAGTGATCTGCCTGTCTTGGCCTTCCAAAGTGCTGGGATTACATGAATGAGCCACCACACCAGGCCTGAAACAGTTTTTAAAATCAAACAGAAATTCTAGAGTTGAAAAATGCACTTGACACAATGAAAACTGCATCAGAATCTTTTAACAATATAATTGATCAAGCAGAAGGAATTAGTAAGCTTAAAGACAGGCTACTTGAAGACAGGAGACAAAAGAAAAAAAAATTAAAAAGACTGAAGCACTTAAGATCTAGAAAATAGTCACAAAAAGGCAAATCTAAGAGTTACTGGCCTTAAAGAGGAGTTAGAGGGAGAGATAGGTGTAGAATATTTATTAAAAGGCATAACAACAAACTACTTCCCAAACTTCGAGGAGATTTTAATATTCAAGTACAAGAATGTTACAGAACACCAATCAGATTTAATGCAAATAAGACTACCTAGAGTTATTTAATAATCAAACCCCAGGTCAAGAATAAAGAAAGTATCCTAAAAACAGCAAAATAAAAGAAATAAATAACATGTAATAGACTAAAATACATCTGGCAGCAGACTTTTCAGTGAAAATGTTACAGGCCAAGAGAAAGTGACATCATATTTTTAATGTGATGAAGGAAAAAAGTCTTTTATCCTTGAATAGTATAACTGATGAAAATATCCTTCAAATGTAAAGGTGAAATAAAGACTCACCTAGACAAACAAAAGCTGAAAGATTCGCTCAACACAAAACCTGTCTTACAAGAAATGCTAAAGGGAGTTCTTCAATCAGAATAAATAGGATGTGAATGAGTAGTAAGAAATCACTTGAAGGTGCAGAACTCATTAGTAATAGTAACTACACAGAAAACACAAAATATTATAACATTGCAATTGTGGTATGTAAAGTATTCATGTCTTCAGTAGAAAGACTAAAAGATGAACTAATCAATAATAACTATAACTTTTGAAGCCATAGACAGTACAATAAGATAGAAACAACAAAAAGTTAAATAACAGTGGGATAAAGTTAAAGTATAGAATTTTTATTAGTTTACCTTTGCTTGTTTGTTTGGTTATGCAATCAGTGTTATCATTTGTTCAAAACAAGGGATTTAAGATATTATTTGCAAGCCTCATAGTAACCTCATATCAAAAACATACAACAGAAATGCAAAGATAAATACCAAGATATTTAAACATACCACTAGAGAAAATCACCTTTACTAAAAGGAAACAGGAAGTAAGGAAAAAAGAAAGGGAAGATTACAAAACAACCAAAAAACAAATAACAAAATGGCAGGAGTAAGTCCTTACTTATCAGTGATAACATTGAATGTAAATGGAATAAACTGTATAATCTAGGGGTGTCCAATCTTTTGGCTTCCCTGGGCCACATTGGAAGAAGAAGAACTGTCTTGGGCCGCACATAAAATACACTAAGACTAATGATAGCTGATGAACTTAAAGTCACAAAAACTCATAATTTTAAGAAAGTTAAAGAAATTGTGTTGGGCCGTATTCAAAGCCATACTGGGCTGCATTTAGCCTATAGGCCACAGGTTGGATAAGCTTGCTGTAGTCAAAAGACATAGATTGGCTGAATGGATAAAATAACAAGACCCAATTAGCTCTTGCTTGTAAGAAATACAATTCACTATGAAGATACACAGAGTAAAACGAAGAGATGAGAAAGATGTTCCATGTCAATGGAGTTTTAAAAATAGCAGGAGTAGCTATACTTATATCAGACAAAATAGATTTCAGGACAAAAATTATGAAAAGAGGCAAAGAAGACAATGATATAATGATAAAAGGGGTCAATTTAGCAACAGGATATAACAATTTTAAATATATATGCACCCAATGCTAGAACACCCAGATAGATAAGGCAGAAATCAGAGCTAAAGAGACAGATAGGCCTTAATACAATAGCCAGAGACTTTAACACCCTGCTTCAGCACTGACGATTATCCAGACAGAAAATAAAGAAACACTGAACTTAATCTGCACTATTGACCAAATGGACCTAATAGATATTTACAGAACATTTCACCCAATGGCTACAGAATATGCATTCTTGTCCTCAGCAGATGGATCATTCTCAAGGATAGACCATAAGTTAGGTGACAAAACAAATCTTAAAATATTCAAAAAAATGAAAATTATATTAAGTATCTTCTCTGACCACAATGGAAAAAAACTAGAAATCAGCCAAAAGAGGAATTTTGGAAATTATAAAAACATTTGAAAATTAAATAATATGCTCCTGAATGACCAGTAGGTCAATGAAGAAATTGCAAATAAACTTTAAAAAATTTCTTGAAACAAATAATAATGGAAACAACATCCTGAAACCTGTGTGATACAGTGAAAGCACTAAGATGAAAGTTTATAGTTATAAGCACATACATCTAAAAAGAAAAATTTCAAATAACATATTAGTGCATCATAAAGAGCTACTAGAAATCAAGAGGAAACTAAACCCAAAATTAGTAGAAACAAAGAAATAATAAAGAGCAGAGCAGAAGTCAAATTGAAATGAAGAAAACAATAGGAAAGCTCAATGAAATGGAAAGTTGGATTTTCAAAAGTAAACGAAGCTGACAAACTTTAGCCAGGCTCTATTAGTCCATTGTTGCATTGCTGTAAAATACCTGAGATTGGGTAATTTATTTAAAAGAGAGGTTTAATTGGCTAACAATTTCATAGGCTGTATAGGAAGCATGATGCTGGCCATCTGTTTGGCTTCTGAGGAGGCCTCAGAAAACTTACAATTATGGTGGAAGGTGAAGAGGAAGCAGGCTTGTCTTATATGGCCAGAGCAGAAGAAGGAGAGAGAGTGGGAGGTGCCACACACTTTTAAAGAAGCAGATGCCATGAGAACTCACTGAATATGTAGTACCAAGGTGGGTGGTGCTAAACCATTTATGAGAACTCCACCTTCATTACACAATCATCACCCACCACGCCCCATCTCCAACACTGGGAATTACAAGTAGACATGAGATTTGGACAGAGACACAGATCAAAACAGTGTCATTCACCCTGGCCCTTTCCAAATCTCATGTCTTGTTCATATTACAGAATACAATCATGCCTTCCTAACATTCCTCCAAAGTCTTAACTCATGCCAGCATTAATTAAAAGTCCAAATTACCAAATCTTATCTGAGACAAGGCAAGTCCCTTCTGCCTATGGACCTGTAATCAGAAACAAGTTAGTTACTTCCATGATAAAATGGAGGTGCAGGCATTGGGTAAATACTTGTGTTCCAAAAGGGAGAAATTGGCCAAAAAAAGGGGGTAACAGGCCCCATATGAGTTTGAAATCCAGCAGAGTGGACATTAAATCTTAAAGCTCCAAAATAATCACCTTTGACTTCATGTCTCATATGCAGGGAACACTGATGCAAACAATGGGCTCCCAAGGCCTGAGGCAGCAATGCCCCTGTGGTTTTGCAGATGTCAGCCCCTGTGGCTGCCCTCATGAGCTGTCATCCAATACCTGCAGCTTTTCCAGGCTCATGGTGCAAGCTGACAGTGAATCTACCATTCTGCGGTCTGGAGGATGGTGGTCCTCTTCTTACAGCTCCACTGGGCAAGTGACCCAGTGGGGCCTCTGTGTGGGGTCCCCAACCCCACATTTTTCCTCCACACTGTCCTAGTAGTGCTTCTCAATGAGGATTCCATCCCTATAGCAGGCTTCTGCTGGGATGTACAGCCTTTTTCATACATCCTTTCAAATCTAGGCAGGCTCCAAAGCTTCAGCTCTTGCACTCTGTGCACCTGCAGGCTTAACACCACGTGGAATCCTCCATAGCTTTTGACTTGCACCCTTTGAAGCATCACCCCAAGGTGTACCTGGGCTCCTTTTAGCCAGGACTGGAGCTGGAGAAGCTGGGAAGCAGAGTGCAGCATCTTGAGGCTGCACAAGACAGCAGGGTCTTAGTCCTAGCCCACAAAACTCCCTCCTAGGCTTCTGGGCCTGTAATGGGAGGAGCTGCTGCAAAGGTCTCTGAAACGCCTTTGAGGGCTTCTTCCCATTGCCTTGGCTGTCAGCATTTGCCTTCCTTTTATTTATGCAAATTTCTTTAGCCTGCTAGAATTCCTCCCTAGAAAATAGATTTTTATTTTCTACTACATCTCCAGGCTGCAAATTTTCCAAACTTTTATGCTCTGTTTCCCTTTTCAACATAAGTTCCAGTTTCAAGTCAATTCTTTGCTCACACGTATGAAGATAGGTTGTTAGAAGCAGCCAGGCCACATTTGAACACTTTGCTGCTTAGAAATTTCTTCCACCGGATACTGTAAATTGTTATCTAAAGTTCAAAGTTCCACAGACCCCTAGGGCAGGGGCACAATGCCTCCAGGCTCTTTGCACAACAAAAGTGACTTTTGTTCTAGTTCCCAAAATGTTTCCCATTCCTGTGTGAGACCTACTCTGCCCAGACTTTATTGTCCACATTACTATCAGCATTTCTGTCACAACCATTTAACCAATCACTAAGGTTCCAAATTTTACCTCATCTTCCTATCTTCTTCTGAGCCCTCCAACTCTTCCAACTTCTGCCAGTTACCCTGTTCCAAAGCTGCTTCCACATTTTCAGGTATATTTATTAGCAATGTTCCACTTCTCAGTACCAATTTTCCATATTAATTAATTACCACAATGGTATAAAGAAGTACCTGAGACTGGGTAACTTATAAGGAAAAGAGGTTTAATTGGTTCATGGTTTCACAGACCTTACAGGAAGCATGATGCTGGCCATCTGTTTTGTTTTGGAGGAAGCCTCAGGAAATTTACAATCATGGCAGAGGGTGAAGGGGAGACAGGCTTGTCTTACATGACCAGAGCAGGAAGAGGAGAGTGTGGAGGTGCTACCAACTTTTAAACAAGATCTCATGAGAACTCACTCACTATATAGCACCAAGGGGGAATGGTGCTAAACTATTTATGAGAACTCTGCCCCAGCCAGGTCCCACCTCCAACATTGGGGGTTATAATTTGACATAAGATTTGTGTGGAGATGCATAATGATACCATATCACAGGCTAACTAAGAAAAAAAGAAAATCTAAATAAATAAAATCAGAGAAGAAAAAGGAGATATTACAACTGATACCACAGAAATTCAAAGGGTCATTAGAGGCTACTATGTGCAATTATATGCCAATAAGTTAGAAAACCCAGAAGTAATGGATAAATTCCTAAACAAATGCAACCAACAACATTGAACCATGAAGGAATTCAAAACCTGAATAAATCAATAGCAAGAGTTTGAAGCCACAATACAAGATCTTCCCACAAAGGAAAGCCTAGGGCCCAGTAAATTCACTGCTGAATTTTACTAAACATTTAAAGAAGAACTATAAAAATTCTACCCAAACTATTCTGAAAAATAGAGGAGGGAATATTTCCAAACTCATTCTAAAAGGCCAGTATTACCCTGATACCAAAACCAGACAAGAACATATCAAAAAAAGAAAACTATAGGACAATACCTCTGATGAATATTGATGCAAAATTTATCAACAGAATACTAGCAAAATGAATTCAACAATAAATTGAAAAGATTATTCATCACGATGAAGCAGAATTTATCCCAGGGATATATTAAATTAGCCATATGTATATATATGTAGTATTTTGTAGTTGATTTCTTGCACACAGTTGATGTTTGTTATAGTCTGTTCTCATAGACTGTAACTACCTGAGACTACCTGAGACTGGGAAATTTATGAAGAAAAGAGGTTTAATTGACTCACAGTGCTGCAGGCTGTACAGAAGGCATGGTTGGGATGTTCTTAGGAAACGTACAATCATGGTGGAAGGGTGAAGGGGAAGCAAGCACTTTCTTTGCATAGCAGAGCAGGAGGAAGAGAGCAAAGGGGAAAGTGCTATGCACTTCTAAACAACCAGATCTCATGAGAACTCACTCACTATTACGAGAACATCAAGGGGAATATTTGTCCCCATGATGCAGTCACTTCCCACAAGGTTCCTTCTCCAACACATGGGAATTACAATTCAACATGAGATTTGGGTGGGGACACAGAGCCAAACCATATTATTCCACCCCGACCTTTCTAAATCTCATGTCCTTCACACATTTCGGAACACAATCCTGACTTCTCAACAGTCCTCCAAAGTCTTAGCTCATTCCAGGAGTAACTGAAAAATCCAAGTCCAAAGTCTCATCTGAAACAAGGCAAGTCCCTTCTGTCTGTGAGCCTGTAAAATAAAAACCAAGTTAGATACTTTCAAGATACAATGTGAATACAGGTATGTGCTTCCATTTCAAAATGAAAAAAATTAGCCAAAACAAAGGGGCTGCAGGCCCCATGCAAGTCCAAAACCCAATAGGACAGTCATTAAATCTTAAAGCTCCAGAATAATCTTCTTTGGCTCTGTGTCTCACATCCAGGCCACACTAATGCAAGGGGTGGGTTCCCAAGGCCTTGGGAAGCCCCTCCCCTGTGGCTCTGCAGGGTACAGCTCCCATAGCTGCTTTCACAGGTTGTCCTTGAGTGCCTGTGGCTTTTCCAGGTGCTTGGTGCAAGCTGTCAGTGGAGCTACCATTCTGGCATATGGAGGATGGTGGTCCTCTTATGACAGCTCCACTAAGCAGTGCCCCAGTGAGGATGCTGTGTGGGGTCTCCAGTCCCTCATTTCCCCTCTGCACTTGCCTGAGTAGAGGTTCTTCATGAGTGCTCTACCCCTGTAGCAGACTTCTGCCTGCACATCGAGGCATTTCCATGCATCCTCTGAAACCTATGTGCAGGCTCCGAGGCCTCAATTCTTGTGTCTGTGCACCCAGGGCCCAAGACCATGGGCAAGCCACCAGGGCTTGGGGCTGGAACTCTCTCAAGCATTGGCCCAAGCTGTATTTTGCTGCCACCGCCCCCCCCAACCCTTTTTGTGAGATGGAGTTTCACTCTTGTTGCCCAGGCTGGAGTGCAATGGCATGATCTCAGTTCACTGCAACCTCCACCACCTGGATTCAAGTGATTCTCCCACCTAAGCCTCCTGAGTAGCTGGGATTACAGGCACCCACCACCAAGCCCAGGTAATTTTTTTTTTCTTTTGTATTTTTAGTAGAGATGGGGTGTCACCATGTTGACCAGGCTGTTTGCAACTCCTGACCTCAGGTGATCCACCTGCTTTGGCCTCCCAAAGTGCTGGGATTACAGGTGTTGAGCCACCGTGCCCAGCCCTACTTTGGCCCCTTTTAGCCATGGCATCTGGAGCTGGAGCAGATAGAACACAGGGTATCATGTCACAAGGCTGCATAGAACAACAGGACTCTGGGTCTGGCCCAAGAAGCCATTTTTCCCTCCTAGGCTTCCAGGGCTGTGATGAGAGGGTTTGCTGTGAAGGTCTCTGAAACACCTTGGAGGCATTTTCCCCATTGTCTTGGCTATTAACATTTGTCTCCTCTTTACTCATGAAGCTTTCTGCAGCCTTGAATTCTCACCAAGAAAAGGGTTTTTATTTTCTACCACTTGGCCAGGCTGCAAATTTTCTAAACTTTTATGCTCTGCTTTTCTTTTAAACATATGATCCAGTTTCAGACCATCGCCTTGGGAATGCATATGAGCATGCCCTGTTAGAAGCAGCCAGGCTACATCTTGAACACTTTGCTGCTTAGAAATTTCTTCCACCAGATACCCTCAATTATCTCACTCAAGTTCAAAGTTCCGCAGATCTCTAGAGAAGGGGCACAATGCCACCAGTCTCTTTGCTAAAGTACAGCAAGAGGGACCTTTATACAAGTTCCCAATAAATTCTTCGTCTCCATCTGAGACTACCTTAGTCTGAACTTCACTATTCATATCACTATCAGTATTTTGGTCACAACCATCCAAAAAGTCTCTAGGAAGTTCCAAACTTTTCCTCATCTTCCTGTCTTCTTGAGATCCCTCCAAATGATTCTAGCCTCTGCTCATTACTGAGTTCTGCTGTCGCTTCCACATTTTCAGTTATCTTTATAGAAATGCTTCACTTCTCATACCAATTTTCTGTATTAGTCCATTCTCACACTGTTATAAGGAAACACCTGAGACTGAGTAATTTATAATGAAAAGAGGTTTAATTGTCTCACTGTTCAGGCTGTACAGGAAGCATGGCTGGGAGGCCTCAGAGAACTTACAATCATAGTGGAAGAGAGTGAAGGGGGAAGTGATACACACTTTTAATCAACCAGGTTTCATGAGACCTTGTTCAGTATCACAAGAACAAGAAGCATGATATCCTCCCCTGTGATCCAGTCACTTTCTACCACATCCCTCCCCCAACATTGGGGATTACAATTCAACATGAGATTTGGGTGGGGACATAAAGCCAAACCATATCAGTGTTCAATAGGTGTTTATTGTTTTATTAATATACCTTTGCTCCTTTACCTACTTTGATAAATAAGTGGTGTCAGACTCTACTTTAGTTGCTCAAGAAAAAAATATGTTGCTTGATACTTACTTCTGCCATAATTTAATTGCTTCTTCATATATAATTAATCACTAAATCCCATGAATTCTAGCTCTTAAAATATTTATTGAACTTTCTTATTCTCTACACCCCCACCACTAGCACCTTCATCTAAGTCTGCCTCTTCTCTTTTGTGGACAGTGGCCTCATGAGTGATCTCTCAGTAGTTGAGGTCAGACTGATATTTTAAAAATAAAAACGTGGCTATCTTCCTAGTCCTTTACTTGACATCTCAAATGATTTTCTTCCCTTTTAAAAAAATTCTTCAATACTAACATGGCTTAGAAATTCTTTAAGGTCATACTTCTGCTTATCATCTATTAAACCACTCCCCGCTAGGTACTTACTGATTGCCTCTCATGTATAGCTTTTCTTTTAGATAATTTTCAGTGCTACTTTTTTACTCAGTCTTTAAACTACTTAAGTCTCATTTTCATTGCATTTTGTCCCTTCTCTTTCTGATATTGATAGCACTTACATTAATTGCTTAATGTGTGCCTTCATATTAGATCATAATCTTTAAGAATTCAGGAACCACTCTGTTCTGCCCACTGCTATGCCCCTAGGTCTGTCATAGAGTAGGTGGATGAGCGTGTGTTAAATGGTTCTTTTCATGGAATGGTTCAAGTGAAAAGTTACATCGAGGGTTTTAAGAACTATTTGGAAAAGACAAAAGAGCAGCTAGTATCAACAACTTTCTTAAGGATACTGGATAACTTTCTTAAGGATACTGGGCAATGAATGGGATGTTATCTTGAATCATGTGTAGGGTTAAAAAAGTTTTTTTTCTTTTAAAGAAAAATGACAGCTTGATCATATATAAGGAAGAAAAAAATTATCTAATTAACTAGATTGAAATAAAGATTTAAGAAAGAAAAGAGATAATTGAAGTGTAGTATCTCACTAAGAAAGGCAACAAGATAACAATTTACTGTCATCACTTTCATCATTATTATCATCATTATTAGAATAAACAGGGTCAGAACAGGGTCATTATTAGAATAAACAGAATGAAGTCTTTGGGTTTCCAAATAATAATAGCAATAGTTTGTTAAATGTATATTATCTGACAAAAACTTACTAATTATTCTTTACTACTCTATGAAGTAGAAATTTTTACCTCCATTTTAGCGATGACGGCATTGAGACTGCAAAACGAGAAAATTCGTCAAGGTCATGCTGTGTCAACACAAATTATCTAAACTTGGTTGTCCTGACTCCAAACCCAAAGCATCAGAGCAAGATGCTGTTTCTCTGGGGGTGGGGGGGGGGAACAATTCTTCAAAAGCAAAGAAAGAGAAATGCAGTTTTTTTATTCTTTTGAGTCAGAGAGGAGGACAACTGTGTAAACTTAGGTTGGGATGGTTTTAATTTTCTCAGTAGGAGGTGAGGTTATGTGCTAAGAGGGAGGAAGGAGGGCTGGTATTAGGGACTTGAGCACAACGGAAACATTTGGAACAGCTGCAGGGAGGAATGCAATGGTTAGTCAACAAGTGATAAATAAAAGAATTGCTGAGATACAATGAGGGTCCAGCTGAGGTCAGTTGAATCACTCACTATTGTTTAGTAATTTGATTCAGTTTGTGAATATGGGGAGAGGAATTGGGCAACTGGAGTTATTGAAATGTGAGGATTGGTAAGGTGGAAATCACAGAGGAACAGAGATGAGGGCGACTTCGTGGCTTGTAAGTGCGTTAGTGACCTGATTAATTTTGTGAGTCTTGGCAGAGGGAAGAGGAAGGGTGTGGTTCAGAGTTGAGGAGAGCACATTAGTAAACTACTGGAGATCATGATAGAATTGATAGATGACAAAGAAAGGAAGACGTGGAAGAGGTAGCTAAACCTCAACCAGAGCAAGATGTTGTTTCCCTAGAAAAAACAAAAACAAACAAACAAACAAAACTCTTCAAGACAATGCAAAAGCAAAGAAGGAGAAATACACAGATTTTTTTTTTTCTTTTGAGTCGGAGAGGAGGACAATTTTGTAAACTTAAATTGGGATACTATATATAATTTTCATTAGATATCAAGAGTTTGGTATTTTTATTTCCATTTTATATGTGAGGAAACTAAAAGTTAGGTAAATTTAATACCTAGCAGAGAATTTTAATTCTCCTGGTTGTGAAAGAGAAAAGATTCAGGGACAGACAGTTGGGTAGCAGGGACTATACTCACATCCAATGAGCCTATTGACTTTGATGAGGACCAAGGTACCCTTTTGTAACATGTGTTTAAGTGGTTTATATGGTTAAATTTATTTAAGATCCATTAGTAAAAAAAAAGATAATATTTTCTTATATGTAATTCTTATGAAATCCAAGTGTACTACTTCACACATTTCAGGTCATGCAAGCTTTCTCGGGAAGGTACACACCTGTTAATTGTTACTAACACCCTCAGACATATTTTATTGGTTAGGCTATAGTGCTGTGGATTTTTAGTTCTTGCAGCTGGATGAAGCTGCACATTTTTGAATGCCTGAAATTTGACCTAAATGGTGTTGACATTACAGTGACTGTGAGTGATGGAAAAGGAAACAAAAAATCTTGGATTTTTTTCCTCTACAGAGACCTCTTCTCCTCAAATTAATAACAACAACAGACTTAGAAAATATCTCTTGAATTGCAGACTGCAGCCAGCAGTACAGCTGCATAGTTATGAGAGGCTCATGGGGACTCCTGCCTTTCAGGCTAAATCCTTCCACTCATAAAAGTACCCCTGTTGTTTTGTTATAGTGTCCTCTATGCTTGTTATTTTATTTTTTATAAAAGTTAAGTGTTGTGTAGAATATCTCCAATGCCTAACATGGTTAACTTTAGGAATCTAAATTTATTTTGCTGTGATTTAAAAGAAACAGAAATGGAAAAATATAATTGAACTCAATAAGTATCTATTGACAAATACATTAGTAAGTAAAGCACTAGGTTTCTAGAAAGATTCCATAGCGATTGAGGCATAGTCTCTCTTCTCAGAAATGGTGTGGTTTAGGAATACATATAGGCATTTAGAGCAATGAGTACAATGCGAATCATGAGGCTGCTTTTTGTGAAAAACTTTTGAGAAAGGTTTTAGTAATATAAAGAAAGGAGAGATGGTTTGTGATTGTCATTGAACTTATTATTGATACGTAAGATAGATTTTGATAGGTAGGTATAAGAATAAAAAGCAATCCAGGTAGACAGCATCTCAGTATCATAGGCAGCAAGCAAGAAAGTGAAGAGAATTTTCATGAAGTAATTGAGACTGCTCTTAGTAGAAACTCATGTCATATTCAAAGAAACGTGAATTGAGGGAAAAAAGTTGCAGGAAACCAAAGAATGGTCAATTGAGGCCATGTTAGACATCTCTGTAATACATAGTTAAGGAGCAAGAACAGCATTCTGCAGTCAGTGATGGACAGTGAAAGATTTATGAGCAAGTCATGTAACACGGTATATTTATTTTTATTTTTATTTATTTGTGTATTTTGAGTCTCATTCTGTTGCCCAGAGTGGAGTGCAGTGGCACGATCTCGGCTCACTGAAAGCTCCGCCTCTCGGGTTCACGCCATTCTCCTGCCTCAGCCTCCCAGGTAGCTGGGACTACAGATGTCTGCCACCAGGCCCAGCTAATTTTTTGTATTTTTAGTAGAGACGGGGTTTCACCGTGTCAGCCAGGATGATCTCGATCTCCTGACCTCGTGATCTGCCCGCCTTGGCCTCCCAAAGTGCTGGAATTACAGGCATCAGCCACTGCGCCTGGCCATATTTCTTTATTTTTAAAGCTCTTTATTGAATCATGATTGATATATAAAATGCTGTCGATATTTCATATATACAACTTGATATGTTTTGAAATAAGTAAGCACCTGTGAAACACTACCACAATTAGTGTAATAAACGTACCCATTACCTCCAAAAGCTTCCTTTGGTCTGCCCCTCACTTTTCATTGAGTTTTTTTTTTTTTTTTCTTTTGTTGTAAGAGCACTTAGGATGAGATTTATCCTCTTAGTAAATGTTAAGTATACAATACTTGGGGCTGAGCAAGATGGCCGAATAGGAACAGCTCCAGTCTCCAACTCCCAGCGCGAGCGACACAGAAGACCAGTGATTTCTGCATTTTCAACTGAGGTACTGGGGTCATCTCACTGGGGAGTGACGGACAATTGGTGCTGGTCAGCTGCTGCAGCCGGACCAGCGAGAGCTGAAGCAGGGCGAGGCATCGCCTCACCTGGGAAGCGCAAGGGGGAAAGGAATCCCTTTTCCTAGCCAGGGGAACTGAGACACACAACACCTGGAAAATCGGGTAACTCCCACCCCAATACTGAGCTTTAAGCAAACTGGCACACCAGGAGAATATATCCCGCACCTAGCCCGGAGGGTCCCACGCCCACAGAACCTCCCTCATTGCTAACACAGCAGTCTGCAGCGATCTAACCGCAAGGCAGCAGCGAGGCTGGGGGAGGGGTGCCCGCCATTGCTGAGGCTTAAGTAGGTAAACAAAGCCGCTAGGAAGCTCGAACTGGGTGGAGCTCACAGCAGCTCAAGGAAACCTGCCTGTCTCTGTAGACTCCACCTCAAAACCGCTCAACTACATGGAAACTGAACAACCTGCTCCTGAATGACTACTGGGTACATCACAAAATGAAAGCAGAAATAAAGATGTTCTTTGAAACCAATGAGAACAAAGATACAACATACCAGAATCTCTGGGACACATTTAAAGCAGTGTGTAGAGGGAAATTTATAGCACTAAATGCCCACAAGAGGAAGCAGGAAAGATCTAAAATTGACACTCTAACATCACAATTACAAGAACTAGAGAGGCAAGAGCAAACACATTCAAAAACTAGCAGAAGGCAAGAAATGACTAAGATCAGAGCAGAACTGAAGGAGATAGAGACACAAAAAACCCTCCAAAAAATCAATGAATCCAGGAGTTGGTTTTTTGAAAAGATCAACAAAATTGACAGACCGCTAGCAAGACTAATAAAGAAGAAAAGAGAGAGGAATCAAATAGACACAATAAAAAATGATAAAGGGGATATCACCACGGACCCCACAGAAATACAAACAACCATCAGAGAATACTATAAACGCCTCTACGCAAATAAAGTAGAAAATCTAGAAGAAATGGATAATTTCTTGGACACTTACACTCTCCCAAGACTAAACCAGGAGGAAGTTGAATCCCTGAATAGACCAATAGCAGGCTCTGAAATTGAGGCAACAATTAATAGCGTACCCACCAAAAAAAGTCCAGGACCAGATGGATTCACAGCTGAATTCTACCAGAGGTACAAGGAGGAGCTGGTACCATTCCTTCTGAAACTATTCCACTCAATAGAAAACGAGGGAATCCTCCCTAACTCATTTTATGAGGCCAACATCATCCTGATACCAAAGCCTGGCAGAGACACAACAAAAAAAGAGAATTTTAGACCAATATCCCTGATGAACATCGATGCAAAAATTCTCAATAAAATACTGGCAAACCAGATTCAGCAGCACATCAAAAAGCTTATCCACCATGATCAAGTGGGCTTCATCCCTGGGATGCAAGGCTGGTTCAACATTCGCAAATCAATAAACGTAATCCAGCATATAAACAGAACCAAAGACAAGAAACACATGATTATCTCAATAGATGCAGAAAAGGCTTTTGACAAAATTCAACAGCCCTTCATGCTAAAAACGCTCAATAAATTCGGTATTGATGGAACGTACCTCAAAATAATAAGAGCTATTTATGACAAACCCACAGCTAATATCATACTGAATGGACAAAAACTGGAAAAATTCCTTTGAAAACTGGCACAAGACAGGGATGCCCTCTCTCACCACTCCTATTCAACATAGTGTTGGAAGATCTGGCTAGGGCAATCAGGCAAGAGAAAGAAATCAAGGGTATTCAGTTAGGAAAAGAAGAAGTCAAATTGTCCCTGTTTGCAGATGACATGATTGTATATTTAGAAAACCCCATTGTCTCCGCCCAACATCTCCTTAAGCTGATAAGCAACTTCAGCAAAGTCTCAGGATACAAAATTAAAGTACAAAAATCACAAGCATTCTTATACACCAGTAACAGACAAACAGAGAGCCAAATCCGGAATGAACTTCCATTCACAATTGCTTCAAAGAGAATCAAATACCTAGGAATCCAACTTACAAGGGATGTAAAGGACCTCTTCAAGGAGAACTACAAACCACTGCTCAGTGAAATCAAAGAGGACACAAACAAATGGAAGAACATACCATGCTCATGGATAGGAAGAATCAATATCGTGAAAATGGCCATACTGCCCAAGGTTATTTATAGATTCAATGCCATCCCCATCAAGCTACCAATGACTTTCTTCACAGAATTGGAAAAAACCGATTTAAAGTTCATATGGAACCAAAAAAGAGCCTGCATTGCCAAGACAATCCTACGTCAACAGGACAAAGCTGGAGGCTTCATGCTACCTGACTTCAAACTATACTACAAGGCTACAGTAACCAAAACAGTGTGGTACTGGTACCAAAACAGAGATATAGATCAATGGAACAGAACAGAATCCTCAGAAATAATACCACACATCTACAGCCATCTGATCTTTGACAAACCTGACAAAAACAAGAAATGGGGAAAGGATTCCCTATTTAATAAATGGTGCTGGGAAAATTGGCTAGCCATAAGTAGAAAGCTGAAACTGGATCCTTTCCTTACTCCTTATACGAAGATTAATTCAAGATGGATTAGAGACTTAAATGTTAGACCTAATACCATAAAAACCCTAGAAGAAAATCTAGGTAGTACCATTCAGGACATAGGCATGGGCAAGGACTTCATGTCTAAAACACCAAAAGCAACGGCAGCAAAAGCCAAAATTGACAAATGGGATCTAATTAAACTAAGGAGCTTCTGCACAGCAAAAGAAACTACCATCAGAGTGAACAGGCAACCTACAGAATGGGAGAAAATTTTTGCAATCTACTCATCTGACAAAGGGCTAATATCCAGAATCTACAAAGAACTCAAATTTACAAGAAAAAAACAAACAACCCCATCAAAAAGTGGGCAAAGGATATGAACAGACATTTCTCAGAAGAAGACATTCATACAGCCAACAGACACATGAAAAATGATCATCATCACTCGCCATCAGAGAGATGCAAATCAAAACCACAATGAGATACCATCTCACACCAGTTAGAATGGCAATCATTAAAAAATCAGGAAACAACAGATGTTGGAGAGGATGTGGAGAAATAGGAACACTTTTACACTTTTGGTGGGATTGTAAACTTGTTCAACCATTATGGAAAACAGTATGGCAATTCCTCAAGGATCTAGAACTAGATGTACCATATGACCCAGCCATCCCACTACTGGGTATATACCCAAAGGATTATAAATTATTCTACTACAAAGACACATGCACACGTATGTTTATTGCGGCACTATTCACAATAGCAAAGACTTGGAATCAACCCAAATGTCCATCTGTGACAGACTGGATTAAGAAAATGTGGCACATATACACCATGGAATACTATGCAGCCATCAAAAAGGATGAGTTTGCGTCCTTTGTAGGGACATGGATGCAGCTGGAATTCATCATTCTTAGCAAACCATCACAAGAACAGAAAACCAAACACCGCATGTTCTCACTCATAGGTGGGAACTGAACAATGAGATCACTTGGACTTGAGAAGGGCAACATCACACACTGGGGCCTATTATGGGGAGGGGAGAGGGGGGAGGGATTGCATTGGGAGTTATACATGATATAAATGATGAATTGATGGGTGCTGACAAGTTGATGGGTGCAGCACACCAACATGGCACAAGTATACATATGTAACAAACCTGCACGTTATGCACATGTACCCTAGAACTTGAAGTATAATAAAAATAAATAAATAAATAAGAAAAAAATACAATACTTAAGACAGAGGTTAATAATAGGTCCTACATTGTACAGTATATCTTCCTAACTTACTTGCTTATCTGAAACGTTGTAACCTTTGATCAACACTTTCTCATTTCCACCTACCTCAGCGCCTGGCAACCACCATTCTACTCTCTGCTTCTGAGTCTGGCTATTTTAAAATTCCACATATGACTGAGATAATGCAGAATTTGTCTTTCTTTTCCTGGCATAATGTCCACTAGGTCCATCTCTGTTGAATAATTGATCCTATTTAATGAAAAACATTCTGAGTTAAGGAAAAAGAAGAGAGGTGATCTAGTCACCTTGTCACTTCTCCTTCTGTCAATAAAGCAGACCTGGTACCTGACTGACTTTCCCACTAGCAGCAACACAAAAGCTGGGGTGTGTGTGTGTGTGTGTGTGTGTGTGTGTGTTTTCATTGAACACTGATGGGACAAGACCGAACTAATCCCACAGAGAATAAAAATGAAATAAAGAATATCTAGAAGCTATAAAACCATCCAAGGTTGCTTTTGCCTTCATAGTTACTGAAAAAAAAAAAGCCTAAATAACTTGAATTTCTGCTCTAACAGGTGTTTCGGAATGAGAGTTAAGGAGACACAGTCTATGAAGGTTGAGGAGACCAAATAAGAGACTCCTCATATAAAGCTAGAAAAGTGATTTTTATTGGCATTATGAAGATAAAAGAGAATAAAACTAAGGAGAAAGTTACAGCAAAACCAAATAAATAATAAAATAGCTAAAACCTCTGTTAAACTTGGCATTTGGAGGAAAGAAAAACAGTCAGCCCTCACTTCATGTTGTGTTCATACAGCTATCTCTATGGTAAGAAAAACTTAGTAATTCAAGAGATTTTAGTTTGGTGGTTTCTTCTTACAACAAGTGGTCCCAACTTTAAGAAAATAATTCTAACATCTAAAAAAATTTTAAATAATTTTACTCCCAAATCAAGCATAACTTTGATAAAAATGACTAGGGCAGATTAAGAAAAACACATCCCTTTAGGCCAAATAATATCAAAGAAAATTGGCACTGTCTAAAAAAATAATGATTCAGAATGAGCCAATTGCATTTACCCCAGAAATGAAAGCATGAATTAATGCAGGAGATACTTTGTTATTACAAAGGTTGGGTATTCACTGATTTATGTATGCATGAATTCCTTCATATCAGTGTCTGTATCCATATAGATATTATATAGACATTGAGTACCTATTATCTTCAAGATTCTGTGTGAAATATTTTATCATATATAAAAATGGGTGATTGGACTCTATACTAAAAGATGTTATATAATCTAGTAGCAGGGGAAAAATTGATTAGTGTAACTCACCATGCATGTTAGGGATATTTATTGTTTCCTAATACTTAATTTCTCCTTGTTCCATATATATACATTATATATATGTATATATATGCAATTTCTATCTAAACATAGGCATTCCAAGAAAAATATATTTTTAAATGTGGGCATGTGCTTTTCAAGAATAGTACACTACATTCTCCAGACTTGTTTGCAAATACATGCTGCTGTGGGACTAAATTCTGGCCAAAAGGCTGTGAAACTGAATGATGTATATAATGTCAGTCTTCTTCAATGATAAGAAGCTTACCTGATTTCATTCTGTTTTCAATTTATGCTTATAGAAATGTTGAAATTATGTATAATACCCTTAGAAACAATATAAATATGAAGCCACAACAACGTAGAAGGAGTCTGGAGCACATTCTGTACAAAACTTGCACCCTTCATACCTGGCCTGTTAAATAAAAGTAAACTTTGATCTTGAACCCATTCTTACTTAAAACTATTTTATGGTTGCTGAATCGATATCCTAATATACCATATTGGTTTAATAAGAAGGAAAATCCATATAATAATTTCAGTAAAGTATTTAGAATGTTTCACTAAAAGATTATCAAATTGGGAATGGAATAAAATTTTATATCCCAGTAAAAGGCATAAAAGCATCTGCAACATCCATGATCATATTATAATTAAGATGAAATGATGTTAGCATCCTCATTAAGAATTTGATGGATTAAAGATATCATAAAGTGTTAATCACCCTTTCTATTAAGAGCTGGTTCTTCTTTCCTTGAATCTCATTAGGCTCTGTGAAGAATATGCCAGAAGTGATGCTGCACCAGTTTCTGAGCCTAGACCTTAAGAAATTAGCAGCTTCTACTTCCTATTTCTTGCAGTACTTTCTCTCAGAGCCTTGGTCATCAGATAAAAAGTTTAAGAATACTGAAGACAGCTTACTGGGTAAACCATGTGTCGTTACTCACATTGAGTCTCAGATAAGCCCAGCTGTTCATTCATTGCTGGCAAAACTCCAGGCATGTGAAGGAAGCCATTATGGACATTCCAGACTAGCCCATCTAATAGCTGAATATTAATGAGTGGCCACAAATGCAGATACATAGAGCCAAGAATCACATAGTCAAGTCCTCAATATACTCTTAAGAAGAATAGAAAAAAAAGTGCCTTTACTTGCCAAATAATTCTTTTTTAAAAAACTCACAGATTTTATTAGTTATCACAGTTTTAGATTCATGGGAAAATGGAGCAGATAGTATGAAGAGTTCCCATATATTTCCTTTTCTGTATGCTTAGTGTAGCACATTTGTTGTAATTAATGAATCCATTATTAACTAAAATTCTTTGTGTTGTACAGTTAAATGGATTTTGACATGTGCATAATGCCATGTATTCACAATGAAAGTATGATATAGAATAGTTTTACTGTCCTATAAATTCCTTCAGTTTCCACTCCCCTCCCACAACCCTCACCACCCCCACTAATCTTTTTGCTACCTCTACAGTTTTTGCCTTTTCCAGAGTGTCATAACATTGGAGAAATGCAGTATATAGTATTTTCAGATTGGCTTCTTTTACTTAGCAATATACATTTAAGTTTTCTCCATGTGTCTTCACGGGTTGAAAGCTCATTGATATGATTTGGCTGTGTCTCCACTCAAAATTAAACTTGAATTGTATCTCCCAGAATTCCCACACGTTGTGGGAGGGGCCCAGGGGAAGGTAATTGTATCGTGGTGACTGGTCTTTCCCATGCTATTCCCGTGACAGTTAATAAGTCTCATGAGATCTGATGGGTTTATCAGGGGTTTCCACTTTTGTTTCGTCCTCATTTTTTCTTGCCACTGCCATGTAAGAAGTGTTTTTTGCCTCCCACCACGATTCTGAGGCCTCCCCAGCCATACAGAACTGTAAATCCAATTAAACCACTTCTTTTTCCCACTCTCGGGTATACCTTTATCTTCAGCGTGAAAACGGACTAATACACTCATATGTTTTAATTACTGAATAATATTCCATTTTATGAATGTACTCCAGTTCAGCCATTCACTTATTGAAGGACATCTTGTTTGCTTCCAGATTATGGTGCTTCAGAATAAAGCTACTACAAATTGTGTGAAGGTTTTTGTGAGAACCTAAGTTTTCAACTCAATTAGGTAAATACCTAGGGCATAATTATCTAATCCTATACTGTAACTATGCTTAGTTACGGAAGAAACTGCCAAAGAGTCTTGCAAAGAAACTGAACCATTTTGAATTCTCACCAGCAATGAAAAATAGTTCTGGTTGCTCTGCATCTTCACTAAAATTTGACATTGTTACTTTAATTTTTTGCCATTTTAATACACGTGTAGTGGTATTTCATTATTTTAATGTACGATTTCCTAATGACATGGTGTTGAACATCTTTTCATGTTTGCTACATACATGACTTCCTTTGTGAGGTGTTTGTTCGGATCTTTTGCCCATATTTAGATTGAATTTTTTGTTTTCTTACCATTAAGTTGTGAGAGTTATTTGTATACTTGGATGCAAGCCCTTTATTAGATTAGTGTTATAAATAATATTTCACATTCTGCAGCTTGTTTTTTAGTTCTCCTAACTGCAGAAAAAAGCAATAAAGTTCAAATTGTCAATTTACATTTGTCTATGGTCCATTTTGAATCTTTCTTGTTGGAAAGTATAAAAAGTACATCTAAATTCTTTTTTTTTTCTTCCTTTTTTGTCAGTAGATGTCCAATTGTTCCTACATCATGTGTTGAACATACAATTCGTTCTTCATTGAATTTGTGTCTTGGTAAACAATCAGTTGACTATATTTGTGTGGGTCTATTTCTGGCTTCTATATTCTGTTCCACTAATCCACTTATATATTTATTAGCCAATATCATGCTGTTTTGACCATTATAGCTTTATACTAAGTCTTGAAGTTGGTTAGTTCAGTCCTCTGACACTGTTCATCAGTATTATATTGACTGTTCTACTTCTTCTGCCTTTCCATATAAACCTTAGTGCAGCTTGTCAGTATCCACAAAGTACCTTGCTAGAAATTTGAATGGGATAGCCTTATCTACAGATCATTTTGTGAAAAACTGACATCTTAACAGTATCAGGTCTTGGTATCCACAACTATGTACTATCTCTCTATTTATTTAGATTCTTCATTTCTTTGATCAATTTTGTAGTTTCTTCAAAAAGATCCTGAACATATTTGTAAGATTTATTCCCAAATATATCTTTTGTGTGTATGTGTTTGTGTGCTAATGAAAATGGTGTTTTATTTTTAATTTAAATTCCAATTGTTCACTGCTTGGTATATAGACAATCGATTGACTTTTATATAATAACCATGGATCCTGTGACTGTGCTATATTTGTTTATTCCAGATTGATTCTTTGGGATTTTCTGTATCGAAAATCATGTTATTTGTGAATAAAGGCCGTTTTTCTCTTATTTCATAATCTGTATATCTTTATTTCTATTTTTTATATTAGTGCACTGGCTAGGACCTCTGGTACAATATTGAAAATAAATGGTGAGGAGACAGTCTTTCTTCATCTCCATTTTATGGTAAAAGCATCTAATTTCTTGCTGTTATGTGTGATGTTTGGTGTAGGTATTGTATAGGGGTTTTTTTTGTTTGTTTCTTTTTGGGTTTTTTTTTGTTCTTTTTTTTACTTTAAGAAAATTCTCCTCTATTTGTAGTTTACTGAGAGTTTTTCCCCATCTTTTTAATTGACAAGTAATAATTGTACATATTTATGGTGTACAAGATTTTGTCTTGATTCATGTATACATTGTGTAATGCCCAAATCAAGCTATTTAACATACATGTTTTTGTGTGCGTGGTGAGAACACTTAAAACCTATTCTCTTAGCAATTTTCAAGTATACAATATTTGTTACTAATTGTAGTCCCCATGATGTACAATAGGTGTCTTGAACTGAAATTATTTTGCCCTTTGAACAGTGTGTCCCCCATCTCTCATGTCTCTAACATTTGGTAACCACCATTTACACTCCATATGTAAATGACATCATACATTATTTATCTTTATGTGCTTGCATTATTTCACTTAACCCAGTATCCTCCAAAGGGCACAAAGGGCAGGATTGTTTTTAATTTCTTCCTTTTTTTTTTTTGAGACAGAATCTTGCTCTGCTTCCCAGGCTGGAGTGCAGTAGGGTCATCATAGCTTGCTGCAACCTCTAACTCCTGGGTTTAAGCAATCCCCCCACCTCAGTCTCCTAAGTAGCAGTGACCACAAGTGCACACCACCACACCCAGCTAATTTTTATTCTTTTTTTTTTTTTTGTAAAGACCTGGTTTCACTAATTTGTCCAAGCTGGTCTCAAACTCCTAGACTCAAACAATCCACCTACCTTGGCCTACCAAAATACTGGAATTACAGGTGTGCACCACCACATCTGGCCAGGATTTCCTTCTTTTTGAAAGTTAAATATTATTTTATTGTGTATGCATACCACATTTTAAAATCCATTCATCAATTCATGAATACCCGGGTTGATTCTATTTTTTTGGCTATTATGAATGGTGCTGCAATGAACATGAGAGTGCAGCTGTATCTTTCACATACTTATTTCATATCCTTTAGATACTTATTCAGTAGTGGGATTGCTTTATCATATAGTAGCTCAATTTTTAATTGTTTTGAGGAATATACTGTTCTCCATAATGGCTGTACAAACTTACATTTCCACAGTGTGCAGAGGTTTTATTTTTTTCACATCTTCACCAACACTTATTGTATTTCATCGTTTTGATAATAGCCATTCAAATAGGTGTGAAGTAATATGACATTGTGGTTTGGATTTGTATTACCCTGCTGATTAGTGATGCTACCTGTTAGCCATTTGTATGTACTCCTTTGAGAAATATCTATTCAGGTCCTCTGTCCATCTTTAAAAATTGAGAACTTATTTTCTTACTACTCAAGTGTTTGAGTTCTTTATATATTCTGGATATTAACACTCTATCAGATGTATGATTTGCAGATATATTCTTCCATTCCGTAGGTTGTCTGTTCATCCTGTTGATTGTTTCCTTCGCAGTGGTGAAGTGTTTTAGTTTTACGTAATCTAATTTATCTATTTTTGCTTTTGTTGCTTGCGTTTTAGGGGTCATATACAAAAGAAATCATTGTCTAAACCATGTCATGAAGCTTTCCTCTATGTTTCCCTCTGGTGGTTCTGCAATTTCAGGTTTTAAATTTAAGTTTTTAATACAGTTTTATTTGATCTTTGTGTATGGTGTGAGATGAAGATCTAATTTCATTTTTCTTCATTAAATGGTTGAACGCCATTTATCGAAGAGATTATATTTCCCCATTATTTGTTCTTGGTATCTTTGTCAAAAAATCAATTGACTGTAAATGCATGAATTTATTTCTGGACTTTCTATTCTGTTCTGTTAGTTTATGTGTCTGTATTTATGGCAGTGTCATACTCTTTTGATTACTGTAGCTTTGTAGGGGCCTTTGAAGTCAAGTAATGTGAAGCCTTCTGCTTTGCTTTATTGCTCAAGATTGCTCTGGCTTTAAGGGTCTTTTGTGGTTTCATACAAATTTTAAGATTGTTTTACCTATTTCTGTGAAAAATGTCATTGAAATTTTGATAGGAATTGCAACGAACCTATAGATTGTCTTGGTAGTATGGACATTTTAATGATATTAATTCTTCTAATCCCTAAACAATAGATATGTTTCCATTTATTTGTGTGTTTTTCAATGTTTCTACTCAATATTTTCTAGTTTGTTTTTTTTTAAATTTACCTCCTTGGCTAAATTTATTCATAAGGGTTTTTTTTTGTAGCTATTGTAAATGGGATTGTTTTCTTGATCTCTTTTTCAGAGTTTGTTGTTAGTGTATAGAAATGCTACTGATTTTTGTACATTGATATTATATACTGCAACTTTACTGATTTGATTAATTAATTTTTTAATCTAACCATTTTTGATGGAGTCTTTAGAGTGTTATATACACAGTCATGCATCCATATAATATTTCTGTCAACAACGGACTGCATATATGATGATTGTCCCATAAGATTATATTGGAGCTGAAAAATTCCCCTTGACTAGTGAAATGGCAGTGTTTGTAACATTGTAGCCCAATGCATTATTACATATTTATGATGATGCTGGTGTAAACAAACCTACTGCACTGCCACTTGTAGAAAAGTGTAATAATTATGTATAGTACAGAACATTTGACAATGCTAATAAATGAATGTTACTGGTTTACATATTTACTATACCATACTTGTATGGTTATTTTAGTGTGTGCTTGTTCTACCTATTTTTTCAAAAGTTAACTGTAGTACAGCCTCAGGCTAGTACTTCAGGAGGTATTCCAGAAGGCATAGTTACCATATGAGCTATCATCTCCTGCTGGAAGCTCCATATTATTGCCCCTGAAGACCTTCCAGAAAGACATGTGGAGGTAGAAGACAGTGATATTGATCTGACTCTGGGAAGTGTGGCCTAATGTGTGTGTTTATGCCTTAGTTTTTAAAACTTTTAAAAGTTTTTTTTTTTTTTTTTTTTTTTACTTTGTAAACCTTTAAAAAGTATAAATGGTTTAAAAAGTTAAAAAAAAAAGAAAAAACTTTTAAAATAGAAAAAGTTTATAGAATGAGAATATAAGGAAATAAACAATTTTTGTTAAACCAGCACAATGTGTTTGTATTTTAAACAATGTGTAATTACAAGAGTAAAAAAAAAATCAAAAGTAAAAGTAAAAACATTACAGTAATCTAAGGCTAATTTATTATTTAAGAAAGACATTTACAAACTAAATTTAGTGTAGCCTAAGTGTACACTGTTTAGAAAGTGTACAGTACTGTTCAGTAATGTCCTAGGCCTTCACATCCATTCATCACTCATTCACAGTAATTTCAAACTCAGAGTAACTTCCAATCCCGCAAGCTGCATCCATTGTAAGTGCCTTATATAGGTGTTTTAGTTTTTACCTTTTTGACCATAATTTTACTGTACTTTGTTTAGTTATATTTAGATACAAAAATATTTACCATCGTGTTATTATTGCCCTCACTATTTAGTACAGTCACATGTCACATGTTATACTATTTTGTAGACTCAGAGCAATAGGCAATACCATATATTCTGGGTGTGTAGTAAGCTCTACGATCTAGATATGTGTAGGTACACTCTATAATGTCTGCACATGACAAAATCACCTGATAATGCATTTCTCAGAATGTATCCTTGCGTTAAGGTGCGGATTATGGTATAAAGGTATGCTGTCCATAGAGACAATTTAACTTTTTCCTTTATAATTTGGGCTTTTTTTTTCTTGCCTAATTGCTCTTGCTATGACTTCTAGTACTATGTTGAATAGAAATGAGGAGAGGGTGCATCTTTTTCTTGTTCCTAATCTTAGAAGAAAAGTTTTCAGCCTTTCATCATTGAGTATAATTTTAACTATGGGCTTGTTGTTTATAACTCTTATTGTGTTGAGTTCCATTTTACTATAGCTCTTTTGTTGAGATATTTTTTCCCCTAAAAGAATATTAAATTTTGTCAAATGTTTTCTCTGCATCTGTTGAAATGATCTTTTTTTTTCCCCTTCATTCTGTTGATGTGGTGTATCAATCTATAGATTTATGCATGTTGAGCCATTCTTGTCTCTGTGGAATACATCTCAGTCGATCATAGTGAATGATTTTATTTTATTAATGTGCTATTGAATTTGGTTTGTTAGTATTTTATTCAGGATTTTTGCATCTATGTTACTTAGGGATATTGGCCTGTAATTTTTTTTTTTTTTTCTAGTAGTTTCTTGTCTGGCTTTGGTATCAGAGTAATGCTGACCTTATAAAATGAGTTTGCAAGTATTATCTCCTCTCTAATGAAAAAATGAGAGCATGATTAGTTCTTCTTTAAATGTTTATTAGAATTCAGCTGTGAAGGCATCAGATTCTGCCCTTGTCTTTGATAGGAAACGTTTTATTACTAATTTAATCTTCTTACTCAATATTAATCAGTTTGAATTTTTTATTTATTCATGATTTAGTCTTGATATGTCTAGAAATGTATCAGTTTCTTCCAGGTCATCCAATTTGTTGCCATATAGTTGTTCATAGTTCTTTCATGACTTTTATATATGTGTAGTTTTTATTGTAATGGTTCCTCTTTCATTTCTGATATTTTAAACTTGATTTTTCTTTTTCTTTTTTTTTTTTTTTAGTTTAGCTAAAGGTGTGTCAATCAAGAAAATAATTGTATGTTTTTGATTTAGGCATAACCTTCCCCTTTATCAATATCCCCCACTACAATTGTACATTTATTGCATTGATGAACTTATATTAACACATCATAATGATCCCAAATTTATAGTTTACATTAGGGTTCACTCTTGATGTTGTACATTTTAAGGGTTTGGACAAATGTATAATGGCATGTACCCACAATTATAACATCATACACAGTAGTTTCACTACCCTAAAAACACTCTGTGCTCTGTGTATTCATTCCTCATTCTTCATTAGCTTCTGAAAACACTGATCTTTTTATTGTCTCCATAGTTTTTCATTTTCCAGAATGTCTTATGGTTGGAATCATATAATATATAGCCATTTAATATTGACTTATTTTACTTAGTAATAGGCATTTAAGTTTCCTCCATGTCCTCTGGCTCATGTCTGTAATCCCAGCACTTTGGGAGGACAAGGAGGATAGATTGCTTGAGCCCAGGAGTTTGAGATCAGCCTGGATGACATGGTGAGATCACTGTCTCTACCAAAAAAAAAAAAAAAAAAAGTTTCATCTATGTCTCTGATAGCTTACTTTTTTAGTACTGAATAGTATTGCACTTTCTTGATGTACCACAGTTAATTCATTCACCTATTGAAGAACATCTTGGTTGCTTCCCAGTTTTGGCAATTATAAATAAAGCTGCTATAAATGACCATGTTCTGATTTTTGTGTGAACATATGTTTTCAGTTTTTGGGGGTAAACGCCAATGAGCATGACTGCTGGATCCTATGGTAACAGTGTGTTCAGTTTTGTAAATAACTGCCAAATGATCTTCCTAAGTACCATTTTGCATTCCCACCAGCAGTGAATGAGAATGCTTATTGTTTCATATTCTCTCTAGCATTTGATGTTGTTAACTACTTTCTTTAGTTTTAATGGAACATTTTAAGTGATTTCATTTTTGTTCATCTCTTAGTGTCAGTCATTCTTCTTTTTAAATTTTTAGGTGTTTGCCCTAGAGTTTTAATTAACATGCGCAACTAATCTAACTCCACTCAGTGTACTGCAGGTACTATAACAGAATCTTTACAATTTCTCCCTCCTCTCACTGAAAACATTTCCATCATTTATTTCATGTGTTAAAATCACCTAATACATTGTTACTATTTTTCTTTAAACAAGGGGTTATCTATTCGATTAATTTAGAAAAATAAACATGAAATATTTCAACTTTAGTTCATCTCTGACGTTCTTTCTTTCTATATATGAGTACACATTTCTGACCTATATGTTTTTTCTTCCCCTGAATAACCTTTGTTTGATATTTCTTGTACGGGAGGTCTGCTAGTAGAAAATTACCTTAGTTGTTCTTTTGAAAAGTCTTTATTTCTCTGTCACTTTTGTGGAATAGTTTTCCTGGATGCACAATTGCAGGTTCATTTTTTTTCTTTCAATATCTTATATTACTTTACTCTCTTTTTGCTTGCATGGTTTCTTACGAGAAAGTGATATATATTTCTTATCCCTGTTCCTCTAACTAAAGTGCTCCTCATACATCTGGCTCCTTTTAGGATTTTCAGTACTTTAAGTATGATATACCCAAGTGTAGATCATTTGGGCATTTATTCTTCCTGGTGTTTGCAGAGTCCTGGATCTGTTGTATACTATCAGTAATTAAATTTAGAAAATTTCCAGCCATTATTACCTCAAATGTTTCTTGTTCTTACTTCCCTCTTTCTTTTCCTCTTATACTCCCATACACATGTATTACAACTTTTATAATCATCATACAACATATTATTTTATTTTTATTTCATTGTATTTTTTCTATTTGCATTTCAGTTTGGGAGGTTTTTATTGATGTGTCTTTCAGCAAATGGATTCTTTAGTCATCTATCTTCAGCCCAATGCAGAGACCATCAAAAATATTCTTTATATTTCTCACATAATTTTTTATTTCTACCATCTCCTTTTCTTTCGTTGTTTCTATCATTCTACTTACACTGTCTACTCTTGCATACTGTCTAATATTTTATGAGAGATCTTAATGTATTATACTTATTTTAAATTTTTTATCTGATAGTTCACAAATGGTATCTTTACTGATTCTGGTTTTGATGCTTACTTTGTCTCTATAGACTGTGTTATTGTTTGCATTTTAGTATGACTTGTAAATTTTTGTTGAAAGTCAGGCATGGGAACTGAGAAAATTAGGCATTTTGTAAAGTTTCATGTTACCCTGGCTAAGAGCTGAGCTGTGTTTCATGTGTCGTGTAGCCATAGGTGCCAGAGACTTTAGCTTCATCGTTGTTGTTGCTTTTTCTTCCCTGTTGTCTTTGAATTTCTTTAAGAATTCTTTCTTAAATAGAGTCTGTGTCTTACAGTTCTCTCAATTGTTATCCACTGTTATTACACTGGTGCTCCATTATTGTCTCCAATGTCTTGATTCTGATAAGGTAATCTCAGCTCTGACTATGTGTATTCACCTCTTGCTAAATCTGGAGTCAGTGAATTTCCTGCTAGGCCTATAAAAAGTCATTGATTTTGAGCTTGTTCCTGTTTGTGCTCATTGTGAGGATAGGAGTGAGGAATTTCAAGCTGATTGAATGCAGAGCTGAAATTGTAAGCCTCCCCAATGAACATATTTTAAGTCAGCATAACTTGGATACCAAAACAGACTAGCATAATAAAGGAAGGAAATTTATAGGCCAGTCTGATGTACAAAATTGTTAGATATAACAAAATAATTATTATTTTAAGCTATGAAGTTTTAGGATAGTTTGTTATGCAGCAAGAAACAGTCAAAGTATTGCTGGACGCGGTGACTAATGCCTGTAATCCCAGCACTTTGGGAGGCTGAGGTGAGTAGATCACTTGAGGTCAGGAGTTTGAGGCCTGCCTGGCCAACATGGTGAAAGTCTGTCTCTAATCCCAGCTACTTGGAAGGCTGAGGCAGGAGAATCGATTGAACCCAGGAGGCAGAGGTTACAGTGAGCCAAGATCGTGTCATTGCACTACAGCCTTGGTGACAAGAGCAAAACTTCATCTCAAAAAAAAAAAAAAAGAAAAGAAAAAAAAGAGACAACCAAAATATCAACTACATAAAGTTAAGTTACAGTTTATAGAAAGTCTGGCAAAATTACTGGACACAAATCAATATAGAAAATCAATTAAGTTAAAATTTTATTTAACATTGATGATGAAAGACCTAATTCATGGAGAAATACATCATATTATTATCTGTGAAGATGTGATGTTCTAATGATATTAATCTTCTCAACTTGACCTATAAAATTAATACAATCTCCATTAAAATACCTTCAGTTTTTGGTGGAAGTTGCCTTGTCAATTAATAATGTTTATGGAATCATGTTTATGGAAGAACAATACGAAAAATAAGACTCATACCTACAAAAACAGAATAATGTTTTGGGGCTTTTCTTACTTGACTTGGCAGTGGTTTGAAGGGATTAAGGAAGGGAGATCTAGGAAGGAGTTGGCAGAGTACACATAAAAGACATTGGTATTGCGTGTTCAATTCAGCCAGCAAATTTTCCCTGCCACCCATGTGAGTGGATGAACTTCATCCCACCTTAATTGCTAGGAGAAACCTGAATTTCTACAATTTGTTTTCCAAAACTTCACAAATACAAGGATTTTTTGACCACCAACTTACTACAGTGAATACTCAAGGTCACTAAGAGGTAAACATAGCTTTTATGGACAAGGAAAGAGAAAAACATTTTTTAAAAACTTTGGTCTTATGAGGTCACATTAATAGCACTTCCAACCTTAAAGCAGAGATCTTAACTCCTGTCCCAATGCTACAATGTTTTAATATCTTTATAGAAAGCTTCATGTAGGAAACTGAGAAGAACCACCTTTTCCCTTTCCCAATGTATTATTTACTGCCTTCTTTCCAAAATGAGGAACACAGTATATATTGCAAATAACACTGAATTAAGACAAGTTGGAATAGTGGAAGGTGGGAAGCAGGTTGGTTCTTTCCTAAATTAGTTTAGTATCGAGGATTTCTTTTTCCTATTAAATTGTATTAGTTCAATTTTATAGGAACAAAATATTAAGATAATTGTTATGTTGTCAGAATTAAAGAATATACTAGAAGGAAATGCATATACTATTTGTATTCAACATTTTAAAGTTAGGCCACAACAATATAGAGAATCTGAATGGCCACATCTGAAAAATGCAACATTTAGAAATCATTTCAAAGGTAGTTGGCTGTTTGTAAAAGAAAGAAAGTAAAATTCACACTCTTCCTTTTTCAGTGTCAGACAATGTTTGATGTGCTGAAAGAAACTAGATGCAGTACAATTTACATGGATTTCTCTGTATTTTACATGATTCTTGTTTATTATTTCTCTGTTGGTTTAAAACAAACTTCACCTATTTGTAGACAGAGTTTTCAACCCTCCTCCTGTTTTTTGGCAGATTACCATATTGACATTTATGGAAACTTGCTTTCTTCATTGATATTTGTCAATTTATCACACATCAAGGGCTTTTATTATCATGCAATGGTACTGTAACTGAATTCAGTACATATTACTAAAAACACTTTTAAATAATTTTAAGGACTATTTCATAATTTGGTGCTTGGATAATTTTAAAACTGAAAAACACTTGGCAAATGCATTCACATTTGTTAAAATTGACCCCAACCCCATACATCCCTAACCAAGACTGAATAAATATTCCAAATGTCTTCATAGCAGGTCATGGGGTCATTCCAATTGGAAAATAAGAGTTCAGATGCTATTTCCTTTACCTAAGCTAATTGCAAACAAATGTTCCTTTTGTCAGGAAAAAGAAAAAAAATTAAGCCCAGTGGGAAAGATCTTTCTATGTTTGGTGCTAGTTTTTGGTAGCCTAGGTCATCCAAAGATCTCATTTTTCCTTTTGGTTCTCCTCAGTCAAGATTGCCTGGGCATGATTTTTTACTCGTAATCCAGCTTCTATTGTTTAATGTATCTTAAGCATATATAAAACTAGCGTTCATTTTTGGGTGCTAGGGATCATAATGCTCCTTATTTTAGAATTTCCCATATCTGTTGGCCAGGAAGAATTAAACACAGCAGGCCCAGAACTCAAATTGCTAGTCTGATAGGCTTCTAGAAGGACCAAAATAACAATGCAAAAGTCAGAGTGAGGAAACTACCGAGTTGACTAATGGAACTGCCCACACAGAAAAGAAGCCACTCTGAAAGTTGAGTTGAGCCCTTAAGCTGTATAAGGAAAAAGGCTCAGCCCACTAAAAAAAGAAAACCCAATAAATGCAAAGAACAAGCTATTTTATTCTTCATTTCATACTTGCATTTCCAAGTGCCTCTTCTGAGCTTGCTTTCTGTTTGAAAGACCTTGAGGGTTCAAACACTGTATTAATTGGTAACGTTAAATCACTTGCCCACTGCCTTCGCTATAACACCCACATTCTCAGCATAACCATTGGCCACCTGTACTCAGCATGTTCTCACACATGGCCATTAACTCTGAAAACTAATGCAAGCCAAACAAAGCCTGAGGAATAAATGGGTTGCCATAAGAAAACAATTAAAAAGTCACCTGTTGTGAAAAGACATATTTAATCAAACCTGAGCAAAGAGACCACCCAAGATTAAACAGAAGTTTTTCTACAAGTCTAGTATTTACAATACAGGTGCATGTTTGTGAATGAGTGATTGTGATGAAAATATATTGACTTGATTTGTTTGAACACTCAGAATAAGTGTTCCTGATGTAATAAAAATTTACCTAGTTTGTTTTTTATAATACTACGGATCTATTTTTTCTTCTTTGAAAACTAAAAGTAGATTACATTTTACACAAATCTGATAATTAATGACATTAATGAGTAAAATATCTGATTGCTAATTAGATAACCCATTGTATTCATTCAGATTTGTGGGTATAAATTATACTAAAATTTGAAAGATGAATTCTTTATCTACTTAAAAATAAATAATCATGGAGATATCTATATGTAATCTCCAAATCTTCTAATTGGTTATTTCTTTCTTCAAGATAGGTTTTTTTAAGCGGTCCTTTAGATTTACAACATAGACATTTTAAATATATATATGTTAGGAAAAATAAAATTATTGCATCATGTTTTAAATTTCTGTTACTAAAATTTAAATTTCTAAAATTAATGGAGGAAAGCATCCATCATATGATTCTACAAGAAGGACTAAAATATTATTTGTGTTAAATGTTTTAGGAAGAAAATAATCACACATTTTCACTCATACATGAAAATTCACATTAAAAAACAGAAGATGCATTTGTTACTAAAAGAAGAGTAAATTTTTCATATTTAAAAGTTGTAGGAGTAAAACTGTATGATGAAAATGGTAAATCATAATTGCCTCTATCCCAATAATCTCATTGGTACCTATTTTTAAATACCTTTTCTTGGAACACATATTATGCAACATTTGAATATTTTGCTTGAAATTTATAGAAACACAACTGAAAAAATATTTAGACCTGAATTTCTATGTCTGTAAGAAGGGATAAATAAATATTCTTTTGTTTAGAGTCAATATGGTATGCAAAGTGACTAAGGATATAGACAGCCAGGATCAAAACCTGTCTACAACTTGAACTGTGTGACTGAAGGCCAATTTCTTAAACTGTGTCATATTTTATCTGTAAAGTGGGTATATATTAGCAACTACCTGATAGACTTGTGAAACTATATTATTTAATGTAAGTCTAGTTGCCTCCTTAGAGCAGTAGGCAGCACGTCAGTCTCATAATGTAAGTCAAGTGCTGACATACATCAAATACGATTTGTTTATTATCAATAATGTTGCTACCGTTTCATATTTCACAGGTTTCTGATGATTTCAGGAGATAAAATATGTAAAATCTCCTTGTTCATTTAAAAGAAGTTCCTTATATAATTCATAATTAAATATCAAAAATGTTATTATTATTTTGAATTTGAATTGGTTTGTCAAAAGCAAAATATAGCTGTAAACATAATGCTTAATGAATTATATTATACCAGCTAATAAATTTACTACAAAAGAAATAGCAAGAGATGACAAATATTTGTTTGTAATTTATAGTATCACAAAAATGCAAATAAATGCAACAGAATAAATGCTTTATAGTTCTACCTCTATTATAGAGCCTTTTTTGGCTGCTAGGGTCTTTCTGTTTTTTTCCTCCACTTTATATATATAAGACATGTATGGGCATAGTAACATAATATAGCAATTCCACAGAACTTAAACTCAGCAGGTTCAAAACTGCCTTCATAAATGTTCTTTCTTTCTTTTTTAAAGAGACAGAGTCTTGCTCAGTTGCTCATGCTGCAGGGCAGTGGTGTGATCATAGCTAACTGTAAGGTTGAATCCCTGGTCTCTAGAGATCCTCTCACCTCTTCCTCCCACAGCGCTGGGATTACAAGTGTGAACCACTGAAACTTGAAGGCCTTAAACTTTCATCTTTCAAGTTTATCTACCTGGGCATTGTTTAGACTAGATTTACCTATTTCTAAAAATTGATATTGTTCAAAAATTACTATTGATTATCTTGTGTATACCAAAGAGATTTCATTCTTCAATTCTTCACATCTACTCAGTTACATGTTCCTATGAATTCTACCCCCTAAATAGCTCTTGAAAATTATCTGTTATTTTCTTCTTCATGCTTTGGTTCAGGCCCTCATTATCCTTTGTTAATGAACTATTATAATAATCATAGTTTTGTACTTGTTTTCTCAATCGTTGTTCTTGGCCTCTTAAATCTGCTTTCCACTTTGTCCGTTCCCCTCCCTTCCTTTTCCTTCCCTTTTCTTGCCCCACCTTCCCACACTCCTACAATAAGAAACTGCTTGCCCTTCTTGGGAAGTGGTAGTAGCTTCTATGACTTCATGCTTTCGGATTGTTTTCTCTGCCTAGCATTATAGTTAGTTATTTTTAGAGACAGGGGTCTTCCAAGCTGTAGTGCAGTGGCACCATCATGGCTCACTGCAGCCTTGACCCCCTAGGTTCAAGCAATCCTCCCACCTTCCTTCCCAGTAGCTGGGACTACAGGCATGTGTTACCACAACTGGCTAATTTTTATTTTTGTTATGTTTCTATGTTGCCCAGACTGGTCTCAAACTCCTGGACTCAAGTGATTCTCTTCCCTCACCCTCCCAAAGTGCTGGGATTACAAGTATGAGCCACTGTGCCCAGCCCATGTTCTTCTGTCTTTAAACAATGAATTCCACTCATTATTCTTATATAAGCCAGATCAGTGTCACACCCTTTGAGACTTCTCCTTTGACACCCTGGAATAAATGATTCCTTCTTCCTCTGTCACGAGACAGTGTCATATACTCTGGCTGTAGGATTTACCACACTCAGTTGAAATTGTTTCTATTTTGCCACCATTGAACTAAAAGCTGTATTTGGTAGATAATTAGAATTTGTGTTTGATTTTTAATATATGTTATCCCACTTCAATTTTTTCCAAACAGAAATTATTTTTTAATCTACCATTTATTATTACTATTACTTTATTTAAAAATACTATTATTAGGCTGGTCGCAGTGGCTCACACCTGTAATCCCAGCAGTTTGGGAGGCCGAGGCGGGCAGATCACCTGAGGTCAGGAGTTCGAGACCAGTCTGGCCAACAGTGAGAAACCCCGTCTCTACTAAAAATACAAAAATTAACCGGGTGTGGTGGTGAGCGCCTGTAATCCCAGCTACTCAGGGCACTGAGGCAGGAGAATCGCTTGAACCCAGGTGGCAGAGGTTGCAGTGAGCTGAGATCGTGCCATTGCACTCCAGCCTGGGTGACAGAGTGAAAATCTGTCTCAAAAAAGAAAAAAAAAAATATTATATCAAAAGTTGGAACTATATACGCAGAGGAAAAAATAACATTTTACCTAATTTTCAGTATGTATAAAATTTTGACTAAGTTATTTTGTTTGTTTATTTTTGTTAGTTGTTTTCCTTTTTGGTTTCTATTTATGAATAATAATATTTTGTTTATCTGCTGTCATAAAGTCATATTTTTCTCTTCTGATACTTTTATTTATATATGTGGCTCCGTTGCATTTATTATTTAATAATTACAGGAAAGGAACAGGTAGAAATGTCCAACTTCCAAAATGGAAAGTAAGAAACACTTGAGACATGTGAATGGCAGCTGTAGTTCTTACCATGCTTTGGAACACCTATATTCTTATCTTAGTTTTCATAAAGAGTACGGATACTTGTTTGATCTTTTCTTGTTGAAATACATCCATCCATAATTGTGGAAAAATAGAGCTTCTTTTAATTTTGTCAAAGATAAGTAATATAAGCTAGTGCATTAAAAGCATTCTAGCCTTTTCAGATGAATCAATAAGAAGAAGAATGATCATCAGAACACTAATAAAAATAGTAGCATGATCATAATGTATTGTAGTATTATACCAAAAAACCCTGAGTTTAATTAAAATTCATATACAGTTCAAAGAATAATTTTACACTATTAGATGATTATCTGGTTATTATTAGTTGTAAATACTTCAGAATAAGAGCGTAGTTGAATAGAGCATTTAATAGAGATCAGTTGTATGTTTTCTCAAATGTGCCTTTTTGACAGAAAAGATATATTTCAAGGTTTTGGTGTCTTTTTGGAGGATTTTCTACCACATATTTTTCTTGATTTCTAATTTTAAAATACTCAAAGTCTACCAGATAATTCAAAATAAGATAAAAGTTAAAATAAAAGCCGTTGCCTTGCTTTTCCTTTGGCTGTGAGCAGAAGGATCAGAAGTGGCTGCTGAGACCACCAGCGAAGAACAGCTGTCTTATGAAACAGCAGGAAAGAGTGCTCCAGGAAGGACAAGAGGAACAAGAGGAACCCTAAATAGAGGCTGTAACATGAAAGCGTGTGTGTCTGGAGGGCTAAAGGCAAGATGACTGTGAACTTCTGAAACTGGTAAATAAAATGGCATGGCAATGTAAAAGAGAAAGCACACCAAATATAAACCAAACACAGAAATGTTCAAAGGAAATGCAACTGAAATTTAGAATATTCTTTAGCTTGAGTATTCCTAACCAAACATTTAGTAAAAAAAAAAAAAAAAAAAATCAATAAATGTTAAAAAGTCACCCAACACTAGTATTTCCTTTAGGTAACATTTTCATTCACACTGGCAGGCAGCAAAATGAATTGAATTTATTAATTTCTTATTTCCAACAGTGGAGCCTGGTGACTTGGACCATCTACATTAAGCAAAATCTCTGCCTCTGTCCACTCTACCCTTGCCACTGAGCTTTTTTTTTTTTTTTCATCTCTCCTAAAATGCTGCTCAAAAGCGTCATCTTGGCTGGGCATGGTGGCTCACGTCTGTAATCCCAGCACTTTGGGAGGCCGACGCGGGCGAATCACTAGGTCAGAAGATCGAGACCACCCTGGCTTACACAAGGTGAAACGCTGTCTCTACTAAAAATACAAAAAAATTAGCCGAGCGTGGTGGCGGGCGCCCGTAGTCCCAGCTACTGGGCAGGCTGAGGCAGGAGAATGGCGTGAACCCGGGAGGCGGAGCTTGCAGTGAGCCGAGATCATGCCACTGCACTCCAGCCTCGGCGACAGAGCGACACTGTCTCAAAAACAAAAACAAAAAAAGCGTCATCTTCCTAATGCTTTCCAAGATGGCATTCCTTCTGTTATGGTCAATCCAAGCATTTATTTTTATGTACCTCTGTCCAGCAGCTTCTGGTTCTGATTGTATTTCTGATAAATCCCTGTCTCCCATATTTTCATGTGTGTTTGGGGCTTTTTAAAATCTCCTTTGCTGAATTTCAATTTGTCATTGGATCAAATGGTTTTATGTGGCCATTTTCCTTGAAGAAATATTGCACCGGGTGCAGTGGCTCAGGCCTGTAATCCCAGCACTTTGGTAGGCAGAGGCAGGAGGATGGCTTGAGCCCAGTCGTTAGAGGCTGCAGTGAGCTATGATTGTGTCACTGCACTCCAGCCTGGGCAAGAGAGCAAGATCCATTCTCAAAAAAAAAAAAAAAAAAAAAAAGAAAGAAAGAAAGAAAAAGAAAAAAGAGAGAAACAATGCATCTTTTTGTTTGATTTGTGTGGTCCCATGATTTTCCTGAGGCTTCTGCGCCTTTTATAAAAGGTGGGTCCCACAATCATCCAAAGAGCTTGATGATTTAGGTTATGGCAGAAACACCTCTTCCATAGATATATCTTGTCATTGCTTTGTCCTTAAAAAACATGCATAGATACACGCAAATGCATTTTTATCCATTTTGTATTACTTTCACATATACTTATTAGGCAATGTTTATGAATTCTTTCAATAAATATTTATTTTGTCTCTCCCATGTGGCCTTCCTTGGTTACTGCATCCAACAGTAATAGCTCCCTTCACTAAACTACCCTGCCTTTAAGATATGTGCTATATTATTAGGCAGTAAGATCCCTGACTTGTGTAAGGGAAGAACTCTCAATTCAGAAAGTATGAAGAGCTTTCCCAGGCTCATAGTCATTGAATGAGATGATGTGTATAAAGCCCTTAGTATAAAGCAATGACTCTGAATGTTAGCTGTTATTATAGGTAATGGTGGTAATTAGTTCTACTTAATCTATTCATTTGTGATGTTTTTATCTCCCTAATTAGACTCTATTACCCTTTATAGCACTTACTGAATTTTTACTGTCTAGTGTTCTGTTTGCAGCTTTGCAAAGTGGACAAAGTATTTGCTAATAGTTTGATTGATGACAGGAAGGCAGAAGGCAGGGGTAAGAGAGGAAATATAAAGAATCAAAAAACCCTAACAAGGCAGAAAGTCTGTGTGATTCAGATGGTCAAAGGCAGGAATTGGGTAGAAGATGGAAGCTGTTGGAGAAGTTTCCCAGAAATAATATCCTAGAAGAAAGCTGAAAAGTCTATTCTTCTGACAGTTTCTGGCTCAAAGCATAGTTCTGCAAAACAAAACAAAACAAAAACCTAAACATTGTTTAGTCCTAAGACTGAAGTTTTGATCTTTTATTTTCTTATATTTCTATGTTTATCTACTACATACAGAAGGATCCATAATTATAATACAAAAGATTAAGTATTATTTTTCTTTTGAAGGCACAGGGTCCATTACCAGAAAACAATATTAATGGAAACTGCAATGCACAGTTATAGTCCCCAAAAAATCTACAAAATAGATTCCAGGAACATGACAATAAAATGTTAGACAAAGTGGGAACCAAGAAGGGAAATGAGTTTTAACAGAAAGAAAAGAAGTTTACAACCTCTTGTGGCTCAAGGGAGAAAAAGCTCACCCACATTGCTCTCTTTAAGCGTTTTTCCATGTTTAACTAGCTTCATGGAGATTCCCATATGGCTATTAAAGAATTATATTATCAAATAGAAAAATAATAAGTATATTAAAAACAGTATATAATCATGCTATTAGAAAGGAAGGACCAGGCTGTGAGCACATTATATTTAAGAGTTCAGAAGAGTAGGTACTCAATAAAAGCCATGCACAGCATAGGCTTTGAGAGCCTTCTTTCTAAATCCAATATTAACTAAATAAATAATGCAGCTTTGATAACCTTCAAAACAGAAAGTAAATGGTCCATTAAGAGAACACATTAAGAAATCTTATTGACTCAAGCACAGATCCTTCAAGTGCCCATTATTAGCCAAATGCGTGCATCAATAGTTACCCACACAGAAAACAGTCTTGTTAAATACACCTCGGGCCATAAATTGCCATTCTTAGTCAGCTATTGACCAATGTTTCCAATGAGAAACTTTAAAATTCGAATTCTTGCTTTAAACTTGCCTTTTTACATGGCATAGCTCATTTTTAGAAAGTAAAACAAAAATCAGCAATTTTTAAAACAGCAAAAGCTAGTATCCAGGGGAAGCATTCTTGCCTGGGCCACTGCTCACATCCATAGGGCCCATGAAAGAGACAAAGTAGGAGGCTTCTTTTCAATTACATTGTAACTCTCAACAAAACAGCATTCTAAAAGGAATCATTCAAGTCATTTTCTATCAAACTCCAAGGATACAAAATAGATTTTCTTGTTCCCTTGATGTATCCTGTACAAAGATGTTATCTCTGCTTCCTGAATGGACTGTATTTCATACAGATCTGGAAAACACATGATTAATCCAAATGTATTGGTTTTTAACTAGATTCACAAGTGGGCTGCCTAAATTACATTGTTTTCAGCTTCTGATCAAAATTTTTTAGTCTGGGTTTCAGGCACAGCTCCAAAATAAAAGTTAAAACTCTGCACTTGATTGTCCCCAGCCTTGGAAAACAGGGCTGCTCCAACTACTCTGGCTCATAGACTCTGGCAAGAGTTTCCTTAGTCGAACATAGATCACTATCCACAATCTGTTCTTCTTTCTTTAATTTTACTGATTAAATTTTAGCTCTACCTTTTTGATCTGTGTTTCCTTGAGTTTATTACAATCTAGACTTCCTTTTCCACCTTCTTTTTCTCCTATTATTTTTTTTCTCCCTACTCCCCTCAAGCCAGCCTTTTTTTCCATCTCTATTCTTTGTCTTGTCATAGTTTTCCTGCATTCATACCTATCACCACTTCAGGAGCCTTCTGTAGTGTGGACTAACTAGCAATTATTAATACAACTCTAAAAGACAACTTCCAGCTTGTTTCAACTTCAGTGTTCCACAACCTCATTTTGAATCAGCAAATAAAGGATGGATTTTTCTGTGTCTGCCAAAAGAAGGTACATGTAATGCACATTTAATTTGAGAACAACTTAGGCCTCATGTAAGTCTTTATTCAGATGTAGTTGTTCAGCCATTTATACATCTGGGAATTAATTCAGTATGTGTCATGTGGAACCTGTTTGAAACAAATTTTAATCTCTGAAACTTACTTTTGTAAGGAGGAAGTTGAAAATTATCTTTTCTTTTAGCTGAAGGGGCAAGGTTAGGTGAATATTGTGTGAAGAGCATGAAGATAATGCATCTGAAACAATATCCAGAGAACGAAAAGGGAAAAAGGAGAAAATAAAAGAGAATGGAAGGAAATAAAGGAGAGGAGACAGGAAAAGAGAAAGGAGGAGAGGAAAGGAGGGGACAGGAGGAGAGAAGGGGAATCTAGGAGTAACATTAGTTTTTTCAGGAGCATTATTAATCATATTTGCTGTACAGGTTATATGTCAAACTTTTTGAAATCCTTATTCTATAGCTAGAGAATTAGAGAAGAGCGTCTTCTCTAACCCCAGAGGAAGGAATCTCTATTTCTATAAGTTAAGGGAGGAAAAAAACCTTAGCCAGTGATATATAATAAAGTAATTATAATTTGTTATGATTAACCAAACATCTAATTTAATTTAGCTGATTTAATTAAATTAAGAGATTAATAAAAGGTTATTGTTTTATGAAGTCTCATTCATAGAAACAAAACAGCAAATACATGAATAGTCATCAATAGAAAATGGCTGTGTAAAAACAGTCCCCATGAAAGAGACAAAGTAGGAGGCTTCTTTTCAATTACATTGTAACTCTCAACAAAACAGCATTCTAAAATGATTATATATATATATAATGAATTATTATGCAGTCACCATATTAGGGTATTTCCATGAGTTTATAATAAGTGAGAAAATAGAGAAAAATTATATAGTAATTATTGTTTTTGTAAATCAATAAAACTACCCCATATATGTGTATGTATATATATGGATAAGGAGATGTGTGCATATATGTATATACACACACACACTGTATATATACACATTATATATGTAGTGTGTGTATGTATATATGCTTATCTATTATTATATATGCCTAGAGGAAAACAGAATAATATCTACTAAATAGATTTCCTGATTTGGTGCTAGGTGATGGATATGATTGCAGGAGGATGGGAGACAGAACAAGAACCAAACAGGAGGTAAGCACAGGAGAGTTGGGTAGTCATCGGATAAAAACAAGTATGTGGATAGAGTGTAATTAAGCATTTGTTTCATAAGTACAGTTTATTATTTTTGTAAAAAACATATTATATGTAAATGAATTCATGAATGTCTCCGTATAGAAAATTTAGTCTTTTTAAAAAAGAAAGAAGAGAATGTTATTCACTGATTCAGTTCTCTTGCCATTCCATCCAGCAACCACTAAAATCAAAATTATGCATTTAGAGCTGTACAAACAAGACATGCACATATGCCTTCATATAATTCATCTCATCTCCTTTCTTTACAACTACACCATGAGATGTAAACTTACATTTTAGTTTGCAAATCTCCAAAGGGCACAAGTAAAGCTAGATGTCAAAACTCTACAATGGCTATTCAAACATATGGGAAATGCCATAGTAACTAGATCATGGGTTTGATGAAGAGGCAGCTCCTTGATTGCAAAAATTAGACTAGCAGTAGGAACATGGGTAAATAATTTTAAAACTTGAAGAAAGAAATCCGTATCAGCTCAACAAACACAAACTATTTTTGTTGTATTAATAAGCATATATTAATCATTAACAGTTTATAATTTTTCAAATGCTTATTAGCCTTTTGCCCTTTTGTATCTAAACAATTTTCTTTATGTTCTCATCTTCTGTGAAATTATGTGTATTTTCCTTTTGTATGATATTTTTAAATTGAAATTTTATTCTTATTGAATGTGTGCCCCATTTTAATGTATAATAATTGATGAATCTTAAATCTTAAATAATTTGATGAATCTTAAACTCTTGCAGTCCTTTGTCTAGCTCCTGCATGCCCTGATTTTGGCCACTCTAAAATCTGTTATTTGTGAATTTAGCTGTTAAGTTTAGGATTCACCTCTATATATCTAAATAGTATGTTAAAATGACTATATTTTGAGTTTTCATTTTACACAATATCTAATGAATTCCTGTTATACAAGATACATATTTAGTTCACTTTTACCTTATTTCTCCCCGGTAAATGACCTAATACTAATTCTCCCAATATTCTTTTTCTTTTTTTTTCTGAAAGCCAGTTTATAAGAAAGTAAAGGAATAAAAGAATGGCTGCTCCATAGACAAAGCAGCCTCAATATTCTTATGTAACAACTTTAGTTTGATCAATATTTCATCTTTATATTTTAAAAACTGTAGCTATGTTATTTAAATTTGAGTCTTTCAACATGATTCTCTGGCTTTTACATCAGTCTTTTGTTTCCTCTAAAGTTAACAATTGTTTTTATTCTGCTTGATTTTGTCTGTTCCTGGTGCTAATTTATCAACAAACTCCTCACTGCTGATGTAAAACTTAATTCTATAATGGGCAATTTATTTAGTGCATTTTTTTTTTTTTTTGAGAAATCTTTTGTGGGTTCTCCTGTCTGATCTCACCTAAACTGATTTCTGTCTGAGCATTGATGCACAGCCTCATCTTGAAGCTTTCCTTTACCATAAATCATTGTCACTCTGTAATAGTGGATCTTCTATTTCCTGAAAACTGTGGCTTCTTCCTTGGTATGCTTCTCTTGGGAGCACATCTTCCTTTAGCCTCCTTTAAAAGAGCACAAGTGAGATGATCTTTGTTAAGCTGACATGTCTGAACTTGATCTATGCTTATGATTAATAGCTTGAAGGAGTGCTGAAGCTGAGATTGGGGACAGCTTTTCCTCAGAATGTTGATGATGTTGGTTCCTTTTTGCTTGCCATCTAGTGTTGTTATTGAGAACTCTAACATCGTAATCAATCTCCTCATTTGTATGTAAACGTTTTTCTCCTGCTAGGAAGCCTTTGGGATCTCTTCTTTCTACTTGTGGTTCTATAATTTGCCTTGATGTAACTTTGTCTTCTATTACTATTCTGAGCATTTAGTGAGCCCTTTCTATTTGAAAGTTTATGCTCTCAGTTTTGGAAGTTTTCCTCGATTACTTCTTTAATAATTTTCTATTTTTTTCTTTTTCTATTTCTGAATCTTCTTGTAGAGTTACATTTTGCATGCTCCATATTGAGGATTTTGGATGCCCTTTATTGGCAATTTTTTCTTTTTCTTTTTTTTTTTTTTTTTTGCTGTCTCATTTTTCTTTTTCTTTTTATTTATTTATTATTTATTTATTTATTTATTTTTATTATACTTTAAGTTCTAGGGTACATGTGCATAACATGCAGGTTTGTTACATATGTATACTTGTGCCATGTTGGTGTGCTGCACCCATCAACTCGTCAGCACCCATCAATTCATCATTTATATCATGTTTTATTTCCTCTTTTATATTTATCATAATACCTAGTTTCTACTATAATTCTTTGACAACTTCTAACCATTTTAGTTATTTTTCAATAGAAAATCATAAGGCTTTTGTTGTTCTCTGATTTTTAAAATTACATCCTAGTTTTTCAATGCAACTTAAATTTTCCTTATTTTCCCAATAATTTTAATAGTAGCTGGTATTGTGTACAATTTTCTTTTATTTCCAGAATTTCTTCTGTTTTCTCCAATTTTTACTTTTTTTTTCTTTGGTATTGGTATGTCTTTCATGCGCTTGCATGTCTATTGACCCTTGTGCATCCATTCACTTTTAAGAATGAGGTGCTAAAATGTTACATTGGGGCATTTGTTTGGAGTAGGGCAAAACGTTTCAACAGGTGGTTTTCATATCTACATAGTAAAATAATCAAATGTGGATATAAATATTTTATTGCAAACCCCACACATATTGGTATTTGTGAGTCACTTTTCCTAGGCCAGATTCGCCAAAGAAAACTCCAATTTCCTGCTTGGGGCTTAGAGGAGGGGAAGATATAAACTTGGCTTATGGCATTCAGAGATATCAGAAGGGACAAGTGGCTGGAAACCACTTAATACAGAGCTTTTCCATTGTAATCACTATCCACCTCCACACCCTCACCTAAAACTGGTGATTAATTATTTAACAATGTTAAATGACTCTGATTATTTAAGAATGTTAGACAATAGCTAGTGAAAACCTGCTGTAAGCTAAATATTTTTAACTGCTTTCACACAAATTATCTCAAGTTTCATATTTAAAGTAGATAGGGCCAGGCGCAGTGGCTCATGCCTGTAGTCCCAGCACTTTGGGAGGCTGAGGTAGGTGGATCACTTGAGGCCAGGAGTTCAAGACCAGCCTGGCCAACATGGCAAAGCCCCATCTCTACTGAAAATACAAAAAAAAAAAAATTAGCCAGGCATGGTGACGCATGTCTATAATCCCACCTACTTGGGAGGCTGGGACACAAGAATCACTTGAACTGGGATATGGAGGTTGCAGTGAGCCGAGATCCCACTACATTCTAACCTGGGTGACAGAGTACAACTAGGTCTCTAAGTAAATAAAGTAGATAGGTAGTTTTTCCATTTTATACATGATGAAAATGATGTTTCATAAAGTTAGTAAATCCCATCAGTGTGTTCTATGTTACCCATGAAGCGAATCAAGAAAGTAATTATGTGTTTGGTTGTAGTCTTTGCTTGTACCTTTGTTACTATGTCCAATGTTATAAATTAAAGCAGAAATCCAAGAGTTTTTACCTACAATCTGTTCAGGAGATTTGATCCTAACTTTATATGCAAATATTAAAAGTTCTTGGATAGAAAAGGAAAAGCTCCTCTCACCTTTTTCAGTCTCATCTAGTCAGATCATGTTTTTCAGTGTAAACTGGTTAATATAAATATAGGATGATCAACCAAGGAGATATGAGCTGCCACAATATTGATAATCTACATCATTAGGAAATCCTTCATTCAAACAAGTACTTAATGCTTTTTTCAATATTTTAGCCAGATAAGCTTGAGATTTTCCTGTCTTCCTGGAATACTGCTGATTCTGGTCAGGTTTCTATAAGATTCTTCTTGGCCCAATTTCACTACTGGGACTTAGGTCAACCTAATTGTTGTAATTTTAATGATTCTAATTTACTTGTCTCTGACTAGTTCAATGTGCTGTAAACTCTCCCAGAGATGTGAAAATGAATGAAAACTTCTCCAATTATTTTTGTAGACCAAATATATCATTGGCACCCAAATCTGACAAAAATATTACAAGAAAGAAATATTGATGATCAATATATGTTGCTAATATTGATGCAAAATGCTAAATATTGTATTAGCAAACAGAATTCAAAGTCACATTAAGAGAATCATACACTATTACCAAGTTGAATATATTATAGGAATTCAAGGTTGGCTCAATATTAGGAAGTCTGTTATATCTCACATAATAATAACATACAAAAAAACCTCCATAGATGCCAAAAATGTCTCCTTGAATTACACTCATTCCTGATTTTTTAAAAAGACTCAAGATAATAGAAAACTTTTCTTGGTGTGATATAATGCCTATATTTAGTTCTAAAGTTTATTACTTAGTGGGGAAACAAGAGATATTTCCACTAAGATAAGAAACAAGGCAATGATGCTCATAGTCTCCAATAAAATAGTTGAATATAAAATTAGCTTGTTAAATTAAATTTTTGGAATCATATAGTTCCAAAAAATAAGAAAGTACTTAAAAATGATGATGCCATGTCAAAGAAACTCAGGAGCCAATTAATAGCTTTCATACACACAAAAATAACCAATTTGGTGTTATAATGGTAAGGAAAACTTCATTTATATTGGCAAGAAAGGAGAGTAAAAATTTAGGATAAACTAAATGAGAAATAGGCAAACTTATATAAGATTAACTTTATTCCTGAAAGGGTGTACTGCCATTCCCATCTGGCAATAATAAGCTGCCCTGTCCTCTACTTGCTGGAGTGCTAGAGTAAGTCTTGTGGTGAATCAAGACTTTCACCACTATCCAGCAGTAATGAGGCCACTCCCTTTGTGGTGTCAGTGGAAGCCACACAGGAAGAAGTAACAAAGAGTTTCTGTTCCAGCAAGCCTGAGAGGTATCAGTGCTTGCCTGGTTGAGAGCCAGAATTGTTACCACACCCGTGAGTAACAAGGAGCTCCCCACAAACTTGTGTATCAGTAAAGTCAGACTGGGGAACCTAAACTTTTAACCTAGTAAAGAGGCAGCATTCCTTTTTCTACTGCTGGAGTGGTATCAAGACAGCTAAAATAGGAGGTTAAATAAGATCCAGAAATCCATAAAATATTAATCAAAATATATGATTCAATAGAAATTACCCATCTTATGAAGAAACAGGAAGATCTCAAATAGAATAATAAAAGACAAGCAATAGATGCCAACACCAAGATAACAGAGTGTTTGGAATTATTTGAAAAAGATATTAAAGCAACCATCAAAAAATTTTTAATGAGCAATTACAAACACACATGAAATAATACTGTAAGCAAAAAATGAAAGACATAGATAAAAAATGAAAGTTATATAAATAAATCAAAAAAACAAATGAGATCAACATTAGAATGGATGGAACAAAATAATTATTGAACTTGAAGATAGAATAAGAGAAACCTAATTTGAACAACAGGGAAAAAAATAGACTGAAAAAACACTTGAACAGATCCTCAGAGATCTGTGACATTACAACAATAGCTCTAACATTTGTGTCGTCAGATTTCCATAAGGAGAGGAGGAACAGGGAATGACTGAAAAACTGCTCAAAACAATAATGGCAGAAAACTTTCCAAATTTGCCAAAAAATATAAGCACACATTTTCAAGAGCTGAGTGAACACCAAACAGAATAGATTGAAATCCACACCAAGGAACATCATAGTCAAACTTATGAAAACTAAAGGCAAAGAAAAAAACCTTGAAAGCTGTGAGAGAGAAAAGGCACCTTACCTAAAAGGAATCAACTGAAATGACAGTGGACTTCTCATCAAAAATCATGGAAGCCAGAAAGCATGTGGCTCAACATTTTTCAAGTGCTGACAGAAAAGAGCATTTAACCACAAATCCTACATTCAGGAAAAAATATTATTCAGGACCTAAGGAAAAATCAAGGCATTCTCAGATACAGAGAAACTGAAAATGTGTAACCAGCAGACCAAAAAGAATAGCTAGAGGAAGTTCTTTCAACTGAAAAAAAATGTAAAAAATGGAATTTTTTAATACCAAGGGAGAAGAAAACTATGGAAAGAGCAAAAATATGTGCCAATACATTCCCTTATCCTCTTAAATGTATTAAATTATGTTTCATGGTTGAAGAAAAATTATGCCACTGACATGCTCTAAAATGTATAAAAAATATTTAAGATAATTATGATTGGAGGAGATAAAGGGAGTGTTAAAGGAATCAGATTTCTATACTTCATTCAAACTGGTAAATATGTTGTGGATAATGAAAGCTTATTTCTTGCTGGATGAGGTAGGCATTAAAATAAGGAAGGAGGCAAAGCCAGGATGACCCTTGTGGAATTGTACTGGAACCAAAAAGACCAATATGTAGTCATGGTGGTTTTTCTTTTTAATTTAAATATATGCAGTTAACTATGGGTCTAAATGTGTATGCATATGCGTGCTTACATATATTTATTTTTGAGCTTACATTATTCTTAAAAGAATTGTCCCTAAAAAGCAGTGTGCAAATCTAATGCTGAGATATTCATTTATAAATACCATTTTCCAGTAAATGGAAATAGATGATTCTAGGTCTGAGGCAAGAGGAGAAAGCACAGAATGAGTCTGAAACATCAATCATATAGTTCCAGAAAAGAATAAAGTGCTTTAAAATGATGATGCCGTGTCCAAGGCACTTGGGAATCGGCTTCAAAGAGCAACCGGTGGCCAACTCTGGAACATTTTTAGCCACAAAATAATGGTGCTAGCAATGTTTTCATTTTTGGTTTTAGAGACAGAGTTGTGCTATGTTACCTGTGAGCCACTGTGCCTTGCTGATAGTATGTTTTATGGCCTATAGACTGAAGTAAATGTCCATTAGATTGCACTGATATAAATAATGAATAGATAAATATATGGTAGAGGAAAAAAATAACTATTTTCAATAGTAGTATTTCAGTATATAAATATAAAAATAATAATTGAAATTAACATCACCTTTTTGGCTGGGCACGGTGGCTCACGCCTGTAGTCCCAGCACTTTGGGAGGCCGAGGTGGGTGAATCATGAGGTAAAGAGTTCAAGACCAGTCTGGCCAAGATGGTGAAACCCTGCTTCTACTAAAAACACAAAAATTCGCTGGACGTGGTGGCAGGCACTTGTAATCCCAGCTATTCAGTAGGCTGAGGCAGAGAATTGCTTGAACCCAGGAGGTGGAGGATTCAATGAGCTGAGATCATGCCACTGCACATCAGCCGGGGCCACAGAGCAAGACCCTATCTCAAAAAAAAATCAATTTTTTTTGTTTGTTTGTTTGCAAACATACACTGTAATCATTGTAGTCAAGGATTATCAACATGCACCAAAATTAGTTGGGGAAGGTGTTATGAGAGACAGGATATTTGCAATATTTCAAAGTATCTGCCCATGAGATACTTATTAATTAAAAGTGAAAATACAAATATTATGGGACAGAAACTTGGCAAACCTCATTTTAACAGTTATCAAATGTAATATCACCAATAATGAGACATGTCATCCTATATCTGATATGAGGCACTGAGAAGGGTGCAACAAATTTCTGTGGTCCTCTTGCCAAATATGTATGACTCATACTCAAGCTGACTAAGGAGCAATGTGAACTGAATGCAATGAAGAGTACTGGATTAGATATTAGGCCAGTATAAATAAATTAGTGAAACAATTGATAAAGGTGAATAAGATCCAGATGAATCAATATTATTATATCAATGTTAATTCTTAAATTTTGATAATTATACTATGGCTATGCAATGTTTAGCATTTGTTCATGAGTTGAGGAAAAGGTTTTGGGGAACTCTTCTTGCTATATTTGCAACTTTGTATAAGTCTGAAATTATTTCTAAATAAAGTTAAAAAGACAAATAAAATAAATAACTAGTGTGACTTCTGTCTCCTGATTGTTCATCAGCTATGATTTTAAATTTGTTGGTATAGTATATATTAAAACATTTAGAACTATATATAAAGATAATTTAATACACTGTAGAATAAGTTCATTACTCTATGTTTGGTTTGCCCTTAAATGAATATAAGTTAAAATGTCCTTTAACATTTATTACCATTGTTACATGATTAACTTTTAAATTCAAATTTAGATTTATCTGTGGTCTAGAATTTTAAAAATATGTTACTTTTTCCTGTCTTTTATGTCGAATTTTCATAGTTGAATAAAAATCAAGAACAGATTAGTAAGTACTAAAACAGCATGGGCCCTTATCATTGTATCTTTTCCAAATAAAGTTATCCCAGTCTATAATCTTTACAGGCAAGCCCTGTTTGGCAAAGAAACTATGTCCAAATGTTTGTGATTCAAACATACAGTAAATTATAAACAGTGTAGCAACTTCTCATGATTGGCAAAGAAGAACACATATTGGGGTTTTTTAGCATTCCACATAGCTTTATTAACATTTATCTTCAATTAGGCATTTAGTACATGAGAAGGCAATATTGCAATTGAGACAAAATATATACACTTAATGTTTTCTGTAAGGATAAGACAAAGATAACATCTTATTTGATAATTTGAACTGGTTGGAATTTGACCAATTAGAATGAATAGCTTTGCCTGAAAATCTTTATCTTGATGGTCAGAATTTAGATGGGTAAGCTGCCTGATTAATTCCAGATTTCAAATATTTTCATTCCAAATTTTCTTCCTGGCAAGATAATTACCAGGAATAATATAGATGAGTACAAATGTTTTTGGAAAAATTTATGTTGTTTAGGGTTAAAAATAAGTTCATGATATTTAAACTCGGTCAACTTAAATGATATTTAAAGTATTTGGTAAACGTTGTCATCTTCTAGTTTCTAAACATTTTTGGAAATAATCCTTGCAAGGTTTTGTAATACTCAGTGTTCTTTGGAAGATGAATTCCAGTTGGCTGTATTTCATAGCACCTGCAGGTTTCGGAAATAACTAAGATTTTCAGTTGACATGTCCTAGATATTAATTTATGTTGTAGGTTAAAATGATTAAATTTGTGTACTTGTGAGGCAAGCTGCCTTTGTTAAGAAGAACATTTAATGATGAAGAACAAATAAAGTAAACCAGTGATTTAAATCTCTATTTAAGAGAGAAAAATATATAAAAGTAATGCTTGGAATTTGATTTCAGCTGTTAAAGAAAAAAATGAATTACAAGAAAATGTAGAAGCATGTATCTTAGCTTATTTCAGTGTGGTGGTTTCATAACCTAAAAAAAAGAAAATACCATATAAAGTATTGCATGTGTAACAAAGTGTTATTTTGTTAAATTATTCTTATGCACATAAGGTTTGCAACATCTACTAAAGCCTCATTATTTGTTGTGTTGTCTTACTGAGAGTTAGAATAAACAGTGAAAGATTAAACATAGGCTTCAAGTTGCCTGCGGTTTGATCCCAAATTTTTTTTTTTTTTTTTTTTCCTCTGTGACTTACTGGGTATATCCTTTTCTTTTTTTCCTTTTTTTTTTTTTTTTTTAATTATACTTTAAGTTCGAGGGTACATGTGCATAACGTGCAGGTTTGTTACATATGTATACTTGTGCCATGTTGGTGTGCTGCACCCATCAATTCGTCATTTATATCAGATATAACTCCCAATGCAATCCCTCCCCCCCACCCCCTTCCCATGATAGGCCCCGATATGTGATGTTCCCCTTCCCGAGTCCAAGTGATGTCATTGTTCAGTTCCCACCTATGAGTGAGAACATGCGGTGTTTGGTTTTCTGTTCTTGTGAGAGTTTGCTAAGAACGATGGTTTCCAGCTGCATCCATGTCCCTACAAAGGACGCAAACTCATCCTTTTTTATGGCTGCATAATATTCCATGGTGTATATGTGCCACATTTTCTTAATCCACTCTGTCACTGATGGACATTTGGGTTGATTCCAAGTCTTTGCTATTGTGAATAGTGCCGCAATAAACATACGTGTGCATGTGTCTTTATAGCAGCATGATTTATAATCCTTTGGGTATATACCCAGTAGTGGGATGGCTGGGTCATATGGTACATCTAGTTCTAGATCCTTGAGGAATCGCCATACTGTTTTCCATAATGGTTGAACTGGTTTACAATCCCACCAACTGTGTAAAAGTGTTCCTATTTCTCCACATCCTCTCCAGCACCTGTTATTTCCTGACTTTTTAATGATTGCCATTCTAACTGGTGTGAGATGGTATCTCATTGTGGTTTTGATTTGCATTTCTCTGATGGCCAGTGATGATGAGCATATTTTCATGTGTCTGTTGGCTGTATGAATGTCTTCTTCTGAGAAATGTCTGTTCATATCCTTTGCCCACTTTTTGATGGGGTTGTTTGTTTTTTTCTTGTAAATTTGTTTGAGTTCTTTGTAGATTCTGGATATTAGCCCTTTGTCAGATGAGTAGATTGCAAAAATTTTCTCCCATTCTGTAGGTTGCCTGTTCACTCTGATGGTAGTTTCTTTTGCTGTGCAGAAGCTCTTTAGTTTAATGAGATCCCATTTGTCAATTTTTGCTTTTGCTGCCGTTGCTTTTGGTGTTTTAGACATGAAGTCCTTGCCCATGCCTATGTCCTGAATGGTACTACCTAGGTTTTCTCCTAGGGTTTTTATGGTATTAGGTCTAACATTTAAGTCTCTAATCCATCTTGGATTAATTTTCATATAAGAGTAAGGAAAGGATCCAGTTTCAGCTTTCTACTTATGGCTAGCCAATTTTCCCAGCACCATTTATTAAATAGGGAATCCTTTCCCCATTTCTTGTTTCTCTCAGGTTTGTCAAAGATCAGATGGCTGTAGATGTGTGGTATTATTTCTGAGGACTCTGTTCTGTTCCATTGGTCTATATCTCTGTTTTGGTACCAGTACCATGCTGTTTTGGTTACTGTAGCCTTGTAGTATAGTTTGAAGTCAGGTAGCATGATGCCTCCAGCTTTGTTCTTTTGACTTAGGATTGTCTTGGCAATGCAGGCTCTTTTTTGGTTCCATATGAACGTTAAAGCGGTTTTTTCCAATTCTGTGAAGAAACTCATTGGTAGCTTGATGGGAATGGCATTGAATCTATAAATAACCTTGGGCAGTATGGCCATTTTCACAATATTGATTCTTCCTATCCATGAGCATGGTATGTTCTTCCATTTGTTTGTGTCCTCTTTGATTTCACTGAGCAGTGGTTTGTAGTTCTCCTTGAAGAGGTCCTTTACATCCCTTGTAAGTTGGATTCCTAGGTATTTGATTCTCTTTGAAGCAATTGTGAATGGAAGTTCATTCCTGATTTGGCTCTCTGTTTGTCTGTTACTGGTGTATAAGAATGCTTGTGATTTTTGCACATTACTTTTGTATCCTGAGACTTTGCTGAAGTTGCTTATCAGCTTAAGGAGATTTTGGGCTGAGACAATGGGGTTTTCTAAATATACAATCATGTCATCTGCAAACAGGGACAATTTGACTTCTTCTTTTCCTAACTGAATACCCTTGATTTCTTTCTCTTGCCTGATTGCCCTAGCCAGAACTTCCAACACTATGTTGAATAGGAGTGGTGAGAGAGGGCATCCCTGTCTTGTGCCAGTTTTCAAAGGCAATTTTTCCACTTTCTGCCCATTCAGGATGATATTGGCTGTGGGTTTGTCATAAATAGCTCTTATTATTTTGAGGTACTTTCCATCAATACCGAATTTATTGAGCGTTTTTAGCATGAAGGGCTGTTGAATTTTGTCAAAAACCTTTTCTGCATCTATTGAGATAATCATGTGGTTCTTGTCTTTGGTTCTGTTTATATGCTGGATTACGTTTATTGATTTGCGAATGTTGAACCAGCCTTGCATCCCAGGGATGAAGCCCACTTGATCATGGTAGATAAGCTTTTTGATGTGCTGCTGTATCCGGTTTGCCAGGATTTTATTGAGGATTTTTGCATCAATGTTCATCAGGGATATTGGTCTAAAATTCTCTTTTTCTGTTGTGTCTCTGCCAGGCTTTGGTATCAGGATGATGTTGGCCTCATAAAATGAGTTAGGGAGGATTCCCTCTTTTTCAATTGATTGGAATAGTTTGAGAAGGAGTGGTACCAGCTCCTCCTTATACCTCTGGTAGAATTCAGCTGTGAATCCATCTGGTCCTGGACTTTTTTTGGTTGGTAGGCTATTAATTATTGCCTCAATTTCAGAGCCTGCTATTGGTCTATTCAGGGATACAACTTCTTCCTGGCTTAGTCTTGGAAGAGTGTAAGTGTCCAGGAAATTATCCATTTCTTCTAGATTTTGTAGTTGATTTGCATATAGGTGTTTATAGTATTCTCTGATGGTAGTTTGTATTTCTGTGGGGTCCGTGGTGATATCCCCTTTATCATTTTTTATTGCATCTATTTGATTCTTCTCTCTTTTCTTCTTTATTAGTCTTGCTAGCAGTCTGTCAATTTTGTTGATTTTTTCAGAAAACCAACTCCTGGATTCATTGATTTTTTGGAGGGTTTTTTGTGTCTCTATCTCCTTCAGTTCTGCTCTGACCTTAGTTATTTCTTGCTTTCTGCTAGCTTTTGAATGTGTTTGCTCTTGCTTCTCCAGTTCTTTTAATTGTGATGTTAGAGTGTCAATTTTAGATCTTTCCAGCTTTCTCTTGTGGGCATTTAGTGCTATAAATTTCCCTCTACACACCACTTTAAATGTGTCCCAGAGATTCTGGTATGTTGTATCTTTGTTCTCATTGGTTTAAAGAACATCTTTATTTCTGCCTTCATTTTATTATGTACCCGGTAGTCATTCAGGAGCAGGTTGTTCAGTTTCCATGTAATTGAGCGGTTTGATTGAGTTTCTTAGTCCTGAGTTCTAGTTTGATTGCACTGTGGTCTGAGAGACAGTGTGTTATAATTTCTGTTCTTTTACATTTGCTAAGGAGTGCTTTACTTCCAATTATGTGGTCAATTTTGGAATAAGTGCGATGTGGTGCTGAAAAGAATGTATATTCTGTTGATTTGGGGTGGAGAGTTCTATAGATGTCTATTAGGTCCACTTGGTGCAGAGATGAGTTCAATTCCTGGATATCCTTGTTAACTTTCTGTCTCATTGATCTGTCTAATGTTGACAGTGGAGTGTTGAAGTCTCCCATTATTATTGTATGGGAGTCTAAGTCTCTCTGTAAGTCTCTAAGGACTTGCTTTATGAATTTGGGTGCTCCTGTATTGGGTGCATATATATTTAGGATAGTTAGCTCTTCCTGTTGAATTGATCCCTTTACCATTATGTAATGGCCTTCTTTGTCTCTTTTGATCTTTGATGGTTTAAAGTCTATTTTATCAGAGACTAGGATTGCAACCCCTGCTTTTTTTTTTTTTCTCCATTTGCTTGGTAGATCTTCCTCCATCCCTTTATTTTGAGCCTATGTATGTCTCTGCATGTGAGATGGGTTTCCTGAATACAGCAGACTGATGGGTCTTGACTTTTTATCCAGTTTGCCAGTCTGTGTCTTTTAATTGGAGCATTTAGTCCATTAATATTTAAGGTTAATATTGTTATGTGTGAACTTGATCCTGCCATTATGATATTACCTGGTTATTTTGCTCGTTAGTTGATGCAGTTTCTTCCTAGCCTCGATGGTCTTTACATTTTGGCATGTTTTTGCAATGGCTGGTACCGGTTGTTCCTTTCCATGTTTAGTGCTTCCTTCAGGATCTCTTGTAAGGCAGGCCTGGTGGTGACAAAATCTCTAAGCATTTGCTTATCTGTAAAGGATTTTATTTCTCCTTCACTGATGAAACTTAGTTTGGCTGGATATGAAATTCTGGGTTGAAAATTCTTTTCTTTAAGAACGTTGAATATTGGCTCCCACTCTCTTCTGGCTTGTAGAGTTTCTGCCGAGAGGTCTGCTGTTAGTCTGATGGGCTTCCCTTTGTGGGTAACCCGACCTTTCTCTCTGGCTGCCCTTAAGATTTTTTCCTTCATTTCAACTTTGGTGAATCTGGCAATTATGTGTCTTGGAGTTGCTCTTTTCGAGGAGTATCTTTCTGGTGTTCTCTGTATTTCCTGAATGTGAATGTTGGCCTGCCCTACTAGGTTGGGGAAGTTCTCCTGGATGATATCCTGAAGAGTGTTTTCCAACTTGGTTCCATTTTCCCCCTCACTTTCAGGCACCCCAATCAGACGTAGATTTGGTCTTTTTACATAATCCCATACTTCTTGCAGGCTTTGTTCATTTCTTTTTCTTCTTTTTTCTTTTGGTTTCTCTTCTCGCTTCATTTCATTCATTTGATCCTCAATCGCTGATACTCTTTCTTCCAGTTGATCGAGTTGGTTACTGAAGCTTGTGGAATTGTCCCATATTTCTCGTGTCATGGTTTTCATCTCTGTCATTTCGTTTATGACCTTCTCTGCATTAATTATTCTAGCTATCAATTCTTCCACTCTTTTTTAAAGATTTTTAGTTTCTTTGCACTGGGTACATAATTCCTCCTTTAGCGCTGAGAAGTTTGATGTACTGAAGCCTTCTTCTCTCATCTCATCAAAGTCATTCTCTGACCAGCTTTGATCCGTGGCTGGCGATGAGCTGTGCTCCTTTGCAGGGGGAGATGTGCTCTTACTTTTTGAATTTACAGCTTTTCTGCCCTGCTTTTTCCCCATCTTTGTGGTTTTATCTGTCTCTGGTCTTTGATGATGGTGACGTACTGATGGGGTTTTGGTATAGGTGTTCTTCCTGTTTGATAGTTTTCCTTCTAATAGTCAGGACCCTCAGCTGTAGGTCTGTTGGAGATTGCTTGAGGTCCACTCCAGACCCTGTTTGCCTGGGTATCAGCAGCAGAGGTTGCAGAAGATAGAATATTGCTGAGCAGCGAGTGTACCTGTCTGATTCTTGCTTTGGAATCTTCCTCTCAGGGGTGTACTCCACCCTGTGAGGTGTGGGGTGTCAGACTGCCCCTGGTGGGGGATGTCTCCCAGTTAGGCTACTCAGGGGTCAGGGACCCACTTGAGCAGGCAGTCTGTCTGTTCTCAGAAATCAACCTCCATGTTGGGAGATCCACTGCTCTCTTCAAAGCTCTCAGACAGAGTCGTTCGCATCTGCATAGGCCTCTGCTGCTTCCCCTATTGTTGTTTAGCTGTGCCCTGTCCCCAGAGGTGGAGTCTACAGAGACAGGCAGGTTTCCTTGAGCTGCTATGAGCTCCACCCAGTTCAAGATTCCCAGCGGCTTTGTTTACCTACTTAAGCCTCAGCAATGGCGGGCGCCCCTCCTCCAGCCTCGCTGCTGCCTTGCAGTTAGATCGCAGACTGCTGTGCTAGCAGTGAGGGAGACTCTGTGGCCGTGGGACCCTCCCGGCCAGGTGTGGGTATAATCCCCTGGTGTGCCCGTTTGCTTAAAGCACAGTATTGGGGTGGGAATTACCCGATTTGCAGGTGTTGTGTGTCTCAGTTCCCCTGGCTAGGAAAAGGGATTCCCTTCCCCCTTGCGCTTCCCAGGTGAGGCAATGCCTCGCCCTGCTTCAGCTCTCACTGGTCGGGCTGCAGCAGCTGACCAGCACCAATTGTCCAGCACTCCCCAGTGAGATGACCCCAGTACCTCAGTTGAAAATGCAGAAATCACCGGTCTTCTGTGTCGCTCGCGCTGGGAGTTGGAGACTGGAGCTGTTCCTATTTGGCCATCTTGCTCCCTGATCCCAAATTTTAAATGTTCATTGAGAAAAAGAGGTCTCTGAGGTCAGACACAGGAATGATACAGATTTAATTATGGTTTTGAGTCAGAGTCCCTAAAACAAGAATGGTCCAGCAATGAGCAGGATAATAAATCAATAAAAGATTGGATGACAGTGTCATAAACCAATAATATTATTTTGCATTTGACCATATACCTAGATCACTACTAAATTTAGATATTATTTGGATATTCAAGGATATCCAGGGTTGGCCTGGGGATTTAAAATGCGTGTTCCTCATTGAGGGTTTGGAATGGGTTAAGGGTCTTTTAAAAGATATTTGGGGGTTTTGTCAAGTCCTGAGTTTCCCTGAATTTTAAATGCTTTTAGGAAATAGCAATTGGCTCACTACAGATGGTTTTAGGGAAAAAACAAAAAACAAAAACAACAACAAAAAAGCATTTTAAATATGTAGATCTTAGACACTAGACCTACCTTAGAATAGAGGAAAAGATGACTAAAAATGACAAATTTAAGTGACAAATTTTGAACTTTATTGGCTTGTCCATTTACTGCAAAGCTAGAAAGATATAAAAGAAGTTTGCTGAAAGGATGGATAGAAGCACAGATGCTGTTAAAGGGCAATTGTGTCCTTAGAAAAAGGAGCATTAGTTTCCAGAATATTTGTGGAATAAGAGAAACTGAGGAAACACTGAGGGATATCTGAGAGGGACTGATGGAAATAGATTCTTCCAGGGAGGCAGGCACTGTTTTTTATTGGTCACCAGTCTATTTCCCGAGCATAATTGAGTACTTGCACTTAGATGATATTTAGCAAATATTTATTTTAAAAAAGAAATGTAATCACTCCCTCCTCAATCCTTCTCTTGCACTTTGCAGCTAACCTCAACTATAGTACATGATGTTATAATATGTTGAATTTTCTTTCTTTCTTTCCTTGTTTTTGAAATGGAGTTTTGCTCTTGATGTCCAGGCTGGTGTGCAATGGTGTGATCCCAGCTCACTGTAACCTCTGCCCCCTGAGTTCAAGTGATTCTCTTGCCTCAGCCTCCCAAGTAGCTGGATTACAGGTTCGCGCCAACATGTCTGGCTAATTTTTGCATTTTTAGTAGAGACAGGGTTTCGCCACATTGGCCAGGCTGGTCTCAAACTCCTAACCTCAGGTGATCCACCTGACTTGGCCTCCTAAAGTTCTAGAATTACAGGCATGAGCCACTGCATCCAGCTCAATATGTTGAATTTTCATGTAGCATGCTGTATGTTGAGAGAGAATGGAATTTGGTGTTGGAGAGATATGGCTTCAATCAAATTCTGTTTACTATTATCTTGATAATTTAGGAAATTTGCTTAACTCCATTGAGCTTCAGTTACCTCATCTGTGAATTAGGAATAATACCAAAATCATATACAAAAAGTTTAGCACAGTGCTTAAAATAAAGAGGAATGAGTATATTGAATAACATGAATGATACATTTGGAATATAGAATATAGAATAGAATAGAAGAGAAGAGAAGAAGAGAAGAGAAGAGAAGAGAATAGTTACAAATCTAAAGTAATGTATCTGCTGAAAAACTTACCTGAATAAACAGGTTGCCTTAGAAATGAATCAAATGGCAAATTCACTCATGATTGATGCCAAAATAGGTAGGTGCTAGAATTCACAATTAATGAGTAGAGGAAACTGTTATAGCCCCTAACAATGATAAACATTTAGGAGTTATTTGGGCTAATAATTTTGAGGTAGGACAAATTCCCTTTCCAGCAATGCTGAACAAAGTAGATTCTCTTTGTCGTTGGTTGATGCTTAGTGATCCACTCCTGGGGCAACACCAGAGGCCTAGACCTGGAAACTAGATTGTACCAACACCAAAGCAGAATTTCTGTCCTACTGGTTCTCCATAGACAGGGAGAGAAGGAAAACTAGCAGGAGAAATTTTGGAGTCCAGTAGATCACTGCAGAATTCTGAATCTGAAGAGTGACATTGAGAGACTCAGAAAACAGTATTCAAATCTAGCAGTCATCATAAGACCAGCAGATAGAAAGCTGGAGCAAGGATAAGAAATGGGTTTTGGGTGAGAGAGGAAGACGAGAATGGCAGGTAGATCAAGGCTGTTGATAAAGTTCATGGTTCGCTTGTGTTGGGCTCAGGAACAAAAGTGAGAATAAGTTTGTAAGTGACATGAAAAAGAATTGGAAATACTGTGTAATTAAAATTGCAGGGAAATCAGAAAAAAAAGCAAATTTCTAAACACATATAGAATGCCTTGTAATTTAGTGTCATGTTCTCAACACATTTGGCAGAGTTCCCTGCAGAAAGGCAAATCTTAAAAAGATATACAAAATCAGGGAAGAAAATTTATTGTTCAAAGAGACATTTTAAAATATGGCTGGCTTTAAAATGTGAAAGGCATGTTGAACTGAATTTGACCTTGGCAATTTGTAATAAAAGATGAATAGTTTTGCAAAGATAGAATTTTTGTTTATCTAAATTAAATGATAAACATTATTCTTCTTGAAGTCTGCCTTATCCTAGATCTTCAATTTTCTGCAATGAAGGATGTCTTCAGATATTTTTATCCAAAGCTTTTTCTTCATTATTTTGAATACTCATTTTAATCTTCATTCACTAAGGAAAATTAATGGAATGAGATGGATTCACTCATAGTTAGATATGTATATGTGCAGTCTTTCCTCATTATAATTTTTACAACTTGAATATGTTTACTTTATAACTCACAGAGTATATAATTTTTATTTTCTTGCTATATCTGTTTTATTTTTGATTATAAAAAATGTCTCAAAGGATAAAATTAAATATGTGTTTGTATATAAAAAGCAATTCTATGCAATGATTAGTCTCCCCATTACCTAGAAACATTTTTTATGCTGACAATTCATGAATCTCATGTTATGGCTCATTAGTAAACTTAGGTTGAGTTCCAAGTTTTCAGACATACTCCCAAAAGTCATTCAGTATAAACATATATGTACTTTACAGCATTTGTTGTGGTAGGTCTGAGGATACTGTCAATGATTCTGGTCTTATTTAAGAAGGCTCTGCAACTTGGTGTATCATTTGAATACCACATACATAAGGAGCATAAAAGTCAACCAAGAACATAGCACTGTGGCATATCACATGACAAAGAATGGTATCCCTGGGATTCTCAGTCCTCATTCTATCAGCTGATAGCCCAAACTTCAATGTCAATTTTTAGAAGAAGCCTAATGAAAAATTTCAAAGGAGCAGATAAGTGGAAAGTCTCACCCTATTCACTACCAAGTCCAGGGCTGTTTGCCTTCCTTTTTGGTCAGCTTGTCCAATAGGTTGCTGTGGTGGGGTATGTGGGATGCTTTTTATGAAAGAGGCAGTACCAAAGTCAAATAGCTCTTAAGTGTAAGAACTGAGATATGAATCCAGGCCTCCCGACTTCAGTTCCTTAGCCAAAATATATACTAAAGGTATTAAATAGCTAATCTTTTGCAAGACAGGTAGGTAAATTTGGGTTTGAGTCAATAATCAAGAAAGTACCCAAGTCTGGTTCTGTTTTCAAAGTAAAACTCCCTGTAATGACAATAGAAATGTAACTTTATACTTTGTACTTTGAATTCAGAGTAGGGCTCTGAGTGGGCATTCCTGTTGCCTGATCATATTTCTTGCTAATCTCTTAATATTTATAGATAGAAAGCCAAAAAATGTTAAGTGTGTGCTAATAGGTTCCTAAAAGGATTGGCCCTTAACTTTATGTATTAAGCCTTTGCTTATCTTGTCCAAAACCTCAGTTTTGTTGGAATTCTAATAACTAACCTATTCCCCTGTGCAGATGGTCATGGGAGGAAGTTCTTCCTCCCTTGAGCAAAGTAATTTATTAGTTTGTTGACAGATTACACAAGGCTGGGTTTTCTGCTTATCAGAGTTAATGTCTCAAATATGCCTGAGGAGTGTGTATTTTGTACTTGTAAGGTCATCATGTTGCCACAAGCTCTAGCCTGTTTGTTTGAACAGGGGCAAGAACATGCACATAGATCACTCAATAAGCATAATTGTTAAAGGTATGATGGCTAACAAAGATAAACATGGTCCCTGAGGAAGAGGTCATAAAATTCCCAGCATGTCTTCTAATGCCAACACAAATTTTATAAAAAATCTATTTGATTGTTTGGCTTTACTTTTATATATATGTAAACAGTTTAGTTAACTTCCTTATTATGTGTTTGTATCACAATATAGTTAATACATACAGAATTGTTTGTTAGTATTAACAAGTAGAATACCTGAAATCATCACATCTACTATTCATGAAATGTATCTAAATTTTTCTTAAAATTATGTATATATTAATGCCAGTGTAAATAGATGGTTTCAGTATTCCAGAGAAATTGTTTAAATTTCCTATTAGAAAATGAATATCTACTTCTATATGTCCCAAATCAGTGAAAATTTCTGAGGTCTTTTTTATAGTTTTAAGATTTCAGATTAAATGTTTAATCTAATCATGCCTCTTCACAAAAACATTAAAAAATAAACATAAGAGTAAAAACTAAAAAATTTGAGAGTAAAAGTAAAAAATAAAAAATGTCATCTGATTATAAAATAAATTCAGATAAAAATTCAACTATTATCTGAGTGGCTCCAAAAAAATCAATGATGACTTTGTCAACAACTCAAGAATATCAGAGTTGTGAAGACAAAACATAGAAAAAAATATTGATTTTTATATTGAAGAGATATTTCAAGATAACAGGTACTAATTATCGTTTTTCTTTTTTTAAAAAAATTTAGAATGCAAAAATTACAATTGACTCTTAGCCAGAGCTTATTGAAGAATGCCAAACAATGACTTGGTAGTGACTGAAGTAAGGAAGTGCCTCACTTCTTGATCAAAGCATTACCTGTTTTCAAAGAACTATGTGGTCAAGAAGGCACTCAGGAGACTAACTTAGTGACCAGAGCAAAAAAGGTTACTTATGGTTCTGCCTTGTGACTCTTCATTATCAGCACATTCCAGAAACTCATCCCTTGCTTTTCCTTTGTAATTTCCTATATTCTTTCATAGTTTTAAAGAACAAGTCTCACTTTGTAGTTTAAGATTGTGAAGTTATTTTATCTCATTGCTGTGAAGAATGCTATTTGTTGTTCATTTGTTAAATATTATTTTACTTTTTAATAACAAAACTTTTGATTTTTTTTTATTTTTCACTTCTTTCATTTTATACCTCTTCTTTAAATCTTCTCCTCGGAAAATTTGTATTCATTTTACTTTGTCTCGTTATATTTTTCCTATATTATTTTATTTATTCAATATACTTTTTGTCATCTACTTTACTATTTACCTTTCTTTTTACCTTTTACTGTATTTTCTTTATACTACTTATGCTCTTTGATTAATTTTATAGTTTAATTTCTTACTTTATATTGTTGTTGATTTTATTGCCCCTTTTTATAATGGCTATAATGGGATAGCAGCAGAGGAAGAAGTAGTTCAGAGCACTTGTTTATTCTTTGAAAAAAAGTTATGTGACTATAATATACTGGGCACAATATTTGTAAAAAACGTAAATTATTGAAGAATCATTTACTCTATCTTTAAAACATGAATCTGGTGCAGTTTCTCTCAGCCATTTCTTTGGGATTGAGTGCCCCCATAAAACCAAGTAAGAGATTGTTCTCTCAGGACCACTTGAGGGCAGGTGGTGCATGCAGGGGTTTTTAAACTGCACTTCCCTGATTGCTGACAGGAGAGCAGATTCAGGAACACCCATAAGGGACCATCGATAAGCCTGCTGACTAGCATGAATTTCCCAACTTGTGTTTTCTTCAAGAGGACTCCCAGGACAAATCTCTTTCAGGAAGTCCTTCATGGAAGTAGTTGTTCTTCTGAGTAATTATTTTGTTTTATATGCATTGTGAATGACAAAGCTGACAGTTTTCCCTCTTTGTCTTGACTTTTGGAATAAGCACAGACCAATTTGTGGCTTGCTTCTTGCAATTTTGTAGCAGGAGTTTATAGGATAAACTTAGTGTACTCAAATTCACTTTTAGCTGCCTTTTCTTTCTTCTTATATTCAATTTGCACTAATTTCTTTATTAATAAATATCCCTTATTTTGTTTTTCCTCCTTTATGCATTTTTAAAAGGTTTAAATTAGTTTTAAGAGCAAAGCAAAGGCTTTTTTCTCATACTATAAAAAGATTTTAACAGATTGCATATTTTTGAGTAGAAACTGCTCCATCTGCCTCCACTGGCACTGAATAGTACACTACCTGTCACAAAAGAGTGTGAATTCTAGTTTAATTGATTCCAGAGCAGTTCTGTGTTTTTATTGTCACATAGAAACCAAGTGTTTAGGATTCATATACACCCCCAAGTCTGATCACAGGCATATCGTGCAATAATCATTGTTTCTAAGGTTCATATTTATTGAGCTTGTATGCTCAGGGGGCTACCCTAAAACTGATTATGTCTTCCTTTTCTCTATCTTCTCTAACAGCTAAAGGTCTATGATTACAAGGCATTTCTTGCCAAGGCATTGACTTTCATAAGTTAATAGACATTCACAGGCTTTTTGCCTACTTATGATTGTGGAGTTTCCCTACAGCTTACTCTGTTACCTTAGAAAAAAATGTTAAGTATCTTTTCTAAGACTGGGTATTTCTTAGATATACATATAGTAAGGAATAGACTGTTGCAAATTTATGGGAAGAGATGAAAAGAGGGCAGATATTATGGAAGTCTCCATCAAGTTATTTAAACAGTAGTACATTTGAACTCTTCTTATAAAGTAAAATTATGTCTTTATTATCCTGCGTATACTGAAATGTAGTTCTGTATTTGGGGAAAGATTAGATTAGAACTAAAGGACACATTCTTCAGGAAAATGTCTGACATATAACCACTTGCTGTTCCTTATTTGTGTATTTCTCTGTATCAAATTTAAAGAAAGATATAGAGAAGTTATCCACATAGACTTTGTATAGTGAGGAGATTCCTCCCTTCATCCTGAGCACAACAGAATGGATACTGTCAATGGGGCCACAAAGGAACTCTTGGGAATGAGCAGGTAAACACTTTTTCCTTAAAAAAAAGTGATAAATTATCTATATTCTTCAAAATGCTTTTTAAATTTGGTTGAAATTTTAGAATTCTTTTAAATTCTGACAATAGTAAAATGCCAATTGTTAGAGGTATTCCTGTTTTATGCGTTTGGTTTAGGTTAATACTGTGTTACCCAATGTGACTAATCTTTGAATTATTAATGTAATGTTCATAATTTTTGCTAGCAACTCATCCATAATGGTCAACTCTTTGTTATTGTGTACTATTTATCACCTATTCTAAGACATTATAGTATTTACTATTTTGATAAATTTTCAAATATAAATGCTAGTCTCTAAAGCAATGTTTCTTAAGCCATATCTGTTAGACATTACTATTCTAATATAGATCTTTTCCCATTAGATTCAAAACAACTTGAGTTTCCTTTCCAACAGAAGTCCCCACTACCATTCCAGTTGCCATATAACTTGAAATGTATTTACTGTTCCTTTTTGATGAACAAAAGAGGTCCAGTTTCACAAATGCTTATCAAGTTCAAAATTAGGTGATATTCTGTATTAGGCAAAGACGAATAAAGTGAGATTACAGTGTACTGGGAGAAACATACATATACAAATAAATTATAATGAGATTTCTGCTTTGGGCCAAGATGGAGTAAAATAAACAAGATTTACCCTCATGACTAAAACAACAAAACAAGAAACAAAAATTATAAAGCAATGGATCTCGACATTGCCTCTCAAGCACCAACAGCAGTTATGTGAGCGAGACAGAAAACAAATGAGGTGAGTTCTATGATTGCTGTAGCCTACAAGTTTCTGGAACTTAGGGCAAAGGGAGGACCCAAGGAGAGCCTAGCAGTCTCCCTGAGTTGAGAAAATGAATCTGAAAACTCAGGTAAGTCAAAACACCTAGAGTTTGCAAAGAAAAGTATGGGAAAGGAAAGAAAAGCAAAGAGAGAGAACTGCAGAAATTTATCTCACAAGTGTTCAATTGAAGGCTGATCAGTACATGTGTGTAAGGAAACCAGCCACTTTAAATCATTAAAGGTAACAGCGTCCCAGACTTGTAAAGGACCAGCAGTAGTGCCAGTTTCCCACACCTAGCAAAGAAAACCTCATAATTCACAGAATATCAGATAGTGTCCTCAGAAGAATATGCTTCAGTAGTAGAAAACATTAGCTGATGAAAGGCTATGCTCATTCTTCTTAGGAAAGCATTAAGATAAAGACTCCAGAGAGTGAATGCTTTCCAATTAACTTAAACACCTTGTAGAACAAAAGAATCAAAAAATATCCTGGCCCAAATAAGATAAAATTCACAATGCATGTAATAGAAATTATGAAGCTTAATATAAAGAAGCAAGGAAATGTAAGCCATAATGAAAAAAAATCAATTAAAAATGATTCAGAAAAAAGGGGATGGAATCAATAAAGAGTGAAAGAATAGTTTTTACAATTATATGCAATATGTTCGAGAAGCTAGGAGATAGATTGGACATGTGAAGTGCAGACATGAAAGAGGTAAAACTAAAAAATCTCAAAGTCTAAAACAGATAACAGTCTGCATTGTCTAAGAGAAAAATACAATGAGTAGAGTTAACAGCATTTTGCAGAAGAAAAGCATAGTAAATTTCAAGACATAACAATAGAAACTATTCAAAACGAAATACAGAAAAAAAGATTTTAAAAAATGAACAGAATATCGGTGAACTGTGGGACAACTCAATTCAGCCATTTTATGTATGCTTACAGTCAGAAAATGACAGGGTAGGGTGAGGTGATGGAAGAAAATTCTGTGAAAAAACATTGGCTTAATGAGAAACATAAATTCAAGGTACAAGAAGTTCATGTAAGCCAAAACACACGTACACGCACAAATAAAGAAAATGACACCATGACACATCATAATCAAATTGCTTAAAACCAATGATTAAAGATAGTCTTTAAAGGAGCTGGAAAAAAAGATTCATTATAGAAATAGAAACAAAAATTAAGACATCAAATTTGTCATTAAACAATGAATATTTAATGAGTGGATAAATATCTTTAAAGTCTTTATCTAAAATTAAAAAATAAACACATCAGCCTAAGATTATTTATCCAGCAGAAATATGTTTCATAAATAAAGAGAAAAAAAGAAAAAGACTATTTCAGACATACAAAAGCTAAAAGAATTTATAATTAAGGCATCTGCACTACAAGAAATGTTAGAGACCCCAAAGTAGAAGAAAAATGATATCAAATGGAAATCTGTAATGACAGAAAAATGAACATTAGAAGTGGTAAAGAAATGGGTGACTATAAAGACTATTTAACTCTCATTAATAGAGAACTGAGTATTCAAAACAAGAATAAATAATGTTTCCTGTTATTTATAACATATTGAAATAAAATGCATGATTGAAATACCTCAAAGATCATGCAGGGTCAAATGGAAGTATGTTGTTTTAAATTTCTTACTCTGGGAATGAACTAGGACAGCATTACATTACTCTCTCAAAAGAGAGTAGAGTGGTAAGTTAGTGAGGTATACTATAAACCTCAAACCACCAACAAAATAACACCACAAACACCTACATCTACTAAAAGCAGCAGAGATAAAGTGAAATACAAATAAAATTCAGGTATCTGAGGGGCTGGGCTGCTGCGTGACTTGGCACAGCTGAAGTGCCAGTCGTCCAGCAGGACCTCACCCCACTAATTCCTGTCAAGCAGCTTCATGGGCACGTTGGCCAGTGAGACACCCCTGTTGCTCTCTTTCTTCCTGAGCTGTTTCTCTTCCCTCTGGTTCAGTTTTCTGAAAGCATGGAAAGGAGAGGGTCTGGGGACACCCCACACCCCTTTTGTGTCTACCCATGGCAGGTGCCACTACCAGTCTGGGCTTCACCATCCCCTCTGTTGCTGTCTTCAGCAAGAGGCAGATGTTCATTTTGCGGTTGAATTGGATGCTGCTGTCAAGATGTTCTTCTGTATAAGGTAAAGTTAGGGGAGATGGTCACCATCATTCCTACCAATGCTTTAACGTGAAAAGAGTAGAATATAAGAACATTTGTTTCACAGTATGAGAAGGTCAAGATAAAATTAGGCCTCCTTGGAGGCATTACTTCCAGAATACCCAGGCTCTTATTTTTGGCAGATAGCAATGATTATGAAATAATTCAGGAAGGAGCAGAAGAGCTACAGAAAATGCTTCACAGAGATAAAGTGGGAGATATACTGTGCTGTTCCTTTTTACAAACAAACAACGTTTGCCAAGTGCTATGGCTATCGGCGAAATGACACACAAATTCAGTCTCTGTGCAACAGAACACGGTATATTCAAGCCACTTGTGCTACACAAGGCACTCTTCTGTATGAGGAACTTAACTGGCTGGCAAACGAGCTTTCAAAACATTCAGTGAAACTGGATAACTAACCAAGGACATGTTTGATAGAATTGAAACTAGGCTTGTTACAACAAAACTAGTTTGCATCTTGGTTATTATACAGTCTCTGGGATTCCTTAGGCAGACTATTACAGCATTTAAACTTACTTCGTTGCCAGTGATTGTTTACCAGGTATAATGTTGCCATTTAGCAATATACTGGGTTTTAAATAAATTCTCCTAGGAAAAAGTATCCTCCTTTAATTTTATAACCCTAAATGCCTGGCTATTGTGAAACCTTTAAATAAACCAATTTGAATGCTTTTTGAGCCCACAGCAATTTTTTTTTTTTTTTTTTTTTTGAGATGGAGTCTTGCTCTATCACCCAGGCTGGAGTGCAATGGCACAATCTCGGCTCACTGCAACCTCTGCCTCCCGGGTTCAAGCAATTCTCATGCCTCAGCCACCCAAGTAGATGAGATTACAGGCTCCTGCCGCCACGCCCAGCTAATTTTTTGCTATTTTGTTTGTTTGTTTGTTTGTTTGTTCTGGTAGAGACAGGGTTTTGTCATATTGGCCAGGCTGGTCTCAAACTCCTGACCTCAGGTGATCCACCCGCCTCAGCCTCCCAAAGTGCTGGCATTACAGGCATGAGTCACTGCATCCAGCCAATAAATAATGTTTTAAATTATCACCTTGCTACTTTACTGATACCGTTATCATTCCTGAGACAGTGTGCTCATTTAAAAGTAGAGCACTTTATTTGTATTTATTTATCTCCCTTGCCAAAGAAGATTTTTTTTAATACTGCTTACACCAGCCAGGAAAATAGTCCAAAACACTATTCAGTTCTCTTGCTCTGAGGAATTTATGTTTTACAGCACATTGACTCCTTACTTCCTTCAGCCAAACTTATTTTGGATTTGATAGCTAATTAGTTCTGTGACGATTGCAAAGAGTTCATATTGAGGTGGTTTTTAATACTCAACAGATTGTGTTCCTTTATATTGTATCTTTTTAATATTGAATGGTACTTGGTATCAGTCTAACTCTTTGCCTAGTATATGATAGCTCTGCTGATGTTTATTTTTATTGGCAAATATATCTTCATTAAGAGTTTTCAGAAAACTCATCAAATTCAATAAATAAGTTTTCTCATAACCCATTTGGAATTACTCCCAACATAATGATTACAATGTTTAAAAAATTAAAAATAAAAATGAAAGTTAATAAAAAGGAAAGTTAAAAAAAAGGTAAGAGCAGACAGGACAAAGAGGAAACAACATTTCCTCTTTGTAGATTTAAATCCATTTCTTTTTTTTTTTTTTTTTTGAGACGGAGTTTCACTCTTGTTGCCCAGGCTGGAGTGCAATGGCATGATCTCGGCTCACTGCAACCTCTGCCTCCCAGGTTCAAGCGATTCTCCTGCCTCAGCCTCCCGAGTAGCTAGGATTACTGGCATGCACCACTACCCCTGGCTAATTTTGTATTTTTAGTAGAGACGGAGTTTCTCCATGTTGGTCAGGCTGGTCTCGAACTCCTGACCTCAGGTGATCCACCCACCTCAGCCTCCCAAAGTGCTGGAATTACAGGCATGAGCCACTGCGCGCAGCAATCCATTTCTAATAGATAAAAATGTTTATGTTATATTATTGTGTGCACAGATATTTATAATGTCAAGTTGTGATTGTAGGAGAGATCTTTATAACAATAAATTGTTCATTCTCTCCTGACTTTTAAAGTGTCACTATAATTATATCTACTTTCTTTTTCTTTTTTTTTTTCAGTATGTCTTTTCTTATTCCTATATATTCAGGATTTTTCAGAATCTCACATTCAGAGCAAATGGATACATTTTGTTTTATTGTCTGTTCTTTTTTTTTTTTTTAATAGCTGACTGGCTTTAAAATTATTATCATGTGTGATGTGCATTTTTTTCTAAACATTCCACATATGACATAGGTTTTCTTTTTTTCTCTTAAAATTTTGTAAGCTCCACAATTTGCCCTCAAGACTGTACTATCAATCTAGTTAATTTTATACAGTATTTATTAACTCTAAATGTCAGCACTGATAATAATAGGATTTTCTTTGGCACATTTGTTTCTCCATTTTTTTGATGAGTTAAATTTTGTTAATTTTCTCAGCATCTCCGTGTATGTCTGTTAAGTGGTTATATAATAAGTAGTTTTAAATTATAGCTTTGAATGCTGTCTATAGGAAACACAATGATATGTGTTTATATGTCTCATCATTCATTATTTTGTTTAGCCATTCTCATATTTATTTCCATTATTAGTTCTACAGTTAAATGTATACTCAATGCTCACCACCATTTGTTTTTGCATTATTAACCCTTTATTTTTTGGTTGTTTTTATTTTTTATCAATAATTTTTTTCCCATAAGGACTTATGAGAAATGTGTTCTTCCCTATAACTCAAAATTTAAAAAAAAAAAAAAAAAAAAACGCCAACTACTAACCCTAATAAAAAGTGGGTTAATGACTTGAATAGAATTTTCTTCAAAGAAGACACACAAATGGCCATCAGGCATCACTAATCACGAGGGAAATGCAAATTAAAACCATCAGGTGATATCATCTTACAGCTGTTAGCATGACTGTTATTAAAAAAAAACAAAGACAAGTCTTGGACAGGAGGTGTAAAAATTGGAACACTTGGACACTTAGAAATGCAAAATGGTGCAGCTGCTATGGAAAAGAGTATGAGGGGTCTTAAAAAACTAAAACTGCATTGTGATTCAATAATCCTACTTTTGGATATTTATGCAAAATAATTGAAATCAGGAACTTGAGATATTAGCATTACTATAATAATTCAGTGCAGCACTATTCACAATATCCAAAATGTGAGAAAAATGTAAGTGTCCATGAATAGATGAATGGATTGAAAATTTTTTGTATATACATACAATAAAATACTATAGCCTTTAAAAAGGGGGAATTCTTCAACATGCAACAACTTGGATGAACTTTGAGGGCGTTATGTTTAATGAAATAAGCTGATAACAGACAGGTAAATACTGCATGATTCTACTTACATGAGGTATCTAATATAGTCAAATTCATAGAATGAAAGAATGGAATAGTCATTACAGGGGATTGGGGAGGGGATGTTATTAATCAGTGGGCATAAATTTTCTGTCAAGCAAAACGAATGAGCTCTAGAGAGCTGCTGTGCAACATTGTGCCTATGGTCAACAAAAATGTACTCAAGAATTTGTTAAGAGGGTAAGCCTCATGTTAAGTGCTCTTACCACAATACAATTTTAAAAAGGAATGAAAAAGTTTAAAATGTTTATTTAACTTTTCTGGGAACTGAATCAGACCCCCGATTCTTCTTGAGGAGTGCATAGCTGAAGAATCTGTTTTCTCTTCCCCCCGTACTTATTCGAGTACGGAATAAGAGATGACTTTTTTATTAAGCTCACAAATGGGTTTGTATTAGAAATTCTCATCATCCTGAAGTTCTGAGAGCTTCTGATAGGCTCTGATGAGCAAACTCTCATCTTCTTTCCCCTCTGTCTTCCCTACTCTATTCTTCAGCGACCCTGGCATTTTCTCACCTTCTCACACTCCAAACACTCTTCTTGCTTACAGCCTTCTCTGTTGTTATTTAACCACAGAACAACTGTGCTGAAGCGCTATCCCTTATAGTAGAAAGGGAGAAGGTTGTGATACAGACACAAAGAGCCATAACTATTTAAGAAGTATTGGCGTTTATATGCTGAGCTAAAATATCTATGAAGATATAATAGAAAGGAAAACAGATGGAGCAATGATCAATAAGAAATAGAAGAATGTAGGACAGACAGTGCCAATGGGTGACTTTGCATTGAGCCACAAGATGGATACGATCTTTATTATTTTATTTTTATTATCATACTTTAAGTTCTAGGGTACATGTGCATAAGGTGCAGGTTTGTTACATATGTATACTTGTGCCATGTTGGTGTGCTGCACCCATCAACTCATCAGCAACCATCAACTCATCATTTACATGAGGTATAACTCCCAGTGCAATCACTTGCCCCTCCCCCCTCCCCATAACAGGCCCCGGTGTGTGATGTTCCCCTTCCCGAGTCCAAGTGATCTCGTTGTTCAATTCCCACCTCTGAGTGAGAACATGCAGTGTTTGGTTTTCTGTTCTTGTGATAGTTTGCTGAGAATGATGGTTTCCAGCTGCATCCATGTCCATACAAAGAACACGAACTCATCCTTTTTATGGCTGCATAGTATTCCATGGTATATATGTGCCACATTTTCTTAATCCAGTCTGTCACTATTGGACATTTGGGTTGATTCCAAGTCTTTGCTATTGTGAATAGTGCCACAATGAACATACATGTGCATGTCTCTTTATAGCAGCATGATTTATAATCATTTGGGTATATACCCAGTAATGGGATGACTGGGTCATATGGTACTTCTAGTTCTAGATCCTTCAGGAATCGCCATACTGTTTTCCATAATGGTTGAACTAGTTTACAATCCCACCAACAGTGTAAAAGTGTTCCTATTTCTCCACATCCTCTCCAGCACCTGTTATTTCCTGACTTTTTAATGATTGCCATTCTAACTGGTGTGAGATGGTATCTCATTGTGGTTTTGATTTGCATTTCTCTGATGGCCAGTGATGACGAGCATTTTTTCATGTGTCTGTTGGCTGTATGAATGTCTTCTTCTGAGAAATGTCTGTTCATATACTTTGCCCACTTTTTGATGGGGTTGTTTATTTTTTTCTTGTAAATTTGTTTGAGTTCTTTATAGGTTCTGGATATTAGCCCTTTGTCAGATGAGTAGATTGCAAAAATTTTCTCCCATTCTGTAGGTTGCCTGTTCACTCTGATGGTAGTTTCTTTTGCTGTGCAGAAGCTCTTTAGTTTAATTAGATCCCATTTGTCAATTTTGGCTTTTGTTGCCATTGTTTTTGGTGTTTTAGACATGAAGTCCTTGCCCATGCCTATGTCCTGAATGGTATTACCTAGGTTTTCTTCTAGGGTTTTTATGGTATTAGGTCTAACATTTAAGTCTCTAACCCATCTTGAATTAATTTTCATATAAGGAGTAAGGAAAGGATCCAGTTTCAGCTTTCTACTTATGGCTAGCCAATTTTCCCAGCACCATTTATTGAATAGGGAATCCTATCCCCATTTCTTGTTTTTCTCAGGTTTGTCAAAGATCAGATGGCTGTAGATGTGTGGTGCTATTTCTGAGGACTCTGTTCTGTTCCATTGGTCTATATCTCTGTTTTGGTACCAGTACCATGCTGTTTTGGTTACTGTAGATTTGTAGTATAGTTTGAAGTCAGGTAGCATGATGCCTCCAGCTTTGTTCTTTTGACTTAGGATTGTCTTGGCAATGCAGGCTTTTTTTTTTGGTTCCATATGAACTTTAAAGCAGTTTTTTCCAATTCTGTGAAGAAACTCATTGGTAGCTTGAGGGGGATGGCATAGAATCTATAAATTACTTTGGGCAGTATGGCCATTTTCACAATATTGATTCTTCCTATCCATGAGCATGGTATGTTCTTCCATTTGTTTGTGTCCTCTTTGATTTCACTGAGCAGTGGTTTGTAGTTCTCCTTGAAGAGGTCCTTTACATCCCTTGTAAGTTGGATTCCTAGGTATTTGATTCTCTTTGAAGCAATTGTGAATGGAAGTTCATTCCTGATTTGGCTCTCTGTTTGTCTCATACAGGTGTATAGGAATGCTTGTGATTTTTGCACAGTAATTTTGTATCCTGAGACTTTGCTCAGCTTAACGAGATTTTGGGCTGAGATGATGGGGTTTTCTAAATATACAATCATGTCATCTGCAAACAGGGACAATTTGACTTCTTCTTTTCCTAACTGAATACCCTTGATTTCTTTCTCTTGCCTGATTGCCCTAGCCAGAACTTCCAACACTATGTTGAATAGGAGTGGTGAGAGAGGGCATCCCTGTCTTGTGCCAGTTTTCAAAGGGAATGCTTCCAGTTTCTGCCCATTCAGTATGATATTGGCTGTGGGTTTGTCATAAATAGCTCTGATTATTTTGAGATACGTTCCATCAATACCGAATTTATTGAGAGTTTTTAGCATGAAGGGCTGTTGAATTTTGTCAAAGGCCTTTTCTGCATCTATTGAGATAATCATGTGGTTTTTGTCTTTGGTTCTGTTTATATGCTGGATTACGTTTATTGATTTGCGAATGTTGAACCAGCCTTGCATCCCAGGGATGAAGCCCACTTGATCGTGGTGGATAAGCTTTTTGATGTGCTGCTGTATCCGGTTTGCCAGTATTTTATTGAGGATTTTTGCATCGATGATCGTCAGGGATATTGGTCTAAAATTCTCTTTTTTTGTTGTGTCTCTGCCAGGCTTTGGTATCAGGATTATGTTGCCCTCCTAAAATGAGTTAGGGAGGATTCCCTCTTTTTCTATTGACTGGAATAGTTTTAGAAGGAATGGTACCAGCTCCTCCTTATACCTCTGGTAGAATTCAGCTGTGAATCCATCTGGTCCTGGACTTTTTTGGTTGGTAGGCTATTAATTATTGCCTCAATTTCAGAGCCTGCTACTGGTATATTCAGGGCTTCAACTTCTTCCTGGTTTTGTCTTGGGAGAGTGTAAGTGTCCAGGAAATTGTCCATTTCTTATAGATTTTCTACTTTATTTGCGTAGAGGTGTTTATAGTATTCTCTGATGGTTGTTTGTATTTCTGTGGGGTCAGTGGTGATATCCCCTTCATCATTTTTTATTCTGTCTATTTGATTCTTCTCTCTTTTCTTCTTTATTAGTCTTGCTAGCAGTCTATCAATTTTGTTGATCTTTTCAAGAAACCAACTCCTGGATTCATTGATTTTTGGAGGTTTTTTGTGTCTCTATCTCCTTCAGTTCTGCTCTGATCTTAGTTATTTCTTGCCTTCTGCTAGCTTTTGAGTGTGTTTGCTCTTGCTTCTCTAGTTCTTTTAATTGTGATGTTAGAGTGTCAATTTTAGATCTTTCCAGTTTTCTCTTGTGGGCATTTAGTGTTATAAATTTCCCTCTACACACTGCTTTAAATGTGTCCCAGAGATTCTGATATGTTATATCTCTGTTCTCATTGGTTTCAAAGAACATCTTTATTTCTGCCTTCATTTCGTTATGTACCCAGTAGTCATTCAGGAGCAGGTTGTTCAGTTTCCATGTAGTTGAGCAGTTTTGATTGAGTTTCTTAGTCCTAAATTCTAGTTTGATTGCACTGTGGTCTGAGAGACAGTTTGTTATAATTTCTGTTCTTGTACATTTGCTGAGGAGTGCTTTACTTCCAATTATATGGTCAATTTTGGAATAAGTGCGATGTGGTGCTGAGAAGAATGTATATTCTGTTGATTTGGGGTGGAGAGTTCTGTAGTTGTCTATTAGGTCCGCTTGGTGCAGAAATGAGTTCAATTCCTGGATATCCTTGTTAACTTTCTGTCTCGTTGATCTGTCTAATGTTGACAGTGGAGTGTTGAAGTCTCCCATTTTTATTGTATGGGAGTCTAAGTCTCTTTGTAAGTCTCTAAGGACTTGCTTTATGAATCTGGGTACTCCTGTATTGGGTGCATATATATGTAGGATAGTTAGCTCTTCCTGTTGAATTGATCTCTTTACCATTTTGTAATGGCCTTCTTTGTCTCTTTCGATCTTTGTTGGTTTAAAGTCTGTCTTATCAGGACTAAGATTGCAACCCCTGCTTTTTTTTGTTCTGCGTTTGCTTGGTAGATCTTTCTCCATCCCTTTATTTTGAGCCTATGTGTGTCTCTGCATGCGAGATGTGTCTCCCGAATACAGCAGACTGATGGGTCTTGACTCTTTATCCAATTTGCCAGTCTGTGTCTTTTAACTGGACTAGTTAGTTCATTTACATTTAAGGTTAATATTGTTATGTGTGAACTTGATCCTGCCATTATGATATTACCTGGTTATTTTGCTCGTTAGTTGATGCAGTTTCTTCCTAGCCTCGATGGTCTTTACATTTTGGCATGTTTTTGCAATGGCTGGTACCGGTTGTTCCTTTCCATGTTTAGGGCTTCCTTCAGGGTCTCTTGTAAGGCAGGCCTGGTGGTGACAAAATCTCTAAGCATTTGCTTATCTGTAAAGGATTTTATTTCTCCTTCACTGATGAAACTTAGTTTGGCTGGATATGAAATTCTGGGTTGAAATTCTTTTCTCTAAGAATGTTGAATATTGGCCCCCACTCTCTTCTGGCTTGTAGAGTTTCTGCCGAGAGGTCTGCTGTTAGTCTGATGGGCTTCCCTTTGTGGGTAACCCGACCTTTCTCTCTGGCTGCCCTTAAGATTTTTTCCTTCATTTCAACTTTGGTGAATCTGGCAATTATGTGTCTTGGAGTTGCTCTTCTGGAGGAGTATCTTTGTGGCGTTCTCTGTATTTCCTGAATTTGAATGTTGGCCTGCCCTACTAGGTTGGGGAAGTTCTCCTGGATGATATCCTGAAGAGTGTTTTCCAACTTAGTTCCATATTCCCCCTCACTTTCAGGCACCCCAATCAGACGTAGATTTGGTCTTTTTACATAATCCCATACTTCTTGCAGGCTTTGTTCATTTCTTTTTCTTCTTTTTTCTTTTGGTTTCTCTTCTCACTTCATTTCATTCATTTGATCCTCAATCGCTGATACTCTTTCTTCCAGTCGATCGAGTTGGTTACTGAAGCTTGTGCATTTGTCACGTATTTCTCGTGTCATGGTTTTCATCTCTGTCATTTCGTTTATGACCTTCTCTGCATTAATTATTCTAGTTATCCATTCTTCCATTCTTTTTTCAAGATTTTTAGTTTCTTTGCGCTGGGTACGTAATTCCTCCTTTAGCTCTGAGAAGTTTGATGGACTGAAGACTTCTCTCAACTCCTCAAAGTCATTCTCCATCCAGCTTTGATTCGTTGCTGGTGATGAGCTGCGCTCCTTTGCAGGGGGAGATGCACTCTTAATTTTTGAATTTCCAGCTTTTCTGCCCTGGTTCTTCCCCATCTTTGTGGTTTTATCTGCTCTCTGGTCTTTGATGATGGTGATGTACTGATGGGGTTTTGGTGTGGGTGTCCTTCCTCTTTCTTAGTTTTCCTTCTAACAGTCAAGACCCTCAGCTGTAGGTCTGTTGGAGATTGCTTGAGGTCCACTCCAGACCCCGTTTGCCTGGGTATCAGCAGCAGAGGCTGCAGAAGATAGAATATTGCTGAACAGCAAGTGTACCTGTCTGATTCTTGCTTTGGAATCTTCGTCTCAGGGGTGTACCCCACCATGTGAGGTGTGGGGTGTCGGTCTGCCCCTAGTGGGGGATGTCTCCCAGTTAGGCTACTCAGGCATCAGGGACCCACTTGAGCAGGCAGTCTGTCCATTCTCAGATCTCAACCTCCATGTTGGGAGATCCACTGCTCTCTTCAAAGCTGTCAGACAGGGTCGTTTGCGTCTGCAGAGGTTTCTGCTGCTTTTTTTTGTTTGTTTAGCTGTGCCCTGTCCCCAGAGGTGGAGTCTACAGAGACAGGGAGTCCTCCTTGAGCTGCTGTGGGCTCCACCCAGTTCGATCTTCCCAGTGGCTTTGTTTACCTACTTAAGCCTCAGCAATGGTGGGCTCCCCTCCCCCAGCCTCGCTGCTGCCTTGCTGTTAGATTGCAGACTGCTGTGTTAGCAATGAGGGAGGCTCTGCAGGTGTGGGACCCTCCCAGCCAGGTGTGGGATATAATCTCCTGGTGTGTCCTTTGTTAAGATCCTTGGTAAAGAGCAGTATTGGGGTGGGAGTTACCTGATTTTCCAGGTGTTGTGTGTCTCAGTTCCCCTGGCTAGGAAAAGGGCTTCCCTTCCCCCTTGCGCTTCCCAGGGGAGGCGAATCCTCACCCTGCTTCAACTCTCACTGGTCGGGCTGCAGCAGCTGACCAGCACCAATTGTCTGGCACTCCCTAGTGAGATGAACCCGGTACCTCAGCTGAAAATGCAGAAGTCACCCATCTTCTGTGTCCCTCGCGCTGGGAGCTGGAGACTAGAGCTGTTCCTATTCGGCCATCTTGCTCCGCCCCTCTTGGATACAATCTTTAAAACTACAGGATAAGAAGTTGGCATGGATGTGTCATGCGGGAAGAAGGGGAAGATAGGAAATTTTTTGAAAATTATCTTCCCAAATTTTCTCTGTGAATTCTTAGACAAAGTCATCTAATGAGAATAACCAGAATGAAAGTTAATTCTGTTATAGATGCTTTCTGAGAGGGATGGCAGGAAATTGAATATATATATATGTGTGTGTGTGTATGTATGCATATAATACATAGTTATATAAACATATACATATGTGATTTTACTTATAACAAGGACAAAAACAGTCACAATATGGCATTGACCTAATTTAGAGAGATTTCTAAATTAATATAGCTAATATAGTGATTCTAAGATAAAATATGTTGGAAAAAATTCCAATAGCCTGTTAACTATTGCCTTGTTAATTTTAAGAACATGTACTATAAAAACTAGTTATTTTCATGCAAACCATTTGTATGACCTTACAAAGACATTCCTACTCATAAGATTATTTTCTCAGAATGAATTTGAAATCTATATAACGTATAAAGTAGAACATACATCAAAGAATCATGTGCATGAGTTTGAATCGTTTTATAAATGAACTTTGCATACCTTCAAAATCTTAAAAATAAGAAAACTTTCATTTTTTTTTGACAGATCATTTGTGAAATTTAGCATAAAATTCCCTCTCATGAAGCTGTAAAATTTCTCTCTGAAAACCTTTCTTTCAAGTCATAGGATGATTCAAAGCTGTATGGGATAAAAAGAAATGATTTTTCCATAGTGCATAAGATTGTAACCATATGCACCCAATAGTCCAATTTCTACTATCGGTTATATTATATAAAAATAAATGACAAAATCTCTGCATGGAAAGCCAATATTACAGGGAAGTAAGTGATACAGTGAAAATAACCAGAGTGTTGTCTGTTAACTGTAACTGGAGTGTACTTTCACTGCGATTTCCGGAATTAGACTGTTTAATGTATGTTAAGCAAAATAAAAGAAAATTCAAACATATTGAGTAAAGTCAAGAACTAAAAATATGCACTATTTACGTTTCAAACTTTTTGTTTGCTTGCTTTTTGTCTTGTTTTGTGGTATAAGTGTTATTTTAGGAGACATGAAATGGGAACCATGATTGATTGATTAGCATTGATTAGTGAAATTTTGTGATCCAGAGTGAAGTTTTATGATTCCTTCCTCTCTTCAGCCATTTATGTAAGTAAAGTAGTTTCACGCATTGAGACTTCTCATAAGATTAATTTTGATAAGAGAGTTTTCTAATACAAAGTTACAAAACTGCTGGATACTGTTAGAAAGGAACACCCTTTCCACAATTCTGGTTTTCTTGAGGAGAGATTTTCCCTAAACATACTGCTATCATTGCCCTAACCCTATTTCTAAGATAGAGTTATTCAGTTGATCAGTTAGTTGATTGATGAGTGCCAAATATTGGTCTACAAGTCTCAGTGAGATGAATTTAAGCTCTCAAAAGTCCATTGCATGATATTTCATAGCTTTAATGTTTCTTTCTCTGTTCATTCTAAACAGCAAAATAAGCATGTTAAATCTATAGACAAAATTCCCTGTGTTTGGCTACCCTAAATTTCGGTCTAGGGATAGTCTTCTTAGCATAAGAGTAGGTTATTTGACTCTTATAACAAGTTATGAAACCACATTTTATCTGTATAATAGGATATTTTTGGCTTTCATTTTTGTTTTATTTTTGGCTTTCATCTTTGTTTTCTTTCTCAAATTGATCAGAATCTGGTCTGAGAATTAGGTTGATAGCTGCCTATGAGATTTCAATTGATTAGGTGATCTTTAAGGACTTTTTCCTCTATGAGAGGGGAATAAAATTTACTGCTGATTAGTGAGTGATTACTAGGTATCATGCTTTATTTTGTGTAATTTTCACACACCTTCACATCTTCTCTTTTAACTCCTCTACAGTCTGATGTGGTCACTATTCTTATGCTTATTTCACTGATGAGGAAACACAGGCACAAGGGTTTATTTACTTGCCAAAGGACATAGCTTGTAAGTGGTAGAGTCCAACACAAATTCAGTGCAGTCTGAATTGAAAGACAATTTCTTTAAAAGATATTTGTATCACATTTAACATGAAACATATGGCCTGACTAAATTAACGTGCAATGTTTGTAGTAAGTGAAAAATATAAAATTTAAAAAAGGAAATAAACCACAGGCACTCATAATTTAATCATCTTCTATCTGATTGACTCCCCCACCCCTTTTAGTCTTCTTTTCCTCATCAAGTTAATGCTAATAGACTTGTTTATCCCTCCATAACTTTCCTCTTGATCTGACAAACATAGGAATTCACATATATATGTATAGATGATTTGGGCTTTTTTGTTTGTATATTCATAATCAAAATCTACAAATTACTATAACACTTATTATTTTTTACATAAATGTATATTATATATCAAATTCTCATTTAAAATTAGTTTATGCATGTTTATTATTTTACATCAATTAGATCTACCCTCTCTTCTTTTTATACTACTGCATACAGCAACCTCAGTGCATACACACATAATGAAGTAAAGTCGGGGTGTACTTAAATATTTTTAAAATGCTTATATATTTCTATAAAATATGTAGATTTATAACTTGAGTTTAGATAATCCACCTTTAAGAATTCAACCTTACAAAGGGTTTCATTTACTATTTCTATTTTGTCTTGCAGAGCATTTATTATTATTTAAAAGGATTTTTAAGGATTTTCTTTGCTTCATGAACAGATGGGCAACATCACATGAGAACCACCCACGTCAAAGTTTTATAGTTAATGCATTTTATGGCAAGTTTTCCATTTGCAGGCTCACAGTTTGTAAATTCATACCACTAAAAATATTGCACAACATGCATCTCATGACATTATTTCTTTTGTTGATTATGGTATTGTAGGGGCAGAAAAGGGGTGATCTTTTTCTTCTTCATCATAAGTGCCATGGCCAACACATCTATAACAGAAGACACATTAGAGAACACATCACACATTTATTTGATTATAGTTTTCTGTGACATGGGAGCCTCCAGAATTAAGACCCAGAGATATAGGGGAAGATATCCAATTTTATGCTTTGGTTCAATGAAGCAGGGACATCCATGTACGAGTGTGATTGGACAGAAAAGGACAGGAGCTATCTGTGATAGACTCAAAAATTCTGGCAGGGCCTGTTTGTTCAGGTTCTTCTTGGCCTCTCTGTACAGAATTTCTTCCTCCCAGGCATGGGGTAGGACTCCTCTGAAATGAGGGTCTTAACTTCTTTATGGCCAGCTGTTACACAGAAATGTGGGGAAAATTCGGAGTAATATTTTTAGGCTTTATAGCTGACTTTAGGGAAAAGTGGTTTTAGTTTCTATGACTTGCCTCGGGGATGGATGAGGGGTGACAGACAGGAGACAGGAGGGCAAGAGAAGGTCAGAGAGAAACTGCTTCTGAGGCTACTTTTGAGGCCTTCATTTTGGGGTATTATTTTCAGAGCCCCAGAAGTATCATTTACATTCTTTTCATGGGTTTCTTTAGTCTTTATTCTTCTGTTTTTTTCATTAAATGTCAAATTACATAAACTATATACACATACACATGGATGTTATTTATGAGTCTGACTAAAAAATGCCTAATAGTTACAAAACAATTTAAAGATAAATTAGATGGTCAAATAGTAGAATGATTATTGAATTTGTAGGACTATTCAGTTTTTCTTTTTCATTTCATTTTTAAAGTTGTACTTGCCTAGCAATTTATTTCAATTGTTGGCATATGTTTATTTATAATATTATCTCATTATCCTTTAAATGTCTGAATAATATTGATATTGGTTATTTGTAACTTGTATCTCTGTTTTAAAACATTTGTCTATATGTCTTGCCACAGATTTATTACTTTTATTATTATGTTCTAAGAAACAGTTTTTGCCATCTTGATTCTCTGTTTATTTATTTTTTTTCTTAACTTTTTTTTATTAGTTTTTATTTTTTGGAGACAGGGTCTCACCTTGTTGCCCAGGATGGAGTGCAGTGGCATGATCTCAGCTCACTGCAACCTCTGCCTCCCTGGCTCAAGCCATCCTCCCACATCAAGCTCCCAAGTAGCTGAGACTACAGGTGTGTGCCTCCATGCCTAGCTAATTTTTGTACTTTTTATAGAGACATGGTTTCACCATGTTGCCCATGAGAGGTGAAGCCAGCTGGACTTCCTGGGTCGAGTGGGGACTTGGAGAACTTTTCTGTCTAGCTAGAGGATTGTAAATGCACCTATCAGTGCTCTGTGTCTAGCTGAAGGATTGTAAATACACCAGTCAGCACTCTGTAAAGTGAACCAATCAGCACTCTGTAAACTGGACCAATCAGCAGGAAGTGGGCGAGGACAAATAAGAGAATAAAAGCTGGCCACCCCAGTCACCAGTGGCCACCCACTCGGGTCCCCTTCCAGGCTGTGGAAACTTTGTTCTTTCACTCTTCACGATAAATTTAGCTGCTGCCCACTCTTTGGGTCTGCATTACCTTTATGAGCTGTAACACTCACCACGACGGTCTGTGGCTTCACACCTGAAGTCAGCCAGACTGTGAACCCACTAGGAGGAACAAACAACTCTGGACATGCCACCTTTAAGAGCTGTAACACTCACTGTGAAGGTCTGCAGCTTCACTCCTGAAGTCAGCGAGACCATGAACCCACTGGAAGGAAGAAACTCCAGATACATCTGAACATCTGAAGGAACAAACTCCAGACACACCACCTTTAAGAACGGTAACACTCACTGCAAAGGTCCGCAGCTTCGTTCTTGAAGTCAGCAAAACCAAGAACCTACCGGAAGGAAGCAATTCCAGACACATTTTGGTGACCACGAAGGGACAATCACCAAGCGGTGAGTGCCATCAGACCCCTTTCACTTGCTATTCTATCCTATTTTTCCTTAGAATTCACTGGCTAAATACGGGGCACCTGTCAAGTAGTTAAAAGTGTCTAGCGTGGCCGCTGAACTAAAGACACAGGTATCAAGCTTTCTGGGAAAGGGCTAACAACCTCCGACTCTTTGGAGTTGGGAGCATTGGTTTGCCTGGAACCAGCTTCCACTTTTCCTGTACTTCTGGGCTGAGCTGAGGGTCGACAGAGAAGAAAGCCATTCAGCTCCAGGGTCCCGACAACAAGTTGATTGACCCCGCGGCCATGAACGGAACTCTCAAAGTCACGTTACCCAAGCGAGGCTTGCCCATCCATTGTATCTATCCTGACCCTTGCCTCTTGGGTGCTAATGCCTGTCAGACAAACTCCCTCCTGCCTCTCTTCTCTGAGACTAGTCCTGCTTCTAAAATCCACTCCCTGTCTCTGGTGCTTTTCTAGTTTCTCCTATAAGAATGATTTCTAATATAAACTCCAGGACTCCATTCCCTTCTTTAGGGACCCGGGCTCACCAATCAGAAAGACATAATTTTTGCCAAAAGCAAAAATTGTCTGAGGTTCCCTCCTCAGAAATGATAGCCTTCCTATTCACATGATGAGAAGTGAGGACAAAAGGTGTCACTCTTCCAACCCTAGAGATCCCTTCCCTCCCTCGGGGTATGGCCCCCCACTTCATTTTTGGGGCATAACATCTTTATAGGACCGGAGAAAGGTCCAAATACTAGCAGGAGAATGCCTAGGACTCTAACAGGTTTTCGAGAATGTGTTGGTAAGGGCCACTAAATCTGATTTTTCTCGGTCCTCTTTGTGGTCTAAGAGGACAGGCAAGGGTGCAGATTTTCGAGAATGTGTCAGTAAAGGCCACTAAATCTGACATTCCTTGGTCCTTCTTGTGGTCTAGGAGGAAAACTAGTGTTTCTGCTGCTGCGTCGGTGAGTGCAACTATTCTGATCAGCGGGTCCAGGGACCGTTAACATCTGAGGAATCCTGAGACAGCCTGTAACCAGGTGTTTCTCCCACCTCCTCAGTTGTAATTGGGAGACTTTGCTACAGATAGCAAGTATGCTTATTAATCCTAAATGCCCATGCTGCAATATGGAAGGAAAGGGAGTTGCTAACCTCTGGGGGAACCCCCATTAAATACCACAAGGAAATCATGGAGTTATTACATGCAGTGCAAAAACCCAAGAGGTGGCAACAGCAGCATAAGCGGCTGACAGAGGCAGGGAAAGACCAGCAGAGAGACAAAGAAAAGAGAGAGAAAGAGAAAGACAGGAAATCAAAGAGAAAGAGACAGAGACAAAGAAGGCGTCAAAAAGAGAAGGAGAGAAAGGAAGAGACAGACAAGTCAAAGAGAGAGAAAGAGATATAAGTAGTAAAGAAAAAACAGTGTACCCTATTCCTTTAAAAGCCAGGGTAAATTTAAAACCTATAACTGATAACTGAAGGTCTTCTCTGGAACCCTATAATGCTCCAATACCACCTTGTTGTCAGTGTAAACAACAGCATAGCTGGAAAGCACTGAGGCCACTGGCAACCCATAGCCTTCCTATCAAAAATCCTTAACCCAACAGGTTTCCTAACGGGGGATCTACATCTTAATTAATTATCATACAAAGGTCCGACCAGACCTAGGAGGAACTCCCTTCAGGACAGGATGATAGATGGTTGCTCCCAGGCGATTAAGGGAAAAAGACACAATGGGTACTCAGTAAGTGATAAGGAAACTCTTGTAGAAGCAGACTTAGGAAAATTGCCCAATAATTGGTCTGCTCAAGTGTGCCAGCTGTTTGCACTCAACCAAACGTTAAAGTACTTACAGAATCAGGAAGGAGCCATCTATACCAATTCTAAATTAATATAGACTGAACGGGGTCTTATTAATAGCAAAGAATAATTGAAATCCCAAACTTACAAGATTTTCAACAAAAGTAAAGTTTGCTAAAAGTTAACAGTATAACACGTATTATCCTACTGCCACACACTCTCAAAGGATTTCTCAGACAGTTTACAAGAAATAACAGAATCTATCCTTACTCTACAATCCCAAATAGACTATTTGGCAGCAGTGACTCTCCAAAACTGCCAAGGCCTAGACTTCCTCACTGCTGACAAAAGAGAACTCTGCACTTTCTTAGGGGAAGAGTGTTGTTTTTACACTAACCAGTCAGGGATAGTATGAGATGCCACCTGGCCTTTACAGGAAAAGGCTTCTGAAATCAGATAACGCCTTTCAAACTTTTATACCAACCTCTGGAGTTTGGTGACGTGGCTTCTCCCCTTTCTAGGTCCCATGACAGCCATCTTGCTATTACTCGCCTTTGGGCCCCATATTTTTATTTATTTATTTTTTATTATTATACTTTAAGTTCTAGGGTACATGTGCACAACGTGCAGGTTTGTTACATATGTATACATGTGCCATGTTGGTGTGCTGCACCCATTAACTCATCATTTTCATTAGGTATATCTCCTAATTCTATCCCTCCCCCCTCCCCTCCCCACAATAGGCCCCGGTGTGTGATGCTCCCCTTCCTGTGTCCAAGTGATCTCATTGTTCAATTCCCACCTATGAGTGAGAACATGTGGTGTTTAGTTTTCTGTTCTTGTGATAGTTTGCTGAGAATGATGGTTTCCAGCTGCATCCATGTCCCTACAAAGGACATGAACTCATCTTTTTTTATGACTGCGTAGTATTCCATGGTGTATATGTGCCACATTTTCTTAATCCAGTCTGTCACTGATGGACATTTGGGTTGATTCCAAGTCTTTGCTATTGTGAATAGTGCCGCAACAAACATACATGTGCATATGTTTGTCACACACAACAAACATACATGTGTCTTTATGGCAGCATGATTTATAATCCTTTGGGTATATACCCAGTAATGGAATGGCTGGGTCAAATGGTATTTCTAGTTCTAGATCCTTGAGGAATTACCATCCTCTCCACATCCTCTCCAGCACCTGTTGTTTCCTGACTTTTTAATGATTGCCATTCTAACTGGTGTGAGATGGTATCTCATTTTCATTTGCATTTCTCTGATGGTGAGTGATGATGAGCATTTTTTCATGTGTCTGTTGGCTGTGTGAATGTCTCCTTTTGAGAAATGTCTGTTCGTATCCTTTGCCCACTTTTTGATGGGATTGTTTGTTTTTTTTTCTTGTAAATTTGTTTGAGTTCTTTGTAGGTTCTGGATATTAGCCCTTTGTCAGATGAGTAGATTGCAAAAATTTTCTCCCATTCTGTAGGTTGCCTGTTCACTCTGATGGTAGTTTCTTTTGCTGTGCAGAAGCTCTTTAGTTTAATTAGCTCCCATTTGTCAATTTTGGCTTTTGTTGCCGTTGCTTTTGGTATTTTAGACATGAAGTCCTTGCCCATGCCTATGTCCTGAATGGTATAACCTAAGTTTTCTTCTAGGGTTTTTATGGTTTTAGGTGTAACATTTAAGTCAAGCTGCAGATGGTCTTACAAATGGAACCCCAAATGAGCTCCACTAACAATTTCTACCAAGGACCCCTGGACTGACCTGCTGCCCTCTCACTGACCTAAAGAGTTCCCTTCTGGAGGACACTACCACTGCAGGAACCCTTCTTTGTCCCTATCCAACAGGCAGTAGCTAGAGTGACCATCACCCAATTCCCAACAGCAGTTGGGATGTCCTGTTTAGAGGGGGGATTAAGAGATGAAACCAGCTGGACTTCCTGGGTTGAGTGGGGACTTGGAGAACTTTTCTATCTACCTAGAGGATTGTAAATGTACCAATCAGTGCTCTGTGTCTAGCTGAAGGATTGTAAATGCACCAATCAACACTCTGTAAAATGGACCAATCAGCACTCTGTAAAATGGACCCATCAGTGATCTGTAAAATGGACCAATCAGCAGGACGTGGGCAGGGACAAATAAGGAAATAGAAGCTGGCCACCCCAGCCAGCGGCAGCAACCTGCTCGGGTCCCCTTCCAGGCTGTGGAAGCTTTGTTCTTTCGCTCTTCACAATAAATCTTTTTGCTGCTCACTCTTTGGGTCCACACCACCTTTATGAGCTGTAACACTCACCACGAGGGTCTGTGGCTTCAGTCCTGAAGTCAGCGAGACCATGAACCCACTGGGAGGAACAAATAACTCCAGATACGCCACCTTTAAGAGCTGTAACACTCACTGGGAAGGTCTGCAGCTTCACTCCTGAAGTCAGTGAGCCCACGAACCCACTGGAAGGAAGAAACTCCAGACACATCTGAACATCTGAAGGAACAAACTCCAGACACACCACCTTTAAGAAATATAACGCTCACCGCGAGGGTCTGCAGCTTCATTCTTGAAGTCAGCAAGACCAAGAACCCACTGGAAGGAACCAATTCTGGACACATCCAGGCTAGTCTCAAACTCCTGAGCTCAAGCGATCTGCCAGCCTCGGCCTCCTAAAGTGATGGGATTACAGGTGTGAGCCACCATGCCTGTTTGTTTTATTTTCTATTTATTTAATTTCTCCTCTGATATTACCTTCTTTAGGTGTTTTATTTTATTTCAATGTCCTTTCTGTAAAATAGTAATATTAAGATAGATGCTTAGCATCTTGGTGCTAGCCTTTCTTCTCTTTTAGTATGCATTTAAGACTCTAAGTTAAGCTGCCCAACACAAGTCCCAGGATGACTTTGAATGCAGCCCAACACAAACCCATAAACTTTCTTAAAACATTTTGAGATTTTTTTTTTTTTGCAATTTTTTTTTTAGCTCATCAGCTATTGTTAGTGCTAGTATATTGTATGTGTGGCCCAAGACAATTCTTCTTCTTCCAGTGTAGCCCAGAGAAGCCAAAACATTGGACACCCCTGCTCTAAGTGCTCCTATAAGTTACTGTTTCAATACATAGATTCTATATTGGTGTGTACAGTTTTACAGTAATTTATTTCAAAACTTTCTTATTGTCTTCTAAGATGTCTTTTCTGATATGTAGGTTATTTAGAAAATGACTTTTCATATTAAATACATATGAACATTTTCTAATATTTTTTGATTTCAAGTAGAATTGAATTATAATTGGAGAGAAAACTCCGTTATTTCAATATTTTGCTATTTTTAAAGATATTCTTTATTGTATACCATAGGATCATCCTTTTTATCAATTTTTGCAAAATGTTCCCTACATATGTACCTAAAATAATGCTTTGCTATGTTTTTGGTAGGTAGCATTCTATGTCTATATCAAGGAAATACATTTTTTAAATTGTGTCTTTATCAATTTGCTCTTTACATACTCTACAATTATACAATAACAATTTTACTCTTATTGTGAATTTGTCTCTCTTTTAAGTTTTATTAAATTCTGGCTTGTATAATTTAAATACCTATTATTAAGTACAGATAAGTGTATATTATTGTCTTCCTGGAGAAGTGGCAAAACATTATCATTACGAAGTGACTCTTCTTATTTTAAAGATTGTGCCTAAAAGCCTATTTTTTCAAGTATTAAGAAAGCTTCATCAGCTTTCTTTGGCGACTCATGGTATAATTTTACACCTCTTTATGGTGAAACTTTCCATGCTCATATATTAGAATGTTTCTGTGTAAACAATAGAAAGCTGCTGTTCTTGCTGCTGTTGTTTTTAAACAGTATTCAATTGAATAAGTTACAAAAGCTAACCAACAATTTGGAGCTGAACAAGGTGTGTTTTAAGTCAGTCTGTGCTGTAGTAATGGGTTCTTTGTATATAATGTAGCTACATGTTTCTTCTGTAGCTGCTGTGGGATTTCCCAAAATCTAGATCTTGAAGAACTTATCTGAATTTGTTAAGCACTAGAGGTTTTAGAATGCTGTGAGCAGAGGTCTATGTCTGTTAATAGTTTGTTACATGTTTGCTTGAGAAAGCTTGGTTAAATAGTATCCTATATTTGCTAGTTACTGATTTCTGTTATTCCTGGAAAAAAATGAACAATTGAAAGAAAAATAAGAAGTAGGAGGAGGTGGAGGAGGAATAAAAGGAGTCAGTCATATATATATATTTTTTAAGATACCATTCTCCGGAGAACCTTTCTAAGAGGGACTTCAACAAGAATAGTCTGCTGAACATGTTAGTATATGGGCAGGTCATAAAGTAATCAATTAAATTGTAGTATTTATTATTTTTAAGATCTTAAATGTATTACTTTGTGAGGTGCAGTGTATTTTCCCATATCTTGCAATACCTCAGGATGCAACTGATGCAGAATTTTTTGCTCCTTAGCTCAGCTAATCTGGGTTCTTTTCTCATGACCAGGAAGAATTAGGCATGTGGACACATTGAAGGGTTATGAGTGTGGAATTTATTAAGTGAAAGGAAAGCTCTCAGCAAAGACAGGGGGTCCTGCAAGCAGGTTTCCAACTCCCAAAGTGAATACCAGGGCCACCACATGAGCTGAAGAGGCCAGGCTTCTCCCCTGCATAGGGTACAAATTCCTGGTGACTCCGTCCCATTCCCGCAGTGCATGTGGGTCTCCAGTCTATGGTGGGCATGCCCAGGCAAGCCCTCTGTGCAGGTTCCCTTATCTATACAAAATATCTGGTGTATAGATATCTGGAAGGTGGGTTGGAGATTCTCTGGGGACCCTTCTCTATGTGCCTAGACCTTTGTCTGCCTCCTGCCTCTACCAATTTGATAATTTTAAAGCATAGAACAGGACTTTAGACATTTGTAGAAGACTCTGTGTCTAAGGAAGGTGGTTATGCTTTACTAAATTTTAGGTTGGATGTCCTTCGCCTTCTGGAGTTTTAGAAATATGTAAACCTGGAGATCAAGCATTGGGCTGAGTTTTACAGATTTTTCTTTGGTGTTTGATCAGAATTCTAACCAAAGTATCTACACATTTCATTATAAAAATTTTTATGTTAGAGATTCATTTAAGAATACAAATTACCTGAAATAACAGCTTAAATTAAGTGATAAATTTACTAGTTATGTGAATATAATTATATCAAGTATTGAATATAAAAGGAACTGGAATTTTGTTGTCTTTGTAGATGGTACTTACTACCATTCTAAATCATTAGAGATACTCAGAATGTGGTATTTTAAAGTGGACAATTTATCATTAGAATATATATCTCATGTGATTATTGGTCCACCTTAATGCCGGTTAAAGATGAAAAACCGAGGCGGTCGTGGTGGCTCACGCCTGCACTTTGGGAGGCCGAGGCGGGCGGTCACGAGGTCAGGAGACCAAGACCATCCTGGCTAACCGGATGAAACCCCGTCTCTACTAAAAATACAACAAATTAGCCAGGCGTGGTGGCGGGTGCCTGTAGTCCCAGCTACTCGGGAGGCTGAGGCAGGAGAATGGCCTGAACCCAGGAGGCGGAGCTTGCAGTGAATGGAGATGGTGCCACTGCACTCCAACCTGGGCGACAGAGTGAGACTCTTGTCTCAAAAAAAAAAAAAAAAAAAAATATATATATATATATATATATATATATATTAAGCATTATTAGTATTATATTGTTTTAGGGCATCTGATTATCTGACTGGCCTAGCTTGAGTTCCAATATCCTTTTGGGAGAAACAGAGACAGATTTAGATGATTTTTAAAGCTCAATACACATTTTAACCAGAAGTCACTATTAATCATTAAAAATAAAAATTAGTCCTTTATTTGGATGCAAATTAATGCAGCACACAAAAAGATTGGAAAATGCAGATTAGATAAAAGGGAATAGTCTTAGTGTGCAAGACACAAAAGATGTTGAGCACAAGGGAAGCAGGAAATCAGAGTGAAAACACAATAATACCCCAGGAAACTGAGAGAAACCTTACTTAGAATGTTGGGTATTTCGTAACACTTGTCATGACTTGAGTCGGCTTGATCTAAATCTCAAAGGACAAGGTAACCTCAGCTAATATCTGGGCTAAGTTTTGACTAATTTTCTAAAACATCTATTATCTTGTTTACTTGCCTAAAATTCTCCAAGGAGTTCAAGTTGTACAAGTTTTAGTTATTTAATGTGATAATTTATATGATGAACTGTTTTAAAAATGGGAAAAATGTTATATAGAATGGGAACATATGACTTATGAGATTTTAACAGGTTAATAACTCTTTCAGGACAAGTTTATATTAAAAGTTCCTTTTATTCCCATTTATAAATGCCAGAAAGTGTATCTCACCAGATCTCATTTCAGAGCAGGACTAAAAAGAAGGTTATAGTGCACACCTTGTGTAAATGCTGCAGCAACAAACATATACAAAGTTGAGACCATGTTCTCAGGTGTTTGGAAAAAAATTTCCATAGAGAAAAGTAATTGTGAATGAAATAAATTCATTTCTTTCTCAGAAATATATATATCTTAGATTGTAAAATACTAAAGTACAGCACATGTACAATAAATTATATGTGTATAGCCTGATAAATTTTGCCAAACTTAATATATCAAACAACTGGTAAAGTTTCATACACAAAAAAAATTCTGTTAGAGTGATTCAGATTGCATTGACTTCATGGACCAGTGTGGGAATGATAGGCATTTTTACATCATTGAATCCTTCAATTCATGAACATTGCATATTTTTTTATTCAATTATACTGTACCTTATGTAGCAAAGTTAATTTTAGTTTTCTTTGGACAGATATGACACATTGTTTATTAGATAACAATTAGATACCTAGTTTCTAATTATGTATGGTTTTAAATGACATTTTTCAAAATTTAATTTTCTATTTTTTGGTAGAGTATATAGGAATCCTTTTATCATATTCATTCACCTTGTCAGGTTCACATACTAATTCACATAGGTTATTTCTAGAATTGTTTTTATTTTCTGTGTACAATCATTTGTGAATAGTGGCTTATTTCTTTTCTTTTTGCTTTATTTTACTGGCTAGAAAATAATACATGTTGTCTTTACCAATCTCAGGTAGAAAATCACACAGTGAAATAATTCAATAAATTACATGAAGTTTGTTGTAACTAGTATTGCATGCAGTTAGGAGAAGTGCAAAAAGGGGATGCTGAGTTAAGAGACAAGCAGAAGATCATGGACTTTGCAGCCCATACTAATTAGGTTTCCCTTGTAAATGCAGGGCAATTTGTTCATAATATAGCTAAATGGAGTCCACGATCTTGATTTTAGTAGTTCCACAATCTTTATTAATTAAGAGAATATTAAAACTCAAAAACTAAACATTCATCCTAGCTAATAAAGAAAAGGAAATAAAAGTGTACATATGAGAAGAAAAAATTAAATTATCTGTATCCACAGATGATAAGATTGTGCATGAAGAAAATCCGAAAGAACTGACTGACCCCCAAACTTCTTGAGCTAGTAAGCAATTATAGCAGGGTTGTAGGGTACAAGGTTAATATATGAAAGTTAATTACTTTCCTACATACTAGCAGCAGACCAGTGGAATTTGAAATTAAAAACATGATTTGGCCGGGCGCGGTGGCTCAAGCCTGTAATCCCAGCACTTTGGGAGGCCGAGACGGGCGGATCACGAGGTCAGGAGATCGAAACCATCCTGGCTAACATGGTGAAACCCCGTCTCTACTAAAAAATACAAAAAAAACTAGCCAGGCGAGGTGGCGGCCGCCTGTAGTCCTAGCTACTCGGGAGGCTGAGGCAGGAGAATGGCGTAAACCCGGGAGGCAGAGTTTGTAGTGAGCTGAGATCCGGCCACTGCACTCTGGCCTGGGCGACAGAGCGAGACTCCGTCTCAAAAAAAATAAAAATAAAAAAATAAAAACATGATTTCATTTATATTAGTATCCCCTAAAATGAAATACTTAGGTAAAAATCTAACAAATATACACAAGATCTGTATAAGGAAAACTACAGAATTCTAATGAAGGAAATCAAAGAACTAAATAAATATAGTAATATTCCATATTTATAGATGTGAAGAATTCATATTGTTAAAATGTCATTTCTTCTCAACTTGATCTTTAGATTCAACTCAATCCTAAGAAAAATGTCAACAAGTTATCTTGTGGATGTCAACAAACAGATTCTAAAGTTTATACGGAAAGCAAAAGACCCAGAATAGTCAACACAACATTGGAAGGGAAGAACAAAGCTGGAGGACTGACACTACCCATCTTTAAGGCTGGCTAGAAAGCTATAGTAATTGAGACATATAGTACTAGAGAAAGAACAGACAAATAGATCAGTGGAACAGGACAGTCCAGAAATAGACTCAAGGAAACAGAGTCAAATGTACTTTGAAAAAGATGAAAGGCAGTACAACAGAGCAAAGATAGTTTTGTAAAACAAATAGTGCTGGAACAAGTAAATGTCCACATAATTGATAAATAATTGATAAGGTAAACTTCATTAAAATTAAAACTTCTGTGAAAGACAATGTCAACAGAATGAGAAGACAAGCCACAGAATGGAAGAAAATATTTTTAGAAGCCATTATGTGATAAAAGACTGCTATTCAAAATATGCAAAGAAATCTTAAAACTCAACAATAAGAAAACAACCTAATTATAAAATGGGCCAAAGACCTTAACAGACACATCATCAAAGAAGATATGCAGATGAAAAATAATCATATGAAAATATTGCCCACATCATATCACATTAGGGAAACACAAATTTAAACAGCAATGAGATACCACTACATACCTAATAGAATGGCCAAACCCCAGGATGCTGATAACACCAAATGCTGCCAAGGATGTAGACTCTCAAGAACTCTTATTTGTTGCTGGTAGGAATGCAAAATAGTACATTCATTTTGGAAGAAAATGGCAATTTTTTGCAAAATAAAACATACTCTTGTTATATGACACAGCAATTGAACTCCTTCAAATCTACTCCCAAATAACTAAAAACATGTCCATATAAAAACCAGAGCATGAATGTTTACAGAAGTTTTATTCCTAATTGCTAAACCTTAGAATCAACCATGATATCCTTCAGTAGGTGAATGGATACATAAAGTATGGCACATCCAGACACTGGAATGCTATACAGGTTTAAAAAGAAATGAGCTATCAAGCTATGAAAACATAGGGAGGAATCTTAAATACACATTACCAAGTGAAAGACACCAATATGAAAAGGCTACATACTGTATGATTCCAAATATATGACACTCTGGAAGAAGCACTACTTTGAAAACAATGAAAAGATTAGTGGCCTTCAGTTTTGGGAGGACGGAGATAAATAAGTAGGGCACAGGATAATTTTTAGGGCATTGAACATACACTTGTGATACTATTATGATGGATGCATGCCATTATTCATTTTTCTAAACCTATAGAATACACAACCGCAAGAGTGAAGCCTAATGTAAACTATGGACAAGGGGTGGTTATGATGCATCAATGTAGATTTATCAATTATAATAAATGTAGCACTCTACTGGGGAAATGTTGATAATGGGGAAGGCTATGCATGTGTTCGGGGAGTGGGTATATCGTAAATCTCAGTATATTCCCCTTAATTTTGTTGTAAATCTAAAACTTCTCTAAAAAAATAAGATCTTTTTAAAAAGTAAACATTTAATAACATATTAACTTTACTGAGGGCATAGAATTTCCATATCCTTCATTACTGCCTCCCCACTTCTTAGCAAGGCGCCTGACACAATATTAGCATTCAATAAATACTTAAGAATGAATGATAAATGGATGTGAAATGAGAAAAATAAAGTGGAGGCTATGTTTTCCCATTCCTAGGCCTGATATATTTTTTCCATATAATAGTCAAAGTCAGACATTTAGCCTTCTTCCTAAGTCTTTTCTTAATTAAAGGTGACATCTCTGCTTGGCATATTTATATTACTTCTTTAAGAGTTTCTCGTGTTTTGTTTATTTTGTTGTGATACAGAGTCTCACCCTGTTGCCCAGGATGGGGTGCAGCAGTGGCACAAACATGGCTCACTGAAGCCTTGACCTCCTAGGCTCAAGCAATCCTCCCACCTCAGCCTCTCAAGTACCTGGGACTACTGGCATGCTCCACCATGCTCGGCTATTTTTAAGGGTGTTTTGTTTTGTTTTGTTTTGTTTTAGAGAGAGACAAGGTCTTACTATGTTGCCCAGGCTGATCTCAAACTCCTGGGTAAAAGGAAACCTCTGACCTCAGCCTCCCAAAATGCTGTGTTAACAGGTGAGTCATCGTACCTGGCCTCATGTTTTTTATACCACCAGCTGTTAATTCACAAGATCATCATTTAAGTTTGATATCTCAATTCATTTATATCTACAATATGTAAGCTAATTTCTAAATACTTCTTACTTCCTAATACATACCAACATGTATGAAAGCACATTTCTATTGATTGGTCCAGTTCATCCAGCGAAAGATGCTCTGGATCCTTTGATAATTTTAGACAGAGTACAACTTTTGGTACGTAACCCACACAATGCTTTTGATTCTCAATGGTTTCCAATCCTTTTTATTTTGATTCCTGTTCTTTTTTTTTTTTTTTTTTTCAATTGAGACATAATCTCACTCTGTCGCCCATGCTGGAGTGTAGTTGCGTGATCTTGGCTCTGCAACCTCTGCCTCCCGGGTTCAAGCAATTCTCTTCCTCAGCCTCCCTAGCAGCTGGGATTATAGGTTGTTTTTAATTTGAGCAAAACAGTTTGGGTGTTAGAAAGAGGACTTCTCGCTCAATATTCTTTCTAAACTGCTGCATCTAACTTTATCATAATCACTGCAACTCTGTGACATATTTATTCAATTATCAATATAATTCAATTCCAATATTTAATGCAGCCCCAGATATATCCAATTCTAGGTAAACTATACAACTATTGTGCATGTATGTGTGTGTGTGTACACATAGGTGTGTGTATATATTTCTTTATTCAGTCATCTAAATTTCAACATATGTGGTAGCTTGCCTTGTTCATTAGCCACTTGATAATATGGATATAGAGATGTGTTAATTTGCTGAGGAGACACTGAGGTACAGTGGAGTTGGGTGCTATGTCCATGCATAAAATAGCTTATTCTTGGAGTCAATCTCAGTTTTAACAATTTCTTGTCCAACTCTCTTTCTGTTCCAGCTTCTGAAAGGCCCATAATGTCATAACCATTGATGTGAAATGGATATCAAGATAAAACTCCATTATTTAATAACCTAAAAATATAAACCATTTTTCAGAAGCTAAATGAATTAAGTAGTCTTATAAATTATTAATCTCTAAAGAACAGTAAAAAAGAACACTAAGAATTTTAAAATACTTTGTGCCAGAAAAAGTTGTTTTGAGCTCTTCTATTAATCCATCCACCTTAATCTTTTAAACAAGAGATAATCATTCATCTGTTCATTCATCAATATCTATGATTGCAGATTCAATCATGGAAAAGCCTGTCTTTTGTTTTTTGGGTAACTTTAAGCTGATGGAGTAAATGAGGTATGCATATAAATAACACTGTTGCAGGACATCTCATGTTAAAGATTGAAAATTGCACATATAAAGTAAAAATGAAAGTTGAAGACAATAATTAAAAAGATTAAGAATGGTTTCCTGAAAAAGAAAATGTTTGATGTGGTTCTTAAAGAAAGAACCAAACTAAAAATTCCAGCAAAGGGAAAAGAACATAGTAAGCAGAGAGAGTCTCCAAGTAAAGTCACGTCAGCAAAAATACAAGAATTCCATTTCCAGAGTTTTTGTTTCAATATGTCTAGAGTCGGGCCTGAGAATTTTCATACCTAACAAGTCATGGTGCTGCTGGTCCAAAGATTACACTTAGAGAAGAATTGCTCCAAAGTAGGTTTTCCCTTGGTGTGGTCAGATGGTTGCTGGGAATCCTGGGACTACCCTGTTTGTTGGTATCTGGATCACATGTCCAGCCCAAACTAATCGTTAAAGCCTGGATGTTTTAGATGGTCAGGCTTGGATCATATGCTCAGACCTGTATCTGAAGACAAGGTCATATGGACTGAGGAAAGCAAAGACCCACAAAGGATATTTTGGATACTATTACAGAAGAAGGCTGGAGGGCAGCACTGGGCAAACACAAACATCACATATTCACCAATGTCCTCTAATTCACAGCTCGACTTTGATTTGAGGAGTAGGATGGTTAAGGACATCAGAAAGAATTTCACAGAGAAAAGGGTCGAAACAGAACATGCAAAACGACAAAGGTAAAAATAATCAAGGTGGGGTGTGAGATATATTGTTCCAAAGTAATTTATTATCTACTTAAAAAAGAAACTGTGCCATTTCTGACAACATGAATTAATCTGGAGGACATTATGCTAAGTGAAATAAGCCAGGCACAGAGAGACAAATGCTGCATGGCTTCTCTTATACGTGGAATCTAAAGTGATGAAACACACAGAAGCAGAGAGTAGAATGGTGACTACAAGGGACTGGAAGGAAGGAGAAATGGGGGTATGCGTGAGAAGGTACAAAGTTTCAGTTATGTAAAATAAACATCTGGCAATCTGTACAACATAGATTACATGCCTGGTGATTAGCAATACTCTAATTAATAATATTGTATTAAATGCTTTAAAATTTGCTAAGAGGGTAGATCTTATGTCAAGTGCTCATACCCCAAAAAGAAAAAAATAAATTTGTTTTTAGAAACAGCAATAAATGGGGCTGGGGGAAATTTGTGAAGATACTAGATAAGATTATGGCACTGATAATGACAATGGTCTGATGACCTCACAGGAATACACGTATCTCCAAACACATTATATTGTATATGCTAAATATTTACAGCTTTAGTACATCAATCATACCTTAACAAAGCAGCTAAAACTTTATTATTTAAGTGGGGAAGCTTTTAGGAATTAAAGGGAGCGTCATTAACAACAACATCAGGACAATAGGTGAAACCAGAAACTGTCCTATACAAACCAGAACTTATGGTTATCTCAATCATGGATTTTGGGGGAGTGGAGAGAATTAAAACTAAAAATATCTGCTGGAACATGTTCAAAAAGAAAACAATGTCTTGCTGAGTGGTTTAGAATTTGTGTTCTGGACAAAGCATTTTCATCATCATTCCTATCTTATAGATGGGGTTAGTGAAGTGAGAGAATTACTGCTCATAGGCATGTCAGAGTGGACATTGATGTAACCTAGTGGACATCTATGTTTAACCACTTAGATGACTTTGACACTAGACTTCAGCCTTTAAGCTTCTCTGATTTATATTTTAAATATAAATGTCTTAGAGTCAGAGACTGTCAATGGGGTTTGATGGGCCATTTTGGGCCATTTTGATTATTTATAGTTTTTGATAATTAATTTGCATAAACATTTATTTTTATCAGCATATTTAATTAGTTTGACCACAATCTGAATCCTGAGGAACAAAGTGAAAAAATTTTAAATCCTTTAGATGACTTACCTGAGCTCAGTTTCCATCATGCCAAAATCTATTTGTCCTTCGGGCCCTATGGTCATTATATATACACCTGCTTATACCCTAGACAGCATTTTAAAGCAATTTTCATTGAATAGTATATGATACTAAGTGCACTCATGTTAATATATGTTATCACAAAATGTATTGTTATTACTATATATATCATGTATATATATCTATAGATATGTCATATATAGATATAGATATAGATATATATCCCTGTCAATAATAACTTTAAGTGACTGGAAACTTTACTGAAATGTGGCATTTTGACTTCAAAATGTAATGGTGTCCATCATACCTTGGAAGAGTATATACATTTTCAAAACTCTTCAACGTATAAAAAACCACAGTGATTGAAAGGAAACTACTGCTATTTTTTGCAAATTACTTGCTGAAAATGTAGTTTAGTATCAACGTGTTGCTCAGCTGAAGAAGGGCAGCATCCACTTTGTGTTCTATGTGAGTAGAAATCACATAATCGTACAACATGGTTGATCCTCAGTTACATTCAAAATTTCCCAAAAGGTATAGCTCTTTATTGCAGATGCTGGGTTCTTTTTGGTTTTTACATTTTATTAGTCACTATTACAACAAAATGTTCTTTATAAAGCTTTTTATAAATCTAGAAAATAGTCTTCCTTGGCAAAAATGATTTCTGCTAGTCTAAGTGGAGCAAGCTCTAAGAACCCTGGATGTTGATCTGAATTATTTCGTAAGCATCCTTTCCAGAAACACATTGACAAAGGTCCCAGAATGCCTGGATGGCCCTGAGACCACAGTCTCCCCATGAGACTGTGATAAAGTTACTCATTTTTACAGCATTAACTTGAGAAGTTATAGGAAAATACGTTTTCTTCTTTGAACTCACAGTTAGCTATACAACAGCAATAGATAGAAAGCTCCCATTTGCTGGCGGAGGAGTGTCCTACCAACAACAACAAAAAACAAAACAAAAAAAAAACGTGTGGAGGAAAAAAATACAAAACACTACAACATACTAAAGCACACTTGAATTTTCAGCCTGTGAAAATTTAGTGTCCAAACACAGGTAAAATGGTTTCCAAATAAATTGACCATCTGAGGGATGTTTTCCACACATTTTAGTGCTATTGGAAATGGATAATTTGAGAACAAGTGGGGAAAACAAAGGAATAATTCTTTAAGCAGGCATGTTCTCTTGTAATCTTGCCCTTGTGAAAAACTGCCCGCAAGCATGTTTAAGGGCTTATTGTTCTGTTTTCTGTGTGTATGAGGTATGATCACGCATCTGGGGAATGAGTTATAGAATGGAAAATGTTCCCTGGCCTGAGACTACAGACAGAGCTGTTCTGGCATTGCTTTGGCTCAGTGACAACATGGTAAAATTCCTCTTAGTGCAGCAGTGGTGGAGTCTCAATTTTTCTCAAGCAACAAGATAAAAATTATTCTAGTTTGCACACCTTGCTTCATCTATCTTATGTTTGACCAAAAAAATCACAAAAGCAACTTGTATATTGAATTGCATAATAATTTTTAAACATTATTTCTAAATGTATTTATTTGCCTCTAAATGCTATTCAATATCTAGCTCAGCAAACAAGTAAAACACATGTGAATATTTGTATCACTGTCCAAAAGACATAGATGAGCAGCAAGGAAATAAATGCCATGACGTTTTACTTGGCTACAGGTTTGTTGATTGTGGACAGATGTTTAATAGGTTTTCATTTTCTTTCCTTTTTTAAAAAATAATACTATATCTCAATTATTTGGAGATGATTTATCCAGTTGTCAACACCTTTAATCTAATTTCCTAAAGCTTGGTCTAGATTGTTACTGGGTGGTGTTACTGGGTAGTGTGTAGAAAAGCATGAGGAAGTTTCAGCATAAATCTGCTAGTTTTCTATTGTTACTACTTGAGTAACTTTAGTGGAAGAGAAAAATATGCATGTACTGACACATTTATGAAAATGGTACATTGTAATGTGTCTCAAGAGTGAATTGATTTTTTGTAACTTAGTTTCTAAAATGCTCAAGAGATCCTACTTTGTTTTATTTAGACATGCTTTTCAAAAATTGCTTAGACAAAATGTTAATTTTCATCAGGTTTGTCAAAAACAGCTCACTTTCTTCTACTTGGAATGCTGCTTTCTTGGTTTCTGGAAAATGTTTCTTCATTAATATATTTCTTGAGATATGTTAATTTAAATAAAATTAAATTTAAAAATGCAAATTTAATTTTAAGAAATTTCAAATAATTTTTAAAAATAGAAAAAAGAAAATAATTTTATCATGTAAACCTCATCCTTTTGCATTTCACATCAGACATATTATCATAGTGTGATGCCTGGAACATTTTAAGAATACTTTGGAATTAAAAAATTTATTCGCTAGGAAAATTTATTTTTTACTGATTGATTGATTGATTGATTGAGACAGAGTCTCAGTCTTTTGCCCTCACCCAGGCTGGAGTGCAATGGTGCAATCTTGGCTCTCTGCAGCCTCCACCTCCTGGGCTCACGCAATCCTCCAATCTCCACTTCCCAAGTAGCTGGGACTACAGGTTTGCACCACCATCCCCAGCTAATTGTCTTTGTGCGTGTGTGTGCGTGTGTGTGTTTGTGTGTAGAAGTGGGATTTCACCATGTTGCCCAGGCTGGTCTTGAAGTCCTGGGCTCATGTAATCCACTGTCTCAGCCTCCTAATATACTGGGATTACAGGCATGAGCCATCGCACCCAGTTGGAAAATTTAAATTTCTATAGTATTTACACAAACTTATGAAACAAGAGAACTCTAATTTTCTAAAATCAAGAGCTAACTTGAAAGCAAAGAGAAAACAATTTATTGTTTGCCAAAGTTGTAATAATGTTTGACTGTGGTATGATTAACAGAATTGAGTAATGAATTAGTTTATGTTAGATGATTTTGCATAATTATTTACCCTGCTGTTTTACTGGTTTGTTTTACTTTACATAATATGATGATTAAAACTGTGATTTGACAGTATCTTTTAAAATTTAGGTATTTGGCTAACCACTAGCTTGTATCTTAATCTAAAAGACCCTGTATTGACGTTCTCTTTGGTCATAAATTCTCCTTAATTTATTAGATTACTAAGTTTGAAATATCGACATTAAATTTCATAAGCTGAGGGGCGGAGCAAGATGGCCGAATAGGAACAGCTCCAGTCTTCAACTCCCAGCGCGAGCGACACAGAAGACCGGTGATTTCTGCATTTTCAACTGAGGTACTGGGGTCATCTCTCTAGGGAGTGCCGGACAATCGGTGCTGGTCAGCTGCTGCAGCCTGACCAGCGTGAGCTGAAGCAGGGCGAGGCATGCCTCACCTGGAAGCGCAAGGGGGAAGGAAATCCTTTTCCTAGCCAGGGGAACTGAGACACACAACACCTGGAAAATCGGGTAACTCCCACCCCAATACTGCGCTTTAAGGAAACAGGCACACCAGGAGAATATATCCCATACCTGGCCGGGAGGGTCCCACGCCCACGGAGCCTCCCTCACTGCTAACACAGCCGTCTGCGGCGATCTATCCGCAAGGCAGCAGCGAGGCTGGGGGAGGGGCGCCCGCCATTGCTGAGGCTTAAGTAGGTAAACAAAGACGCTGGGAAGCTCGAACTGGGTGGAGCTCACAGCAGCTCAAGGAAGCCTGCCTGTTTCTGTAGACTCTACCTCTGCGGACAGCGCACAGCTGCAGTCCATTAGGGGAAAGAGCGGGGCCGTGGCAGACGCGAACGACTCTGTCTGACAGCTTTGGGGAGAGCCGTGGATCTCCTAACGCGGAGGTTGAGATCTGAGAACGGACAGACTGCCTGCTCAGGTGGGTCCCTGACCCCTGAGTAGCCTAGCTGGGAGACATCCCCCACTAGGGGCAGTCTGACACCCCACACCTCACAGGGTGGAGTCACCCCTGAGAGGAAACTTCCAAAGAAAGAATCAGACAGGTACACTCGCTGTTCAGCAATATTCTATCTTCGGCAACCTCTGCTGCTGACACCCAGGCAAACAGGGTCTGGAGTGGACCTCAAGCAATCTCCAACAGACCAACAGACAGTCCTTCTGACTGTCAGAAGGAAAACTATCAAACAGGAAGGACACCTATACCAAAACCCCATCAGTACGTCACCATCATCAAAGACCAGAGACAGATAAAACCACAAGATGGGGAAGAAGCAGGGCAGAAAAGCTGGAAATTCAAAAAATAAAGCGCATCTCCTCCTGCAAAGGAGCGCAGCCCATCGCCAGCAACGGATCAAAGCTGGTCAGAGAATGACTTTGACGAGATGAGAGAAGAAGGCTTCAGTCCATCAAACCTCTCAGAGCTAAAGGAGGAATTACGTACCCAGCGCAAAGAAACTAAAAATCTTGAAAAAAAAGTGGAAGAATTGACAGCTAGACTAATTAATGCAGAGAAGATCATAAACGAAATGACAGAGATGAAAACCATGACACGAGAAATACGTGACAAATGCACAAGCTTCAGTAACCGACTCGATCAACTGGAAGAAAGAGTATCAGCGATTGAGGATCAAATGAATGAAATGAAGCGAGAAGAGAAACCAAAAGAAAAGAAGAAAAAGAAATGAACAAAGCCTGCAAGAAGTATGGGATTATGTAAAAAGACCAAATCTACGTCTGATTGGGGTGCCTGAAAATGAGGGGGAAAATGGAACCAAGTTGGAAAACACTCTTCAGGATATCATCCAGGAGAACTTCCCCAACCTAGTAGGGCAGGCCAACATTCAAATTCAGGAAATACAGAGAACGCCACAAAGATACTCCTCCAGAAGAGCAACTCCAAGACACATAATTGCCAGATTCACCAAAGTTGAAATGAAGGAAAAAATCTTAAGGGCAGCCAGAGAGAAAGGTCGGGTTACCCACAAAGGGAAGCCCATCAGACTAACAGCAGACCTCTCGGCAGAAACTCTACAAGCCAGAAGAGAGTGGGGGCCAATATTCAACGTTCTTAAAGAAAAGAATTTTCAACCCAGAATTTCATATCCAGCCAAACTAAGCTTCATCAGTGAAGGAGAAATAAAATCCTTTACAGATAAGCAAATGCTTAGAGATTTTGTCACCACCAGGCCTGCCTTACAAGAGACCCTGAAGGAAGCCCTAAACATGGAAAGGAACAACCGGTACCAGCCATTGCAAAAACATGCCAAAATGTAAAGAACATCGAGGCTAGGAAGAATTGCATCAACTAACGAGCAAAATAACCAGTTAATATCATAATGACAGGATCAAGTTCACACATAACAATATTAACCTTAAATGTCAATGGACTAAATGCTCCAATTAAAAGACACAGACTGGCAAACTGGATAAAGAGTCAAGACCCATCAGTCTGCTGTATTCAGGAGACCCATCTCACATGCAGAGACATACATAGGCTCAAAATAAAGGGATGGAGGAAGATCTACCAAGCAAATGGAGAACAAAAAAAGCAGGGGTTGCAATCCTAGTCTCTGATAAAACAGACTTTAAACCATCAAAGATCAAAAGAGACAAAGAAGGCCATTACATAATGGTAAAGGGATCAATTCAACAGGAAGAGCTAACTCTCCTAAATATCTATGCACCCAATACAGGAGCACCCAGATTCATAAAGCAAGTCCTTAGAGACCTACAAAGAGACTTAGACTCCCATACAATAATAATGGGAGACTTCAACACTCCACTGTCAACATTAGACAGATCAACGAGACAGAAAGTTAACAAGGATATCCAGGAATTGAACTCATCTCTGCACCAAGCGGACCTAATAGACATCTATAGAACTCTCCACCCCAAATCAACAGAATATACATTCTTCTCAGCACCACATCGCACTTATTCCAAAATTGACCACATAATTGGAAGTAAAGCACTCCTCAGCAAATGTACAAGAACAGAAATTATAACAAACTGTCTCTCAGACCACAGTGCAATCAAACTAGAACTCAGGACTAAGAAACTCAATCCAAACCGCTCAACTACATGGAAACTGAACAACCTGCTCCTGAATGACTACTGGGTACATAACGAAATGAAGCAGAAATAAAGATGTTCTTTGAAACCAATGAGAACAAAGATACAACATACCAGAATCTCTGGGACACATTTAAAGCAGTGTGTAGAGGGAAATTTATAGCACTAAATGCCCACAAGAGAAAGCAGGAGAGATCTAAAATGGACACTCTAACATCACAATTAAAAGAACTAGAGAGGCAAGAGCAAACACATTCAAAAGCTAGCAGAAGGCAAGAAATAACTAAGATCAGAGCAGAACTGAAGGAGATAGAGACACAAAAAACCCTCCAAAAAATCAATGAATCCAGGAGTTGGTTTTTTGAAAAGATCAACAAAATTGACAGACCGCTAGCAAGACTAATAAAGAAGAAAAGAGAGAGGAATCAAATAGTCGCAATAAAAAATGATAAAGGGGATATCACCACCGACCCCACAGAAATACAAACAACCATCAGAGAATACTATAAATGCCTCTACGCAAATCAACTAGAAAATCTAGAAGAAATGGATAATTTCCTGGACACTTACACTCTCCCAAGACTAAACCAGGAAGAAGTTGAATCCCTGAATAGACCAATAGCAGGCTCTGAAATTGAGGCAACAATTAATAGCCTACCCACCAAAAAAAGTCCAGGACCAGATGGATTCACAGCTGAATTCTACCAGAGGTACAAGGAGGAGCTGGTACCATTCCTTCTGAAACTATTTCAATCAATAGAAAAAGAGGGAATCCTCCCTAACTCTTTTTATGAGGCCAACATCATCCTGATACCAAAGCCTGGCAGAGACACAACAAAAAAGAGAATTTTAGACCAATATCCCTGATGAACATCGATGCAAAAATTCTCAATAAAATACTGGCAAACCGGATTCAGCAGCACATCAAAAAGCTTATCCACCATGATCAAGTGGGCTTCATCCCTGGGATGCAAGGCTGGTTCAACATTCGCAAATCAATAAACGTAATCCAGCATATAAACAGAACCAAAGACAAGAACCACATGATTATCTCAATAGATGCAGAAAAGGCTTTTGACAAAATTCAACAGCCTTTATGCTAAAAACGCTCAATAAATTCGGTATTGATGGAACGTACCTCAAAATAATAAGAGCTATTTATGACAAACCCACAGCTAATATCATACTGAATGGGCAAAAACTGGAAAAATTCCCTTTGAAAACTGGCACAAGACAGGGATGCCCTCTCTCACCACTCCTATTCAACATAGTGTTGGAAGTTCTGGCTAGGGCAATCAGGCAAGAGAAAGAAATCAAGGGTATCCAGTTAGGAAAAGAAGAAGTCAAATTGTCCCTGTTTGCAGATGACATGATTGTATATTTAGAAAACCCCATTGTCTCAGCCCAAAATCTCCTTAAGCTGATAAGCAACTTCAGCAAAGTCTCAGGATACAAAATTAATGTGCAAAAATCACAAGCATTCTTATACACCAGTAACAGACAAGCAGAGAGCCAAATCAGGAATGAACTTCCATTCACAATTGCTTCAAAGAGAATAAATACCTAGGAATCCAGCTTACAAGGGATGTAAAGGACCTCTTCAAGGAGAACTACAAACCACTGCTCAGTGAAATCAAAGAGGACACAAACAAATGGAAGAACATACCATGCTCATGGATAGGAAGAATCAATATCGTGAAAATGGCCATACTGCCCAAGGTTATTTATAGATTCAATGCCATCCCCATCAAGCTACCAATGAGTTTCTTCACAGAATTGGAAAAAACGGCTTTAAAGTTCATATGGAACCAAAAAAGAGCCCGCATTGCCAAGACAATCCTAAGTCAAAAGGACAAAGCTGGAGGCGTCACGCTACCTGACTTCAAACTATACTACAAGGCTACAGTAACCAAAACAGCATGGTACTGGTACCACAACAGAGATATAGACCAATGGAACAGAACAGAGTCCTCAGAAATAATACCACACATCTACAGCCATCTGATCTTTGACAAACCTGACAAAAACAAGAAATGGGGAAAGGATTCCCTATTTAATAAATGGTGCTGGGAAAATTGGCTAGCCATAAGTAGAAAGCTGAAACTGGATCCTTTCCTTACCCCTTATACGAAAATTAATTCAAGATGGATTAGAGACTTAAATGTTAGACCTAATACCATAAAAACCCTAGAAGAAAATCTAGGTAGTACCATTCAGGACATAGGCATGGGCAAGGACTTCATGTCTAAAACACCAAAAGCAACGGCAGCAAAAGCAAAAATTGACACATGGGATCTAATTAAACTAAAGAGCTTTTGCACAGCAAAAGAAACTACCATCAGAGTGAACAGGCAACCTACAGAATGGGAGAAAATTTTTGCAACCTACTCATCTGACAAAGGGCTAATATCCAGAATCTACAAAGAACTCAAACAAATATACAAGAAAAAAACAAACAACCCCATCAAAAAGTGGGCAAAGGATATGAACAGACATTTCTCAAAAGAAGACATCCATACAGCCAACAGACACATGAAAAAATGCTCATCATCACTCGCCATCAGAGAAATGCAAATCAAAACCACAATGAGATACCATCTCACACCAGTTAGAATGGCAATCATTAAGAAGTCAGGAAACAACAGGTGTTGGAGAGGATGTGGAGAAATAGGAACACTTTTACACTGTTGGTGGGATTGTAAACTAGTTCAACCATTATGGAAAACAGTATGGCGATTCCTCAAGGATCTAGAACTAGATGTACCATATGACCCAGCCATCCCACTACTGGGTATATACCCAAAGGATTATAAATTACTCTACTACAAAACACATGCACACGTATGTTTATTGCGGCACTATTCACAATAGCAAAGACTTGGAATCAACCCAAATGTCCAACTTGACAGACTGGATTAAGAAAATGTGGCACATATACACCATGGAATACTATGCAGCCATAAAAAGGATGAGTTTGCGTCCTTTGTAGGGACATGGATGCAGCTGGAATCCATCATTCTTAGCAAACTATCACAAGAAGAGAAAACCAAACACCGCATGTTCTCACTCATAGGTGGGAACTGAATAATGAGATCACTTGGACTCGGGAAGGGGAACATCACACACTGGGGCCTATCATGGGGAGGGGGGAGGAGGGAGGGATTGCATTGGGGAGTTATACATGATATAAACGTCATGCACATGTACCCTAGAACTTAAAGTATAATAAAAAAAAATAAATAAATAAATAAATAAATTTCATAAGCTGAAACATTAAGGAGGTAATTTTTTTCTCTCTCTAGGTAGTTTTTGAAGTTGGGGAAATTGTATGAAACCAGTCTCTGTGACTGATCAACCTGTACTTCTCTGGTTTGCATATGTAATGGATGTTCTCTTAAAATAATACGCATGTAAAATATAGCAATTTTTAATAGAGAGACGTGTTCTAATATTTACTTTGTGTTTCAAATTATGTTAAACTGTTACATCTCTCTTATTTCTTTTTTCTTTTTCTCTTATTTTTTCTTTAGGCTTGCTCTCCTTTTTAAAATTGTATATGTAATATCAGCTGTATGGGGGTTTGAAAAAGTCGGGTTAATATTGAACAATTTCACCGTTAAAAACAAGAAAGAAACCCTGGATGCTTCTCAGTCTTTGGTAACAGAAAAACTTGCAGCATTTTCATTTTTTAGGGAAAGAGTCATGAACTCTGTTTTGTAGGTAACCTGGAAAAGGGTGTTTTTATTAAATAAATGGTCAAGACAGGGATATTAGGTCACTGACATCAATGCCTGTTTGCATTACTTTTGTGAAAAAAAAGTTGTTGATACCAAAATTGGCACATAATCCAAAAAAAGTCAAACAATTTAATATTTTGATGTGTGCTACAACAGTGATGAATAATTTGAGTTTGTCCACATTACCAAAATAATAAAAAATCCTTCAAAATTATTAATGTATTAGATATCTTTCTGGGTTTTAAGATTATGTTTCCTTTTAGTGCACTAGCAAACACATAGATTTATTCATTCATATTTGTGTTTACCTATAAGACTTCTATATAATATTGTTCATAGTAAAGTGTATTTTGCATCTTTTTTCTTACAAATATTGAGCAACAGCAAATTCTTTTAAGTGTGTGCATTTTTTAAGTATAAAGCCATGATTAATATCTTTCTCAAACTTGTCTTAATTTTGTGCAAAATTCAAATATGTATCTGGATTTCACAATAGCATTCCTTTTACCTCATTCTGTCAGGTCAACTTTGTACAAACTAACTCCTTTCCTTAGCTTCAAAATATTAAAACTCAAATGACCCTGGATAGTACTATAGGTCATTTACTAATTATATATACAAACATAGTCATTATTTTTTAAAGCAGAACTTCCATGAGCTTCTGTTTCTGGTTGAGAATTAAATCTGTGTATCATTTGATATTGCAAAGTCAGAAATGATGTTATATTCTCTATAATTTAGGCTATCTCATTAGATGTAAAACTGCCTTTAACATTTGTTAATCTAATTATCTGCTTTGTCAAAATATGTAGTGGTCAGTCTACTTTTATTTGTAGTTTTTGGTGATGTTACTTCCTACCTCCCTCATTGTGTTTATAATAAATGTACGATTTGTGTACAGCAAAAGACCATCAATATCTTCCTACTCAACAAAGTTTAGTCTAGAATTGCTTGCTGTAAACAAAGATGAGAAAAGGACACTTTGTTTACTCAGGAATGTGGTCTAGTGTCTGAAGTTTTGCTTTTATGAGCTTAAAATTTTTTTTCAAATAAATTCATGTTTTATAAAAATACTTTAGATATTCTTTGTGATAGCTCAGTGTTACCTAAGGCATACATTTAATTTTGAATTCTTATAAATATTCTACATCATAAGTGATGTAGAAAATCTATCTGAACTACACAGTAGTGACTGTGGTAGTAGTGGTGATAGTAGTGATGGTAATAATAATTTCACTTATACCCATACCTAGTTTTAAAAGCAATTTTGTTGTGTGAGATAGAATAGTAAGACAATGGCATACCTACTTTCAGGGGAAAAAAAAAATACCTTCATATAGCAAATAACGTACAAGCCCAAACTGAATGGTAAAGCGAGTGCCGAGTAAATATCATAGACATATGAGGAACATAGAAATGTAAAGAACAAGGAGCTTGAGTCAGGCGCACCTTTATGCCAGTGGTGTGAGTTGCATTGGCAGTGTTTTATATGAAGTGAGCAATAATGGAAAATCCTAGACACATGCATGGATTCAGAATGGTAAAGACTCTAGGATTTGAGAGTCTTTTTATGGGACTGCAAGAAAGAGTGAATACAGGGAAAATAGATTAAACAAGCATTCTGAATAGCTTGAACTTTCTTCTCAAGCAATGGGAAGACAAACTACCACTTACTGGAAATCCGCTATGTTTTCAAGCTTTGTGCTATGCACTTTGTGTGTATTATTTCCTTTTATTTTAACAACAATCCTTTTAGGTAGATAGAAAAATGACATGAAGAGAAATAGAATAGCTTCACTTACACAAATGTATTCATTGTGTTAGAGAAATAAAATGGAAAGCATATATTCTGAATATGTCTGAGGGTTTAGTTATTTTCATTTATACTTTCCCACATTTTAGTCATGTATTTACATTGTGGTGAATAGACTCCATGTTCTAGATACTGAGCTGCAACTTACGGTGGTAAGTAGTTGAACTGGTTGTCAAATGAAGTTATTTGTGTTCCAGTCTCTGTGCCACAGAGGTTCTCAGAGGCAGTAGGTCTGTCATCAAAAAAATGGCAGTGTGAAAGCCCTCTTATGTCACCATCTTAGATTTTGTTCAAGAGAATGGAAACTAAGAAACTGAGATGCTGACTTTGCCAGAGTCATAGAGCCAGGAAATGATAGATGTTTAACAGCTCCCTTTCCCAAAACAACCTTGAATAGTCCACCAGATGGCTGGCATCAAGGTTCAAGTATGTTTGACTTGGGCTGCCTTTCTGATGCTACTGTGCAGTTCTCATTTTTCTGGCCTTACTTTGTTATTTGATATAGAGACACAAACTAAAGCTTGAAAAGCCCAGCGAAGTAAATAAAAAGCATTACTGTTTCTATTTCCAACTTCCCTTATATATTAAAAATATTCAGCTTAACTTCTAAAGCCAGAGTATTGTTCATTCAGGTAGAGCCATTTCTCCTGGAGGCTAAGACAGAAGATAGTTGCAGAATGGTTGGACAATTAAAGATGGAGTTAATCATTCTCTTTTCATTAGAAAGCACATTGCTACATGTCTAAGAAAACAGCAATTTTTAAAAGCCCTATTTTGTCAATTAGCATAAAATGTGGTATTTCCCTAGTTTACTAAGTCATAAGAAACTCAATTTTTATTACTCTTTTGATATTTTTTCCATAACTATATATATATATATTTTTGCCATCACTAGGAATGCATATTTGAAGGGAATACATACCCACATTAAATAATCTTATCTGTGAAAGAAGGATAGTAAGCAGCAAAATTGACTAGTAGGCAGCTATTCTGAATAGCTGCATAGTACCTCAGGAAATATTTAATAATTGGAGGCTTAAATATTCTAGCACTTCCTTTAAGGTCTCAAGTTAAGAAGGATCACTAAATTTCTGTGTCTTGAGCAACTGAATATGAAGTAGAAATTTATGAGGTGAACAGGAAGTAAACACAGTCATTTTAGGGCTCAAGTAACTTATTGGTTGTGTTATCTGGAGAAAGTCCTAGTTTTCTCATTTGTTAAAAACAAGTAGTATAAAAATATGTGTTCTATTTAATTCGTTGGTTTGGTATAGAATTTTGTTAAATGTTAGAAAAAGCAAAAGGTTTTTGAAAACTCTAGAACTTATTACAAATAAACACTGTTTTTAAAATGTATCACTCCTGGTTATTATCAATGTTACTTCCTACCCTTTTGGTTCCCAACTTTTACTGTTATTTTTCAGAATGTAGCATTTCAAGTCTGAGGCTCCTTCATGAAAATGTGGAATGGGGGCTTGTCTGAAATACCTACCGAGCACTTGCTAGTGTTGAGTGCACAGTACTCTCCGTGAGGCTGCCCATCATCTCTCAGGGGAAGCCAGAGTGACGGCATCTCAGATCCACACTGTCCTTGAGCAGGGAAGTTGGGGTCCAGTCACAGCTCCTGTACTTCTCAGTGTGCTCACCACCTCTCTAGGGTTTCACTTCCTTCCATGACAAAAAAGAGGAAGGTTGAAATAGCTGATCAATAAGCTTCTTTCGATTGTTAAACCCCATGTTACTGTGAACCACAGCTGGAGATGATGATCTTGGGATGCTGAGTAAAGTGTTTTAAAACATACATTTAAAAGTTAAAAGTAGAAGTTTTGAACAAATAACTAAGCCAAGACTTCATTACTTTTTGCTGTAGATTTTCCATTTTCATACTTTGTATTACATTGAAGTGAAGGAAACTTCAACACAAGTAGGTGTGTAGAAGGCCATCTGAGGGAAGATTAAAGTTATGTATTTATTTATCTATTTATTATTTTTTGAGATAGGGCCTTGGTCTGTCACCCAGGCTGGAATGCAGTGGTGCAATCATGGCTCACTCTAGCCTCAATCTCTCATGCTCAAGCGATCCTCCAACCTCAAACTCCTGAGTAGGTGGGACTACAGGTGCACATCACCACATCTGGCTAGTTTTTATATTTTTTTGTGGAGACAGGGTTTCACCATGTAGCCCAGACTGATCTTTAACTACTGGACTGAAGCAATCTGCCTACCTTGGCCTCCCAAAGTGCTGGCCGCACTACAGACTGTACCTGGCCAAGCCTAAATTTTTAGAAAATGTAAGTTAAAATACCTTATTTTAAAAGATTGTATATATTTTACAAGTTTCTCAGAACATTTAATCAATATAGTTTTTTTATACTGATATTTAAGAAAATAAAAAAATGGTGACTGAGAGCTTGAAATGTGGAATCAGAGACTGGAGTTAAATATTGGCTCCATCCAGTTTTATCACTTACAGCCACATGGATTTGGTCAGTTTTTCCAACTTCTTTCAGCCCTAGTTTCTCATCAGTAAAATGAGAATAATTTAGCATGTAACTCATAGGGTAGTTATGAAGATTAAATGAGAATATGTGTAAAGAACAAAGTGGAGGTAGCAGTGAATATGTGAATGTGCTATAACTATTCATATGACTAAGGATAATTTGACTGATATTAACAGTATTTAGAATTGTAAAATTTAGAAATAACATTCCAAAGTTAAATAGCATATTGATGAAAAATATGATAACCTCCTTTTTATGTACTACATTCCAATCTTTTGGATTGCTATCCCATCTTGCATTGATCACTCTTCAAAAGTCTCTCCATAGCTTACAGAGGTTTTATAGGGACTTAAGACCAGAGAATGTACTAATGTATAAAGTAAAGAATTGTTCTGGATCAGAAGGAAAAAAAAAGAAATTTATTGTGCCTTTCCTTAGTTCTACTACTGTTTTTGTTTGCTTTAATGGATGAAATGGAACTGTGATTATAATTAAGTAAAATGGATATTGAAATAAATATTACCTTCAGAATATAAATGGTAGAAAAGGCTCTAAATACAAAGTTGCATCTGCAAGAAGTGAGAGGTTATAAGTATGTTGTTAGATCACCTATAATGTCTGCTTTAGGCACCTAGTTCTTGCAGTCTTACATTGAAATACACACATACAGAGACGATATAAACAAGTCATTATGAAGCTTTTAATCCAAAGAGAGAGATACACACAGAAATAATTAAAGGATTGCCTAAATAAAGGACTAGATAATGTGCTATTGGACTAAACTGATGGAACTTCTGAATTCTTTTTCAGAAGATGGAGAAAGGAGGCTTTCCAGGTGTTAACATTACATTCTAGAGTGAAGAAAATAATGTGTAGAATTGTGTAGTTCCTTGTGTGGGTACAGAATTTTGGGGAAAGCAGCTGTTCAAGAATAAGTCCTGATATTTTCTGTATATGTTCATAACTTAACATGCACTTACATTGTTGCTTAATCCTCACACATATTTGTGAATTATTATTATTATTTTAAATAAATGATGTAACTGTATGATATGGCTTGGCTCTGTGTCCCCACCCAAATCTCATGTCCAGTTGTAATTCCCAGCATTGAAGGAGGGGCCTGGTGGGAGGTGATTGAATCATGGCGGTGGACTTCCACTTTGTTGTTTTCATGATAGAATTCTCATGAGATCTAGTTGTTTGAAAGTGTGCAGCACCTTCCTTTTCCCTTTTCTCTCTCCTGCCAGCCATGTGAAGATGTATCTGCTTCCGCTTCATCTTCTGCCATGATTGTGAGTTTCCTGAGGCCTCTCCAGAAGCAGAAGTCTGTGCAGTCTGCAGAACTGTGAGCAGATTAAACCATTTTTCTTTTTAAATTACCCAGTCTCAGGCATGTCTTTATAGCAATGTGAGAACTAATGCACTCAGACTGAGAAAAGTAAGTGACTTATCTAACAATATATAATACCTCTCAATTCAGTTTTCTTATTATTCTGAGGAAATATTTTAGACATATGTAAGTTTGAGAGTAAATTATAATAAATTTAGGCACATTATTATAATAGGAAAAAGTACTCAAACGGTAATTACAATAGAGTTTATGAATATTAACATAGTCTAAAATGTGTAACACACATTCACTTTCTCTAAACCTATTAAATGGAATCAAAATTCTGAACAAAACTGCAATAAAACAATTATTTATATCCAGTGTTGCCTTAAAATATCATTGTAAATGGCAGCAAGATTATTTATTCCTTTTTTTGTTTTGTATCTCATGTTTAGTTGACCAGATATTATCCAAAGATAATTTCCCATAAGAATTAAATATAAAGCCAAAAGTATTGCATTAAAACATATCGTCAGTGAGATAGAAATCCAGGAACTATATGTGAGAAATCTTAATCCTTCTCTTTATTTTACAAGTTGGGAAGAAGGTTCAGTAGTATGAATATATTACTGTATCAGAAAATTCAGAAGTTACTTTCAGCTCTAGGTCTGCCATGTAAAAGCTTTGGGACTACGAATAAATTATTTAATTTTTAAATCACACTGTCCTCATCTGCAAAATAAAATATACTAGCCTAAAATAAAAATAATCTAGTCTAAATGCACTTTAAGATCCCTTTTAGCTTTAACTTTACTTTTATAGAAATCTTCAGTGAGATTTTGACATGCATTAAGGGGTAATGGGGTAATTTCACTAAATGTGTTAGAATGAGGAAAATAAAATTAGTTATTAGTGTATCAGGAACATAAAGAAATGTTGAATGGATTTTCCATGGGAGACAACAATGTCTCTATCCAAGGTTATAGGAAAAAAAAATAAAGTGACAGAACATGCTTTTGAAAGTAGCTTTTAACGTATGTGCAGAGATTGACACAGCACTAAGATATTTATATTTTAATCTATTACTCTGGTAATATTGCACAATATGGGGCTTGAATTACATGATATTCAAAAATAGATTTGGTAAATCATTTTGAACTTCATTTTGAACATGCCTGCATGTACATAGGAAATGGAATGTTGAGTCTGTTTAGGAGGTTTAAGAGAGAAGAAGAAACAAGTTAGAAAGAGATTCTAGGAAAGGGGATGCAGGCAAAGGGTTATGTATTCACAACGTCATATTACTCCCTTATAACAGGGACTCTTGCAGACTGAGATTACATTTTGGAAGAGAGAGTTGAAATTAATGTTGATTTCTGGAAATCAAGCCTTATAATAGGTCACAAATATACCAAAGAGGTACAAATGAAGAAATAATAAATGAAATAATTTATAAGACAGGTTATATGTGTGGAGGGAAACTTTCTGCATCCTGCATAAGTAGGAGTTCTGGGAAATGCCAACTCTTTTCTCATGTGTTACTTTAGACATCATTCCTCCATTGAGCCATCCTGAACCTGTCCAAGTCTGGATTTTGTGCCCTCTGAAAGACCAGGACAAATGTAACCCATAAGGACTTGCATCAGTCATGACTGTCTTTATTCTTGCCTTTCCCACCACTGAGAAGGTGCACAGGCAGGTTTTATCTTAAGCATTGTTGGGAATTGCACTTAGCTCCATTTTTGCCATGTAGTAAGCCAACACAATGAACTAATGGTCTGTGGTGGCAGAAATTAAGCTTGTTTGCAAAGAAACACAATATAACAATAACAATAAATACAACAAAAAAATAGGTTGAAAACAGAAGTGAAGTGGTTAAAAGCTAGGGTTCTGATGAGAAGGAGTGTTTCTTTTTTTTTTTTTTTTGAGACGGAGTCTCGCTCTGTCGCCCAGGCTGGAGTGCAGTGGCGGGATCTCAGCTCACTGCAAGCTCCGCCTCCCGGGTTCCCGCCATTCTCCTGCCTCAGCCTCCCAAGTAGCTGGGACTACAGGCGCCCGCCAACGCGCCCGGCTAGTTTTTTGTATTTTTTTAGTAGAGACGGGGTTTCACTGTATTAGCCAGGATGGTCTCGATCTCCTGACCTCGTGATCCGCCCGTCTCGGCCTCCCAAAGTGCTGGGATTACAGGCTTGAGCCACCGCGCCCGGCCGAGAAGGAGTGTTTCTTATCAAGATGCACCTATTACTATATCATCAAGAATCAGTATCTTCATGATTTTCAGCCTTAGTGTCCAAATTTGTAAAAAGGAGACAACAACAATGTCTATCTCAGAGGGGATTTTGGAGGTTGAAATGAAATCGTACATGCTCATGTATAACCCATGTATATGTAATACAAGACTAAGTGCTCAAAAATGTTTACTATTTTTATTAACCATAACTTCTGCTATCAATGTGATTAGAATACAGAAAAACAATGAAGGATTTTGTCACAACAATTAAGTGTGTTAAAAGTAATACAGATTATTTTGTATCAGGAAAAAATTTCATCCAGGATAAACACTTTTCATTTCAAAAAATATGAGATTAGAAATTGTATTCTTTCAAAACTGTAGTCGGACTGTGTATTTCCAGTGCCTGGCACATATCTGTCAAATGTGTAAAGCCACTTCATTTCATTTTTAAAAATATTATACTTTAACTTCTGGGATACATGTGCAGAATGTGCAGGTTTGTTACATAGGTATACACATGCCATGGTGGTTTGCTGCACCCATCAACCCATCATCTACATTAGGTATTTCTCCTAATGCTATCCGTCCCTCTAGCCCCCAACCCCTCGCAGGCCCTGGTGTGTGATGTTCTGCTCCCTGTATCCATGTGTTCTCATTGTTCACCTCCCACTTATGAGTGAAAACATACAGTGTTTGGTTTTCTGTTCCTGTGTTAGTTTGCTGAGAATGATGGTTTCCAGCTACATCCATGTCCCTGCAAAGGACATGAACTTATCCTTTTTTGTGACTGCATAGTATTCCATGGTGTATTTGTGTCACATTTTCTTTATCCAGTCTGTCACTGATGGGCTTTTGTTCCCATCAATAGGAACAAGTCTTTGCTATTGTAAATAGTGCTGCAGTAAACATACATGTGCACGTGTCTTTATAGTAGAATGATTTATAATCCTTTGGGTATATACCCAGTAATGGAATTGCTGGGTCAAATGGTATTTCTGGTTCTGGATCCTTGAGGAATCACCACACTGTCTTCCACAATGGTTGAACTAATTTACCCTCCCACCAACAGTGTAAAAATGTTCCTATTTCACCACATCCTCTCTACCATCTGTTGTTTCCTGAATTTTTAATGATTGCCATTCTGACAGGCGTGAGTTGGTATCTCATTGTGGTTTTGATTTGCATTTCTTTAATGACCAGTGATGATTAGCTCTTTTTTCATAGGTTTGTTGGCTGCCTAAATGTCTTCTTTTGAGAAGTGTCTGTTCATATCCTTCACCCACTTTTTCATGGGATTGTTTTTTTCTTGTAAATTTGTTTAAGTTCCTTGTAGATTCTGGATATTAGCCCTTTGTCAGATGGATAGATTGCAAAAATGTTCTCCCATTCTGTACTTCATTTCTATAAAACAACTTGGAATATCACAGTTCTGTGCACTAGAAAGGAGATTTCCATTTTTTTCTTAACCAATGAAACTTCATATCTTCTTTGGGAAGTAGGTCATTTAATGAGTCATTGGTGGAAATAAAATCTACTTTAAAAACACAATACACTCTCTTTTGTTTCACAGATAGGAGTTTCTACAAGATGCATTTCCCTTTACAATTATGATAGTTCTTCTCCTTAGAATCTAAAGGTTAACTACAGTTTGTGTTTCTATGGTGCATGTGCCTGTGAATGTTGTAAGAAAGCCGGTTCAAAGAGATTATGTAATTTAGAAGAATAGATGGTTTGATTTTTTTTTCTTTTCTAAGAACCAAGGTGCTGCCTTTTCTAATACAAGGTTGGGTAATCCTTCTGTAGCTGGGTGGGGATATATTAATATATCATATACTCACAGGGCACATAATGACAGTACAAAAATATGCTTTCATCAAGAACATAAAAGATGGAATGAAAGTAATATTTAACAGGTAGAGATTGGTTACCATGGCATCTATTACAGTGAAAATGTCTAAAAAGCACAATCTGTCACTCTATTTAATATACTAACTATATATTTTTGTGTTTGTAAAGTTTTGAGATCTAGTCTAATGGTTTTAATATATGTGATGCTTCTGTATGTCTTAGGAATGACTACTATTTCAAAAAAAAAAGATTCCATCTAGAACAATAACTCAAATATAATGAATAAGTTAATGTGTATATAGTATGGAAAACCATTCCAAATGATTCTGATTGCCATTCCCAGGAGAGTATGTCTTCCTCTGACTCACTTTAAAATTCACTGTGTTTTTTGACAATATTTCCAGTTGTTCATACAGCAACTAGCAACTAGCCTTCTACTTTTCTTCAATATGTGAATTCCATCTAAACTATCACATTTTTAAAAATTCTTTTATCATCACGCATGGCCAAATATTACATATATATAGTGAATGACATTTATCAAAGTCTGGTAGGTATTTTTGAGAAAGTTTTGCTTTCTTGAATTTGGTCCCACACTTCTTTTTTCTTCTCTTGCCTGGAATTCAATATGAGGCTGAAATGGAAATTATCATCTTGTAACGATGGAGACAAAAATCACATGATAAGAGTAACTTTTGTGAGGCAAGGAGTTTGGTTCTTCAGATTTCCTCAAGTGCCCAAATCTGTGTGGGAATGTGCTACCTGGTGACTTCTCGTTACTCAAAAGACATAAATTGGTTTCTGACCACAGTAGAGGATTTGAAATTCATATAGATGAACATAAACTTAACTGTTACATAATTAACTGCTGTGTATGGATAGTTGTAGAGACTTAGTCCTGAAGTGATTTTGTTATTAGGATTGCATGATCTATATACTAATGACTCCTGCATTCATATCTCCATCTTGAAACTTCTGCCTTTTTGTCTTGGTCATGTGATTGTCTGGAGTACTACAAAATTAGCAAGCCCAACATGGAACCTTAAAGTACTACTTACTCACCAGCAGAAGCTGCTCATCTGGCAGAATTCCTCATTTCTAGCTGCAGACTATTCTGTTCCGGTTGTTTCCCAGGCCCAAAACCTTGGGATCATCCTCATTTACTCAAAACTCATGTATCAACTCAACAGCAACTGATTTTGTCTTTAAAATATATTATGCTGTAACCATTTTTCACTGGTTTTATTGCTGTTAAATTAATTCAAACCACTGTTGCATGTTTCATGAGTTCTCCTAACTGTTCTTCCTACTTTCAGTCTGTCTCTCCTTCTATGTATTGCAACAGAACATCAAAAGCAATCCTATTAAAGAGTGAGTCAGTAGTGTTATTTGTTTGCTCAAAACCATCTCATTCACAAAGTCAAAAATATTTGCTCACAAAGCATGCAAAATTTGTCCTCCAGTCATCTCTCCTAATACTCTCCACCTCTCTCACTCTATTGCAGAGATTTTTTGGTGTGTACTTTTAAATGATTAAAAAATTGTGTCACTCATACTCTCTTGAATTTTCATGTATATACTCATTTCAATTATCTCAGTCTTTCTCAATCAAGGTAGTAATTTTGTAGGCTCTAAAATTAACTAATACTATAATATGGCAAGCCTTTTGATAATAATCAGATTTCCTTTTGTTTTCATCAATCTCAGCTTCATACTATGAGGCTTAAGGTACCTTTTCAGCATGTTTACTGACTTCTTATCTGTGCCTTTAGGGACATATGTTTCTCAACTTCAGGATATTCACCACTGCCTTCTATAAGTTGCTATCTTATCTTGTGGTCCTTTGATTACAAATACTCAATTTCTTCACTATTGCGCTTTGTCCTATTAATTTTCATTCTAGAAAATAAATGAAACAACAAACCATTCTTTCACTTACACTTGAACAGATAATTGCAGATATGGCACATTTTTCTGAGAGTCTCTTGCCTATATCCCATTCTCTTACACTCATTTCTGATTCATTTAAGGTTGTTTGGTTGCAAGTTTAAGCTGACTTTGGCTAACATTTTGGGAAAAAAAAGGGAAGATAGTTGAGTTCTAAAAAAATTTAATCAATGACCATAAAACCAGAGGCAAGAACAAAAACTAAGTGGAGAGAACAATAGGATATTCAGAAAATCCTGTCATATAAACCCACAGCCAATATCATAGTAAATGGGCAAAAGTTGGAAGCATTCCCTTTGAAATCCTACTCAAGGCAAGGATGCCCTCTCTCACCATTTCTATTGAACATAGTATTGTAAGTCCTAGCCAGAGCAATCAGGCAATGGAAAGAAATAAAGGACAAATAGGAAGAGAGGAAGTCAAAGTATCTTTGCTTGCAGATAACATAATTCTATATATATTAATATAAAACCACATAGTCTTGGCCCTTAAGCTCCATCAGCTGATAAACAACCTCAGCAAGATTTCAGGATACAAAATCAATGTGCAAAAATCACCAGCATTTCTATACATCAGCAATAGCCAAGCCAAGAGCCAAATCAGAAAAGCAATCCCATTCACAATTGCCACACACAAAAAAATAAAATACCTAGGAATATAGCTAACCAGACAGATGAAAGATCTCTACAATGAAAATTACAAAACACTGCTCAAAGAAATCATAGAAGAAACAAACAAATCAAAAAACATTCCATGCTCATGGATAGGAAGAATCAATATCATTAAAATGGACATACTGCCCAAAGTGTTTTACAGATCTGATGCTACTACTATCAAACTGCTAATGACATTGTTCACAGAACTGGAAAAAAAACTATTTTAAAATGCATATGGAACCAAAAAAGAGCCTGAATAGCCAAAGTAATCTTAAGCAAAAAGAACAAAGCTAAAGGCATCATGTTACCTGACTTCAAACTATATTACAGGGCAACAGTAATTAAAACAGCATGGTACTAATACAAAAACAGGCATATAGACCAATGGAACAGAAATGACGGCCCAGAAACATGACTGCACACCTGTGGCCATTCAATCTTTGACAAAGTTGACAAAAGCAATGAGGAAGAGTCCCTATTCAATAAATGTTGCTAGGATAACTGGTGAGCCATGTGAAGAGACTGAAGCTGGACCCCTTCCTTATACCATATACAAAAATCAACAAAAGATAGATTAAGGACTGAAATGTAAAACTCAGAACTATACAAACTCTGGAAGACAACCTAGGCAATACCATCCTGGACATAGGAACAGGCAAAGATTTCATGACAAAGATGCCAAAAGCAAAAATTGTAAGTAGGATCTAATTAAACTTAAGAGCTTCTACACAGCCGAAGAAACTATCAAGAGGAAAAACATAACCTATATAAGATGAGACAATTTTGCGAACTAAGCATCTGACAAAGGTCTAATATTCAGCATCTATAAAGAACTTAAATTTACAAGAGTAAAAAAACCATTATAAAGTAGACAAAGGATATGAACAGACACTTTTCAAAAGAAGACATACATGGCCAGGTCCGGTGGCTCACGCCTGTAATCCCAACACTTTGGGAGGTCAAGGTGGGTGGATCACGAGTTCAAGAGATCGAGACCATCGTAGCCAACATGGTGAAACCCTGTCTCTACGAAAAATACAAAAATTAGCTGGGTGTGGTGGTGCGTGCCTGTAGTCCCAACTACTCAGGAGGCTAAGGCAGGAGAATTGCTTGAACCTGGGAGGCAAAGGTTGCAGTGAGCCATGATCATGCCAGTGCACTCCAGCCTGGGTGACAGAGTGATGAGACTTCATCTCAAACAAGAAAAAAAAAAAAAAAAAAAGACATACCTGTGGCTAAAAAGCATATTAAAAAGGTCGATATCACTGATCATTAGAGAAATGCAAATCAAAACCTCAATGGGATACTATCTAACCCTGGTCAGAGAGTCTATTATTAAAAAGTCAAAAAATAACAGATGCTGATGAGGTTGTGAAGAGAAGGAACATTTATACAAAGTTAGTGGGAATGTAAACTAGTTCAACCTTTTTGGAAAGAAGTATGGTGATTGCTGAAAGAGCTAAAAGCAGAACTGCCTTATGACCCAGCAATCCCATTACTAGATATATACCCCAGTATAAATCATTCTACCATAAGGCCACATGCATGTGAGTGTTCAATGTAACACTATTCGCACTATAGCAAATACATGGAATCAACCTAAATGCTCATCAGTGACAGATAAAATAAAGAAAGTGTGGTACATATACACCATGGAATACTATGCAACCATAAAAAGAATGAGATATGTATTTTGCAGGGACATGGATGAAGCTGGAGGCTATTATTGTTAGCAAACTAATGCAGGAATATAAAACCAAATACTATATGTTCTAACTGATAAGTGGTAGCTAAATGATGAGAACTTTTGAACACAAAGAAGGAAACGACAGACACTGGGGTGTACTTGAGGGTGGAGGGTGGTAAGAGGGAGGAGCATAAAAGATAACTATTGGGTACTGGGCTTAATTCCTGGGTGATGAAATCATCTGTACAACAAATCCCCACGATGCAAGTTTACCTTCACGTGTACCCTCAACCTTAAAATAAAAGTTAAAAACAATAACAACAACAACAAAACAACAGCAAAATTTTTTCATAGTAGAAACAAGCTTGTTAGGGCTCCAAGCTTATGAAAAGAAATCTAAACATTAGTTGGTATGTGAATTGCTAAATATTCAAAGACCCAAGAGAGCATTTAATTGGCTGACCCTCCCTATCTGATTGACTTCTGGCTCTGTTTTAAGTGAAAGAAAAGATCTATCTTGTTCTTTGGCATCTATAGTGGAAACATTTACCATCCCATACAAATGGAGGTGAGGATTACACCAAAGGAAATCCACCTGCTCTTTAGGTGGGATAGAATGAAAAATGAGCGGCCAAGAAATATCAACGATCTCACACAGAGATCCTATCAAATATTTGCTCCCCAAACGGCAGATGTCTACTATGAAAATTATTATTTTAACCTTGCTGGTTGAGAGTTTCCTTGTCAATGTTATATTTACTTCTTAGTACTTGAAATTGTATCTACGGGAAAATAAACAGATTTCTTTTTACAGAGACAAGGAAGAAAAGGTCAAAGCAAACTGGACTGAAAGATCTGTAACATTTAAGAAAATTATTCTCATAGTGAAGATTACAAAGCCTGTAAAAGAGCCATTTAAAGACATGCCAACGTATCATAATAGATGGAGATGTGTGTTACTATCTCCAACTAGGGAAAGTACTTAATATCAAACAATTAGATGATGAAATTATATCTCATACTAATTAATGGAATGATTGCTAAGTACTTATAGGTTTGTATGTTATTCTGTTACACTTTCACTTTTTTCCTTTCTTTTTTTAAAAATTGGTCTGCTGAATTTCCATAAGGTGAAAATAAATAAAACAGCCCTGATTACATTTTCAGTTTTGAAATGCCAGAAAAAAAAAAAAAAAAAAAAAAAAAGAGCCCATGGCCAGTTCATACCACTAGTTTTAAAACAGGAATTGGACTAGTCTAGATAAAAGCTTCTGACTAGTGCAAAGGGAAGAAGAGGCATTAATAGATTTAAATGTTAATAGGATCTATAATCATACTAAATCTTATTTTTACTACTGAGCAATTTGTGGAGAGACTTTAAAGGACAGTGGGGATTATGATACCTGTAGCCAAACTTAGTGAATGTTCTTTTTCTCAACACCTTTACCTTATTATAAACAAATATCAGGAATAAAATATGAAGTTGTATAAAGCAAACAAAATGTTTTCCTTTGTTAACTCTCAGCAAACAGGAAAGTATAGAAAATATTTGTCTGAGAGCATAATTGATGAAATTACAATGTTTTAAAATACCATAATGGTTCTTTCTTATCTTCTTATGAAACTTTAATCTTTTCAAGTTTGCAGATCTTTTATTTAATTTCTGCCATTATGAACATATTGCTCATTTTTTACCTTTATTCTACAAGGAAGAAAGAGTTCCAAAATAAAGTAAAACCAATTGTTTGTTTCATACATATAACCATAAGATATTTAACATCTATATTTAGAATATGAAAAGAGAAACAAATTTATTTAGTAACCCATTTTAATAAATATACTCTAATTGTTGTCTTTCAAAGAGGCTAAATAAAAATATAAAAACATAAAAGACGGATGAATTATCCTAATCATTATAATCAGGTTAGTAATTCAAGATAAGAAAGTGCCTCAGTTACTACCTGTGGAGTTTGTTGAAAGTTATCTATTTACTTAAATAGATCTACTTTAAAAGTTATCTATTTAAATATCTTAAATAGAGAAGTAACAAAGTTATTTTAAAAAGTGAAAGTCAGCTGGAGATAAAATTTGAGAATGTAGTGCAAATTATAAATATTTGGTTGTATACAAATTATTTGAACTCCTTTTCTTTCAGTTTTCTTATAGATTAAATGGAGAAAATTGAGTCATGGTGTTTCATGCACATAGAAGACTACATTCTAAATACAAGGTATTGGCTTTCTATTTCCCTTCAAAACACGTTCCAATATGTTCTCTCCAGCAAAGCCTATGAAGTTAAAATCATATTTCTCAATCATTCTTTAAATTCTGGATATGATGCGTATTTGGCTAACCCAGATGAACTTGATCAATTTTGGCAAGCAGAAGTGAGGCAGAGGTCACTATTTTGCTGCTGGTAAAATTTTGACTAGTGAATTCTATCCTAGAGATACTTGATTTTTTTTTTTTTTTCTGGCAATATTAGCAGAAGTCCAGTATGAATTCACTAGCTCTGTATGTGACAAGAGGTAGAGCTGAAACTGGTGACAAAAAGGTGTGGCATGGTCTGCAGCTGGTGACATTAGCTGCTGCTGCAGCTGATCATGGTGATTTTTTGCTTTTATAGAATTTCCGATTGTGGCAGAAGCTGTGTGCTTTGGGGGCTGGCAGCTAAAAAGATAGCTTCCCAATTCACTCTCCAGTGCTTAATTACAGAAAAGGTAGTAGCTTCTTTGATGGCCTGGTAGTCATTTATGGACACTCAATCTAAAGTCAGTTTCTTGTACCTTGGATAATGAGGGGATAATGTTTCCTGAAAAGAAACCACAGCCGTAAGGACAGATATCGATGCACAGTTTATAATTAATGGCAAAATGATCATATAATAGGGACAAATACACATGCACACAAAATAAAGTACACTTAATATTTTGATCATAAGTAAAGAGTAACATTCTTAACTATATTCTGAATGAACTTACCATGCTGAAAAACATTCTCCAAATATTGTTTCCTTTTAACAAATCAAAGTTTACATACTGGGATATAGCTAAAAAATGTGAATGGGATATAAGTTAATTTTATTCTGAATATAACATTGGGCTCTAATCATTGTACCTTTGTAAGTAGGTATTCCACTTAGCAAATGCATATGTGGAAATAAGTCATCCAGGTAATATTGTGCATTGTCTACTGAAGGTTCTCTGATGAATGCTTGATATGTTGCATTATTGATATAAACATTTAAGTGCCACGCACTGGCGAGTATATGGAGTGAAATAAATTACATCCAAAACCAAATGCAGTGAGGAAATACAACTTTAATAAAAATATTAAATCAAAGAAATTTATACATTGTGGCCAACTATGTCCTTTTTCTCAAAAAGAAATTTACGTTAACTTACAGCAACATGTGTGCAGTCTACATTTGATTGCTCCCAAGTTATTTGAAAAGTCTCCAAAAAGCATTGAATGCATTTAAAAACATGTGTTACTGCTAGTGCCTTTTGGAAAAACAGCTATCATAAGTCACCTTGTGGTCATCAAGAACCAAGTCAGCTTAAATAGCAATAACCAACAGATGTATGACAAAGGCAGGAAAACTGAGTCTTTGGCTTCTGCCTCCAGCGAAGTAACAGGAAATGAACAGCTCAGGACATATGGGCAGACTAAATATTCCACTGTAACTTTTTTTACTAAATCAAGAACTATTGCACAGGATATGCTTCATACTGTTCAGTCAAAACAGCTGTAATCACCAATATTGCAATGTGTTGTTTCTACAAGCAATGTTTTTATATAAAGTTATTAAAAGACAAAAGGGCTTTTATTATTTCTTGTATTTTCAAACTGCTACTCAAGTTTTAAACCTTGTAAGATTTAAAAAAATAAAGCAGTTATGTAAATTTTGGTTTCTCAAATTGATATGATAAAAATCTAATTTAAAATTTCATAAGATTCCATAAAAGCTGTCCTTCTGAATCATAGATGCAGAATTTTAAACAGTAAAGGATGTTGCAACTTATTATGTCTTGTCCCGCAAACCTCACAACCTCAACAATTATAAAATAAGGAAGCAGTCTCATTTTAGTTAAGAGATTTAACTAAGGTCACATCTACTGTGTATTAATTAGCAATTTGCTTAAATATACCATAATTACGGACATTTATTTTAAAATATACATATTTTCTTTATCTTTCTATCTCTGTCTTGAATATCTTTCACATAAGCACATATAATTTTGTCTCACAAGATTAGGAAAGAGCAATGCATGGACAATTTTTTACTTTACTATAGACACAGTTTTGGAGGTCGGTCCTGAATAATGAAAGAGAAAATCTTACAGACACATTTGAAATATGAATGGGTTTTGCCACTGTTCTAGCAAGGGACAGTGCTGGTCTTCCCTTCATCCTCATTTAGACTGCTAAAGGGACAATTAGTCTCGTTCTCCTGTCTTTCGTCCTGAACTAGAGTAAGCATAGTCACTAAAAAGATGTGGGTAGTTCAGGTAAGGTACTTGGATGGAGATCAGCAGAACATTGGAGAAAAAGCAAGTTCTCCTTTTGTTGGGTAATTTAAGTGTATAAGAGTGGCTCCAGTTGGAAAACTACAAGAAATAATAATGGGGCTCTGAGATTCTTCAACACTGGATGGATAAGAGATGAGCTGCAAACCTTGGCCGGCTTCCACTGGACTTTCTTGTCCTGGCTTGGTGGAGAAGATGCTCAACAGTTCCTAACATTGACCCCAGTCCTCTCTTAGGGACCCTCTAATGGCCAGCTCTTCAATTTTATGGTTTATAATATTTCTAAGGTCGTAGCTTCTCTTCTCATCAAGGAGGGTTTCATCTCTTCTCCCCAGGGAATGGATATGGGTGATTTTTCTGCCTCTATTCTCCTTTAATCGCTTGTTTTGGGTTTAGCTACTATCCTCAACTTTTCTTCAGGGTTTTCCTTTTGATCCTAAAGAGCATACCTGTGAAACATAAAATATTCTTTTTTTCATTTTTATGCCTGCACTAATAATGCTGATTCTTGTCCAGACAATGCAAATGATGCTGAATGCCTATAAGGTGACAATTTAAGAAAAAAATAAAAACATTATGTTTAATGTGTCACACATAAGTAGAAAGTTAATTAAATATTAATTGATAAATTAATATTTCATATATAAGTAAATTTTTTTTGTTGCTAGCCTAAAGCTACTGAGGATTATAAAATTCCCACTTCTGCCACAGAATATATTACCTCTTATTTGTAAGTCATTCTGCAACAGGGAATTTGGTGGAAGTCAGCAACAGTATGTTCATCTTGATGATGTCCACAGATTTCAACAGATTTATGAACCAGCTTATATTAATAACTTAAGAATTGCAGCGTATTTTTAGAAAAATTGTGCACCTTAATAACTATGTTTAGAGTAATTTCTGATAAAGTAATGAAAACTTATTCATGACTATTGTACTAGCATTGGCACTAGCAATGTTAATCTTGACAAAGTCTAGTGTGAATAACAGAAATAGGTCAGAAGATACTGCAGAAGGGATTCATGGTTGTAGAAGAAACAAATGAGAACCCCTGAATGCACATAACCATTGCTTCCTGAGCTATTCACCAATATTCTTGTGAGATAAATATCAAGACCATACCATATCTCCCCACTCTTTCATCCTTCCACATATTGATTGCCTATTGTATCAGATATTAAATTCTTCCTTAATTAAAAAATCTACATATAACAGTCCCTTCTTATCTGTGTTTTCTCTTTCTGTGGTTTCAGTTACCTGCAATCAACTGTGATCTGAAAATTATTAAATGAAAAATTCCACAAATGAACAATTTGTAAGTTTTAAATTAGACATCCTTCTGAGTAGTGTGATGAAGTTTCACACTGTCCCACTCTGTCCTGCCCAGAACATGAATCATCCCTTCCTCCTGCTTATCTGTGAGTCCACGCAGCAATATGAACAGAGCTGGAGGCTGTTATCTTAAATGGAACAACTCAGAAACAGAAAGTCCAATACTCACTTATAAGTGGATGCTAAACAATGTGTACACATGGACATAGAGTGTGGATTAATAGACGTTGAAGACTCAGAAGGATAGGGTCGGGTGAAAGACTAGAAATTACTTAATGAGTATGTGTATTATTTAGGTGATAGTTACAGTAAGAGCCTACATTTCACCAATGTCCAATATATCCATGTAACACAACTATACTTGGACTCCTTAAATTTATACAATTTTTTAAAGTAATTACTTTTTCTTGGAATATTCAAAATGTATGGATTATCTGAGTAAAGAATTGTATTATTCTTTTATTTATTTACATTTTTAGGCATTCAGAGGAAAATCATTGAATTCATATTCACTTATATATACAACTGACTTCTAGTCTATTAATGAATAAAATACCCATGATAAAATAAGGACTATTGATGTTCTAAGGACTGAGTTACTTGTTCTGTTGGAAAGCATTACATTTTCCCCAAAGTTGCTTTGAGACATAGATTTTATGGTGAGGATGTGGAAGCACTTTCTGCAAGCAGTCAAATGTAATCTGTTTTTCGTTAAAGAAGAAAGAGCAATTAGGATTGTCTTAATGTCATTTCAAATTACGTAGTAGCAACTATGCCATAGTTGAGTGAGAAATAGTTTCTTTTTTTCTTCTCCTGTTGACATCTTTAAATAACTGGTTTTCTCTTAGCGAAAGAACTGGAGAATTTATATACTGGAGTGCTGATTGAATTCTACCCGACTGCTTTTTTAAAGTTCAAAAATCATGAAAAATTACTTTCAACTTTCTGAATCTACCACTTTTAGTTCTTTCACATCTGCTCAAAACAGCCCTTCTAATGAACAAATTGGATTATCTGTATGCGATCAGATCAATTTTTTTAAATAAAGTTACATTGTCTGATAGACATATCTATGATGGTAACTATGATGATGCTAATTGCTAAATTTATTAAAAGTAAAATGATGATTTATTGTGCACTTATACCTTTTATCTTCATTATCATTTAATTCAGTTTTTTCTATTTTATTTGATGTCTCCTGGGCATGGTGGCTCATGCTTGTAATCCCAGCACTTTGGGAGGCCAAGGCAAGAGGATCACCTGATGTCAGGAGTTCAAGACCAGCCTTAACACAGTGAAACCCCATCTCTACTAAAAATACAAAAGTTAGCTGGGCATAGTGGCACATACCTGTAGTGCCAGCTACTCGGGAGGCTGAGGCTGGGACTTGAACCCAGGAGGCAGAGGTTGCTGTGAGCCGAGATCATGCCACTGCACTCTAGCCTGGGCTACAGAGCGAGACTTTGTCTCATAAATAAATAAATAAATAAATAAACAAACAAACATTTTATGTCTAAGCCAATAGTTCAGATAATTCAGCTTTTTCAATAGGGGTTAGCATAGAATATTTTCTCAACGTTCTTCAAGAATCGAATGACTCTTTCATTTCAATATTATTTTATTTAAAAACCTCATTTTTAATTCAAAACCAAATATAGCCTATGGACAATTAAAGGAATATTTAAAATTTTAAACAAAAGCAAAATATGGCATATAGGCCATCAATTTACTGTCTCAGTAGTAAGAATGTGGAGCAGTGTACATTTGAATGATCAAATAATATATTTTTACTATAAAATACTGAATTTGAGTAATTACAGATTACATTTCAAGAGGATTTTAGCTGATTTACAAATTTAGTGGAAATCATATTAAACTAGGTGGCTTTACACAAATTAGATTAAAAATTTAGGGTGGTTAAAACTCAAACACTAGTCAACTCCAAAATCAAATGAATCCAGCAACAAAAGAATAGTTACTTTTTATGTAAGCATCTAGAAATCTCAATTGAATTTTTATATAATGCTTCCTTCATGTAGACTATTTTTCATAAGGGTATATTAGAGTTAAACTCTTGACAAAAAAAGTTATTTGGAAGGAAATTAGTGATAAATATTCTCTATGATTTTGTTAATTAAAATTAATCTATTAATTTCATTTAATGTGACTATATGTTTGAATTAGACTCCACTATGTTGCTTGCTGTTTTTTGTTCATTCCATCTGTTCTTTGTTTTCCCTCTTCTTTTTCCAATTTTTCTTGGGTAATTGTGAATTTTTATAAGTTCATTTTATCCTTAATAATGGCTTATTTCGCTTTAAAAATGAATGGTTCCCTGGGATTTGAAATATAATATTTAATCAGAATGTAGCTCTGATTAAATAATATTATGCCACTATATGTGTGGTACAAGAATCTTATTCTCTCTCACATTGCTAATATTGCTAGTAGAACTATAAAATAATTTGTTTTAAAACGTAATGTATCCATACATTAAAAACATCAAAATCCAAAAGCTCAAATCAGAATAATCTAATCTAAGATATAATTTAAAGAAGAGAAACTTATTATAAAAAACTTTTTAATATAGCATCACTTACTTTATAGCAAAAAAGAAACTGTCTTCTAATAAGTAGAGGAATAATTATGGTTAATTATGCAAGTATTATTACAAGGTGTGACAAATTACTTTTTGCTAATTAAAATTGACATTTCAATGAGAAATGGTTCAGGATATTCTTAAATCTAAGGAAAAAAGTAACAAAATTATGCATACAGTAGGATACATATATATAAATAAAAACAATGTTAGAAAAGTAACCAAGCAAAATGCAAAAACAGTTAAAATTTACAATTTCTTATGTACTAAGGTAATTTTGAATTGCATTTAAATGAGTAAATAAATAAGAAAATCCAAGTTTTCTGTAAAATGAGATTAATGAGTAGGTACCAGTTCCACTAGAAGTATAAAACTGTAAAATTGTTTAAAAATTAAAATAATATTTTAGTGGTTCAGGAGTAGATCAATACAAAGAAGATAAAGCTACTAAACTCTTGAATATGCAAGACTTTAGAAAATTGTACAGATGATATCTAAAATTAATTTGAAAAATATAGACTAGACTAGCAGGGAAAGTAGAGGTTATAAATAGCTACTTTACAATCCTTGGTTTTTATGCTAAATGTCAAAATTGCTATTTATTCGACATTGTACAGATTAAGTAAATTTGCATACTGTAAGTATCTATACTAGGGCTTATTAAGAAAATTGTTTATTGACAAGTTTGACATACTTGTCATACGAAGCAGCTATTATTATTAGTGTTATTTTTATTCTATTAACATTCCTGGAAAAACAATTCAGCTCAGACACACAGGCACACCGACACACGCACATGTGAAGAAGGTCAAAGTATTATGAAAACAATATCCAAAAAAGTTATTATATATTATATGTCAAGCTATGAATTATACACAATAAACTTTTTCACACAAGGAAAATATTTGTAGACCTGTCTACATAAATTTCAAAATCCTTATCACAAAAATATATGGCAATCTTGGCTTACCTTAAAATTGAAATGACCAAATACATTGTTAAAATAGAAAAGAATCTCTATTTATGCAAGAATTTAAGAAAATATGTATAAAAATTTGGGATACTTCAGATAATGTAATTTAAGAGCAACCTGCCTAAGGGAGGGATGATTTATCTGTTAGATACAATATGAGAAATAAAACTTCACATACTTAGTTTGACTGCTCCCATAAAAACCTTTTAAAAATAGATATGGCTGTTCTTCCTTCTTCACTTCCTCCCTGTGTGCCTCTCTTTCTTCATTTCTTCCTGAATAATTAAGTGAAAAATAATAATAAGAAGACAATTCCAAGTGTGGAAGGGAATTCAGCAGAAGTCAGAGTGGTGCTGCGCTGGTACACATTATCTGAAAAAAAGCACTGATTTGTAGCATTTGCCAATTTCTGTAATGTCAGTACACCAATCATAGCTGATTTCAAGCTACTGACAATTCAATAACTGTCTTGTATCATTTACGAATTCTTAAAAATCAGCTCCTGTGAGCCTGAATGAGCCAACTACAACACATCATGGGGTCAAAGTCCCAGAGAAGGTGAGGAAGGTAGCTGAGTACATAGCCACTCAAAAAGGTCAAGAGATTGGTCATAGATTAGTTGTGGCCTGGAGCTGGTTCCACTGACTTGTGAGAAGTCAGTTGTGTGTATCTCTTCCCAACTGTGCTTTCAATGACTTCAAGTTGATAATTTGAAATCAGCTATGGTGGGAATATTTATATTACAGAAAATTGACAAAGATTAAAAATCAGGGATGTTTTGAAGAGATTGGAAATAAAATTCTATAATAACTGAAAATAGATGGGTCTGAAAAGCAATAAAGTATATTAAAATTTCTGGCAAACTTATTCAGTTTGTATGGGTTTATTCAGAAAATTTTTATTAAAGAGTTAGGAATCTTATCACTAAATATTATGTTAATGCAAGACTATATATTTTTTCCTTTGTTAAAATTAACACTGACTAGCACATCACTACATATGTGAAAGATGTACAATATTTGGGGTTAGGCTTCCCAGGCTTGGAGGTGAGTGTCACAAACGTGTCACGGGTCAAATCTAGGACAAATAAATAAATAAATGTGGATAAGCCAGGCAAAGAATAGGCAGGCACTGGGCAACATGACAAAATCCTGTGTCTACAAAAAATAAAAAAATTAGCAGGGCATGGTCTCAAGCACCAGTGGCTCCACCTACTTGGGAGGCTGAAGTAGGAGGATCACCAGAGCCTGGGAAGTCGAGGTGACAGTGAACCATGATTGCACTACTACACTCCAGCCTGGGTGACAGAGCAAGGCTCAGGCTCAAAAATAAATAAATAAATAAATAAAACTGGAAATAAATAAAAATTGGAAAATTGGATCCTTTAGTTTTAAAATGTAGAATTGGGCAGTTGATAAAGTTTAAATGAGGCATCTTGATTAGAGTATATGAGAATTCTTTGTACTATTCTTCTACCTCATTTAAAATTGTTTCTAGTTTACAACTAGTTGAATAAAAAGCTAAAACCAAAATGAAATTTAAGATATGATCATTGGAAAGCAAAGCAAAACAAAAATACTTTTGGCCTATGAAAATCTTTGATTTTGTTGATTATCTTGAGTTTATCACATTTGGAATCATTTTTGATTCCAATTAAGTCTGATTTAAGAAGAAAATAATTTATAATACATAGGAGTGTACAAGCACTCACTTCACTTCCATTTTTCAGAGTCATTCTGCTCTGACTCCAAACCCCATGGCATCTTGCAATGCAAAATGTATGTATATGGAGAAAGGTTTTGTTACTGACTTGTGCTTGAACATTATTTCTGTTGATATTTTAACTTATACATTGCCAATATGATTGATAATAGAGCTTTCCAAATTTGAAGTTATTTAAAACTTTATATAAGTTTAAATGGCTCCCTATTAGAGTAATACAGGAAATTAGAGGCATTACAAAGCAAATAGTTGGTTGAAGCATCAGAGAAATAACAAAAATAGCATTCAAAACACAAAAGTCACTAGTCTTTCAACCTATATGGGGCAAAAAGGTCTTTAACAGAAAATGAGAGAAGTTAGAAAATAACATTTTCCTTATAAGTACCATTTTATTGTATAGCAAGCCTTCATACTGTGGAAGTTAGGCCTTTAAAATACCAAGTTTCTACAAAAAGTGGCATACTCTTCCATTGATCGTAATTGGATATAATAAAAATAAATTTAATTGTAACCTAGACTTTTATACCTTCTGATGGAATTCTTTACTAGAAAATTTTTAGATTTAAATTTAAATTTTTTAAATATTTTAGAGTGTGTACCTCTAATTTACTGAGGAAGAATAGAGCTAATAGTAGTTTTGTAATCTGTCCAAGGCCACACACTATTGAAACAATAATTCCACAGGGTCAATATTATTCTCAGCAGTTCCCTTAATCCCTCGTGGGAAAATATATGCTTATAATCATTTAAAATTATTTTACTTTCTTTTCATTTTTGCATGGATCTTGGTGAGTTTCAGTCATTTTTGCATTACTGGTTTTATATTCTATATGTTATTCAACATTATAAATGTGAATTATACCATTAGAACAAATATTAATTTCAAAACATAAAATGTGATACATTTTGAATAAAATAAAAGTTTATTAAGTGCATAGTAGATGTAGAAATTCTGCAGAATTAGATTGTAGGTATTTCAATAAATTATATATATTGTTATATTTATAGTATATAACAACATGCAATATACATTATGGAATATAAACATATACTAGCATTTATATATACTATGCTATCTACTATAGATGCTTCAATATATGGAGTTTAGTTATATGTACATTTAACATGTGTGTTTTTAAAAACAACTGCAATATCAACAGCTTTCTTGAAGGTATAGAAGCAAACAGTGGCCTTAGATAAAGCAGAAAGTGGGTCATCATTTTGTAACTCATTAAGGTTTGTTTGTGGGATTTTCCCACTCTCCTGATGAATAATATAACACAGAGAAAATTTGATGAGCAGTTGCCTTATTGTTTTTCTAATTGGTGAGGAAACTTCTTCACCCTTCTTCTGAGTCATAACCGCCACTATGTGGTTTGCTACCATCCAAATAAACACTTGCTGAAAAAAATACAATCACACATACAATTTTCCTTTAGAATTATGGTCCATTGGAATCAGATAGAGGCACTAGGCAGATAAACTCTAATCATTATTGAAACAAGACTTATATCTTATTTCCAAATCTGAAATAGAAGAAACTATAAAGAAATCCAGTCATCCTCTTTTATCAGTTACATATTCTTATCAAGAATTTTTTGAATTTTGAGTAAATACGAGAGTTCATCTTCACAAAATAAAGTAGAGATTAAGTAATAACAGAAAAAATCACTTTTTGCAAATGCTTTTGAATTGAATTTTCTCTTCTCTATATTGTTCATTTAATATTGGAATGTCCAAGATGCATTTACTAGACACCTTGGAATCCTACTGTTTAGACGCCCACCTAAGCAGCTGATGTCACCTTTTACAGGCTATGGAAGATAAACTGCATTTGTGAAAGAGCTGTTCTTTAGTTATAAAAAAGAACTGAGGAATCAATTGTGAATGGACTTGGGCAACTTTGTTGGTTCAGTTTATAAACAGTTTGAAAAGTTTTAAAACTTTCCCAGAACACTTTGGCTCAGAGACAGCTGTATAAAACTATATAAAAACAAACTGAGTGCTCACATTGTCCCTAACTGCTGCAGTATGACAGATATTTTCCTTTTAATATTTTTCAATATTTGTTTTTTGATCCTGATATGCCATTAGATATCCCTGTTTCCCTTTCAGAGTCAGAATATTCATGTGTACTATATAAAATATTTTTAGTTTAATTTACTTTGAAGAACAAAACACTTCTAAAGAATGTAATTTGTATCATAGTAATTGGTGAGTATATTTTATTACTAAGGCTCTATTATTCAAAACAATTTTAGATTTAAAGAAAAATTGAGAAGATCATGTAGAGCATGGTCCCCAAACTTTTTGGCACCAGGGACCGGTTTCATGGAAGATAGTTTTTCCACAGACTGGAGGTGGAGGTGGGGATGGGGATCGGAGAGGTGGTGGAGTGGTTTGAGAATGAAATTGTTCCCCCTCAGATCATCAGGCTTTAGATTCTTATAAGGAGTGCACAACCTAGATCCCTTGCATGTACAGTTCACAACAGAGTTCACACCCCTACAAGAATCTAAGGCTGCCCCTGATCTGACAGAAGGCGGAGCTCAGGCAGTAACACAGGCTTACCTGCTGCTCACCTACTGCTGTGCAGCCCAGTTCCTAACAGGACCACTACCAGTCTGAGGCTTGGGGGTTGGTGACCCCCAATGTAGAAAGTTCTAATATAGCCCACAACAAGTTTCTCATGTTAATAATATTATACATTTTTGTATGGTAAACTTGTCACAATTAATGAACCAATAGTGATTAATTGTTATTAATCAAAGTCCATCATTTATTCAGATTTCTGTAGTTTACATCTAATGTCTACTTATGATCTGAGATATCATCCTAGGTATCCGGTTTTCATATCTCCTTAGTCTTCTCTTGGCTATGTCAGTTTCTCAGACTTTCCAGGTTTTTGATGAACATGAGAGTCTTGAGTATTTTTTTAATATCTCTTGATTGAAATTTTTCTGATGTTTCTTTCATTAGCAGACTGGCGTATGGCTTTTGGGGAGTGAAAATCACAGAATTGCCACTATTATATTACATTAAGGGTACATCATATTAACATAACTTATCAATAGTTGATATTGACTTTGATCACCTGGCTGAGATTGTGTTTGCCCAGTTTCTCCACAGTAAGGTTATTCTTTCTATTCCCTCAATTCTAAATTGACATCTTTGAAAAAAAGTCACTATTGATAGCTCACCCTTCATCAGTGAAGATTTACTCCTTGTGGGCAGAGTGGCTACATTATTAAGATTTCTTCTGCGAGGGAGATTTGTCTGTTCACTACCTGTATTAGTCTGTTTTCACACTGCTATAAAGATACTACTTGAGACTGGGTAATTTATAAAGAAAGGAGGTTTAATTGACTCATAGTTCTGCATGGCTGGGAAGGCCTTAGGAAACTTACAATCATGGTGGAAGGAGAAGGGGAAGCAAGGCACGCCTTACATGGTAGCAGGAGAGAGAGAGAGAGAGAGAGAGAGAGGAGAGGAGAGGAGAGGAGAGGAGAGGGGAGGGGAGGGGAGGGGAGGGGAGGAGAGGGGAGGAGAGAGAGAACGAGAACAGGGGAAGCTGCCGTTTTTAAAACCATCAGATCTCGATCACAAGAAAAACACGGGGGAAACCTACCCCATGATCCAATCACCTCCCACCAGATCCCTCCCTCAACACATTGGGATTACAATTTGAGATGAGATTTGGGTGGGGACACAGAGCAAAACCATATCACTACCATTTGTTCATTCATTCAATAATTTATTGATATCTGTATAAACTCAGTGTTTATACCCTGGGTTATAATTTAATGCTGCTTTATTTTGTTGCTCAAATTCCTTTGAATTGGGAAATTTTTCAGTGTGCTTCTATGTCCCTTTGACATGCACCCATCAATGGAGGGGTAGTGGGCTTTGCTGCTGCGATTGTTGTTGTTGCTATTTTTATTTATTCATTTATTTTCCTTTATTTTTAAGCACTACCTTTCTTCCTGGCATTATCAGATGCTCCAAGAGTATCTTGTATCATTCATGCTTCAGTTCTAGAATCAGTTATTTCTCCAAATAACTCAGGATCCTTTTATTGGAGAATAGTATTGGAAATCAAGAATTGGGTGCTAGGTATGCTTTTTGCTACTTAGGTAACATTTCTTCTGTGCATTCTGTATTAGTCCATACTCGCACTGCTATAATGAATTACCTGAGACCAGGTAATTTATAAAGAAAAGATGTTTAATTCACTCACAGTTCCACAGGCTTTAAAGGAAGCATAATGGTTACTGTGGAGGCCTCAGGAAACTTTCAATCAGAGCAGAATGCGAAAGGGAAGCAGGCACATCTTACATGACTGAAGCAAGAGGAAGAGAGAACAAAAGAGGAGGTGCTACACACTTTTAAACAACCAGATCTCGTGAGAACTCACTGACTGTATTGTACCAAGGGGGATGGTATTTAAACATTCATGAAAACTCTACCATCATAATTCAATCACTTCCCACTAGGCCCTACCTTCAACACTGGGGAATACAATTCAACATGAGATTTGGATGGGGACAGAGATTCAAACCATATCACTTTGCTAATTTACAGAACAACTAATCCATGTATATACACATATATGTGTAAATATTTCTATAGTATGTACCCCTGTAGGTATATTGACCTAACCATGAGTTTTTAGAGTATCTCCAACTGTAATATATTACCATTTTGACAATTTGAGCATTTTCTCCTTGCCTTACTCCAGAATTGCCACTATAAGACTGAGAAACCTGGATCCCACTATTCACAATCCATTTACCTAAATCTTTAATTTCTTTCATTAGAGCTTTGAAGTTTTCTATATACAGAACCTCTACAGAATCTACCACCTGAATATTTATAATTTCTATGTGTTGAATACATTTCAGGTCCCCTCCTCTAGCTATTTTGAAAACAAACAAACAAACAAAACAGCAATACATAGTTGGTAACTATAGTCACCCGACTCTGCTATGAAACATTCAAATTTATTATTTCTACCTATCTATATGTTTGTACCCATTAAGCATCCTGTCTTCATCCCTGCTACACCCAGTATACACCCTTCCCATTTCTGGTATAATTCATTTCACACTCTACCTCAATGTGGTCAACATTTCAAACTCCCACATATAAATGCTAACATGCAATATTTGTCTTTCTGTGCCTGGGTTATTTCACTTAATAACTCCAGTTCCATCCATACTGATGCAAACGACATGATTTCATAAGTTTTTATGGTTGAATAGTATTTTACTGTATATATGTACTACATTTTCTTTATCCATTTGTCTGTTGATAGACACAAGTTAATTCCTTATCTTTGCTACTGTTAATAGTGTGCTACAATAAGCATGGGAGTGCATGTTTCCCTTTGATATACTGATTTATTTCCCTTTGGATAAATACCCAGTAGTTGGATTGGTGGATTTTTAAAAAAATTTCTGTTTCATTTAGTTCTCTGTTTTATCCTTATTATCGAATCTTACTATTGAATTTTTTTCTTGCTTTTACACTCCTTTGATGTGTATCATTAGATTGTTTCCTTGAAATCTTCATACTTCCTTTTTTTTTTTTTTTGAAATGGAGTTTGGCTCTGTCGCCCATGCTAGAGTGCAGTGGCGATCTCCGCTCTCACTGCAAGCTCCACCTCCCGGGTTCACGCCATTCTCCTGCCTCAGCCTCCCGAGTAGCTGGGACTACAGGCAGGCATCCGCCTCCACGGCTGGCTAATTTTTTGTATTTTTTAGTAGAGACGGGGTTTCACTGTGTTATCCAGGATGGTCTCGATCTCCTGACTTCATGATCCGCCCGCCTTGGCCTCCCAAAGTGCTGGATTACAGGTGTGAGCCACCACACCAGGCCGAAATCTTTCTACTTCTTAATGAAGGTGTTTTTTGCTATAAGCTTTCCTCTTAGCACTGCTTTTGCTGTATGCTACAGGTTTGGGTATATTGTGTATCCTTTTTCAATTTTTCCAAAAATATTTTTGATTTCCATCTTCATTTCTTCATTGACCCAGTGATCATTCAGGAACATGTTTTTGTTCCAACTACTTCTATGATTTACAAAGTTACCCTTGATATTGATTTCTAGTTTTGTTCCATTGTGGTCTGAGAAGATAATTGATGTCATTTTAATTTTTGTTAATTTGCTGGAACTTGTTTTATGTCTAACATATGCCCTATCCTTGAGGATGTTCTGTGTGCTGATGAGAAAAATGTGTAGTCTGCATTTGTTGACAAAATGTTTTTTAAATGTTTATTAGGTCCATTTCATCTAAAGTGTAGTTTAAATTCAATGTGTCTTTGATGACTTTCTGTCTAGATGTTCTGTCTAATGTTGACAGTGGGATGTTGACATCCCCAACTATGATTGCATTGCAGTTTATCACTTTTTTTAGATATGGTGCAATTTGCTTTATGAGTATGGGTGCTCCAGTGTTGGGTGCATATATACCTAGAATAGTTATATCCCCTTGCTGGATTAATCCTGTTATAGTTACATAATGACCTTATTTGTCTTTTTAACAGTTTTTGACCTAAAATCTGTTTTATCTGATGTAAGTATAGTTACTCCTGTTCACTTCTGGTTTCAATAGGTGTGGGATATTTTTTGCCATCTCTTTACTTTTAGACTATATGTGTCTTTACAGGTAAAGTGCATTTCTTGTGGCAGCATATAGTTGGATCATGTTTTTTAATCCATTCAGCCAATCTATGTGAATAATTTAATTCACTAACATTCAAGGTTATTATTGATTTGTGGGTTTTCTTTCCTGTGATATTGTTCTAAATCATTGTCTCTCTTTTTTTTTTTTTTCTTATTGTTTGTCATTGTGATTTGGTGGTTTTATATAGTGGTACCATCTGAGTCCTTTCTCTTTCTTGCTTTACCAGTGAGTGTTGTAGTTTCATATTTTTATGATAGTAAATTTTATCCTTTTACTATATGTTTAGGACTCCTTTGAGAATTTCTTACAGGTCTGGTCTATTGGTGATTAATTCCATCAGCTTTTGCTTGTCTGGGAAAAATTTTATTTCTACTTCTTTTTTTTTTATTATTATACTTTAAGTTCTAGGGTACATGTGCATAACGTGCAGGTTTGTTACATATGTATACTTATGCCATGTTGGTGTGCTGCACCCATCAACTCGTCAGGACCCATCAATTCATCATTTATATCATGTATAACACCCCAGTGCAATCCCTCCCTCCTCCCCCCTCCCCATGATAGGCCCCAGTGTGTGATGTTCTCCTTCCCCAGTCCAAGTGATCTCATTGTTCAGTTCCCACCTATGAGTGAGAACATGCGGTGTTTGGTTTTCTCTTCTTGTGATAGTTTGCTAAGAATGATGGTTTCCAGCTGCATCCATGTCCCTACAAAGGACGCAAACTCATCCTTTTTGATGGCTGCATAGTATTCCATGGTGTATATAAGCCACATTTTCTTAATCCAGCCTGTCACAGATGGACATTTGGGTTGATTCCAAGTCTTTGCTATTGTGAATAGTGCCGCAATAAACATACGTGTGCATGTGTCTTTGTAGTAGAGTAATTTATAATCCTTTGGGTATATACCCAGTAGTGAGATGGCTGGGTCATATGGTACATCTAGTTCTAGATCCTTGAGGAATCGCCATACTGTTTTCCATAATGGTTGAACTAGTTTACAATCCCACCAACAGTGTAAAAGTGTTACTATTTCTCCACATCCTCTCCAACACCTGTTGTTTCCTGACTTCTTAATGATTGCCATTCTGACTGGTGTGAGATGGTATCTCATTGTGGTTTTGATTTGCATTTCTCTGATGGCGAGTGATGATGAGCATTTTTTCATGTGTCTGTTGGCTGTATGGATGTCTTCTTTTGAGAAATGTCTGTTCATATCCTTTCCCCACTTTTTGATGGGGTTGTTTGTTTTTTCTTGTATATTTGTTTGAGTTCTTTGTAGATTCTGGATATTAGCCCTTTGTCAGATGAGTAGGTTGCAAAAATGTTCTCCCATTCTGTAGGTTGCCTGTTCACTCTGATGGTAGTTTCTTTGGCTGTGCAAAAGCTCTTTAGTTTAATGAGATCCCATTTGTCAATTTTGGCTTTTGCTGCCGTTGCTTTTGGTGTTTTAGACATGAAGTCCTTGCCCATGCCTGTGTCCTGAATGGTACTACCTAGATTTTCTTCTAGGGTTTTTATGGTATTAGGTCTAACATTTAAGTCTCTAATCCATCTTGAATTAATCTTCGTATAAGGGGTAAGGAAAGGATCCAGTTTCAGCTTTCTACTTATGGCCAGCCAATTTTCCCAGCACCATTTATTAAATAGGGAATCCTTTCCCCATTTCTTGTTTCTCTCAGGTTTGTCAAAGATCAGATGGCTGTAGATGTGTGGTATTATTTCTGAGGACTCTGTTCTGTTCCATTGGTCTATATCTCTGTTTTGGTACCAGTACCATGCTGTTTTGGTTACTGTAGCCTTGTAGTATAGTTTGAAGTCAGGTAGCGTGACGCCTCCAGCTTTGTCCTTTTGACTTAGGATTGTCTTGGCAATGCGGGCTCTTTTTTGGTTCCATATGAACTTTAAAGCAGTTTTTTCCAATTCTGTGAAGAAAGTCATTGGTAGCTTGATGGGATGGCATTGAATCTATAAATAACCTTGGGCAGTATGGCCATTTTCACGATATTGATTCTTCCTATCCATGAGCATGGTATGTTCTTCCATTTGTTTGTGTCCTCTTTGATTTCACTGAGCAGTGGTTTGTAGTTCTCCTTGAAGAGGTCCTTTACATCTCTTGTAAGCTGGATTCCTAGGTATTTGATTCTCTTTGAAGCAATTGTGAATGGGAGTTCATTCCTGATTTGGCTCTCTGTTTGTCTGTTACTGGTGTATAAGAATGCTTGTGATTTTTGCACATTAATTTTGTATCCTGAGACTTTGCTGAAGTTGCTTATCAGCTTAAGGAGATTTTGGGCTGAGACAATGGGGTTTTCTAAATATACAATCATGTCATCTGCAAACAAGGACAATTTGACTTCTTCTTTTCCTAACTGAATACCCTTGATTTCTTTCTCTTGCCTGATTGCCCTAGCCAGAACTTCCAACACTATGTTGAATAGGAGTGGTGAGAGAGGGCATCCCTGTCTTGTGCCAGTTTTCAAAGGGAATTTTTCCAGTTTTTGCCCATTCAGTATGATATTAGCTGTGGTTTGTCATAAATAGCTCTTATTATTTTGAGGTACGTTCCATCAATACCGAATTTATTGAGAGTTTTTAGCATAAAGGGCTGTTGAATTTTGTCAAAAGCCTTTTCTGCATCTATTGAGATAATCATGTGGTTCTTGTCTTTGGTTCTGTTTATATGCTGGATTACGTTTATTGATTTGGGAATGTTGAACCAGCCTTGCATCCCAGGGATGAAGCCCACTTGATCATGGTGGATAAGCTTTTTGATGTGCTGCTGAATCCGGTTTGCCAGTATTTTATTGAGAATTTTTGCATCGATGTTCATCAGGGATATTGGTCTAAAATTCTCTTTTTTTATTGTGTCTCTGCCAGGCTTTGGTATCAGGATGATGTTGGTCTCATAAAAAGAGTTAGGGAGGATTCCCTCTTTTTCTATTGATTGGAATAGTTTCAGAAGGAATGGTACCAGCTCCTCCTTGTACCTCTGGTAGAATTCAGCTGTGAATCCATCTGGTCCTGGAGTTTTTTTCGTGGGTAGGCTATTAATTGTTGCCTCAATTTCAGAGCCTGCTATTGGTCTATTCAGGGATTCAACTTCTTCCTGGTTTAGTCTTGGGAGAGTGTAAGTGTCCAGGAAATTATCCATTTCTTCTAGATTTTCTAGTTGATTTGCATAGAGGCATTTATAGTATTCTCTGATGGTTGTTTGTATTTCTGTGGGGTCGGTGGTGATATCCCCTTTATCATTTTTTATTGTGTCTATTTGATTCCTCTCTCTTTTCTTCTTTATTAGTCTTGCTAGCGGTCTGTCAATTTGGCTAGCAGAAGGCAAGAAATAACTAAGATCAGAGCAGAACTGAAGGAGATAGAGACACAAAAAACCCTCCAAAAAATCGATGAATCCAGGAGTTGGTTTTTTGAAAAGATCTACATCATTTATAAAGAATAATTTTGTTGGGTATAGTACACTGGCTGGTAATTTTTTTCTTTCAACACTTTCAGTATATCATCCCATTCTCTCCTGGCATGTAAGATTTCTTCTTTGGAATCCACTCTTAGTCTGATGAGGGTATCTTTATAGGAAATTAGACATTTCTTCTTGCTGTTTTTAGAATTCTCTTTATGTCTTTCATTTTAGATGGTTTGACTATAATATGCCATGAAGATGACCATTTTGCATTTTATTTCTTTAGGGATTTCTGAGACTCTTCTATCTGGATGTCTAAATCTTTTGCTAGAATTGAAAAATTTTCATCTATTACTTCATGAAATAGGTTTTCTTGCCCCTTTGTTTTGTCTTAGCCTTCTGGAATACAGATTGTTCAAGTATTTGGCCGTTTTGTAGTGTCCTGTGTGTCACAAAACCTTTGGTTATCCTTTTTTATTCTTTTTGTTTAAATTTTTGCCTGACTAGGTTATTTCAAAAGACAAATTTACATTCTGGGTATTTTTTCTGCTGCTTAATTTAGACTATTGTTAAAACTTTCAGATACATTTTGTATTTTATTGAATAATAAATATTTCATTCCAGAATTTCTGTCTGGCACTTTTTAATGGTATCTATCTCTTTGGTTAATTACTCATTCAATTCGAATTTGTTTTACTGATTTCTTTGTATTGTTTTTCAAAATTCTCTTATATCTTACTGAGTTTCATTACTATCAACATTGTGATTTATTCTCTCAGGATTGTATGAATTTCTGTTTCTTTGTGTCTGTGGCTGAAGAATTATTGCATTCTTTTGGAGATGTCATATTTCCTTAATTTTTCTTTTTCTGTGTTCTTGTATCGATATCTGTGTGTCTTGTGTAACAGTCTCTTCTTCCAATTTTTTGAATTTGCTTTCATAGAGGAGAATTTTTTTTTGAAGATATATCTGTGATGTTGGTTTAGCAGGGCACTTTGGTTTTGATTCTGGGTGCGTGCAGTAGTGTAGTCTCTGTATGATTTATTTGCCCGAAGGAGCATCAGTGATGTCTATGAGTATCTTGGTGGCGTAGGGTGTTGTTGTTAGTGGGGGCTATGATGAAGTTTTGCTAGGGACTAGGTCACCAAGTAGGCCGGTCTTTGGGCCCCAGTGGTGGCAGCAGTGAGCTGAACATGCCTGTTCTTGGGACCCAGGTAGTGTACACTAGTACTTGCCTTACTGGATCCAAATGGACCAATTTTGGGGCCTTCAGGTGGCTTGTTTGGGTATCAGAAATGGCAGCAGTGGGCCAGGCAGGTGGGTGGGTTCTTAAGACCCTGGACAGTGGGAGTGGCACTGGTGATGGCAGTAGAAGTAGTGAAACAACTCTCCTTTCAATGCATTGGGGAGTCTCTCCCTGCTCCCAGCTGATCCTGACTGAGCAGGCTGCCTCACTTCCTAGAATGTCTCTTTAGACTCTTTTTTAACCCGGTTGTTACCTACATTTTTTTTATTAATATGCAAATATTTTGGAATTTTTCAACTATCCCCTGCTTATTGATTTCAAATATATTTTCCTTGTAGACTGCAGATACCTTTTGTATGACTTTATTCTTTTACCTTTTTTAAGATGTGTTTCATGGCATAGTCTGTACCACTTTTAGTAAATGTTCCTTATGAGCTTGATGAGAATATTTTCCTGCTTTATTGGATACAGTATTGTATAAATGCCAATTAGACCAAATTGCTTGGTAGAGCTCTTCAGGTCAACTATTTTCTCCTCAATTTTCTGACTCCTTCGTGTATCAATTACTAAAAGAGGAGTTCAAAATCTTCAGATATAATACTGAGTTTGTCTATTTTTCTCCAAAATTCTGTCAGGTTTTGGCTCATGTATCTTTTATCCTCTATTGTTAGGTGCATACATATTTAAGGTTGGTAAATCTCCTTGGATAACTGGCCTCTTTATTATAATATAATATTTCTTTTCATCACTGATAATTTTTATTATTCAAAAGTTAGCTTTGTCTAAAATCAGTGTACCTATGCCAGATATTTTTGATTGATATTAACATGGTATGTGGTTTATTATCCATTCACTTTTAATCTGCCTGTCCTTATATATAAAATGGCTTTTTAATATTTATTTTTAACTTACTTTTAAACTGCTTTATTACAGTACAATTGGCATATGAAAAAGTATTGTTATATAATATATACAACTTAATTTGTTTGGGGATAAGTATACATTCATAAAATTATCAAACTATCATTTCTCAATGCCATGAACCTAACCTACCCATCTGCTCAAAAAGTTTCTTCCTGTTCCTTTAAGGTGACTTCTTTTCAGACTTTATATACTTGTGTATTATTTGTATTCATTTTTTCATTCTCTTTCTTTAACTGGTGTGTTTAGATCATTCACAATTAAAGTAATTATTGATATAGTTGCTGTAACATCTGTCATATCTGTAACTGTTTTATATTCTTTGCACTTATCCTTTGTTTCTTTTGTTTTCTTCCCCTGTTTTACCGCTGTTTTCTATTTTTTATTTAGTATGCTATATGATTTCACTTTCTCCTCAGCCTGTCAATTATACATCTAAAATGTTTTTGTAGTAGTTGCACTAAAGCTGACATATATTTAAAACAATCCAAATTTACTTTTAAATAACAGTATACTGCTTCATGGGTGGTGCAGTTGTTTTAAAACAGACTATTCCCAATTATCATCTCCTATTATTTGTAACATTCCTATCATTCATCTCACTTTTCCATATTTGCAATGGCACAGTGCATATTTGGAATTATTACTTTGACTAATTATTTCTTCAAAATGAAGGAGAAGAAGCTTTTAGATAAACAAAATGTCTATTGAGAGAATTAATTGCTAGCAGTACTGCAACAAGTGTTGGAAAAGCTTCTCAGGAAGACAGAAAATAATATAGGCCAGAAGCACATATATACATAAGGAAAGGAAAAGTGTCAGAAAAAAATAAATAAATGAAGGCAATTTTAATTTTAGACAAAGCTAACTTTTGAATAATAAAAATTACCAGTGATAAAAAGAAATATTACATTATAATGAAGAGGCCAATTATTCAAGGAGATATAACAACTTTAAACATGTATGCACCTGACAATAGAGCATTAAAATATATAATAATACTAATATTATTACTAATATTATCTATGAGATCAATCAAGAATAAAATAACTATTTTATTTTACCTCCACTTAATTCTCTCAAAATCCATTTGTCTAAGAGACTTGTTTCTCCTTCATTTTGAAGAATAATTTCACTGAGTATAGAATTCTAGGTTGATAATACTTTTCTTTTGATACTTTTTCTATTTTTTTTGGTTCCTTTGTTTCTGACAATTAGTTTTCTGTAATTCTTATTCATTTTCCTCCTTATCCATTTCCTCCTTTATTTAGTTCTTGCTTTCTTTCAAGATTTTCTCTTTGTCTTAATTTTTGTCATTTTGAATATGATATGCCTATGTGCATATTTTTAAATACTTGTCCCATTTGGTATTCTCTCAGCTTCCCAGATATATGAATTGTCATCTGTTATAAATTTTAGAACATTCTCAGACATTATTATTTTAATATGTCTTCCATTCTGTTTCCTCTTCCTCCCTCCTCCTTCTTCTTCTTCCTCCTCCTCCTCCTCTTCTATCTGAATTACACGTATTTTGCATATTTTTAAATTACCCCAGAGTTCCTATATACTATGCAGTGTCTTTTTTTTTTTATTATTTTTCTCTTGTTTTATTTCAGTTTGAGACATTTCATTTGACATATATTTTAGGTTACTGATTATTTCATCAGCTGTATATACACTGTTGAGGAGATAATCGAACCCTTTTTATTCCCTTTTCTGAGCAATTTTCCATTACATTAATGTAGATTACTTTTAATTTATTCAGGTATTTAATTCAGATCACTGTTATCTTATCCAGTGCTATTTTGACATGGCCTAAGATTTGATGCTACATAAGATTTACTGACTACTCAAGAATATATTACTTTGACATAAAAGAACCCAAGTTCAAGTTAATTCATTTACTAAGTTGGTTAAATCATATGCCTTCTATGAGCCTTCATTTGGTAACTCAGAAAATGGAAATAATAATGCTAGTCATATGTATTCTTCACTATTATCATATGGACAAAAGGGATTATGGATTACAATCACCATCATTGCTGCTGACAGGTATATAGAAAATAATTTCATTAAAGAAAAGTCCATACATTTATTCTTTTCCTAATATCTGCATTAAGTAAACTAATAAATATAGTCATTACAAAAACCTCTTTATTATTATTAGTTCAATGTGAGAGCTGCTGCAGAAAAAATATGCTTTATAATTTTTTTCTTGGATATACATAATATTCATAAATTATGAAATCATTGAAATTACCTTAAAATTGGAAACAATGTGCATTTCTACTCATGTAACAGTATAAAATTCCTATGTCAATCTCTCTGTCTTTTTTTCTTTTTTTTTTTTTTTTTTTGAGATGAAGTTTCGTTCTTTCACCCAGGCTGGAGTGCAGTGGCACAATCTCGGCTCGCTTCAGCCTCCACCTCCCGGGTTCAAGTGACTCTTCTGCCTCAGCCTCCCGAGTAGCTGGGATTACAGTCATGTGCCACCATGCCCGGCTAATTTTTGTACTTTTAGTAGAGACAGGATTTCACCATATTGGTCAGGCTGATCTCGAACTCCTGACCTCAGGTGATCCACCCGCCTTGGCCTCCCAAAGTGTTGGCATGAGCCACCGCACCCAGCCCCCTATGTCCATCTCTAAAAAACAGGCACTGAATTTGCTTCTTAATGTAAAGAATGAATGAATACATATTATTTTGTGGAAGGTAGTTCTTTTTCAATTGAAAAATATTGTTCTTGTATTTCTTCATACATCAGAGAATTTTGTATATTTTCTACAAAATTTATTTTTCTCCTCAGAATTGATCTAGACTATAGAACAAATGTTTTAGCAAAAAGTATGATGATAAAACTAGACCAATGGTTTGTAAAGCAATTTCAACTTAATAGGTTTATTTTTAAGTAAAAATAGTCCAGTGAATTTGTTTTCAGGTGAGCAATTCTTAATTATGGCATTCATTTGAGTCTCAGCCAATTTGAAACTATTAGAAAATTAAGTAACACAAGAGAGCATAATTACTTAAATTCAGTCTTTGTTTCACTCAGTTTTTGATACTACTATAAAAACTCATTTATGTGTTTATGTATTTTTATTATAAATTTAAAATATTTTATATGGTGTTATATAGGGATGCTGATGAATATGCATTTTTGTTTAATGTGTGCTTTCCTTGTAATGTAAAATCTTTATGTTTAATTTATCTTCTTTTTATATATTTATGTCACCATTTAACTTTGTAGAGTTATTTTATCTGTAAGGACTTTGGAGATGATTTGTATACTTTATTTTTGGAATCTAGTAGAGAATCAATAATTGAATATGAATGTGTGAAGCAATTTCAATAAAATAATCAAAGTTAGATCTCCTCCCACTGAGAAGTTACATTCTATTAAAGGGAAAATCAATTATCCCTAGAGGAAGTATAAAGCAAATGACTTTTTGCCCACTGGATAAACCTCATGATTTTGAATCAGTCCTTATCATTTTACTAACAATCAATCCTGCAACCTCATTAAGATGATTGTGATGAAATGTTAAATTTGACTATTTGAGTTCCTCCTCTTTTCATCAACAGTTTTATCACTTTAACATGTGACACCTATGTGTTTATTATTATTAAAAGACATATATGCTTTATAGAAAATGTTTCCTAAACATGAGAAAAGGTAAAATTTTGATACACATATATTTTTTCAATTTGCATATGCAACTACCAAGGAACTTAGCACTGTTTATAGTCTATAAACCATAATACACCTGAAACAATTAGTTTCAGACAAGATAAGCTCTCTACTAAAACAGGTAATATATGTATACCTTATCTTTGAGAATAACAGTCTTCAATGACGTTTTGAAATTTTATTTTTATTCAAGTTTTCCATTAGTATATTTAATACTCAATTTTGGAGGTCAACATTGTTTTCATAATGAATAGCATAACCAGCATGTAATAACATTAAAACTATGTTAATGCTTTAAGCAGAGCCACTTTCTTCCAGAAAACATTCTTTATTTTTCCTTCCAGCACTGAAATGAAGATAAAGGTCAAGCAACAACCCACACTTTTATTTCTTGTCAATAACAGTAAAAAGATAACTAGAGAATTTCATTAGCACTTTTTCAAATATAAGATATTTCTCTGACCTCCCTTCACATAGTAATTTTAAATTTGCCTAGGGGAAGAACTAAAATATTTTTCTTTTTTAATTATATTTTAACAACTTTGTCCAAAGACAAATGTTGATGTTTCTTTTACTGTTCCTAGTTTAAATAATATGTTTGAAGTTACTATTTGTCAATAAATGGTTCTTTTAATATGATGATCTTTATGTTTATATAATTAACAAAAAAACCTTTCTCATACTCTGAAAATAAACTAATGCTGTGCTTTTCCAACAGTTCTCTAAGCTGATTTTTTTTAAATTGGACTTTTGCATATATTCAAATTTCAGAATGGGAGGTTCATAGAAATAGTGAGCATTGCACTGAATGTTGCAGAATATGTATATAGTTAGATTAATAAAGAGGAACCATTTATACGTTATTTAAATTTTCTTAAAATATATGTAATCATTTATAATTTCTGATGACTCTCAAGAAGTGGGTCAGATAGAATATCTTAGTACTGATTTTCTAATCGTGTACATAATACACTAATTACCCTGCAGCAGTGAAGGCATTCAGTGCTGGGACCTTTCCCAGGCTCTGAGCCTCACTCTTTCAATGCGCACTGCCGGTCTATTAGCCATTAACAGTGTCTCAAACAGCAACTGCCAGCAACTGCAAACATCCGGCCTCTGGTGAGAGGTATAAAGGGCCAATTGATAGGAACAAACTTCAGGATGCCTAGAATTGCCAGGACAATGGCAATTTCATTCTTTGGGATTTAATAGAGAATACAACTAAAGGAAAAACAGAAACTGCTGTTGTCCTTATGTAAGATGCCATTTTAATTTGACATAATTGCAAATATTATTTTTAACGTGGCTTTTTAAAAAATTCCTGGATGATGGCAATTTCATTCTATGAGTTAAAAAATATTTAATGGAAAACATAAATATAAAATAAGAAATTAAGGAAAAAAAAAACCTTGTTGTTGAACTTATTTAACATTCCAGTTCACAATTGCACTAATATTTTTCATGTGACTTTTTTCTAAAGTTTTTTTTTAATTCAAGTATCATTGTAGAAAATCTTAACATATTTGACATGATGTTTAATAAACAATCAAGTTGATCTTATGAAAGACTGCAGATTTGTAATGTATCTGTGTTTTCCTTGTCAGAAAGCAGCTAAACAGTTATGCAGCTTCAAAGTTAATAGGTAACTTAACAGATAAATAAATCTGTTTTTTACAACTTATGTGGTGGCTTAACACCTTTTTAGGGTTACTCATTTAGTTGTTCTTCCTGTTTCCTGATCAGTTGTAAACTTCCATTATCTCTGAATGACTTCTCTGCTGTGATTACTTACATTACATCCCTAATTCAGAATGGTAAAAGAAAACGTAAATAGGTTTTTTAATTATGTCATTGTCTCTAACAACATATTAAATCATAGCATGACACAATCTTACAATTTTTGAATAAACTATGAATATGTTAGGAAAAAAGATAATCTTCATTTATCAAATAAATATAACTCCAGAATATATATTTTAAAAATTGATATTCTCTTTCTATAAAGCAAAACTTAAAAACAAAACAAAGAACTATGGTTTGTCCCAATTTTATGTTTCTTAAATCTAGCTATTGTGACTCAGTAAAACATAGTATTGCATGAGATGCTATGATTAGCTATGGAATCGCTGAAAATTGTTCCTTACTTTGTGTCCCATTTACTAGAATCTAACTTTGGTATATCAATGTATTTGATGCCCAGCCACTTGGGTATGCGCATTAAGATTGAAGAAATATAATAATCAGAAGATGTGTTTTGCCAACAAGTAACTTCTAGCAATTTGATGTGAAGAGTTGGTTGATTTAAATGGTTTCTTTTTCAAGCATGAACAGAGTTTAACCTCCTTTTTGTTACATTTCTGATAGATAGAAGAATAACAAAAAAAATCCTCCAAAAATGAAAAATAGAGAAACCCTGTATCATATTATTTTAAACATATTCTCAACATTTAATTTGAGATATTATTGGACTCTTCAAGATTTTGTTTGTTCATTAGTTAATGAAGATAAATAATAGATTAAATAACTCCCAAGATGTTTTCAAACATAATACATTTTCAACGTAATAATTCTGAAAGATAGCTTTTACATGATGTAATAATTACTGCAGAGGAAGAAGAATGTGGGTATAAGCTAAACAAAAATATATCTGTCCTTCTCAAATCTAGAGAGGATTAGAAAATAGAAGATAAAGAAGAGAGGAAAATGGAAATAACAAAGGAAAACAGGGTGTATATTGTTGATGGAAGACATCTATTTCTCAAAGCATTTCATTTTATTTTTCAGGCTGTTTGTACATGGTAAGGGAAAAATTTTGTGTAAGAATTCTAGTAACTGCAACAAGATTTGGCTACACCTCTAAAATTTAGAGAAGTAGAGCTGTAACTTTTTATTTTTTCCAAAGAATGTCTCAAACACTCTATATTCCAAATTATCTATAAATAACGCCATCCTAATGATTTGCTCAATCTTTTTTCACAAATAAACCAAACATTTCTCTTGGTTTCTATTTCCTTCTCCATGCAGCCCATATACCATCAGTTGCCGCCTAATGTTCATAAATGAATAATTTCTGTATTCATTTTTAACAAGTGATAGATAATGTGATCATTTCAACAATTAAATTATCTCATATATTAAACTTTTAAATTTGATGAATGTCAGAGGTTACTTGTTAAATGATCAGGGATCAAAAAATTGTGGCTCATAGATCAAATTTTATCTACCACCTTTTTGTATTGCTTATAAACTAACATAATTTTTGAAATTTTTAAATGAATGAAGAAAAAAGGAAAATGGGGTTTTGCAAAACATGAAAATTGGCCAGGTGCAGTAGCTTGCACCTGTAATCCCAACACTGTGGGAGGCCAAGGGGGCCAGATCACTTGAGGTCAGGAGTTTGAGAGCAGCCTGACCAACATGGCGAAACCTTGTCTCTACTAAAAATACAAAAAGTAGCTGGGTGTGGTGGCACATGCTTGTAATCCCAGATACTAGGGAGGCTGAGGTGGGAGAACTGCTTGAACCTGGGAGGCACAGGTTGCAGTGAGCTGAGATCGGGCCACTACACTGTAGCCTGGGCAACAGAGTGAGACTCAGTCTCAAAACAAAACAAAACACATGAAAATCATACGAAATTTAAATTACAGTGTCCATAAAGTTTTATTAAAGTACAGGCATAACCATTTATTTATCTATTGTGTTAAAATTCTTTCACATTACAAAAGTAGAATTTAGTAGTTGCTACAGGTACTACATGCCTGCAAATTCTAATATATTTGTAATCTGTTGCTTTTATGATCTGGCCCTATTACAGAAAATTTTGCTGATCCCTGGTTTAGATAAATATATTGTAAATATGGACATTAAGCTGTTGTTTGATAACTTGTTCATTTATCCAGTAAACTTATACATATATACTTTCTTGTATAATACCTTTTAAAATTTATCAGCTAGGTCTACGTTTTTTGGGACATATAATAATATGCTTCTTGCTTCTTGCTTTTTTTTTTTTTTTTTTTTTTGAGACAGAATCTTGCTGTATCTCCTAGGCTGGAGTGCAGTGGTGCGATCTCACTGCAAGCTCCACCTCCCAAGTTCACATCATTCTCCTGCCTCAGCCTCCCGAGTAGCTGGGACTACAGGCGCCTGCCACTACGCCTGGCTAATTTTTTGTATTTTTTTAGTGGAGACGGGTTTCACCATCTTAGCCAGGATGGTCTTGATCTCCTGACCTCGTGATCCGCCCGCCTTGGCCTTCCAAAGTGTTGGGATTACAGGTGTGAGCCACTGTGCCCGGCTCCTTGCTTTTAAGTAAAATAAAATTAAATATACATGAACGTTAGAAATCTTCTAAGAGTTAAAGAGAGTAAGACCAACTAATGATAATAATACCTTCAATTTTTAGAAACGTTTAAGGGTTTAATTCAAAATGTAGCATCACATATTTAATATCATTTGATTTCAACAAAATTTTAGTGAAGTAAGTAAATCAGATACCATGTCTGTGTTATATGAATGTACACATTGACTGAAAAGTTACGACTTTTCCAAGATAAAGTATCAGAGGTAACTTTAGCATGACAAAGTGATATACTTTTGAATATATTACAGTGACGATGGTCATGAAATATTTCACTATGGTATTTTAATTGGCAGTGAAGAATCTTGCAGTTGGATTCAATACAAAGACATTGGAAGAAGAATACACAGAAGAGGCAACATTGAAATAGCACGAACTGGAGGTTCAAAGATATGTTTTTGTATTTCTTTTTTTTTTTTTTTTTTTTGAGACGGAGTCTCGCTGTGTCGCCCAGGCTGGAGTGCAGTGGCGCGATCTCGGCTCACTGCAAGCTCCGCCTCCCGGGTTCACGCCATTCTCCCGCCTCAGCCTCCGAGTAGCTGGGACTACAGGCGCCCGCCACCTCGCCCGGCTAGTTTTTTTTTTTTTTTTTTTTTTTAAGTAGAGACGGGGTTTCACCATGTTAGCCAGGATGGTCTTGATCTCTTGACCTCGTGATCCACCCGCCTCAGCCTCCCAAAGTGCTGGGATTACAGGCTTGAGCCACCGCGCCCGGCCGATATGTTTTTGTATTGCATACAAAATATGAAATAACACTAAGTGGAGGTACCAAGATTTGTTAGGAAAATTATAAATAATACACAAGTACTGTTGAAGTGTAGTGTCTAAATATCAGTAATTGTAAAATAACAGTTTCAATGACAAATGTGACTATTAGAATTATTAATAAAAATTTGAAATTAAATCACTTAAATATAACATACAATCTCCAATTCAGATAAAACAATTACATTGGGATACCCTGCATTTGCTAACGGTGGGAAGAATAAACATAGTACATGGTGCTGGAGGAAAGACAGAAAGTGGGCGGTCTAATATGTTAGACATTTGAGGTACTATATGTCCATAATATTTTACTCGAAGCCTTTTGTAACTTTTTTCTTTTGTTTTGTTTCTTGTCATTTTCTTTCTTGCCTTCATTTATTTCTTTTCCTATTTCTATCTTTCTTTCTTTCGTTGTTTCTAGTTTTATTTTTGTGGCTGCTGTTAATATGGTACATATGAAGTATATTAAATGTATGGTACACAAATGAACTTAGAGGCAGCACCTTATGATCAAATATGCTACTATATCTGCAACAAAACATACAAGTATTATTTCTGAGTGGGACAAAAATGACTAAGTAGTCTAAATCCAATGTAGGTCAGGCATTACTTTTAAATGAATTTGCCACAAACATATACATTTTTTTTTTTCTTTTCACGACTACTAGTGTATTTGCAATTATGAATAAGAGATTGAGAATTTACACTACATTTTGGAGAAATATAAACTATTAAAGATTTTTGAGCAAAATTTTGGTAGCTTGTTTCTTCATTATTTCCTTTGTTTTTGAATACAAAATAGAACTGAAGTGAGAGAGAAGCTACAGGTAGAGAGAACAATCTATGAATTATAGTATAATTTACACAAAGTGCTATAGGCTTGAACTAAATGCTAAAAATAGAAACCAGAGGAAGAAATTGATCTGAAAGAGGTTGGAATAAATCGGACAATATTTAATGGCCCACTCAATATATTTGTTGATGCACTTAAATCCCTATACACCTGAATTCAGCACATTCTCAGAATAATAATTTTTTTAAAAAATTAATATTTAATCTCTGTGATGAACATGGAAAACTTATGAATGGAATCAGTAAGTAACAAGTCAGATCATTAAAGATAGCTTCAGAAAGATCTACCCCTGTCTAGTGTCAGCACAACTAAAAAATAAGTCCCTACCATTAAATAAACTTTTATTTAACACTTACTATTTTCCTCATGCTATGTGAGACAGAGGACACAAATGTAAAAAAGACAGTCTCTTAAAAAAAAAAAAACCCACAGCATTGGAGAAATGAATATATACAAATAATCCCAATTTAGAGTGATAAATGGCATAGCAGTTGAATGTAAAAGGTAGAAAAGGTAAAGGGAAAAAAAGTTAAATTCTTTCTGATGCCCCTAATTATAGAATATGGAGAGTGAAAATCAGAAACATTTAGATAAAAAATATATGGTTGAACTGAATCCAACAGAATAATTTCCAGATAGAAAGGAGAGTAAATAATGTTTGCAAACATACAGACTTGCAGAAGATCACAAGGTACATAGCAGGACCAAGTGACTTAAAATGTGTAGAATGTGAGTTAAGGTTAAGAAAGAGCCAGAGATAAAACTGAAGAGAAAGGAAAGGTCAAGGTTAAAAAAAAATGGGATACTTAAAAGCTCACTTTGGTTACTCTTTATAGGAAAGAATTGGATGAGGAGGGTGAAGCTTTGTATCTTAGTCTGAGTCTAGTTTAATTAAAAAAATTCAGAAATTGAGATAATGTATGTATTATGAAAGTGGAACCAGAAATGAGTAGAAGGAGATGGATTCAAGAGCTATTTTGGAATTAGAATTCGTAGGAAATGTCACATAAAAGATTTATATTGGGACAGTTGAAAAAATACATAGACTACCTTCCACATTGTGATTCCATTTGCTTGGAGGATGGTTGACCCAAGAATCTCAGTAAGAAATATAGAAAAAACTGAGTTTGCAGTGGAAATTATTAATATAAGTGTGAAAATTTGAGTTTCAAACATTGATCACACATGTAGATAGATGCCAAGACAGTATGTAAACAGAGGAACTGACATTATGAATAGGACACGTGATTGATAATCTAGATCAAGTAGGTGGTAAAAGCATGCTCTTGATGCTGGAGCCATTGGGCACCTCTTGCTTTAAAAAAAAACCTCAACCTAAACTTCATATCTTATTTAAATTGATCTCAAAAATGGCCATTAAATGTAAAATATAAAACCATAAAAATTTTTAGAAAAATAATGGAAATAGTCATCATCATCTAGGCTGAGGGAAAGGTTCTGAGACTTGACCCCCTTAATTATCCATAATAAAAAAACTGATAAATTGAGTGCATCAAAATTAAAATATTTTTGTTCTACAAAAGACTCTGTTAAGTGGATAAAAAGACAAGCTGTAGACTTGGAGAAAATATTTGCAAGCCATATATCCAACAAAAGAATAGTAACTAGAATATATAAAGACATGTCAAAAGACAATAGTATAAAAAAGAAAAATCAGGTAGAAAATGGGCAAAAGACCTGACACATAGTTAAAGCAAAGAGTACATACAGATAGCTAGTAAGTACATAAAAAGTTGGTCAACATCATTAGCCAGTAGAGAAATGGAAATTAAAAACCCCATCTCATTGCAGAAAAGCAGTCTGCATTATACAAAATTAATACAAAGTCACTAATTTCTGCAACTTTCTATTTTATTTGCTTCCATGACAAATTGTTTATTTTTGTGTCATTTCTCCGTTTCTTTTTCAGGTTCCTTCCTTCTTCTTCTTCCCTAAATTGAATGTGACCACTACTCAGCAATATTTTTTTTATTTCTGTCCAAAATATTTGTTAGAGATTTTATGTTTATGACTTCAAATTCCAAATTTATATTAATGATTTAGTGTGAATTGTTTCTTTAAGTTTTAAGTGAGTAAAAAGTAATACCTATCAGAATGGCTAAAATTAAAAAAAAATAACATCAGATGTGGGTGAGGATGGGAAGAAACTAGATTGCTGGTAGGAATATATAATACTATAGCCACTCTGTATAACAGTTTGGCTGTTTCTTATAAAACTAAACATTCAATTACCATTTTACCCAATAATCATTCCCTTGGGCATTTATCTCAGAGAAATAAAAACTAACATTTATGCAAAAAGCTTTACATAAATATTTGTATTAGATTTACTTATAATAGCTAAAAACTGGAAAAATTCAGTTTTCCTTCCACAGATCAATAGTTAAAAGATAACCCCCAAAACTCTGGTACATGCATATCATGAAACATGACTCATCAATCAAAATAAACAAATTATCAATACAATGTGATAACCTGGGTGCATCTATAAAGAATGATACTGAATGAGAAAAGTCAGCTCCAAAACGTTACATACTGTGGTCCCATTTGTATAACGTTCTTAAGATGAGAAAAATTATAGATATAGAAAACAGATTGTTAGTTGCCAGGGATTAAGATGGTGTGATGATAGGAGGGAAGTGGGTGTCACAGTTAAAGGGCAGCTTGTGTGAATAGAAATGTTCTGTATCTTGTCTATGTAAATGTCAATATCCTGACTTGTAAGATGTTATTGTTAAGAGGGATGAGATAAAAGGCACACAGGATCTCTCTATATAACATATCATAAATGTAAAACTACAATTATCACAAAAGAGAAAGTTTTAAAAAGTAGAAGTTGATGGATTTGCAGTTGTATCCAGGAGGGCAATGTACGTTATTTAGATAGATCAAGTAAACAAAAGTGATGAAGTTTAAATAATGTCAATTTATTAACAAAACTAAAAAATACCATTAATACTTATAAAATATTATTAATTAAATGTTTATCTGAATTATGCAAATACATTTTATAAATGCATATAAAATATTCTATCATGAAGACTGAACATACAGCCTTTACAAGTGCCCACAGAACAGTAAAAAGTAAACATATCATAATGCACGTATAAATGTTGTGATAAATTCAATAGCACTGCCCAAATTTTTGGACTACAATATTACAAATTAGAATTGTTAAAATTATTAACAAAGTTCAATCAGTTAAACATTTTAACATAGCCTCCAATAATTCCTACAGTGAAAACAGGAGTAAAATTAGACTATGTAGAAAATGAATGTTTATGCCACCAACCAACAATCATACGAAAAAAATTCCATATCACTGATCATTAGAGAAATGCAAATCAAAACCACAATGAGATACCATCTCATACCAATCAGAATGGCTCTAATTAATAAGTGAAAAAATCACAGATGCTGTTGAGGTTGTGGAGAAACAGAACACTTACACGCTGTTGGTGGGAGTTTAGATTAATTCAACCATTGTGGAAAGCTGTATGGCAATTCCTCAAGCAGCTAAAAGCAGAACTACCATTTGACCTAGCAATCCCATTACTGGTTATATACCCAGAGGAATATAAAGCATTCTAGCATAAAGACACATGTATGCAAATGTTCATTGCAACACTATTCACAGGAGCAAAAACATGGAATCAACTTAAATGTCCATCAATGATAGACTGGATAAAGAAAATATGGTACATATACACCATGGAATATTATGCAGCCATGAAAAAGAATGAGATCATGTCCTTTGCAGGAACATGAATGGAGCTGGAGGCCATTATCCTTAGCAAACTAACACAAGAACAGAAAACCAAATACTGCATTTTAGTGGGAGCTAAATGATGAGACCACATGGACACGTAGAGGAGAACAACACACACTGAGGCCTGTCAGATGGTGGAGGGTGAGAGGAAGGAGTGAAGGGAGAGGGTCACAAAAAGTAACTAATGGATGCTAGGCTTACTACCTGAGTAATTAAATAATCCGTACGACATACTCCCACAACACAAGTTTATCTATGTAACAAAACTGCACATGTACCCTTGAACTTAAGATGAAAGTTTAAAACAGAAGAAAATGAATGTTTGCACATACAATTGAAAACATATATATTGCATATAATATATGCAGGAAAGAGATATATAATAAAATAATCGGTATTTATATATTTTAATGCCTTCAGAATACTTTAATATCTCTACTCATAGCCATAAGTGCTCGCAAATGAAGCTAAAGGCATTCAAATGTGTAAAGTAAGTATTAGATAGGGATGCCAGAAAATAACATTAAAGCAGTCTTAAATGGTAATAAAAATAAAGATAAGATCAAGCATTAATGGATCAAGTAATGGAATTAATAAAACATAAAGCCAGTAGTTGTTTCTTTACAAAAAAAGTTTAAGGTCAAATAGAAAAATCAATTATACCTCTGAAAAATATAACCATAGATTCTAAAAAAATTAAATATAAGCAATAATTAATGACAACTTTAGTCTTTTACATGAAAATTTCAGCCTCATCACAGTTTTACAAGATAACAAATGTACTAAAACTTAACAAGAGAAAGTTAAGAAACTTGAACTCTCCACTAAACATAAAGAAATGTGGCACAGGCTCATATTACTAGTAATCACTTTTAATTTCCCAATATATAGGTAATTGCTATATACAAGTTGTGATATTATTTTAACCTCTTGTTGTTCTCAAATAATATCACACTTAGAAAAATGATAAATATTACAACATTATAGTTAAAATATATGCTCTTTGGAAAGCTGAAGTTATATTTCCTTCAGGCTAAACGATACTAACAAAATCTCCAACCATTGGAAATATGAGCTGTTATTTTGAGTTGTTAAAGAGTAAAAAACACAGAGCAAGAAAAAAATAGCATAAATTATTCCTGATTTATTTTATTCCCAACAAAATTCCATGTAATATGTTTTCAATAGTGATGGACATTATACATAGTCATAGGCAATGTCTCTGCACTTTCCCTGACAAGTTAGTAGTGAGATTGAACTCATCAAGTAAAATGAAGTCAATTGCATTTAGCAGAGATTTGCAGCTATTCACATATCAGCAAAAACTAAAGGAAGAGTTAGCCTTATTTTAACTTTTTGGCAATTGCACCACACGTCTCTTCAAAAAGACCGTATTTAAATGTCCTATTACAATGTCACTATAAGGTAGCTTAACTCTTAGTTGGTAGTCACCTTTCACTAAAATTTGCATCAATTTTTCTCTAAGAGTTCAATATTTATCAGGCAATCTACAGAAAATTAAACTACTGTGTAATTTCCTTGCTGATGAATATATATGTTAGAAGTATGCTATCATTCAAATAGTAATCAAATATAATCATACACCAGAGTATGTTTTCCCACATAACTCTATTAACATAATGAAATTCAGAGCTAAACGGAAAATATTTACATAGGTATAAAATAATTGGCATATATGTAAGGTTTTCGGAATATTTTCTTTAATATATATAGATATCTTTGAAAGGGAGGAAAGTTTTCTTGGTATAATCTTGTGCCCTTTGTCTGCCTCTTTCATTAAACCATCTTAAATCTGTTCTTATATGTTCCTATGCCAACCGTGTGCAATCTGGCTGTTCCTACTCATACATTTAATACATAGAATACCTTTACTACAATAGGTTCATACCCATTGAAAATAGAGTAGAGGGAGACAGCAAGCTGCTCACGCTAGCAAGTCATTGCCAGCTCTGAAATTATCCCTAATCTGATGCTAAATTTGCACTTTACCACCCATAATTTTCTTGGTATTTGACCAGTAATCCATTTGAAATTGACACTATTTTTATATTTATCTTACATTTGTGATTAGCTTCTGAACAGATGTACTTCTCCCTATGATTCATTGTGTGTTTCAATAGGATTTGTTTCTGAATTTCTTTCTCTTGTGATGCTGACTCACTAGAGCAACCATATCCTGACCTGTTTCCTCCACTCCAATCAATCTCCTCTATAAGGAAGCAAAATTAAATCATGACTATGTTAATTGCTAGAGATATGCCAAAAAAAAAAAAAAAAAGCCAGGAGTCTGACTTCTGACCAGGAGTCAGAAGCCCCACAACTTAGTCTAACTTTAACTTGTTGGTGTAACATAGGCCTTTTCTGAGTCTTAATATCTTTAGTAAATAGACAAATGTAATAGATAGAGCTGGGCTGGAGGCCATGATCCTTTGCAAACTGCATTAACAGTAGCAGAAACGAAACACTGCACCTTCTCACCTGTAAGTGGGAGCTAAATGATGAGAACACATGGACACACAGAAGGGAACAACACACACTGGGGACTATTGGAGGGTGGAAGGTAGGAGGAGGGAGAGGATCAGGAAAAATAACTAATGGGTTCTAGGCTTAATACCTGGGTGATGAAATAATCTGTACAACAAACTCCTTTGACGCAAGTTTACCTACGTAACAAACCTGCACATGTACCCCTGAACTGAAAGTAAAAGTATAAAAAAGTACAAATTGGGTCATATCACCCTGCTACCCCCTTTCTAAGTCCAATTAATGCCCCTCTTCCTTATTGAATAAAACCTCCTCTTGTCCACATGAATGCCCCTTCCAAAAAAAAATTAAAGGTTGGTATGTTGAAAGCTTTTGGAGTCCCAAAAGTCTTTAGGACTTGAGGCATCAAAGAAATAAATCTTAGGGGTATAATGTTAAGTCAGAACATTTGAGAACATTTTCCTTGAACAAGAGCCCTTGGAATGACATCATTTAAGTAGCTATTCAACCTATGCACAAATGTAATATGAAGATATGTTCAATTAAGGCTTGTTGAGTATCTCAATGCAGTAGCTAAAATTACATTATTAAGTAATGGCAAAAAGTTAACTGGGTGTTAACTTTAGTTGCTTTAGTGCCAACGAAAAGGAATGGTAAATTTTCCCAATCTGATGAGAAGTGTTTTGAAAATATTATTTGATTTCAGTTTTTATTAACCTGCTCAGCAAAAATCCCTTTATATCGCACACAGAGAAAAGATAGTGTGTTATCTTGTTGTTCAACTAAAGACATTATATATTCAAATTATAATTTACTGCCTTGGTGTAATAAAAAGCAAATACATTTTTCCCTAATCTTTTTGTAACTCAAATACAAAGTCTTTCAAAATCAAAATATTATTTATGTTGATCTTATATGGCATTTTACAGCTGGAATATTGAGAATTAGGTTATTTTCAGAGTTAGATTGTGAAATTAAATTTCACAGTTAAATATTTACTGTGGATAAGAAAGGGTGTAACATACTAAATTTAACATATTATTAGTGGACACAGCTATCTAATTTGGCTTGTTCTTTTGTTATCTACACATATAACAGAAAAATCTTTATGTTAGGTAATTTCTTTTCTGAAAGAATTAGATGTTTCACTTTCATCTTGCAATCTAGGAACACAGAGAATCACGGCTCTCGTGCACTACAATATTTAGTTACCATCCCTGGAAAGGTAAACAACTGTTTGCCTTAGAAATCCCTAATGCTTATAGAGCAAAGTACTGTTATTTTAAAAATGCATGTCAGCATAACAGCCATACTGTCTAAGTATTTACTAAATAAAAGGAAGTAAGCTACAGTTCCTTTTAAATGTAGGTTATTACTTCAGTCTCCAACCCATTAAGTTTTCTAAACTAGGGCTTGTGGTATTTGGCATCAATTCTCCTATTCTTTTGATAAGTACCTAAACAGGATGTCCTTGAAAATTAAATGAGAAATGGCTCTGGAAGTTTTCCTCCCTCAGGAATAAGCATTAAGATTGGCAGATGGCTTAAGTGGAAATACACAGGAATGCACTTTAGCCAGCATTAGAAAGTGTTCCAGCAGATATTACTGAGGTTAATTCATGAAGGCCCATCTCACTTCCTTCTGAACTGAAATGTTTAAATGGCCTTGAGTTGAAGATGCTTATTTGTGTAAACTATTCCAAGTTAGTCTCAAAGAGAGGAACTGATATATAACTAGCGTTATAAAAATGGTGTCTGATTCTCTACCACAGGAATTTTATTTTTTGATAATGAAGAAAGAAGAAATATCCCAACCGAACATTTTTCTAAATCTTGGACTGCTAAGTCATTCTGCATACAATTTAAATTCTCTATCTTTATATTTTTTTCTTATTCCCCTATTTAAGCACTTAAAATTAAATTAATATGGCACATATTTCATTATACTCTCAGGATTAAGAGTTCATAACTTCATGAAAAATTTAAGTGCTCGGTAGTAATGTTATACAAACATTTGAAACATTTCAACTAATTTTCCAAGTTAAAGATGTCATGTATTAGAAATAATTGGGGAAAATCCATGAACATGGGAATTGGGAACATATTAGTATTTGAAAGTAATACCCTATTTTTATTTAATTCAATATTTCATAAGCAGCAGTTATCCCTGTAGACTATAATAATTTTTATGTTGATATTTCTGAAAGTATGAACATAATATATTCAATAAATAGGAAAAGTCCTAGGAATTAACTCAAATGGGGAAAACATGGAATTGTCCAGCATACTCCAGCAGTAACATTTTTAGTGACATAAATTGAGCTTTCCTGTGCTTAAGTACCAAGTAGGTAAAGCATAGGAAAATGCATACAGAAAATATTCGAGGAATATGAAGAACTTTTAAACTTATAGTATTAATATCTTCCTTCAATCTACCAGCTTAAATTAGCAAGTCAGCTATCCACATTTCATTCATTGTGAGTATATATGCTTATTTGGTTAAACTGGAGGTCAAAAAATAAAGAACAATTAAAAAGATATTGATAAGTGAGAGATTTAACTTCTAGGATTTGTTCTTTATTTAACTCAAATTGTATTACGTAATTTCCTTTCAATCACTCTAACCTTTTATATATTGCATTGCTATCCTGAGAGTGTGTGTACGCTCTTCCCTACTATCTTAATTTTAATGGCAACAGAATAGAGTAGAATCCAGCTAAACACTAAATGGACACTTGTTACTATTTTATATACAGCATGTTCAGCTACCAGACATTCCCTGCCTCCATTTATCCACATACTAAATTCTGCCTTGAAATTATAAGTAATATATAAGAACTTGGGGAAGTAAATTCTGTGAGCTAAAATGATCTACGTTCAAACGAATCAATATATTTATAGATTTCGATATCTTTTTAAAAACTAAACTTTAGGCCGGGTGCAGTGGCTCAAGCCTGTAATCCCAGCACTATGGGAGTCCCAGACGGGCGGATCACGAGGTCAGGAGATCGAGACCATCCTGGCTAACATGGTGAAACCCCGTCTCTACTAAAAGCTACAAAAAACTAGCCGGGCGAGGTGGCGGCCGCCTGTAGTCCCAGCTACTCAGGAGGCTGAGGCAGGAGAATGGCATGAACTCGGGAGGCGGAGCTTGCAGTGAGCTGAGATCCGGCCACAGCACTCCTGCCTGGGTGACAGAGCGAGACTTCGTCTCAAAAAAAAAAAAAACAAAAAAAACAAAAAAAACAAAAACTAAACTTTAATAATAAAAATCACTGGAAAATAAATATACTTATAATTCATGTCATTAAAATGGAAACATTAAGAAACATGCACAAGTCTTCATAGGGTATTTTCAAAATGTGTTATAATGCTAACTTGCTCAATTTGTGTGTGTTTATGTATGTTTGTGTGTATTTTTCTGTATGTGTGTTGATTTTGGCTTTAGCTGTAAATTGAAATCAGAAAAATATGTAGGCAAAGTTGCTTCCTTATTTCCTAAAAATATATACTATATTATCTTTTAAGTAAGAGGTTGGAAATGTTTTCATTCAATGAACTACTTTTTTTAAAAAAGCAAACTTAATGTTGTTTACATGAGTATGAATTGCTATGGTCGTAGTTCTAAATGAGTCAAAATGTCTCTGAGATTACCCCACCTTTTCCTTCTCTAATCCTAAGAAACCAAGAACTTTGTTTCTCAGTTATTTCTTGTATACATCAAAGTTCTCAGATTTCCAGTCCAGGCCTCTGTCATGAGGCCCAGAAAAGCCAGATTCAATAAAATAAACCCTATACTGAAATCACTATAGTCATTCTCTTCAATCTGGACTTTTCTTTTGTATTCCCCAGACAATTCCATAGCATTACCGTCTGACTACCCAAAACAGAAAACTCAAATTCTAAATACTCTCTCAAGTCAATTATCCAATCAGTAATTAGATCATGTCAATTCTATTTCTCAGATGGTACTATTTTCCTGCTTTAAAAACAGATTTATTTCAGAGTTATTATAGTAGCTCTATAACTAGTTTTTTATCCTTCCTGGATTACCCCTTCCAATACCTTTTTCGTATTATTGTGAGAGTAATCTTTTAAAGCAAATATAATTATGTCATTCCTGCCAAATAATCCTTTCTAGAGCTTCATAGCCTCTATGAAAAAGTAGAAACTCCCCATCATAGCATAGTAGGTCAAGGGCTTCCTAATCTGAGATTGTCTACCTTTCCAATTTACACCGTACTGTAAGTAGATTCACACTCACCTGCCCTAATATGCTATGGAATTTTTTATTTTTTATTTTGTATTTTTCTTGAGTCAGAGTCTCGCTCTGTTGCCCAGGCTGGAGTGCAGCGGCGCAATCTTGGTTCACTGCAACCTCCGCCTCCCAGGTTCAAGCAATTCTCCTGCCTCAGCCACCTGAGTAGCTGGGATTACAGCTGCCCCCCACTATGCCTGGCTAATTTTTGTGTTTTTAGTAGAGATGGGGTTTCACCATATTGGCCAGGCTGGTCTCTTGGCCAGGCTGGTCTCGAACTCCTGACCTCATGATCCACCCCTTCGGCCTCCCAAAGTGCTGGGATTACAGGCATGAGCCACCATGCCTAGACGCTATGGTATTTATTATCAAATTTTTCTTTTGCAATATGTCATACTGAAATCAAAGTGTACAAATGAAATCACGCCAGAGGGGTTGTATATTTTCCTCTTTCTTTTTCAAGGCCTGTCAATTTTTCCTGTGTGTATACTGATCTTAAACATTAGCTGCATTATTACAATTACCATGGTTCACAATTGCTAAATCATTAAAATTTGTATTGGATTAAGTCATTTTTCATTATAAAGTGTATTTTCTTACCTTTGCTATCACTTATTGCCCAAATCCTACTACCAAAACATCACCACTTCTTTGGCTAGTGTTTGAATGCTAATATCCATTGAGTCTCAGCTTAAAAAAATCTTTTTGGTATATTCTATTGTGACCAGTATATTTTTGGATATTAGTCTTTAATCTAGTTGTAAGTATTTTTATTTTTATTAAATATTTGATCGATTTATGTTTAATATATTCACTAATGTAGTTGGTTTCAAGTTTGTCATTTTATTATTTCTGTCCTACTCATTTTGTTACTTTAGCTTTCCTTCCCTCTATTATTTTGGGTTAATAAGTGTTCTTTCATTATTTCATTTTCTTCTCAGCTAGTTATACACTAAAAGTGTCCACGTCTTCTTCCTGTTTTTCAAAAACAATTATGTTTTAACTTTTAAAATTTATTTTTATTATATTTTTAAATTTTTGTGGGTACTAATAGGTATATATAGTTATGTGGTAGATGAGATGTTTTGACAGAGGCATACAATGTGACATAAGCACGTCATGGGGAATGCGGTGTCAATCCCCTTAAGCATTTAACCTTTGAGTCACAAACAATTCAATTACACTCTAAGTTATTTTAGAATACCATTAAGTTATTATTGACTATAGTCACTCTGTTGTGCTATCAAATTGTAGGTCTTATTCATTCTTTCTATTTTGTTTTGTACACATTAATCAACCCCACCTCCCGCCAATCCCCCTACTGCCCTTCCCAGCCTCTAGTAATCATCCTTCTACTCTCTATCTCCATGAATTCAATTGTTTTGATTTTTAAATCCCACAAATAAGTGAGAACATGCAGTGTTTGTCTTTCTGTGCCTGGCCTATTTCACTTAACATAATGACCTCCAGTTCCATCCATGGTGTTGCAAATAACTGGACAGCATTCTTTTTTATGGCTGAATAATACTTCATTGTGTATATGTGCCACATTTTCTTTATCCATTCGTCTGCTGGTGGACACTCAGGTTGCTTTCAACCCTGGGTTATTGTGAGCAGTTCTGCAACAAACACGGGATTGCAGATATCTCTTTGATGTATTGATTTCCTTTCTTTTGCGTATATATACAGCAGTGGTATTGCTGGATCATGTGGTAGCTCTTGTCTCAGCTTTTTGAGGAAGCTCCAAACTGTTCTCCATAGTGGTTGTACTAATTTACATTTCCACCAAAATGTAAAAGGATTCCTTTTCTCTAAATTCTTGCCAGCATTTGGGATTGCCTATCTTTGGGATATAAGCCATTTTAACTGGGGTGAGATAATATCTCATTTTAATATTCACTTGGAATTCTCCGATAACTGATGATGTTAAGCACCTTTTCATATACCTGTTTGTCATTTCTATGTCTTCTTTTGAGAAATGTGTATTCAAATCCTTTGCCCATTTTTTTGAGAGGATTTATTAGATTTTTTTCTGTAGAGTTGTTTGAGCTCCCTATATATTTTGGTTATTAATCCCTTGTCAAATAGGTGGTTTGCAAATATTTTCTTCCATTCTGCGGGTTGTTTCTTCACTTTGTTGATCATATCCTTTGCTTTGCAAAAGCTTTTAAACTTGATGCAATGAAAAGGAATTATTCTAACATTACCAATATATTTGTAATAGGTAGTTAGTGAATAAAATGGACATATTTACAAAGCAAAGAAATTCTCTTCTGGTAATAATTTTAATCAGCTCTAACCTGTTTAATAAAAAGATTTATTGATTAGCAAAGGAAGATCCCTCCTTGTTCTACCACTTTATAGACTGTTTCTCTACATCTTTGAGAAGATCAGACAGTTTTGCTTCTACCTAAAAATGTACAGGTAGAAAAAAAAAATCCAAGGGCTATGCCTGATAGCTTCCATCAGACAGCAAGACTCCAGCCTTGCACTCCTAATACCCATATTCCACACAGTAGCCAGAGTTACCCTTCTAACGTTCGACTCAGATTATGATTTTCCTATGATTAATAAAGCCTTCCAATTTCAACAGTAATTAAATACATATTTATTACTATGGTGACAAGATCTTAGAGGATTAGTCATCCATCTGATTGCTTGATTCTCATCTCTCACCTTTCTTTCCTTATTCACTATACTTTAGTCAAAATGGCCTTCCATCTCTCAAAATAGACAAGTGCATTTTTATCTCAAGGCCTTTACTTCATCTCTTCCTTTAGTTCAGAATATATTTACATATCTAGTGATTACTCATCATTCACATCTTACTCCAAATGCAATGGCCTCAGAAGGCCATTTCTTAGTGCTATTTCATCCCCATAGGGTCATTCGTTACCCCATATTACTTGTTTATTTATCATGTGTTTATTTACTGAATTATACGAATTCTTGAACTTGAATACTTAAATACTAGACTCTATCTGAGTACTGCTATATTTTCAATTTTTCACAGTGCTGGATATACAGTCGGCCAGTATATGTGGACTATTTGACTACTTTAATTGCATGTCAAAAACAGAATCCATGATTATTCCTATCCCAATTTGCTTCCCTCTTAGTACTTCTCCATTTGAGTAAATGACAACATTATTGTGGGTCTGTAAAGTTAAAACTTAGGAGCTACGTTACTTTTTCTTTTCAGTTCAATTCATTTACTAATTCTTCACTCTTTCCACAAAATATATGCTAATACTGTCTACTGATGTCTGTGTATTCTGCAATCATACTATTCCAGGCCAGGGTCATACTTCATTTGTTTGGGTATAAAGGCCCCTTGTGGTGGATTTATTATTATTCAGAAATAGATTCTGCCTCTCTCCTGGGAAACCTTGTCTTTCTTCACACTGGTACTCTGGCTTGGCCATGTAATTTCCTCTGAACAATTGAATGTGAAGGTAAGTGTTACTTCTAGGCAGATTCACTAAGAATCAGAATCTCTAACAGTCAGTCTATCCTTTCCTGTTATGAAACCAGAAATTTTTTCAGCCAGAGTCTTCAGCTTCACCCACCTTTTTCTAGAGTGAGGATGAAGTTGAATAGTACTTTAGCCTACAATGCACATATGACTTGTGCTTATAAACCCCTCATCATGATCATCTATTTATTTTGTTATTGCAGTGATCTAGAAGTAAAATAATTAGGTCAAAATACTTAATACATATTACTACAGGTGGTTACAATTTTTATAAAAATTCAAAGCTAAAAGCAGCTCTGAGGTCTAGAAATTACATAAATGATAAATAGTAGTAAACAAAAAACTGTATTTGACTTATGTGCTCACATAAGATTCATTATATCATCTTCAAGTTACTTACCAAGATGTTACTATTATGCTTAATTTCCTCAGCTAATTTTAACATACTGTATGTTTATATCATTAAATATCTCAGTGACACTTTAGAGTATAAAGATACTATTATTCACCCTTGTTTCCCCAGAACTGGAAGAGTCTTTCTGTATAGTGAATGCTCCATTCATAGGTATTAATAAAAGAAAGATACATAGACAATGGGTAAATGTACAAATGCAGATAGCAAAGCAAACTGAAATAATGTATTCCAACATTATATGCATAACTAATTAAATCTTAGATACTGATAAGTGGAAAATTATAGTTGTATCCAAAGACAATATTAAAACTATTTCTTTGATTTGTTTGACATAATAGGAGATGTCCCTTGTGTATCTTCCCTCCAGAACATTTATTTCAATTATACCTGAAATTCCACCATTTGAGGATTGTCCCTTGTTCTCCTGCATAGCAGTTTGGTATGGCTTTCTGTATATACGCAGAATAATAATATATATTTTCCAGCTACTAAAATGAATTATTATATAATTTATTCATTCATTTAGCATTTATGAAATGTTTAATATAAACAATAATGTTGGATAACTAAACTAAAAAAGTAAAAAGAGACATAAACCCTCATTTTAGTTAACCAACAGTTTAATGAACAGTATTTTCCTACATGAATGAGGATAACTGAAATTACAGGATTATTTAAAGCCGGCAAACAAGAAAACAAAGAATGAAAGAAAAATTCTAAGTTATAAGAATGAGTCCATGGTATTGAAAAGTGAGAGAAAAGTGAAAAGGGGGATTTTACAATATGAATATATATTTATAATTTTAAGTAGTTAAAAATAAAGTCTTTGATCTGATACAAAGTGACTTTCTCTGCTATTCAAAACTTTTCTCTGCTAATATACTGATTTAGCCCCAGTCTACTCTATCACATTCAATTCTAGGTGCTTTACTGGTGAAGAAATGGAGACTCAGAATCATTGGTAAATGTTCCCGTCTATTGGTCAGTCAGGCTCCAAAATTCATATCTTTTCCCCTACCTAGGTTATTGTTCTATAAAGTCAGACATTGTTGATTCAATGATTAAAGTACTATTAGATTTAATTCTTGTAGTATTCATAATCCTTGTTTTCCAGAGGTCCAGAAAGGTGAAATAACATAGAAATATTTCTGAAAAGCACTTATCCTTACCAGAGAGTGTTGCTTGTCTTTTGGAAATCAGAGACACAAAGAAAGGTCTAGTGTCCAGCTGTATGTTCTTTAAAAAATCTTATCTACCTTTCCTGTTCATACTCACTATTCTGCTACCTTTCTCACTTATGCCTAATTCTATAGTTTGATACTTCATGGTTGTTTGTTCAAACACAAAATATAAATTCTGCACTCCATTCTTCAAAGCTTAAAATACTTCAATGTTCAAAGTCCTTGTTTCCAAATGGTAACATACAGTCAGAATACACTTACATATTTTACTTCAGGATTTCATTTTAAGAATATGTACCAAACAGATAGTCAGGATTATTTTAGAAAGCATGCATAAGTGTGATTTTTGTATTTTCTATTTTAAAAGGCTCTTGAAAAATGAAAACCACACTCTGAGTCTAATGTTAGATTACTTTCCCCCAAATGAAAAGACTTTGACTTGAGTTCTTAAATCTGATGACTAAGCACATTTCTTGACATAAAGTGGAGCTTCCCTAAATATGTCTTGACTGAGAATTAATTCTGTGAATAGATATGGCTTTTGATATAGGATCCCTAGAAAAAACTCCAACCCTACAGAATGAGCTGGGGAGAAAAAAGTAAAATAATTCATAGTAGGCTGAAAGGCAAGAGATCTGTCCTAACATATTTAACTCCCTCTAAGGCATACAGATGTTCTTCTCCCAAAGGGAGGAAAGAAGAGGAAGATGAAATTGAAGAGATAGCAGTATGTCTTGTCAGCAGTTCCGGAACAACTGCCAAAGAGGTTCACTATTAGCAAAGAGGTTTCAGAGCTAATGCAGTGTTACAATTGGCATCCTCACACAGGATGCTGGGCTTTTTTAAAGAATCAATACTTTGCTATTTGCAATAAAGTTAAAGGTAGAATGCACAGAGACAGAGATAGAGGGATGTAGGGAGAGAGAGAATTCAATTATTGTACAAACACTGAGAGAACTAGGTACTTTACTAAAATGACAATTCTGTATATTTGCTTCTCTAAGTAAAATTTTGCAAGTTAAATTATTAAAAAAATGAGAAAATGCAGGCAGATGTAATTCTCATGAGACAATGATAAGAAATAGGATGACCTTTTGTCAAATTTACTTCCTTTTCTCATCCTTCTTCGTCTGTCATTTTTGTACCTTTTTCTCTTTCTTTCTTCCTCTTTTTCTCTTTCTTATTTTCTCTTTTTTTCATTCTCTCCCTTTCTATCTCTTTCTCTCTCTTTTTTATTCTTTCATGTTTCTGTGATTCTTTCATTTTAAAAGTTATTTTTTAAACTACCAGTGGAATTCTTCCCAAGGTCATTAGTGGCAGCATCTGGTATTATTGATGAAAGTGTGATGCTTAGGAGTATGTATGGGGAGGAAGAGCAAGAATTCCCTGGGCCCTGTGAAGAAGTAAACTTTTCTTCCATCTGGTTGTGAGCAGGATCCCTAAGGGGCAATAGACAGCAAAGAGACTTATAGGGCAAATTCCTCTGTGCTCCAAGATCTGTACCCAGGGCCAAGTTTTCCCACACCTGGGTGATGAATGGATTTTTCAATTATAATTAGATAAGAAAGAAACTTTGGCCGGGCGCGGTGGCTCAAGCCTGTAATCCCAGCACTTTGGGAGGCCGAGACGGGCGGATCACGAGGTCAGGAGATCGAGACCATCCTGGCTAACACGGTGAAACCCCGTCTCTATTAAAATATACAAAAAATTAGCCGGGCGAGATGGCGGGCGCCTGTAGTCCCAGCTACTCGGGAGGCTGAGGCGAGAGAATGGCGTAAACCCGGGAGGCGGAGCTTGCAGTGAGCTGAGATCCGGCCACGGCACTCCAGCCTGGGCGACAGAGCGAGACTCCGTCTCAAAAAAAAAAAAAAAAAAAAAAGAAAGAACCTTTGTCATCTATTATTTTCGGCAGCAGAAGTTGGATGGAAATGTTAGTAGCTAGAAAAGAAGAAAAATGAGCTTCAGAGTATGCTACTGTGTCTTACTTGGCTGAAATTGTTAAATAAATTGGCAATATTAAAATTAAGTTTGATTCAGATTTTCAAGAGGTATTCCTTTCAGATTCTCAACTTATTCAGCATTTAAAAAAAAAAAACTTTTAATATCTTACTACAAAAATACTTTGCATTTTGCATATTGATGAGTAACACAGCACTTAAAAGAATCCCTGTTCTCTGTTTCCACAGAGGAGATTTATATAAAATAGGTCGTTTTTTGATTTAGAAACAAAAAGTTTTCAACGTGCTGTATTCACTTGATACAATAAACACAGCTGTCTATAGAAACATCAGCAGTTGAATTATCAAATACTCTCAAGTAAGTCAGAGTGAGATAAATTTCCTAGACTTTTAAAATTTAACAATCTATGGAATTGAGTGGCTTATTAAAAAAAACCCTGTATTTTAAAATATGACAATATGTTTATGAATCCCTGAAATCTTATCCATTGTGTAACTGTACTATACAGTCATGTACTGTAATGACGTTTCAGTCAACAATGAACCCCATGCACAAGAGTGGTTCCATAAGACTATAGTGTAGTTAAAATTTTTTTATTGCCTGGTGATGTTGTAGATGCCATATTCTGTAGCACAGCACATTATCTTTTCTATGTTTAGTTATGTTTACATACACAAATATTTACCATTGTGTTACAATTGTCTTTGTTATTCAATACAGTAATATGCTGTACAAGTTTAGCTTAGGAGTAATAGGCTATACCATATAGCCTCGGGATGTAGTAGGTTATACCATCTAGGCCTGTGTGTACTCTATAATGGTCAATGATGGAATGGCCTAAAGACATATTTCTTAAAATTTATCCTCATTGTTAAGTGATGCATGGCTCTACGTGTGTGTGTGTGTGTGTGTGTGTGTGTGTGTGTGTGTTCTAGTTCCTGAGAGTTAGGGACTTAAAATTATCACAAGTTAATTTACATGTATTCATGTTTTTGTGCATGTGTGTTTGCCTTAGACATTAGGTCGAATTAAGATTTCCAAATAATCATGTATGAAATAGAAATCATTGGTTTAACATTTGTTATTCATATATAATCAATTTTCAGGGTATTCTCATTACACTGTGGAAAATAATAGAGGAGAAACAGAGACCTTTCATAAACTAGGTCTATTTCAACTTGTAAACAAGAAGGAATTGCTTTTAATCTGAGACAGTGAAACCACTGCAGAAGATAGGCATTGCTCTATGGTAGAGGATGTCAAACCTCAGGCGATTTGACTTTGAAGTGGTACATGTGTCAACAGCTTTAACACAGAGAAAGTGTCTGTGTGTAGACATAAATTCGGCTGCCATAACAATTACCTGTTTGAACAAGAAATGAAACCAGTAATGGTTACCCAAAGATCAATACTTTAAGAGGAGTTACTTCTGGTGAATGGCAAAGAGAAAAATAACCTGTAGACATGAGTAAGTGTATAATCATTTACACAGAGAGCGTCAAGAGTAGAAATTTTGGGGGAAATTTGTCCCAGATCCTGGCAAAGGAAACATAAAGAATCCAGAGATAAGCATTACCACATTACAGTCTGCTTTAGATTGGCTTTTTTGTTCATGCTCTATACTCAGTCATGGAGCCCCAGATCTTTATGTAGCTGCTTGTATTCATCATTATAGGGGCAGATAGACCACCTTTAAAAGCCCATTGGAATTTCTGCATGGCCCTCAGTTATTGTATACTTCCCTAAGACTAATTTCTGTGGGCCAGGAAGTATTTATTAACCAACTAACTAGAAGAAAACTGTAACTTTATACCTCTAAGTTAATAAAAATGCCCGTTAGTAAATAGCATTCTGCATATTTGCATGCCCCAAACTGTCTCATGAAGTTCTTATCCTAAGTTAAAACATACTCTTGTCTGTACATGAAAGTGTTCTTTTAATCCCTAAGATATAATGTGGCTTTTTTTGGCCGCTCATATGGCTGGAACTGAATGCAAACCAAGCCATAAATGAAAAAAAAATTCCAAATTACATAGATTACAAGTAAATTTCTTATAGTCATTTCCTTGGAAAGTATTAAAGCAAATTGTTTTATATTGCTTTTTATTATTTTCTGACTTTTGGATTTGCAGACTTTTTTCAGGATTGCTGTTGCATTTTTTTTTATACACAAAGAAGCCTCGTTATATTCAAATTTCCCTTTTTATTCTTACATTTCTTTTTATTTCTTCCATAGATTTGTGTACTTTAAGGCAATTCTGTTTAAATTATAAAATATTAATTGAGTGCATGAGACCACTTCTGAATTTAGGATGTTTTGGATTTTTGGAATATTTGCATATATATAATAAGATATCTTGGGAATAGGGCCCAAATCTAAACACAAAATTTATTTATGTTTCATGTATATGTTTGCTTCATATGTATGTTGATATATATATTCATATGTATGTTTCATATATATGTATACTTATGCATATACTTATACTAGCCTGAAGGTATTTTATACAATATTTTAAAACATTACATGCATGAAACAAAATTTGTGTACACTGAACCATCAGAAAGCAAAGGTGTCACTCTCTCAGCCACCCATGTGGACAGTCTGTGGTTGTTTGACATTACCATTATTGCTTACTCTGAATTTATATGCTATTCATAAGCAATAATTTTCTAACACTCACACATAATTACTTAACAGTAAAAAAGACATATTAATATAGTGAAAAAATAATATGTTTGGAATAATTAAGCAGCACAATAGTATCACCAGAATACCTGTATCATTCTTTAAACAACAGCAACAACAAGCAACGACAGTCTCCACCTATGATGCTGTGTTTTGATTAAAAGTTTTACGCTATATTTTTTTTTTCAAGATGAGAAGAAACGTCAGAAGCAGGAAATGTGTCCTCTAGGGATTAGGAGGCATTCTGCTAGATGAGTCTTTTAATGTTATTTCCAGAGTCATTTGCCTCATTAACAAACATTTTTGTCTTAAAGTGCTTCTTTCATTTTGAAAACTGAAATGATTTCTTGTTCAGTTATGAATGCATGCTGCTCTAGTCCTTCAATAAGTCCATTGTACATTTTCATTATATCATCTGCAGGCACTATTTCTGCAGTGTTGAAGGGGTCATCTTCATCATCACTATTATCACTATCTCCTTGATTCAGAACCATTTCAGTTATTTCACTAGTCAGTGAATTAACAACCGGAGCTTCATTATTAGTGTTAAAAATATCTTCAATGTTCACTTCTTCAAGCTTATTAACAGACTCTGAAGGAGTAGTTTTTGCATATGTAAGGAGATCAGATACCATTTTATTTTCACTTGACATGTGGAATCCTTCAAAGTTAACATTTTGTATTTTATTATCACTGAAAGCAGTCACAGGCCAGTGGTTGTGCCAGGCATGCTCAACTGTGTCTTTAGTCACCGTTTTCCAAGCACTGGCAACAGCATACATGGCATCCTTCATGCTTGTGACACTTAGTTTTAGGTATCCAATTAATTGACTTGAGGAGAAACCTGGTAAAGCATTATTTTTGAGTGTCTTTATGAAGGTATTTTCAGAGGAAATTAGCATGTAAGTCTGTGTGGACTGGGTGGGGAATATGTGTCTCCCATATAGGCAGACACCATCCCATCTGCTGGGGACCTGGAGAAAAGAAAAGCAGATAAGTGGCAAATATGTTGGTCTATCTTCTAGAACTGGGATACACTCTCCCTCTCCTGTCCATGGACAACAACTCCAGCTCTGCAGCCTTTAGACTCCAAGACTTAAATCAATGGTTTGGACTGAGAATTACACCATTGGCTCTCCTTGTTCTGAGGCATTTGGATTTGGACTTATGCATGCAATTAGCACCCTGGGGTCTTCAGCTTGCAGAAAGCTTGTCATGTGACTTCTCAGCTTCCATAATCACATAGGCCAACTCTTCTAATAAGTACCCTTTCATATATATATGTGTGTGTGTGTGTGTGGTGTGTGTGTGTGTGTGTGTGTGTGTATGTGTGTGTGTGTATATATATATATATATATATATACACACACATGAACTCCGATGAATACAATACTGACTTATTTGAAAGCCTTCTGCACCCTTGCCTTTGTTTATTACTGCTAGCATGCTGCTCAAGAAGGGGTTTTTATATTTATGTGTAATTGATTATAGATACCTTGGTTACACGGTTGAATGAATGAAGTCACTTTTGGAGATGTAACTTGTAATGGGTATTTCAGCTAAAGAATGAGCAGACAAATTTGTCAAGGAATAACAAAATCTCTCATAATAATGAAGTGGTAAGAAACTTACTCCTTGAAAAAAAGCAAGGATGCAAGATTTTCCCAATTACAGCTGATTTACACTTATGCTTGCCTGCTGCATTAGCACATCCCAGTACAGTTATTCTATCCTTAGCAATTTTAATTCCTGTAGTGGTGTCTCATCAGCTGTAGTAAATGTCTTTCTGGGGCAAGAACACCAAAAGAGTGATGTTTCATCAGTGTTATTTACTTGGTCTTGTGTCATATTTTCATCAGCGGTGACTTTGGCAAATCAATAAGTTTCTCTGCTGCTTCATGATCAGCAGATGCTTTATTATCACACATCTAAAAATTTAATGCCATGTTTTTTCTTAAATGTTTGCAACTAGCCTGTTGAGTATTTATAGTTTCCTTCAATTTTCAGTTCATTGTAATACACTTTTGCTTGTTTCATGATCAGCATACCATTAAGTTGTATGTGTTTGCTGCCACACTGATGGATGCACTCCTTTAATACTTGATCTCATTTTTTAGCTTTATGTAGTTTTTTTCTACTTTTCATTAACTTCTTTTTTTGTTTTTGACAGAGCCTTTAGTTGAGTTACTGTAAGTTGAGCATACCTAATCCAAAAATCTGAAATCCAAAATGCTCTCAAATTGGAAACTTTTGAGCACCAACATGATACCACAAGTGGAAAATTTTACACCTGTCTTTATGTGATGAGTTGCAGTCAAAATGCAGGTGCACAACACAAAGCTTACTTAGTGTCCCCAAGAGGTAAAAATAATCTTTCCAGCCTTCTTCATCTGTGATATATCTTTTCCACACACACCCGGATTCCCCCATGAAGTACACACACAAAGGTTAATGAAATGCCATGTGTGCAGGGTGAATATGTCAATGGCAGCCTCCACACAATGCCCTACATGGGGCCAAGATCCATGTGCATTACTCACTGCTCTTGAGTCAGTTGCCCAGGCTGGAGTGCAATGGCACAGTCTCAGCTCACTGCAACCTCTGCCTCCTGGGTTCAAGCAATTCTCGTATCTCAGCCTCCCGAGTAGCTGGGATTACAGGCATGCGCCACCACAGCTAATTTTGTATTTTAGGTAGAGACAGTGTTTCACCATGTTGGCCAGGCTGGTTTTGAACTCCTGACCTCAAGTGATCCACCTGCTTCAGCCTCCCAAAGTGCTGGGATTACAGGCGTGAACCCCTGGCCTATTTTTCATTAACTTCTGTTCATCAGTTTCACTAGAGAACTTCAACAGTTTATCCTTCTGTTTCCTTAGGTCACATGTGATGGTTATGCTGACATCATTTTCTGTAAGTTGTTCTATGTGCACATTGCTGTCCAGTTTCTTCAACAGCTTTACTTTCTGTGATATAGATAAGCATAAATTCATCCTTTTCCTTATTACTGTTACCTAGAGGTGCATCATCCAGACCCTTTGGACATTTTCAACAAAGTCTTTACACCATACAGCAGAAAATAAGCCAGAGCAGTGAGTAATGCATATGGATCTTGGCCCCATGTAGGGCATTGGGTGGAGGCTGCCATTGACATATTCACCCTGCACACATGGCATTTCATTAACCTTTGTGTGTGTACTTCATGGGGGAATCCGGGTGTGTGTGGAAAAGATATATCGCAGATGAAGAAGGCTGGAAAGATTATTTTTACCTCTTCGGGACACTAAGTAAGCTTTGTGTTGTGCACCTGCATTTTGACTGCAACTCGTCACATAACGACAGGTGTAAAATTTTCCACTTGTGGTATCATGTTGGTGCTCAAAAGTTTCCAATTTGAGAGCATTTTGGATTTCAGATTTTTGGATTAGGTATGCTCAACTTATAGTACACATTTAAATAATTCGGGGGTGATATAGAAAAAACGCCGTTTGTAAAAAATTGTGCTATTGGCAAATTAATTTAGCAAAAACTTGGTACATTAAAATATGCAGTGATCAATGCTTTTCAGGTCAGTTGTTAAAATTTGAGGAAATATAGAAGCAAATCTAGAACAAGTTAATGTTCAGAAAGATTATGTTAATGTGTTGACCATATTGGAGTTTACCTGAGCCCTTGCCATTGGAAAACAGCAAAGGATGATAAATTCCCCCACCTTTTCACCTTTCATGTTCCAAAATGTCTTATCCCAAATAACTACTGTTCCCACATATACTTCAATATTCTTAAGTGACTCAGATAAGATTTCTCTCCATCTTGCTCGTGATCCCCTTGTTTTATAATATCCCAGGTTTTCAATCTCTTCCTTGAGATGTTCCCTGCTAATGAAGAATCTCTCTGTTGCAATGACCTGAGTAAGATCAACTCCTTAATGGCATGATGTATTTTGTCTTTCACTGTGTTGAATTTATATTATTACCCCTGGCAACTGTCAGTTAGAGAGACAACATGATGGCTGGGGTTCTGCATTTCGAAACCATCATTCTGGACATGAAATACACTCTTTTAAAGTACTGGGTATTTTAAATCCATTTTTAAAAATCAATGTATACATGTACCCTGTTATAAAAAGAGGAGATTTGACAGTTTTTTCTTTTGATTAGCATAGATCTTCATTCAGACAATTATATATTTGTTGATGGCTTAATTGTGCTCAATAATGAGTTATGTGACTCACTGGTTATATAACTTGCCAGCTGTGTAACCTCAGGGAAATGACTTAGGCTTTACTAATCCTTTGTTTCCCTATATTCCTTATTTCCTACTTCATAGGATTATTGTGAAGATTCAATTAGGTAATATAAAAACTGGCACTGTTGGAATTAGAGTTGGAGTTGGCTATTGTTATATAATCTATCATTTTATTAAAGCTCTAAGGTCCTTCTTTATTTATTTATTTATTTATTTATTTATTTTTTGAGATGGAGTTTCGCTCTTGTCACCCAGGCTGTAGTGCAATGATGTGATCTCGGCTCACTGCAACCTCTGCCACCTGGGTTCAAACAATTCTCCTGCCTCAGCCTCCAGAGTAGATGGGATTAAAGGCACCCACCTGCACAGGCATACCACCATGCCAGGCTAATTTTTGTATTTTTAGCAGAGATGGGGTTTCACCATGTTGGCCAGACTGCTCTTAAACTCCTGACCTCAGGTGATCTGCCCACGTCGGCCTCCCAAAATGCTGGGATTACAGGCGTGAGCCACCACACTTGTCCTAAGATTCATTTTTTAAAGGTGTGGATTCCATTATTTCAAGCTCCATTCAAGGAGACTTAAGTAAAGAGGTACCAGGAAGATTTCATTACAGACCACCACTCTACATTCCTATCACAATCCTTAGGACACTGAGTGTTGAAAACCCTACTCTACATCACTTCTTTGAAAAATAACTAAATATCTGTTTTGTTCTTATAGAATATTTTCAGAATAATCATTTTATTCCATAAAGGTAGATTCTTTTTAGTTTTGTTTTATAATCATGATTCCCATTTTCTAAGAGCTATATAATAAAAAAATCTACAAAAACTACCTGGATTCTTAGGTGGAGCTATGAAGCATTAAAGATACAGCTCAACAAATAAACAGTTGTACAAATTAAATTTTACCCACAATTCTAAGTGATTACATAGATGAGTAAGCAAGTTGGCCATGATTTTCCTATAGCTGATGGAACTCTCTAGATTAGCAATAACATCCTATCAGCTTTTATGCATTATTAAAAATAAAAATTATACTTTTGTTGTAAGATAGGGACCATGCATACCCCAGAAATTAAATTATCAGACCTAAGTAGGATTTACTGTTTTGAAGAAGGTTAGCAAAGTAGCATGAGTAGCAAATTTAGTTGATTGGCTAGATGTATGCTAAAAATGTTTCTAGAAAAAAAAAGGAACACAAGAAAGAAAAAAGGAAGAAAGAAAGAAAATAAAAGTAAAAAGCTACACTAGAAATGATCATATCTTTTAGCTGAGAGTGAATGACTTCAGTATGTTGCCAATTGTAAATGCTGCTCTTTGTCATTTATGGCATGAGCTATTCTTCTTGAGTTCAGAAGTAAATGGAGGCCAACTGGATATATGGTTGTAATTGCTTTAAAAATATTATTCAACAAAATGTGAACAATATTTAAATGAGTCATTCAGTTTGGAATTGAAGTCCAAATGCATTTTGAAAACTGAACTATAGGCCAGGTGCAGGGGCTCACGCCTATAATCCAGCGCTTTGGGAGGCCAAGGCGGGTGGATCACAAGGTCAGGAGTTCAAGACCAGCTGGGCCAAGATGGTGAAACCCCGTCTCTACTAAAAATACAAAAATGAGCCAGGCGTGGTGGTGGACACCTGTAATCCCAGCTACTCAGGAGGCTGAGGCAGAGAATTGCTTGAACCCAGGAGGCAGAGGTTGCAGTGAGCCAAGACAGAGCCTGGGTGACAGAGCTAGACTCCATCTCAAAAAAACAAAACAAAACAACAACGAAAAAACCTAACTGAACTATACATGAACATTTACAATTGTATTTATTTGTATTAAATCATGCACTCCACAGCTAACTGTTGAGATAGACCTTTTTCACAATTCTTCATGTCTGCTTTTCAGGATAACCCATCCTTTAAGATATGTTTATAAAGAGAGAGTCCCTGGCTACTCCTGCATATAAGCAGAATACATTCTACCTAACTGAATAAATTAGCTCTCTTAGTCCATTTTGTACTGCTATAAAAGAATACCTGAGATTGACTACTTTATAATGAACAGAAATTTATTGACTCAGTTCTGTAGGCTGGAAGTCCAATATCAAGGTGCTGGCACCTTGTGAGGCCCTTCTTGCTGTGTCATAATGTGGTGGAAGGCATCGCATGACAGAAGGACAAAGAAAGGGCAAGAAAGCAAGATAGGGCAAAACCCGCTCTCACAATAATGGCCTTAGTCCGTACATGAGGTAAGAGCCTTCATGACCTCAGCACCTCTTAAAGGTCATACCTCCCAATATCATCACAACAGCAATTACATTTTCACATGAGTTTTGGAAGAGACAAACACACAACCATAGCTCGCTGCTCCTAGCCCTCAAAACTTATGTTCTTCTCACATACAAAATACATTCATTCCATGCCATTAGCTCGAAAAATCTTAGCTCATTGCAACATCACTTGTAAGTCTAAAGTCCAGAGTTTCATCTAAATTAGATATGGGTGAGACTCAAGGCACTGAAACCACCTCTGCAGAAGTCGTCACAATGAGAAAATTATGACAGTGGAAGAGATCTGACCTAACCGACTCCATCTTGCCTTTCACCTCCAAGCTGCCCTTGTTCATTCCTAAGCATTGGCCAAACTAACTTCGGGAGGAATTTAGTTTATACTTAAACTTCAAAACAAAGATGGTAACAGCTCCTTCCCAAAACAAACCCTCTCCTGGTCTCCTGATTGTGTTTATAAAACTAGCAAATTAGCCACAATATTAAAAATTATGCAGTCTGAGGCCACAAGATCATTAACCTCCCCAATTGTTCCTATAGCTAACATTAATATTAGAAAACCTGACATTGGTGTTTGAGGTAGTTTTCAGACCCTGGGTCGTGATGGATCAGCTGGCTTCACCCAGATCAGTAAACTTGCTCTTCTGGTCTTGTGGTCCCTACCCAATAACAGATTCAGCACGAGAGGACAGCTTGACTCCCTGTGATTTAATCCCCCACCCAACAAGTCAGCATTCCCCTTTGCTAGCCCCCTGCCCACCAAACCATCTTTGAAAAACCCTAGCCTTCAAATTTTCAGAAAGGCTGATTTGACTAATAAGAAAACTCCAATCTCCCATTTAGCTGACTCTACATGCATTAAATTCTTTCTCTATAGCAATTTCCCTGTCTTAATAAATTGGCTGTATCTGGGAAGCAGGTGAGAAGAAACTCTTTTTGGGTGGTTACAGCACTATTTATCCTGAGGCAAAATTACCTCCAGCTGTGAGCCTGTAAAATCAAGTAAGTCTTATATTTCCAAATTGCAATGGTGGAGCAGGCATAAGATAGACATTCCCATTCCAAATAAATAAACAAATAAATAAATAAGCAACAACAAAAAAAGATAACTGGTCTCAAGTAAGTGCAAATATTAACAGGACAAACAGCATTAAATCTTAAGTTTCCAGAATAATCTTCCTTGACTCCATGTCCCACCACCAAGACACATTGAACTCCCAAGGGTTCATGCAGCCCTGCCCCCAAAGCTTTGCAGGGTGCACTCATGCAGCAGCTCTCCCATGCTGGAGTTGCATGCTGGTAGCTCTACGGTTCTGGGGTCTTAGAGGTAACCCCACCATTGTGACTACACTAGGCATTGCCCTAGTAGGAACTCTGTGATGACTCCATCTCTGTGGCAGGTTTCTTCCTGGGCCATCAGGCTGTCTGACACATCTTTTAAAATCTAGGTGGAGGCAGCCATTTTTCCACAGCTTGCAAGCTCTGTGAACCTGCAGAATTAGCACCATGTGGACACTGCAAAGGTTTACAGCTTGTGCCCTCCGGAGTGGCAAACCAAACCACACCTGACCCTGCTTGAGCCACAGCTGGGACTGCTGAGGAGCACTGCACTGGAATGCCAGGAGTAAAGTGTAAAGGTGGCACTGGGTAGTGAGCCTGTGTAGGACATCCCAACACTTCCCTGAAAACCATTATGCCTTCTGGGAGCTCTAGTTCTATGACTTTATTTTAATATATCGATAGAGTCTAAAATACCATGCTGAACACAGAAAACCATTTCCTGATTGTAATATGATTCAAAAAAGAATTTAAATCACAATTTGAAATATAATTCTAAAATGAGAAAAAAGAACTAAATCTCATCTACAAAATGTGTTCAGAGAACAACATGTATGAAGACATGGTCACCTGTTAATTCCCTTCAGTTATCAAACAAAAATTCTTGTATTTGCTTTGAAAATATAATACAGTACATAATTCAGGATGAAATAGAAGATTCCATGGCTAATAAAAATGTTCTGTGGGTGGTATTTATTTACAGTCATGACTGAGTTTAAACATTCTCTCATTTAACTAGATAGTTTATCATTCAGTTAGGATTTTATTTAACATCTATTAAGATATTAATAAGTGTCAGGCATTTTTAAATGCTTAAATACACTTAAATAGATAACTCAATGTATGTAAAAAAATAGTAAAACAAGGTTAATAAGGAAATTTTAAAAGAAAGGCAGGAAGGGAAAAACAAACGTGATGATGGAGGAATGGCAAAGAAAATAGAACTTCTTTTATTAACAAAGTAACTTTATAACAACTTTGTATTTAATTAATTAATTCATTTATTTATTAGTTTTTGAGACAGGGTCTAGCTCTGTCACCCAGGCTGGAGTAGAGTGGTGCAATCACGGCCCACTGCAGCTTCATCTCAGGCTCAAGCAATGATCCTCCCACCTCAGCTTCCCAAGTAGCTGATACTGCAGGCATGTGCCACAATGCTTGGCAAATTAAATTTCTTTCTTTCTTTTTTTTTTTTTTTTTTTCCTAGGCTGGACTCGAACTCCTGGGTGGGCTCAAGTGATTCTCCTTCCTATGCCTCCCAAAGTTCTGGAATTACAGGTGTAAGCCGCCACCCTTGACCACAGAATAATACCTTTATAACAACTTTTTAAAATTATTATTTTTATTTTTTATTTTGAGATGGAGTCCCTCTCTGTTGCTCAGGCTGGAGTGCAGTGGCACCATCTGGGCTCACTGCAACCTCTGACTCCCTGGTTCAAGTGATTCTCCTGCCTCAGCCTCCCAACCAGCTGGGATTACAGGCACACACCACCACGCCCAGCTGCCCAGCTAATTTTTGCATTTTTAGTAGAGAGGGGGTTTCACCATGTTGGCCAGGATGGTCTCGATTTCCTGACCTCGTGATCCGCCCGCCTCAGCCTCCCAAAGTACTGGGATTACAGGTGTGAGCCACCGTGCCCGTCCTATAACAACATTTATAGCTTCTACAAAGCATATTTATTATACCACTGTTTACGATTTCTACATAACAGTATTCAGTTAAAAAAATAATAAAATATTGCAATAAAACTTTCTATAATTGAAAAAATGCTTTGATAAATTTCTCCTTTATTTGAGTTTTTCCAAGAATTGTAACAGAAGGCAGTTTATTTGTCCCCTTTAAAGATTATTTCCTTGACTGGAAAAACAGGAGCTTCTGTGGAAAATCTATAGTGGTAACGTTGGCTGTTACTGATTGAAAGACCACTAGAGGGCACTCAAAACACGTGCTCTGGTGATGTGCTTTCTAAGTCATACAACCATTGTATTCACTGTCAAGTCCTAACCACAAGAAAATAAGAAAAATATTTCCAACTAAAATTGCTTTAACATTTGACTTAATGTTAAAGCAACTGAATTTGTTTGAAAGAAAAAAGTACGAGAAAAATTTTGTTGTATAAATTTAAAAAAGGCTCCACTTGAAAAAAAAATTTCATTTGGAGCATTTATGCAAATAGGGATATCTAGGTAAATTTTTATATCTGTGATATCAATAGTAGAATAATAACCATAATGGAATGATCACAGGACTTAGAATCAGAATAATAATGATAGATATCATTCATGAGTGCTTAAAAGGCACTACATGTTATCCCACAGACTTTATATATAATGCTTTATGTAATTCACTTACACACACATACACACGTATAAAATGTGTTACACTGACTCAAAAATATTGTCAGAAGGGATAATGCAGAGGACCAAGAAATCGAAGGCCTTTAAAGTGATCACCAGACACTATGTTGCTAATTGTGTTTTTATAGAAAGTTGTCAGCTCTATAAATTCGTATGAACTATGTTAAAACACCACCATTAGAACACCAATAGAAAACTTGTTTCTGTCTAAAATGGCATTTTTCTTGTAAATAACTTTTACCAAATAGTAAGATGTACTATGTAGTTATTTATGTCTGCCCTTTGTTTAAATTTTTAGCCACCAAGAAGTAAAACTTTGAGTTTTAAAGCTAAAGATTCCAAAATAGATCATGGTAAGACTAGAACTGATGGAAAAATGTTCACTAAGTTTCCAAATCATAGTTTTTAGTTCAAGTCAGTCATTCTATATTAGTTAGAAATATTGGCTGGGTGTTGGTTCATGCCTATAATCCCAGCACTTTGGGAGGCCGAGGCGAGTGAATCACTTGAGGCCAGGAGTTCAAGACTAGACTGGCCAACATGGTGAAACCCCATCTCTACTAAAAATACAAAAATTAACTAGGTGTGGTGGTGCACGTCTGTTATCCCAGCTACTCGGGAGGCTGAGGCAGGAGAATCGTTTGAACCTGGGAGGCGGAGGTTGCAATGAGCCGAGGAGATCACACCACTGTACTCCAGCCTGGGTAACACGGTGAGACTCTGTCTCAAAAAAAAAAAAGGGAAGGAAGAAAGAAAAAGAGAGAGAGAGAGAAGAAAGAAAGAAGAAATAAAGAAAGAAAGAAAGGAAGGAAGGAAGGAAGGAAGGAAGGAAGGAAGGAAGGAAAAGTTAATTCATGAAAAGGTTTACGGTCAACATTACCTTATTCTGTGGCCCATGAAATAATGCTAAGAATACTCAACCTGTCACTGTCTCTGTTGTTATCAGGCCTCACAACTGTCAAATTTTATCCCCACTTTATTCATGAGAAAACCAAGGTTCAGAGACTTTAAGTCTCTTAAAAGTAACAAGTATAATGGGTTCAAGTACTTATTAAATGTTATACTTCATATAGTTTCCCTTTTGGCTCAGAGGCATAGAATTTCATTGTTCTTATTCATTAAAAATCTTGTTATTTTGTTGTGTAATCTTATAAAACTCTTTACACATTCATCCCTCCCCTTAATGGTTAATATTATATTTAAAGCATTTTTTCCCATGATAGCTATGGTTCAGGAAAACTGTACAACATTCACATAACAAACTGAAGTGTTATTTTAGTAAGGCAAGAAGGCTCTGTTAAATAAAGGCAGCAAGAAGTGAACAGATGATTAAATCAGTGTGCTGACATTGTGATTTTTGTTCTTGTTTCTTAGAGGCATGGTTCATAGGGCATTCTTGCAGGAGAACATCTCTGCTAGCTCAAAATGTAAGAGTTGAGTCTCATCAAATAAAAATATGAGAACTGTTGAAACTGTATTAATATATACTTCTCATTTGAGGTAAATCCTCTTAATCCCAGATTCCTCACTATGGTCTAGAAAATCATAGTTCTGAAGCCTTAGGCTTTTGCTACCTCTAAGCTATGGTAGAAATCTAAACTAAAAGATCCTGTTGAGAAAAATATTGAGTTTTATGGACTCCCTAATGCTTGACACAGCAAATAAATAAATAAGTAAATAAATAAATAAGTAAAATGCTCTAGAAAAATGTATAGAGTAATTTGCAGAAAAGTTGTCAACATTGATGAGGGTGGTTAGGCTTGCCTCTTCAAAGAGATGATTTTTAAACAAAGTTCTAAATGAAGAGAAAGAGGCACCCCAAATAACACCTAAGAGGGAGGTTTTCTAGGCCTAGGATCATTAAGTCACAGCAAAAGCTCAAAAAAGGGAGTGAGCATTGGGTGTTTGAGGAATAAAAAGAATGTCTTTGTGGATGAAGCCAAGCAAATAAGAAGAAGAATTCAAAGAGATAAAGTCCTAATAGATGAGGCCAAATCCTGTAGGACCTTGCAAGACATTTTAAGGAATTTTGTTTTTAACCTAATTACTATGCAAGCCATCGGAAGAAAATGATATAATTTGATGTCAATCTGGAGACATTATTCTGACTGCAAATGAACTATTTTAGCTAAGAGTAGAAACAAAAAGACCAGCTAGAAGGTTCACATGCAGTCCAGAGGAAGACTGGAGGAAGTTATTAGTGAGAGACTGCTAGATTTGGCATATATTTTGCAGCTAATGAACAAGAAGTTGAGTGTAAGAACTTGAGAGGAATCACGTATCCACCCCAAGGTTGAGCCAGAGCTACTCAGTTGATGGTGATGCCATTTGCTTACCTGGAAAAGAGTGACAGGAGAAGACATTTACTGGGTAAAGCATGGATTGTACCTTATCGATCCACTTTAATATCACTACCCTGAATTCAATTGCTTCCTTGTAAATATTTATTGATATTCCTTACTAACACATCACTGGTGTATACACAATACAAATATATATTAGACATGTCCATCATATAGAGTATAAAGCAGTAACAGAGTAAACAGCAAATTCATATTTTGATAATATTGATAACATTTGTGAGACATATCCAGATTCAAAATGACCTGAAAATAAAATATAATCTCATTTAAAGACTCGAAATAAACTTTAATGACTGTATCAATTAGAAAATAGTTTACTGATGACAGAAAAATAGGGGAGGGGTAATTCTTAGTTTTTAAAAACAGAGAAAGTTGGCCTAAAGCACAAAATAACAATGTTAATGATATTGGACAGAATCTCACAATTTATAAAAAGTAAAAAAGGGTAAAATGATCAGATGTATGTACAAAGACTTGAGGAAGAAGAATAGACATGTTAGAAAAAATTATAACAAACACAAGAGTAGAAATAATTCAGGAGCTTTAAAGCTGTGAAATTTTAAAAAAATATATCACAGATTCTCTGTCACGATATATTATAAAAGTGAGTGTCCTTTATTTATAAATTTACAAATTTAGTAAATTTGTAATGCCATCACAAATCTTATGATTATGGAAGTTCCTGCTCTTGTAAAACAAAAACAATCAGTGTGAGTCAAAATGGGAAGTTAACTGAGTAGTTCTAAAAAGGGAAGAGTTCTGGAAGTAATAAATAAATCTTAAAGCACTGAAGAAAGGAGTATCGATGCATTAAATAAGATGTGTATGGAAAACTGGAAATAGTCAAGAGTGGCACACAATTGTAAACATCCACCCTGCAAAGAAAGGATAGCTGAATGATTGATCAAATTACCAGGTCTATTTCTCATGTATGCTTTGATCATCCACAGAAAAAAAGAAAGAAAAGAAAACAAAAAGAGAGAGAAGAGGATAGAATTAGAATTGGCACCAACATGTGGTAGAATGAGTTCAACTGACTTGAATTGAGCCGCTTTGAATTGAACTGCATTGAATAAAATTGAATTGAGGGATTTGTACTAATTGTGAATAGCTGGCTGTGTGGGGGAGTGGCTGGGTGACTAGCCAGGAGCTTTATACTAAAGCCAACTATGCGAGATCGCTGCAGAGTAAGTGGAAAAATAAAATGAGGTTTCTCTCGTAACAAGAATTGTATATTATGACAATAAAGTATAATCGTCAGACTAGAAGAAGAAAAAGCTATTTAGAGAGAAGGGGAAAAAAGTTGATACAAACAGATTCCATAAATCAAAGAAAATGAGGACAGAAAAGACATATAGGGATGAGAACTGTTGAAACAGAAATCGATTGAAAGATTTAACATATTATTTATTATTAGATTTCACTATTTTCTAATTCATGGATATTACCAACTCTAAGTCGAAAGGGCTATTTTTTCTTACAGCAGTTGAATGCGACACACAAATCCTCATTCTCAAGTGAGATGAATCACTAAGAAAGGAATTGTCCATTGATAGCTCTTGAGCAATGGCAGAGCACCTCTGAGTGATCACATTGAAGCTGACAATGTCCCATGTGCTTTCTTTATAGCTTCACATTCACTATTGTTATCAAACCAAACTGGGGTCTGCAAGCCCAGCCCAGGAAGAGCAGATATTCATACCAAGGTTTGCAGTGGGAAAAGGAAGGTGTTTAATTGCAAGGCATCAAGCTGGGAAAATTGGCCAGCTCATGCTTAAGACTTGAGCTCCCAGATGGCTTACAGGTAAGGATTTTTAAATGTGGGGGAGAGGGGAGGCAGAGGTTACAGGCAAAGTAATAAATTGACACATGAATGTTACATTGGCTTGACCTAAAAAGGAAGGAAATCTAGAAGTGGGGGCCCACAGATCATAAGTGGATTCAAAGATTTTCCAATTTTAATTGGTTAAGAAAGTCAAGATTTGTCTAAAAATTTGAGATAAGCAGAAAAGCATGTTAGCTTCAGCTCATGGGCATGACCTCATCCATGACTCTCAGGAAGAAATTCAGAACAAAGAACTGTGGTCAGAGTTTGGTCTTCAGCTCCCCCCATCTGAGGTCTATGTGCCCATAGATCCATTTGGTGTCGGTCTGAGTTTCTGAAGACAACATATGGACATATATGTTAAGATGCTTTCTTTCATTTCTTTCTTTCTTTCTTTGGGACAGTGTCTTGCTCTGTTGCCCAGGCTGGAGTCCAGTAGTGCAATCTCCGCTCACTGCAACCTCTGCCTTCTGTGTTCAAGCAATTCTCCTGCCTCAGCCTCCGGAGTAACTGGGATTACAGGTGTGTGCCAACATGCACAGCTAATTTTTGTATTTTTAATAGAGAGGGGGTTTCACCATGTTGGCCAGGCTGGTCTTGAACTCCTGACCTCCAGTGATTCACCCACCTCGGCCTCCCACAGTTCTGGAATTACAGGCATAAGCTCACCACGTCTGGTTGCTTTCTTTAGTTTCTATAAGGAACACAACATTCATGTGATTCTAACTCTGTATTAAGCTACTATTACCTTCCTGCTTATCAAGTTGCTGTTTTAGGTCTCAAGGCTAGCTAGGTGCCTGGAATTTCTCTTTAAGAAACTTCAGATTTTCCTCTATGCTTGGAGGCCTCACAGATCCCTAAGATCTCCATCCCTAATGCTCCATCCATTTCACTATCTTCCTAAATGCAGAAAAATAAGGATTATGAAAATCTGAGTTAGCTGTCTCATGGGTGTTAACTAGGAGCAAAGCATATTTGCTTAGAAATTTCTTCTAAGCAAATTTTGTTATAACAAACAGTCTCTTAGACCACAGTGCAATCAAATTAGAACCCAGGATTAAGAAACTCACTCAAAACCACACAAATACATGGAAACCAAACAACCTGCTCCTGAATGACTACTGGGTAAATAACAAAATTAAGGCATAAATAAAGATGTTCCTTAAAACAAACAAACAAAATTTCTTCCACCAGTTGATCTTAAATCATCTCCCTCAAGTTCAAAGTTCCACATATCTCTAGGGCAGGGACAAAATGCTGCCAGTCTCTTCGCTAAAAGATAACAGGAGTCACCTTTGCTCCAGTTCCCAACAAGTTCCTCATTTCCATCTGAATCCACCTCAGCCTGTATTTCATTGTCCATATTATTATCAGTATTTTGGTCAAAGCCATTCAACAAGTCTTTAGGGTATTCCATACTTTTCCACCTTTTTCTGTCTTCTTTTGAACCCTCCAAACTTTTTCAACCTCTGCCTGTTACCCAGTTCCAAGGCCCATTACATATTTTTGGGTATCTTTTCAGCAGTGCCCCATTCCCAGTACCAATTTGCTGTATTAGTCTGTTTTCATGCTGTTGATAAAAACATACCCGAGACTGGGCAATTTACAAAAGAAAGAGGTTTAATGGACTCACAGTTCCACGTGGCTGGAGAGGCCTCACCATCATGGCAGAAGGTGAAAGTCACGTCTCACATGGTGGCAGACAAGAGAAGAGAACTTGTGCAGGGAAACTCCCTTTATAAAACCATTAGATCTTGTGAGACTCACTATCACAAGAATACCACGGAAAAGACCCACCTTCATGATTCAACTATCTCCCACTGGGTGCCTTCCACAACACATGGGAATTATAGAAATTCAGGATGAGATTCGGGGGGTGACACAGCCAAACCATATCACCCTGGAAGACAATCTATGCAGTACCATTCAGGACATAAGAACAGGCAAAGATTTCATGATGAAGACAAAAGCAATTTTACAGCAAAAGCAAACTTGACAAATGGAATCTAATTAAACTAAAAAGCTTCTGCACAGCAGAGGACACTCAAAAGTGAAACACACAGCTGATAAAATGGGAGAAAATTCTTGCAAAATGTGCATTTAACAAAGGTCTAATATCCAACATCTATAAGGAACTTAAATCTACAAGAGAAGAACCAAACCACCCCACTACAAAGTGGGCAAAGGACATGAACAGACACTTTTCAAAAGAAGACATACATGTGGCCAACAATCATAAGAAAAAAAGCCCAATATCACTGATTATTAGAAAAATGCAAATCAAAACCACAATGAGATACTATCTCATGCCCGTCAGAATGGCTATTATTAAAAAATCAGAAACTAACAGATGCTAGCAAGGTTTCAGAGTGAAAAGAATGCTTATAAACTGTTGGTGGATGTGTAAATTAGTTCAATAATTGTGGAAGATTGTGGCAATTCATCTAAAAACTAAAACCAGAAATACCCTTCAACTCAGCAATTCCAGTACTAGGTACATGCCCAGAGGAATATAAATTGTTCTGTTACAGACACATGCACATGTATGTTCATTGCAGCACTACTCACAATAGCAAAGACGTGGAATCAACCAAAATGTCCATCAATGATAGACTAAATTTAAAAAATGTGATACATATGCACTATGGAATACTATGCAGCCACAAAAAGAATGACATTATGTCCTTCACAGAAACATGGATGGAACTGGAGGCCATAATCTTTAGCAAACTAATGCAGGAATAGAAAATCAAATACCACATGTTCTCACTTATAAGTGGGAGCTAAATGATGAGAACACATGGACACTTTGAGGGAAACACAGTGTGGTCTATAAGAGGATAGAAAGTGGGAAGAGAGACAGGAACAGGAAAATTAATATTGGGTACTAGGCTTAATAGCTGAGTGATGAAGTAATCTGTACAAAACCCCCTGTGACACAAGTATATCTATATAACAAACCTGCACATGTACCCCTGAACTTAAAAATCTTGGTTTTGTCACAACTATGAGTGGCATCAACATATTTCCAAACTAGGAGGGCAGTGGCGTGATCTCGACTCACTGCAAGCTCCACCTCCCGGGTTCACGCCATTCTCCTGCCTCAGCCTTCCAAGTAGCTGGGACTACAGGCGCCCGCCACCTCGCCCGGCTAATTTTTTGTATTTTTAGTAGAGATGGGGTTTCACCGTGTTATCCAGGATGGTCTTGATTTCCTGACCTCGTGATCCGCCCGCCTTGGCCTCCCAAAGTGCTGGGGTTACAGGTGTGAGCCACCACGCCAGGCCGAAATCTTTCTACTTCTTAATGAAGGTGTTTTTTGCTATAAGCTTTCCTCTTAGCACTGCCTTTGCTGTATGCCACAGGTTTGGGTATATTGTGTATCCTTTTTCAATTTTTCCAAAAATATTTTTGATTTCCATCTTCATTTCTTCATTGACCCAGTGATCATTCAGGAACATGTTTTTGTTCCAACTACTTGTATGATTTACAAAGTTACCCTTGGTATTGATTTCTAGTTTTGTTCCATTGTGGTCTGAGAAGATACTTGATGTCATTTTAATTTTTGTTAATTTGCTGGAACTTGTTTTATGTCTAACATATGCCCTATCCTTGAGGATGTTCTGTGTGCTGATGAGAAAAATGTGTAGTCTGCATTTGTTGACAAAATGTTTTTTAAATGTTTATTAGGTCCATTTCATCTAAAGTGTAGTTTAAATTCAATGTGTCTTTGATGACTTTCTGTCTAGATGTTCTGTCTAATGTTGACAGTGGGATGTTGACATCCCCAACTATGATAGCATTGCAGTTTATCACTTTTTTTAGATATGGTGCAATTTGCTTTATGAATATGGGTGCTCCAGTGTTGGGTGCATATATACCTAGAATAGTTATATCCCCTTGCTGGATTGATCCTGTTATAGTTATATAATGACCTTATTTGTCTTTTTAACAGTTTTTGACCTAAAATCTGTTTTATCTGATGTAAGTATAGTTACTCCTGTTCACTTCTGGTTTCAATAGGTGTGGGATATTTTTTGCCATCTCTTTACTTTTAGACTATATGTGTCTTTATAGGTAAAGTGCATTTCTTGTGGCAGCATATAGTTGGATCATGTTTTTTAATCCATTCAGCCAATCTATGTGAATAATTTAATTCACTAACATTTAAGGTTATTATTGATTTGTGGGTTTTCTTTCCTGTGATATTGTTCTGTATCATTGTCTCTCTTTTTTTTTTTTTTTTTCTTTCTTATTGTTTGTCATTGTGATTTGGTGGTTTTACATAGTGGTACCATCTGAGTCCTTTCTCTTTCTTGCTTTACCAGTGAGTGTTGTAGTTTCATATTTTTATGATAGTAAATTTTATCCTTTTACTTTATGTTTAGGACTCCTTTGAGAATTTCTTACAGGTCTGGTCTATTGGTGATTAATTCCATCAGCTTTTGCTTGTCTGGGAAAAATTTTATTTCTACTTCATTTATAAAGAATAATTTTGTTGGGTATAGTACATTGGCTGGCAATTTTTTTCTTTCAACACTTTCAGTATATCATCCCATTCTCTCCTGGCATGTAAGATTTCTGCTTTGGAATCCACTCTTAGTCTGATGAGGGTATCTTTATAGGAAATTAGACATTTCTTTTTGCTGTTTTTAGAATTCTCTTTATGTCTTTCATTTTAGATGGTTTGACTATAATATGCCATGAAAATGACCATTTTGCATTTTATTTCCTTAGGGATTTCTGAGACTCTTCTATTTGGATGTCTAAATCTTTTGCTAGAATTGAAAAATTTTCATCTATTACTTCATGAAATAGGTTTTCTTGCCCTTTTGTTTTGTCTTAGCCTTCTGGAATACAGATTGTTCAAGTATTTGGCCATTTTGTAGTGTCCTGTGTGTCACAAAACCTTTGGTTATCATTTTTTATTCTTTTTGTTTAAATTTTTGTCTGACTAGGTTATTTCAAAAGACAAATTTACATTCTGGGTATTTTTTCTGCTGCTTAATTTAGACTATTGTTAAAACTTTCAGATACATTTTGTATTTTATTGAATAATAAATATTTCAGGCCGGGCGCAGTGGCTCAGGCCTGTAATCCTAGCACTTTGGGAGGCCAAGACGGGCGGATCACGAGGTCAGGAGATCGAGACCATCCTGCTATCATGGTGAGACCCCGTCTCTACTAAAAAATACAAAAAAACTAGCCGGGCGAGGTGGCGGGCGCCTATAGTCCCAGCTACTAGGGAGGCTGAGGCAGGAGAATGGCGTAAACCCAGGAGGCGGAGCTTGCAGTGAGCTGAGATCCGGCCACTGCACTCCAGCCTGGGTGACAGAGCGAGACTCTGTCTCAAACAATAAATAAATAAATAAATATTTCATTCCAGAATTTCTGTCTGGCACTTTTTAATGGTATCTATCTCTTTGGTTAATTACTCATTCATATTCGAATTTGTTTTACTGATTTCTTTGTATTGTTTTTCAAAATTCTCTTATATCTTACTGAGTTTCATTACTATCAACATTGTGATTTATTCTCTCAGGATTGTATGAATTTCTGTTTCTTTGTGTCTGTGGCTGAAGAATTATTGCATTCTTTTGGAGATGTCATATTTCCTTAATTTTTCTTTTTCTGTGTTCTTGTATCGATATCTGTGTGTCTTGTGTAACAGTCTCTTCTTCCAATTTTTTGAATTTGCTTTCATAGAGGAGAATTTTTTTTTGAAGATATATCTGTGATGTTGGTTTAGCAGGGCACTTTGGTTTTGATTCTGGGTGCGTGCAGTAGTGTAGTCTCTGTATGATTTATTTGCCTGAAGGAGCATCAGTGATGTCTATGAGTATCTTGGTGGCGTAGGGTGTTGTTGTTAGTGGGGGCTATGATGAAGTTTTGCTAGGGACTAGGTCACCAAGTAGGCCAGTCTTTGGGCCCCAGTGGTGGCAGCAGTGAGCTGAACATGCCTGTTCTTGGGACCCAGGTAGTGTACACTAGTACTTGCATTACTGGATCCAAATGGACCAATTTTGGGGCCTTCAGGTGGCTTGTTTGGGTATCAGAAATGGCAGCAGTGGGCCAGGCAGGTGGGTGGGTTCTTAAGACCCTGGACAGTGGGAGTGGCACTGGTGATGGCAGTAGAAGTAGTGAAACAACTCTCCTTTCAATGCATTGGGGAGTCTCTCCCTGCTCCCAGCTGATCCTGACTGAGCAGGCTGCCTCACTTCCTAGAATGTCTCTTTAGACTCTTTTTTAACCCGGTTGTTGCCTACATTTTTTTTATTAATATGCAAATATTTTGGAATTTTTCAACTATCCTCTGCTTATTGATTTCAAATATATTTTCCTTGTAGACTGCAGATATCTTTTGTATGACTTTATTCTCTTACCTTTTTTAAGATGTGTTTCATGGCATAGTCTGTATCACTTTTAGTAAATGTTCCTTATGAGCTTGATGAGAATATTTTCCTGCTTTATTGGATACAGTATTGTATGAATGCCAATTAGACCAAATTGCTTGGTAGAGCTCTTCAGGTCAACTATTTTCTCTTCAATTTTCTGACTCCTTCGTGTATCAATTACTAAAAGAGGGGTTCAAAATCTTCAGATATAATACTGAGTTTGTCTATTTTTCTCCAAAATTCTGTCAGGTTTTGGCTCATGTATCTTTTATCCTCTATTGTTAGGTGCATACATATTTAAGGTTGGTAAATCTCCTTGGATAACTGGCCTCTTTATTATAATATAATATTTCTTTTTATCACTGATAATTTTTATTATTCAAAAGTTAGCTTTGTCTAAAATCAGTGTACCTATGCCAGATATTTTTGATTGATATTAACATGGTATGTGGTTTATTATCCATTCACTTTTAATCTGCCTGTCCTTATATATAAAATGGCTTTTTAATATTTATTTTTAACTTATTTTTAAACTGCTTTATTACAGTACAATTGGCATATGAAAAAGTATTGTTATATAGTATATACAACTTAATTTGTTTGGGGATAAGTATACATTCATAAAATTATCAAACTATCATTTCTCAATGCCATGAACCTAACCTACCCATCTGCTCAAAAAGTTTCTTCCTGCTCCTTTAAGGTTTCCTATAGAGTTGTTTGAGCTCCTTATATGTTCTGGTTAAGAATCCCTTCTCAGATAGGCAGTTTACAAATATTTACCCATTCTGTGGGTGGTCTCTTCACTTTGTTAATGGCTTTCTTTGCTGTACAGAAGCTTTTCAACATGATGTAATGCCATTTGTTCATTTTTACTTTGTTTGTGATTGCGGGTATTACTTAAGAAATTTTTGCCCACTCCAATGCCCTCGTGAGTTTCTCCAAAGCTTTCTTTTAGTTGTTTCATAGTTTGAGATCTTAGATTTAAGTCGTTAACCCATTTTGACTTGATGTTTGTATCCAAGATCAAATGGTGAGAGATTGGAATCTAATTGCATATGGATTTCTAGTTTTCCCAGCACATTGTTGATGAGAATGTACTTTTTCCAATATATGTACTTTTTGTCAAAAAAGTGAAAAGATGCTTTTGACAAAGGATCCTTGTCAAAAATGAGTTCACAGTAGACGTATGGATTCATCTCTGGGTTCTCTGTTCTCTTCTTCTGATCCATGTGTGTATTATGCCACAAACATGATGTTTTAGTTACTATAGCTCTGTACTGTAATTTTTAGTTGGATAATTTGATTCCTTCAGTTTTGTTATATTTCCCTTAGGATTTCTTTGGCTATTTATGGTTCCATATACATTTTATGATTGTTTTATCTATTTCTTAGAATAATGTCATTGGTATTTTTATTGAGATTGCATTAAATTTTTATTGAGGTTGCTTTGGATAGTATGGACATTTTATTAACAATATTAAGTCCTACATTCCATTAACAGGGAATATATTTCCATTTCTTTGTGACTTCTTCAATTTATCAAATCAATATTTCATAGTTTTCATTGTGGAGATCTTTTACTCCTTTGCTTCAATAAATGCCTAGGTATTTTATCTTGTAGCTATCATATGGTATTACTTTCTTGATTTCTTTTTATGATTGTTTGCTTTTGGCATATAGAAATGCCACTGATTTTTGTATGTTGTTTTGTATTCTGCAACTGTACTGAATTTATTAGTTCTAATAGTTCTTTAGTGGATTCTTTAGGTTTTTCCAAATATAAGATTATATCATCTGCAAGCAAGGATAATTTGACTTCTTCTTCTCCAATTCAGTTGCCCTTTATATCTTCCTGTTGTCTGATTGCTCTAAGTAGGACTTCCAGGACCATGTTGAAGAACAGTGATGACAGCGAACATCCTTGTCATGTTCCAGATCTTACTGGAAAAGCTTTCAGGTTTTCCGCCATTCAGTATAATACTAGCTGTGGGGCTTATGTATGGCTTTTATTATGTTGAGAAGAAAATTAAAAAATTTCTTGAAACAAATGATAATAAAAATACAAATACCAAAACTTATAGAATACAATAAAAAGTAATACTAAGATGGAAGATTGTAGTTATAACTTCCTTCATCAAAAGGAAGAAAAATATCAAATAAACAACTTAAAGATGCATCTTAAAGAGCTAGAAAAGCAAGAGCAAACCAAATTCAAAATGAGTAGAACAAAATAAATACTAAAGATCAGAGTGGAAATAAGTTTGAAATAAAGACTGTAATACAGATGATCACTGGTCATTCAGGAGCATATTTTTTTAATTTCCATGTGTTTGTATAGTTTCCAAAATTCCTTTCATTATTGATTTTTAGTTTTATTCTGTTGTGGTCAAAGAAGGTGCTTGATATTATTTCATTTTTCAAAATGTTTTAGGACTTATTTTGTGAGCTAAAATATGGTGTATTCTTCTGAATGATCTATGTGATAAGGAAACAGTGTCTATACTGCCGCCGTTGGATGGAATGTTATGTAAATAACTTTTTGGTCAATTTGGACTATAGTGCAGATTAAGTCTGATGTTTCTTTGTTGATTTTCTGTCTGGGAGATCTGTATAATGCTGAAAGTGGGGTGTTGATGTCTCTGGCTATTATCATATTGGGGTCTATCTCTCTCTTTTGCTCTAATAATATTTGGTATATGTATTTGGGTGATCTAGCATTGGGTCCATATATAGTTACAATTGTTATTATTTTCTCAATAAATTGACTCCTTTGTCATTATATAGTGACCTTCTTGTTTCCTGGACTTTTTGTTTTGAAATCTAGTTTGTCTGACATAAGCATAGCTACTCCTGCTTTATCTTGTTTCATTGGCATGGAATATCTTTTTCCATCCCTTTCTACAGTCCGTGTGTGCATGCATAGGTAAAATGTAGGCAACAGATCACTAGGTATCTTTTTTTAAAAAAATCCATTTAAACACTCTATGGTGTTTGTTAGGAGAGTGATATGGTTAGGTTCTGTGTTCCCACCCAAATCTCTTCTTGGATTGTAATTCCCAGGAGTTGAGGGCGAGACCTGCTGGGAGGTAACTGGGTCACAGAAGTAGTTTTCCCCATGCTTTTCTTGTCATAATGTGTGAGTTCTCATAAGATTTGATGGTTTTACAAGTGTTTGACATTTCCTCCTATACAACACACTCTCTCTGTTTCTTCCGTCAGATAGTGCAGAAGGTGCCAGCTTTCCCTTCTGCCATGATCTTAAGTTTCCTGAGGTTTCTCCAGCCAGGTGGACCTGTGAGTCAATGAAAACTCCTTTGTTTATAAATTACCCACTTGTGGATAGTATTTTTATTGCAGTGTGAAAATGAACTAATACGGTAAATTGGTATCTCAGAAAGTGGGGTACTGCTATGAAAAGTGGATACCCAAAAATGTGAAAGTGACTTTGGAACTGGGTATCAGGCAGAAGTTGGAACAGTTTGGAGGGCTCAGAGGAAGACAGGAAGATGTGGGAAATTTTGGAAATTCCTAGAGGCTTGTTGAATGGTTTTGACCAAAATGCTGTTATGGTCGATGAAGTCCAGGCTGAGGTTGTCTCAGATGAAGATTAGGAACTTACTGGGAACTGGAGTAAAGGTCACTCATGCTATGTTTTAGTGTAGTGACTAGTGGCATTTTGCCCCTGCCTTAGAGATCTGTGGAACTTTGAACTTGAGATAAATAATCTGAAATTTAAACTTATGCTTAAAAGGGAAGAAGAGTATAAAAGTTTGCAGCCTGATGATACAAGAGAGAGAAAGACCCATTTTCTGGGGAGAAATTCATACCAGCTGAAGAAATTTGCATAAGTAATGGGGAGCCAAATGTTAATAGCCAAGACAATGGGGAAAATGTCTCCAGATATGTCAGAGATCTTGGCATCAGCCCTTCCTATCACAGGCCCAGAGGACTAAGGAGAAAAATGGTTTTGTGGGCCAAGCCCAGGGCCCCTGCTGCTCTGTGCCACCTCAGGACATGGTGCCCTGTGTCCCAGCTGCTTAAACTCCAATCGTGGCTAAAAGGGACCAATGTGCAGCTTCGACCATTGCTTCAGAGGGTACAATTCCCAAGCCTTGGTGGCTTCCACATGGTGTTGCGCCTGCAGGTACACAGAAGTAAAGAATTAAGGTTTGGGAACCTCTCCCTAGATTTCAGAGGATGTATAAAAATGCCTAGATGTTCAGGCAGAAGTCTGCTGCAGGGGTGGACCCTTCATGGGGAACCTCTGCTAGGGCAGTGCAGAAGGGAAATATGGGGTTGGAGCCCCCACACAGAGTTCCCACTAGGGCATTGCCTAGTGGGGCTGTGAGAAGAGGGCCACTGTCTTCCAGATCCCAGGATGGTAGATGAACTGAAAGTTTGCACCATGCACCTGGAAAAGCCACAGATGCTCAATGCCAGCCATGAAATCAGCTGTGAAAGCAGCTGTGGAGGCTGTACCCTGTAAAGGCATAATGACAGCTGCCCAGGGCCATGAGAGCCCATGTCTTGCATCATCTTGATCTGGATGTGAGTCATGGAATCAGAAGAGATTATTTTGAAGCTTTAAGATTTAATGACTGCCCCACTGGGTTTTGAATTCATGTGGGGCCTGTAGCCTTTGTTTTGGCTGATTTCTCTTATTTGACATGGGAGCATTTACCCAGTGCCTGTACTCCCATTGTATCTAGGATATAACTAACTTGCTTTTGATTTTATAGGCTCATAGGCAGAAGAAACTTGCCTTGTCTCAAATGAGACTTTGGACTGTGGACTTTTGAGTAAATGCTGAAATGAGTTAAGACTTTGGGCGACTGTTGGGAAGGCATGATTGGTTTTAAAATGTGAAAAGGCATGAGATTTGGAAAGGGCCAGGGGCAGAATGATATGGTTATCATTTGGTATCCCCACCCAAATCTCATCTTGAATTGTAATCCCCAGGTGTTGAGGGATAAACCTGGTGGGAGGTGATTGGATCACTGGGGCAGTTTGCCCCATGCTGTTCTCATGATAATGCATGAGTTCTCATGAGATATGATGGTTTTATAAGTTTGACACTTCCTCCTACACACACTCTCTCTGTCTCTCCTGCCACCTTATGAAGAAGATGCCTGCTTCCCCTTCTGCCATGATTATAAGTTCTCTGAGACCTTCCCAGCCATCGGGAGCAGTGAGTCAATTAAACCTCCTTTGTTTATTACATTACTCAGTCTTGGGTAGTGTCTTTATAGCAGTGTGAAAATGGACTAATACAGATAATTTAGTCCATTTACATTCAATGTAATCGATAATAAGTAAGGAATTACTCCTGCCATTTTGCTATTTGTTTTCTGGTCTTTTCTTCCTTTTTCCTTTCCTTCCTGTCTTCCATTTAGTGAAAGTGATTTTTCTCTGGTGTTAGAGTTTGATGTCTTGCTTTTTATTTTTTATTTTTTTGTATCCTTTGCATGTTTTCACATTTGTTGTTACCATGAGGCTTGTAAATACCATCATATAACCCATAACGTATGCTGATAAGAACTTAACATTGTTTGCATAAACAAATAGAAAACTAATACAAATTCTACATCCTATATCTCCCACATTTTAGCTTTTCGTTGCTTTTACTTATATCTTTTTTTTTTTTTTTTTTTGAGATGGAGTCTCACTCTGTCACCCAGGCTGCAGTGCAGTGGTGTGATCTCGGCTCACTGCAAGCTCCACCTCCCAGGTTCACACCATTTTCCTGCCTCAGCCTCCCGAGTAGCTGAGACTACAGGCACCTGCCACCACGCCTGGCTAATTTTTTGTATTTTTAGTGGAGATGGGGTTTCACTGTGTTAGCCAAGATGATGTTGATCTCCTGACCTCATGATCCACCTGTCTCAGCCTCCCAAAGTGCTGGGATTACAGGTGTGAGTCACCGCACCTGGCCCTCTTTTACTTATATCTTATTGTAGTATTTGTGCCATGAAAAGTTATTGTAGTTATTATTACTTTTGATCAGTTCAGTGTTTATTCTTTCTACTTAAGAGTACTTTACTCCCCTTCCTGTGTCCAAGTGATCTGATTGTTCACAGGAAGGGGAGCATCACACACCGGGTCCTATTGTGGGGAGAGGGGAGCGGGGAGGGATAGCCCTAGGAGATATACCTAATGTAAATGACGAGTTAATGGGTGCAGCACACCAACATGGCACATGTATACATATGTAACGTTGTGCACATGTACCCTAGAACTTAAAGTATAGTAAAAAAAAAAAAAAAAAGAGTACTTTACATACTAGAATTAAGTATTATATTATTCTGTATTTGTTTGTGTACTTACTATTACCAGTGAGATTTGTACGTTCAGATAATTTCTTATTGCTCATTAATGTTCTTTTCTTTCTGATGAAGTACTCCCTTTAGCATTCCTTATATGATGCACCTGGTATTGAGGAATTTCCTCAGCTTTTGTTTATCTGGGGAAGTTATTTCTTCTTCATGTTTGAAGGCAAGTTTCACCACATGTACTGTTCTAGGATAAAAGTGGATTTCCTTCAGAATTTTAAACATATCACGGCACTCTTTCCTGGCCTGTAAGACTTTTCAGACTTTTCTACTGAAAAGTCTTCTTAAGTTGTATTGGAACTTTATAATATGTTATTTGTTTATTTTATCTTGCTAGTTTTAGGACCCTTTCTTTATTCTTGATCTTTGGGGATTTGATTATTAAATGCCTTCAGGTAGTCTTCTTGGGGTTAAATCTACTTGGTGGTCAATAATCCTTTTGTATTTCAATATCGGTATCTTTCTCCACGTTTGGAGATTTCTCTGTTATTGTCTCTTTGAATAAACTTTCTAGCCCTCTCTCTCTGCCTCCTCTTTAAGACCAATAACTCTTAGATTTGCCTTTTTGAGTCTATTTTCTACATCTTGTAGGTGGGCTTCATTGTGTGTTTTCCTGTGGGAGGGTTCTCTATGTATTTTTAAATAGCCTGTCTTCAAGCTCACTAATTCTTTCTTCTGCTCGAACAATTCTGCTATTAAGAGAATCTGATACCTGCTATAGCATGTGAATTGTATTTATCAGCTCAATAATTTCTGCTTGATTCTTTTCATTATTTCAATTTATTTGCTAAATGTAATTGGTAGGGTTCTCAATTCCTTCTTTGTGTTATCTTGAATTTCTTTGAGTTTCCTCAAGACAGTGATTTTGAATTCTCTGTCTGAAAGGATTGGTCCCTGGTGCCTTATATAATTTATTGGTTGAAGTCACGTTTTTCTGGAAGTTTTTGATACATGTTAATATTTTTAGTGTCTGGGCATCGAAGAGTTAGGTATGTGTTGTAGACTTAGCGGACTCAGCTAGTTTGTACCCGTCCTTTTTGGGAAGGCTTTCTAGATATTTGGAAGGACTTTGGTGTTGAGATCTAAGCTGTATCTGCATTAGGGGAAACTCCAAGCCCAGTAATGCTGTAGTTCTTGCAGGATCATAGAGGTAACGGCTTGATGGTCTTGGATAAAATTGAAAAATATTCTCTGCATCACCAGACAGAAACTCTTCTTGTCCTTCTTTACTTTTTCCCAAACAAATAGATTGTCTCTCTGTTTTGAGCTATCTAGAGTTTGAGGTGGGATGAAATGGGCACCTCTGTAACCTCAGCCTCTGGGACTGTGTTAGGTCTGACCTGGCGGCAGCACAGCCAAAACCCACTGTAACAACTACTGGCTACTGCCTGTGTTCGCTTACGTCCCTGGGTCTCTAAAATCAGCAGGTAGTGAAGCAAGCCAGGCCTCTATCCTTTCCTTCAGGGTGATAAGTTCCCTTAGGCCCTGGGTGAGTCCAGTATTACCTTCTAGGAGCCAGAGACTGAAGTCATACAGCTTAGAAGTCTACCCGGTGTTCTATTACAGTGCACCTGAGCTGGTACTCAGCTATGGGAAAGAATTCTTCTCACTCTTTCCTCCTCTTTCCACAAGGAGAGGCACTTCACCTTATGGTAACCAACACCACAGACTTATGGGGAGTACTACAAGGCAATGAGAGCTGTTCCCTTGAGCCCCAAGTGCTCTTCAGTCATCTTGTGATGAATGCTGGCAGGCCTAGGACTCACTCTTTAGTGCAGTGGACTCCTCTCTGTCCCAGAACAGGTCCAGAAATGCCACCCAAGAGCCAAGGCCTTGAATTCAGGACCCCAAGAGCCTACTTGATGTTCCGACCTATTGTGGTCAAACTGGTACCTAGGGTGCAAAACAAAGTCCCCTTTATTTTTCCCTCTTCTTTTCTCCAGCAGAAGGCATCTCTCCTAGTAGCCAACACAGCTGGGATTGTACTGAGTCTCACATGAAGCCTACATGTCTTGGAGTCTCACCCAAAGCCTGCAGCATATGACATGAGTATCACTGCTGGTTATTCAGACCACAAAGGCTCTTTAGTAAGTAGGTGATGGGTCCTACCAGGACTAGATTCCTTCCTGCGGGCAATGGGCTCCCTTATGGCCAGGATGTGTCTAGAAATATTATCCAGGAACTAGGGCCTGGAAAGGGGGCCTCATGGCTCTGACAAATTTCTCTGGCCAGTATTCCAGTGATACACTGAATAGGAGTGCTGTTGGATTCAGTTTGCTAGTATTTTATTGAGTATTTTTACATCTTTGATCATCAAGGATATTGGACAGTTGTTTTCTTTCTTTATTGTGTCTTTGCTAGGCTTTAGTATCAGGGTGATGCTGGCTTTTTAGGTAACTTGGGAAATAGTCCATCTTCAAATTTTTTGGAATAGTTTTAGCAGAATTGGTTCCAGCTCTTCTTTGCATGTCCCTAGTATTTGGCTATGAATCCATCTGGTACAGGGCTTTTGTTGATTGATTTTTTTTAAATACTGCTTCAGTTTCAGAACTTGATTTTGGTCTGTTGGGTTTCAATTTCTTTCCCGTTCAATCTTGGGAGGTTGTGTGTTTCTGAGAATTTATTTTCTCTATATTTTCTAGTTTGTGTGTATATAGGTGTTCATAACAGTCTCAGCATCTTTTGTATTTCTGTGAGATAGACTGTAATGCCACCTTTGTTGTTTCTGATTATGCTTATTTTAAACTTTTCTCCTTTGTGTTGATCTAGTTATTAGTCTATTGATCTTGTTTATTCTTTCAAAGAACCAACCTTTGGTTTCACTGACCTTAAATTTTGGGTCTCAATTTCATTCAGTTCTGCTCTGACTTTAGAGATTTTTTTTCTGCTACCTTTGGGATTACTTTGTTCTGTTTTTTTCTAGTTCTTGTAGGTGTGACTTTAGATCATTAATTTGAGGTCTTTCTAACATTTTAAGATTGGTGATTTATACTTTAATCTTTCCTCTTAATACTGCTTTTCCTACAGTCCATAGATGTTGGTATGCCATTTCTCTGTTTTCAGTTATTTCAAATAACTTCTTAATTTGTGCCCTACTTTGTTGTTCACCTAAAAGTCATTCGGGAGAAAGTTGTTTAATTTCCATGCAATTGTGTGATATTGAGAGATCTTCTTGGTATTCGTTTGTATGTTTATTCCACTGTGGTACAAGAGTGTGGTTGGCGTGGTCTTTCTTTCTTTCTATCTATCTTTTTCTTTCTTTGTTTCTTTCTTTGTTTCTTTCTTTCTTTCTTTCTTTCTTTCTTTCTTTCTTTCATTATTGAGGCTTGCTTTAGGGGAGACTGTGTGGTCTATCTTGGAGTATATTTTTTGTGCAGATGAGTCTGACAGGTGAAGTATTCTGTAGAAGTCTATTAGGTTCAATTACCCAAACATTGAATGTAAGTCCAAAATTTCTTTATTAGTTTCTGCCTTGAAGACCTCTTTAACACTGTGAGTGGGGCACTGAAGTCCCTTAATATTATTGTGAGGTTGTGTATGTCTTGTTGTGGGTTTAGAAGTACTTACTTTATAAATCTGGGTGCTCCAATGTTGGATGTATATATATTTAGAATAGATAAGCCTTCTTGTTAATTCAACACTTTATTATTACATAATGCTATTCTTCATCATTTTTTGTTATTTGATTAAAGTCTGTTTTGTATGATATAGTCATAGTGACCCCTGCTCATTTTTGTTTTCTTTTTCTTTTTTCTTTTGAGATAGAGTTTCACTCTTTTTGCCTAGGCAGGAGTGCAATGGCATGGTCTCAGCTCAATGCAACCTGCGCCTCCTGGGTTCAAGTAATTTTCCTGCCTCAGACTCCCAAGTAGCTGGGATTACAGGTGCCTGCCACACCCAACTAATTTTGTATTTTTAGTAGAGATGGGATGTCACCATGTTAGTCAAGCTGGTCTCAAGCTCCTGACCTCAGGAGATCCACCCGCCTCAGTCTCCCAAACTGCTGGGATTACAGATGTGAGCCACCACACCCAGACTTGTTTTCTTCTTATGTGGTAGGTTTTTTTTTCTCAGTTTACATCAACCCATGTGAGACAGGTCTTTTGAAAATAGAAGATGGATGGGTCTTGTATTTTTATCCATCTTGCCACTCTGTGCCTTTTAAATGGAGGCATTTACAGCATTTACATTCAAGGTTAATATTGATATGTGAGGTTTTAATCCTATCATGAAGTTGTCACTGGTTCCTCTGTAATTTCTACTGTGCCATTGCTTTATAGGGTCTGTGGGCTGTGTATTTTAGTATGGTTTTGTGATAGCAGGTTTCATTCTTTTATTTTCACATTTAGAACTCCCTTAAGGATCTATTATAAGGCTTTTTTCTTGGTAACTAATTCCCTTAGCCCTTGCTTGTTGGGAAAAGGTCCTATTTCTCTTTTGATTATGAAATTTAGTTTGGTAGGATATAAAAATTCTTGGATGAAACTTTTCTTAAAGAATGATGAAAATAGGCCCCCAATCCTTCCTGGATTGTAAGATATCTATGAATAAATCCACCGTTAGTCAGTTGGGGTTCCCTTTATACATGATCTAACCTTTTTCTCTAGCTGCCTTTAAGAATTTTTCTTTTACATTGACTTTGGAGAGTCTGATGACTGTATACCTTGGTGATGTTTGTTTTCTACAGTATCTTGCAGGTATTCTCTGGATTTCTTGCACCTAAATGTCAACCTCCCTAGGAAGAGTAGGAACATTTTTTTTGGATTATTTGTTCACAGTATTTGTTTTTCTCCTTCTCTTTCAGCAATATCAAATAATTTTTAGGTTTGCTTATGTTGTATTACCCCAAATTTCTCAAAGACTTTGTATATTTTTTAAAATTATTTAAATTTTTTTTGGCTGATTGTATTCGTTAAAAAGACTCATCTTCAAGCTCTTAAATTTTTTTATGTTTCTTGGTCTGACTGTGTTAGTTAAAAAGACTGGTCTTCAAGCACTTAAATTGTTTCTTTTTCTTGGTCCAGTCTATTGCTAAAGCTCTCAATTGTATTTTGAACTTCCTTAAGTGAGTTTTTCAGTTCCAGATGCTCAGATTTATTTCTTTTTAGAATGTTTATCTGTTTCATCATTTGCTAGATTGCTTTAGAAGTTTCTTAAGGTTAATTTTGTTTGTGTTGTCTTGGATCTTTTTGAGCTTCCTTGCAATCCATGCTTCAAATTTTTATCTGTAATTTCTCAGCTTCCATTTTGATTACATTGCTGGAGAGCTCCTGCAATCCTCTGGTGTGTCATTTAGCTTTTTCATGGTACCCAAATTCTTCTGCTGTTTCCTCCTCATCTTGGGACATTAACATTTACAATTTTGTAATTATTTTCATACAGGTAGAATATTTTATTTTGGTTTTATTCCCTATATATATTTTTTTCTATTCCTTTCCCTCTTCCCTATAGGATGTGACTCTTGAGAATACTGAGCAGGGTCTTTTGGCTTTGTTTCTATAGGCCTGTGCACGTCTGTCACCAGGTTTTTATGTTGGGCTGTGCAGTTTGACCTACAAGTCAATAGATGGTACTTATAGGTAACAGCCAGCTGCAGCCAATGTGGCTGAGTATATACTTGATCTTGTTACTTAGATAACCTCTCTGTTTCCTCAGGAAATGGGCTGATTCATGAAGTACACAGTGGTCTTAGCCCTCTGCTTAGTCTTGGGGGACTGGGGCCAAGATAGGCAGGGCTGGCCTAGGCAGGTTCACCTACAGGTCCCCCAATTGCCAGCATAAGCACCAAAACTGAGGAAGAATTCAGTGAGTGGGCACCAAGCACCCACAAATCTGTCTAAATGTGGATCTAGGAAGCCTTTCTGGCCCCAAGTTCTCTGCATTGGGATGGGGGCTGGTCTAAACCCCTAATTTTAGAATAGTGGGTGCTCCAGATGCCTGGAGATCTGCCTGTATATCAAGGATAGAGTCCCCTCCATGCACCAGGATTTCTGCACAGGAAGTGTGGGGTAGCTCAGGCCACTATTTGAGGCAAACAGGTGCTCTAGATGCCTAGAGATGGGCCTGGGTTGGAGTAGAGAGGGCCTCTATGCAAGAAGATTTCTACATAGGAAGAGTAGGGTGAGAGAGGCTGCCAATCCCAGTGAGTAGGTGCTCTGAATGCCTGGATCTCTGCCTGGGCTCACTGCACCATGATGCCGTGAGAACCTCACTGCACCATAATGTAAGCTCAGGAAGAGTGCGGCATATGAGACTGATGAACCAGATGAAAGATTACTCCAAATACTTGGAGATCTGCCTGGGCACGAAGCAGAAAGCTCCTCCCTGAACCGTGATCTATGATCTATGTCGAGGAAGGGTGGAGAAGGTAAGGCTGTCATCCAGGCAAGCAAGTGCTCTAGATGCCTGGAGGTATGCCTGGACATGGAACAGAGAGAACCCTGCTCACCGCGATCTACATTCAGGAAGGGTGGGGTGAGTTGGGCTAATACAGCTGAGTGGTTGCTTCAAATGCCTGGAGATCTGCCTAAGCATGGAGCAAAGAGGGCCCCGCTATACCGTGATTTATGTCCAGGAGGAGCGGGGCACCTCAGGCTGATGGTCTAGGCAAATGATGCTCCAAAAGCCTGAATTTCAGCCTGGGGTTAGAGCAGAAGGGGTCTTGATGCACCACTATCTCAGGGAAGCAGGCTGGTAAACCCAGTAATAGCACATGCAGAAAAGGTCAGCACAAGTTAACCCTTGTGGCAAGTCTTGTTGCCCAGCCAAAATTGCAGCTGTAACAGCTCCCTTTTGCCCTAGGTTTCTGATGAGGGAGAGCAGAATTCAAAGACACATTTCATGTTGGTTTATCTGTTCTTATAATACTCTATTTTATTCTATATTAAATGAAAATGAAAATAGTAAATAATGACTCAATGTAGTATCAATTAAATATTGTCATTAAAATGCTTACACAAGTGATCGACAAAAACAGACACTAAATAAATATTGGCAATTAATATTTGCTGGGTCCTCACTGAATTTTCAACTTTTGTTCTTTCCTCTAGGCCAGTCTTGCTTGCATTCTGTTTAAAACTGGGTTAACCTAGCAGTAGTGTGCTATTCATTTGAGAACATAGAAAATAGGAATACACATTCAGTGTATTCAGTATTCAGTACCAATATTTCCTAATCCTAAACACAGAAATTTATGATAAATTATACTTAATAAACACCACGAGTTATGCCAAACCCAGCCTTATTTTTGTTCGCTGTCGTGACACTAGGGAGACATCTGGCTCTTGAGTAGCTCAGTGACACTGACATTTCTGGCTTAGAATTCATTTCCAGGCCGGGCGCGGTGGCTCAAGCCTGTAATCCCAGCACTTTGGGAGGCCGAGATGGGCAGATCACGAGGTCAGGAGATGGAGACCATCATGGCTAATACGGTGAAACCCTGTCTCTACTTAAAAATACAAAAAACTAGCCGGGCGACAAGGCGGGCACCTGTAGTCCCAGCTACTCGGGAGGCTGAGGCAGGAGAATGGCGTAAACCCGGGAGGCGGAGCTTGCAGTGAGCTGAGAGCTGGCCACTGCACTCCAGCCTGGGTGGCAGAGATAGACTCTGTCTCAAAAAAAAAAAAAAAAAAAAAAAAGCATTTCCATTAAAAATCATCTTCATATTATTTAAAATAATATGCTGTGACTTTTGGGATCAGCAAAATCATTACTGGTTAAATACAAAAGCGAGCCCATAAATATGCAAAATAAAATTAATATTATTTTTACATGGCAATCCTTTATGATATTTTCATGACATATGACTTAGAAGCAGAGGACATGTTCTAACAGAAGGAAAGGGTGCCCTCTAGTGTTTTAGTTAAAGCTGAACAATTTGCTAACGTATCTCTCCAACTTGTATGTATTAGATTCTCAACTGAAAATAGTTTATAGAATAAAGATTAGACTTAAAAAAAAAAGAAAAAAAGCTACTAGTAGTATAAGGTGTTAAGAAAACATACTGTATTTATGATGTATTCTTCTTGAGCTTAAATGTAGAGAAGTGTTGGATGAAATATTGACAATCGGGGGGCGGAGCAAGATGGCCGAATAGGAACAGCTCCAGTCTCCAACTCCCAGCGCGAGCAATACAGAAGACCGGTGATTTCTGCATTTTCAACTGAGGTACTGGGGTCATCTCACTAGGGAGTGCCGGAAAATCAGTGCTGGTCAGCTGCTGCAGCCCGACCAGCGAGAGCTGAAGCAGGGCAAGGCATCGCCTCACCTGGGAAGCGCAAGGGGGAAGGGAATCCCTTTTCCTAGCCAGGGGAACTGAGACACACAACACCTGGAAAATCAGGTAACTCCCACCCCAATACTGCGTTTAAGCAAGCGGGCACACCAGGAGATTATACCCACACCTGGCCGGGAGGGTCCCACGGCCACGGAGCCTCCCTCATTGCTAGCACAGCAGTCTGTAATCTAACCTCAAGGCAGCAGCGAGGCTGGGGGAGGGGCGCCTGCCATTGCTGAGGCTTAAGTAGGTAAACAAAGCCACTGGGAAGCTCCAACTGGGTGGAGCTCACAGCAGCTCAGGGAAACCTGCCTGTCTCTGTAGACTCCACCTCTGGGGACAGGGCACAGCTAAACAACAACAACAAAAAAAGCAGCAGAAACCTGTGCAGACGCAAACAACTCTGTCTGACAGCTTTGAAGAGAGCAGTGGATCTCCCAACATGGAGGCTGAGATCTGAGAAGAGACAGACTGCCTGCTCAAGTGGGTCCCTGACCCCGGAGTAGCCTAACAGGGAGACATCCCCCACTAGGGGCAGTCTGACACCCCACACCTCACAGGGTGGAGTACACCCCTGAGAGGAAGCTTCCAAAGTAAGAATCAGACAGGTACACTCGCTGTTCAGCAATATTCTATCTTCTGCAACCTCTGCTGCTGATACCCAGGCAAACAGGGTCTGGAGTGGACCTCAAGCAATCTCCAACAGACCTACAGCTGAGGGTCCTGACTATTGGAAGGAAAACTATCAAACAGGAAGAACACCTATACCAAAACCCCATCAGTACGTCACCATCATCAAAGACCAGAGGCAGATAAAACCACAAAGATGGGGAAGAAGCAGGGCAGAAAAGCTGGAAATTCAAGAAATAAGAGCGCATCTTCCCCTGCAAAGGAGCACAGCTCATCGCCAGCAATGGATCAAAGCTGGTCAGAGAATGACTTTGATGAGATGAGAGAAGAAGGCTTCAGTCCATCAAGCCTCTCAGAGTTAAAGGAGGAATTCCGTAACCAGTGCAAAGAAACTAAAAATCTTGAAAAAAGAGTGGAAGAATTGACAGCTAGAATAATTAATGCAGAGAAGGTCATAAATGAAATGACAGAGATGAAAACCATGACACGAGAAATACGTGACAAATTCACAAGCTTCAGTAACCGACTCGATCAACTGGAAGAAAGAGTATCAGCGATTGAGGATCAAATGAATGAAATGAAGCGAGAAGAGAAACCAAAAGAAAAAAGAAGAAAAAGAAATGAACAAAGCCTGCAAGAAGTATGGGATTATGTAAAAAGACCAAATCTACGTCTGATTGGGGTTCCTGAAAAGTGAGGGGGAAAATGGAACCAAGTTGGAAAACACTCTTCAGGATATCATCCAGGAGAACTTCCCCAACCTAGTAGGGCAGGCCAACATTCAAATTCAGGAAATACAGAGAACAGCACAAAGATACTCCTCCAGAAGAGCAACTCCAAGACACATAATTGCCAGATTCACCAAAGTTGAAATGAAGGAAAAAATCTTAAGGGCAGCCAGAGAGAAAGGTCGGTTACCCACAAAGGGAAGCCCATCAGACTAACAGCAGACCTCTCGGCAGAAACTCTACAAGCCAGAAGAGAGTGGGGGCCAATATTCAACATTCTTAAAGAAAAGAATTTTCAACCCAGAATTTCATATCCAGCCAAACTAAGTTTCATCAGTGAAGGAGAAATAAACTCCTTTACAGAGAAGCAAATGCTTAGAGATTTTGTCACCACCAGGCCTGCCTTACAAGAGACCCTGAAGGAAGCTCTAAACATGGAAAGGAACAACCGGTACCAGCCATTGCAAAAACATGCCAAAATGTAAAGACCATCGAGGCTAAGAAGAAACTGCATCAACTAACGAGCAAAATAACCAGTTAATATCATAATGGCAGGATCAAGTTCACACATAACAATATTAACCTTAAATGTCAATGGACTAAATGCTCCAATTAAAAGACACAGACTGGCAAACTGGATAAAGAGTCAAGACCCATCAGTCTGCTGTATTCAGGAGACCCATCTCACATGCAGACATACATAGGCTCAAAATAAAGGGATGGAGGAAGATCTCCCAAGCAAATGGGGAACAAAAAAAAGCAGGGGTTGCAATCCTAGTCTCTGATAAAATAGACTTTAAACCATCAAAGATCAAAAGAGACAAAGAAGGCCATTACATAATGATCAAGGGATCAATTCAACAGGAAGAGCTAACTATCCTAAATATATATGCACCCAATACAGGAGCACCCAAATTCATAAAGCAAGTCCTTAGAGACTTACAAAGAGACCTAGACTCCCATACAATAATAATGGGAGACTTCAACACTCCACTGTCAACATTAGACAGATCAACGAGACAGAAAGTTAACAAGGATATCCAGGAATTGAACTCATCTCTGCACCAAGCGGACCTAATAGACATCTATAGAACTCTCCACCCCAAATCAACAGAATATACATTCTTCTCAGCACCACATCGCACTTATTCCAAAATTGACCACATAATTGGAAGTAAAGCACTCCTCAGCAAATGTAGAAGAACAGAAATTATAACAAACTGTCTCTCAGACCACAGTGCAATCAAACTAGAACTCAGGACTAAGAAACTCAATCAAAAACACTCAACTACATGGAAACTGAACAACCTGCTTCTGAATGACTACTGGGTACATAACGAAATGAAGGCAGAAATAAAGATGTTCTTTGAAACCAATGAGAACAAAGATACAACATACCAGAATCTCTGGGACACATTTAAAGCAGTGTGTAGAGGGAAATTTATAGCACTAAATGCCCACAAGAGAAAGCTGGAAAGATCTAAAATTGACACTCTAACATCACAATTAAAAGAACTAGAGAGGGCCGGGTGCGGTGTCTCAAGCCTGTAATCCCAGCACTTTGGGAGGCCGAGACGGGCGGATCACGAGGTCAGGAGATCGAGACCATCCTGGCTAACACGGTGAAACCCCGTCTCTACTAAAAAATACAAAAAACTAGCCGGCGAGGTGGCGGGCACCTGTAGTCCCAGCTACTCGGAGGCTGAGGCAGGAGAATGGCGTAAACCCGGGAGGCGGAGCTTGCAGTGAGCTGAGATCCGGCCACTGTACTCCAGCCTGGGTGACAGAGTGAAACTCCGTCTCAAAAAAAAAAAAAAAAAAAAAAAGAACTAGAGAGGCAAGAGCAAACACATTCAAAAGCTAGCAGAGGGCAAGAAATAACTAAGATCAGAGCAGAACTGAAGGAGATAAAGACACAAAAAACCCTCCAAAAAATCAATGAATCCAGGAGTTGGTTTTTTGAAAAAATCAACAAAATTGACAGACTGCTAGCAAGACTAATAAAGAAGAAAAGAGAAAGAATCAAATAGACGCAAAAAAAATGATAAAGGGGATATTACCACCGACCCCACAGAAATACAAACTACCATCAGAGAATACTATAAACACCTCTACGCAAATAAACTAGAAAATCTAGAAGAAATGAATAATTTCCTGGACACTTACACTCTTCCAAGACTAAACCAGGAAGAAGTTGAATCCCTGAATAGACCAATAGCAGGCTCTGAAATTGAGGCAATAATTAATAGCCTACCAACCAAAAAAAGTCCAGGACCAGATGGATTCACAGCTGAATTCTACCAGAGGTAGAAGGAGGAGCTGGTACCATTCCTTCTGAAACTATTCCAATCAATAGAAAAAGAGGGAATCCTCCCTAACTCATTTTATGAGGCCAACATCATCCTGATACCAAAGCCTGGCAGAGACACAACAAAAAAGAGAATTTTAGACCAATATCCCTGATGAACATCGATGCAAAATCCTCAATAAAATACTGGCAACCGGATTCAGCAGCACATCAAAAAGCTTATCCACCATGATCAAGTGGGCTTCATCCCTGGGATGCAAGGCTGGTTCAACATTCACAAATCAATAAACGTAATCCAGCATATAAACAGAAGCAAAGACAAGAACCACATGATTATCTCAATAGATGCAGAAAAGGCTTTTGACAAAATTCAACAGCCCTTCATGCTAAAAACGCTCAATAAATTCGGTATTGATGGAACGTACCTCAAAACAATAAGAGCTATTTATGAAAACCCACAGCCAATATCATACTGAATGGGCAAAAAGTGGAAAAATTGCCTTTGAAAACTGGCACAAGACAGGGATGCCCTCTCTCACCACTCCTATTCAACATAGTGTTGGAAGTTCTGGCTAGGGCAATCAGGCAAGAGAAGGAAATAAAGCATATCCAGTTAGGAAAAGAAGAAGTCAAATTGTCCCTGTTTGCAGATGACATGATTGTATATTTAGAAAACCCCATTGTCTCAGCCCAAAATCTCCTTAAGCTGTTAAGCAACTACAGCAAAATCTCAGGATACAAAATTAATATGCAAAAATCACAAGCATTCTTATACCCCAGTAACAGACAAACAGAGAGCCAAATCATGAATGAACTTCCATTCACAATTGCTTCAAAGAGAATAAAATACCTAGGAATCCAACTTACAAGGGATGTAAAGGACCTCTTCAAGGAGAACTACAAACCACTGCTCAGTGAAATAAAAGTGGACACAAACAAATGGAAGAACATACCATGCTCATGGATAGGAAGAATCAATATCGTGAAAATGGCCGGACTGCCCAAGGTTATTTATAGATTCAATGCCATCCCCATCAAGCTACCAATGACTTTCTTCACAGAATTGGAAAAAAACTGCTTTAAAGTTCATATGGAACCAAAAAAGAGCCCGCATTGCCAAGACAATCCTAAGTCAAAAGAACAAAGCTGGAGGCATCACGCTACCTGACTTCAAACTATACTACAAGGCTACAGTAACCAAAACAGCATGGTACTGGTACCAAAACAGAGATATAGATGAATGGAACAGAACAGAGTCCTCAGAAATAATACCACACATCTACAGCCATCTGATCTTTGGCAAACCTGAGAGAAACAAGAAATGGGGAAAGGATTCCCTATTTAATAAATGGTGCTGGGAAAATTGGCTAGCCATAAGTAGAAAGCTGAAACTGGATCCTTTCCTTACTCCTTATACGAAGATTAATTCAAGATGGATTAGAGACTCAAATGTTAGACCTAATACCATAAAAACCCTAGAAGAAAACCTAGGTAGTACCATTCAGGACATAGGCATGGGCAAGGACTTCATGTCTAAAACACCAAAAGCAACGGCAGCAAAAGCAAAAATTGACAAATGGGATCTAATTAAACTAAAGAGCTTCTGCACAGCAAAAGAAACTACCATCAGAGTGAACAGGCAACCTACAGAATGGGAGACAATTTTTGCAATCTACTCATCTGACAAAGGGCTGATATCCAGAACCTACAAAGAACTCAAACAAATTTACAAGAAAAAAACAACCCCATCAAAAAGTGGACAAAGGATATGAACAGACATTTCTCAAAAGAAGACATTCATACAACCAACAGACACATGAAAACATGCTCATCATCACTGGCCATCAGAGAAATGCAAATCAAAACCACAATGAGATACCATCTCACACCAGTTAGAATGGCAATCATTAAAAAGTCAGGAAACAACAGGTGTTGGAGAGGATGTGGAGAAATAGGAACACTTTTACACTGTTGGTGGGATTGTAAACTAGTTCAACCATTATGGAAAACAGTATGGCAATTCCTCAAGGATCTAGAACTAGATGTACCATATGACCCAGCCATCCCACTACTGGGTATATACCCAAAGATTATAAATCATGCTGCTATAAAGACACATGCACACGTATGTTTATTGCGGCACTATTCGCAATAGCAAAGACTTGGAATCAACCCAATTGTCCATCTGTGACAGACTGGATTAAGAAAATGTGGCACATATACACCATGGAATATTATGCAGCCATAAAAAAGGATGAGTTTGCATCCTTTGTAGGGACATGGATGCAGCTGGAAACCATCATTCTTAGCAAACTGTCACAAGAAGAGAAAACCAAACACTGCATGTTCTCACTCATAGGTGGGAACTGAACAATGAGATGACTTGGACTCAGGAAGGGGAACATCACACACTGGGGCCTATCATGGCGAGGGGGAAGCGAGGAGGGATTGCATTGGGAGTTATACCTGATATAAATGATGAATTGATGGGTGCTGACGAGTTGATGGGTGCAGCACACCAACATGGCACAAGTATACATATGTAACAAACCTGCACATTTATGCACATGTACCCTAGAACTTACAGTATAATTAAAAATAAATAAATAAATAAATAAAATAAATATTGACAATCTGTGATGATCTGTTTTTCTATCACCTAATGAAATACAGTTTTCTATCTGTGGAGTTTGCCTCAAAATTGGAATTGCTAAACATTTATGATAATATTACAGATGTCATTGTCTAAAAATATGTAGATATGAAAATTTTATCACAAAATTTGATTGTATACATTTCCTTCAAACTGATTTTTTCAATATTTTTAGTAGTAATTTTAGCCAGATTAAATTAGAACACAATATAAATTACTCTTTATGTATTTAAAATATTTCACCAGATATTTCATGCATTTCTATGTCCCATTTTATTCGAATCAATAATAATATAATGTATTGTCAATTTTCTCCCTACATTGAATATATTTCTCTGCAGTTTTCTCCAGAGGGATTTGAAGAGACAAGATGCTATGAAATTACCTCTCCCATGCCCTCCTCAGTACTAAGGCTGAGGTACCTGTCTACATCAAAAGATGATTAGTACAAATCAGATGACTTAGCCAGGTGATTCTTTACACTATCCCTTATTATGAGTTGTATTGTCCTTTTCCCCAAATTCATATATTGAGTTTCTAACATTCAACTTCTCATTTAAAGATAAGATTTTTTAAAAGGTGATTAAAGTAAAATGAGGTCACTGATGTGGGCCTAATCCAATAGAACTGGTATTCTTAGAATAAAAAAAGATTATGACACAAACAGAAGAAAGACCATGTAAAGGCACAAGGAGAAGACAGCCATTTACAAGCCAAGAAGAGAGGTCTCTGAAGAAACCAACCCTGCTGACACCTTGCTCTTGGACTTCTGGCCTCTAGATCTATGAAGAAGTAAATTTTTGTTGTTCAAGCAACCTGAATTGGTTTACTTTCAAATGGCAGCCCCAGCAAACTGATAGGTCCGCAGAGTTCTTTTTCTTTCCACAATGTAAAAATTTTAAATTCATTTTTTCAGAAAGCATTACTTCCACCTCAATTTTGAGTTCCAATAAACAAAACTTAAAACATCAAATGGTGATAAACAGTATAAACTTGCATCTAATACATGATAAACTAATATTAGCAATAACTTTTTTTTTTATTATACTTTAAGTTCTAGGGTACATGTGAACAACGTGCAGGTTTGTTACGTGTGTATACATGTGCTATGTTGGTGCGCTGCACCCATCAACTCATCAGCACCCATCAACTCGTCATTTACATCAGATATAATTCCCAATGCCATCCCTCCCCCCTCCCCCCTCCCCACAATACGCCCTGGTGTGTGATGTTCCCCTTCCCGTCCAGTGGCTCAATCAGCGCGCGGTACTTATAAGCAATAACTTTTATTAGCTGGGCCAATGGCTTACTCTTTCTTCACCATTAAAGTGTCCCTACTATATCTTCTTTTCTCCTGTTTTCTTCAAAGCCAGACAAACTGGTTCCACTTTCCAGCAAAACAGTGGGTCCATCTGTCAGTAGAGTACAAAAAAAACCAGAAAATCCCATACCTCTGACTGTATTAATCCATAGCTACATGCAATTTTCACAGTCAATCTCAGTGTGCACATGTAACAACTCACATCTCACTTGCACTTATATCTATAAATCATGGTGTCAGGGGAAGCAGGCACGAGTAAACCAAAACAGATGAAGATATGTACTCACACACAAATTAACATTCAAAAATAACTTTTTGATTACATAGTTCATAATTTGTAAAATTCTTTACTCAGTTTTGATTGTAAAACATAGGGATATCTCAAATAAATTGAGATCTCTAATTAAATTTCTTAAGTCAGTATTTTAAAATACATTATATTAACTGTATAGGAAGTAAAATAGAAGTATTTAATATTTATTCATTCATTCTCCTATTAATTTGTCATATTTTCAAAACAAAATTATTGAGCACCTAATCTCTGCTTTGCATTAGTAAACAAAAATAGTTAAGTCAAGGAATTATCATTGGGTTGGTCTTAGAGAAAAGCAAAAGAAGTGTAGTCCTTGGTCAGGTAACTCTCTGATGTAAAATGTATTTTCTGCCTGTGTGTTTATCACTCTGTCTGTGTGTGTATTTCCCTAACTGATTGTAGCCATAACATTAGGTAACATGTATAAAATGCTTAGGAAAGTTCCTGGCACAAATTAAGTATTTGATAAACTAAGACGGTTAACTCATTAGCATATATAAATTCCACTTTCTACATCCATGAGAAAAAGAAAAATATATTTATTTGATACGGGTGTTGTCGGGATTGAATGAGATAATGTATGTAGCCCAAATTTTATATATACAGTTTAATTAATACTAACCCCACCCCCTAAAAAACTGCATATGATATGAGCATAGGATGATTTCCACAAATTATGTTAACATTAACTGAAAAATTATTCATTTAATTCTCCTTTGCACTTGATAAACTCTGAAGTCTCAAGTATACTTTGAATATAAACAACACTGATTTATCAAGCTTTCTGATTATCCTATGGGATGAGATCTCTATCTAATCCTTTAGAAAAGTGAAACTTTGAAAAAGTGTCTAGTTAGTGGTTAAATGGTATTTTGACAAGACAAATTATTTCTTTTTTTGAGGTAAATTTTAATGCTGAATCAGTAGATTTATTGCACTGATTTTTTATGAGTAAAATTATTACATTCAAACTCATGCACAGAGTATTGTACTGAATGATATTCTGCAGTAAGACCTGTCATGAATATTGCTGAGAGACACAGAGTATAAATCCTACTTGAAACTTAAATTATAAAACTCTCAAGGATCTTCTCAAATGGCATTCAATAAATCCATGCTATGTCATTGGAAGGGAAATATTTCTAAAGTATATTACACTGATTGTCACTGTTAAATACTTTTTTGTTTGTGTGTATGTGCAAGGGTTGCTTTAAAACTAATTTCAGAATAAATGAAAACCAGCACAAAGAAGGCTAATCATGAAATTACTTTTACCTTAAAAGTTTTCATAGTTTTTTTTTTCTTTATTTTTTCTCTCAAGTTGGCTGACTACGGATGTTGGATGCTAGCTCTCCTCAGAAAGATCAAAGTTACAGGCGAATGACCATGATTTAAATGGAAATCTGAGGGAATGGAGCAAGGACCTGTTGGAACATCCATGGGAACAACCTGGGGCACAAAAAAAGGAAAGCAGCAAGAGACTGGCAAAGATTGTCTCCCTAGAAACCTGGACCATGAAAAGGGTAAGTCATGGCTTCTCTTGTCTCCTCACCTGTGTGACAATCTGATCTTCTCCAAAGTGTTGAGGAGCCCCTCTGCCCTCACAATCCAGACAAGGTTGTTAGTGGTGATGGGACCTTGCTAAGGACAATAAATTGAGTCGTCAGTTCGTGCAGGTTATACCCATAATCCCCTGAGACACAAATTGAAATGGCAGGTGCCACACTGGTTGTACATGTACTGTAGGCCACTCTTCTCCCCAAGGGACTTCAGCCCTTAGGTTGCCACATCACCAGATACCTCACAAACATAGCCCATGATCTGCTCTGACTTTGACAACCATATGGTGCCAGCAGATCCCTGAGGAGCTGTGGGTTCCTTAAAGATCTAGCCCTCATTGTGGGCTGCCTTTAGGGAAGAGGGGAGCACAGCCCTCCAATCTGCCCTTGGGACAAAGGAAACATGGACATGGAGTCAATTGATGAAGGGGGTGGAATTGACTGCTGGAAATAGAAAATGAGAAAGAGGTTATCTCCTGTTGCCCCCATCCACTGTTGCAGACACAACAGTGTGAAGGGTTGGACCCATCTCCTTCTCATTACAAAAGGCAGTACTATCCTGACCATAAAGGGCAGACAAATCACAGAGCTGTCTGTCTGCTCTGGACTGGGGGAAGAGGCTTAGCCCTGAAACCTATTTTGTAGTAGCCACCAGAAGGGAATTTCTTTGGTTCTTCGTCACAGATAGGAGGCAAAGGACAATGATTATTTGAACTAAAGGTCACAAACCCTGCAGCAGGGCCCTATATGAAAGCAGAGCATGTTCCTTCTTGCCCAGGATAAGCAGCTAGTGCAGTGCCTCAAACCTGCCCCCAAGATCTCAGCATACCCCAATATGCTGATTCCCTCCTTCTCCTATTAGGGTAGGTTTCTCCCTTCATTAACAGGGTCCTGGAGAGTGGGTGGCTTTTACTCTTAAGTGACACCTACTGCATGGAATACTGAACTGTACCACCAATAAAAATCTGCTGTCAGAAGGGCCCAGTGCTGGTAAATGAGATAAGCTTTATGAGATCTGTGCAGTCTCAGCCCTGTAGAAGATAGTGCATCAGCTTATACGTCCAATACATCACTACAACAAGCAGCATGTGAGAAAACCACAACAGAGAGGTTATCTACAACCAAGAAACCTATATAGAGACATGGCCCCCTGAAAGCACCCAAAAATGAAGCCAAATAATCATACGTAATACACACCACAGTCATATCCTCAAGGGAAAAAAGAATAAAATGTAGAAAATTCCATTCAAATGATAGCAAATAAAAAAAAAAAGCAACTGTTGCTTCAGGTGAGAAGGAATCAGTGTGAGGACACTAGCAGAACAAAAAACCTGAGTGTTGACACCTCTGAAGGAAGACACCAATTCTTCAGCAAAGGATCCTAACAAAAATGAAAATTCTAAAATGAGAGATAAAGAATCCAATAGGAAGTGCAATGAGATTCAAGAAAAAATTGAAAATCAAAGCAAAGAATCCAGAAAAATGATTCAGGATATAAAAGACGAGATTGCTATATTTAATGGAAAAACAAGTAGAAATTCTGGAATTGAAAAATTTACTAAAGAAATTTCAAAATATAGTTGGAAGCTTTATTAATAGACTAGACCAACCAGAAGAAAAATTTTCAGAGTTTGGAGATCAGTTTTTTGAATTAACCTAGTCAGACAAAAATAAAGAAAAAAATTGTTTTTAATTAAACTAAGCTATAGAGAAATATGGGATTACCTAAGTTGACCAAAGCTATGACCAAAGCTTATAAAGCATTCTTGAGAGAGAAGAAAAAGTGAGCAAATTGAAAAAAACTATATTTGAGAGAATAATTCAGGAAAATTGCCCTAGTCTTCCCAGAAAGGTAGACACCCAGATACAAGAAATTTAGAGAACACTTGTAAGATAATGTACAAGAAAAACTTCACCAAGACATATGATCATCTGACTATTCAAAGTCAACACTAAAGAAAAAATCTTAAAGGCAGCTAGATAAAAGGGTCAAATCACCTATAAAGGTACACCCATCAAGCTAACAGTGGATTTCCCAGCAGAAACCTTACATACCAAAAGAGATTGTGAGCCTACTTTTATACTCCTTAAAAATATAATGCCAACCAAAATTTCATATCCTGCCAAACTAAGCTTAATAAATAAATGAGTAATCAAGTCATTGCCATACAAGGAAATGCTAAGGGCAATTGTCACAACTAGACTGGCGCTACAAAAAATGCTCAGAGTAGTTCTAAATATGGAAATGAAAAGATGAACTTGCTACAACAAAAGCACTCATAAATACAAAGTACACATATCCTATAAAACAAATACACTATTGAGACTACAAAGCAACTACCTAAAAACACTATGACAGGAACAAAACTTCACGTGTCAATATTAACTTTGAATGTAAATGGCCTAAATGCTCCACTTAAAAGATACAGACTGGCAAATTGGATAAAAATAAAAACCCAACCATCTGCTGCCCTCAAAGGACCCCTAATGAATAATGACACCCACAAGCTCAAAGTAAGAGAAAAATATGTTATGCAAATGGAAAACCAAAAAGACCAGGCATTTTTATTTTTTACTGTATAAAACAGACTTTAAATCTACAACAGTAAAACAAAACACAACAAATCAAAGAAGGGTATTATATAATGATAGAAGGGTTAATTCAGCAAGAACATAAAACTATCTTAAATATATACACAACCATCACCGGAGCACACAGATTTATTTATTTTTTTTTTTATTTTTATTTTTTTTTTTCTATGAAGAAGGTCCTATTAGTATCCTCATCTTACATATGAGGTAAGTAAGATTCAGAGGCTCACTGGATTGCACAAGATTAGACAGCCAGTAAGCTCTTCAAATGCAGGTTTTTATTTTTTATTTTTATTTTTTTATTTTTTATTTTTATTATACTTTAAGTTCTAGGGTACATGTGCATGACGTTTATATCATGTATAACTCCCCAATGCAATCCCTCCCTCCTCCCCCCTCCCCATGATAGGCCCCAGTGTGTGATGTTCCCCTTCCCCAGTCCAAGTGATCTCATTGTTCAGTTCCCACCTATGAGTGAGAACATGCGGTGTTTGGTTTTCTCTTCTTGTGATAGTTTGCTAAGAATGATGGTTTCCAGCTGCATCCATGTCCCTACAAAGGACGCAAACTCATCCTTTTTGATGGCTGCATAGTATTCCATGGTGTATATGTGCCACATTTTCTTAATCCAGTCTGTCACAGATGGACAATTGGGTTGATTCCAAGTCTTTGCTATTGTGAATAGTGCCGCAATAAACAAACGTGTGCATGTGTCTTTGTAGTAGAGTAATTTATAATCCTTTGGGTATATACCCAGTAGTGGGATGGCTGGGTCATATGGTACATCTAGTTCTAGATCCTTGAGGAATCGCCATACTGTTTTCCATAATGGTTGAACTAGTTTACAATCCCACCAACAGTGTAAAAGTGTTCCTATTTCTCCACATCCTCTCCAACACCTGTTGTTTCCTGACTTCTTAATGATTGCCATTCTAACTGGTGTGAGATGGTATCTCATTGTGGTTTTGATTTGCATTTCTCTGATGGCCAGTGATGATGAGCATTTTTTCATGTGTCTGTTGGCTGTATGGATGTCTTCTTTTGAGAAATGTCTGTTCATATCCTTTCCCCACTTTTTGATGGGGTTGTTTGCTTTTTTCTTGTATATTGTTTGAGTTCTTGGTAGATTCTGGATATTAGCCCTTTGTCAGATGAGTAGGTTGCAAAAATTTTTTCCCATTCTGTAGGTTGCCTGTTCACTCTGATGGTAGTTTCTTTGGCTGTGCAAAAGCTCTTTAGTTTAATTAGATCCCATGTGTCAATTTTTGCTTTTGCTGCCGTTGCTTTTGGTGTTTTAGACATGAAGTCCTTGCCCATGCCTATGTCCTGAATGGTACTACCTAGATTTTCTTCTAGGGTTTTTATGGTATTAGGTCTAACATTTAAGTCTCTAATCCATCTTGAATTAATTTTCGTATAAGGGGTAAGGAAAGGATCCAGTTTCAGCTTTCTACTTATGGCTAGCCAATTTTCCCAGCACCATTTATTAAATAGGGAATCCTTTCCCCATTTCTTGTTTCTCTCAGGTTTGTCAAAGATCAGATGGCTGTAGATGTGTGGTATTATTTCTGAGGACTCTGTTCTGTTCCATTGGTCTATATCTCTGTTGTGGTACCAGTACCATGCTGTTTTGGTTACTGTAGCCTTGTAGTATAGTTTGAAGTCAGGTAGCGTGACGCCTCCAGCTTTGTCCTTTTGACTTAGGATTGTCTTGGCAATGCAGGCTCTTTTTTGGTTCCATATGAACTTTAAAGCCGTTTTTTCCAATTCTGTGAAGAAAGTCATTGGTAGCTTGATGGGGATGGCATTGAATCTATAAATCACCTTGGGCAGTATGGCCATTTTCACGATATTGATTCTTCCTATCCATGAGCATGGTATGTTCTTCCATTTGTTTGTGTCCTCTTTGATTTCACTGAGCAGGCACACAGATTTATTAAAGAACCACTACTAGACCTAAGAAAAAGTGATAGATAGCTATATACTATAGTGTGGGAATTCAACACCCCAGTGACAACACTAAACAGATCATTGAAGTAGAAAACTAACAAAGAAACTCTGGAGATAAATTAAACTCTTGACCAAATTGACCTAATATATAGCTATAGAACATTCCACTCACCAACTGCAGAATATACATTTTTCTCATCTATGCATGAAACATTCTCCAAAATTGACCATCTACTTGGTCACAAAGCAAGTCTCAATAAATTCAAAAGAATCAAAATCATATCGAATATTTTCTTAGACAACAGTGTGGAAAAGTAGAAATCAATACAAAGAGGAACTCTCAAAACTACACAAGGACATGGAAAATAAACAGGTTGCTCCTGACTGATTTTTGGGTGAATAACAAAATTGGGCAGAAATCAGAAAAAAAATTTGAAACAAATGAAAATATATACACAGCATAGACACAGTAACCTCCAGGATACAGCAAAAGCAATGTTAAGAGGAATGTGTATAGTGCTAAATGTCTATATTAAGAAGCTGGAAAGATCTCACATTAACACACAAAAAGGTAACATTGCACTTCAAGGAACTAGAGAAACAAGAACAAACCAAAGCCCAAAGGTAGCATAGGAAAATAAATAACAAAGATCAGGGCAGAACTTAATGAAATGGGACCAAATAAATCATACGATATATCATCAAAATGTAAAGTTGGTTTTTTGAAAAGGTAGATGGAATTGGGTGTTCTGAAAGATGAGATGTAGTCAGCCAACAAGAAGACTTGGAGAAGAATCTCTCAGGTAGAGGGAAAACAAATGTAAAAGTCCTGAGGTGGGCATTCATGAGCAACTATGAAGGAAGAAACAGGAACCAGCATGCCTAAGAAGAAACAAAATTGATGGACCACTGCCTAGATTAATGAAGAACAAAAGAGAGAATATTTTAATAAGCTCCACCAGAAATGATACCCATGATGTTACAACTGATACCACAGACATATATGTAAGACTATCATTGAACACTATGTTCACTAACTAGAAAACCGGGAGAGAAAGGATAAATTGCTAGATACCACCTCCCACGATTGAATCAGGAAGAAATTTAAATCCTGAACATAACAATAATGAGCTATGAAGTTGAGTCAGTAATAACAAATCTACTCACTAAAAGAGCCCTGTATTGGATGGACTCATACCTGACTTCTACCAGCTATGCAAGAAAGGTTTAGTACCCATCTTACTGCAAGGGTTCAAAAAAATTGACAAAGAGAGACTTCCTGATACCAAAAATCTGGCAAGGATCCAAGAAAAAAAAGAGGAAACCTCAGGCAGAAATCCCACATGAACAACCTCCAAAAATTTTCAACAAAATACTAGCAAACTGAATCCAGCAGCACTTCAAAAACATAATTCATCATAATCAAATGTGTTTTATTCTGGGGTTGCAGGGGTGTTTTAATACAGATTAATAAATCTGATTCATCACTAAACAGAATTAAAAACAAAACCATATGATTATCTTAATAGACACAGAAAAAGCATTTAATAAAATCCAACATCCTTTCATGATACAAACCTTCAATAAACTAGGCATTGAAGAAATATAACTCAAAATAATAAAAGCCATACATGACAAACCCACAGCCAGTATCACATTTAATGGGAAAATGTCAAAAGCATTTTCTCTAAGAATTGGAACAAGACAAAAATGTCCAGTCTCACCACTCCTGTTCAACATAGTACTGGAAGTATTAACCAGAGCAATCAGGCAAGAGGTAAAAATAAAAGGCATCCAAATTGGAAGCGAGGAAGTCAAATTATCTCTGTTTACTGATTACTAGATCTACCTAGAAAACTTTACAAATTCTTCCAAAAGCCTCCCAGACCTGATGAATAATTTCAGTAAACTTTCAGAAAACAAAATTAATGCACAGAAATCAGCTGTATTTATATATACCAAAAATGCTCAAGCTGAGAACCAAATCAAGAATACAATCCCATTTAAAGAGCCACAATAAAAATTCCAAGCAATTCATTTAACCAAGGAGGTGAAAAACCTCTACATGGAAAACTACAAACAGTGATTTAAAAAATTGTAAATGACACAGACAAATGGAAAAACATCCCATGCTCATGGATAGGAAGAATCAATATTATTAAAATAAATATATTGTTCAAAACAATCTAAAAATTCAAATCTATTACTATCTAATTCCAATGCCATTGTCATTTCCAAATTAATACTGAACACAGATGCATAACTGCCCTTCTTAATCTGAATCATTTACCAGTAATACTGTCATTCCTTTTACTTTCCCCTTATGCATTTTTTAAGCTTTAAATAAGACAAATTAATCCTGCTTTCCCTAAAAGCCATTATATGCAATATACTCGTGTATTTAGAATGATTATCCCGAGGAATTCCACCTGTTTTGTCTGCTAGTGACATTTTAAAACTCACTCTGAGTGTATCTTCTTGAGATTCTTTTACCCACCACAATTATTTCTCCACTCACTTGATTAAAAAAAAATAGAGAAAGTTAAGGGCTTAATATATTACAGCCTTAACATATGTAATATATGACATTACTTAATATATTACAGGCTTCATATATGAATGCACTCCCACTACTGGATTCCTACCTCTTACTTTGTCATCTGTGCCCTTAGTATTTTGTGCAGACCCATGAAACTGTACTCTTTATTATCAGCACCAGACTTTTAATTGCCAAAAGGCAGATAGTCTAATTTGCTTGTTCCACAGCATATTAGTCCATTTTCATGCCTCTGATAATGACATACCTGAGACTGGGAAGAAAAAGAGATTTAATGAACATACAGTTCCACATGGCTGGGGAGTCCTCATATGGTGGAAGGCAAGGAGGAGCAAGTCACGTCTTACATGGATGGTAGCAGGCAAAGAGAGAGAACTTGTGCAGATCTCATGAGACTTACTCACTATCATAAGAAAGACCTGCCCCGATGATTCAATTACCTCCCACTGGGTCCCTCCCAGTACATGTGGGAATTGTGGGAATCACAATTCAAGATGAGATTTTTGTGGAGATACAGCCAAACTATATCACTCAGTGTAACACAAAAGAAAATGAATAAGTACAGAAGAAAATAAATGGCAAAATGTATAAAGGGAAAATGCTATGCTAATAATCTATCTATATCAACTTCATTGAATTAAATTTCTATGGAATAAATTATCTTTCCTAAGTACACAGCTTAGTGAGATTGACAAATGTGTGCAGTCAAGTTATCATGACCACAATCAAGATTTAGAATATTTTCATCATCTTAAAAACTTCCCTCATGCCCCTTTGTCATCAATATCTGTAGCCTCTTTTGATCCCAAATGCTACTTTGTTTAACGTGATTATAGTTTGGTCTTTTCTAGGATTTCATATTAAGGAGAATATACAGTATATCATCTTTTGGGGCTTGGCTTATTTTACTTAGCACAATGTTTTTGAGATTCATCTATGTTGTGGTGTGTCTTAGTAGTTTGTTTCATTTAACTGTTTAGTAGTGTTCCTTTGTATGGATATATCAAAGTTTACTTATCTACTCACCAGTTTTAGACAATTATGAATAATACTGCTCTGAAATAAAGACCAGTCTTTGTGTGGGCATATATTTTTATTTCTCCTGAGTAGATAACTAGGAGGGAAACTGGTGGTTGTATGTTAAGTATGCATTTACCTTAAAAAAACTATCAAACCAAAAAACATACAAATAGCCAAAAGGTATATTAAAAGATGCTAAACATCACCAATCATTAGAGAAATGCAACTCAAAACCACCCTGAGATATCTCCTCACATGTTTTAGCATAACTGTTATCAAAGACACAAAAGATAACAAGTGTTGGGAATGTGGAGAAAATGGTACGATGGTATACTTGTGCTTCAGTGTTAGTGGATATATATTCATAATTATATCCTCCTGCTGAATTGACCCCTTTATCATTTTATAGTGACCTATTTGTCTCTTCTTATACTTTTTATCTTGAGATTTATTTTGTCTAAAATAAGCATAGCTACTCCTACTACTTTTTTTTTTCCATTGGCATGGAATGGTTCTCAATTTTTTTTTTATTTTCAGTCTATGCTTGTCTTTATAGCTGAAGTGTGGTCATTGTAAGCAACAGATCACTTGGTCTTGTTCTGTGTGTAATTTTTTTTTTTTTCATTCGGCCACTCAATGTCTTTTGATTTGATAATTTAGTCCATTTTTACTAATCGTTATTATTGATAAGTAGGGACTTACTCCTGCCATTTTGTTACTTGTTTTCTGGTTGTTTTGTAATCTTCTCTCCCTCCCTCCCTCCCTCCTTCCCTCCCTTCCTTCCTTCCTTCCTTCCTGTCTTCCTTTTATGTTTGTATTTTTTCTTTCCTGTCTTCCTTTTAGTGAAGGCATTTTTCTCTGCTGGTGTGTTTTAACTTCTGACTTTTTATTTTTGGTGTATCTATTGCATGTTTTTAGATTTGAAACTTGCACTTATCTTATAGCCCATTATTTTAAAATGATGCCAACTTAATAGTGATTGCACAAACAAATTACCATGTAAGCAAAGAGAAAACTAATAAAACCTCTACACTTTAAGTTTGTCTCCTCATTTTTTATATTTTTGTTGTTTTTATTTATATCTTACTATGCTGTCTATGCATTGGAAATTGTAGTTATTATTTTTAATCAATTCATCTTTTCATCTTTCTGCTTAAGATAGGAGTAATTTAAATACCACATTTACATTTTTAGAATATTCTGTGTTTTCTGTGTACTCACTATTCACAGATAGTTTTGCACCTTCAGAAGATTTCTTATTGCTCTTTCACCTCTTTTTCTCCAGATTGAAGAAGTCTCTTTAGCATTTTTTTGTAGTACAGATCTGGTGTTGATCAAATCTCTTAGCTTTTATTTGTTTGGGAAAGTGTTTATTTCACCTTCACATTTTAAGGATATTTTTCCCAGATACACAAATTCTAGGGTAAAAGTTTTTTCCTTCAGAATTTTATGTCATTTTTCTCTCTCCTGGCCTGTAAGGTTTTCACTGAAAAGTCTGCTGTAAGTTGTATCGAAGCCCCATTTTATGTTATTTGCTTCTTTTCCCTTGCTGCTTTGAGGATCCATCCTTCAGCCTTTGGGGATTTGATTATTAAATGCCTTCAATTAGTTTTCTTTGTGTTACATTTGCTAGGTGTTCTTTAACCTTGTTGGACTTGAACACTGTTATTTTTCTCTAGGTTTGAGAAGTTCTCTGTTACGTCCCTTTGAATATAAGTTTTAGCCCTTGCTGTCTACCTCCTCTTTAAGGCCAATAACTCTTAAATTTGCCCCTTTGAGGCCATTTTCTAGATCTTCCAGGTGTGCTTTATTCCGTTGTATTACTTTTTGTTTTATCTTCTCGGACTGTGTATTTTCGTATGGTTTATCTTCAAGCTCACTTATTTCTTCTACTTGATCAATTCTCCTGTTAAGAGAATCTGATACATTCTTCAGCATGTCAGTTGCATTTTCTTTCTTTTTTAAGTTTCTTTTCTGTTTGAGAAATTGTCTTACTGTCTCACTCAGGCTGGAGTGCAGTGGCATGATCATGGCTTATTGCAGCCTCTACCTCTCAGGCTCAAGTGATCCTCCTAGCTCAGCCTCCCAAGAAGCTGGGACTACAGGCATGTACTACCAGGGCCTGGCTAATTTCTTCTTTTCTTTTTCTTTTTCTTTTTTTCTTTTTATTTTTTTGTAGAGATAGAGCTTCACCATGTTACCCAGGTTGTTCTTAAACTGCTGTGCTCAAGCAATTCACCTGCCTTGGGCTCCAAAGTGTTGGAATTACAGGCATGAGACACTGTGTCTGGCCGTCAACTGCATTTTCAACTCCAGAATTTTTGTTTGGTTCTTTCTAATTATTTCAATCTCTATAAAATGTTTCTAATAGAATTCTGAATTACTTCTCTGTGTTATCTTGAATTTCTTTAAAGTTCCTCAGCACACCTATTTTGAATTCTCTCTCTGAAAGGTCACACATTTCTGCTTCTCCAAGATTGGCCCCTGGTACCTTATTTATTTCATTTGGTGAGGTCATGTTTTCCTGGATAGTCTTGATGCTTGTGGATGTTTGTTGGTATGTAGGCATTGAAAAGCTAGGTATTTATTTTAGTCTTTGCAGTCTGGGCTTGTAGGCTTCCCAGGTATTTGAAGGCACTTGGGGGTTGTGATCTCAGTTTTTGGTCACTGCAGCCTTACCTGCATTAGGGGATACCCCACAGTAGGTAATGCTGTGGTTCTTGCAGATTGTAGAGGTACTGCCTTGGTGGTCTTGGATAAGATCCAGAAGAATTCCCTTGATTACCAGACAGAGACTCTTTTTCTCTTTCCTACTTTCTCCCAAACAGTTTCTGTGAGCTGAGCTTCCTGGAGATGGGGGAGGGTTGACACAACCACCTCAGTGGTCAGCACCACTGGAACTGCACTCTGTCAGACCTGAAGCCCGCACAGAACTGAATCTCACACCAAGCCCACTGTAACTACTACCTGGCCACTGCCTATGTTTGCTTAAGGTCCTAGGGCTATATAATCAGCAGGCTCTATCATCAGCCAGTCTTATTCCTTTCTCTTGAAGAGAAGGGACTATAGGCAGGTTCAGAGATGCCGTCTGGGAGCAAGCGCCTGGGGTCAGAAACCTAAGAAATCTACCTGGTATTCTATTCTAGTGCATCTGAGCCAGCACCAAAACCACAAGACAAAGTCCTTCCCACTCTTCCCTCTCCTTTCCCCAGGCAGAGGAGGGTTTTCCATGTCCAACCACCACAGGCCGTTGTGGAGGCCTGCCAGGGTACTGCTAATATTCACATAAGGCCCAAAGACTCTTCAGTCAGCTTGTAGTCAGGAAGTGATAAATCCCGCTAGGACTGGGTTCTTCCCTTCAGGGCAGTGGGTTCCCTTCTGGCCGATGGTGTATCTAGAAATACTCTCCAAAGCTAGGGCCTGGGGTGTGGACTTCGCAGCTCTGCTTTGTGCCCTATTCTAGTGTGGCTGAGCTGCTCTTCAAGTTGCAAGACAAAAATCCTCCTTAATTTTATTTCACCTTTCCTCAAGCAGAAGGAAGGAGTCTCCTTTGCAGCTGTGAGCTGTGGTGCCTTGGGTTGAGGAAGGGGTGGCACAAGCACTCCCTTGACCACCCTTGCTGTGTCTCACTAGGTCATGTGACTCCCAAGTCCGCAGGCTCCAAGCACAACACAGCACTAGGACATGCCTAGGAGTTGCAGTCCGTGTCTCCTAGACTCCCTTTCAAGTTTATTTTAGGGCCCCAGACTAATTTAGCCCATGGTGGCAGGCATTGCTGATATTTAACTTCTGACTACTGGGATAAGCAATTCCCCTCTGGATAGGGCTGTTCTAAATGTTCCCTCCATGGGCATCAGCTGAGTTCTGCCCAGTGTTGGCAGCACTGTATTCCCATGCAAAGTCCCACAAGTGCACAGAATTTCTGTCAGCACCATGTGGTCACTACCAAGGGATGGGGAAAGGGTGATGTCAGCAATTCAAGACTGTCTTTCCTACCCTTTTCAGTACCTCTTTAAGCAATATGAAGTTACACCCAGGTACTGTGATTGCTTACCTGATTTTTGGTTCTCATGAAAGTATATTTTTGTGTAGATAGATGTTAAATTTGGTGTTCTTGTGGGGAGGAAAATTGATGGAGGCTTCTATTCAGCCATTGCATTAGTCTGTTCCCACACTGCTATAAAGACATATCTGAGACTAAGTAATTTATAAAGAAAAGAGGTTTAACTGACTCACAGTTCTGCATGGCTGGGGAGGCCTTAGGAAGCTTATAATCGTGGTGGAAGGTGAAGGGGAAACAAGGCAAGTCTTACATGGCATAGGAAAGAGAGAGCGAAGGGGGAAGTACTACACTTTTAAAGTATCAGATCTTGTCAGAACTCACTATCATGAGAATGGCAATGGAGAAATCTGCCCTCGTGATCTAATCACCACCCACCCTGCCCTTCCTATAACACATGGGGATTACAATTTGAGATGAGATTTGGATGGGGGCACAGGGCCAAACCATATCAACCATCTTACTCTGCCTCTTGCCTCCACTTCTTAGTTTTCAAATGTGTTCTCTGTGTTTTCTGAAGCCACATTATCTGGTTTTCTTTCTGATCTGCTGGCCCCTTCTTAGTCTTCTTTAATGTGTTTTGTTCTTTTTTGTGAATTACAGTGTTGGGGTATCCTTAACTTCAGTCTTAATCTCTGCCTCTCTATCCACATTCCTTCACTATCGGAAAATAGCTTAGTTTTTCATAACATTTGTACATTAACAACTCACACATTTCAGCAGCCAGGTCTGACTCATAATTTAAGTGGAAGATATTTTTAGCAGTCTCTTGATACCACCACTTAAATAACCACTCTGTATCTCAAACTTTACATATTCAAAGAAAAATTTTGGTTTCTACCCTTGTAACGCTGTTATTTTCCCAACGTTGTCCCCCCAATAATTACATAATACTTTACTACATATGAGATCAAAAATTTATTAATTATCCCTGATATTTTTTCACCTTCACCTCTCTCACAGATTGAATTCATTAGCAATTTCTTGCAGCTTAAAATCCAGAAAACATGCTAAATTCATGTACTTCTCTTCATTTCATGCTACTGTCCTTGTTTATATCATTTCCAAAGTACTTCACCTGCTACATAAACTATTTCAGTGCCTTCTGACAGATCTTACTGTTCCCACTTCCACCATCCTGATCTATTCTTCATTCAGAGACATCATTATCTTCTAAAGTATCATAATTATTGCATAATTACCCCCAATTAATTTGAGAAACTTCAAAGAAAAAATGACTTGAATCATGAATTATTTTCCTATTTAATTTTTCCATTCCAATGAATCTCAACAAGAAAAGTCAGTAATAAAATACTTGTCCTATGCTAGGTAATCTCAAAAATTAATTTTAATAATATCAAGTTGATGCATTCCTATCACAAAAGACGATAAGGAAATATTTGGAAATTCATATTCTCTTAAGCTATTTTATTAAGTATAGCATATAATGTTATTTTCTTTTGATTTGTGATGACAATGTTTGAACACTAGAAATCATGATTCAGTTGAAAATTTTCTTTTCAATAAATACTTATCCATGTATTGCACAAAGTGTTATAGCATGACGTTGGCAGAAATCCCTTGGAAACATATCAGAGATATATCTCACTTTTCCAAAGATAAAACAATTACATAAAACAATTGTTTTTATTTTAATGGTATGGTTTATTAGAGTTAGAATTTTTATATTACCATGGTGTGAAAATGTTGTTTTTACTCTATCCAAAACGTCAGAGTGGTTCATGAAATTGAATCAATAATGTGTGAACTGTGACAGCTATGGAAAGCTAGTTCTTGGGCTACTCAGGACCGTTCTTCTGTCCTTTCAAAAAGGTAAACTACTTCATTGTAGACGCCAGGTTTTTATCAAAGTTCTTTGCTCCATTTATAACTTTAGCAGAATTATATTTAAAAGAGTATTTTGCCTGAATCTTACCTTCATCCCTAGAAAAATCAGCACATGGGTGCTCATGTACTCTACCTGTTTTTTAGAGATAATAAATGTGAGGTGCAACAATTTGCACCTAATATTAGAAAGCACACTCCAGACCACTGGACCACAGCATCTTCATGGATGTAAAAGAACTTGACTCTTCACAGGTTTTCATCTCCTCTCTGGGAAACATTTGCCTAAACAGAGCCTCCAGGATACTTGTTACTTCCAGCCCAATATAATTACAATTAGTAAAATATCACCAATTCAATAGTACAATATTCTGTGGAATGCAAGATAATAATGCGCCCAACAGCCTAATTTATGGTAAAGAGCAGGAGAATAAATATTGTCCTGGGGCAATACAGAGAGTATGCATTGTCCTGTAAAGACAAACAGATTTTTATTGTTTTTATTGATGGGGACTGAAGAGAATACATGGGCTAGATCAATAACAATATTACAAATGATAAAGGCTATGTTGATCTGCTCCAGTAAACACACAACATCCAGCATGGTGGTTTAGGATTATCATAGCCCATTGTCATCTGCCACAATCCATCTGGTTTTCAAAAGGGAGGCGAGACAACCTATTTTTTAAGTCTTTTAATAAGTTAACTTGCATTAACTTCTTCAACTTTTTCCAGAATGTGATTTTTTTTGAAAAAATTGCTATTTATTCTAGTGGTACAGTCCTTCTTGGAACCATTAAAATTAGGCTGCTTTGTAGCCCTGCTTTGTAGTCCTGGGCTAAATTTCAGTGCAGTCTTTTCTGTGGCTGTAAGAGACAATATATTACAGTCTGCCTAAAATCCATGGATAAGAACTACTGACTTTTCACAGTATGAAATGAGTTGCCCAGTGGCTTTTCTAAGCCTATATTGTCATTTTGCAAAAATTTCAATGTCATTTCAATTGTCATTACGTTTTGATTCAAAATTACTGACTTCACAGTATGAAATAAGTTGCCCAATGGCTTTTTCATTTTGCAAAAATTTCAATGTCGTTTACAGAAGCCAGCGATCTCCAAAATCCGTATAATTATCATTGCCGTCATACAAGTCAACTGCAACAACCACTGCTCTTTTCAACACCTCAGCTTCTGCCTGCACCCTCTGCCAATTAAACATGTTAAAGCCTCGGTAGTTTTATTGCCACTTTATGACAGAGATTATCACCATCTCACCTCTAAAAGCCAATGGTGTCCATATTACTATCAGTCCGTTGAATTATTCTGCTCCCAAGTCCTATTGAAAGTAACTATTGCTTAAGGCGAATTTATTAACAACTGTCCTAACTGGTGTTCTTAGAAAGAAAAACGTATTTTCTCCTAAACCCATTGTCCAAAACTTACTCCTTTGAAGCGCTAACTGTGCATCAGGGTGCTGAACAGAACCAGGGAATTTTAGAGTTTAGGAGGCAGAAGATATGACATGTGCAAGGCAAAGAACTGTGGGGTTTATACACATAGGTGGAGATCACCTAGAGTTGAAATATATATCAGTTACTGAAGTGAAAACAAAATTGCTGAGGATCTCATGGACAGAAGCCAAGAGATCTAAGGTGACCCATTCAAAGTTTTCTGATACATATACTACTCAACAGATTTTAAAATCTCAATCAATCACGATCAAGATAAGTGAAAAGAAATATACATCTGGAAATAGTGAAGTAAAAAAGCAAAACACAGATAAAAAAGAAAAGATCAGAAAGACACCCTGAGAGATAAGGCTGACTACCATAGAAGGAACAGCCACTAAAAGGACAATTCAATTTCATGGCAGCATAAAATGTTAAATGAGAATGAAATCCCATCTTCAATATTTTTAGAGGAATGAAATGCCCAGCTTTAATTTTAGACATATAAAAGATCTTTTAAGAATGAAAATACTTTTAGATCAAGCTTAGGGTATTTGCATTATGGTATCTTCAAAAAGGAAATTCTAAGAGATGCTATTTCAGAACACAGAAATATTTTTAAATGGAAGATTTTAGATAGAATAGAAATAGAGAGAACAAAAATATAGATGTGTTCAAGAATCCAAAGAAATATTGAAGGTAAAATAAAGTTAGATTGTCATATGTAAACTGAAAAGCAAAACTAAAATATAAAGCAACAATAGCGTATCAGAAGGGGTTGAAAGACAATTTCCTTGTATTATTATATAAAGACAAAAGTCCTTCTACTATTTTACAGATATTGATTGGTTTTAGGCCTTACTAAGTTAATTATTTATACTGTAGTTCTTGAGATAACCATTCAAACTAGAAATGTTCATTATTCCAAACCAGGAGGAGAAAAATATTAAAATAAAATAAAATTAGTTCACAAGAATGAAAAGAAAAGAAGAAACGGGAAAATAGAACACATAAATGAGTTAATAGGTATAAACTCAAATATGTTAAAAAATGATAATTATCAGTAACACAACTAGTATTTCTAGCAAGCTTATATTATATATACTCTTCTTCCAAGCAGGGCTTAGATGCTCCCTTTGGAGACTGATACTAAATTTCATGTGTAAGTCACATTTAAAACTCAATTGTTTTCCAGTGTTACATAGCAAAATCACTTTTGCCAGCAAACACTTTCAGTTCTTTCATCTACAGCTGCCTTTCAGTTATATCCACGAAAAAATATACATCTTTAAAAGTGTTTGCCAAACTTGTGTATTGAAAATCACACTATACTTTAAATTCAGCATTGTTATTAGACAAAAATAACACACATCTGGATGTGCAAGAACTGGAAGTTAAGCATGCATTTAGTTCAATGGTCTAAATAATAATTTTATCACATACTTGGAATAAAGTAATCTTATACTATCTGAAGGAAGAGCAAACTGGTAATATCTTCTAGAATGTGATCAGAAAATATGTATAAAAGCGTTTAAAATGTTCATGCCCTTTGACTTTGCAATCCTTTTATTAGGATTCTACCCCAGTATGATAGAGTTACAAACAAACATTTGTAAAGAATACTATATTATAATATTCAAGAAGCTTTGAAAACTAATCATTCATAAATATCTCACACAAGTTGTATTACATAAGCACCATTAAAATCATGTAAAATTATATCACATTTTAAAAATATGTAATTATTTAAGTTATAAAACATGCTCCAGTGAAGCACCCAGATATATAAAGCAAATATTTTTAGAGCTAAAGAGAGAGATAGGCCCCAATACACTATTTATTGGAGACTTCAACACTCCATTTTCAGCTATGGAAAGATCTTCCAGACACAAAATCAACAAAGAAACATTGGACTTAATCTGCATTATAGGCCAAATGGATCTAATAGGCATTTAAAGAATATTTCATCCAATAGCTACAGAGTATACAATGTTTTCCTCATCACATGTATCATCCCTAAGTATGGGTGTTAATATGTTAGGTCATGAAACAAGTCTTAAAACATTCAGAAAAACAGAAATAGCATCAAGCATCTTCCATTCCCCAATGGAATAAAACTAGAAATTAATTACAAGATGAATTTTGGAAACCATAAAAATACATGGAAATCAAACAATATGCTTCTGAATAATCAGTGGGTCAATGAAGAAACCAAGAAAAAATTGAAAAAATTTATTACAACAAATAATAATGAAAACATACTAAAACCTTTGAATTTCTGTAGTTTCTGTTCTAATGTGATACGGCAAAAGCAATACTAAGAGGAAAGTTTATAGCTGTAAATGTCTACATCAAAAAAGAGAAAAAGCATCAAATAAACAATCTAATGATGCATCTTAAAGAACTACAAAAGCAACAACAAACCAGCCCAAAATTAGTAGAAGAAAAGAAATAATAGAGATCAGAGCAGAAATAAATGAATTTGAGATGAAGAAGACAATGCAAAAGATCAATGACATAAAAAGTTGCTCTTTTGAAAAGATAAACAAAACTGAAAAACCTTTAGCTAGACTAAGAAAAAAAGAGAGAAAATACAAAGAAATAAAATTAGAAATGAAAGAGGAGACATTACAACTGATACTACAGGAAATCAAAGGATCATTGTGGCTACTCTTAGTAACTATATGTCAATAAATTGGAAAATCTAGAAGAAATGGACAGATTCTTAGATACATACTACCTAGAAAGATTGAACCAGGAAGAATTTGAAAACCTGAATAGACCAGTAACAAGTAATGAGATGGAAGCTGTAATAAAAATTCTGCTATTAAAGAAAACCCTGGGATCTGATGTCTTCACTGCTGAATTCTAGCAAACAAAGAACTAATACCAATCCTACTCAAGTTATTCTGAAAGATAGAGGAGGAGGAAATACTTACAAACTCATGCTACGAGGCCAGTATTACCCTGCTACCAAAAGCAGACAAAGGCACATCGTAAAAAAGAAAACTACAGGAAAATATCTCTGATGAATATTGATGTAAAAATCTTCAACAAAATATTAACAAAGTAAATTCAATAATGCATTACAAAGATCATTTATCATGACCAAGTGGGATTTTCCCTGGAATACAAACATGGTTCAACATACACAAATCAATTAATATTCTACATCATATAAACAGAATGAATGATAAAAATCATGCAATCATTTCAGTTGATGCCAAAAAAGCATCTAATAAAATTCAGCATTTTCTTCCTAGTAGAAGAAAAGATCAGAGTATGATAAAAAATCCTTAAAAAATTCGGTATAAGAGGAGCATATGTCAAAATAATAAAAGCCATATATAACAGATCAACAACTAGTATTATGCTGAATGAGGAAAAATCGAGAGCCTTTCACCTAAGATCTGGAAAACAACAAGGATGCCCACTTTCCCCACTGTTATTTCACATAGTACTGGAAGTTCTAGCTAGAGCAGTCAGACGAAAGAAAGAAAGAAAGGACATCCAAAGTGGATGGAAGACATCAAATTATCCTTGTTTGCAGATGATATAATCTTATATTTGAAAAAACCTAAAGACTCCATACAAAATCTGTTAGAACTGAAAAACAAATGCAATAAAGTTGTAGAATGCAAAATTAGCATGCAATAATTCAGAAATTCTATATGCCAATAGTGAGCAATTTGAAAAAAGAAATAAGAAAGTAATTCTATTTATAATAACCACAAATAAAATTTAATATCTAGGAATTAATTTAATCAAACACATAAAAACTTTCTATAATGAAAACTATAAAACACTGATGAAATAAATTGAAAAGGATTCCCCAAAACTGATAAATTTTATATGTTCATGGATTGGAATAATCAATATTATTAAAATGTCCATACTACTCAAAGCAATCTACAGATTCAATGCAATCCCTATCAAAATATCAATGACATTCTTTAAAGGAATAGAAAAAAATTCCTAAAATTTAGATAGCCAAAGCTATTTTGAGAGGGAAAAAAACCTGGAGGAATCACATTACCTGACTTCAAATTATACTACAGAGCTATAGTAATCAAAACAGCATGGTACTGGCATAAAAAGAGACACAGAGGCTGATGAAACAGAATAGAGAACCCAGAAACAAATCCACACACTCACAGTAAACTCATGTTTGACAAAGATGCCAAGAACCTATGCTGAAGGAAACACAGCATCTTCATTAAATGGTGGTAGAAAAACTGGATATCAATATGCAAAAGAATGAAACTAGATCCTTATCTCTTGCCATATAGAAATGTGAAATTAAAATGGATTAAAGACTTAAATTTAAAACCTCAAACTATGAAACTACTACAAGAAAACTTTGAGGACAATCCCCAGGACATTGATCTGGGCAAAATTTCTTGAGTAATACCCCACAAGCACAGGCAATCAAAGCAAAAACTGACAAATGGAATTACATCAAGTTAAAAAGCTTTTGCATAGCAGAGGAGACAATCAACAAAGTGAAGAGACAACAGACAGAATGGGAGATATATCTGCAAACCACCCATCTGACAAATAATTAAGAACCAGACATATAAGGAGTTCAAACAATTCCATAGGAAAAAGGTACTAATTAGATTTTAAAAAGGGGCAAAAGAATTGAATGGACATTTCTCAAAGAAAGACATACAAATTGCAAACAGGCATATTAAGAGGTATTAAACATCATTGATCATCAAAGAAAAGCCAATCAAAACTACCATGAGATATATTTTCTCCCCAGTTAAAATGGCTTATATCCAAAAGGCAGGCAATAGCAAATGCTGGCAAAGATGTGAAGAAAAGTGAATCTTTGTACACTGTTGGTGGAAATGTAAGTTAGTACAACCACTATGGAGAACAGTTTGGGTATTACTGAAAAAACTAAAAATACAGCTAGCATATGATTCAGCAATCCCACTGCTGAGTACATACCCAAAGAAAGAAAGTCAGTTGATTGAAGAGATATCTGCACTCCCTTGTTTGTTGCAGCATTGTTCACAATAGCTAAGATTTGGAAGCAACCTAAATGTCCATCAACAGATTAATGGATAAATAAAATGTGGTACATATACACAACAGAGCACTATTCAGTCATTAAAAAAAAAAAAAAAAAGACTAAGATCTGTCATTTGCAACAACATGAATGGAACTGGAGGTCATTGTGTTAAGTGAAAGAAGCCAGGCACAGAAAGACAATCTCCACACATTCTCATTGATTTGTAGTAGCTAAAAATTAAAACAATTGAACTCATCAAGATAGAGAGTAGAAGGATGATTACCAGAGGCTGGGAAGAGAGGGACAAGGGGGTGAGGATGGTTAATGGGTATAAGAAAATAGTTAGAAAGAATGACTAAGACTTTGTGTTTACTAGCACAACATTGTTACTGTGGTCAATAATAATTTTATTGTATATTTTAAAATAACTGAAAGAGTATAATTGGATTATTTGTAACACAAAGGATAAGTGCTTGAGGTAATGGATATTCCATTTATCCAGATGTGATTATTATGCATTGCATGTCTGTATCAAAATATCTTATTTACCCCATAAATATATATACTTATTATGTACACATAAAATTAAAAATAATTAGATAAAACTTTTTTTAAAATGAAATTCATTTTGGGAAAGGAAAAGGTAATGATTTATCTCTACTTATAAATAAGATGGCCTTCTATATATAAAATACTAAGAAATACACATACAAGCATAAGCAAACATGCCCACAGCTGATTATGTCTAATATGACTAATAAATCCAGTAAGACAGCAGAATACATAATTAGCATCCAAAAACAATAGTAATTCTCTATACTAATAGTGAAGAATATAAAAATTATGTGAAGAAAACAACTCCATTTCCTATAGCATCAAAAAATAAATAAAACAGAGAAATAGATTTAGCAAAAGAAATTCAAGACTCATGCACTGAAAATTACAAAATATTGTTGAAGGTGAGACAATATCTAAACAAACATAAAGCAATTCCATGTTCAGTGATTGGTCAGCTTAATATCATTAAAATTGAAATACTCCACAAACTAATCATATTGTGGATTCAAACAATCCCAAAGAAATTCTCATTTTTTATGTCTGTGGAATGTTAGAAACTAATACTAAATTTTGTACGGAAATGTAAAGGATGCAGAATATTTTAAACAATCTTTAAAATTAGAAAAAATTAGAAGATATTTCTCCTAATATCATAACTTAGTAAAACATTTTCAGTAATAAGGACTATATGTTACTAGAGCAGAAGAGATATTTACATCAATGGAAAAGAAATGGCATCAAAAAATAAACCATTATGTTCACAGTAAAAGTATTTTTGACAAGGGTACCAAGGTAACTCAAGTGGGAGAGTAAAAGTCTTTTAACCATGTGGCTGAAATAATTGGTTATCCATGCAAAAAAAAAAATGAAGTTGGACTCCTACCTCACACTGTGTATAAAAATGAACTTAAAACTGACCATTGACCTAAATGTGAGAGGTAAAACTATACAAATTAAAAGAAAACATAGAAGTAAATCTGTGAGCTTGGGTTATACAATGATTTTCTATGTATGACATCCAAATACAAGTAACCAAAGAAAATATATAAATACTTTGGATTTCATCACAATCATTTGCAACAACATGGAAAAACATGGAAGACATTATGCTAATTGAACTAAGCTAGGCACAGATTGACAGATTCCACATGAGCTCATTTAAATGTGGAATCTAAAAATGTTGATGTCATAGAAGTAGAGAGTAAAACCGTGGTCAGCAGAGGTTGAGGTTGTTGGCAGGGATTGAGTGACTAGATGATATAGATCCATGGATACGTAATTACAGTTAGAAGAAATAAGTTCAAGAGATGTGTTGCACAAGGCGGCTGTATGGTGACTAAAGTTAATGATGATATATTGTGTTCTTGAAAAATGCATAGACAGTGGATGTTAAGCATTATTATCCCAAAACTATAACTAGCTAAGGCAAAACATTATTAATTAGCTAGATTAAACTATTATATAATATATACATACTTTAAACTGTCATGTTGTACATGACAAACACATAACAAAATTTTGCATTTTAAGAACACCAGCTGGAAAGTGAAAATACTGCCCACTTAGAATCCCAAAATAGAAGCAACTTAAATATGCATCAACTGAAGAAAGGATTAACATATGTTGCATATCCATATGCATTGTAGTATACCACAAATGTTATTTGGATATAAAAAGGAATGAAATACTGATACATATGACAACATGGTTGTACCTGAAGAACATTATGCTAAGTAAAAGAAACCAATCACAAAAGACCAAGTACTATATGATACCATTTATAGTAAAATCTAGACTAGGCTAATCCATTGAGACAGAAAGAACACTACTGGCTGCCTATGACTGGAGAAGTGGGGACTGAGGAGTAATTCATAATGAATATGGGGTTTCCTTCTGTAGTGATGAAATTATACTAAAATTAGGTAGTGATGATGGTTGTGTAACTGAATATACTGAAAAAAAAGATGAAATGTATACTTCAAACTGATGAATAAAAAAGACAAAACAACAGGTGCTGGAGAGGATGTGGAGAAATAGGAACACTTTTACACAGTTGGTGGGATTGTAAACTAGTTCAACCATTATGGAAAACAGTATGGCAATTCCTCAAGGATCTAGAACTAGATGTACCATATGACCCAGCCATCCCACTACTGGGTATTTACCCAAAGGATTATAAATCATGCTGCTATAAAGACACATGCACACGTATGTTTATTGCGTTACTATTCACAATAGCAAAGACTTGGAATCAACCCAAATGTCCATCTGTGACAGACTGGATTAAGAAAATGTGGCACATATACACCATGGAATACTATGCAGCCATAAAAAAGGATGAGTTTGCATCCTTTGTAGGGACATGGATGCAGCTGGAAACCATCGTTCTTAGCAAACTATCACAAGAACAGAAAACCAAACACCGCATGTTCTCACTCATAGATGGGAACTGAACAATGAGATCACTTGGACTCGGGAAGGGGAACATCACACATTGGGGCCTATCATGGGGAGGGGGGAAGGGGGAGGGATTGCATTGGGAGTTATATCTGATATAAATGACGAATTGATGGGTGCAGCACACCCACATGGCACAAGTATACATATGTAACAAACCTGCACGTTATGCACATGTACCCTAGAACTTAAAGTATAATAAAAAAAAGACAAAATAATTGCTAATTATAATATTCCTGTTTATCTGTGCTTGAAATTAATACGAGCTGAATATTTCAATTTCGTGGTAATAAATTTCCATCTTATTTAAGGCACTTTTGATAAAATTTTCCATCATTTGCAAAAAAGGGTCCTAAGTTTTTTGTGTTGCTCATAGACATAAACGCAGAAACAATAGATACTGGGGGCTTCAAAAGGGAAGAGAGACGGAGTGGGGCAAAGGTTGAAAAACTACCTACTGAATCCAATGTTCACTATTTGGGCAGCAGGTTCAGTAGAAGCCCAAATCCCAGCATTATGCAACATATCTATGTAATGAACCTGTACGTGTGCTCCATAAATCTATAATTTTAACAAATGTTTTATGTACTGCATACCTAACTTATATAAAGGTAGTTAGGTAATGCCCCAAGAACAAATACCAGATACTTAACTAAAAATAAAGTTAAGCCATGCTAGTTTTTAATCCCAATGTTATCTCCAATTAAGTTTGATAAATTGTTTTAGACTACTGAAACAAGGTACACCAAACTAGATTTTTGATTTTTTAGCATTTGTGGACCATTTTTTCATAATACAGTAGCAAAAAAAGAAATAAACAAACAGTTCCAAACATCCATACAGCTTTCATTTGTAAGAAAAAAATGCCATTATTTTTTTCAATACACTGTATAAAGAGCAATTTATTTTCATGAATGTGTTTGTAAGGCTGAAATTATATTTTCATTAATAGAGTTCTAGGCCTGAAGTTAAGATTTAATATATTGAAGAGAACAGCAAATTTCAATAGCATATCCTTTAAAATTATTGTCACTTTAATAATGAGCTAAACAGAATTATTTAAGATATTAAAGGCTATTTAGATCATTGATTCAATTAGAGCAATTCACCATGTTGTCATTCTTTATGAACTCTTCAGTATACTTGTCACACCAGGTGAACCAATACAGTAAATGAGTCATTCCAAAAATTTCTATATTAGACAAGTTTCATTATCTAGGACAGAGCAGTTACTTAAATATTATTAAAACAGGCTTAAAAGAGGAATAAAAGTGAGGGAAAGGCTGAAATAGAAAGAGAGCAACACAGAGAGAGAAATAGTGATTTTAATAACTATAAAATATTTCTTCCTTTGATTTGCTAGGAGAAGAAGTGATAATGTATCTTTCTTAATCTATTGGACTTAAAACATAACTTTGAACATAAAGCTATGAGACTTGATAATCTTTTCTGATATACTACTTTTTTGATATTCTTGTATAAAGAATATTCTACAGGTGGGGAGGAGAGGACACTATGCTAAATATTACTCCTGGAAAAGTGCATTTGCTTCAGAGAAATCTTTATCATAGGTCTATAACAGGAAGGAACAATAGCATCTCTTATGTGCTAAAGGAGCACAATAACGAACTCTGTTCAAGTGGATCAAAAGCCATCAATGTCAAAATTAGGCACAGGTAAGGCAGGATATTGCTGATAGAATTATATATTAGTCCATTCTCACATTGCTATCAATACCTGAGACTGAGTAATTTATAAAGAAAAGAGATTTAATTGGCTCACAGTTCCACAGGCTGTACAGGAAGTGTGATTCTGGCATCTTCTTGGTTTCTGGGAAGGCCTCAGGAAACTTAAAGTCATGGAAGAAGGCGAAGGAAGAGCAGGCACGTCTTACATGACCAGAGCAGGAAGAAGAGAGAGAAGTAGGGAGGTGCTACACACTTTTAAACAACCAGATCTTGTGAGAACTCTGTCAGGAGAATAGCACTAGGGGAATGGTGCTAAACCTTTCTTGGGGACTCCATCCCTGTGATAAAATCACCTTCCACCAGGCCCCACCTCCGACACTGAGGATTACAACTCAACATGAGATTTGGATGGGGACACAGATCCAAATCATATTAAATTTTCACACCTTCCAGTAAAACTTTATATTTTTTAAGGATATTTAAGTACTTGGAAATAGAAGTAGAGAGTAAGGGGAATATTGTACAGCCATCACAGCCTTTGTCTACTAAAGAAGTCAGTTCCATGTGACAAATGTTCATTTTAACGTTAGCTTCTTCAATCCATCTGGGGGTGTTTTCTTTTTTCTATAAGACACTGCTTTTCAAATAAATTACCCAAAGCATTCTAGAAATCCAAAAGTAACTGTATGAACTATAAGCATTAGAAAACACAAACGTAAGTTGAAAATATTTATGAAACTAAATAGATGTAAAGCTAGTGACTCATATGTTATAATGTATTCACAGATATTTCTTAAATAAAGTAGGCATTTCTATAAAATAAAAACCCTAATAATATTTGTTGTTAAGAAGAAAACTAGAAAAGGAAGAAACAAAATGATGTTATGTTTGGAAGATGCTGAGGTGAGCGGGTGATAAAATTATATCCCCTGAAAAAGCAATACAAAGAGCAGAAATTGAGTAAGCCAGACAATGCCTAAGTTTTTTCCAAAACCACCATGCAGTTTTGGACTTTGGCCTGATTTATTTTTCACCTCTGTTCTCCCTCCACCTTCTTCTCTTCCTTCATCTCATCATTTCAATTAATTTCAAGGAATTTGAAAATTCTTTGGAGAATTTTCAAAGAATTTAAAGAAGGGAGAATTCTGTCCCCATGATTTAGTCACTTCCCACAAGGCCCCACCTCCAAAGTGCTAATCTTGCTTCCCTATAGTGGGTAGGACAGGGGATGAGGGATGATGTGAGGGAAGAAAAACAAACGGCTGTATGTATAGATAGCTATGCATATTTGAGAGATAATACATAATATACCTAAGTATTATATATATGTAGGTATATAAATATGTCAAAATTGATTATTCAAAGACATGGTCTGGAAGATCTTATGACCAAATTAAAACAGAAATTTTATTTTGGAAGACATTAATGAGCAATTTCTTCTTAGATTTCCATTGTTTCAAAATCATGTCTGTAATAATAAAGGGCAATTTTTCAAAAGAATAAAAAGGATAAAAATCCTAAATCAGAAGAGTGCCAACAATGCACTAGAGATATCTATACAGGATATGAATAGATATGAGCTACTAATACAAAGAAAATATTTTTTACATGTGTTATGTTTCATTTTGCTTTTAAACAGTAAATGAAATTATCAGAAAGCACTAGAAAACTCCCAGAGTTTGCTTAGCAGAAGCTTAGATCAAGATGAAGCAATGGGATTGTTGGTAGGAACAAGCTGAGTTGTTCAGAAAATGGTGACAGGGCTACCTCCGTGATGTCCTGGGCACAAAACTCATCTCTAACCAACACTTGGCATGAAATGTGGCCCGAGTAAAATGTAGGCATTGCAGTGGGGTTTGTAAAAGGGCAATTGTATGTTTTAGAAAAGAGGAACTGTGCACCAAGTATCTTTGAGCTAGTACCGAAACACAGAGCAAAGCAAACAAAACCTTGAGCAACGGTGTCTTGTTCCCTACTCTACTTGCCCTGCCTGGCAGTTCATTCCAGTAGAATTCTGACTTGGCATTGATCCTTGTTAAGCTCCCAATCTGGCAAAAACTGAGGATGCTGTCAAGCTAGCAAGTGTGGTGGTTACAGGGGAGCAGGTGCCCCTAAGCATGACTCAGAATCTACAGTTACCAGAGTTCCTGCCTGGAACAACTCAACAAAGTTCAGGCCCCCGGCCTAGTTTACAGCTGCCCACATGATTAACTAAGCCTGCACGCATTATGGCAAACTGGATCAGCAGAAAACTGGATCAGCAGAAAAAAAAAAAAAAAAATCAGAGTAAACACAAATTTCTTCCTTCTCCCTTTATCTGTCATACAGATATTTGAAGAAGGGTCTGCAATATATCTGATAGAACACATTTAAACTTCCAAAAAGAATGTATTAAAAGAGAGAATACAGAAATATCATTAGGCACATTAAATGACTCCATGGTTGGGGAAAAAAAGGATTATTTTAGAATTTTGAAAAGAATATTGTAATTTGTAAAAGGCATCCTGTCTCCTTACAGTAGATTGTACATAGTGCCTACAATATTTGAAAACAAATGTCATCAATATGAAGAGAATAAATTGAGTTTGGAGAATATGCTTTCAAGTGACAAAAAAAATAGCATATTAAAATAAAATACTATCAAGGAGGCAATGATTGTAAGATTAAACAGTAGAGAAATCGAGATCAAGATATTTTCTTTTTTCTTTTTCTTTTTCTTTTCTTTTTTTGCGATGGATTTTTGTTATCGTTAGGCTGGAGTGCAATGCCCCAGTCTCAGTTCACTGCAAATTCTGCCTCCCCTGTTCAAGCCATTCTCCTGCCTCAACCTCCCGAGTAGCTGGGATTACAGGTGTGGACCACCACCCCGGCTAATTTTGTATTTTTAGTAGAGACAGGGTGTCTCCATGTCTCAAACTCCCGACCTCAGGTGATCTGCCCACCTCAGCCTCCCAAAGTGCTGGGATTACAGGCATGAGCCACCGCGCCTAGCCACATTTTATTAAATTTAGAAAAAATATGATTTTGCAAAAAGATCAGTTACAAGAGGAGCAAGCTGGAGAATGGAAGTAGGTCTGATATACATGAATTAGGAAATAGAGAGAAAAATGAAGATAAAAAGGAGAAGAATAATCAATTAAATAATAGAAGAAACTTTCTTCCACATAAAAGAGGATCTGCATCTTCATAACAAAATGATTAATTGTTGATCAGGCAAAAGGACTGGAAAAATATTTGTTCATATATTAGTGTATGTGTGTGCATGTGAAATTTTATGTTGTCTGATAGCGAAATTCAAAATATTACCAAATTGCTCTCCAAAACAGATTGCTCTGATTTATACTCAAAATTCAGTTCTCACAGTCCTAAAATACGATCAATATTTTTTCCAAATTAAACTTCAAAATTAAATTATACAAATTAATACAAATGTAGACATTAAGAGTTTCCTTAAAAGGTGGTAAGGCTTGAGATGAATATGGTGAAAAATATCAACTGTGTGTATTTCCTAGTAAAAGCAATTCTGTAATTAAGTACTTGACAGGGCTGGTGTGATGACACTTTAGTAAGAGTGCTATCAAAGTGACTGTGGCCAAATATTCTATTTCATCTGAAGATGGGCGCTGTCTTGTGATTTATTGGTCACAGATCAAAGGCAGAAATATTTCTCCCTGCTACAACATATATTTGATTTCCAAAACTGTGAATTCTAGCCTTTCATTCTAGTATATTCTCTGACTCAATAAATACAGTCTAATAAAGTAGGCAAATGGCCAAAAGCCTGCTTTAGAAATGTAGGAATATGTCCTTACCCAATTTTGCAACATTTTAGCTAAATGTAGATCTGAAATTGTATCTGAGCCCACAGTTCCATCTAGAAAATAACTGAGTTTTTGAAAACGGTTATGACTATTGCAGCCATGCCATATGGCCATCTTTTAGTTGTATTAACTAAGATTACTTGGGAATTTCTAAGTTCCTTATTTTTTTCAACAAATTAGTTTATTCAGTAAAGAATTTGTGACAAAATGAATTTCATTAAAGTCTGCCTAACATACATAAGGTTAGGTAATTATGATAACTATAACCACAAGATTGTAACCTTTAAAACTATCAAAACCACAATTCTTCTTTAATGATTACATAAATAATATAAAAATTATTTTACATTAAAAAAGTGATTATAAATTTTTCTTTCATTCAACATTTCTTATTCTTGACCTTTGATTAAGTGTCTTTAAAAGCACCGTGGTCTTCTTGGGTTATAGCAGCTTAAGCCTTTTAAAATTGTATATATATTTTTAGTCTGGTGCAGAGAACGCAGCCAATCGATATTTAAAGATCATGGCATGGGCTGGGTGCAGTGAGTGGTTCACACCTATAATTCCAGCAGTTTGGGAGGTGGAGGCAGGCAGATTTTTTTAGCCCAGAGGCTTGAGATCAGTTTGGGCAACATGGTGAAACTATTGTCTCTACAGAAAATTTTTAAAAAATAAAAACTAGCTGGGACTAGTAGCACATGCCTCTAGTCCCAGCTACCTAGGAAGTGGAAATGAGAGAATCACTTGAGCCCAGGAGATCGAGGAAGTTGTAGTGAGTTTCGATCGTGCCACTGCACTTCAGCCTGTATGGCAAAATACAACCTTGTTTATAAAAAATAAATAAATAAATATTAAAAGACCATGGCATGGCATGTTCTATAAAATTCATAGTATTTCTGTTGCTGTAATTATGCAAAAGTTTATTTAAAAGACTCATGGGCCAATTATTGCAAAAGGAAATACCATATTAAAACTTATAGAATATAAAGGATGGAATAACCAATTTTTGTGAATAATTTCAAAACATATTACACATAAACTTATCTGACATGTTGTAATATAGAGGCAGTGAGAGCCACATTTACCCGAATATAGAAAGGAAGACTCAAATCCATGCATAACACTAACTCAGTTTGGAGTTCGAGCACTGAGGAAGCATGTCCTAAAGGTAATAAAGGCAAAAAAACAAAACAAAACCAAATTAAAACCAAAAGCTTATGACTGCTTCCTACTATAGATTTCCCATTAATGCAGAGATTGTGTCTGTTCTTCAGAGAAGCACTGTCCTACAATACTCTATAAAATAAACAAAGTCTAATAAAATAGTCTAATTGTCCAGTGCTCCTAAGTTAATGAAAGGACAGTAGTATTAGTTTAGCACGCACACTTACCCCATTTATATGCATCTTACGTTTTACCAGACATCATTATTCATAGTTTATTTAATTAAATCTTTACAATAAACTTGAGGTAAGGAGAGAAACTATTATAAATATTTTACATTGGATAAAACAATTATGAATATTTAAAATGTTATCAAATGTTTCAGTGTGAGAAATAATATGTTATATGTATAAACTGTAAACATTAGTTGCAGGCAATTCAACACGGTGTTATTGTCTTTGTTCTCTGTATTTGGAAACCAGGAAATTGAAGTCAATATGGTGTCACACATTACATTTGATGGAGCTAGAAATGAAATCTACATCTGTGTATTTCCAATGCCCTTGACCGTTGTGCATTTAGCTTTTTTACATATTAAGTGTTATAGAATGAATATCTGCTTTTGGCAAAGGATGCTCCAAAATAAAACCAAGACACTTAAATTTGAAGAGATAATAATTTAGAGGAAGCTATACTTTATCAATGTTAAGAGTTAGGTGGGCAAAATGTTGTTATACTCTCAAATTCATGAGTATGTATACAAGATTGGCTGTCCCTACATATGTAAAGTATAAGCAGTGGAGCTCTGGCACCCTCTCCTGACCCTATAGAAAGTGAGTGCTTCTGCTGTCTCTTATCCCTTTCTCTCTAACTTGTTTTCACCTAGCTTTTGCCTAGTTCCTGCCTGATCAGGTAGCCACTGATAAAAATAGAGACTTACTGTGAGCTTTCAAATTTTTAAATTTACCTCTTCTTTGGATATTTTGAATATGTAAATTTCTTAAAACTCTATCCCAGTGGAATAAATCTTTAATAGTGAGATATCAGTCAGCATGATATGTGTAGTGGGTATTTAGATGTTTGGGGCGCACTGCCCTTCAAATTATACCTATCAATCTTGAGTTCCTTAAAAGGTGACATTATAAAAACAATAATGATTAATTTAAATCCCAATAACTTTGAGAAAAAGGCTTATGGATGAAAAATATTTGTACAAAGTCATTTTAGTCATTATTTGCCAAAGTGCAAGTTGTCATCCTTATGAAAAAAGATAGGGTAATTTCTCCTTATGTTATAGTGAAGTTGCAGACGCTGAGAATAATACAATAAACACACTATCTCGTTAATGTCATCTATCAGTATAGGCAGAATTGGACCTTATTTTCTTTGAATTCTGCTTTAAAAAAGAAAACTAGTTGAGATACTTTAGTTTTTAATACACATTTTTTCATAGCTGTGTAGAGTGAATTTTAATTCAAATGTAACAGTTGATAAACATGAATATCCAAAAATATTCATATAAAATACTTATACATAATACCTATTATATTTATTATATTTAATGCACATGTGCAGGTATGTTTAATCTAAATCCCATGTGAAAACTCTTTAAGGTATAGACAGTTGACCATATAGGTGTGAAGTGCTATAGTTTCTAAGTGGTTCTTTCATATTATTCAGTGAAATATATAAGCAATCACACTTTGCAGTTTATTTTATGTGCCAGTAAATGTATATTGTAGATTCAGTGGTAGCTGTAATGATTTATTAGAATACTAATAAGTGTAGAATATTTTAAATGTTTATCCAAATGACTATGCAGACTGTTTTGAAGAGATTACAGATATCGCAGACAGTTAATTAAATGCTCAGGAGAGGTACACATGAGAGACTTCTCCAGCTGTTTCATGACCTCAGTGTAAACTACTCCAGGTCCTCCTAGTTAGATGTAAGGCCGGATGTCCTTGATGATCTGCAAGCGTAGTGAAAGGAGTTGTTTCACGCATCGCCATTTAGGGTACAGGCCGGTGACACCATCTGTGAAAAGGAATATCTAGCTCAGTTTTCATAGAGCAATCTGAAAGGAGGTAATTCATAGAGTTTTAACACTAGAATTGCTATATTATTTGGCTTTGTACCAGAGCAGGACTGAAGGCCAGTGCTAACTTTTGCCATACAAAATGTCATTTACTGTACCCCAGGCTATTATTTTCATCATTAACATATATTGCTAGGTTTTTTTTTTTTCCAGAAAACATATAGTTTGATTAATTCCCAATCTTATAATTAAGGAGATTTAAAATCTTAATACAATTAGACAAAAGAACATGGAGCAAAAGAAACTGTCATTTATTATTGGTGGAAAACTAAAATTGTACAGCCACTTTGGAAGACAATTTGCAGTTTCTTACAAAACTAAACCTCGTCTTATGGTAAGGTCTAGTAATCATACTCTTGGTATGAGTATTTACTTAAAATATATGTCCTCACAAAAACCTGCACATTAATGGTTATAGCATTTTTTTCTTAATTGCCACAATTTGGAAGCAACCAAGATGTAATCTTGTAGGTGAATGGATAAATGGACTGGTAATCCTTGCAATGGAATATTATTCAGTTATTAAAAAATGAAGTATCGAGTAACAAAAAGACATGGAGGATACTCATATAAATATTGCCAAGTATTAAATAAAAGTAGCTAATCTGAAAAGGCTACATACTAGACTGATTCTAACTATATGTCTTTCTGGAAAAGATAATAAAAATAGTAAGAGCTGTGGTTTCCAGTGATTGGTGGGAAGGGAGGGAGGGATAAATAGGTGGTTATGATACTATAATGGTGGTTACTTCTCATTATGGTTTTGTCAAAGCCCATAGCTTGTGCAATACAAAGAGTGACCCCTAATGGAAACTATGGAATTTCGTTAATAGTAATGTATCATATTTTCTCTTCGATTGTAGGAAATGTACCACAGTATTTCAAAATATTGATAATAAGGGAAGCTATGTGCAAGGAGTGTTAGGTGAGGGAAGCACAGAGCAGCTTACTATAGTTTCCACTAATTTTTGTCTACAAACCTGAAACAGCTCTAAGCAATAAAGTCTATCAATGTTTTAAAAAGTGTATTATGTCCAGAAGTAGATCCTCATATATACAGTGATGAAAGACTGATTTTGTTACTATATAATGCCAAATGAATTGGAAAACTGTATAGAAAATAATTTTCTCTTGATCTTTAATTGCAAGGATAAACATAATCAATCCATATTAATTGTAGATCTAAATGTACACAGGTAACCAATAAAGTTTTGAGAAGAATACACAGGAGGATATTTATATGTCCTTACAGAAAGGCACAAATCTTTATCTAGGACACTGAGAGCACTCGAATAAAAACCTGGAAACTAGTAAATTAGACTTCATTGCATTTAAGAAATCGTGTATCCCAAAATATGAGAGAACATTTTCACAATAAAGATATTTAACAAAGTATTATTATCTATAGCATATAAAAATTACTATAAATATTAGTAAATATATAAATAAAGATTTATTATAAATCAATTTCAAAAAGATTATTCTAGCAGAAATAGACAAAAGAACAAGCATTTCATTTCACAGGAGACAATATATTACCTATTGTTGTTGTTAAAATATTTTTGATTAAATGCAAAATACTGGCAAAAACATTTAGCAACCAGAAAAGTCACAGATTATTGGTGAAAAGAGAATATCTGACAAACACCTTAAAAAAGTCTTTGCCAGCATCTGTTAAAGATGAACATCTGAATACCCTCTGATACAGAAATTCCATTTTTAGGTTTAAACCCAGCAGAGGCACATAAATATGTTCACTTAATGCCCTTTAGTTAGGTGCTGTTACCAGCTCTACTCATCACAGTCCCAAATTGAAAACTCATAAATTATCAGCATAATGGATATATAATATTTCATACATTTATAGAATGAAATGCTATGTAATGGATCACTCTCTTATTTCAGTAGGAGAGTGCTGATATCGCTCTCCTAATAGTTTTGAGGATCACAAAATATTTTATACTCTTTTTATGTAGAAAGTGTGTATATGTATATACACACACATATATATATTCACACATATATACACAGTCTCATATATGAACTCCTCTATTATTAGGGAATAGACTTTTTAACTAAATTAAAAATAATATTGTTATTGACCGTATCTTAGGCTGTACTAAAATAATTCTATAAATTGTAAAAATGAAAATCATATAAAAATATTGGAGCAAAATGCAATAAAATCAGAAATTAAACACAACTGGAAAAAAAGCCCCCATCAACATGACAAAAAGAAAACATGCCTTTATATATGTTTCTGCCTAAGAGAGACACAAGTATACATAATTACAAAACATTGAAAATAGCAATAAAGATAGTCCAACATACTACAATCTGTGTAATCAATCTAGAAAAATCCACAGAAGAAAATCCATAAACTTCACTTTCCAAATAAAGAAGAAAAACAAGAGAATTAAATTTCAGTCTAGAAAATCTGTGACAAGTAGAGCACAGTATATTAAAATGTATTGAAGAAATAAATACAAAGGCACAAAAATGTGGGAGTAATAATAAAAAGTAATATATATATATATAAAGTGCTATCAAAAATAAATTTAAAAGTTGGAAATTGACAGGAAATACTTTGTGCTATTCTTTTAAAGTTGCTTCTCACCCCTTTCTTAATCCATATCAATCACCAGTATGTTCTCCGTATCTCTGATTTTGTTATTTTGAAAATGTTATACAAATGAAGCCACACAACTTTTTAAGATTAACTTTTGTTCACCCAGAATAATGTTCTTGAGATCCATCCAAGTTGTTGCATGTATTAATCGTGTGCTACTACGTATTTTTGGGTATTATTATTATTTTTCTTTATTTTGAGACAGAGTCTTGCTGTGTCGCCAGGCTGGAGTGCAGTGTCACAATCTCAGCTCACTGCAACCTCTGCCTCCCAGGTTTAATCAATTCTCCTGCCTCCACCTCCTGAGTAGCTGGGATTAAAGGTACGTGCCACCACGCCCAGCTAATTTTGTATTTTTAGTAGAGATGGAGGTTCACCATTTGGTCAGACTGATCTTGAACTCCTAACTGCAGGTGATCTGCCCACCTGGGCCCCCCAAAGTGCTGGGATTACAGGCATAAGCCACTGCGCCTGGCCTCATGAGCAGAATTTTGTGTGGAAATAAGTTTTCATTTCTCTGAGATCAATTATGTATTTGTTCTGTTTCTTTTTCCAACTTTTAAAAAAATTTCAGTTGGAATAACTTTTAACTAATTGTCTTCAAATTCAATGATTCTTTTCTCTGCTGTGTTCAATTTGCCGATAACCCACTGAGGACATTTTCATTTCTTACACATATGTATACATGCGTGTTTGTTTATGTGTGTGTGTGCATGTGTTTTCATTAATCTCATTTTTAGAGTTTCCATTTCTGTGTATTATAATATTCTATATCTGGTCATGCATATTTGATACCTTTTCCACTAGATTCTTTATAATGCAAAAGTTATTTATAAGTATTTGTTTTCCTAGTAATTCTAACATTTGGGCCCTTTATGTATCTTCTTCTTTTGATAGCTACTTAATGTGGATGATTTATATTCATAATGTGTATGTGTATATACATTTCTTTATTGGATTACAGACATGTTGTGTATATAAACAATAAAAATTGAGATAAATAATCTTTGTGTCCAGTAATAGACATGCCTTTTCTTTTTTAGATAGTTAAGGGTTATGTCAAAAAGACTCAGGTGTCATATTGAAGAGGCTGCCACTGGGCAACATTTTACAATTTGACCTCCAAAAGTGATAATATATAAGACTAACTTAAATTCATTAAATATGTTTAAAGTTATAATTTCTTAATAACAATAGTTAGTCAATTTTAGGAAAATAATAGGGAAGCAAATCATTGTCCTTAAAATAAGATATAAAAGGAAAATATTTATCCTGTCCTTCCAAAGGAGTTATATTACTATGAAACTAAATAGTAGTTGCTATGGTCTGAATACTTGTCTCCCCAAAATCTCTGTTTTGAAATCCTCACTCCCAAGTTGGATGGTTTCAGGAGGTGGGGCCTTTGGGCAATGATTAAGCAATAGGTTGGGCCCCTTGTGAATAAGATTCATGCCCTTATAAGAGGTCTGAGAGACATTCCTCATCCCTTCCACCACGTAAGGACACAGAAACAAGGCACTGTCTATAAGCCAGGAACTGGGCTCTGATTAGACACTGAATCTGCCTTGGCCGTGGACATTCCAGCTTCCAGAACTATGAAAAATAAATTTCTAGTTTGTGGTTATTTGTTATAGTGGCCCAAGTGGACTCAGGCAGTAGTTGAACCGTATTTTTACTTTTAATTTGACTATTGCCATTTGCTACTCACTAGGCAGCAATTGATTTAGTCACCGAAGGTCAACCACTGTTTATACCACAAGACATGCCTCTTGGTAAGACAAGACAATACCTATAGTCTTGCCAAAGGAATTGAAAACGAATCTGATGAAAACTCTGTGGCCAACTGGCAATTTGCAAAAGGTGTAAATGACAGAGAAACATCCTGAAATGACTATGCAATCAGCAAAATCCAGACTACAGAAAAATCTAAAGTTCAAACACCACATGATTTTCAACAGATAAGTTACAAGGAAACAAAAAGGACAGAAGGGAATCTGGAGATTAGAAAAAGACTGAAACATAACATTAAAATAAAGTTGGCAAGACTAAACTGTAGTTTGGGAAGCACACCTGGGGATAAAACATCGATAAGATGAAAGGAAAGGACTAATATACGAGTCAGGATGCTGATCTTGAGAGAAAGGGTGGTTTTGAGACTGAATCTGAGTCCATGAGGAGTCTCTATGTTTGTGACTTTGTTATATTTCTTGGATTTTGTAGTTTTTACCTTATTAAAATTTATAATAATTTACTAAGCCATGTGACTGCTGTTTACAGTTTTCTTGCATCTATATTCTATTTTACATTTAAAGAGGCTTTTTAAAAAGACAGAGAAGATCGTTTTAGATATTAAGCCTTAATAATTCAGAAGGGCACAATGAAACTGTACTGAAATACTAATAGAAAAAAACAAGCAAACACATTTTTCTTTCTTTTTCTTTTGAGACCAAGTCTCACTCTGTCACCCTGGGTGGAGTTCAGCGGCATGATCTCGGCTGACTGCAACCTCCCCCTCCCGGTTCAAGCAATTCTCCTACCTCAACCTCCTGAGTAGCTGGGATTACAGGCAGGTGCCACCACGCCTGGTTAAATTTTGTATATTTATAGAGACGGGGTTTCACCATGCTGGCCAGGCTGGTCTCGAACTACTGACCTCAGTTGATCCTCCCCCATCAGCCTCCCAAAGTGCTGCAATTACTGGCATGAGCCATCCCTCCTGGCCCACATTTTTCTTTATGTGAAAAGAATCAAAGAACAATAATATACTCTTTCTTGTTAATAGTTTCCAAAAAGTCATTTATTTGATGATGGGATAGATCTCATTATCTAACTATTTTGAAAAGTACATATTTTATTTTATTCATGAGTCATGGTCATTTTAAGAGTTTGGATTTCACCTGAACTGAATTGTGGTTTAACATTAAGTGAAATAATAGATCAATTCAACAAACTACACATTTCACACTTGCTTTGAGATAAATTGACCTTCACGGAACTAGCTTCTCTTCACAAGGTAACCTACATAAAAATGCCAATTTGCATGAAGACCTTTTAAAAGACAGCAGGAGTTCAGTACAAGCTACTGAGAGTTTTCTCGTTCCCTAACAGAAATTCACTCAATAATAATGAAAAGTGACTTTTTCATATACCTTCCTTTATTTTTGTGCCTGAAATCACAGATGGTACACAAAGGGAATGTGCTAAGCTGAACATAGGCAAGAAACAGCAATGGCAACAACAACAAAAGTTAGTGATGCATTAAAATCTATATATCATTACGTAGTCCCTCCCCATATATATATACAGAGGGGGGCTACATAACAATACATAGATTGTATATATATAGAGAGAGAGAGAGAGAGCTTTCTATTTATTGATTATATATTATATATAATCTATTGATTATATATTATATATAATCAATATAGATATTATATAATATAGTATATTATATATTACATAATATGTAACATTCTCTCTATTTCTTAATTACATATACATACCTATATAATCAGCAAACTGCTATTCACCGAATAGTTATTTAAGCAATACCTCTTTCACTTCCTTAAGAAAAAGCAATACTGGATTAGAAATATTTTAAAAAATTTAAACATTCTATGAAAGTGACCTGTGAATGCACAGTCAGTGCTTTTGCTCTTGTTTTATATGCAAGGAGGTGTGGAGAGTGGTTTTAATGTATTTACGACATTGAACATAAAGGTCAATCATCTAAAAAGAAAAAGACATCAGCAGTTAGAAACTGCATTCCAACACTACATTTGCAGCCAAAGAATTTTATAAATGAGACACAAAGAGAGCAAATAATTTTCAGATGCAATTTATTTGAAGATTAGATATCATCTGTATAACGAAAAGAAGCAAAGATCAATATAGTCACATTTTACTCGTTTTGCTGCTAAGCACGTGTCGATTTATTTTTGTAAATATTATCTTTTTGTTGTTATTACCTCTATGATCTACATTAACAAGGTTAGTAAAAAATCTTACTGTTAATGGTGACTTTACACTATATATATGCATGTGTGTATATATATTTAAAAAAAAATTTTTTTTTTGAGGCGGAGTCTTACTCTGTTGCCAGTCTGGAGTGCAATGGCATGATCTCGGCTCACTGCAACCTCCACCTGCTGGGTTCAAGCAATTCTCCTGCATCAGCCTCCTGAGTAGCTGGGACTACAGGCACGTGCCACCATGCCAGGCTAATTTTTCGTATTTTTGGTAGAGAGCGAGTTTCACTATGCTGACCAGGCTGGTCTCGAACTCCTGACCTCGTGATCTGCCTGCCTCGGCCTCCCAAAGTGCTGGGATGACAGGCGTAAACCACCGGATCCGGCCCTTTACACTATTTACTTAGCATAATTTTACATTCTAAGTATGAAGAATTCATTCTAGTTGAATTTTTCCCCCACTGGGTGTTAGATTCTTAGTTTTCCCCTAGATGGCAGAGTAGTATTCTAAATGTAAAAGATGTCCTTTGTGATGTGTTGTATTTGCCAGTCTGGTTGAAAAATATTTTTCCCCTTTTCTACAGTTAAAACAGAATACATTCATGTGGTATATTTTGAAATTGGCATATATAATGAGATAAGGAGCAAGTAAGTACAATATTTTTAAAATTAAGTGATCACATACAGAAAAGTGTAGTAATGTTTGATATATTTACATTCACCAAATAACCTATAAACAGTCCAACAGGCTTTAACATACCATATCTTACCCTAAGAGTATTGCTTGGCATTCTGTTTTGCAGCTTTTGTTACTTGTCACAGGGTCTCTGATGAAAGAACTCTAAGAAAAACCCCTTGTGGTAGTTTAGCGCAACTTTCGACAAAGGAAGTTCCCATCAAACTTTCAGGACAAATATGTCTAAGAGCAATTCTCAGTCTAAAATGGAGTTTCAGCAACACTGTTGTGAGCTCTTCCAAATGTCCAGTATTCCCTTTCTCCACGTGTTCTTAAGCAATAGATTGAAGAAGCTTACAAAGTCTCTATTTCCTCTGCAAACACACAGGGTGGTTACGATTCTCAATTAAGACAGAAACTGAGGAAGCCTTTCACTTTTTCCCTATTTCTAGCCTCATTGCCATAAAAATATTTGTATGGCATTTGCAGCTTCCAAGCAGCCATTTTTGGTATTTCGCTGATGGCATCATATGTGAATTTGATTTTTATGTGGAACATCTATATTTTCCCTGGTTTCCTATATAGAGCCCAAAATATAGAAGCACAAAGTATGACAGATAAACAAAAGATTTAGTAAATAAGACAGTGGTATTAAACTTAATAATAAGAAATAATGCCAAAGCCATCCTAGTATGATAAATGTGTGAGATATATAAAGAATAACATCACCAAAACTTATAACAAGGGAATTATTTTTAATATTTTCCTCCTGAGTCAAATATATCATTTCAGTTTTTCAGTACCTGAGACATGCAAATAAAACAAGGGCAATAAGTATTAATTGGGAGGGAGATAAGCAAGTATTTCTCACTAGAATCAAGTTAATTATTGGAAAGCAGGTGTTCCAGAGACAACTACTTAAAATGCAATGCTTTTGGCCTGGAATGTTGTACTCCCATATGTCAGAGGGAAGATATTACAACTCTTCTTAACTTAATTCAATGAAAATGTAATTTTATGTAAATGTGAACTATTCTTCATCTTTTGTGGAAGTATAAAGGTAGCATTGCAATTCTACTTTATTCTTATCTTCATTCCAATGTTCTTATTGCTTAAGAAAGACTGGGACTTATTAAATGGAAAATGAAGCCATATTTTGCAAAAATACTATACAATGTGCTAATGTATCTAGTCAAATTATAAAAATAAAATTGTATGGTAAAGACATCATTTCAACAAATAAGATAAGAAGGCTTTTGCTTTAAATATTCAGATAGCTAAGATTTAGCATTTGATTCTGATTACATTAAGAAAAATTCTTGTATTAGTCTGTTCTCATGCTACTAATAATGACATACTGGAGACTGGGTAATTATAAAGGGAAGAGGTTTAATAAACTCACAGTTCCACATGGCTGGGGAGGATATATTTATTTTGTCTCCATTATGTATTTAATTTTCAATTATTTATCCAAATCATATGCAATATTGTACAACCTATATTTTAGGCCTCACAATCATGGCAGATGACAAAGGAGGAGCAAAGGCACATCTTACATGGCAGCAGATAAGAGAACATGGGCAGGGGAAATGCCCTTTATAAAACCGTCAGATCCCAGGAGAATTATTCACTCTCATGGAACAGAATGGGAAACACCTGCCCCTATGATTCAATTACTTCCAACTGGGTCCCTCCCACAACACATGAGGATTATGCGAGCAACAATTAAAGATGAGATATGGGTAGAGATGCAGCCAAACCATATCCATTCTCTATTCTCATCTTCATTTCACATATACGTTGGGAATAGGCCCCCAAAATCTGGCCATAAATGGGCCCCAAAACTGGCCATAAACAAAATCTCTGCAGCACTGTGACATGTTTGTGATGGCCATGACGCCCACACTGGAAGGTTGTGGATTTACCGGAATGAGGGCAAGGAACACCTGGCCCACCCAGGGCAGATAACCGCTTAAAGGTGTTCTTAAACCACAAGCAGTAGCATGAGTGATCTGTGCATTAAGGACACGCTCCTACTGCAGATAACAAGCCAGAGCCCATCTTTATTTCAGTCCATTCCTTTATTTCCCATAAGGAATACTTTTAGTTAATATAGTATCTATAGAAATGATGCTTATCACTGACTTGTTGTCGATAAATATGTAGGTAAATCTCTGTTTGAGGCTCTCAGCTCTGAAGGCTGTGAGAGCCCTGATTTCCCACTCCACACCTCTATATTTCTGTGTGTGTCTTTAATTCCTCTAGCACCGCTGAGTTAGGGTCTCCCCAGCCAAGCCTGTCTCTGCACATATGTAAGCATGAAAGTGATATATTTATTTTGTTTCCATTATGTATTTAATTTTCAATTGTTTGTCCAAATCACATGCAATATTTTACAACCTATATTTTAGGCTATGGTTTTTAAATTGTATAAGTATGTATTAACTATATAAGAACTTTTATATATGCTATTACTTTAATGCCCAAGAATCTTGAAATAAATATATATTTATTTTAGTTTACAAAATATGAAAATTTTAACTCAGAAAAATTAAATAACCTGATCAAGACAATAAATAAATAACTGGAATTTGCCCCCTGTGGCTTCAGCTTGATGTTTTAGTTTGCTTTATATTATTCATTATATTTAATTAATCTAGTATTCTGATATTCAGTATATCTCCTTCAGGCTCCAATATTTGTATTCATCAAACTAGCTGGATCTGATTAAATTAGTAGACTTTCCAAATTAAGAATGCCAAGTAATTTTATTATGTTTGTTCTGTTTCTTAGGACTGCTTTCTCTCTAATCACTTGTCTTATTAGTTGGTCATTGACTGTGAAAAAAGAAAGCCTTCCAGTTTTATGAGATAGAACTTAAATGATCCTTTGGAGATTGTGAACTTCACATCCTTAGAGAAAATGTCATGAAAATTGAAGTCCTCATGGTTTGTGAGTAGCATGACCTTTGCATTAGCTTTTCTAACTGTTTAAATTGTTCCTAATCTGTGTTCTAACTCTACTTAGGATGACATTTATGGCTGCCCTCTGAAATCTTCACATTTCACTTAACTTTATCATATTAGAAATGCAGGTAAACTCTTATGCCTTATATACATTTACTTGCTAGATACATTCTCCAGATAGGCCTAAAAGAAATGCCAGTACTCTTCCTGACCTGTGATTTTTGTAATGTCTACATTGCCAATGATTCTCATTCAGCTTTCAATCAATAAATTGTATTGAAAGTTATTTTAATTATGATTCATTTAAACAAAGGAAGTTTTTACTCTTTTTAAATTGCTTAAGCATCAGCTAAATTGATTTTTATTTTTTTAAATTCAGTTTTCATTTGCTTTGGTGAAGCAAAGGAACTAAATTATTTCATTCTTCAAACTTTTCCAGCTTTAAAATTCAATGTACTCTAAGATTCAATTATTTTTACTTACTTATAATTAAGCTACAGAAGTATTCAGTAAAATTCCCTTTGAGGACCTATCTATCTATCTATCTATCTATCTATCTATCTATCTATCTCTCTATCTATCTATCTATCTATATCTATCTATGTATCATCTATCATCTTTCTTTGGTGAAAGTTTAAATGCTATTTAATTCATATACTAACACACACATTGATATTCACAGTTACATTTAATTTTATTACTTTCTTAGTGTGCCAATAACTTCAATATTCTTACTGTATTTATAAAGTATGATTCATCTACACTTAGAGGCAATATAATTCTTTATTTCTAGTCTTTGTTAAAAATTGATGTTAGAGCCTCAAAATATAGACTAATTGTTACCCTTGAAAACACTTTTTTTTTTTTACTTTAATCCTTACAAGAAGATAAAACTTTCAGAAGCATGCATGGTTATTCTTTGCTCTCTTTTTATACAGAGAGCTGAAATTGATTTTCATTTTCTCTCTTATGTGAAAAGCAACATTTTGAATTGAGTTGCTTTTACTTTGAGAATACCATCTCATGTTTTCAGATCCCTAGGCAAGGGTCATGGTGTATTTCCAAAAAGTGAATCTCTAAGTTGTCAGAAAACATTTCCTGTGGCCTGGTTGCCATCCCATCTGGATGCCAAAGTTTCTTCCACTGTGAATTGTGGTCTTTGATCCAGAAATTGGAAGAATAGAGTGAAGAACAATGTGGCTTCTCATCACCTGCAAATAGCATATCCATTACTCAAACATGGGTTATGAATTTGTATTTTATTATTGCTGTTATACATAAGAGATAAAAAAGAAAGAAATATATGAGAAGAGAAAAAATGAAATGAAGCACAAATATTCATTACCTAGGTGGCCACTTTTATTATGATGACAGAATTGGTAACTTAAATTTGAATCATTTGGAGCCTGTTTATATAATGACTTTGTATTATGAAATATTATAGAATCATTTAAAAATCATGTTTATTAATACTCATATTGACATAGAAAATTTTATATGTTGTTAAATAGAATACTAATACAAAATGCTAAGACATGCATGCAATATTGTCATAATCCGCAGAGACAGACACACGCACACAAACACACACTGGTGTATGAAAACCGTGAATATTTTTAAAATTTGACTAATGTGAAAAAAAGAGGCAAGTATTGTTGCAATAGTGTGAGGTCAACACAAAACAAGAGTTACAGCAAGAAAGCATATACTCCTCTAAAAACATCTTTAGAAAACTATAGCCAAACTCTGAGAAATGTCCAGCGTTAAAATATCCTATTTTTATGATTCTGAGAAATAAATATGGAAAATCTACATAAAGAATATTACTGCCACTAACTGATCCAAGCTGAAAATATGTGATCCGAGCTGAAAATACACCATTTTGTCTTTTCTTTCAACCAGTGCCACATATTATTTCTGGCAGAAAATAGTAAGTGCTGCTCTTTATTGGAAGTCTTTCACTGAAAATGCACCTCATGCCTAACTCAATTCAACTAGTCAATTTTTATTGAATAGACTCTGTGTTTAGCATTGTGGTTAGGCACATTCACAGAAGAGAAAACACCCCTGAAGTATGTTTTGGTGCTAAAATATATAATAGATTTAGTTCTGCGGGACACAGAGAAGGTCAGGACTATTGTGACCTGTAATGGTTGGAAAACAGTTTTGAGGCCCATGGCAGTGTTTGTCATATTTACCATTGCATGTCAAGTGCCTGGGACAATGCTTAGAACCTAAGGGTGCTACTCCAAAGCACCTGCTCTTAAAAATAGCACAGTAATGTCCCTAATCACATCAAAGTTAATAAGCCATAATAAAAATAATGAATACATATATATAAAGCATTCATTTCTGAGGACTTCTCGTAAAATTTAAAGCATTCTAGATCTTCATAAAATCGAATTCCCCCATGAGATATTCAATCAACCTAAATCATTTTGAATCTGAAATCTATTTAACTTACTGAGAGAAATGAGAAAAATCTTCAGCATGCTTACCACAAACCCCTTGCCTAGGATGTATTCAGGAAGTACCTAAGAAATACTTCTTAAATGAATGTTTACTCAATACTTCTTAAATGAATACTTCTTAAGTGAAATTCTTCTTCTTCTTCTTCTTCTTCTTCTTCTTCTTCTTCTTCTTCTCTCTTCTTCTTCTTCTTCTTCTTCTTCTTCTTCTTCTTCTTCTTCTTCTTTTTTGAGACGTAGTCTCACTCTGTCACCCGCGCTGGAGTGCAGTGGCGTGATCTTGGCTCACTGCAACCTCTGCCTCCTGGGTTCAAGCGATTCTCCTGCCTCAGAATCCTGAATAGCTGGGACTACAGGTGCCCGCCACAATGCCTGGCTAGTTTTTGTATTTTTAGTAGAGACAGCGTTTCACCATATTAGCCAGGCTGGTCTCAAACTCCTGACCTCATGATCCACCCACCTTGGCCACCCAAAGTGCTGTGATTACAGGCGGAGCCACCGTGCCCAGTCTGAAATATTTCTTAAAGGAATACTTCTTAAATGAAATACTTCTTAAATGAATGTTTAAATGAATGTTTACTTCCTAAGCACTCCAGCCTTGGCGTTATCATTGGACACTTGAATCAAAAGCTGAAGTTTTTATGTTTACAAGTTTTCATTGGGTTGTATAAAAAGTTTACTTAAAAACTCAAATACTTTTTATGTTGAGACAGTATTCCCCAAATTGATCATAAAAAAGCATGTTCATCATTGCTAAAATACAGATTTCTAGGTCATTGTCTTGACATACTAATTCAGTGTCTGTTACAGATCCCAGAATTAAATTAAAAAAAAAAAAAAAAAAACGGATATTCTAAAACACTACCTGAAGACATACTAACTCTAAGGGAGAAAATGAATATATTCAATAAAGTAATAAAACTGAAACTGAGGGAGAAATCCAGTAATATTAAACATTATAAAGATGTAGAAAAATAGACACAAATTCTTAGCATATACTTAAGCTTGTAGCAAGTTGCATAAAGTAATTGGAGCATTACAAGATAAATATAAAGAAGCAAACATTTATAATTTTTTTTTTAATTTCATAATGAGAACTTCTATAATGCCTTTCAGTGGTGGTTGATTTATTTAGCATCAAAGTCAAGGGACTTGATTAATGTTGAATTTTATTTTTAATGTAAGGTTGACGTTTCAACTTCAATCATAGTTTTCTCCTAACATTTATTGAGGAATTTTATTTTACTCTATATAAATACTAATCAATGAACCTCTCACTATTTTATGGATGCTAGCAGAAGACTTAAGGCTTTTGAGACAGAGAAAAAGCATTTTATTACTTATGATAAAGCAAGTATGAGGAGCATAGGAGCATCCATATATGTGTCAGCACCCTGTGCCCAAAGCCACATAAGGGTGACATAATTTGTGGCCAGATAGATGCCTGCACAGGCAGTGGTTTATGTTCTAGAACAGGAGCACTGAACTTCAGGAATCTGCCATTTTATAGCAAGCAGTTAGTAAGCCTGCTCTTTGTCCTGCATGTGGGTTGACAAATGTAAACACAACCCTGAGAAAATGCCAGAGAATAAATGGTCAAGGCCTTGCTTGTTGGCATACCCAAGAAGACATGGAGGAGTACATGTGTTCCACGGAAGACTGTCTCTCCCAAAGTGTTCACTCTGCCAAGTCCTATAACAATGTTGTATATACAGCTCTATTCTTCAGCCCCACACTGTATAGCTGGTGTAATATCCACATACACACACACAAACACATATGTTCTGTTACTCACACAATGGTGGGACTAACCACTTGCAGGTGGCCACAAACAAGGAGGATTTAACATGGGGATTATATTACTTGCAATAAGTAAGGAGGGCACTGAGGATAGTTCCCAAAGCAGTACCTCCCCAGGCAAGAGCAGTAGAAACAGGGCTTTTATTGGGCTGGTTAGCTGAGTTATTGTATGTGGAGATGGAGTAAAGGCTAGACAGGTGCAGCCATCAGTGATGCTTCTATGTACACTGTGTGTATAGCAAATAGCAGTAAGCTCCTCTCTGGGTGGACATTTTAGTGTGGTTATGAGAAGAGTTTGCCAAAATTTATCTCCAACTAAGGCATCTTGGGCTTTAATTAGTTTGTTTGTTTGTTTGTTTGTTTGTTTTCCCCAGGGCTGAACATTCTTCCTGGAACTTTTTGAAACAAGAACTCAGGGTGCAACAGTTAAATTGGATACTTTTTCACGGTGCATATCCCAAAACCCTGGGACCCTTAGTTACATTCCATTTCCACATCTCCTCTTTTCCCATTACTTTGTTATTTACTGATTGGATAGAGAAACTGAGACTGTTTATTAAAATTCACACATACGTAGAGACCTTATTTAAATATAGGTGTGTGTAATTTTCAATCAAATTTTCAAATTTTCAATGGGTTGTATAAAAAGTTTACTTAAAAAACTCAAGCACTTCTTATGTTGACACAGTATTCCCCAAATTGATCATAAAAAACATGTTGATCATTGCCAAAATACAGATTTCTAGGTCATTGTCTTGACATACTAATTCAGTATCTGTTACAGATCCCAGAACTAATTAAAAAAAAACAAAACAAAACAAAAAAAACAGGATATTCTAAAACACTACCTGAAGACATCGTATTTTGCTTTGGTCCCAGTACAATAAATTGTGTATATTTAATAATGTAAAACAACAAAACCAATGATGGATACTCTTAAGGTTTCGGTTAAGATTTCAAATGCTACTAATCAAGGTTTGAAAAAGACAGTTCCTTTAAAGGGATAAACAGACAACTCATGTAAAACATACGCTAACTGGAGTAACATAGCCTCTGACAATTAAAGGAAGAAAGAAAATGGCATAATGGAGGGGAGATGTTCAGAATCCTGAAGTAAATTTGGAGAAATATTATTGTGATATATGAGAATGAAGAAAAAAATTTGAGAAATGCACAAATGATATGTAGAATCGTAAATGTTTTAAATAGATTATACTATATGCATGGAACATTTTCATGACTTGTAGATATCTCCTCATATGCAAGGTATCATTCTGGTTGCTATTGCTAAGTGGCAAGAGATAGCACCCTCTCAATGGAAGAGTAGAGAAAGGAGAGTCACTGTATTCTCACTTCTCATGTACACCAGCTAACCAATTTTGGAGTAACTGACAAAATATTGTCAAGCTACAATGTTAAAGAAAAAAGAGAACAGTGACTGATGTTTCCTCACTGTAGATTTACTCACACTCTGTTATACATTTTCCTCCTTTGATATGTTCTCTCCTCATACCTCTAAATGTAGGCGTTATCCAAAGTTTGACTGTTTTTATTTGTATTACCTTCGAATGTCTCTTTGAGAAAAATATAAAGATCAACTATAATTATCTACATGTAGCCTTCTCAATTCACCTGTGATAATATATTTTGTCTTTGGTGACAGTTAATTTTACGTATCAACATGGAGGGTGTTTGGGCATAAGACTAGCACTTCAGTTGGTGAATTCTGAGTAAAGCAGGTTGCTCTCCACAATCTTAGTGGGCCTCATTCAATCAAGTGAAGACCAGATTAGAACAAAAACACCAGTTTCCCCAAGCAAGAGGAAATTGTCTAGAAGAGTGCTGTACTAGTCCCTTCTCACACTACTATAAAGAATTATCTGAGACTAGGAAATTTTTAAAGAAAAAGAGGTCTAATTGGCTCACGGTTCTGCAGGCCATATAGGCTTCTGCATCTGAGGAGGCCTCAGGAAACTTAACGATCACGGCAGAAGACAAAGAGGAAGCTGGCACGTCTTACATGGCTGGAGCAGGAAGAAGAGAGAGCAAAGGGGGAAGTGCTACACACTTTTAAACCACCAGATCACATTAGAACTACTCACTATCACAAGAACAGCAAGGCAGAAGTCCACCCCCATGATCCAATCACCTCACACCAGGCCCCTCCTCCAACATTGGGGATCACAATTCAACATGAGATTTGGGTGGGGACACAAATGCAAACCGTATCAACTGCTTTCCAATTTAACAGCACCATTGGCTCTTCTGGCTCTCCAGCTTGCCAGCATATTCAGACCAGAACTGCACCATTAACGATCCTGGATCTTGGGCCTGCCAGTCCATGGTGCACACTGCAGATTTTTGACTCACTAGCCTCCATAATTTCATAAGACGAGTCCTTATAATAAATCTTCATACACACACACACAGACACATACAGACATACACATTCTATTGGTTCTGTTTCTCTAGATAAATGTGATCAGTATATCTTCTTTTTTTCAAATTTCAAATTTTCATAACATATTTTAGTGAGCATTGTCAGAGTTTTCACTAATGAGGTTAGATGAAAGATGAACAAGCCTGTATCTATCCTGTCCAAGATACTATGACTGATTTGTGGTGAAAGAAAATTATTATAAGCTCTACAGTTTTTAATGTAGAAATTATAAATTCTGGACTTTTTTATTTGATCCAGACTAAGATAATTGTAGTGAAGCTAGAGACCTCATCTTCTAGTTAGAGGTTGTTAGTGAATAAATATTAGTAAGATAAAAGAAGCTGTAAAAAGATGCAGCAAGAAAACTAATTTGTTTTTGCATCTATAAAATGAACCTGATATTGCATAATTCATAGGAATATTAAGAGCATTTAGATAAGAAATAGAGATACACATAAAAAAACTTCATATGAACATTCAAATGGAGGGTATGATTTTTATTTTAAATTCGGATTATTTAAGAATATTCATTTTCTATTATCTGACTTTATTCTAGGATACAGACATATAGTAGTGAACAAAACAAAATCTACACACTAATATACATATATTTAAAACAATCTTTTTAAAAAATTACTGTTTCAGATATATTTCTAATAATTGAATTTAAACACAATGATTCACAATAAACAGTGCAGTTACTAAAATACATTAAAGAAATGGTATTAACAATTGACTTCTTTAAATATCTATAAATAATTAAATATTCTATTTTAGGGTAGATATATTCTGTATTCCAGTAATAGGAAAACGACATCTAGCCTCCATCTTTAAAATATGGATAGAATAAAATAGTATTTTTGGAACCCCCAGTTAAATTGGGGTCCCAATACCAGATTAGCTAGCAACCCTGCCCTAATGAAAATATGGGAGCAGAACGTTTGTGTTTAGTGGACCTTCCTTGGGATACATTTTTAACCTGGTGGATGGGTTAATGCCTATTTGTTGGACCTGTGATCATGAGGTTCCCTCACATGGGAAACTTGTTTATACTGGGAGATATACTGGGACTTGTCTTATGAAATTATGGAGGTTAGTCAGTATACTGGTCCAGGACTCTTACCCGGACTCATGTGCTGTTTATGCCTGCCTGATCATTACTCTGGCTCTGGGAGCCTGCCTTTGTGTTCTCCTCAGCATCCTTGGGAAGCCCATAGTTCTTCAGATAGAAGGCACACATTCAATACACCACCACAATAGAAAACAAGCTCAAAGACTTTGTGCTTACACATCCTGAGTAAAGAGAGTACAATCAGTAAGGAGGGCATTTGTTCATCTCTCTGGGTCAGGAAGAGCCATCAGGAGCATACGGAGAGAGAGAGAGAAATAGCAGCATTGTATATATGTGGGAATAGGGAGGGTGTGGTTCACTTTGTGCAAATGTCTGAATGATTCCTTTAAAGGAGCTGGCAGGAAAGCAGGAGCCCAGTGGACTAGACAGAAGAGATGCCTCTAAGTTCTTATCTCTGGCTAGCAGGCTTGGGCCATTTGAGTGTGATGTAGAACTGGAAACTTTGTCGATGGTGACCAAGCCCTGCCTCTCATAGGAGAAAGTTAAACTTGTACTCAAAATGGATGCTGAGGCAGGAAAATTGTAAGAATTAACAACAATTGGTTACGCGTCTTTATCACTAACTTCTGTTTTCCTTCAAAAGTTAGGCTTGAGTATCTAGAATTAAACTTCAAAATTATGTTTATAGTGGTGTTAGTTTTGACGCATAGTTTCACTAATGGTGTGCTGGTAAATGTTCGACAACTGTTCTCCGAAGCCGATTTTAAGCTGTTTGCAGCTTTCTGTGGTATAAATATACAAACTATGACCAATTTCAAGCAACAAATGTATCTTTGCTGAATGTGGAGTTAGGAAGAGAAGCATAAAATTTGCTCCTGTGAGGCTGTATGAACTGGCTTCAGGATACCACCCGCTTCTTCTATCTAGACGCCATCTAAAATGTAAACAGATATATAAGTACACAATTTATATTAAAGTAAGCTGGATTTATTATTCATATTAGGTTGTTGCAAGAATAATCGCATTTTTTGCGATTATTTTTAATAGTATGTATTTTGTTCAATGTAAATTCCTCTCGGGAATTAATTGCCTGCTTCTTGTTTTAGTAAATTCTCAAACCCTCTACGTTCCACATGTAAAAAATTTCTTTGTTGCAAACTATAGGTTTCAACTCAGATACAAGAATCTAAGGGGCATAAGTAAAAAACAATGAGTGAGAGTTGGTACGAAAGACAATACGTTTATCTTTGTAGAAGAGATTCTAAAAAGCAGAGCCTGAAACAACAGATGAGAAAAGATCTCAGAGTATCTTTAGAAAAAAGTGTTTAAAAACCTGTCATTTTCTTTAATGTTTTAATATAAAACCCTGCTGCGAATAAAAGCATAAATACATTCCTCCAGATTAGTAAATTTTCCTAATAGGTATCATCAATCACATGTGCTCTTTTCAAGAAATAATTAGATTATCTTATGTAAAGTGAGAAGAAAAGTCATTTTTTTTCTGCCTGCAGTCAGTATATGCCAATTCTCACATATTATATATGATTATATTGAACTCAAGAGGTTTTAAGACAACAGAGAATAATTAAGATTTGGAATTTGGAAAGAGAAGGAAAAAATCTCAAGTTGCCAGTTGTATTGGAAGTTCACTTTATAACTCCAGCTTGATTTAATTTTGAATATCCTTGTGCCTTGGAATTGAATTCAGAGGCAAGAAAGTTAGCAATTTACATAATGGAATCTCTCTGGATAAAATCCTTGAGGACACGCTATATTCTAATTGTCACTTCTCTGTTGAAATTTCTTTTTACTATGCCTCAGATGACAGTTATAAATGCAAGAACAATTAAATTGTTTTAAGGAAGAGGCACAGAGGTTGACATTTGATTTAGAATCGCTGAGAATTGAGAAAACTCACCTGGTGATAATATGTCCCCTAGTAAATTGACCAGCAGTAGATCCCCAATATAACCTGGTGATTAAATTTTATTGACACCTCGGGGGATACATTTGTAGGCATCTAGACATTATCATTGTTAGCTCACAGGTGTTTACAACTATTATTTTTAATAAAAATAATATAAAGAAACATGACATTACTCATAAAACTCCTGTGATTCTCTATTCCCATTTCTTTCCATTTTGCATTGTCATAGAATGTCTGAGAATTTTATGCTTTAAAAGGACTGAACTAGAGTTATGCTATTATTAATTTTAACAATCAAGTTAAAGTGAATGTTTTGTGAAACCCAAAGCTGTTTCAAGAGTGGGTAGTAAGAAATTTTAATGTCTGAAGCCATACATAAATTAGGCCATACCGAACTCAGACTCTTGCACTCTATGTAGATAGCCTTGACCTTTGAACTTCTATCTCTACAATAAGAGCTTTTCTATTTACTTTGAATTAGGTTTGGCTCAACAAAGCATTATTGGGCACAATTTTTTGTGCTAAGATGCATGGCACATAAACCAACCTATTTGACAGAGAATAACAGCACTATCGTAATACATTTTCTTACACTTAATAATATAAAATTTCTGCAGGGTAAACAGGTAATTCAGAAGGCAGGTTGATTAAATTTGTGTGTCTGTGTGTGTGCACAAGTGTATCTGTGCACACATGTTAAGATTCAATTGAAAAGGTAATGCCAGACAAGCCTTTGGATGGAGAAATAATTGTACTGACACACTTATTTGGTGAAGAGGTGTGGAGGATAGTATATACATTATTACATTAAGTACCTCATGGAATCTTTTCCCTTCTTTATAATATGGCTTATTCTTCTGCAAAAAGTTTATTTAAATTTATTAATTAGTATTTTGGAGAGGCAAAATAATTCCATCTGTACATTTTTATGAAAGCCTCACTACCTTGGTATTTCTTTACCCTTGAGGATTGTCTTAGGACCAAATACAAAAACATATGCATAAATAAAATCCGGTGACCCTCTCTGCCCAAAATAAAATAAGCAACAATATTTTTTCAGATATATCTTTGTAGTCATTTTTTCAAGAAACAGAAATTTAAGGGAGCAAGATATGTATACAAGTGATGGTCACACTTATTGGGTAGATATTTTATAGGAAGAGGAAACTACATTTTTCTCCATAAAATTAAACTTCAATTAAGTAGTCATACTAGAATGCTTTCATTTAGTGACAAATAGTCTTATAAAAATAATAATGAGTACATTTGTCAAGAGCTTACCATGTGCCAGGTGTTTTTCCATTGTTACTCACATAAATTCACTTATTGAAGCTTGATGGCAACCATTTATATAGGTCTTATTATTATTCCCCATTTTTAAAGAGGAAATCAAAACATAGAAAGGTGAACTGATTTGCCCCAGGCCCTACAGGTGATACATAGCAGAGTCCAGATCTCAAACTCACAGATTAACCACTCTGCTATCGAATGTTTCAGGACCATATACCCAAATGTCCTTGCGTCTTCTGCTGCAATCCCAAGAGTGGAAAATCGACTCTAGGAACATGATTAATAGCATCTTTTAAATTACATTATAAAAGTTAAAATGTTGGCTGACCTTTAAATTATAATAGATACAACATTTTTAGACAAATACAATTAAAGTACATGCAATACAAAAATGTCTGATTTTTTTTTTTAACACTTGTATAATCAGCCTTTGCCTGCCATATGGAAAGTGCATGATTCTTTTTCACTGAATAAATGAGATGGATGTCATGTTAATCCCACATTGATTCATTTATTTACTGGTTATTTTTTAACATGCTTGTTGTTCATTGAGTCTCAGCACAGGTTAGGTATTATACTATGCACTGAGAATGTAGAGACTAATATATGAACCAAGCCTCAAGGAGCTCAATATTAAGTGCAAGTAGACACAGATGTCACCTAAATATGATAAATACTAAAGTTATTGAATACGTGTTTACTGACGCTTCTCAGAGAAATATGAGTCTCCTGTGTGAATATGTTGGGATGTGAGCCTAGTTTTTCAATGTTAGAAGTGTTTCAAGTAAGTGAATAAAATCATATAGGAGAAGAGGTATATTCCTAGACAATGATGACATTGCTTTAAGACCAAGACTACACGATAGTGAATGAACTTTACAAAGAACTCTGAGTAGTTGGGTGATCAACAGAGTCCTAAAGACTGTACCAGAAGCCATGGAAGAGTTAAAGCAATTTCTATAGTAAATAATTTAAGTGCAACATTTTGGATTGGTATTGACCATCTAGAAATTTGTGCAGTATTGCATTTCCTTTGGTTTGAAATTAAAGTATTTTTCCCAACCCAGTAAATATTAAATTATTGAAATATTTGAAGTAAAATTGAGCAACCTTACATGCTCAGGAGAAATTTGAATCAAGGAAGTAACTCCATGATATTTCAAAATGTTGCATAAAGTAAAGATATCTTTGTGTGTAAGAGAAAATAGACTAAAATTTTCAATTTGTTCTCTGACAAGAAAATAATAATAAAACACTGGATAACAAATGAGGCCATTTTTCTTCAAGAAATAGTTTTTTTTTCCCTCAGATTATCTTGTGTAAAACTGACTCCTAATATGTATTAATGATGCCTCATAAATAAAATATACCAGGAGAGAAATGAAAGCAGAGCTTCTTGTAGAAGCTCATCTCATCTTCTATCCTAGCTAGTGAGCTTTTTCCCCTCCGCATTCATCTCCTGTGATTCTAAAGAGAATAATAAGATGCTGTTCTCTAATTAGGGAAGGGTTTTTAAATATGTTTTGAATTCCTGTGAATGTGGGGTGTTATATTTACTGTACCTGTAGTATACAAGGCTAAAATTCCCTCTAGCATTCTTTTTATGTCTCCCGTGTTGTCTTTGGGTTTTTAGTGATTCCTTTTTTTTTTTTTTTCAGACAGAGTTTGCTCTTGTTGCCCAGGCTGGAGTGCAGTGGCATGATCTCCACTCACCACAACCCCTCCGCCTCCCAGGTTCAAGCGATTCTCCTGCCTCAGCCTCCCGTATAGCTGGGATTACAGGTGCGTGCTGCCACACCTGGCTAATTTTGTATTTTTAGTAGAGATCGGGTTTCTCCATGTTGGTCAGGCTGGTCTCGAACTCCTGACCTCAGGTGATCTGCCCGCTTTGGCCTTCCAAAGTGCTGGAATTACAGGCATGAACCACTGCGCCCAGCCGAGACTCTTTCTTAAATAAGGTATGAGAGGCTTGCAGTTCTTTGAACTGTAATATAGTTGTTCATTACCTTCTCTTATCCATCTTTTGATGTCAGCACTTGTCTGTAGTTATAGCCCCTGTTTATTTCTGATATTACTAATTTGTAAGCTTTTTATTTTATTTCTCATGAACGGTGCTAGATATTTTCAATGTTATTGAACTTTTCAAAAATCCAGATTTTTGTTTCACGAATTTTATATATTACTTTTCTGTTTTTTATTTCATTTATGTCTGTTCTTTCTTTTATTGTTTCCTTCCTTCTGCTTGCTCATGGCTTATTTTGCTCTTCTTTTTCTAGGTACGTGAGATAGGAGTTTAGATTACTTATTGGAGATATTTTCTATTTTCTAATGTAAGCATTTAATACTATCAATTTTCCTCTCAGCACTGCTTAAATTGTGTCTCATCAGTGTGGATATGTTGTAGTTTTAGTTTATTTTACTTAATTTGATGCATATAATTTTTTAAAAGCATATTGTTTATTTTCAAGTGTTTAGAGATTTTTCTTTCTTTTTTTTTTTTCAATTGCTGGTTTGATTTTATGGTGGTTAGAACATGCTCTGTAGGACTATAATTTTTAAATTTGTTGAAGTTTGTTTTATGGCCAAGAATATGACCTGTTTTAGTATATGTTTCATTAGTGCTTTAAAAGATTATATATTTTGTTATTATAACATGTAGTGTTCTGTAAATGTCAATTAGATACTGTTGATGGATGGTGTTATTGATTTCCTCTACATTCTTGCTAATTTTTATCTGGTTCTTCTATCTTGAATCCTCCATTACCACTGCCTTGTGATTTAGGAAAAAAATTACCTAATTTCTGAAACTCACTTTTTTTCACATGTAAATGGGTCATAGAATATTAACTTTTCAGGATACTTAAGAAAAGCAAATAAATATAAAATATGTGGCATATACAGAGACTTGAAATAATTATGGACTGTATTATTTTCATCTCTAGGATTTGATAAATAAAGCAATAACTATCCTGAAATGGATTTACTCTCTGATATATTCTCCCAATCTTATTTCTGTAGATAGGCCATCACACTCAATTTCTCCCAAAAGTTAGTTAAAATACTACTAATAATTACATATTACTGTTTGGAACAATCTTTGTTTGGAAGTTCTTTACATTGGCTTTGGTAATGATTTTTTGGATATCACACAAAAAACTCAGACTGCAAAAGCAAAACTAAATTAATAGGACTACATAAAACTAAAAAGCTTCTCCACAGCAAAGGAAATCATCCACAAAATGAAAAGCATCCTATGGATTTAGAAAAAAAATTTGCAAATCACATATACAATAAGAGGCTAATACCACAAATTTATAAAGAACTCTTAAAACTCAACAGCAGGAAAACAAATAACCTAGTTAAAAAATGGGCTAAGGATATGAACTGACATTTCTGCAAAGAAGACGTAAAAATGGCTAGCAGGTTTATGGAAGGCATTTAACCTCATAAATCATAAGGCACATGGAAGTTAAAACCAATATAAGCTATTACCTCACACCATTAGGATGGCTATTATCAAAAAGACAAGAGAAGACAAATGTTGGCAAGGTTGTGGAGAAAAGGGAACCCTCCTATGCTGTTGGTGGGAAGGTAGACTGGTACAGCCCTTATGAAAAAGACCATGGAGATTCCTAAAGAAATTTAAAATAGAATTGCCATATGATGCAGCAATCCTTCTTATGCTTATATATGCAAGGGAAATGAAATCACTATGGTAAAGATACCTGCACTTTTATGTTCATCGCAGCTTTAATCATGATAGCCAAGATATGGAAACAACTTAAATGATCACAGATGGACCAATGGATAAAGAAAATATGCTATATATAATCAATAAATATTATTCAGCCTTAAAAATGAAGGAGATACTGCCATTTGCCACAATGTGTATAATCTGGAGGACATTATAAGTGAAATAAGTCAGAAACTCAAAGATAATGCATTATCTCACATATATGTGGAATCTGGGAAACAAAGAATTTCAAATATACAGAGATAGACAATAAAACAGTGGTTATCAGTAGTGGAGGTTGGGAGGAAGGGCAGGAAAATGAGGAGATGGGGGTCAAAATAGTAGATATGTAGCATAGATAAGTCTAGAGATCTAATGTGCAACATTGTAGGTATGGTGAATACAATTGTATTATGTTAGAGATTTTTGTTAAGTAACTAGATTTTGCTGCTCTTGTCACAAAAAAAGTAACTATAAGATGACAGCTGTGTTAATTTCTTCACAATAATAACCATTTTACTCTCTATATGTATCCCATAACGTTATGCTATAAAGCCCAAATATACACAATAAAATTTATGTTTTAAAAAATATGTTAAATCAAATAAAGGCAAAAAAAGAAAAGAAGATAAGATTTAAGAAAATGAGAGATATAAGTTTTAAACCCTGAGTGACTTTAATGTATCTGGCTTTAGGGAAAGCAAATATTTTCTTTGAGCCTGTTTTCCTCACTTTTCAAGTGCAGAAATTAATACTTGCTCTCAAGGTAGGTGTAAATATCAAGAAAGAATGTGGTATGATATATATCTTTTTTTAATCATTGGTAGTTAATTCTCTACATAGTTTTTGCAACATTTTTACTACCAATGAATTTCTTCTGTACCACATTATTGGTCCACATTTTGCTGAGAAAAGGATAGTTCTCTTTCTTGCTGCTGAAATGACTGGTCCAATTATGGCTTTACTACTTCCTAGTTGTGAATCCTGAAAATTTGAGACAGGTCTCAGTTAACTGAGGAAGTTGACTTTGCCAAGCTTGAGGACATGTGCCCATGACACAGCCTCAGGAGTCCTGACAACATGTGCCCAAGGTGGTCAGAGCACAGTTTGGTTTTATACATTCTAGGGAGACATTAGACAGGAATCAACATACACAAGATGAACATCGGGTTGATCTGGAAAGACTGGCAAGTCGAAGCAAAGGTGGGAAAACTTGAAACGGGGAGGCGACTTCCAGGTCACAGGTAGATAAGAGACAAACGGTTGCATTCTTTGGAGTTTCTGATTAGCCTCTCCAAAGGAGGCACTCAGATATGTATTTATGTCAGTGGGCAGAGGGGTGACTTTGAATAGAATGGGAGGCCGGTTGACCCTAAGCAGTTCCCAGCTTGACTTTTCCCTTTAGCTTCATGGTTTGGCGGCCCCAAGATTTATTTTCCTTTCACATAGTTTATAATTTTGACGTGTTTCTCATACTTCATTTGACCATGTTTCTTCTAACAAATATATTCTATTTTTATTTCATTATTTGGCCTATATTTCACATCTAAATGATAATTTTTTCAAAACTGACCAAGTGGCTGTAACCAATAAATTAGTGATTCTGTCCTCCTATTTTAAACTATTCTTGAACACAATCCCCTTCACCTTCAGGTACAGGCTGTGATACACGTGGTGATCAATCTTCTTAGACTCAAGGTATCTTCTGAGCAGCCAGCGCAGAATCCTCATTCTCCTCATCCACGTGACCTTCTCTGGCATTCGGGCATTGGCTGTACCCTTCCACTTACCTATGCCCATGTGCCTGCCCTTCAGGCGGGCCAAGGTGTTTTTCTGGCATCGCGCCGGGGAATGGACCGTAACAGGCATGCAGTTGATTAGCCCATCTTTGATCAGCTTCCGGATCTACTGAGGGGAGTTGGCACTGGCGATTTCATTGGTCTCACTGGTGTCTAACCAGACCATCTTCTTGCCACAGTGGAGGACACCAGAGGCGAGCCTCTTCTGAAGCCTGAGCATACTCACGGCTGCGGCCACCTATTCTCATGGAACACATCCACAGGCTGAAGGCAGACAAGGCCCTCAAGAAGCTCCTGGCTGACCAGGCTGAGGCCCGTAGGTCTAAGACCAAGGAAGCACGCAACACCATGAAGAGCGCCTCCAGGCCAAGAAGGAGGAGATCATCAAGACTTTGTCCAAGGAGGAAGAGACCAATAAATAAAAGCTCCCCCTTTGTCTGTACATACTGGCCTCCGTGATTACATAGATCAGCCATTAAAATAAAACAAGCCTTAAAAAAAAAAAAAAGCTGAAATTGGATCCCTTCCTTACTCCTTATACCAAAATTAATTCAGGATGGATTAGAAACTTAAATGTTAGACCTAATACCATAAAAACCCTAGAAGAAAACCTAGGCAATACCATTCAGGACATAGGCATGGGCAAGGACACCAAAAGCAACGGCAACAAAAGCTAAAACTGACAAATGGGATCTAATTAAACTAAAGAGCTTCCGCACAGCAAAAGAAACTACCATCAGAGTGAACAGGCAACCTACAGAATGGGAGAAAATTTTTGCAATCTACCCATCTGACAAAGGGCTAATATCCAGAACCTACAAAGAATTCAAACAAATGTACAAGAAAAAAACAAACAACCCCATCAAAAAGTGGGCAAAGGATATGAACAGACACTTCTCAAAAGAAGACATTTATGCAGCCAACAGACACATGAAAAAATGCTCATCACCACTCGCCATCAGAGAAATGCAAATCAAAACCACAATGAGATACCATCTCACACCAGTTAGAGTGGCAGTCATTAAAAAGTCAGGAAACAACAGGTGCTGGAGAGGATGTGGAGAAATAGGAACACGTTTACACTGTTGGTGGGACTGTAAACTAGTTCAACCATTGTGGAAGACAGTGTGGCGATTCCTCAAGGATCTAGAACTAGAAATACCATTTGACCCAGGATCCCACTACTAGGTATATACCCAAAGGATTATAAATCATGCTGCTATAAAGACACATGACATGTATGTTTATTGCAGCACTATTCACCATAGCAAAGACTTGGAATCAACCCAAATGTCTATCCGTGACAGACTGGATTAAGAAAATGTGGCACATATACACCATGGAATACTATGCAGCCATAAAAAAGGATGAGTTTGCGTCCTTTGTAGGGACATGGATGCAGCTGGAAACCGCCATTCTCAGCAAACTATCACAAGAACAGAAAACCAAACACCGCATGTTCTCACTCATAGGTGGGAATTGAACAATGAGAACACTTGGATACAGGAAGGGGAACATCACACACCGGGGCCTATGTGCAGTAGGGGGAGAGGGGAGGGATAGCATTAGGAGATATACCTAATGTAAATGACGAGTTAATGGGTGCAGCACACCAACATGGCACAAGTATACATATGTAACAAACCTGCATGTTGTGCACATGTACCCTAGAACATAAAGTATAAAAAAAAAAAAACTATTATTATTGGAAAATGAAGTGTACATTCTGATGTGAACAGCTTTTCCAACTTCAAGCCAAGAATCTGATTCTCTACAGGATATTTAAAATTCCAAACTAATAATCTTATCTATCACATATTAGGAACTATATAAAAAGAAAACTTAAGCAAAACTTTAGCTCTGAAATAAATTTTCCAATTCACCACTCCCTTCTGCTATGATCCTATTTTTTATCCTCTTTGTTTTGGTTGTTATTTTGGTTTTCTGGTCTGTCTTTATCCTTGATTCTTGGCTGCATTTTTCCCAGCAATGAAGCTAGCTCAGGTCAGTGTGGACTTGAGGTGCGTTGTTTCCATTCTGTCTTTTCTTGTCTACAGCTGTAGATCTCTGTAGTCCTAGAATAGTCTGATCCTAGCAAACTACCTTATGCAAAGCATTGTTAATGGGTTACCTTACCTGTATGAACAATGACCATATAGCTATAAAACCACCATGCCATTACTTTCTTTTTGTTCCATGCGTCAAAGTTATAGTGATGCTCTGTTGTTTATCATACTACTAAGATAGCTTTTCTTCATTTACTATTTATAGGCTTTAACATATGCTAAATTTAGAGAATTGTTTTTCTCTAATTTACAGAAATATCTCTGATACAAATGTTTGGGTTTGAGGAAAAATTCTCCATCAATACCCAATTATATTTCTGTAAGAAGTAAATCTGTTTTACTTGCTGGTTGTTACTTCAGTATAAGTTTGATATTTTATATACAGAGAATAATGAAGCTCTATTTTTTTTTGCTTAATGTTATAATTCTAAGTAGGCATTGTAGGAAATCTAAACAGTGTAATAAATTTAGTGCTCTTTATTATATTTATTATGATTATCATTTATTTTTCATCGATTGCAGTGCTTTGAAAATCTCACAGGGAACTTTGAGTGATCTGAGTGATGATTAATTAACAAACGTATCTTAACTTACATTGCTTTAGGGTTCATAAAACATTTCAAATACATTATTTCATTTAATTTGATCCTTTGAAAAACACTGCCAGAAAAGAGAGAGTAGAGAGAGAGCATATATTTAGAAAGTTTATTTCGCCAAGGTTAAGGACATGTGCCCATGCCACAGCCTCAGGAGTCCTGATAGCACGTGTCCAAGGTGGTCAGAGTACAGTTCGGTTTTATACATTCTAGGAAGGGCATTCTTATGAGAATATATGCTCTCTCTTCACACACACACACACAGACACACATATACTACATATATATACACACACACATACACACGCATATATATACACAGACACACACATATTTATATAAATTGAAACTCACTGATAATTTTACCAAGGTCACTCAGTTAATGAGAGAGAAACTGATAAATATACCTACACTGACCAATTTCAATTCCAGTGTTTTCCCAATATTGCTATATTTCATTATGGAAGAGATAAGGAAGAATTGTAAGGTGCTGCAAGGGCTTTGGTAAGTTGTGCTAAGTTGGTACAGTTATAAACTGGGCTTGTTTATCCACTTGTGGGTTGCAAAGCTAAGTCTTTTCTTCTTAAAGACTTTTATGAGTTTCTCCAATATATTCTAGGAGTCAGTCTGTCTTTTGGGACAATTCACACACATGATGTGTTTGTCTATACCAATGCAAATGAAAATACGAACCTCTGTACAACTTTCAGTATAGACGTAATTGAGCTGAAATAACCTTGTTCTACTCAGCCACATAAGTCCAACCTATCCTCAGAGTCTAATCATTAGACTTCTACCAATAAATATTGGTCACTTGTGTTATAGTCAAAAGTACAGGGCCGTTTAAGATTTATTTGAGGTGACTTTGGTGGAGATTCAGAGCCAGTTATCCAATGGCAAAAGTGCCAGCCAGCTATTCCCTGGAAGCATTTTTCTGGTTATAGGATCTTGACTCTACCTTCCTCCCTTAGTTCTAGATCAAACCCAGTTCTGTGAATTACTTAATAGCCTTTTATAAAAATATATTTTAATATAAATTAACAGTTTCTGGTTCTACTTTCCTTTTTTCACCAAGAAATATAATACAAACAGTCTTATAATGGGAGAATTAATGAATGACTAAAATAAAAACTTTATACAACTTTCCAGTTGTTTTTAAATATTTGTTTTACTTATCTTAATTATTGCAAGGTTATTGTATGGTACATTTGCTGAACCATCATTCTGAATGTATTATTTCCTACTATGAGAGAAAATACAGTAAACTAACACAGCAATTCACTTACTTTAATTCAGTTACTTCAATTTAGTTGCCTTTTGTTGTTGTTGTTGTTGAGATGGGGGCTCACTCTGTCACTCAGGCTGCAATGTAGTGGTGTGAATGGCTCACTGTTGCCTCAATCTCAGGCTTCAGCCATCCTCCCACCTGAGCCTTACGAGTAGCTGGGACTACAGATGCACATCACCACACCCAGCTAATTATTTATTTATTTATTTATTTATTTTAAAAGCAAGACCTCATTATGTTGCTCAAGTTGGTCTTGAACTCCTGCGCTCAAGCAATCCTCCTACCTTTGCTTCCCAAAGCACTGGACTTCCCAGTGTGAGCCACTGTGGCCTGCCAGTTTCCTATTTTAATCCTGTCAATTACCATTATTTACGTAAAGTGTATTGGCCTGTATCTTAATTTCTAGGGATAGCAAGCAGTTCAAATAAATAAGATAATGTTAAACCTAAAAGCTTATAAATTAAAGTCATGTGGAATTAAGACAGTAAGATTATGTTTATTAAATATATCACAAAATACAAACAGAATTTGAGAAGATAATCTGTGCATACTACTTGCTATGTAGACAAATGGACACGTGCCATTGTCACAAAACTGAATTAACTGTATTACTGCTGAGACTTGTAAAGAGGAAAAATACTCAGTTTTACAACTGACCTTTAAGAAAATTTTATAGCCTCGAAACAATGAGCTAATTTTACTGAATTTCTGCTCCCATGATAGTAGTCTTTGCCGAGACAAGTTTGAAAGTAGCTATAACTTATATAATGTCAAGCCATTTAGAATCTATTCTCATTATAGATATACTTAAAGCAAGTATAATAGACCAAAAAGTAATTGAAAAAGATTTTGCATCTCTATTGAAGAAATTCAAAATGCCAAAAATGTGCTTTTAACACAGAGAAACTTCTTAATTCTTCTTCATATTATATATACTACATACACTAGAGTGTCCCCAAATTTCTCTTTCCTTTTCAATTCTCCTCTAAATTTTCCATCTATGTCAGCCTGGACTGAATTTTAAATTTTTAGTCTATTCAACTAACACTTCTAGATCTGTTCATTTGTTTTCTGTTCGGTAATATTCCCTACTTAAATAAATTCGCCAAGTGAACCTTAGAAATCTTCAATTCATCTCTTCAAACATTATCTTGATTTTGCACATCAAAGGTTTACAGAGAAAGCGAAAAATAATTGTCCTTAATCAGTACAGGAATAGACGATACTGAGAAGTCTTGCAGTAATATTGTTTTGTCATATTAGAAACAACAAATATTAATATAGAATAATGATTTTTGTTGTTTTACCAATAGTAATGGGTTAAAATCATCTAGAGCAAGAACCACAATATAGGTCATCTAGTCCCTTCATAAATATAAAGAATTCTCTCTTCTCCATGTGTGTGTGTGTTTGTGTGTGTGTATTTCAATCTATTTAACTATCACTTCTGGATCTCTTCATTTGTTTTCCTGCCAGTAAATATGCCCTACTTAAAGAATCCATTAAGTGAGACTTAGAAATCTTCAATTTATCTCCTCAAACATTATCTTGATTTTGCACATCAAAGATTTCAAATAGAGAAAGCAAGAAATAATTCTCCTTAATCAGTACAGGAATGGAAGAGACTGTGAAAAGTGATGCTGTCATACTTCTTTTGTCATATTAGACAATAAATATTAATATGGAACAATAATTTTTATTGTTTTATCAGTATTCATGGGTTAAAATTATTTAGAGTAAGAACCACAATGTAGTGTCATTTAGTCACTTTATAAATACAAAGAACTCTTTCTTCGTGTGTGTGTGTGTATGTAGGGTTATGTATATACACGTACACATATATTTTAATAAACAATTATATTTTATTTTATTTAAAATGGTTTTAGGTTCAGAAATAAGTTACAAAGATAGCAAAGACATATATCCAAAGCTTAGTATAAGGTATAATTGTCGCTATTAATAAACGAATATGGATATGTTTTATTAACAAAAGTCCATACTTTTTTTAGATTACCTCAATTTCTCCAAATATCACTTTTCTGTTCTAGGATCCCATCCAGAATACACATTACCTTCACTTGTCATTCTCCTTTGGCTTTTTCTGACTATGACTATTTTCTCAGACTTTCCTTATTTTTGATGACCTGGAAAGTTTTGAGGAGTATTGGTGAATATTTTGATGTTTCTCAGTTGGGATTTGTTTGGTGGTTTCCTGATGATTAGGTTGAAATTATGAGTTTGAGGGAAGAAAACCACTGAAATAAAGTGTCAATCTCATCACATCATATTAAGGATATATGCCATTAGTTTAATTTGTCACTTTTGAAGTTAAATTTCATCACCTATCTGAGATAGTATATTTGTTAGTTTTCTTAATTATTCAGATACTCTTTCCCTCTGCCCTTCCATGCTGTACATGTTGGAGCATAGTCGTTATACACAGTCCACTATTAAGGAATGGAAAGATACACTGTGTCTCATTGTGAAGGTAGAATCTCTCTCTCTCCCTCTTTCTCTCTCTCTCTCTCTCTCTCTCTCTCTGTGTGTGTGTGTGTGTGTGTGTGTGTGTGTGTGTGTGTCTCCCTCTCATTCACTGGGCTGGATTTAGCCATTGGGACTGTTTGTGTTGGCTCCTCTGTTTCTTTGAAGTACCCCAGTAATTACATTTTTTTATTTTTGAGTACTTCCCTAATTTCTGATACTACAAGATACTCTAAGCTCATCTTGTGTATTCCTGCTGAAGCCCTAGATTGAACCACTTCCTTAAGGGGCTCAGCTTCCTTTTCTTGGCAAATGTTATTAGAAACCAGCATCTGGGCTCCGGATGTGTTAATTGCTACTGAGGTGTTATTGATTCTAGGACTTTCCAAATGACAGCAAGGAAATTTATAAAACTTGTGTATATACATATACTCATAAAAATTTCTGTGGATATCATCTGTATCTACATTACAATAATAATTAGTTTCTATGGATGAATTGATTCAGTATTACATGGTTTATTCCAACTTTTCTCCCTTTCTTGTCTGTAATCTCCTATTCCAGAAGTGAGAAACTTGCTCCTACTATCCATCATGCATTTATGTCAATTCTGTTATATATGTATGCTTCAGGATTGTTAACCGAAATCATCACTGGGACAACTTTACCAAAACTTATGTATGGATCTTTTTGCTTTTAGTCTTTGAATGTTCCCTTATTTCCAAAGGTAGTTTGGTCAGAACCTTCTTCCCCAACCTCCTTAAAAGAGGTTATTTCATGTGTTTCTTACAGTGTTAGATTCTCTACTATTGTCTGTATTCCATCCTTGAACTTTCCAACCTCTTGAATGATTTTTTTTATTATTATTTCACTCTATGAACACTTCCTCTTTGTCCTGTGAAATTCTGTGAATTTTGACCATTACAGTTTCATACACAATACATTTACTACCCTAAAAAATACACTGTACGTCATCTACTCAACTGGCCTATACAAAAACCTCTGTTAAACACTTACTTGTTTATTATATCGGTTGTTTTTGTTCCTGCATAATGTCATAAAATTGTGTGAGGTTTCAATGTGTGGTTTAATAGCTGATTCTTTTAGATCATTAAATAATATTCTGAAGTTTGTTTAGCCAATTACCTATCAAAGAATATGTTGGTTGCTTCCAGGTTTGGAGCTTATGAATAAATTTGATATAAGCTTTAGAATGCAGATTTTTGTGTGAACATAAATTTTCTGATTGGGTAAATTTCTAGAAATGCAATTGCTGGATTATGTTGTAAGATAATTTTTACCGTTGTAAGAAATTGCCAAACTATTTTCCAAAGTGACTGTGTCATTTTGCATGCTTGCTAGCAATGAACAAGGGTTCTAGTTCTTCTGTATTCCTGTTAGAAATTGATAATAATTTTAATTTCTTGGATTTTAACCATTGTCATAGATTTAGGGTAATATATTATTTTTGTTTTAATTTGCATTTTCTTAATGACAAAATTTGTTTAAAATCTTTTTATATGCAGCTGGGCCCGGTGGCTCACGCCTGTAATCCCAACACTTTGAGAGGCCAAGGTGGGCAGATCACGAGGTCAGGAAATCGAGACCATCCTGGCTAACATGGTGAAATCCCATCTCTACTGAAAATACAGAAAGTTAGCCGGGCGTGGCAGCAGGCGCCTGTAGTCCCAGCTACTTCGAAGGTTGAGGCAGGAGAATGGCGTGAACCCAGGAGTCGGAGCTTGTAGCAAGTTGAGATCGGGCCACTGCACTCCAGCCTGAGCGACAGAGCGAGACTCCGTCTCAAAATAAATAAATAAATAAATAAATAAATAAATATTTTTATATGCATATTTGCCAACTGTGTATCTTCTTTAGTGAGATGTCTTTTAATCTTTTGTCCTTTATTCATTGTTTTTGTTTTGTTTTGTTATGGTTTTTGTTTTGACTTTTAAGAGTTCTTTGTAAATTTGGATAAAAGTCTTTTTTTTTTTTGAGACGGAGTCTCGCTCTGTCGCCCAGGCTGGACTGCAGTGGCCGGATCTCAGCTCACTGCAAGCTCCGCCTCCCGGGTTTACGCCATTCTCCTGCCTCAGCCTCCCGAGTAGCTGGGACTACAGGTGCCCGCCACCTTGCCCGGCTAGTTTTTTTGCATTTTTTAGTAGAGACGGGGTTTCACCGTGTTAGCCAGGATGGTCTCGATCTCCTGACCTGGTGATCCGCCCGTCTCGGCCTCCCAAAGTGCTGGGATTACAGGCTTGAGCCACCGTGCTCGGCCTGGATAAAAGTCTTTAACTGCTATGTACTTTGCAAATATTTTCTCCCGGTCTGTGATTTAATGAATGATTCTCTTAACACTGTCTTCTGCGCAGTGGCTCATGCCTGTAATCCCAGCACTTTGAGAGGCCGAGGAGGGTGAATCACCTGAGGTCGGGAGTTCCAGACCAGCCTGACCAACACGGAGAAACCCCGTCTCTACTAAAAATACAAAATTAGCCAGGCGTGATGGCGCATGCCTACAATCCCAGCTACTCTGTAGGTTGAGGCAAGAGAATCGCTTGAACCCAGGAGGCATAGGTTGGCGTGAGCCAAGATCGCGCCATTGCACTCCAGCCCGGGTGACAAGAGCGAAACTCCATCTCAAAAAAAAAAAAAAGAAAGAAAGAAAAGAAAAGAAAAGAAAAGAAAAAATGTTTTCTAATTTAAAAAAAGTCAAACATCATTTCTTTAAAAAAAATCATGGGTATGCTTTTGGGTTATATCTGATCACTCATTTTCAAACTCAGTCTTATAGATTTTGTTTACATTTATGATTTATTCAAGTTAATGTATTTATAAGTTGTAAGCTATGTATCTAGATTCTTTCCTTAAAATATGGACACCCAGTCACTGAAGAACTATGTGTTGAAAGACTATAATTTAACCATTAAATTGCCCTGCACTTTATAAAAAACACTCAGTTGACTGTGCTTGTTTAATTCTATTTCTGCATACTCCATTCTGTTTCATTGATCCATGTTCCTATTCCTTTGCCAATATCACATTGTCCTCCTTACTGTAGCCATTTGATAAGGCTGAAAATCAGGTGGTATGATTAATCTAAATTAGTTTATCTTAAGTGTTTTTATGGTTGTTAGAGATCTTTGGCTTTTAATACATAGTTTAGAATCAGTTTTTCAGTATCTATAAAACAAATTGTTGGAATTGTCATTGACAATGCCTTCAACTTGTATTTTAAGCTGAGAAGAACTGACATCTTAATATTGAGTCTTTCAATCTATAAACAGAAATATCTCTCTGAGTTTTTTCATCAGTACTTTGTAGCTTTCCAAATTCAGGTATGGTACATATTTATTAGATTTTAATTTAAGCATTTTGGTTTCCATTGCTATTGTAAATAGATTTTTTAACTTCAAATTCCAATTTCTCATAAAATAGCAATTCACTTTTATATATTCACATTGTATCTTTGTATCATGCAATCTTGTCATGTTTGCTCTTTAGTTCCAGCATTTTTTTCTTTAATTCTTTGGGGTTTCTCCATATAGACAATATTGTCATCTGTGAATAAAGAGTTTTATTTCTTGGTCTCCTCTCTACTCTGTATATTTTTTATTTTTGTATGATCAACTACACTAGTAAGGACTTTCAGTACAATAGCGGATAGAAGTTTTGGGAGAGGCCATCCTTCCTTTCTGATCTTAGGGGAGTAAGTCTTCCATCTGTCTCCATTAATTATGATATTAGCTGGAAGTTTGTCCTACATGTCTTTTATTAGATTAAGGAAATTCCCTCTTTATAGTTTTTTGAATGTGTTGTATTTTTTGAATTACTTTTCTCTGTCTAATAATATGGTCATTCATTTTTTCTTCTTATCCAATCTGTTAATATGATAAATTGCATTTCTTGACTGAAATGTTGAACCAGTCTTGCATTCATTAATTAAACCCCACTTAGTGTGGTGTATTATCCTTTTACATAGTTTCAGATTCAGATTGCTAGCATTTTTTACCCTTGTTTTATGTCTGTGATCCTGAGAGGTATTGATCTATAATTTCTTTTCTTATAATACATTTATCTGTTTTTGTTGTTAATACAAAGCCGGTCTCATAAGATGAGTTGGAAAGTAATCTCCGTTGCTCCTGTTTTTTGAAAAAAGATGATGAAGAATAACCACTTCATCCTTAAATATTTGGTAAAATTAATCAAAGAATCCTTCTTGTCAGCACTTGTCTCAGCACTCAGATATGTATTAACTTAATTTCTTTGCCTGATGTAAGGCTATTCAAATAATTTCTTTCTTCTTGAGTGAGTTTTGGTATTTTGTGTCTTTCAATAAATTGTTCTCTTACTCCTAACTTTCCAAATTTGTGGGCATAGAGTTGTTCATATTTTATGCTTATTTTCTTTCTAATGTCTAGGTATTGTCAGTGAAATTGTATCCCTGATAAAGATATGTTCAAACCTTAAATTCTTGTACTTGTGAATGTGACTTTATTTGGAAATAGCATCTTTGCAAATGTGATAAAGTCAAGACGAAGTCATACTGGAATAGGCTGATCCCCCAATTCCAAATGACTGCTATCCTTGCAAAAAAAAGAAAAGAAGAAGAAGAGAAGAAGAAGAAGAAGAAGAAAGAAGAAGAAGAAGAGAAGAAGAAGAAGAAGAAAGAAGAAAGAAGAAAGAAGAAAGAAGAAAGAAGAAGAAAAGAAGAAAGAAGAAAGAAGAAAGAAGAAGAAGAAATACAGAGACAGAAATCCATGGAAACACAGCATATGATGATGGAGATAGAGATATTACAGTGGTATATTTACAAGCCAAGGAACACCAAAGATTTACAGTAATCCTGGAAGCTAAGGGAAATGCCTGCAAGAAATTCTCCTAGAGCCATCACAGAAAGGGTGCTGGCATCTTGTTTTCAGACTTCTAGACTCAGAACTGTGAGAGAAACAAATTTCTGTTGTTTTAACCCGAAAAGTTTGTGGGACTTTATTACAGAAGCTGTAGGAAACTAGTAAACCACGTAAAGGTACTTTATAAAGTGCTATGCAAACAATTTTAATACAAAATGAGATTCCCTTATCACGTGTTTAAAATAAAACTAGAAAATTAAAATACATTCATAAAATGTGTTTTAGTCACTTTTTATAATATTGTGTTTTGTTCTCTCCACTTTTCTTTTTTTTCTCTTTTCTTAATGAGCCATTCATAACCTCTTGATATATGCATTTCTGGCCATAATTATTTTACCACAAATTCACAGTGAAATAAAATACTATCTAGTAGTTAAAATGATTAACATATTTATAGATCTTCACAGACTTTAGAATACTTTTAATAATGACCCTATCATAAAACGCTATGAGATAGCAGATTTTCAGAAGTAAAATGATGCATCCTGAATCAGACCGTTGCTTGCAGAGGTGTTATTCAAACTCATATCTTGTCTGATTCTAAGCCTAGTAGTTGTTGTATTTTGTAATTTAGATTCTTGTTCACTTTTATTTCATTAAGAGAACATGTCCTTGACTGTTTCTTTTAATAATAAAAAATTGCATTCCAGTTAATAACATTAGTCACTTAATAATATATATTTTTTCTACCATCCAACACAAATAATTTCCATGTAATATGTGTAATGCTGACAGAGTTGTTTTGGATTAGTAAGGTAACTGCATAAATATGTTTTATTTTTAAAACACCTTAGATGACAGTTTGTTGAATCACTTAATTTTGAAAAGAGAACCGTTTTTTGTTTGTTTGTTTTTGTTTTTGTTTTTTGAGACAGAGTCTTGCTCTGTCGCCCAGGCTGGAGTGCAGTGGCGCAATCTTGGCTCACTGCAAGCTCTGCCTCCTGGGTTCACACCATTCTCCTGTCACAGCCTCCCAAGTAGCTGGGACTACAGGCTCCCGCCACCATGTCCCACTAATTTTTTGTGTTTTTTAGTAGAGACGGGGTTTCACTGTGTTAGCCAGGATGATCTCAATCTCCTGACCTTGTGATCCGTCCGCCTCAGCCTCCCAAAAGTGCTGAGATTACAGGCGTGAGCCACCTCGCCTGGCCTGAAAAGAGAACTGTTAATAAATTATACAATTATAGATATTTTAGACAAAATACTGGGCCACATATTTCCTACCCTTGCTACATATACACAGTAATACACTGAAATTAACATTATGATGTTTAAAATACATGTTCAGACATGAATGAAACACAGCAGAGTCTCTGGGCATCAGAGACGAAGTAACTTGAAACTGGTGCACAAAGTGAGAGCTAACAATTTGGGAGCTAATAAGAATAGCAGACAGTATATTGGTCCCATGGGATGAGATTCAGTTTTTTTTTTTTTTTTTTATTATTATACTTTAAGTTCTAGGGTACATGTGCATAACGTTTATATCATGTATAACTCCCCAATGCAATCCCTCCCTCCTCCCCCCTCCCCATGATAGGCCCCAGTGTGTGATGTTCCCCTTCCCGAGTCCAAGTGATCTCACTGGTTTTAATACAGGAAAGACTTCTCCTGAGCCTCTAGCATAAAGTCGAAACATCAATGAGATGGCTAGTCATGAAAATGGGATTAGATCAACATCCTCTTTTGGCCTGTGATACGGCTAGAAATTTGTGACTGAGAAAAGAAATCGTTGCTTAAAATGTTGTCTATTCTGTAAGAAATTTTAAAATGCTCATGTCTTAATGAAATTCTAAATTATGAAGACTGATCATGAAAGCTGATCCCACAATAGTGAAAACTCTGGAGCCTTGGAAAAGTCAAAAATTTATTGAATCCTCAATTATAGAGCACACATTGGACTCCACAGGAAAGTAAACGCTTACAGATGGTGAGCTCAGTATCAAAACTTATAAAACATGCACTGAAACAAACCACTACGAGAAAGATTTAGCAGGCAAAAGATTTAGCAAGTGAAAGAATAACGTCTATGAGTGAGGAGATAACACGACAATTTGGAAGATACACAAATGTATTTAAATGAATAAAAAGATAAAAGAAAGAATAGAAACCATAAAACAGCAAAAAGAGTATAAATAAAAAAACAAATTTGGATGAAAAATAATGAAAACTTCTTGTTATGAATGTATGTTGTCATAAGATGCAATATGCACTGAAAAAAATAAGTGAAGGTTTATAAAGAACCGATGAATTTATAAACTTCAGGAGATTTTTACAGAAATGAAAAAAAGAGCCAAAAGAATAAAACAGAATGCAGCTGAGAATTTTATGTGATAAAATTTATTTTATGAGAGAAAATTAATGAAGATAGAGATAAAAGTAATGAAGCAGTTTAAGAAAGTTGGGTAACAGATTTAAAGGGTCTGATAATATATTCTGAACAGAGTGATAGAATAAGATAATATTTGTGATGATAATGACTGTACATTTTCAGTTACTAAAGGAAGACCTGAGAACCACAGACAAAAAAATCAATCAATCAAGGTCAAGGAGCAAATATGTATCATATATACATTTGGTCCACCTAGAAGTAGAATATTAAGGGTATATTGCATACATCAAAAAATTAGGAAGTAGCACAACGTAAAAGCAAACTTACCATGTGTAATCAGATATTATAGGAGGAAATTAAATGAAATTCTTTGTTTAAAAAAACTCTGAATATTAACTTTAAAGGAGTGATACTAATATTTTCATCTCTTTGCTATGCAAAATTGAGTGTCTGCGGTAAAAATGATATGATTGGTAGAAATTGCTTTAAAATACTGCAACAAAAAAGGTTGGATGAAGAATGGACAAAAAAATACTGATAAAAATCTGATGATTGCTGAGCATGGGTTCAGTTTACTATTCTTTCACTTTGGTATGTGATTGTAGATTTTCACAAATATCTGTCAAAGTAAAATTCTGCAAACTTTGATTATTAATTTACAGAAATTATTTGTTGCTGGATTACCCAAAACAAGCTAAAACTAAAATAACAAAGAAATATGGAGGATGGAAAAAACCAGAATAATGTTATTTTGTGCATTTGTTCTTTGGTAGAAAAGAGATAACAACATTGCACTGTGACAAATCTGTTAAAATTTCAAAGGGTTTGCTGCAAAAGTAATATTAAAATGAATACATTTCAAAATTGTAGAAGAAAATTAGGTAACCAACAGAATCTAGTAAATTTTATGGAAGAATGAATGAGGAGGAAAATAAAAGGAAAGCATACCAAGTAGAAAACACAAAATAAAATGAGAGAAATATTTTCCATTGTATTTATAACTAAAATAAACTGAAACATTAAAATTACCTGTTCAAAGCAGAGATTATGATGGTGATAAAAAAGCTGTTACACAAATTTTAAGTATATATATAGAAAGCATGTAATTAAACAGAAAAATAAAGTAAAAATATAAAATGTGTATCAGGAAAATACTAACAAAGAATGATGTTAATTATAAGATGTACAAATAATTTTTTTTCCTTAATGATAAAATGTAGGAAAATTATACATTTAGGAGAAAAATATAATCTGAATCTTTTTGTACATGAAAATATCTGAACTGAAAAACATGTCAAAAAAGTATGAAAGTGCATTATTCTAAATTTACTCTCTCAAAATTTCTAGATCAAACAGTAGTTAAGATACAGAGATCTAACACAATAAACACTTAATGTAATAGACATCCATAGAATTCTGCAAAAAAAAATTAGAGAACACATTTTTTAAAACCACACTTGAGACATAAAAACAGTCAAACAAAAATCATTGACCATGTGTTAAACCACAAAAGGAATATCAAGAAGTACAAAGTATCAATAAATTAGAATCTAAGGTCTCTGAGCACAATGCAATACAATCCTTAACAATTACACTATCCAAGGCTCCTCAGATGACACAGTGAGAGGCAGTGACAAGTAAAAACCCCCAATACCTCTTTAAATTGCAGATTCATGAACAAAAATTATTACTTTAAACCACTAAATTCTGGAGTGGTTTGTTATGTTCCATAAATAATCACTAATCAAAACTTTATAATAATGGCTAACACTTTGAATATCATGTGCAAGAGATTGTTCTATGCACTTAAAATTAGAATTCATGTTAATTTATTTAATTATCTGAGTTAGGCTCCATTCAAAACTCTGTTTTGAAAATGAGACAAACGAGGTGCAGATGAGTTCTGTCACCTGCTGCAGGTCCGAGCTCCCAAGTGGTGGCGCCAGGCAAATGCACTCCAGAGCCCTTAGTCTCAACCACTACATATCAGAATAAAGTGTTTTGAATAACATTGAGTTGAAAATGGATTTACCAGGGTCTGACGAAAAGCAGCCTTACATTAAGAATCAGGAATTCCACTTATGGCTGTGTCTTTGCCACTAATTTTCTAAGGGATTTTGGAGAATCATTTAACTTCTTGGTGGTTTATTTTTCTACTCTGTAACATCAAACTACTGCAAAATAATCGTTCTTTTTTATTTTTATGAAGCATTAAACCACCAAAAATATGTCAGATATTATGTTTCACTTTTAGAGGAAAAGTCTATCAGACTGATGGACATTTATAAGAAAATGGCTCAAGAAGTAGTGACCAAATAATACAAGCTTTAATGCATCACTGCTTTTGTAAAGTCTCTCTCTTATTATAGTCAAATATGGCACATTGAAAATCACTGTGTTCTCCAGTCTTATAATTGCTTCAATAATTTATAAACATGGCATGTAAAGTGACAGGAAATTGATATTCAGACAAATATGTTTCCCCAAACCACTGTCAAATGAGCTGGCCTCTGGATGTGTCCTGAATGGTGTGGCAGTTGAAACAGTCCCTAGAGAAATCAGAAAGCTTTAACAATTTGACAAAACGACTCTGCAGAGCCTGCAACCTTTACAAATTACCCTTTGTTTGAACACTGAAATGAATAATATCATTTCCAAAGAGCATATGGGGGTAATGCAGTATATCTTCGACTCCCTCTGGATCAAATTGTATCTATCTATTGTTGTGGAGTAAATTCTCATTTACTCAGTTCTTGAGGAAATGCTCTCAGAAAAAACAAAAGTGCTACTCAGCAAATTTTGTTTCACAAAATGTTAGCCTTGCGACAATTTTTTAAAAAGTCATTATGATTAAACTCATGCAGAAACTGTTCCAAGAAACGTATATAGAAAGTTTTCCAACAAGATGTTTATTGACAAACAGCATATTGTGTTATAGAAATATCTATCATATAAAACCAATTTTAATTATTTCCTTTTTTAAATTTGTTAATTGTCTTCCTTTCTTTTCTCATTTCCTTCTGTTCCCCCTTTTCTCTTTGTAACTATAATATTTAAATGTTAAAAAATAGTACATGACGTGGAATTACAGACATAAGCCACCAGTCTTCATGGTACACAATAGGGAACATATGACTACATAAAAGTGGGTATATTTACTTATAGTCCCATAGCAATGATTTTGGGGGAATAGTTTCTTAATATTTTTAATTTTTAATTTCTTCATTTGTAAATATACTATTATGATATCTACATTACTATCTCATAGGATAGATATGATTACTAAGCAAGTTGCTGAATGTGGAAGCTTCTAATAGGTTCTAAAATTCTATTCAAATATAGTATCAGATTTAAAAAAAAAAAGTGTTCTAAATCTTAGAAGAAAAGGAAAATAAATATTACCTATTTTGACAGCCATTCCTGTTCTTAATGCTGTGTATATTCTCCATGAATTTGAAATAAAAACTTATTATACTTTTTTGTTGTACAGCTAGATGCAGTCATTGAGACATAGTAATTTGTTAAATAACTCTTCCTCTGATGAGGGATGCCATAGCAATCAGTGGTTGGATCAGTAGGGTCTTTTAAGAGGAATATTTATTTTAATAATTGATAATTATCAAGAGTCAGTAATTATTGCAAGAAGAAATTACTCTTCTGTGTGAACAATCAAATTATGTTCAACTCTTCATGGGAGAGTCTAATAGATTAAAACTAATTATCTCTAATCAAATGACTGAAAGTTTTCTAACAATCATCATGTAAATTTTGAATCTAAATATATCTGGATAACAAGTAACTCTAGTGATTATTGTAAACTTTTAGCTTTATAAACTTTAAATAGATTATTCTTATAATAGTAAATATTCTTCATTCTCTTACAACTTTGTGGTGCTTTCTTTCACAGATAAAGTGAGTAAGATACTACAGGGCTAGTGGGAACGAGGGAGACTTTGTATGGAATGTTTACTCTTAATTTCTACAATCCAAAAGTTAGAAAAAGTAAAAGGAGCAGTAAGCAGACTTCAGGACCAGTGCTATTCAGATTTTGTGCCAGAAGTTTTTTCTGAATTTCTGGAAGCCTATACTTGAACTGCTCCTCAGACCAGAGCTTTCCTCCTGGTCTGCTACGGCCTCAAAGAGAGCAATACCTCTGTTTTTAGCACCTTCCTTGGTTCTTGATCCTTTCTTTTTACTTCTGTGCACATTTTGCAGGGAAAAATATTCTGGTGATATTCAGGACACTCCAGTAACACAATCACAACCTTACTCTGATAAACTCTGATGCATGTATTTGCTTTACGGTTTTTATTACCAAACCAAATTTTTCTGCCTCCAGTTAACTAACTTTGCTTCTCCAACATATGTGGACTCACATGCATGTGCACGCGCACACACACACACACACACAGATCATGTACTTACTGAGACATCTGCATCTTAAATTATTTCCTTTTTATATGGTTTACATAATTCATTTTTCAAGCTTTATTTATTACAGCAAAACATAATCTCTCAACATACTGCAGAATATACACATATGTTGTGGTTCAAACTGGTGGAAAAAATATGAAAGATCGTTATAGTAATAGCCAAAAACTCTCTTGGAAGGCCTAAAAGTTTGCATAGCTTCAGATTGCTTGGCTGAAGAGAGCCAGGGTCTCTTTGCAGGAGCCAGAAAGATTAGGGTCCAAGTACAAAAGAATGTGGGAAATTTATATTACCAACCTGTTTACTTATATGGGTTTAAGACTGACCTTTGTCCTACCGTGGGTACATCTCCTACTCAGGGGTCGGCAGAAGTTTATTACCAGCAAATGGTGTTCGCTTTAGGCCTCAGAACCTGGCCTTTAATCTTTACCCTCTAGTGGTGTTTACTCACAACTTTTGTTAATTAGTGTTACTGAATAGATGTGATACTCAATAGCTAATCAGGGCTGAGTTGCAACTGTTTACAGGACTCAGCAGGGAGCCTCTAGGCGGCTGGGACCCTCAACTGGACTGGCAGAGCAGAATATCTGAGTGTCAGTGTACTTTATTCATCCATTGCCAAATGAAGGGTCTGCAGGAACTAGACCCCCTGCAGCTAGGGCCTCCGTGAAAGGAGCACTACCTCACATATACATCTTAACACAGTCTGTGACCTTACCACAGTTTGCTTCTCTTCTGGTCTATTTGGCTTAATATATCTATAGGTGCACTGGTAAATGTTTGACAACCAACTTTTTAAAATGACCCTGATTTATAATATTTTCAGATTTCTGTCATTTAAATATCTCCACCATAGAATATTTCAAAGTGTCAACCTGATGCCATTCACTTAGAAAATTCTTGGAAATTTAATAATGTATTCTCACTAACCAGTATAAGCTGGCGTTCTCATTTTACTAAAAAGTAAAATATTTAGAATGTTTTATATATAAAATACTGGGAGTGGGTTAGCTCAAACCATGCTCAGAATCCTGCCTCCAACACTGGTAAGAATTTGGGAAAGATTTTTAGCCCCTTCATACCTCAGAAACCTCATTTATATAATATGGGTTATAACATACTTTCTTCAGGTTGCTGTGAAGATAAATTAAATAATCCATGTAAAATCTTCCCCACAGCACTACGGATATCAAAGAAATCAACAAATAGCTTTTAGCAACATAAGGAATACACTTCGAAGAATGTCTTTGTGCCTCTCAGTTATTGTAATCATTATGCTCTTCTGCTATTATTCTATTGAAGCCATATATCTTGGACACATTAGAAGCTACAATGCTCTTTTCTGGTTCTGTTCGTATACATGGCATTATTGTAAGTGTATATGTTTTTACTTTGATGATACTACTCATGATTATGCCAAATCTTATCTCTACAGCTTTTCTTTTGATGTTGTTGGATATTATTTTAATACTTAAACTAAACACTTATATAGAAAGATTGGAGTTATTCCTTATATATAAAAGACAACATATTGTAGTTATTAATTTTAGCTGATATTGAAGACTCTGACTCATCAAGTGTAATATTCATGCTCTTTACCACTTGACCACAGATGACATTTGTGTCACGTTTTTTGTCATTTTTTATAATCTCTATAGACAATTCTTGACTCTCTTGAATGAGCCATTTGGATGGCAGCACTCAAGTGGGTCCCTCAACTTGAAGCTTAGATTATTCCTCTAAAAATGAAATATTGTTAAATTATTTACCAACTTGAATATTCAATAGATTTTATAACTATGAATTTCTTTGTGTTTATGTCGATTGGTACTTAAGTGTACTATATTCCTCATCTGAGACACAGTGATATTTGTTAATGTGTCTAAATTTGTAGTGTGTGTAATCATGAGCTGGGTCAAATGTGGGATAATTTTCCCAACCCCCATACCCATAATTTTACACCTGGCAAATGTATCCACAATTTTCTTCCCACATTTGACCCAGCCCCTGATTACACATGCCTAAGGCATATCATCCCACATCTACAAACTCCTTACCTTGCTACCTCCTACTCACTCAAGTGTCAGATCAGAATCACTTAAACTTTCTTTGATGTTTTGATTGGGTTTTGTCCAGTCACACCTTTTACTTACCTGGTCAATATATCTGTCTCACATTGTAGTATTTTCTTATTAAATCTTTTGCTTTCCCCACTTGCCTATTCAGCCTGCTACAACAGAAAACATGTTTGTATTACTCTCTTTTGTACTTTTAACAGATAGAGGTTGACTGTGACATAGTAGCTTATCAATAAATATTTAACAAATGATTAAGTGAATAAATAGGCTCTCCAACGTGTACCATTGGGAGGTCACTTAGTTTCCAAGTATTGCTGTAAATGGTGTAATAGTAACACTAAGAGAAGAAAGAAAATCTCCACATTGTCGTCTTACATCATGCAAGAGAGACTAGTGCAGATTGGGACTGTATAACTTGTTGTACATAAGTCATTAATTTGGAATAGGATGTCACTTCTTTCATTATGAGATTGCCAAATTACAAGATATGTGGGATGAAATATCAGCAAACAAAAGACCTTCACTGGGGGGTTATAACATTAGGGAAAAGATAGTCACAGAGTGAGCAAGAGTTTTATGAGTCTGTCAATTGACTGATTGGCAGATCTCTCTGTAAAATGAGACTTGAGGGATTTGGCACTTGAATTTTAATTAAACCAAAATTATTCATTGTTCAGTTCTAAATCCCTAAAGAGAAATTGAAAATTTTGCAGAGGGACTCCCAACAGTAATTACATGTTCTGCTGAAATTTAATTGACTTGCGTTACCCCGATAGACCTGACAAACAAAGAGCTATGTCATGGCGTAGATTTTTAGAGGAATTACATGAAAGGCAAAAATCTACTAAAAATATAAAACAATGACCAAAACTCTGCATAGATGCTTAATACAAGAGAAGAAAAAGAAATCCATTCTGTAATGTGAGTCATCTAAATATTTACAGTAAATTAAATGTACTGTTTCACATTCCTTTATTTCTTCTACTCAGCAATGTGATTTTTAATACAAAAATGCCTTTGAAAATTATATTCTGGATGAAAATTTTAGGCAAAGTACCATATTACTCTTCAAAAATAGTATCTAAAGTAGGTTTTTTTTTTAAGTAACAGTGGTTTTGGTTGAATTTCTCTACTGATTTTTCATGTATTTATGAATGTATTCACCCTGATACTATTCTCCAGGTAGGAAGATGACATTGTTGATTAACCATCTGTTAAAATGTTGCTTTGAGTGTTGGATTTTTTTTTCTCATTGTAGTTAACTGAGTGTATTCATTCCCTTTCCTGCTCCAGCTTTTCCTGGACCTCTTACCATTTAGGTCATGCCTAAATCAAAGCTTATTAGTCCCACAGGCATAGAATCTACCCAAGGGTAAAGAATGTAAAATCATAAAATTATGGGCAGTCCCATTATACTGTCTCCACTATCCAGTTCTTTGATGAAGCCTCATGCCTTTCTTTCATGTTTCTTTTGATCATTGGATGATCCTTTTCTGTGTCCCTCACAGTGTCTGTTGTACATTTTCATATGCCCTTTGTCCTTATGCCAATCTATGTCCTAGAAGAGGCCCTTGTATGAAATATAGAAAATGGAAAAGCAGGTAAAGTCATATTTGTTGAAGACAGTTACAGTCAGATGCGTGCAAGGATAGCAGACAGGTGGTTCTCAGTGGCTTCTAGGTGAGCTTTGGAAATCTGTGCTGGTGGTATAGAAGCTGAGGTTGTCAGTGCCAGAACCAGGTACCTCATTCCCTTAGCCTTTTCTTTCAAATATTTCACATGTCTCTAATTCTCTGCAGTAAAACATCTGACATTTGAGGTATATAAAGTGACTCCTTTTTTCTTCATTAAACCCTAATAAAATATCAATTTCTAAATTTTTTTAAGAAGACCATTAAAACCTGAATAGATTATAACCAAGGGGTCAGTTGAACACAGTTATCTAAGAATGATCCTTCAGTGATTTTACATTTCTCACAATTTTTCTAATGGGTTTCTTCAGAACAGATAATGCTCATACAAATTACTGAAATCATGTCTATGAAATAATGAGAAGATGTTCATTTCCCTTATAAATACAATAAGTTCCAATAACAATATGAAAAATAACACTTTTTAAATGAAATGTAAGTATTCCGACTTGTGGCTAAAAACCTAGGGTTATTTTTCAGGCCCAACCACAGGCAATTGCAAAGACTTCACCACGCAGGCCTCATGGGGAAAGTTGCCCTCCCCACACCAGGCTTGGGGCATAGCCCACCGATTTCAGTCTCTTCAGGAAGGCAAAGTCAAGGATTCAGGCACCCCTGCATTCCCAGCTTAGGTGCTTCTATCTGGAAGTATCTTTATGGGGAATTGGGGTTCCATTGAGGCCCTCTCTCAGGTACCTCTGGACTTATTATAAGAAAGGGAGGTAGCTTGAAGACACTTTTCTCCACTCTGCTCAGTTCTCAGTACTTTTCAACTCCTAGAACTTCCCCTTCTCCTAGTCCAGGATCTTTGGGCCAAAAAACTGCAGGAGCCTTTTGTTGAGAGCTCCCTCAGCAATGGGATGATTCCCTACAGCTGTGCTGATTCACCTTCGATGTTTCATGAAAAGATGATTTTTTCTTCATTGATCTCCAATATAATGCTTATCAGGAGTGGTGAAAGTGAACATCTTTGCCACGTTTCTGGTCTTAGTGAAAGTACTGTCTTTCACAATTATGTTACCGTGTTAGCTATACATATTTTGTAAATGCTATTAATCAGGTTATGGAACATATGTTTTATTCCAAGTTTTTATAATAAATGGAAATTGAGTTTTCTCAATTGCTTTTTCCATCTTTCTGAAGATAATCAAATTATGTTTTTGTTTTTGATATTGTTAGTTACCTTGATTGATTTTCATTGTTCAAATGTTGATGCAATCTTGCTTGCATTGGGTAAATCTCACTTTATCATCTTTCTTGTATACTATTATATTTAATTCCCCATATATTTTGAGAAATTTTGCATCTGTACTCATCAAGGATGTTAGTTTACAGTTTTCTTTCCCTGTAAGTCTTTACTAGTTTTGATTTCAGGATATTCCAAGTATCACAATATGGGTTGGAAAGCATTTACTCCTTTCCTACTTTCTGAAATTGTTTTTATGGTACAATTGGCATGTTTTTCTTAAATTTTTAATAGTTGTTTAACATATCTTGGCTTGTAGTTTTCATTGTTTGAGTTTAATTTTTTTAACAATGAGTTTAATTTCTCTAATAGGTATAGTACTATTCTGATTGCCTCTTCCTTTTTGAGTAAATATTGGTAATTTGTATCTTTCAAGGAATATGTCAATTTCATCTCAGTTACAATTTTTTGGCATAAAGTTGTTTATAATGTACACTTGTTACCCTTTTACTTATCTCAGCTATGTGGTGGCATACTAATATAATTTTTAACTTGATAATTTATGTCTTCTGTTTCTCACTTTGTTATCACTCTGGCTATAAATTTATCAATATTATTGGTTGTATCAAAAATACAATTCTTTTAAAAAATTCCTGTTGTCTTTCAGTTTCAAATTTTTTAAATTGTCTCTGTTTTTATTTTTTTTTTTATTTAGTTTGGATTTACTTTGCTTTTGCATTTCCACTTTAAGTTAAATTTTAGAGCATTGATATAAAAGCTTTCATCTTCTCTAATACAAGCATATGATGCTGTGTGTTTCTCTCCAAACACACTGCTTTAACTGCATCCTACACATTTTGATATGTTGCCATAGCTCTCTGGATATTGAGTGACACAATTCTGTTTTCATTTCACTCAATTAAAAGTACTTTTAAATTTTTCCTCCTCATAGATGCATAAATTTATGTAGAAATATCTTAGTAAAGTATGTTGTTTAGTTTCCAAATATTTGTAGATTTTTCAAATACTTTTTATGACTGATTTCAGGGGTAATAACATGTGAGTAGAGACTGTAAGTTGTATGTTTTCAATATTTTCAACATCTGAGGTTTGTTTTATGTACTGGAAAATAAGTTTTGGTTATTAATATTTTATGTGACTTAAAAAATGAATATTTTTATCTCATTTGGTGAAGTGTTCTATAAACGTCAATTCAGACAAACTGACATTTGATAGTGAAGTTCTGGTCTTCACAACCTAATGATATCCTGTCTATTTGTGTTTTGATTACTATAAGAGAAATGTTAAGTTTTTCCAGCATGGTTATAAATTTGTACAAATCTTCTTTCAGTTACTTTTGCTTTACATATGTTGAATCTCTGTTGTAAAGTGCATACTTATTAAGGATTAGTATGTCTTTATGGTGTATCTACCTCTATGGTTATGTAATGTTCTGTTTTTCCATGGAAATATTTCTTGTCTGAACTGTCCTGTTCCTAACATTGATAATGTCTTCCAGCTTATTTTAATTGGTGTTTTATGATATGTTGTATTCCATCCTTATTTTAAACTATGTCTATTTCCTATTTTTAACCTATTTCCTAATGAAAGGGTAACTTCTATCATTGAACATAGAGTCGCATTGTGTTTTCTAATATCGTTGTTATCAATAATTTATGTATAATTTTAATATAAAATTATGTAAACGTAAATAACTATGCACAATTTACTCTGCAGTATATCTATGATGGTCCCTCATATTCATGTGGCTTGTTTCTCCTTTTCATTCTGATACTGTTTTTCTTCCTGTCTTCTCTTTTTTGCCTATATTTCTTATTTCCTTCCACTATTATGTGTTATATATTAAACTGATTACTATTGAATTATGTGGTCAAAATTATAAGCAAGTTTTATTACCTGAATGTTTTATCAGAACTCTTTTGTCTTCATTGTTTGTAAAGGTGAATAAAGATGTCAACTTTATTATTTTGCACATTTGTTTGTGACTGAAAAGTTAAAACCTAACACATCAGAATTTTCTTTTATTGCAATTCACATTTTTGAAAATCAGAAAATCTAATTGATTATTATGCTCTGTCAAACTACCCAATGTTTTATTTATATTATTTCCCCACAGGTTGTTTTCCTTCATTTTTATTTTGTTTTGTTTTCGTTTCTGTTTGTGTTTTTGAGGAGTCTCGCTCTGTCACCCAGGCTAGAGTATAGTGGTGAGATTTCCACTCACGGCAACCTCTGCCTCCCGGGTTTTAGCTATTTTAACACCTCACCTCAGTTTCCTGAGTAGCTGGGACTATAGCACACGCCACCATGCCTGGTTAATTCTTTCATTTTTAGTAGAGACGGGGTTTCACTATGTTGGCCTGCCCTCAAGTGATCCACAAACCTCAGCCTCCCAAAGTGCTGGGATTATAGGCATGAGCCACCACTCCTGGTCTGCTGTCTTGTTTTTTTGATACTGGGTCTCAATCTGTCACCCAAGCTGGACTGAAGTGGTGTGATCACAGCTCACTGCAACCTCAACCTCCCAGACCCAAACGATTCTGCCTCAGTATCCCAAGTAGCTGGGACTACAGGAACATGCCACCATGCCCAGCTCATACTTTTTGTAATTCTTTTTAGTAGAGACAAGGTCTCACTATTTGCCCAGGCTGGTCTTGAACTCCTGAGCTCAAGAAATTCTCCCACCTTGGCCTCCCAAAGTGCTACAATTAAACGCCTAATCCACTGTGCCCAGTCTGCTTCAAATTCTTGGTATTGGGCCCGCCTTCTAAATCACATGGGAGTACATGGGGGTACTCCTTTGGGTCAAATCAAAAAGTTGAGCTAAAGTATATTGAAGTTACTAAAATACATTCAAACTATACAGATCCCATATAAATTACTGGTATTAAGATAAGAAGGAAAAGATGCTATAAGAAAAAGACATCATCCATCACAGGTTATTAAAATTATGAGTATACAGCCTCTCCTATCATACAGCTGCTTTCTCAACCTGCTGAATAAAATCACCAGCAAGAAAGAAATATACAAGAATAAGGTTTATACTTCAACTGACTTGGCATAATTCCCTATTCTAGAATTTTCAAAAGAATCTCATCATGATAAAGACAGGAACTTCAGCCACATTTAAATGGTATACTTCTTCATTCATTCTTAACACCCTTAAGCTCAGTGTGTGTTAGTTTTCTTTCAAACCAGGAAAATCTCTTGAGTAATGGATATCTCAGGTACCATCCTTTGTTTCCCTACAGATAACAATAACAACGTCATTACTCCTGTCCTTCTGCAAAGCAAGCGATCGCTGGTGTTCTGAAATATCTTTTCTCTTCTCCCCTGTTGTTTGGGTAAATTTTCTGGTAGCGGGGTAGGGGATTTGGTACCAGAGTTGAGAGTCAGGTTGAGGAGGTTCTTTATTAACATTTCAAAGCAGAAGTTATGAGAGGTCTACATTGTCCTGGGAATTTTTTTCAGTGAGCATTTTTGAAGACTCTGGGATCAAGGTTGGGTTAAACATTTCTAATGTCTCCATCAGTGGTCTAGTCACAACTCTAAGCTCCTGAATCTTTGGGTCTCATTGGAAAGTGATGCTGAACTCTCAAATTTCTACAAGGTAGCCTGGAGGGAACTCTATAGTTCAGAAAGAGGCTGAAAACCCAAACACTAACTTATTTTCACTCTAAAGATCTTATGCATACAATTTTTAAAAGCTCACATTATGAAGACCCAGATGTTGGGCAATATTCTCAATGTTTACCCAGCCTTAGTTTCCTCCACTGTGAACAGCCATAATAAAACCTAGCTATATCACAGAGTTGCTGTGAAGATTGAGCTAATATTGGTAGATAAACGGATGGTGCCTGACTCATACGAGTGCTTTAGAAATGTTTGTTTTGATTATTATTCATGAATAATGTTGTACTGTATGTACAATTAGAGAAAGCAAAACTTTAAAAATGCAGCTTAAAAATTTGAGGGTATTGCTTTTGTTTTGAATTCAAAGGACATGCCATTTCTTAGATTTGGCTACAGATATTGTACTGATTCAGTAATAGAAACTCTGATTCAGTCAACAATTCAAAGACAAACTGCTTAATGTTCTTAGGTATCAAATTTGTGATAAATCATACAACATTAAAACGCGTGTATATAAGGTATTTGAGATATTTCTCTAAAATATATCTGTAAAACATTGAGATGTCTATCTTTATTGTTTTTAAACAGAATTTTTGATGTGTCCACAATAGACAGTACAAAGTCTATAATTAATGATACAAAATAACAGTGAATTGCTTTTGTTCTATGGAAGATTAGGATCACATTTATTTCATTTGAGTATATATTATAACTGTGCTCAATCTATTTATTGATATTAATCATATTAAATACCAATGAGTCTCACCGACAGACAAAACACCTATATTATCTATAATAGAAGACCTGAAAAATCTTGTGATATTTGAACTGAAAAGTGATTAAAAACTGAGAACCAGAAAATGTGAATGCCAGGCTTTCAAGTTGACACAACTTTATCAATACTGAACTCTCAAATCTCTGCATTTCCACACAATTGCAATTTTCTTAATTATAGCTACTTGCTTTTATGATGAATTTGGTCAATCAATTATTTTCTCATATTTTGTTCAGGTACATATAAATAATAATTTTTAATGTCTAACCCCTTTAATATAATTATTTCAATTTGGGATACATTTATATAAATTCAAAGAATCAAGAGAACTGAAATTTAATTTTTCTAAAAAAGTAAAACAAAAAAGAAGGCTAGACATGTGACCAGGTTATGAATAGACACATATTAAATACATTATCATATGATACTGAGTCCATTGTAGTACACACTGTTCCTGTAGGCAACACAAATGCTGTGGCAACACTATAGCTAGCTAGCCTGGTCTCAAATTGAACATAGTCTTGACAGGAGAAAACCAAAATGTAAATCAATATATGTTATTCTGCCTAACACTTATAATGGAAGTGTGACCTGGCTTTAAATTGAGCAAGATGGTGGGAGCAAATGGCTCATTTACCAGAGACCCAAGGAAATATTTTTTTCATGATGACAGATAAAATCTCACTTTCAATTTCAGTATTGTTAGAATTAAAGAAATGTTTTGTAAAAACATTCCTAATAGGCATATGCTAGAGGAAAGAGTTTTAGAGAAATATTCTGAAAATTTAGTGGTTACTAAATATCCATGAGCTACACAACATTTACCAGTTGCCCTTGTAGTTAGTCAAGAGTCGCATGAATAGTCTGGCTACAGTAGGTGGAGAGGATTGATGCCCTAATGTGGCTTATCAGCTCTGTGTCATTTCTGTAACTCCAGAGGCCACAGATTGAACTTGCAGCACAAAATCTGAAGAAAACTATTTTATGCTGATAAGAACTACCTTGTAGATCCCCAAAAGTTCGATCGGACTTTAGGTAATCAAGGAACTAAGTTTTGATGTGCTAAGCCATTGAGCTTTGGTGGGATGTTATCACAGTAAAAAAAAAAAAAAAATCGTCTCATCTGACTAATGCAGATATTATAGAGTTCAGATTCTTTATTTGTAAAGTATGCCTATATTGCTGACTGCTATAATGCAATTCCTTTTGCCATATTTACGAATGATTATAAATTCGTTCTTCCTTAGTGCGCAATAACAAAAGGCTTTGTGAGACAGTACAAGGCTGATGTGACTATCAAACGAACATTATTTCATCCTTTAAAAGTCTAGTACTCTAAAGAATATAAAATGCAGCCCATTGCTTATGTTTTGCTCCTTCTATCCCACCAAACAAATGGTGACATGCCTCTTGGCTGCAATCTTGTATACTTACTGGAGACTCTTTTCAACATTCCAAAATTATCACTGCAAAACAGTCTGAAGAAATGTCTCTTTTGTTATTTATTTGAATTAACCAAACAGATATCCTATGTCATCAATCCTAAAAACACCTTTTTCACATTTTAACATATACAAAAGTGAGATGCATGTAACAATCAGTAGGTCTTACAATTATACTATTTCTTGTGATATATAAAATCATGTTGTGCCTTAAAAATCAATGATGTTATATATTAAGTTAAAACCTTGGGCTGGGTACAGTGGATCATGCCTATAATCCCAGCACTTTGGATGCTGAGTCAGGAAGATTTCTTGAGCACAGGAGTTTAAGATCTGGGCAACAAGGCAAGACCTTATCTTTACAAAAACTAAAAGAAAAATGTAGCCAGACACAGTGGTATGTGCTTGTACTCCTGGCTACTTGGGAGGCTGGGGTGGGAGCATCCCTTGAGCCTAGAAGTTTAGGTTACAGTGAGCTATGATTGTGCCACTGCACTCCAGCCTGGGTGACAAAATGAGACCCTGTCTCAAAAAAATTATGCAATATTGTTTATACATTAAGGCTATTATTTTTTAGTTTTTTTTAAACATTGAGAATTAACTTAATAATTTATTTGAAAATGTTTTGTTGTAAACAGTCTAACAGCACAAGAAAGAGAAATTTAATTCCCTAGAGATTCCTACATAATTAATAAAAGGCAACACCAAAGAAAGGTAACAAGACCTGGAGATAATTCAAAGTTTTATATTAACCAATTAAGAATGCCCAACCATGATCCCAGCTTCTCTAACATCATTTATGTGATGGCTGCATTTTCCTCAAAAAATCCCAATGTGCTTCTGTGGGCTATTTTCCTATTTGATTTATGCACAGGTTAAAAAATTACCTTGTATTCTCTGTACCTGTGTATTTGTGATTTAAAGTATTCTTTTATAATTTATATAGTAGATAAATACATACCTATTAGTCCTTTATTTTAAACATTAAATTAGCAAAACCATTGTTTCTGAAATAAAATATAGCAAAAAGTGTGAACACTGCTACTGTTATATAAAATTGAAATAAAGAGGAGTTGAAAATAAATCATACTAAAGCAAAGAAAGAAAGAGAGCCTTTTTTTTTTTTTGCTCTAATACCAATGCTAAACATGTCAAACTAAACTAATAGTTTTTATATCAGTTCATTAGAAGCTATATTCTGAACAAATCTCCTCTGCTTTTACTGTGTGGACAATTTTAGATAGCAAGGATGTTTATTGAAAATAAATAGGTTGATCTTATTTCTACATTAAATTGCTTCATTTCAGATGTAGTTTTATCATGTAACTGTTTGAATATCACAAAAGTATGCTAACCAAATCCATGGATTGTTATATTTTTCTAAGACAATTGTATATATCCCAGGATAGATGAAACAATATTTTAATCTGAATTTACTATCATCACAACCAAAATGATAATTGCACTAAAGCTTATAAAACTTACTTTAATTTCTCAATCTCCTTTTTACATAAAGAAAAATAAGTGTAATGGTTATTATCTCATCCCCCATACATTATCCAGCTGCTGAGAAAGATATTATAGCAGAAGAAAGGAACATTGTACTGAGCTTCAGGAAATCTGGCTTCTGATGCTAGCTCAATCCCTGTACTAGGTGTGGATGCCGACCAAAGAGCATATTCATTTTACAAATCAGAAGGTGGTTCCAGGAGCTAGCAGCATTTTCAAACTATATATAAGTTGTAAAATGGCTTACCCCTAGATGCTAGTCAAATGTTAATGAACTTCTGTGCCAAGAACTACACATGAGAAACAATAGAAATGAATGGGCTAGGATTGTGAAAAAATATGGCAGTTAGTGTGTGAACCTGCATTAAGCTACATCAGGAAATATCTTGTAGGAATGACCTTTATTCATCATGTACAGGAGGTTACAGAAAATTTAGAACGCTCATTTTAGATAATGCTAAGGAAATATACCAAAACTCCTTCTTGCTCTTCTCACAGTTAGGTCTTAAGATCTAGAGATGCTCTCAGTTTTTCTTTGTAAAGCTAGCAGTGAAATGTATATATCTGAGAAATAGAATGAGAAATCCAGCTTTCTTTCTCAGGATATAGTCTTTAAATGGAATGATTTGGTCTAAAACACCCAAGTCATCTTTGATTTCTTTTTTTAACTTTTATTTTAAGTTCAGGGGTACAAGTGCAGATTTGTTACATAGGTAAAATTGTGTCACAGGGGTTCATTGTATAGATATTTCATCACCCAGGTATTAAGCCTAGTACCCATTAGTTACTTTTCCTGATCCTCTCCAGCCTCCCACCCCCAACCCTCCAATAGGCCCCAGTGTGTGTTATTCCCCTCTGTGTGTCCATGTGTTCTCATCATTTAGCTCCATTTTATAAGTGAGAACCGGTGGTATTTGGTTTTTTGTTCCTGTGTTAGTTTGCTAAGGATAATGGCCACCAACTGCATCCATTGCCCCTGCAAAGGACACAATCTTGTCTTTTTTATGGCTGCATTGTATTCCATAGTGTGCATGTACCACATTTTCTTTATCCATTTTCTATTATCCCCATACAATTTTTGTAGGTGGCAATAAAAGACACAATATCTCCACTCCTTATGTGATATGCCACTTGATTAATGGGACTTTTCATGATTGGATGTTGGGGTGCCTTTACAATTCACCTTTTGTCGTGCAACCTCAAACTCAAGCTCATATTCAAGTATAACTGTGACTAGGCCATAGTTATACTCGACTGTGAATTTCCTAAATACAATTTCATGTTAATTTCATCTAGGTTTATGGAAATGTACTGCTCTCTACCTAGGAAGCTTTCTTCTTTCTTATTACCTAGATAAATGCTACCGTATTTCTCACCTCAGCTTGCAGGTCTCTTCCTTCAGGAAGCTTTTCCTGGCCCTCCATACGTGCTCCCATTGCACTCTGGGTTATACCTGCCCTCCCATAGCACATGTCACACTCTAGTGAAATTTGCCTGTTGGCTTTTCAGTTTTACCCCTCAAAAACCATGTGTCACCCTGTCTACATTGCGTGCCATGACCATAGTGCAGTTGGTTTTTGGGCAAAGTGAAGTCTGTATAAATATTATTAAGTAAATGTGTGAATGAATGTCCTTCATGTGCTGGAAGATGTCATTGTTCTCCAATGACCCTCAACAGATTGATACGGTGCTTTGACAGGATCAATCTAGGTTCCAAGAGGCCAGATCTTTTTCACGTATATGCACATTCTAATGGGCAATGCAGACTTATGAAAGTGCAGGCAAACTGTAATAGCATCATGAATGACATGAACTGTGCTGTGATAGATAAAAATTAAGCAGAGGCATTCAGAGGAAGACTCTCTAGGGAGGTGGAATTTAATCAGAGAAATAAAAATGAAAACTAAATATCATGAGAAGAGTCAATAGGAGTGGTTAGGGCAAATATAAAGGCCTCAAAATAACAAAGAGAACCATGTCACGCAAATGTCACATTCTCCCGGCTCAACTCTTGAATATTGCGTTAAATTGCTTAAGAAAATAAAAATACATAAAGCAAAAGCACATTAACTATTATTTCCAAAATAGTGATAAGATAAATATTACCTTATTGCAGAATGGAGACACATATCTCAGAATATGTGTCGTTTTAAAAATTGTCATTTGGCTATTTTAATAATAATTGAAATAATAATTTCCAAAGTTAAAATAATTACTTTTCACAGGTAATTTTCACAAGCAAAATCTCAGTATACACTAATCCTGCAATTGTGATACAAACTCTTGGAGACAGAAGAATATGTATGCTTCTGTTAAGCAAGAGCACACTTTCTGAATTCAAGGTTTTTGGACAAGTCTTTCTTATACTCTCACGAAAATGCAATTTGTAGGTTCACTCTTACGGATATACATATAATTATAATAAAAGCACAGAGAATGATGAGAATGAAAAACTTTAAAGCTGATAGTTTTAGATTTTCATCATTGTAATTGTTAGCATACTAACAAGATGATTAGGTGAAGTCTTACCAAAAGTTTCTGAAGATGAAAAATCCAAGCCAGTTTTAAAATTAATCTACTTATGCTAAAAATCAGTAATAAATATGGTTTTTCACAATAAATATATGAAAAGGTACTATTTGATGGCATGTACTTAGTTGAAAATTCATGACAGGGAGTGGTTTTGATGTGGGCCAAGGGAACAATAAATGAATAGGAGAAACAATGGTGTCTATAGCCACGAATTTCAGGAGAATTTCTGATAAGGCAAGAAGACATAGGGATCTCCAGTAGAGATATTAGAGAACATTTATTACTCAAGCAGTTACCATGAACCTGCTGGGCATATTTCAATAGGGAAACAAATGATATGTTGAAGAGTAATGTATTTTATTAAAGTTCTTTTCCCTATGAATCTTATAAAGGCCCACATACACTTCAAAACAAGGGCATGCATAAAATTTGTTACAAAATTTTACATCTATACTTAAAATAAGAATAAATGCTAAGTTCCTGACATTTTCTTGTCACTTGCTCTTTATACATCTCAGTATTAAATTTGCTTCTATTTTCTTGATGTTTTATATTCTTACCCAGCATCAAGACTCAGATCATTGTAAACTTTTCTGAAATTGGCTGCAAAGGCCAAATTTATTAACATTATAGAGACTGACAATGTGACTGATAGCCTAATAGTTATAATTATCATTTAACTTTTATTTTCTATCAAAAGTATGAGAGCACTAGTTTTATAGTTCTTGTTTCCCTGGGAAACCAGGCTAAGTGCAAATGATAAGACTGTTATTTTTATGTAGTCCATTAAACTGTAGTCCTTTCATTTTATATTTTTGCACATGATTGGTGTCCTCATTGACAGCGTATAATGCTGTGCTTCATTATCTGCATTAAATTTTTACAAATATGCATTTTGGTTACAAAATAAGATAATGAAATGGGTTTTTTTGGAGAGCTGAAAGGATTATTTTCAGGGCTCTTTAAATAATTTTTCAAAGGGAATAACATTAAAATGGTGCTGTACCTACCCTGCTGATCTTTAGAAATAAATATATTTTTTGAAATAAAACTTTTCATATATATAATATATTATTTGCAGTTATAAATACACTTATTTCTGAAATGTGTATATACACACACATTTGGGAGAGAAATATATATATTTTGACATGGGCCAAGGAAACAATATATATATGATTGTATATATCTATGTAATATATTCATAGATGTATATGAATTATAAATTTATGATACCAAAATAGGATTAGATTATATTTCAAAAACAATTTGAAAAAAGTGATCAAAAAAGCCAAAGAACAAAGTCTGCATTTTTTTACAAAAAGGAACCTCACACATTAAAAATAAACACACACACACACGTATAATCTAATTTAATTGGTCATACTACATACAGTGTCCTAGACTCCAAGATCACCTTCATTAAAAGCTAAAAGTAATTAATATGAAGCTATATGCTTCATTTTCAAATAGATATCATCATAAATATTTGAATTTCATTGAATTGACTACATATAATAGCAATGTGAACTTCCTTCTTAGAGTGGATTAACATGTTAGGGAAAGCAATGATCAATACAATAAATAAAACATTACATTTTAGGGCTGAATAATATTCCATTGTATGATTATGTCACAATTATTTTATTCATCCATTGATAAACATTTGGGTTGTTTACATATTTTAGTTATTATGAATAAATCTGCAATTAACATGGAGTGAAGCTATTTCTTCAAGATCCTGATTTCACTTATATTACATATGTACAGGTAGGATTGATGGTTCATATGGTAGTTCTATTTCCAATTTTTGGGGGAACCTCCCTATTGTTTTCCATAGCAGCTGCATCATTTTACATTCCTGACAATAGTGTACAAGTGTTACAATTTTTTCACAGCCTCACACTTGTTATCTTGTTTTTGTTTTTTTTTTTTTTTTTTAAATGGCCTTCCTAACAGGAGTAAGGTGATATCCTTTTGTGGTTTTGATTTGCATTTCCCTAATGGTTAGTGACATTAAGCACTCTTTTTGCATACCACTTGGCTATTTGTAAATATTCTTTGGAGAAATGTCTATTGAAGTCCTTTCCCCATTTTTAAGATTGGGTTATTAGTATTTTAAGTTCATATTTTTATTTTTTGCTATTGAGTTGTAGGGGCTCCTTACATATTTTGAATACCCCTGATCAAATATATAAATATATGATTTGCAAATACTTTCTGTCATTATGTGGGTTGCACTTTCATCCTGTTGAATGTTTCCTTGTCATGCAGAAGCCTTTAGTTTTATATGGTCTGACATCTATTTTTGTTTTTGCTACCTGTGTTTTTGGTGTCATATCCAACACGTTATTGCCAAATGTCCAGAGACTTTTATGTTTTCTTCTAATAGTCTTAATTTGAAGTATTACTTTTTTAAGACTTTAATCCATTTTGAGCTAAGATTTTTGTCTGTTGTAAGATAGAGTCCAATTTCATTCTTTTGCATGTAAACATCCAGTTTCCCAATATTTAAATAAAAACTGTCCTTTCCTAAATGTGCACTATTGACACTCTTGTCAAAGATCAATTGACCATATATGTGTGAGTTTATTTCTAGGCTTTCTGTTCTGTTTCATTGTTATATGTGTCTAGTTTTATGCCAGTACCATACTGTTTTAATTCCTGTAACCTTGTAATATATTTTGAATAAAGAACTATGATTTCTCCAACTCTGCTCTTCTTTATCAAGATTGTTCTAGCTACTTTGATTTTTTTTGCAGTCACTTATAAATTTTAAAATTGTTCTCTCTCTGTAAAAAAAAATTGTCATTTGGGATGTTGATGGGAATAGCATTTAATCTATAGATAATTTTGCATAGTATGTACATCTCATCAATATTAGGTCCTCCACCTATGAATACAAAATGTCTTTCCATTAATTTGTGTCTTTAATTTCTTTCATTGATTTTTTTTCAGTTTTCAGTGATGAAGTCCTTCACTTCCTTGGTGAAGTTTGTTCCTAAGTATTTAAATCTCTTTTATGAAAGATAAAATTGATTTATTTCTTTTTTGGATATTTCATTGTTAGTGTACACAAACAGATCTGATTTTTGTGTGTTGACTTTTAAAATTTAATTTAATTTTTAATTGACATAATTATATTTTCATACGTGTATATAATGTGTAACAATCAAATCAGGGTAATTAGCATATCCATCATCTCAAATATTTATATTATTTATTATTGTTGGGAACATTCAAAACCATCTCTTCTAGCTATTTGCAAATATATCATAAATTATTATCAATTGTAGTCATCTGACAGTCCTTTAGAACACTAAAACTTATTCCTCCTATACATTAACCAACCTCTCCCTATTTCCCCACTCTGCTTCCCTTCCCAGACTCAAACAATTACAATTCTACTCTCTACTTCTATGAGCTCATTTTTTTTAGCTCCCACATATGGGTGAGACATTCTGCTGTTTGTGTCTCTGTGCTTGACTTATTTCAGTTAACATAATGTCCTCCAGGTTCATCTATGTTGCTGTGAATGACAAAATTGCATTATTTTTATAGCTGGATAGTATGCCATTGTATATATATGCCACATTTTAAAAATCCATTCATCTAGTGATGAATATTTAGGTTAATATCCTGGCTATTGTGAATAGTGCTGCAATAATTATGGGGGTGCAGGTATCTTTTGATATACTGACTTTCTTTCCTTTGAATAAATACCCAGTAGTGAGATTGCTGGATCATATCATAGTTCTATTTTAGGTTCTTTGTTAAACTTCTAAACTGTTTTCCATAATGGCAGTAGCAATTTAACCTTCATACCGACCATAAATAAGAATTCCCTTTTTCTCTGCATACTCGCCGGCACTTGTTTTTGTTTGATTTTCTTTTGTTTTTGATGAAAGTCAGTCTAACTGCACAGAAATGATGTCTCACTGTACTTTTGATCTACATTTCTCTGATGATTAGTGGTGCTGAGCATTTTTTTCATATATTTTGCCATTTTGTACCTTCTTTGAGAAGCGTCTATTTAGAGCTTTTGCCCATTTTTTGATCACATTTTTTTTTCTGTTAAGCTCCTTGTCTAGTCAGGATATTAAAATCCCTCATTGAATAAATAGTTTGCAAATATTTCCTCCCATTCCGTAGGTTATCTCTTCACTTTTTCAGTTGTTTCCTTTGGTGTGTAGAAGCTTTTTAGCTTGATGAGATCCCACTTGTCCATTTTTGCTTTGGTTGCCTATGCTTTCTTTTGTGATCATACTCAATAAATCTTTGCACAGACAAAATGTCCTGGAGAGTTTCCCAAAGTTTTCTTCTAGTAGTATCACAGTGTTAGGTCTTAGATTTAAGTCTTTAATCCATTGTGATTTGATTTTTGTATATGGTACTAGAAGGGGTTCTGGTTTCATTTTTCTGCCCATGAATACCTAGTTTTCCCGGCATCATTTATTGAAGAAGCTATCATTTTCCCAATGTATATTCTTGGGACCTTTATTAAAAATGAGTTGACTATAAATGTCTGGATTTACTTTGGGATTTTCTGTTCTGTTGCATTGTTATATGTGTCTGTTCTTACGTCAGTACTGTCCCATTTTGATTATTATAGATTTATGGTACAATTTGAAGTCAGGTAATGATGCAATGCTCAGGATTGCTTTTGCTCAGGATTGCTTTTGCCATTTGGGGTCTTTTGTGGTTCAGTTAAAATTTTAGGATTTTTTTTTTCTATTTCTGTAAATATGTCATTGTTATAGTGATAGGAATTACACTGAAACTGTAGATCACTTTGAGAAGTATGATAATTTTAACAATATTATTTCAAGTTGTGATTTATGTTGATAATTTTTCATTTTTGAGACAAGACATTCAGGTTGGAGTGGAGTGGCATGATTCTAGCTCACTCCAGCCTTGAACTCCTGAGCTGAAGCAATCTTCCAGCCTCAGCCTCCCAGGAAGCTGGGATTATAGGCATGCACCACTGCACCCAGTTGATTTATTTTTATTTTTAGTAGACACGGGGTCCCACAATGTTGCTCCGGTTGGTTTTGAACTCCTGGCTTCAAGCAGTCCTTCTACCCTGGCCTCCCAAAGCACTGAGATCATAGACATGAGCTGTAATACTACTGGGTAGTCCTTATTCCTACTGGGTATTTATTCAAATGCCAGATATATGTTGATATTTTATTCTACAGCTTTAATGAATTGGCTTACTAGTTTTAAGAATTTTCTTTTGGAGTCTTTAGGAATTTCTACATATAATATCATGTCATTTTAAAATCTACTTTTATACCTCAAGAAACTACCAAAAGAAAAACCAATTCAACCCAAACAAAGTTAGCAGAAGAAAGGAAATAATAAAGATTGGAACAGAAAAAAATAGAGAGTAGAAAAGCAATTTTTAAAATTGACAAAACTAAGATTGGTTTTTTAAAATGATAAGCAAAATTAATGAACATTATACTAAGAAGAAAATGCTCAAATAAATATACTTAGAAATAAAAGAGTATACTTTAAAACTAATATACATAAATGAAAAGTATTATAGAAACTACTGTGAATGATTATACACTAACAAATTTAAAAACCCAGAAGACATAGATTCATTTCTTGAAACATAATCTACAATGACAGAATCACGAAGAAATAGAAAATTCAAACAAACAATAATAAGTAAAAAGATTTAACTGGAAACAATAAATATATTATTAATTTACATTTATTACAATGCCCTAACAATGTAAAGTCCAGAATCAGATGGTATCACTGGTAAATTCTACCAAATGTTTAAGAAAGAATTAATGTCAATTAACGCTTCCACAAAATTGAGGAGAAGGGAATATTTCCAAAGTTATTTGATGTGACCAGCATTACCCTGATACCAAAGTCAAAGACACTGCAAGAAAAGAAAACTACAGACCAATATCCCTGATAAACACAGATGCAAAAACCCTCAACAAAACACTAACTAAACAAATTTAACATCAAATTAAAAGGACCATCTACCATAACTAAGTGGGAGTTATTCCTGGGAAGTAAGGATCATTCAGCATACGCAAGCCAATTAATATGATACACCACATTAACAGAATGAAGCATAAAAATCATGTAATCATCTCAATTGATGTACAAAAAGCAATTGACAAAATTTAGCACTATTGCATAATAAAATCTCTCAACAAACAAGGCATAGAAAGAATTAACCTCCAGATAATAAATGTCATGTATGATAAGCCCACTCATAACATCATACACAACAGTGAAAAAATAAACACTCTTCATTTAAGATCAGAAAGATGACAAGGTTGCCGACTCTTGCCACATTTACTCAGCAAAGTACTGCATATCCTTGCCAGAGCAATTAGGCAAAAAAGCATTGAAATTGGAAAGGAATAAATGAAATTACTGTTGAAAATATTAATTCTCTTAAAATATATATTCAAAAATAGCTTTCAAATCTTGTATTTCAATGGTGAATAGTTATAATGAACATGTAGGTATTATTTTGGATTTTATATTATTTTGCTTTTCCCAGGATTTGGTCCATTTTTAATGTTACTATTTTTTAGTGGAATGGACATACTCCTGCAGATTTTTATTCTTAAGGCCAATTTGTGGTGACTGCCTCTCACATTGGAAGCCAAGGAAATCAAGTTTTCACCTCTCCTTTCCACTTATATAATCAGATTTTAGGCAATGAAACTGAGTGTATCCAATCTGAGTAATTGGATGTTTGCTCCCAAAACATCATGTTGAAATTTGATCCCCAGTGTTGGTGGTAGGGCCTAATGGAAGGTGTTTGAGTCATGTGAGTGGATTTCTCATAACCAGATTGATTCCAGCCCTGGGATGGGGGACAGGGAGTGTGAGTGAGTTATTACTCTTAGTTTCCATGAGAGCTGTTTTTGAAAGATCGCTTAGCACATCTTTCCAGTCTCTCTTTCACCATGTAATCTCTTCACATGATGAATCACTTTGCCTTCCACCATAAGCGGAAGCAGCCTGAGGCCCACACCTATGCCAAATCTTGAAACTTCTAGGCAGGAGAACAGGGAGCTAAATAAACCTTTTTTCTTAGTAAATACATATAATACATATATTATATCATAAGTTATAAATTACCAGAATTCAAAGAAAAATTATCAACATAACTTTTTACAGCAACACTAAACAAACTAAGACACCATCCTAACAATCTTTAATAGAATTCTGACTCTTTAGCCAACAATGCAAGAGCTACTTTGAAAATAAACCATTACAAGTTTGGGGCAACAAGGTTAGTGGCTGCAGAGTCCAAAGCAGACCATCTTTACTTTGAGATACTGTATTTTCTGCATTCTCCCTCTTGCCTGCAGAAACTTCCTTGCTTTCTGTCTTTTCCCACACTTGGTTAGCTAGTATCCCATCTATTCCATCATCTCAATAGATTTCCAGTTTCTTGCTTAAGTAACTAAAATATGATACGGCTACTATTGTTTGAAATCACCCATTCATTCAATTATTGGACAAAGTTTATTGAATGTCTATTCAGTGTCAGCCTTGTTTCTGTCAGTCAAGATATATCAATGAAAAATAAAATATTCTAATGTAAGCTTATGTTTTAAAAGAGAGAGATAAACCATAAATAGCAAACAGAGTATGTATATTATATCATGTGTTAGCAGTTGATCAAGACTAAGGAAAAATTAAACAAGGTAAAGAAGATGTGGAAGATGGACAGGCAAGAGCAGAAAGAAGTATGAAGTTTCTTATTTCTTTATTGATGTATCCATAAGATCTATTGTGATCTCAACATCCTGAGAAATTAAGGCATCTTAACATTTAATAGAAACCTGAACTTTTCCTCATAACAAAAATAAATGTTCAGATAAAGTTGAGTGGAAAAAGTATTTTACAAAATACTACATATTACTTCATTATATAAATTATATCTGTAATAGAGAATTTTTTTTTTTTTTTTTTTTTTTTTTTTTTTTTTTTTTGAGATGGAGTCTTGCTCTGTCGCCCAGGCTGGAGTGCAGTGGCCAGATCTCAGCTCACTGCAAGCTCCGCCTCCCGGGTTCACGCTATTCTCCTGCCTCAGCCTCCCGAGTAGCTGGGACTACAGGCGCCCGCCACCTCGCCCGGCTAGTTTTTTGGATTTTTTTTAGTAGAGATGGGGTTTCACCGTGTTAGCCAGGATGGTCTCGATCTCCTGACCTCGTGATCCGCCCGTCTCGGCCTCCCAAAGTGCTGGGATTACAGGCTTGAGCCACCGCGCCCGGCCTGTAATAGAGAATTTTAAAAAGTGAATTGAATTGTTCTTAGGATTACTTTCTAGTGGTGAAGGTGTGAATTATTTATTTAATTTTTAACTTCTTCACTGTCTCAGAATTCTCACATTTCCATGTATAACTTTATAATAAGAAACTAAATTAATAAAATTTAACTTCCTGGTAAAATGACAGGAGTTTATGAACTCTCGTGTACTCTAACCAAACTTGCAAATAAAGTTTTAAGAATTCACTAAACAATACAAAAATTTCTGACAATATAGATCAATGAAGTAAATGACCTGCATATCAGAGACTGAGAAATTTCAACTAACTGAAACACTCAGGGGAACTGAATGCAAACAAAATCAAGATCTAGTCAAGTATCAATTTTGAACTAGAATAATGATAAAAGTATGACACTAAAGTGAGCAATTACATATAGGCACTATTCTGAGAACTTGCATATGATTTTTATATACTTTATTTATTAGTTTCATTTGATTTTTTCATGAAATAACTTATTATTGGTGAATAAACCAGTAGGCCTGTTATTTGAAGGAAGGCCTGACTTTCATTAAAACCTCATCCCAATTGTCTACTCATACCTCATAGTCATGGGAGTTAGATACACAAACAACTCCAATCCAGCACTCTCCCCATTATTGGAAAAAGTTATTCTTCCAGTAACCAGATTGGTCTTTGCCACCCTCATTTCAATCTTGCCCAATTCAAACAATTATGTATATGTGTGTATGTGTATGTGTCCACCTCAATCCTGATAAGCAACAGGTTTTTTTGGGATGTGATATGGTTTGGCTCTGTGTCTGCACCCAAATCTCATCTTGAATTGTACTACAATTTTCATATGTTATAGGAGGACACAAGTGGGAGATAACTGAATTGTGGGAGTCAGAGAAATATGCTGTTCTCATGATAGTGAATGAGTCTCACGAGATCTGATGGTTTTATAAAGGGGAGTTTACTGGCACAAACTCTCTTCTCTTGTCTACTGCCACGTGAAACGTGCCTTTCATCTTCCACCGTGATTGTGAGGCCTCCCCAGCCATGTGGAACTGTGAGTCCATTTAACTTCTTTATTTTGTAAATTGCCCAGTCTCATGTGTGTCTTTATCAGCAGTGTGAATATGGGCTAAAACAGTAAATTGGTACCAGTAGAGTGAGGTGCTACTGTAAAGATACCCAAAAATGTGTGACTTTGGAACTGGGTAGTAGGCAGGGTTTGGAACAGTCTGGAGGACTCAGAAGAAGATAGAAAGATGTGGAAAAGTTTGGAACTCCCTAGAGACCTGTTGAATCAGTTTGGCTAAAATGCTGATAATGATATGGACAATGAAACACAGGCTGAGATGGTCTCAGATGGAGATGAGGAACTTGTTGGGAAAAGGACCAAAGGTGACTCTTGTTGTGTTTTAGCAAAAAGACTGGTGGCATTTTGCACCTGCCCTAGAGATTTGTGGAACTTTGAACTTGAGAGATGATTTAGGGTATGTGGCAGAAGAAATTTCTAAGAGGCAAAGTATTCGAGGGGTGACTTGGTTGCTGCTAAAGACATTCAGTTTTATATAGGAAGCAGAGCACAAAAATTCAGAAAATTTGCAGCCTGACAATTTGATAGAAAAGAAAATCCCATTTTCTGGGGAGAAATTCAAACTAGCTGCAGAAATTTACATAAGTAATGAGGAGCTGAATGGGAATTCCCTAGACAATCAGAAAATATCTCCAGGGACGATATGTCAGAGGCCTTCACATCAGCCTGTCTTATCACAGGCCCAGAGGCATAGGAGGAAATAATGGTTTTGTGGGCCAGGCCCAGGGTCCCCATGCAGTATGCAGCCTAGAGGTTTGGTTCCCTGCCTCTCAGTCACTCCAGATGTGGCTAAAAGGGACAAATGTAGAGCTTTGGGTGTGGCTTCAGAGAGTGCAAGCCCCAAGCCGTGGTAGCTTCCACATGGTGTTGAGCCTGAGAGTGCGTAGAAGTCAGGAATTGGAGTTTGGGAACTTCTGCCTAGATTTCAGAAGATGTATGGAACCAACTGAATGCCCAGGCAGAAGTTTGCTGCAGGGGTGGGGCCCTCATGTAGAAACTCTGCTAGGGCAGTGCAGAAAGAAAATGTGGGGTTGGTGCCCCCACACAGAGTCCCTTCTGGGGTACCACCTAGTGGAATTGTGAGAAGAGGGCCACTCTCCTCCAGACCCTAGAATGACAGATGTACTGACAGCTTGAACCGCACATCTGGAAAAGCTGCAGACACTCAATGCCAGCCTGTGAAAATAGATGGGAGGGAGGCAGTACCCTTCAAAGCCACAGAGGCAGAGCTGACCAAGACCATGGGAACCTACCTCTTGCATCAGCTTGACCTGGTAATGAAACTCGGAGTCAAAGGAGATCATTTTGGAGCTTTAAGATTTAACTGCTGCACTAAATTTTTGGACTTGCATGGGGCCTGTGTAGCCCCTTTGTTACAGCCAATTTCTCCCATTTGGAATGTGTGTGTTTATCCACTGCCTGTACCCCTATTGTATCTAGAAAGTAACTGACTTTCTTTTGATTTTACAGGCTCATAGTTGGAAGGGACTTACCTTGTCTCAGATGAGACTTTGGACTGTGGACTTTTGAGTTAATGCTGAAATGAGTTAAGACTTTGGGGGACTATTGAGAAGGCATGATTGGTTTTGAAATCTGAGGACATGAGATTTGTCAGGAGCCACGAGTGGAATGATATGATTTGGCTGTGTCCCCACCCAAATCTCATCTTGAATTGTACTCCCATAATTCCCCAGTGGTGTGGGCGGCACTCAGTGGGAGATAATTGAATCATGGTGCTGGGTCTTTTCTGTGCTGTTATCATGATAGTGAATGATTCTCATGAGTTCTGATGGTTTTATAAACTGGAGTTTCCACGCACAAGCTCTCTTCTCTTGTCTGCAGCCATGTGAGACATGTCTTTCACCTTCCACCATAATTGTGAAGCCTCCCCAACCACATGCAACTACAAGTCCATTGCACCTCTTTCTTTTGTAAATTGCCTAGTCTCGGGTATGTCTTTATCAGCAGCTTGAAAATGGTCTAATACATGGGTCGAACTCTGAGATTTTAGTCTCTTTTAATTTGTGAGTGGGAAAGAACTTCATTGACAGTCTTTAAGAAGTAGACTTAAATTGTAGGAGAATACAAATAGCTTTGCCTTCTCGTAAAATGAAACACACACACAAACACACAGACAAAATTTTTCTATATCAATAGAAACAAAAAACCAAGTCTTTCAATAAAGTTTAATGAATAGGAGATTAAGATCTTTAGTTATGTATACCTATCTCAAGTCAATTTCAAAAAAAAAATAAGTCTCTATTTTGTATAGAAGAAATCTTCCAATTACATTAGCACTAGTTTAAAAGATTCCACACTAGCGCATGTATTTTACCACAACTGGTTCTTAGCAGACATAACTGATAAAGAACCATGAATTTTTGTGACCTCAGTGTGCCAAACTCTTTCTGGACCTAACTGTAGACACAATCTTGACCAATCAACAATGGTACTTGCTTTAACCAGGTGGATACAGGCCTATGGACTCATTCTCACATAGTTAGAATATTTTCTTTTTGTTCTTGATGAGTCACTTCCTTTCTTTTTAGCATATACAAGCCCTTTAGCTTTTTTCCTAGCAATCTGGTCAGTGAATTTCTTCACTGTTACATGTTCCCTTGTCTGGAGAGAGGAAAGTCCTTTTATCTTTGTATTTCAATCTGAATGAGCAAAAACCAGCATATGTTTCAAGAAAACGTTAAATACCAATGACATACAAATTTAGTTAAACTACACACTTACTAATAATGAAGTAAATAAAAATAAAATAAGAATAATATTGTATTCACTTAAGTATTTGTTATTATATGGGGGATGAAAGTATATGGAAGTGAATAAAAAACATAAAGTAACTGTCTTTAAGTCTTTGATTGTATTTTTAAACACTGAAAAACAATAAAAATCTAAAGAATGGTAAAATAGGTGCTATCATATACAACTTCATATATACATTGATGCAACAATTTTGAAAAGTAGTTTGGTAGGATACAACAATAGCTATAACGTGTGTATTAAACAATTTCACCACTTGAGCTTCTATCTTGAGAAACTTTATATTAAAAATTATTTGCCAAATTTTTGTATACTTATAATGATGAGTTAGAAATAATCAAAAGAGGGCTGGGCGCGGTGGCTCAAGCCTGTAATCCCAGCACTTTGGGAGGCCGAGACGGGCGGATCACAAGATCAGGAGATCGAGATCATCCTGGCTAACACTGTGAAAACCCGTCTCTACTAAAAAATACAAAAAAAAAAAAAAAAAACTAGCCGGGCGAGGTGGCGGGCGCCTGTAGTCCCAGCTACTCCGGAGGCTGAGGCAGGAGAATGGCGTGAACCCGGGAGGCGGAGCTTGCAGTGAGCTGAGATCCGGCCACTGCACTCCAGCCCCGGCGACAGAGTAAGACTCCGCCTCAAAAAAAAAAAAAAAAAAAAAAAATAATCAAAAGATTACAGTGAAGGAACTACAAAGTAAATTATGCCAAATCTGTGTAAAATATATTATGAAATACCATAAAAGATGCTTATGTAATATCTACCAAAATATAATAAATGACTCAAAGTAAATGACACTTATAAGAAAACAGAATTAAAAGTTGTATAATAATATAATCTTGTTCATGTAAAATACACTGAGAAAAAAGTGAATGTTAATAAATAATAATATTTAAAATTATTTGTCTTTAGGTGATCCTTTTCTTTATATTTTTCTATATCACACGTATTTTCCAAAATAAGAACATTTTCCTTTCTAAAATTTTTTCAACTTTACTTTGCTGCTTCTATGTCATTTTGTTTTGACAGTGAAATGTTAGGTTATCAGGAATTAGAAAGATTTTGAAGTAATTTATTTTACTTTTTTTTCTTTTTAGAAATTCTGTGGAGTAACAAGTTGCTCTCACACTGGGTTTTTAAAATATATGTTTATATTTGAAATACACACACACAACTAAGTTAGATTAATCCACCTTTACTAATAGAAAACTATAATGTAGTGCCTTAAAAGGAGAAGGAATTCTGTTTCTCATGGTTCAATGTGAATGAGTGCAGTATTCAAAGACATGAAGTCAGAGGCCAGTATTCAAGTTCTGTATCACTGAACTTTCTGTGGACGGCCACCAGTCAAAGACCAGCAAGAGCACACCTAAATTAGGATTATCAGCTTGCTTCAGCTAAGGAGAAAGTTCTTCATTAGAGCCATCTAACTGCTTGGAATCAGTTCAATAAGTGGTTATCTCAGGAAACTTTTATCAGGAGTCAGAAGAAATGAAGCTAATCTGGGCATGTGTTTGCTCAGAAGAAAAAAATGTTACCATCTTGGATTAGCTTTGTGGTCTTTTTGCATAATAATTACAATATTACCAAAATGAGAGAGAAAAAGTAAAATATCTATAGCATTGCTGACATCTACTGTATGTAATTTGTTGTATTTTTTATTATGCATAATAAATAAATGTTATTCAGGCTTTTCTCAATATGACATGCTTACATTTCAGCTAAGAAAATGGTAAATTGTATTCTATAGGACATATAACTTGTAGAAAAATCATTAATTTAAAAAGAGCCATAGTCAGGCACTGTGGCTTATACCTATAATCCTAGCTATTTGGGCTACCTAGATGGGAGCATCCCTTGAGTCCAGTAGTTCCAGGCTGCAGTGAGCTATGATCCTGCCACTACACTACAGCCTGGTAAACAGAGGGAGTTCCCCATCTCTTGGGAAAAAAAGTGGCATCAATACTCTAAGTATAAATTATTATTATTTGTCTAAGTTTTGCCAATGCACTTTACTATATAATATTAAATATTGATTAAACTTACATATAGTATACAATTAGCTATTTCTTTCCTAAATATAAGAAATCTTCTTATGTTTTTATGTTTCTAAGAAGAGGGAAACTAACCTGAATCTTAAACACATTTCATGTGTCATACATTTCCTATATTACTCTTATAAGACAAAGACGATATCAGATAAAGAAAATCTTGACAATTACGTAGCCATAAACTTTTAAACAAGAGCCAGATAGATACTGGATGAATATTCTCCTTTGGATATTAAAAAAATACTGAAGATCTAGTCATTTTGGGCAGCTGCATTCCATACTTAGGGAAAGTTATACCCTATTTTTTTTCAAAAAAAGTTAAATATTATTAATATATGGAAAGAAAATGAGATACGTTATGCATGTTCCTAGTATATCCCACACTAATAAATGCATTTTTACAAAACTTTATAATATAATAGATATGTAATAATATATTTATATAATGTGATTATTTTCTAAAAGCAGTAAAACAAAAAAAGTTCAAAGTCTATGTATATATATTATATATATTATCTATAAATATATATAAATGTTTATGTATGAGTCTTGTTTGTGTATATCCCCAAAGTGTTTTTAACTAATACCTGTACTTCCTTGTGAGAAGCACCCTGTATCTACATCATTTTTATTTTTCTATATTAAAACTATGTTTTATACTCCATTGTATTTTATGGAACTGCTTCATCTCAGCATTTTTTTTCTTTCTCCTCGTATTTTACCTTAAGTTCTTTTTTAACAGTAGAGTTGATATTACCAATCGATAACTTAAGGTTTTCATAAAAGACACTCTCTTAATACCCAGGGACTCATTGCTCTGGTATCACAAAAACAACATCCACACACACACACACACACACACACACACACACATCCACTCACTGAGTCAGTGTAACTAGTCATTTCCTATATTATTCTTTATTTTTCAAAGTCATCACCATAAGTTTCTGACAGTACTGTAAAACTGTTTTAAAAGTTCAGTTAGAAGTAAAAATCTACAAAGTTGAAATAGTGCATGAAAGAGGCTAATGCAGGGAAAGTTCCAACTCTTACATTGTTCCACTTTTCCACATGTAACAGTGTATACATTTCCCTAAATATGGAATGCAGCTGCCCAAAATGACTAGATCTTCAGTATTTTTTAATATCCAAAACATTTACAAATGTTCAAAGTCTATTTATAGGTATTATATGTAAATTATATATAATATATAATATGGAAATTATAAATTATATATCGTGTATATATAATATATACAATTTACATATTATATATACTTTATATATATTTATATATTATATATAAATAATATATACAAATTATATCTATTTATTAAATTATATCTATTTACTAAATTATATATAATTAAAAATATATAAATAATTTGTAATATATAAATTATATATATTAATATTATGCTTTGTAAATTTTTTCTTCTAATTGAACTTTTAAAACACTTTTAAAGTACTGTCAGAAACTTATGGTGATGACTTTGAAAAATAAAGAATAATATAGGAAATGACTAGTTACACTGCCTCGGTGAGTGGATGTGTGTGTGTGTGTGTGTGTGTGTGTGTGTGGAATATTGTTTTTGTGATACCAGAGCAATGAGCCCCTGGGTATTAAGAGAGTGTCTTTTATGAAAACCTTAAGTTATCGATTGGTAATATCAACTCTACTGTTAAAAAGGAACTTAAGGTAAAATATGAGGAGAAAGAAAAAATGCTGAGATGAAACAGGTCCGTAAAATACAATGGAGTATAAAACATAGTTTTAATATAGAAAAATAAAAATGATGTAGATACAGGGTGGTTCTCACAAGGAAGTGTAGGTATTAGTTAAAAATACTTTGGAGATATACACAAACAAGACTGATATATAATCATGGAAAGTACTTGCAATATTCAAATGATCTTACACAATGTATACAATATACATACAAATACAACATTTATTTGAAATGCACAGGTTGGATTTAATAGATGTAACACAATATTAGATAAATCCCCATTTAAAACCAGTCATCTTTAAAATCAGCTAGATAAGTGTAAAATTTTTTAATATTTTAAAAAGCTATGATTAACTTTATCTTAATTTAGAATTATTTTTAAACAAATGTAGTAATGCTATTTGTCAAAAGTGCAAATGACTCGACAGAAGTCTACATGTTAATAACATGAGCATTCTTAGTAAGCCAAATAGTCAAGAGAGGTGATACGATTTTCCCTACACTATTAAAAAATTATGTCAAGAAAATAAATAGCTCTAATAAAAATATTCTGTCAAATGGCTATACTTTTATAAAATCACACCAAAACATTGGATTTACTTCCTGATTTCTTTTAGCAGATAAATGCTACTCAGGTGAAAGAAGGCAATACCCCCACCTCCTCTGGGGATGAGGGGTGAAAGGAATTTTTTGGAAATGTGTGAATTTTGGAGTTTATAATAATGACTGCAAAAGGGGAACAGAATTTCAACCATGGAAGTCAAGAAAGCAAACTGTGTTCCATGACCCAGAAAATTTCTTCACAGCATAGATGAATCATGCAACCAAAATGCCAATAGTGGCTTTGTTGATAACAAGTAAAATGAGCAAACAGAACTGCTAACTTTGTACTCAATTTGGATCACTGACAACGTCATGATTAATCAAGTGAAATGTATCTTATATGGCTCACGCCTATAATCCCAGCACTATGGGAGGCCGAGGCGGGTGGATCACTTGAGGTCAGGAGTTTGAGACCAGCCTGACCAACATGGAGAAACCCTGTCTCTACTAAAAATACAAAATTAGCCGGGCCTGGTGGCACATGCCTGTAACACCAGCTACTTGGGAGGCTGAGGCAGGAGAATAGCCTGAACCCAGGAGGCAGAGGTTGCGGTGAGCCGAGACAGCACCATTGCACTCCAGCCTGGGCAATGAGAGCAAAACTCCATCTCAAAAAAGAAAAAAATAAATAAAAATAAATAATTAACGCAAAATAAGATATAATACCTTAGATTTCAGAAAATCTACATGATTCTGTATTATAATGCAGAAAAAATATATATTGTGATACAATTGTATTATAATTCTCTATTATTGTAAAATAGAATTACCAAGGGAAAGAAGGGCATCTTGCCTTTCTGTACGTAACTCCATATTTTTTTAAAAAATTATCAATACAATCCATGTTTTAAAGCTTTTTCGATTCTGGTAAAATGCACATATCTGAAAATATACTATTTAAAGTGTACAATTCAGTGGCAGTGAGCTAAGAACCTTACTCCAGGCTAAATCCCTCCCTGTGATTTTTTTAGGCACAAGTATAGGCAAATAGGAAGGGTTTACCTGGCAGGCCTCAAGGAGAAAGGCTGCCCTCTCCACGCCAGACTTGGTGCATGCACAACACACTGCCGTCTCTGAAGAAAGCTGTACTCCTCGAGGGCTCAGGCTCCACAGGCCAGCCACGTACTCAGGCATAGCTGTAATTCTAAGCCAGGTGCCACCATTCAGAGACCTCTTTATGGTCTTTATTGGACAAAAGCCTTTCTCTACTAAGATCTCACTATGGGGTGCAGGAGATTTAAAGACAATGTTCCCCACTCTGACTGGGGACTCAGCAATTTATCGTTCTTAGCCCTTCCCCCTCCCACTTCCTCTGGCCTCTAGTCCATAAAGCAGCTGGGGCCTTTTGTTTACATTCCCTTGGCAGTGAAATGACCCCCAAGCCTGTGCTGATCCACCTAACCCTTTTATGACACCGTTACATGTGGAAAAATGGAACGGTGTAGGAACTGGAACTTTCCCTGGGTTAGCCTCTTCCGTGCACTATTTCAGGAAAGGATTAACAGACCTGGCTGTTAATTTCATTTTGACTTATCTAAATGGACAACTTTGACACATGACATGTCAGGTCTCTCAGGTACTGACCACAGGTTCTTAGACCCTCAATGTGTTAGAAATAAATGTGAGGCAAAAAGAGTTTTGCCCAACAAGGCTTTACTGGAGTTGATGTCTGGGCATAATGGAGGCAGCACAAGACAGACGATTCTCTGGCTGACTCCCAAAAAGAGTGTGGAGAGTAATTTTGAAGAGGTTAAAGCAAGAAAGGAGTGACGTTTAAGCATAGAGAGGCAGGGAGTGACTGGTACCTGCCCAGTTTGGTGACATGCTTCTTCAGGCATTGCATGTCTCATTAGCATGTGAAATCTCCACCCCGGGGGTGATCGTTGGTATTATAATGAAGCTAAGGTAAAAGTTGATCTTCTGGTCTTGTGCCTATGGGGAAGATAGCCTATGGGGAAGATAGGGCTAATTCTCTTAAGTAAATTTTATGTTGGGAGCTGTTTATTTTAGCTTCCTCAAAGTCTAGCAATCAGTGGGTATGTCACCTTAGGCAAGATTTAAGTTGTGAGCATCAGATGGTCACGGGCGCCCTGCTCCCCACCAATTGTAGTAGATACCCTTAGTGGGGTGCGAGATGGTGGGGATGAGTCTTGTCTCTACTCTGTCTCACCCCCAGCTGAGCTCCTGACATTGGTACATTCACAATTTTGTGCAACCATCACATTGTCTAGTTCTAGAACATTTTCATCACCCGAAAGAGAGATGATAGTGGAACAAATATTTCTCAACAGGTGGACAAGTGGGAGGGGTGGTCATCAGAAACTTCTAGCATTATATAACACACTTATTTTCAATTCAATGGGTTGAATTCTTTAAAAGCTTTCATTAAGGGACACTAAAATATTGAGAGCTATGAATGGAAATGAATTAAGGTCTTAGACTATAGCTGTGTTCAAGCATTTAAAGAAATATCTATCATTTAATTATCATTTATTCAAATCCAAAGGATAGGTTAAGAAGTGATGATTAGAAATTTCAAATTAATATAAATAAACAGAATTTGAGAATTTTTAAAGCTTCTAATATTTAAAAAAATATTTTAACAATGGAAAATAAACTTTTTCAATTAGAATTGTATGAAACTTTCTAAACGATGGAAAGTTGAATTAGTTGATACCAATTTTCATTTCTATAGGTAACTATTGCTGAGTTAATTTGCTTATCAAAATAGAGAATTCCAGAGGTAAAAATTGAAAACAATATCACTAAGATCAAAACTATTTTAGCATATTCCAAAATATTTTCATTTCAATGTTTTCTATCTGAATCCATTCTTCTGTAACTCAATTAGTCTGTGTCTTGACAGTAAACATAAATAGCAACTATGTCAAAGAGACAGAATTTAATACATAAGTGAGTTACACAGATGAGATTGAAAAATCTGAAATAGTAAGAAAGGGGTGATGAAATAATTCAAAGATTAATAACTGTAGGAAGCAGCTACCATTTGTACAGCTGAGGAAACAATAAAGGAATAGATGATGTCACTAGAATAAAAGAAAGAGATGGTGTTACTAGAACAAAAAGGCTCAGATTTTGTTGATTTATATTATTCCAGCCTGCAGAATATGTGTGGGAATCAATTCTAAGGATGTCTTTTGAAAGAGTACAGAATGTACCATTGAATGGGGCCAAATGTGTTGATATAGCTGCACTTCTCCGAGACTCTGCATTTAATATTGTTAAATCTGCTCTAATAATTTGCTAGCTTTGCTGACTGAAATCTGGGCTTAATGGTTGCCAACATCCCGTGAGGCTGAAATATCAGAAATTCTCTAACATAATGTAGAGGGAAAAAATCCAAAAGCTTAGGAAAATAGGAGTGTTGGAATAGATGTATCATGTGCCATCTGCTTCCCCATTATATAGTATAAGAGGCCTGAAAGGATATCCCCTTCCTGAAGGCAGTGATAATACGTGACCAGAATGGAGAGAGACACATCATTAAAATGCACTGTGGCAGCAGTCCTCTGTAGGCTGGGGAAGATGATGGAAATGAATCATTCACTGAGATGGGCTTTCTTTTTACAGTGATGATGAAGGATCCCAGAAGGGTGCAAGCCCAACAAAATATTTATATGTTAAAGCAGAAAGAAGGGGAATACGTTCTATAATAAACAGCAGAAACAAAGACATAACAGGAGTTCTGTGACTCCCATGGATCTTTGACAGATGCTAATTAATCCTAAGTTTGAGTAGAATGGCAGTCAATTAAAGTATTACTTAATTTTTGCAACACAAACTCTGGATTTGGTGGACAGAAACCTTATTTATTGAAGCACTTGTCAGAGTCCCTTCAAAAATATAAATTATAGATCTTCCTCCAGTCTTTCTGTAAAAGGACTTTCAGTCTTTTCTATGTTTACTGTGTATCACGGAAAGGGAAAATTTGGTAGATTTCCAGTCACTGATTCTGGTTTTGTGGCAGGTCGTGTCTCACTAACGCAGGCTTCCATAACAACTGTTTCAGTACTGAGTGGTTAAGTGAAATATTAAAGACTGAAAGAGGCAGTGTTCTTATACAAAGGCTGGAATGTAACAAAAGCCCACCAAGAGTTTTGCCTAGGCCTTTCCTGGGCCTTAAAACCTGACAAAATAACGAAGGAATTCTTAACAGAACCTGTTTGGGATTAAACAACTTTTATTAGGGATCTGAAGAAAATCCCCAGGTCTCCACAAACAAGTTTATCGGGGGTATGAAGGAATTCCCCAAACCTCCCTGATTTAGCAGGAGACAAGATAAGGGTAATCACCTCAGCACCTGGACCCATTTAGATTAAGTAAGTTTACTGAGACTCCAGAGGACAGTCTTGAGGACTCAGATCTTAGTTATAGATTAAAAGAAGTTAATGACTTTTGTCTTTAGATGAACGCACACTTACACGTAGACATATAGCTTAGAAGGTAGATAAGCTCTGGAAGACTTTGTAATTTTGAGTTGGTCTGGTGATATTTTCCAGATCTTTTCCAACCAGTTACAGAAATAAAAACTCTCTTCCTTCCCAGTTCATCTTCATCTCGTTATTGGGCCGTGAGAGCATCAGTAACCAAAAATGGCATTAACGATCATTGGCCAAACTGGGGATTATGAAAGTCAGTCCAAATAAGTAGTCTTGATTCAAGTTCTTCTTCAATCAAGTTTATCTACATAAATATCTTATAGTGTGGACTTAGTTTCTAATAATAAAATTATATTCAGTAACTGACAGAATACCCACCTTCAGTTCTCTAACTGGCGAGGTGAATTATTATCGTAAGAATAACCACGTGCAAGTCCATGAAAATGTCTGTCCCTATTTGTTTGTAATCCAAGAGCAATACTGCTTCCCTGTGAGTCTTGCAGAGATTAGTGTCACTATAAAAGACCTCAAAGATACAGAGCTAGTAGTTCTTATCACAGTGTTATATAAATAACTCCTTTGTCCATGCTATACGTGAAAAGATCTTGAGAAATTATTATGAATTAACATGAACTTCATTGGGGAAGACATAAATTGCAGCTGCTTTTCCAGCTGTGGTAAATTAAGGAAACAAGTCCTTATATTCTCTAACACATGTCATTCAGTTATTGATTTAGCAGATGATTTTTTCTATACCAGGAGTGCCATGGGATGAAATGTGTCCTCCTGAAATTCCTGTGTTGAAGTACTGACCCACAATACCTCAGAATGTGATCTTCTTTGTAAATAGGATCATTGAAGATGTGATGAGTTAACATGAGCTCATACAGGAGTTTGGTGGAATATAATTGAAATCCTTTATAAAAGGGGAAATTTGGACACAGATATACACACAGGGAGAACGCCATGTGAAGACTGGAGATATCCTGCCATGAACCAAGGAACTATTAGAAGCCTGAAACAGGCATTTTCCTAGTGCTTTCAGGGGGAACATGGCCCTACCAACACACCTTAAACTCGGAGTTCTATGGAAAACTAACACAAAGGGTCAGAGACGTTTTATTTTGTTGCTGTTGTTTTTGTTTTTCTGGAAAGGGACATCTAGTAAATATTTTAGGCTTTCTAGACCATTTCATCTCTAACAAAAATACTTAGCTTTTGTATAGCACAAAACTGTGTCAGGAAAATGGGGTCTGGAGGGTGGGAACATAAAGTCAATTTACACTTCAGCTATAACAGGAAATATCCTCTCCATAGGTCATGTGTCGTAAAAGACTTTGTAACTTTACTTGTTTCTCTCCATTTACACAGGGTGTACCTGAAGTAACCAATGGAATCCTCTAGGGGGTATTTAAAGTCTCAAAAAATTCTGTAATGGGGCCTTCGAGCCCCTGTGCTCGGCCTGCTCTCACACTGTGGAGTGTACTTTATTTTCGATAAATCCCTTAGTCCCTTCCATGATTTGTCTGTAAGTTTTGTCCAATTCTTTGTTCGAGGCACCAAGAACCTGGACACCCTCCACCGTTAATAAAATCAGCCAGAGGCAGTATGTAAAGAAATGAATATGATAGGATTCCAATAAAATTTAAAAGCAAACACATAAGCAAAAAGACAGTGGGATGAATGTGGTCCTTCTGGTTGCTCTGGTTTGCAGATCCTTATTTCAGACCAGTTGGCAGTGCAGTGCCAGCAACATGTTTGTTCTCACCTTGCAGCAACAAATGTGTATCTTCATAGTTTTGCCTCAGAGTCATGCCAACCTTTCTGCCTTCTACCACATTTTAGTCAGTCTAGATCTTGATCATCTTGGCATCCCATGGAATAACATGCTGACCCATTACATTTCTGATATCATATTAATTGGATCTAATGTGCAAAGGTTGCAACTACCTGAGACCCTTTAGTGTGTTAGAGAGTGAGGAATAAAACCTGTTCCCACTACCAAATACTTTGGCAGTCAGGGTCCATTGAAGACTATTGAACCCACACTAACTATTTAAACAAAAAGAATTTCAAACAGGGAATTAGTTATATATGTAACAAAATTGGAAGTAAAAAAAGGTGATATTCAGATACCAAAGATAATGCTTGCAGGAAGCAGTTCCCATATCTAGGCTGAGGGGAATATAAAAACGTGGTTTACAGTAATATAAACCTGTCTTCATTGATTTGGGCTGCTATAACAAATATGATAAACTGGATAGCTTGTAAAGATAGAAATTGATTTCTCACAATTCTGGTGCCTGGGAAGTGAAAGATTAAGGTGCTAGCAGTTTGGTGTCTGGTGAGGGACACCGGAAGTTGCCATGTTGCTGCCTCCTCACTTGGCAGAATTGCCAAGAAAGCTCTTCAGGCTTCTTTTATAAGTGCACTAATCCCACTCATGAAGGTTCTCTACTCTCATGATCTAATCACCTCCCAAAGCTCGTACCTCCTAACACCATCCCATTAGGGATTAGGTTTCAACATATGAATTATGAGGGGACACAAGCATTCAGACCATAGCATGATTGATTTCAGGAACTGATCATTATGCTATGTGATCAGATGTCTGAGGGGCATACCACATAGCTAGGGTTCAGACCTCTGGAAAACCACAGAACCATTGGTGCTTAGACCTAAGTTCTGGAACTCAGAAGTTCAAAACAACGTGGTTGGCTGGTGTAAGTACCCCTGAGGGACATGGAATGGCTGTTGCTAGCAACGATAAAGGAAGCTGAAATCTGTGCTCTACAATTGGTATAATACTGACTTAGACTAGAGAACAGAAGATTTTTCTCTTCCCCAAACTCAAATTATAATTTGATTATAATTAATATAATTTTACAAGTAGAATACCCCAAAGAAATAAATATTGTGAATGTAGTATTTTGGCAAGAACGTTATTTGTCTATCTCTCCTTATTTTTTTTTTTTTTTTGGCGGAGTCTCGCTCTGTCGCCCGGACTGGAGTGCAGTGGCCAGATCTCAGCTCACTGCAAGCTCCGCCTCCCGGGTTTACGCCATTCTCCTGCCTCAGCCTCCCGAGTAGCTGGGACTACAGGCGCCCGCCACCTCGCCCGGCTAGTTTTTTTTGTATTTTTAGTAGAGACGGGGTTTCACCGTGTTAGCCAGGATGGTCTCGATCTCCTGACCTGGTGATCCGCCCGTCTCGGCCTCCCAAAGTGCAGGGATTACAGGCTTGAGCCACCGCGCGGTCTCTCTCTCCTTATATATGTCTTCAACTGCCAGATTCATAGAAGAAGGCAACTGGCAATGCGTTGCAAATTCAGCCCCAAAAACACAGAAAGCCTCTAAAAGAAGGGCCTTAAGGCCAATAGAATATTGCTAAAGAATAAGCAACAAATACAATGAATTGATCTTTTAGATATTTTAACTCAATTTCTAATTTTTATGTAAATGACAGTTTTCTGGAACTAGAGAAAATATACCTCTTGATTACATTCTGGGTATGTATAATTTCCAGGGGACAGAGTAGAACTGTAGAGGACAAATACTAAATATGTATGTTTTTGTAGCTTGACAAAACACAAAAAAGGGAATAATGTTCAGTCTGGCTTTCAGCTGTGATGGTGTAGCATGAACAAGTAGGAAAACATACTGCCAAGTGTAAAGGCATGGGAACGGTTTCTGTACTTATCAGCTTAGAACACACATATTAAAGAGATTTTCTATTAAATGTCATTGTGCTTGAGAAAAATGCCAAAATCAGTTTTGTAGAGTAATGCAACTCACTGTGTTATCCAACCTCAGAGTGTAACTAAAATGACCCAACCAATGTTCAAAAAGGAAATAAAAATTTATCTATGTTGAGGAAACCATCCACAAATTTATAGTTTCTACAAAATTATATCCTAAATATGTTCAGTATAATTATAAAATAACATCCAAAAATTGTACCGTCAGTTAAAAGTAATACTAACAATATCGAAAGCAAATCAGAATGGATAACATGCAATTTAAGAGACAGAGCGATGTGTAGAAATTTTAAAAAGGTGTATTTATTACCAACAGAAACCTAATTATATATAATAAATGTAAATAAAATTAATATAATCAAAAATTATTTTACTAGTAGAACACCCAAAAGAAATAAACATTGTGAATGTAATGTTTTGGCAAGAATGTTATTTACCTAGCTCTCCTTATATATGTTCCAAAATATTGATTATAAACATACACTAAGTTTTGTCAATTCATGCATTTATATTTTAAATTTGAGATATGGGTTTTTCAACGTGGATTCATGAAACAATTAAACAGACAATATTGAACTCATATTAATAAATGAAAACTATATGCATTTTATTATAGACCTAAGTAAATGGTAAATATATAGTGTACTGTGCATAATAACATATCTAAAGAGTTAAACTTTTGAATGTCCTAATGATATGAAATTTCATGTGCCAGTTTGAATTAGAAATTAGTTTTACTTCTATTCCTGACTTCTTTTTTATTTGTGCATCATGTAACTCTTTGGATTCTTCTCAGTGTCCCACCGTCTTATTTTACCACATTCTTTTTTATTGTGATGGCATTTTCTGATTCTTGGCCCATGTTACTTTTCTTAAATGTGCACTTATGTTCCACCTTAATACATTGTTTTATCAATGGTCCTTTCTTAAAAAGCCTTGTTTCCCTTCAGGTTTTCTGCATATAGGACTGGTTGTTGCTTTTGCTTCTGCAACCTGCTTCTGTATACTATGACCCTGCTGTCTTCTAGCTGTATCTCTGCTGTCTCTGGAGTTGCAGATAGGAGCACCTGGGCACTTTTCTATTGGGAAGTCACAATCTGATTGAAATAAGATCTGAACCTCAATTTCATAGAGGACACAGAGAAAATACGCGTAAAGGAGATAGAGAAAAAGGGGGCAGCATGGACACCATCAAGGGCAAGGAGAAAACTTGAAGAACATGTTTCTATAGATGTGAATAATATTAATTATAAAGGAATTGTATGATTGACCAAGACAAAACTTCCAAATAACATTTCTTTAGAATAAATTTAGGGCTTCACAGACAAATACTTTGAGTGTAACACATTAACTTGGAGTGGTAAATTCTTGCTCATTTGCCAAAATGAATCAATATGTAGAAGTCAGTTTTCTTGCCAGTGGTCAGGATCTGGTCTGCAGACACCTTTAGTGTGTCAAAAATAGCATTAAAATATGAGTATCACTGAAAATGTTAAAGTAAATTACAAAGTAATCTACATTTCCACTACTTTATTTACAATATGTTTACCTTCAATTTATAGAGTAATTGACTAGTAATCAGTTACCCAAATAACAGTTAATTTTCTCCCACAAAAAGGTTCATAGTGAAGATATTGTTGCTATTGATTTAGCTACTCAACAGTATTGATTCCAGTGTCCCAGGATGGATATTGAAGCTCCAAAGATCACATATTCTTTAGGTAAGGAAGGGGAACACAGAAGATACTAGTCACATTGATCATCTTTTATGAAGAGAACAAAAGTGTTGTCATAGTCCTAAAACCCACTACAGCTGATTTACTTTTTGATTCACAATTGATTCACATAGACATTCTTAGCTGAAAGGAAGACCAGAAATAACCACTAGAGTTAGATACTTGCTGTCTTTCCAGAATACTTTTTTTTTAATTCAAAAAGAAAAAGAGAACAGATTTGGAGTAGGTAGCACACAATGTCAAACATACCGACATACATACTTTGTATGTACCACATACAAAGATAAGAAGAACTGGAAACATAGGACCCCGTTTCTACATGGCATCAATTGGCTGTAATTGGAAGCATATTCTTTCCACCGGATGTCCCATTATTTTTTTTTTCTTTTTTCTTTTCTTTTTTTTTTTTTTTGAGACAGAGTCCCCCTCTGTCACCCAGGCTAGAGTGCAGTGGTGAGATCTCGGCTCACTGCAAGCTCTGCCTCCTGGGTTCACGCCATCCTCCTGCCTCAGCCTCCCAAGTAGCTGGGACTACAGGTGCCTGCCACCTCGCCCGGCTAGTTTTTTTTTTTTTTTTTTTTTTTTTTTTTTTTAGTACAGACAGGATTTCACCATGTTAGCCAGGATGGTCTGGATCTCCTGACCTCGTGATCCACCCGCCTCGGCCTCCCAAAGTGCTGGGATTACAGACATGAGCTGGATGTTCCATTAATTTTATTGCTTGTGAGTCTCCTTTAGGAATTTCTGATTATGATTCACGTATTTCTGTATATATTAGTCTGTTTTCACATTGCTATAAAGAAATACTCAAGACTGGGTAATTAATAAAGAAAAGAAATTTAATTGACTCACAGTTCCACGTGGCTGGAGAGGCCTCAGGAAACTTATAGTCATGGCAGAAAGGAAAGCAATGACCTTCTTCACATGGCAGCAAGAGAGAGAAGTGCAAACAGGGGAAATGCCAGATGCTTATAAAACCATCAGATCTCATGAGAACTCACTCACTATCATGAGGGCAGCATAGGAAAAATCAACCCTATGATCCAATCACCTCCCATCAAATCTCTCCTTAGACATGTAGGGATTATGGGGATTACAATTCAAGATGAGAGATTTGGATGGGGAAACAGTCAAACCATATCCCTGTAGTAAGAAAGGACTTGACTATTTATCTTAGAGCATATAATGGCTCTATTTAATGAATAGCCATTCTTTAGGGTGGACAGCTTCTCTATTTTTTCAGTCTCCCTTTACACTTTGCTTAATTTCCCTGTTTTTCTCAGATTTTTTTCTTCTTGTTACTCTTTTTTGCTTCTACCTCCTTTCTCTACTTTTTCTCTCCTCCAAATTCTGCTTTTTGGTTGTGATGAGATCCATTTAATAACACATTTTTGTTTGTTTGTTTCCAATCCCCTGCATTACCTTTTCATTGAAATATTCTCTCTTCTCTTCCCTTCTCTCATACCACATTTTGTGCCCCCAACTCATTTCATTTTGTTTCCCTCTCACCTTCCATTGTGCTCCTTCTGTTTACATGTTATATTTCCCTGTTTTCCTCATTGTTTTTTACAGCTCAATTGTTTTCTTCTTTGTAGCTGATTGTTTTCCTCCACTATTTCAAGGTCATAGGCCTGAGTTTCTCATAATTGTCTCTATTAAATTCCTGCTTTTACTTCTAGCAGAAATTCATGTAAATTTGAGTGTGATGTGAGATTTTCAAATAATTAAACAAATTCTTTTATTAGTGGAAAATTAACCAAATTATTCCTAATTATGTAAGCATCCAATACACATAAAACTGAGTTTGAACACTTCCTTAAGGAAAAAGAATATGATCTCATCAGTTTCAGTAGGGTTATATAAAGTACTTTGCATCAAGTGCCAGACTTCCTTATGTCATAGAAAAAGTCTTAAGAAAGTAAGCTGAGAACTATAATGGCAAGATAAACAAAGAAACTGAGAGAGGACATAAATGGACGGTAGAATGATTAATGCTGTATCTACACAGTACAGGTGTTTGGTACTTAAGCAAGTGGTTAGAAAACAAATTGAACATTTATTCTTCCTGACAAAGGGATTAAGAAATGTGGTTGATTATACCTTTATAAATGAAGATGTGAGTAAACTGCTGTCTTGATTGATTTCTTTGGTATTTGCTAACACTGCAATTGAACATTCTGTTGGGAATTCTTTTGTTTGTGTTTGCTTCCTGAAGATGTGAATTAACTTTTAATTAATGGGATTAATAAAGACATTATAAAACAGCAGTGACTGGTCTATTAACAACTATACTGGATCTAAAATTGTTTACCTTCAATTTATAGAGTAAGTGACTAGTAATCAGTTACCCAAATAGGAGTTAATTTTCTCACACAAAAAGGTTCATAGTGAAGATATTGGATCTAACCAAATACAAAATATTTTAAAGGCAATGATGATGTTTGCATAAGACTTTCTCAACATTAAAATGGGAAAGCTTAGAGAACATTTCACTAGCACTTGATGGTAAAAATAATCTTACAGTGGAATTTAATTATGAGTCCACCACAGTCCCACCCTACTGTTTATTTGAAAGCAAAGAGCTAGATTTTTTCATTCCAATTTATTCAAACTAGATTTCATCACCTATCAAGCATTTTGAGCCCTTTCTACTTACCAGACACTGTAGGGATTCAAAGCTGAATACAACAGCAGGGGCGGTTAATATATTTGAAGATCTGACAAGGTGGTATTAAAAGCCATGATGAGGATTATAAACAAAGCAGAATGATGCTCTGAAATGAAATAATTTGAGTGGCGGGAGCTTCTCTTGGAATCATTGGTCACAGAAAGCCACACTAAAAAGTTGCTACTTAAAAATGAGAGCTGAAAGGCGACAAATGGCCAGCCACGTAGGGAATGAGCAGAAGAGCATTTGAGACAAGGGATTCCAAGCAGGTCAAATCACCTCAGGTAGAAATCACTTGGTTTGTCAATAAGCAGAAAGAATTACCAGTATCGTAGTAGCACATTGTGACCGTTGGACTTTGGCAGGTAGGTCAGTTAAGAAGTTTAGATATTGTTCTAAGTGCAGTGGGAAAAAGACTATTAATGTGGCTTTCAGTTCCATAGTTTGTAATGAAATATATATTTGTTGTGAACTTTTAGCACTTATAAAACCATTTATTACAAACAAATGCAACTATATGTTAAAGAGGGAAGTATAATAAGCCCTCATACATTTGTCACTGAGATTACACTACCCATGTTTTTGTAAGTGTTCTTACCCCTTCAAGTGATTTATCTCCACACTCAAAGGGCTAGCGCATGACATTTTCACATACCTGATATTTGGAAAGAAGTATACATGTCTTTTCTCTAACACATGCCTCTTGAGAGACTGCAATAAATGATAGACTCTGTTTTTGTAGATGTAACTGTATAAGGGGGATGTTACTGAGCAAACAATGAGCTCGTTCCTGTGCCACACAAAGAGGTCAATACAGTGGCACTGGCTTTTGAGAAAAGAAAGGTGTTGTTGTTGTTGTTGTTGTTGTTGTTGTTGTTGTTGTTTTTGAGACGGAGTCTTGCTCTGTTGCCCAGGCTGGAGTGCAGTGGCGAGATCTTGGCTCGCTGCAAGCTCCATCTCCCAGGTTCACTCCATTCTCCTGCCTCGGCCTCCCAGTAGCTGGGACTACACGCACCCACCACCACCCCCGGCCATTTTGTATTTTTAGTAGAGATGGGGTTTCACCATGTTAGCCGGGAAATTCTCGATTTCCTGACCTCGTGATCCATCCACCTCGGCCTCCCAAAGTGCTGGGATTACAGGCATTGAGCCACCGAGCCCAGCCGAGAAAAGAAAAGCTTTATTGCAAGTCAACTGGCAAGGAAATAGGAGGAAAAGTTGTCTCCCTGTGCTGGGGCCTGGGGAGCAGGTTGGATACACAAAGGTTAGCTACTGGGAAGATAGGAAGATATGATGAGGTGTGATCTGATTGGATTATGCAGACATGGAGTGACAGGTTCTTGCCTCTTAATTCCATACTGCAGCAAAACAAAACCACTTTGTTTTCATTATGAGTCTTATATGTTCTCAGGAGGAGGAGCTAAATGATGGGAACACATGGACACATAGAGGGAAATAACACACACTGGCATCTTTCAGAGGGGGGAGCGTGGGAGGAGGGAGAGGATCAGGAGAAATAACTAATGGGTACTAGGCTTAAACCTGGGTGATGAGATTCGCCCACCTCGGCCTACCAGACATCTTGGTTATTGGTCCATCTTTTCCTGATGAAGTCTGGCAGTTCCAGATAGTACTTATGAAACTTGTCAACTTTTCAATATTTATAAATTTGTAACATGTTGCGATTTCTTTTCTCATTTTAAATATTCACTTTTATACCTAAATTGTATTTCTCATATTGAGGTTTTTTTTTTCCTTACAGAGATTCTACCAAATTATGTAAGTTAATAGCCCACCAAAACCTGGATCCGCCCCAATCCCAAGCAGCATGGGAGGTAATCATGACTTGGGATGAGAGTGTCACCCAAGGAATAAATGTAACTAACACATTGTCTCTGGCTTAGGCAGCTCCTCAATATCTCTTTCAGCTGAGAATCAGGTCTATTTTCTTGGTTTTAGAAGCTCACCTACCAGGCCAGCATGAACACGGCAGGGCAGATGTGCCATCGGAGGTATTTAAACTATCAAATGCTGAGCCTTTGTGTGCACTGAGTTTGAAAGAGATTTAGTGGACTAACCTGTAGGTCAAAATCTTACAGGAAGGTGGGCCCTGGAACTTGTGTCACCAGACTGGCAATTCAGTGTCTGATCCATCCAAATGGAAGACTCCTGTTGCCATGGCAATTGACAAAGCTATTTTGCTAAAATACCTACCTCAATTACCTAAATACCTGCCTCAATTACTTAAATACCCAAAATCTCTCCATTAAAAACTCATTATTTTGGATCTTGAAAAAAAAAAAAAAAAACATGGATGATGAAATGATCTGTACAACAAACCCCTATGACACAAGTTTAGCTATGTAACAAACCTGCGTTTGAAAATCTGAACTTAAATAAAAGTTAAAAATAAAGAACAAAGTGGTTTTAAATATCTCACATTCAGAAACAAAAACTTAAAATTATTGTGGGAAGATACCTTGTTGGGATTTATTACATATTAAATTCTTCTTAACTAGCCAGTACTCATTCCTGTAGTCTTTATCAGCAAAAGACTGAGGCAAGAGAAGGCATCCGTGACCATGAACCACCAACAGAGGGTTTGAGTGTTTCCCTCCACACACACATCTTGCAAATCAAATGAAGAGTCAGGGTAGGAGGAGCATCAACCAAACATTTTAGAAATTGAGAACTTTGCTGGGGCAGACAATCTCAGAAGCAAGAGGGTTTGGAGTGACTACTTTCTACAGGTTGTCAGAGGTGTAATCAATGAAAATGTCCTTCTGTAGCAAACTCCTCCATCTCACCACAGGCTCCCTGAAATACTTACGCCTTTGCACCACCAGAGTGCCAGTGTATAGATGCCATTCGTAGCAGCCGGTTGCTGTGAAATCAGGAAACATAGTTAACCAAGAGCAATTAATGATATTCCCTCAGAAGATGACCTGCCTCATTTATTTTTTCTCTTTCTCTAACATGACAAAAAAAAAAAATGATTTGGAGTGAAACTGAGTAACAGAGAATATTTTAATACGCACAACTAGTCAGAAAGTTGTAAGATCTTCTGCCATGTCATTTTATCACTCAGGAGCCTAAGAGAAAATTGATGTTATACTCAATTTAGTATGATTTCAGGAGAATTCAATAAATGGGCTATTAACAAGGGTGTAAACAGGTCATCAAAAAAGACACAAAGGATAGTACAGTAGTCAGAGTTAGCAACAGCAGGACTGCAGCTTCCTTAAACCTGAAGGAGAGAATGGTTACTGGATCTCAAAGGAGAGTCATATGGCCAAATCATAATAAGAGGACCTGTGACCTTCAGTCACAGGTGAGCTGGAAAATAAATGTGCTGACCTAATTCTCCTCTTCTGATCTCCTGCCTGGCTTCGCATTAGCCAGTCAGACTGGAAGCCAGAGGTTAAGAGACATCTCTATTTATTCCATACAGGTCAACTCCCTAGGGAAGAGATCAGTGTGGGGAAAGGGTGGGAAGTACATTTGGAGAGACAAGAACATTTCTGGTACATTATTAAAGAAAAGGAATTGAATACTCAGCAGAGCATAGCTGAAGTAAGTAGAAAAAAGCATTATGTTTTAACCCACCAAGGTCAGACTATAAATTAAACTAATATCTAGACTTCTCAGAAACATAGTTCTTGAAATTTACTGCCAAGAATTTAATATAATTTTAGTTTCTAGAATGTCCTTCTCATTTTTCAGATTAGATTTAGAAAAGAAATAATTAGGTATTCTTAGAGTAAGAAGGAAAACATAATTCAGTCAAATAAAGAAGAAATCTAAATTTCTATTTTCAAGACAAGCTTTGCTGTAGAGTTCTTAGAGAAACAGTAAGAGACATGTAATAGTAATAGAAATGAAATTGCCTTTGTCATCAAAGAGAACTGAGTTTGGTTCTTGGCTCTGTAATTTAATAGCTGAGCATTATTAAAGTCACTTGTTCTTTTGGAGCCTTGATTTCTTCCTTCATTAGATATTATCATCCATCTACAAGTCGGCTGTGAAGATTAAATGAGACATAATAACAGTAAGTATATTATCATTTTTAGTAGCCCATGGCTCACCTCTAATATTCATTTAAAGAAGTTAAGTAATTTTTTCAAAGGAGGAAGAAAAACAAAGTTGGTGTATCAAAGTAACGTGAACACATTGTAATTGAATACTTCCAAGTGTTTTCTATTTTTAAGAAATTTGAACATTTTGGTCTGACAAAGACAAATGAATCACTATCTTCAAATAGGCTTAGACATTTTAAGAAGGGATTTATTGCACTAGGATTATGATTTCCAAACATTACCTTTGACTAATTAAGGCTATTGTTTTCTAAGATTCCTGTATATTTTGTCATTAAGAGAAAACAAACTGATTATCTCAACAGTCATCCTGAGTGACAGTCAGGGGAAATTTGGGAATTGGGCAAAGGGCTTGAATCAAGATACAATTTCTAACAATGAGAATGACTCTTCCAAAGTAAAATTACCTAGGAAAGGTGGAGCACAAAGCGCTGGTGGCCGGCCTTAAAATAACCAGAGCAAAGCATCCTTGAAAAAGATCTACTTTTCAGGCACTATCTATGATGCTTAAAGCTCTGTGCTTGACTTGTACTCCAACAAACGCTTCATGCTGTTACCGAAGTCATATATGCAAAACATAAATTAGGTTACAGATTAAACATCAATTCATTTAAAAAATATGTAGGAAATGATTCAAATGCCTTCTTTAGAAATAAAAGTACTACCATCTTCTTAATCGTATGTACACTGCTCTTAAGGCATGCCAAAATAATTGTCAGTTCCCTGGATTTATCATGTTCCTTCTCACTTCTGCCTCTTGACCTTTTTCCTCTGTTTGCAATTTCATGTCTTTTCTTACCACCTCTCCTGCCAGGGCTAGTTCCTAATTTTTGGTTATGACTTAGCCCAAGACTTGCCTTTGCTGAGCCTCCATCTGAATTAAGTGTGCCAGCCCTTAGCAGAACATTGTACTATACATTTATCTCTCATAACTTTTACCATACTATGATATTACTATTAGATTCCTAACAAAACAGTAGTTTACCTGTTACATAATATATTTTTCCCTAAATAAATGCATGAATGGCTGAAAGAATGGATAAATATTAGAGGCTTGATAATATCCTGCCATTAATGAAGGCATTGATAGAGGTTTGGTTAAGAGGTACAAAAATACTATTAGATAGAATGAATAAGTTCTAGTATTCAAAAGTACAGTGAGAAAATAATTAACAATTGTTAATTTATTGTATGTTTCAAAATAGCTAGAAGAGAAAAACTGTAACATTCCCAATGCAAAGAAAAGATCCATGAGGAAATTCATATCCAAATTACCCTGATTTGATTATTACACATTGTATACAGGTATCAAAATACCCCATGAACCCCCAAAATATGTTTAATAATTATATATCTTTTTTTAAAGTCATGGTTAACCTTGACTTGATATCCAAAAGATGTGACTTAAGATCTTCAAGCTGCTTAGTAAAGTTCATATTCTCTTTACTTGTGTTATTTCCTAGTCTACTATAATGTATTTTAATTATTTTAATACATATTCAAATTTAACTTTTTATTGAATCTAGAAACATTTCACAATTTTTTCTCTAAAAGAAAAATATTAGCTTATTTAACAAGCTTTACGATTTAATCAGCCCTATGTTCCCTTCACCAAGTATGGAACACTTGGTTAAAAATAAACCCTTAGGAGCAGGCCAGGCTCACGCTTGTAATCCCAGCATTTTGGGAGGACAAGGCAGGCAGATCACCAGAGGCTGGGTGTTCGAGACCAGCCTGACCTACATGGAGAAACCCTGACTCTACTAAAAATACAAAATTAGCGGGCATGGTGGTGCATGCCTATAATCCCAGCTACTCAGGAGGCTGAGTCAGGAGAATCACTTGAACCCGGTAGGTGGAGGTTGCAGTGAGCCAAGATCGCACCATTGCACTCCAGCCTGGGCAACAAGAGTGAAACTCCATCTCAAAAATAAACAAACAAATAAATAAATAAATAAATATATAAAATAAATGCTTAGGTATTAATGAATAGGTTAATGCTGACTCAGATTCTTCCTTTCTTAAGTACATGTTAGATAGGTACAATACTAGGAGAAACTTGAGATTCTAATGCTGTTTGGCACTAACTAAGGAGGATTATCCTTTATATCATTCTTGAATATGTGAATTAATTTCTAATTAATGGGATTAACAAAAATATTACAGAACAGTGTGATGGTGTTATTAACTACACTGGATCTAAACAAACACAGAATATTGTTTCACGATATCAGCTGTGTTTATAGTTGCTCTAGTTTGGTACAAATATAAGAGATATGCTGGTATAATAATTACAGTGTACATGTTATGGTTTTCAATTATTTACTTGAAATTATTCATTTGTGTTATGTTTTTCAATTATTTACTTTTTATTATAGTAAGTACTGTGGTACAAATGTTACACTTTATCATTTATTTTTTAGATAAACACTTATGTAGTATTTAAATCATTTTACGTATATAAAAATACTATTTGTTTACAACAGCTTGTAAAGAAGCACCTTCCCACCAATAAAAAATTATTTAGATGAAACGAACCTGAGGTATTTCTTGAAGTATTCCATAAAAGTTGTTTCCACATGTGTATAAAGAATGGTGACACAATAAGAATAGGAATAAAATCATTAATATGAGCATTGACTACTAGGTAATCAAAAGATTGGAAATGGGAGTGTATTGAACTAAAGTGGAATTGTTAAGAGATGCTATTCTATGAATGTAATTTATGAGGAGACTGTGTGACTTGAAGAGGCAAGATTTCCCTTCACAGGCTTGGAAGGGAGGGGAAGGAAGAGATGGTGTGTAATGTTCTTGCAGACATAAAAAAGATGCACAAAATCAGAAAACATATAACCACCTTCCCTATTCTCTCCCAAAAAAACACTATCTAAAAAAATTGCATTTTATTGTATATCTACTAAAATGGGCATCTTGAACTGAGCAAACCAGTAAGAGACCTTAAGCCTTCATCCTATCTGCATTGAAATGTTATTGCTGATTCACAAAAAATAATGTTACAAAATAAACAGAAAATAGAAGAAAACAGTCATAAACCACTACTATAAAAAAAGACAATGAGAACTCAATGTTATTAATAAAAATCTCCTTCAAACCTTAAAGCAAAAAAACCAAAAAACTCTTATTCGAATTACGTATCATTAAACAAAACTTCTCGGTTATGAAGTAACTCCTCCAATCACAATTAAGACTGATGGACAGACTAAAGAAATAAATCTTAGTGAAAAAGTTCATGTCGCCAAGGGCTCATTCCATTCAATTAAAATAAAGATTTAATTTGCTTGAAAAGTTTTTATAATTACACTAATCCAAAGTCAGAATGGGGTCATTGAATCTAACATTAATGTTTAAGTTATGCTGTTATATCAACTTCATTTCCTTTGGCATAAAATGATACCAATTTGACTTTTAAAATGTGTCCTAAGAATTTTAAAATCAAGTTGTTCATGTATTAGAATAGAATTACCACCCACTACCTTAAAATGAGCAAAAATTAATAGATTTAGTGAGAAAATAGTTATGAAGAAGGGTGCTTTCTTTGAGAGATCAAGGACCAGAAGCAACAGAAGTATTATTTTGATCTTACATTATTTAAGACACACATGGATTAATTTGTAAATGGGATACTTTAATCTTTACCGAAGATATGGCAGAGTAGTCCTAAAATATTTTTCTAACACAAATATTAACAATGATTGACAAAACTGATAATAAGACTACATCATTCATATCCTGTGGTGACCTTTTGCTTCAAATATATAAAAAAAAAATGAAAACACTATATCTTATCACACTCATTTGTCCAATCATGTTTATGTCAATAAATCAAGAGTTTGGATAGGTTTTCCAATAACTCAAATTGCCAGAGATTGAGTGAATATATTAATCTTTTAGAAGAACAGTTTGCCTTGAGAAAGTGCTGGCTCTGAAATTATTCCTTGATGATTAGACTGGCTGATACGAAAGTCTAATCAGGATAAAACAGGGGTATCATTACTTCCTGTAAAAGAAATGATAGAATGTCAAAACTCAGAATACCAAAGAAAAAAACTCAGAATATTATGACTCAGAAAATAGGCTTCCACTATGATTTCCAAATAAACAATTTTGGAATCAATAGTTTTCAGAGGTCAGTTAGAGAAACTGGTCTTACCATATTGGTGGGTAAGATGAAATAAGGAGGAGAACAAAATGAACAGTTTAGAGAATAGTATAGTATTTAGAGAATAAGATTGTATTTGTTTTTAATTATATTCAAGGCATGCACACACAAAGAAACAAGCTTAGCATATAATGATTTGAGAATATAATTTTCACTCTAATAACATTCATAAATATGTGATACTGTTCTGAAGCTTTTGTCTATCATTTTACAGGGCTGGGTACATTCTTCGAGGCATTAGTTAATGAAATGACCCCAAGTTGCTGGAGAAAGTCAGTCTTCATCCCCCTTCCTTCTGGAGGAAATAAAAGTGTTCAAGGCTTTCTAAAAATCAGGGCAGACATATTTCATGAGTCTTCTCATAGAACAAACTACCCTACCAAATCATAACAATGTTTTATATTTGGAATGATTTTCTTTTAACAATATTCTGTCAACTTTAAATATGTGTATTCTATTATTAGTGTCGACTTTTCAATAGGGACATTTTTCAGTTATCCTAATTCCCTTTTCAGATAAATGAGATCTATTTTTAAAGAACAGATGTATAGACTTTTTAACATTTTGTATTGTCTGTGCTTTGTTAATTAATTCATTCAACTTGGTTTAGTGACTCTTTAAAAGAAGTAAAGACGATTGTCATCCTATTAACAGGCAAAGTCATTCTTGACTGGAAAATCAGTCCAAAGCATGTACTCCATAATTAATACAGTGTATGTTTAAATAAACATGACACTTAATCTTGTCAACTTTAAAAACATAAAAACTAATTTTATGCATATTTAATCTTCTTATCAATAATATTCTTTCTACTTTTAGACAATGTGATTAACATAGGATTTAAGAAGGCAAAATAATGTATAATTTCTATTGTATCATTAGGCTTCCCTCAGGATTAGAATTGGGCAAATTTAAATGTCTTTCTAATCTGCTAGTAATTATTAAAATATGTTCTTATTTTTTAGGAGTAAATTCAGGGAAAAGACAACACTTCAAAGTTAGATTTACTTGTTTTATTTGATTAAACTTGTTAAATGATTTATTTTTCTTAGAATTATTCGATGTTTATAACCTTCTGCTTACATGTTATGCTTCTAATAGACATTAAAAAATATACCTTTTTTTAATTAACAGATAGTTTTTAAGTACTCAAAAAACACAGATTACACTTAACCAAATATGTTGCAATGATAAAATGTATTTATTTGACCAAAATGGTAACTAATCTGTTTATTTCTAAATTAAAATCACAACATTCAAACATTATCATTGTTTAGATTAATTTTTTATCTCCTGAAAATTGACCAATTTATCTTATTATATTATTACTATTTTAAAAGTTTGAATTGCTTTTTACATTATAATTATATGGTTTCTACAACTTTTCTTTTGAATCCCCCATATTAAAATGAACTAATGAGCATTTAAACATATATGCAAACATAAAAATACATATACATAAAATATACATATGCATAAAATACATACATACATATACATAATATACATAAAAATGCATATACACACGTAGATAATGTATGTGTCTATATACACTCATACATACATATATACACACAAATAAGTACCTGCACATATATACATATATAATTAAAATATTATAATATATATAAGATATATATCTTAATAATATATGTGTTATTTATATACATTATGTGCATTACTTATTTTATATGCATTTATATATACATGTATATATATGTATACTCACATTTATCCAAAGAAGAAGAACGTTTAAAATTTATACGAAGTAAAAGGCAAAACAGTACAGAAACCACAAAAAAAGAGATAATGAGAAAAAACTTTCTAGTATTTGTATTGATTTGAATAGACCATAAAATTATTCTAAATATATTTTGTTTTATTATCTTTGAAGTTATGGAAATAAGTTAATATTTTAAATTTTTTGAAGTCATTCCTTATAAAAACAATTCGGAATTTACTATCATTGGCAACACTGAGATTATCTTGATAACTGATCATTAGGTAAGTGTCAACAATAGTTCTCAGTAAATATCTTGGTCTCTTAGGGCAGAAATTTTTTCTGTTCTTGCATTCTTTTGTTTTTTGCACCTAGCACTGATACTGGCAGAGGCTGGGAGTAGGGGTGGGGGCAGATTACTAAACATCCATAAGCTGGAGGGCAGAAGCCTTTGCTTTAAAAACCTGTCTTATGAAATACATAGTGGGAAAGCAAATGAAGCAGGGCATCACAAAAAATAATGGAGCAGGGTGTTTCAAAAAATTGGTCAGCAATTGTTAACAAACTTGGTTTATGTTTTCATAATTAAAAAACTTTCTTTGCCAAATGTTTTATTCAGTCATTTTCTTAGAACCTCTTTACATGATCACTTTCATTGCTGTAAAATGTTAAAAAAAAAAAAAAAAAGTCAGAAGGCAAGTCTGTCATTTGTCTCCTTTATAAATTTCCCATTAAATATGGTCTTTTGCTTATCAAAGTTTTCTAATCTCATTCCTGAAATTGGTTTTGTGCAAACTCCAATTTTTCCTGTTATATTTATACACTCCAAACACTTGCCTATTAGTCATTATATTTCATTGCTTTTACTTTGCACGCAGAGAAGAATTTTATTTAAAATCATTTTGACTGATGATATACCATCAATTCTCTAAAGAATAAATCACAATATTGAGTTCATACTCATCAAGTATAAGTAACATGTCTTTTGATTAATCTTTTTTCTATAATTATTTACTAATTAACTTGCTATGTAAATGATGTTAGTTTTGCAAATCATATGAAACATTTTATAATAAATGTGTACTCCCAGATCAGTTTATTCAGTTGAAACATTTCCCTAAAAGGTCAACCTATTGGAAGTATATTGTTCCTATAGATTAACATCAGCTTTTAAAAGCAATTACCATTAAAATTTAATTGTAAGATCTAACTATGGATCTAACTTTGCCACTTATATTACTTTAAAAAACAATGTTCTACTTCAGTTTAAATAAATTATAATTTAATGTAACAACATAGATTGTAGATTGTAATTATAATAAATTCATATAAAATGTTATGAGTTTTGCTTAAAAACTGTGATATAGTTTAATATACTTAAGTTGCTTATGATAATTATTCTATTATGCAAGAGGTTATAATTATAAAAACTCAAAAGTATAAATTTATATGAGTAATATGCCATGTGTACATATATATGCAATATTCATTTAATATACACCTTGAAATGTCTACTATATTCCAGGAGCTACTTTAATTAGTGAGAATATATCTGTGAACAAATCAGACAAAACCAATTACTTTCTTCTTTAAATTCTAATGAAGCGTTTCTGTTTATAAACTAAATTTCCCAATGCAAATAGAAAATGAAAAAATTTATAATATATATTATTTCAATTTAACATTGACAGATACAGAACACAATGCAACACTGCATAAATGGATTCTATATGGCATTATCTACGCTGCTTTATCTCTCATAAATATAGCTTTTCAGAGAACATAATATGATAGTTATACATATATCTGTGATATTGTTTGGATCTATGTCCCTACTCAAAATTTCATGTCAGAATGTAATCCTCAGTGTTGGAGATGAGGCCTGATGGGAGGTGATTAAATCATGAGGGCAGATTTCCCCTTTTGGTGATGTTCTCTTGATAGAGTTTCTCATGATACCTGGTTGTTTAAAAGTGTGTGGCACTTCCCTCTTCTCTTTCTCCTCCCTGCCTGCTTCCGCTTCGCCTTCCACCATGATTGTGAGTTTCCTGAGGCCTCCCCAGAAGCAGAAGCTGCTATGATTCCTATAAAGTCTGCAGAACTTTGAGCCAATTAAACCTCTTTTTTAAATAAATTCCCCCAGTGTGAGGTATTTCTTTACAGCAGTGTGAGAAAAGACTAATATAGCCTGCTAATGCTTTGCATATATAACTGTGAAAAAAGGACAACTCAGGATATAAACCTTGAAAAGAGTCATAAACAATATTGAAAGAGAAAAGTAGTTTTATAGCTCACAAATGACAGGATATGACTAGGTCCAAAATCCTAATGAAAATATAGAGTCCTGAGCTGAGAATGACATTTAGGTCAACAGTGAACTGCATGTACGATGGTGATCCCATAAGATAATATAATGCTTTATTTTTACTGTACCTTTTCTATGTTTAGATATACAAATCCTTACCATTGTGGTACAATTGTGTATGGTATTCAGTACAGAAACATGCTATACAGGTTTGTAGCCCAGGAGATATAGGCTATACCACATAGCCTGAGAGTGGAGTAGGCAATACCATCTAGGTTACCGTAAGTACACTCTATGATGTCTACACAACAAAATAACCTAATTTCTCAGAGCATTTCCCGTCATTAGGTGATGCATGATTGTACTAGAAATTATTGGCTAAATTGTGCAGTGAAATTCATGATTTTGAAATATAATTGAAGATCTGCTGTATTAGTTCCCTAATAATGTTATAACATTCTACCACAGACATAATGGCTTAAAACAACACAAATTTATTCTCATGTAGCTCCAGAAGTCAGAATCTAAAATGGATCCACGGGAATATATTCCTTTTGGAGACACCAGGCAGGAATCCACTTCCATGGATTTTAGGTTTCCAAAGTCTCTCTGCATTCCTAGGCTGGTAGCCCCTACCTCCAACATTAAAATGAACAAACTTAACATCTGTTCCTGATCTCATAAGAAAGAAATTCTGAGGACTATATGCTTTGTTGATTAATTCTACCAAACAATTTACAAAGGCACGCATACTGATCATTCTTAAACTATTCCAAAAAATGTAAGAGAACATTTTCAAGCTCATTCCCTCAGTTTAGCATTACTCTGTTAAGAAACCCAGACATAATACTATAGTACTGTAAAACAAAATTACAGACCAGTTTTCCTTATGAATATAGACACGAAAATTGTTTACCATTTAATCCAGCAATCTCATTACTTGATATATACCCAAAAGAAAATAAATCATTCAACAAAAAGATGAATGCACTCATATATTAATTGTAGTCCTATTCACAATAGCAAAGACATGGGATTAACCTAGGTGCCCATCAATGGTGGATTGAATAAAGAAAATATGATACAGATACCCTATGGGACACTATGCAGCCATTAAAAAAGAATGAAATCCTGTACTTTGCAGCAATGTGGATGCAGCTGGAGGCCATTATCCTAAGTGAATTAACACAAGAACAGAAAACCAAATACCACAGGTTCTCACATGAGTGGGAGCTAAACTCTGAGTACACACGGACATAAAGATTGTTAATAATACAAACTTAGGGCTATTAGAAAGGTGAAGGAAAGAGGTGGGGAGTGGGCTGAAAATCTACCTATTGGGTACTATGCTCACTACCTGGGTGATGGGATTATCCATATCCCAAACCCCAGCATCATATAATATACCCGTGTAACAAACCTGCACATATACCCTCTGAATCTAAACAAAAGTTGAATCTTCTAAAATCCTCAATAAAACACTAGCAAACCAAATCCAACGGCATATTTTAAAAGATTATACACCATGAACAAATAGCATTTATCCCAGGAATGCAAGAGAGATTCAACATATAAAAAGCAGTCATGGCTGGGCGCAGTGCCTCATGCCTACAATCCCAGCACTTTGGAAGGCTGAGGTGGGCAGATTACTTAAGCTCAGGAGTTCGAGAGCAGCTTAGGCAACATGGTGAAACCCTGTAGTTATAAAATATCCAAAAATTAGCCAGGTATGATGGTGCAAGCCTATGTTCCCAGTTACTCAGAAGGTATAGGTTGGGGGATTGCTTGAGCCCAGGAGCTCGAGGCTGCAGTGAGAGATCACACCACTGCACTACAGTCTGGGTGCCAGAGGGAGCTCTATCTCAAAAAAAAAAAAAAAAAAAGGCATTCAAATTGAAAAATAAAAAGTAAAATTGTATTCATAATAACATGAATTTATATACAGAAAATCCTAAAGAATCCATAAGAAGCTATGGGCACTAATACATTCAGTAAAGTCACAGAATACATCAGAAATGAGGCTTATTTCTATATACCAGCAATGAACAAGCAAAAAAGGCATTAGGGAAATAATTTCATTTACAATTGCATCCAAAAGAATAAAATAAGAATAAATGTTAAAAGCTGTCAGGCTTAGGCACTGAAAACTACAAAACACTGGTTAAAGCAATTTAAAAAGAGCCAAATAAGTGGGAAGACATTCTATGTTCATTTTTAGAATATTTTACATGTTTAATATGACAATATTCCCTCAAATGACCTACAGATGGAATACAAGTCCCATTTAAATTTCAGTGTCAATTTGCAGAAATGGAAAAGCTAATTCTTAAATTTACAGGGACTCTGAACAGTCAAAATGATCTCCAAAAAGAATAAAGTTGAAGGACTCACACTTCTCAATTTCAAAACCTATGCAAAGCCACATTAATCCAAACAAGGTGGTACTGGCATAAGGATAGGCATACAGATCAATGTAATACAATTCAGAGTTCAAAAATACATCTATTATTTTGTTTTTAGAAATGTTATTATTATAAATACATTTATGGTCAATTGATTTTCAATAAGATGCTATGAGTACTTACCAAGGAAAGAATAAACTAACAAGTGGTGCAGGGAAAACTGGATGTCTACAGGCAAAAAAATGGAAGTTGGACCCTTATGTCACACCACATACAAAAATTAATTCAAAAAGGATAGACAAACTGAATAGAAGAGCTAAAACAATACAACTCTTACAGAAAAGATAGGGTGGATCTTCATGATCTTGAATTGGTAATGATTTCTTAAATGTGATAGCAAACCCACACACAACAAAAGAGAAAAAATTGGACTTCATCAAAACTTTTAAAAATTGTACACTGAAGGACACTATGAAGGGAATGAAAAGGCTGCGCACACTTGTAATTAGTACTTTGTGAGGCTGAAGTGGGAGGATCACTTGAGCCCAGGAATTGGAGACCAGCCTGGGGAACATAGCAAGACCCTGTTTCTACCAAAAAAAAAAGAAAGAAAAGAAAATTAGCCAGGTGTGGGGGTACATGACTGTAGTCTCAGCTACTTGGGAAGCTGAGGCAGGAGGATTGCTTAAGCACCGGAGTTGGAGGCTTCAGCGAACCATGATTGCATCACTGCACTCCAATCTGTGTGACAAGAGCAAGACCCTATCACCAAAAGAAAAAAAAAAGAGAGAGAAAAGAAAAGTGAATGAAAACACTACTGTACAAAATAGAAAACAATTTGCATATCATACATCTAATACAAGTTTTGTAACCAGAGTATACAAAATATTCATATAGGTCAACAACAGACAAATAAATAATCTAATAAAAATGAGCAAAGTCTTCTTTTCTCCAAAGAAGATATACAGATGGCCAACAAAAAGAGGATTCTCAATGTCTTTATTAGGGAAACACAAATCAAAACCACAGAAATATACCATTGTATATGCAGTAAAATGGCTATAACAAACAAAAATTGAAAAATAACAAGTGTTGGCAAAGATGTGGAAAAATTGAAACCCTCATACATTGTTTTTGGGACTATACAATGGTGAAGCTACTGTGAAAAGGAGTTCACTGGCTCCACAATAAGTTAAACATAGAATTACCATGTCCCAGCAATTCCATTTCTAAACATATACCCTCCAAATTGAAAATAGGTGTTCAAACATAAATGCCTTAACAAATGTTCATAGCAGTGCTATCATCATAGCTAAAAGGTGGAAACACCCTGAATGTTGATCAGTTGGTAAATGGATAAAGAAATTAGGCCATATCTATACAATGGAATATTATTTATCCACAAAGAGAATAAAGTACCAATACAAGTTGCAACATGGGCGAACTTTGAGAACATTATCCTAAGTGAAAAAAGCCAACACAAAAGACCACATACTGTACAATTTATTTTATGTCAAATATCTAGAATTAGCAAATCCATAGGGACTGCAAGCAGATAAATGTTTGCCTGGGAGTGAGTGATGTTTGCCAAGATGAGATTTGGATAGGGACACAGCCAAACCCTATCATTCTATCCCGGCCCCTCCCAAACCTCATGTCCTCACATTTCAAAACCAATCATACCTTCCCAACAGTCCCCCAAAGTCTTAAATCATTTCAGCATTAACTCGAAAGTCCGAAGTCCAAAGTCTTTATCTGAGACAAGGCAAGTCCCTTTTGCCCATGAGCTGGTAAAATCAACAGCAAGTTAGTTACTTCCTAGATACAATGAGGGTACACGCATTGGATAAATACAGTCATTCCAAAAGGGAGAAATTGGCCAAAACAAAAGGACTACAGGCCCCATGAAGTTTGAAATCCAGCAGGGCAGTCAAATCCTAAATCTCCAAATCTCCAAAATAATCTCCTTCAACTCTATGTCTCACATCAAGGTCCACTGATACAAGAAGTGGGTTCCTATGGTCTTAGGCAGCTCCCTCCCTGTGGCATTGCCGGGTACAGCCTCCCTCCTGGCTGTTTTCACAGGCTGGCGTTCAGTGTCTGTGACTTTTCCAGGTGAATGGTGCCAGCCGTCAGTAGATCTACCATTCTGGGGTCTGGAGGAGGGTGGCCCTCTTCTCACAGCTCCACTAGGTGTTGCCCCAGTAGGAACTCTGTGTGGGGGCAATGATCCCACATTTCCTTTCTGCACTGCCCTAGCAGGGGTTTTCAATGAGGGCCTCACTCCTGCAGCAAACTTCTGCCTGAGAATCCAGGCAATTCCATGCATCTTCTGAAATTTAGGCAGAAGTTCCCAAACCCCAATTATTGACTTCTGTGCACTCCCAGGCTCAACACTACATGGAAGCTGTCAAGGCTTGTGGCTTGCACTCTCTGAAGCCACTGTCAAAGCTCTACGTTGGCCTCTTTTAACCATGGCTAGAGCAGCTGGGATGCAAGGCACCCAGTTTCTAGGCTGCACACAGCTGAAGGATCCTGAGCCTGGCCCATGAAACCATATTTTCCTCCTAGGCGTCTGGGCCTCTGATGGGAGGAGATGCCTTGAAGACCTCTGACATGTCCTGGAGATATTTTCCTCATTGTCTTGGTGATTAACATTGGGCTCCTTGTTACTTATGCAAAGTTCTACAACGGGCTTGAATTTCTCTTCAGAAAATGGGATTTTATTTTCTATTAAATTGTCAGGCTGTAAATTTTCTGGGCTTTTATGCTCTTTCCCTTATAAAACTGAATGTCTTTAACAGCACACAAGTCGCCTCTTGAATGCTTTGCTGCTTTGAAATTTCCTCTGTCAGATATCCCAAATAATCTCTCTCAAGCTCAAAGTTCCACAGATCTCCAGGGAAGGGGCAAAAAGCCTCCAGTCTCTGTGCCAAAACCTAACAGGAGTCTCCTTTGCTCCCAACAAGTTCCTCATCTCCATCTGAGACCACCTCAGCCTGGACTTCATTGTTCATGTCACCATCAGTATTTTGGGCAAAGTCATTCAACAAGTCTCTAGGAAGTTCCAACTTTCCCGCATGTTCCTGTCTTCTTCTGAGCCCTCCAATTTGTTCCAACCTCTGCCTGCTATACAGTTCCAAAGTTGTTTTCACATTTTTGGGTATCTTTTCAGCAATGCCCTACTATACTGGTATCAATTTACTGTATTAGTCCATTTTCACACACTAACAAAGACATACCCAAGACTAGAGGAAAAAAGTGGTTTAGGCTGGGCGCGGTGGCTCAAGCCTGTAATCTCAGCACTTTGGGAGGCTGAGACGGGCGGATCACGAGGTCAGGAGATCGAGACCATCCTGGCTAACACGGTGAAACCCCGTCTCTACTAAAAAATACAAAAAACTAGCCGGGCGAGGTGGCGGGCGCCTGTAGTCCCAGCTACTCGGGAGGCTGAGGCAGGAGAATGGCGTGAACCCGGGAGGCGGAGCTTGCAGTGAGCTGAGATCCGGCCACTGTACTCCAGCCTGGGCGACAGAGCGAGACTCCGTCTCAAAAAAAAAAAAAAAAAAAAAAAAGTGGTTTAATGGACTTACATTTCCACATGGCTGGGTAAACATCACAATCATGGTGGAAGGCAAGGAGGAGCAAGTCACATCTTACATGGATTGTGACAGGCAAAGACAGAGATTTTGCAGGGAGGCCTCCCCTTATAAAATTATCAGATCTCATGAGATTTATTCACTGTCAGGAGAACAGCATGGGAAAGACCTGCCCTCATTATTTAATTACCTCCTACTGGGTCCCTCCCACAACACATGGGAATTCAATATGAGATTTGGGTCAGGATGCATCCAAACCATATCAAAACTTTCTTGAATTAGATGGTAATGATGGTTATATAACTGAATTTTACACTCTGAAGTGGTCAAAATGGTAATTTATTGTGCATGTTTTAGACAATTAGGGACATACTGAATATCAACATGTGGGAAACTAATTCACAGATTAATTCAAGGAAAATTAACCTTCTTCAAGTATTAAGTGACGCATTTATTTATTAAATGTATGATTTTATTTTCTCTTTCTTAAATAAAAAAACTTGTTTACAAAAGCAATGGCTGACTAGTGGGCTACTGCTATGCTCACTAGTGAGCATGCCTTATTTGTCAAAAGGCTCTTCTTTTTTTGCTCTGTTTCATGTTAATGAAATTCCACTTATAATTATTTCACATGCTCATATCTTTGATTAGGAAAAATGCCTTTGAATGGAGACACTTATTATCAGTCCATCTCTTCTTTGAATGAAAAGTTTAAACATGAGCATTTTTAAATATAACTAAAGCATTATTTTAAGAATATTACCCTATCAATAAAAATAATTGAATATAATATTTTCACACATAATTTTATCCCTGCCTCATTTTTTACCCTACTTACATCAAGTCCCTGGTTTCATCATGCTTTTAATTAAAATATGTCTGGATTTTGTTTCTTTCTCATTAATTCATCTGCCTTAACCCTAAGGTAGACTCTTATCTCACACCAGGATGATTGCATTAGTTTCTTGTTCTCTCTGATTTTAAGGCCTTTAACATTTCAACCCGTTCGATAACAATTCTGCCAGATTATGCTTCCTAAAATATAGCTTTTACATATTTTTTGTGCTTTAAATTCTGCTGTGATCCTCCATGCCCTCATGACCAAGTCTAATTTCAGTTGTGTGATATCTCATGTATTTTAGCAAATTACTGTTCTTACCTATATCTTTTTACTCTTTTTCATTATTTGTTCTCATTTCATGATGACTAATTTAAACATAAGACTATTACATTAGTTCATTTTCACACTATTATAAAGATATACCATAACTAAAACTGGGTTATTTATAAAGAAAAGAAGTTTAATTGACTAACAGTTCCACATGGCTAGGGAAACTTCAGGAAACTTACAATCATGGCGAAAAGGGAAGCGGCACATCTTACATGGTGGCAGGCAACAGAGAAAGTGAGCAAGAGCAGGGAAAACTGCCTTATAAGACCATCAGATCTCATGAGAACTCACTCGCTATCACGAGAACAGCATAAGGAAAACTGCACCCATGATTTCATCACCTCCTACCTGGTCCTGCCCTCAACGGGTGGGGATTATGGGAATTACAACTGGAAATGAGATTTGGGTGGAGACACGGAGCTATACTACATTGACTATGCATAGCAAGACATGCACCATATGTAAAGAATCTGGTTTGTCTCTTGAGACAGAAGAAATATAATTGAATTCTAATTTTAGGATTTATTTCTTGAAATACTGAGAAAGTTACAAATTATTGGTGTTAGTTTCCATATCTATACAATGAAAATTTAAAATGTCTCTTTTCTATCACCTATAGTTTTTGTGAAGTCACAATGAGGTACTACATGTTAAACGCATTAAAAATAAGAGTTGATATTAGTTTGCACATAAGACCACGATACCTTACTCATGACAGAACAATAAATGTAGTACTTTCTACCAAATGTTTTTAAGATAGGTATAGCTCTGTCCTTTATTGTTCTTCTTTTTCATTATGCTGTGCAACTTTATTGAAGAGGGGAACGAGTGTGAAGAATTGGCTTCATGTGAATACTCCTCAGGTCAGTGGAGAAGCAGCATTATTTGTATTCCTGATTGTTAACTACAACCAGTCTGGCCCTAATAAAGCCAGCACAGAAGATGACTAATTTTAGAAAACAGCTACTCCTAAAATAAAATTATACTCTAAATATACTTATTATTTTATCCTTAGATAAACTGAGGGTTGTCTCTAAAATATAAAATATAGTATTAGGAATACTGATCTTCTTGCTTAGGAATTTTTAATAAGAATAACTCAATGTTGAAAATTTCCCATACTAGTTAACTAATTTATTTTTAGAAAACAGCTATATCTCTAACTCTGAAAAAAAAATCTTACAATTACTTATTCCAAAATCCTACTTGCAAGAAACAATTATGTTGAGCCAGTAACTGGTTAGTTTAATATGATCATATTTTTGTTTTAAATTTGATTTTTTTCTTCTTTCACTAAATAAGAGATGTGCTGAGTATGATAGCCTCACTTTTTTCTTTCTTTCTTTCTTTTTTATTTTAAACAGAGTCATGCTCTGTCACCCAGGCTGGAGTCCAGTGGCACTATCTCAGTTCACTGCAACCTCTGCCTCCGAGGTTCAAGTGATTCTCGTGCCTCAGTCTCCTAAGTAACTGGGATTACAGGGGTACGCTACCATGCCCAGCTAATTTTTTGTATTTTTAGTAGAGATGAGGTTTCATTATGTTGGCCAGGCTGGTCTCAGACTCCTGGCCTCAAGTGGTCCATGGGCCTCAACCTCCCAAAGTGCTGAGATTACAGGTATGATACACCATGCCTGGCCAAGAGTCTCATTTTTAATAATGAGAAAGTAAAACTGAAGACTTGATTTTCCATGGCTGAAAATATGCGGTTTGCCAGTTACAGAGGCAGAGACAAATCTATCATATTCCCGAAATCGTGTTTATTGCATTTGTTGCTAGTATAGTATACATAAAAACGAAATCTTGTCATGGCTTGAATGTAATTGTAGTTGGAATACTTTTCTGCTTAACCCTTTTTTCTGTATGAAATTATAAAAACAATAGATGAATGGATGAAATATTTTCTTTGTGCTCATGATAAATGTGTGACACTAGAAGAAAGACTACATTGAGTTCCCAAATGTGATGCTGCCTCATTCAGGAAACAGCTTTTGTCACTTATCCCAGTTCAAAGTAATTTTTGTGTGTGTGCAAATTGTTGTTTCGTGATATATGCAAAGAAACTGCAGATACAGAATTAAAATGAAAGGAAAATTGGAATTAGAAAAGATCTGGCTTTATGTGTAAATATAAAAGGTCAATTCATATAGAAAGTCATCAGGAAATTTGAGACCCAAATATTTTCCATTCTAGAAAGAAAAACAGCAACAACAACTTGAAGTTGATCTCAAGTTCCACACCTGTTCAAGTTCTATTTCATTCGCCCTATTGAAGGGTAAAATTCTAGTCTTTCTTCTTGTCCCAGTTAAGCCTCGGGTGCAAAAGCCTGAGTTAATCATACTCCTCAAACATACACATTATTGCCATCAGTCTAAGGCCTTTTGTTATTTATTGACTTGTTTATATGCTTGTTTGATTGTTTCCTTTTATTCCAGTTTCCACTGTTTTGTGCAAATCCTTATATTTACATATTTCTATAGAAAATGTGTTATTGTGCATGTATATTTTAAATTTGAATACATAATGCTGTTTTATAGATTACTTTATCTTTCAACTGCATTTTCCAAAACCATCAGCATTTCTGTATCTTCTGCATGGTATTCTATGATATCCATCCACCACTTTCTACAAGCTTACTCAAGGAAGGACGCACAGGTTGCCTCAACTCCCTAGCAACTAAACAACTATATAATGCCTATCCTTTTATATGCTCCTTAATGGAAATTTTGACCATTGCTTTGGTATATACACCCAGTAAAAGAATTGCAAGGGCATACCATGGCATAAACTTAAAAAATTAAATTAAAAAAATAACTATACATAGTGAATATCAACATGCGGGAAATATACCGCATGTACAATTCATAAATTTATCAACATAAATTGAGCCACTGAATAATTTAATGCATTGCTTGCAAAAAAGGTAAAACAGTATCCCATGTTCTCCCTCTACTTTTCCCTTTTCCTACTTCTACTCAAGCTGTTCTTCCGAATTTTTTTCCTCTTTATTCAAATCCTGGTTTTCATATTTACAATTTTTAAATTGATCATTTTTCAAAATTGTCTTCAGCAGCAGAGCATGTCTTCAAAGAAAACTGGATGTATAGAGCAAATTATATGTGCATGTATGTGAGTGCACGTGAGTGTGCATACATATGTATACACTCACACATATATCAGATCAAAGACTTCCTCTTTCATTGAGTTGGGTCGGGAGCTGTTCCACTGCTGCCTGTTACTCCCTCCCCTTAGGGGAATCCTGGGAATTTCCCAGAGCAGTAGCATCAGGTTTAAAAAGTCTTAAATCTTTGAGATAAATTTGTATAAGTTGAGAGGAATAATAATATATATTACTCTTTAATAGATATTCCAGTATAATTTACGTCTCGAAGCATCAAATTTAACAAGGAGTACAAGAAAACAGAATTTCATAAAGTCACCAAAACTCAATGATTGTATAGCAAACAATCTCTTTTCCCCTTTTACTAATATAAAGTGTTTTATTTGGGTAGTTTAGCAGAGTCAGATCGATGCAAGTCAAGCTTTGTCACTGTGACTGACCAAATTAGACATTTTGCTATGTTAAGAATGTTAAGAATGAACACAAATGTTCCTGTACTCAGTGTGTGTGTTAACCTTGAGTACTGTAGGAATCAACAATTGCATTTCTCAGAATTAAGGATACATTTGTGGTTACTGTGCAGAAGCTAAAACAGAAAAATCTCCTCCTTCTCCTGTTGTTTTCACTTTTTAAAATCCTTCCTCCAGCTGTGGTTTCCTCACATTTTATTTGTCTGTTCTTTTTCAAATGCAAGCCCTCTTTCAAATTCCCTTCTACTCCAAAGCCCTACCTTCATTTTTTACTTGAAATATGCGTCTTAAATACCTTTAGCTAAATTTTCTTTAGTGTATATATTTGTTCAATTTGCAAACTTCAAGCTAAGAACCATTTTCTATTTTTTTCTATTGTCTGTCTTAAATACCAAGTTTTTGTTGGATTTTGTTGAATTTTGAGCACAAATTATGTTCAATAAACCAATTGTGCAGAACATTGATTAAACATTGAGATCTTTGATATACAGCATACTTTAAGTAATTTAGTGAAAGCTCTAAAATGATTTTGCCTAAAGCATTTCTCTTCATTCTGTATAATATTTAAAAATCATGATTCATGACAGTGTCGGATTCTATTTATTTCTTAGCTTAAATGACCTATCTACCTTCAGGAATATCTACATCTGTCAGGTATACCTGGAAAACCCAATAGATTCAGATGTCAGTCGTTACAATATTGCAACACATTAAACCAGTAGATGGCAGTATCACTCAGCAAAATCTAAAGTTTTTTTTTTTTTTTAGGCCTTTGTACAATAATCATACTATCTTAAAAATTCCCCAACAGTATGAGCTGACAAAGGTCTTGCTTAACCATAATCAATCTTTATTCTCTGGTAGATTAAAAATGGTTAAATACACTTGATTATATCAAACTCAGGATAAAACTAGTTTTTTTTAATATGTTGAACATTTGTACCTTTGGCTTATTGCTATATGTTGTGGTCATTTTACAAATATATAATCCTAGAAACACTTTGCATATTTTTTAAACATTTAATTTCATAATTTAAATTACAATTCTGTAAATGATGTTCTCAATTTAGAAAAAAAGGGTATTTTAGCTATTTTATATGATTGTAAGTGCTGCATACTGCTATATTAAACCCTCAGAGGCATGAGGGCTCTATAGTCCCAGCTACTCGGGAGGCTGAGGCAGGAGAATGGCGTGAACCCGGGAGGCGGAGCTCCAGCCTGGGTGACAGCGAGACTCCGTCTCAAAAAAAAAAAGAAAGAAAAAAAGAAATAAGTTACTAGGCTTTTCCTTATCTTTCTAGCTAACTTGTTTGCTCAGATAACTAAAAATATACCTAGTTTTGTGGATCTGTATGTCTTTACTGGCACTGCAATGCAGTTCATAGTATCATTTGTCTTACTGGGTTAAGTAGCAGATGATGACTCATACAATTGCAAGAGATAAAATGCTAAAAGTAGCATAGGCTATTTTACATTCCAGACAATCATAAGTCTACATTATTAGGTTTTGTCTATTAAAATTACTTTAATTCTTACAATACAATATTTTAGGATATTGAATAAAAAAATAAAGTTCCTATTAACATGTTTGGAATTTAATGTAGAAGAGCTCACATGAAGTGAATTAGAACTTGCAGTGGTTGATGTTATTTGACTTGCTCTGTTTCTCCAATATTCTTAAGACAACTGACTGCATAGTAACAAACTATTCTTACATTTAATATCTTGTTTTTTTTTAACGAAGGGCAAACAATTATAGCATTTGTATGAAAATATGCCATTAACTAGAAGCAATGTTTGTACTGTATACTTAGAAGTAAAGATGTGACTGTGAAACACAGTGAATTGCATAGGTCTAATAAGTCTGGTGAGTCAGTTGCTTAATGAAAATGAATCCAATTGAGTAAAGCTCCAAGTGTATCCACTGGAGTAAATGAATGTTCTAAATTCTGTAGAAAGCAACTGGAGTGTGTCACACAAGCATCCAAAGAAAACAGGTGGTGATTTCAGATTTCCCAGGTGAGGATTACAATCAAGTTGCAATTGTGGATCTCTCCTGTGTAAGAGTAAGTACGGATTGTTCTTTAAAGTCATGCTCTGCTGGTGTTCTGTTTGCTGCAGACACTGCCTTTTCAAGCGATGTCTCGTTTACAGGCAGATAAATTCATCCTTTTGCCAAGGACATTCGTAATTGTCAGAGCCTTTGCTGTTTTCTTTGACTGGGGTGAATCAGCTGTTTAACTAAACAGTGAGTACATATGCTCACACATTTCTTCCTTCTTTTCCTGGCTGTACCTTTCTTTCATACTTTATGAAATGCCCCCCGCTAATCAAAGCCAAACAGTGCATAATGGACTTTCATGAAAGCTGAAATGTATTTATTTCAAATGCAGAGCGTTTGAGCAGGCTGTGATTTAATCTTTGCTATTTGTTTTTCTTTATCAAGTGTTTGGCAGGAGGAGGCAAGCACAATCCATTTTTCTGATTAATACACTGCCATGCACTTTGATTTCCTCCACATGAAGGTTACAAAGACTGGTGGTGCCATCAAGGAAAAGATGAGTTCTCATAAAGGAAAATGTCAAATGTATCTGTTTTGTGAAGATAGCTGAGGCTGTGAGGTTCAATGGAAGAATCAGGGGCTTTGGAGTCAGAAAGGCCTGGGAATAGATTCAGCTCACCAACTTATTTGCCTTACACAGGTGCTTTACTACCTGGCATTAATTCATGGGGCACCGAACCCATCCTACCAGGATCCTTTACCCACCTAAATCCTACCACAATAACAATTTTGAGTCAGTACCAGTCTACAGATAAGTCTTACAGTCATGTTTGGCAGCATTTTCTGTTTCTCCTGGCAGTAAGGTGATACATATCTTTCAATGAATAGGATTGGTTTTCAATTCAATGAAATATTATAATCCTTATGAATTTCCATTTCATCACAGGAAAACAAGTTTAGCAGTTCTCACTTCAAGCAGTTGTGTTAAGCATTGACTCTGGTGCATATGTAAAGTACCTGGTAGATAATAGAAGTTCATTTAACATTAATCACAGTCTTCCATCATGTTTCAAATGTAATCACTGCAAAGGTTTTGAATAACAAATTGTTATAACAAGGAATTTTTCTGTATTTCCACAAATGGAAAAGAGCTATTTCATGGAATTAATGTGAGCTAATGTCCAAAAATTTTCTTTCTTCTCTTAAATTACTCTTTAAGAGAAGGTAAGGAGACATTTAAAGGAAGGTATTTCTTTAATTTGCCAGTTTATTTTCCCTACGTATGTAAAGTTATTGATTATAATATTTCCACAACTCATAAGTCAATCAATTATCATTTAATATATTACTGATAATATATTATAAAATAATATTAAGCAATTACTATATTTCCTAAAGGCACATGACCACTAGTTGTGTCTTAAGCAATTGACAAAATAGATTCTATTCATTATCGTAATATTGAATTGCTATTGACTCCCATGGTCAAGCAATTTAACATGATATACTCACTGTAACAGACTTAAAGTGAGAAGAAAGACTTATTTAATTTGGGACTTAATGGCTAAAAGGTAACCTGAATTTGAAAATATTTCACTTTGTCAGTGTCTTCACATTATGAAGGTCTATAGGTTGAATATGGTGTTGAGGTATAAACATTTCTTTGAAGTTGAGATAAGGCAGATTGAATTATACACTTGTTGGAGTACTTGCAACGTGAACTTCTAAAGTTCATTTCAACTCCTGCTTATGTCTCACTTAAGCCCATATTTCCAAAACAATTAACCTCTTGAAGCAGAGAGCATGTTAGGGTGATTTTGCTTCATACATGGTTAAAATAAGCTCTGTGATAAATGATTTATCTACTTTCTTAATTTTTAATAGAAGCAACCCTTTATGTAATTCTAAATAAATTTTCAAATTCAAGAAATATATTTTTAATATACTGGAATTAGTTCTTCTAATATTTTTAATATTCGTGATAGTGATACAACTAACAATTACTTCTTGGTAAAATATACATGGTTAGTAACAATACTATTTTTTCTCAACTAGTGTGTCTGCTAAACATTTTTTAAGCGTTTGGAATCCTAAGTACAAATTCATTTTGATATTAGACCTTTTTTTCTGTATAACTGGGGATAAAACAAGAAGAGAAAGCATATACTTGGTAATAATAGTTGTCTTTAAAGTCATAGGATTTTAGACTAGTTCTTTAAAAAAATGCCTTAAAATAGCGCATCTTAGTTTGAAAGCTTAATCCTAAATGAATGAATTGCACAAGATAGCTACACAATTGGAAAAAAAAAGAGAGTGAAAAAAGGGGGGGAAGTAAACAATTTCCACCAAAACAAGCATTTAAATTGGGAAGGGAATACAAACAAAAACCCTAATCTAATTTATATTAATTACATAATTTACACTTTTCTTTTCCCTATATCTTCTCTCTTCTCCATTTCTGCTTTTTCTCTTTCTCTCCCTTATTGCACCAGCTGTTTGTTTAGATTTGGAAATTTTCTGATTATTTATGAATATAATTTGTTCTTTTAATTCATGGGTGGCAGGTGGAACCCTTCAAAATGACCATTAAATTGACTCAAAACAGGTATTTAAGGGGGTTTAAATTGCTAGACAAATGTAGGATATTAACTGCCTTAAAATTCTGAACAGTTTCATTTATCTGGCAGCATATCTGGCAACACTGGCCTGTTCAGATGCAAAATTAACCCCTTGGCTACCTTACACACACACACACACCACACACACACACACGCACACACACGCATGTCCATATATACGTACATATACAGACATACAACTTATCGCTATGGCATATGTGCACCTTAGAAAAGAACAATCTCACGTGAAGAGTCTAATGTTCCTTATTTCTATTTTTGTAGTAGAAAATAGTCATTTGAAGTAAAGAAAAATAAGTACATTTTGTTCACATGTCTGGTACTCATGGTGATTGACAAGATTTCAAATAAAGGGTGCTGCATCTCGGATTGACTGCTACCCCTACGATGTTAGAAAATGATAAGGACATGGCCACATCCCAATGGGTAAGCCAATGTATAGAGAATGCATAACTCTCAGAAGTAACTGATAGTAAGATAAATTTGAAAAAGGTTCTAAAAATACTGGATCTGAAATAGTACAAACAATGCTTGAAGTTGGTTAAGGAGTTACCAGTTACTTGTGAGAAGGAAATTTGCTAATGCACACAGCATGATTTAGTGATTTCATTCCGTGATATATATACCACAGAAAAATTATTGTCCAATGTACAAAATTGTTCCAAGTAAAATAGTGGCTAACAAAATTAACCTGGAAAATGTTGCTTAAAAGATAATGAATAAATAAGTTGTGGACTATCTCCAGAATGTAACATTATGCAGCAATCAAAATAAATGAAGGTAGTTGCATAACTTAAATTAACAACTATAATATTTAGCTAAAGATTATATAATAGAAAAATATAGCATTTAACCTTTAATATAGGTTTCAAAAACTAGCAGAATGAAAAACATATTGTAAAACACATTGATTATATATTTATGTGTACATATATGTGGGGTTTGTGTGTATACATAGATAATATATGTAGAAAAATGAAAATAAATGCAAAGAAAATGACAGCAATTTTTTTTGGGGGGGGGATGGAGTCTTGCTCTGTTGTCCAGGCTGGAGTGCAGTGGTGCAATCTTGGCTCACTGCAACCTCTGTCTCCTGAATTCAAGCAATTCTTCTGCCTCACCCTCCCTAGTAGCCAAGATTACAGGCATGTGCCACCACACCTGGCTAATTTGTTTTTTTAATTTTAGTAGAGACAGGGTTTCACCATGTTGGCCAGGTTGGTCTTGAACTCCTGACCTCAGGGGATTCCCCCCACCTCGGCCTCCCAAAGTTCTGGAATTACAGGCGTGAACCACTGCGCCCTGCCAACAGCAAAAATTTTAAGACCTCTAGAGAGCAAAGCAAGGAAGACCAGTGGATTTCAAAGGTAAGTGAAATTCTCAGATGATTAATGTAGTTACTGAAAGTTTGAATTTGTGTTAGTAATTATTTTAGCTATCATATATATTACATATATTTTTGCATGCATGAAATGTAAGAAATATTTTAAAATAGAAATCAAAAAAATAAGTAACATAAACCCCTTTAAAAATAAATATTATTGTGAGTAGTCATTTGCCCTTTATGGAAATAAAAATTGGAGTAACCTCTTCAAAAACAATTTGTCAGTATGTATATAAGAAATTAGAAATATGTATACCATTTGCCCCAGCATACTACTTCCAGAAATTACTCCTAAAAATATACTTATGGATGTGATGTATGCAAGGTCGCAGTTATAAGGATGCTTTACCCCCTGTACTGTGATTTATGATAGCAGAAATTGTGGCTAAATCAAATATTTGACAATTAGGGAACAATAATATAAATAAGGGTATGTACACATAATAAATTATGCCATAATTATTCTAAATAAATAAAATAGTGCTGCATGTCGCTATTGTCCATTTCAATGTCCACATTCTTTCTAAAGTTTTCACAGCATATTTAGTGTTCAAAGATGTTCCCTTTACATTTTTGTCACTTCTTTCAAACATTTTTTTCAATTATAAAATCTTTTATCATTTTTGCCAAGTTAATTTTAAATTTTGCTTTGTTTTAACTGACAAAATATTGCATATATTTATTGCGTAAAATATTGCATATATTTATTGCGTAAAATATAGTTTTAAAATATGTATACATTTTGCAATGGCTAAATTGAGCTAATTAACCTATAATTATTGATAATTATTGATTGTGGTGAGAATACTTAAAATCTATTCTCTGAGCAATTTTCAAGAGTATAATACATGTTATTAATTATAGTCATTATAGTTACTTATACAATAGATCACTTGATCTTATTCTTCTTCACTAATGGAAAGTGTGTATTAGTTGACCATCTCCCCCAAAAGACAGGTACAAGCATTCCTTGTTTGTAATTAAGTACTTACATATTTTTTATATACTGAGGGCATATATAATGTTAATTTTATGTCTTCTATTTTTGTTTCAATTATATATACATTTAAAACTTCTATTTAAAACACATTGCTTCAATTATAATTGCTTATTTTTATCACATATAGTAGGAATTATCATAAATGTTTTTAAGTGACTGAAAGTCACTGATGAGCTTTGGCTTGTGAGCATCCTAAAAAATAATGCAATGCAATGTCTCTTTACACCTTTGTAATAGGCATGCCTGAGAAAGCCGGGTAATGCAGAGAGCTGGTTGTATGCAAGACAGGAAATCACTCCCACACTTCAGGTGGGCGGGTGAACTAGTGCAGTCCATTTGTAGATCAATTTGGAAAAGTCTAATCAAATAAATATATGACCCAAACATTCAACTCCTGGAAATAGGAGCCAAAGGAATGTCTACATATAGAGGATTGTATTTTACACAGTATTAGGGAGTTGGAAGTGATCTGTGTTCATGGCTGGGTAGAGCATAGCAAAATGTGGTAAGAGCACAACATGAAGCACTTGACTATAGGTCGAATCAGTAAACTACATAAAGACATAGAGAGACATGTACCAAATATGCAAACAAAAAGTAGATTAATCTTAGAATTTTAGAGCAGAGTAAAAAGAGTTGAATAAAAACACAAAAAATGTACACTTCCACTTTCCTTCTAACTCAGGTTCCAGATTAAGCTGCTTTAACAATAAGACCCAAACGTTTGTGTGATATGCCCAAGGTTACCATAGTTATTATATTCTTTATTGGTCTATTTTTATACAATCTGCATGCTAGCTAAGCATGGTTTTTAACTTTGTAAATGGTTGTTAAAGGAAGTGAAAGAAGCAGGAGGAGTAGAAAAGGGAGGATAGGAAGAAGGAAAAGAGGAATTAGAGAAGGAGGGGAGAGAGACCCTAAGTCTAAGATATTTACTATCAGAAACTCTAAGGAAAAATCTTGGCTGGTCTTTGCTATTAACAGTCATTTAGGGACCCATCTCCTTTGTGTTACTGCTGCTTGCTTCTCAATCTGCAGCAAGTATCAATATCACCTACAAGGTTGTAAACTGGATTGTGGGCCCCATCTCTGAGTTTCTGACTCAGTAGGTCTGGTACACAGCCAGAGAATTCACAAGGCTGAAACTGACAGTTTCTGAGGTGAGGCTGATGCCATGTACCTGGGAAGAACACTCTGAGGACCAGTGCCTTGGAGCACTGCTGTTAACTTGCCTACTTGAAACCACATCACCCCCACATCTGTGTAGCACAGAGTAGGAAGGAAGAAAAACAACACGTTTAGTATTCTGAGGCTCAGACCTGGAAGTGTTTCATATCACTTTGCTTTCATTCCACATGGACACACCAAACTGCAGAAAATTCTGAAAAATGTAATTTATATTTCTATTACTATTGAATAAGGGGATAATGAATTTTGGTAGAAAATTAGGAATCTCTGCTACTGTAGTATTTACATAAATTAAAAGTGCATGAAAATGAAGTAAAAAATGTCCATTATAAAAGAACATATGGAAATGAAAACATGCATATTAAATCATGAAATTGATTGCCTCTGTGGGGAGGGAAATGTGTGCTTGTGTGTGTGTGCTTGTATATGTGTGTGCGTGTAATTTTTCACAGATTAATAATGTAAACTGAGTAACGTAATTAATTCAATTCTCTGCACTCGAGGTTAAAATAAAAAATCAGGGCCAAGTGCTGTGGCTCACTCCTGCAATCCCAGCACTATGAGAGGCTAAGCGTGGTGGATCACTTGAGGTCAGGAATTCGAGACCAGCCTGGCCAACATGACAAAACCCCGTCTTTGCGAAAAATACAAAAATTAGCCAGAATTGGTGGTGTGCGCCTGTAGTCCCACTTACTCAGTAGGCTGAGGCATGAGACTTGCTTGAACCAGGGAAGCAGAGGTTGTAGTGAGCTGAGATCATGCCACTGCACTCCAACATGGGTGAAAGAGCCGGATTTTGTCTCAGAAATAAATAAAATAAAATATCAGTCATCCTACAAATAAGCATATATTTACTTCAGAAAAATACATACAAATTTGTCTTGGAAATTTAATTTATTTTTATACATTGATTATAACTGAAATACCTAAGTTTTTGAGTAATTATAGTACTTAACTTATTTAAAATTTGAAGAGCCTGCCACGAGCAACATGAGAAACAAAGGCTGGGTCAGCGCTTATTCAGACTTATTAAAAATGAAAACTAAAATGATTTGCTACTACAGCTCTTTGTCATAGAAAAAACAAAAGCCCATCTTGGTTCAAAGCCTACCACACTGAAAAGCTTCAGAAGATTTGACAATTTCTCATCACTAAGAAATATAATAATAATAACATAGCTGACATTTACCAAAAGCTTATAGTAGAATGAGCGTGCTGTACTAACAGTTTTGCATGTACCTGCTCATTTAATCACTGAAATGACTGAATGAGATAGGTGCTACTACAATTACCATTTATGTACCAGGAAACTGAAGTACACACAATAAAATAAGCAAGATCGCTAGTTAGTAACTAAGAGCCAAGTTTGAAACTTCTGTTGTCCCTCTTTCTGAGCCTGCATTTTTCAGCCACTACCTTAAACTTTCTCTTTGTAGAAAGAGAACATTGTTAAACACTGTAACAATGGGGGAGCAGCAGCACACACACCCAGTGTGTGCACAAACACACAGAACATCATTAGTACATGAAACAAAATGTTTTGCTGTGATGTTTTCAGAGAAAGACAGGATAAAGTCACAGTCACAGAATTAGTAAGAATAGCTTCTATATTCTTCCTAGTCCTAAAATAAGCTCTGCTGTTATCTACTAAGATAGAGAGAACTGTTGTTTAAATAGTGGAAATAATGGTATCTCTTTTGGTCAGAGGTGGGCGAATGACTTCTTTGAAGGTAAAACCTTGAAAATGAAGTTAAGTTCCTCAGAGATGAATTGACAGGTCCTGGTACCTGTATTTTCCACATTTTGAAGAGGAAAAGAGTGTTGGTGCTTTCTTAGCTCCAAGGGGAGGAGAGGTTGATGGTAATAATTCCAATCCAGGGTTGGTGAGCTACTGCCTGCCCTCTGGCCAAATCAGCCTAGCTGCCTATATATGCAAATGAAGCTGTATTGGACTCTAAGCACACTCAGAATTTAGATAGCTGGTATAGTTGATTTCCTGTAACTACGGTGTAGGGATTTTTCCTCAACCTCCAAAAGTTCACAGTTGGAACACATCCCTATTACAGAAGACAGATTAACAAGAGAAAAACAAGTGGCAGGGCAGGATGGCTCACGCCTGTAATCCCCGCATTTCGGGAGGCCGAGGCTGATCACAAGGTCAGGAGATCAAGACCATCCTGGCTAACACGGTGAAACCCCATCTCTACTAAAAATACAAAAAATTAGCCAGGCGTGGTGGCAGAGCCTGTAGTCGGAGCTACTGGGGAGGCTGAGGCAGGAGAATGGTGTAAACTTGGGAGGCGGAGCTTGCAGTGAGCCAAGATGGCGTCACCGCACTCCATTCTGGGCGACAGAGAGAAGACTCTGTTTCAAAAACAAACAAACAAACAAAGTATATTAACACATGTATTTCATATACGCATGGGAGACTCTCAGAGAATGAGTAATTCTAAAACGGTGGCTTTGAATTCCAGCTTATATAGCATCTTCAACAATGAATAGTAAATTTTTAGAGAAGGAATAAGGCAAAGGAAGAGAACTTTGAGTTTTCACAGGTGGTCACTTTGGAGAAGGGTAAATAAATGGCAGATAAAGACTGGTTAGCAAAGCCCATTAAGGTAGATCCCTCTGGTATCATCTTCAGGTCCATAAGGGTCTGCAGGTGTCATCACTGGTTAATTTTTTGCTCTCCTTGGTTGAAGGGGGAAGGATACCTTTTCTTTGTAACTCTGTTTTCTACTTCTAGGCAAATAGGGGAAGGACAGACGCTTTCCTGAATCTGCTTCTTCTTGATTTCTGCAGCTCAACAATCCTTCATATTTGGGGGCAGCATATTCTAGTCCCCCACAATGGCAGGGTTGAAAGGCCTTCGGGACCAGATATCTTTACTACGTCAATGATTAGGAAAAAATTGCTAAACTGCATTTTAATTCAACAAAATATACTTGCCAAGATGAGGTTTGGGGAACGAAAGTTTTTTGGCTTTTTTTTGTTTTGTTTTGTTTTGTTTTGTTTGTTTGTTTGTTTGTTTTGAGATGGAGTCTCACTCTGTCGCCCAGGCTGGAGTGCAGTGGTGCTATCTCGACTCACTGCAAGCTCCGCCTCCCGGATTCACGCCATTCTCCTGCCTCAGCCTCACGAGTAGCTGGGACTACAGGTGCCCACCACCACGCCCGGCTAATTTTTTTATATTTTTAGTAGAGACGGGGCTTTATCGTTTTAGCCAGGATGGTCTCAATCTCCTGACCTCATGATCCGCCCGCCTCAGTCTCCCAAAGTGTTAGAATTACAGGCGTGAGCCCCCGCGCCCGGCCGGGTAGCCCAGGTTTAAATCAGTCAGTGCTAACTAACGACACTCTCCTAGCCAATTGGATTAGGTTGAGAATGGGCATGTGACCTAATTCAGACAATGAGGCAAGAGGTGAGGTTTTCAAAGCGCGTATGGAAAATATTTCTCTAGCAGCATGTAGCAAAATGAATACTGTCACTCCCAAATGATTGTTTGTCTGGAACTCACAATATAATCTTAATTGGAAGTAGAATTTATGCAGGTGTAATTAGTTAAATATGTTTGTAATAATATCCTGCTGAGTTTAGGATGGTCCTTAAATTCAATGACTTGTGTCCTTATAAAAATAGGAAACAGCACAGAGACATACAGAGCAAAGATATCAAAGCAAAAATTGCAGTGGTCAAAGTTAAGCAGGTGAAAAAGACTTTATTTGATTATATTACAATAGGATAGAGAGGCTAAAACTCAGGCTGAGATCAAATCCACTGACAAAAATGGCAGATATTTTAAGAGCTGGGGTGAGGGGATTCTAGGCCATCTGTTTTTGTTAATTAGCTTTACCCAAAGGAAAACAAACTTTCTCATCCTATCTTCTTGAAAATAAACTTCCTCATCCTATCTTCTTGAAAATAAACTTCCTCATCCTACCAATCTTCTTGACAGGAGGTAGTTTTACTACTTGGAGCAAGGTGCTCACTTTAGTTAGGCTCCTACTCTCCCAGATAGACCAATTTTCCTTGATAATTACATTTCAAAATATGGCTCTCAAGTATTTGAGAAAGATAACTCAGGATTTTAAAACTTTGAAAAATATTTATATGTCAAAGGGGCAGAGAACAAATATGCAATTGTGTGTTTTCTAAAGTAAATGCTCTAGGAAAAGGGAGGAAGAGCAATCTCCCTGGTTAGGTTACCTGGATTCTGTAGGGGCCAGGGTAGGAGGGAGGTGAGGTCTTAGAGGCAGAAAGAAGACTGTCTAAGGTTTATTCAAGCCGAGGGAAACCTTAAGGCTCGCTTGAGCAAAGCCCATGTGTTGGCAGAGATAGGATTTATGCTGCCGCAAACTAAGGATGCCAGGACCTGCAAGAGGCATAAGAAGAATACTTCCTTAGAGCCTTCAGGGGGAGCATGACTCTGCCAGAAACTTGATTTGGGCTTCTGGATGCTTGATCTGTGAAAGAATGCATTTCTGAAATTTTAAACCACCCAGTTTGTTGTGATAGGTGATGGCAGTCATAGAATATGAATATACTATAGGCCGTAAGTCTTCTTTCTCCCTGTATTTGGATGTAGCCCTGGAAATAATTGGTAAAAATCTTACATTGGGATTAATTACACCCACTGTGGAAACCTGAGAATTGAGAAAAATTGTTCTAGTAATATCCATGAAATGCAAAATCAAGTCAATATACATTGGGCCTCTATTTATCCAGCTTGTTTTGTGAAGCAATAAATGCCATTTAGGTTGATACAGTTTTGAGAAGGAACTTTGTTACTTGGAAACAAAAAACATCTTAATTGGTGTATGCACTGCACAACTTGGGAGAGCAGCCCCACATAGATTACAATGTGAATGGCACTTTCTGGAATTATTGAAAACTGCAATTCTACCTACTTCCTTATGGTCATTTTGTGTCCTTCAACATTATACCAAACAAAGCAGTTTGAATGCTCTGTGAGTCTCGGGGTTACCACTAATACCTTTTGGAAGATAAACTGTGAGAATTAAATAGCGGCATATATGAATTATTTTGTAAATTACTTCATCTTTTAGAAACTTTATTTGATTTGTGAAATGTATATAATAATATGTACTTTGCATAGCTATAAGGATTACATGTGAAAGGGAAAATAAAATCACACATTATGTCACACATTAAAAAGTAGTAGATTTACTAAGAATCTAAAATTTGCTGGTGCTGTTACTATGACGATGACCACAGCAGTTTCTCCTCCTCCTGTTACTGAAGTTATAAAATCATTGCAGGTTCTATAGACAAAAGAGGTTATAGTTGTATAAAAGAACACATCTGTAGCACAGCACTTTATTCACTTCAATACTGTAATCATCAAATCTGAGTACAAAACACATTTATACATTTTTTGATGAAAAATATGCTTAGAAAAAAGCTAATATGTAATAAGTGGGCAAATGTGACCTTGAGAAAGGAAATAATGAACTAATATCAATCTAATCATATTTAAGAGGAGCAAATGGAAAATCTTACTTTTACAAAATAATGCACAATTTTGGAGGAATTACATTACTTGATTTATTGGCCTATTAGACACTATACAAATGAAGACAATAAAGAAGAGACTGGTCTAAAAATTGACAAATAGACCAAACAAAGTAAATATGCAGCTCAGAAATTGACCCGCCTGTGTAACATAAAAATAAAATTCTAACCAATCACCCAAACTGACTAAATGGACCCATTCTTGGCCAAGGAGATTGCAAAACAACTTGTAAACCAAAAGTACAATTCTAAGCACCCCCAACCATCTGAATGGACACCTCTCAGGCAACAGCATTCCAAAGTTAACCTGAAAATCTAGTTGAGGCCATGATGGGAAGTGGGAGATGGACATGCCTTATTACCGTTAACATCAACACAGACCTTGGTAAGACTGATAAAACAGCCTCTTTAAGCCTGTCAAGAAATGTTTACTCTCCATTCTCTCTGAAGCCTGCTACCTGGAGGCTTCATCTGCATGATGAAACATTGGTCTCCACAACCCTTTACCATAACCCAGGCATTCCTTTCTATTGATTCCAGGTCTTTAGATAAATCTCACCCAATTGCCAATCAGATAAATCTTTGAATCTGACTATGACCTGGAAGCCTCCCACCCCACCCCATCGCTTCCTGTTGTTTTGCCCTTCTGGACTAAATCAGTGTACATCTTACATGTATTCATTGATGTCTTATGTTTCTCTAAAACGAATAAAACCAAATTGTAGCCTGACCACATTGGGCACAAGTCCCGTGTGTCCAAGACCTCCTGAGGCTGTGTCACAGGCATGTTCTTAACCTTGGCAAAATAAACTTCTAAATTCATTCAGACTTACCTCATATTCTTTTGGTTTACAAAGCTTAAAAACGGAATTCTCAGTCATGATGGGAAGAGAAGTTGGACATGCCTCATTATACTCCCTTCCTTTTGAAGTTTAAGCACAACCACTGACCAGCAATAATGTTAAACTAGAGATTATAATACTTACAAAATAGATTCTTTGGGGCAATAAGATACCAAATTATAAACAAGACCTAAGGTCATGCCAGGCAAAAGTTAAGTTACACCTGCAGGCCGTGTATCTTGCTACATAGCATCTTTGTGTTAACTAAAACATTTTTTTCTGTTGACTCCAAGTTTTAGGCACAGCCTTACTCCTTTAACCACTCACACATAAATGAATCTCTGAATCCATCTATAGCCTATAAGCCCTCATTTCAAGGTATTCTTCCTTTTGGGGCCAAATTAATTACACCTTCTGTGATTTGATTTTTGTCTTTGTCCATAACTCCTGCCTGCCCAAAAGATATTAAACCAAACCGTGATCTGACCACCTCAGGGCCACTTATTCAAGGCTTCTTGAGTTTGTGTTTTCTCTGGATCTTGGTCATGCTTATTGACTCAGAATAAAGCTCTTTAAAATATTTTACAGTTTGATTTTTCTGTTAACACATATATGCATTCATATGACACTTTAAAAATGAACCAAAGTAATCCAATGGGGATAGGATGCTTTTTCAACCAATGGTGTTGGAATGTCTCAAACCCATATGAAAAAAAAAATACTGTATCTCACTTTATACACCAAATTTAATTCAAAATGAAGCATAGATCCAAATGCAAATGCTAAAATTATAAAACTTCAGAGAAAAGCACAGAAGATATCTGGCCATGGCAATAGGTGAAGGTTTCTTATATTAGTCATGGAAAGCAGCACTCGAAAAGGACAAAATCGTTAAATTAGGCTTCATTAATATTAAAAGACCTCTTTATTGCCAGGCACGGTGGCTCACGCCTGTAATCCCAACACTTTGGGAGGCTGAGACAGGTGGATCCCCTGAGGTCAGGAGTTCAAGACCAACCTGGTCAACATCGTGAAATCCCATCTCTACTAAAAACTACAAAAATTAGCGGACACCTGTAATCCCAGCTACTCAGGAGGCTGAGGCAGGGAGAATCGCTTGAACCCGGGAGGCAGAGGTTGCAGCGAGCTGAGATCACACCACTGCACTCCAGCCTGTATGACAGAGTGAGACTCCATTTCAAAAAAAAAAAAATTGTTTATTAAAAGACCCAATTAGGAAAAAGATTTGGCAAGATGCAAACTGGAAGAAAATTTTTAGAAAACATGTATGGCTTGAAAACATATATTTAAGAAATGACTGATACCCATTATATGTAAAAAAAAAAAAAATTCACTAAGTGATAAAAAGATAAACTACCAAACGTTAAAAAAAAAAAAATGAGTTGAATAGAAACGTCACAAAGCAAATAAGATACATACATACAAAAGGCCAGGAAGCACATGAAAAAATTTTAATATCTTCAGGCATCAGGAAAATACAAATTATAGCCGCAAAATAATACTAGCCCACATCCACCAGAAGAAAAATAAAAAGATTCATGACATTTTTTTTGGCTATTCAATGGACTCTTTTTGTGAAACAATGCAGGAATGCAAAATATGTAGCCCCTTAGGAAAAAAGTTCTGCCAACATTCTTTAAAACTAATTATTGTTGTTTCTGGTACAATGCAAAGAATTAGTAGAAATGTAAAATGTATAGCCCCTGGGGAAAAAAAGCTCTGCCCAATTTCCCTTAAAGCTAATTGTATATTTACTCTACATTCCAGAAATGTTATTCCTTGGCATTTAACCAATGGAAATGAAAACATATTTTCTCAAAAAGAATTTGTACGAAAATTCAAAGCAACTTTATTTTTAAAAAGACAAAAACTCCACAAATTTTAACTATCAATTGTAGAAGAATGGATAAGTAAGATGAACTAATTTATGATTTGAGATATGGTAAATAGATATGCCATAAAGCATCTATAACAAAATATCTTGATGGTAGTTACATGGGTTTTCATTTTTAAATTCTTTTCTTTCTTTTTCTTTCTTTCTTTCTTTCCTTCCTTCCTTCCTTCCTTCCTTCCTTCCTTCCTTCCTTCCTTCTTCCTTTCTTTCTTTCTTTCGTTCTTTCTTCATTTATTTATTTATTTATTTTGAGATGGAGTCTCACTCTGTCACCCAGGCTGGAATGCAATGGCTTGATCTCGGCTCATTGCAACCTCCACCTCCTGGGTTCAAGTGATTCTCCTGCCTCAGCCTCCCAAGTAGCTGGAATTACAGGTGCCCACCACCATGCCCGCCTAATTTTTGTATTTTTAGTAGAGACAAGGTTTCACCATGTTGGTCAGGCTGGTCTCGAACTCCTGAACTCAGCTGATCCACCTGCCTTGGCCTCCCAAAGTGCTGGGATTACAGGGGTGAGCCACCACGCTTGGCCTCATTTTTAAATTCTTTAATCATTGTTGTATAAGTTTTTATTATAAACTAATAGCGAGAAAACTACCAGGTGCAGTGGCTCACACCTGTAATCCTAGCACTTTGGGAGGCCGAGGTGGGTGGATCACCCGAGGTCAGGAGTTCGAGACCAGCCTGGCCAACTTGGTGAAACTCCATCTCTATCAAAAATTAGCAGGGCATGGTGGTGGGTGCCTATAATCCCAGCAACATGGGAGGGTGAAGCAGGAGAATTGCTTGAACCCGGGAGGCAGAGGTTGCAGTGAGTAGAGATCATGCCACTGCATTCCAGCCTGGGCTACAGAGCAAAACTCTGTCCCCCCTCCAAAATAATAATAATAAATAAGTAAAAATAAAATATTAGGGAGAAAGCTGTTCAAAAGAGGAATGGCCCACTTCTAATAGCCACATATAACATGCCAAATCTTTTGAAACACTCCAGAGGATGATCTTATGAGTTAGACAGGTGAGAGGTAAGGAAGCGTCACTGTTAAACAGGACCAAAGGCTTCATAAAAGGTCCTTAGTGAAATCACAAAGCAGCTTACAGTGGCGGGTGGGTGGCATAAATGGAAGAGGTCAATAAAGTAGAGCACCTAGGAGTTTAGTGTGCTCATTTGGGGGAAGCAACAGATTAAATCATCATCAGCTGCCATGTAGAGGAACAAGAAAGATAGTTAAGCATTAATTTCACAAATACTGGATAAAAGTATTCACATATATAATTAGTGTAAAATATATATGTTGCTCTTTCCTTCATTCAAATTTTAAGAAGGTTCTTTGGGTGTCCTGCTTGGCACCTGGGTGTTTGCCTTTCGCATTTGTGTGTTGAGTACCTCTGTGAAGTGGAAGAAGTTTAAAGAGGCTATATTAATTTTTGTTAGTAAGATTCTCTTTTTTTCCTCCCCAAATCCACCAATTGCTTCTAATTTCACTTACATAAAGTCTAAAGCCTCAAAATATCTAGAAAGATCTGGTCTCTGTGAGTGATCTCGCTCAACTCATTTCTTGCGGCTTTTCTTCTCACCTAATGCATTACAACAAATAGTCTCCTTTCCACTCCTGGAGAAATGGAAGGCCTTTTGTTGCCTTAGAACCTTTTCATTTACTGCTCCCTTCGCCTGAAATTATTCTTCCTCAGATACATCCATAACTAAATTGTTTATTTCCTATAGGTCATTAATGTACTACTACCTTATGGGTCAAGCCTTCTCCAGTCACACTATCTAAAAACTGCAATCTTCACTTCTCTGTTACTACTCCATTCCCATATTTAATTGTCTAACACCTAGAGCAATATAATGTACTATGTATTTTGCTAACCAAAATTCCTATTTGCCTTTCTGCTGCATTACATTTTAAGTTCCATTAGGGCATATAATTTCCCTTGTTAGTGTTCGCTGGTAATCTTGAGCACTGAGAAAAGTGCAGTTCATATAATTGATGCTTGATAAATAATTATTTTTTGAAATAGTGATACATGAGTGGAATGTTTGTAATTACTAATATTCTAGCACATATTATATGTGACTTTTTTATTCTAAGTGTATTGCAAGATAACTCATAGAATTCTCACAACTCTATAAGGTAGATATTATTGTCCCTGTTTAGGGAAACTTACATAGTAATCATTTCAATAACTTTCTCAGGGTTAAAATAGCTAGTATGTAATGAAAGCTAATTTGTAATACAGAGCAGAAATAAAGGGGAGTCATCTTAAGATTGAACTTTCTAGGCATAAGAGAGAAAAGATAAATTCTAGGGACCAATGCTGTGATCTGAGAGACTTTGAGAGGTAGGTATAAGACATTGAAATGTTTTTAGATTTGTTTTCTTTGATATACGATATGGAAATAATATTGCTACCTCTATAAATATTGCAGCAACATTTAAATAAATTTAAAGCTATTTGACTCATATTTATGACTTTGTTAAAAATAAGATTAAGATTACAAATTTATTTGGGTTATATGTCAATATAATCTTTATTAAACGTAAGGGGTCAGGCTGTAGAGAGATGGGCCATTGCTCAAAACATTTCAATAAGGGTGCAGAGTAGGATGCATAACTTAAGAGCTTCATTAATTCATTTGAAGCTTGGATCTGTAAAATAAAATCCATGGTTAAACTTTCATAATTTTATGAAAGAAAGATATATATGTCCATATTACTGTATTATAATTTATATTGTAATTTGTATTATAAAAATTATATTAGGTCTTGTCTCACATTATTTAACATACTTTATGCATATGGCATTTTATATTAAGCACAAGTATAAATTTACATTACTTCATAGTGTCACTGTAAAGTTGAAATCTTAGAATTGCCTTTCCTAATCTATTTTGTGCCATGAAAATATAGAATGAACTATTGACCAGTCTTCTGTTGTAGAATATTCACAAGATTTCATTTTAAATATGAAAAACACATGCATCAGTTAACATTTCTAATTAATTTTATCTTCAAATGTCAATAAACTAAATTAACAAAAAGTAGTATCATGACAAGTAGAGTTATAATCATTTGGTAATGTTTTTAATTCTATATTTAGGATGGAAATATTAAAGATTTTTCAATAGATTCTTTTATCTTTTCTTGTAATTTCTCTTCCTTTGAACACAACCAAGACTAAAGCCTTAAAACTTTCATTTTACTTTGATTTCTAAGATTCAAACTTCATTTCTACAGACATAGAAATTGCAAGTTTGGCTGGTAGCTATTAACCAGGTGTTAGCTATTCACTTTTTTGTTTCTGCCAAAAAGCTAGAAGCAATAAAATGAAATGTCTGTTTTCAGGAGAGAATTTATAAAGTCAATCACAGGGTAACATTATAAAATTGAAAATCTATTTTTAAAAATTCAAATATCTATGGTAATATTTTGGTAATGTAACTTTCTGTGGTACACACATCAGAAATTTTCAGACTTCCTATTCTGTGTTTGATGTTACATTAAAAGACATGGCTTAATAAGGATGTTTTTTAAAATTAAATATAAAAAGTCAATTTTAAAAATTGGTTTATTTGGAAGAAATTTTGTGCAGTGTATGAAAATGTAATTGTTCTCTTAAACACTTAAAAGATTTTGTGGCTTAATATTTCAAATAATCTTGTTTCATAATTCTAAAATGTCAGTTACTCTTGGGTATCACTATCAGAGGTCACAGGATAATCTGTACACACAGTGGGATGTCTTGTAACAATTGTTAAAAACAGATTATTTAAATCACGGCATGTTGAATTACGATCTCTGCCCTTACAGGTTTTGAGTTACAAGTGCAAACAACAATTGATATCTTTTAATACGTCTTCATACAATAATGCTCTATTTTTAAATAACTGTACCTATGTGAGGCTAAGTAGCAGGATGAGTTATACATAGTAATTATTTCAATATATATCTCATATTTGAATTTTTGGCTAATTTTTGGCTAGTTACCCATTGGATATATATGCAACCTAATTTATTGCTATCAATAATTATTCACAATCATTATATCAATTATTAGAGAAAAAAATTAAGGTACTCTATAGGACTTGCCATTTGAACTCTACTCCCAAGTCATCATCAACTGCCAGCAGTACTTGGTAATCAGAATGTAGTTGCTTTCTTTTCCATCAAATCAATCCCATCAAAACTATATCTAACTATTGTTAAATGGATTTCTTCATGAAGAAACAAAAATCAGAGTAATAACCTTTTCCTTTGACTCCATTTTGGGTCTGTGTACAACTCCATCAATGATACCAGTCAATTAACAATGACTAAATCGCAAAATTACCTGCTAAACAACTAAAGACTGAAACCAACTAAGGACTGAAATAGATTTCATTATAGCTGAAAATGATAGAAGCTAGGAAATTGCATATCCTTCCAGAAAATAAAATACTAGAATGAAATCTAGAGTAAGTGTGAGCCTGGATCCATTACTAATAAAGTCATCGAAGGGTTTCATTGGACTCTGGTATTTTAGCTATTTCCTTTCTCTAGCTCATATAAATAACACTGTTTTCTTCTGCTTTAGTGAGAACACGAAGGTATTATGAGAGCATGCATGTGCATCTAGCACTGACTACTTCCTATTCCAGACCTAAATTTGTCACAGCCAGCTGGGCTATTACATTTGAATATCCAAAGACAATATTGAAAGTAACATATATAAAATGGCATTAGTGATATTATCTATTCTCACAAGTAGTTCTCCTTTTCAGTTATCTTTCTTGCTGTTGCTAATATTTTATTACTGTTGCATAATGTGAAAACATCTGAATAATATCTCCCTGTACTCTCCCAAACTCCTTATAGACACTTATAGTGACTTCTTATAGTCACAAGTCCTATTCTTTAGCTCATGCTTACATTATATTAATGCAAATGACAACCGCTTGCAGAAGACATAGAATGCTGGAGAAGGTAGCAAACTGAGTCATTAATCCTCAATTGCATCTGGAAATAAAATGGCTCTGGAAAACATTAGCAGAAGAAAGGTAGCAGTTATTCAGGCAACCTATTTATCCCTTATTTTCATATCCACCTTCTCACTCATCAGAAATACACCTACACACACACCACATGCACACAAACATCTACATACACACACATGTCCACCCTCACATATGCACATAAACTCACAATCCAAAAGAGAACTAATCTAGGGATGCTTTATGTTCATAAATTTAACAAATATGAATATCTCTCTTATGCCAGGCATTGTCCTGGCACTAGCAATATGAGCTTTTGATAAAACAACAGTGATTCTACCATCATGAAGCTTATTTCCTTCATGATCTGCTAGGCAAAACAAAATTTAAAAGGCAAATAATAAATGATAGTTTTCAAGTTGTAACATGTTCTTTGGATAAAGCACACATGGGAAGAGATAGATAATGATGTAGAAGGAAGATGGTTTCTTTCACAATTTTTCAGAAGTGACAATTAAGATAAAACTTGAAAGGTAAAAAGAAATAATACAAGCAAAGAGTGTGAAAGAAGTATTCCATGCAAAACTGCAAATATGCCCAAACTCCTACCATAGGAATGAGCTTGTCATGTTCAAGAATAAGTAAGTAAATAAATAAATAAATAAGCTGAAATAAAACTAGGTGATGTGGTTTGGATCTGTGTCCCCACCCAAATCTCAAGTGCAATTGCAGTCCCCAGGGTTGGCGGTAGGGCCTGATGGGAGGTGATTGAATCATGGTGGGGGGTTCTCATGAATGGGTTAACACCATCCCCTTGCTACTGCTCTTGTAATAGTAAGTGAGTTATCCTAAGCTCTGATTGTTTAAAAGTGTGTGCACCTCCCCCTCTTTCTCCCTTCCTCGCACTCTGGCCATGCAATATGTACCAGCTTTCCCTTCAACTTCCATAATTGTAAGTTTCCAGAGACTTCCCCACAAGCAGAAGCTACCATGCTTTCTGAACAGTCTGCAAAACCATGAGCCAATTAAATTTATTTTATTTGTAAATTACCCAGTCTCAGGTATTTCTTTTTAGCAGTGCATGAGTTGATAATACAAAAGATTGGTACCGAGAAGTGGGGCATTGCTAGAAAGATACCTGAAAATGAGGAACAGCATTAGAATTGGGTAACTGGCAGAGTGTGGAATGATTTGAAGGGGTCAAAAGAAGACAGGAAGATGAGGGAAAGTTTGGAATTTCCTAGAGACTTGTTGAATGATTGTGACCAAATTCTGACAGTGATTTGAAAAGTGACGTGCAGGCTGAGGAATTCTCAGGTGGAAATGAGAAACATATTGGGAACTGGAACAAAAGTCACTTTTGTTATCATTAGCAAAGAGCTTGGTGGGATTGTGCTCCTGCCCTATGGATCTGTGAAACTTTGAACTTGAGAGTGATGATTTAGGGTATCTGGCTGTATTAGTGTATTTCATGCTGCTAATAAAGACATACTCGAGACTGAGCAATTTATCTTATAAAGAAAAGAGGTTAAATTGATTCACAGTTCCACATGACTAGGGAGGGCTCACAGTCATGGCAGAAAGAGAATGAGAAGCAAAGTCACATCTCACATGGTGGCAGGCAGGAGAGCTTATAGTGGGGAGTTCTCATTTATAAAACCATTAGATCTCATGAGATTTAATCACCACCATGAGAACAGTATGGGGAAAACTGCCCCATTATTCAAGTATCTCCACCTGGCCCCACCCTTGAAACATGGAGATTATTATAATTCAAGGTGAGATTTGGGTGGGGACACAGAGCCAAACCATATCATTCCACCCCTGGCCCCTCTCAAATCTCATGTCCTCGCATTTCAAAACCAATCATGCCCTTCCAACAGTCCCCCAAAGTCTTAACTCATTCCAGAATTACACCAAAAGTCCAACCCCAAAGTCTCATCTGAGACAAGGCAAGTCCCTTCCATTTATGAGTCTGTAAATGCAAAGGCAAGTTAGTTACTTCCTAGATACAATGGGACTACAGGCATTGGGTAAATACATCCATTCCTAATGGGAGAAATTGGTCAAAATGAAGGGGCTGCAGGTCCCATGCAAGACTGAAATCCAGTGGGACAGCTAAATCTTAAAATTCTAAAATGATCTCCTTTGACTTCATGTCTCGCATCCAGGTTATGCTGATGCAAAAGGTGGACCCCTATGGCCATGGACAGCTCCACCCCTGTGGTTTTGCTGGGTATAGCCCCACTCCTAGCTGCTTTCACTGGCTGGCATTGAGTGTCTGTGTTTTTTCCAGGTGCATAGGGCAAGCTGTCAGTGGATCTACGATTCTGGGGTCTGGAGGATGGTGGCCCCTTTCTCACAACTCCACTAGGTGGTGCCCGAGCGGGGATATTTTGTGGGGGCTCCATCCTCACATTTCCCTTCTGCATTGCCCTAGAAGAGGTTCTACATGAGAGTTCTATCCCTGAAGCAAACTTCTTCCTGGATATCCAGGTATTTCCATACATCTTCTGAAATCCCAAATCTCAGTATTTGACTTCTGTGCATCTGCAGGCTCAATGCCATGTGTAAGCCTCCAAGGTTTTGGGCTTGCACCCTCTGAAACCATGGCCTGGGCTACACATTATAGCCTTTTAGACATGGTTGGGATGCAGAACACCAAGTCCTGAGATTGCACACAGCAGGGTGGCCCTGGACCTGGCCCAGGAAACATTTTTTCCTACTAGGCCTCCAAGCCTGTGATGGGGAACCTACCATAAAGACTTCTGACATGCCCTGGAGGCATTTTCCCCATTGTCTAGGTGATTAACATTTGGCTCCTCATTACTTATACAAATTTCAGTCTGTTTCATTTCTCCTCAGAAAAATGGGTTTTTCTTTTCTATTGCATTGTCAGGCTGCAAATTTTCCAAAGTTTTATGCTCTGCTTCCCTTTTAAACATAAGTTCCAATCGCAAACCATATCTTTGTGAATACAAAAAACTGAATGTTTTTAAGAGCACCCAAGTTACCTCTTGAATGCTTCAATGCTTAGAAATTTCTTCTGCCAGATACCCCAAATCATCTCCCTGAAGTTCCAAGTTCCACAGAGTTCTAGTGCAGGAGCAAAATGCTGCCAGTCTCTTTGCTAAAGCATAGCAAGAGTCACCTTTATTCCAGTTCTCAACAAGTTTCTCATCTCCATCTGAGGCCATGTCAGGCTGGACTTCTTTGTCCATATCACTCTCAGCATTTTAGTCAAAGCCATTCAAGAAATGTCTAGGATGTTCCAAATTTTCCCAGATGTCCCTGTCTTCTGAGCCTTTCAAACTGTTCCAGCCTCTGCCTGTTATCCAGTTCCAAAGTCACTTGCACATTTTCAGTTATCTTTACAGCAGTGTCCCACTACTTGGCAACAAACTACTGTATGGGTCCATTCTCTTGCTGCCAATAAAGATATTCAAAACTGGATAATTTATAAAGAAAAGTTTAATTGACTCACAGTTCTGCAGAGCTGGGGAGTCCTCAGAAAACTTACAATCATGGTGGAAGGGCAAGCAAACACATCCTTCTTCTCATGTCAGCAGGAAGGGGAAGTGCCGAGCAGAGGGAAAAGCCCCTTCCAAAACCATCAGATCTCATAGGAACTCACTATCACAAGAGCAGCAGGAGGGTAACTGCCCCCATGATTCAATTACCTCTTACTGGGTCCCTCCACGACACATGGGGATTATGGGAACTGCAATTCAAGATGAGATTTGGCTAGGGAGACACAGTCAAACCATATCAAAGTCTCTAGGAAGTTCCAAACTTTCCCACATCTTTCTGTCTTCTTCTGAGCTCTCCAAACTGTTCCAACCTCTGCCTGTTAGCCAGTTCCAAAGTCCCTTCCACATTTTCAGGATCTTTACAGCAGTGTCCCACTACCTGGTACCAATTTACTGTATTAGTCTGTCTCATGCTGCTATGAAGAAATAGCCAAGACTGAGTAATTTATAAAGGAAAGATATTTAATTGACTCACAGTTCAGCATGGCTGAGGAGACCTCAGGAAATTTACAATCCTGGCTAAAGGCACCTCTTCACAGGGTGACAGGAGAGAGAATGAGTGTCAAGTGAAGGGGCAAGACCCTTATAAAACCATGAGATCTAGTGAGAACTCATCTCACTATAATGAGAACAGCACTGAGGGAGTCACCCCCATGATTCAGTTATCTCCACTGGATCCCACCCCTGACATGTGGGGATTATTACAATCCAAGGTGAGATTTGGGTGTGGACACAGATCCAAACCATATCAGTGGGGATTGTTTACAGGGGTGTATGTGTGTTTGTGTGTGTGTGTGTGTGTGTGAATGCCTGGAGGAAGACAGTTGGTGTATGTATCCACATTAGTTTGCTAGGGTTGCCATAACAAATATCATGAACTGTGTCTGAACAAATATTTATTTTCTCAAAGCTCTGGAGGATAGATGTCTAAGTCAAAGGGCAATCAGGGTTGATTTTAATTCTAAGGACATCCTCCTTGGCTTGAAGATGGCTGTTTTCTTCCTATGTTTTCACGTGGTCTTCTTTGAGTGTGTGTCTATATCCAAATCTCCTCTTATAATAACACAAACCGTATCACATTAGGGCCTACCTATATGGCCCTACTTTACATTAGTTACCTCTTTAAGGGTCATATATTCAAATACAGTCAAATTCTGAGGTGTTAGAGGTTGGGACATCAATGTATCAATTTTAGGGGGGCAAAATTTAGACTAAACAGTATGTACTGGATATGTACACGTTATGTAGATAAGTATAAGTGTTTTTGTGCGTGTGCTGTTTGTTCGTATGTGGAAGGAAATAGGTATATTTGTGTATGTGTAAGTATGTATGATTAGGTACATGCACGTGTATGTCTGGGTGTGATTTATACACGTATGCACATCCAGCAACTTGGAATGGCAAAAGTTGAGATTGGAGGGACATGCAGAATTTCTGTGATATAACCCAGAAACCTATAATTTTAAAGAGTTCTCAAATTGATTCTTACACATAATGGTTTGGAGCACACTAAGATTTAGAGTACAAGTAGAGGACTAAACCTTTGATATGAGATAGGAGTTGTGGAACCTTTTCCATTATAAGGGAGGGTAGGGGAAAATGCATAAAGGATGCATAGGCTTTTGTATTTGGCAGTAGTAAGAAGGTGCCTCATCTGTTGGCTTCCATTTTCAAAGTGAATTATGCAATGATGTTATCAGACATGAGTGAAAAAAGAGGAGGAATATGCATAGGAAAATTTTTAGAATGGAAGATAAAATAGTAAGCAGATAGTATTTGAGGGAGTATGAAAACAATTGTAACCAAAAAGTACATGAGAGTTGCTGTGAAATAGGTGATGTCAATTTATACCATAAATTTATAAACAAAACCAACAGACATTTATATCTTTTTCTCCAGCAACTTTCAGAAGAAGAGGCTATGAGTGTTAGAATTCAAAAAGCTTGGGGTCTTGTAGGGTGAATAAAAAGAAAGGAAAGACAAAGATGGTGATGAAGATATTTACAAAAAAAGTAATAATAATAATGGGCTGGGGAATTTCTACCAGAAAGGATGACATTGAAGCCAAACTGTTTGGGGATTAGTCTGTCTCTTCACAGCTGTGGTAACTTGCTGTCACGATTTTCTTAAATGGTGTTAGCTGACTGATAATTATCTGGTCATGTGTCTCTAGGTTTTTCCCAGATTTCCCAAGAACTACTGGTCTTTGTAGCATTATGAACTACTCCCAACTTCACAGTGTTTCCTTTTGGAATATGCTATGTACTGTATGGCACTGCATTTTTTCTTTCAATGTAGTGCACACACACATACACATTAAGCTAATATTCATAACTGTAGATGACAATGTGACTAAAAGAAAATGCACACATATAAAGGGAAGTTGAATATAAGCTAGCAAAAAAAAATTAATCACATGGACTTAACATTAGGTTCATTACTATGATCTTGGCACTGTGAAAAAGCCCTATAAATTTTGAAGCAATATTTTTATCCTTGTGTTTTTCAGATAAGGCTATGAGTAATTAGAGTTGAATCAATTTGTCCAAGGTTACATCCCCAGCAAATGATAGCTGAAATTTAGAGCTGGTCTATCTACTTTAAAAATCTATATTTTAAAAAATCATTATATTCTACTATTTCCTGGTACATTCACATACACCCTAAAACAATATAAACATAACTTATATATTTATATGGTGCTGCTTCACAATTTCTCATATTATGCTCTGTACACATAAATTTAATGTGTTTCATTCCCAGAAATAAATCATTCCTTTAACAAATGTTCATAAAAATTTAGTATTTTCCTAGCTTGCTTCCTCCAAGTACAAGAATCAGATAACCTTTTCCTCGTTCATATATTGGCTTAGAACAATTCATTTTGGAGGATTTTGATTGAGAAATTTATTACTAAAGAGATTGCTCCACCATGATTGATAATATCCTATGGAATGGAAATACATATAATTTATGATATAGGTAATTATTTTATTGTTTGCATACAATACTCAGTGGGATTCGTGCATAATGTTTTAATTCTTTCTGTACAAACAACTTCTTGAGGATCCTCATCTTGATCTGTGTACTTACCCAATCTAGAATTCTCCAATTTCTTATTTTCTACGTGTCCTATACTTAATTTGCTTTGTAGTCATTTATTTTATAATTTGCAGTACATTCTCAGAAAAATTTCTGCTTACTTTTCCTTAGGGAAAGCAAATCCGAGACCTTTTCTGTTTACGATGTACATAAATCCAGTCTTAAATAATGATATTTGAAGATTTGGAAGTTTGCTTCCTTTTTATACAGCAATCAAAGGGCCTCTTGACAGCAATTTGTTAGCTACAGAATTATTTTCCCCTACCTTTTTTTTTAAAGTTGGCTCTATATTTGTTATTTTGAAAACATAAATAAAAATAATTGCCGCTCAGGCTGAATAAAAATGGCACAATGCTCTACCTTTCATTCTCTTCCTCACCCCCATTTCTCCCGCTCCTCCTTCACCTCCTTCTTCTTTACCATGTTGTATGCACTCTCTGATGGCTTACAAATTATTTGGTGTAGTGCTTCAATCAGGATGCCATTTGACAAGCAGAATCACAGCAACATTAGGGATATATGTAACATATAGTAAACAATTGCCTTATGTAACTGTGGCGTTGACTAAGCAATCCCAGTCTTCAGCTTAGACAGTCAGGGAGGGAAGTTGAGCAGGCTAGACCCCCACATGATCTGAAAGTTGACCATGGGCAACAGTCAGAAGAGAAGATTCAGGACTGGGGCACAGGGGGTGGTGCAATTACAATGCCAGGGGCTATTCAGAGTTTTTCCCTCAGGCAAGACCTAAGACCTTTAGAATTGAACTTGCAACTGCTTAAGTCAGTTCCCTCCGCGCCCTTCCTCCAGGATAGTCCTCCTTTTAACTAACTTGAAATCACTAATTAGGGACTATACCAACATCTGCAAAATTGCTTCACAGCAGCGCCTAGATTTGTGTTTGATGAATAATTGGGAGAAGGAGTGTGTGTGCTACAAAATGGCCACTACTTTTTTCTTGTCTTTCAGCTCTCCTTAAGGAATGTCTCTTATAGCCCATCCTAACAGGAATCATACTAGAAAGAACATTCTGGGGACTGTAGTTCAGCCTAGGCAAGATGCCATATTAAAAAGCTATCATAGCTGGAATACATCAACTTGGCTAGGCTGAACTATAGAATAGTTCCCAAATTCAGTTCTTTTTTTTTTTTTTTTAAGAAGATATTGATTTGGAATAGTGCAATGATTCAAAGAAATATAAGTAGTTCTATTAATATTTACTTAAGTAACAAATAAGCATTGGCAGACACTGTGAGTTGCACATAGACTATCTCTTCTCTCTCACGAATGCCTTGCTCCTCCTGTCCTACACTGTTTTGCATGTAACTACTGCCAAAAGACCTGGTTTTACTTAGCCAGTGAGAAGTAAGAAAAATTATTTTAGAGCGTTCCTAGAAATATTGTTGCATTGCCTTTTTCATTTAACCCTGGCTTTCCTGTTTATTCTTCTCTTAAACACAAGCATAAAAGCAGAAGTTGGAAGATAATAATGAGAGATTTCAGTTCTGGCATGCTGAGGTATGGTACCTCCTTATCTGAAAATAGTAAACCATATTTAAAATTAGTGTAGTCAGGATTCCTATTATTGCTGATGAACACCTATTTATCTGTATCATATACATACTTTTAGCTATAAATCTTCCCCTCAAAAATATTGAAGAGAATTATCCTCACCTATGTGCACATAAACATATGTGCAGAGTTGTTTATTGAAAAATTAATAGTTTATAATAGCAAACATGGAAACCACGCTACATCTCTTAATATATTAGAAATGGATAAATTAAGTTATATGTAAAATATAGAATCATGTAACCATAGGTGAATAAAGGTTAAGTAATGCATACTGTGGTAATAACTTGTGAATAAGTGAGCCAGGATGCAACAACGAAATTCTCCTTAATTGATTATCTGGTTGTTTAATTCCTGTGTTGTCTATCTTTATCCAAAGGCAAAATACATGAGCTATTAGAAAAAAATTGAAATACTCTATTCAGATAATTGTTTTCCTGTGTTAAATTTCAAAGTCATCAACCTTTGTAATTCATGGTCTTAGCATCCACAGTAACCTGATTTTATATTCATAAAAGTAGAAATATTTGATAATAAATTATTAAGTATAAAAACAGATGATAAAACTATGATTTACACACTTATTTTACCATAACAACATATTCATACAATGTACATATGTATTATTTATAAATATGTCCACTTTATGCATACATGAGGTATGTATTATTTATCTCTATATTCTATTTTCAAAAAATAAGTATGTATAAAGTTAAATTCTGTTGAATTTTCTTTTGAAATTTAATATGTTAAAGTTATGTTTTATGTTTTTACTTACATAAAACTTTTGCAAGAAGGAATGTATTCAAATAATATTTTTAAAAAACTAAGAGAAATGAGTAGTTCTTATAGACTGAGTTAATGTTAACAAATACAGTTTCTGAGAAAATATTTTAGAAATAAACCTTGAAAAAACTATAGTCTTAAGTTTACAAACTAATGAGAGGTAATTATTAAAAGTAATCTTGAATACTTAACATTAAGTTTTTTAATCTTTTTGGAAGCCTACTTAAAACTCACTTTATGATAATGAGTTATACAATAAGTATGTAATTTATTGTAATTGGTATTCTAGATTTTTCAAAATATCTGCCATTTGTTTCTAAATGAATGATATCTAACTACTGTTTTACATTCTCTAAATAACTTGGATTAATAACTCTTTTACTGAAAGTTTCTCCATACAAACTTTGCCAGTGAAACTATCATTTTTCTCTTTTTTCATAATAAAGCCTGCTGGCTCCAACCATTTATTCTATACCATTATTTTCCTAACTTTAGTTTTCTTGGTGGTTTTTAACCCCAATTTGCTAAGGTATCTCTGAATAGCTGACATATATAACTGAACCCAGCACTTCTACAAAGTCTCTCTTCTGTATTTCTGTAATATCTTAGCATAATATTTTAGTACTTACATGTTTACAGGTCTTCTTCCCTCAATTACAATAAGAAACGAAAGAGCAAACATTGCGCTCTAATCGACACTATAGGAGAAACTCCTGGTACATAGTTGGACTTTATAAATATTTCATAAATTATTTCTAAAACAAATGACATATCTTAATATAACACAATACTTTATTTTATTTGTTACCTTTCATTAGATTGGAAAGTACAATTTCTTTCAGCAAGAAAATGTGTGGCACATACCAACATTATTTATGTTGACCCCACCTTTATTTCTGACCTGAATACCTTCAGTCACTTCTTTCCTACCAAAGTTCATGCATCATCATGTAGGCATTCTTTCACTGCCATGCACCATTTCCAAATCACCACTTTTCACCTATATATATTATTTTGAAAAATATCTTTTAATCATTACTCTCAATTCACAACATTGCAATGATACCTATTAAATCATAATCATGTCTCTATGTCAGAATTTCCAGATTACTTTGTTATTTTAATTAGGAGCCGTGTTAAATAAATCAGTGTAGGCAAATCAGCAACAAACATCTTCTGTGTCAACATCCCCATGATATCACTTCTGAGAAATATTTCCTTATACAGGATGGCTTACTTACCTTCCCAATTATCTGTTTCACTCGTAATAGAGCATTAGCCTCTCTCCTTTTCAAATACAAATTTGATTTAGTTGATGGTTTTAATAAATTATATGTGTGGTTTGGTTTGATTTGGTTTTCTTATGAGGTGAGATATTTTTGCTAAAGAAATAATAAAATTCTTCTCTTGGATATCAATATATTATGTATTTGTTCAATTCCTTTGTCATCCATTTTGCCCAAGGGCAAAATGCTTCAACTATTAGAAAAATAATTGAAATACTATCCCCAGGTAATTATTTTCCTCCCTTAAATTTCAAAGTCATCCAAGATATATTCCACATAAAACTCATGAGAATTTTCATCAGATGTTTGATGATTCCTTTGATAAGACAGTGTTTTACATAAATCACTTTTATCTGGTATAGGGTGAATCTTCAAATTCTATTGTGATTTCTTTTTATTGATATGGCAATGGTTTTCCTTTTATTTGATTATCCTATTGATTCAATAATTTAAAAAAATAATAGAATGCAAACGGAATCAACCGCAAACATGAAAAACCATGGTTTTCTACTGATACTCTAATCTTAGCTAGTTTTAGACCTTGAACTCACCAGTTAAAGGGAATGTTGTGTGCCTTGAGCATAGATTCTGCAATGTCACTGAAAGAGGATACAAAATCAGCATTCCTCAAATCCTTTTCCTATAAATACCTACAGTCATTTGCCAACATAAATGTACACTGGGGAAAGTTATGAGGATTGTTGGATACAGGGTGTGATCTGACACCTATAATCTAACATGTTATCATGATCCTTCAGTTAGAGTAATTCCATAAAGAACCAGTAATCAATGAAATCTTGACTCAAGTTGATCTCACAGTCATAGAATAATGTAAGGATCATAGATAAACCCTTAGGTTATTCCTCGTATTTGACAACAAAATTAGGATGGTTACACCAAACAGCTGGCAGTACACTTACAAGTTTACCTAATTTGTAGTGTAAGAACTTTTTTGGTAGCAAAGAACAAGTGGCAGTGCTTGAGAATTTCTCCTGTTGCTCTGTCAGCTACGCCTGTATATCAGAAGTCATGCTATATATCCTTGGTAAAATATTAGAGATGATCAACGCCCTCACATACATAAAGGAGATAGGGTTTATTGTCCCACTGTATCTGCTTTTTATCTTATTTTTGTGATTCCTGAGGGGAAAAGATGGCGTATAGTGGATTATTCTGCATTATCTTCAATTTGACCAAGTGGCAGGCTCAATTCCATTTGTTTTGCCAATGTGGCATCTTTATTGAAACAGATCCATGCAGTCTCGGGAGCATGTTATGCAGCTTTTCATCTAGAGAATGCATTTTTTTCAAACCCCATTAGTAAATAGGATCAAAATCAATTTGCTTTTATGAGGGAAGAATAGCTATGCTTTATCACTTTCTTGTCCCTAAGCCATATCAATGTTCCTTCAGATCACTGTCAACCTTGATCATCTTGACACAAAGAGCATCTTGCTAATACCACATACCCTGTCATACAGACAGTGCTACACAGATAGAATGGTGGGATGGCCTATGAAAGGCCTAACTAAGTTTCCAGCTTTGGGATCAGTTTATGTGGGATTGAGTCATTATCCCCTAAGACGCATATATGCTTCGGTCAGATGCTAATATACGTTACTTTGTCTCTAATATATGGAATACTCATGTCTGGAAACAAAGGGTCAGCCCCTGTCACTCACTCTCAGTAGCCTAATTGCCAATTGCATGCTTCTTGTTCCATATATATGGAACGAGAGAGAGCAGAGAGAGGAGGGAGAGAGAGAGAGAGAGAGAGAGAGAGCGCTGTTGCCCAGGCTGGAGTGCAGTGGCACAATTTTGGCTCACTGCTACTTCTGCCTCCTGGATTCAAGCCATTCTTCTGCCTCAGCTTCCCGAGTAACTGGGATTACAGGCATGCCCCACCAATATTAGGTCTTCTTAGAGATCCAATATTTGGTCTTCTTGGAGATTTTTCTTCTTGAGTTTGGGGCTGGAGGGTTCACACTATCAAGGAAAACAAGAAGTGTTACAATGAACAGGAATCTGTGACTGTCATTTAGCCACTTTGGCTTGTTATTCCTGTGGATCAACAGGCATGGAAAGGAGTTAGTATACTATCAGTGACATTGACACTGATTATGGTCAGAAGCTGGGGATGCTGATACAAATGAGTTAGGGAGGAGTATGCCTAAAACCTGTGACATTTGCTGTGGCAAATCTTGTTTTTTTTGTTTGTTTTTGTTGTTATTGTTGTTCTTGTCGTTGTTTTTGAGATGGAGTCTCACTCTGTCACCCAGGCTAGAGTGCAGTGGTGGGATCTCTGCTCATTTCAACCTCCGCCTCCTGGGTTCAAGTAATTCTCCTGCCTCAGCCTCCTGAGTAGCTGGGACTACAGGCGTGCACCACTATGCTCGGCTAATTTTTGTTTTTTTGTTTTTTTTTTTTTTTGAGACGGAGTCTTGCTCTGTCGCCCGGGCTGGAGTGCAGTGGCCGGATCTCAGCTCACTGCAAGCTCCGCCTCCCGGGTTTACACCATTCTCCTGCCTCAGCCTCCTGAGTAGCTGGGACTACAGGCGCCAGCCACCTCGCCCAGCTAGCTTTTTGTATTTTTCAGTAGAGACGGGGTTTCACCGTGTTAGCCAGGACGGTCTCAAACTCCTGACCTCGTGATCCGCCCGTCTTGGCCTCCCAAAGTGCTGGGATTACAGGCTTGAGCCACCGCGCCTGGCCTAATTTTTGTATTTTTAATAGAGATGGGGTTTCACCATGTTGGCCGGGATGGTCTCGATCTCTTGACCTCATGATCCACCCACCTCGGCCTCCCAAAGTGCTAGGATTGCAGGCGTGAGCCACCGTGTCCAGCCCCAAATCTTGTTTTATAATACTAGTAATAACTGTGAATGGACAATTGCACCAAATTTAAAGTAACCAAAACAATTAAGGGATAAAAGGCCTGGTTTGCCCTTACCAGGCAAGCAATCTGGACCAACTGAACTGCTGAATGAGGGTAAAGGAGTTCTAGAACAGTTGGTTGAGGAGAAAAATGATGGAATACCTATTATGGAACATGGATGTGAGACATGATGTCAAACAAAATCATTTTGGAACTTTAAGGTTTAATATCTGCCCTACTGGATTTCAGACTTGCATGGGTACTCTAGCCCCTTTGTTTTGGGAAATTTATCTCATTTGGAGTGGGTGTATTTGCCCAATGCCTGTACCCTCATCACATCTAGGAAGTATATAACTAACTTGCTTTTACTTTTGCAGGCTCATAGGCTGAAGGGACTTGCCTTGTCTCAAATAAGACCTTGGACTTGGACTTTTGGGTGAATGCTGGAATGAGTTGAAACTTTGGGGGACTGTTAGAAAGGCATAATTGTGTTTTAAAATGTAAGGACATGAAATTTGGGAGGGGTCAGGGCAGAATAATATGATTTGGCTGTGTCACCACCCAAATCTCATCCTGAATTATAGTTCCCATAATCACACATGTGGTGGGAGGGACCCAGTGGGAGGTAATTGCATCATGGAGGCAGTTTTTCCCATGCTACTCTTACTAAGTAAGTTCTCATGAAAACTGATGGTTTTATAAGGGGCTTCCCCCGTTGCTCACCTCTCTTTTTTCTCCCTCCTGCTGCCATGTGAAGATGGACATGTTTGCTTCCCCTTCTGCCATAATTGTAAGTTTCCTAAGGCCTCCCCAGCCATGCTGAACCATGAGTCAATTAAACTTCATTCCTTTATAAATTACCCAGTCTAGTGTATGACTTTATTATTAGCAGTGTGAGAACAAACTAATAAAATTGGCTACAGCAGTGGGAACTATAACTTATGGAAAGAGACTCTGAGATTAAATGTATTTGCATTTAGGGTCTCAGAAAAGTAGTGTCGACTGGGTTTTCACAAAGGCAGAGGCCCATGTTGTAGAACTGGATATTGGAGGAGGATAAGAATAATTTGGTCTTGTCAGTGTATACTACATCAGTTACTCTTAGATACCACTTTAGGTTCTCTTGCACTGGGACACAGCATGTTATGTCATCCTTGCTACCATAGAGAACGGCCTCCTGTGTGCACAATCACCACATTTTGTCTCTTGCCCATGCTCTACATTATTCAGCTGCAATGCTAGGTTTTCTCTTTGGCACAGAGTCCTAAGATGCCATCAAATTTGCATTGTGCTCATGTGTGTGCAACCAAAAAGTGCAGGTTAATATCTTACACGGAAAAGTCTTTGATCTATGTAATACTGGAAGCAAAAGATAAATTATTTCTTCTTTCTTCATGTGGAGGAATTTCCAGAAATTAATATAGTTTCCCAGATAAGATTTCTGAGAAGCCGAGTAATAAATTATACAAGATAAAAAATGGTAGCTAATTCAATATACACCTCCAAAATTGTTCTCCTTTCTCAGTCTCATTACCTTTCTAAATCAATACTGTATTCTTGGGTTTGTACCTCTTCATCAAATATTAACACACGATATTTTTCTCAGATTATATTTCCTAGGGCACCTATGCTAAGACAAATGTAAATAAGTGGACCAGTTCTGTTACTGAATAAATATCTATCTTACATACATTTTTAGGCAAATTTTGGATACCCTTACTCTCTGCCTCCTTTCCCCCTTTCTAAGTTACTTATGTAACTACAACCCTAGCTATCTTCTTCGTAAAAATTCCATCTATTCTTTAAGGCCCTAAAGGATTCCTGTTCTAATTGCTTGTATTACTATTTTATAATGTTTTTCAAGATGAATTTTTTAAATTTTATAAATTGTGTTCATATGCTACGTTTCTAACAATATTTTAAGTTTATTCATGCCAAAGATTGTATCTATTTTATCTTTCTAGTACTAGTCATGCCTATTACAGTCTTGTAATAAAGCAGTATAAATGTTTACTTTGATGGTAATTTATGTTTTCTTCTCTGCGGTAGTTTTTATTTTTTTCTCTCTCTACACCTCCTTTTAATGAGTAGCCAGAACTCTAATGCTCTCATACCCCACAAATGTTAATGTTTCAAGGTTTAAAGCTTTTTTACAAACTACCTTCCTACATTTTTCTTCTTAAATTCTCATTTTGTGGGACATTAGTCACAAAAAAAATGAGGATTTTTGTTTTTTTTTTGTTTTTTTTTGAACACTTTTTAGAATAGCAGCTGAGAGGATGGTTTTTTGCCTTAAATATTTTTTCTTGAGAGATTATTGAGATCAGATGGGTTTGCTGATATCATTGACTCATGCCCTGTTGGATATTTGCATCCTCAAAGGGTAATAAGGTCTCAGAGGGAGAATGGTTACATAATGCATCCAGGAATACTGGACATTAAGCTTCAGGGATAATGTAATCCATCAAAAATTTTGCGCTTTAATTGCCTCACTAAAGCAGTACCTTCTGAATTATTACACAGGCCTCAGTGGGGGCAAAGGAGATTGAATAATGAAGTAATATTAAGTTTTCCAGCAAGCATACAAAACTGCAGTTCAAAGTGAAGTTTTATTAGATTAAATTTAAAAATTATAATTTAAAATTTCTTTTATCCCCTAGCTTGTGGACTAGGATTCATGGCCATCAGACTCAAAACAAGCAATGAATTCAGATATCATACATCCCAGATATCTGAGTGAACAGTCATTCTCCTGCCTTTTTTTTTTTTTTTTTCCCTCCCTTGAGGTTATTCTCTTTAGCAGCATTAACGAAGTATTTGTTTGCTCCTAGGCTCTGGATAACATGATGTCTTTTCAGTCATCCCCTTTAAACACCAAGATCTTCTTTCTCCCTTAAAATGTGCATTTACTTTTACCCTTGAGTTTTCTATTATCTTCGTATCTGGCTGGGTCATGTAAGTCTATTTGTCATAGCTATAAATGAAATCTTGATTAGTTAAGACCATTTTCCAGCCTCCACAGTCCCTATGAATAGGACTTTAAAAGCCAGTCAAAAGCAATCATGTAGCTTTTTTTTTTTTTTTCTTTTTTAATCACTTCTCTTTATTGGTTATTTAACTAGCCCAGTCTCTTATTTTTCAGTACGAGTATAATTACTTCTTAAAGCATATAAAACCAGATGGCTAATGTGGACACAGAGAATGCTTTTAACTTACCAGCATTTACAAGGTTTCATTCAAGATAATACAACAAATTATTTTAGTTGATACATTTTATTTTAATTCATTGTTTTCAAATAGGTATTTTTGTTTTGTTCTGTTTTTCTCCTTTTGAGACAGAATGGATTATTAGTCTCTGGGATTTGCTCTAAGTATTTATTATTTAAATTTAGAAATTGAAGGACTCAAAAAGTAGTGTCTTTTTTTGAGATTGAAAATTGGAAATCCATGTGATGTTAAACTTTCGTTCTTCATATGGAAACACTGTATTGCCAAAATACTGACAGCTCCATTTCTATCATGAATTTTGATTCTTATTAAAATTATTAAACTATTCATTTGATATTTCTTCTGGGTTTTTAAAATCTGTGTTCGTATTTGTTAAATATATTTTAAAGTTTTTTGAGAACTCGGGCTATAAGGGTGATGGCAGGTCTCAGGAGGTATGCAAGTTTATGTGTCATCATTGGTAAAGACAAAAACTAGCATCATGCAAGTAATTTGCATCAGTTACCTCTTTCTGCATGACATATTATCCTAAAATTTTGCAACTTAAAGTAACAGACATTTATTATATCATAGTTTCTGTGTATCAGGAATGTGGACAAACCTCAGCTGACTGAATATCTGTGTCTCAAGTTCTCATACAGGGTTGTGGTTAAGCTTGCAGCCAAGGGTACAGTCTCTCCTGAACACTTGGCTAGGACAGGATCCACCTCCAGGACTTACTTATATGATTTTTAGTATTGACCTCTTGTGAACTGTTAAACTGAGGGCCTCTTTTTCTCTCTGGCTATTGGACAAAAGCCTCTTACAGTCCTTCCCACAAGGGTCTACCTATGGGACAGCTCAGAACATGGCAGTTGGCTTCCCCTGAAGAAAGTCTGTGTGAGAAAGAGAAAGGGTACTAAGAAGTATAGTCTTTGTATAACCTAATCTCATTAGGAACATCCCAAACTTCTGGCACATTCTATTCATTAGAAGTGAGTTAATAAATCCAACCCATACTCAAGGAGAAAGGATTACAATGAGGCAAGGATCATTGAAAGTAGTCATAGAGGTCCCTACACGTAACTATTGGTCAGCTCTTGTGGATATATGCAATAACACAAATAATAAAATAAAATTAAAGCAAGAAAGGTGCATATTTTTAAAAATAATATATGATTTAACCTCCAGACACAGCACTATCTCAACTACAAATTCTTGTTATCCTGTGAGAACAAATTCTTGCTATCTGGAGTTAGGAAAGCATAAGTGAAAAGAATATAAGTGCTGTAAATATTTGACATTTACAAAAGTTGTGAAGTGAATATGTGGATTGTGAATTTGTGGTTCAATTTGACTACAGCATCTCTAAAGGGAGACAAAAACCTACCTCTGACATATTTGCATATCTGGTATTCTATTATCTGTTCCCATACAGACTCAATAGCAAAATAATGAACCTATCTGCATTGTTATTTTTAGATTTGAAAATTGTTTATCCTTTGCTAATTAACCATTGAAATACAGCTTCTGGAGACGATAAATAATTATGAACATCTTTAACAAATACCATCTCAAATTTCACATAAGAGATGTTGTCAAACTTTGCTGAGTGATTTACCGAAGGGATGCCCCACGGAGTTTCTTAGCATGGATCTTCTAATACTTTAGTTTATCTCAATGCAACTCTTCATGTAAAATAATTATTATAAGCCTTTAATATAATAAAATGAAGTCATATTTAGGCTTTTCTGATTTTCCTATAAATAGTTATTTATTCTGTGGAAAACGTGGGGCTATAGCCTGATTCTGAATGATGATTTGAACATAAAATTGGCTAAATATTTTTTTCTGAACCATTAGACAGCTTCCAACTATTTAAATGAATGTTGATGCATTTAGAATAAGGAAAACAAATATTTTTAAAAAATTATTATTATACTCATTGTAAAAGCATACACTCAAATCTAGCCAATAATACCATAGCCAAATTATCTCTGCCCTAAAATGTTTGTTCCCTATCTCTTACATGATTTTGTTAATTGGTATTTGCTCTATGCCCAGAATCTCCAAGTTCTGTTATTTTCTGTGTAAATGAGCTGTGGTGAATTAGGTGGTTTTCATCTTTGGTAGCCCTTTATCTGTCTGCACTCACAGAGACATGAGTAGTCTCTTAAAAGATGTTTGAATATCTTTATTAAGGGCCCAAGTAAACATCGTTTTATATTTATTTATCAATATTTGCTGAATAGAATTTTAAGAAATACTGACAACATTGGGGATTTTTTGGTATCTGAATGCAATTATTTTGGCATAGGGATTTTTTCTTTGTTTAAATACTATAAATTTGTTTAGAACTAACATAAAATCATAATAGAAAATATGAGATTTTAAAACAAACAACCCCATCAAAAAGTGGGCAAAGGATATGAACAGACATTTCTCAAAAGAAGACATTCATACAGCCAACAGACACATGAAAAAATGCTCATCATCACTCGCCATCAGAGAATGCAAATCAAAACCACAATGAGATACCATCTCACACCAGTTAGAATGGCAATCATTAAAAAGTCAGGAAACAACAGGTGCTGGATGTGGAGAAATAGGAACACTTTTACACAGTTGGTGGGATTGTAAACTAGTTCAACCATTATGGAAAACAGTATGGCAATTCCTCAAGGATCTAGAACTAGATGTACCATATGACCCAGCCATCCCACTACTGGGTATATACCCAAAGGATTATAAATTATTCTACTACAAAGACACATGCACACGTATGTTTATTGCGGCACTATTCACAATAGCAAAGACTTGGAATCAACCCAAATGTCCATCTGTGACAGACTGGATTAAGAAAATGTGGCACATATACACCATGGAATACTATGCAGCCATCAAAAAGGATGAGTTTGCGTCCTTTGTAGGGACATGGATGCAGCTGGAAACCATCATTCTTAGCAAACTGTCACAAGAACAGAAAACCAAACACTGCATGTTCTCACTCATAGGTGGGAACTGAACAATGAGATCACTTGAACTCAGGAAGGGGAACATCACACACTGGGGCCTATCATGGGGAGGGGGGAGGGGGGAGGGATTGCATTGGGAGTTATACATGATATAAATGGTGAATTGATGGGTGCTTAAAGTATAATAAAAAAATTAAATAAATAAAGGGCAAAAAAATTAATATAAAATCATAATCTATAATATGTTTGTTGTCAGGAGATGATTTTCAGTCATGTTTACATTGCTTAACCTTGGAGCATATCTTTTTAATCACATATATTCTACCCTTTCAGTTGTGGAGGAAGGATCTTGAAGACCCTGCACCCTTGTCCTTAGGCTAACTTAAGGATATGGCATAAACACTACATTATTTGCTTCCTACACTCATTGCCCAGCCATTCATCTTTTCTTCTCCCCTGCTGACCTTCAGGACCATTAATGCTTCAAGATCTGATGTGAGTTATGAGTTTCTAATTTATGTTCAGTGAACTCAATATATTCTAAGAAAAGAGGAGTAATCATGTGACTCATTCTTTGTAAAATTTCAAAACCAATTCAAGAGCAAACAAAACATTGCCAATGTTCTCTGAAATATGAAAACCTTGGGGATGATTAAGACTTCTTTCTGTACATGTCATATTTGCTCTTTTATTGACTTACATATCAATACCCATGGCAGCTGGAAGTCACTCAGTTTAGACTAAAAGATAAAATTGGTGGCCGGGCACAGTGACTCACGCCTGTAATCCCAGCACTTTGGGAGGCCAAGGTGGGCTGATTACAAAATCAGGAGATCGAGACCATCCTGGCTAACACAGTGAAACCCCGTCTCTACTAAAAATACAAAAAAAAAAAAAAAATTAGTGAGGCGTGGTGGCGGGCACCTGTAGTTCCAGCTACTCAGGAGGTTGAGGCAGGAGAATGGCTGAACCTGGGAGGCAGAGCTTGCAGTGGGCCGAGATCGTGCCACTGCACTCCAGCCTGGGCGACAGAGCAAGACTCTGTCTAAAAAAAAAAAAAAAGATAAAATTGGTGTGAGAAATAAACCCCATCTACTGTACAGGCACCTTTGAAGAGTTGGGGTTTCCGTTGTGAATCCAAACCAACAAATCCAGCCTTCAGAATTCTCTGGCATGTTTGTTTTCAGTGATTATGCATATTCTGATGACGTAATTGCCGCCAGCCTTCCTCTCCATAGCACAGACAAAGCTTTCAGACTTTACCTATTTCTATTCTTAGATATTCTTTGGTCTTCTGTCAGGAAAAAATGTCAAAAACATCTTTACATTAACTTTCAATAGGTGCTGCCTCACGAGAATACTTCAATTTCAGGATAAGATACCAGGAGTTGGGGGAGAGTGCTAAAGCATGTACGTTACAAGGCAAAATGGCGATCTTAACTGGTATATGCCCGTCCGCTAGGAACACTCATTGGTAAGGGGAAAACACCTCAAATGAGCATGCGCAAAACTTCAGTATACACAGCGCACATGAAGACCCTCCCAAGTGCTGGAGGCCACCGAACTTGCGGACAGTCCCACAGCCGGCTCTTGCTCTAAAGCTTGCCTTGGTCTCTCACTCTGCCTTATGCCTCTTGGACAAACTCTTTCCTTTGAGGAGGCAGGAAGCAAGTTGCTGCAGACCTGTATGGATTCGCCATGCAAACATACTTTGGTAGTGATGTTAAGGAAACACTTTTATAAAAAAAATTCTGTCTTCAATTAATAGACATTCAAAATATTATAATTGGCTTGGGAGAGGTGCCACTCAATTTAAGTTAGAAATGTGACCACCAAATTCCTTATTTCTAAACTCCGTATTTTATATGCACATAGGAATGAATGAAGCAATTTTACACTAAAGACAGGCTTTGAGGTTGCCTTCAATATATTTCTGAAAATCAGTCTGCACTCTGACATTTCAAAATTCATTTTTTACATTGCAATGAAGTTTCATCTATAATTTCCAAGAACCTGGTCTCCGGGTTTGGAGTATATCTCCGGGTTTGGAGTATTGCTATTGTCTCAAGGATTTGGCAGGCTGCCTTCTCCTTCCTGTGATTGTTGTCTACTGAGCTCCATTTTTCTGTTTCCTTTCACCCAGAGTGAAGTATTAGCCTTTGCATGAGTAAGAGTCTACTCTTGCTTTATACTTTTGAGAGAGACTATAGTGAGATCTCCTCATCTAGCAGTTGTCTCTCAATACACTTTCTGAAATGGTGTGGTTGAGGAGCAGTGTGCTACAGGAGTACTGCGTTTTACTCCTGGTGGTGGTCTAGCTTTCTCCTAAGAATGTCATTAGAAAAGGATCCCAGCTATCCATGCAGAAGCCATAAGGAGCCTCACCAATCCTCTCTACTTGCCTCTCTGGATCACAGAAGGATGCAGTCATTCTTATGCTATGTGACATGCTATGCTTCCCTAGTGATGACTGATCACCAGTCCATGAGTCCTATATCATCCTACAGCCTTTCTCCTTGAATCTTGCAATCAGCAACAAACGCTTTTGCAGGCTTCTGATTAGCATATGAAAATCTGTTTGTGGCTATAAGCTATGAATATCTGCCTTTCGAAGCAGACAATCCACCTAGGGCCTTAGGATCTGACATATTATTAAATCATCTGAAATATTTTGTGTAGTTAAGATACACATATTAATTCTGTAACATTTTTAAATTTTGAAAATATATATTTTTAAATTTTGAATAAATATATGTGTGTGTGTATATATATATATTTCCTTAACAACAAGATGTAAATGGTTGATAACTGGTGTTCCCAACCAAAGACTGGATGATGGGCAAATAGTGTAGTTGAAAAAACTTTAGAGTTAGACATAAGTCATTAATATAAAGCTCCTTTGGGCAAATTATTTAATCCATCTGAGTTTTAGTTTTGTTATCTATACATCCAGAATAATTATTTTCCACAAAGTTGTTAAATATGTTGATGCATGTAAAAAAAAAAAAAAAGCACAGTGGAAGAACCATTTTGAGAGATAAACTTGTTTGCCCATATTTTCTTTCAAACCTTCTAGATTGTTTTCATGGTACTTTCAGTGGATAGAGTCCTTAGCACCACGTAGTGTGCACTATTTCAATCATTATTAAGCAAAATTTCAGGTTACAACACCCAGAAGGGATGCTCAACTACTCTGCTGCCTTTTGCCTTAGTGTTTATTTTCCTGATGAAGTTTTCTCTTATTTTTCTCTCTCTTTTCCTGGATGAACTTTTTTAATTCCCTTTTTCTTCCTTTTTTTCTCCCATTTTTAGTTTTCTCTTCCATTTCTCAAGAAATAACTTCTTATTCTATCTCACTCACACCAAACACTGACATTTGGGAATCCCAGCTCTTATCTGTCTCTTTTCTAGTTCCCTCCACACATTCTAAAACAAGTCCAGATCTATGTACTTGTAAGTAACAGATGCTTCATTTGTTTATTTCCTCCCTCCACCCTTATATTTGATTTCTTGTTTGAGGAAAAACGACCATCTAGACAGGCCATGAAAAGTGTCTGCACTTGCCTGTTTTGTTACTTGGTAAACAGTGTTTTGGAAGATCTGTACCCTACCCTAGGTTACAAAAAGCGTAAAGTTCTGGTGGACAGACCTTATTTTAGTTCTTAACAACTTCATGCGTATAAAAAACGTTTTCAAAATGTAAATGTTAATTGCTACAAAATCATCGCTAATATCTTCTGGTGACTAGTTTAAAACTATCTTTTGGGTAGGTGACAGTTTACTATATTCTGCATCTAAGAAACTTTTTCCCTTAATTTAACTTCAGAAACATGTTTCCATAATTAAACTACTCCAGATCATTTGTGTTTAATTCTTCTGAGAGCTTGGATTAACAGTCTTCTATTAAAAACAAAGTAAAACAAAGATAAAAACCAAAAACGTATCCTTAAGGTTTAATGGAAGATCAATATTATTTTGATTCTTTTTTTAACACCTGCTTTCTGCATTTTAGTTATCTTTATAAAAAGTTAAGGACTAAGAAGATTAATCATTATTATTGCTCTGTAGTGATTCACATGTACACAGATATCACATTTTAAAGCACTTAATGAATTAACTTTCCTAATTTCAAACCAAAAGGCAAAAAGAATGTCTGATACTCTTGGTGCTATGTATTCGGAAGGTGCCCTCAGTGCTGTTGTCAATGCTCAATAGACTTCACATTGTGTAAGTATGAAGTACACTGAGTGTTGCCTTTTTCTTAAATTCAAATGAAACCATTTTAAACAGATAATCTACTATGTGATCAAGTGAATGCTATGGAGACAAATAGAAGGTTGAAATTGAAGGTAGTTCATATATTTCACACAGTAATAATAGCGTTTGTAAATTTATTGCAGGCAATATTTATCCTAACTCATCAATTTTTTAGCAATGAAGTTTGTGAGTTACATGAATACTATATACATGTAATACTAGTAAATTTGATATACAGCATGAAAATGTCTCAGAACCCAATGGAGTAAGAATGTGATTCATAAAGTAGCACTCCATCAAAAGGACACTTGCCTTCCAGCAAAGGCTGGGCGAATTTAGTCACATCTATTAGAAAAGAGTTCAGGGAATCACAAGGTAGTGGTTGATTTTTAAACAGTTCTCTCTGGCCTATTTTAAATTACCAGAGGAATAAGAAACTTCTGACTTGTGATGGATTTAAATATTGAGCCTTATCATGCTTTTTGGAAATAGTTTTTTCAGGATTCTTTTAAAAATCTATAGTAGTTTTAAAGAGGAACATACTCTAATGAAATGTGCTAATACAGATAAGGTGACTTTTGAGCTAATTTACATTAAATGAAAGTATAAATAATTTATTTGTGGCCTGAAATAAAATTGGTATGTGTAGCTTCTCTATTATATAATCAGCACATTTCTAGTTTTAGACTAGTAGTAAGCCATTGTGGACTAGTCAAAAAAATATATATATTAACCCACATTAGTTACTCAAGAAATCATTACTGGAAAGACAAATGGATGTATAGGTTATTAGATAGATGGATCACTGGATAAACTGAGTGGTGAATAGAAAAACGAATAACCGGCTGGGCACAGCAGCTTACACCTGTAATCCCAGCACTTAGGGAGGCCATGGGGGGCAGATCTCGAGGTCAGGAGATCGAGACCTTCCTGGCAAACATGGTGAAAGCCTGTCTCTATTAAAAATACAAAAAATTAGCCGGGCGTGGTGGTGGACGCCTGTAGTCCCTGCTACTTGGGAGGCTGAGGCAGGAGAATGGTGTGAACCTGGGAGGCGGAGCTTGCAGTGAGCCGAGATTGCGCCACTGCATTCCAACCTGGGCAACAGAGAGGCACTCTGTCTCAAAAAAAAAAAAAAAAAAAGAAAAAGAAAAAGAAAAAGAAAAAAAAAAGAGAGAAAGAAAAACGAATAACCTAGTAACTAGTTAGGTTTTTAATTTTTAAAGACTAGTAAGATAAATAGTCAATACTCAAAGTTTTCTTTTAAAGCCTAGGGATCTGGAAGACTTTTTTTTGAGAATACATAAATTTTTGTTTCCTATTATTAGTGTATAAATAGTGAGAACTTGCACAGTCCTACTAAAGTTTTTTTCATGTCATTAAGAAGATAGCTTTATCGCAAACAAAAACACTTAAGCAAGAAAAAGATTATTATAACACATCCCCTTCTTTAAAAGTATTTTCTTCTTTTGGTTAATTCTAATAATTTATCTGATTTAATTTGAGTTCTCCAGAATTAGTAATGTGACAAGGATTTCAATACTCGTAGTTTCTTTGTGATATAATTCCAAAAGATGACAGCATAAAAGAAGTGAACCTGAGAAAAGAAAAAAGCAGAAGCCAATAAAGGAGGTGTGACCCACTAAGTTTCCTCTATGGACAGCTGGAACTTAATCCTACTGCAAACTCTGCCAACCAATATGAAGAACAGTCATCAGAATTAGACCACCAGATGACAAAGAAACTTGGATATCTACCCACCAATCTCGTGATATAGTTATTGAGGGCTGTTCTCAGAAGGGAACATTTTTCCCATAGCACTTTATTCCTTCTTATTTGTGCAGCAGACACCTATGGCCAGAGGGAATCCTTACATAGGTTTAGTTGTAAGTGCTGTGAGTTGGAATCTGAACAGAAATGCATGGAAATGTGTGATGTGGGGATCTTGGTGTGGCAGAGATGGTAGCTGTCACATCACACTCCTTTCTCATTTGGAAATTGAGGCATGCCATTGTATACAGTGAAGATCATTTATTCATTAAACAAGTGTCTACTAAATATGGGTCATGTACCCCTCCTCTCAGTTAAGATCTGGAAATAAAGTGGAGATGAAGGACAAAGAAGTTTTTTGTTTTTGTTTTTTCCCTCCATTTAACTTGTAGTATAGTAGGCAAGATAAACAAAAGCAGAATTTCAAAAGTAATACTACTTTACAAATGTGGTAAGTGCTAGGAAGAAGTAGTTGGTTTATGAAACATGTATGTTCTCTTTTTTTGAGACAGGCTGTCACTCCTGTCACCCAGGCTGATGTGCAGTGGCTTGGTCCCAGTTCACTGCAGCCTTTACCTCCTGGGCTCAGGTGATCCTCCCTCCTCAACCCCCTGAGTAGCTGGGACTACAAGTATGCAACACCACACTCGGTTAATTTGTTGTAGTTTTTGTAGAGATGGGATTTCGTCATGTTGCTTAGGCTAGTCTCAAACTCCTGGGCTCAAGCAATCCACCCACCTCAGTCTCCCAAATTGCTAGGATTACAGGTGTGAGCCACCATGCCAGGCCCATATATGTTCTTAATAACTGAAGATCTGTGCTACTGTTATTCAGCCATCAAATAAATAAAATATTCTACAAAATAGTAAAATGTTGTAAATCATCACTATCATACATTGATTTTTCATGTTTTCTACTCTTTAGCAACTAATTTATTATTTATTATTATCTTGTTTCTTGATTTATTTAGGAAACACAGTTTTCCTTCTCATCAAGCCACCAGCTCTATGACAATGGCTCTCATTTGGGTAGGAAGCAAAGCAGATACTGAAAATCAAAAGAACTTCAAGAAGAGAAAAGTTGTCATGGAAAGAGCTTTGACCACTAATTCAGCTGAGGCTACCAGAGAAGGAGAGTCCCTGTGTCTCTTTTATCAGGCACTTAGAAACTCACTTATGGGGAATACTAGCGATGTAGTTTGCTTGTACGTAAATTTACTACCAAAATGTATGAATTTTATACAATTTGATATTCTTTGTTTGAATGAATGAATCATCTCAAACTTTACTCTTTATTTTATTTGTCTGATTACATGCCTGTGTCACCAAAGCTGTGAAATCCTGTAAGGCAGAAAAGAAATGTCTTCACATATCTATACTTTAAGATACCAACATCACCTGGCATATGGCAGGGCACAACACACATTTGATGACTAAATGAAAAGAATATAAAATACCACCTAGCTGTACACCAATAATTTGAGACATAATTATCATATCTGAGATCTGCGTGACTTTTTTTTTTTTTTTTGGAGACGGAATTTTGCTCTGTTGCCCAGGCTGGAGTGCAATGGCACAATGTCAGCTCACTACAACCTCTGCCTCCCAGGTTTAAGCAATTCTCCTTTCTCAGCCTCCTGAGTAGCTGGGATTACAGGTGCATACCACCACACCTGGCTAATTTTTGTATTTTTAGTAGAGATGGGGTTTCACCATGTTGGCCAGGCTGGTCTTCAACTCCTGACCTCAGGTAATCTGTCTGCCTCAGCCTCCCAAAGTGCTGGGATTATAGGATTGAGCCACTGTATTGTACATGTTGTTATATATTAACACGACATCACATATTTTAATCTTACCACAGAATCTTAATGAAACACTGAAACTGTTTTTATTTCCAATTCAAGCATGAGTTAAGTAAAACACATAAAGTTAATTGAGTTGGCAGAGTCAAAAAGATAATAAGTGGCATAATTCCTATTTGACCTTCATTCATGACAAGCCTAAATTCGGTGTTGTTTCATGTAACTGAGCTATCAGCACCTCACTTAGACTATGTTAAGGAGTCTGTTCATTTTAACCATGGCCAATGATTTACTTAGCAGAACTTTATATAAATGATATTACAGAGTTTGTGAGTGAATATATAATCCCAACAATTACACAGTTCTCAATCCTCAGTAGCACCTGACTGTACATACTGTGAGAAATTTCACATTATATTTACTGCATTTAAAGCACAACTGACTCCATTTGTTTATTAGCGCAGGAAAAAGTGCCTTTGTATAGCTTTTTTAAAATAATAGATTAAAAATAACGTGCTCTCTATTTTAGCTTTTTAAAGTTTTTAGATGGAAACCTTTCTCTGATTGCAATCAGTTTCATAAATTTGTTCTAAGTTATAAGAATGAATATAGAAATTCACCTATTGCGTACTGATGCCATGACAAAAAAATTTATTCTGGTCTTTCCTCTTCTCTTTGGATATTGTTAAGAGGTCAATATAAAATTATATTCATTTAAGAAGTAATAAAATCAAAGTATAGAGAGTTTAGTTGACTTATACATATGTGTGTGTGTGTGATCAGCCTTATTAAAATTTCTATGTCACAAATCTAAAAAGAGTCCTTTAAACCCTGCCTTATAAACAATTGTATATAGTTTAAGTTGAATGCTATCAGACATCAAAGAGAAGTGGTTCTCCAGGAAAAAATAATAAGAAAACAATTATCAAAGAAGTATCTTGACTTCTGGATGTAAGCACTATAACTGAATTTTACAGTGTGAGTTGATACAGACATTGGTCTTTATTGAGTTGTGATTTTCATTTCAGTACAATAAAAATGTATTACCTTTTCTATAATTTTTACCCAGGGTAATCTTGCTTTAAATGTGTTTCTTAGTTGCCATAGCAACCAGCATTCCCTACCTTGCCATTTACACTTATTTTGAACACTTACTATAGTTTTTTGGTCCTTTTGCTTTAAACAATGGCCTAACTATAAATATGTGCAATATCTGCAAAAGTTATTAAAAATGAAAATTTCAAAAATTATTCTCAGTAGTAATTTCATCTTTATTAATGGTATTGTTCATCACAGTCACCTACTATTTCACTTACTGAGTAAAGATTACTAAAAGAAGAAATAAATGTATGGTTATAGTAGAATAATTGCAAATAATCGTCTACCTGTCTAGATTGACTTAAAATATTAGCTGAAAATAAATATGTATATCTATTAAATAAAAAGTAACACTGATTAAAGTACCTCAAATCTGGCTGTATTTTAGAAGCCTTCTTTAAAAGGTATAAAGAGAATGAACTAGATGATTTATTAATATTTTCTCTTAACATCTAAAATTGTGTGCATGTGTGTCTCACTAGTGAATGTTACTGCAGGATGAAATACAATTAAAAACAAGAGGTGAGAAATTAAATATGTATTTTGTATGTGTTATAACTATAAACATATGCACACAATTTGTTAGAGATCAAATTGTTATTAGTGATTTCATTATGCTATTTTAAAGAAAAAGATAAGGTTAAGAGTTGTAAAACTTAATTGAAAATATTTAGAGATTATTGGTCAAAAATACATCATTGATAATAACTGTATTTTCTCAGTTATTTGTCATACAAGAAAGATAATTGATTAGCTTGAGTTAAATACATTCTTGAATGTTTCAGTGTTCGGGGCTATAAATTTGTAGGATAATAACAGCTCAGAGAGAGATTTTCTCACTTCATATCCATTGCTGAAGCAGAGCTAAGGTAAATATACAGTCAATATAATACAAAAGTCAATGAATATAAGTACTATTGGTTTAGTCTACATCAAGTGTCATGGACATTATATATGTGTGGATGGCTTTTGGAGATCAGATTGTATGCAGAGAATAACATATAAAATAAACTTGGGAGAATAAATGAGAAAATAGGAAGAACAGCTCATTTTTGTGAAAGAGAATATGAAAGCAGATATAACCAAAGACATAGAAATTGAGTATTTCAGTGCAAAGAGGAATAAATTATATGATTAATGAAGATAATCTCCTTTGTTATTGAAAATGTTTAATGCTAATATGAAAAAGCTGTTCATAGTTTGAAGTGAAATAGCCACTGAAAGATGAATCAAGATAGCCATTTTTCTTTAAGTAACTAACCATAACTTGAATAAGTATAGAATTAATTTTATTTTTAAGACTTATTACAAAAATGAGGTAAAAATTAAGTAATTTTAGTATTCAAAGGAAACATAAAAAGTATTACCATAAAAAGAGTACAAGCCCAAGTGAGGTAGCATATTGAGAATTGAGATTGTTAACAAATCGTTAAGGGTTTTTGTTTGTTTGTTTGTTTGTTTGTTTTTTAGTATTCCTTTCATTGCCAGGAATGATTATTGGCTACTTACAAATTTCATATTGTACTTTAAGATATTTGTATGCCTTCATTCTTATGATAGCAGAAGAAACTCATTGTCAACTCTCAGATACTGGAGCCCAGAAGAGAGAAATGCTCAAGAACATTTAAGTGAATGCTCCTCATTTCACTTACTGTCTCACACATCATCTAAGGAAGATCACAAATCTCTCCTACAAAGAGAAAAATAATGAATTTGTTTACTCTTCACAAGAGTAGGACAGGTATCAGTGTGACATTGAAAATCTCTTTAGGTAAAAGATAAAGATCCAGAAAATGATGGGACTTTGAGGAGCCAAATTATTATTTGACATCTAATATCACATGTGGCTGTTTTTATATTGGTGAACTTAACATATAAATTATGTTCTACATATTATTCATAGGAGTTTCTTAATACTCACATGTTTATATATTATTGATTAAATATTCTAATGTATTTACTTACTAAGGCAAAGTTTAATTGCTTAGTTCTTTTTTCCTGAGGTTCATTGAGGCATAACTAACAAATAAAAATTGTATATATTTAAGGTGTACAATGGGATATTTTGAGATATGTATACATTGTGAAATGATTACCGCAATCAAGCTAGTTAATGTATCAATCACTTCACAGAGTTACCGTTTTTGTATGTGTGAGAATACTTAGGGTCTACTTTCTTAGCAAATTTCAAGTATACAAGATACAATTTTTAACTATAGTCATCATGATGGGCTTTAGGACTCCATAATTTATTCATTTTACAACTGGAAGTTTGTCCCTCTGACCAACATTTCCCCATTTACTCCATTCTTCTACCCCCAGTAATCATCCATCCATCTACTCTTTGTTCCCATGAGCTCAACTTTTTAGATTCCACATATAAGTGAGATCATGTAGTTCTTGTCTTTCTGTGTCCATTCCAATTCTTATCTGTTTTCCTATGTAAAATAATTTGTTAGATGATTTTATAATCTGTTCTGTTTCAAGACTTTCTTTTGCCATTTGTTTTCTGCAGTTTGAATATGATATTCTTCGGTATAGATTTTTTGAGTATTTGTTTTGTTTGAAGTTTCTGAATCTGTGGTTTGGTTTCTGAATCTGTGGTTTGGTTTCTTCTATCTGTTTTCGTCTATTCTCTGACATTATTATTTCAAACATTCCTTCTAGTTTCTCTCTTTCTTCACCTTCTGGTATTCCAATTTTGTGTATTATGTGTACCTTGAGAAGTTGTTCCACAGTTCTTGAACATTCTGTTCTACTTTTCTCATCTTCTTTTCTCTATGAATGTCAGTGTGAGAAGTGTCTATCGACATCTTCAGACTCACTGACTTTCCCATGGCTATTTCAAGTCTACCAATGAGCCCATCAAAAATATTTTTAAATTTTCGGTATTCTTTATTTCTAGTGTTTCCTTTTGATTATTTTTTGGTGTTTTCATCTGCCTGCTTGCTTTAGCCATCTGTCCTGCTTGCTGTTTACATTTTTATGTTAGAATTCTTATCATATACATCATAATAATTTCTATTTCCCTGTCTGATAATTACAAAAGCTGTGTTATATCTGAGTCAAGTTTGATGCCTGCTTTGTGTTCTCAAACTATGTTTTTGTTTGTTGGCAGGTTCTATCAATCAATCTATGTATGTATGTATGTATGTATGTATGTATGTATGTATCTATCTATCTATCTATCATCTATGTATCTGTCATCTATCTATCTATCTATCTATCTATCTATCTGTCTGTCTATCTATCTATCTACATGTTAACACACTTCACTTTAGGCTGCAGTCTGAATGTGTGTGTTCCCGACAATTTATATGGTGCAATCCTAACCTTCAAGATGGTGGCATTAGGAGGTAGGGCATTTTGGGAAGTGATTAGGTCAGTGAGGTCAGAACACTCACGAATGGGATAAGTGAAATCAGTGGAATTAGAGTTCTTATAAAATAAGCTTAAGAAAGCTAATTTGTCCCTTCCACCATATAAGGACACAGCTAGAAGGTGACAATTATGAGCCAGAAAGACACCCTCACTAGACACCAAACCTGCTGGTGCCTTGATCTTAGACTTCTCAACCTCTAGAACTGTAAGAAATAAATTTCTGTTGTGTGTAATCTACCTGGTTTATAGTATTTTGTTATAGAAGCCCAGACTAACACACCTTCTATTTTGTTGTTATTGTTGTTGAAAACTAGACATAATAGGAAACAAAATAAATATACTTTCAGGCATGAGGTTTCATGTTCACTTGGGAAGGAGTTGGGCTATGTTGAATATTTGCTGCGGCGATAGGTGTCAGAGTCAAATTCTTTTAGTATCCTTCTTTTGTTTCCTCTGTTGTCTTTGGGTTTTACTTAAAGAAAAAAATCAACAACCAAAAGAAAAAAAAAATCCTTCTTATATGTGTGCCTTGTAGCTCGTTCAGCTATAATCCACTATTATTACACTGGAGCCCTATATATGTGGTGGGAAGGTGTGGGTGAGGGATAGAAATCTACAACATTGTAATTAAATCTCAATGTTTTAGTAGGTCTTTGTTCTTGGCTTGACTTTCACACATTTTTCTTAGCTTCCACCTCCCACTCACCTTTTCTGAGGCAGTTGGGCTAATATAGCTAGAGTTGTAAAATTGCCCTTCTCCTGGGTATTAGAGTTGTAAAATTGACCTTCTCCTGGGTAAGATATAGCTCTGATAAAGTCTTTTTCCCTGCAGAGTAGGCTTTTGTTTTACAGGAAGATCTGAGTGTTTTTCAAAATAGTTACTTTCCCCCTGAACTTCCAGAACACAGGAATTTTTCTTTTCTGTTCACTATTATAACCTATGAGTTCCTATGGGTAAATTCCACAAAATTGTGGAGGACCATGCAAAAGGAAGGCCTCTAGGACTTTGCTCATCTCATGCTAATCCACATTCAGCTTCAGAAATTCACCAAAGTTATAGTTATGATGTTGTTCCCAGACTGAGTGGGTGTCCAGCTGCTGGTTCTCACAAACCAGTAATGCAGGCTGACTGGGAAGGAAGGGAACTTATTTCTGCAAACTGTTACAAACAAAAACTCGGAGTAACTCACCAGCCCAACTCAAAGTTACCAGTTGTCTAGTGCTTATATACATTTAATACACTTACGAGCTGAAAGCCAAAGTGTTTCCCTCTATCTATTCTTTATCTAGGGTCTGGGATCTAAACAACTGCTGCAGAGCCTTGGAAAAAACACCCAATTTAAAGTGGGTCCTGGTACAAGGTGTGCAAGAACATCTCGATTGTTTTAATTAAACTCTAAGGTCTGAGAAAGCCCAGGAGGGGTCTTAATGGACTTGGTTTTATATTCTAGTCTTTGTACTAAGGCACCGGTTTCTCAAGCTCTTTAATGTTTAACTTATATATTCATCAGAGTTATAGCAAGGTGTTGGTGAAAGCTGACTCCTCTGTTTGGAAATGGAGACCTGGTCTGTCACATGTTTTGGTCAAAAATGGAGGTTTTGATCAAAAGTGGACTGTATATACATGGTAGTCCCTTATGATTAAAATGAGGCTGAAAAATTCCTATGGCATAGTGGCATTGTAGCCATCATACTGTACCAGTGCAATGCATTACTCTTGTGTTTGTGGGGACACTGGTGTAAGCAAACCTCCTGGGCTGTCAGTCGTATAAAAATATCACACACACAATTATATGCAGTACATAAAATGAGATAATGAAAATAAACTCTTGTGTTATTTGTTTCTATGTAATATACTTCTTGCCATTATTATTATTATTATTTTTTTTTTTTTTGAGGCGGAGTCTCGCTCTGTCGCCCGGACTGGAGTGCAGTGGCCGGATCTCAGCTCACTGCAAGCTCCGCCTCCCGGGTTTACGCCATTCTCCTGCCTCAGCCTCCCGAGTAGCTGGGACTACAGGCGCCCGCCGCCTCGCCTGGCTAGTTTTTGTATTTTTAGTAGAGACGGGGTTTCACTGTGTTAGCCAGGATGGTCTCGATCTCCTGACCTCGTGATCCGCCCGTCTCGGCCTCCCAAAGTGCTGGGATTACAGGCTTGAGCCACTGCGCCCGGCCACTTCTTGCCATTATTATAGAGTATATTCCTTCTACTATTAAAATAATTGTTAGTTGTACAATATCCTCAGGCAAGTACTTCAGAAGTGCTCCAAAAGTTATTGTTGTTATTATAGGAGATGAAGAACTTATCCCAGTCATTAAATGAAATATGACTGCACTTGTGTTGGCCTACCAGTTTATGACCCCAGGGGCTTCAGCCCCAGGTAAGCAGATCTCTGATATGACTGTCTACATTCATCTGTCTCCAGATTTTGGAATGGTGGTTTACCCTGGGAATCATGACTCTCATGAGTCAAAGAAAATTATTGATTTTCAGTTTGCACAACATTTTTTCTATGTAAAGACAGGAGTGACTGTATCCAAGGTATGTTCACATTGGAACTGGAACTAATAGTTGTAGATGGATTTTTAAATTTAAAAAACCTCCATGTTTTGTTTTTCAATTCACTTTGCCTTTTATGTGATTATGCTATCTGTATCAGCTAAGCTTAAAATCTGCCTATAGTTGGATTTCTTTGAAGAACAGATAAGGGGACTAAAGAGAAGAGTTTTCTGTTTTGCCAAAAGTAGAAAGAAGGAGAAGCAACGATGGAGAAGGGGACCTGGTGACTAAACTGTCCTATCCGATGGAGGGCTGGCTGAGCCCTATTGAGAAGTGGATGAACTTACTTTTCTAAGAAGAAGAAACTCTGATAATAGAGTTGGTGCTTAGACTCAGGCGACAATATGCAAAAAAGAAAAAAATGAGGGAGTGAGCTCTTCACTTATGTTAGTCATGTGGAGTCACTTTAGTACTTGGATAAAAGATTTGGAAACATGAAAAAGATTACACTCTGATGTTGATTTCATACTCACAAGAAGCATCAGAAATGCTGGTGGAAGCCAAGGCATTTATGTAGTATCTCCATCAGAGTTTAGCAATTAACAGGTTCAGAACAGGAAAAGGAGAACTGGCCATAGCAAAGTGATTATTACTGGCAATTTTTTAAGCACATGTGTAATATTCCCTAGAGACTAACGGAACATTCCCTGGAGACTAACAGAAACAAAAAACGCTCAATGAGGGGCTGATTTTCTGTAAATGCAGGTGAAATGGGAAACAACAAAAATTTGTGTTATAACTTTTACTCTGACTTAAAATACTCACAGCATGGCACAACTTGAGAAAATTTAAATTACACATTTAAAACCCTTTCTCAAGTTAACCTCTACATAAAATCCAGTTTTACTTAGACATGTGTATATTAAAGCCTGAGTCAAAAAATGAAATGCATTAGATTATCCTTAAATGAAACATCTGTTTATGATACTGTTCTTAATTTCTTTACTGGTTCCAAAGATATGTTACTAATTATAAGTGCAAACTAAAAAATTTTAATAATACGAAACAGCTACTCTTATTATTTAAAAGAAAATACTATTAGAGTACTTGTCTTCTGAAACAAGTTAGATTTGGTATAGAGAGCTAAGTGACATTTTTTTTTTCCACGTTTCTAATCTTAAGAAAGGAAGACAATTTAGAATGAATGTGGATACATAATTGATTCTGCCAGGCTAGAAAGGGAAAAACTATTTTTGTCAAAAATGTCAAAAATATTTTTCCTTGTTGGTATTAATTGCAAAGCCCTAATTAAATAATACCCTGAGAACTCTAAATCAATGACAGATGATTTTGTCCTATAGAAAGAGCAGATGGGAAGATGTCAGTATAAATTTGAAGTATAATATTAAATTAAAGGTATAAGAAACATTATCATAAAAATGATGTGTCAAAATACATTTTAAATAATATTTTTTATACAATTTGTCATGCTTGCCTTTTTTAACCCTTTGACCAACATGTCCCCATTTACCTCCAATTCAAGCTTCTGGCAACCTCTGCTATACTCTCTGCTTCCATGAGTCCGATTTTGTTAAATTCCATCTATAGGTGAGATCATGCAGTATTTGTCTTCGTCTGGCTTATTTCACTTAACTAATGTCCTCTATTTTTGCCATTCTATCTCATCTGTTTGTCCTTTCTTTTCATGAAGTGTTCTATAAAATATTCCAGGATATCTTCGAAATGTTTTTAATCTTAGATGATTAAGGATAAGTTCCAATTAAATTTCTTTCTCAGAGGATGCTCTCTCAGTTTCCCATTGCTTTATTCTGTACTTTTATTGGAAAATTAAATACCAATTTTTATTATTATCAATTTGAAGAAAATCAGAAAAGAACAAATACTGCCTGTTTGTATATCATAATACATAGAATCATTTTCAAAAGAAATCTTTTCTTGCTTGAATTTCAGTGAGGTAGTTGAAAGACTTTATATCCCTCTATTTCTTTACCCAGAATTTAACGTGATACTGTTCACTAAACAGAAAAATTAGTATAGCAATTTCTAAAACACAAGTACACTCAGTGCACATTAATAAGAACAAAAGAGTGAGCACAGGTATTGCTGCTTTTCTATATTTATTAAGCTTTTCAGTTTTAAAATATTTACTATTTAATTCTCATGATTTAGAGAAAATAAAGTTACAGGACTTTGTTTACCTTTGATAACCTGGTTAAGAGTAAAGACATGTAGGGAAGAAAAGCCAGTGAAGTATATATTAGATATATGCCCATACTTCAAATAACATTAAATCATTTGCTGATCCTTGGAGAGAAGTTGCAGAGATTTAAGAGATTTGAATTCTATCTCCAATTGTACAGCTATTGTTATGTCTGTACTTTTACTGCAAATGATTAATAATGTGAAATTAGTCGCTGTCGGGAACTAACGGTATGATAAGTGTCCTCTTTAAATTAGCTCTGAAGAAGAAACATTAATGGATTTCTATTGCTTCAGTTAATTTTTTTTTCAGTTCTCTTTACAGGTTGAAAGGCTTTGAAGGCCCTAGACAATATATTCAGTCTTAGAGGTAAAAAATTAAATAATTGGATAATTATACTTGGAAAAGTTAAATGAAGAGATGAACTGAATATTATAATTTAATCCATCTCTGCTATCAAACAATGACTCACCTCTGTTGATAATTCATAACATTCTGTCATTTGCATATTTTCTCATGGTGCTTTCTTCCAGAAATGTCATACTATTGTGGAAGTATTAATAATTTATTAGAAGGTCCAATTTAAAAATCCTTAAAGGACTAAGACTTGACTATAACAATGATGTATGTCCCATAGAGAACTGAAATATACCATCTTTGTAAATCTGTATTATAATCTAAGGTAAACAAAATCTTAGAATACAGAGATCTTAATGTATCGTACAGTCCAGGTGCTGAGCTAAGTAGGTAAGTTTGTGAATAACACAATGTCATTTGACTTTGAATTGCAAATTTGAACATTAGTTTTTTTCTGTGATTTTGAAAAACACATAGTACATGGAAATAATAAATTTAATTTAACTTAATTTAAATTGCAAAAAATAGAGATGTGCATTAATCCAGTTATCACACCTGTTCAGAATTTATTAGCAGCTCTTCATTTCACACTTGTGTTGAACATTATTACCTTGTGGGAGAAAGACAAAATATGCTCCTTACTTTGCATTTCCCTTGGAAGGTATGATATATGAACTCACTCATGAATTAAATTACCACCCTTGGGATATGCAACTCTGTAGACTTCATGCAGATTTCCATATAGTAATCCCCACTTGATTATTCTCATTTTTAAAAAGTAACTTTTAGTGATTCAGGCATATTCGAAGGAGTGGAGAGGGAGTAAAATTTGTATTGATTGTCTACTAGAAGTTATTTCATGTATCTAGCAAAGCAATCTTAAGCCTTTTTATTTCCATTGTACCAATAATGCTTGAAAGAGAGTTTAAAACATATTATAAGCTTCTTAAAGATTAAAATTAATTCAAGCACATTTATGTTAAATCAATTTTCTGTCATGTTTCTCCTGACCTTGATGTTTTTAAAATTTGAAGTTAGAATAAGGGCACAGATCAAGCTTGAAACTAGAAAACTTTCCATATATTATTCTAGTGATCACAATGTCTTCTATAAAAAAATTGTCAAGTTGTTTTCTTCAGTTCAGATTAAGTCATTAGTCTGAAGAGTTTTTCAAGAATTGTTAAGAGAGCTACACATATCTTAGAGTATATGAATTTTTTTATCCTAGAATCTCTTCGACCAACTCAAATCAACAACAAAAATTAAAAAATAAAATCCAGTAGAAGATAAGGGACTTCCTGTCTCCCTCTATTTTGTAGTAGTTTGTATTGTTTGTTTAACATATGTATTGATACCCCCTACAAACCTCTTTCTATGCAACTCTTTCATTAGGGAAACCTATTTTTCCCATGCATTGACTTCAGGTTTGCCTATGTGACTTTGACCACTGGGCTATAAACTTTAAAAGCCATAATACAATTTGAAATATCCACTTCTCAGGTACTAATTTCTTTCTGACTTTAGGTTCTAGAGTCAAGAGTTCATGGTGTTTCTGCCAAACAACAAAAACACATGAAACAACAAAAATTAAACCTTTGTTGAAAAAAAAAACCCACTAAAATTTGGTATTTTTTATAGTGGCATAACTTAAACTGATTTATAAAATATTCAATTTATTTTATTTGACAGTATATATTTGCATTCTTTTGACTATGTTTACTGACATAAAATAAAATTCCAATGTCTTTAATTGGAAAGCAAGATGAAATTTATACATTTACTTTGGATAATACAACTAATTAAAAGCTAAAATGCACTTGCTGATTTGATGGAAAATTTAGTTATACATGATTTTGTTCTATTTAACTTTGGATACATTGTGATAAGAAAGAATTGACCACAAACTACATTATTCCCAATATATCCCTGAATCCTAGAGCATTAGTAGCACTCCTTAATTTATGGTTCCAATCTAATTTCACAGAGCTAGTCTATCAGCACACTCAGTTTAACGATTTTGAGCTACAACTATAGCAATTCATTTATAACATTCTCCAAACAAACTTCAATTTCACTAACAGATTGTGCTTGACTGGGGCTGTTTGTGATCTAAAATAGCTAGGATCCTAACATAAGCTTATAATGAAATGTCTGACAAGACTTTAACATGGGAGTCTCCTAATGATTTTGTAATGTTTTGACAATCTTGAAAATATGTTTTTAAAAGAGCTAGCAAATGCAAGTTTTCCCTAAGCAAAATATCCCATCTGTTCAAAAAAATGTTTTAAGATACCAAAAGTACTAACCACAGTGCAGGAATAAGCAGTTATGTGACTTAATTTTTTTAAATAAATGATCCTTTTATTAGATAAATAATAGGAATTATATAAACCTTTAAAATCTTGAGTTTATAATTCAATTGCCTGGTAATCTTTTAAGGTATCTGACTAAGAGAATTGTCAAAGATCCTTCAACTATAGCAAAGTGTGTCCTGAATGCTCCTATTAGAGGAGCTAAAAAGGATGTTTAAAACCTTATTAGTTTAACGTACAAAGAAAAAGGTGAGTTTTATATTAAAGAGTACTGAATATGCTCCTTTAGACAACTATTATGAACTTTCATCATTTACTGCTGCAATTGAGGGAATTTTGACAATTCCCTTTACAAGTCACCTTTAAAGCTACTCTGCCAAGCTGATGAGGCCAAAATATTGATTTGAGTTGTCCACATGTTAGCTCAAATGATTGCAAGTCAGCTTGAGTTCTTTGTTCTATTTTGAGTTTTCCATCTGTATTACTTCAAGAAGGTTACAGTGAACACTTTCCTTTTGTATATGATACATAGGTTTTTTTCAAGATTTAGTTTTTTTGCATACTTTATTCCATGTTATAGATATACACTCCTCAACTTATTCATTTCAAATGTAATAAAACTAAGGTCCTGGGAAATAAAATAGCCTATATGGTTAAAATAACTGAAAATGTGTAGAGTGAGAATTTCTAATGTCAATTTACTACAATGTCTTGCCTGCCTGCCTATCTTGCTTTCATTCTTCCATTTGTCTCTTTTTCTATTTCCTTCTATAGGAATGTCTACTTTTTTGTTATAATCTAATCTTTAAAAGCTAGCAGGCCAGGTGAGGTGGCTCACACCTCTAATCCCAGCATTTTGGGAGGCTGAGGCCAGAAGATCACTTGAGGTCAGGAGCTTGAGGCCAGACTGGCCAAGATGGTGAAACCCCATCTCTACCAAAAATACAAAAATTAGCCGGGCATTATGTCACATGCCTGTTAATCCCAGCTACTCAGAAGACTCACTTGTACCCAGGAGTTGAAGGTTGGAGTGAGCCGAGATTGTACCACTGCACTCCAGCCTGGAGACAGAGGGAGATTCCGTCTCAAAAAACAAAACAAACAAAACAAAATGCTAGCAAATAAAAGTGTACCTATGATCATGAAGTATAAAATAGACACATAAAAGTTTATTTTCGTTTAAATTTATCTCTATTTTTACCAATTTAAGAAAAATTTGAATATATTTAGATAAGTCATTTATTAAATTAAAAATAAATATTTATCTAATTTTTAAGGCTTCATTTTAGCCAGTATATTCAGGAGGATTAATATTTTTGTTTACTTTATATGTTCGGGGGCAATCACATTTGGATTTTAGGCTCTCTCTAATCATGTTAACAATTTTACAATGAGAAACCTAGGTAAATAGCAAATACCATATTGCCATTGGTGGTTTTGCATTGGTAGTTTCTGATTGCTGTTTCAGATACAACACTGACGTTCCAAGGTAGATCTACCATTAAGTTAATGCATCCCAAGCTACAGGGTCCCTCACTTATTAAGACTGCTTCTAAATTAACAGTTATTTTCTTTTTTATTTTTTGAGATGAAGTCTCACTCTGTCACCAGGCTAGAGTATGGTGGCCTAATCTTGACTCACTGCAACCTCCACCTCCCAAGTTCAAGGGATTCTGCTGCCTCAGCCTCCTGAGTAGCTGGGATTACCAGCATGAGCTACCACGCCCAGCTAATTTTTGCATTATTATTAGAGATGGGATTTCACCATCTTAGCCAGGTTGGTCTTGAACTCCTGACCTCAAGTGATCTGACCACCTTGACCTCCCAAAGTGCTGGGATTACAGGCGTGAGCCACTGCACCTAGCCTAACAATCTTTTTTATACCTAATTTTATGATTATACATTAATCTTTTTCTTAAAGAAGTTCCTCAAATTACAATGTTTCACACTCCAAAACTTGAATATCCCTTTAATTATCCTATATATTAATAAAAATAAAAAATATTTAAACCTGTCTACTGTGTGCCCCCTTTCTCTTACAGTTATGATTAGTATTTGGTTATTTTTAAAACTCATTCAAAAAGAGGAATGTTCATGTAATTTGCAGTTTAAATCAGGTCACTTTTAAGAGACAGGATAAGCTAGGTTTATACCAGACAAACCAGAATGCATAATCTCTTGAAATAAGCTAGAATGTGAAATGGTGAATATCTTTTAGTTCCTTTGGAACTAAAAATTGTGTGAAAATCCAGCATTTGATTGTATCGACAAACAAATAAAGAAGTTTCAGGAGGGCCTGACAAATGATTTCAAATATTTGAATGTTGTATGAATTAAAGGTGCATTTGTGTTTTGTCTCTTGTAAATAGTAAATAAAAATCAAGAATTAAATTTGAGTTCAACATAAGAAAGAACGGCCTATTCTCCATTCTCCTGTTTCTTTTCAGAATTAAAACTACCCAACAGCAGAAAAATCTTTCTTGTGAACCAGCATTTACTTTGTCACAGGAAATATTTTCACAGAAATAAGATGACCCATTAAATAATGATGAGATAACTGCATTGGCTGGAAAAAGTCCTGTAAATTCTACAATTGGAAGTAGACCACATAGTGCTTGAGAGCTTTGCCTCCACAGTCAAACACACGAGATTTGGATTTCAACATTTTACTACAAAGTCCAGAATTTCTGAAAGGACATAGAAATTAACGTCTACACAATGCTTACACTTTATTCATATCATTATAATATTATTTCAAACTGTTAAAATTAACATTTTATTATTTAGATCTAAATAAAGTGCAAGAACACTCACACTTATGGATACTAAAAATGATCATTTTCTATCTAAGAAGCAAAATTTTGGAAGGTGTATCCTTAAGTTTGCTTTGGGAACACACACACACACACACACACACAGACACACACACACAATTATCTGACTTAAGAAAATAAGGAAATGTCTCATCTCACATGAAAGAAATGTAAAGGCAAGGCTCTAAAATAAAAGAAATGTAAAGTAAGGGCTCTAAAATAATTAGCTCACTTTGGATTCCTGGTCAGCTTTCATAAAGTCATCTTCATCTATATCAAAAATTATAATCTCCTGTTAACCATCGGTCAGATGTTTGATCATGTTGGTTTATACTTAGAAACATGAACATGTGAGTCGTTAATCTGTAGTATCAATAGGCACCACAAGTACCTGGTATAGCCCCTCTCATTAAGGAGAAGAAAGCATGTTATGGAAATGGAAGAAAACATTGAGATTCCAAGGCTGTTCACATTGCCCAAAGGTATTTTAAATTTGGTAGTGAAATTTTCTTAGATGATACAGTATCTCTTTTGTAATTGAATATGAATGTGTTTCCAAAATCCTGAATAAAACTCAGAAAACTACTGTTATATATTTACTATCCCTAAAATCTATCCATATTAGTAACATTAACCTAAGTTAGTTTGAGCTTTACATTTTCATTTTATAGCATTCCATATATTGTAAGCTCAATAAATAAAACAAATCATGCCAAATGTTTGAGCTAATTAAGATTATATGGAGCCTACCATCATTCCTCTTGTATGCCCACATACTCTTGAGTCTTAGGTTGCAAGGCCAAGAAGGAAGCCTCTGGTGTCACACGGCAGATATTTGGAGGATGCTAAAAATATTTGGGTATAAATGACCCCTTGCTACTCATATTATTCTGAATATATAATTGAAACACAATTGTCAGATCATAGCACACCACATGTCTTCAAGAAGGAAATGAGCCATTTATTGGAATAGTCATTTACATGTTTATTTACTTACATATGCATTAACAGGTTTATGTATGTTTGTATGTGTGTGTGTACCATAAACATGAGAATTTTCATACCTCCAGAAATGAAGCATCATCATTGTGATTCTATTTATTTTCACAATTTTTGTAATTATAAACTATTTCAAGCTGCATAAAAGTATAAAAACAAGTAGATCTATTTGAGAATACAAATTCAGAAAAGGTGAAACATACAATTTGCCATCTATGTAAAATATGCAGAATGTAAATAATCACTCTATTACTACTGCAACTTGAAAGTAAACTGTAGATTATTTCTCATTTGCATCATTTGCCTTCTTTCTATTATGTATAAGTATGTTTTTAATTGACATACATACCTTGAAGAGTATGTATATATTCAATATATGTTTACAGATGCAATTATTCTATACAAAGATAAAAACTACATTACTTAAATCTTTACAATATAATCAATTTTCAAGTTATTATAATGTCTTTATAACATTGAACTGACACAAAATTTAAATATTTTGAAAAAGCAATAACTGTCTATATAAGCAAGTTTCTTTGGAATTTGTGTATAACGGTCTGTATTTTCTTGATGATTTTTACCGTTTCAATCGCATTGGAAACAAAATAATTATAAATTATCTCTTCTAATTATATAATTATATTTTAGAGACAGTGAAGCAATTACATTCGCTATTAAAGGGGATACAATTTTATTTTTATTAATTTCTTTTTCTTCATTCTCTTTTTGCATGATGTTTCTTATTGTCGTTTTATTATACTGTAGCAATTCACTTGAATTCTTTTTTTTTTTCTTTTTTTTTTTTTGAGACGGTGTCTCACTTTGTCCGCCAGGCTGGAGTGCAGTGGTGCTATCTCGGCTCACTGCAAGCTCCGCCTCCCGGGTTCACGCCATTCTCCTGCCTCAGCCTCCCAAGTAGCTGGGACTACAGGCGCCCGCCACCACGCCCGGCTAATATTTTCTATTTTTAGTAGAGACGGGGTTTCACCGTGTTAGCCAGGATGGTCTCGATCTCTGATCTCGTCATCTGCCCGCCTTGGCCTCCCAAAGTGCTAGGATTACAGGCTTGAGCCACCGCGCCCGGCCCCACTGAATTCTTAAAACAACAACATACTTACAACTGAATGGGAGATATTTCGGGCACTCTCTGATGATTTGATTGGTGTTAGAAGCTAAGGGAAACTTTAACAGAGAAACAAGATGGCTCTACTCTGAAATATATTCAGTGTTACCCAAATTGTGATTATGGGAAGTGAAAATATGAAAATTCCTAAAAAAATTTTCTGTTTTTATTGTTTTGTGTTTCTTTTTTGTTTTTGTTTTTTTTTTTCTTAGGAACAAAGTAAAAATTTAATAACTTGTCAGAAAGAAAGAAATATGTCATGCCTCAGAATTTTGGAACTATTAGGAATTTTAGGCATTATCTATAGAATCACTTTATTTGTAAAGTAAGAGGACTGGAGTGTCCAAGAGTATCTTACATCTAACATTCATCCTACCAATGGGGCTCTTTAAAACAACTTCTGAATCTGACATTACCCGTTGTTTTAAAATCTATTTTTTCCCATTCATTCCTCAGTTGAAATGCTACTTAGTTGATTGACACAATTCTGTTTCTATCACTATTAAGGGAAATGAATTTTTACACTCCACCTTGAGATGGTTATTTATTTCTTCCTCTAAAACATGAGTTAACTATACTCATAGCCTCATGGTTATCAACTGTGGTTCTTCTCTCTTGAGTAGCAAAGCAGACAGGATTTTAAATAAGGCAATTGTTTTCATTCTTGTTTGTTGACTAATAGAATTAATTCATCAGACTCAGTATTATTAAGTATAATTTTAATAGTTATATTTATTTAATCCAGTTAAAAACATTTATCAAAAGTCTGGATTTATATTTTTTTAAAAAGAGAAAAAATTCATTTTTAATACAAGTAAACCACATGGGTTTCCAAATACTGCTAAAGAACCCGTAAAGTGTATAATTATACATGCTTGGTTTACTTATAATTTTCTCATTAACCTTTCTTGTCTCAGCCCATTATAATTGCTTAGATGTATTTACAATAGTTCAATATACTTACTTTTGTTTCTACTTGGGAATTTCCTTATTATTTTGTATGAAATGTTTCTGGTGTGAAAGTGATCAGCCTCCACTGTTTTTCACTCCATTTGCTTTTGCGCAGCATCTTATCTGAGTCCTTGTGAATGCATTCAATTATTATTCTGTTTCTTTTTTTTTTTTTTTTTATTATACTTTAAGTTCTAGGGTGCATGTGCATGATGTTTATATCATGTATAACTCCCCAATGCAATCCCTCCCTCCTCCCCCTCCCCCTCCCATGATAGGCCCCAGTGTGTGATGTTCCCCTTCCCGAGTCCAAGTGATCTCATTGTTCAGTTCCCACCTATGAGTGAGAACATGCGGTGTTTGGTTTTCTCTTCTTGTGATAGTTTGCTAAGAATGATGGTTTCCAGCTGCATCCATGTCCCTACAAAGGACGCAAACTCATCCTTTTTGATGGCTGCATAGTATTCCATGGTGTATATGTGCCACATTTTCTTAATCCAGTCTGTCACAGATGGACATTTGGGTTGATTCCAAGTCTTTGCTATTGTGAATAGTGCCGCAATAAACATACGTGTGCATGTGTCTTTGTAGTAGAGTAATTTATAATCCTTTGGGTATATACCCAGTAGTGGGATGGCTGGGTCATATGGTACATCTAGTTCTAGATCCTTGAGGAATCGCCATACTGTTTTCCATAATGGTTGAACTAGTTTACAATCCCACCAACAGTGTAAAAGTGTTCCTATTTCTCCACATCCTCTCCAACACCTGTTGTTTCCTGACTTCTTAATGATTGCCATTCTAACTGGTGTGAGATGGTATCTCATTGTGGTTTTGATTTGCATTTCTCTGATGGCGAGTGATGATGAGCATTTTTTCATGTGTCTGTTGGCTGTATGGATGTCTTCTTTTGAGAAATGTCTGTTCATATCCTTTCCCCACTTTTTGATAGGGTTGTTTGTTTTTTTCTTGTGTATTTGTTTGAGTTCTTTGTAGATTCTGGATATTAGCCCTTTGTCAGATGAGTAGGTTGCAAAAATTTTCTCCCATTCTGTAGGTTGCCTGTTCACTCTGATGGTAGTTTCTTTAGCTGTGCAAAAGCTCTTTAGTTTAATTAGATCCCATGTGTCAATTTTTGCTTTTGCTGCCGTTGCTTTTGGTGTTTTAGACATGAAGTCCTTGCCCATGCCTATGTCCTGAATGGTACTACCTAGATTTTCTTCTAGGGTTTTTATGGTATTAGGTCTAACATTTAAGTCTCTAATCCATCTTGAATTAATTTTCGTATAAGGGGTGGAACAGAACAGAGTCCTCAGAAATAATACCACACATCTACAGCCATCTGATCTTTGACAAACCTGAGAGAAACAGAAAGGATTCCCTATTCAATAAATGGTGCTGGGAAAATTGGCTAGCCATAAGTAGAAAGCTGAAACTGGATCCTTTCCTTACCCCTTATTATTCTGTTTCTAAGACACTGGTGTATACTTTGTTCTTTGCAATGCCCCCCATTGTCCCCTCTGGCTTCCCTGAAGCAGTTTCTTTCACCTAGTCTCTTCCCTGATTTTGGTAGCCAGGCCTGTGATGCCAAGATATCTGTCTTAGAAACGTCTCATTATGCTCAATCCACAAAATATCATTTCCTGAAGGTTTAGCCATGCATCATCAGCCTTAAAATTTTATGGATGGTCTTAACACTTAGAATATAACCAGCATATGTCTTTAAATGTTAACATATGTAATAAATTATTATTAGCACAGAATTAACAGATAAATATGAGTTCTTCATCTTTGTATCCTAGTAATAATAAGCACAATGCCTGGAATGTAGTTGGTATTTAGTATTGCTTGTTGAAAGAAGGATGCATTGAATGAGCCATGAATCACGTAGTGTTTTTATTCACACGCAAAGATGATATTTCAGAATTCTCTTCTAGTAGATATGTTTCACTTTAAGATTCCTAAGTTTTTCTTTAAACTGTATCCTTAAGCTTATGATTAAGTGATGCTTCAGAGTTTAAATGTGTTCATATTAGCTCCCATAATATATAGACTTGTCTACCATGAATATTTAGGAACTTAGATACATGAAATGGCAGTTACTGTTATTTCATTATGATATATTTCATTTATCCAGAGGCAGTAGAATAAAAGCACTCCATCTTGTAAAGCAGGCTTATAAAACCATCTATATTATTTTGCATTTTTATTGCTCTATTCCTCTAAGGAGCTCAAGATGCTCTATCGAAAGGTTTTTTACTCTAATGATAAACTGTCCAGAATCCCTTTGACACTCAGGTAAATATGCATAAAGTCACACCTAAGGCTGCTTTCTCTATTATGAATTTATTCTGTGTTAAGAAAAAAAATGGGAGCACTTAATCACTTGAAAGTCTAAGGCAAAACTGTTGAATTCATCATAGAATGTCCCTTAAAAAGTCAATATCAAAGAACATTTCTTACTGTTTTACACTAGCAATAATTTGTTTTTGTTTTTTTGACCTTATGGATTTACTGGAAAGGGGTGAACGACGTCTAGTTCAATTTTGGTATTATAAATTTGCCCAAATTTTATTAATCTTTACATAAAAGATATAATAAATATGTTAAGAGCTCATAACTTCTAATATTTTATAAAGTATGTGCAAAAGTAATTTTAAAAGTAGATTTATGCAAAAATTATTATTATATTTGTTATTTCATATACTATTGGTACTTTATGATACTATTCCTATAAACACTAGGTAAACAAAAGTAATCTTTTTAGTAGCCATTTTTGTTTTAAAAAGGTACAATACAGATAAAAACTTTGAAAATGCTGGGTACATGGAATTTTTGTGCAGTACTGTAGGAAAGCAATATGGAAATTTAAAAATCATAAAACTATTCAAAAATTATTTTCCTCACGCACACAGACATTTTTCGAATTTTATAAAGGTGGAAAAGCTAAAGATAAACCAAATGTTCAGCAATAGAAAACTGATTAACTAAATAAAGTATACTCACTTACTAAAATAGTATGGAAGTTATAGTAATAACAGAAATCTCAAGAATGATCAGAATACATACTGCTAAGTGAAAACAATAGAAATTTTACTTATACTATCATTAAAGTATTGTGGACATTTTATGTGCCCACTAACACAAATTGAAAGAAATTACTCTATTGCCCAATGTGACAAATTACAGAATCAATCTTTTCTATTAAACCCCATATCCATTTGGCTACCACTCCATATAAACTCAATAATGTCTCTCTAAATAAACTGCTTTTGCTATAGTTTTATACATTTTAAATTCCATAGCTTGAAATGAAGTCTCCCTATTTGCTCTTGTTGCCTACTTCTCTACTCTAATCTCTTCCCACTTCAACAAAACACTTCAATTATAATAAATAACTTGTGATTTCATGAAGATACAATCTTTTTTTATAATTTGGGGATATTAGGTGTATTATATTTGCTCTTTGCAGTACTCCTCTTTCCTCTTGTTGAGTGAGCCAATGCTGGTGATATTCTAGAATTCTACTCAAGTGTTTACCTCCACTTGGCAGCTTTCTTGCCCCATACTTTCTAACACCCTAGTTGTTAGATATTTCATTAGGAGCTACAATGACATCTTGGGAAGTTGTTGTATTATTCCATATATTTCTAAGGTCCGGGATTGAAGCAGCATTTAGCAACCACCAACACATTTTTTAGCATTGTTAAGTAAAATAGCAACAAATAGAAATAGTTGTATGTCTTAGTATAGTGCATTATTGCTAAGAATTTTTTTTTCAGATGTACCGGTTATGCTATGTTTATAAAAAACTAAAAATCTAAACTTAAGCTTCAGTGATGTATAAATAAAATATTATTTAACTACAAAAATCAAACTAGTCAGAATAGAAGGTCAAAATGAAAAAAAAATCTATATAGTCTGAAGGAATTATAGAGAATATTCATTTTGATAAAGTAACAGCTTTTTTATAACATACCAAAGCCATTAATAATTAGGTGTGAACCAAATGTGGGCATGATACATGCAGACAATTATAAGATGTTGATGACAGAAATTGAAGAAGTCTTAAATTAATGGAGAGATATACTACATTCATAGACTGGAGAAGTCAAAATTGTTAAGATGTAAATCCTCCCCCAAGTTGATCTACAGGTTAAACACAGTCATAATTTAAATCTCAGAATGGATTCTGGTACAAATTTATAATTTAAACCTAAAATTTACATGAAAAACAAAGGATCTAGACCAATCATTTTTAATAAATGAACAAGGTGAATAACTCATACTATTATTAAATAGTAAGTGATTTCGAGGATTACTATACGGAACCACAATAATAAATATACAATGGTTTTATCCTAAAGATTGATGAATTTATCAATAAGGCAGAGTTGAAATACTTCCACATATATATGGGCAATTGATTTTTGACAGGAAGGTCAAATGGAGAAAGGATGAACTCTAGAAAAACATGGTATATGAACAATTGGATATCCATATGCAATGTGTGAGACAGAAAGAGACAGAGAGAGATTGACGCTTACTCAACCTATTCTGGCCACTGTGTGTGTGTGTGTGTGTGTGTGTGTGTGTGTGTGTATAATACACATAAAGTAACCCAGTGTGAAATGTAGGACTAAATTTAAACATTAAAGCTTCTAAGAAAAAAACATAGTAGAAAATGTTTATTACTTAAGTCCAAATCCCAAAGCAGAACTGATAAAAGAAAAATTTATAAGTTGCCCATCATTAAAATTAAGAAGCAAACCATTGGAATAGAAGAGTTAAGAAGGATAAATCACATAAAGACAGTAATAAATGCAAACATGAAATTGTTTTGTCTATCTCTAAATAAATGAATAAAACTTTTCATTTATTTTATGACCTTAGTGTACAATCAATGATATCAGATTATATTTCAATATATTTAGTAACTGGTTATGCTAAGTACAAAGGTTTAGATCGTATGTTTCACTATCAAAATCAGGGATAAGCAGTATTTTTCTTAATGATCCAGATAGTAATTATTTTAGGCTTTGATGGCCATACATTTCTGCTACAATTCAACTGTGGTTGGAGCTCCGAGCAACCATACAAAACAGGTAAACAAATGTATTTGTCCAAGGGATCCCTATTAAACTCTATCTATGAAAACAACTAGCTAGTCTAGCCTCATATTTTGTTAAATACTGATATAAAATCAATCATAGTCACGGAAAATCTTTTTTAGGTTATCGCTAAGTAACATAAATTCATAAAAATGGCTTGTCACTTTGAATATTGAAGGTTTTTGTGGATATTCTCTGTTTGTTCAAGGGTTTCTGGTTGCCAGACTGTTTGCTTTTGTTCTTCATGTATTGTAGTGAAAAGATGCTAAACCTTGACTTTAGTTTTACATTCTCATTCTTCTACTTATTGAATTTGGTTTGAATCACTTAAATTTTCTGAATGTCACTTTCTCCTTCAAGTGTAAAATGTAATAATCATGAGGATTAAAGGAAATTCAAAGATCACTTTGAATGCAAAATTTATTATATGTATATAGCATTGCTTTAGCTGCCTCATTCCCTACCCACTCTTCATGGTTGCTTCACTTCCAAGTTTGACTAAACTCTACTGAAGATCCTGAGCAACAGTGCTACCTTGCATCCACCTTTTCTTTGAAGAGAGGACATTCTGCATTGATGCAACTGTGATCCGAATGCTAATGCTTTCTAAGTTGATTTCTCTATTCTAAGTGTTTCCCTTTGGTTGAAGCAATTGTTTCCTCCCATACTACCAAAGTTGTCTTGCACAAACTCAATATTCAACTGCTTTTAAAATGTGGTGATTTATTACTGCCTGTGCATGAAAACTCCTTTCTGTGGTACATAGGAGAACACTTTGCTTTTCAGTCAAGTGCTCAGTATAACCCCTACCATTTCATGCTCTGGGCACTCTACATGGAGAGGTCTCATCTGGCATACAGTCATAGACCTTGTCTCTACCTCCCTCCTTCTCTTACCACTACCTCCCTCTTTCTCTTGCCACTCAGGAGAAGCAGCCAGGCACAGCTCCTGTAAGTCCAATTCTTTGTGTTTCTGTCTACACTTTATAGGTGTCACACCGAAGACCAACCTTCTGGCCTTGACAATGATTTTTGAAGCTTCTATGGCCATGTGTATGTTGGTAACAGATGTATATATAAAATCTGTTTATTACTATTGTACCCCCCACAAATAAACATTCTTTTTTCTTAAAAAGAAAGTGTATCTTGGCTGTGCACTGTGGCTCATGACTAATCCTAGCACTTTGGGAGGCCGAGGCAGGTTGAACCATAAGGTAAAGAGATCGAGACCATTCTGGCCAATACGGTGAAACCCCACCTCTACTAAAAATACAAAAATTAACTGGGTATGGTGGTGCTGGCATGTAGTTCCAGCTACTCAGGAGGCTAAGGCAGGAGAATCGCTTAAACCCGGGATGTGGAGGTTGCAGTGAGTCAAGACTGTGCTACTGCACTCCTGGCAACAGAGCAAAACTCTGACAAAAAAAGAAAAAAAAGAAAGGAAGAAAGAAAGAAAGTGTATGTTAAGGTTTTAAAAGACAAAAACTTAAGCTCTTTCTCATCATACATAGAATCTCGGCACACATAAACTTAAAAATCTTACCTCCTACCATTTTTCCCTTCCCTGTTTCATGTTTGTGTGTCCTGTATTCTGGTTACTCCAATATACTCCTCATTCTTTAAATAAGCCACGATTATTTATGTTCACTCTGTGCAGTTCCCTATGGCCTTCAGATTTCTTCCTGTCTATTATGATGTTATTTCTTGCATAAGACTTATTTGTATATCTCCTTGGAGTGAATATTGATATTTTCTCTTCTGTATAACACTTTGGACTTATCTATAAATGAGGACTTTCTAATATACTCTCAATTTTATGATCTTACATCCACCATAAATCTATTATCTTCTTAGCTCAGCCCGATGTAGTCTTCTTTTTATCTCCATTTTCTAGTTCATAGCCTGGAATAGAGTAGAAATTCAGGAATATCTGGTAAAAGTGAATTAAAATTATGAAGAAGACATGATTTTGTCTCGTAGAAAAACACGACTGTAGCATTTTCACCTTTAGCATCTTTCTCTACAGTTTCTTGATTTGAGGCAGGAGAATGGCGTAAACCCAGGAGGCGGAGCTTGCAGCGAGCTGAGATCTGGCCACTGCACTCCAGCCTGGGCGACAGAGAGAGACTCTGTCTAAAAAAAAAAAGAAAAAGAAAAAGGAAATGATTGCTAATAACTTTATTAAAACTTTTGGTAACTATGTATATTCTAGCCTTGATATCACTGAGCTGTGAATTTAAGCATATTCAAATAGTTCAAGTTATCCATTGATCATACGTTCTTTATTCTCCTTAGAAATTGTGCCTTCTTATTCCTTATATATCTTCCTTGGGTTTTCTTATATGAGTTGACAGTTTAGATAATGACAGAAGGAAAAAGAAAATTGAAAGTTACTGCCTGTTTAGTGCCATCTGCTGTTATATTTCTTTTTGCTAGTTACTCAAGGAGCAGCTTTTCAAAATTTAATTTTGGCAATGCTTTTCTATACTTTTTCAGCACCCTTCCCCCTTCCTTTTTTATATGCTACATATCTCTGATTTGGCTTCTCAAATATATTGCTACATTTTCTACTCTGAAAAAGGTTTAAGATTTCTCTAATGCCAGTCACTTGTCAACTTTGATAGGAATCTAGACCTATATTCGAAAATGTTTAAGAATTAGTCTAGACAAATAGGTCAGGGGAATTGAGATGCCTCTGTTTTCTGCATCCTTTCTGACATCTTGGTTTCCAAAGATTCAAAACACAAAGGCCATTAGAGTAAGTATTACTGGGAACATCATTTTCCTTGAATCCTTTTATCTTTCTATCCAGTAACTTAGCTACACTATCAAAAATGCCCCTAATTTCACAGCCCTAAATGACCACAGTATCCCTGAGAGCAATGACTATCAGCCGTTTCTATCTCCATTTTTGGATGACTTAATTTACTAAAAGTAGAAAACTAAAAAGTATACATGCTAAAATATTTATTGTAAATTACATTTTAATATTTTCTGATCTTTTCTAAGATGTAAGTTACACACACACACACATACGATTTGTTCCATTGTACATTTTCCCCCATTATTTGCTTGGCTAAATTTGATCTTCTATAACAGATCTCCACCTGCCCTGCACCCCTTTCCTCCATTAAAATGGTAAATTATAGAAGCCCAAGAGGACTCTTTGTAGAGGAAATTGACATGTGGATAAAAGGGAGTAAAGCCAATTCATAGATAACTTACAAAACCAATTCAGGAATTTCAAACTTCCTCCGAAAAGAAATGAAAAATTAGTAAGTATTTGTTCAGAGGAAAGGATTGAAGCAAATTTTTAAAGTTGTTGTGAATGTGTAGGAAGAACTGGAAGACAGACTGAAATTAAGTGATGTCAATCAGACAGTTAGATTAGGTGTAGCTATATGAGATGAAATAGTACACACATTCTATCAACTGCTATAAGAATTTTTTGTTTAATTTTTATTTTTTATTATACTTTAAGTTCTAGGGTACATGTGCATAACGTGCAGGTTTGTTACATATGTATAGTTGTGCCATGTTGGTGTGCTGCACCCATCAACTCGTCATTTACATCAGGTATAACTCCCAATGCAATCCCTCCCTCTCCCCCCTCCCCGTGATAGGTCCCGGTGTGTGCTATAAGAATTTTAACTAGAATGATGATAGGTAAAAGGAAAAGATGAAGGGGCTAAATATGTTTAAAGTAATTTGACAATTAATTAAATGTGAGAGGAAAGGGGCAAGAAGAGATAAAAGATGCCTCCTAGAAAGAAAAAGGGAGCTACTTTTTTAGGTTCATTTTGTGCCTTATACTGAAATAAAAGAGATTTTTCTAACCCATTTCAAGATCTCTTTTTATTAAAACAAAAGCTTACTATGATTCTGGATCTAAACAGAAATACTCGCAAGAAAGATAATTAGAATAATATAGGTTTGAACAACGTACAGATAGTGACATAAGATGTAATTTGAAATGGTTAAAATTTTAGGTAAATTTGAAGAAAGTTGATTTAAACTTAGGGCTGCTTTTCATAAAATAAATTATAATGATCATACTGTTATGGGTTACAAAAGTAATACCACTCAAATGTGCATTTTACAATACAGATGATTTAGAAACATTTTAGCTTCGAGTCTAAAAATACAGTAGCATTTTAACAGTTTGTACAGTAATAATGTACACACACTGACACAAGGCACTGGTCACAAGTAAAGGTTGCTTACTTGTCACACAATCAATATATCTAGATAATCAGCACCCGGGTCAAGAAATAAAATGTTATCAGCATACCAAAAGCACTCTTCAGGTCTTCTATCCATAACTAACTTCACTACTTTCTCTAAAGGTAATAAAATCTTGCCTTTTATTGTATAGACTTGTTTTGCTTGTTTCTTTGAAATTCATACAATTAGAACCATTTGCTCTTTATTTATTTCGAATTACATTAAGTTTGTGAATGATTCATGATATTGTATGTAGCTATAAAAATTATTAAAGCTGAAATAATAAAAAAAGATGACTTTTAAAACTTACAAATATCAATGAGACAAGTTATGGTTATATTTATATGTGTGCAACGGACAAGGGTACATGTGTTTTTTTTTTTTTTTTGAGACGGAGTCTCGCTCTGTCGCCCAGGCTGGAGTGCAGTGGCCGGAGGGTACATGTGTTTTTATTTTAAGATACACTTTAGTCTGGGCCAGAAATGATGACTCAAACCTCCAAATTCCAGCACTTTGGGAGGCCAAGGTAGGAAGATTGCTTGAGACCAGGAGTCTCAGATCAGCCTGGGCAACATAGTGACACTGTTTCTTAAAAAAATTTTAAATATTAGCCAGGCGTGGTGGTGCGTGCCCCTAGTCCCAGCTCCTCTGGAGGCTGAGGTGGGAGGATCTCTTGATCCCAGGAGTTTGAGGTGGCAGTGATCTTTGATCGCACCTCTACATGCCAGCCTGGGTGACAGAGCGAGAAAGTGAGACCCCATCTCTTCCAGAAAGGGGAAAAAAAAGGGAGAGAGAGAGATACACATTAGTCTGAAGTGGATTTTGTTGGGTCTGTTTATCTAAGCTGGAAATACATTATGCATAATTTGCTTTCCTGCAGCGTTCTGGATTAGAGTCAGCCACAAGAGACGTGCATGCATTACGATTTGGAAGGCAAAAGTACACCAGCACTTATTTTCTTGTCACACTCAGAATGTTGGTGCGAGGCACCAGGCACAGTGTGACTGTTCAAGCATATTGTTGCTGATATTCTGACTCCTTGTGGAAGTGGAGCGGCATCCAGCCTTACAGAGCATCAGCCAGATCTTTTTTTTCACTCTCTCTGAATCATGGGCAGGCAGGTGCGGCTGCTGGAGCAGGGAATGGGCTGCAGTTTATTTAGCTCCTGTCAGATTTCTAGCTCCAACCGCTCTCATTGCAGGGCTAGGTGTATGTTTAAGTTTATGGCAGGAGGTGCCAGCTTCTCCTGCATCTCTCAAGCCACATCAAAAGCTGGCAGCTTGGAGGGAGTGAGACACAGAGGTGCACAGAGGTGAGACCCAGTTCAGCAAGGCGAGTTTCAGTTTGTCTTTGCTGTCTTCTAATTCATGTCTATCTTTCCTTCCCCACTGCTTGGCCTGCTGATTTTAGGCCTGGCCTCAGATGCAGACACCACAGCCATACACACACACTGTATAAGCAGTTTCCAAAATTACCTGAGGTCAAATCCTTGTAATAAATCTGTTATTCTGCAACACTCCTAGTTAGTGGTCCTGCTTCTTTAATTACTTACTATTCTGGAGCAATTAGTTAATTATCTCAAAACAAAAATTTTTTTAGACATAATCACACCATTACAATCAACTAAGCATACTAAAATATTTCAGATTACTTATTTCTGAATGGTAAAATTTTTATAAGTTTAAAGTACAAGGAAACATTTATATAGATAAATCAATTAAAATTCAAATGTAAAAATGAAAACTTGTGAACATTTTTTAAAATATCATAAATATAAATACCAGCAACAGTTTACAAAAATATTAGGATCCTATCTGACAGATCTTAATGTCCTCATATGCAAGTTGGATTTGTAAATCAATACAAAATATGAATATCATTTGCTGTACTTATTAGAAAAGCAAAAATAAGTTAACATTTAATAATTTCATATGTTAAACTCATTCATTCTGACAAAATTGCAAATTAAGATTTTTGCCAAGCAATTACAAAAAGATTAGGTTAGGAGACAAATGGTTTCTTTGATTGTAGACAAAGTAGTATTAAAGTATATATAGTCATGTGTTGATTAACAGCAGGAACATGATCTGAGAAATGTGTCATTAGGTGATTTCATCATTATGCAACATCATGGAGTGTACTTACAGAAACCTAGAGGCTACTTACAGAAACTTAGAAACCTACTGCACACCTGGCCTATATGGTATAGCCTATTACTCTAGGCTACAAACCTATACAGCACATATTGTGCTGAGGGCTGTGGGCAGTCGTAGTGCAATGGTAAGTATTTGTATACTCAAAACATACCTAAAAATACAGTGTAGAAAACAAAACATAGTATACCTGTAGAGAGTACTTATTACAAATGGAGCTTGCAAAAACTGGAAGTTGCTCTAGGTGAGTCAGTGACTGAGTGGTGGTGGAATGTGGAGGCTTAGAACATTACTTTACACTGCTGTAGACTTAATAAACACTGCCTACTTAGGCTTCCCTAAATTTATTTTTTAAAATTCATGTTTTCAGTAGTGAATTCACCTTAGCTTACTGTAACCTTTTTGCCTTGTAATTTTTAATTTTTTAAAATCTTTTTGACTCTTTTGTAATAGTTTAAAACATACATTGTACAGTTCTACCGAAATATTTACTTTCTTTATACCCTTATTCTGTAAGATTTTTACTATTTTTAATTTTTTTCCCCTTCTTAAATTTTCTTAGTAAAAGTTGAAACACAAACACACCTGTTTGCCTAGGCCTACACGGAGCCAGGATCATCAATATCATTGCCTTCCATCTCCACATCTTGTCCCACTGAAAAGTCTTCAACGGTAATAAAACCCATGGCGCTGTCATCTCCTGTGATAACAACGTCTTTTTCTGGAATTCCTACTGAAGGACCTGCCCGAGACTTTTTTACAGTTAACTTTATACATCAGTAACAGTCATTTGTTATTATTATTATTATTATTATTATTATTATTATTTTGGAGACGGAGTCTCCCTCTGTCTCCCAGGCTGGAGTACAGAGGCGTGATCTCCGCTCACTGCAAACTCCGCCTCCCGGGTTCACGCCATTCTTCTGCCTCAGCCTGCCGTGTAGCTGGGATTACAGATGCCCGCCACCTCACCCGGCTAACTTTTTTGTATTTTTAGTAGAGACGGGGTTTCACTGTGTTAGTCAGGATGGTCTCGATCTCCTGACCTCGTGATCTGCCCCCGTCGGCCTCCCAAAGTGCTGGGATTAGAGGCGTGAGCCACTGCGCCCGGCCTATTATTATTTACTATACATAATTGTAAATGTGTGATACTTTTATGCAACTGACAGCTCATAGTTTTGTTTACACCAGCATCATCGCAAACACATGGGTAATGCATTGTGCTGTGACGTGACTATGGCTATGAAGTCACTAGACAAAGGGAATATTTCATCTCCATTATAATATTAATGCATTAATGGGGTCACTGTTAGATAAAGGGTCATTCACTGATCAACACGTCCTTATGCTGCCCATGACTGTAGTTTAACTTAACACCAGTTACAGGAAAGAACATCATCAATGAGTGGCCTCAATAAATTAATACCTTTCTATGATGTGCAAGCCATAAGTGGGCTCAAAAATTAGCACATATATAACACTTCAATGTTACCACCATCAAGAGTGAGAGCTGTAGCATAAAAAGCATCTCAGTATGTCCCTCTGTCCCCTTATAATCACTGCATTCTCTCTCCACCCAAGATACCACTCTCCTAACTTCTAACATCGTAGGTTAGTTTTCTCCTTTGGATAACTTGACATAAATGTAGAAAACCTATTACTGACACAAAAGAAGAATGAAAGAAGATTCTTTATTGGGGAAAGTTGTACAGGTTCAACAAATCACTGCTAAATTATGGAAGGAAGTTCAATTGTTTTTACATTTGTTTAGGCCAAAATTGTCTCTTTCATGATTTATGGGAGACAATCCTGGCAATTATTGTAGTATATTTAACAATGATTAAGTAGATTTAAATTTCCATTTTCTTACAAGCACTTTTGGTTGTTTCCAAGGGTATTGGAGGCCAACATCCACATGAAATGTGTCCATCTGTTTAAGTATATGTGCCAGGCAGCTAAACTTAGAGAATGACCAGTCAGGCTCCCTCAGGATATGTATGTAGTTATTTTTCTTTAAAATAAGAAAATCAGACTTCTAGAATATCTTGGTGGTTAATTTTGTGTGCCAATTTGACTGTGCTAAGGGATGTCCAGGTAGCCTGTAAAACATTATTTCTGGGTTTGTCTGTGAGGGAATTTCTGGAGGAAATTAGCATTTGAGTTATTAGGCTGTATCTGAAAGACCTGCCTTCACCAAGGTGGGTGGACATCATCCAAGATTAAATAGCACAATATGGCAGAGTTAGGGCTCATTCTTTCTTTTTCTTCTTGAGCTGGAAGATCCATCTTCTCCTGCCCTTGGACATAAGAGCTCCTGGGTCTTCAGCTTTTGGGCTCAGGGTTTATATTAGTAGCCTCCCATCCTCACCCCCACCCCTGCTGGTTCTGGAATCTTCAGCCTTGATCTGGGTATTACATCATTGGCTCCTCTGATTCTCAGACCTTTTAACTCAGACTAATTACTCTACCAGCTTTCTTGGTTTTCCAGCTTGCAGGTGGCAGATAATGAGACTTCTCAACCTCCATAATCATGTGAGTCAATTTTCATAATAAATCATTTCATATATGCATATATTTATAAATATATACTATATCCATTAAATAGATGACCTATAGACTGTAGATCTCAATTTATGGTTTTATTTCTCTGGAAAACTCTGACTAATACACATATAAAGCCTGGCTCTGGTGTGATTTATTTTTTGTTCCATTTTAACATGAAATTGATTAGGAAGAATGTTACATCAAATAAAACAGTTTTATTATACAATGAAAAAGAAACACTCTACTTGTAAGTATCAATTGTAAGGTATGCAATTTTAAAACAGTTAAAATAGAAACAAAGGTTAATATTCTTTTCAGTTAGATGACCGAAAAGGAACCTGGTTCACTCTCCTATTTAAAATAAACAAAAAAGAGACAAAATATAAAGCAACAGTTTTCAAAACACTGGGTATGAGGCAATGAGAGACAATGATTCTTGAGAGAAGGGAAACCAATGAGGGGGTCCTTCAATCTGCCAATGCCTACTACTGTGTTGGGGTGTTTTCTGGCCATGGCTCAGTGATGGTAAATTTAGGTAGTCCACATCACAGAAGACGAGAGATGGAGCTCAGAGTCTGAGGAAGCCAAGGCAGCTAGCACTCACAGAAGAAAATATTGAAGAGGAGAAAATTGTGCAGATAAAAATCTTTGGAGGTGTCAGAGGGTTTCTCTTAATTACTTAGCTGAGGAGAGATCAGTGCATACATTTGAAGAAACTGAGGCCAGGGAAAGAACCACTTGAAGGATTAAAGTCAACAGTGCTTCATGTTCACATAGGACCAGTAAAGCCTGGTCTTATCATTCAAGCAGGAAATTCTCAAGATTCATGGGGCACTGGGTAGTGTATCAGAAGAACTTGACTTCAGCAGTGAGAATAATTGGTCCTAGACTGAGCACTGCCGTCTAACAAATCTTAAAAGAAATAACCAATATGGTCAAATTGTTTCACATAACTATCTCATAAAAAAAGATGAAGAAAATGTATGGGAGTACAGAAGTACAGAGGATCTAAAAAGGTAAGATTCACAATGTCTGGCATCCTATACAAAATTATCAGGCGTGCAAAGAAGCAGGAAAATATCACCCATAAAAAGAAAAACCGTTCATTGTAAACTAACTCAGGACTGACATAGATGTTAGAATTAGATAGGATATTAAAGGTTATTGTAATTATACTCCACAGGTTTAAAAAGTCAGGCACTGACACAAGACATTTCTTAGAAAACTCAAATCATACTTACAGGGAGCAAAATTACAGTATGTGAGATAAATTGTCCTTATTTGCAGACAACATGATTATCTCTGTACAAAATTCAACAGAGTTCACAAAAAAGCTGCTAGAAATGAGTTTAGCAAGGATGAGAGATAAAAAAATCAATACATAAAAATCAGTGGTATTTCTATGCACTATTTTTGCTATTTGGGAAAAAAGTAGCATTTATGAAAGTATAAAACATGAAACACTTCAGGATAAATACAATAAATAATATGAAAAACCTGCATATTGAAAAATACAAAACAATTTAAGGTACATAAAGAAAACATTAATGAATGGAGAGGTAAACCATATTAAAGATTAATGAAAAAACTCTTTATTGTTAGGATATCAATTGTCCCCAAATATATCTGCAGATTTAATACAATCCCAATCAAAAGCTCAGTAGACCTTTTTTTTTTGGTGTGGAAATTGACAAACTGAATCTAAAATTCATGTGAAAATTCAAAGGAATTAAAATGCCTAAATAACTTGAAAAGGCGGAATAAACTTTTAGGAGAAACACTACTTGATTTTAAGACCTAATAGAAAGCTAAAACAATCAAGAAAATATTAAGTAATTGGCATAAAGTTAGAGAAATATTGTCTGGAAAGAAAAGAGCTGTGATAAAAAGGATAAGGATGTGTTATAGAATTTTGCAAGGGAAATATCTTCTCCAAAGAAACTAAAATACTAAAAACGAATATTAGGTTCTGCCTGGACAGCAGCAGACAAAACAGTGATAACCTTGGCCTTATGGAGCTGATAATGCAACAGAGATAACACTGCACAGCTCAGGGAAGTGACTATGGTTATACATAAAAAATAAAAAGGAAAAAAACTCTTCACACAATGGTGTATCATTAATTAAATAAAAACTTGAATAAATAAAAACAGTTTATCAGTTGTCTTTGAGGATGGAAATTTTTGGAAAAGATTACACTTCCTTTTATTCAAATGGATAGAACAAAACAATGTATTGATTATCTGGTAAACCCTGGGAACTATTTATTCTTTATGTAAATTGTAGTGCCATCATGTATATTATTGCTGAGTTTCGTGACAATCTAGATGAGCAGAGGATTAAATTGAATTGCATTTATTGATTTTATTCATGAGTGGCTCATAGGTCCTACAGCATAGAAATAGTCCATATATGGTGAAATTAAAAAAATAAAAGATAATATTTTGCAGCTGCATAAAGTAGTATCAGTATTTTGCGTGCATAAAATGGTTGTAAGTCTCTTTAAATTAATATTTCATTTTTCAGTGTTTTAGCCAGTTTAGGCCGCTGTAACAAATGTCATAGATTGGGTGGCTTAAACAACAGTTTGCTTCTCACAATACTTGGAGATGGGGAATCCAGTTCAATTCCTCATGAAGGCCTCTTCCTGGTTTGCAGTGGGACTACATCTGATTTTCTGTATTATCACATTAGAAGGTGGTGGGGAGAGAAAGATCTGGGGTCTTGAATCCCATCACAGGGCCTCACTCTCATGATCTCATCTAAACTTAGTGACGTCCTGAAGGTCCCACCTCTGACCACCATCACACTAGGGGGTCAGACTTCAACATTTGAGTGTTTTTTATTTTTATAAACTTAAGGGGTACAAGTGCAGTTTTTCTGTTTTTTTGTTTTGTTTTGTTTTTCTTTTTGTTGTTGTTTGTTTGTTTTGAGATGGAGTTTTGCTCTTGTTGCCCAGGCTGGAGTGCAATGATGCAACCTCGGCTCATTGCAACCTCTGCCTCCCAGGTTCAAGCAATTCTCCTGCCTCAGTCTTCCAAGTAGCTAAGATTACAGGCGCACACCACAACGCCCAGCTAATTTTGTATTTTTAGTAGAGACGAGTTTTCACCATGTTGGTCAGGCTGGTCTTGAACTCCTGACCTCAGCTGGCCCACCCGCCTTGGCCTCCCAAAGTGCTGGGATTACAGGCCTGAGCCACCGTGCCCAGCCCAGTTTTTGTTACATGAACATATGGTGTGTTGGTGATGTCTGGGTTTCTATTGTTACCACCAACCGAATAATGTATATTGTACCTATGAAGTAATTTCTCATCCCTCACATCCCCTCCTCGACCCTCCCACACTCCATGTCCATGTTAGCTCCCACCTGTAAGTGACAACATGCAGCTTTTGACTTTCTCTCTTTGAGTTGTTTCACTGAAGATGGTGGCCACCAGTTCAACATTCAGTACATAGCAGGTTTCTATAATTGCTAATGATAGTTGCAAATATTCAAAGCTGATTTGTGTTACGTATTCGGCCTCCTGTTGTGGTACTATCCTGGTTCCTAACTGTACCTCTTTCTTTCTTTCCTCTTTATGTTGTAGTTTTAATGAGTAAAACTTGTGGAAGATTCAATATCTTTTACACAGTAATTAAGATAATCCTCCACATGCTACAAGTTGTTAATAAATTACATTAAGTAAAGGAAGGGGCCATTATATATCAGATATGAAGTAGATAGCCTTAAATATAAATTTACTGTTGATTTTAGAAAATATTTGACCATATTACTGACAAAGCACCTCAAGCTTTCTTTAGAGGTAAAACCTTAGCATTACTAAAATACAATATGCATTCTATTTGCTGTAGAATTTTCCAATTCATGATAAATTATTAGTACACACTTTGCATTACAACTAGTATGGATATGAAACCCAGACCCAGAAAATCCTTCCTGGTTCGTGGATATGCCTTTTTTTTTTTTTTTTTAAAGTCACTGCTGTTGAACACACACATTTCTTTGTTGGTAGTGCCATCCTCACTTCCATTCTCTAACCGATGTTTTCCTACTCATCTTCACGTATTTTATTTATTTTGTTTCTAGAGAAAGAAAATTACACTTATCTATTTGCTTCCATTTTCCTTACAAATCATTATTATAATACTTATTTCATGGTTGCAAATTTTTAACGGCATTTTAATGTGTTGGGAGCTACATAAAGGCAGAACACTATGTTTTGTTAAGGTGTGTTTGCTGAAACGTCAAAAGTGTTTCTGGCACAAGAAGTTAGTCCTTCAATGCTATTAGTAGATGGAAATACTGGCTTAATGATAACTATTGTTGGATTATGTTTGCTAAAGAAACAGTTTGGTAATAAGATTGTTTTTAATACATATTTAGATAAGCAGACACATTCCACATATTTTGAAGGGAGAAAATGTCTATGCTTTTTGGGATATATAATTTTGAGAAACATTTTATAATTTAAAGAACTTATGTTTCTGTTTTAGAAATATCTACCAGAATCTTATACATGTTCCATCTTCCTACCAACTTATTATGCAATTGTGCTCTGAGGGATAGAAAACATCCTTTAAAGATTAGAATCAGTTTATATATTCAGGTATTTCAGGAAGTTCAGCAAGAAGACAGAAAGTAGTACATTTAATTAGAGAACTATAGTCATTTCTAGGAGTTTCAGGTAGATATTATTTTTATAAAGCAGAATTTCATAAAAGACAATATGAGACTTCTGTGTAAATAAAAATGTTCAATGAAACCAAAATACTTTTTATAGTGTAGACCAGAATGTATATTCAGTGTAATTACCCAAATATAAACAACAGAATGGAACCAATTTTCAAAACTTAGTCTGCAATTCAGTCAGCATTTATGCACTTTCCTAACAATCATTATAATAGCCCCACTTTCATTATATAATATTTGCAAAGGGATGTCTTTTGTGCAGAACATGATTGAGCTATTTAGATTAAAACTATAATTACAAATTGCTTTATCAAGTTTATAATCCTCTGATGAGAAGAATGAGTTATTTACTAACCATTCTAATGACCTCACTGCTCACATAGACATTTTTGGCAAACCTTCAAGGTAAGATTCACCAAAATTCAGAAACACATAATATTGTAGTTAATAAACATACTAAGCCTGGAATATAAATATATCCATCCAAATAGCAGAATTTTACAGAGACTATGGATGTCTCTGGTTTTATGAGTAGATTCTTTTATTAAAATATTTGTTTTTACATTGAATTATATTAATATTTGAACCATATTTTAAAAATCAAAAGATGATTTAGCTATTTAATAACCAACTGCAGTGTTTTATTATTTCAACTGCTAGTTTTTCTTCCTCAAAGATGTCAAATTTTAATTATGCCCAATGTATTCTAAACATAGGAAGAAAGATAAAGGATTACAATAGTTATTACATTAAATAATGCCTATCCTTCCCAATTAAATGTAAGTTATTTGAAGTAATGAATCCTTTTTTGTTTGACTTGATAGTCACAGTTTTGAGAACAATGCACGGCACATAGCAGGTAATTAGTAAATGCCTTGTAATAAGTGAATGACTGCATTTTTATCAATTAAGTTTCAAATGAAATACTCAAGCAAAATATATAACTGGTGTTGCTAATAGAAACAAATATTTTAGTTCAAAATTGTAATGAAGCTTTGTGGACTCCAAATCATTTTATTACTTGGACAAAATAATTAACTATAGAAAACATAAAAGTCTATAGAAAGTAGAAATGGCAGAGTGCTCTTTAATACAAATCTTGTCTTTTACGTAAAAACACTTAAATCCCCAAGGCTTACAACATGGGTTTTGTTAAATGGTCATAACATGTGTGAATCCCTCATTAATATTTGGAAATAACTCTGAAGAAACATATTGATTCTATTTATATATGAATTTATATTGAGTGTGCCATTCTTTCCATACTACTTCAAAGACAACATTATTTTTTCTTAGAGTATTAATGAGCTTCTTAATACTTATTAAGGAGTAAGTAAAACTGGATATCTGAAAATAATGCTTTTCCATTAAAAAGTTTGGTTCAGCAAATGAGAGTCTACTTTCTTGTTCAGTTCTGCTCAATTTTGCCTGTTACAGAACAAACATATTTGGGTTTTAAATATATTTTGTCTAGAATACTTTTAAGCAGTCAGTGATCATCTCCTTGCAATTATCCTCTTCTGCATTTCTAACAAAGTAATTTCAGGTTTCTTTGAAATGTTGTCTGTTTTTTTTTTCTTCTATTTAAGTTTGTGATTTGAATTGCGTTTTCTGGCTAGGCTGATTCTATTTCCTTGAGTTCAACTCTCCAGTAACATTTTTAAGTGTATCTAAGCTTACATTCCAAGGTGAATAAGATTACTGTTGACAGTCTACATTCTATGTTAAAAATTTCAGACACAATAGAGAATTGGCATGCCATATTTTTAGCCTAAAGCTGTGTTTATATAGTTTTTTATTCAGATGATCAATTATTTTGAACAAAATATGCCTTTGAAGAAAGTAAAACAGACATTTCATGAATAAATTAATAACCTTATACCGAGAACTTTCATTAACTGATTTTTACTTGTGTTATTATGCTCTTGCATTGCTACAAAGAAACACCCAAGGCTAGGGAATTTACAAATAAAAGAGGTTAAATGGGTACATGATTTTGCAGGCTTTAAAAGAAGCATGATGTTGGCATCTGTTTCTGGTGAGGCCTCAGGAAGCTTACAATCATGGTTAAAGGTGGTAGGGAGCCAGAATCTCACATGGTCAAAGGAGGGGCAAGAAAGAGTCAGGGGAAATGCCACATTCTTCTAAATAACCAGATCTTGTGAGAACTCACTCACAATCTTGAGGACAGCACCAAGCCATTCATGAGGGATTTGCCACCATGTCCCAACACCTCCCACCAGGCCCCACCTCCAACATAGGCAATTACATTTCAACATGAGATTTGGAGGAGACAGATACCCAAATGATATAACTACCGTTTTGATTGTGAAGCTCCTCTTTGTTTGACATTAGATGAACAGAAAGATGAATGAGAAACTGTCATTTTTTTTTTCCTTTCTGGGACAGTGGCTCCTGCCTGTAATCCCATCACTTTGGGAGGCTGAAGCAGGAGGATTACTCGAGGCCATGAGTTCAAGGCCAGCCTGGTAAAAATTGTGAGACTCTCCCTCTAAAAGAAAAAAAAAAAAAAACAGTGAGGTATGGTGTCATGCAAATGTAGTTTCAGTTATTGAGAGACTGAGGCAGGAGGATTGCTTGAGCCCAGGTGTTCAAGGTTGCAATGAGACATGATCACATCACTACACTCCAGCCTGGGCAACAAAGCAAGACACTGTCTCCAAAAAGAAGACATTATCATTTTTCAGGATAGGAATACACATAATGGAGAAAACTACATATTAACAACTGACTACAGTAAAATGTGTTTCATATGACGTATTGAAAATTAAAGTTTACTGTAGTCTCTTTCTGAGATGGCAAGAGGAAAATCCTCAGAAAGGTGGTATGATGACTTTTTAAACTTGGATTTCAAAGATAAGTGCATATACCATCTGTTTTCAAATGTTTTATAGGCTATACATAACTTAGCACTTGGTCACAAACTGTATAAAGAAATGTTTCCATTCATTATATCAACATTCAGTGCATTAGAGAAAAGGCCAGCATTACATACAATTGCCCAGTCATGAGTGTATAACCTTCTAATGACTAGCAGTTAGGGGAGTAATGGCCTCTGCATATTATAAGGATATGAATGCCCAGTGGAGAGGGAAGTTTCTTGCAGTTTGCATCTTGCATGTTGTAATGATGCTTTCAGCCCAAATTGACTCTAAAATTAGCTTTCATTAAAAAAAACAACTAATAGGAAAAAACTGGGCCCGATATTGACAAGCCATGATTGAAAACATTTATCAAAATCTCAGATGTCATCAGACACACATCTTGAGACGTGATTCACAGGTCCTAGGAGCATAATCTGCTGAGCAGTGATACAGCTTCAGGGAGATATCAATTTGCTGCCAATCCTTTCTCCTTTTTTCTCTTGTGCACTAAACTCAATAAATAGTGCTGTTTTACTTGTACATAAAGATTCGTGGCACATAGAGTTTTCAGATATGTTGAAAAATACGGGAGAGAAAGAAAGAATTTTAATGGGATGTGTATATATATTGATGGAGCTAGTTCTGAAGCCATTTGTTGTTGGCAAGAGGATAAGGTAAGAGAGGACTAAGTTTAATATATTGTTTCTACTTCCTTGGGCTCTGAAAAAAGAAGATCTTGGATAAGGGCTTTAAAAATAAGCACAGCATTTAATTGCTTTTGCAAAGAAAATCTTTCATGTTGATAGCCATAAATATTAATGAGTTATAAGAATAGAAAATGAGATAATGAGAATAGAAGCCTTCATCAGAATAACAATGCATGAAAACCAATTTTGGGACTTCAAATTCCAGCCCCGTTTGGGTAAATTTTACTTTGCTAACCTCCTACTGAAAGCAACTATGAAAGCTGGATAAAGAACATAAAACAACTGCTTGAATTCTTCATTATATAATGCAGGCAACCTGAACTTTAGTGGTCAAAAGAACAGAGAAAACGGAAATCCAGTAGGGTGAGATTTTCAAATTAGTCTCTTGGACTCTTTCGTTGGGTAAGTTCCTTTTTTTTCTTATTTGCACATCAAATAGGGCAATTGCCCTTTTACCTTGCTTTAAGAGGAGCATGGTAGTATAGGAACACGAAATATTTGTTCTAACTAGAAGACAGAGACTGGCATTTTGGAGTTCCACGGACACCAGGAGTTGTTCAAAAAGATCCTGAACTGCAGAGTGAGGCTAACCTACTAAACTTCACAGAAGTAAAAATTAAAAAATAAAGAAATAAACAAAGTGAACTTCTATATTTTTTCCAGAAAGAAAACTCCAAACACAGATAGTTTAATCAGTTATATTTACCAACACTTTAAGACAGAATTAACACCCATCTTAAACTCTCTAGAGAAGACAAATTAAAAAATAAAGCATCTCTTAATCTTCTTTAAGAGGAAAGTGTAATAATGACTAAAACAATAAAAACACTGTAAGAAAAGAAAAATTATATCTTAGCATTTTACTTGAAATCAGATGCACAAATGTCTATAGAAGTTTTAGCAAATTATATAAAGTAGAACATAAAAAGATTATATATCATGATAAAGATGAGTTTATACCAATTCATTTTTAATTTAATTTTCAAAAAATCAATAAATTTTAGTGTACCTACCAAATAAAGGGAAATCTATCAATAAATGCAAAGACATTTGACAAAAATCATGATACATCAAAAATTGGTTTACTTATGATTAAATATCTCAGAAAACTGAAAATAAAATTGAACTTTTTAAATCTGATGATGTATAACCAATAGCTAATAAGGCAAAAATAGCATCAGTGATTAAAACCTGCAAATCTTTCCTCTGAGATAAATTACATAAACATGTCCACTACTACCAATTCTAGTCAACAATGCAGTTAGGATAGCAAATAAAAGACACCTATAAATATTGAAATGGAATAAATTAAACTATTCACATTCAGTTAAAATCTCCAAAGGAAAATTAAGACAATCTATAAAAATTTAAAATAATTGTATTAGTTGTTTGATTAAAAGTTAATATACAAAAAATTAATTGTATTTTCATATTTTAGAAAAATCAGATAAGCCATTGATCATATCATTAGAAGCATAAAAATTTACATTGTCTTTATATGGAAAACTATAAAACATAATTGAGTGACTTTAAAATTATAAATAACAAGATGAAAATTTTCCACTTATTCATCAAAAACTCTATATTGTCAAGGCTTCCTGAAACGATCTATTGAAGAAAACCTAATGAAAACAGTGGCAGTTTTTTCAAAACCATTTTAAATGTACATAAAAGTCAAAATGGCTAAGATAGCCAAAATACTTTTGAAGACAAATAAAGCTTAATATTTACACTGCCAAATTTCAAGTCCTTTGGTTAAGATGCAGTAATTAAAGAACTGTCTTGCTAGCGAAAGAATACATAGATACAGGTATGTAACAAGATGGAAAAAATAACCTAATATATACGTGATCACCAATTGTATAACAAAGTACGACAATGACACCGCCATGGCTTGAAGCAGAAGTGTTATTTTCCATAAATCTGTGATTTTTCACTTGAATTCTAGGATATCAAATTAAAGGGACTCATGGACTTGAATGGGAAAAAATTACAACTTAACCTCTGCTAATCTCTAAGCAAGGTTTATTATTCCTTTCACATATGAATATAGGCAGCAAATAGCTTTAGTAGTAGCAGTACTTGGAAATTGTCACCAATAAAAATCATAGATTTTTCAGTTCTTGAAGAAATCTTGAAATGCCATTTCAACTTATGGTATTTGAAAAAATAAATTAGCTATCAGACTTGCTGCTGAATATTTTTACTATTTAACCTTCCTTCCTTCCTTCCTTCTTCCTTCCTTCCTTCCTTCCTTCCTCCTCTCCTCTCCTCTCCTCTCCTCTCCTTTTCTTTCTTTCTTTCTTTCTTCTTTCTTTCTTTCTTTCTTTCTTTCTTTCTTTCTTTCTTTCTTTCTTTCTTTCTTTCTTTCTTTCTTTCTTCTCTCTCTCTCTCTCTCTCTCTCTCTCTCTCTCTCTCTCTCTCTCTTTCTTTCTTTCTTTCTTTCTTTCTTTCTTTCTTTCTCTCTCTCTCTGTCTCTCTCTCTCTCTCTTTCTTTCTTTCTTTTTCGAAATCTCAATCTGTCGCCCAGTCTGGAGCGCAGTGGTGTGATTGATCTAGGCTCACTGCATCCTCCACCTCCCCTACTCAAGCGATTCTCCTGCCTCAGCCTCCCGAGTAGCTGGGATTACAGGTATGGCACAGCCACACTCGGCTAATTTTTGTATTTTTAGTAGAGATGTGATTTCACCATGTTGGCCATGCTGGTCTTGAACTCCTGACCTCAGGTGATCTGCCTGCATCGACCTCCCAAAGTGCTGGGATTACAGGCGTGGGCCACCATGCCCAGCTAATTATTTTTCATATTTAAAAATCTTATTCTGCTAAGACATCCTTAGCTTTCTTTTTATTTCCAATAGATTTAATGTTACAAATATATATGAGGATATTGAATCAATTTGGTATACTTAAGGTAAACAAAGACCAAAATATATATATAGTTCCCTAATTAACATGGTACACAGAAAATTGTTTCCAGATGGACTTATATCTTTTTTTTTTTTTTTCGAGACAGAGTTTCACTCTTGTTGGCCAGACTGTAGTGCAATGGCGCGATCTCGGCTCACTGCAACCTCTGCCTCCCGGGTTCAAGCGATCCTGCCTCAGTCTCCTGAGTAGCTGGGATTACAGTCATGCGCCATCAAGCCTGGCTAAAATTGTTTTTTAGTAGAGATAGGGTTTCTCCATGTTGGTCAGGTTGGTCTTGAACTCCCAATCTCAGGTTATCTGCCCACCTCTGCTTCCCAAAGTGCTAGGATTACAGATGTGAGCCACTGCGCCCGACCTTGGACTTACATCTAAATGTAAATTTAGACCAATAAAGCTTTTAGAAGATCACGTAGGGTAATATTATAAGGAACTTGCCAGTGGCACCCTTTTTACTTGAACAGAAAAAAAAGCACTATACAAAAAAAAAATTACGAGTAAATTGGACCATTTTAAAGTGAGTAGGTCTAGTCATCAAAGCGCACATTAAGACTGCAAAGAGTCAAGTCAGAAGATTAAAGAAATATAGACAACGTAATATTTGATAAATTTTTCTCAGAAAGTATTTAAAAACTTTTTCAAAATAATAAGTAAAAGAAGACAAAGAGCTCAATAAAAAATGGACAAAGGGCTTGAACTAAGGGTTCATCTAAGTGTCTTCCCAACGGGTCCTAAGCTTACCAAAAGATATTCAAGGTTATCAGTCATCAAAGTGCAAATCCAAACACAATGAGACCTATACCAGCGGCATATCTACTATTACTTTCTTTTTCTTTTTAAAGTACTATAATAATCAAGCATCAAAAATATATGGAGCAACTTGAACTTTTCAAGTCCTATTGGTGAAGGGGGAAGTTACAAAAAACAAATTAGAAAAATGTTTTGCAGTATCTGCTAAATTTGAGCTATGCATTTTCTATGACCCAGACCTTTTAGTCTTAAATAGAAATGCTTACATGCGTTCATCAAAGGACACTGACCAGAGTGTTGGTGCTTAATTCATTATATATCTAAACTAGAAAAAAATAGTCCATCATAGCTGAATGTATAAATAAATCCTATTATATTCATATAATGAGAATCAGCTTGATAATGGAAACCATTATTTGAATTACTTAACAATTGAAAAAAGTTTTATTGATAAATTGGCAAAATAAGCTAGACACACAAGAAACTTTATGATTTATGTTATGCAAAATTCAAAAGCAGGCAAATTTTACTTATTATGTTAGAAAACTGAACTATGGTTAACTCTGGAATGGAGTTGGCATGAAAGAAGTTTCGTAGATGTTCCATATCATTCTATATCTTGACCAGTGTGGTCGCTATAAGGGTGTATACATGTGTTTTAAAATAAGCATTAAGTTTTACAGTAAGGTTTGCAAACTTACATGCAGTAACAAACATGAATATTTGTTTCAGTAAAATCATTTCATCTACTTAATACCAGCCAATATGCTTTACATGAAAACAACAATAGAAAACTTACCAACTCATTTTTCATTAAACTGCCAAATCAAGATGATCTATCAGACGTATATTCTATAATGAGAATGTAACAAAATTTTCTGCATTTTCAATGAAAATGGAGTAAGTGAACAGAGCTTAAACTGTGGATAAACAAATATTCTTAGAAACTAGGTAAAGAGTTGGAAGAACTGTTATGTCTATAGAAGCTGAAACTAAACAGAAGGCAAATTAAGAGATTGCTTACTGCTTTAGTTGCAAATTTACTGTGCTTGTAGCACAATAAATTATTCAATTTACCCCAAATTATTGACTGATTGTTGTGTCCTTAGCACTGTTAGGTACTTTAGATCAGCACAGTGCCTTCTGATTATCTGGCAAGACTTCAGTCCCAATCTGTTATCTGAGTTCAGAAGGGACAGGTCAGGCTACAATTTTTAGACTACATGTACAAATTTCAGACTCAATAAAAAAGTGACTCTTTCAATATTTTTATTAACTGTGTAGAAGATATCTAAAAGACCTTGAACCCAGTCACTGACACATCAGATATGTAACAAAAGAAACAGAAATCCCAATACAGAAAAATAGAGAGTGAGTCAAGGATTATTCAGGCATAGGCAAATAACCATTGAAAGTATTTTTCATGCTGGGGTTTCCATTAGATCTTAGAAACTCCTATTATCAGTTAGATTCTCAAACCTCTGAAATAATAACATGTATTTTCTTCAATCAACTCTTCTGTGTAATGTGTGAGCAGAGGATCCTACCAGCCTATTTCATATTGGGAAAGAAGGGCTAAAGAAGAAGGATCTGCCTAGATTATGGCAAATGCCAATACTCAACCTGTCACTGGTCGTTAAACAAATACGTACATGAAAGGAGAAAGAAAAGAGATATGAAAATTTAGCAACATAAACAAAGAAGAATATAGAACTCGAGGTATGAAGTACAATGCACTTTTGAAACAAAGATCACAGGAATGTGGTGTATAAACGTTAGCAAGCATCTATGTATACTTTAAAATTTTATGTAAATTTGGATTCTAAAAGTATGTGGGTAGTATAAAAAAAGTTTATTGAGATCCATGAAAATTTTAAAGAAATACAAATATCAGAATTTTATTAGAAATATTAAGGTTCAGAATCAATTATGTAAAGTACCAGATGATAAATGTGGGACAACACATTTCAATTTGCTCTGATAATAGCATAATGATAAAGAACAAAACAGATGAAAAATAATATATAAAGTCATACATTCTCAAGTAGACATTATGAAAAATGACCTGCATCATGTGAATCGGAAGTAGTAACAGAGGCAATAATCACATTTAAAATATGACAAAACTATCTTGAAACAGTCTGTGACTTTCAAAGGTTTGGTACGGATCAGGCAATATAAGGAAGAGGTATAGTATGGTTAACTTTTTTGAATTTCAAGAAGTAAAGAAAAAAAGGCAGAAAAATAAAAATTCCTTCTACATAGAATGAAAAACCATGGAGGCCTCTGAATTTTTATTGATGATATTAAACTTTGGAAGATAAAATGGTAAATCACTATGTTTCTTGAAGGACTGGGTTGGTAACCAAGCACTTCTATGCAAGAAAACTAACTAATATGGGAAGAAGCCAAACAAACAAAATATTAAGTGTGTGTCTACAGGTGTGGCTGCAGGCATATGCCCCAATGTAAAAGGCAGTTTTACATTGTAAAGACATTTATATTTAATGTAATGTAAAAGTTTTACATTTACATTACAATGTAAGAGCTGGATCACAATAAGAACTTTAGAAAATGATAGTCATAGAATACATTTTTTCAATGAATTATGAAATCAGTTCATGTAAAATCACATGTAGATAATTATAAAAATAGTTATGAAATAAGTCAAATATAAATATAACTAAAACAAAAGCTATAAAATAGTAATAGTAATAGCAATACTAGTGTAATGTTCCTTAATTGTGATATGTTGGCATAATGTAGACAATTCTTAGAAAGTCAGTACACAGAAATAATAAAATTGAATTTTGTTAATCTACCTTGGTATGTGTCAGTATATACTTTATTTCCTTAACTGGGTTATTTAAGAAATATGGACATTTTTGAACTTAGATTTTAAGTTAAAACATTTTTAAAATAGTATGAAACTGTACATTTGCAACAAATACATTAATATAAAAACATATGTTTATGAGAAACTTAGAGAAAAACAATCAGCAACAAAAAGGAGCAACAGCAAATGAAAAGCATAAAACAACAGAACTAAGACCAAGTAGATTATTTTGATACTACTACACTGAGAAAACCGTTACCCTGGGTCAAAAGTTGATATCTACGTGTACGCTATTTACAGAAAATAAATGTAGAACATATCTGCTTTGAAAGTTTAAGGTAATAATATGGAGAAAAAAATGTGTCCAATAATTGCAAAGCAAAAGTATACTTAGATAACAAATGCTAGATAATACTAAAGTTAGAACAAAAATATTAACTTAGTCAAAGAAGATCTTGTATTTTTTTAGAGTATGAACCATAGTGATTATGATGAAAACACACTATGGATTAAATAGAACTCTAGCAGATACAACAAAAAGTGTTAAAAGTTTTAAGAGAAAGCCTTAGAAAGGCATTAATATTGAGTCCAGTTTAGCACACATCTTATAAATTGATAGGTCCAGCTCTCAAATATAAACGTAACATTGAGTTTCTGATAACAATCAAAATGTACTGATCTATACTTTTTGTTTCCACAGCATTAATAGAATATTTGTTTCAATAAGATCAATGTGCTTGCCTCTGTAGCACATATACTAAAATTGGAAGGATGCAGAGAAGATTAGTATGGCCCCTGCCCAGAAAGCTAAAAATGAAAATTAAAAAAAAGAAGATCAACTAATACAAACCAGTGGTAACCTCATGAAATTACAGAATTATATAGCCAAATTTTTTGATTGAGATACATACCACTATACATTAATAACAAAGATGAAAAATGATCACAATGATGTCTATGAATTGATATGGAGGGATTCTCAGGATATACGGTTAAATAGAAAAAAAAATGTGCAAAATAGTATCTACAGCATGCTACCTTTTGTATATACACTCGTGAAAGTCCTATACGGCATCTTCTTTCAATACAAGGCTATTTGTCGTTTAGTGTAGCCGCTTTCATGAATTCTATTAGCTAGATCTAAGTAATTTGCTGTACCTTCTATATCAGCACTGTTGCTTCACCTTGCGCTTTTATGTTATGAAGATGGCTCCTTCCTTAAACTTCATGAACTAACCTCTACTAGCTTCAAACTTTTCTTCTGCAGCTCACCTCTTTCAGCCTTCATAGAATTGCAGAGACATAAGATGTTTCTCTGGATGAGGCTTTGGCTTAAGGAAATACTGTGGCTGGTTTGATCTATCCAGACAACTCAAACTTTTCTCTATATCAGCAATAAGGCCATCTTATTTTCTTATAATTCTTGTGTTCACTGGAGTAGCACTTTTAATTTCCCTAAGAACTTTTCATTTGCATTCATAATTTAGGTAACTGTATATCCAATTGTTTAAAGATACAAACCAACATTTTCTGATCTGCAACAGTTCAATGATTTTTGAAAAATAGAGCTCCACAGATATGAATTTCTAGATGTAAGTGGAGAGTACCGATATCTCCTGATTCAGTGCTTTATTTGCATTCAATACTATGAAAAGGAAGACATTACTTATTCGGAAAGTTAGAACCGACTTATGTAGCTTCTCCCACACCTCATGTTTGGCTGTTCCTCATTGATTTTTTATATCTCTTTCCCCCTTAAATACCACTGCTTTTGCCTGTTTTTCCTCTTTTTAAATTTAATTTTGAACCATGCGTACACACTTCAAAAATGTCTTATCATATATCTATAATTTTAAACCATTGCATTAAGAGAAAGCCTTAGAAAGGCATTAATAAATAAACAAATGAAATTATTCATTTGTTCTTATGCAGTTTGCAACTGGTATTTATAAAAATTTAATTTTCAACCATCTACAGAATTGTGAGAAAACTGGATATCTTGACTGCTGGAAAGAGGATATTTAAGGAGATAATTTTTACCCCAACTGTGTCAACACTGGCTTCATTTTTCAACTATAGCAAAAGTTCTACTCAATATGATGAGACTCATTGAAAGTAAGAAAGCAAAAAAAAAAAGATTCATAGAAACGCTAACATTGCAGAACTTGATATCATTTTCTTAAAGCAAAACCTTGATTATTTGTAATCATAGCAATGAAGCAAATCACTATCCTTTTATCTCTTTGTAATTTATTCACATGTCAATGGTCTACAACTTAACATTAAAACTTTTATTTTTCTAAGAAGCAAATGTGGTCTAAAGTTAATTTCCAATCAATGCTTTTCATAGCTTTTTGGATGCAAACACGGTGAGTCATCAAATTCACAGTTCAGCTTTTGTTCTTTGCTCTTTAATTCTCATATTGTCTTTCTGTATTAGAGGATCAAAGAAGATTTCTTCAAATAAATGTGTCATATTATAATCCTTTAGATTTAAACCACAGGTTCCCTACCCTGTAGCTAAAGCATCTACTTCTGTAGTAAGCTCTGCTCATTTGGATACAACTTGAAGAAAATATCTATTAGCCTTTTTCTAAGTGCATTCACAAATTGTTTTTAAACACTTCTATAAAACAGAGAAATAACTAGTCTTTAACATTTCTGAAAGAAAACACTTTTGATAATATAGCAATTATATGTTCATGAAACAAGCAGTGCTAGAGAGGTTAATCACTGCAAAAAGTTTAATTTAAGATGCAATTATGGATCACTCAGTTTGCTTCCTGGGAACCATGAGAATTCTAAATTGAAGTGAGTATAAATTACAGCTATATTGTGTCCTATTTAATTTGCTTATGTCATGACAACTTTTTCATATCTAATGTGATATATTATTCAGTCATCTTAGTAAAATGTCGCCTTTTTGTTTGCAGTTTCATGATAATAAAATTTTTTAAATTTTTTAATAAAAAATAAATGCTTTGTACTTTCTGAAAACAAATGCAATATTAATATATTACTAAGAAAAAACACCACAAAATTATTACAAATGTTTAAACCCTGTTAACGAAAGACATCTAAAATGACTGTTTCTTTCTGAAAGATCAATTTTAAAAATTAGTATTTTCATAATTAGTTTGATGATGAGCAATTGCTACACATTCTATATATGATTTTCTGTGATAATGGGCAAGGATGTCCTATCTACATAACTTTCTATCTGGTGGTTAGAATGTTCTATATTACAACTGGATTTTCCATGTAAATTTAAAACAATTACCAAGTTTTAGAAAGTGACTATTTCCTCAGAATGAGACAAATCTTCACAATTTTAATCCAGGACATTACCAATAGTACTACCAGATTTCTCAGCCACTAAACCAGCTTCTCCTCCATCCCCATTGTTTATGCTGCTATTCTAGTTAAATAATGTCTGCCTTGTGGACAGAGAATTCTCTCTTATCATGCTTTTTATGGTACATGCACAGCAAAGGTATTCATCTGGGCACAGAAAGAACAAATAAAATATAATATTAAAATATTTCTTTAATTTTCTAAACATATAAAATCAGACTTCTAAATGAAAGCAGTTCATTTATTATTCATTAAGTTTACTTAATTAACCTCTCTACTGAGTGAAATAAAGTACTCATCTTTCTGAGATATAGTAATATCTAAAGAAAAGAGGCATATATGAGACAATTTTTTTCTGAACTTATTAATTTAAACTTGCATGTTTCATGTCTAACTGAATTTGCAGAGACTATTAAAATCAATTCAATCACATTGATTACTAGTGTAACTATACCATAGCTTTTTCTGCAAGCTATATTTATAATATACATGATTCATATGCCATATTTTAAATAAAACTACACAAAAATGCTACACTTTATCTCTTTTATTAAAGCCTTATGGGAGGTATATCTTTCCTTGTGAACATAGTCATTTATCAAACGTACTCTATGTGCTTATATGGATATCCTAAAATTTTCTGAATTAGACTCAAATTTTTCCATAAAGCTTCAGGAAACTTAATCATTTTAAAATATGACATTTTCAAGGATGAATCTTGAAAATACTTACAATCCATTTTGATACATGATTTCAGTGAGTGGGTCAGGCTAAATAAAATACTTGACATTTGGCATAAACAATGAGATTTGTTGTGGCTTATGAATATTTGAAAATGTGGCTTTTAAAATGAGTTGATCAGTTATTTCTATGAAGATGATTCATCTGGCAACTTTGAACAGATATGATTTTTTAAAGTAACAAATTTCAAGTAATGTAAACCCAGATTAATTTAGTCAATTAATCACAAAAGTGATTCATATAGCAAATATTTATCAAGTCAAGGAACACTAGAATATGATGATTAGAGTACACACCTCATTTTTAAAAAATAATATGTTTAACAACTAAATTACAACTGTATTGTCAACAATGTGTAAAGAAAGCTTGATAATGTGAAAAAAAAAGGAATTCAATAGGTAAGAGATATCAGAAGTTGGACACTCTGTTATCTGAGATACCTGATATCGCCGTGCACCTGGAAATAAAAATGATGTCCATTTCACAACTTCCCTCCTTGTGATCTCAGACATATACACTGGCTTTATCCTAGAGTGTCATTTGATGGACAGCTGGGCTGTCATCCCTCAAGTGACAGTTCATTCTGGTTTTCTGTGTTTTTTGTTCTGACTTTTCAGGTCAGGTTGGTAGCTAGGAGCAGCAACGATACGGGCTCGAGTTGTAGAAGTGTACTGACAAGAAGTTGCTTATTGTGAATAAGTGCAGAAGGTCAACAAACCAGAAGTCCAGAAGTAAATTGAGTTTGGAAATCAAGCATAACAGTAAGGCAACTGTCAGGTGATGAACTCAAGGTAGATTGTTATGGAAGGATGAGCTCTCAGGTCTCTCATGAGTGATACCAGAAATGAGCCAAAGCTATTTAGGGAGACAGAAAACTCAAGGGTCAGAGTCCCTGCATGCTAGAAGTAACCTAAGTCAAGTTCTAGTCAAGTTTCTATCGGGTCATTGGGGACATCCAATGCCCTTAATTAAGTCCTAGTACAGAAAATTTCTAGGCCATTAGAAAAGAAGTCTGTAAAGTAAAATAATAACTAGAATGGCTCTGAAATTCTGAATAATAGATGCTATAAAGGGAATTTTATTTTCTTTAAAAATGACAACACTTAGGTGAATCAATTTTTAAAAAGATGAAATAAATTAAAAATACTATAAATTTGAAATAAATAAAATTTTCTATATCATGGCATATCTAGCTCATAGGCTGGCTCCTTTCATTTAGCCACAAACTCTGGAGGACCTTCATCAGCCATTGAACTAAAATCTATGATAGGAAGCAGTCATCTTCCTTACTGATATACTGATATTTTAAACATTAAAAAGTTAGATTTCAGAAAAGTCATTTAAAATTAAACTTTTAGAAATTATATTACAATACCATTGCATACCTGCTTTTGATCACTATTTAATTAAATTAATTTGAATCCAAAGAACTTGTTCTCATTAAGTCCTTTGGAAATTTCATGTATTTGTACTATTTATACAACCTAGGGTGAAGCTTTTCTCTTTAGTTATGATTAAGCTTTTCTAGGTTTTAATGATCACATGTATTTTTAAAGGAAACATAACCTATTCACCCATTCAAGTTCACACACATACACACACACACACACACCCTGAACCAAGGGAAAAAGATCCGATATTTATTGTACTTCAATTGCTCATGGCATTCTAGTGATAGCTAACTACCTGTCCACCAACCCAGTTCTCCCATATCTCTTATCTGCTAACATTTAAAAAGCAAATGGAAATATAATAGAAACAAAAATTGAAATCTGATCAATAAAATCTTAAATTATCATCATTCATGTGTACTTAATTCCATAAATCAATTGGCATACTATCTAAAAACCGTAATCCAATTAATTTATCCCAATTTTATCACTAATATTGACCAAATAATTAAAAATTACTAAAAATAAAGCTCATGACTCATATGCTCTTCTTAGTTATGCTATATGACAGACCTATTAAGACAATTAACAATTAAATCCTGCCTATCACTCAACCTTGTGTTTTTATTCACTTATTCATCAATTCAAGAAGTATTCTTTGAATAACTAATTTATGTCAGGAGACACAGTAGTGAAAAAAAACCAGACAAAATTGTGGCCTTCCTAAAATGTGCATTCTACCGGAAGAAGACAGACAACAGGTGAACATTATAACATATTAGACACAAAATATACAGCATCCTTGGTGGTGATCACTGCTTAGACAAAGGAGAATAGGGAATGCTGAGGTGGAGACCGCAATCTGAAATAGGATTATAAAAAAAGGCTTGAGTGAGAATGGGATTTTAGAGCCTAAAGAAGGTGAGAAAACGAGCCTTGCAGAAATACTGGAGAAAAGCATTCCCGACAAAAATAACAACTGCTAAGGCCCATTGGCAAGAACTCTGCAATTGAATTCGAGAATCAGCCAAGTGTCAGGGTGGAAGAGCAAAAGCGGTAAAAGCACTAAAAATAAAAGAAGGTGAAGACAGCGAAGTAGGAGGAAGGCAAATCATGTGTGGCACATTTTGGATTTCACTCTGGATAATATGAGAAGTTATTTGTGGGTTTTGACTCTAGAGAGTTTAATTTCATTTAACTCTTTTTTTTTGAGACGGAGTCTCGCCCTGTTGCCCAGGTTGGAGTACAGTGGCGCAATCTCGGCTCACTGCAATCTCTGCCTCTCGGGTTCAAACGATTCTCCTGCCTCAACCTCCCAATTTTATTTGTTTATTTTTTTTTGATACAATAGTTTTGCTCTCTCGCCCAGGCTGGAGTGCCGTAGCCTGATCTCGGCTCAGTGCTACCTCCACCTCCTGGGTTCAAAGCGATTCTCCTGCCTCAGCCTCCTAAGTAGCTGGAATTACAGGTGCCTGCCACCACACCCAGCTAATTTTTGTATTTTTAGTAAAGATGGGGTTTCACCATCTCGGCCAGGCTGGTCTTGAATTTCTGACCTCGTGATCCGCCCGCCTCAGCCTCCCAAAGTGCTGGGATTACAGTCTGAGTCACCGGGCCCGGCCTCATTTAACTTCTTACAGTTAAGTGCAAGATAATATTGCCTCACACTTATAGATGGATAGAAGAATGGGGAATAGATGGATAGATAGATATTCCTTAATACTAATATAATAATATGTATTATGAATAATATATAATTTATATATTGATATGTATTTTACATAACTGTATGCATATTAAATAAACTAATTTCATTTTAGTTTCTGAAAAAAACTTAATAAAAGTGTTTTTACACACATACAAATTCTTCTCAGACCTATGCCTCTTTAAAAAAAAGAAACATTAACACAATTTTCACAAAATATATATAGAAAGCATTTATCTCAACATAATTGAGGTTATGTATGAAAAACCTACAGCTAAAGTCATAATCAAAGAGGAAAGGCTGAAAACTTATTCTCTAAGATCTGATACAAGGCAAAGATGCCTCTCTCTTGCCACTTCTAGTCAACATAGTACTGAAAGTCCTAACCAGGGGATTTCCTAACAAGGAAAAAAAAAAAGACATTCAAATTGGAAAGGAGAGTAAAATTCTCTCTTTTTGGAGATGACACGATCATATATATAGAGAACCCTAAGAACTCAACAACAACAAAAACACTGTTAGAAATAAAAATCAAATTCTGTAAACTTATATGATCAAAATCAACACATCAATTTAGTGACATTTATGTACACTGACAACAAACCTTTCAGAAAAGAAATTCAAAAAACAGTCCCATTTGCAATATTAACAACAACAAAAATACTTAGGAATAAACTTATCCAAAGAGGTGAAGGATTGTTACACTGAAAACTATAAAACACTAATGGAAGAAATTAAAAGAGACACAGATAAAAGGAAAGACATGGAGTGTTCATGAATTAAAAGAGTTAATATTGTTGTTTTCTCACTTTAGGGAGATTCTTCAAGCGATTACTATGTCAACAGACACAGATGTTTCCGTTTCTTTACATGATGAAGATTAGGGACCGAAACATTAGAAAAGCTAATGAGGCACCATTTGTCCCCATTGGAATAGCTGATTTCCCAGCAATTGTTGCATATGTGTTGTACAAACCGAAAAGCAGGGGAAATACTAAAATATCCCTTCATCTGATCCACATGTGTGTGGCAGGTCAAGGCTTTGTTGTGGGAGTAATGACTGTTGGTATGAACTATTCCACATATCAGGAATTCTGGGAGAAACATAAGCCTTAGACGAAGAGATGCTGTCTTGATCTTGTTGGAGGAGTTTGCTGTAGTTAGACATCTATCTCATTGTTGAAGTTACATGTTAATGTTGAAAATAAACTATTTGAGTGTGTTCAGATTATAACATGGTATTTTGAATACTGACTTCCTTTCTTGCAGGCTAAACTTGCCTGGTGACCAAATTACTAGTGACTAGTTTGCTCGCGAGGTCATTCAGGGGAGTCAAGTTAACACAAAAGAAACACATCACCTAAATGCAATTGATGGTGTTAAAGTGTCCATCTTCTTAAACTGTTAAGATGAAATTCATTCTAAAAAAGATAGCAGACCAACCCTAAACCCCAGCTTGCTGAAGAATCTTGTTTTGGATGTTATGTAAGAGTCCTATTTGCCTCAGTTAATCTACCTTTTATTCTGTCTGTGTTGTGGACTGGCTGGCTCTTTTAAAACTCTGTCAGAAAAGTGCATGGAATATAACTTGTAAAGCCTCCCACAGTTGCAAGTATATGTGTGTGTGTGTGTGTGTGTGTGTGTGTGTGTGTGTGTGTGTTTAAAGCAAACCTAGAAAGTTTACAAGAGAGTTACACAGTAGCAGTATTTATTGAAGAATCACAGTTGCAAACATAAGAATAATTTAATTATGGGTTCTATTTTAGTTCTTTTGTAATTGCAGAATTACATATTTGCTTCTGTTAGAATAATTTGTAAATGTCATATTGAAATAGGAATATGTATTTTAAGTGTTCATGCAAAGGTACATGAAGAACACTTTTAAAATGTGTGCACTGCTTATTTTCTCCATAAGAATGTTTAATGTTTAGTTGTAAACATTAAATGAATTACCTATAATGGAATCGCTTAATGATTTGTGAGCAAGTTGATTTGATCACACATTATGTGCTAACTTTGATATAATATAGAATGCTTTATTGCACTTATGAAAAGCTCTTGTCTAACCTGTTTACATATTTACATTTCATGGTGATAACATGGTATATGTATTGTTATTAAAGTTAGTGACCCTAAAAAAAGAGTTAATATTGTTAAAATGTCCATACTACCCATTGATCTAGTTTCAATGCAATCCCTGTCAAAATCCCAATGGCATTCTTAACAGAAATAGAAAAACAACTCTAAAATTCATGTAAAAAGAACAAAATACCAAGAATTCAAAAGCAATCCTGAGCAAGAAAAATAAAGCTGGATACATGACATATTCTGATTTCAAAATATATTAGAAAGCTATAGTAATCAAAACAGTATAGTCAGTCACAAAAGAAACTTGTAGACCAAAGGAGCAGAACAGAGAGCTCAGAAATACATCCATATGTTTACTGTCAACTGATCTTGGATAAGGGTGCCAAGACACCCTTATCCATAAGGAAAAGGATAGTCTCTTTAATAAGTAGTGTTGGAAAAACTGAATATCTAAATGTGAAAGAGTAAAAGTGAAACCTTATCTTGCATCATATTCAAAAGCCAATTTAAAATTTATTAAGGCTTAAACGTAACACATGAAAATGTAAAATTGCTGGTAAAAACGTAGACAATAACCTTATTGACATTGGTCTTGGCAACAGATTTTTGGTCATAACACCAGCAGTACAGGCAACAAAAGCGAAAATAGACAAGTGGATTGCATCAAACTAAAAAGTCTTTAACAGAGCAAAAGAAACAATCAACACGTAAAAATGATGCCTACAGAGTTAGAGAAAATATTTGCAAACCAAATATCTGATAAGGGGTTAATATTCAAGATACAAAAGGAACTCATACAACTCAATAGCAAAACATAAATAAATGAAACAAACAAATAAACAAAAAGCAAGAGCAACAACAACAGAATCAATGACCCAATTGAGAACTGGGCAAAGAACCTGAATAGACATTTTCCAAAAGAAGACATACAAATGGCTCAAAAGTATATGACAAGATGCTCAGCATCACCAATCATCATGGAAATGCAAATCAAAATCACAATAAGATATCACCTCTCACCCTAAAATGGCTATTACAATAAAGATAGATAAAGATGATAAGTGGTGGCGAGGATATGGAGAAAAGGAAACTCCTGTGCACTGTTGGTAGGAATGTATATTGGTGCAGCCATAATGAAAAACAGTATAGAGATTCCTCAACTATTAAAACATCAAACTACCACGTCATCCAGCAATCCCACTTCTATGTAGATATCCAAAGAAAATCACATCTAGATCTTGAAGTAATATCTGCAGTCCCATTTTAATTGCATCATCATTTAAAGTAGAAAAGACATGGAAATAACCTAAATACTAATGAATGAATGAATGAAGAAAATTTTATATTATATGCATTATACAGTTATATATAATGTAGTAACATGTAAATATATGTATATAATATATAAATATGTATATATAATGTATATAGTTTATATTATGTAAATATATAATATATATTTTTATATATAATGGAATGCTATTTAGGCTTTAAAAAGAAGGAAATCCTGTAATTTGCAACAAAATGAATGAACCTGCAGGATATCATGCTGAGTTAAATAAGCCAGTTAGACAAAGATAAATACTGCTTGATATCACTACTATGTGGAATACAAAATAGTAAAACTAGAAGTAGAGAGTAGAATGGTGGTTGTCACGGGTAGGGGTAGAGAGGGAGGAGGAAATGAAGAAATGTTAATAAAATGGCACAATATTTCGTTATGCAAGATGAATGAGTTACTGAGTTTTAATGTACAGTATGGCAAAAATAGTTAGCAAAATTGTATTGCATATTTGTGGTTTTTTAAGAGAGTGGATCTTAAGTACTGTCACCACACAAAAAAGTAACTATGTAAGGTGATGGATAAGTTAATTAGCTTGAGTGTGGTGATAATTTCTCAATGTATGCATATATCAAAGTATTAAGTTTACACCTTTAATATATGTAATTCCTGTTTGTCAATTATTCAATTAAACTGGAGAAAGAAAGATTTGTCTTGAACTGCGTTTATTTTAGCACCCAAACAAACTTGTCATAAAAGGTACTTTCAATTTTTAAAGATAAATTTGACTTCAGAAATAAGTGTTACTAAGTTTAAAAATCAACAAATAACATAATGCTATTTTTAACAGAAATAATCCTTATATTGAACAATGTTAAAATCTTTGGTAGCTCTTTACTATAATCACTCTTAATCTGACTGACTTTAAAAGTGTTTTTAGAAACCTTCATAGTGAGCTCTGAATTTCCTGGGTATTTTTTTAAAGCAGCTGCAATATCCAGATGTTTCCTTAAGAGTGACATTTTATTGCAAGTGTCAAATATTTAGAAAATTAATGATGTTGATTCTGTGTCTGAAAATTAATATATTAAATATATAAATTATATTATAATATTTTTAGAAATAACTATATTAATATGCCTTTTACTGCAAAAATGCATTTAAAATGTTTTCCTTAAATACTTTTATTGATTATTGGATATGAAATTTAACACTGATATATTAAAATGGCTTTGGGTTTAAAAAACAACTATATCATTATAAACTGTCCATATTTTGTCTAATTAAAGTTATTCCAGTTTAAAAATCAAATAAGGTGACAAATATTTATAGTATATGAAAACTATAAAGGCTGTGAACCAATAATCATATTCAAGAACATATGAATATTTCTTCTTTGCCTAAGAAATGAAAGTATAATTTATGGAAATCTAAAATACTCCGAGAACTCTCTGTATTCCCCCATCAAAGATTATGAAACGCAAATCGTATCAGACCTCTGTGGAGCTGGACTCATCATAATTCCCAGGCAAATAATTAAGCCTCATCTGTACATACTTCAGTGTTGAAATATTCTTACACAAAGGGACCCGTAAACTTCTTCCAATTGTCATGTGAGCATTATAATGCTTTCAATATCCTTGAGAACACCAAATGCTCCTACCAATACCACTACATGCTGAGACAGCTTGAAGGTGTTCCAGCAAGACAACACTCCCATTCATCTTCTTGAGAAGCTAAGATCTGAGAAAGTAAGTATGTGATCGTTCATTCTGGATAAACCAATCCTTGGAAACAAACTATAGCTATAATCCCTGAAGATCTGTAAGTAAGTATCGAAGAAGTACAAATCAAATTTAACTCCTAAAAGTGTACTCTTCTTATGTTGTTTATCTTCTAATGAACTAAAATGTATCTAGTTAGATTATCTTTTTTTATTATAAAAATGTAATTATCATCAGATGTTACATTTTCCTGGATACAAATTCCAGACCTAATAAACAACAAAATGAAAAATCAAATTAGTATTTTCAAAAAAAAATATCCAAAGTAATTCTGTCATAACCTAAATTCTTACAATTTTTAATTCTGTTGTTTTAATCAAAAAGCATTCCAAAAGAATACTGATAAGTGAACAGGAAACTCTGGGATTTAGAAACCCCCTTGCATACACAGTCGTGGTTCTCTCAGTTGCTGAATCCTATATTACTCCAGTACTAGTAAAGCATTTTGATGAAGGGGCAACTTTTCTTAAATTTTGAATCCTATGATATAAATTAGAATAGCAACACTCACCTTTCATCCAATGACAGACTATTCTGACTTACTCTGATATTACCTAGTGCTCACAAAAGGGCATTCAGACAGGCTATGCCTACCCAAATTTCTCTTTAATCTCTAAAACTATAAACATATCTGCTTTGCCTGCCCAGGAACTTCATTTACTTAGCAAAATCTGGTCAAATAATGTCCTTTCCTATATTTGAAAGGTAACTCCATTGTGGAATGCAATACTGAAGCTTTCACCTGATTTAACACTATATACTATAAAGACTGCCAATTCACATGAAGAGAGACCATACCAAGCATTAATAAAAGCAACACCCCTCCTAATAGCATGAGAACTTGGATGTGGGGATGAGGAACAAGCCAACTGGATAAGATCAACCAATCTGTCTCTTTGTCTGTTTAACAACTAATGTTTTTACTGTGTCCAGCATGAAGGACTTTCAGATTCAAATTGAAAACCTGGCTTTAGTAACCACATGATATTAAGTAAATAGTGATCATAGGCTAGCTGCTCAAGAAGGGTGGTCTGTTTAAATAAATTAAAATATATGTGGCTTCATTGCTCAGGAAAGGTGCATTAAAAACAAAATAAGCAAAGCACATATGGTAAAAATTCTGAAGGTTAAAGCTTTCCATTCCAAACCCATCTCACAAATCCACATATAGATGCCAGGACAATAAAGGAACTGAAAATGCTTCTCATGTTGGTTTTACGTTGTATTTCCTCATCATTGTAGTAAAGTGTTACCCTATAATATATGTGCTCCTAGAAACCAACAAGGCAAACCTACACAAAATAACAAGTTTTCCAGATATAATATTAAATCTGAGAACAACAACTCAATACTGTTTATATAATAAATATCTGTAATCCCAGCACTTTGGGAGGCCGAGACGGGCGGATCACGAGGTCAGGAGATCGAGACCATCCTGGCTAACACAGTGAAACCCCGTCTCTACTAAAATAATACAAAAATCTAGCCGGGCGAGGTGGCGGGCGCCTGTAGTCCCAGCTACTCGGGAGGCTGAGGCAGGAGAATGGCGTAAACCCGGGAGGCGCAGCTTGCAGTGAGCTGAGATCCGGCCACTGCACTCCAGCCCGGGAGAGCGAGACTCCGTCTCAAAAAAAAAAATAAATAAATAAAAAATAAAAAATAAAAAAAAATAAATATCCAGTTATAAATGAACACATCAATTTTATTATACTTAAACCTTTACATAGTGACTAATAGCTAGTATGAAGAAGACTTTGCTTATTCAAAAGTAAGATTTCCAAGATTTTCACCAAATGATTAGATGTGGAAGGTAAAGAAAAAATCAAAATAAAAGACAAGAATTTTTAAATATTCTAATGTTGGTAAGAGAGTAAATTATATTTCACCAAATGAAATGGAAAGTACAGGAATAGAAGCCAGTTTGGAGGAAGAAATATGAATTCACCTTTTGCAATAATGAGTTTCAGGTGCCATGGAAACATCGAAGTTCAGGTGTCCAAACCACGTTAGGCATTCATTTTTAAATCTCAATGGAGAAGGCTCAGCTGGAAATTTATTTCTAGGAGTCCCTATTATATAGATGGAAAGTGAAACCAGGGGAATAAATGACATCAATTTAATACAGTAGAGAGAATAAGAGTAAAGCTGGAGATAGAATCTTGAAGTAAATTAACATTTTTAGGGACCAGACAAAGGATGAAAAAGAGTTTTGTTTCTCAAGTTACCCAGACAATATTGGTATCTAGAATACTGTATTTGAAAAAGGATGCATAATCAATTACATATTAGAGGTAAAGTTGTAAGTAATCTGGAGATTCAATCAGAAATGGTCAGCGACTGAAATATAGTTAACGTGGATTATTAACAATGGGTCACAAACAAGGTTCATACTTATCCCACCCTGAGAAATATGTGAGGTCATTTTTAGGTGTCTCAATACCAGGGAGTACTACTTGCATCAACAAGCAAGGCCCAAGGATGCCAAAATTGAGTTGGACAGCCCCACACAATAAGCAATTTGCCCTCTGAAAATGTTTGGTTCTATATTTAAGAAGATAACTGTTGGAGCCCTTCTCACTGGAAGGCCATGTTGTTTCTTGTTTTTTTCTCTCCTTCAAGGGAGAAAACTGAGGATGGTTAACTGTTTATAATGAGACTTATCACATAGCTGGGTGATTTCCATTTCTTAATTGTGTTTCTTTTAGCACATGGAGTACGCATAGGAACATGATACTGCCTTTTGTTCTTAAGCTTCCCAGTGTTCTTAAGCCCCTCAGACAACAATGTCCTCCCAGGTCACAGCTTTAAAGTGCAGGCCTGTCCCTTGACTGCCAGAGCTGGATAAATGCCGTATTCCTGAATCTCATAATCAGGAGATATTCCTGACTTAAATGAAATGTCACACTGCAGGGCACAAATTATCCTGCCCCAATGACCTCTCCAGGGTTAAGAATCTGGCGTAAGCAGCCACAAAAGCAGCTAGACATTCCAGAGGCATTGAGTCCACCTGGGGTAAATATAGGACAATGGGAAGCAAGAGACAGGAAATACCCAGGCAGATACATGTTTGCAGGCAGCACTGCAAAGCCTAATTTCCATGTTGTCTAGTCCAAATCAGTTTCACAAGTGACTTTTTGTCAATCACCACATGCAGTGTCTAGCACAGCAATGCATTCTGTTGCATTGCTTCACATCCTTCCTTGCCTCACTTCATTTTTTCACCTTTGCTACTGTGGTTTTTTTAATTTTCTTAATTAACTATGAGCACTTTAAAACCTTGGTTTGGACTCCATTTTCTTGAAAATGTGGACTAAAATTATTGGGCATCTATTATTAGAGTTATACCACTCTCTATCTTTACTGTGTGTATTTGCACCATCCTGTGTGCTTGCTCTCCCCCTCCAGCCTTCGCCACACAGACACATATGCAGTTGACACTTGAACGACATGGGTTTCAACTGCATGGGTCCAATTATACACAGACTTTTTTCAATTAATCTCTCCTGTCTCCCCTTCCACCTCTTTCACCTTTGACACCCCCAGACAGAAGACCAACCTCTCCTTTTCTTCTTCCTCTTCAACCTACTCAACGTGAAGATAATGCGAATGAACACTTTTATGATGAGCCACTTCTACTGAATGAATAGTAAATATGTTTTCTCTTCTTCTTAATAACATTTTACTTTCTCTAGTTTACTTTATTGTAAGAATAAGGTATATAATATGTATAACATACAAAATATGTGTTAATTGACTATGCTTTCAGTAGGACTTCTGGTCAACAGCAGGCTATTAGTAGTTAAGTTTTGGGGGAGCAGAAAATTATATGGAAATTTTCAACAGCATGGTGGTTCTGTGTCCCTTACCCCCACATTGTTCAAGGGTCTACTGTATACCCAAATATGCAAGCTATTCATTTCTTCATATACATCCTAATTTATGAGATGAAGATAGAATGTATTCTCTGTGTAGATGGCTAAACCGTTCATTTTAAAGGAATATAAGTATGTAGAAAATAAAATTTCCTGTGGAAACTGACCTCAAGAGCAGAGACTATCTGACACTAACGCTAAAGAAGTAACTGGGAGAAAACTATGTACAACAGAGAGAAAATGAATTGTAGATAGAGGCAACGGGTAGGGGACTATAAGGAGTCGAGAGAACAGCAAGGATTTGTTAAACGGTAAAGAGTGTTCAACGAATGGCATTACCCTTCACGAATTTCCCTGTGATTTTCAATTGTCCACGAACACTTTCAAATGTTTGGTGTGATTGGATTTTCTGTAGTATCAGGTAGAAATGCTGACTTTCATGTTTGGATAAATACAGGCTCAAACAGAAGTGAAATTCAGGGATAAAGAATGGCAAGATGGCTACCAAATCACATATGATGACAGAGATTTGATTTTTCTATGGAAGCTAAAATTCAACCCTCACCTGTATCTCACTATAAAACACATCAAACAGCACCCCTTTACAATGCTTGCTAAATGTTTGGATCTGTGTGCAGAAAAGAAAGGTAAATATTGCTCAAGTCATGGGATCTTAGAAACATCAGTGAGTCTTGGAATAGCTATAGAAAACTGTATGAGATTTCCATTGTATCCTGTGCAACAAATATGCTCAAAGATATCATTTCGTCTTTTTTAAAAAAACCCTCTGTATTCAGATCATCTACATTTACACACCACTTATATGACCTTCAGCAAAGTATATAACCTCTCTGTGCCTCAATTTCTTTATCTGTAAAATAGGTATGGTAACGTTCCTTATCTTACCAGATTGTTATAAGGTATAAGAATTATTATTTATACTGAACTTTGTTCCTAAAAGTGTGGCTGGAACATGTAAACTAAAATAGAAATAAAGGAAGAAAGGGAAAGATGAAACCAGGAGAGATAGAGAGAGGGATACAAAGTGGGAGTGAGGGAGGAAGGGAGTGAGGGAGTGAGGGAGAGAGGGAGAGAGGGAGAGAAGGTATGGAAGAATAAAGAAAGGGAAGGATGGGGGGAGAGGGAGGAAAGAAGGGAAGGAGAAAGGTTGAGGATGTAATGTACAGGTACTAGTGGCATTGAACCACTGGATGATTTCATTTCTGGATATGGTCCAACACTTTTTGTATCTAATCAATAATTATTATACTACTTAATCTATTTTAAACTCAATTTCTGCAGTCTCTAATTTACCAAAATTGTGTCACATAACAAAAAAGGATGGTATGAGAGAGTTTTTGAAAAGGAGAAAACTTTCTCAAAATGAATGCCACTTGCTTTGCTTTGTTGAAAATACTGGGTAGTAATGACCTTTCCTATATATAATCAGGGGAAACAGTCAAGAGAGGTTCTGCAGCCTGACATCCAGCACTGTTTCTATTTGAAACTATTTATAATATATTTGTTTTTGCCCAAATTCAAACATTTTTATTTGGATTATATAAAGGAATCTCTAAAGTGCGAATTTCAATTTCTTTCCCTTGTTATGATAGGTAAAAAGAAGTTAGAGAGCAGTGTGGTTATCCCTAAGAAGATTTTTTTCTTTTTTGAGACAGTTTCATTCTTATTGCGCAGGCTGGAGTGCAAAGGCATGGCCTCAGCTCACTGCAACCTCCACCTCGGGTTTAAGCCATTCTGCTGCCTCAGCCTCTCAAGTAGCTCGGATTACAGTTGCCCACCTCTATGCCCAGCTAAGTTTTTGTATTTTTAGTAGAGATGGGGTCCACCATGTTGGCCAGGCTGGTCTTGAACTTCTGACCTCAGGCACCTGCCTCTGGTGCCTGACCTTCAACTTCTGACCTCAAGGCACCTTGAACTTCTGACCTTAAACACCTGCCTCAGCCTCCCAAAGTGCTGGAATTACAGGCATGAGCCACTACACCAAGCCAGAAGATTTTTTTTTTTTTTTTTTTAATGTCAGATCTGAGCTTGGTTACCTAGGGGAGTTCAGAAAATCAGTTGAGTCTCTCACTTGGAAATCAGAGCCCACAAAGACCGTTCATCCTCTGACAATAGGATTATTTTATAGGAAATCTCAAAGCACAGAGATATATCTCAAATTCATAAAATGATATATAAATTTAACATACATTTTTGTATACTTCATATGATTCAGACCTAGGCTAAAGACAATATGTATCATCTCACTTAATGCTCAGAACAACCTGTGATTTTGACTAGCTTCTATCACCTCATATAGTTCATGAAACATGGTTAGAGAGAAGCGACTTCTCTAAACAACCCAGCTAGTCAGTGACAGACTAGAACTTCAGCTTTGTCATGTCTGGTGGCAAACTTCGTGTTCTTAAAGCATCAAACTGGGATGGGAAAATTTGACCAGCTACCAAAAATGACAACTGTAATTTCACCAGTGGTACTTTATTCTTCCACATGGCTCCAGAGAATGAAGAATTTAGAAAACGTTTACAGTATTTCTTCATTGTTACTTCTTTACTATATTTTGGTGTAACACAGTCATATACAGATACATTATTTGAATGAAAGTATTAATAAAACATTTATGATGTTACTTACAATCATCTAAGAACAATCATAGAACAAGTATGGCTGAAAAACATCCCTTTTCCCATGTACTCAACAACAAAAAATAAATGTCACATAATTAATTTTTAAAAGATTATTTTGTAGAAGAATTTTTTTAATCTAGTGAATGGAATATATGTGCGCATTACATATGTAAATATATGTATACATTACATGTGTATACATTACATATGTAAATATATGTGCATTACATATGTAAATACATATATACAGTGCTACACACACTGTAGCAGTTTTGAATATTAATCTTGAGCATTTACAGCACAGTATTTGGGTGTTTCTTTGTCAGACAAATATGAGTGCACATCACAGCAAATGAACTGATCTTTCAATGTGGTGATTATGAAGTTTTCTTCATGGTACTGGTAATGATCCAGAACCAATTATGACTGATAGATCTAGCATTTGTCATCACTCAGCAACTTTGTACCAAATGAAAGTTTAAAATATGTTTTGTCTTCATAAAACACGATTTGATTAAGCAGCTATCAAAAATGGACAGTACAACAGCATTGTTTCCACTGTCAATTTCTTTAGTTAAACTGCAAACTCTCTGCATGATTGGAGAGGGTAAAGGGCCAGAGGTTAGTATTTTCAGTTAGCTCATCATGGTACTCAAATGAGTTTTATTACCACATTTTTTTTTTTTTAAATCACAGTACAAATAGAGAGGAGGCTTCGCTGCATGCACTTCACTTAAAATAACACCCTGACAAGTCATGCTTGGTGAAATTCCCTGGAGAGAATTTAAGTCCAATGGACCATGAATATAGAAAAGTAAATTTAGTTGTTTTTATATTAAATGATGCTGCCTCTTGCATTGGTTTATATTTGAATTTGTACATGCAGTGTTTTCTTAACTGTAGTTTTTAAAAAGTGTATACTTACAATTAATTTTACTACTAAGGAAAATCACCAAAAACCCAGCAGATCTCCAAAGACATTGTAAAGAATCGTGTCAATCACAATTCATATTTCAAACATCAATATTTTGTAAGCAAATGTGCCAAGCACAAGTAATGCCCATAGGTAAAAACTACAAAAGGTTCATGGCTTCATAATTAACATAAAAGATGAAAGCTCACTAAGAATGAAAATAGAGATGTGGTAAGTATTGAAAGCAGCAGGAGGCAGTCAAAAGGCTAGGCAGATAGACCCAGGTCCCCAGTGAAACCCCACCTACAAGCCAGAAACAGTTTAAAGCCTGAAAGCCAAGCTACAAGTTAAATCCTTGGACCAGATTAAGAACCTGTCTTTCTGTTTGGTGTGCTTTCCTCTGATTGATCCACACCTGTCATATATTTTACATATACCTACCCTTTCCTAATTGGTTTTCTACTCTGTCATGCTCACCTTTGAGTAGTATCTTTGCTTTCACCTTTTTTTGCACACTTACAAACCAATCAGCACACACTCCTTATTCTGAGCCCATAAAGGCCCCATGGTCAGTCATATCAGGGAATTTTTTTCTGCTTTCAGGTAGGGGATCCATCCCCTGCATTCTTTCTTTGCTGAGAACTTTCCTTTTGCTTAATAAATTCTACTCCACTCACTCTCTGGTATCCACACACCTAATTCTTCCTTGTTGTGAGACAAGAATTTGGATCTAGTAGAGCTAAGGAGCAGAAAAAAATCCTGCATCAGTATCAAATGATTGTTTTATTCAATCAATACAAAAAAGAATTTGGATAAGGAAGAGATCATGGGTGGCTTTACTATTGAGACTAATTTATAGCAAGATAGCTATGAAGCTGAAATTTAAGGAAAAGAAGGAAAAACAAGAAGTTAAAAGTATTAAAGCTAGGGATAACAATTAGGAAAAGACAGAGGGCAGGAGAATGCCTAATATGTGTGGACAGACTAAGGACATACTCTGAGTACAGGGATCAAAATGCCAATGTTGTAGGAACACCTGGAATTTTAAATTTAAAAGTATAAACTCAAAAATGACTTGTTTTGTTTTTCTATAAAGAAACATATTACGTTGATACTTTTAAAAAATACAATAAAGCAAAAATTTTCTAGTTCTGCTTTATAAACTTCCTATATATAAATGCGTTTTGCAGCAGTTTCAAGTTCATAGCAAAATTATCAAAAAGTATTCAGAGTTCTCATATACCCCTTACACATACACAGGCAGTCCCACTTTTAATATCCATCACCAGAGTGGTAAATTTGTTGCAATCTATAAACCTGCATTGACACATCAATATCACTCAATGTCCATAGTTTGTATTAGTGATCACTTCTGATGTTGTACTTTATATGGATAATAACATATATCCACCATAATAGTAACATACAGATTATTTTCACTACCCTAAAATTCTCTATGTTCTCTTTATCCCTGTTCCTTTTTTACCCCTGGCAATCACTGATCTTTTTACCGCCTCCATAGTTTTGCTTTTCCAGAATGTCATATACTTGTGTTCACACAACATGTAGAGTTTCACATTTTCTTCATTCATTTAGTAAAATGCCTTTAAGATTTATCCATGTCTTTACATGGATTGATAGCTCATTTCTTTTTCACACTGAAAATGATCCTGCTGTCTGGATATAGTAGAGTCTGCTTATCCATTCACCTATAGAAGGATGTCTTGGCTGTTTTCCTGTTTTGCCAATTATGAATAAAACTGCTATAAACAGCTGTGAGCAAGATTTTGTGCAGACATAAGTTTTCAACTCCTTTGGGTAAACACTAAGGATCATGATTGCTGGATCACATGTTAAGATTATGTTTAGTTTTGTAAGAAACTGCCAAACTGTCTTCCAAAATGTTTGTGTATTAGGGTTCTCTTAGAGAGACAAAACAAATAAGATATATATATACACACACAGGATATATATAGGATATATACACACACACATACTTAATAAATTCCCCTATATATTTTTATTATATATTAATTATATTTTATATTATATATTGCTATATATTAAACATAATATATAATATATATTATAATATATTATATATAATACTATATGTATTATTTATTATATTTTATATTATATATTTGTTATTTATTATATATAGGGGAATTTTTTTTCACATATTATATTATATATATATGGAGGAGTTTATTAAGTGTTAATTTACAAGATGAAAAGATCCCACAATAGGATGTCTGCAAGCTGAGGAGCAAGAAGAGCCAGTCTGAGTCCCAAAACTGAAGAAGTTGGAGTCCAATGTTCAAGGGCAGGAAGCATCCAGCACTGGAGAAAGATGTAGCCTGGGTGCCTAGGCCTGTCTCTCCTTTTTATGTTTTTCCACCTGCTTTATATTTGTTGGCAGCTGATTAGATTACACCCACCCGATTAAGGGTGCATCTGCCTTCCCCAGCCCACTGACCAATGTTAATCTCTTTTGGCAACACCCTCACAGACACATCCACGATCAGTACTTTGTATCCTTCAGTCCAGTCAAGTTGACACTCAGTATTAACCATCACAGTCTCTATCATTTTGCATTCCCACCAGCAATGAATAAGAGTTCCTGTTGCTGCACATACTCAACAGCATTTGGTGCTGTCAGTGTTTTGCATTTTGGCCATTTTAGTAGGTGTATAGTGGTATCTCTTTGTTTTCATTTTCAATTCTCTAATGACATATGACGTTGAGCACCATTTCATACGCTTGCTTGTCAACTGTATATCTTCCTTGGTGGCATGTTTGTTCAGGTTTTTTTTTTTTTTCCTATTAAGTTTTTATTTTCTTAATTTTCTTTTTTAAGACAAAGTCTGGCTCTGTTGCCTAGGCTAGACTGCAATGGTGTGATCTGGGCTTACTGCAACCTCTGCCTCCCAGGCTCAAACCATTCTCCCATCTCAACCTCCAGAGTAGTTGGGACTACAGATGCATGCCACCATGCCTGGCTAATTGTGTTTGTATTTTGGGTAGAGACAGGGTTTTGCCATGTTGCTCAGGTCAGTCTCAAACTCCTGGACTTAATCAATCCTCTTGCCTTGGCCTCCTGAAGTGCTGGGATCACAGGCATGACATTTTCTTATTCTTCGGTTTTAAGAGTTCTTTGTATATTTTGATTAAAATCCTTTATCAAGTATGTTATTCGCATATATTTTCTCCCAGTGTGTGATTTTCTTCTCCTCTTGAGAATGACATTCATAGAGCAGAAGTTTTTAATTTTAATGAAGTCTGACATCAATTATTTCTTTCATGGGTGCTTTTGGTGAAAGTCAACACTTTAGCCAAGGGCATCTGGATAATCACTCATGCTATCTTTTATAAGTTTTATGAGTTTTATTTTTTGAAGAGTATAAGATCTGTGTCTTGATCTTTCTTTTTTTTTTTTTCTCTTTTTGCACATGGACATCCAGTTGTTCCAGCACGATTTTTTGAAAAGGAAATCTTTTCTCCATTATATTTCATTTGCTCCTTTTCAAAGACCATTTGGCTATTTTCGCATGTCTCTTTCTCAGCTATCTATTCCACTTTATTGAACTCTTTGTCCTTTTTCTCCTCATATCATCTTTTGTTAGGTTGCATTAGAGTGAACTCATCTAGCAATTCTTATAACTTGAAGTCAACTTGTAAGTCCTTTTTACTGATTTTTCCCCATAGGCACATTATTTACTAAAATTTGCATCTTATTTAATCTTCTTACTCCAGACTATCATGATGATATCTTTTATTGTAACTTAAACTACTTTAAGAATGTATGTTTAACAAAGTGTGACATTGTTTTTTATGTTCCCTGATTTATTAACAACAACATGTAGCCAAGGAAAGTACTAATTGTCTTTATACCAAGGTAGACTTTAATGAGTAGCTATTTGTTGCATAAAATAATATTTTGGAGACTAAGAAAAATTGTTTTGTTAACCACATATTATTATGATTACCTGTAAAAAAAATAGATAAACTGAATTTTAGAAATTAGAATCCATGATACCAAACCATAACAATGACATCTTTGAAAATATTCTGAGAAAAATATTGTAGGTCTTCCAGTATTCGGTTTAAGCTTCATGTTTAGCTACAGTGTCTTCTGTATGGTAATTAATATTGTTTATGTTTAAGATAAGCTCCAATAAATACCTCTTTTCTTTGTCTTAGGGCTCAGAAATTGAGCAATAAGCCCCAAATCAAGGCAGATAAGAACCAAAATACCATTTTAAAAACTGATGAATATGGTTAATATCTGCTGCCAAGCAAATATTTAGTGCCAAGTAGACTCTTGGCACCCCAAATTGGCTTCACAAGCTGTTTACACAACCACAGTATTATTAGACAAAGATAGGATTTCCTGTATAAGTCCCTGTCCATTTAACATTCATGAAGACAGGCCGGGCGCGGTGGCTCAAGCCTGTAATCCCAGCACTTTGGGAGGCCGAGACGAGCGGATCACAAGGTCAGGACATCGTAGACCATCCTGGCTAATACGGTCAAACCCCGTCTCTACTAAAGAATACAAAAAACTAGCCGGGCGACGAGGCGGGCGCCTGTAGTCCCAGCTACTTGGGAGGCGGAGGCAGGAGAATGGCGTAAACCTGGGAGGCGGAGCTTGCAGTGAGCTGAGATCCGGCCACCGCACTCCAGCCTGGGCGACAGAGCCAGACTCCGTCTCAAAAAAAAAAAAAATTCATGGAGACATGACTTCAGGAACATGTGACCTAGGCAGTCTCACAGTGCCTCACACTTAGTTTAATGTTTTCATGTATCCATCTTGAAATTTTTAATAATTTTTTTCTTTGAATTTGTGCTTGGTAATAAAGCCTGATGGAGCAAAGAATCATGAGTATGAGCAGAGGAGAGATACACAATGCTCGTGTCCCCCATCCTTGGCTTCGCTATTTGCATATAGCATAGGTGATGTTCCTGAATAGAGAATTCCAGCGAACCCACAATACCTGGACGTTTGGGAAGACATAAGAGCATAAGGTAAGCATCTAACTCTGTGTCTGAGTAAGAGGGAAATTGACAGTTCCCGGAAGCCACATTTCTTATTTAAACTAAGTTGTTTTTAATGTAGAAAGGAGACAGTGGTGTTCTAGAAAATATAAACAACTGAAGAACCCTGTTACAGCTTTTCTTATTCATGTGATTTCCTTGAATGAGCCAACAATTTACACTGAAAGTGATAACATATAAGAAGTGAACATCATTTTATTCACTAGTTCCTACTCTTCAGAAACTGAAGGTTGAGTGTAGAATGTAGGCATCAAGATGTGAAATAAAAGTTTTTAATTAGTTCTGTGTATCCTTTCTACTGTTTTAGTAAGAATGAAATGCATGTACAAATATGAGCTACAGGATACTGACTGCATTTTTCCTTAAAAAAAGAACATTACACAATATAAAGATGAATGGTAACATTTCTGTTAATAATTTAAAATTTTACTTTTTCTTTACTTAGAACATTACACAACAAAGAAAAAAATAACACCAAGACAAGTGGAGAAAGAGCTCATAGAACAAATGAAAGACTTTATACTTTAGTACCTTTACCACATTTTCCCACCATTTTCATCTTGCACAGAGACCCATAATTTAGGGTCTTTGCTCTACAAAGATGCTCTGTGCACATGAATGAACACATAAAAATGCATACTTCTTATGTGCACTTGGCTCCGAAGAGTGGAAGAAAAGAGTATAAAACAGCTACACCTGCAGTTCCTATTTCTAAACTCATCAGTTAAATTAAGTCATTCCTCTCAGGTTAGGTGTGAGTGAGGAGTTGAAGGAAAAAACAGAGGCTTATACTAATGAAACTTCCACCTCATGAAAAGAAACACTAAGAGTGGAAAAAAGCACTGACAATGAAATTACTGAAGTTTTGTTTTGTTTTTCTTATACCCCATTGGGTTTAACCCATTTGGTTAAGCTACAAGTCCATGTTGGTATAGTATGATGAGAAGATACTGGAGAAGATGAGTAGTCTATAATGGCCAGTTCTGCTCCACTATCACTCTTGGTAAATCCTTTTTGAAAAGGAATTACAATATTACGTGTTTGCTGCAGTTTCTGAAATGAGTAAGGATATGATATTCAATAGATCAACCCTATGATTAACAGTATATTAACAGCTGAAAAGTCACTCTTTATTCCATTTTTGTTTCCAAATAATGTTCCTCTAAGTTTTACAATAGAGTTTATCAGTATTTTTGAAATGATGTAGAATAAAATATTAAAAATCAAATGATAAATGCATAAAGATATGTCAGAAATAAAATTCCATCAACATAGAAATAATCCAAATTTAAATTCAAACTCTCTTCCACTATCAAATTCTCACTGAGACATTATGGTCCAAAGATTTAATTTCTTTGCAATCCAAGTCTCAATATATTAAAACTCAAAGAGTTTAAGTCCTAAATCAATTACCTCACCTTTCAAAATTAAAAGTCCCAAGAATTTAAAGTCTTCTTTAATGTCTTATTGTATTTACTACTTATACAGAAGGAGCTTGCTTTTCTGGAGTTACAGACTGGGCTATCTTTTATTGGAATGGTATAATTTATTCAGTCAGTTCCTCAAAACTTTCATTGGCATAATAACATAGATCTCAAGATCTTACTTATAAATATGTAACAATGACAAACACAGAGAGTAGTACACAAGTCATGTGTGTACAATTTGAAGTATTTGGGTAAAGTAAACATCCATATGTCCACCCTTTTTTTAAAAATCAGGATACCCATGGCATCCAGTACCTCCCAGCTCTATGTTCTTTCTCAGTAATTACCACTCCCTCTTCTCTGAAAGTAATCACCCTTTTGACTTAGGTTATTATAGATTATTTTTGTTTGGTAAGGTTATTAATGGAATTTTTTGTGTTTGTCTTCTTTCACAAAGTGTTTTATTTATAATATTCATCAGTGTTTTCGCATGTAATCGTAGTTTGCTCATTTTTATTACATTCCACACATGAATTTAACACAACTTATCCATTTTACTGTTGAACAAGTGTTATTGTTTTCTTTTTGTGTCTATTCTGACACTTTTCTCTCAGTGAACATGTATATTCATTTCTGTAGGGTATATAACTGTGAGTGGTCAAAGTTATATATTGGCCCACATTTAATTGATACTGCCACATACTTTCTCACTTTTATGTACAGGGTTACTTTCCCGTCAGTAATGTGTGAAAGTTCCCTTTCCTCTACAGCATTTGATTTTTTTTTTTAAGTTCATGTTTCTGGTGGTGTGGTGTTATCATACGTAATGTTTTACTTTAATTTCCATGCTGACTAATCAAGCTGAACCATTTTGTATTTTATTCTATGCACCAGCTTTCTTTCTTTTTTGTTTATGTTTTTATTTTTGTTTGTTTGTTTGTTTGTTGAGACAGAGTCTCCCTCTGTACCCCAGGCTGGAGTGAAGTGGCACAATCTCAGTTCACTGGAAACTCTGCCTCCCATGTCCTAGTTTAAGCATTTCTCCTGCCTCACCCTCCCGGGTAGCTGGGATTACAGGCACCTACCACCATGCCCAGCTAATTTTTGTATTTTCAGTAGAGACGGGTTTCACCATGTTGGCCAGGCCGGTCTTGAACTCCTGACTTCGTGATCCGCCCTCTTCGGCCTACCAAAGTGCTGGGATTACAGGTATGAGCCACCGTGCACCAGCTTGCTTGCTTGCTTGCTTTTTTTTTTTTGAGATGGAGTCTCACTCTGTCGCCCAGGCTGGAGTACAGTGGCGCGACCTTGGCTCATTGCAAGCTCCGCCGCCTGGTTCACATCATTCTCCTGCCTCAGGCTCCCGAGTATCTACAGGTGCCCATCACAGTGCCCGGCTAATTTTTTTTTTTTTTGTATTTTTAGTAGAGAAGGGGTTTCACCGTGTTAGCCAGGATGCGTGCACCAGCTTTTAAGGTAATAATCAAGTTATGTCAATGAAGAGAAGGGAAAACAGTTACAGAGTAGGCAGTTAACATTATCTGTCAGCCTTTTAAAGTTTTAAGGTATGATATAAGTGCACTCTCTTATCCCCAATTAAATAATTTCCTCAACTAAATCTGCCTATTAATATCTCTGTTGTTCCAGTCTCTCTTGATACCCTTTATTTCTGAGAATCCGAACAAGTATAATTTAAGGTTGAATCACGCAACTGACACCTTTGGGCCAATTGAATAAGCTAGCAATCTTCAGAGTCTATGCTTTCTTGAGGCTCTGTCAGCTCTGTATGTTTGCTTGGCTGACGTGGTCATGTAGGTAGCATTTTTACTTACCTGCTGAGATCTACTTGGTCAGTGTTTCATTTCAGTTTATGCTGGCTTTGATACTTTGTTAAAGTCCAATCATTCATGTTGCTTTATTGAGGGCTTCTTGCCTTTGCTGTAGGCTTTAGGCATGCAGACAATTCAGCAAGTCACTCAGCCTCTGCACAGTGCTGCTTCTATAAAAAGAGACTTTGCTATGGATGAACCACTGTGAGCTGTTCTATAGATGTGAAAAATACTGAAAAGCATCACCAAAGTTAAAGTCTCCCATCCTGTGAGCACCATAAATCTTAGTAACTTCACAGGTATTTTGTTTTATGAAGCGAGACTTCCAAATTAAGCTTGTCATTTCCTTGTAGGAATTTATTCCAAAATTTAAGGGTTATGTAATGAAAACTATCATTCTAGCAAAATTCTTCCTCATGTCCTAGAGTTCAAACATTCATGGGCATAATTTAGACAATGTAACATTTAGTCTTATTTAGTTATATTGGTTGATTAATTTTTATATTTTACCATAGCAATAATTCACTATATTTTACAACCTGCCAGCTTTGGATAGAGGTGTCAAACCATACTTCCACAGGGTTGATATTCAAAACCTGAGTACAGATACTGACCACAACATTGAAACAGAGTTCTAGAGGATGCCTCTAACTCTAGACATTATTGGATTAATAAGGTGGCTCATGGAGGAGGTTCAGGGATCCCAGAGGAAGAAACCAAGGAAGCCAGATCAGGAGAGTATAGAGGAAATTTTGAACAAGAGATAGTTATTAACTAGCACTGATATGTAATATTTCACATTCTATTCATTCATTGCATTTAAACTGAATGTCATCCCTGACCCTAACATATTTCAGCTCATCCATTACCACAATTTACAGATTTCATATGTTACGTCCCACATCCTGGTAACGGTTACCACATGAGTTTTGTCAGTAGAAGTGAAAACTGTCAGAAGTTAGCATTTGTATTGGTCATTATGGGCTAGACAGTGCTGTGAGATAATCTCAAAATCTCAGTGGTATAGAACAATTTATTCATACTTCATATCCCTCAGTAGTCAACAGCATTCCTTACCTGAGGTCAAAGGCTAATGGGCCACCAACATAAAGCACATCACCAGTCCCTGTGGCAGGGCTAAAGAGCACGGTGACTACGGCACTTGCATTCACAATTTTCTTACATCAATTTAACTTATATTTTACTGGCTATGATAAATCTAAGCTTGCCAAGGACACAGTTAAATTCAAGGTAGCAGGAAAACCCAGAAGTATTTACTACCGAAGAATGGAAAGTGGCCTAGGAAATCTTACTTCTCACTTATTCAGGAAATAAAAATTCTCCTCCCTTTCTGTCATCCAAATAAAACTCTTTGCATAGGCAACAGGTAGACTTTTCCTGAATAACTTGTGTCTCATCCTCATTAATGGAGCTGGATTCTTTAACTTAGGATGATTAAATGTGATTCAGAAATAGAAAAATAATTAAAGTATTATCAACCCCAAAGATACACCAAGCAGACAGAAACAGCAAATATCCATTACAGCTGATAACATAGATACCAAAACATATGATCACATAATTCTCTCAAATTTGTTAGGTGTTTTAGATTCATATTTAGATAATGTGAACTGCCTACTCTATAACTGTTTTCCCTTCTCTACATTGACATAACTTGATTACGAGACTACAGCAAATAAATAACACAGTTAACAGACTTTTTGCCAGTATCTGAAAGTGATGATACACTCCAGGGGGCATTTTATTCTTTGTAATACAAACTCTTTGTAAATAGGTTTTATTTTGATTTGTTTTGCTATTTTTGCTTGGGAAGGTGGTGGCATTTTGGTTTCAAATGGCTTATCATTTATCTGTTTGCTCACCTATTTTTGTAACAATTAATGTTTTTTGCATTACTTATTTTTAACATTAGCTGCTTCTAGATTGTCAGTACTAAGAGTAGTACTTGATTGTTTTTTCAGCTGTCAGGAAAAAAATTAGTAATGTTAACTCTATTACTTGCCAGATTTCTTTAAAAACTGAAGTGATAGTGTTGCTGTTGATTTAAAAAAGACTAGAAGAATGCGGTAGTCTCAGGGAAACTTGCATTTGTGACATACTGATGTGACTCTGATAAAATGAAGATATGTCGGTTGGAGAGGTGTTTTCTGAAACTCTGAGGCATATCATCATGTGGAGGAAGTGGAAACAAGGAAAGGGTCATTAGCTTTATCAATGGATTTCCAATGTAAATTACATTAGCCTATTTTGGGCTAAGTAAAAGATGCTCAGATAAACATATATCAACAAGGGCAGAAAGAGAGTGCTTAGTCAGGAAGCTTTCAAAGGCCCAATAATACTGCTTGTTGAAAATTCTTTTGAGCCATTGAAGCTTTAAGTCCTTTTTCTATTAATACTTTTGGCTGATTAAGCAAAATTGACTTAAAAATGGTTTTCTCAGAATCTATGTAAGGGAATTCCCTTTAAATTCCATAAGTTGATGTAGATCATATTATATTCCAGGAATTCTGATAGTTAAGAATGGCTGAGTTAAGAACGGTGCTGAGTGCATGATATATGTGTTGAAAGAAATAAAGAAAAGGAGAATGAACTGGAAAAGTTGTCAGAAGCCTTGAATAATGCCTTTTTGGGGTTACTGAGAAGTAGGTCTTATACTTAAGAGAGTGAAGTATATAGAGTGTTTACATTTGAGCATTCAAGTGATTTATTTAGTGCTAAAAACAAAATAAATACATGCATATGTAATATTATTTGGATGTTTAGCTAGACATGGCATATTGAACACAAGTATGTAATTCTTATAGCAGCTAGGATTGTTGGTTTGGAATTTTCATTTCCCTGTATTAGTGAACAGCACCCCTTACAGACGGCTCATAGTCATGCAACTTGCTGTCACAATGGGATATTAATATACTTGGCAAGAACAGAGTTTTGACTTGTTTTCATGTGTATCTGTCATTACTTCTTCATTACAAGGGATGCTTTGAGTTTCACAGAGTAGAAACGGCTCTCAGACTATAGATGAGCACATCAACTGACCTGCAATTGTGTGCACGAGAAATATATATATATATTCTATTCTATTCTATTATTATTATATTATAACAATTACATATTATTACATAATATAATATTTTATATATATATATATATACAGTTTCCATTGTGTGATTGTTACTCAAGGAATGTTGACTGATACACCTCCACTTCTATGTTTTTCTGATATACTATAAAAATGGTGGTAAGGAATAAAAATGAAAGTCTATACCTACAGATGCAAAAAGAATCAGTGAGAAAATAATCAACTTTTTAAGAAGCATGAAAACATATTAATAATAGCCAGGGACTCCATAGAGCAGAGGAAATGAAAAACTAAGAACTCGTAGTGAGAGAATGTAAAAAGAAAGAAATTTTGCATGCTGGTAGCCTGAAAGTTTTAGGAGGTCAAAATTCAAATTTTTTGCTAAAGATAGAGGCTTAGATGAAGCTGAAAAGCAAAAGTTCCATGGAAAGTCTGTAAGAAAAACAATCAGATTTCTAGATCTCTGTCACTATCTCAAATAATAAGTCAGATCCTCCTTGACCACCTGGCAGTAGATTTAGTAGCTTTAACCAAAGGAATTGACAGTGATAGGAGGAATAGGAGAAAAACAATTGAAAAAACAAACAAACAAAAAATGGTGTTACACTAAAGAAGCTTTGAAGGATTGTTTCTAGAAGAAAGGAGTGTTGAACAATGTCATATGCTATGTAGAGGTCAAACAAGTTAAGGACTGAAAAGTGTCCTGTGGGTTTATTTAATGTTGGCTCTTTGTAACCAGCAGTTTTTCAGTGAGATCAAAGTAGAATTTACCTTGAGGTAATTTTAAAAGTGAATTAGATTGAGGAAATGAATACGGTGACTGGTTTGAGGCCCTTCCTGAAACCTCCAAGCACAGGGAGAATAGAGAAGCTATGTTGCCTGGAGAAAGCCAGGGAGTCAGAGTGTTTCTTACTTATTTATTTGTTTTTATATAAAAAAAGAAATTCTTGGTACATTTAAAAGTTGAAGGACAGGAAAGAGTAGAGAGAGAAATTTCTGATGCAAGAAAGAAAAGTAGGAAACTATTGATCCATTCTCTCTTTTCAGATTTCCATTTTTTGGTGAAAGACTTTCAGTGTGATTCCTTTAAGTTTTTGATTTTAAAAAATCCTGCTTTTTGATAATTTATTGAAAAAAATTAAATTAGGCACAAATTTTATTTTGCTTTCCTTTAGCTAATATTTCAAATGCATTTTTTTTTAAATTTCATGAGTAACCTGTTTTCCTTTACGTTGCAGAATATTTCTACAAGTCCCCTGTCCATAGGAGAGACAGTGGATACTCCCATCTACAGGTTTCCAGACTTATACCTCAGTGTGTGTAGAATTCAAACTGCCAGAACTGCTTCTTTTCATCTCAGGGCTTTTCCCAAACATTAGTGTTTGTGCCTCAAAAGAGAGAGGCCAAGAAATTAACACTTACCACCCCCTATCCCTAAACCAAGAATGACAAGAGTTGATGTGTGATTTCCTCAGTTTCTTGACTAGCATGGTCATATAACATTGAGCTAGAGGTTTTAAACAGTTTCCCAGGCAGAATGAGGTTTCAGTCGCTTGCAGCTGTAATTAACTTGACAACACACTTACCCCTTACATTTCCTCACTCCTATATCAGCCTTTGTTGTACCTCTCAAATAAAATAGCTGAGCTAGCATCCTTGACTTAGGGTCTATTCTTAGAGTAGGTACTTTTTCTTGATTTTTTTTTTCTGAATACTATGATAATATTTGCCCTTGATTTTAAGGGTATAAATGAATATGGTGAATTAATTTAACAGGTCAGCAATACTACCACCTGAAAGGCTTAGATAGAGAAATGGACCTGTGGACAATCTATAACTTATCTTTGAGCTATGGAGTGTGTGTGTGTGTGTCTGTGTGTATGTGAAATCACTGTCACTCAGTCAATATCCTGATTGACTTATTTGGCATATCCCGCTGTAGGAAAGCTCAGTTTGCTTATTCCCAACAAACATACTGTCAAGTTAGAGACAACCTTTCATTATTCTATCTTGTGTAGATACCAAGGACCTTGCAGCTTTTTCTTTCACTATTTTAAATGGCTACTGACTACAGCAGTAAAAATATGTGCTCCCAACATACTCCATGTGTCATCTCTATTTCCTGCCTTTGCTACCTCTAATTAGGTGATAATAATGATGTTTACTTGGCATTCCTTGTGGACATATGACTTTCTTTTAGTAGAAAGTTATAATTAAGTTCAGAGAACCTTCCTGCAAACTTGTCCTGTGTGCATTATGCCTAATACACACTCTTTACAACTTCTGAAATGCAAGCACTAATCTTTTCTAGTTATGTAGAGCTCCACAGAATTTCATTTTCCTTAAATTTTTCTAAAATTGTAAAAATGTCACTGGGAGTCTTTGAGGGAAAGCTATGTAACTTTATTCTTACAAACAGAAATTGGAGGATGTCAGAGAAAGCAAAAGCAAAAAACTCGGGAGGTGCAGATTTAGAAAATCATGTCATACATGACAAAGTGTTGAATGAACCACATTAGCTGTGGTTCAACATATGAAGCTGAGAATAAATCATGGAAATCCTCACATGCAATGGTAAGCAATTTGGACTTAGCTTATTAGAGATAAAAAAGCCTTAGAAATTTTGGAGTAGAACAGTCATGACGAGTAGTTTAGACATAATGGGCTGAAAACTAAGCCTATTTGGAAACATGAGTTAAGATTGGAAAATAATTTTGATACTTTAAAATAGCATATATAAGATAAAATGTTTTCTAAAACCAAGTTAATGACAGTAGGAATAAACATGAAGTATTGAAGAAACAAACAAACAAAAAAATCACAAAATTCCCACCTATGGGGTAAAGTTTGCAATTAGTCAACCCTTTAACAGATCTTAACCCAGAATGATTGGTGGAAGTAGGCTTCAAGTTCCCTTTGGTGGCTCTGTGAAACAGAAAGATACAAGGATTTCTGTGTTCTGATAAGAAGTAAATCAAAGAGTTGTATATTGGGCTTTATTACTATGTTTACCAGCTGATGGTTGAAAAGAGATGTTTGGAAATCATTATGATAAATACAGTTACTTTTATAATGTTCAGCAGTCAATTCAATATGTGAGCTATGACTTGCTGTAGTGTTTAGGAACACAGATGACATTAGAGAGTCGAATTCTTTAGCTGGTCACATAAAAATTACTTTCCTGAGCTTCATTTCCCTCATCTTTTAACAGGAACAATAGAGCATATACCACAGAATTATCATAGAGATTAAAAGAAAAAAATGCACTTGAAGAATTTAGCAAAGTGCATTTTACCTGGCAAAAACTCAATTCATGTTGATAATAGTGATGAAGTTAATAATGAAGATGATCATTATAGTGATGATACTGTGGATGATGGTATTGAACATGACGATATTTATAATGATGTCAGTGGTGATCAGGAAGATAATTTCTATTTTCTCTTTAATTGGGTAAAATGTCCAACTTTGAAGGGATAAACAACAGAATATTACTCTTTGAACCAAATGCAAATAACACATTTATGGGCCTCTCACTATACTCTTCTTGTGTGGTGATATGGTTAGGCTTTTATGTCCCCACCCAGATCTCATCTTGAATTGTAATTCCCATAATCCCCCTCACCCCACTTGCCAAGGGAGAGACCAGGTATAGGTAACTGAATCATGGAGTCAGTCTTCCCCATGCTGTTCTGGTGATAATGAGTGACTTCTCACAAGATCAGGTGGTTTTGTAAGTGGCTTTTCCCCCTTTGCTCAGCACTTCTTGCCTCCTTGTGAAGAAGGTGCCTTGCTTTCCCTTTGCCTTCCATCATGATATTAAGTTTCCTGAGGCCATGCTGAACTGTGAGCCAATTAAACCTAATCCTTTTATAAATTACCCAGTCTCAGGCAGTTCTTTAAAGCAATATGAAAATGGACTAATACATGAGGCTTTCTAAGTATATAATTCAATAGAATGCAGATAGTTTTCACCATAATTTTGACAGGCCACATTTCTTATTCTTAAATGATGAAGAAGTCCTTCCCACTAATATAATCGTGCTTCACAGGAGCGGTTTTACAAGCACCACATCTGGCACACACTGATAGGAGTAAGCATAATATTCTACAATATATCTTTAATCTATGTCTGTCCTTAATTGTGATTAATTTGAAAAACCTGGTCACTGTATTATGTCCAACATAATTGACGACAGACATGTATTATATTTAGGATATTTTTACGTGCATTTGAATACATATTTCTTTAAACAACTTATCAATATTGGTTAGTCATTCTTATATTTCTCCTTGAATGATACTGACTTTCCCGTCACCCTTAGACACCTTTTAGAATTTATGTCAAAGATTTTCATAGTAGCTACACACTTTTTAGTTCTTTTATAATTAGTAAGTTTATGAGGGCATAATGGCCTATTATTCCCTACTGATTTGTTTGAAATTTGTTCTGACTTTAAAAAGTAGAACTTTCAAAATTAATGAACATTATAGACAGGAATTATAAACAGAATATTAATAAGAACTGATAATTAAACCAAATAGGTCTTTTCTATGTTTAAAATCATCAAATAAATGTGTCTGGCATTTGCATTATTTCCGTCTATTTGACGTTGCATTGTATTGCTATAACAGAATACCATCGGAAGGTCCAAGATCCAGGGGCCCACATGTGCTAAGGGCTTTCCTGCCGTGTCATCCCGTGAGGAAAGGCAGAGGGTAAGAAGGCAGGAGAGAGCAAGAGAGGGCCTAACTCACTTGTATAACCACCCGCTCTCATGATGAGGGTCAGGCCCCTTCTGTGATAACGACATTAATCCATTCGTGAGAGCAGAGCCTTCGTAGCCTAATCACCTCTTAATACTCCCACTTTTTTTTTTTTTTTTTTGAGACGGAGTCTGGCTCTGTTGCCCAGGCTGTAAGGCTGTAGTGCAGTGGCGCCATCACGGTTTGCTGCAACCTCCGCCTCCTGGGTTCAAGTAATTCTCCTGCCTCAGCCTCCTGAGTAGCTGGGACTACAGGCACACGTCACTTCGCCCAGCTAATTTTTGTGTTTTTAGTAGAGACGGGGTTTCACCACGTTGGCCAGGATGGTCTTGATCTCCTGACCTCGTGATCCGCCTGCTTCGACCTCCCAAAGTGCTGGGAGTACAGGCGTGATTTACCTTGCCCGGCCAATAGTCCCACCTTTTAACAACATCACAATAGCAATTCAATTTCAACATGCGTTTTAGAGGGGACATTCAAACCATAGCACCTTCAATGTAAGTAACAGAATAACATACTCCATCTTAAATTATTGAGTGTAAGTTTTATTTTAGGAAATTATTTACCTTGTCAGAAACTATTTCCAGAGATTTGTATCCATTGCTTCAGTGACGAAGTAATAGCTACTTAGAATTGTGTGTATATTTATAGAAAGAGTATTTTATTTTAATAGAACCATATAACTTTCCAGTAATATTAGTGAATATTTTCCAAAATGAGGGCAAGTGATTGCATTATTTTCTAATGCATTATCTTTACTAAATATTTGACTTTAAAGCACTATCTCGCTTTACTTCTGATAATATACATTTATTACATATACTATATTCCTTAATGATAATACTTAAATCCAAATCATATCTGAAGTTGATTATGACCATCTGTCTAGGAAGATGACCTATGAGGTGTATTGAGTAACGGCTATTACCATACACTTCAGTTTTCTAAATGCATCATATAATTTATTTAGGTGCATGTTGCTGGAATTGATTTGAAAGTAGCCTAATACATTTTTCACTTACTTTCTAACTGTCGCCTATGCTCTTTTGCACAATATAATGTTTTAAATTAGTAACTTGAAGCCATTTCATTGAATGATATTACATATATAGTCTATCCGGCAAGGCAAAGTTGTTGTCTCCAAATTCATACTTATTGCACCAATGGAAACTGTAATCTAAAGGAAAACACCTTCCAGTAATTGAGCCTAATTTTAAAGTACCTTTTCAAAAGTTTCTATCTATACACGTATGCACACCTCCCTCACATTAAAATACCCAAGGAGTAGAATTTTGAATAAAAACAGCAAAATAATTAAGCTACTCTTCAGGTTAATCTTTTTTTCTGAGAAATTCTTAATAGGACTTACATTTATCTATTCAGATTGTCCACAATAATAACTGTGATCCTTGCTAAGAATGTGTAAACAGAAAAGAATTAAGTTTGTCTTCCATTTTATAGTCTATAAATTAGAAAGTGTTCTCTAAATATAAAACTGTCTCCAAATTAACTTTCTATTTACAAAACAACTCCAGGGATGTCAAACTCCATTACTAATGTTAGGGATGATGCTCTAAATTAGCCTGAAAATAACAAGTGGGAAATAAACATAAAATTACTGATCCAAAGAATCACAACAAAAATACACTGTTTAAAAATGCATAGAAACATAACAATTCCCAATGATTTTGCACAAATTGCAGTCAATTTAAAATGTTTTACTGCCAACAGAGAAAGTGAAATGCTTTTCTGAAAGGAATGGAATATAACCAAAATTGTTGTATTATTCTTCTGTTGTAATTTGACTGCCAGAGTATTGCTATCAAAATCAGTACTAAATTAATTATAGGCAATTATCGATTATTATATTTGCAAAGCCAATATCACATTACTTAGTAGAAAGTCAAATAAGGGCAAGTTTTGATTTTTGATAACTAACACATAGTTTAGAAGAATAAACACATTCGAAATCTGTGTATCAAAAAAGTGTCAAACAAATTAATATTCAGCACTATAGTATAATTGATGCTAGAGTAAGTTGATCAGTCAGAAGCTTAGTCAAATTTTGGGAAAAAAATATGGAGGCTAAATGTTCAAAAGATGCAGGCTAGAGATTGGGAAAGTGCGTAATAGCTTAGAAAATACTTAAATATGCAAAAATAATGGATGCTCGTGGTGATGAAATGAAGACAGTTTAAATTTAACAAGAATCATACTTATTACCCCACTTTCAAACTTCATATTTTGCATCCACTTGGTTTATTCAAATTTATTCTTACCTTATTTCTGGGAGACATAAAAGACATTTTATTTCTATGACAAAAAATATGACCTAAGCAGAGTTTAATTTAAAAGATCACATGTATATAGATAAACGTTGTGTTGTGTGCTAATCAAAAGTTGTGGCGTGTTGGAGCTAAGCATAAACAGAATTCAGAGACGAAAGTTTCCATTAAAGATTTCTGAAAAGGTATTTGCCTCATTCAAAGTGACTCTTGTGTTCATTAAATCTAGATACAAGTTTCTTAAATGTGTACCTCACTTTTACCTTGACAAACTTATTCAGTTAATGATAGAAAAAATAAATTATTCTTTGTCATCCAATTTCTAGAAGGAGACTGGCAACTGCCAAAGGATATATCAAAAAGCTTGCAGGTAAAAATTATTACCAAATCCCACAATTCTAGAAGCTACATTTTACAGTTCTGTCTTCAATAAAAGTGACAAGTAAATTTATTGTCCATTCTGCTTTATAAATAAATCCCTCAGAGTAATTTTTAGAATAGTTTTGGTTGTTTGCATGAAGTTGCACTTGAGCCTAGATTTTAGTAGTAGTGAATATTTTATCCAAAGGGAAATAGTAGTTTCCAGCCCATATATTATGCCTTAAAAATATTGACTTGTGTTTCTCTTCAGATTACTATAATGTAAAGGAGTTCAGTGAGCTCTTTGTTTCCCATAGGATCCTGTTCTCTACGAATGCAAACAGTTCTTTTATTACAAGGCTTTTTCAAGGGGAAGAGAAAACTAATTTGGCAGATGTTAACCTTTTAAAAAATCAAGTGTGCTAAGCTCAATGTGACTATACAGATAAATCAGTCATATGATTCATATCTCCCCAGACTGAAATATATTATTTTGTATTTATATTAGCATGCTTACTGCTTGTACTAATATACTGAAATCTAATGGAAACTAAACTAGTATTTTTTCCTAGCAAGGAGAGTCAGATCCAGAGAAAAGTGACACATCTACATACAAATCCTAGGATCTTCCTGCCTTTCAGTATCGTCACTGCTTTTTCACTTTGACACTAGATGAACTTCTAGGTTTCGTATGAAACATTCTCTATTATTTTTAGAAAAAAAAGAAGCTTCATACAAGATAAATGGCTAAGATGGCTTAACCTGTGTAAAATGCTACTAGAGCTTCCCAATTCATCTGAATTTACACCCCTACCTCTAATTCTTCTGATAAAGATGGAAACTAAAAGGTGGGTTAGAGCCTGATTATTTGTGGTTATGAGGTAACGAAAAGGATTGTGCAATAAATATAAATATAACCCATGTGGGTTAAGAAATAAATGTATTTTTTCATCAATATCCTTAACATCAATGTGTTAAAAGAAAAACCTTAGCCAAAATAAATTTATCTGAGTTTAATGGAACAAAGAACACTTTACAAATTGGGCAGCCTCTAGAGTCAGAGGAAGTTCAAAGACTCTAGTGCAGCCACATGGTGGGAGGAGATTTAAGGAAAAAGATTTAAGAAAAAGGAAAGTGATGTACAAGAAATGAAAGTGAGGTACTGAAAGAACCAGATTGGTTAAGCTCTGTGTTTGCCTTATTTTTGAACATGATTTGAACAGTTGGCCACCTTTGATTGGCCAAAACTCAGTGATTGGCATGAGAGTAGGCTACAGCCTGTTTACAACTCCCTTTAGGTTATAGTTCACTATGTACAGAGACTTAAAATATGTAAGGAGGCAGCTTTAGGCTACGCTTGATTCAACAATAGCAAACATTATATTACGCCTGGCTAAAGTGCTTAAATTAACAACTTACTCTATTTTAATTACTCTATGAGATGTTATAATAGTGGGCCACTTATCCAAGACAACTCATATTATGCTTTATAAAATTTGTAAAATCAAATGCTTAATTTAAAAAATAGATGTAAAAAGGATTACAAAAGCTGTATATTTACCTCAGCATTTGAACCTTATGAGAAGTTACTATTACTTTCTTTATTTTATATGTGAGAAACTGAGGTTGAGAACCTGCCAACATTCACATGAAGAGTAAGTTCAGGAATAAGAATTCAACCACAGGATGTTTGCCCCCACCTCCACATGGAATGGGGAAGGATGTGTACTTCTCCCACAGTGGAAGAGAAGGGAATGCAAATCACAGGATGATCAATGAAAATGTACACAATGCTTACACTAAATGGGATGGCTGCAAATAATTGGAGAGGATAATACTTTTTGACATATTATGTTTTCAAGAAATTTCTTCCATTGGAATACAGCAATTTGTAGCCTTATAAATTCCTTCTAGTGTGAGAAAAAATAACTTATGCAATTGGTTAATATTAATAAATTGTCATCCATTGGTACTCATTTACAGGTGGATGGAGTTAATGTGTTAAAAACTTTTCTCCTGGCCAGGTGCAGTGGCTAATGCCTATAATCCTAGCACTCTTGGGCGGCCGAGGCAGGTGGATTACCTGAGGTTAGGATTTCGAGACCAGCCTGGCCAACATGGCAAAAACCCGTCTCTACTAAAAATATAAAAATTAGCCAGGCGTGGTGACGCATGCCTGTAATCCCAGCTACTCAGGAGGCTGAGGCAGGAGATTACTTGAACCCAGGAGGCCGAGGTTGCAGTGAGCCGAGATCGTGCCACTGCACTCCAGCCTGGGAGACAGAGTGAGACTACCTCTCAATCAAATAAATATATTAAGTAATTAAATAAAATAAAATAAATAAATAAAAACTTTTATCCTGTATGCTCTTTCTCTACCCTGCTATCATGGGCAGTAGCTTAGTATGGTACAAATTAAGAGAAATTCAGAGAAAGTACGTCTGCTCTGCAAATTGTCAACATTCCTAGGCCTAAACTAGTAAGGAAGTACCAGGAAGATCTACACAGCGAAAAGTCAGTCATGCAGTGAGAGTAATTAACATTTTTTAGTTCTCACACTATGTTGTTGCTTAACTCAGTGATATACAGCTTTTCCCACCTAATATGAAGGCATGCACAGTTATTAACTTTATTTGTTTGATTCCTTTGTCTGCAATTCAGTTTATTCAAAACTAGAAGGACTGAGGAGAAATGTGATGAATTACATACAGGTTATTGATAACCACCCCAGTCAGTGGCAAGGAAACTGTGTCTCCAGTATGGGGAATGAGGCTGCAAAATTATCCACTTTGGGAAATCACATATTTCGAGAAACAGTAAGTTAGAAAAAAATGCCTCTCGGAGGGAAAATCAAATATAAAAAGTCTATTTCTGAGTCTCAATTTTGAGCCTACTTGTCAGGATATTGGACCTAAAGTGCACTTGGAAAATGTCATCACAATAGAAAGAAACAAAGGTGCATATTTGCTGTAACAATTCATCCATGCAGTGACTAAAGTCAACTGGACATGAGCCATGATGAACCTTGGAATAAGTCTACAAATTAAGGGAAATAACACTATTCTGATGTGAGCTTTATAGTTTGGTGGAAATATATAAGTGGAGGCTAGATGTATTTAACACAAAGAACTATTTTTACATAGAATTTCATGAGCTCACCAGAGGATGTCTAATATTGGCTAGTTATGATAGAGACGGGATACAGCCAAGGGTCCCCAGGGAAACCCTGTCTTCAAGCCTAAATCGGCCTGAAGGCTGAAAACCTGGACTGCTGGTCCCGGAAGAAGCCCACCTTTCCCGACTGATTCTCTCAGAACAATGCCCACCTACACACTGGGAGGACGAAATGGAGCCTCTGGTAGTTCACACAGTTTGCATGGGGAAGGAGCCTGGCCTCTTCAGTTCCTGTGTGGTGGCCTGGTATTCAATTTGCGAGGCAGGAGACCTGCTAGCAGGACTCTCTCTGGCTTTGCCGAGAGTTATTTTTCCTCTCCTTTTTGCCAATTAATTCCACTCCTCACCTTTCTATGTCCACAAGCCTAATCTTTCCTGGTCTGTGACAAAAACCCAGTTTTAGCTGAACCCTGGAGAAAGTTCTGCAACAGTTGGAAGCTATCTTTAAACATTTTTATAAGTACTTTTTATTTCAGGAAGAAATATATATTTGTTCTTGTCACTGATTCCTGTCACAGAGCTAAAACCTTTGTAGTTTCCTGTGTTATTGGGGTGATAGGAGGAGATTTTATTCTAATCTGATGGCTCTTGCCAGCCTCTAGATAGCTTCAGGATTGAGGATTAGATGCCAGAAACCTCAAGCCTTGATTAGAAGCCTGAAACTTTCCCCTCCAACCATTGGGGAGAGAAAAGGAGCTGGAGATTAAATTAATTGATTATTTCAATGTGATAAAACCTCCATGAAAATCCCTAAATAATGGGGTTCAGAGAACTTCCAGCTGGTGAATACTACCATCTTCCCACAGAGATTGAAATTACCATGCTTGGGACCCTATGTGCCTCTTCATCTGGCTGTTCATTTGTATCCTTTATAATAAACCAGTAAAGTATATTTCTGAGTTCTGTGAGTTATTCTAGCAAATTATTGAACCTGAGGAGATTGTCTTGGAGCCCCTAATTTATAGCCAGGTATAAGAGACCCAGAACTTATGACTGGCACCTGAAATGGGATCTGGCAATCTTGTGGGATCAAGTCCATAACCTGTAAGCTCTGCATTAACTCAGGGTAGTTAGTGTCAGAATTGAATAAAATTGTTGAACACTTGGTTAGTATCCAGAGAACCAGAGAACTGGTTGTTGATGTTGAAAAACACTCTAGAATTTCAAAAAAGAAAAGAGAGTGGTGAATGTCAAACAAGACTGTAATAGACCCAGTGGTATTTTGTTAACCATGGTGAGTCAAGGCATGAATTGTCTTTAGAACTAGTAATAAATGCAAGAGTTATTACCAAGAAAATAGGCACATCCTTTTGCCAGAGATGGAGGGAAGGAACTTGGAATTGTAGTTAGATTATCTCACTGACATGATCCAGTTTTGGCAAACTTTATAGGCAAACAAATGCTGTGTTATCAGAAGAGTGCTAAAGAAGCAGAATTGAGGTGGGTATGTCCTAACCTCCCAAAAGTACCTCTAACAAGCAAAGTCCAAGAGATGGGGAAAATTGGTCTCTAATTCCAGATAAGACCCCTCAGAGCCATCCTGAACTTTGATAATACCCTGCCAATCAAAATGCTTCTTTGTCATCAAGACACGTCACAAATTTGCTTTGACAACTCAGAAGCAATATGATGGTGTTTCATACTTAGCAAATATTTAAGAATTATTTGATAAAATCTACTGACACCTAGAAGTTTGTTTTGCTTTAGTTATGGGACACATTTGCTTCAGTTTGTGGACATAGTGATACCTGTGTGAACTGGGATAGCATAGGTTATACTGCAGTAACACCACCAATCACCACAAACACAAGAAAAAAAAAACTCACTGACATCAAACAACAAAGGTTTATTTCTTGCTCATTGTACATATCCACATGGGCTCCTTGGCCACTTGGTTTCATCTTGTTTTCCTCTCTCTGAGACCTGGAAAGAAGGAAAGAGTACTATTGTGGGAAAGAGAAAAGATAATATGAATAGTTTCTCATCAGGAATTAAATGCAATCAGCTAGAAATGGCATGTGACTTTCACTTATGACTGACTGGTGAGGATTAGTTAAAAGCTCCAATAAATCACAAAGAATAAAAAAGTAGAATTTTACTGTGTGTTTAGAAGAAAGAATAATTGGAATTTAGTCAAATAATGTCAATGACATTGAGATATTTTCTGCCTTCTGCCTATGCTTGTTCTAGTTATTCTTCTAAGCAATTTTATTCTCTCTCTCTCTCTACACATATACTCACACACACACATATATACATATATATATGTATTCATTATGACTTTCTTAAAATAATTTTTCACCACCTGTAAGATAAAATATGGAATTACAAGGCTGCAGGGGGAAAATAATATCTTTTTCTTACCAATTAAAAAGTTTATGACTGAGACCCTATAACAAAAGACAGATTAACAAGAAAAAAACACATACATCTATTTCTTACAAGTTTTATGTGACGTGGTAGCCTTCAGAAACAAAGACCTAAAAGAAACAAGACAAACTGTGTCTTTTCATGCTTAAATTTGATGGAGAGCAGACAGTTGTGCATAAGTGTAATTGGACAAACAGTACAATCTTGTTACAGTAGGTGGTTAGGGATGCACAGGGCAGGAGAGGGATCCCCCACCCGCAAGGTGCCTAAAAGTGATCATTGGTTGGGCAGGTGCCAGGGAGAGGCAATTTCCTGATGGTTCAGCCGTTGTCACACTAAAATGATAATTAGTCTCAGGCACCAGGGAGAGGCAATTTCCCATGAGATAAAAACATTTGAAATTGGTAATCAGAGGCTTCCAATAAAATTTCAGGAATTGGGTGAGTGAACTCTAGTATGTGCATTAGGAGACAAAATGGCAGAGTATAACCTTCCAGAGGCATTCCACCAGAGAAGGGAAAAATGCCTCAGGCGATCATGCACACAACTCCAGCAAACACTGTGCATGTTCACCTCTCAAGTGTTAGCAGGCCACCTCGCCTGTAGGCAGCCCACCCTAAGGGAAGAATCATAGGGAAAGGGACGCAGGGTCCTGGAAGTATGCCAACATATAAAACCCCAAAGTGCCTGCTTTCAAGTGCACTTTCCTTTGTTTCCTGCTCCAGAGTTTTTAAATAAACTTCTACTACTGCTCCGAAACTTGCCTCGGTGTCTTTTTCTGCCTCATGCCCCTCAGTCAAATTCTTTCTGGGGAGACAAGAATTGAGGTTGCTGCAGACCCGTAGGGATTCACAACCATAACTCGGTTGTTTGCCACCACTAACTATCTGATGGCAATAAACTCCAGAGGGAGAGACTGAGCACATCCTGTTTCTTCAGTTTCTTCTTGGCATCTCTGTGTCTTCATTGATCGCCTGTAGGTATGGAGAAGGATACTCATGAATGAGGGTCTTATGATTTTCTTTAGAGGAAGGTCAGGTCAGAGAATTCTTCATAGCATGCTTCAGGGAAGAAAGGCATGGGGAAAGAAACAAATCCTTTTGTCTCTGTGGTTTTCTCAATTTCTTTTAGCTTAAAATACTTCATATGCCAAGATGCCATATTTTGGGATTACATGCCCTGAACCCCATCAAGGTCTTTCATAAAGTGGACCTACATCTCCTGCCTCACATCTGGTCAGCTCATAACACTCTATGTTACAACTGTCCCAGATTAATCAAAAATCCTTGTAATGCTCAATACAATTTCATATATATTTCCCAGCTAGAATTCCTCCTTTCCCCTTGTCATCTGCTTCTCAAGGTTCTATTCATTCAGTAAGAACCAAGGTAATCATCAACTTACTTCACTTGAGGCATCTTGCACATTCTTGGGTCTGCAACACGCTGCAGACTTGATAGCTCCATGAAGGCATTGAACACCTTGTGTTGTAATTATTATTTGTCTACATAGGTGTCTTCTTTACTAGACTATAAGCTATACATGATTTATGCATTTGTATGTCTGACACTAGGCCCAGTACCAGACATAGAAACCATTCCATAGATACTATTGCATTAATAAAATGATTAAATGAACTAATATAGCTTGTGTTATTAAATTGTTTTGTTATATTTTATATTAAATGAACTAATATAACACAAATTATTTTGTATTGCTTCATTCTTTATAAGGTAATTAAAGCAAATCCCTACACTTTACATCTCTTTTTATATTCAGGATCTGAAATAGGATTTAGCAATGGATTCTCAAAAATTGTTTTCAAATGAGTTAATGAATAAATAAAATTTCTGGACTAACAATAAATTTCTTTCTTAGTTACATTATTTTTAAATGAGCAGAAAAATACATGTTTAATTGTAACAAATATATAGTGGAGAGAAATCTTAGGCCAAATCTGGCCAAATTATTTTTATTGGAAAAAAAAAAAGTAGATTCACTAACACTAGCCTTAAAAAGTAAAATCCTTTTATGAGAATGGCCTGAACAATTGATCTGCGGTCAAGCACTCCAACCAAGGTGATTAGTCTTTCATAAATAGCTCAATGTTTGTCTGTCCTCTTAAAAAAAATGGTTCATTTTCCATTACTAAAAGCCACAGGCAAAGCTGGAGTTTGTCTGAATTTAGGGTACCTGGAGAAGACTGGAAGTCCCTATGCATAGGAAATTCATTTCCAAAGAGGAGTTAAGGAACAAATATTTTCAGCTTAATAGTTTATTTCTTAGAGCTTTACAGATTGTCATCTAATTTCAACAAACTCATAAATACTATTCAGCCATCACTATTCATCTATTCACTCCAAATCATGAAACTACACAAATGGATATAGAAATAGGTTTTTTAATAAATTATTCAGGCCCTGTAAGATTTCAAATCTCAGATAATACTCTCAGATTTAATGTGACTTAAATATATCATTACAAATATACCTGTGGCACATTCTGGCATCTACAGTGCATTTCAGGATTTTAATAAATAGGCAAATATTCAAAGATAAAGTAAGACATGAACAAAAATGGGAGATAAACAATGATAGTGAGAATTCTATATTATACTTGAATGTCATAAGAAACTGAAATTCATGTCATTTCATGTTTCCCAGCATTCAAACCGAATCATGTTTTTTAGACTTTTCTACTTCTGTTTGGAATCTCATTTCTTTACATTTTCTGTAGTTGTTGCCACTGAAAAATAATATAGACTTCTTGCTTTCTTGTTTAAGGAAATAACAACCGTTGGAGACTGAGGATCTCTGTTGCAAATTTCAGCTACAAAGATCTAAAGCCTTCAAAGTGTCTTTGTAATGGAAATTCCTATAGAATTTTTAAATGACCTGGGACATTGAAGGTTTAAACATTATTTCATAAAAACCTCTTTTTTCTTCTTTGATCACTAACATTTAAGAGTAAAAATTGTTTGAAAACCAAGGATTTATTTTACTTTAGAGTTTGCATATGATAAGAATTTTATCAACAAAAATTCTGTCTCAGCACTTAACCCACTTCAAATACAAGTTATACCAAAGATTCCTCCATCTCATGCACAAGGCTCTAAAGTAGCTTGGTAATTGAAAAAGTTTGCAATTTAATAAAACCTCTGTCATTGTTTTTTTCTATCATAAAGAATTCCTATATTGCCAGAATATTCTTATTTTTTTAGATACCTCTGAATTTTTTTTTTTTTTTTTTTTACCTAGTTAGATACTAAACTCTGTCCTGTGGTAATATGGAGCTATGCTGATAAGTGGCCACTTAAGCAATTATTGAATTGCAAGGTGAAATGGAGTAACCCTGCTATCAAGTAGCTTCTTAATAATATGCTATAACTGAATGAAGACATCAATGAAATACATTTTAAAATAATTAGCCTTCATGAAAAACTTACTAAAATTAATTTCAAACTAGAATTATAAAATAATATAAGTTTACTTGTAAGCAAAAGTAAGTTGACAGAGTCAAGAAATTAGATTAAATGTACCAAAATTTATCTACTTTTAAATTTAAGGCATATGTTTGCATGATTTAAGATATTATAAAATTACAGGGAAAAAAAAAGCAGAAACCTTTAAGAATATATAAACTGGTGTCCAAAACCAAATTGCAAATGAGAGGACATTCGATTCTAGACATAAAACTGAATACACCCGAATATATATAAAATAGAAATTATAGCAAGGATAAATGCTGAGGTCACTTAAAAGTTTTTTAGCAATGAACTAGCTCAATTGTTTTTACTTCATTGATAATAGATTGAGAAAAGTATTTGAGATGATGAAACTGTATGCTAAGTAATTTAAATCTCAAAGCAGGAAATGTCACTATGCACATTTTATTGATGTTATTAATAATAATATAAATGTAAAATATTGAAATACAGTCAGGGAAATTATGTCAGGGATTAGTTCAGTTCTTTTGATAGTATATGGTAAGAAACACTACTTCTAAAATGAGATGTGGCTAACATGTTCCTTCAGTATTGCACGGTGCTATTTACTCATCCATTCATTTATTTTTATCTGGGCCATTCTTTCTTAAGGAAGCACATATTAAAATATTATCTAGTGCAAATTATTTTTTGGCAAACTTTTAAATAGTTTTAGTGGAAATTTAAGCATTTTGATTGATCAAGGAAGTAAAATTTGATACAGTACAATACAAATTTAACAAACCAAACTGATATATCTATTGTTTTAAAGAAAGATTGTCTCTTCTGGGTGATAGATAACTTAATGAAGAATTCAAATGGAACCTCAGAGTCAGCCACACACCAGTATCATCAGGTATATGTCTTTCCAACCTACATTTACTTCCATGGCATCAAAGACTATAATTTTCTTTTCTCAGCATGAGAATAATCTTAATAAAAGTGTACTGTTAACTATGGAATGTATATTTTTCACAATATTGTTTTCATTCAGTAATAAATAGCCAGAAAAATGATCATAAAATGTAGTACTTTAGTAGACGTGATAGATAACTAACTTTAAATAAAACCCTAGACTTTACTTTTTTGTTATTGTTTTCAGACAGAGTTTCACTCTTGTTGCCCAGGCTGGAGGAGTACAATGGCATGATTTCAGCTCACTGCAACCTCTGCTATCGGGGTTCAAGCAATTCTCCTGCCTCAGCCTCCTGAGTAACTGAGATTACAGGTGCCTGCCACCATACCTGGCTAATTTTTTGTATTTTTGGTAGAGATGGGGTTTCACCATGTTGGCCAGGCTAGTCTCAAACTCCTGACCTCAGGTGATCCACCCGCCTCGGCCTCCCAAAGTGCTGGAATTACAGGCGTGAGCCACTGCACCCAGCCCTAGACTTTATTTTTAAAACTAGTTTTAGGTTCATGACAAAATTGAGCAGAAGGTGTAGAGTTCTTCTAAGCCCCCTACCTTCCCCTGACATGCATAGCCTTTCCATTTTCAGTTCCCACTACCAGAGTTGTACATTTATTACATGGATGAACCTAGCTTGACCCATCCTCACCACCCCAAGTCCATACTTTACATTAGGTGCATTATATAGGTTTGGATAAACGTATAATGACATGTACCTACCATTACAGTAACACACAGGATTTCCACTGTCCTAAAAATCCTGTATCCTATTCATCTCTTCCTCACTCCTAGCCCATGGCCACCACTGAACATTTTATTGTCTCCATAGTGTTACATTTTCCAAGATGTTATATGCCAATAATACGATATCTTGGAAAGGTAACACTATGCGGACAATCAGACAATCATTAGGAAGTGAAAGAAGCCAATCTGAAAAAGCTGATACATTATGCAGCTCTTTCAGATTGGCTTCTTTCAGTTACCAACATGTATTTATGCTTCCTCCATGTATTTTTATGGCTAGATAGCTCATTTCTTTTAGTGCTGAATAGTATTTCATTATGCATATGTACCACAGTTTATTCACTAATCTAATGAAGGACATCTTCACTACTTCCTGGTTTGGGCAATTATGAATAAAGCTGCTTTTATATAAACATCATTATGTGGGTTTTTCCGTGGACAGAAGTTTTAGACTCCTTTGGGTAAAGATCAAGGGGTGCAGTTGCAGGATCATATAGTAAAAATATGTTTAGTTTTGTAGGAAACTGACAAACTATTTTCCAAAGGGGATTGTACCATTTTTCATTCCCATTAGCAATTATTGAGTTTCTGTATTCCGCATTCTTGTCAGCATTTTGTGATGTTAAAGTTTTGCATCTTGGCCATTCTAGAAGGGGTGGAGTGGTAACGCATTGCTGCTTTCATTTGCATTTCTCTGATTATTTATGATGTTTAGTATATTTTCATATGCTTATTTGTCATCTGCATATCTTCTTTGGTGAGGTGTCTAAGTTCATAGCCCAATTTTTAATCAGTTTTTTTCTTATTGTTGAGTTTTAATAGTTCTTTGTATATTTGGAATAACAGTCCTTTATCAGATATATCTTTTGTCAACTTTAACTTTTAAATGCATTTTCTCTATATATAGTAACAATTCTCCTCATCTTTAAAGACTTCTTGTAATATCACTAAATGCATTCATGTGCCACCCAAGTTTTATGCACATTTCTTAAATTTCTAGCTTCTTTATCACTGTGTCTGTGCGTATTCACCTAATTTCTGTCTTAAAAATAGTTAACAATTGGCTCTCCGTATGTTTATTTAAGATAGCATTTTACCATTAAATTTTTGAAACATTATTTATAAAATTTTTAAATTTTATGATTTAATTTTGTCAAATTTAGGGAGATAGCTTTTTTTGAACAAGCTATCACGCCACATGTAAATATTTTATAACAGCCCTTTCTAAATGAGAAAATATAGATAAAAGTCAATAATTAATGATGTAGTAACACTTTTTTCCATATGAGCATTCTTTCAAGAACAATGATTTAAATATGTCTAAATATATGAAATATTAGTATTTATTTTTGATCATAACTCACAACATTTCAGGTTACAAAAGGTGCACAAGGAAACTTGAGAACATAATGCACATATTAATGATAGTTATGGCTATGGTTTGATATATATATGCATATGCTAAAGCCTATCAAATTATGTACGTTGAGTATATGTAGTTTACATACAATAGTACGTTAACAATAGTATGTTAACAAACTTATTAAAAAGTCAACGATCAGTACATTTAAAATACATGACTATTCCTGTATCTAAATTTCAACTCAGTAAAATTGAATAAAAATGTTGACGCAAATAAAATCTTGAGTTTTTATTTCCATTTATCATTTTCAGCCCTCATCCATTCAGGTATATGTCATGATAATAATGTGTAATCAAAAGTGGCTTCAGATTTGAGGAGTGATACTCTGTATGTGAAGGTATTAAATATAATTATAGATTCACATTTAATTGTAGAATGCAAGTTCACTGTGGGTATAGAAAACGAGGTCTAATTTACCATTGACACAAACTCATCTAAAAATTACTGTGAACAACCATTACAAGATTGCCTACAACTAAATTTCTACTTTTAGGAAATAAATTTTATATTTTAAATACCAGTTTAGCTTCTATACAGACTACTAAATTTGTTTCAACTCAAAGTATCTTTTTTTTTGATACAACTGCTTTCTGATATCTTCTCCTTTAAAAACACATATATTTTTATAAACAGATATATATTCATATACCTCATATACATATGCATAAATAATCACACAAAGAGCAATTTCTTTTAATCTCAAAGTATTGTTCTAAAGGTAGATGATATACATGTCTATTTTTTGATCCAATTATATATTTTCCAGTTTTGGAAACAATACTTTGCATAAAACCAATGCAATTTCAGTAATCAGAATTTAAAATGAAAACTATATATTTTCAACAAATCTTCTTGTTTATCTGTACAAAGCAATAGTGAATTCTTAATAAACATCTATGGTTTTTTGCCGGGCGCGGTGGCTCAAGCCTGTAATCCCAGCACTTTGGGAGGCTGAGATGGGCGGATCACGAGGTCAGGAGATCGAGACCATCCTGGCGAACACGGTGAAACCCCGTCTCTACTAAAAATACAAAAAAACGAGCCGGGCGAGGCGGCGGGCGCCTGTAGTCCCAGCTACTCGGGAGGCTGAGGCAGGAGAATGGCGTAAACCCGGGAGGCGGAGCTTGCAGTGAGCTGAGATCCGGCCACTGCACTCCAGTCCGGGCGACAGAGCGAGACTCCGCCTCAAAAAAAAAAAAAAAAAAAAAATCTATGGTTTTTAATGATATAATTAATACTAACTATTAGGAAAGAAAACACTAATGACATAAGGGAAAGTAAAGACAAGTATTCATTTTGCAATGGTGCCTATGTGTATGGTGACAGAGTAGGAAGCTATGTCTGTATCAGTGTAATGCCCCCAATTTCTAAAATTTGAAATATTAAGATAATTAGCTGAATAACACTCAGAATTGTTTGACTCCAAGCAGAGGTTCCAGTCTCATTATGATACTGAAATTATTTTTCCCAGTTCTTCCCCATTGGTCTTTATTTCATAGTCTGAGGCATAGAATGACTAGTCACTGAATCATATTAGAAAACATAATGAACACTGCAGGAGCACTGTTGTACCAAGAGGCCTGATGGTCATAGAAGAACTGCACTTGATTTTATGCACAATTAAGCACAGCACCAGCCGCTGAGTACCCCAGGGTAGGTCTTTAATGTTTCACAATTTAGTTCAAGTCTGAGAAATCAGCTGGGTATTCAACTACCTATAAGTATGTATGTATTATACTTTCATGTATTTATTTGTAGATACATACATGTATACATGTACACATATATACTTATATATCACACTTTTATGTAATACATATGTATTTTTTATACTACTTTATGTTTTATGATATAAACTCTGTTCTATCTCAGAAATAAGACTATTGGTAACCTTAATAACATATTCATTTGAAAATATTTTAGTCACTTAGATTCTCATTCATTGCTGTCTTGATTAGCTTAATACTAAGACTGCTATGTAATATGTAGATTAAATAAAATTCATATTAATAAACTGTATTCATTTACTTTTGGGAAAACATCTGAAGAACATGATTCCTTGAACTGTCTTTATCCAATGTTTTGCTTAATTAGTTGGGAGTGAAATTCAGATATGAAACATAAAATCAAAGGCTTGTTTAAAAGCGTTGCGTATGTAACTTTATGACTACTATTGTTTCTAGAAATAATATGTTAGATAACAAAATTTTAAAATGGGGAAAACTTTTTAAATTAAGTTTTGCTATGAAGCTTTAGAAAAAAATAATGTGGAGAAAATTTTAATGTAAGTGAAACATAATAGTCCCTCTATTCCATGTCCCTGATGTCTTTTACCTCTATGGTCATCTTGAAAATTGATGTAGGAAGTAACACCAGTGAAATTAACACATCAATTATTAAACCTTGTACCAACCTTAAGTTCTACAAACCTATGATTGAACTCAGTGTTTCCTCACTATGACTCCTCAAAAGCTCTTGGAAATATATCAGATCTATTAAACTTCACTCAATCTCCAAAACTTTAATAATCTTGCTTAAGTAACCCCTAATTCCCCACTTCAGGCTAATATTAAACTTATCTTCTCTTCTACAGATAATCTCCTAAAAGATGTCATTCAATTCCATTATGGCTTAAAAACATCTATATACTGATGACTCCAAAATATGTATCACCAGTCCCTATCGACTTTTTCATGAATTCCAGTTCAATATAATCTACTGAAAACATAATGTTTCCACCAAGATACTTAACTGGCATTTCGAACTACACATGTTCCAAACCAAACTTTGATTTACTCTCCCATGCCTGCTCCCATTCTGACTTTTCTGTCTCATTTATTTGCAAATCTGTCATCCATCTTTTTTCACACTATCCCATCTTCAATCATATTGCGACTATCTCCAATTTATGTGCATTATTCAACCATTTATTTTCACCTCCTCAGTTCCTAGCCATATTCTCTCTCTTACATCTTTTGCAACAGTATATCAACTTGTCTCTAAGTTTGCATCTGATCTACTACATTCTATTTTCCAAATAGCTATTAGGATAATTTTAAATGTTAAATCTGAAGATCATCTTACACGGTGATCAAAATTTCCCTTTACTTTCCATCAAACTCAGAATCATATATCATACCTACATGGTTAACGAAACACTAAAGGATCTACCTTCTCTTACACCTTAGAACCCATCATCCACCATTTTCCCTCAATCATTTCTGCTGAGCTACTGGCACCTGTTGTCACCTGCAGGGGAGGAATGTTATTGCGTGAAGGATAACTAAAAAGTAAAGAACATAACAATGTCTACCACCAGAGCCAGTGCTTCCCAGCATGTAAACTCACTACGTTGTTTGCAGGTGTCGCGGTTGTGAAGAGAGACACAAATTACCCAGGCACTGGATGGAATGTTTTACTCATATAGCAAGGGACAGGTTTAGCTTTCACAGTAAGTCTTGGCCTCCCATGGCTAGTGTCTCTTGTCCACAAACCTCATGTGCTGCAGGTAAAATATCTATTTCTCTCCTCATAAGAAACAGGTATAGCAGTGGGATGGGCCAGGTGCCGTATCATGCACATGTTTTACCAGAACAAAAAAGTGTACATCAAGCCCAGATCATGGAAAGGTATGCTCCCAAAAGATGATACATTCAGTATAGCCTGTGAGTCCTCTTTATCTCCATGTAAGGAAATGTAAGATGTAAATGTAAGGTAATTTCCATGTAAGATTCACTTCTATGCAACATTGTAAGGGTTGTCAGGCAATGTGTGACTGTCAATCCCCAAGAAACACTTTTGGCCCTGGATTGGCTACTGAAATAGCAGATAAAGTACACAAAATTTGGTAGGGCCACCTCTCATCCTCAAATTTGTAAGGAGCGTTGTGTCCAGTGGAACCCCTGAACAACACGTTATAGATGCAGTTTGTTCACAGACCCTCTGTCATTTTGAGACATCAAGGTCACTAGGAGAACCAGACCCAGGAGGATGATGAGACCTCCCTGGCAGATAATTCTTAACCAGGAACCCCAAGTGCCTGAATTAAAGCAATTAAATAGATCACAAAATGAGCTTCACAGGTAGGAGGGGTGTACAGCTGATGATCTCCAGCCTGAGCATGGATCTCCTCCAGCTCAGTTTCTACCTTCTCTAAACGATTGATATTTACATAGCAAAGGGTGTTGGTAAAAGCACAAATGCCAATTGTTCTGCTAGCAGACAATGAGGCCTATTCAATTGTCCATTACCACCCTGACTAGTGAGTGTATTGGGTTTTGTTGATCTTGTATGGCCTGAGTAATATTATTAGCTATTTCCACCATGATTAAGGACAGATTCCATACCATTTGTCCTACAGCTTGTACAACTATGTCTGATATTAAAATGGGAGCAGAAGAATAAAACCAGCTGTGAGTTTGTACTCCTAGGAGGACGTTATAGACCAGTCAGTGGTGGGTTAGCAAAGTGGATCCCAATTGCACCCCTCTCAAGCCCTTTATGTAACTTTTTAACATGAACTATGGGTCCTAGGGCTCAAAGGCAATAAGATTCTTTGCCCAAGGGCAGATACTCTGTTGCCCACTGAGGTCCGCAGAGAAATCCATAACCCAGAAGGGTGCAGGTGACCCCCATCAGGGATTTGTGATTGTCCTGTGTAGATCAGTTATATACAGTCTCAGTTCATTTTGCTATACGGTAGCAGGGAAAGAAAAAAAGGTATATCCAAGCCTAAAATGCCAACATAGATCAGTAATGTGTGTTCTAGCAAAGGGATTCTTTCCTGTCATATCTTAAGTCATATTAAAGCAAGGGACTCAAGAATGTGTCTGCACCTGGACGTATAACAATGGAGTCACTTGGCATTTTAACCCAGCTTGTAGGTGATCCAAGTCCTTGTGTACCTACCAGGGCACAAAATGAGTTAAGAAAGATGTCAGCCTGGGGTGAGAAATCCAGCGTTGTTTGAACTCTTCCTCCTCTCACCATGGTTATGCTTATTTTCATTTGTGTCATAATGTCAGGCAAGGCAGTGGCTTCTGCAGGAATAAGAAGAGGAATGATTAATTCTCCCAACCTCCTTCTGAGGCCAGGGATGATCTTATCCAATAACCTGGGGTGACGATTACCTGGGTTTAGCTGACTAGGCTATTCATCCATATCCTGAGACTCCAGTCTTTTCAGAGATCCACTGCCCTTGTTACTTAACCCATAGGCACCAGCCAACCAACTTAGGGAAGGAGGTCACACCCTAAACAAATTTGGCATGTTCTATAATACTTCCTATCTTTATGGGAGGGGCAGGGGTACTGGGAGTCCCACGCACAACCAGAGGAACCCTAGTACCTTGATATTCTGTCCCCTCTTCCCCCGTCCCTGTGGGGAATCCCACCACGGAGAGGTGCCCAAAGATAGCCTTGCCTACAAGTTTGAAAAAGGAGGTTCCTCTAGTATTGCCATTGTGGCCTAGAACACCAACCACCACTGTAGAGTACATTTCAGAGCTCAGAAAATGGTTGGGTATATTGAGGTTGGGATTTTGAAACCACAGCCTAATTAAGCAACTTCCTAGTCCTTCACTTCCCTTCCCAAAGTTCAATATTTTTAAACATGGATTGTAGTGCCATTTTTTTTTTTTAAATGCTGGAATGTAGGATTGATAGGGACTGGAGTAGAGAAATTCTAGGTAGACAGGGGCAGGTCCCTGGCAAAGCCCCACCCTCAAGCCAAAAAGCCTGAGACCATGGCCCCAAGTAAAAACTTATATTCCTGTTTTCTCTCTTGAATGTTGCCTTTTCCTAAATCACCCATGTCTCTGCTGCACCCCATCCTGTGCCTATAAAGACACCAGACTCAGCTGGCAGAGAAAAGAAGCAGCTGGATGTTGGGGACTATGACTGACATCAGAGAGAAGCAGCTTGACTTCAGAGGGATAGCCTGATGGCATAACTTTGGAGAAGAATCAGCTGGAGATGGCTGCACTCCAGGGGAAGTTTACCTACTCTCCTCCCATCCCCTTTTCAGCTCCCCTTTCCACTGACAGCCACCTTCATCAGCAATAAAATCCACCACATTTACCATCCTTCAATTCATTCATGCACCTTCATTTTTTTTCCTGGATGAGGGACAAGAGCTTGGGATCCATGAGTGTGGATACAAAAAGCTGACACACTGCCCCTTTGCCCTCACTGGTGGAAGTCAGCTGCCTCATGCAAAGAGGCAGAGGGTCCACTAAGCTGTTAATACTTAAGCCGTCTGTGGACAGCAGAGCTAAAAGAGTACTGTAAACACACTCCGTTTGGCTTCATAGGTCATAGGCATACACTCCTTGATGCTGCCTTGGGGCTTGGTGGAATTTGCTCCTGCCAGCACCGAAAAGCGCTCGCCCTGGCTCCTGCACCTGCTTACCTGTGTGATCCCTCCTGCGAGGGGTGGAACACAGTGGGTCCAGTGCATGGAGTTCACTCCTGCTGGCACCAAAGCAGCCAGCTGGTTCCAGCGCTTGTGTGGTCCAGTTCCTGCCTCATTTGCTCATGTATTCCCTCCAAAGAGGAGCTGAGAGTGGCAGGCTGAGTAAATGGGGCACCCCTGTCCTGAGTCCCATGAAGGGGTCTGGGAAATACCCTGCTTCAGTATTTAGGGTCGAAATGGCTTTTGTTAAAGGAGAGTATGACCCAGTAAGTTGACCTTTTGATGTCCTTTGTGTATTCATGGTTGACACCACCCAACTAATTGCTCTACTGCCCCGTTCGTCCAGAGAGTACAAAACATTTGTCTTATGTGGTAGGACTGTGTCCGTTATTGTGCAGTTTGTGAGGTGAATGTGGTACCTTCAGTGAATTGAAATCCTTCTGGATATCTAGAAATGTGGCAGAGGTGTTTTCTGAAGGTTACAACAATGGCGCTTATGTTTACATGGCACACTAGAAAGGCAGTCTCCTATTTGGAATATGTACCATGGGAATGTATCAGAATCCATGACTGAAGACAAGGGGTCATAAGTGGTTAATATTCCATACTCACGTGGGGCCTATGTCTCGGTTAATTTAACCCAGTTTTCCATATTGCAAGGGCAGGGGTTACTGGAAGATGTTACACAATTCTATCTTATTTTTGCCTTTTTAAAATGGTAAATTCTCGTAATCTTGTCCATTTTTGCACCTGAGGTTAATTTTTATGTTTCACTGTGTCATGGACTTAACCCCTACCTTGCCAGAGGGGGCTAAGAGTACACAGGGGATGTTTCAGCCCCTGGGGGAACAACAGTTGTGGTGATTTGGTAAGTGCATACTAGATCAGCTTGTGAGTTTCATTTTCTTCCCTTTTGAATGGTCCTTTGTCACAGGTCCTTTGTCATAGTTTTGATGAAAACTATTAGTCATAGTTTTGATGAAAACTATTAATCACCAACATGAGTGATGAATAGTTTTGTTTTTGTTTTGTCTTATTTGTAAGCTGCTGTCACTGTCCCTGTCCCTACACAGGGGAGCCCTTAATGTTTAATCATTCATTTGCAAGTCATTGGACCATACAGTTAGCCTGTTTGTAATAGCCCATGAATTTGTAAATATGTAGCAGAGTTGCTGTTGGAGTGGCCTGCAAGGCCCTCATTACTACTGGGAGTTCCATCAATTTCATATGATGTCCTTGTGTGGTTTCAGTTCAAAGGTGGCCATCCTTTGGGCAGATGGCAGCAGTGCCCTATGGCACTCCATGAACTTTGAATTTGCAGACCTATTTATCAACCGAGCCATACCATGAGCTGGAATATCTTTGAATCAAGAGGACCCCTTAGTTAAGGCAGGTGCGGTAACATCCCCTATGGGCTGTTTAGCTCCCTCTGGCAAGGCAGTTACTTATACCTGGAGTAGGCTGACTTCCTGGGACCCCGATCTGAATCCTTTTTGGAGGTATCATTTTTATTTAATAATGGAGCTTTGGTGAGTCTGCGCTAATTTTATTTTATTTTATTTTACATTTTATTATTGTATCAGTAGGATTCATGAAAATCTGTGTGAAGACAGGCATCTCGGGTTTTTCGTTTTTTGTTTTGTTTTTGAGATGAAGTCTCACTGTGTTGTGAGGCTGGAGTGCAGTAGCATGATTTTGGCTCACTGCAACCTCCGCCTCCCGAGTTCAAGTGATTATCCCACCTCAGCCTCCTGAGTAGTTGGGACTACAGGTGTGCACCACCATGCTTAGCTAATTTTTGTATTTTTGGTAGAGACAGGGTTTCACCATGTTGGCCAGGATGGTCTCGATCTCTTGACCTCGTGATCTGCCTGCCTTGGCCTCCCAAAGTTCTGGGATTACAGGCATGAGCCACCGCACCCAGCCTGGCAGCTCAGGTTTTAAAATTATCTGCAGTGCTGCAGTGGTCAGTTGCTTTGTTTCTATTAAAGCACAACAGCAGCTTAGGAGTTTCTGTTTGAAAGGGGGTGTATCTGGTGGATGATGCCTTGGGTACTTTCCTTGTCTAAAATTTGAGGGGCTGATGTATCCCAGTAACAATCTATTGTTGTCACAGGCTCCAATCTTCATGTGTAGTTCTCACAGGGGCCTATAGCTCCATAAAATTGGTGGGCTCCATTAGCCCAATGGTAGTGCCTGTGTCACTGCATTTTGCATGGCTTCCAGAGTCTGTTGTTGTTGGGGTTCCTATGTAAAGGTGGCCACCTTGCAGGTCACCTTGAATGAACGTCAAAAGAGTATCCAGATTGGTACATGTTTCTGCAATAACTAAATAAGCCTATCAGCTGTTGAACTTCTTTCTTATTAGTAGGAGTTGCTATGGTCAGCAATTTTTGCTTGATTTAATTAGAAATAAAATTATCTTAATAATTTTATCCAACATCTCTGATTATCATCCCGAGTGGCTCCCAAGAGCTACATTTGTTGAGCACAACCCTATATTTTATTAGGGTTGATGGCCCTGCCTGTCTGTGTCCTAGTGTCTGTGACTTCACATAGAATCTGGTTATCTTGTTTTTAAGTCAGGCCATCAATGATGATGCCATCAATATAGTGGATGACAAGAACTTCTAGGAATAATTTGGCTTGCTGAAGAACTAGCCTTACCCACTAGTGGCATATTACAGGGGAACTCAGGTAACCCTGGAGAAGCAAAATATGCTGCATACTGTTGCATGTGATCTTTACCACACAAAGAGATGGAGAAGAAAGCATTAGGGAGATCTATAATAGCATGCCAGTTTCCCATGTGGGCTACCAGTACTTTGATGGTAACAATGTCAGGTACTGAGGGTGGCATCTTGGCATTCAATCTGCGGTAGTTAGCCTCCAGGCTTTTGAGACTTTTTTTACAGCATGGACTGGCTGCTAACTGCAACAGGTTAGTGCGTAACATTCTTGCCTGCAGCAAGTCCTATATCAGCAAGGTAATGTTCTGCAACTGGTATGCTGCACTGCTTTTGTTGAATAATCCTTCAGGACTTGGTGAAGGAGTAAGGTGAGCAGTAAGGGTGAATGCAGCACTCTGTTATGGCTTGAATCTTGTGTAACGGAGGGATGTATTGCCCGAGGCAACAGTGATGTTTTGTGCCACAAGCAGCTAAAATGTCTATAATGCACTCAGTTGTGTAAACCATGATTACTGTTGTCCCAAATTGCCCAATAACCCCATTCATAAGCACAGGTGAACCTACATGTGAGCTATGTGAGCAATGGATCACTGTGTTTGTCCCCAAACCTCCCCCTTCCATAAGCTTAGCCCTACCCCTGTGGAGGCCTCTGCCTATTATCATTTGATCACCAGTATCCATGAGCCACACACAAGTTTGAATTCTCTCTCTTTTTTTTTTCTTTTAATTTGTCAGGCATGGAAGTCCATTAGGCCCCAGCAGAGACCCAGAGACCTTGGTCCCATTCCTAATCATTCTTTTTGAGGGCGTGAAGTCAAGGTACATGCAAAGGGGATCATATCTTCCTTGTCTGATTCATTGCATTGAATGGGGATCATATTCCTCACTGACTTGGTTGGGGCATCAAAAATTCTTAAAATCCCATGCACCCCTGTTCACAAAACACGTTCAGGGACTCAGAGGGCTACTATGCAGGATTTTAACTAAATTCATCCAATCTGATGTGGATCTTCCTCTCTTCTTTCTTTTTCTTTTGCTTAATTGAGGGCCTTACCTTCCAAATTGGGGGAACACACTCTCTTCCGCCTTGGAGGATTGGTAGAGTCTTTTCATTTTTATTTATTTATTTTTGTCCCATGGATTTTTATTTTTACTGCCCCTTGTCTTAATAAGCAAAGTCACATTACTCTGCAGGCTGGCCTTATTCCCTTTGGTTTTTTTGTTTGTTTGTTTTATTTTTTCTCTTGTCACCCACTGAGTTTTCCTGTTGGTCCTTTGGCATTGTTACCACTATCATGTTGGGTTTCCATTCATCCAGGCCTGAATCATAGGAAATCACTGAAACCATCTGCCATGTGCATCCCAATATGAGCTGTTTCAGTAGAGCTTCTCCATTGCTTCTCCCATGGTCATTTCAAGGGACAACAGAAAGAGTAATGGGATCTTCCAATATGGGATGCTGTGCTTCACGAAAGCTTGCAGTGTGGCCCAGGACAGAACTATCTTTTTCACATTTACAGGAGAAGGGTTATATAACTAAGGATCTGTGGCTTTTACCCCAGAAACCATTAGAGCTTTGTGAACATTTTTTTCAGGGGTAGTTTGGGAAATTCCCCATTGTTGGGAAGGGAATCTCAAGCTTCCCTCACCCAAGATCAAGAGTGACATGGGCTGATATCAGTCTCTGTTTTGTTGGTTGTTATGTTTGATAATTGGCAGTAAATGTTCTGTATGAGAAAACTAGTTCAAAAAATTATAATGCATTTACTATTAAGCCTAAAGCTACCTTTTCTTCAAAAAATATTTACTGAGAACTCTGCACAGAGATGACATCATACTGGAACCCTGAGATGCATAAATAGGGAGTCCTTTATCCTGGTCATTGGTAACTCTACAATCCATGTCAAATATATTTAATTAAATTGTTAGAATTAACATGATTAGTGCTTTAGAAGTTGTTGAATAGGTTGTAAGGTAGAGAAGAAAGGTAGAAATTCTCTCTGGAGTGCTGTGGAAAAAATGGATGCTGAAGAACAAATATGCATTTGACATGAGAAAAGAAAAGGCAATGCAAGCAAGAGAAAAACTTGTAAAAATACAGAGTTATCAAAGATGGGAATTGAAGGACATTCTAAAACATCACTTTGATCTGAGCTTGGGTAACCTAAATGGGATAGAGGAGAGGTGTGAAGAAAGATTCTCAGCATAGAAGAAGGTTTAAGTGTAAGTTAGAAAGGTAAGGGGGAGAAAGTTTAGTAATTCTGTTCTACAAGACAGAAAAGGAAAATTGCCAAAGCCTTCCAGTGAAGAATATTCATTAACCTTAAATGAGAGCCACAGGAAAAAAGATGTGCTTTCTCAGATGTTGTGTATATCAGCAAGACATAGACTGTCTGAAAACCCTGTTAGTAGTCTGAGAATAAAGCTGACACACAGATCATATCAAAGCTGCGAGTTTCAAAGTTCTTCAAAGAAATAAAGCTGGGATTCTTACAGTACCATATATGATCTCGCCAGCAACATACAGCTATACCAGCCAACAAATCCCCTTAATTGTTCACACCAGTGATGTACCACACAGACTCAAAATGATTTGAGGGACTTGTTTAAATACTAGATATAGCTGTGTTAAGAAATTTCAGAAGTATGTAAAATAAAATATATTTAACTTAAAATTTGAAATAAGTATATTTAAACTATTAAATACATTTTTGTTACATAGAAATATATTAAATTATTAAATAAAAACTAAAGTTGCCAACCAAAACACACTCCATGATTCCATTATTGTTAACAAAATAACAGATGTAGAAAGCTTCACATATGTTTTAAGGGCTCCAAAATGCAAAGCAAATGGGGAAGGATGTTTACCTATGGGAAGAAGAATGGCATTAGGTATTTTGATATCTTAATCTTTTAAAATAAGTTTCAGCACTTATATTTATAGAGTACATGTGCAGTTAAAATACTTTTAAAGGGAAAACACATATTATTAAATATTTTGGTGAGGCACTATAATCAAACTGAAATTTTATAATAGGGGCTTAGATTAGAGGATTTAAATTTGGTATAGAGAGAAAAATAAATCTAAGTAGACTAATATAGTGAATAGATTCAAAAATCAATACAGATAGAAAAAGAAAGCCCATAGGCAAACTCAAAAATGACAAATATTAAAAGAAAATAATGGCAACATAGGAATAAATATTAATGATATGCTGTCATTCAGATCTACCTGCAGAGGAACTATGAGACAAACTGAATTCAGGCAAAATTGAATGTTTTCTTCTACAGCCACTGCTTCAACAAATAAAAATACTGAGTGACCCATTAACTATTATGGTTCAGTTCTACTTGATAAATATTGTATAAGAGACAAATATTATGAATACCAACATATCATCTCAGACCTAATTTTATTTCTACATATGTACATATATACGTCACCTCAGCAGATGCAAAATAGTTTAATAATTTTAAGCAATCAGCTATTCCTATGACATCCTTACAATAAATTTTTTGTAAGTAGAGAAACTATCTATTGATTTCTAAAAATCAAATAGCCAAACATTTTACGAATGCTTCAAATTTGCCAGAAACTGTTCTAAAAGCTCTAGATGTATTAACCCACTTAATTTTCACAGAAATTCTATAGATTAGATATTTCCTATATCCCTATTTTTTTTTAGACGAACAAGCAAAGACCCCACAAAGCTAATTTTTCACAGCTAGTAAATAAGAGAAGAGACCACAAGGAAAACGAAAAAAGACAAAATATTAGCATCTTTGACATGTACAGAATAGATGGGAGAGAAGAGCTTGGAGGGAAAGCTGTAAAGGGTACATCAGAGAGGTACGATGAAAATCAAGGGCATATGATACTAAGAAGGAGTTTCTGGAATGGGAAAGGGGTCCAAGTTTAGAATTCCACTGCCATAGAGGAACATCTGGAGACTCTCAACGACTCTGACAAGGTCAGTTTTACTGATATGAAAGTGATGGTGGGAAGCTAAAAGTCTGATAGCAATAGATCGAATTAGTGAATAGGTGATTTCTGGGCTAAGCTTTGAAGAAGAGTGAAAAAGTGGAAGAATGATTGCAAAGAGTATATTTTCATGGGTTGGCTTTGTCATCATCAGCACCGTCATTTCCTAGACTGAAACTCCTAATGTTTAGTTTTTTGTTCAATATATAGCCATTTTTCTGAATTCTGCCCAGCTTGGCCCCAGAGCACTGATAAACCATAGATAAGACCTTCAAAAACAAATATTACAAACCATAATATTCTCAATGTATCATAATGGATTCATAACATTCTGTTACTCAAATCTGCCTGTAGAAGACTATGAAGTCAGAATGAATTTAGGCAAAATTCAGTAATTTTCTCATAGAAGGAAATACTGTTTCAAACATTGACATCTGAAAGACTAAGGAACTCATATAGTTCTACTCAACCTGATGAGAGGTGAAGGCAGCTGGGCTTCTGGGTTGGGTGGGGACTTGGAGAACTTTTCTGTCTAGCTAGAGGATTGTAAATGCACCAATCAGCATTCTGTAAAAATAGACCGACCAATCAACACTCTGTAAAATGGACCAATCAGCACTCTGTAAAATGGACCAATCAGCAGGACATGGGCACGGCCAAATAAGGGAATAAAAACTGGCCACCTGAGTCAGCAGCAACCGGTGGGGTCCCCTTCCATGCAGTGGAAGCTTTGTTCTTTTGCTCTTTGCAGTAAATCTTGCTGCTTCTCACTCTTTGGGTTCGCACCACTTTTAAGAGCTGTAACACTTGCTGTGAAGGTCTGTAGCTTCATTCTTGAAATCAGCAAGACCAAGAACCCACCAGAAGGAATAAATACTGGACACATTGATACAAACTGAAAAAATTCAAGCATATTTATTGTCTTTTTCCACGTGTACTCAGACCCACTCACCTCTTGCCTCCAAGGCTTCTATATCCCAAAGCTTGAGAAACATCTTTAAAACTATTCCAATGCAAACTTCTGATTGATTCCCTTCATCATATTGGATACATGAGCTGTCTGCCTTCATAAATTCTTAAACATTACCATTTCTAGATGTTGTTAGTACTAGACTTTCTGAAACAACCAAGGTGACTACTCTAATGATTCTCCTAACACAAGCAAAGAAATTTGAACCTTATTGTACAAGCAAGTCTCATAGCAACATGTTCAGTATTTGGCAGGCATTCAAAAAGTGCCATACCTGCTTGTAAATAATGTGTGCTAGTAATAATGTGGCAGACACTGAATATGTGTTTGTTCTTTTTCCTGGGAACCCCAGTACCTTACATTTCAATTACTTGTGGTCAATTGGCTAAGCAATGACAGATATAGGAAGACTTTTGCAGATTTAAAACTCAGATTTAAACTTTAAAAATTTGCACTGGCTGAAATGTGGAGAGTGAATAAATGGTAGAGAAAATCTATCTTTGGGAAGATATAATTTTAGGCACGTTGATTTGTATTGCAAGTTTAAGAAACTGGTGACTATTTCTAGGAGGCAATTAGATACTGGAGAGTGAGCCTTAAAGATAGAATTTGAGGCTGGGTGTGGTGGCTCATGCCCGTAATCCCAGCACTTTGGGAGGTTGAGGCTGCTGGATTACCCGAGGTCAGGAGTTCTAGACTAGCCTGGTCAACATGGCAAAACCCCAGGTCTAATAAAAACAAAAAAATTAACTGAATGTGGTGGCAGGTGCCTGTAATCCCAGCTACTTGGGAGGCTGAGGCAGGAGAATTGCTTGAACCTGGGAGGTAGAGGTTGCAGTGAGCCCAATTTGCACCATTGCACTCCAGCTTGGATGACAAAGCGAGAGGCAGGCTGAAACAGTATTTCCTTCTGTGAGAAAATTACTCAATTTTGGCTCAATTCATTCTGACTTCATAGTTCTCTGCAAGCAGATTTGAGTAACAGAATACTGTGAATCTATGATGATACATTGATTTTTATTTTCTGTCTCAAAAAAAAGATAGAATTTGGGCAGTACATATACATTTGAGATTTATGCATGTATATATGACAACTGAGCACATGTTTATGAATTTGGTTAATTAAGGGAAGAATATTGATTTAAAAAGAACATCTATACTAATTATGCAGATTTCTTCTATTTCAAGTTTGCAAGGAAATGGTTAATATATAGAGAATAAGTGGCAAGAGATGTACGTGGTAAGTTGGAGAGTTTATATTGAGAAAACCAAAAAATTGGTGCTTTGGTAATGAAGATCAAGAAAGGAAAAGTGACTTACTCAAGCTGACAGTTAATAAATGAATACATAGTAGAGATGGAATTTTTTAATTTTTTAAAAATTTCTTCTTAAAAAAATGGGATACATGTGCAGAACATGCAGGTTTGTTACATAGGTATACATGTGCCATGGTGGTTCGGTGCACCTATTGACTCACCCTCTAAGTTCCCCCTCTGCCATGTCCCCCACCCGCCAATAGGCTCTGGTGTGTTATTCCCCTCCCTGTGTCCATATGTTCTCACTGTTTCACTCCCACTTATGAGTGAGAACATGTGGTGTTTGGTTTTCTCTTCCTGTGTTAGTTTGCTGAGGATGATGGCTTCTAGCTTCATCCATGTCCCTGCAAAGGACATAATCTCATTCCTTCATGGCAGCATAGTATTACATGGTGTATATGTGCCACATTTTTCTTATTCAGTCTATCATTGATGGGCATTTGGGTTGGTTCCATGTCTTTGCTATTGTAAATAGTGCTACAACAAACATATATGTGCATGTGTCTTTATAGTAGAATGATTTAAATTCCTTTGGGTATACACCCAGTAATCCCAAGCAAAAAGATCAAAGCTGGAGGCATCATGCTACCTGACTACAAGGCTAAAGCAACCAAAACATCATGCTACTGGTATCAAAACAGGCATATAGACCAATAGAGTAGAACAGAGACCTCAAAAATAACACCACATGTCTACAACCATGTAATCTTTGACACACATGCCGTGGGGAAAGGATATCCTATTCAGTAAATAGTGCCAGGAAAAACGGCAAGCCATATGCAGAAAACTGAAACTGGACCCCTTCCTCATGCCTTATACAAAAATTAACTCAAGATAGATTAAAGACTTAAATGTAAAACCCAAAACCATAAAAACCACAGAAGAAAACCTAGGCAATACCATTTAGGACACAGGCATGGGCAAAGACTTCATGACAAAAACACCAAAAGCAATTGCAGCAAAAGCCAAAATTGACAAATAGGATCTAATTAAATTAAAGAGCTTCTGCACAGCAAAAGAAATTATCATCAGAGTGAACAGGCACCCTGCAGAATGGGAGAAAATGTTTGTAATCTACCCATCTGACAAAGGTCTAATATCCAGAATTTACAAGGAGGTGGAATTTCAAGTCAGCCTTGCTGTTTTTAGGGTCCTGGCTTTGAAACACATGCTCGCTTGTGAGTTATTTTGATATCTAAAACTTCTTTAAGCTGCTTGAATTGCCAGTGAAATTATCAGTATTGAATTGTAGATATCTGGCACTGATGTTTTCTCTCGGAAAATTTTTCAATGTTCTCAGGGTTTTTTGTCATTAAGGTAAAAAATGTGAAAACGTGAGCTGATATTTATACAAGCTGAAATGGATGTTCCCCTGAATAAAATTTGCTTGAGGATGAAACAATAAAATAAAACCATAACTGCAAATCTCACTTTTTATTGAATCAGTCAGTAGAGGGTGTCTACTATATGCATACCAGACACTGGATCATTCCTTTATTTTATAAACCATTCGTTTGGCTCATAATTTGATGCATATTTTCCTCATAAACATGATCACTTCCATAATATTAGTAGTAATATTTTTGGATAATTTCTATTTTTTCAGGCATTTTGTAAGTATTTTACATGCATTATATCACTTAATGTGGGAGTCTAGAAAGTCCATAGAATATTGTGAACATTGAATGTGATTATGCACTTAGAGACCTTAGGTCAGATATTTAATAATAAAGTAGACATGTAAAATAAGTATAATCAATAATTCCATTGTAGAAAGTGATAGTGGAAATTAAATATATTAAATGAATGGTCAAAATCATATAGAACTGGGACAAGACCTAAAGTTGTTTGGCACCAAATGACATACAAATATACTGACTGGTGATTGCTTCTCAGAGCCAATATTTTTCACTGCTTCTTCTGAGATTTCTATGAAATTTTTCATGAGTTTGTGATATTCTGAAAGAAGATAATACATTTTTAAATCTATATTTTATTTTACTATTGATTGCAGTATTGATATGTATGTGAGTATGTATTAAGGGATTTTTTATTGGGCATTTAACACATTTCAAAATTTGTGCTAAATATTTGCATAAGTTGTCTCAGCAAAGTGGAAGTGGTGTCTGAAAATCTGTCCTCTAGTCCTATTGATGGCAGCAGCAGCTCCAGTTGACCTGCCACTACCATCACGCCAGCTGCAGCAGGGAGGCATGGCCAGGACTGCACACTCCATGAAACAGGCAGGAGCCTCCCCCTCATGGTGGGGCTGCAGCTGCCTAAATTGTGGCTGCAGATCAGAGCCTCCCTGTGCTCTTGGGGGGCTAGGAGCAGTCAGGAGCCCTGCCCTCCAGGGCACAACTGCAGCTACCCAACTGCAGCTGCAAACTCTAGCATCCCTGCACTCTTGGAGGCCCAGGAAGGCCCCATTGTTCTCACAGGCTCTGAAGTGTCTACTCCTGCTGCCTGGCTTCTCCTTGCTGTTGGTGCCTGCTCTAATCTCAGGGAAAATTCAGGGCCAACCCTGAGTGCCATGAATGTATGTGAGTATGTATTAGCAGGTGGCAGACAGGTTCCTGGGTGGAAGGGGGCAGGTCCTGGTGAGTCCCCACCTTCAGGGCAGGGAGGGCCTGAAAGCTGGTGGCTGGGCTGCTAGTCCCATAAACTTCAGTGGGAACTTGTGGTGCCTTTTCTTGACGTGTGAGTCAATCAGTATGCCCTTCTTCCCACTCTGAGGTCCATAAAAGCCCCAGACTCAGCCAGAGGTGAGCAAATGGGACAACCAGCTGCAGAGAGGGTAGCTCCTGCAGAGAGCTTCAGAGATCTGCAGAGATGTTGGGACTACCAGCTGCAGAGAGGACCCACCCACTCCAGGGCCTCCTCTCTGCTGAGAGCTGAACACTCAGTGAGACAACCTGCCTACAGAGAGGAGCTACCCACTGCAGGTCTTCTCTGAACTGTTCTAACACGCAATAAAGCTCCTCTTCTTCTTGCTCACCATCTACTTGTATGAGTACCTTATTCTTCCTGGACACAGGACAAAAACTCAGGTAAAGATGCCACCAGCCACAGAGGTTTCTGGCCAGAAAAGCAACACCCCAAAGATTCTGTGACACTATCTTTTCCACTATTAAATTATTTGACTATTTCTTACTATTTAAATGCAAGTTTGGGAAAGAGACCTTTATTAACTTAAGGAATAAATAAATTACTGGGAAGAACATAGAGAAGCTCACAAAATTGAGAGGAAAAATAAAGAAGGAGGTGCAGGTAACAGGGACCAGAGTTCCTCCAGAATACAGGACTGTAGTGTACAGTTTCTTCAGGATGCTGCCAAACATATGATTGAGCATCAAACATTTCCTTTATTTAAATAATGCTATTAAGGTTTCAAAATTCAGAGAAAGAGTATTCGATTGGCCAATCACGGTGAGGGCATCATGACTGAAAGTACAATCAATCTTCCTTAAATTAGAAAAAAAGTTACTCAAGAAGAGAAAGTGGAAACCACATTGCTAAAAATAAAAAAGATTCTACATCATACATAATTGGGAAATTACAAATTAAAACAACAATGCACTAACACTTAGAATGATCAAAATCCAAAACACTTGACAATGTCATACACTGGCAAGGATCTGGAGCAATTGAAACTCTCATTTACTGGGAATGCAAAATAGTACAACCACTTTGGAAGACAGTTTGAAAGTTGCTTAGAAAGCTACACATAATCTTACTATATGATTAATCAATCATGCACTTTGGTATTTATTCAAAGGAGTTTAAAACTTATGTCCACACAAAAACCTGCATGTGGATGTTTACCATGATTGTCAAAACTTGCAAGCACCAAAATGTCAATCTATCAAGCCTCAAATATATATTAATAAGTGAAAGAAGCCAATGGGAAGATGGTATATGCTGTATAAGTTCAACCATGTGACATTCTGGAAATGCTACAGCAAAGAAACAGTAAAGAGATCAGTGGTTGTCAGGGGTTGGGGTAGGGAGGAATAAATAGGGAGAGCACAGAGGGTCTTGAGGGCAGTGAACCTGTTATGAATGATACAGTAATGGTGGATACCTGTATTTTACATTTGCCCCAAATCACAGAATCTAGGACAACAAGAATGAAACCTAATGTAACTATGGACTTGGGTGATGATGATGAATCAATATAAGTTCATCAGTTGTAACAAATATACTGCTCTGGTGTGGGATATTGATAATGAGGGAGGTGGTGCATTTATAGGGGCTGGGAGTATATGGGAAATCTGTGTACCTTTCACTTAATTTTGCTATGAACCTAAAACTACTATAAAAAATAAAATCTATCAAAAAAAACTAAACTCACAAATTATTAACTATACTTATAAATAATATGTTAATTTTCTGACCATATGTCTTTATGTAGCATAATTTTTTATACTTATATTTATATTCCTGCCAGAATAAGGAAATTCTTTTCCTTATTCTTCTACCAGAGTTTAAGGATTGTCGCAAGTAATATATAAAAGTGCTTTGGAAATTGTTTTAAAAGTACTGTTTTATTTTGTTGTAAATTACAGAAATTGAACAAATGAGGAAAATAATCTCAGAGTAAGTGTACAGGGAGTGATAATGGATGGAGTTAAATATAGAAGAGTAGAAAATTGCGATATTAAACATATCATTTATACCTTTTTGTTTTTCACATTTAATTTATTTTTTCTCATTTTAAAAATTCCTAAGCACTGCATGGTATTTCCTTTAGGGCAACATCATGTGCACTTGTTAAATAATACCTAATACCACATGTCTTTGTATGTTAGAAGGAGATTTGTTCTTTTATATTAAAAATTCTTAATGAATGTTCATTTAAGGTAGAGCCACAGAGGGGAGAATGCCTGCCTCACCTATTGCAGGTGGGTACATCTACTTTTTGCCTCAGATTCTTCCCAGTGTGCTTGTAAATTCAGACAGTTCTTTGGAACTTAATCTGCCTATTTCCTTCTCCCTGCAGAGACTCTTAGAAATATGCCAGCCACACATAGGCTATTACTTAATGAAAAGAGGTTTTCTTCTGAATTAATTAGATGTGGGGCCCAGCAAAGAAAATGTATGTAGCAGGAGCAGTTCTACTTTCTTTTTAAAAGGAGGGATAACTGAGTTGATTATAGTGAAAAATGAATCCCTGATAGCAAAAATTTAGAAAGAGAAAACAAAGAACAAATTTTTTTTACAAGAAACTCTTGAATGAAAAATTGTCCTAATAAACAGGTATTCAGTCTTCACTTTATCATTGTCTACAATCAACACCTAGGACACAGACTATTTAAAAACATATTTCTTCAAAATACAATCATGTGTTGTCAAGTACTTTTTAATGAAAGACAAAAGGTGAAGCTGTGAACAGCATGTTAATTTCAACAGGAAAAAATATCTTTATCTTATCAAGGTCAAATGAAATTTAAATTGCATTATAGAAAGTGATAATTTACTGATGGCAGCAGCAGCTATAAAGCATGTAATATAAATTGAAAGCAAGAGATTGTTGGCTATGTTCTTTGATTAAATAACTGGGATTCGATTCTTTTTGAAAAATGCCTAAAAATACGGTTCTTATCAGCCATGAAACATGATGTTCTGGGACATTTTGTGTGATTTATGCAATTTATATTAGGCAGAACTCTTATAGCATTAAACCCCTAACCACCAAAATGTAAAACTAAATTATGATTTCAGTGGGGAAAAGGAGAGAACATTTAAAAATATTCAATAATGCTGTAGTCCAAATGCTTTTCGCGGCTCACCATTTTTCATATTAATCTAGTTCAGAATGCTGCTATTAAATTAACATTTAATTATTATTACATTGTGACCACTTGTAACAGACTACTAAACACTGAACTAAATCATAACATATACAGCACACACGAAATTTTCTCAAAATAGTATTTTATGCTTTCACTGACAAGAGTATATATTGCAAATCTCAAATAAGAATATTGCTCTCAACAGCATAATATAATCTTTAGTTTTTATTATTTCATTTTGAAAATAGCATAACTGAATTATTTCACATATCATGCCATGGCAAGATGGAAAAAATATGAGCAAGACATTTTAAAATTTATGTTGGTGACAAAATTTAGAGAAACAATCCGTAGTAGGGCTCTACCCAAACTTGTACTTGGTTATAATAGAGAAGAACACAGGAAAGAGGAATAATATATGGTTATAAATATTTAGATACCAAATCATAGAGCCACGGTTGGTGACTTCCCAAGTGCTTCTCCACAGGCAACATAGGAGTTATCTACTCCCAAACTAAACAACTAATACAATAATTCCTTGATAGTTAGGCTCTAATAATTAATTCAGCCTTCTACAGGAAAAAGATCCGTGACAAAATTACCTAGCACATAGTGACCAAAATCTGTGTTAGTTGCCTGTTGCTATTGTAACATACTGCAACAGACTTAGTTGCTTATAACCACAAAAATTTATTATCTTATTGTTTTTGAGGTCAGAAGTCTAAAATGGGTCTTACACAGCTAAAATTAAGGTATCACCAGAGCTATTTTCTTTCACTTTCTTCTGTTCCAGGAGTGAATCTGTTTCTTGCTCCTTCTTTCCTTCCTTCCTCCTTCCTTCCTTTCTTCCTTCCTTCCTTCTTCCCTTCCTCCCTTCCTTCCTTCCTCTCTTTCTTCTTTCTTTCTTCCTTCTTCTTTCTTTCCTTTTTCTTTCTTTCTTTTTCTTCTCTCTCCCTTGCTTCCTTCCTTCTTTCCTTCCTCTTTCTTTCTTCCTTCCTCTCTCTCTTCTTTCCTTCCTCCCTCTTTCCTTCCTTCCTTCCTTCCTTCCTTCCTTCCTTCCTCCCTCCCTCCCTCTCTCTCTCTCTTTCTCTCTTTCTCTCTCTCTTTCTTTCTTTCTTTTTCTTTTCTTCATTTTTTCCTTTCTTTCTTCCTTTCTCTCTTGCTCTGTCACCCAGGCTGGAGTGCAGTGGCACACTCTTGGCTCATTGCAACCTCCACTTCCCAGGTTCAAGCAATTCTCCTCTCTCAGCCTCCTGAGTAGCTGGGATTACAGGCACGCTCCACTACGCCCGGCTAATTTTTCTACTTCTAGTAGAGACGAGGTTTCACCATGTTGGTCAGGCTGGTCTGAAACTCCTGACCTTGTGATCCACCTGCCTCAACCTCCCAAAGTGCTGGGATTACAGGCGTGAGCCATCGTGCCAGCTTTCTTGCCTTTTTTAAATTCTGGAGGCTGCACACGTTCCTTGAATTGTGATCCCCTTCCAGAAACTGGATCATTCTGACATGTCACATAATGTGTTATTACATTATATGTATATTATAGTATATGCAAATAAATCATTTTTCATGAGGCATTTGTCAAAATCGTATTTTTCAGTGTAGTGCCAAATTCCAACAACATTTTAATTCTGAACATTGAGGACAGTATAGTGTCATCTAAGCATAAGAGTATGTGAAAGACCTGCAAAATCTTTCTTCTCAGGGAAATAATACTATATATAATTATTATTAGTGTCATTTACATGAATTGAACATATTGGGAGCTCAGGAAAATCATTTCCAACATAAGTAATATCTGTTAAGTTACTGTTTCAATATAATATCTATATTATATTGAATAATATAGATATAATACATACATATAGATATAAATACAATAAAATAATATCAGAAATATCTATCTTTCTAATATTATCATACATTTTTAAATAAAAATACTAGTATTTAAAAATAATTGGGTCAGTTTTTACAAGTACTGTTTTGCAAATGACTTTGATTTAGTTTTGCACTCTCTCTGTTTTACTAGTTTCTACTCAATGAAAAATAGATTTGATATATTGGCAATAAACATAATAATCATTGTACAAGTTATGTATTAAATTTATCATAATTATTACTATACTCAAATGTACTGGATTGAAATAATGAAGAAAATAGACAAAAAAGTTCATAAACATTTACATATCAAATTTTACTAAGTAATTGCTTTTCTCTTCATATCCCAGACACACACTATTCTACTCACCTCTTACTGCACAACTCAGATGTCATTTCCTCCTGCATTCATACCTATAAACTCCTTCCAGTTTTCAAGAAGTAAAATTAATGCTGATTCCTACATCCATTGATGTACTATGAAGCATATCTACTATACAAATATTTTATAAATTATATATTTTTCAGGTAACCAACATATGAGCTTTATAGAGACATGAATTTTTACCTGTTCTTTTGTATTTCACCAGTGCCCATCTTGAGGGTTGGAACATACGTAGTGGATATTCTATTGCATTTGCTTACAGATTGATGGAATCAGTGATAAATGAATAAGTGAGGGTAAAATTTGGCATTCAATACCATTTTAAATTATCCTCCATAGCTCTATAAACTGTAATGGTTTTATCCATAGCCCCCAACAAGGCAGGTCCACATCTGAATCTCTAGCATCAGCGAACCTGCAAGCCTTATTTGAAAAAATATATTTGCAGATATAATTAAAGATCTTGAGATAAGAACATCCTGAATTACCTGGTGGGCCCTACATCTAAAGACAAATGTTCTTATAAGTGGCAGAAGAGGTAACAAAAGGTACCCACATAGAGGAAAAGGCAATATGAAGACTGAGACAGAGATTGGAGTGTTGTGGCCACAAGTCAGGGAAGCCAAGTAATGCAGAGTGGCCAGAAGCCAGAAGAGGGAAAAAAGCATTCTTCATTGCATCTTTCAGAGGTAGTGCTTCCCTGTTGATAGCTTGATTTGGGGCTTCTGGTCTCCAGAACTATGGGAGAATACCTTTCTTTTATTTTAAGCCATCAAGTTTGTGGCAATATCTTATGGCAATTCTAGGAGACTTATACAAGTATTATAGGAAAATATAAAAGAACCAACTTCGCTATCCTCAGGAGCCTTGTCAATTTAAGAGCAACTGTCCACTTATTTCCAAACACACATAAACACATTTATACAGACAGACACACATCCATACTCAACAAACGAGAAATCCACCATATCAAAAATTGAAAATTAATATACATATACATAATTAATGTTTAATAAGTGCAAAGTCAATTTCAAAATGTGTAACTTTATGTCAAATTATTTGATTTAGTTGGAATGTAAATGGAACTTTCACAGTAATAGGTTAATTCATGTTTTATATCATCACGTCTATTTATGTAAATTGATTTTCCTGGTTAATTATCAGTAATGCTATTTCACAGTTTGGGAAAAGTAGATAGAAAACATCTTGAAAAAAATCAAATAAATAGTAACTGATAAAGAATGAGCAGAATTGAGTGTTGAACTGGATTTCTCCCATGCATTCTGGCTGCTTGGAGTCATTTGAGTTGAGAGCCCATTATTAAAGTTGAGTATTGGTCACATTAGGTCCAAGACAGAAGTCAGGAATTCTTTATCCCAGATACTAATCATTCACACTTTTTAAAAAGTCAAGAATAAAGGCGTAGAGACTGCTGGGAATCCTGGTATTTGGCAATGCAGGGAGGGGGCGCTCTGGCTTTTGAGAGCAGTGGTTGACAAGATTTGGGTACTGCAAACTATGGCACCCATGTGAGGTTGATGAAGCAGAAGAGTCTCAATGGGCCTTTCGCTCAGTATTTTTTAGCATTTTCTTTGAAGGATCATGTGCAAGTCTCTGATTTTCTTTATAATTACTGTTTTTTTTCTCTTCAAACTGATAAAGTGGGTTTTCTTCTTTATAGAACTAACTCCAATTACAAATTAGAAGAGAATGAGATGAAGAATTGAGGAAAGCCAGGGAAGTTTAAGTTTATTTTATTTATTTATTTTTGAGACGGAGTCTCGCTCTGTCGCCCAGGCTGCAGTGCAGTGGCCGGATCTCGGCTCACTGTAAGCTCCGCTTCCCGGGTTTACACCATTCTCCTGCCTCAGCCTCCTGAGTAGTTGGGACTACAGGCGCCCGCCACCTCGCCCGGCTAGTTTTTTTGTATTTTTTTTTAGTAGAGACGGGGTTCCACCGGGTTAGCCAGGATGGTCTCGATCTCCTGACCTCTTGATCTGCCCGTCTCGGCCTCCCAAAGTGCTGGGATTACAGGCTTGAGCCACCGCGCCCAGTGCAAGTTTAAGTTTAGATTGGACAGGGGTGATTATAAGTGAGTGAGTGATGATTTGACATTTTATATGAGCATACTGGAAAATATAAACACATTTTCTCCTCTCCTGTATCTAACTGGATTACTCAATCATATTATTCTTTCTTTCTCATATGTCTACGCCGCCTTACCTTTTCTTCTGCTAACTAATTGTTGCAATAGTCTCCTTGTTGATTTCTTGGCATTCAATCTAATCTTTATTCTTTACGTAAAAAAGTAAAATCTTTCTAAATAACCACATCAGGATGTCAATCACATGATTGAATTCATTTCTCTAGTTCAAATGAATAAAGTCATGAATAGGTGAGTGAGTGATAGTATGTTGCCATCTGCAGTGGATCTTAACTGGTTCAACTGGCAGCAAAACAAAGGAATAGTTTTGGTTGATATAAAAAGTAAGAATTTGCTTTTTATCAATCACAATGTTTATTAACAGGTGTGATGTGTCGTTTCACTATATTAAATTGAACAATTACAGCATTTTATCTTTGTGTTCTAAATTTACAGTGAAAAATAACAACAAATTGTTTCTACTAACCAAAATTGTTTTGTTGTGTTTTATCGTAAATAATTTATACTAGGCCAGATGCAGTGGCTCACATCTGTAATCCCAGCACTTTGGGAGGCCAAGGTGAGAGAATTAATTGAGCCCAGGAGTTTGAGACTATCCTAAGCAACACAGCAAGACTCCATCTCTACAAAAAGCTTTTTAAAGGCCAGTGTGGTGGTGAATGCCTGTCGTCTCAGCAACTTGGGGGACTGAGTTGGGAGAACTGCTTGAACCCAGCAGTTCAAGGCTGTAGTGAGCCATGATCTTGCCACTGTACTCCTGGGCAACAGAGCAAGATCCTGTTTCAAAAGAGTATTATTTTCATTAACATTTCATTTTCTTTGAATTTACTGCTATTTTTGTAGTAAAATGTACCTACAAAAACATTATTTTTTATCTACTAAAGGAATTATTATTTTTATTTTAATACATTTGGATGCCAAAGCAATAAAATGTACTCCTGACATTACTAATGCAAATGGTATGCCTTTAACATGAATCTAAATGGTAAATAGAATTATAGAATACTTGAAAGTATAACTATTCTTTTTTATGTATAATGATATTCTTGGGTGATAAAAAGGTTTCTTTTTGTTTGTTTCAACCATAATGAAATTCCTGTTTCAATGTAATACGTAAAGCAAGCATATTCAAAAGCATGGAAAGAACTAGTGTAAATTCCTGAACCAAACATTTCAAAAGGTTCTATATTCTAGAATTACCTTGCTAAGGTTACATGCATCTCTCTCTATCATGATCCCTATACACCTGCTGAAAACATTTTAGGCTGCTTTTTGAAAGTACATTTTAAGTTGCTTTATGTTTCAACTCCCTTTATACTACTACAAGGACAAAGAAAACACCCTGTATAAAACCTTATTTGAACACCTCTGCTACATAAAAATGCTTACAGTATTCATTAATCCTACCACTCACTTTTTATGTATCACATACAATATTATATCATTAATCTGTAGATATAAAAAGTAATGTTTCTCAAAAATCATATGATAAACTTCAGGAACACAAACATGAGATCTAAAACTTGTTTGATTTCCAGGCAATAACATTTTTGCTGTTTATAGCAAATAAAACTTTATTAAGTCAGGACTACAACAGTTTTGTTATATTTATTTTCTTATTTAATTAAAAACCATTTCATGGTATGACTGTCAATATCCCCAGTGATAAAAACTAATCACTATAATTTTTCAAGACATTTCCTTAAAGTGATACAATGAAGAGAGTTACGATCGGAAAGCTACTCCTGTGCTTCTCTTGCTAAAATTTATGGCCTCAGGATTGAAGTTTTTCTTACAAAAGGATGAGTTTTCCCTATCTCGTGTTCCAAAGATTCTCAATGCTTGAGTACACAAATTTTAAGAAGCAAAGACTCTAAATTTATTAATTATTATTATTTTCTTGTTGGTTTCTGCTTGAGAGGCAGAAACCTTTGCTCCTTCAGCCAGGGAATTTAAATTTTCTTATATGGCAGGAAAAAAAGGTCATAATACAAAACACTTTCACTTGCTTCATTTCCATAGGGATATGACAATAGTTTCCAATCTTATTTTAAATCACAACAAAAAATCTTTGGACTCAGTTTTTCATTACCTTTAAAATTATGTATTCAATAACTATGTATGGGCCAGGCATGGTGGCTCACACCTATAATCCCAGCACTTCGGAAGGCTGAGGCAGGAGAGTTGCTTGAGATTAGGAATTCAAGAACAGCCTGGGCAACATAGACAGACTTCATCTGAAAAAAAAATAGAAAAGAAAAGAAAAGACGGAGAGGAAGGAAGGAAGGAGGAAGGAAGGAAGGAAGGGAGGGAGGGAGGGAGAGAGGGAGGGAAGGGTTAGCCAAGTGTGGTAACATATGCCTATAGTCCTAGCTACTTGAGAGGCTGAGGTAGGAGAATTGTTCGAGTCCAGAAATTGGAGGATACAGTGAGCTATGATCATGTCACTGCACCCCAGCCTGAATGACAGAGCAAAACCCTGTCTCTAAAAAAAATGCAAAATAAATAGTTTTTTAATTAAATGAATTAGTAATTTCTAGTATTTCTATATGTTTAACATTATTATGTGAGTTAAAGACCAGATATAATTTCCCACCATAACTACTGAAAGTGAAACTTTTAATTGGTTCATATATCTAACAGATACTTTTGGTCTATCATTTTAGGACATTTTGATCTGTAATTTATTAAATATGAGATAATGGTCAGTTGCTAAACCTCCCTTAATTCAAAATTTCATATATAAAGTTTTGAAAACTATCACCTAAGATTAGTAATTATTTTTTGAATAATAAAATCAAATTGACTAATGCATGTGAGAGCTTAACAAGTTAATTTTCCATTCGTCCATTTCTTTGTGAAAGAACTAGAAAATGATGTTATACCAGGAATGAGATAGGAAATAATTCTCATGTTTTAGTATATTTGCATTCTCAAAGGTTCTCCAATTTAAATTAGACACATGCTATCATTTTACAGTGACATAAAACAGGTATAGAAGAATCACATACAAGGAAAAAAATGTGACATATATGTTAGCAATTAATCATGTCACTTTTTTACATTCCCTGTTGATATATCTTCACATTTAAGAAACAGTTGTTTGGGGGTTTGAGATAGTTTTAGTCAACCAGGTTACCCAGGGGCAACTTCTCCCTTTTGGTTTGATCCACATCAAAGTTGAATCTCAGATACCACCTAGCGTTCAAGCAGTTTATTCTGGCAGCACTCAGAAGATGCATAGCAGGAGCAGGCCAGTGGCATGAGCCAGGTACAGTCAGGGGTTCCGATGACCAACTGGCAGGAGAGTCTCTGTCTGGAGACCAATCTCAGAGTTTGGGGAACACTTTCCCCTTTCTTTTACCTGTATTCAGTCTGCGTCAGTTACCAGGTATTTCTGTCATAAAGGGAATCTAAGCTCTTCTTGCAAGGATAGGCTTTGTGAGGTTCAGTGCTAAGATCATTTGTGAAAAGTTCTGGAGAAGCCACAATTGGATGTGGAATATCTGGCCACTTGAACACAAATAGGCATGCTGGGATTTGGAAAACACTATTACATAGAAAGGCAAAAGAAGTAGAACAGGGTTGATGGCAGCAGGTTGGAGTTGGCTTGACTGCACAGCAATGCAGACCAGCGCGGAGCATGAAGACCTGGTGGTTTCAGAACTTCATAGTAAGGTCTGGAAACGCTACGTGCACTGGAGGTGATATGTCACAGATGCAAATCTTGGTTGTGGGGATTGGCCAATCAAACCAAAGTTTCAGGTCTTGTCCATTCCAGATGACTGCCAAATACAACTGAGATGCTGAGTGTTTACAGGCATCACAGGCCATAGAAACGATGGTGTAGGTGGTCCAAGAAAATATTGGGCAAATACACCAGTAAAAGTCTTCTTGGGCAGTGATGTAGTTGGGGTTGGTAGGACAAGTGGTGCAGCCATCCTGGACACAGCACAGATATTAGCAGTAAAGGTATCTTCCAACAGGTAGAAAGTCCATGCTCAATATTCATCATGCACATGACAAAGCAAGGGACTTGGCAATGCTGGATATGTGTGGAGATGCACTGGCAGTCACCTACCTGAAATGAATTTGTGAGGACAAGGCATAAGAAGTGATTGTGCATGAAGCAGCTCCTTGCAGATAGGAAAGACCTGAGCTGGGGTTATGAGCTGGGTGAATGTAGAAAAAAACTCTTTGCCTGAAAAGTTGCCACAGCATTAGAAGAGTCTGAAGAAAAGCTAAGAAGAAAGATGAGGGACTGTTTGTGGAAGCTGATCAGAAGGGAACCTTTGCTATGTGCTGGTGAGTTGGAAGAAAGTGGACTTTTTATAAGCAGAGATGAAGGCGTATGACACAGGAAGGCCAAATATGGGTAAGCAACCAGTGATAGTAGCCCACAGCATCATTCACATGGCAGAGTCTGAGGAGAGTGAAAGAAGTAATCATGTCCCAGTTTCCACATATCACAGAATGACACAGACATCAGGGATATGGTGCTGTGAGGTCTGTATTGCAGCAGGTGCCTTCCTCCACTAGTAATTGTTAGAATTTTGCCAATCCAGTGATGGGGGCCCCACAGGGTAAACAATCAAAGTGAAAAGATCAGCTGTAATCTTTTTGCTGGTAGAGGCCCTTGCCTACATGTTGATGAGTGGTGACTAATCAGTATGGTGGTTACTGAAGGATGCAATGACTATGATAATTTCTTAAAATAAGTCAACAATGAAATTTGCCACATCAGTGGACATGTCCTTTCAGGAAGGATTACTCTGTAGCATGCTATTTGATAGTATTTTATCCACAGTTGAACTTCTTTCAAAACTGGAGTCAATCCTCTCTAAACCTGCTGCTACTTTATCAACTAAATTTATATAATATTCTAAATCCTTCTTTGTCATTTCAGCAATGTTCACAGCCTCTTCACCAGGAATAGATTCCATCTCAACACACAAATTTCTTTACTCATCAATAAGACTTGCTCAATGTGGGGTTGCCGCAAATATCCAATTTGTAAAAAGCACAATAAAGTGAATTTCCATATAATGAGTTATGCCCGCATATCAACAATCCAAGACTATCACTTGCTTTTCTAATTTGATTGACTCAGTTCTTAGTGGGTTGGGTAAAGTGTGACATTATTTGGAAATAGTTTCTTACTAATATTAGCAATGTCAGTTTTTGAATTTGAAACATGACAAGATAATTATAGTGAAAAATGAAGATAAACTTGCTAGGGTCAGTTAGTTATATAGAGTTAGAGAAAATTTCTAATGTGGAAATTTACATTAGAAACACACGTTTATGCTTCCAATTTACCACAGTCTCCATGCAATAATTTTTACTTGATTCCTAAGTGCATATAATGCTTGCAAATACCAAACTGAAACATAAACAAATAGTGTTCTCTCCATATTTCTGTTAATTACTATTCGATTATTGTGCAAAATTTAAAAATTAGTCTAATTTAGACTTCTTGTTACTCTATGCTGTACTTTTTTTTGTTAACATATCAAAGTAGATCTGGAAAAAGATAAAAGGAAGCAAGGGTAAGTGGTAGTCATCCTTGATGACAGTTATTTCTTTACTAAACTGTAAGACTACCTAAATTAAGGAAGCTTTTTATCCATTATCTTAAGACAAATCACATTTATTACAAATTTATATGGTACTGCCATTTCTTTAGCTATATTGTATTTACGATATTAGGACTGTACTTTACATGCAGACCAGCCTATATCCCACCTTCTGTGTAGAATCAATGAATGTGATTCTTCCCTGAATCAGTTCTGGCCACATCACTGTTCTAAATAAAATTGTCCACTGAGACAATAGATGGTTAAAAAAAAAAATCAGAAAACATGAAAAATAACAGGCCCACAGTCCCACAATTTTCTGTTGTACTCAGTCATTGTGATGTTTAGGGTCTCTGTCCCTTGCAGGGGAGTCAATATTTTGTTAAGTCTTCAGGGTTGCATGCAGAGAAGAAGTATAAGGATAATTTGATCAATTGGTAACATCCAAAGTCTCTACCAGGTCAATGTCCTTTGTATTTGTTTAACAGGTGTTTATCTTATATTCATTTATCTTAAAACTTAGCTCCTTATTCATTATCATGGTTTTTTTTCTAGCCAAAATAATTGGGGCCCTTTCTCCTGCTTTAGTTATTCTAGCTTTGGAATATGTGATGTTTGCTTTATGACTGAGTGATACTGCCTTGCTTATTCCTACATTTTTCTAAAATTCTAGTTAAGAGTAGACAATAGAGCACACAGAAATGATGTAAATCATTTTTGTGGTGAGGGACAGTTGGATGATAAATGCTTCAAAGATCACTTTTATACTCTTATAGTGAATCTGAATGTGGAAGAGTCAGTGCATTCCTGGTAGAGGGAACAACATTTGTAGACATATTTATTTCAGAAAAAACATTATCTGAGTCTGAATATGTGTTTGTGGAAATAGTAAATACATTTGTATAATTTAAGTCAGTATGAGAGATAATAAGAGGTAATCCAGGTCAGGTAGACAGAGGCCACATTAGACTAAAAAGAAACAAAACAGAAAACCAAAAACTTGTTTCTTAGCATATGAGAATGTGGATTTCATCCAGTATGAGAGATTCTAAATATGGATCACCATAGCAAAATTGCTCTGAAAACAGGGCTGAAAGGTAAATTAAAAAGATTAATGTAATGATTTATTTTAAAGTAGTTTACACAGGGTATTCAAACATATATTAAGAACAACCTTTTGATATAGAAAGAGAATCCACAAATCTTCATTTGGTGGCATCAGCAACACTAGTACTTATCTACTGTTGTGAATGTACACACTTCAATCTTACATCTTTTGACCCACATATTAGAATTAATTTCATGCCCAATCCTGCCTTTTTAATAACACTAATAGCTAATACCTGCAAATATTCAAGATGTAGTAAACACTGTCTCAAGTAGTTGACATTTATTAAAAAATTTAATTTTGGCCGGACGCGGTGGCTCAAGCCTGTAATCCCAGCACTTTGGGAGGCCGAAACGGGCGGATCGCGAGGTCAGGAGATCGAGACCACCCTGGCTAACACGGTGAAACCCCGTCTCTACTAAAAATACAAAAACTAGCCGGGCGAGATGGCGGGCGCCTGTAATCCCAGCAGTCTCCTGCCTCGGGAGGCTGAGGCAGGAGAATGGCGTAAACCCGGGAGGCGGAGCTTGTAGTGAGCTGGGATCCGGCCACTGCACTCCAGTCCGGGCAACAGAGCGAGACTCCGCCTCAAAACAAAACAAAACAAAACAAAACAAAAAATTTAATTTTGCTTCTAAGACAATATAACAAGTAATACTATTACTTCCAATTTACAGATGAGGAAATATGATATAGAAACATTAAGTTAAGCTGCCTTCGGTGCTAAAACAAACTAAATATGGACTCCATACTTCTATATTTGAGTCCCTGTGGATGAACTGTAACCTAGCTTAATAGTCAGACAAAATTGAAAACCTAACTTAATAGTATGCACCCATAACAATAGCTGAGTGTTGGGCAATCCCAGTGGCCATACTTCAACCACTCACAGACTACTGTGTTCAAACTTTATTGAACTGAGTTCAAATAAGGCAGACACCAAGCTGTAACCAATCTCATAGTTTCTGTACCTCATGTCTGATTCTTGTACATCACTTTACCTTTTTTTGTGTATAAATTTGTTCTGACTACTAGGTACCCCTGGAGTCTCTGTGAATCTTCTCTGATTCTGGGGGCTGCTCAATTTGCAAATCGTTCATTGTTCAATTAAACTCCTTTAAATTCAGTTGAAGTTTTTCTTTCATCAAAGGTCATCCTTCTAATAAATGGTGGAGCTAAGACACTAACCCAAAAATTATGCCTCAATAGTCCAAACTTTTAAGGGAAATTTCAAATTACCTCCCCCGTGATCATAGTAACATTCTCTCTTCTGTATGTATTACTGATAGAAAATTACTTAAACTTAAGAAAAAAATCTTGTTGCATCTCTGTATATAGTAGTATTTTTGCAAATATACAGTGTAGTTAAATTTAGTATGAGAGCTTTTCTTCACTAGACTTACTGAACTCAGACTATCCAAAAGATATTGAGACATACTGTATTATGTCCTGCTATGGTTTGGATGTGGCTTTTCTCTGCTAAAACTCAAGTTGAGATTTGATGCCCCTTGTAGTGGTGTTGGGAGGTGGGGCCTGGTGGGAAGTGCTGGGTCATGGGGTAGATCCCTCATGAATAGATTAATGTCCTCTCAGAGGGGTGAGTGAGTTCTCACTCTTGTAGGAATGCATTAGTTAAAAATAGTCTAGCTTCTTTGGTTTCTTTCTCTTGTTTTCTTGCTAGCCATGTGATCTCTTTGCACACTGCCACTCCCCTTCCACTTTCTATTATGAGTGGCAGCAGCATGAGACCCTCACCAGATGCAGCTGCGCAATCTTGGACTTTTCAGCCATCAGAATTGTGAGCCAAATAAACGTCTTTTCTTTATACCTAGACTCAAATATTCTGTTACAGCAACATAAAATGAACAATTACATTTCCATAATTGTAAAGAACAACAACTGAGCTCCTAAGGAAGAAATATACTGGGAGTTAAGTATTTTTGCTAGCCTTAACTCACTGTTAGCTTATATATAAACTTACAGGAATGTGCCCCTGGATTTTCTCTATTGGCTACTTCATTACCAATACGAAATCTTAAGAGTTACAATCCCTCATGAATGACATTTCCATAAAATGTAACACACAACTTACTCTTCATCAATTCATTATGTAAGCTTTATGTTTCATTATAAATAGTATATCTATCTATATAAAATATTGTGTCCATATTATTCTAAGATCATATAACTGCCTGGTAGCCTGGTAAGTCATCTCAACACTTGGAGATATTTTTAAATGATACAATAATTTATCCTTAATACAAATATTAACATAAATAGTAACTCATATAAATCTCAGAATTTTTATTGATCATAAAGTAAATTCCATGTCTTTATTTACTTGGTGAATTTAACCATTCCTAATGATTTGTCCTGTGGGAACATTTTTTTTTTTTTTGAGGCGGAGTCTCTCACTGACACCGGGCCTGGAGTACAGTGGCATGATCTCAGTTCACTGCAATGTCCACCTCCTGGGTTCAAGAGATTCTCCTGCTCCAGCCTCTCAAGTATTTGGGAGTACAGGCGCCCGCCACCATGCTCAGCTAATTTTTTGTAGTTTTAGTAGAGATGGGATTTCACTATATTGGCCAGGCTGGTCTCAAACTCCCGACCTCGTAATCTGCCCACCTTGGCCTCCCTAAGTGCTGGGATTACAGGCGTGAGCCACCACACCCTGCCGGGAACACCATTATTTAAAGATTTAATGAAGAAGATTGAGGAGTAGCCAGGAAATCAAAAACTTCACTGCACACTTTACTGAAAGTAGAAAAGCAGGGCATTTCTAGGGGAAGATTGACCTACAGCATCCGCCACTGATAAGTCAATTAGGGCAATAAACCACAAGTTACTAAAACATTTTGAGAACCATTCAACCTCTAACACTTCAGTATGCTTATCTCTAAAAGTGTTACATTCTAACCATGCAGAATTGAGTTAAAATATCCACTGCTGAACAAGACCTAAACAGTCACAACTCATTCTTTCTTTACTCATTGAAAGCAAAATACCTAAAGACAAAAAAGAAACAAAAACAAAAACAAAAAAAAACAGTGCTTTTTGTTTCCCATTTAGTGTTCTTCTAACAACATAGCTCATTAGCTTTGTGAAAATATTAATCGGTACCTTAATCGAAGTCTTACTTACTTTACCAACACATGTGGAAAATAATATTTAAAATTATTTTTGAAGTCTTAAAATGTTGTGGTAAGGATTAAATCAGTGCAGTTTGACTGCTTAAGAGACTTTGAAACAGTGAGTACCATCGAATTGGATGTTGCTGCTGTTGATAATGATGATTATAAAATAATAATTATTATAATAATGTTATTTCAATGTAGTTATGAGGATGCAGTACATGTGTTGCTTAAGATTATTTTATTTTATTTTTCTGTATCCAACAAGCCTCCTCATCAATTTAATGGATCATTTTAAGTAAATGCTGAAAAATGGAATAAGAAATCCTGAGACTATCACAGTTTTTTAAACAATGAAACATTAATATTTACATTGCCGAAAAGCCTTGCTTTAATTTTCCCATTGACCTTTTGTTGGAGCTTTCAATAAACATATATAATTTTGTACTCTAAATTTAATCCATTGTGACCTTAAGAGCTCACTAGAAAAAGAAATTAAACTATTTTGGAAATTGGATTTACAATACTCTTAGAGCATGTCATCATTGGAAAGAAGGGAGGTAAGAAAATGGAGAGGGATTCTATTTTCATATGAGTAAAGAACAACAATTTATATTTGACCTATTATTCTGTGATTGGCAATATACTGAATGACTGTTAATCATGTATAATGTAACACATAAGCAGCAGTTTGGATTTAGAATTTTCAAAATCTAATTTTAGTAATGTAGACTAACAAGAAGAAATACTTTAATTAAATCTGAAACTCAACATTTTAATGTTTTAATTTGAAATTAATGTTTGGACTATTTTAATACATATGTCTATTTGTAATTAACTATGTTCATCTTTTTTTTCCCCTTACTAATATCCATTTCTTAAATAATGTCACACTCTGTCTATTCCACAGTACCAACATTTTCATAAACTGGATGTAAATGGTTTCCCTTCAGTGATATAAAATAAATAGGCTTCTGTTTCCAGTAGAGGAATTCACTGACCCTGAAGTGTTACTTTCCCTCCTTAAATTTTTCACTTCTACAGCTTTAGCAATCTAAGAGACTAAAAGGACAATATTTTAGATCATTACACCTTCCTTTCAAATTGAAATGCCACTCTACCTTCCTTCTGATCGAATCACTAGTAGTTTGTGCATCCAGTTAAAAGCTGAACACCAAGTGCAGAAAATATACTGTATACTCCTTCTGTCTTCACCCTTTACAAGAAAGCTATAACTTGCACAACAAGTTACACTATAAATCCTAACATCTAATCCCATTGAATAGCTCAATGTATCAAATGAAAATTGATTGCAACTATTTTCCAAGGGAATTCAATCTCAATATAGAGGAGCATTTCTGGTAAGCCAGACAATTGCAATATATTTAGTCTCTCAAGTTCATGCAACATAAAAAAGTTGTTGATGTAAGGCTTTTATCTTTTAAATTTTTTTCCTACCAATTTATCATGCATTAGCTTATAAAACATATACCAATTATCACAAATGCAAAGCACTGGATTTAAAGTTTCAGTACTCATTGAAATTCACTAAGATATTTGATATTTAATGTTGGTATATTTTTTCCTCAGTGTTCTTAAGAAACCAAGTGATTCCTTTTGAAACTAATATCAAGATTTCTCACTTGCTAAATGAAATGGTTGCAGTTTATTTTCAGCTTTCTAATGTTAGAAATATGACATTTTAAAAAGTAAATATGACTTTACACAATAAATATGAAATGAAGAATATCATCATGATAAGGTAATACATAATAAATCAAAAGATTTGAAAATATTCCAAATTTATCTGGAACAAACATTAAAAACTTCAAAGTCTTAATGTCAGAAAAAGGTCAGAACACTATATGACACATGCCTTGACAATGTTCTCAAATAGAGATCAGGGACATTTTTTAAAGTAGACTTTCTGCATTTCTTAAGAGGGCTTCTTTCTTTTATTTTGTTCTTTTCTTCTTCCCTTCTTCTCCCACTTCCTTCCTTCCTTCTTCCTTCCTTCCTTCCTTCCTTCCTTCCTTCTTCCTTCCTTCCTTCCTTCCTTCCTTCCTTCCTTTTTGTCTTCCTTTTTTTTTTCTTTCCTGAGAGCCATGAATTCTATCTTGTCAGGACAAATTTCACCTAATTTTTACTAAGACCCTGTTCACAAAAAATTAAACTAACATTTATAAAGTGCTTAAGATGTGACATCATTGTTTCAAGAATGTTAAACAGTAAATTTTTAAAATGTAAACATAGAAGATTATCTCCACAACATAAAAGTTAAAGCTAAAAGACAGACATTACAAGTGCTAATGAGAATATGCTGCAAATAGAATGCTCATTTACTGCTGGTGAGAGTTAAAATTGGAGAAAACAATTGTGAACACCTTTATACTGTATCTAATAGAGATAAATGCTAGTTGTTAGCCTAGAAATTTCACTGCTAAGTACATTCCATCAGGAATGTAAACATATGTTCCCTAAAAGAAATGCACAACTGTGTGTATACAAATATTTCTCATAATTGCCCAAGAACACTAGGAAAAGTAAGTAAATTATCATATATTAACACAGTGGAATATTTGTCAGCAATGAGAAAGAACAAATTACCACTTTGCAGGGATAATATTTTGCTTGTGTAAAAATATGATAGACTCTCACATATATAATGTTAAGCAAAATAAAACAGGTATTAAAAACTGCACACTATATGATAGTGATTTTTACAAAGTTTAAATATAGGCAAACAAATACATGATATTAGAAGTCAATTGGGGCCGGGCATGGTGACTCATGCCTGTAATCCCAGGACCCTGGGAGGCTGAGGTGGGCGGATGACTTGAGGTCAGGCGTTCCAGGCCAGCTGGGCCAACATGGTGAAACCCTCTCTCTCCTAAAAATACAAAAACTAGCGGGGTGTGGTGGTGGCACCTGTAATGCCAGTGACTCAGGAGGCTGAGGCAGAAGAATCACTTGAACCCAGGAGGTGGAGATTGTAGTGAGCCAAGATCATGCCATGGCATTCCTTCTACTAACAGAGTGAAATTCCATCTCAAAAAAAAAAAAAAAAAAAAAAAAATTAAATTGGCAGAAGTGGTAACTGGAAATTGACATGGGCATATAGGAAAATTCTGGGATTCTGGGATTCCAAAATAATATTTGAGAGCATTTTATATATTGGTTTATTTATTATTATTAATAGTTGTACATATTTGGGGGGTACATAGAGTATTTTGATACATTCATACAGTGTATAATGATCAAACCAAAGGAACTGAAACATCCGTCACCCCAAACATTCACCCTTTCTTTGTGTTGGGAACATTCCAAATCCTCTTATCTAGCAATTTTGGACCATACAATGAATTATTGTTAACTATAGTCATCTTTACTATGCTCTTGAGTGCTAGGTCTTATTCCTTCTATATAATTTTATGTTTCTATTTATTAATCAACCTCTCCTCATTTCCCCCTCTTCCCTAGCCTTGCCAGCTTCTAGTAAGCATCAACCAACTCTTTATGTTTATAAGATCCACTTTATTCGGTTCCCAGATATAAGTGAGAATATGTGGTATATGCATTTTCCAGTCGGGCTTATTTCACTTAACATAATGACTTCCAGTTCCATCCATGTTGTTGCAAATGTCAGATCTTTTCTTTTTCATGGCTGAATGATATTCTGTTGTGCATATGTACTGTATTTTCTTTATTCGTCCAACCATTGATGGACTCAGGTTGATTCCATATCTTGGCTATTGTGAGTAATGTTGCAATAAACAGGGGAGTTCAGGTATCTCTTCAATACTAGGATTTTCTTTCTTTCAGATGTACATCCATGAGTGGGATTGCTGGATCATAGGGTAGTTCTACTTTTAGTTTTTGAGAAACCTCTTTTCAGTTTGGAAAAGTTTAGGGTTGTAAATAGTAGAGATTACAAGGTCCAAGGATACATTGGGAGCTGTTACTGCACCATAGGGTGATGTGAACATAGTCTATAGGAGCCAATTTGACGTTTGCATGTCCAGATTGTCACGCTTAGTCCATCTGGCGGATTTCAATCCATGGAAGGGGGCTCTAGTCCTGGGATGTCATTAAAGTTCCTCTTCCACTCTGCTGGCATGGATTATTTGCGTTGAATATCAGCAATTGCGTGTGCCTGCTGCTTTGTTATTGGGCCTTTGACTTTAAGGGTACAGAGCCCACTCACAGTGTTAGGGAATTCATGAGGAAACTTGATTTCCTAAAATTTTAATTGAGTCATCTTCTGCCTGTAGAGAAGCAAAATGCCAGACACTGCTTTAATCTTAGTGTCACTTTACTACACGTCTTATGCTATTCTCTGTGGCACTTAGACCGAGCCCAGTTGTTCTTTGGAAACTTGTCAAAGAAAATGACTTTTTAAGAATGAGTTCAAGAATCTCATCATAAAATGAGATTTTAAAAGTAATTCTATTAGATTATACTTAGGTATATTTTACTATCAATAATTAATTTACCTATTGATATTTTAAAATTGTGTTATAATTTTATGTTTTAAAACACCACTTTTCTACTTATTCTGTTTGATAACAAAAATGTCAGGTGTTTAAAATAAGATTTCCTAAAGTTTTCAAGGCATGATTTTAGTTAAGAAATATAAAGCAAATTGGAATAATATATGTAAGCTATTTTGAAAGAGTCTTTACATTTTCTGTTATGTTTAAGCTGACAGTAAACATCAGCTGAGTTTCTGATGTTTCAAAATATTAATTGGAAATTTATTTCAAACTTTCTCTATAAAAGTTTGACTATGGCATTATTTTTAATCTTCAGATTTTATTATCATTGAGGAAGTTATGAATGTGACCTATAACATTGAATAAAGGTATCCTAACGCACATGAAACATTCCATAATTTCAAAACAACATGAAATGTATACAAAATGAAATAGTAAGCAAACAAGGTGATTAAAAATGCATCAATACAAAATTTAAAGCCTGCGTATTATTTTTGTTACTTGGAAGGTACAAATTGACTTTTTATTCTTGGAAAATAAGTATTCTCTAATATATTTGTTGAATAATAATCAATGTTAAATTCCTAAGTGTACTTCAGTCTCGTAAGGTTGGATTTAGTATAAGGAAATAGAACTTGGAGAGGCATTTAGTTGACTAGAAGATGGTTAACAACACAGACTCTGGAGTTAAAATGTCAAAGATGAATCCTAGTTCCAGAATCACATTGGGTGCCTGAGTCTACAGATGAACAATTCTTTCATAAAGCTTTTTTGAGGATTAAATAAATTAAAATACAGAGTGGTTAACAGTGTGCCTAGGATGTAAGAAGTGGTTATTGGCAGAACTGTTTTAAGAAACACTCTCCTACCCTTCTTAAACGCTCTCCCCTATTATGACCTTTGGAAGATAACGGCTTAGTTCAAATTGATATTATACATAAAAAAACTAATGAGTCTCCTGAAGCAAATTAAATGCGAAGTCAATATTCCATTTAAATAAATCTTAATGATGTATTTCAGAGAAGAAAAGATTCTACTCTAATATCTCTAAGAAATCTGACCATTGACTCAATAGCTATTTTGTAATTTAGGCTATGCAGCAATGTTAATTTTAATTTTTATAACTCTAGAAATGTATGAGACCATCAAAGCTCAATAAATTCTGCATTATAAGACTTCTATTTTAGCCGTTGAAGATTTCCTAAGTTTTTATAGGAGTATTTTCTATTAAACTATAGAAATGCCTATGTAAGTCTTCAACACATATGAGTGTGAAGGATGGAAACATACCATGAATGTCAAATATTAACATATTATGACAATTTTAACCTTTTTAAAGGATTTTTAATTTATTCTCCATTTACTAAACATGTTTAATCATGTTTTGCTTTTTTGTTATGGTCATTGTCACTACTGTCCATATTAATCTTCTTATAAATGTTCCCAGCAGCAGTATTCAAACATGGTTTGCCACTCACTCACAGAACCTGATATTCATTAGGAATAATCAGTACTCATCCTGCACCTAACCCAGAGAGTCTCTATTTATGAACATACATTAAATCCAAGTACCATTTAATAAAGAAAATTGTCTCAATCCTGATCAAGATGGCCGAATAGGAGATGCTCTGGTCTGCAACTCCCAGTGAGATCCATGCAGAAGGTGGGTGATTTCTGCATTTCCAACTGAGGTACCCAGTTCATTTCATTGGGACTGGTTGGACAGTGGGTGCAGCCCACGGAGGGTGAGCCGAAGCAGGATCAGGAGTTGCCTCACCCAGGAAGTGCAAAAGGTCATGGAATTTTCTCCCCTAACCAAGGGAAGCCGTGAGGACTGAGCCTGAGGAACTGGGGACTCTGGCTCAGACAATGAGTTTGTCCCACAGTCTTCGCAACCCACAGACCAGGAGATTCCCTGTGGTGACTACCCAACCAGGACTCTGGGTTGCAAGCACAAAACTGCAGTTTGGGCAGACACCGAACTAGCTGCAGGAGTTTCCCGGCCCCCCGCCCCGCATCCCCCAGTGGCGCCTGGAATGCCAGTGAGACAGAACCGTTTACTCCCCTGGAAAGGGGTGCTGAACCCAGGGATCCAGGTGGTCTGGCTCCACGGGTACCACCCCCACGAAGCCCAGCAAACTAAGATTCACTGGCTTGAAATTCTTGCTGATAGCACAGCAGCAGTCTGAGATCGACCTGGGGAGGTCAAGCTTGGTTGGGGGGAGGGGGGGTGTCCACCATTGCTGAGGCTTGAGTAGGTGGTTTTATGCTCACAGTATAAACAAAGCCACCAGGAGTTCGAACTGGGCGAAGCCCACTGCAGCTCAGCAAGGCTGCTGTGGCCAGACTGCCAGAAATCTCCTCTCTGGGTAGTGCATCTCTGAAAAAAAGTCAGCAGCCCTAGTCAGGGACTTATAGGTAAAACCATCTACCTGGGACAGAGCACTTGGGGGAAGGGGCAGCTGTGGGTGCAGCTTCAGCAGACTTAAACGTCCCTGCCTGATGGCTCTGAAGAGAGCAGTGGACCTCCCAGCACAGTGTTCGAGCTCTGCTAAAGGTCAGACTGCCTCTTCAAGTGGGTCCTTGACCCCTGTGTATCCTGACTGGGTGACACTTCCCAGTAGGGGCTGACAGACACATCCTGCAGGAGAGGTCTGGCTGGCATCTGGCAGGTGCCCTTCTGGGACAAAGCTTCCAGAGGAAAGAACAGGCAGCAATCTTTGCTGTTTTGCAGCCTCCACTGGTGATACCCAGGCAAACAGGATTGGGAGTGGACCTCCAGCAAACTCCAGCAGATCTGCAGCAAAGGGGCCTGACTGGCAGAAGGAAAACTAACAAACAGAAAGAAATAGCACATCCACTCAAAGACTCCATCCGAAGGTCACCAACATCAAAGTCCAAAGGTAGATAAATCCACAAAGAAACCAGCACAAACAAGATGAAAATCGCAAAAACCAGAACGCCTCTTCTCCTCCAAAGGATCACAAGTCCCCGCCAGCAAGAGAACAAAACTGAACAGAGAATGAGTTTGATGAATTGACAGAAGTAGGCTTCAGTAGGTGGGTAATAACAAACTCCTCCTAGCTAAAAGAACATGTTCTAACCCAATGCAACGAAGCTAAGAACCTTGAAAAATGGTGGACACATTGCTAACTAGAATAACCAGTTTAGAGAAGAACATAAATGACCTGATGGAGCTGAAAAACACAGCACGAGAACTTTGGGAAGCATACACAAGTATCAAAAGCCAAGTCGATCAAGTGGAAGAAAGTATATCAGTGACTGAAGATCAACTTAATGAAATAAAGTGAAAACACAAGATTAAAGAAAAAAAAAATAAAAAGGAACAAACAAAGCCTCCAAGTAATATGGGACTATGTGAAAAGAGCAAATCTACGTTTGATTGGTGTACCTGAAAATGACAGGGAGAATGGAACCAAGTAGGAAAACACTCTTCAGGACATTATCCAGGAGAACTTCCCCAACCTAGCAAGGCAGGCCAAACATTCAAATTCAGGAAATACAGACACCACCACAAAGATACTCCTCGAGAAGAGGAACCCCAAGACACATAATCATCAGATTCAGCAAGGTTGAACTGAAGGATCAAATTCAGACATAACAATATTAATCTTAAATGTAAATGGGCTAAATGCCCCAATTAAAAGATACAGTTTGGCAAACTGGATAAAGAGTCAAGACCTATCTGTGTACTGTATTGAGGAGACCCATCTAACATGCAAAGACACACATAAGCTCAAAATAAATGGGTGTAGGAATATTTATCAAGCAAATGGAAAGCAAAAAAAACAAACAAACAAACAAAAAAAAAAAACAAAAAAAAACCAGAGCTTGCAATCCCAGTCTCTGATAAAACAGACTTTAAACCAACAAAGACCAAAAAAGACAAAGAAGGGAATTACATAATGGTAAAGGGATCAATGCAACAAGAAGAGCTAACTATCCTAAATACATATGTACCCAATGCAGGAGCACCCAGATTCATAAAGCAAGTTCTTAGAGACCTAAAAAGAGAATTAGACTCCCACACAATGATAGTGGGAGACTTTAACACTCTAGTGTCAATATTAGGCAGATCAAAAAGACAGAAAGTTAACAAGCATATTCAGGACTTGAACTCAGCTCTGGACCAAGTGGACCTAATAGACATCTTCAGAACTCTCCACCACAAATCAACAGAACATACCTTCTTCTCAGCACTACATTGCACTTATTCTAAAATTGACCTCATAATTGGAAGTAAAACGCTCCTCAGCAAATGCAAAAGAATGGAAATCATTACAAACAGTCTCTCAGACCACAGTGCAAAAAAGTTAGAACTTATGATTAAGAAACTCACCCAAAACCACACAACTATATGGAAACGGAACAACCTGCTCCTGAATGACTACTGGGTAAATAATGAAAATAAGGCAGAGATAAAGAAGTTTCTTGAAACCATGAGAACAAAGACACAATGTGCCAGAATATCTGGGACACAGCTAAAGCACTGTTTAGAGGGAAATTTATAACACTAGATGCCCACAAGAGAAAGCAGGAAAGATCTAAAACCAACATCCTAAAATCAAAAAGAACTAGAGAAGCAACAGCAAGCAAATTCAAAAGCTAGCAAGAGAGAAGAAATAACTAAGATCAGAGAAGAACTGAGGGAGATAGAGACATGAAAAACCCTTCAAAAAAAGCAATGAATCCAGGAGCTGGTTTTTTTGAAAAGATCAACAAAATGGATATATCACTAGTCAGACTAATAAAGAATAAAAGAGCAAAGAATCAGATAGATGCAATAAAAAATTATGTAGGGATATCACCACTGATCCCACAGTAATACAAACTACCATCAGAGAATACTATAAACACCTCTATGCAAATAAACTAGAAAATCTAGAAGAAATGGATAAATTCCTGGACACATACACACTCCTAAGACTAAACCAGGAAGAAATCAAATCCCTAAATATATCGATAACAAGTTCTGAAATTGAGGCAATATTTAATAGCCTGCTAACCAAAAAAAGTCCAGAACCAGACAGATTCACAGCTGAATTCTACCAGAGGTACCAAGAGGAGCTGGTACCATTCCTTCTGAAACCATTCCAAACAATAGAAAGAGAGGGAATCCTCCCTAACTCATTTTATGAGGCCAGCATCATCCTGATAACAAAGGCTGGCAGAGACACAACAAAAAAAGAAAATTTCAGATAAATATCCCCAGTGAACATCGATGCAAAAATCCTCAATAAAATACTGGTAAACTTAATCCAGCAGCACATCAAAAAGTGTATCCATCATAATCAATTCGGCTTCATCCCTGGGATGCAAGGCTGGTTCAACATATGCAAATCAATAAACGTAATCCATCACATAAACAGAACCAATAACATCAACCACACGATTATCTCAATAGATGCAGAAAAGGCCTTTGACAAAACTCAACAGCCCTTCATGCTAAAAACTCTCAATAAATTCAGTATTGATGGAACGTATCTCAAAATAATAAGAGCTATTTATGACAAACCCACAACCAATATCATACTGAGTGGGCAAAAACTGGAAGCATTCCCTTTGAAAATTGGCACAAGACAAGGATGCCCTCTCTCACCACTCCTATTCAACATAGTACTGGAAGTTCTGGCCAGGGCAATCAGGCAAGAGAAAGAAATAAAAGATATTCAAATAGGAAGAAAGGAAGTCAAGTTGTCTCTGTTTGCAGATGACATGACTGTATATTTAGAAAACCCAGTCATCTCAGCCCAAATCTCCTGAGGCTGATAAGCAACTTCAGCAAAGTCTCAGGATACAAAATCAATGTGCAAAAATCACAAGCATTCCTCTACTGCAGGAACAGACATAAAGCCAAATCATGAATGAATTCACATCCACAATTGCTACTCAAAAAATAAAATACCTCGGAATCCAATTTACAAGGGATGTGAAAGACCTCTTCAAGGAGAACTACAAACCACTGCTCAGGGAAATAAGAGGACACAAACAAATGGAAAAACATTCCATGCTCATGGATAGGAAGAATCAATATTGTGAATATGCCCATACTGCCCAAAGTAATTTATAGATTTAATGCTATTCCCATAAAGCTACCACTGACTTTCTTCACAGAATAGGAAAAAAACAACTTTTTAACTTCATGTGGAACCTTAAAAGAGCCCACATAGCCAAGACAATCTTAAGCAAAAAAGAACAAAGCTGGAGGCATCATGCTACCTGACTTCAAACTATACCACAAGGCTACAGTAACCAAAACAGCATGGTACTGGAACCAAAACAGATATATAAACCAATGGAATAGAACAGAGGTCTCAGGAATAACACCACACATCTACAACCATCTGATCTTTGACAAACCTGACAAAAACAAGCAAAGGGAACAAGATTCACTTCTTAATAAATGGTGTTGGGAAAATTGGCTAGCCATGTGCAGAAAACTGAAACTGGAACCCATCCTTACACCTTATACAAAAATAAACTCAACATGGATTAAAGACTTAAACATAAGACCTAAAACCATAAAAATCCTGGAAGAAAACCTGGTCAATACCATTCAGGACATAGGCATGGGCAAAGACTTCATGTCTAAAACACCAAAAGCAACGGCAACAAAAGCCAGAATAGACAAATGGGATCTAATTAAACTAAAGAACATCTGCACAGCCAAAGAAACTATCATCAGAGTGAATAGGCAACCTACAGAATGGGAGAAAATTTTTGCAATCTATCCATCTGACAAAGGGCTAATACCCAGAATCTACAAAGAAGTTAAACAAATTTTCAAGAAAAAAACAACCCCATCAAAAAGTGGATGAAGGATATGAACAGACACTTATCAAAAGAAGACATTTATGCGGCCAACAAACATATAAAAAATGCTCATTATCATTGGTCATTAGAGAAATGCAAATCAAAACCACAATGAGATAACATCTCATGCCAGTTAGAATGCCAATCATTAAAAAGTCAGGAAACAAGAGATGCTGGAAAGGATGTGGAGAAAGAGAAATGCTTTTACACTGTTGGTGGGAGTGTAAATTAGTTCAACCATTGTGGAAGACAGTATGGTGATTCTTCAAGGATTAGACCTAAAAATACCATTTGACCTAACAATCCCATTACTAGGCATAAGGTTTATAAATCATTCTACTATAAATACACATTCACATGTATGTTTATTGAGGCACTATTCCCAATAGCAAAGACTTGGAACCAACCCAAATATCCATCAATGATAGACTGGATAAAGAAAATGTGGCAGATATACACCATGGAATATTATGCAGCCATAAAAAAGGATGAGTTCATGTTCTTTCAGGGACATGGATGAAGCTGGAAACTATCATTCTCAGCAAACTCACAAGAACAGAAAACCAAACACCACATGTTCTCACTCATAAGTGGGAGCTGAACAATGAGAATACATGGACACAGGGAGGGGAACATCACACTCGTAGGCCTGTCAGGGGTGGGGGCTAGGGAAGGGATAGCATTAGGAGAAGTACCTAATGTAGGTGACGGGTTGATGGGTGCAGGAAACGACCATGGCACATGTATGCCTGTGTTACAAAACTGCACTTTCTGCACATGTACCCCAGAACTTAAAGTTAAATAAATAAATAAGATTGTACGGGGACCCAGATTAAAATATCATTAGTGCATTTCCTTTTACCAAGAAGCACATGATCAAAAATAAAAGAAGAAAGAGATTCTCCCTCTGTTTAAGCCAACAGCATTGGCAGTTAGGAAGCTTTGGTTTAGACTTAGACTTTTGCAAATGTTCATCTTTAGTAAAACCAGGCTCTGCCAAGTAGTTTAGCTTTAGATATAATCTCTGGTTTAGTGGTTGGGGATTCATTTCTTGACCGTGGGAAGTATTTTTGAATTTGTTATTCCTTTGTGATTTAGGAAATACTCTTAGATTCTATGGCCTGGCATTTATTATAAGTTATTCTCATATATTTCCATACCAGAACTAGAGAAATAACCACAGGATAAGTTCGGGAATCTATTGTACCGCCTGTGAGAAGAACTTGACTAAAAGTCCATTGAGCACCTGACCTTCTTAAGCCCCTATTCTCACTGATGGACCACATTAGTGTGTTGGGCCTCCTGGAATTAGTCTTATGTCAGATCCTATATATAACAATTCTCAAAAGTCTGATTATTTCTCTTTTCTCTATGCAGAGTCACCCTGGCAAATGCCCATGGCTGTCTTCAGGGAAGGCTAGGAAAAGACTAACAGTAAAACGTTTTGGCAGTATATTTCCTCAAGGAGTTCTAGCTTGCCTTTCATTCAAAAGGTTCTGGGTCTCCAAGGTGGCTTAAGTCTGAAAATTAATTGAAGGGTGATACTCAGTTTTTAAGCTACACTTTTGTTCACTTGACCTGGAACTCTTTTTCTCATATGCAGGTCAAGTAAGGATTTAGGAGACAGCCCATCTGTTTTAATTCTAATTACACCATGATTAAGTAGAAAATTCCATAGGCCTTTGTCTATTTGTCTATTAGACTATTTTGGTTACTGTTTTGACTCCTCTGTCCATTATAGTAAACTTCTTCTTGTCTTTGGTGATTAATTGCCATTATTTGACACCTGCTACCTCAGTATCCAATATCCACATTGCCTCTGGAAATCTCAGCTTGGTGGCAGTCCTCCCCACTGTAATTTCTGACCTACAGAGAAGGATGACCACTGGGCTCTTGAAGAAAGCCAGGGTTCCCTTCACAAATGTATTTCCCACAGGTATGGTAAAAGGTATATCCTCTGAACTGTCCCAGGGTGGGTGAGCAAGTCTTACATGATAAATCCACTCTAACATTTTAATATTTTAATATCCCTAAACCTTTAAATATCTTCCTCTACAGTATACAAAGGCAGTTCTGATATTCCTACTGTATTTACTGTACACCATCTTTGGTCCATATTTTAGCTAACCAACCAAACTATCAGGACTCATTCTAACTCCTCAGGCTAAAATATTGAATCCAGAATCTTACCTTAGTTGGTCCATATCCATATATCAAGTTTGATACAACTTTATGTTTCTTCCCTCATTGTCTCACATATTTACTACCAACTCTTACACATATTCCTATTGGAATAAACAGAATAAACAGAAAAATCATGCATTTCTTTCATGTATAGTGATTCGCTTTTCTTGCGAGCCATACTTGTATCCCACCTTCAGAGGCATACTGGGACTTGAGTCTAGTTATAGATCCAGAAGCAAAGAAGGGTGGTAAAGGTATGTCCTGAGAATAATCAGCAGTGCCTTTCAAGAAAACTCCTTAATGGAGGCCATTACAGTTTCTGCAGGAAATGGCAGGGAAACCTCTTCAAACAGGAGGAGAGATGCTGCTTACACTAGCAAAGACTCAGCAAAATTTTGGGTTTTCTATGTTCCCAGCTTCCTAAACATCTTCCCTCATGTCCTCATTCTAATTTCCAGGATTACATTTCTTTCTAATCAATGCCCTCATTTAAACAGTAGTCAACTCATAGGACGGGAAGTCAATTTGTATTCTAATCCTGCCTCTTGCAAGAACACCTCTTGCAAGAACTTGCAAGAACACCTCTAGGTATGGTGTTCAGAGATTTCAATCCTGTGGCTATAGGAAAGAAGGGTTTCTTTCAGGGCAGACATAGAAACTCTTAGGTAATTTATGTGGAGCTAGACACTGAGCTCATCCAATTATTCCTCTACTTTCTCCAGTGCAGTTATGAGCACCCAATCTATCTTATTATATACCTTAGTTTGACTAAAATGTTCCAAGGTACAAATATATGCCACTCATTTTTTATGAACTACAAATACGTGTCATTCAAAACTTTTCCTTTTATGGATATTTGGTTGGGAATATCCAATGGTGGTGAAATTTTGCATATATCTATTGCCACATTATGCCATGCACTGTCACTGGAAATGAAGTCATCAGTGCTTTAAGTCTAGTAACACTAGAGAACAAATCCAGAAAACACAGAATCAATTCAGAAAAATCATGGTAAGATTCTATTCCTCAGGAACAATTCTTGGTATCAAAGTCTATATCAGACAAGGTTCCAATGGGGAAAGAAAAACAGTAGGATATATATGCACGTGTGTGTGGAGAGAGAGAAAGAGAGAGAGAGAAGGATTTATAGCAAGGAATTATTTTACGGGATTTTCATCAAGGCTGGCTAGAAATCTGCAGGTCAGGCCCTCAGGATGGGCCAGCTGAAGCCTACAGGGTGAGGAGATAAACTGCAATCCACAAGCACAGACAGTGGCAATCTACCATTTTTGCCTCAAGGAAACTTTATTTCTATATTAAAGCCTTTTAACTGATCGAATAGAATCTACCCAAATAATGTTATATAATCTATTTTACTTGAACTCAACTGATTGTAGATATTAATGACATATACAAAATACTCTAAAGCAGTATCTAGACTAGTCTTTTTTAAATTTTTATAGGTAACATGGCAGGTGTATATATTCACAGGATAAATGAGCTATTTTGACACAGGCATTCACAGTGAAGTAGGATTAAACCATGAAAGAATGGGATCTTGTTATTTGCAACAACATGGTTTGAACAAGAGCATTTGATTGCATAATACAGACTATAGCATAGTCAAGCTGGTACATAAAAGTATCACATCCACCTTGTTACTTGCAACTTTTTTGCTTCTCTTCACTGGAAGACATTACAATAGGCAAGAAAAAAACATAGTCTGAAGAGACTAAGCAATCATCAGAAAAAGGCTCAGACAGGATATGGATGTTGGAATTCTTCATCAGAGAACTTAAAATTACTGTGATGAACACGTTATTGGCTGTAACAGAAAAAAGTTGACAACATACAATAAATGATGAATAATGTAAATTAGAAACTATAAAAAAAGAAAAGGTTAGAAATGTTTTGAACTAACAGAAATGAAGAATGCCTTCAACAGATGAAGTAGTGGAGCCGTGACAACCAAGGAAAGTTTCACAGAACTCTAATACATGCCAATAGAGACTCACAAAGTAGAATATAAAAAGAACACAGAATGAGAAAAAAGATCCATGGGCTGTGAGGCAATATCACAGGGTGTAATACACATAACTGAAGTAATGTAAAGACTATTTTGAGATCAGAATGAAATTAAATTAGAAATCAATACTGGAAAGATAGTTGGAAAATATCTAAATATTTAAGTATTAGACAATGTATTTGTAAATGACCCTTGGATCACTGAAGACAAGAAAATTTTTAAAAAAGATTTTGGTCACTCATGTGCAAAACAGAGTGTTTGAGTTGTTACCTACCACCAAATCTATTTTCCCACACCTTCTCCATCTCAATAAATAGCAAAACCACTCACAAATTAGGGTAAAAACATCTATAAAAAATCCTCCATTTTGATCAAGACCATCCTGGCTAACATGGTGGAACTCTGTGTCTACTAAAAATACAAAAAAAAAAAAAAAAAAAAAAAAGTAGCCGGGTGTGGTGGTGGGTGCCTGTCGTCCCAGCTACTCGGGAGGTTGAGATAAGAGAATGGCATGAACCCGGGAGGCAGAGCTTGCAGTGAGCGGAAGTCACGCCACTGCACTCCAGTCTGCGAGACAGAGGGAGACTCCATCTCCAAAAAAAAAAAAAAGAAAAAAAAGAAAAGAAAAAAGAAAAAAACTCCTCCATTTCTTCTTCTTTTTTTGTTTTTTTAATTATCTCTGAACCCATACTATTCGTCACAGTTAGAGTATTCAGGAACAGACCATGAGACAGGATTTAGCATCTGGGATGCTGGTTAGGAAATGCCATTGGAATCAACATCTGTAGAGGTGTGGCAATAGTAGAAATAAACTGAGAGAGGAGTTGAGCTCAATAATGCAGGCCTGGCAGTCTCAGCCAAACCCATGGAGAGTTTTGGAGCTGAAATGGCACATCACTGTTTTCAAGTGGTGGGGTGAAATGGTCAAGCTTTCATACCTCTGAGTCAATCAGTTATCAAATGTAGGCCATCCCTGGAAGAATGTAGCCTTGCAGGAGGTAGTTCTTTGCAGCTGCAATGACCTATAAAGGATAAAGCTGAGGGTTAACTTTGACCATCAATTGCCTTAAAGTCAGGCTCACAGTGCAGGCCCACAGCAGCAGCAATAACCTATAAAGCAGATAAAACTGAGGGCTAACTTTGCAGTGGGCATGGCTTTAAGGAAATTGGTGGTCAAAATATTTTTTACAGTACTCTTAGTAGCTGGTACAAAGAGTTTTCCTTTAAGGTGAACAAGAGAATCTGTGTGGCACATCTCTATGTTCAAAAGCACGCATGTTTTATTCACTAGGCCTTTGAAAGGGTCTGGTATAGTACAGATGTCAATTAAACTATTGTAAGACTTAAAAAAAAAAAAACTGATTTGTCTCGAATCCATCCACAGTTTTGCTACTATCCTCGTCCAGACCACCATCATTCTTCACATAACAGTGCTTTTCTGACCTGTCTCCATTCATTTTTACCTATCTTATAATCCATTTCGCACTGCAGCCAGAGAATAATTTTAAAATATAAATCCAGTCGTGTCACACCTGTATGTTAATCCCCCAGCAATTTCGCTTTGCACCTGGATAAAAAAAAAAAGTAAACCACAAGGTCTATTTACTTTAAAAACTTTCTTCTTTCTGCTTAATCAGTATACCTTTGCCATCCTTTTCATGCCGTTCAAACAGGGTGGATTCTTTCCAACCTCAACACATTTGCCATTAAGCTTTTGGCTTCTTAAAATAGTCCTTCTTTTGAGTTTACATTGCTGCCTCCATCCTATCCATCAATTATCACCTGAAATATTGTTTTCTCTAGAAGCCATCTCTAACCATCATAGATAATACAATTCAATCTCTCCGGCCCCTCATAACTAGTAAATGTCACATCACCCGCATTCATTCTCTTTTAAAGTTTACCGTAATTTACATTTATGTTGTTCCTGTATTTGTTTACCTGTTTATTGTTCTGTTTTGCTGTTAGAATTTAAGATCCTAGAATGAATTACTGAGTTAATAAATATTTGAAATAATATATTAATTTAAGGTTAGGATAAGAAATAAATACTTGAATCTTTGACATCATAGGTAAAGAAATGAGACTTCAAGTAGCTAATTGATTTTTTCAAGGTCAAATACATTGGTTGCAGGGACAAAACTGCAAAGAAAATCTCCTGGTGCTGAATTCTTCTACCTCTGCGTTCCTTTAATACCCTTCTACCTTCACACCATTGTAGCTCTGACAAATTGTACTCAAAGTCCACTCTTTAATATAATAGCCTTAGACTAACTACCCTTTCTCAACATCATATGTCATCCTTACATTTTCTATAATTTTAGTCTTTGGACATACACTTCAGCAATATTGTAGATTCTCCTGTATGACTACATAATACCTTGATGAACTCTTTTAAAAACATTGTTTTCTGCATTATCTTTTTTATTAAATTAAACTCTCATAGAACTTTTACATAGGTGTTGTTGACTGCCTTATACTTTTGACACAAAGCTTGATTTTATGTTTTCCTTGTACTTTGTTTTCTTAGAAATTGTCATTAATTTGTCTCTATGTCACATAACAATTTGCATGGGAGATGCTTATCTAATATCTAAGGTAAGATGCAGCTAACTTTATGCACTATGGAAACTAAAAATATTTGTGCACACAATTCAGGAGGTGATTTCAATACACAGTCATTAGGTTATTTTACACTCCTTACAAAAGGAAATGATGACTGTGAAGCACACTGCATCAACTGAAAGAACCATGTTATTATTCCACTGAAGTTCTTTGCAGTTTCTAAAGGAAATTTTTTTAGCCGAGGAAAGAGTGAAGCTCTTAACTGCTCGTTGACATCTTGCAGAAACATCAGTCAAGCATACTTTGAACTTGCTGATTACTTTCGCGGTCCTCTAAATCACAGGCTCACCATGTTTGCACTTTTCAGTTTCCTGGCTTCTCCACTGGTCTTGGTTTACTGGATTCTTAATAACCAAGGCACTATGGTCATTTTTCTGCAGCAGTATGTCTTTAATTAGAACTAACAGTACAGTCAGCATTATTATTAAAACCTATAAATAACAAAACTGAATTTCAGATTAGTGGAGTAACCTGCCCAAAGTCACAGAGCTAGTAAAGAGGCTAATTAGGTTTAGAACACAGGCCAATTTCATCCAGCTTTCATTTCCATAAATATTATGCTAAACTGCAATTAGGGCAAAGAAAGAATAAAATATTTTAGTGTTCTGTTGCACCAATATTGTTACGTCAAATAATATGTATAGTGGAAAGGTATTGAATATATTTTTACCATGTTTTGAATAGCTGCATTAGCCCTGAGATATTCTCTTTTCATGTACTCTATAAGCTCAAGTATCTTGGGTAATTACCTAGTTTGCAACTTCACATATATTACCTAGAATTTAAAACAACAGCAGCAACAGCAACAACAACAAACTATAGGTTATTTGCTTACGAGTATACTTTTTTATTTTAAGTGGATATTTTAATTATTTTGCCATTTGAATATTCTTTATACATTTGGAATAGTTTCCACCTGTGTCCCACGCCAAAAGACAAGCTGTGTGCTTGTTTTCACAGACTGTTACAGACACAAGGCACAGGCACATGACCTGCACTATATCCGTCAGATGAGAACCCCACACTGGAGATTTCAGTTTGAAAAAGAGTGGCACAGAGAAGTGGGTATCACCTATGACATCTATGCAAGGATGAAGGGGATGTCAGAAAGGCCTCAACTTGCAGAGGCAGAGGAGTCACAGATATCCCTCCCACATGGCATTATCATCTGCACATAGTTCTTCGTCATGCATTCAACAAACATGATTCCCTGGATTTCCAGCGATACCCCACTTTACCCAATATTCTTAATACATTTATTGTCTGCTTAAGTAGGCTAGAATAGTTTCTGAGACTTTTAAAAATGAGCTCTGACTGTTACGCTTGGGAAAAGGTTTATACAGCCATATATATCCATAAGGAATATGGCTATAAACGATAAGTTATTATTAGAAGGGAAAATAGCATTTTCTTCAATAGGTCTTCATTATTATCTAAATTGTTCATATTGGTATTCTGTTACTAAAATATCTTCAAACTTATATCAATTTAACTTGTCAAATGTTAATTCTGATAGTAATTTAATTATAGTACTAATTACTAATTCTTGCATCATAAATTCAGGAAACATATATACATGTGAAAAGTGAGCACTGATAATTTTCTGAATTTTAAAGTGGAAAAAGCCTCAAACCCATGAGACATAGTGAGTAAAGTGTTTTATTATGTAAATGTGAAATAGATATCTTATAGAATTGAAAAACAAATTTCATAAAAGTCCTCAACTTTTCATAATTAACAGAAAAGACATTGGCCTTAGTTTTGTGTTTAGAATATCTGTTCTCACTTTGCATTCTAATAATTAAGAATGAATTAAATTTACCTAATTAACTTCTCCAGCCACCATGCATATTTCATTCTTCTGTTTTTCTCTATAAAAAATAAGTGGTAATATTTTAATTATTCTGTGAACATTTTCAGTGTACATGAACTTAATAAAATTCCTAGAATCTGAGCTCTGATTTGAACTCTTTGGAATCATTTAATACAATTCTTCATATTTCATTATATTCGAACTAATTTGCAGAACTTTTCCATTTTTGATTTCAGTGGCAGATCATCAAAATACTTTGCTGCTTCTTTCATTGTAACAGATATGGAACTAACATAGCAAATTAAAGCATTATTTTCATCAGTAACTTTTCCTATGTTAGCCTAAATTCTAAGTTAACGTTACATCTTACTAGCGAACAGGTTAACTACTGTTGGAGAAAGTAACAGTATAAACTTAATTTTTTAATATAAATATTTTATTGGTATGTGTATATATCTGTGTAACAGTGCATGCATGTGTGGATATATAGATTTCTCTAAAATTAATAGAAGTAAGTCACATCTAGAAAGAATAGGTTTTGGTGTTCTATTACACTTTATGGTGACTATAGCAAATAATATATTTCAAGATATTAAAAGAGAAAATTTTTAATGTTGTCACCACATGGACAAATAATAGATGTTTAAAGTGATAGATATGGTAATTACCTCAATTTGATCATTATGTTACATGTATATACATTGAAACATCACATTGTACTCAATAAATGTGTAAAATAATCTGTCAATAAAAATTAAATAAAAATAAAAAGACATATCTGTGATGGTTAATACTGAGTGTCAACTTGATTGGACTGAAGGATACAAAGTATTGATCCTGGGTGTGTCTGTGAGGGTGTTGCCAAGGGAGAGCAACATTTGAGTCAGTGGGCTGGGAAGGGTAGACCCACCTTAATCTGGGTGGGCAAAATCGAACCAGTCGCCTGTGTGGCTAGAACATAAGCAGGCAGAAACATGTGAAAAAAGAAACTGGCCTAGCCTCCCAGCCTGCATCTTTCTCCCGTTCTGGATGCTTCTTGCCCTTGAACATCAGGCTCCAAGTTCTTCAGTTTTGGGACTTGGACTGGCTCTCCTTGCTCTGTCCCTCTAGAGAACCCCGACTAATACAATATGTATTTGAAATAATGATTAAATAAGTACGCCTTGCAAAATACATGTAGAATTACATCCTTAAATGCCGGTACAATTAAGTATCATTTACCCACTCAAATTTACACTAATATGTATTAGTAGCAAACATTAAGATGATGAGAAGACAGCATATTTGTGAATATAGCACTATCCAGTTTGATTATATCAGTGTAATACACTTTGAAATGTAATTATTTGTCTAAGTAATATTTTAGTAGATTTATATACAGAAGTGTGTGTAAAAGGAAATATTTTCCAAAGCATCTGAAATCAAGATTATTAGTGATATCAGTTGTGTAACTGGAAAACCTAACAGTTTTAGTATGAAATACTATTTTCAGGGAGAAGAAGAAAGTAAGAGAAAATTTTTTTAACATAGCTGTGTAATCGATATTCTTTTAGGAAATCTTAAAAGTTGAGTTTTTTGTTTTGTTTAGCTTTTGGAAATCCCCATTTACAGTTTTCTGTCCTCTAAATCGACACTACTCTTCTTATTCCTCTGGCATCTTTTGTATGTATAATTTACTTCCATTTTTATGTAAAATCTCAGACATAAATCTTTCCCTAATATGCCCAGTCAAAAAATGAATACATTCCTCTTCTCTACACTGCTTTTATCCATGAAATTTGCCATAATCTCACCTGACTAGCATATTTTCAGGTATTTTTATTCAAAATAATTGCATGTTCTTTTGTAGAGATTAGCAATGCTTATATTTTGTAAGAAGAAACAGTAGCATACCATCTAACTCAGCATCTAATTCAGCTGAGACCTGTGGATGTCTATGAAATCACTCCAGGAAGAGTATTTAACACATCTAACCTTTAGACTATGTATTATTTCAATATTATTGCAGTGTTAATTTCATATTTACACTTTTCAAAAGACATATTTAGCAGGCACAAACAGTAATAAAATTAAACTCCAGGAAGCTTAAATGGTATCTAACCCTAAGATGATGAATATCTCCTTAACCATGACAATCGGAAATAAAGAGGAAAAAAATTTTTAATACAAACATGGTTTTTGTGTTTGCATACATATATATTATGTAAATGTACATATATTGTATATGATATATACAATTTTATTTACATATATAGTTCTCTAAAGAAGCAGCTAATATAAAAATCAATAACCAAATCTTTTAGTTAAAATATAATGTGACAGATATATGACTAATATCTAAATTATATGAAACATTTTTAAAATACTGACTAGAAAGAAAAACTCCAAAAGAAAAATATATAGAAAATTCATTGAACATCAAATTCAAATTTCTAATGTAAAAGGTATTCAAGGTCACAAAAGATATTCAAGGTCACAAAATAGTCATAGAAATAAAATAAGAATGAGGCATCGGTCACATCCAAAGGGTAGGAAAAGTTAAGATAGAAAAATATGGCTATTAGTGAATTTGGGAATGCACGATCATGGACACTCTTACTATTGATGGAGGACTCTTAAACTGTTACACCTTTGCAAAAGTAATTTGGCAGCATCTCTTAAAACTAATTTTAAAAGTACACATATATTTATATAGCACAAATCCATTAATAGTCATATATTTATACAAACCTAAAGACTAGGATGTAAGTATATATGTTCAATGATATTTCATATGCATTTTTGATAATGGTAAAAAATAAGTCAATGGAAAAAAATGAATGAGTGACTCTACAGAGGTACAACCACCTTCTGAACTGTAGCTCTTACATTAAAGGTCTAATTTGATTGTTTGGGGTTTCGTAAGGTAGGGATGCGTGAGAAAAACAAGATGAGAAGTATCTAACCCCATGTTGATAATACTGCTGTAAAGCTAATACTGATGAAATCTGTGTGTATGTGTGTGTGTGTTGTATGTGTGATGCAAACATGAAACCATCTGTGAATTATATGTATGAAGTGTTCATGATATAGGCAGTAAGGGGCTTCACAATCAGAGAAGCTGCCACTTGATAACTTTCTGAGCCTGAATCATGAAGGTAGTGGTCCACAAAAGCTCAAGAGAAAGCAGCTGTGCAGTTTATGTCTTTCCACAGTCCCTTCTACACCTGCAGCAAAAGAATAAATGGTCCCTAAGAGCTTTTCTTCAATCTTCCAAATATCATGCCAGGGCCTCGCATTGGCAGTTTCTCATCTAGAAATTATATGATAAATGTAGATCTCAGCTTCTCATCTGGAATCAGCTGTAATGTGTACAGAGCATGGGAGGATAAACACCATACCTATAGCAGATGGAGTTGGTGGCAATGGTGAATAAATGGTGAGTCAAAAAAGAAGAAAAGGAGACAGATTAATATAAGCAGAAAAATGTTTGCTTTAAAATATACAGTGCATAGTTTCATAGTATAATCCCATTTACCTAAACTTTTATGTATGTGTGTATGTATACAAACACAAGCACATATACAGACTATATGGGTGTTTAGGCATGCATGTTGTTATCTAGTGTATTTCTGGTGTATTTTTTAATTAATAAAGAGGCATTCAAGTATTAATATGTAGTGTATATTGTCCAGTGAAGCAAATGAATTTCAGACTACTGTCTAGATTAATTCTATTTTGCAAAAACAAAGATGTGTATGCTGTGGCTGTATAAACACATATATATAACAGAGGAGAGAAATGGACATGTACTAAGGTATAAATCTTGTAAGAATACCTGCAATACAAATTATTATTTTAGGGTACTATTTTAATGTCAATACTTCTCATCCCCAATAAAAGAGAATATTATACATCTACCCTTAGACTGTTAGATATGTGTTCTAATAATCTGTAATATAATAAGCATTATTATCAAATATCAAAAGAACTATAAATCTTACAATTTATAAACACATATATCATAATACAAAGGTTCTGGCCATATCAGTTGCTTTCCTTAATTAAGTTCTTATTAAGTGCTAGGCACCATGGCTTTGAGAATATAAACTCATTTGTACTGAGAAGTATTCTGTTATAGATCAATCTAAAATTTTATCCAAGATGACTATCTGATACCAGAGAAAGAAAAGAAAGATGAATTTCATAAACAGCTATGGCTGGTTTATTTTGATTTGATAATTGATGATGGAATATCCAGTTAAAATATCCAGTTAAACAGATGGAGACTAAGCAGCTAAGCCAAATTTCTTTAAGTGCTATTATTATATCTGTAAAAGAAATGTGAATGAGCCCACCTATGGTAGTCATTACTGTTCACTCCAGTTTCAGAGACACAGTGATTTAACAAATGCTTCCTCAATTAAGCCAGTTCTGGTATCATATTCATGAAGATGTTTTATTCATCTGAGAGTATTATAAATAAAATAATCTCAAGTGAACAAAATAAAGTAATATTGATATTGCATTGAATACAATGTGGTTCTGTAATGATAACATAGTTTTATCTATTATATGCATGATTTGGTACATATTCATGTACATTATTTAAAATTCATGCTTACAAATAGGTTATAAGTAAGTGTTTTTTTATTGTCATAACAATAATCAATGTGACTTTAGGTCAGACATTCATATATTGGGGGTAGGTATGTATGTCTGTGTGCACACCTCCGTGTATGTGTGGTATAAATCCATTTATTTTTATGTATTATACATTAATATAATTTCTAAAATAACAAAGAAATAAAAGTTTTACATGATTGACATTTTACAAAAATTGGTGCTGTATAAAGTTGGAATAGAGACAGTCCCTAAGCTGTTTGTATCTTGATTATAATGTATCAGAAACTTGAACTATGTTATTTTTATTATTTTTTATGTATACGCTGAAATCTGTAGCAAAGTTTGCCTAAAATAAAAAAGTAATAATTAGTTATTACATTTTATCTAAAATGAATAAAATTGATAAATTTAAGGAATATAATATGGAGAACAAAATTTGAAAAAACGTAAAAAAAAACTTGAGCTGTTTACACGTTTATGAGGGAAAAAAGAAAGGAAATCAACAGACAAACTGTGACCACAACCCTAAAACCAGGTGAAAGAACTCTTGTATTTTGGCTCTTGATTAAAATTACTATAAATGTTTTTAAGGTGCAAATATTTTATGTATTAAACGAAGGTTCAGTTAAAATATCTAGATAAGGTGCTTCATGCATGGCAGTTAGAATAGTGCTTATCTCAATATTTTTATGGTAATTTGAGTTCAGATAGAGTTCAAAAGAAAATGATTTATGCTTATGAAAGGATATTTACCTTGGAAAGATTTTAAATAAGTTTTCTAGCTAGGGGAAATGCTGTTTATTAGATTAATGGTGAGTTTTCTGACACTGAGTAAGCAAGCAAGGTGGACGTTTACTTTTCTGGTTGACATTTAAAAAAAATGATAGTCCCTTGTGAAAATACTGAAACCAAGATATAAGCTATTCATATTCTTTTGTGTAGTTTTTTAATTACTGTCACCTGCTCTCCCTTCTTTTATCTATTTCCCTAGATCTCAAAATACTACCAGTGTTCATGGTTTATTAATAATTCTTACGTTATTGTAAAAGTTTTTAAATGAATTCAGTCATTCATGTGCACATTCCTTTATTGTAAGTTGGCTTGATTTTCTGACAAGCTCGAGTATAGATCACCTGAGAGCTGGAGTATAGATACTGAATACAGCCACAAAGAAAACTTTCTTACAAATAGAAGCTTCATGCTGGCATTGTTGATGTACTTCAAAATAAAAAGGTGGATTTTTTAAAAAGTCAAGAAAAAGACTTCTCCTTTCATACTAACACTGTGGGAGAAATCAAGACATCAGTCCAGGAAATAGACTTACAAAACTGACTACTCATGAACAATTGACTATTATTATTATTTTCAGTGAAATTAAATTAGAATATTTTCTAGGCAACATCTCTAACACACATAAAATCATTGCTCCACACTAGAATAATGTCTGAGTAAATACATCTTCATAAAAAACAACCATACACTGATTTTGGTAAAATGCACACATAAATATACACATACACACACACACACACACACACACACACACGCACATATATATACATACACACACAGTTAATCATTGAACCGCTTGGGAATTACGGAAGCCAACACTCTGTGTATTAGAAAATCTACATATAATTTTCAACTTCCTTAAAACTTAACTACTAATGGCTTACTGTTGACTTGAAGCCTTATGGATAACATAAAGGGTCAACACACACTTTTATGTTACATGTATTATATATTTTATCTTACAATCAAGTAAGCTACAGAAAAGAAAACTAAGAAAGAGATAATACATTTACAGTACTGTACTGTATTTGTTGATAACATAAGTTTGCATTGTCTCTTTATGAGACTGTTTGAAATGGCAGGCAACCACAGCTGCAAACATCAATCTATGGTACAAATGAAGCAATTCAACTTTTCTTGTAATGTCACGACTTTTCTCTGCTTTTTGGGAGCATGTTCAGCATCACTAGTAGCACTTTGTATGAGTTTCATGGTGTTATTCAAGGTATATGGTATCGTAACGAACAGGATGAAAAATATACCAGAAATAGGAGAGACAATTTTTTATTACTACAATACACAATTTACTGGAGAGATGAGCTGCTCACATGAAGAAGATTAGTGGCATAAGGTGTTTTAAGTGAATAGTCAAAAAACGAACTCACTGCAATAGCAATGGGAGGTAGCTTTGAAATTATTACAGAAGAGTGTTTACTCAGTTAATTTTATGCAGTTATGTTCTGATAATGCATCTTTATATTCATTTACATTTCTCTGGACTGTGAATGACACCATGTAGGATCTATAAGTGCTTAGTAAGTTTTAATTACTATTTTTAGTGTTAACTAAGTATACGTTTTAATTAACTTTAATGTTTTATAATAGATTTGCGATATTTTATGTTAGTAAATGATGAAATAGACTAGTATCTGAATACGTTTTATAAATTCATGATATATCTAACTTTTTCTTAATTTTTCATTAATTCTAGACTACATGGCTCATCTGTGAGTTTTTTCAAATTGTCACAGATCTCTAAAAATGTTTCCAATATATTTATTTTTTAAAATTGACATATTAGTAGACCCATGCAGTTCCAACCTGTGTTGTTAAAGGGTAAACTATATGTGTGTGTATACATATATTTATATTTGCATAATTATATTTTATGAAGAAGAGGTAACAAAATCTGTATCCTTATGAAAAAGAGATGGAGACATTTCAGCATGAAATTTATAAAACTATAAATATTTTCAGATACATATTCCAGTATCTTCTTCTGTATTGCTGCCAGAACATCACAGCCTTTTTTTGATAAAAAGTAACTTCTTTCACTAGACATTTCATCTCTTGGTTCTATCCCAATATCTCCTTCGCTTCTGGCTTCCCTTTCTCTCTAATATACATTCTAATATAAAACAAGGCAAACCAAGTGAAATAAGGCCAATGGGGTATGCAATTTCAGTGACTGTATTTGCAATCCAAGCTGCAGAGTTGGATGATTCTCTCACATCTTCCAGTGGCATGGGTCACACTTTTATAACTGACATTAAATTTGAGTCTACTAAACAGGCCACAGTGAATGCTTATGGAGGGAAAAGACAAATGGAGAAATTTAAGAAATAAGGGAGTCAATTACTTGATATTTTGGTCAAAGATTTGGAATCCATATACCCAATATAGAGTCAAAAGTAATTTTTACACTAATATTAAATATTCTCACTCTATATTTGGACAGTTCCAAAATAGCAGACAACATGATGCAATAAATTCTGCTCATAACAATATGTCTTTTCCTGATTTTAGCTATAAATACTAAATGCTTGGCTAATTTTATAAGATTAAAGCGTGTTAGTATAATATTTTATAATTTTTTCCTTTTTTGCATTCCAAATGCAACAAAATACTGCAACACATCTCAAATGCTATCCTTTCTTACCTCAATTTGATTTAATGTTACCATTCTCATTTCTAATACAATAGAGAATTATTAATGAAAGTGGCTGCAAGGTTCAAAATTCAAACACAAAATATAAAGGTAAAAATAAAGAATAACCAGAAAACTGTATGGGGGAAAGTATATCGATAAATGGAAAAATGTAGATCCCCACTTTATTACTTACATTTAGAATAGACCCATGTCCCCATAAATATATACACCTCCTATGTACACATAAAAATTAAAAAGTAAAATGTAAAATAAAATAAAATAGATCCAAATGGGCATAAACTTTAACATAACTAATCAAAGACTTTCTGGAAGAAAAATTATGAATATTAAACATAATAATTTTGAGGAGGGGAGAGCCTTTCCAAATGAGTCATAAAACCCATAAGCTATTAAAGAAAAAAAGTGATACATTCAACTCAATTATATTTTTACAAATAGAAAAAAAAATAAACAAATATATAAAAAAAGTAAAAGGCTAAAAATACATTAACAATACATGCGACTAATGAAACCTATTTCCTTCATATATAAAGAAGTTTTGCAAAACAGCAAGCAAAAGAGATATACAAGAAAACAATGAATAATTGGCTATAGAACTCAGTAAATGCAAACTACAGAAGTTTCTGTTTATTCAGGAAAAAAAAGTCTTCTTTATTATGATACATGTTTATCTATATCTAATTACATTAGATACTATTCACTTTTATACATTTGTATGTTAATTGTTTTTTCATATTATGCCAATGTCTCTCTACTATTCATTCATTCCTTCATTCAGTACACGTTTATGGAGCATCCAAGTACACAAGACACTCTACTGGCTTTTGAGTATATTGCAGTAAATAAAACACGATTTCTTTTCTTGAAAGTTGACATTTTAAATAGGAGAGAGAGAAGCAAAACTAACAGACAAACAAATGCACAATAAAACACCAGAGAGAGATAAGGGCTTCAGAATATTGTAGCACTAGTAACATTAATAGTAATACTTAGTGGTAGATGAATTGAATACAGTGAAAATCATGTTGGGAAGGTTATCTTGTATAGGATGGGCAGAGAAGACATCTCTGAGGAGTTGACTTGAATCAGAGATATGGAAATAATGTGAAAAGTTTTGTTATAAAATATGTGAGAAAACTACTTTCCAGATATTTCCAACTACTTGCTTGGAAAAGAGCAAGCAGAAAGTCTCTAAATTGATTGCCCATTTGGTAAATTGGAAGAACAATAAAGATGTAGGCTACACTGAAAGAGAATAAGTGAAGAAAATAGGATAGAAAATGACAATAGATAGGGTCCTAGAAGCAAATCCTCCAGGAACACGAGGGATTATTTTTTAGTTTGTCAATATATGATGAAATGCACGGGCCATCAGAGAAATGAAAATCAAAACCACAATGAGATACCATCTCACACCAGTTAGAATGGCAATCATTAAAAAGTCAGGAAACAACAGGTGCTGGAGAGGATATGGAGAAGTAGGAACACTTTTACACTGTTGGTGAGACTATAAACTAGTTGTTCAATCATTGTGGAAGACAGTGTGGCGATTCCTCAAGGATCTAGAACTAGAAATACCATTTGACCCAGCCATCCCATTACTGGGTATACACCCAAAGGACTATAGATCATGCTGCTATAAAGACACATGCACACATATGTTTACTGCAGTACTATTCACAATAGCAAAGACTTGGAACCAACCGAAATGTCCCTCAGTGATAGACTGGATTAAGAAAATGTGGCACATATATACCATGGAATACTATGCAGCCATAAAAATGGATGAGTTCATGTCCTTTGTAGGAACATGGATGAAGCTGTAAACCATCATTCTGAGCAAACTATCGCAAGGACAGAAAACTAAACGCCGCATGTTCTCACTTGTAGATGGGAATTGAACAATGAGAACACTTGGACACAGGATGGGGAACATCACACACCAGGGCCTGTCGTGGGGTGGGGGGAGGTGGGAGGAATAGCATTAAGAGATATACCTAATGTAAACAATGAGTTGATGGGTGCAGCACACCAACATGGCACATGTATACATATGTAACAAATCTGCACGTTGTGCACATGTACCCTAGAACTTAAAGTATAATAAAATTAATTAATTAAAAAAATAAAAAATAAATAAATAAATGATGAAATATATGTATGTGTGTTTGTGTGTGTGTGTGACAGGGTGGGGTTTGGGGGGAGAGAGGCAGAGACAGACAGAGAGAGAGAGAGAAAGAATTAGTTAAGTATTACTACAAGCACCTTGGAACAATGATGTGAACTGTGGGTTAAAGTTCTTAGTAAGATACACAATGAAAGGGATGGAAAGGGCTTATGAAGAATAATCAAAGGTTTGACTGTAAACTAACTGATGTTTAATTGTTGGCGTGTGGGCAGTGAATAAACACAAGATTTGGTGAGAACGAGTGTAATTGTGGTAGTCATTAGCACATTAAGAGTGCTTAGAGCGTGGAACAGCAAGAGATCATAGAGTAGTGAAGTCCTAAAAATGCAGTCCTGAGTCGCTCAAATTTTCAAAGGCAGTGAATTTTTTAAAAAGTAATAAAATTAACTGAGAAGGAGTGCCTAGTGAGGGGGCAGGTGAACCCACAGTGTAGAGTGTCACAGCAGCCATGCAGAAGGGGGTAATCACCTCTCTCAATACTGCTGTGTTTTAGTCCATAATATTTATAATTAATACTGATCAAAGTAATCATAACAGAAAGTTTACTATGGATTTTTTTCCCCTAACATCCTTCAGATAACTATGTATATATTTTAATTTAGTCTTCAAAGAAAACATGATTTTTCTAAAGTTTACAGCAACTAGTAAAGCTGGAGGTGTTTCTGCCAGCTGGGTTTCATAATTCTCGTTTAACTGAATGGATGTTTAAAATATGTTACCTAGTTTAAAAAACTCTTTTGATAATAATTCAAAACATAATATATTTAATTAATATTGCTGGTTATCTTCAGGTCTGATTCATGTACAACCAAGAAAATTTTTGCATACTTTGTAAATTTTATATTTCATTGTTTTCAGTTTGATAATTTTGCTTTTGAAAATTATATTTCATCACTTTTTCTTAAATTAATTTTTAATAAATAAAATATTATTTTAATGTAATAAAATAACTTACTACTCTAAAGAGAAACTGATGAAAAACTGTATTTAGTAATAGAAAATAAAACTAAAAAGAATAAACTCACACCATTGTACACTGACCTTTAAGTCTGACAAGTTTATACTATTGTTAGCTATGATGACTCTTATGCTTTGAAAGTGCTGTGAAATATTTCATCCTAGAATGACCCTTGACATAATGTAGCAATTAATATTTTGGAAATTTCACTACTGATTGCTCAATCTATTTAGAGTGATATTTTTCTCATGATTTCATATCAGCCTCACTTTCTTAACCTATGGAGCTAATTATAAATTATCAATGAAAATAGTGTTTATTTTTCTTTAAAACTCGACAATAAATGTGATATATAATATTATGAGACAACTATTTACCTTTTAATATTAAGATATATCAAATTGAGGCAGCCTACAGTGCTTTCAAACACAGAGTTTAAGCACTGAAAATGTGTCATGGAATAATTTGGCAAAATGAATGTAAAAACACACAGCAAAACCATGAACGCTGAAATTAAGTGCGAATATCATCAAATCTCATTTAATTTTCCTCATAAACAACAAAAAACAAATTTATCAATCTTTGACTGATGAGGAGCCAAGTATTTCTCTCTTGGAAGTCTGTATTGTCTCGTTCAATAATTCAAAATCACTGCATGCTTAATGTATTGTTAAGTAGTGGATAAGTACAAATAATACAACCTGGCTATTCCTTGCTGCTGCTCCCTACCAGTGCTACAAAAGAGTGGCCACACAAAGTTACTGGCACATGCTGGGGTGTGCTGTTATTGAATACAGCATAGACTTACCAGGGAATTGCAAAAGAAATTGAGGAACCACACTGAACTGTCAGCATGACAATAGGAAGCATGCTTGGATTTCAAAGACAACTTACTATCCTTCACCACTTCCAGTTAGGTGCATACCATTTAATAAGGCATTGACAAGCTTGGAACTAATTTTTCTTACTAAAGCATCTCAAAACAACCAGCTAAAAATAGTCAATATGCTACAAAGGCATATTTGGCCACTAACTTGGCAACATTAGAGGTTTCCAGTCGTTTATTTATTTACTTTTTAAAACTACATTACTGAATCTGGGGTGGAGCTCATTAACAAAAAGAGCAGATACAACATTTAAGTCCCTGAACTCAGCATAGATACAACAGGATGTTTTACAAATAGTACTTCTAATCTTGCCTTAAAGTCGTAAACTGGTTCATTCTTTTTCTGTTTAAAAGATTGAATAGCAGACTAGTCAGGTTATTTTTTGAAGGAAATATTTTGGCAAGGGATAGATTTCTAAGGGATAGCTTGCTACTTTCCTAGTTTTTGTTTATTTGTTGTTTGTTTCTTTTCAGTCCATTACTGAAAGATTCAGTGTTTGAATTTTTGATATCTTTCTCAGGTACCTTCCACGTGATTTCAGCCATTCCATTCATGGCCTTCACCAAATTCCAGTATCATCAATACATCCAGAAAGATCAAAGTGTCCTGGGTTATGTGCTTCCATGAAAGTCTAAACTCATTGGCAAGTTTCTGGGGGTTTTCTCTTGGGACAGACAAAACTATCACCATTTGCTTTGAGCTCGAAGTTTTGTTCATGCAATAAAGGTGGTTAAAGGTGCAGACCCAGTTGATCTCAGGGACTAATTTCATAAGGTGTTTATCTAGTTTTCTAGACTTGGAAGATAACTGGAGTTATCTTGGGGTGGGAAGATAACTGAAAAATTAAAATGAAATCCTAAGCTCTTCAAACTGACTGAATGCTCCCCTCTTGGCCAAGAAGGCCCCTAAGAAACCTTGTAAACTGAGTTCCTGTCCATGACAGGATAGAAGATTGGACACATCTCATTATACCTACACCCTTGCTAACTGCCATTATTAGGTTTTCTTCTCTAAGAGCTAAACAGAAACTAGCCCTTTAGAATGACTTTCTCAACCAACTACTGGAAGCTGACCCTCCCTTCTGCAATTTGGAATAAGCAACCGACCAGTATTCCCTCGAGGCTACACAGGATGTGCAGTGAGTTTTCACTGCCTCTGCTTCACCTTTTGATGTCAGAAAGAGGAAAACTTCACCGTTGAAGCAGGCTAATGCTGCCATTTTTTGAACCTGGGTCCCATGGAGAGTCATGAAGCTTAATTGTTTGTGCATGCTTCTCCTTTCACAATTATTTATGACTCCTTCATAGCTTTCTGAATATGTATATTTTGCCACTCCTTTCTGCATGAATCCTGGTATTTTTCTGACAGTCCTCCAGGTGTCCGTTTCTGACTTCCGGCTGGAGACTACGCCTCCCAGCCTGTCAGAATGGCCACCCTGCAGGCTGCCACCCTTTATGAGAAGTAAAGCTCTTCTTTCCAAGTTTATGAACCTTGTCATTCTTCAGTTGACATAACTTAGTGAAAAGGTTAGCAGATTCAGAGTAATTAGACGGAGGAGGATAGAGAGAAAGAAAGAAGATACAGTTGGAATTAAGTTAGTCAACATATAATTTTTTCTCACTAGTTAAGATTTTTCATTTGCCTTTTCTGAGGAGTCTTTTGGAGATGAAATTTTGACTCATTTAGTCTTTTAGCAGCCTTTGCATGCCAATCAAAAATACATCTCATTGTTTCTGAGGTTCTCAAAATTCCTCTTTCTTTTCAATATTTCCCATAGATGAGCGATTTTGTTTAGGTTAAAATCTCCCCATTGCAGCCACCAAAATTGTAAATTATTTGTAGTATGGTTTATCCATTTCTTTAGAAAAGGATAGGTTCTGAGATGTAGAAGTCCCAGATACCTTGGATTCAGATGAACTCATTACTCCCTTTCTTTTTGTAACTTTACCTATAGCAGACTTTCCTACTGAACCCAGTCCAGTTTTTGTCTGACCCAGGCTAATACCTGAGACCTCTCTGTTGGAACCAATCTAGTTTCTGCCATGATTTCTGAACCCAGTTGAGATAAAAATGCTCAAATAAACTCAGAGAACTCAACACACATTTTGGAGCTCTTATCCAAGAGGGACCTATTAATGGTGACCTCCCAATGTTCAGTGCAAGAAGCTCAGAGGGGTGTCTACACCTATTTTCTCATTGCTCCTGGGCATCACTAAAGTTCTCCTTCAGATGATCACCTCTCACATCATAACTGTCAAAAGAAAAGTTTATTTGAGCAAAAAAAAAAAAAAGAAAAGACTGTTATGAATTGGGCAGGGCTCAGAAACAGAAGAGGTTCTGAGAGTTCTGCTGCAGCACATGGGTAGCTAGATTTTATAGGCTGATGTGGAAGGAAGGAAAAGAAAACATATCTGATTTGTTACAGTGGAAAGTCCGAGTGAGAGTTTAGTTGATGTGAGAGGTGGGTAGATGGTTTCCGATTGGTAAAATGTCTAATTCTGTTTTATGATTTACATTGAGCTTTAGTTTGCTTACGGAGAAACTACAGGGCTACAGATGCCCCAGTCCAATGGCCTCCCAGTTAAAATTTGATTTAATAAAACATAAGTCGAATTTTTCCACTGTTTGAGAATTTCTATTCTGGTGTTTTAATTGAGGCTAGTTAAACATGCTTGCAAACATTAACACTTTACATTTTTTAAAATTGATTTTCTCTTATATCAAAAGGAAATGTCCTTTTTATATGGTTGTCCTCTTGAATTAAAATCTGTACTGTATCTGTTATTAAATAGCTACATTAACTTTCTTTTATGTAGTGTGGGCATGGTCTATATTTTTTAATGAAGTTACTTCCTGGAGATTTATATTTAAGGTGACGCTCTTCTGAACTGAATATAGTGCATTTGCTTCATTTTATTTTAGAATAAAGACAGATATTTAATTGGATTTTTTGTGTTTATATACAACATAATTTCTGATATATTTTTATTTCAACCTATGATCTAATTATGTGTTTTCTTCGTCTCGTAAATTGTTTTGCTTCATTTATAATTTATTTTGAATGAATTTATTCTTTGTACATTCTATATGATTCATTTTATTTTCCATAGCACTTTCTTGTATGTTAAGTAGCTATGTGTTTGCTTTTTTGAATGATTAAAAAGGAGGTGAAAACATGGCAGTGTAATTTTCCTTTAAAAAGTTATATACACTCTGAAAGTTACCTCAGGTGCTAACTAGAAGGCATTTTTCTTTCTTTTTTTCTGTTTTTCCTTTTTTTCTCCTCCTCCTTCTCCTTCTTTTTTTTTTCTTTTTTATAGAAGGAACTCTCCCCTGTGTTAACCAACAAGTTGTAGTGTTAGATACCACTGTTACCCTGACCTATGAAATAATTAAAGCATATTTTACTGAAGATTTTAAAGTACCCAAATATAGAAAATTATTCAATGTCTGATCATTTTAAAAGATATTGTAAACAAAACATGTACCCATCTTGGGAGAAAAATTAAACAGAAATATCTAAAAATTTGCTTTTCCATCTGCAGTTATTTACCTTATTTATACCCTCATTATCTCATTACAGCTGGCTTTTTTTCCTCTAGCAGTCTGTTCTCTACTCTGTCTATCCACTACTTTTGGGGGAAACAATCAAATATATTAATGCTAATTCTCTTCTTAGGACTCTATTGTGGAACTTCACTCTCTGTAGCAAAAATCCAAAATCATTAGCAGGCCTGCCAATACCCTTCACAATTTGGTTCCAAGCTATCTTAGCAAGTACTCGGCAGCTCAAAATCTCTAGTTTTCTGTGCAACAATGGCCTGATCGTATCTTACTGCAGCCTTGAACTCCTGGGCTCATATGATCCACCTGCCTCAGCCACCTGAAGAACTAAGATTACAGGTGCAGTGCACCACACCCAGCTAATTTTATTGTTGTTGTAGAGACGGGGTCTCACCAGGTTGCCCAGTCTGATCTGAAACTCCTGACCTGAAGCAATCCTCTCATCTTGCCTCCCAAAGCACTGGATTATAGGTATGAGCCTCCATAACTGGCCTTGGCTTCTAATTTTTGTATGAGGTATAGTTTTGTTTGTTTGGAAATGCTTTCCAAGTTATTTACTGCTAGAAAAGAAAGACAACACAAAAGACTTTACCGAGTATTGTTAATATCTGTGTCACATATTATCATTTCATTTTAGTGTTCTTGACCTCAGTCTAAATTACAGCTTACTTTGATTGCCTAAAAATGGATAAGGTGACAATCAATTGAGAAAGGGACAAATGAGGCCCCCATCAGGAGAATTCTAGCTCAGCAATTATAATATTTGCATGTATTAATACCTAACTCAACCCTGCACTTACTCATAGAGAAAAAAAAAAATTCTGTCACTTTTGCTCTGTTATATTGGACATAAATTCCTTCTTTAGGAAATTTGTTATTAAAGATTCATAATACTGGCCATTTATTTCACCCTACATTGTTAAAAATGATATTTTGATTAATGTTATTAAGACCACATAATCATTTCACCTTCATTTGGAACCTATTATAGGTATAGAATTTTAAAGTTTTATAATCTGTTTGTAGATGATAAATAAACCAAGTATACAGCTAACAATAAGTTGAAAAATAATAAGACATTTAATATTAGCAGCATTCGAGAATGCCATATAAGCATGGAACCCAAAAGAGTTGAGAAAGATTCTCAAACTAAACTGGCATTTTAAAATATTTCTTTAAAGAGTTAATTTAAAAAACATTATAGTCAATAATAATCTTGCAAAAGATTAATAATTTTAGTGCACAATATTTAAATTTTGCTTAGATACCTAAAAATCATTCATATTTAATAAACATATATTTAATCTTTGTCATACTTTATAATGTTTCATAAAGATTAGCTTCTTTTGTTAAAGTTACATTATCTAAATATCAAAATATATACATTTAAAATAAAGTTTCATGAATAGTAGAATCAGGAAATCACATTTAGTGTAATTTCAGTGTTTAAGTAAAACAACATATGTAAACTTTCCAGTCTGGGATTACCTTCATGATTTAGTCATTTTTTGTGCAAGTCAGGACTGTACTTCATGTGCAATCATTTTGATTTTTTCTTGTGAAAATAATCATTAACAAAGATATGATGATAAATTTCAACTAGACTCCTATTCATGAAAATTCATGTAGCAATTACCTTAAATAATTTTGTTTCTGAAGGTTTCCTAAAATTAATTAGATGGAATATATTTCACATGAATAGCTTGCTCCATATTTTTAGGGTAAACATGATATATCTTGACATGATAGTTATCTTTCATCTTCTTTCCCAAGGAACTGAACAGACACTAATGGTCTTGTCCCAAGTTCCCTCTTATCACATCCATGTATTTTTAATGATTCTCTTTTTATTTTAAATTCTGTTTGAAAAATTGTGAAAGGGTTTTGGCATGACCCAGAATAGAGTTACCTTTTAAAATCAGGATCTAGTAATTCATTTAAAATTGAAATATGGCATACCTGTGCAACAAAACAGATTTCAAAATACCTCTATGTAAGAATTTCTATTAAATAATAGTCATTTGATCCACAGTCAATTATTGTATATATTATCTTTTCAAAATAAGGATGCAGGTTTTTAGGTCAAATATATCCAAAATTATTTATTCTTATAATTGCATACCACTAAATTCAAAATTACTGATATCCTTTAAGTAGAACATAAAGAGATTCCAAAGGGGAAATATATAAAGGGTATAGTGCCTCATTTTCTTTACCTAGGACTTGAGTAGAAGACTAAGATATTAAAACCTAGTTAACTTAATATGGAGTCAGAATAAGAGAGAATGGTGGGTACATATACCTTTTTTTATTTGAGACTATCCATGCATGGCTTGATGTGATTTTACATGGGAGGTCAAGAGTAGAGAAGCAAGAGGCAATGTTGAGTGAAGTGCCTGGACTGATGGTCTGGTGTAACCTGACAAACTCATGAACCTCTAATTTAAGATGAATGAAACCAGTGCTCAGATAGCCATTAATGATTAGGAAGTGAGTAATTGACATTTCTCTGGCAGTTATTAACTATAACTTTTAGCTGTTTGTTTAATCATTGATAGCTGTTCTGCTTATTTGTAAATGTCACATAGCCTAATGATAGTCTCTGCAATGTTCCTATAGATAACATCTTACTATGACACATGAATCAAAAGATGTTGTCTAAGTTGTTTGTCAGGAAATGAAGACTCAACCTTGAACCTAGCTCAAACCAGTTGAGACCACCAACCTGTCTAATGGTTGACCTTTTGATGTTAAAAAAAAAAAGTCAAAACTCCACCCCTGAAACCAAATAAAAGCAAAAACAAAAACAAAAGCAAAAGACCCTCAGTGACTAGGACTGTGTTCTTGTGGATCCGTTTCTGAAGTGAAAGGTGACCCAGATAGTTGCACTCGTACCTAATCCATGGTTCCTGGAGTTTCCTCCATCCCAGCCAATCAACAGATGGCCCCTTATAACCCAATCCCCAACCCCTCAGTCCAATCCCTTAAATACCCCTGCTTATGACCCATAAACGAGGTGGATTTGAGATTTGTTTTCCCATCTCCTCACTTGGGTGCCTCATAAATAAATCCTTGCTTTGATGCAAATCTTGCTGTCTCAGTGATTGTCTTGCTGCACATTGGATAAATGAGCCTGGTTTGGTAACACAAACAAAAAACACCAAAAATCCTTGGGAATTGAAAATTATTGAGCTCCTAAATCTGAGAGCTCTGGAATTTTGAGCTAAGGAAGTTTTAGAGGAGGAAGTGTAAAGAACCAAAGGCAACTACAATGTTATTGTTTATCCTAGTGTGAGCATATATTCTAAAAGGAACCTTCCAATCAGTCTTGTAGCAATGAGTAAAGTGAAGATAGATCTCAATGCTAGGGAATAAAATGGATGATGCACTTCAGCCAGAAGATAAATAATGCCAAAGAATGAAATGGGATAAGAACATTAAGGAAAATTCTGAAAAAAGTAGGTATTTACCTATAAGTGACAAAGTACTTGACTATTGTTCTCATTTTTGAATTTAGCTGAAAAAATCTTAATTGGAATAAATTACAATTTAGTGATGCTATAAGTTTCTGTTCCATATGAGCTGGATATTTATTTATTTATTATTTATTTATTTTTTGAGACGGAGTCTTGCTCTGTCGCCCGGGCTGGAGTGCAGTGGCCGGATCTCAGCTCACCGCAAGCTCCGCCTCCCGGGTTCACGCCATTCTCCTGCCTCAGCCTCCCCAGTAGCTGGGACCACAGGCGCCCGCCACCTCGCCCGGCTAATTTTTTGTATTTTTTTTTTTTTAGTAGAGACGGGGTTTCACCATGTTAGCCAGGATGGTCTCGAACTCCTGACCTCGTGATCCGCCCGTCTCGGCCTCCCAAAGTGCTGGGATTACAGGCTTGAGCCACCGCGCCCGGCCGAGCTGGATATTTAAAATGACGTTTGAGTTAAAAAATATTTTAGAATTTAAAATTTGAGGGCAGTGACTCACGTCTGTAATCCCAGCTCTTTGGGAGGCTGAGGTGGGTGGATCACGAGGTCAAGAGATTCGAGACCATCCTGGCCAACATGGTGAAATTCTGTCTCTACTAAAAGTACAAAAATTAGCTGGGCATAGTGGCATGTGCCTGTAGTCCCAGCTACTCAGGAGGCTGAGGCAGGAGAATCCCTTCAACTAGGGAGGCTGAGGTTGCAGTGAGATGAGATCACACCACTGCACTTCAGCCTGAAGAGACAGAGCAAGACTCGGTCTCAAAAAAGAATTTATAATTTTTTACAGACCATTGAATCACTAATTACGTGTCCAAAATTTACAAATAATCTCTCGCCTTCTTGAACTTCAGGTTTAAGGTAAACCTTCTTCTTCCTCACTCTTTGCTCCCCAATTGATGACAGGAATGCTGACAGTGGCTTGTTCCATTCCACTATTGTAGTGAATGCTGTCTGGCCTCTGAACACTATACACCAAAATACGGCATCTTGACAGTTGAGAAAACCACAGAAGCAAGGTCACTCTGACCTTCTCCCATATTTCTCCCCTGAAGCATGCTCATAAAGAATTTCTCTGACCTACCTTGCCTGAAACTAGGACGTAAGATCCTCATTCCAGAGAGATCCTGTCCTATACCTGGAGGCCAAGAAGAATCTGAACAGTTTCCCCAGTGCATTACCTTCAGGTAACAATCACTCCCTTTTTTGGCTCAATTACATTTCTACATGAATGTCTGTTTTTCATTGAGTCAAAGAATGAAAATACACTTTCTGCAGGTCTTTGGGTCTTATCTTTTACTTGTTAATCTATTTTGTTATAGGGGTCTCAGTCATGCACCTTGCAATAAATTAGGAAAACAAAGTACTTTTTATTCCTTACATATTATGAGAAATATCCTCCATTCTTTTCTTAAAAATTATTTCAACTCAATCTACAAACTTCAAAATTATTTACTTTTGATATGAGGATCAAATATGTGAAACTTCTTAAGGTATAATTTAGAAAGAAAAATTTTAAAGACAAAATTGCTATATTTTATTAATTTATTTAGTCAGGTTCCATTTCTTTTTTCTTTTCTTTTTTTTTTTCTTTTTATTTTTTTGAGACGGAGTCTTTCTTTGCTGCCAAGGCTGGAGGGCAGTGGTGCAAGCTCAGCTCACTGCAAGCTTCGCCTCCTGGGTTCACGCCATTCTCCTGCCTCAGCCTTTCAAGTAGCTGGGATTGTAGGCGCCCACCACAGTGCCCCGCCATTTTTTTTTTTTTTGGATTTTTAGTAGAGACGGGGTTTCACCATGTTAGCCAGGATGGTCTCCATCTCCTCACCTCGTGATCAGCCCGCCTCAGCCTCCAAAGTGCTGGGATTACAGGCGTGAGCCACTGCGCCCGGCCAGTCAGGTACCATTTCTATGTTTCAGTATAGGTCAGTATAAAAATTGGATTCTTTCAGATATTCACACAATCAAGAATAATGTTAACATGACTAATTTTCTCTCATATTATTAGAAAATTATGCCAAGCCTGTATTTGAATAATTCATAGTTTATATATTTTATATCTTTATATCTTTATTTATTTATTTATTTATTTATTCATTTATTTTTTGAGACAGAGTCTTGCTTTGTTGCCCAGGCTGGAGTGCAGTGGCAGGATCTTGGCTCACTGCAACCTCCGCCTCGCGGGTTCAAGCGATTCTCCTGCCTTAGCCTCGCAAGTAGCTGGGATTACAGGTGCCCGCCACTACACCCGGCTAATTTTTCTCTTTTTAATAGAGATGGGGTTTCACCATGTTGGCCAGGCTAGTTTTGAACTCCTGACGTCAATTGATTCACCCACGTAGGCCTCCCAAAGTGCTGGGATTACAGGTGTGAGCTACCATGCCCAGCCTGTATATCTTTTAGTTTTATTTATTTTATATATTTCACATGCATACATTTTAATAAAGTTTTCATTTTGCTTTTTATACATATATAATATTTGTGCATACTTAGGTACATGTGATATTTTGTGACATGCATAAAATGTGTAATGATCAGGTCTGGGTGGTTAGGGTACCTATCACCTCAGGTATTTATTGTTTCTGTGAGTTAGGGATACTTCAAGTCGTCTCTTCTAGCTATTTTCAAATAGACAATACATTTTTTGTTAACTATAGTCATCCTACACTGCTATCAAACATTAGAACTTATTCCTTCTGTCAAATTGTATATTTTTACCCATTAGCCATCCTTTCTTCATCCCTGCCCCCCAACACCCTACCCACCCTCCAGTACTTACCATTCTACTCTCTACCTCCATGAGATCAAACTTTTTAGCTCCCACATATGAGTGAGAGCATGCAATATTTTTCTGCCCATACTTGGCTTATTTCATTTAGCATAATGACCATCCATGTTGGTCAAACTCCATCCATGTTGTTGCAAATGACATGATTTCATTCTTTTTTTATGGCTAAATAGTATTCCCTTGTGTAGATATATCATGCTTTCTTTATCCATTCATCTGTTGATGAACATTTAGGTGGATTTCATATCTTTGCTATTGTAAATAGTGCTGCAATAAACATAGATGCAGGGGGAACGTATCCATTTCATATAGTGATTTCTTCTCCTTTAGATAAATATCCAGTAGTGGGATTGATGAATTGCCTGGCAGTTCTATTTGCAATTTTTTGAGAAATCTCTATACTGTTTTCCATAGTGGCCGTATTAGTTTACATTCCCACTAGCAGTTTAAAATTTCCCTTTTATCTGTCATCCTTGCCAGCATCTGTTATTTTTTGCCTTTTTAGTAATAGCCATTCTAATTGGCTATATTGTCTACTCCTTAAGCTTAGTCTATACTGTAATCTCCTTAAGGTTGTCATTCCAGAGTGTAGGTTTGCTCATTATCAACAAATAATATTAGAATTTTTATAGTCATATTCCTTAAGTGGTGTTATATATAAATGAAAATTGTGGGATCATGTAATTAGATTGCACTAAAATATGAAGAGTTACTGAGCTGAAGACAATTAAAAAGTAACAGAGGCAGAAAAGTTCTCTGCCCTCCCTCTATTTGCCTAAAAGCAGGACATAGATTTACAAAGACAAAAAGTATTCTGCTCCCACTCATCTACTACCACAGAGAACAAAGGCTGATTACTGAAGGCAACTTTAAAGCCTTATCAGCCTGGAGAGGGTCAGAGGAATCTATAGTAACAGGCTTTGCTAACATTTATCTGCCATTTATTTGCCTTATCTACAAGTTGCACCCTCTAGAGACTCAAAGCCCTTTTTCTGGGTCTTGCCACTTCTCTAAAAATGTACTGTTTTTGTTGAAGACGCTATATAAAATCAATTTCAAACTCACCTCTTTGAGAATTTTTCATTCCCTGTGTGTGTTCCATGTGTTTGGACGAACGGAGGCAAGATGGCGCACTTCCGGGTTCTTCATCACCCCCAACTTTTCCCGGGCGCGCGAAAATGCAGCCGACGCCGGGGACGGTGCAGACCAACTGGGCATGCGCCCGGTGACGTCAATCTGAAGAGACCAAGATTTACCTGGTCGCACCTGCAGAACGCCCCCGGACATGCCCGTGCCCCGCCTATCGCCCTCCCACTCCCGGAAAAGCCGCTCCGGACGAGTGCCACGCGCGGACTTCTCAGCTTCCCCACTGCGGTCGGGACTGTTGAGAGCAGCACGGAGAACTCTGTGGGCCTCATTTGCCGGAGGCCAACAGACCTCTCCTTACCCACCTTCTTCCCCTGAAGCTAGGTGACCAAAATAAACTTGCAGTTTTGCTCCTACCCTTGCCTAGTCGCTGGTTCCTTTGCGCCCGATCTGGTGGTCTTAGAAAAAACAAAACACCATGTATATATGAAATCTGTACGTTAATGACCTTCTGTTTGTTCTTCTCTTGTTAACCTGTTAATCTGTTTTTTGTAACAAGGATTTGTTTCAACTAAGAATATATGGGAGTTACTCTTTCTTGCCTTGTAGAATCTTGTGGACATAGAGTAATATTGAGATGATGATTCCTAAGTAGGGAAACCACTAATTTCAGAATTCTATCCTAAACAGTTAACTTGTTTGAGTTTGTTAAACGTTAAATATATATTCCTTTGCTTTTGAAATTCTTTTCTCATATAAATAAATATTTGTTCTTCAATAAGGTGGGCAGAGAGATGCCATAGATAGAAAAAAGAGAAAAAAATCATATGTATTAAAGTTACAAAAATAAGGATCATAAATCCTATAAATAAGTAGGGAAGGAAGGAAGGAAAGAAGGAAGGAAGGAAAGGAGGGAGGAAAGGAGGGAGGGAGGGAGGTAAGGAAAAGGAGTTTAATTCCAGGTATGTTTTAAGAGTGGTTTTAACAGCAAAATGCTAAATTTCCTAGGTATTTTGGGAAATTCAAGAAAATCAGATTATGAAGTGTAGGAGGCTGATAAAGTGTAGGCCCTGCAGATCTGTTCTCTCAGGATAAGCCATCACAAAACCGAACAAACTTTCACAAAAACGAATTCAGATATATATAGAAGGCAGTAAATAAAACAGAGGCAGCTGCTTGTTTATATCCTGATGTACTTTCACACTCTGGTGCCACTGACACACAGAGGTGCTGACAAAGATCAGAAGGACAGTGAACAAATACAACACCAAAACAAACTCTGCTGTGCCCTTTCTTGACAGCGGGGCCCAGAGCAGAGTCCCTCCAGTTTCCTCAAGTGCCTCTGGTTCCTGAGAAATGTAGCTATGAGAACTCTCTTCTCATAACTTAGACATAAACATCTAAGGTGAAAAAAATATCAAAGCTGTGTTCTTCCTTAGAAAGTAGGCATGTTCAAATCACATCATGTCATTATTTCTCAACTTACAGACTGATTTTTTTTAAAGTCCAGACCAAACAGTTAATAAGTGGTTAAATAGGACAGAGAAATTTATACCCTCTGAAGGTGTTATATTAAGTAATAAAACTCAAGGATGTCATGCAAACAATTGGGCTTTCAAATATTATTCTTGATTACCAAGAAAAATAAGGACAGATCTCCAAATAACAACAAAACATCACTGTCAACCATATTCCAAATAAACAAATCACACAATCACAGGAAAAAACAAATAAAACTCTAGCAATAAACGTGAGCATGGATAGGCATTCTTCAGATGTGAGGACTACACATAAGAGACTTGGTTAAATGCTGAGCTGGATCTTGTATTCACAAACTTCCTGAAATGTTATATTATGATGTTACATTTAGTAAGCCTTATACAATATCATTTTGATAAATGATTTTAAAGAGGTTTAGGATATAACACTCCGATACATACCATCCTGGCATTTTGATTATTTTGAATAAAAACAAATTGCAAATCAACAAACATAGAAATAGTTCTTCATCTTCCACTCAACTGCCTAAAATAAACAATAAAGTTCCCTTTTGTAAAGAAGATTTATATCCATACAGGATTTTAAAATTTTTATTATTTTTTTTTTAGTAAAGATATCTGTAACAGGAAGCGAGCTGCGCCCAGACAACTTTTATTACCTAAGAGAGTTTTGTCTGCATAACCAGGCAACCTTTGTTCACCATACATTTTTTCTCCTTACTCTCCCATAATTTGACTCTATCACCTCTCAGGAGCCTCAAGCCCCTATTTCTTTCTATAGCTCAGGATGTTATATAGACTTCCTTCATCTAGCCCTTCTTTGACTCTACTATTTTTGTGAGACTCCTGTGCACAGAACCATACACACTTACAAAAAGGAATTCAGGGCTATATAGCAGGCAGTAAAGAAAATAGAGGCAGCTGCTTCTTTTTATCTTGGAGTACTTTCACAGTTTGGAGCCACTGACACACAAAGGTGCTGGCAAAAATCAGCATGGTGAACAAAACAACAAACACTGAAGCAAACCCTGCCATTTTCCTTTTTTAGTGGCTAATCTTGCCTGGTTATTTGATGAGATGTCTGGGTTGGTGGGGCGGCTGGGTGTGTGTGTGTGGGTGCATCTTAAGGCAATTGTATTTCTTCTTAATAAGTTTCCTTAGTCCAATAAGGACATTCCAGATGTTGCAGAATTTTGCTCCTTAGTTCTACTAAAACTGGGTGCTTGTCACATGACCAGGAAACATTAGGCACGCATACACTTTGAATGGAATTTATTGGGTAGGAAAAAAAAGAAAAAAAAAGAACTCTCAACAAAGCAAGGAGGTTCCTGCTAACAGGTCCCCATCTCTCAGATCGATTCCTGGCCACATACATGAGCTGAACAGAGCAGGCTCCTCCCCTGCATAAGACGCGAGTTCTCCGTGGCTCCACCCACTTCCACCAGTGCGTGTGTCTGGCTCCAGGCCGCTGGGGGAATGCCCCGACCAGCCCTAGGCAGTTTCTCTAATCTGCACAAAAGCATCTGTTGTAAACACTTGTGGGGCAGGTTGGAGATTCTCTGGGGACCCCTTTTTATCTGCCTAGGCATGTGGTTGTTTCACAGAGACAGTCCCTCCCTATACTAGGAGGGCAGGAGAAAGAAGAGAAAAGTAGAAAGTTAGGCTGCTCTTTAGACCTTGCAATTTCTTTTAATTCAAAGTACTAAGTATGCCAAACTCCATACTTCGGAGTATCGTTCTCTGCACCCAACAGTTGCATAGCAATCTGGAAGGAAAACCTCAAGATTTGGCTTCATTCTCTGCGCTAGTAGTGAGAGACAAATAAATTTCTCTCTTTTGAGTCATTGCAATTTTGAGTATCTTTGTTTCAGGAACATAGACTATACCGTAACTAATACTAGTGGTATCATTCTTATGTATTCGTCCATTGCTTGCCTTTTAATTCTATATTACATTGTGAGATTCATCCATGTGTAAGCATCTACCTATAATTTATTCATTTTTCTTGCTTCATACCAGTATTATGTTGTACATTAAAAACACAAATGTAAAAAAAAGAAAATCTTGACTTCCAAGTAACTCATGAGTTAAAGATGGAGTCATGGTGAAATGTATGAAATATTTGTGTTAGAGTAGGCAGACAGCTAGGCATGAGGAGGAAGGGGAGCCCTGAGAAAAGGGAGGTCTGGAAAATCCCGCACTCCAGGGACCACCTGAAACCTGCATGTTAGATATGAGCAAGGAGCAGTGGAAATTTCTAAGCAGAAAGAACGCGCATTAAGATACCCAGTAATCATTCACTCTGCAGTTAACTTGTCAGAATGTAGCTAGACGCATGTTTTAAGGCGAAGAGGGCAAAGAAGAAATGCCTAAGAGATACACAGGCACAAGCACAAATTTAATCGTTGTACAACCTTCCTTAGGGGAAGGGGGCGGTAATGAGCAATGCAACCATTGAGTAAAATTTATATCCAACACCAGGCCCGTGCATGTGCACTAACTAATCGGAAACGAGGGTCCCACAAGCCTGGGATGGGAACTAAAGTGGGAAAGGAGAGGACTTAAAATAGGAGCGGGAAAACCAGACAAAGAAAAATGGTGGAGACTTAAGACTTCGATTGGTAGGAACTTCCAAGAAAAACTTCAGCTTCATAAAAACCCGACGCAGAGCTTTCAGACTGCTGCTGGCTCACTCCCTTACAGCAACCTGCTCTGCCTCATCTTTCAGAGTGTACTGTCTCTCTAAATAAACTCTCCGCTCTCTATTGTCCTTCAATAAATTCTCCCTCTATTAAGCTAAACTAGTTCGTTAGCAGCATTCTTTCTCCAAGTAAGACTAAGAACCTAGGATTACTGCACTGCCTAGTAACATTTATAACTGAAATCAACACAAATGTTAAAACTTTTGAGATGCAAAGCAAGTGCTATTTAGGAAATACCTATAACCTTAAAGTGCACATTTAAAAAATACCGAAAATGGCCGGGCGCGGTGGCTCATACCTGTAATCCCAGAACTTTGGGAGGCCGAGGCAGGCAGATCACGAGGTCAGGAGCTCGAGACCATCCTGGCTAACACGGTGAAACCCTGTCTCTACTAAAAATACAAAAAAAGTAGCCTGGTGTAGTGGCGGGCACCTTGTAGTTCCAGCTACTCGGGAGGCTGAGGCCTGTAATCCCAGCACTTTGGGAGGTCAAGGCGGTGGGATCACGAGGTCAGGAGCTCGAGACCAGCCCAACCGATATGGTAAAACACCGTCTTCACTAAAAATACACCCCAGAGAGTGGCGTGAACCCGGGAGGCGGAGCTTGCAGTGAGTTGAGACCGCACCACTGCACTCTAGCCTGGGTGACAGAGTCAGACTTCGTCTCAAAAAAAAAAAAAAAAAAAAAGGGCCGGGCGCGGTGGCTCACGCCTATAATCCCAGCACTTTGGAAGGCCGAGTTGGGCAGATCACGAGGTCAGGAGATAGAGACAATCCTGGCTAACACGGTGAAAACTCATCTCTCCTAAAAATACAAAAAATTAGCCGCGTAGCCAGGCGTTGTGGCTGGTGTCTGTAGTCCCAGCTACTCAGGAGGCTGAGACAGGAAAATGGCGTGAACCCGGGAGGCGGAGCTTTCAGTGAGCCGAGATCGCGCCACTGCACTCCAGCCTGGGAGACAGAGCGAGACTCCGCCTCAAAAAAAAAAAAAAAAAAGAAAAGAAAAGAAAAAAAAAATACTGAAAATGAATGAAGCCTTCGTTTCAAGAAGCAAAGAAAAGCTAAATACATTTTAAAAATAAAACATTAAAGGTAATGAAAGAAGAAAAAAATCACCAATTACCCACAAAACCCTTAAAAGTATAAATTAATATTGTAGGAGCCTGGCGTGGTGGTTCAGGCCTGTAATCCCAACACTTTGGGAGGCCAAGGCGGTCAGATCACAAGGTCAGGAGTTGGAGACCAGCCCAACCAACATGGTAAAACCCCATCTTTACTAAAAATACAAAATTAGCTGGGCGTGGTAGCATATGCCTGTAATCCCAGTTACTCGAGAGACTGAGGCAGGAGAATCGCTCGAACCCGGGAGACAGAGGTTGCAGTGAGCCGAGATCGTGCCATTGCACTCCAGCCTGGTCAACTAGAGCAAAACTCTGTCTCAATAATAATAATAATAATAATATTGTGAGATGTGTAGTTGGGGAAACAAAGTATGCTTATGTGTGTGTGTAAGGAGAGAATGAGAATTTGATGTTTTATATAAAAACCCTCAAGAATACTAAAAGTATTGAAAAATAATTATACTGTTCTTCAAATTAATGTATACAACTAGACTAAGATAAAGTTTATTCAATGCCTATATTTTAAATTCATTAATTAACAATGTATAAGTAGTAATATTAGGATAAAAACATTTCCCTATGTTTTAATTAGTGTGATTTTTATATACTTATATAGACAGCCTACCATAAAGCAAGCGCTCAGTAAATTCACCTAGAATAAATAATTGAATGCAAGATGGTATAATAAATCTTCAAAGATTTTGAGTTAAATCTTGCACAAAAGTAACTGGGATTTTTTTATCATTGTTATTGGTATATTTTAATTCAGATAATATTATATTAAATGCATCCATATATTTTTAATGTTGTTCATCTCATTTTTTCTGTTCTATTTCTCACTCAGTGCCTCACTGTTCTATTTTAGCTGCTCTAATAATGAATAAAACACAGTGAAAGTTAGCCCTTGGGGGGTTGGCAACCTTAAAATATTAAATAAGCAATAAATATTAGGAAGCTGTAATTTTGAAATTTGCCCAGTAACATTTTTGTTTACAGAGGTAACAGACAAACCCATAGGCAGCTGAATTATTTTTTTCATCACTTTTCACTCATATGTATGTGAAGGAGCATTTTATTCTAAAAGTTGCCAATTTTTCAAAACACTCTTAACTCATGCATGTTTTTATTTCTAAACCTTGTTTTTCTTGTTTTTTTTTTTTTTTTGGTAATGTATATATATTTGACTACTTCATATTTATATCTTCTTCTTAAAAAAAGGTAAGGCTTATAAAACGAGCTATGGTGGGGGGAATGAGACCAGCTAATGCAAAGGTGAGGGAAGAAAAAAAGCCAAAGGAGATAACACTTAGGTGATCTAATAGAGCATACAGAATTTATTCAATTACAAGGCAATTCCTCTTAAATCTGGAGGAATTGGAGGAGAACATAGTTCAATTGTCTTCAAATCACCACAAAGTACATTTCAATATTAAAGGTTGATTCTTTTTGCTTTGCACCTTAATGTGTGCAAATCAGTCTAATTTCTATATTAATTTGCTCTAAAGGTAAAACTAAATTGCATGTCAGTAGGAGGATGTTTGTATTTCCTAATGGAGAGAATGAAGAGTCACAATAAATGGGAATTAAAATGTAAGTTCAAAGTAAGTTACAGAATCTGCTTTCAAAGGGTCACATTTCTGGCAAGTCAGTGGAAGAATTAGTTGTTTGCTATGACTGATAAAAATATGTATGTCTATTCTATAACTACTATCCAGCAGTTATTCATCATTACTGGAGTTTTTTTTCTGCATAAGTGTAGACATTCTAAAAGACAGAAGATAATACATCTACTTCAGAGCTAGTTTTGATGGTAATTTTTAAAAATATTTTTTCAATTTAAAAATGATAATGAAAAAAAAAAAGTAGCTGGAGCTTCAGGATCCATGCATGATTCTCAAGAATTCTGTGAAATCTTTGAAATTGCATGCACCTTTTTATGTGTATACATTTGATGCTGGAGCAATGCAGGCTTGAACTGCGCTGGTTTACTTATATGGCAAATCTTTTCAGTAAATACAATCCATACTTGTGGGTCCTGTATCCACCACCAATGGATGGCTGGAAAATACAGTATTCATGGGATGCTTATACTTTATGTGGAGCAAGAGTTGGGAAGAGGTGGGCAGACAAACTTGGAACGAATTCCCCATATACTGAGGGACAACTATACATGTCCTTGTGTATTTTGGGACAGATAATCTGATGCTACTTTTATATTTTCTGTAATCCAAAGTAGTTGACCAATCATAGAACCACTGTATTCCCTAAAAATGTAAATAGACAATAAAATATTTAGATTAAGCAAAATGAAGAGTCACAATGAATTTTCTTTAATGTAGTATGGTCACATATACCTTTTGCCACAGAAAATTATTGCTGGTGTGTTTCATGCATTCAAAAATATTCTATTGATCTATGATTTGTTTTATTATGTTGATGAAAACATAAAAGTGTAGGCATATTGTATGCATTGGCTGGTCATTTAGTAGCTAGATTTCAAATAAACAAAAGGAGTTCATTTCAAACAGATCAAATAACATGTATTCCTTCCTAGTATGCTAATAGAGAAGAGTCAATAAGAGAAACATCTTCAGTTACCACAGAATTGTCAATCTTAGTTTATTGGGTTTTTTTTCCTTTCAACAAGCCAACAATTGAACAATTGGAGATTTCTTTTGACCTTTAAAATATCAATCCATTTCACCGCAGGAGGCAAGAAGAAAGATACTAAGCAGCCTAAGAAGGTACACATATACACACACATGCTTTGTGTATACACATTACAGACATACACATGCTCCCCACACATGATTGTTCTAATCTAAAAGCAGTTTTTTTTTTCTATTAAAGTGCAATGTTCTTTTTCTTTCTTTTTTCTAGGACTGATTACAAGAAAAGAAATTAGCATTTAACAATGGGACAAGTGAAAAGGGAAAATAAATTTAGTTTTTTGCTCTTAGGCATAAATGCCTTTTCCCCAACTTATTTTGTATTGCTGACTCTTTCTTGCTTGCTTTAAGCTACAGAGACAGGCTATTTATTTTTAAATTGACCCATGATAAAATTTGGTAACTACTGTCAAACAAACTTGGTAAGGAAACACACTTAGTGGCTATTTTCATCATTCTGTCTCTCTGCTTCCATTTGCCCTGGAAAGGGAAAACAAGAAAGATGTTATCCATGCAAATAGCAAGAGCATATTAAGAAATCATTGATAAAAAGTTATAATCAGAATATTTAATTCTCAATCTTCAGAAAAATGTTTCTGCCCTGGCCTGAATTTCAAGAAGAAAAATAATGTGATTATTTATAGTTAATACTTTTGTATCAATAGTATTCTATTCTAATATTAAATACCTAATTTAAAAAAATTGTATTATCTACATGTATAATACTCTTTACTTTTGACTTACCTAATGAGTCAAATTAACTTTTTGAGAAAGATACATTCTTTCTTTTTTAAAAACTTAGGATAATTTTTTTCTAGAAGATAGAATGTGGATTATGAATGAGGTTCTTGTATGTCACATATGTTTTATTGAACGTTAATGAATTTAAAAACCAGCTTTTTCCAATATTACATGTATAAGAAAAAATGTATTAATCAGTTTACCAACAGTTGTAGTGATTCAAAATGACTGCTGACAATATTGGACTTTTTATCCCTGCAATAATTATGGTACATTAAAATAAGCCAACTGGTGTGATGCTGCTATTAAGCAGAATCTATATTCATAAAATTTGAAGTAGACATATAAATACAATTATATGTCCAGAGGCACTGAATGGTAATTCAAATTATACTTTTAAGTTTCAGACATAAACATTTAACACAAAGATAATTAATCTTGCCAAGTGTAGCAAAATTACTTTATTTTTCACTTGGAAAAGCACTCATTTATACCTCAAAACCATTTGTTCAAAATTTTTGCAGTAGGCTTTTAAGCAATTTCTTTTTTTATTTAAGCGTTCTATACAATGGTAAATATGTATCCAATACATTTTGGAAAAGCATAAAACAAAAGTTACCAGGTTTCCCTTTACTTTAAAAGGATTAATGTAACCATTTTCAAACAAGCATATTCATAATCTTAGCAATGAACAAGACAGCAAATCCAAAAGAGCTCTTTCGCTTAGCAATAGATGTACTGAAACTGGAATCAAATCTGTTCAATGTGTTAGAATAGAACTCCTAAGCACTTGTGGTAGATTATTGCTTGCTAGATGAAATTTAAGGACTCCATCTGTGGAGGTTTATTTGCAAATTTTATAACTCAAATTTTGGATGCAATAATGTGAAATATAATAGATGTAGCTGCAAATCATATTATTGCAAATGAAGACAGACTATGTGACATGTTTAAAATGTAAGATATTTTTATTTCGTAACAATATACTCTAAATAGTATGTTACTGCTTTTTGAAAGATACCATGCCTCATTCATTTTATACACTATAACAGAGCGGAGCACACATAGACACAAATAAATACTTCTGATGATGTAAAAAATATGTATAGAAATTAAGAAAATAGTTTTTCATTTGTTCAACACCATCACTATTTCCAGAAAAACTAGTAGAATAACACAGGTAATTGATTATAATGATGGTTTGGCAACTGTGTATCTATACATAAGAAAAGCAGAGATATATAGAAAGATTAATGTTTTCATCTGAATCATCTAGCTCCTTGTGTCCACAGCTCTTAGACAAGTAAGGTAATACATTTTACTGGTAGTTCAGAAGATGCCAAAACTCATAACAGTGATTAAAATAAGCATACTCAAAGCTCACACATTACAGTGATATATAATGGAACACATTGCAATATTATGCCACTTCTTTAGGGAGGACTTTTTGGTCTGATTACTTTTTTAGTACCCTCTCATAGACCCTTACAGATCCTTTTGCATGTCCTGCTTAATTCTTTAAACTACTTCATCAATATCAGCGTTTCCCACCTTTCCTTGGTTCTCACGATAATTAGGACAATATACTGCTCATCAGTTAATACTCTGATAATTACAATCATATCCTATACTTACACTAGAGCATCATGTAAATATAGACCAAGTGTAGTGGAGGCATATAATTAACACAGGAAACATGCTAAGATTTGAAGGATTAAAGTCAGTTGTGTACAGACTATTATGGACTAGTTTAAATAAATATTCAAAAAAGAGTAAAGACTGCATTTGCAGTTTTATTTTCTTGTCTTATGATATACTTTTTAATTTTTGCTGACTGATTGATAGACATGTTGCATCTTGTAATAGAATTTGAGGTATATAGGCTTAGAGTGTGAGAATTTATGGTAAGTTGAATAGGAGTTGGACTGTTTTGATGTTTGTTGTAGGTAGAGGTGCCAGAGCTTCCAATTTCTCTGCTTACTTTTGTCCCTCCTCCTGTCTTTGAATTTCCTATAAGCTGCTCCTCAGAAAGATTCTATGTCTTGACTTTAACATATAATCCAATGTTATTATACTGGTGGTAAGGTGTGGAAGAAGAACATTCTTTAACTTTCCAAGTAAATTTCAATCAGTTACTGTGGTTTTCCCAATCTATTTATTTGAACCTCAGTCCTCTGTTGAATGTGTTTTTAGCCCTTTGTGTGTGACAGGTATGCGGAAGAGAGTTCAGTGGGAAGGAATCCCCTTTCCTTTGTTGGTACAAGTTTTCTGAAAAGGTTCTTTAGCCTGGAAGGTAGGAATTTTCTATGGAGAAATTACTCTGCACCAGCCAGACCCATGAGGAGATTTTTCTTGAATTCTAACAGTGCAAAGTTTCTAGAGAGAAAGCCCTTAAACGTGTTGAGGGAGAAGACACTAAGTCTGTGCCACCTCACTAGTTTCTCATTCTCACACTTGTCCACACTTAGCTTCCAGCAATTCTAATGTTCCTAATAGTTTATAATTTCTAACGTTGTTGCTCCAGGTAATCAGATCTCAGCTGTGAATCTGAGTTTATCTGCTGTTCAGATTTGGGGCTGAAGGTTTGCCCTACAACCTCAGCTCTCTAATGGGCCAAGAAAAGGTCACAGAACTTTAGTTTGTCCACCTATTTCTTGTCGTAAGGACAGGAGTGATAATAAATTTCTGTGTCAGAGCTGCAACTAGTACTCTCTGTCAGTATATTTTAAATTACTTCTTCATTTTTTCCTTAGAGAAAAACATATTTTTATAAAGTTAGTGGATGTTCACTATAAGGTACAATCTTAATTGTCAAGGGAGGGATGAAATTCTACATTCTATTTTACCTCTACACCTGATACATACTTAAGTTAGAGAACAGGAACGCCTTTGTGGACAGCTATTCTCATTGCTCAAAAAGGATCCTGTTATGTATTGTGACTTTGACATATTAGAACAAATGTAATACCAAGATTGTAAAGAAAGGAAAAAGTGATAAAAATATATCTTTCTACATACCCCAATTATCTGTTATCCTGCTGAGACTAATTGCATTTTGCATTTCACATGACCATTATTTGGCCCAGAAGAGCTAGTTTTATGCTGTGAAACTTGTCTGGGTTATAGTGTTCTTAGGAAAAAATGGAAAGAGAGGAATTTTTTAATTCCATTCCCTCCAAGCAATTAAAATCAACATATATCTTTTTGGATAACTTGAGCCACTGCCTGTGTACTAGTACTGGAAGTGATAGGAAGGAGAGAGTTCTGTTTGAAAGGTTATTTAAATTAAGGTGTAGTCATACATTATATGATGTTTTCAATGATTTATATGTTGTTATTGCTCCTAGGAATAAAATATATTTTTTCTGTAGAAAAGTAAAACTTCTGATGAAAGTATAAAGCAAGCTTTCTTTAAATATTAAAGACCTTGAATTAAATTAAAAAGAGATTGTGTGGAAAAATCAGTCTGTATTCTATATCCAACACACATTGTGAATTTGTTAGTACATTTGGAATGATACGTGGTAAACATGGTTTTGAAATGGAATCTAGAAAGACCCCCCCACAAAAAATACTTACAGTATTTGTATACACATCCTCATATATAGTGTGTGTGTATACATGTGTGACTGTATGTGTGTTGTATCAGTAAAGCGAGATCCCAATATTTAAGTGTGGAAATCACAGATCATCACAAATAGAGGTAGCCTTTGTGATTATTGAAAGCTGCTGCTTGAAGTGATGTAGCATTGAATGGCCAGTAAATGTGGACAACGAGCAGCCCAGGGGCAAAATGTGCCATATGAACAATTAGTTTTTCAATGCTGTTAATTAGTTTTCCAAACATAAATATCAAAATATTTTAGATAAATAATTCAATGTCCATAATCTCCTGTGAAGTAGAAGTTCTGACAAAAGTACATGCAAATGATTAACTGGATCTGCTTTGTAACTAGCTTTAAAATGGGGAATGTATTCTCCAGGGCATTACCATTATTCCTGTTTTACACATCCATTGGCTTTTGCAGTGCCCTCTAAATCACCAAGTTGGTGTACTTTCATTTGGAGTGTACTCACACACGTTGAAACATCAAGAAGTTTGAACAGATTAAAAGAGCTACCATATTTTTGCTTCATAGGCACATAACTTATGTCACTATGTAATGACATAAATAGTTGAACATAGAAAATGATATACAATACATACAATTTTGAAGTGTTCTTTTACTACCTAGCATTTATAGTTGTAATGTCATTACATTATAGTATATTATATAATAGTATATTTTTGCTATTATGAGCCACATTATTCTTCCTTATTTTACTGTACTACAGCATTCATGACTTATATGCCACACCATATCAAAGTTGCCCTATATTTCTGACAAAATGAATGACTTGCTGCTCCTTCTCTGAATATACTATTCTTACCAACTGGACTACTGAAGCATTTGTCTTCTCCATAGCTATAAAAACACTACCCATCAATCAAGTGTCAACCCAAATGTTATATTTTTTGGAAGGTTCCACAGAAACACCTATTACACTAATTATATCATCTCAAGCTTATATTAATTGTATTTTATTTTGATTACTTGGATAATTAACAAAACAAATGATTGCTTTACATATTTAAAATGTATAAGTGATACAAAAGAAAGATCAGAGAAAGAGGAATTAAAACAGTGGGCCTGGTAGGGAAGGCTGTAATATCGAACAGTATTGTCAAGATTGAGAGAGTGAAATTTGAACAAGGACTTAAAAGTGTGCAGCAATTAGCTATGCAGATCTCTGGGAAAAGAGTATTCGGGGCAAAAAGAAGAGATAGAGCAAATGCACTAAAGTGGGCTTGTGCCTAGTGTATTCCAAATACACTAAATAATTGAGCTGAGTAATTGAGAAGAAAAGAAGATGAGGAAGCGGACTTTTCCTTGTGATTTGTCATGATATGCAGAACTTAACATTCTAAGCTCTCACTAAAATATTTACTTGATTAATGCTTTATGCAACAGTGGACAAGACTGGTGATATTGTGAACTGTAAAGATTTAATTTCAGACTTCCTGGATGAAAGCACAACAGTGTGGTTAGAGGTTCTACCATACCAGCACTCCTTAACTTGCTTTTGCAAATAAACTTTCAATTTTAATATTGCAAAGCAAATCCTAACATCAAAAAGTCATTATCAAATATTTCTACTAGTCTTAGCAAAGGAAATAGTCTCAAATAGAAAACATATGATAAAAAATTGAATTGTGGTTTGTGATACAGATACATTTACTGGTTGAAAAAAGTTAAATAGCAACATTGTTTAATTTGAGGGAAATAAACATTTCACTTTATGCAAGCATGCTTATTTCAAGCATCTATAGATTCACTTTTAAGAATATATCATATGCCAGTTATTAAACATCTTTTTATATTAAATCAGTATATTTAACTCTTAAAAGTGTAGATATTTCATTTATAGACATATTGGCTTATAAAAACCTAAATTTCAAAAAGATTTTCACCATTCGTATTAGTTATCTATTGCTGTGAAAAAGTTATTCCCAAACTCAGTAGCTTAAAATAACAAGCATTTATTAACTCACACTTCCTGTGGGTTTGCTATCTGGGCATGGCTTTGCTGGGCTTTCTGGCTCGTGTTCTCCCACAAGGTGTCAGTTGGGTAGCAGTCTCATTCTGAGGTTCAACTGGGATGGGATCCACTTCCAAGGTCACTCAACAGGTTGTTGGCATGATTCAGTTCCTCATGCGTTGTTGGCCTGGAGCCTCATTTCCTCACCTGCTCTTGGTTGAAAACCTCCCTCAATCTTTTGACACAAGCTTCACCAGAATGCAGTTCACAACATTGTATCTGCCTTCCCACAGAGTGAAAGTGAGACAGAGAGAAGATGAGTGTTCAAGACAAAAGTCACAGTCTTTTTGTAAGCATATATTGACAGTGACATGTCATCATTTGAGTTGTAAGTAACCAGGTTCAACCCACACCGAAGGGGAGGAGACTGAACCAAGGCATGAATAAATAGCAAGAGAGGTTTACTGGGGACCTTTCAGAGGCTGATTCTCACACTATACAAAGGAATCTTATGTTCATTCGATTTGAACTTACTTGCAAGTGTTCAAGCTTTACAATTGCAACACATTAACATGGTAAACTATATAAAAATATTGCATACAACACATGTGTACATCACATTTTCTGATGATCCATAAGCCCCTTGCAGTCTGATTTTTGGTCTTATCAATTAATTGATTGAAATCACTTCATTGCATATTACCAAAGCTACAGTAATGCCAAACATAATACTGTTTCCTTAGTAATCAATGCTTATTTACTGATTTATTTTCCTTTGTCATACCTTCTTTAAAAGTGTTTTACCTTTTATTCTAGATGTTTTATTCTCTTGTTTTCTCTGGAACCTCTGTAATATCATGGTCTTTGTAATATCACACACTGAACAATAAATAGAAAACATAAATCATTATAATTTCACAGAAATCAGCACCATGTGTATAATGTTTTCAATTTTGGTTAATTTTCCTTCCAATCATTCAGGCTTGAAACTCAATCATTCATAATTCTCTTTCTTACCCCTGTATATGATCTGGGCATAAATGTAATAATTTGTGTTCAATCATTTCCTACATATTTACATGATATACTACAATATTTACAAGATGTATTCTTTTTTTCCTCCTATACATTTCTCATACCAGTGACTTTTGTAAATTAAACTTCCAAAAAAACCCACCTCTGACTATGAAAAAACTACTAAAAATTTTTCTCATTGGTTCATAATTTCTACAGAATGAAGCCTACAATTCCAAGATGGCATTAACTATCTATGAGATCTAGCTCTGAGATACAGTTTTTTAAATTTTTCCCAACTCTACTGTATTATGTGTCCACATACCCATTTAATCAAGAGTTCTCAATGATTTTTAAACTAACAATCTTTATGTTTTAGACCAGTTTGGGTTCACAGCAAAATTTAGGGGAGATACAACGAGTTCCCATGTTTCCCTTGTCCTCACAGGCACGAAACTTCCCCTAATTCCACACCACAGCGGTACTTTTGTTACAATCCATGCACCTACTTTGACACATCATTATTACTTACAGTCTGCAATTATGTTAAGGTTCATTCTTGGTGTTGTACATTCTAGGGTTTTGGCAAATGTGTTATGACATGTGTTTGCCATTGTAGAATCATACAGAATAGTTCCACTCCATTAAAAATCCTCTGCTCTACCTATTCATTCTTCCCTTCCACACCAAGCCCTTGCTACCACTCATCTTAGTACTGTCTCCATTGTTTTTCTTGTCTAGAATACAATATAGTTATTTAGGTTGGTGCAACAGTAATAGCTGGTTTGCCATTACATTTGCACCAACCTAATATAATCATCCATTATGAAGTCTTTCCACGAGGATTCTTTCACTTAATCACATTCATTTACATTTCCTCTGTGCCTTTTCATGGCTCGATAGCTCATTTCTTTTAAGTGCTGAATAATTTTCCTTTGTCTGGATATACCAGAGTTTATTTATTCATTTATTTACTGAAGGACATCAAAGTTGCTTCCAGTTTTGGAAGTTATGAAAAGCAGCTATAAACATTCTTGTGCAGGTTTTTATGTGGCCATAAGTTTTCAGTTTATTTGGGTAAGTACTAAGGAGCATGATTGCTGCATTGCATCATAAAAACATTTCCTTTTCTAAGAAACTACAGAATTGCCCTCCAGAATGGCTATACCATTTTGCATTTCCACCAGCAATAAATGACAGTACTTGTTGCTAAACATTCTTGAAATCATTCGGTGGTGTCAGTATTTTGGATTTGGGCCATTCTAATGGGTGTAGGTGATATTTCATTGTTGTTTTAATTTGCAATTCCTTACTGACATACGATGTTGAAAAACTTTTCAAAGGCCTACCATTGTACCTTCTTTAGTGAAGTTTGTGTTTAGTTAATTTACCCATTTTTAAATTGGATTATTCATCTTATGCTTGAGTTTCAAGAGTTCATTGTATATTTTGAATAACAATGTATATTGTTATTCAGATGTGTCTTTAGCAAATATTTTATCAGATGTGTTTTTTCTGTGGTTTGTCTTCTCATTCCTTTGATATTATCTTTATCAAAACAATTTTTAAAAAATTTAATGAAGTTCAGCTTAATAATTGTTTATTTTATGGATTGTGCCTTTTGATATTCTAAAAAGTCATCTCCAAACCCAAGGTCCTCTAGGATTTCTCTTATGATATCTTCTAGGAGTTTTATACCTTTGCATCGTACATTTAGATCTATCACCCACTTTGAGTCAGAATTTGTGAAGAATGTAGGGTTTATGTCTATGTTCATTTTTTGAACACTAATATCTAGTTGTGCCAGCACTGCTTGTGGGAATAACTTTTTCTCCATTGTATTGCCTTTTCTTTTGTCAAAATTCAGTTGTCTACATTTATGCAGGTCTAATTCTATTTTGTTCCATTGATTTGTCTATTATTATTATTTTTTACCCAAACCACACTGTCTTGATTACCTTAGCTTTATATTGTCTTCAAGTTGGTCAGTGCCAGTCTTCCAACTTTCTTCTCCTACAATATGAAATTGGTTATTCTGGGTCTTTTGCCTCTTTTTGTAAACTTTAAGAACAGTTGATCAACATCCACAAATTAACTTGCTAGGATTTTGAATTGGATTGAATTGGAACTACAGATCAAGTTGAGAAGAACTGATATATTGACAATATTGAATTATTCTATCCATAAATATGGAATATTTTTCAGTTTACTTAGTTCTTCAATATCTTTCATTGGTTTCAAGTTGTTTTCTATAGGTCTTGTATATATTTTGTCAGATTTTTACCTAAGGTTTCATTTGTTGGGTGCTAATATAAATAGTAATGTGTTTATAATTTTGACTTTCATTGTTGGGACAAAAGAAAGTGATTAGATTTTGTATATTAACTTTGTTTACTGAAATTTTGCTATAATTGCTTATTAGTTCCAGCAGATTTTTAATATATTTTTAGATTTTCTCCATAGATAATTATATCCTCTGTGAACAAAACAGTTGCATTTCTTCCTTCCCAATATGCATACCTTTCATTTTTATTTCTTATCTATTGCATTTACTAGGACTTCCACCACAGTCTTGAAATGCAGTAGTGAGAGGGCATCCTTGTCTTCTTACTGATCTCAGCAAGAAAGCTTCAAATTTCTCACCATTAAGTAGAATGTTAGCTGTAGGATTTTTGGTAGATGTTCCTCATCAAGCTTAGGCAGTTCATCTCTATTCCAACTTTGCTGAGAATTTCTATCATAAATGGGTGTATTTTGTTAAGTGTTTTTACTGTGTCTGCTGATATGATTTTTTTTCTCTTCAGGTGCGTAATGTGATGTTTTATATTAATTCCTTTTCAAATGTTGAACCAGACTTTCATATTTGGGATAAATCACACTTGATTGTGGCTATAATTATTTTATACAGTGTTGGATCAAACTTGCCAATATTTTGTTGAGAATTGTTACATGTATATACATGAGATATATTTTGCTGGGTTTTTTCTTTCTGTAATCTGTTTGTCTGCTTTTGGTATTAGGGTGATGCTGGCTTCATAGAGTGAATTAGGAAGTACTTCCTCTGCTTCTATCTTGTGAAATAAATTGTAGAGAATTGGTATGATTTCTTTTGTAAAATATTTGGTAGAATTTACCAGTGAACTCTTCTGGGGCTGGTGCTTTGTGTTTTGGAAGGTTATTTTTTGTCAACTTCTTTAATAGATATAGGCCTATGAGGTGGTTTATTTCTTTTTGTATGAGTTTTGCAGATTGTGTCTTCCAAGGAATTGTTTTATCTAGGTTATTAAATTTGTGAGCATAGTTGTTCATAGTACTCTTTAATTATCTTTTAGTGTCCTTGGACTTTGTGATAATGTTTATTCTTTTGTTAATGATGTTAATAATTTGCACTTCTCTCTTTTCTGATCCTGACTAAAAGCTTATTGATTTCATTGATCTTTTCAAAGAACTAGCTTTTGGTTTTCCTTATTTTCTTCATTAATTTCCAGTTTCTGATTTCATTGATTTCTCCTCTAATTTTTATTGTTTTATCATAAATGAGTGCATTTTGTCAAATGCTTTTACTTTATCTATTGATATGATTTTTCTTCCTTCCTATTTCTCCTCCCCCTCCTCCTCCTCCTTCTCCTTTTCCTTCTCCTTCTCCTTCTTCTTTCTCCTTCTCCTCTTCCTTCTCCTGTTCCTTCTCCTCCTCCTCCTCTTCCTCCTCTTCCTCCTCCTCCTCCTCCTCCTCTTCCTCCTTATGTTTGGTTGGATTTGATTTGCTCTTCTTTTGCTATTTCCCTAAAGTGAAAGTTAGAATTAATTTTAGACTTTTCTGGCAGGGCACGGTGGCTCACACCTATAATTCCAGTGCTTTGGGAGGCTGAGGTTGGTGGATCACCTGAGGTCAGGAGTTCGAGACCAGCCTGACCAATATGGTGAAACCATGTTTCTACTAAAAATACAAAAATCAGCCAGGCATGGTGGTGGGCACCGGTAGTCTCAGGTACTCAGGAGGCTGAGGCAGGAGAATTGCTTGAATCGGGAAAGCGGAGGTTGCAGTGAGTGGAGATTATGACACTGTACTCCAGTCTGGGCAATAGACTGAGACTCTGTCTCAATAAATACATTAAAAAAAAAATCTAGATCTTTCTTTTTTCTAATATACTCATTAAATGCTATAAATTACCTTCTAAGCATTGCTTTTGCTGTATTCCATAAATTTTAGTAAGTTGTATTTTCATTTAAAATATTTTAAAATTTCTTCTTTGACCTGTGTGTTACTTAGAAAGCACTGTTTATTCTCCAGGTATTTGGGAATTTCCCAGCTGTCTCTTGGTTATTGATTTCTATTTTAATTTCATTGTGGTTTGAGAGCAGACACATATGTTTTCCATTAAATTAAATTTGTTAAGGTATGTTTCATGGCCCCGAATGTGGTTTATCTTGCTGAATATTCCATGTGAGCTTGAGAAAAATATGAAACGTGCTTTTTTTTTTTTTTTTTTTTTTTGAGACGGAGTCTCGCCGTTGTCGCCCAGGCTGGAGTGCAGTGGCGCGATCTCGGCTCACTGCAAGCTCCGCCTCCCGGGTTCCCGCCATTCTCCCGCCTCAGCCTCCGAGTAGCTGGGACTACAGGCGCCCGCCACCGCGCCCGGCTAATTTTTTGTATTTTTAGTAGAGACGGGGTTTCACCGTGTTAGCCAGGAGGGTCTCGATCAACTGACCTCGTGATCCGCCCGCCTCGGCCTCCCAAAGTGCTGGGATTACAGGCTTGAGCCACCGCGCCCGGCCGAAACGTGCTGTTTTTAATGAAGTATTCTGAATATACATTACAGTCAATCATGTCCTTAGTGATATTTTTGACTGCTTGAATCTGTCTACTTCTGATATAATAATCATCAAGTGTATGTTTGGCTTTATAGGTACAATGGGTATGTTGTAAACAACATGTAATTTTATCTTACTTTTTTTTATCTACTCGGACATTCTCTTTTAATTGATGAATTCAGACCATTAACATTTGAAGTGATTATTGATATACCTGGGGTAATATCTATAATATTTGCTAAGGTTTTCTATTTGTCGACATTGTTTTTTTGTCCTTATTTTAATCTCTAGACTTTTTTTTTTTTGCAATTTGTGGTTTTAATTATCATTTTATACAATTCAACTGTTTTCCTTTCTTAGGATACCATCAACATTTTTCTTTACTTTGTTCAGTAGTTGCCCTTTGAGTTTGCAATGTAGATTTACTAATTCAAGTCCACTTTCAAATAACAAATAATATACTACTTCACAGGTAGTGCAAGTATTTTATGATAAAATATTCCTTTGGAGGGGGGATGATGTCAACAAGATGGTAGAACAGAAAACCCCACATTCTACTTATCCCATTGAAACACCAATTCCACAGCAATACACTGACCGTACCTTTGTGAGTAATCCAAAAACCAGTTTAGAGGCTCTCACATCCCAGGCATGCACAAATCCAGCCATGTCAAAGGCTGCAGGAAATTCTGTGGTCCTCACTCACCAGATTCCTTCCCCCTGGTATACCACAGCAAAATGGATGGAAACTCCCAAACCTTAGCTTTTCTCTAGGAGGAAAAGGAGAGGTTACAACATACGACTAATCTTCAGACTTTTCAGGGGCTACTAAGAAACTTGTTTCTGTTTTGTCTGAATCTAAGTGCTGACTGGAAGAGCATCAGGTTGGGGGCTGCTGAGAGCAAAGGCAATAGTTGGAACTAGCACACAGCCAGTCACAGGAGAACGAATACTGTGATTCCACTAATAAAAGTTATATAAATTAGTCATTTCATAGGAGCAGAAAGTAGAATGTTGATTGCCATGGAATAAAAGATAAAGGAGATAATGAGGAAGTTCAGTGCATTGAATATTGAAATTCAGTCCTAGAAGATGGAAAAGTTCTAGAGATCTGCTGTATGAATAGCACTTTAAGTCACTTTTAATAACAATTTTCAGAATTATTTTTCAATAATTGTACCTTGATTATGTTTATGAGATAATCAAGTATGTCAAGCCAAATATCAAGTACAATTTTTGTCCCCCATAGTCTCAACAATTTGCCTTCTGTTCAATGTTTATGCAATTAAAAATAAGTTTATTCACAAATGAATAAAGGAAAAACAATGAGTGAGCTATATTGTAACATTATTTGAAATTATATTTTACAATCTATAGAATAAAGCACTGTAGCTAAATTTATACTTGTGGAAAACGTATTATCAGCTTTAAAAATTATTTAGAAACAGTTTTTGCCATTCATTATTTCATATGTGTGATATGAATCAGATAATTGTTTAAAATTCTGTTTTTTGATAAATCTATGTTTAAACATAATCTGTTACATACAAACCAATAACTAAATGTGACACTATTGGTGTAAACAATTTTTATGGTCAATGAGAGTAAAATAGGCCAAAACTTGTAAAGCTTATTGAACAGGACAATAGTTACACTGAATGATATTAATGAGAAATACTCTTTTAGATACTAAAGAGAAATACTATTTTCATTTTGCTTCAATGAATAGTATACATTGATATTTTCATTTGTAGAATATTGTTGCTCATTACATTTTCTGCTTTTTTTTAGATGGAGTCTCACTCTATTGCCCAGGCTGGAGTGCGGTGGCGCCATCTCGGCTCACTGCAAGTTCTGCCTTCCGAGTTTACGCCATTCTCCTGCCTCAGCCTCCCAAGTAGCAGGGACTACAGGCACCCACCACCACGTCTGGCTAATTTTTTTGTATTTTTAGTAGAGATGGGGTTTCACTGTGTCAGTCAGGATGGTCTCGATCTCCTGACCTCGTGATCTGCCCGCCTCGGCCTCCCAAGTGCTGAGATTACAGGCTTGAGCCACCGCACCCGGCCTGCTCATTACATTTTCATATATAAATCAGCTTATGAGTAATTAGTCCTAAACTTCACATTTTAGTATTCTTGTAGATTGGATGTAGCAAGCGTATCAGAGTTCATTTAGTCAAATTACAACATGGTAGAATGTTATTACATCTCAGGAGAATTGATGGAAATTAGATGAACTTAACGTTCCAAGGGAAACACAAATTGTGATGGTATTTGCCAAGGTCTTAGGAAGAGGGAGAAACAAAAAAATCGCTGTTCAATGGGTATAGAGTTTCAGTAGTGCAAGATAGAAAAGTTGTAGATATTGGCTGTATAACATTGTGTTTATAGTTAATAAAACCATGCTATATGCTTAAAAAATTTTAACAGGGTAGATCTCATGTTTTCTTTTCCGCAATTAAAAAAAATAATAATATGGAACTGATTTCTAAGAAATATAAAAGTGCCACAGATTTGGGTTGTGGCTTTCCATTTTTTTTTTTTTTTGTAGTTAATGAATAGACGATGTCTAGGAAAATAACAGAAGCCTTTAATCGCTTTCTGTAAGAAAATATAAATATTTATTTGTAGTTATAAGACTAAAGAATAACTTTCATTTTGTCCCATAGACAGATAATTTACTAATAGTTAATACTTACTGAAGATTGCTATATGATAGAACCTGATCTAAATACTTTACATATATTAATTTATACACATCATTAGTAATATTATTTACAATTTAACAAAGTAAAAACCCATGCTCAGAGAGGTGAAAAATCTCACTGAAGCTCACACTAGTTACAAGTGGTTGAAGTCTACTTCTGGAAAATACACTTTTAGACATTTCACTATCCTGCCTTTTGTAGTTCTCAAAATCTCTTATTTGTAAACAATTTATACTAGATGGATGAAAAAATCATATTAATCTGATCAAAACATACCATGGGAACGCACTGTTGTACTACTTCACCAGAGTTGACAGAAATTAAATGATATATTAGAGTGCTAAAGATGGCACTCTGAAAATACTACTACACTCCTAGCATTCTGTAATACAATGAAAGGAGAATTAAGGAATTTTAGGAAATTATGCTACGCGATATTTGCAAATAAATATATGTATAGTCTCTCTCTAGGGTTGTCTTTCTTATTTAAAAATGACTTTATTGATATAACTCACATATAGCATAATTAATTTATTTAAAGTGTAAAATTTAATCTGCTGTGTGCAGTGGGTCACACCTATAATTCCAGCTACTCAGGAGGCTGACGTGGGAGGACTGTGTGAGGCCAGGAGTTTGAGACCAGCCTGGGCAACAAAGCAAGACTCTTCTCTAAAATACAAAATAAAATAATGTGTCCAACTTAACGGTTTTTAGCATATTTGCAGATATATGCAACCATCCCAATTTTGGAACATTTTCATTACCTCTTAAAGCAACTCTATATAATTAAGGTATCAGCCTCCTCTTTTCCCAGCCTGTCACCATTAATCTACTTTTTGTGTCTATAGATTTTTCTATTCTTGACTTTTATATAAAATACTCTTCAGTTTTCATATTATATAAACTTTTATGAGTGACTTTTCACTTAGCATAACATTTCTGCGGCTCATCATAATCATGGCATGTATCAGTGCTCTGTTTCTTTTCAAGGTTGAATAATATGACATTGTATGAATATGCCAGATTTTGTTTATCTATTCATCCTTTGATGGATATTTGGATTGTCTCTATATTTTGGCAATTATGAATAATAGTACAAACATTCTTCTGTAAGTTTTTTTCTGTGACATTTATTTTTATTTATCTTGAGTATACAATTAATAGTCAAATTGCTAGATCATATAGTTACTCTATGTTTTATTGTTTGAGGACAAGCCTAACTGTTTTCCAAAGTGGTTGCACCATTTCACATTCCCAACAGCAGTGCATGACAATTTCAACGTTTTCACGCCCTCATCAAACCTTGTTATTATCTGCCTTTTCAATTCTAGCCATCCTAGTGGGTATGGAATGGCATCTCATTGTGTTATTTTTATTTACTTGATAATTAATGATGTTGAGCATCTTTGCATGTGCTTATTGGCCATTTGTTTATCTTCTTTGGTGAAACATTTATTCAGATTCTTTGTCTTTAAAAAAATGGATTGTCTTTTCATTGTTATACATATTCTTTATGCGTTCTAAATATAAAACGTCATCAGATACGTGATTTGAAAATATTTTCTCCCATCTGTGATTTTGCCTTTCACTTTCTGTACATTGTCCTTAGAACACAAAGTTCAATTATTTTGTGAAGTATTAATGTACCTATTTTTGATTTTCTTTTGTTGCTCATGTTTTTGGCATAATAACTAAGAATCTTTTGCCAATTCAAGGCCATAGATATTTCCTTATATTTTCTTTTAGGAATTTTGTAGTTTCATTTCTAACTTTCAGTTCTTTTATTTCAAGTTAAATTTTGTATATGATTAGGTACCAGTTCACCTTCATTCTTTTGTACGTGGCTATCCAGATGTCCTAGCAACACTTACTGTAAAGACTATTCTCTCCCCAGTTGAACAGTCTTCACACTCTTGTAGAAAATCAGTTAATATTAAAAAAAATCAGTTGATAATATATGTGGTGGCTTTTTCTGTACTCTCAATTTCATTGATCTATACTTATATACTGTTCCAGTATCACACTTTCATATTTCCTCTTTTAACATAATATCACAAGATAGAGAAGAGAAAGCTTTCTGATAGAACATAAATTTTGACCTATGTGCCACTAATTTAAATGTAACTTTTATCACATATATTAGCTGAAAATTATTGAAATTAACTGGATTGATAAAAGCAAAAAAAGTGCAAAATTAATTGATTTTCCATAATTGTATTTTACAATGGTCTTTGTTTCTTCAATTTAATGTCTTACATGTCAAATAACATGTAAATTTATATTTTAATCATGAAAATAACTACTTAATATTTAATGATTCCATACTAGCTCTAGACGAGTTACTATTCAGATTAAGTTCTAAAATCCTTAATTTTACAGGACATTATCTTCTTCAATATTTACCATTGACATTTTTCTAGCATTTTAAATACCTTGTGTTTTTCTTTCTTCTACAGAAAAAAAAGATTTCTTAAAGATTTATTCTTTCAAATGCCCTTTATATTTTTAATGTATTATTTCAGTTATCCTTGATTTTAACAATTTTTATATTTTGCTCCAATCATCCTACAAAATATAAAATCACAAATAGAAAATAAATATGTAGCTAAAACCTACCTTTATACATACTTTTATAATCCTAACACTTCAATCTAATCTAAGAGCATATTACTTGTTGTCTGCATTGTTTAGGGAGAATAAGGAACTAGAGGTACATGATTTGTACTGGCCCTTTTACATGAGATTATTTGCTTCACATCTTGTAGCAAGAGGGTCCAGAGTTTGTTTTGATACATAATTTTTTCCCCTCTATTGCATCAGACTTTGTATCAAAGACATGTACCCCAGGAAAATACCCAAACAACTTAGTCTTTGCCAGTTTATTTAGATAATTCAAAATGCATTTTAAGATTTATGGAAGAAGAACTTCCTTTTTTCAGCCCCAATGAAATTCTGTTCGCATTATAGAGACTAAATAATTTTCCTGTTCTGTAAAAAGGTATGTATCTTAAATAGGAGCAAACAATTATTGAGAGCCTCAGTGTTTAGTAATCGATGTAAATAGCCAATATGTAGAACTGAGGAAGGTACTACTCTTAATTTTACAGATGAGGAAATTGAAGCATGGAGCATTTGAAGAAATTCTTCAATAGCACCCACCTCAGAAATGGAGGAAGGAAGATTACTGTCCAAGCTGTGTGGCTGTTTCAGCTTTATATATGTTTTTTTTTGCTGTATTCTCAAATTATTATAAGGAGATATGCTAGAGCATAATAGTTCTTATTTCACAACTCTGTGTGAACATAACTGCAAATCAAAAGGCAGATAAACAGATAAAAAAATTAAAGAGTGGTATGAGGAAGAAATTATAATAGATTTTTGTCAATTATTTATTTAAACCTTAAAATAATTATAATAACATAATAATACCAGGACCTTATTCATGAAATCCTGACTGTAGCAGACACTCTGAAAGTAATTCTGTATATACAAAAAACGTATTCAATCTCTGCGTTAATCTACATAAGCAATAATTCATAAATGAAGATCACTTGGACTACATGAATGCCCCAGGGATTCTTTCTTTATAGGAAATACAGTTTCTAAATAATTAGAGTTGACAATAACTCATTAATAAATAAGGGGAAAGAGTACACTAAACTGTAGAAAACCATACTGTTGAGGATTATGGTTGGTCTGCATATCCTTTTTTATGGAATTTCATATGTAATTTGTTATATTAACATTTCAAAAACCTCAGCATAAAATAGCAAACAACAACTATAGCAACACATTTATCTCAACTGGTAAACACATTAAATTCCAATCAATTTAAGTTTTAATTGCACATTTCTTATTTCAACTTACAAATCTTAATGTACATGTGAGTTTGAAAGTTTTAGAAGCTCAAATAAACTGAGTAATGATTATATAACTGATAATCTTTATTTCTTGCAATTATTTATCCTATCAAAAATAAATTACGTAAGAAATGTTATAATACCCCAGAGTTATAATACCAATTTGTTGCACTGAAGTTTTTAATTGACAAGACTTTTCAATGCACAGTGATAATTAAGAAAGTTTATGTTTATAGCACAAAATATATAACATGACATAAAATACATCTAAAACACATTATTATATACATAGAATTATTTATACTGACATTGATGATACACCACACATGATTATTATAATTCATAGTTTTATACATATACTTAGCCACTTTGAGCACATTTTTCCATACAAAATAAACATATCCATATAAAATTTCTTACAATTAAAGAATTGCCATTATCTTACTTGTTGGATTAGGAACATACTTTTAGATTTGAAGAAGAGGGTCTCTTCAATTAACTGAATGGTATGTTTCCCCAAAATTTTTATAGGAATTGCATTGAATCTGTACATGGCTTTGCACAGTATGGTTATTTTCATGATGCTGATTCTTCCAATCTATGGGGATGAGATGTATTTCCATTTTTTGTGTGTCATCCATACATTCTTTCAGCAGCAGTGTTTTGTACTTCTTGTAGAGATCTTGTATATTCCTAGGCATATTATTTTATTTATTTATTGTAGCTGTTGTAAACGGAATTAAGGTTCTTGATTTGATTCTCAGCTTGGTGGTGGTGGTTGTATTGCAGTGTTAATGGATTTGTGTACAGTCATTTTGTAACCTGTAACTTTACTAAATTCATCTGTCAGATCTAGGAGTCTTTTGGAGGTGTCTTTAGGGTTTTCTAAATATACAGTTATATTATTGGCAAACAGAAATAGTTTGATTTTCTCTTTACTCATTTGTATATTTTTTATTTCTTTGTCTTGTCTGATTGCTCTAGCTAAGACTTCCAGTACTATGTTGGATAGAAGTGGTGAAAGTGGGCATTCTTGTCTTATCCCAGCTCTCAGAGGGAATGCTTTTAACTTTCCCCTTTCAGTACTGAAAGAGTTTTCCCCTTTCAGTGGGGTGTGGGTTTGTCATACATGGTTTTTATTATTTTGAGGTATGTTTTGTCTATGCCTAGTTTGTTGAGGATTTTTTATCATAAAAGGATGCTGAGTTTTATCAAATGCCTTTTCTGCATCTATTGAGACGATCATACGGTTTTTAATTCCATTTATGTGATGAATCACATTTATTGATGTGCATATGTTGAAATTTCCTTGCATCTCTGGAATGAAACTGGCACGATCATGGTGAATTATTTTTTTGATGGGTTGTTGAATTTCGTTTCCTAGTATTTTGTTTAGGATTTCTGCATCTAACATTCATCAGTAATATTGGTCTGTAGTTTTGGAGTGATACTGGCTTTGTAGTATGAGCTAGGGAGCACTCTCAATCTGTTGGAATAGTTTCAATAGAATTTGTATCAGTTCTCTGAATGTCTGATAGAATTTGGCTGTTTGTTGGGAGATTTTTTTTTTATTACTAATTCAATATTTCTGCTTGTTTTGGTCTGTTCAGGATTTCTATTTATTCCTGATTCAAGCTAGGGTGATTGTATATTTCCAGAAATGTATTCATTTCCTCTAGATTTTCTAGTTGATGTGCATAGATGTATTTATATTAGTCTCAAATGATCTTTTATATTTCTGTGGTGTCAGTTGTGCTGTCCCCATTTTCATTCCTAATAAGCTTATATGAATCCTCTCTCTTCTTCATTAATCTATCTAGTGCTCGATCAATTCCACTTATCTTTTCAAATAATCAACTTTTTGTTTCATTGATCTCTTCTTTTTTTCTGTTTCAATTTCATTCAGTTTTGCTCTGATCTTTGTTGTTTCTTTTCTTCTGCTAGTTTGTTTGTTCTTGTTTCTCAAGTACCTTGAGGTGTGACATTAGATTACTAATTTGTAATCTTTCAGACTTTTTGATATAGGTGTTTAGTGCTGTAAGCTTTCCACCTATCACTACTTTTGCTGTATCTCAGAGGTTTTGATAACTTGTGCTGTAGTTATCATTCATTTCAAAATTATTTTTAGTTTCCATCTTGATTTCACTGTTAACCCAAAAATATCAGTCAGGTGAGGATTGCTTAATTTCCATGTATTTGTGTAGTTTTGAGGGTTGCTTTTGAAATTGATTTTTAGTTTTATAACACTGAAGTGTGCAAAGATACTTGATATAATTTCAATTTTTAAAAAATTATTGAGATTTGTTTTGTGGCCTATTATGGTCTACCTTGGTGAATTTTTCATGCTGATGAGAAGGATGCATATTCTCCCATTCTTAGCTAGAATGTCTTATAAATATTAGGTCCATTTGTTCTAGACCTCAGTTATAGTTCAGTGTTTCTTTGTAAACTTTCTCTCTCAATTATCTGTTTAGTGTTGTCAGTGGAGTGCCAAAGTCCCTTAAGGTTATTGTTGTGTTATCTCTCTCTCTTTTCTTAGGTTTAGTGGTAATTGTTTTATGAATCTGGGAGCTCCAGAGTTAGGTACGTATATATATTTAGAGTTTTTATATCTTCTCGGTGAATTGATTCTTTTATCATTATATATGACTTTCTTTGTCTTTTTTAACCATTGTTGCTATAAAGTATGTTTTCTCTGATATAAGAATAGATATTCCTGCTCAATTTTGGTTTCCACTTGCATGAAATATCTTCTTCCACCCCTTTACCTTGAGTCTATAAGAATGCTTATGTATTAGGTGTGTCTTCTGAAGACAACAAATATTTGGTATCTAATTTTTTAAAAATCCATTTTGTCAATATGTGTCTTTTAAGTGCAGCATTCAGCCATTTCCATTCAATGTTAATACTGAGATATGAGGTACTGTTCCAGTCATCATGTTGATTGTTACCTAGTGATTTTGTTTTCTTCACTGTGTTATTGTTTTATAAGCACTGTTAATTCTATGCTTATAAGAGTTTCTATTCTGGTACATATCCACCTTTTGTTCCAAGATTTGTAACTTCTTTTAACATTTCTTGTAGAGCTTATCTAGTATTGATAAATTCTCTCAGCATTTGCTCATCTGTGAAAGACTTTAATTTTCCTTCATTTATGAAGCTCAGTTTTGCTGGATACAGAATTTTTGGCTGACAGTTTTCTGATTAATAAGACTAAAGATAGGATCCCAATACCTCTGCCTTCTAAGGTTTCTGCTGAGAAGTCTGCTGTTAGTCTGATAGGTTTTATCTTATATGTTACCTGATGCTTTTGTCACACCGCTCTTACAATTCTTCCTACACATTGACTTTAGATAGCCTTTTGACTCTCTCGTGATATCCTTCTTGCAATAAATTTTCCAGGGGTTCTTTGTGCTCTGGTATTTTGATGTCTAAATCTATAGCAAGGCCAGGGAAGTTTTCCTCAATTATTCCCTCAAGTATGTTTTCCACACTTTTTACTTTTTCTTCTTATTCAGGAACACCTCTGATTCTTAGCTTTGGAAGTTTTACATAATCCCATATTTCTTGAAGACTTTGTTTATTTCTTTTAGTTTTTTTTTTTCATTATTTTTGTCTTATTGGGTTAATCTGAAAGCCTCATCTTAGAATGCTAAAATTCTTTCTTCTACTTTGTTTAGTCTATTGTTTAAATTTCCCACTGCATTTTTAGTTCCCTAAATGTGACTTTCATCTCCAGAAGTTATTATTGGTTTTTCTTTAAAATATATTTCTCTTTATAAAATTTTTCATTCATATTCCAAGTTGTTTTAAACTTTCTTTGTGTTGGTTTTCACCTGTCTCATGTATCTCTTTGATTAAATTAATCAACCTTTTGAATTCTTTATCTGATATTTTAAAGATTTCTTCTTGGTTTGGATCCACTACTGGAGAGTTACTGTAATATTTTGGGGGTTTTATAGAATCCTGTTTTTTTCATACTGCCTGAATTATTTTTCTGGTTTCTTCTTATTTGGGTAGACTATATTTTTCTATTTGTTTTTGAATTTATTTTTTATTTGACTTGGGTTTTTTTTTTTTGTTTATTTGCTTGTTTGATTTTTTCTTTTTTTCTCCTGAGGGTGTGACTTTCATGTTTGTAGTTTATTGTTACCTAGCTCTGGCTCTTGGTCCTTTCAGCTGCAAAGACTCTGTATGAGTTTTCTAGTTATAGAGAATATTTGCATGATGGCTTTCTCAGACCCTGGTTGTAATAGCAATGTGCTGGATGTGTGAGTAAGTTCACAGTCTCTTGTGGGGAGTTTTCCTCATGCTTCACAGTTTAGGCTACTGCTTCTTTTAAAGGGTCTGTGATTTATTTCAGTTTTTCTGTTTAGTTGCCATGTTGCTTCTTGGAAAAAGGTTTACAGCATGAAGCTCTACATACTATTTTATCTTTACAAGTAAAAGAGGCATACTATAATGCATCCAACCCACCATCTTGGAAAAAAATATTTAGTATTTAAAAATACATATCAAAATCTCATTACTTTCTACTTATTTTACTATATTTTAATATTACACAAACTCTTGAGGTTGTTCACAGCTGTTGTGCCTGTGTGCGGAAAACAGGCTGGTATTCCTCAACATCTCCCTTCACAAGTCAGCAATCAGTGATGTCCAATTAGCAGCTTAAAATCAAATATGATGAAAGTATGTACATCAGAGAAATCAGAAAACTCTGATAATCAGGGCTTACTGTTTTTTATTGTCTGGGCTTAATACAGTGGTAGATAAAATAATGAAAATTTAAGATGTGTGGAGTCTATGAATACTACTTTTTAATAGCTAAAAAGCAGAAAAGTTTTCTAGTATTCAAAAAGTATTATAAAATGTAGCAAATACATCACTTGTGTCATTGGAGAATAATTAACATTATGAAATATTCTTCATTGTTTTACTTTTGTCTTTCTTATTATTGTAAATAAAAATAGCAATTAACTTCATGTTTGAACTACACTATTTCATCTATTCATTCATCTATTGGCTACAGATGAAAGAGTTAGGCAAAATGAATACAGGCAGTTTATGAGGATTGCTGAGCTATATGGCATTTATAATAAACAACATTGTATATTTATTATTTAAAAATGGTATATTCCATATACCATACCATATATCCTGTATGTCAGTAGAGTTTATAATAAATTTACATGCTTATATACAACTAGCTTATTTTATTCCGGAGGACTAGTCTTTAAACATTATCAGTATATTAGTAGATATAGCTCTGTACATATTCTGGCCGATGATTGATTCCTCCCAAAACTCCTAGGAATCCGATTTATCTGTACTAAGACCCACAGACTAAGAAAACCAGTTAAGAAATGCCAGGTCTCCGTGAATGTTATCATCTGGTTCACTGGAAATATGCATGGATAGTTTACATCAACAAATGTCGAGAGTGCAAATATATTTTGTGGTTGTATGTCAGCACATTTACCTTTACTGTTATCATTAAAGCAGTTAAGCTGCATGTCTCTTATGCTTTAAGTTATATAAGGTAGGAATCAGAAACTAGCCATTTCTGTCCCTGATGGAAAATGAGTCACATATTATATATCCCAAGTATCCTCCAGAAAGTCTCTCTCACTAAATTGAGACCAATATAAAACATCATATTATCTATATTTCAAATAATTCAACCCAAACCGAAATGAGGTATAAAGTATTTTTCCCTAGCAGAATAAACTTCCAGTGTGATTACTGGCAATAGATTGTTTTGTCACTAAGAAAAAGTTATGCTACATGAAACAGGTGCTATAGATAAAGATGGGAATAGCATAGTATTAAGTTCCTAGAAGTATTTGGTGCATTAAAAAGTTGTTTGTAGATGACATATCATTGAACTTTGATTTTTAATGAAACTACAATCTCCAGTTACTAAAATGTCCTGGACATTTACTATCTCCCACATGTTATACATATTATCACACTGCACATACTACATGCATGCTACACTAAGCAATGTATTAACTCTATATGAAAAAAATCACTTCTATATAGATACATAAGAATACATATGTTAACAAATATATACATACATATATAAAATACACACAGTTTCAAGATCACATACTTAGTAAGAATGCGAATTAGGATTTGAACCAAATTTTTGTAAACAATAAGGTTAATTTTTGAAAGAGTATTTCATGAAAGTAACTAATAATTTCTTCAATGAATTTCACATCCAGGGGAGGAGATATGTAGATACACCCAGACATACAATAAATTGAAAAAGATTTTGAAGAGTTAAAAACAGATTTTGAAGAGCTAAGAATAACTTTGGAGCTTATTAAATTACATCCTTCATTTTACAGATTGATAAGTAAAGAACAAAAAGTCAGAATTTGGCATAGTTCTAAGTAGCAGAAACAGAACTCTGGTTTTCAGTGTATTTTCACAAGCTTAACTTGAAATATGATATTAATGTCATATTTTTACATCAACTCAATATAATTTAGTTACATATGAGCAGAAAAATTATATGATTTTTCTTTATAACTTCTCTTATTGAAGTATGTTTGTATTTAATTTTAATATATATAGAATTTGATCTTATTCAAAAGGATAATAAATACTGACTCTTTTCAAAAATTGCATTGTTCATAATCTCAGTAAAACTATTATGAATATGAACTGTGGTATTTTATTTAAAATTATTGTCCTCAAAGAGTGTTAGAGGACAAATTTACAGATTACACCAACTCCTTTGTATCCAAATTCAAGCTAATGACTAGACTTTAGATAAAAAAATGTGGAATTATACATTTGAGTTGGAAATGGCCTCTTAGGCTTTTTAGCCTGTCTCCCTAAAAGTAGGAGAACCAATTTAATCAAACAGTGTGAAGAGAGCGACAGATGAAAACCACATCAATCCCAGCAGGTCTGGCATGACTTGAAAGACAAAATCTATCACAATGAATTAAAAGCATAATGTAAAAGAAAAACAGACAGAAAGACTTGATTTATATGCCTGCTCTATCAGAGCAAGGATAAAGATTGCAGAAGCCATCTACTGGAAGCACACCCTAGCTGCAGAAGAAGAGTGGCAGACCAGCACAGCCCCCAACTGACACGGCAACAGAAACTCTACATCTAACTTAGCCATTAGTTGAATCATTTAGACTTCAGAACAACTTACAAAACATTTAACATAATGAAAAGTTTAGGCACTGCACTTCAAAGTTGTTGAGATTTTTGCATGTTCTGGGTAACTTAAAATTCCATTAGAAAACACTTGGAAAACAAATCAATGGAGTGTACAAATTTGAGAAAGGACATACTAAATATTGACATGTCTGAGAATTAACTCACTGGCTTTACTTTGAATCTTTGTAATATTGGTAAGGGACATTTATCACCAGAAATTACATCTAAGTTTTAAGTAATCATCTACACAAAACATTGAGGAAATAATGCAGATCAATTATTTACATTTTCCCATAAAGTCTTTATCAACTCCATCTCCCTTTGTGGAGTGTGTCTATTCCTGTTCTGCTCTTTCAGTTTTGACTCTGTGTTTTTCTGTTTTTTGTTTTGTTTTCTTTTTTTTTTTTTTGCCTATTCCTCCCTGACTCCACATTTCTACTTCCTCCTTCTAAATTACATAGCCTTAGAGTTAGTTATTTTAATGCAGGGTTGATTACGGATCTTTATATCCTCTGCTCAAAGGACAGAAATGAAGAAAAAGAAAATATTCCAACTGATATTCAGACTAGAACATCTGAAATAAAAAACAATTTTCTATTAATACTGCAGTTGATAAATCTGTGATTAAATTTTCTAGTTACCATTTTAAAACACTTATCTATTTTTTAGTAATTCTTAAGGTTTTTCTCAATTATTCTAATTTGGTAGGGTAAATAACTTCAATGGAGGTGTTTGACCTTGAAATGTTGATGGGATGGGTGGGAAATAGAGCTTTCTGTTCTACTAGCAATGTGATAACTCATTGTGGAAGATCTCACATATTCATTTTTTGTATTTCTTGAATAATTATAAATTTAAATACATTCACATTCATCTTTTGATAATTGGGTGAGGAAAGAAGTGAGAGTGTCTTTTGTAAAATCTACATATGGTTATGGTTGTTTGACTATCTTTGCATTTTATTGTTATAATAAATAAAATACATTAAATAATAGATATTTGCAAACTAATTTTATATTATTTAACTTATTGCTATGACTTGAATGTGTCTCTTAAAGTTCATGTATTGAAAAGTTAATCCCCAGTGCCGCATGTTGAAAGGTAGAAACTTTAAGACATTGATTAGGTCATGAGGCCTGTCCTCTTGTGACTGGATTAATACTGTTATCACAGGAGTGGACTAGTTATTGTGAGTGGGTCCTTCATTTAAAAAAATGAGTTTGGTTCCCTCTTCCCCTCCATTCTCTTCACCTGCTTTATGTCTGCTCCCTTGACCTTCTGCCTTTTACTGCAGGATAACAGCAAAAACATCCTCACCAGATGCAGACTCCTTGACCTTGGACTTCCTAGCCTTCAGAACTGTAAGATATAAATTTCTCTTCCTTATAAATTAGCCAGACTCATGTATTCTGTTATAGAGGCACAAAAACAGACTAATATGCAGATAAAGAATAATAAACAGGGCCAGGCATGGTGGTTCATACCCGTAATTCTAGCACTTTGGGAGGCCAAGGATTGCTTGAGGCCAGGAGTTTGAGACCAACCTGGTCAACATAGTAATAGCCTGTATCTACAAATAATTTTAAAAAGCTAGGTGTGGTGGTGCACACCTGTAGTCCCAGCTATTCGAGTGGCTGAAGTGGAAGGATAGCTTGAGCCTGGGAAGTTAAGGCTGCAGTGAGCCATGATTGTGTCACTCCACTCCAGCCTAAGGGACAGAGTAAGATCCCATCTCAAAAATTAAAAAAAAAAAAGAATAATAAACAATAAAAGTTTTTAGATGTTCGTTTGACTTTCAACATTGTTATTTATTCCCTACAAAGCAAATGATGCAGGGTTGAGTTTCCCTAAAAATAGGATGAGGAGTCAACATGTAATACTTAACTATTGAAAAAGGATTAAGGTTAGATTAGTTTTCTTTAAAAACAAAACCTTACATTTGAAAAGCAGATCATGAAACTATAAAATATTGACTAGACTCTCTGACTTCATGGGAAGAGGATATTAGAGAAAATCGTTAGAAAAGAATACTTCAAAACAAGTGTTGGGAAAAATGTTCTCAATGCCTAACATATGCAGACATAGCTGAAAAGTGAAATATTAAAAGAAAGATGTTCAGCATGTTTTCCGCTTTATAACTTTTGAATCTTTGCAATATTTATACTTGAAACTTAACTTCAATAAAACAGCATTATTCTTCCACCTTATATGTTTGGGAGAATTGTCATAGTTTATATTTCTTTTAGTCTCTACAGATATTGTACGAGAAGAATTTGTGATAAAGAAAGGGATCCAATAACACAGAAAATGTTTAAAAGAATAAAATATTTTGTATTTAATGAAAGTATATTGAGTACTTTTGCCATATCATGTATTAAAAACTAACATATGAATTTTTAAGAGCAAATTTACTGTTTTTTCTTTTTTTGATAATTGATATAGTTTGTGATATGACCAACCAACATTGGATCTAAAAATAATGTAATCAATTCGTTCAATTACTTTGCTGCCTATTAAATGGTGTGATATCTGTTCTTTATAAGTCAGTGTAAATCTTTAAGGAAAATCAGATTCAGTATCTACCATTTTCTCTCATATTCAAATGGTATTTACCATGGTCAACACTGTGTGATTATATAAATAGACAACCTTTCAAAAGTAAGTTGACATCCAAGGGGTTTTATAAGTAAAGTTTTTTTGGATCTTGGAAAACTGTGCTAGAAAAATTTTAAGTATAAATTGAAATTTTTGGATTATATAAACATAGAATGAGAACTATTATTTTACGTAAATATAAAAATACAAGCATATTTTCTGAGCAGAACTCAAGATTTCAGTACCAAAAGTAGTTAGTACTCTGTCTAGTTTGGTCTTTAAACTTTGTATGAGACACTGTCTTTGTAAAACTGAAACTAAGTTCTTATGGCTAGATATAAACAATTTTATTCATTACTTAAATGCTGGCTAAAGAATTTCTGTAAGTTGATCTTCAAAAAAACTGCATAGAAGTTTCCCAGGATCACGTACTTAAGATGAACCCCAAATATGTGAAAAGAGTCACTGCCAATTTTAAATTAAAAAAAAAAATCTAGGTAGTGAACATAACTAAGTAGAAGCAAAGTCACGAAGATATCAAATTGTTTAGAATTTAATTTATTTAATTTTCATTATTTGTTGTGCCTTATTGTGGTATTTAATAATTGCAACACTTCTCCATAAAAGCATTTTTTTCCTGCATTCAGCTTCTACCCATTTCTACTCTGTTTTCAAAAGCCTTGTTAAAAACTTACATCCTATATTCAACTCATTTCCACATACACATATTACTCCATGGATTACTTGCTAGATACAGACATTATATAGACTTTTAAAGTCAGAATTTACAGCGTTTACCTAGTTTATTTTATATAGAATTTATATTACACTTTTATCTGAATAGACACTCAAAGATTGTAGGCCACAGAGAGGCAAGAAGTAAAAAAGAAAACCACTTAGCTCTGTTGAGCTACCAAGAGACTAAGAACTTAAAAGCATCATCTTCAGGATAGGATGCCAGTGGAAATTATTTATAAAAATTTATTCATAGGCACAGGTGTTACCATTCCTCAGTTTCCAGACAGAAAATGTCAGGAAAGAGAGCATCTGATTGGATATTAGAGACTTATATTCCGAAACATTTTTTCCCCCAGGAGAGACAAGGAAATCTGGAATACAACAGGAGACTGTATGGGGTAAGAAGTGAAGCAAAAAAATAAGAGAATGGGTTGGAAATCTGCATGTGAGACAACTAGAGCACTGATCTTGTTTCCCTATCCAATGTGCAGACTGAGAACAGGGATTTTAATATCTATAGATAAAATCAGTGGGGGTCTGTTAGTCTCATCCATAAAAAAATGAAAGTCCTCAGAAAAAAATAGCATTATTATTACAGGTTGCTTTCACATTCAAATCTACTTGCTTAATGAAATATGTTTGGATAACTGTGACAAGTAGATCTTAATGGCACAGGGATTTCCCTGGGAAGCTGAATCTTACATGGAGATTGAGGTGAATGGAGTGTATTGAGGAGTGCTCTCAGGATCAATACCTGGGGATGAGAAAGAAGCAGAGGTGAGCAGAGAAAATGTTGAACTGAAGTTCAGGTTCAACGAAGACCTGAGCTAATTCTCTGGTGATTCTCGATCTTAATCTTTTACAGTTGGACTTTATGCCAACCTATTAAGTAGTGTTCAGGAGGGAGATGTCCTAGGAAGAGATGGGTGACTTTCTTGAGGTCACTGTTTAGCTGAGGTCATGGAGAGGAATTAACTGAGAGCTGTTAGCTAGCAGTATTCTCTATTAGGTGGAAAACTGACGACTTGGGTTCTGCAGGCCAACTACAGGCAACTTATGACATAGTCCACTATAGTGCACCTTTATTCCATACAAGTTTTCATGCATGCAAATCTCTGAGTCTATTTCTGTGAAAACCAACTTATAATATTCACCCTCAGTGACCCAATGAATACATACTTTCAGAAACTTGCAATTTTTGTGCTCTAGGCTTATAAATTTTAGTTCCTAGAAGGAAAATTATTCTACCAAGTGGCTTTGCAAGAGTTTCACTAATCCTCAGGTTAAGACTGCTCCCTGCCCATTCGTTTTAAGCTACTTGTCCCAAAAGACCAGCATTCAGTAGAGAAGTCACTATCCAGTCAGGAAGAATTCTGATTATTAGGATACGGTAGGCTTTTTGTGACCCAATGGGATAAAGGAGTATGTATAGCATCCGAAAGATCCATATAGTGTGTCTTGTGCTCTTCATTTTAATTTTGTTGGTAAATTGACAAGTGCGGTAGCAAGGCTTGACATGGGAATGGTGTGGGGAGGATAACACCATTCAGCTATGAGGATCTGAGTGACTCCATCAAGTAAATCACCTATGCCAGCAGAGGAACCAGCTGAGGCTGAGCGGACTCAGGATGGTAGACGAAGAATATGGTAAATATAAGTTGTGGTCTTCAGACCAGATGGATTAGAAAGGCGATAATGTGTTTCTGTAATCGTTATCTTTGAAATTTCCTCTAGAAAAGGGGATTACAAAAGTAGTTTTAAGGAGCTCTAGTTAATGAATTAGGACTTGAGACATACTGCAACCAATAAAAACAAGGGCAATAAGAGATCAATACAGAAAAGATCAATAAGAGAAAAACAATACATTTTTGGAGTTAAAAATAACAATAAAATAATTAAAAAACATTATTTAAGGTAAAATTGAGAAATACTTTATGAAAATAAACAAAATAGTAAGAAGTGACATAAATGAAATACAGGCATACTTTGTTTTACTGTGGTTTGCTTTACTGTGCTTTGCAGATACTGTGTATTTTACAGATTGAAGGATTGCGACAACCCTGGGTTGAGCAAGTTTAGCCTAGTGTCATTTTTTCTCAATAGCATGTGCTGACTTTGTGTCTGTCACATATTGGTAATTCTTGCAATATTTCAAACTTTTTTTATTATTATTGTATCTGTTATAGTGATCTGTGATCAACAATCTTTGATATTACACTGTAATTGTTTTAGGGCGCCACAAACTGTGCCAATATAAGACAGCGAACCTAATGAATAAATATGTTTGCTCGGACTACTCCATTGATTGGCTCTGCTCCCATTTCTCTTCCTTTCCTCAGGCCTCACTATTCTCTAAGACACACAGTATTAAGATTAGGCCAATTAATAACCTTATAACGGCTTCTAAGTGTTCAAGTAGAGTCACAAGTCTCCCATATTGAATCAAAAATTAAAAATGATTAAGCTCAGCAAGGAAGGCATGTTGAAAGCCAAGAAAGGGTGAAAACTAGGCCTCTTGTGCCATACAATAAGCCAAGTTGTGAATGCAAAGAAAAAGTTCCTGAAGAAAATTAAAAGTGCTACTCCAGGGAACATGAGAATAAGAAAACAAAATAACATTATTGCTGATATGGAGAACATTAGGATAGTCTGGATGGAAGATCAAATCAGTTGCAACATTCCTCTAAGTCAAAGGCTAACCCGGAGCAAAGCCCTTACTCTCTTTTATTTCATGAAGGCTGATAGAGGTGAGGAAGCTGCAGAAGGAAAGTTTGAAGATAGTAGAGGCTGTTTCTGGAGGACTAAGAAAAGAAGCCATCTCTACAACATAAAAATGTGAAGTGCTGATGCAGAAGCTGCAGCAATTTATCTGGATGATAGACCTAAGATAATTGATGAAGGTGGTTACAGTTAACAATGGATTTTTGATGTAGACAAAACAGCCTTCTCTTAGAAGAAGACGCCATGTAAGATTTCATAGCTATAGAGGAAAAATCAATGCCTGGCTCCAAAACTTCAAAGGACAGGTTAACTCTTCTGTTGGGGCTAATGCAGCTGGTGACTTTAAGTTGAAGCCAGTGTTCATTTACATTCTGAAAGTACTAGGGCCTTTAAGAATTATGCTAAATGTGTTCTGTCTGTGCTCTATAAATGGATCGGCAAAGCTTGGAAAACAGAACATCTCTTTACAACATAGCTTACTAAATATTTTAAGCCTACAGTTGAGACCTACTGCTGAAAAAAAATAATTTATTTCAAACTATTACTGCTAATTGACAATACGCCTGGTCATTTAAGAGCTCTGATGGAGCTGTATCAAAAGATTATTGTTGTTTTTTTTATGCTTGCTAACACAACATCCGTTTGGCAACCCATTGATTAGGAGTGATTCTGACTTTCAAGTCTTATTAGTTAAGAAATATATTTAATAAGAAGATATATATGTGTGTGTGTATGTATATATGTATATGTATATAAAGAAATACATTTTGTAAGGCTATAGCTGCCACAGATTGTAATTTCTCTGAATAATCTGGGCAATGTAAATTAAAATCCTCTGGATAGAATTCACCATTCTAGATACCATTAAATACATTTGTGATTAATGGGAGAAGGTCAAAATATCCACCTATTTAACAGGAATTTGGAAGAAGCTGATCCCAACACTCATGGATGATTTTGAGACATTCAAGACTTTAATGGAGAAAAATTGCATATATGGTGGGAATAGCAAGAAAACTAGAATTTGAGGTACAGCCTAATGATGCAATGGAATTACTACAATGTCAACATACAATTTTAACAGATGAGGAGTTTCTTTTTATGGATGATCAAAGATACTGGGTTCCTGAGATGGAAAATATTCCTGGTGAAGATGTCATGAAAATTGTTGAAATGACAAAAAAAGATTGAGAATATTACGTAAACTTAGCTGATAAAGCAAGAGCAGGGTTTTGAGAGGATTGGTTCCAATTTTGAAAGAAGTTCTACTGTGGGTTAAATGCTATCAAACAGCATCACATACTACAGAGTAATCATGCGTGAAAGGAAGAACCAATCAATGAAGCAAACTTCATTGTTGTCTTACTTTAAGAAATTGCCACAGCCACCTCCACTTTCAGCAACTACTACCCTGATCAGTCAGCAGCCATCAACACAAAAGTACGACACTTCAACAGCAGAAAGATTACAACTCCTTGAAGACTTTGATAATCAGCAGGGTTTTTTTTTTTTAGCAATAAAGTATTTTAAATTGAAGTATGTACATTTTTAGACATAATGCTATTGCATACTTAATGACTACAATGTAGTATAAACATAACTTTCATACACACCATATAAGCAAAACATCTGTGTGACTAGATTTATTGCGATATGTTCTTAATTGTGGTGGTCTGGAACTGAATCTGCAATATATCCTAAGTATTCCTATAAATTTAAAATGAAAGATGTAGAGTATCTATTTATGAGAGAGTTAGTCCACTTTCACACTGCTATAAAGAACTACCTGAACCTGGGCAATTTATGAAGGAAAAGGGTTTAACTGACTCAGTTCCTCATGGCTAGGGAAGCCTCAGGAAACTTACAATCATGGTGAAAGGTGAAAGGGAAGCAAGGTACATCTTTACATGGTGGCAGGAGAGAGAGAGAAAGAGAGAGAGGTGGGGGGAATGCCACACCTTTACACCATCAGATCTTGTGAGAACTCACTATTATGAGAAGAGTATGGGGGAAACTGCCCCCATGACCCAATCACCTCCCAGCAGTTTCTTCCCTAACATGTGGGGATTACAATTCAAGATGATACTTGGTGAAGGACACAGAGCCCCACCATATCAATGAGGTAAAATATCTTTTGAAAATGTTTAGAGAAAATGAAAGAAAAAAATGCAAGAAAAATTCCAGTAACTGAAGGCCTCAAGTTTTCAAATTGAAAATTTTTTTGTAATGAAAATTGTAATAAATATTTTTAATGAATCTGTTTTCATCATCAGAAAACAGAACAGTGAAGACGAAAGGAGAATCTTAAAATTACTAGTAGAAAAATTTGAAAAAAACCAAAAAAATACATTTTGGTCACAAACAAATTAGTGAAGATAAAAACAGCATTTCTCAGAAGCATCAGTAGATTTTTAGAAAAAAATTATGACTTTGAAATTTTCTGAGAAAAAAACATTATTTATTAAGTTTGAGAACATGATAAATATATTTTTGGATTTGTAATGATTTAGAAAACACATCTCTCATCCCCAAATTCTCAGGATGTTTTGGAAAGATATGCTCCAGAATATAGTACAATATACCTTAAAATAAAAACTGTTAGGATCTTGAAAATATATCTGACTCAATTAAACAGCAAATAAATAAATACGATTTTGCAATGAGACTGATGTCTTGACAAGCTACAAATTATTAAACATTACTAATTCCCTTTCAAGATCTTAATTGATACGACAGAACATCAAGAAGTAAGTAAATCAGACTTGCAAATACAGAAATCCCAAGGAGAAGACCTTGATCATAAGACTGTTGGAAAAATACCAGCCTACATGAGAAGGAAAGTGGTTACAATACATGGGATTTAAAATAGAGAAGATATGATTAAATGTGCTTCTTTCTTGGAAAATGGAGCTCTAAGTCAGTGCTTTAAAGCAGAAGAAAAAAATGGTAAGAAGTTTGGCTGAATTACATCAGATGGCTCCAGCATCCTACAGGAAAAGCTAATGTTTTCATTACATAATAAGGAATATTGATGAACTAATTTCTTCTTTCCCTTAACATCCCCCCTTTATACAGAGGACTAGATTTTTAGAGATGAAATAGATAGTTCTTCAACACCTTGTTTTACATCAAATGTAAGACTATAATGTCAAATTATCTTTCTCATGGCCCTCTCTTCATACCATCTGGACACATTAAATTTCATGCATGGTAGTGTAATATCTCTCCTTAAGATAAATCTCAAGATAAGATGGTTAGTAACTCCAGGAGAATATTGTACCCATGGGGAAATTCAGTGAGTGCAATATTCCCCTGGCTAAATTATGGCTGCATGAGAAACTCAACCATAATTACAAACAACAACAGACTTCTTGTTTCTAGTACAACATGTCAAGAGCTTGGAAGTTGTCACTTCAGTCCTTATAACAAGAAAAAAAGCAGTACAAACTGAAAATCAGCAATTCTCCCTAGATCTGTCAGAGAATGAGCCCAAACTGCTGCACCAAAAACTAGAAATATAGGCAAAAACAGAGAATCACAGCTACCTGGAAACAGAGGATATTGCCCAAAAGTCAGAAACTGATAGGAATAATTAAAGGATAATTGGTCAATTGCTGAGGACTAAGCATGGGCTACATTGAGATGTAAAAAATTGTTCAACCCCGCCTTAAAGGGTGCACCTAAACCTTTATTATTTTTACCCACAGGAGCCCCACCAGGTTTTCAGAGTGATATTGGAAAAAATCTTCTCCTGCTTATCATAGGGGAAGGGTAAATTAACCATTTAAAAATATTGTTCCAGCCTGCTCTTCCCTTAGCAAAAGTATACACCCAAGAAAAACTATCTTATTAGTGCCTAACAAATTTAAGTTTTACCAGAGCCTGAAAACCTGGGGGAAGGGAAATATCTAATTCCAGTTTTTTTCATATTAAGAAGTGTCACTGATAGTGAAGCTGAGAAGCACTCATAAAGGTCACAGCCCGTGGTCACTGACTCACTAAAGACTGAAACCTAATTATGAGGTTATAGAACACTTGGCTCCCCCTGCACCATCCTGCCATTTAAATCAGGATTAGATTTAATAACATAAATTACAGCTGAAAGAGCTGAATGTTTCAGACACTGTTTAAGAAGGAGTTTCTAGGGAAACACAAGACAAAGAAAGAAAAAAAAAGAAGACAAAAATAGAACTGAATACAAAATTGCAGGCTCTGACATATACAGCTACAGCAAACAGCAAACAGCCTAACTTCCAGCCCAGCTCATTCTACGAACCAAACATTATTACAACACCGAAGCCAGAAAAACATAAGAAAGAAAAATTACAGACCAAAACACATAGACACAAAAATTCTCATAAAAATTTAGAATAATTATACACCATGTCCATGCCACATTTATTCCAGGTATACAAGGTTGTTTCAAATTTTTGTTATTGCAATTTTCATTTCCTGGCATTTAAAAAATTCATTCTTTTTAAAAGACATTTCCTACCTTACATTACTTATCTGTTCTTGCATATTGTCTGCTTATTACGTTAGATTTGTTAGAAAAATCAATTTTAGTGGTTGTAAATTCATACTCTGATGTTTTTCAAATCTTTTCCATATCCAAGTGTGGTTCTGAAGCTTGAGCTCTCTCTTCAAACTGCTTTTTGTTTGTTTGTTTGTTTTGCTTTTAGTATGCCTTGTAATTTTGTGTGGAAAAGTGGACACAGGAAACAGTAACTAAGATAAATCGGCTTTTTTTGGAAGATTTTATCTTATCTGGCTAAAAGTTAGGCTGCGTTTACTGTTCAGTGTAATTATAGGTGACAGAGGCTAAATTTTTCTCTAAGGTTCTTGATTTGTTTGACTGTCCTGTTGGCTTCAGTTTTCCCTAGAGACTTCTTAAAGTGTGAGACATGTTGTTCTTTCAATTTTATTCTCCTGTTATTACACAGGAGCCCTACAAATGTGGCAGCAAGGTCTGGAAGAAGAGAGGACATGTTACATAGTCTTTTAGTTAGGTCTCAACTCCTTCACTAAGCCTGTGTTTTGGGCTGTGTGTGACCATTACAAATGTTTCCCTGTATTTTTGTTTGTTTGGTTGGTTGGTATTTACTCCTTTAAGTACACTGGAAGGCTTAAGGGGTCTGAGGCTGGGTATTTTCTCTTTTCACACATGGAAAGTCTAGAGGGACTAATTTTAGCTATATCTCTTCCCTTGGGTCTCCTATACTGTATTGCAGTCACAGTCTGTTGAGGTCTGGTAAAATAGCTTCCCTTGAGAACAGGGCCTCTAAGCAAGAACAGAATGCTTTCTTGGTGTATTTGAAATGGTTGCTTTTTTTTTCTCTGCCTGCCGGAAGAAGTAAATTTCTCTTCAGTCTTTACCATTGAACTACTTTACCAGTAGTTCTCTTAGAGGTAAAACACTTGAAAGTGTGGGGAGCTCTCTAAGACTCAACTCACCACTGGAATTTTTAACTTTCAGGATTATCCAAATACAGAACATCTAGCAATTTGTCCATTATAGTTTTAAGTTTTCCTGCCTGTCTCTTCAGTTGTCTAGGCAGCAGGTTTTCCTTTGACATCAATTATTTAATGGATCTAAAAATATTTATTGATGTTCAGTTTGTTCTGCTATTTGTTGTTGTTGTTGTTGTTGTGTGGACAGGACTGAGGACTTCACATCCTGACATGTCAGACCAAAAACTATAAGCCTGATCACATCTTTTTCTATTGGAGGCTCAGAGGAAAAAAATGTAAATATAGTTATATTTAGATTAATAATAGAGAATGTTCTTTTTTAGTATATGAAATACTTTATTTTGGAACATTCCATGGAGTGACAGACAAAACAACTTCGTACAACCACGCAATCTCCCTAGACAAAATCCTTTATCCAAATTAAATGCAGTTTAACAACATTGACAAAGATCAGCTCAATAAAAATGCACAAACTTTCAAAGAAACACAAATTATATCAATGTCACTGTTTTTTTCAGGAGCAATTCTAAATGCAGGAATATAGTGAAGACATAATGGAAAAGTGTTGAGGACAATAACTTAGAACATCTAATTTTAATGCCAGGGAAAATATCATTTAAATGCCAGGAAAAATAAATGTACTCTTGGGCAACCACAGGTAGTATATCACAGGAGAAGTCTGGAAACACTTTCAGAGAAGTACTATATCAATATGAGAAAGAATTCATGAAAACTTAATACAATATGAGAATTGCATTTAAGTAACAGTAAAGCTGTCTGCTGTCCAAATAAACACGTTTCAAAAACAAGACACAATGTGAAACTATATCTTTCGTAGAGCTGTTTTGAATTATCAGCCCTGCATAAAAGGGTTTACATAGTCACAATGATGTATATTCAATTAAATATAATAATATAAAAGTATTAGAGAAAGGTTAGATCATGAATAGAGTGTATTGAGATGTATATTTGCATTATTATAAGAATGCACTATACATTATCTAAATTAGATAACCAAATAGATAAAAATATAAATATATTATGTGAAACTATGAAGTTAATTATCAAACTGGAAAACAGCTTAAAGAAGTTAAAGCTTATAGGGTGACTACAGTAAAAAATAATTTCATTGTATACTTTAAAATAACTAAAAGAGTAAAGTACTTGAGGGGATGGATACCTATTTACCATGATGTGATTATTACGAATTACATGCATGTAACAAAATATCTTATGTAACCCATAAACATATACACCTACTGTGTATCTATAAACATAAAAAAATAATAATTTGTAAGATTAACAAACTTTAGGTTCTACTGTGATCAAGAATATTTGGAGTTGGGAAAAAAATTAAAGTTTATGGTGGAGAATACTGTCTAGTCAACAAATCCACTATCCTCTCTTCTCATAGTAATGGTACATCACTTCCCAGTGAGTATCCATCTCTCAGCTTTCCTTGAAGTAACAGGAAGATAAACACCTGTCAGTAGAAAGTGAGTAGAAATGAAGTGTGTCACTTCTTTGTCTGGGTTTTAAGTCACTAAGTGTCCTTCCTCCAAATATTTTTTTCCTTACCTTCCTTGGCCAGAGGTTTCTGGCACATTATTCCCTGCAGAGTGATTGAGTAATGTTTTCGGCTTCATGGATTTTAGAGCTGGTTTTCTATCTCCCTTAGAGATGCTTTGACCTACCTTTAATAGTGTTACAAGTTTGCTTAAACTGGCTGTTGCAGATTTTGCTGTTTTCAACTAAGAAAACTTATCAATTAAGTATATTTTTTATGCTTTTTATTAAACTATGCATAGAAATTATTTTTCTAGACATAAAACTGAAAATATAGATGTTAATTTCTGAAGCTACAACTCTGAACAAAGAAGATGGAAACATAAAGAGCCACTCCCTAGCAACGAAACATTCCTTTACTACAAGATGGTTTGGGTTCTCACTTGTCCTCTATCAACTTCCCTGGAAATGTATAAAAGGCAGAGTGGCAGGAAATTGAGAGTGTTGCCATTGGAGTACTGCCACATGTCTGAGTCTTATGCACAGCACTGTGAGATGATGAGAATATAAGGAACTACATGCGTTCCTCCGATCCCCTGCCTGTAGGATTCCTGAGTAAATTTGTCTCATGCCTATACCACGTGTCATTAACATTTTCATCCATGTCTTTGGACTAGATCAACACAGTTAGCTTATATATTTCATACAAACATGAAAATGTTTCAGAAACAGCAGCATAATTCCTAATTATCTTTAATTATTGTTTCAAATAATAGGAATTAGTACTGATTTCCCTTTTTTTTTCAGTAAATACCTAGGAGCGGGAGTGCTGGATCATACAGTAGCTCTATTTTTAATTTTTTGAGGAACCTCGAAACTGTTCTGCATAGTAGTTGCCCTAATTTACACTCCCACCAACCACATACAAGATATCTGTGCTCCCATGTTTATTGCAGCACCATTCACTATAGCCAACATTTGGAAGCAACCTTTCATCCACAGATGAAAAGAAAAAGAAAATATGGTACATATACACAATGGAGTATTATTCAGCCATAAAAAGAATGAGATCCAGTCATTTGCAACAACATGGATGGAACTGGAGATCCTTACATTGAGTGAAATAAGCCAGGCACATTAGTACCATATGTTCTCACTTATCTGTGGGAGCTAAAAATTAAAACAATTTGCCTCATGGAGATAGAGCGTAGAAGGATGGTTACCAGAGACTGGCAAGGGTAGTGGGGAGGAGTGGGGAAATTGGGGATGGTTAATGGGTTCAAAAAATATTTAGAAAGAATGAATAAGACCTAGCAGTTTCTAGCACAACAAGGTAACAATAGTTAAAAAAATAGTTTAATTGTACAGTTTATAATAACTAAAATAATATAATTGGATTGTCTATAATAAAAGGATAAATGCTTGAGGTAATGAATACCCCCCAAAAATAGGAATTAATAAAAACAATTAAAATCAAATGATCAAAGAAAATGAAAATTCCAGATGCTATTTGTGTATTTGTGACTTAAAATACTATAAAATAGTCATTAAAATTTAAATGTTATCCTTTAGTCACAGATGCACAATATTTGATCAAAAGTGAAAAGAACTATACATTATAGCCTAGAGATCCTGGGGTGACCATTTTGTTATCAATAAAATGAAAGTGTCTAAAAATATCCTAACTGAAAATAATTTTTCAATAAGTGATTAATTTTTAGACTGGATTAATAGACATAAGTGCTAAATAAATATTGTTTTCACTTGTTTTTTTCCCAGGTGGGAACAATAAAAGGAAATGTGCTAAATAAATACTATTTTCACTTGTTTTTTTCCGAGGTGGGAACAACAAAAGGAAATGTCAGTCAAAATGTTATTTTAGTTTTATAAAATGTTAATATAATGCTCGAGAGTCTCAAATATGTCATAAATTTTAAAATTACAAAATAAGATTTGACAAAACATCAAGAATCCAAAAAATATATTTTACTGCAAAGGGAAAAATAGTTTGATAATTGTACCTGCAAATTTCTATGTCAGTAGAGAGGCAGTAAAACAGTGGGATTACAATAAAGTATTCTAGAGCAAAGTATACTTATATTTTAATCCAGTTTATACTTCTTTACTAACCATTTAAGTTTGGCCATTTTCCTTCAAATATGAGTCTTCTTCAAGAACCATGTAATAAAGGTAACAAAAATATGTGAGTGTATACTACATCTCAAAATGGCCATTTCAAGCAGGTACAATTATATTCATCCCCATTTCACACTTAAGAAATTTGAGAAACCAAATAATTAAAATTTTGTTCATGATTAGCTAGGTTTTAAATAGTAAAGCTAGGTCTCAGCCTTAGTCTGATTCCAAAGTCCATGCTTTATACCACAACTATACTGCCTTTAATAAGGTGCTGTATGATTAGTGGAATAATTATATAAGATAGTGCATTTAAATTGTGTACAGTTATTGCTCAATAAATATTTGCTTCTATTTTTGTTCTTAAACATTACAACTCTGAATTATTTTAACTAATATTCATATTATGTTGTTTTAATGGTGTGTACATTGAAATGCTATGTCTCCAGCCCTGCATATCTTAGATAAAATACTTGACATTTACATTGTAAAAACTGCTTAACAAACTTGTTCCTATTGATAGGACTTGATTCTGCCCTTTGTATATTACTGTGGATTCTTTTAGAGAAAGGTGTCAAATAGGATTTTGCCAAGGTTGAACTCAGAAAGGGAAGAGAGTAGAGATTGAGAGAGAAGGGTAAAGTTGGGAGTGAAGAGGTGGATGAATAGGGCCAGAGATGGATTGACTATGGTTATAAACAAGGGAGGACAGAGGAGTTAGAGATTTGCAGGACCTCCAGGATGAATATCAGGTTTCTGGCTTGAGCAACTGAGTTACTGGGTTACTGGCATACACAACTAAGAATAATAATAATAAATAAATAAGGAGTTAAATTTCAGACATGTTGAATGTGTTATTCCTATTGAATGTATAAAAGGAAATAATTTGGCAGCTGCAAGCCTTAAATTTTGAAAACTCTAGAAGAAAAAGTAATTTTAAGGATAGCCAACAGGATGTTTTAATTGGACCAAGACTTACCACTCTATATCTCCAAGCCAGACAAAGATTCTCTTTATCACATAATATGTAAGGAAAAGTGATGATCCTGATTTATGTCCTCAGGAGCTAGAGAAGAGATGGAAGTGCAATTTTTACCTTGTCCAACATACATCTATACAGTAGGATTCTGGCAGGGTGACAGAATCAAGTTAAGAAGAGAGACAAACCAATCAATGTAAGTGAGAAAGAATAATAAGTGGCATAGACCTAGATGAATGGCTAGGAGGTAAGTAGAAGATACCAATTTTTAAAAGACCACATAGAGTAAACTATAGAATAGGAAAAGGGACTTATAAGGCATCTTTTAAGATTCTGCAAGTTTTATTATTTTATTCATGCATTTTTTTAATGGGCTGTCAATATCCTTTCCTAATTAGCAGTGAAACTCTTAAAAATAATTGCAGGGAGACTTACTGCCTCATTAGAAGGGTAAAGGAGCCAAGTTTAAGAAATTGTTCTCCAAAGATGATTTTGAAGTGAGATAATCTTAAAGGATAAAGCAAATATAAAATATTTATATCTTAAAAGGTAGTTTCTCTGTTTTTGTTCCCTTAGACCTTAGAATGAAATAAGGATCACAATGTATAAAATGAACATATATGCTCTTCTTTCCACTATCTGCCTTTACACCTATTGTTCTTTGCTGTGGGATTATTTTTATTCCTCGAATATAGAACTGATTAGGTGTGAATTCCAGGCTGATCGCTGTGTATTCACCTTTCATAAAGGTCTCTATGTGGCAATAGAAAGTATTTGTTTTGACCTAAGGGCTTTCTAAGTATTATGAAGGCTTAAGGAAACAGGTTTCCACAAGTCTGAGATTTTTTTTTATTGGTTTCTTCTGTCAATTTGTGTCTGAACAGGCTTTTAAAATACCACCAGAGTTGTTTTGTAAGGTTTCCCTGACCCCATTGATGCAAGAGAAAGAACAGAAGAGAGCGAAGGACAAAGAGAAAAAGAAAAAAAGAAAGCTTTAGACAATATCAACATTTTATTTCTATTTCGAAATACATATACATAGACTACACTTTAAAATGGAGGTATATGTTTATGTGCAGCTAGGAACTGATGCTTTAGGGTTTTTTATTACTGTGCAATAAATTTAAAAAATAAAATCTACATCAAAAGACAACACACATTTACTATTCCACATTGTCTGTGGGTCAGATCCAGGCACTGTCTACCTCGATCCTTTGCTGAAGGTCTCAGAAGACTATAATTAAGGTATCGGCTGGACTGCATTCTCATCTGGAGGCGGGATGAACCCTCTTTCAAGCTTTTTCAGTGGTTGGCAGACTTCATTTCTTGTAGGTGTATGACAAGGGCCCCAGCATTTGTTAGATGTTAGCAAGGAACTGCCGGCAGGTCCTAGAGGCTGTTGGCAGTTCCCAGAGGCTTCCCACAGTTCCTGGCCTCTTGGGCTTTTCCAATATAACTGCTTATATCATCAACTCAGCAAGATTTTTCTGAGCTCAGCTGGAGCCCAGGCCCTCTTTTAAGCACTTGCACCTGATGAAGTCAGTCCCAGGCAGAACCATCTCTGTTTTGATTAACTCAAGCCTTACTGATTTGGGACCTTCATTACATGTGAAATGTCCCTTGACCTTTCCTTTATTCTTCTACCTATCTGATTCTGAATATTTAAAGCTGCCTACCACCACATAACTTGAATCATCCATCCATGTTGAATTTGAACTGTATTTATTAATGTAAACGTGCTTTAACATCATATATGCACATATGTATGTGTGCCTATACATAATATTTGAAAGGTGATAGGTTAGAAATAAGTTAAACAAACCAGCTCTTGTACACTTTCAACTGGGATTCCCCTAGAAATCTTGAAATCAGCATGTCAGTGATATTTTACCTTATTTTGACAGTGAATCCTCTATTTGATATATTTTATATTGGTAAATTACACTAATATTCAATAGGAAACTGAAAGGTGTTCTATATTAAACAGACCAGTGTGCAGTTCTTTAACTTCCTTCTAATTAATTAATTAGAAAATTAGAAGAAGGTTAAGAAAAAAGTAGTGAGTTTTAACAAGTGAGGGTTTGTTAAACAGAGATTGTTGGGCCTCACCTCAAGAGTTTCTGATCTCATAGGTCTGGAGTAGGACTTAAGATTTCCATTTCCACCAAAGCCTCAAGAGATGCTGAAGCTGATGGTCCCAGCACCAATACTGGGGATCCCTCTCGATTGCCCTGCTCCAAGAAAAACCTTCAAATTAAGTTGTGCCAGTGATGGAGAACACCTGGCCAAAATGAGGTACGTTCATGAATTCTCAATTGTCAGGTGCCAGATGTTTTAAAGCAAGATATAGGGGTTAAGGGAACCAATGAGATTCTCTGTTGGATAATTTAAATGTTAGCAGTAACAAGTGGTCCCCAGTTGTGTTGAGAGCATGGGCTGGCAGACAGGAAAACAGCGGGCTAAGGAATCTATGGGCTTCAGAATTATCAATAGGAGAATCTCTGAAAAATCAGAAGTCAAGTTTGCACAGATATAGAAAATCTCGTGAGCAGTAGCAGTAGTAAGAAAATCAGAGAGGAATGACCTAGCAGAATGTGGATTAGTGTTTAAGGGAATATTTTCTCAATACGAGTTAGAGTGATGGAGAAGGGTGAGTAAAATGAGCTCCTAGAGCTGTGAAATCTTTTGAGTTACTTCTGGCCTTCATGAGACCCAGCTTTTGTGTGTTCCCTATATTTTCCATAAAAGCTTACCTTAAGCCTTTTTTCCAGGTTCCCCAGAAATCTACTTTATCAAGATTCCTGTGTTGTTACAGTAATGATATCCATTTTAGATCACAAGCTCAAATCACAACAAACATGTCAAGATCTCAATAATGTACTCTCCTATTGTACTTCCTAATTGTCATATTAACATAAACGCCTGGATGAATTTTTGCTCATTGTAATACAAGGAATCTAACATATGCTCTCATCCTCCCTCACCTGGCCCCAATCAAATATCCAAACCATCCTGAGCTCACTCAGGCACATTCGTATTCTGTAGCAGCCTGCATGCACAGGCTGCTAGTAAATAGATGAGAGCCCAGCAGGACAGCAGGTGGGAGGAGGAGTGGTGTAATGCACCCTTCTTTAATACATATTCTCAATGCCTTACTAGTAATTAGAACAATATTAGTGATAGATAATTAAATAGCACAAAGGGGGTGAAATATGCTACAATCTAAAGCCAAGATCAAAGTTCTGGTGTAGGAATTTCTCAGGTAAAGAGAGCATCGCAGACAAATGTCCCGAGGCAAGAATATTTCACAGACTAGTGTAGCTGAAGAGTGAACAGCTGAGAATGGCAAGAAAGGGCACCAAAGAGAAATGTGTAAAATGGAAAAGAGGTAGTGTAGGACTCTGTGGGCCATCGTAAGAACTTTGGTTTTTACTCTGAATACTACAGGGAGTGACAATGGTGTTTTTAGCAGAGGAGTTGCATGGTTTGTCTTCTTTAAAAGATTGTTCAGAATGTAAAGAGAGAAAGGTTTTCTGTTTTTTTTTTTTTTTAATGTAAAGAGAACTGAGAATGCCTCTTTAATGAATGAGCTCATTATCTTTCTTTACAAGTAAAGGGAATGTTTAATAAGACGGTTGTTAGTTAGCATGTAGTCTAGACATTTAAAGTTACTATGATGATTCTGTTAGCCAGGATCATTAACTAATTATAACCTGATGCTTTCTTCTCTGTTACTGGAACTTAGCTGCCTGATAGATTAGAGTTGAGTTTATGAGTTGGAGCATAAACTCTGGAACTGCAGCACACTGCCAAAATTGCAGATGTTTAAGTGGTGTTCCTCCCTCCAATTATGCCCTTTTAAAATCAATGCTATACATTATCTGCATATTAAGATCTTGAACTTTAGGTCCCGTCTTATTCTTCAAGTTCTCACAGTTACTGACTTGCATTTTCATATCTCTGTTGCTTGTTTTTTAGTTAGTACTATGCTTAACCCCACCAATCTCCTAACACAGATTAAAATACTACTTCCTTTTTGAAGGTTTTAAAAAACTGCCCTAGTCTGGTTTAGAGGCTCCCTTCTTTGCCCATGGTATATACTTTACAAACCCCCAGTATAACTTTTATCACATTTACTCTCATTTGTTTGAAATAGCAATGAATTCCATGAGAGCTGGAATAATGTCTTATTCAAATGTAATAAATCTCCCAAGGCATGGAACATCACTTTCTGGCATATGCATAACATTGGAAGTTAATAAATATTTGTTCAACAGCTGAGGAATGAAGTATCCATTTGTTCTTTCCTGTTGGTTTGTTCAATGGCTTGTTATTCAGTACCTGGTACTTGTTCAATCTTGTGCCTTCCTCAAGTGAGATCTTATGTGTCACTGTAAATTACTAAAATCAGAGGGAGTTCTTATAAATTTTCATGTGTCTCTTCCCAATAATGTTCTTTGTACTCTAAATGTGGCTTGATTTACTTAGGTCAAAAGACTAATGATCTTTTTAAAATTTCAACTCATCTTTAGGAATATTTTTAGTGTTCCAGAAAACACTTCACAAAATGTAAAAAGCATTATACATTTGTAATTATTCTTGATTTTATTATTCAAAACAATTGCTTATAAAAACAATCAGAGAAAGAAGAGAGGACATTAATAGTAACCAACACATCACAACAAGAAGAGGAACAAAAATATACATACTACATGATTTTTCAACTGACAATATAGTATTTTGAGACCATCTGAGGCCAGCAAAAATCAGTGCTCATGTAATTTCTACCAATGATTAAGGCTCATCATGAAAATGTTAAATTGTATCAAAATATTCTGATTAATAAAAGAAGAAATAATGTTTAATCAGAAAGACTGCCAGCAAAATATAATTTCATTATAGAAATAATAAGGCTAGAGAAATGACATGCTTTAAAAAGGTACACAAGGTCGGGTGCGGTGGCTCATGCCTGTAATCCCATCACTTTGGGAGGTCCAGGCAGGTGGATCACCTGAGGTCAGGAGTTTAAGACCAGCCTGACCAACACGGTGAAACCCCTTCCCTACCAAAAATACAAAAACTAGCAGAGTTTGTGGCCAACACCTGTAATCTCAACTACTCAGGAGGCTGAAGCAAGAGAATCGCTTGAAAACCCAGGAGGTTGAAGTTGAAGTGAGCAGAGATCCACCATTGCACTTCAGCTGGGGCAACAGAGCAGGACTCCATCTCAAAAAAAAAAAAAAAAAAAAAAAGCAAAAACGAAAACAAAAAACCGGTACACATGTAGATCTGTCATGAAAGTTGTATTCTGGTTTTCATACTGTGTCCCAGAGAACCTAAACAAACTTTTCATAAGAACTGAAAGTAACTGTTGGTTTGTCATATCATAATGAATTAAGTAAAAATAATTATAATAACAGAAATAAAGCATAGAAACATTATTAATTACCATACATAAAAAGCTCAGAAAATCACTCCTTCAGACAAAATAAATACCTAGCACCTATTGCTGATATGACTGGCTCTTAATAGATGTTGTTTATGCCTTTTGTGTGGCACATATGCAGTATTTTTAAAAATGTGTGCTCTTTAAAGATGTGAAAATGCATTCATTTCTTTTTTGTCCTTTCTTCTTTTTTTAAGAAAATATTTCTTAACTCCACAAATGACTTCAAATTTGTGTATGTGTGTGTGTGTGTCTAGAGAAGAGAATGAGACTATTATTTTTAATAAATACTTCACCATTTCACTATTACATACACAGTAAGGAGCTCAGAAAAAAAGTGAAAATATATAAGCTATAATGAATATTTGTAAATATATCTGTTTTCTCTTATGGTAACTAGACAAAGTGGCAGATTAAGGATACTACACTGGCTTTGTTCTGCAACAGTTGAGACAAAAACATATTTTACCAAAACATAAAGGCTAAGACATGGGATTTCTTGCAAAACTGCTTCACAAAGCTACATATTTTATGTTTTGATTAAAATAGTTTTTGCCTTTGGCGTGTTTTTCTTTGTTACTCTATTTTTCTTTTTTCATAAAATTGTTCATGCAGCTGTTTTACTTTCAAAACACAGGCTACTCAATGCATTTTCCCATTGTTTGATAACTTGTTTCATATAACAAATTCAATCTAGGACTCATACTACCATTTTCTATTTTCCTCTTTATTTGGCATGTCATAACAATATTGATTCAAGAAAATACCTAAATTCAATTTGAATATAAAATATCAAAACTTAGAAGAAGAATGAGTCATATAGTGAAATTATTTAGACTACAGCAGATTAAATTAGCTTTTAAAGGAAAACTTTATATGATGCATTAATAATATAGTTGTTGACTGTCTCTGTAGACCTTAGCTTTGCTATTGCTATAAGTAAATAAGCACATACTAAATAGAGTCTTGAAGTCTGAAAATATTTTGAAATTTTTAATGCCCAATGTATATTTGAGAAAGTTATATTTTATATCATAAAACAGCATTAAAGGAAACAATTTTACACTAAGACAAATTTAAATAAATGTAAAAATACGCAACAACTAGAATATATGTCAATATACTATTATCTAAAATATGATGACTATAATTTCCTTTACCTATTGCTGCATAACTGTCTGTTCCAAAGCATAGTGCTTTAAAACAACAGTCTTATTATTTTCACAAATTTGTGGGTCAGAAATTTAGGCAGAGTTGTACTGAGCAGTTTCATTCCATACAGCTTTAGTAAGGGAATTATCTCAGTTTATTCGATGGTAGCTAAGCTGGTATGCAGTATCCAAGAAGGCTTCTGTTGTCTACCTGGTTTGTTCAAAGGAGCATTTACAAAGCTGGGCTCAGCTGAATCTTCCTGTCTCTTCAAGACATCTCAGGTCTTCTGTAAACACTCTTTCCATCAAGGTAGTCAGATTCACATAAAACTCAGAACTCCAAGAGGAAAAGAGCAAACAAGGCCATTTCTCTTAAAGGCTAGGCCAATAATGAGCATAGTGTCATTTTAACTGTACTCTATTAGTGACAGTCACAGGCCAGCCAAAATTCAAGAGGAATGGACATCACCTCCACTGCTCAATGGGACAAGAAGCAACAGATTTGCAGCCAGTTTTAAACTGCTCATGTCACATGTTAAGTTATTTCTCCCTGTCTTCTCTATGTACTGTTTTATTTGAAATGGAAAGACAACCCCAAATTAAATGTGCATTTGCATAGTGTATGATCTTTACATACTTTACAATTTTTATTAATTTTGTGAGATTCTCAATAATTATGATGAAAACCAGTACACCCTGAAACATATTTCAAAACAAAAATTAATTAGGATCTTAATTTTTCATAACATTTTCACATGTATGTCCCAGTCAAGAATACCAGAAGTAAAATAATGAAACAAGCATACCAAAAACAAAAAACAAAAAAATCTCTACCAGTAGAAGGGTAAATAAAGCTTCAAGAAAGGAACTGTGATGAAAATTCAGATGTAAAAAGGTGATATGTGCCGACATGCATGTGTGTGTTTGCATCCTGCTTTATATTTGAATGGAACATAAATAGATGAAGGGAAAGACAAAAATAAAAGACACAGAGAGTAAAAAGGTGCAATGAAGAAGAAACATAATTAAAAGCTCAATTATATATACTTATTATGATGGTTAATATTGAGCGTCAACTTGATTGGATTGAAGGATGTAAAGCATTGTTCCTGGGTATGTCTGTGAGGGTGTTGCTAAAGGAGATTAACATTTGAGTCAGTGGACCTGGAGAGGCAGACCCACCCTCAATCTGGGGGGGCACCATCTAATCAGCTGCCAGCATGGCTAGGATAAAAGCAGACAGAGGAATGTGGAAGGATTAGACTGGCTTCATCTTCCACCCTACATCTTTCTCCTGTGTTGGATGTTCCCTGCCCTTGAACATCAGACTCCAAGTTCTTCTGCTTTGTTACTCTTGGACCTTTGGCCACATATTGAAGGCTGCACTGTTGGCTTCCATATTTTTGAGGTTTTGGGGACTCAGACTGGCTCTCTAGCTCATCAGCTTGCAGACGGCCTATTGGGGGACCTCACCTTGTGATCACGTATATCAATACTCTTTAATAAACTCTCCTTTATATATACATCTATCCTATTAGTTCTGTCCCACTAGAGAACCCTAATATACTGATGTTTACAATTTTCTCTTTTTACTCCATGTTGACAACATGCAAAGAATATCTCACAGTCATAGTTAGTCCTCTGGGAGTTTGAGTTAGGAGGCCTGAACTTTTGGGCTTGGTGAGGTAGAAGAGATAACACTACTGAGCAAGTGGAGAGAGAGAGGCTGTGGGTAAATTGTTTCATGAGAGAATAGTTTACATAAAAGGAAAAAGAGGGGAATCAGACCTTACCCTTAACATGGCAGAAAAATAATGGTCAGTGAATTATTTTTTATTTTCAAGAACTAAATGAGCAGAACTTAAGAGTTGGCAGATGTCTGATCCTGTATTTTTGAGGAAGAAATAGCCAGCATTATTAATTGATAACAATACTTTTAAGTATCACAAAGCAGCATATATTAATTGCTAAATGAGTGGTATCTGAAAACCTTCCCCTGAGTTCGGAGGAAAGTGAAATTAATAATGACTACTGCATCATGCATGGACTCCCTGAGATATCATTATTTTAAAGTAGATTAAAGAGGACGCTTTGGTCATATAGAGCAATCTAGAAGGACATCCCAGCTGGAGAGAATAGCATTTACAGATTTTTTCTGCCTCTACTTTGACTGACTGTATAGATATTTTTCCATTATCTGTTTAGAAATTTTAAAAAATCAATGCTGGTTTGCACACCATTAAGTCAATTAGAAATTACTAGTTGCTATTCAATTATGTTATAAATATTGAAAATTGCCTATTGTATATTAACCATCATGATTAGATATGGATTGGTTTAAAAAATGAATAAGAAAAAGTCCCTCCCATTGAGAGGCTTATGGTATAATGGATATCATGAAAAATCAAACAAAAGATTGCATTATATTAAAAATGGTTATAATGAAGGGGTGTAATAAATAGTATTGCAGCAGAGAAACTGTTTACCAACAGATTTGGAGAAAGGCTAAAACAAGAGCTGAAGCCATCTCTGTAGTTTACTGCTAAAATGCAGGACCCTGCACAGTACTGGGCACCTAGTAGGAGCTCAGACCTAATTAACACACTGAATGAATAAATACATGAATAATTACTAAACAGAGGAGTTGAAGCTGAAAAAAAAAAAAAAAAAAAAAAAAACTTGATGTATTTGTCCCAGTACATAAGAGGCATAGGGTGAGAGTTTGTGAAAGAAGCTTTCTGTTAAGTGAATAAGGCATTCATATAAAAAAAAATGGAGAAACTTGATGTATACAGAGAATAGCATATTGGCAAAATGCTGCAGTGAGAGTACACATTTTTTAATTGAAAAGTGGAGGAAATTTAGCTAAGACATTATTAAATGCAGAGACAAGATCATCATGGGTCCTGTTAACTATGACTCACATTTGGATTTTTGCTTTTCTTGAAGGCTGAGAAGAACCAGTGAAAGAGTTTTAAGTGCTAAAGTGACATGATCATATTTTGAATTCTGAATGGTTCCTTTGACAGTAATGGGAGAGTCAATGGGAAGTTTTCAAACCTGGAAGTAAGGAGCTTGGAACAGTAAAAATGTCATAGACTAATAATGAAAGTTGAATAAATAATGATAAAGACCATATAAAAGAGGGAAGATGGGTTGAGTTCATTTTGTCATGAGGGTTGAGAAAGAGCTGTGATAATTATGGATTTGTGACTGGGGCCTGGGCAGAGGGTTTGTCTTTACTCAGAGGACAAAAACCGGGATTAAAATATTGGGGTGGAAGGTAGTTTTATTTTGAAGATAATTATTTACAGGTGGGACCTCACCTTGTGGTGCTTGTGGATATCCAAGTGACTGTGCAGTGCAATGTCAAAGTTATGTATTTGGAAGTCTACAGACAGACCATGGTGGAATTATATATGTACACTATCAGTGTATAGTGAAAGTATTGAGCAGGGATAGAATCTTCTGGGTTACTGTGTAACTGAGAAGAGTTACAAAAAACAGAATGCAGCAGAATGTAGTTTAAAAATATCAGCTTTTTAGGGTGAAGACAAATCCATAAAAAATATTGACAATAATTTGAGTATGATTATGGAAATCAAGATGAGAGATAATATGAAACTAAGAGATAAAGAGGACAACTGTGTTGAATGACACAAGCGTGTCAAGAAAAATAAGTTATGAAAATTATTAATTATATTTGCGTGTATTTTAAATTAGAGTTGGTGAAGTATTTTTTTAAAAATTCCTAAATGCAAAACAACAAGTTATGCTATCTAATGTAAGAAGCTTGTCCAAAAACGAAGAAAAGAAGAAAAAGGTAAGGAGAAAAAAGAATTAAATAAACAAGAGTATATTACTGGTAAACTGTTATGGTTTTATTTATGTTATAGTATAACCAAATACACACACACATAGACCTACATACACACATACGGTTTCAAAAAGGTGATAAACTGCATCTGGTATGTTTTCTTGTTGTGACTTTAAGTTTATGCTTAATCTTATTATTTCAAAATGTAAATCTGACATAGATTAGCTATTATAAACAGAAATGGCATTAAACCAAAAGGTAACATTTTCAATTTCTAATTGATAGAGTTGGCTAGAGTACACTAAATTTAATTTTAAGGCATTAACTAAACACACACAGACACACACACATATATATATACACACACAAACACTGCATAATAGAAGATTAACTATAATTGTTTTCCTGAAGAAAATATATATTGATAATAGAATTAAAGACTGCCAGGAGTAAAATACTGCTGCCAATATTAACAATAATAAATTGTAATAAATTCATCATTGAAGACTAGGTCTCTAAGGATCTAATCTGTTTTTATGCATATTCTAATCATGAAAAGTCTTCAATGATGAATTTATTGCAATTTATTATTGTTAATATTGGTAGCAGTATTTTACTCCTGGTGGTCTTTAATTCTAATATCAATATATATTTTCTTCAGGAAAGCAAATATAGTTAATCTATTATGCTGTGTGTGTGTATATATATATGTATGTCTGTGTGTATGCAGCACTATTCACAATAGCAAAGACTTGGAACCAACCCAAATGTCCATCAATGATAGACTGGATTAAGAAAATTGTGGTACATATACACCATGGAATACTATGCAGCCATAGAAAAGGATGAGTTCATGTCCTTTGTAGGGACATGGATGAAGCTGGAAACCGTCATTCTCAGCAAACTATCGCAAGGACAAAAAACGAAACACCGCATGTTCTCGCTCATAGATGGGACTAGAACAATGGGAACACTTGGACATAGTAGGGGGAACATCACACACTGGGGCCCGTCGTGGGGTGGGGGGAGGGGGGAGGGATAGCATTAGGAGACATACCTAATGTAAATGACGAGTTAATGGGTGCAGCCCACCAACATGGCACATGTATACATATGTAACAAACCTGCACATCGTGCACATGTACCCTAGAACTCAAAGTATAATTAAAAAAAAAGAGAGAGAAAAAAAAGAAAATAAAAAATGAATTAAATTAATAAAACAGATTAGGATATTTTTCAAGAAATAAGCATTAGGGATTAACATTAGTGATAAATATTACTTCTGTGTGATAGTTCGTATTTGATAAATACTGGATGATTGACATCTCAAAGATATATGTGCAAAACTTTGATATATATATAATGTCAAAAAAGTATTAAAGTATACTTTTTACTAATTTTGAATACTGAGTGTATTCAAAAATATTCTATCAAGTGTTTAAAAAGCCTAGCAAACATATTTTTACCATTTTTCCTCATTCTTTTGTTTCTTCCCCCCATACTTTACTAAGCCTTAGGTCAAGCTATTAGGACTCAATAACTTTGCGCTGCAGCTGAAACATTGTCTTTTGTACATAGTGAACTTAAAGTACCGCATTGTTTTTCAAGATGAAACTGATTAAAATTAAAAAGGAAATTCATACTTTGAATTTCTAGGCCTTTTGTAGATACTAAAAAGGACAAAATCAAGTTATGAGCAAATATGAGGTAAAAGAGAAAAGAATAATAACAAAACCTCAAAGCTCTGGAAGACATATATTCTGCTTTAAAATACTAAAAAGAATAAAGGTGGGCGCGGTGGCTCATGCCTGTAATCCCAGCACTTCGGGAGACCAAGGTGGGCAGGTCACAAGGTCAGGAGTTCAAGAACAGCCTGATCAACATGGTGAAACCCAGTCTCTACTAAAAATACAGAAATCAGCCAGGTGTGGTGGTGCACACCTGTAATCCCAGATACTCAGAAGGCTGAGGCAGGATAATTGCTTGAACCCGGGAGGCAGAGGTTGCAGTGAACCGAGACTGCACCACTGCACTCCAGCCTGGTCAACAGAGTGAGACTCCATCTCAGAAAAAAAAAAAAAAAAAAGAAGAAGAAGAAGGAAAAAAGAAATAAGTTAGTTGTAATACCTCCTACTTAGGATTAAGCTTATTTTTAGGTTGTACATTCTAATCACATAAAGTCTTCAAAGATGAATCCATCACTTCTTACCTTATTTTGTATTGGCAGACGTATTCAACTCCTAGGACTATTCCCTTCTCACATCAATTAAACTAAATCAATTAAGTCATCTGTACCTAACCTAATTAATGTGATAGAACAAGCAGAAAGCAAACTATTGCTTTTGAGTGTAGTTTTTAAAATGTCCTTCATAGTGAATCACATTATTAATGGAAATGGAAGAACATATTTAAAATAACAAATCAAAACAAAATAAAACTCTAATTTTACAGATTAAACATGGAATGTATTTTCCTACTTAGTAGAAAACTGGTGGAATAAAACATTTCTCCTTCTTCATTTACAACATAATCCCTCTATTTTTAAGTTTAGTAAATCCTTTGCAAATGTGCAGAGTGAACACTTTCTCTGAATAGCCCATTCTGAAACATTAGTGTTCAGTCCAGATAGATGTGGAGATAGGAGTGCCCTAGACAGATGCTTTTAAGTGATCAGTGATTGTCTTCTCATGGTGGTATGTAGAATTTTATTGCTCGTTTCTGGTGTATTAAGGTCGTAACATTTATAGGCCTGAATAATATTAATTTTTTTTCCCAAAACACATTGTCAAGGTTTCAGATATGTATCTATACATCCATTCTTTGTACCATGGTATTATATGACCTTGAAATTAGAAAGGCCAAAATAACCAGAATACCTACTGATTCTTCCTGCCTCCAGAGATGTAAAAATACTCAGACGTCAACACAGCTGCACTTACCACAATTCATGGTTTTCTCAAGGTAAACGATCACAATCTTTGTAGATTCTTTAGTGGTGGATTGTCCTATTTCACTCAATCTGTGGATTCAAACTCTGACGAGAGTGCTTCCTCGACACTGCTCAGTTGTTCCTAGTATAACAATGCAAAACAGGTTGGGCGCAGTGACTCACGCCTGTAATCCCAGCACTTTGGGAGGCCGAGGCGGATGGGTCACCATGGGTCAGGAGTTTGAGACCATCCTAGCCAACATGATGAAACCCCATCTCTACTAAAAATACTGAAAAAAATTAGCTGGGCGTGGTGGTGGGCGCCTGTAATCTCAGCTACTTGGGAGGCTGAGCCAGAGGAATCGCTAGAACCCGGGAGGTGTAGGTTGCAGTGATCTGAGATCACACCATTGCACTCCAGCCTGGGTGACAAGAGCGAAACTCCATCTCAAAAAAAAGGAAAAAAGAAAAACAAAGGTTTATTGGATAGCTGGACTAGTGTCTGGGAAAAACAAAAAGATGGAAGTGCACTTTCTCCCCTTACCAAATTATGATTCCGGAGGAGAAAAGGCAAGTAAACGAGAGAATGAATGGACAGCATTGACTGGATGCCTGAAATCAGAAGGCTTTCTGACAAGGACAACATCTGAGCATGGATTTGAAGAGTCATTTGGCATGTACCAAGCAAGGGATGGAGTGAAAGGGCATTGTGGGGGTTGCTGGAAACACGTGCAGAGCATAGAAATTTGAACAAGGATGGCTTGAGAAATCCCAAATACAACTCCAGTATCTCCTATCTTATAATCCTTATCTCAATCTTAAAAAATCTAAAATTAAAGTTTTTATTATACCACCCACAGTTCTTCTCACACTTTCCCATATTAGATAATGGACCCATCATCACCTTTCAAGCAAAAAAAATGAGGAGTCAGTTTCAATTTTTCCTTTTCTCTCATCCCTCAGGATCAATGCATCACCAACTTCATATGTTTCTGCCTCCAAAATATATCTAGTATCTGTCCTCATTTTTCTGTCTCCCAGCTATCCATCTAAGCCAGGACATGTTAATTATTTAATTTAATAACTGCTATTACCTTCTCTCTGGTCTCCATGCTTCTACTTTTATTCGCCTACAAATTATATTCTACATGGTGGCAAGATTAATTTCCTAAAAACATATATTTGACAAGGTCACACTCTGTGTAAAACACTTAAATGACCATATATTACAGCACAGTTAAAATATAAACTCTTTACATTAATATACAACTTCTTAACTTCAAATCATTCATGCCACTCCCTAATTTATTATTTTTCAGCTATATTATAGTTGGTTTTTCTCTATTAGTCCACCAAGCCTTAGAATTTTGCACTTGTCACTCCACCCTGAGTCACACACAGTGCTTACATTGGTGATGATGTTGTCCTTCTTTGATATATTGTTAAAAGTTTCTTCTACAGATCCACATAACTATTTTATACGTGTATTTGGTATGTATCTAACGTTAAATGCATCCTACTTGAGGGCTAGTCAAAGTCAGTCTACATTAACACTATATCCCTAGTACCTGCCATCATACTGCCAACTTAACACGTATTTGTTAAATGAATGAAAATTAAACGTCCTAAAATCATTATTCCATGTCCATTTCTCCCTTAAAAACTATATGATAGTGCTGGTAAACTCACTGGTTGGCTAGTTTTGCTATAGGGAAGTCATAATTTGCATTAAGAAAATCACTGTAGCAGCCCAGGAATGGCTTTCTGTTTCCACAGCAGAGAGATACCTGTCACCTCACTTGATATAAAGCCTGACATCAGGCAGACAAGGACTCAAAATTAACTAGTGGAAGAAGAGACAGCTGATGAAAGAGACTGATTTTAGGGATGGAAGTATGTATTCAGGTACCTTTATGGCTAATTACTTTTGTTTGCATGCCATAATAGACAGGAAAAGGTTTTCTTGCTCTTAATTTTTTTTTTTCCTGCTAATCTCTACAGTACACACTGAAACTTGTTCTATTGGTAGAGAGGAAGTGATCTGATATGGGAGAAAGATAATGCAAACAGTTACAGAGCTTATATCCTATATAAGTCTAGCTATAAGTCTAATGACTCATTTTTGTTATTAATTAAAGATTAAAGACTAAGGTAAGGAACAATCTGATTTACAAGAAGAGACGCCAACATAAAATATTTAGGACTAGAGTCCCAGCTAGTAAGAGAACTGTATATTGAACCACCATATCCATCATGTGTACATATATGTATAACCTCAAACTCTCTGTAAGTCTTCATGGCCATAGTCAAAATCAATTCTTTTTTTTTTTTTTTTTTACATTTTTTCCCTTATAACACAGGTTTGAAGATTTTTTTATTGATATAATAAACACCACTAGAAATAAGAAAATGTTAAGAAACTCCTCGATATTCAGAAAAGCACCCAATTTGGAACAGTCTTAGGTATAGAACACTTTGCTAAAAATGATGATTTGAAAAGACACTAGTTTGAAAATATTCTAACTTGAAGAATTTGACCTTTAACTAATGGGTAGCACAATCATTGTACATGAGAACACATCTTTGACACAAATGTGGCTGACTATATGCAACTGAGGCAATGCTGCTGTGTTGCTAAATATTTCACCATGAAAACATCTTATTATAGGTTGATCTGAAAAGATTTCCTGAGAAGGTTTATTTGTTTTCTGATTTGTATTGTTTTTGTTTTTGTTGGCAGGGTGGGTGACTGTTAATGACTCGTGAAGGAAGACAGGAAATTAAAATATAGAAAATGGCAAGGTATTGGAGGGTATGGCCAAAGAAAAAAAATAATGGAAAATCTTGGAAAGGGCAAAAAGAAAATCATGAACTGTGAGAGGAAAAGAAATTAGGCTTTCAGAATGAATATGTTATAGTTAGGCATTTATGCCAGAGGCTGCCTTAGATGATGTTTCAAATTTGTGTCATTTCAGTGCTTTTGGTTGCAGAGAATTTTGCTATGTAGACTTACCCACAGCTTTAGTAGGACACATTGATTTGTAGTTATTACGATTTGTATTCGAAGCAGGTTTTCAACGCAATCCTCATAACTGCAATAAAGGTTGCTAGGTCAGAATGTTTCATCTTAATGAATAATTTATGTAACACTAAGTCACATGTTAAACTGTAAGAAGTACTATTGTCAGTGAACACTTTGGAATGTGAATCTAGTTTTAAATTTCTACTTGCTTCAACTGAAGAGAAAAAAATATGAGTTTGGTTTATTTTCAAAGAAATCAGAAAGCTCTAGCAAAAGATAAAGCGACTCCCATGACAAGTGCAAAGGATTCCATTTTACAGTTTCACATGTAAAAGAAACAAAATACTAACTGATAAACAAAAATTTAAAACCTGCATTAAATCTAAAAATTACATAAAATATCTGCAGAGCACAGAGGGCTATTTAAAACTAGGCCAGACTAATAAAATGTCATTTGAGGATAAATTAGATTTTCCGGGTTCCCTTTGGTCTCAAATCAGAATATTGCAATCTACTCAAACAAATCTGTTGAACAGCCAAGGGTCTTGCTATTAGTAGGCTTTTCAGCAGAAATGGAAGCTCTCTATTTATCAGTGTCCACTTCCCTATTAGAGTAAAGCACTATATTTTCTTCTTCCATCCATTGTTCAAATATTTCAGTCACCTCAAGGTTTTATAGAAATAAAATGCAACCACATCTGTCAGCAGTATTAGGAATATCTGGTATACACAGTTAACTTTCACTGCTGGCACAGTAAGTGCACAATAAATATTTACCAAAAGGCATGTATATATTTAGACATATACACAATAAATATAGCATTCCTCTCAATGCAGAGGTAATTAGAAAAATAATTTAAAAAGCTAACATATGTGGGGTGCTTACTAGTAACTTCAATGGTGAAATTATTTTATTCCCATAACCCAATGTGAGCTGTACAACAATATACTGAAAAGTATGTATGACAACATGACAAATTATAACACTATGACTTACTAATATTAGGTAACATGACTCAGGCTATGCTGCTTGTAAATATCAGAGCAGGAATATCACCAATGTCTAATCAAGAGTCTATGGTTCTAACCATTTCCCTGTGTGTTGTCAATCCTAAAAAGAAATGGAAGAAGCAAAGAAAAACGTCTGATTTTTCTTATTCGGCTCCACTGTAGCAGTTATTTTATGATCTATATAAGGCCACTATGTGTCATTGATAATTTAGTATGACTAAATTATTTCAAACAAATGTGTAGGCAGTAAACAATTATAATAATTTGTGTTTCACCATTGGCAGAATAGTAATATCAAGGATCTAACACAGTAAATATACGTAGTGAAATATGCATGGTTCCAGGGATCTTATGTGAGGGAAGTGAAGATGTAGGCTTGGAGAATAAATATATCTGTAATTGGAAACAGATTTAATTAGTTACTATCTGTTTGATTTTGCACAAGTCTCGTCGTCTAAGTCCCAGTTTTCCAAACTGTAAAATTGGTAATAATATTGGTGCCCAATGAAGGTCATCACGTGATGAAATGAAAGAATGCATGCCAAGATTTCCATATTGCCCTGTCCCAGAAAACTCAAAAGATGTAAGCCCTGATTGTGAAGTCACTGGATGTTCTTGATGTCATGCCTAATGAAATTAAAATAGATAATTTAAAAAACAGTCCATTGGAGAATGACTGGAAAATGATATCTATCTTTCACTGTTTCAGAATTTATCATGTGTTGTTTTGTTGGTTTATTTTGTTTCATTTTTTTCCCCAATACTGTTTGGTTGAATACAGAGCATTTTTATAAGCTGGGAAGCCATTTTTCTATATTTAAATGTATTTTCTATCTGGCTCTTTTACCAAAATCTTTCTTTAAAGTTCAGGTGAATATTGCCCAAAATTAAAAACTTGAAGAATGTTTTAAAATGATAAAGTTCAAAATTGCCAATTCTTACAATATCTATATTGTGTAATCCAAAGCTATATGAAAAAAATATGGAGAATTGCTTTACTAGTTATACATAACTCTAAGAGAATCACTGCCCTGCAAGATAATCGCACAAACACCATTTCCTTGGAATTTTTTTGATGTATAGGTCGTTTTGCTATCAGCTTCTACAGTATTAGAGTATAAAATGTGTATGAATCACTTGCATAATTATAGTCCATAATTTCTATACTCATTTAGAAATATTAGCAGACCTTAAATATTAGCAGAGCTACAGTCTCAGGACATTTCAGCCTTATGGCCAATTATATGACAAGCCAAATTTCTTACTTGTATAGAGAGGGGCAGGTTGGAGTGACCTTGATTGTGAACAAGAATGTTAAAATGTAATTGTAGGAAGCTCCGTTTCAGAGTCACGTGTTTGTTGCCGGTGTTCAAGATGTTGGGCAAAACAATGCTGTGGGTCAAAGTAGAGTGCAAACAGGGTCAGAATAAATAATATCCAAACAGATTAGGGAGAATCATATGGCTAGGGGCTTGAAGAAGTATAAACTATAGCAAACAGCTGCAGGTATTGTTTTGTTTTTATTTTAAGTCTGTCAGTTTTGCAGCAGCAGGCTACATAAACAAGAATGGCCCACACTTGTTTTCATGGGATCACAGGCTGTTCCTCTGGGAGATGCTAGGAGAGTGAAATACGGGCTACCATGATTTTATTGATGTGTCCTACTATTTGATTCTATGTAGAAGGAAAGTAAATGACAGTTGAAGGAGGATTATTCAGATTCCAAATCTCCCTACTTACAAAAAGAAGAATGGATTTTAAAAAGAATTTTAATGACATTGTAGGATTCTAATCTTTAATTTGCATAAACCTGATAACCTGCTGACGATTGCAATTATTTCTTGTTTAGTTTTAGCCTAATTTAACAGATGCAAAACTTATCCAAGAAAACATGGTTGGAAGAAACAGTCTTCACCAATCTAGTATATTAAGAGTAACATTATTATGTTTTATGTTTTAGTTTGAAAACAACAATCTTAATTTTTAAATCAAGTAGAAATCCAGATACACACACACACACACACACACACACACACAGTTGAACTATTTAGAATGCTTCAGTAAAATAGAAATTTCTTTATAGGCAGAATGTACTTTCATATAAAAAATAGGCTCTGTATGTATTGTTTTATGATAAATGTGTAGGGGATTTGAGGACAGAATTCTGAAATGTTATATTGGTTAAATGAGACTGTAGCATTATGTTCCTAATCCCTGGATCCCCATAAACTTGAAATGGTGTTATTTTGTATCAAAACAAAAGAGAAATTATATAAGCAAATGGTTTGCTTTGTGGCTGCAAAGCTTAAAGTGATGAAATTGCTAAGAGGAAATGCACAAAAATAGTGCACAGGGAGTCAAATAATTGTATTTTTTACCTGTATTGTGGTTTGAGTGACTAGCCTATGAAAAATGTAAGGTTGCACTGCTTTGTATAGTTCTCTACAAACACTTTATCTTTCCAAACATCCATAAAATGTTTGACAAGGAACAGTTCTCATTCTTGCTTTACATTCTACTTAAAGAGTAGTCCCTCTAAATAATTTTATGTTTATGTTTGATGGTGAACAACCACTAGTACGGTAAACAAGTGTTCATTTGACATAGAATTGAAACTGAAGAATGAAAACATTCTCATATAGGCTGAAACATTTTTATTTGTGAAGTCTTTATCTACATTATATAATGATACAAACATTTCTAAATAAGTGGATTTTTAATATTATTAGGATTCAGAATTAAATACTAACTACATTGTTCTCTCTTTGTATTTGGATGAATGTATATAGTACATTTTCACCTATTTTCTTTCTATAAAAGTGCTCATCACATCTGATATAATTGAATAAAATTGTTAACTATCAAAATGAGTACTTTCAAATGCAACAAGAAATTGGAAAAAAAGATGTACTATGGCTCCTTTTATAATATGTTCTATGTGTTTGAAATTTGTTTGATATTACTTGGAAGAAAATTATTTGGCTTCAGGCTTACTCAGTAAGTTCAGGAGTATCCTACAGAAAAAGAAAAAAAAATACCAAAGCACTATTAAAATGTCCAGCATAACTGCTTATTTAAAACAACCCAGCAGCTTAGTTTTCTACACGTTATGAAATTTCCTGCTTCAAGAAACACTATAAATATGTACATAGTTTTCCAATTCAGAGAATTAATTTAAAAACTAAATGTGTTTTTCATTTTGGCATATAGCATTCGTAGGACTAACTTCTTTTAACTGAAAAAAAATAGAAAATCTCACTTTACACTATTGTTTTCCTCTGAATTGCTGATTAATTGACTGACTACTTTTATTTTATTAAATGGTCAATTTAAAATACAGAAAAAGTGTGGAGCAAAATGGCAGAATAAAAGCTTATATTCTTTGTGTTCCTCCCCCCAACACCCACTGGAATACTGCATTTTCACAACTATCTGTAGACAGAAAAGCATTGCCAGCAATAATAAAAAAATCAAGTGAGCACAGTACCCAGTTTTAACTTTATATCACTGAAAGAGGCATTCAGGAGGGCAGGAGAAACTGGTTTGAATCACCGATGCCACCCCTCCACCATCCCCCAGCAACTGCCACGCAGTGCAGAAACAATCTGTGCATTTTGGGGATGGAGAGCACAGCGACTGGGAGATTTTATGTCGAACTCAGAGTTACACTGTCTCAGGGGAGAATAAAGCCCTGCTGGGCTCAGCCAGCACCCTTGTACGAAGGAAGCATTTAGACCAGCCTTAGCCAGAGGGGAATTGCCCATCCCAGCAGTCAATTGAGTTTCTCAGCAAACCTTGCCACCACTGGCTGAAGGGCTCTGTGGTCCTAGGTAAACTTGAAAGGCAGGCTAGCACACAAGGATTGCAATTCCTAGGCAACTCCTACTGCTACACTGGGCTTAGAGACAGTGAACTAGGGTGACATGTGACCTAGGGAGACACCAGCTGTCATGACCAAGGAAGTGCTTGAGCCATCCCTCTCCCAACCCCAGGCAGTACAGCTCGCAGCAACAAAAGTACTTCCTTCCTTCTACTTAAGGAGAGCAGAATGAAGAGTATAGAGGACTTTGTTTTTCATCTTGGATACCAACTTAGCCACAGTAGGATAGGGCACCAGACAGAGTTGTGAGGGCCCCATTCATGGCTCTGGCTCCCAGACATTTCTAGACAACTCCTGGGCCAAAAGGGAACCTGTTGTCTTGAAGTAAAAGGCCCAGTTCTGGCAGGATTTATCACCTGCTGACTAAAGAACCCTTAAGCCCTGAATAACTAGCAGTGATACCCAGGTAGTACAATGTGAGCCTTGGGCTCTGACACACACTAGCTTCAGGGGTGAACAAGCACATTCCCAGCTGTGATGACTATAGTGAAAGACTCCTCTTTGAGGGAAGCAGAGAAAAAGTAAAGGGGACTTTGGCTGAAACCTTAGGTAACAACTTGGCCACAGTGGGGTAGAGCAACAAGCAGGCTCTTTGGGTCCCTGAGATCAAGCCTAAGCTCTTAAACAGCCTTTCTGGACCTATCCTAGGCCAGAGGAGAGCCCACTTTCCTGAAGGGTGAGACCCAGGCCTGACAGAATTCGGCACAAACTGGCAGAAGAGCCCTTGGGTTTTAAGTAAACATTGGCAGTGGCCTGGAAGAACATCCCATGGACCAGTGGTGGTAGTTGCCACAGGGAGAGGTTCCTCTGCCTTTGGAAAGGGGAGGGAAGAGTGGGAAGCAATTTGTATTGTTGTTGAATTGCTAACTTAGTCACAGTAAAACATCAGGTAAACTGCTAAACTTTTTGTCTATGATCTCTGGCTCCCAGACAGCATATCTGGACATGCCTGGGACTTGGGGGAACTTGCTGTCCTGATGGAAAGGGCCTTGGGAAAGACCCAGTTCTGCGCTGGCTTCAGGTCTGACCCGGAGAAGTTCCAATGGTGGTGGCCACAGGAGTTTTTGCATCGCCACACCCCCAGTTCCACGTGGCTCAGGAGAGAGAGAAAAAACAACAACAAAGCTCTATTTTGGTGAAACTGGGAGGAAAGAACAACAGTCTCTGTCTGGTAATGCAGATAATTCTTCCAGCTCTTATTCAAGACCACCAAGACAGTACCCCTACAAGTCTGCAAAAATCACAGTGTTACTGTGCTTGAGGTTTAAGAACCTTCAAATACCTGAAAAGCCTTCCCAATAAGGACAGGCACAAATAAGCCCAGACTATGAAGGCTACAATAAATAACTAATTCTTCAATGCTCAGACACCAACAAACATCTACAAGCATCAACATCATCCAGGAAAACATGACCTCACCAAATGAAGTAAATAAGGTACCAGGAACCAGTACTGGAGAAACAGAGATATATGTCATTTCAGACAGAGAATTCAAAATAGCTCTTTTAAGGAAACTAAAAGAAATTCAAAATAACACAGATAAGGTATTCAAAATTCTATTAGATAAATTTAATACAGAGATTGAAATAATTAAAAAGAGTCAAGTAATAATTCTAGAGTTTAAAAATGCAATTTACATGCTGAGTAATACACCAGAGTCTGTTAATAACAGAATGGATCAAGTGAAATAAAGAATTGATGATCCTGAAGACCAGCTACTTGAAAATACATAATCAACAGAGACAAAACAAAAATAAACAAACAACAATAAAGCATGCCTACAAAATAGAAAAAAAGCTTCAAATGAGCAAATCTAAGTCTTTGGACTTAAAGAGGAGGTAGAGAAAGAAATAGGGGTAGAGAGTTTATTCAAAGGGATAATATCAGAGCACTTCCCAAACCTAGAGAAAGATATCAACATGCCAGTTTAAGAAGGTTATAAAACTCCAAGCAGATTTAACCCAAATAAGACTACCTCAAGGCATTTAATAATCTAACTCCCAAAACTCAAGGATAAAAACAAGAATATAATGGAGCGCCAATGTCTGGAGGCAGGCTTTTCAGTGGAAACCTTACAGGCCAGGAGAAAGTGGAATGACATATTTAAAATTGCTGAGGGGAAAAATCACCTTTTATCCTAGAATATTATATTTGGCAAAAATATCCTTCAAACATGAAGGAGAAATAAAAATCTTCCCAGACAAACAATACCTGGCAAATTCAACAAGAAATGCTAAAGGGAGTTTTTCGATCTAAAATAAAAGGATGTTAATGAGCAAGAAGAAATCATCTGAAAGTACAGAACTCACTGCTAATAGTAAGCATGTGGATAAACAGAATAGTATAACACAGTGATTGTGACGTGTAAATTACTCTTGTCATAAGTAGAAAGACTAAATGATGAACCAAGAAAAATAATAACTACAACAAATTTTCAAGACATAGACAGAACAATAAGACATAAAGAGAAGCAATAAAAGGCTAAAAAGCAGGGATACGAAGTTAAAGTGTAGACTGTTCATGAATTTTCTTTATGAAAGTTTGTTAACGCAATCAGGGTTAAGTTGTCATCAATTTAAAATAATGGGTTAGAAGACAGCATTTGAAAGCCTTAGAGTAACCTCAAAACAGAAAAACATAAATCAATCCACAAAAAATAAAAAGCAAGAAATTAAAGCATACCACCAGAGAAAATCACTTTCACTAAAAAGAAAACAGGGAGGAAGAAAAGGAGGAAGAGAAGACCACAGAAAACCCAGAGAGCAAATGACAAAATGGCAGGATACGATGAAAGCAGTACTAAGAGGGAAATTGACAGCTATACATGCCTATATTGTAAAAAAGAAAACTTTCAAATAAATATCCTAATGATACATCTTAAAGAACTAGAAAAGAACAAACCACACACCAAATTAATACAAGAAAATAATAAATATATGAGCAGAAATAAATGAATTTGAAATGATAAAAATAATACAAAACATAAATGAAGCAAAAAGTCATTTTTTTGAGAAGTTAAAAAAAATTCATAAACCTTAAGGCATACTAAATAGGAGAGGAAGAGAGGGACCCAAATAAATAAAATCGAAGATGAAAAGGGAGACATTACAGCTGATACTGCAGAGATTCAAAGGATAATGAATGGCTACTATAAACAACTATATGCCAACAAATTGGAAAATCAAGAAGAAATGGATACATTTCTAGACACCTACAACCTACCAAGAATGAACCATGAAGAAATCCAGAACCTAAACACACCAATAACAGGTAACAAGATCCCATAATAAAAAATCTCCCAGTAAAGAAAAGCCCAGGACCTTATGTCTTCACTGCTAAACTCTACCAAACATTTAAAAAAGAACAAAAATCCTACTTAAACTGTTCCAAAAAGTAGAGAAGGAATACTTTCAAACTCATTCTACAAAGCCAGTATTACCTTGATACCAAAACCAAAGACACATCAAAAAAACAAAATTACAGATCAATATCTCTGATGAATGTTAATGCAGAAATCCTCCACAAGATACTAGCAAACCAAATTCTACAATACATTAAAAAGATCATTCATCATGATGAAGTGAGATTTAACCCAGAATATGCAAATCAGTCAATATGATACATTATATCAACAGAATAAAAAGCAAACACTATATGATCATTTCAATTGATGCTGAAAAAGCATTTAATAAAATTCAATCTTCCTGCATGATAAAATCCCTCAAAAAACTGGGCATAGAAGGAACATATTTCAACATAATAAAAGCCATAGCCATATATGACAGACTCATAGTTAGTATCATTCTGAATGGTGAAAAACTGAAAGGCTTTCCTCTTAGATCTGGAACATGACAAGGATGTCCACTTTCACTACTGTTATTCAACAAAGTACTGGAAGCCCTAGCTAGAGCAGACAAGAGAAGGAAATAAAGGGCATATGAATTGGAAAGGAAGAAGTAACATTATCATTGTCTGAGGATGGTATGGTCTGATATATGTTTAAACCTAAAGACTCCACTAGAAAAACTATTAGGACTGATACAAAAATTTAGTAAAGTTGCAGGATGCAAGACCAACGTACAAAAATCAGTAGCATTTATATATCCCAACAGTGAACCATTTGAAATAGAAATTTTAATATGTAATCCTATTTGCAAGAGCCAAAAGTGAAATTAAATACCTAGGAATAAACTTAACCAAACAATTAAAAGATCTCTACAGTGAAAACTATAAACACTAATGAAAAAAAAAATTGAAGAACATCCCCAAAATGGAAAGATATTCCATGTTCATGGATTGGAAGAATCGATATTGTTAAAATGTTCCTATTACCCAAAGCAATCTATAGATTCAATGCAATTCTTATCAAACTACCAATCATATTTTTTCACAGAAATAGAAAAAAAAATCCCATCATTTATATGCAACCATAAAAGGCCCAGAATAGCCAAAGCTATCATAAGCGAAAGGAACAAAACTGGAGGAAATCCATTACCTGACTTCAAAATATACTACAGAGCTACAATAACCAAATCAACATGGTATTGGCATAAAAACACACACACAGACCAGTGGAATGGAGTAGAGAACTCAGGAACAAAGTCACACATGTACAGTGAACTCAATTTTGACAAAGGTGCCAAGAACATACATTGGGAAAAAGACAGTCTCTTCAATAAATGGTGCTGGGAAACTGATACCCATATGCAGAAGAATGAAATTAGACCCCTGCATCTTACAATATACAAAAATCAAATCAAAATACGTAAAGACTTAAATCTAAGGCCTCAAACTATGAAACTACTACAAGAAAGCATTTAGGAAACTTTCCAGGACACTGCGCTGGCAAAACTTTCTTGAGTGATGGTTAACAGAGACTGGCAAGGGTAATGGGGGTGTGGGTGGGAGGAGGGGATAATTAATGGGTACAAAAAATAGAAAGAATGGATAAAACCTAATATTTGATACCCCCAAAGCACAGGCAACCGAAGCAAAAATGAGTAAATTGACAAATGGCTTCATATCAAGTTAAGAAGCTTCTGCACACAAAGGGAATAAACAACAAAGTGAAGAGACAACCCATAGAATGGGAGAAAATGTTTGTGAACTACCCATCTGAAATGACTAATAACCAGAATATGTACGAAGGGCAAACACTATAGGGAAAAATTTAATAATCTGATTTAAACATGGGCAAAATATTTGAATAAACATTTCTCAAAATAAGACATACAAACGGAAAACAACAGGCATATGAAAAGGTGCTCAATATTACTGATGATCAGAAAAATGCAAATTAAAACTATAATGAGATATCATCTCACACCATTTAAAATGGCTTTAACCCAAAAGTGAGGCAATAATAAATGCTGGCAAGGATGTGGATTAAAGTGAATGCTTGTACACTGTTAGTGGGAATGTAAATTAGTACAACCACTGTGTAAAACAGTTTGGAGGTTACTAAAAATAGAACTACTATATGATCCAGCAATTCCATTGCTGGGTATATTCCCAAAAGAAAAGAAATCAGTATATCAAAGGTATTAAAACATTTCTAGGATACCTGCACTCCTATATTTGTTGCAGCACTGCTCACAATAGCCAAGATTTGGAAGCAAACGAAGTGCCCATCACCAGATGAATGGATAAAGAAAATGTAGTACTGATACACAATAGAGTACTATTCAGCCAGAAGAAAAGAAAGTGATTCTATCATTTGCAACAACATAGACGGAATGGGAGGACACTGAAATAAGCCAGACACAGAAAGAAAAACATTGTATGGTTTCACTTGTTTGTGACATCTAAAAATAGCAAAAATTAAACTAATGGAAATAGATATTAGAAGGATGGTTACCAGAGATTGGCAAAGGTAATGGTGGTGTGGGTGGGAGGAGGGGATGGTTAATGGGTACAAAAAATAGAAAGCATGGATAAAACCTAATATTTGATAGCACAACAGGGCTACTATAGTCAACAATAAGTTAAAATACATTTAAAAATAAATAAAATACTCTAATTGAATTGTTTGTAATTTACAAACAAAGAATAAATGCTTGAGGGGATGAATATCCAATTTTCCATGATGTGATTATTACGTATTGCATACCTGTACCAAAATATCTCATATATTCCATAAATATATACACCTATCATGTACCCACAAAAATTGGAAATTTAAAAATTAAAAATTAAAAAATATATAGATAAGAATTTACTTGAAACTAAAGACACAGAAACAAGAAGGCACATTTCATCAGCCCCAATAAAATCTTTCAAACACCTCTAGTATTTTGCCTCCTCCTTGCCTCCAATCCTTAACATATTTGACATAGCAGCTTCACTATTTGGTACACTTCCATTTATGTTCTTCTTCAGTTTCTTGCCTGCCCGTCTGCTACTCTTGTTTCCTTGCTAATTCCCCACTTGATAAAATACCCTGACACTAGTTATTGAACAACACCAGCATTTGATTTTTAAGAGTTAATATAAATAAAATCTTTGGATTATTAAATAAATATTTCTTGTATTAGTACAGCAATTGTTTACTGTATACTTCTGTAAGTGTGAAAGATAATGATTCTTCTCTTTCTTCTTTGTAAATGCTAGCCAATGGAATGACTCTGAATTTGAGATCCTTACCCATATCAAAGAAATCAAGATTGCTTGAAGAAATTATCTCAACCTATCTTAGGTTACAGAAAAGAAAAAAAGGCTTCTTCAGGGAGTATTTATAAGATATTCTTAAAACATTTCTAGGAAATGGAAAGGAGAGCAATGGTGCTCACACTTAGAAAACACCATTTCTTCCTGTTAGTATTTTTCAGTACTCACTCAAAAAAGGACAAATGCTCTGGCATTATCTGCCTTTCAATGTTATTTATGCAATAATTAACTCATTAATTAATTTAATACCTAGTGAGTACAATATCTACTGAGCTAGATAATATATGTACATTTTGGAAATATAACAATAAATAAAACAAATTGGGCTGTCATGTAGAGGGAGTAGTACATACAATATAAACACGTATCTAGTGATAAGTAGGAAAAAGCAATGTATGAAGCAAGGGAAAGGCGATACAGAGCAGAGGGTATGCTTATAGGGTGAGATGGCTTCACAATATGGCTATACTGAATTAAATGAAGGAATAAGCCAAGTACTCATACATGCCTGTATCCAGGTAGAGGGCTAAAATGCAGACAAAAGCATGCTTGATGTATTTCAGGAGGAACAATAATGTCATTGTGGCTTTAGCCAAGTAAGACGATCAGAAAATTTTTCTACCAAAGTAACTATTAAGCTGGGCAAAACTGAGAAACAACAACAAAATAACCCCACAAATATTTCAGTGTTCTCAAAATGGCCCAAAGGTGTATAATAATCAGAGAACCATGCATTCTTGAAAAACCGTCAAATGTGGAGTCAGAACACAAAGAATCTATGCCTTCCCCCACAGGCCTATTCCTATCACCACCTCCCTACCCCAGTTGGGTAGGCATGGAGCTTCTACCATGGTGAGACAGTCCATGAGGGATGGCAGCCTCCTTGCCATAGTCTAAGGAAGCTCACTCATTTTCAAGCATTGGGAGATGCAGCTTCATCCTTGATTGGAATGATGATCTCAGATAAGTAAGGAAGGCCAACAGCTTTACTAGCCTGAGATTTCTGTCTTGGTTGCAGCAAACATATTCTTCGTTGAGTTTGCTCTCCTGTTTAGGGAAGATAGAGAAGGTCTAAGTTAACCCCACACTCCTGGCAAACCCTGAAGCTGTGCTTTTGCACATTGAGGAAGGGCAAAAGGAGCCCACTGAAAAGTACACACCAGGGCAACCATGAAAACCCCGAATGCACTTATTACCCACAGAGATCCATTGTCAGCTGAGGGATTTCCTGCTGGATCAAAGCATTTGAGAATAACTTCTCTCCAATCACTGACCACTAAGCTCCACATACAGAGGAATGAACCCTACAATTCCCAGTTGAAAAATACTATCAAGAAAACCCCACAAACACTAAGAAGGAACCTCAGCTGCCCCATAATGCAGGGAGACATATTTCACAGAACTATGCTAGGTTCTAAATAAAGAAACAGCACACAAACCAAAAATCCAGAAGCAGCAGCAAATGTCACAGCAATATATCCAAAAGAAAGGAAATCAGTATGTTGGAGAGATATCTGCACTCCTGTGTTTATTGTATCACTATTCACAATAGCCAAGATATCAACAGAAGAATGGATAATGAAAATGTGGTACGTACGTACAAGGAAATAGTATTCATCCATAAAAAAGAATAAAATTATGTCACTTGGAATAATGTGGATGGAACTGGAGGACATTATGATAAGTGAAATAAGCCAGTCACAGAAGGACAAATATTGCATGTTCTTGCTCATATGTGGGAGCTCATGGATATAGAAAGGGTAATAATGTATACCAGAAGCTGGGAAGTGTAGTGTAGAGAAAGGGATACCGAGGAGTTGATTAAAATATAGTTAGATAATATGAATAAGATCCAGTGTTCGGTAGCTCAATAGGGTGACTACAGTTAACAATAATTTATTCTATATTTCAAAATAAATAGATGAGTAGATTTAGAATATTACCAACATAAATAATTGATAAATATTTGATTAATTACCTGATTTGATCATTACACATTGTATCATATATCAAATTATCACATGTACCCCATTAATATGTGGAAGTATTAAGTACCCATAAAAGTTTAAAGTCAACAGTAAAATCTTTGTAATTCAGAGATACCACGAAGAAAAGAAAAAGACTGGAAGAAAATATTAGAAAATCATATAACCAATCGATTATGATAAAAACAATAAATATGTGTGTAATAAATTTGTAAATACACCTGCACACAGTAGAATGGCTATAATAATACAGACACAATATCAAGTGCTGGTAAGAATGTGGAGAAACTGGAATTCTTATATATTACTGGTGAATGTAAATGGTAAAGTCACTTTGGAAAACATAAACTTACCTTATGACCCAGCAATCTGTCTCCTAGAAAACAATCGTAGATAAATGAAATACACAGAAATGCAAACATGTAAGTTTTATGGCATTTTTATTTATAATAACTTAACCTTGAAAAACCCTAAATGTATAATCAACCAAATGGGACACATGCAGACAATGGAATTTATTCAGCAATGAAAAAAAATGAACTGTGAATACATGCTACATCACAGGCGAGCCTCAAAAATATCATGCTGGGTGAATGAACCTAGACTCCAAAGACCACATATTATATAATTGTGTTCATATAAAATATATATAAAGGGCAAATGTATAGACACAGAAACCCGATTAGCAGTTGCCTAGGACGAGGGGTACAGGACTTGCATACATAATAACACAAAGTAATTCTGGAGGTAAAATAAATTTTTGGAAGCTGCATTGTGGTAATGATCACAGAACTCTATGGATTTACTAAAGCATTATATACTGACAGTGTTTGATTTTTGTCATACGTAAATTTATACCTAAATGAAGAAAGCTTTAAAAATAAAGAAGGAAAGAAAGCAAGCCATCTGGAGCAAAGTAAGCAAGTGCAGAAGGGCAATGTATTAATTTACAATAAACAATATAATTGATGCTTTGGGAAAAATATATGTATTGGCATGATGAACATATTATTTCCCTATAAAGTTACCTGTAAAATCAAATAAAATCAGATCATCAATTTATTAATTTTTAATGAAAAATGTTTTAAGAAATGTTGGTATAATTGAGTATGCACAGATAGACCATTCTATCCTGATAGACACAACTGAACTATGGGAAGATAAATAAAAGGTGAGGATTGTTTAGTGGCATGGTTTAAAGCAAGAGTAGTCATGTTTAAATAGGTAATGACATCATGCTAGGACAAGTTTATAAATTTATCTCACAACAACAATAATTCCAGAAATGTGATTAGCATACTGCAAGTTGATTAGCTACAATTTAGTATATCATTACCACAATAATATCTAAATACTTGAAACCTATTGTCTAAATTAGTATTATGCAATAGAAGTATCTGTGATGACAGAAATGTTCTCTGTTCTGTCTAGTAACCACTAAGGACTGGTGGTTGTTGAGCATTCAGAATCTGGGTAGTGTAGCTAATTAAATTTTTAATTTAAGTGAATTTGAATTAACTTAAAATTAAATTTTAATAGGAACATATGATTAGTTTCTACAGTATTGAAATACAAAGCTCTCTTTTTTGGACAGGGTCTTTATGCAACACACAAAAAATGGATAGTTTATCCTTTAATGGTAATCATACTGTTCGTTATTGATGAATTATTTCTTAGAAATATTGCACATACATTTATTAAAGGTACAATCAAATGTTACCAGCTTAAAAGTTCATTTTGTAGGTGTCTGTTATAACCAATCAGATGTTGTAGTTGTAGTTTAATACTCAGAGGCCACTTTTCTTTGATTCCCAGATCTTGGTGGACAGAATATATTTAATTCTCAAATATTGACAATTCTGACATTTGTTTTCACAACAATGTAACCTTATTATGAAAAGTCTTATTTTCTGCATTGCTTTTTTTCATTTGTCACAATTTTTCTTCCCAAATCAGAAAAAAAAAGATTGAAGAGTTGTTGAGATAAATGCACAGGTTTGAGAAAAAGTTAAATAAATAAATAGAAGTACCACATTCTAACTTTTTGCACTGTGTAATAACAGTATTAATGACACTCAATCAATATCCTACAGATGCCTATGATAGTCATTACTGTTGTATCCATTGCTTCATAACAGATTCCCAGAGTAAAGCAAAAGTACACATAGGAAGGAAGCTGTCCAAGCCCTCCATTGCCCTTTGAGCTCATTATGTGATTATAGGAAAGGGGAAATGGAATGATTTCCTCAGAAAAATATACTGATCACCACACAGTCTTTTGGGAAGCTAAACAAGTATCCAGAAAAACATGTAATACATATAATACATCTACAAATCCTCTTTTCCAGTAATGCTTATGTCCTGTCATCTGAGATATAAAATTCTTTCTGGGTTACTAATTTCTTAATTTGGCCAATTTATTTAAGATGCTCTTCAAAGTTTTAATTTAATTGACTAAAATTCCCACCATGAATCTGCATATGGAATGACCATACTTTCTAGACTCTTTGTACATGCACTTCAAGGACAGAGGAGTAAAGAAAACTGTTTCACAAAACACAAACACATGCATATGAACATGGAGAAAATTTTACAAACATCTTCTTGAAAGCATAAGTAAAATTATAAGAAAGTAAACAAAATCATAAAAGTTTTTTGAAATCAAAAAGAATTAAAATATAGAGCTAGTATTTTTCAGTTTTCAGCATCAGAAAACATTGCTCCATCTCTGTCACCCCAAAAAGCAGCTTATTATTACATTATTCTTGTTAAAATGACTACTAAAGGATTAATGAATTAACTTGAATTAAATGACATGATTAAAAGTGTGAATCAAGAAATAAATAGGTAAATAAATATATATTTAAATACAAACAATAAAAATACAATAATATTAAGCTGAAGTGTAAAAACAAGTTGGTATTACAATGCTAAACAAGAAAATATAAAATGAGAAAGATACGTTCAGAATCTTATCATGTATTGTCTGAGATAAGCAATGATAAACGCAAAGTCAAGCATGTCTGTTAAAATTTTAAAGATACAATCAAAAGATATATCTGAAAAGGGCAGATAAATATAATATAGAAAGAGAAATAGGAGAGTAAAGGAAATTCAATCATTCCAATAGAAGTGCTCAACGCAAAAAAAAAAAAAAGAAAAAAAAAAAAAAAGAAAAAATAAAGGTGCCTAAGACTAGAAAGTAAAGTTGAAATAACAAAATAAGATTGTAGAAATACAGATATTTGAATTATCAGGAAAATGTTGACTCAACTTGCCAATTAGCAAGTGCATTAAATAGAATGTATATGTAAGTAAATTTTAATTTATTTAACATAGCCACTGTGCTAAGCAGCTAGAGATACAGTAGAAAACAAAACAAATAAATAACTTGCTTTATGAAACTCTTTTACAAGCTAGTGGAGAAAAAAATAAAAGAAAATTAAGTCAGACATGCATTTTTTGTTCAGTGGAAAGTGCAATGTGAAAAAGTAAATCAGGATGAAGGAAGAAAAAAAAAAAACTGATGTAAAGACTGAAAAAACGGTTCTAGTAATGCACTCCCAGAAAAGTCATAGCTACATTCTGTGTTGTAAGAATAGTTTCAAAGTAGAAAGATGCATAAAGATCTACGTGACAAATGCGAACAAAGAGAAAGCTGCTGGACTCATTCATGTTATACAATACTCTAATTTTCATCCACTCCCCCACTCGTTACAAATACAAATTTTGAATTTTTGTACACTAGTTAGAATAGCTTTAAAAAATTCATTCTATAAAATTATATAATAATGAGACACTGACAAAAACACAATAAAATAAGAGCTTAGTTTAATTTTGGCAGTCACTTATAGAGCATGAAAAAATGTAAAAATGAGGTTATAAGAACCCCTTATATCAGAAATCTTCTGGTCACAAAGTCAACAGTAGCTCGTCCAAATACATAATAAAGCAAGAGTGGCTGATCTTTGTATACAACAAGAAGAATAAGATAAATAAGTAAAATATATTCTATCTAAATTTCAATAGTCTTTAGAACAATTATTCTTAAAATAAAGATTAAAATTCATTCCCATTTTTATTAAGATTCCAACTTTAAACAAGCAAAATAATCTCTATTCATTTTTTTTTTCATGTTGATGCTTCCAGCCTAATCCTCTAACACAAATTCTCTAAAGTTAACCTCAAAACTGTAAAAAATCACCCTTCAAATGCTCTACAGGGACTGTTAACATTAAGCCCATAAAGACATAGTCCTTTCCAGATGACAATGGCTTGTATGTGTATATATGTGTGTGTGTTTGTATGTACATATATTCTCATATATGTGGTTTTCTCTCTCCTTACATCCCAGTTCCAAGTATCATCATTTATATACTACTAATTATTAAAATCCTGAAATCATATCTCACTCCTTTCTCACCCTAGCTCCCAACTCCAATTAGATTGATTTTGTTTGCAAGTCTGTATTGCCTGTGTTTCCTATTGTGAATTTGCCATGATAGGACACTAGAACTAAAACCCATCATACATCAACAGAATGCTGTACTTCTTCCTCTTGTTCTCCTCACTTATGCTCTGTTCCACCAATACATCCCTTCCAATGAATGCAAGGTGTGTATTCTTAGGGAAGACAGAGAAGGCCTAAGTTAATCCCACACTCCTGTGAACACAAACCCTGGTTAAAATATTCTCTCTTCCAAGCTACCATATTTCTCTAACAACTTTTTATGACACTTATGCTCTATAATGCATCAGTGTGTGTATATGAGCTCAACATACACATAAATACATCCTGTGCTCAACTGTGAGAATACTAACCCTCTGAGTTCAAAAGGAGAATTTCACATAGAGATGCCACTCAACTTATGATGGGGCTACGTTGTGACAAACCCACAGTAAGGTAAAAAAAATCATTAAGTAAAGAATGCATTTAATACATTGAATCAACTGAACTTTATAGCTTAGTCTAACCTACTTTAAATATGCTCAGAATACTAACCTCTAATCATCTAACGTAAAGCCTATTTTAAAATAAAATGCTGTGAATATTTTATGTAACTTTATTAAATGCTTACATCAGTGTTGCAATGATTTTGAACAATTATAGAGTCAAAAAATTATCAGTCAAATTGTTGAAACTCAATGGCCATCTGTATTACTTATCCTATCTCTATTTGCACATATTGAATAAAACTCACTCAAAAAATAACAGTGCTATTGTTTAGTCTTTGTAGATAGCTAGAGTCTGAATGTGTAATTAGATAAGCATGAATAAGCATGAATCTATGCATTATAGATCCAGCTGATAATTCAACAAGTCAGTTGTGAAAGTTTGCTTTAATTATGAAAGTAGAGGTATACATTTCAATATCGTATTATCTTTGTTATCAAATTTCTATATCTCTGGTGTCAACTATATTGAAAGAAAAACGGGTTAAAAAATTCTACTGTATTCACACATAAAGCACATTAAGAAAGTAACTTTATGGACACAGAGAATGCCAAAACCTTGCACTTTATTCTCAGAGCTTACACATCAGCACTGCTAAACAATTGCTGTGAGCTGGAAAACATTCTGGATATTGATATTCACTATTTTTAACCTTTTGTCAGTAGGTGATGAATTAACTCAGCTCCAAGGCTGTTACAGTTGACAGTGAGAGCTGATTTAACTCATTTCTCACTGCAGGGAGAAGAATTTAATCCAGGGAGAACAGCCAATAGAAAAAAGAAAATGAATTAAAAATAAAATTAGTACGCTAGTACTTTAGCACTGTTAGGCATTCTAGAAACTCAGGGATAATTAACATTCTTAATATAAAATATTGATGTTATGCAGTATTAATGTCATATCACAGTAAGAATTGACAGTGTTTAATGTTTCATAGCAGTCTTCTAGCTGAGCTAGAACTTCTTTTCACAAGCAAAGGAATTTAATTTTAGATTCAAAAAATATTAAACCCCTTTGAATGGAAAGCAATTAAACTCTTACTTTCTATCTTTATTGTCTTACCTTATTCCTATACAATGAGACAACCTGATTTTAAATTGCTAATAGTTTGTAAAGTTGGGTTTGACCTTTGGAGAAACAAGTATTGTAATTCACATGACTGTCTAAATCAGTACTTTAGACAAATTGCGGCTTTTTAATTTCTTCAATCTTTTCACATTTATTAGTTGAAATTATTCTGTTTTTGCCACCCTCTACTTCATTTAGTAGGGTTTGGAAAGCCTAAAATGTAGACCATATAGAAAGTAGAGAATAAATTCTTAATTTTTCTCATTTAACTATCAATTTTCACCATAATGAGTTGATATCCTGGTAAATTCCAGTATTCTCTACAGAGTGTTGTATTATTTCTACAGGACTGATTGCACACACACACACACACACACACACACTTCACTTTTATATACTTGGGGTTTTCAATCCACTGTAGTCATCATTCTTTTGGAAGCACAAATGGTTTTAATGTAGAACAGTGACAGCATCTTCATACTGGTTCTTGTACCTTCTGAATGGACTTAATAATCTAATCTGTTTGTAACCTCTTGTCTTAGTCTGTGTAGGCTACTATAACAAATGACCATAAACTGGATGATCTCAAGAACGAATATTTATTTTTTACAATTCTGGAGATTGGGAAGTCCAAAATCATGGTGGTAGTATTTTCAGTTCTAGTAATGGCCTATTTCTTTGTTTGCAGATAACCTTCTCCTTTCAGCATCCTCATGTGGCCAAGAGATAAATTATCTCTCTTGTGATTATTTTTAGTATTTAATTTTTTTACTGATATATAACATGCATACAGAAATACATGCACAAATAATTAATGCTGGTGAAGTTGTGGAGAAAGGGGGAACTCTCATATATTGTTGGTGGGAATGTTAATTAGTACAGCAACAATGGAGAATAGTATGGAGATGCCTTAAAAAACTGAAAATAAAGCAACCATATGATCTAACAATCTGACTACAAAGTATATACACAAAAGAAAGTAAATTACCATATTGAAGAGATATCTGCACTCCCATGTTTACTACAGCACTACTAACAATAGCCAAGATTTGCAATCAACTTAAGTGTCCATCAACAGACAAATGGATAAAGAAAATGTGGTATATGTACATAAAGGAGTACTACTCAGTCATAAAAAAGAATGAAATCTTGTCATTTGCAACAACATGGATGAAACCAGAGGACACAGATTAAGTGAAATAAGCCAGGCACAGAAAGACAAACTACACATGTTCTCACTCATTTGTAGGAACTAAAAATTAAAACAGCTGAACTCACAGAGATAGAAAGTAGAATGATGTTTTACCAGAAGTTGGGAAAGGCAGTGGCAAGGTGGTGATGGGGAATGGTGATGGCTAATGGGTGCAAAAATACAGACACAAATAATAAGATCTAGTATTTGATAGCACAACAGAGTGACTATAGTCAGTAATGATTTCTTGTAAAATAACCAAAGGAGTACAAATGGAATGTTCATAACACAAAGAAATGATAAATGCTTGAGGTAATGAATACCCATTTGCCCTCATGTGATTATTACATTTTGTATGCCTGTATTAAAATATCACATGTACCTCATAAATATATACCCACTATGTAACCATAAAAAATTTAATTTAAAAATAGAAATACTTATACAAAGCATTCATGTAATTCTCAATGATTATTACAAAGCAAATACACTTTTGTAATGAAGAAATAAAACCAGCCTTACACATGCCCTCGATAATCACTTTCTCCCTCTTTCCTCCCCAAAGGTAACTGTGATCTTAAGAACTAACATAGTACATTAATTTTGTCTTTTTCTTCAAGCGTTTTATTACAGGAAAGTTTGAACATATACAAAACAAATAAAATAGTACAATAGACCTGTCATCCACCCTCAACCACTACCAATCATTCTTGAGTGCTCCACACTCATGACCTAATTACCTACCAAAGGCTCTGCATCCTAATACCATCACATTGAGGTGTAGGCGTTCACCCTGTGAATTTATGGGGGATACAAACACTCAGTCCATAACACTACCATCCTTTATATTTAATAATATGCCCCAAACATCTCACAAATTTTCTGTCCAAGACCTAAAAGATCTATTTTTTCTAAAGAAGCAATGACTTTGTTCTCATTGGTTTCAAATAACATCTTTACTTCTGCCTTCATTTCGTTATGTACCCACTAGTCATTCAGCAGCAGGTTGTTCAGTTTCCATGTAGTTGAGCGGTTTTGATTGAGTTTCTTAGTCCTGAGTTCTAGTTTGATTGCAGTGTGGTCTGAGAGACAGTTTGTTATAATTTCTGTTCTTGTACATTTGCTGAGGAGTGCTTTGCTTCCAACTATGTGGTCAATTTTGGAATAAGTGCAATGTGGTGTTGAGAAGAATGTATATGCTGTTGATTTGGGGTGGAGAGTTCTGTGGATGTCTATTAGGTCTGCTTGGTGCAGAGTTGAGTTCAATTCCTGGATATCCCTGTTAACTTTCTGTCTCATTGATCTGTCTAATGTTGACAGTGGGGTGTTAAAGTCTCCCATTATTATTGTGTGGGAGTCTAAGTCTCTTTGTCAGTCTCTAAGGACTTGCTTAATGAATCTGGCTGCTCTTGTATTGGGTGCATATATATTTAGGATAGTTAGCTCTTCTTGTTGAATCGATCTCTTTACCATTATATAATGGCCTTCTTTGTCTCTTTTGATCTTTGCTGGTTTAAAGTCTGTTTTATCAGAGACTAGGATTGCAACCCCTGCCTTTTTTTGTTTTCCATTTGCTTGGTAGATCTTCCTCTATCCCTTTATTTTGAGCCTATGTGTGTCTCTGCATGTGAGATGAGTCTCCTGAATATAGTAAACTGATGGGTCTTGACTCTATCCAATTTGCCATTCTGTGTCTTTTAATTGGAGCATTTAGCCTATTTACATTTAAGGTTAATATCGTTATGTGTGAACTTGATCCTGTCATTATGATGTTAGCTGGTTATTTTGCCCATTAGTTGATGCAGTTTCTTCCTAGCATTGATGGTCTTTACATTTTGGCATGTTTTTAATCTCTAGGACACATTTAAAGCAGTGTGTAGAGGGAAATTTTTAGCACTAAATGCCCACAAGAGAAAGTCGAAAAGATCTAAAATTGACACCCTAACATCACAATTAAAAGAGCTAGAGAAGCAAGAGCAAACACATTCAAAAGCTAGCAGAAGGCAAGAGATAACTAAGATCAGAACAGAAATGAAGGAGATAGAGACACAAAAAACCCTTGAAAAAAATCAATGAACCCAGGAGCTGGTTTTTTGAAAAGATCAACAAAATTGACAGACTGCTAGCAAGACTAAAAAAGAAGAAAAGAGAGGAGAATCAAATAGATGCAATAAAAAATGATAAAGGGGATATCACCACCGACCCCAGAGAAATACAAACTGCCATCAGAGAATACTATAGAATACTATAAACACCTCTATGCAAATAAACTAGAAAACCTAGAAGAAATGGATAAATTCCTGGACACATACACTCTCCCAAGACTAAACCAGGAAGAAGTTGAATCCCTGAATAGACCAATAACAGGCTCTGAAATTGAGGTAATAATTAATAGCCTACCAGCCAAAAAAAGTCCAGGACCAGACGGATTCAAAGCCGAATTCTACCAGAGGTACAAGGAGGAGCTGGTACCATTCCTTCTGAAACTATTTCAATCAATAGAAAAAGAGGGAATCCTCCCTAACTCATTTTATGAGGCCAACATCATCCTGATACCAAAGCCTGGAAGAGACACAACAAAAAAAGAGAATTTAAGACCAATATCCCTGATGAACATCGATGCAAAAATCCTCAATAAAATACTGGCAAACCAAATTCAGCAGCATATCAAAAAGCTTATCCACCATGATCAAGTGGGCTTCATCCCTGGGATGCACGGCTGGTTCAGCATATGCAAATCAATAAACGTAATCCAGCATATAAACAGAACCAAAAACAAAAAACACATGATTATCTCAATATGCTGAAAAGGCCTTTGACACAATTCAACAGCCCTTCATGCTAAAAACTCTCAATAAATGCGGTATTAATGGAACATATCTCAAAATAGTAAGAGCTATTTATGACAAACAGACAGCCAGTATCATACTAAATGGGCAAAAACTGGAAGCATTCCCCTTGAAAACTGGCACAAGACAGGGATGCCCTCTCTCACCACTCCTATTCAAAACAGTGTTGGAAGTTCTGGCCAGGGCAATCAGGCAAGAGAAAGAAATAAAGGGTATTTAATCAGGAAAAGAGGAAGTCAAATTATCCCTGTTTGCAGGTGACATGATTGTGTATTTAGAAAACCCCATCGTCTCAGCCCGAAATCTCCTTAAACTGATAAGCAACTTCAGCAAAGTTTCAGGATACAAAATCAACGTACAAAAATCACAAGCATTCTTATCACTAATAACAGACAGAGAGCGAAATCGTGAGCAAACTCCCATTCACAATTGTTTCAAAGAGAATAAAATACCTAGGAATCCCACTTATAAGGGATGTGAAGGACCTCTTCAAGGAGAACTACAAACCACTGCTCAATGAAATAAAAGAGGACACAAACAAATGGAAGAACATTCCATGCTCATGGATAGGAAGAATCAATATCGTGAAAATGGCCATACTGCCCAAGGTCATTTATAGATTCAATGCCATCCCCATTAAGCTACCAATGATGTTCTTCACAGAATTGGAAAAAACTACTTTAAATTTCATATGGTACCAAAAAAAAGCCTGCATTGCCAAGACAATCCTAAGCCAACAGAACAAAGCTGGAGGCATCATGCTACCTGACTTCAAACTATACTACAAGGCTGCAGTAACCAAAACAGCAATGTACTGGTACAAAACAGAGATATAGATCAATGGAACAGAACAGAGCCCTCAGACATAATACCACACATCTACAACCATCTGATCTTTGACAAACCTGACAAAAACAAGAAATGGGGAAAGGATTCCCTATTTAATAAATGGTGCTGGGAAAACTGGCTAGCCATAAGTAGAAAGCTGAAACTGGATCCCTTCCTTACAACTTATACAAAAATTAATTCAAGATGGATTAGAGACTTAAATGTTAGACCTAAAACCATAAAAATCCTAGAAGGAAACCTAGGCAATACCATTCAGGACATAGGCATGGGCAAGGACTTCATGTCTAAAACACCAAAAGCAATGGCAACAAAAGCCAAAATTGACAAATGGGATCTAATTAAACTAAAGAGCTTCTGCACAGCAAAAGAAACTACCATCAGAGTGAACACGCAACCTACAGAATGGGAGAAAATTTTTGCAATCTACTCATCTGACAAAGGGCTAATATCCAGAACCTACAAAGGACTCAAACAAATTTACAAGAAAAAAACAAACAACCCCATCAAAAAGTGGGCAAAGGATATGAACAGACATTTCTCAAAAGAAGACATTTATGCAGTCAACAGACACATGAAAAAATGCTCATCATCACTGGCCATCAGAGAAATGCAAATCAAAACCACAATGAGATACCATCTCACACCAGTTACAATGGCGATCATTAAAAAGTCAGGAAACAACAGGTTCTGGAGAGGATGTGGAAAAATAGGAACACTTTTACACTGTTGGTGGGACTGTAGACTAGTTCAACCATTGTGGAAGACAGTGTGGCGATTCCTCAAGGATCTCGAACTAGAAATACCATTTGACCCAGCCATCCCATTACTGGTTATATACCCAAAGGATTATAAATCATGCTACCATAAAGACACATGCACACGTATGTTTATTGCGGCACTATTCACAATCGCAAAGACTTGGAACCAACTGAAATGTCCATCAATAATAGATTGGATTAAGAAAATGTGTCACAGATACACCATGGAATACTATGCAGCCATAAAAAGGGATGAGTTCATGTCTTTTGTAGGGACATGGTTGCAGCTGGAAACCATCATTCTCAGCAAACTATCCCAAGAACAGAAAACCAAACAGTGCATGTTCTCACTCATAGATGGGAATTGAACAATGAGAACACTTGGACACAGGAATGGTAATATCACACACCGGGGCCTGTTGTCGGGTTGGGGGAGGGAGGGAGGGGATAGCATTAGGAGCTATACCTAATATAGATGACGAGTTAATGGGTGCAGCACACCAACATGGCACATGTATACATATGTAACAAACCTGCACATTGTGCATATGTACTCTAGAACATAAAGTATAATTAAAAAAAAAAGCAATGACTGTTTAATAAGCAAAATGTGCTAGAAGTCTTTATTGATACTGAGTTGCTATTGTTCTTAAATCCTTTTAATGGATGATGTTAAAACATACATTAGAATATAAAAATATAAAAACAAATTGCAGTGCTGTATTCAATTCACATATAAGATTTCTATTCTCTCATGAAGAGCTTATTTCCTACACAAAATTAGCATGAATACTTATATTCTTTATCCTACAACATGGAAAATTATAATGGAAGTATCTTCAAGGTAAGAGTAATACAACTGGATAAAGTTAATATTTCTTTGCCTATATTTTGTCCTTAGATTAGATATGTGGCTTGACTATATATAAACAATGAGACTCTTTATTTTCTTCTGTGAGGTTATGTCACCAAAATGGCATGTAATTAGCTATATTTGTTTTATTTTAAGCTTGTTTTACTATTTTGCATTCTGATTATATAAAAATTTACATAACTCAAATACCAAAATTTTATTACATGTATATTAACATGAATTCCTTTCACCCGTTCTTTCCATCTTGTGCCTCCCTGTCCTTTAAGTATTAAACATTTTTAGTAGTTTTTGCTGGTTTTTCATTAGCTTTTTGCAGATATAATTGTGGTTTATGTGTTTGCTTTCTTCACTTTTTAAATCAACAGGCAGCATATGTTCTGCTTTATGTGTTGCTTTTTTCACTTAAAAATACATTTTGTGGATCGCTTCGTATCATTGGATAAAACCCTTGCTCACATAGTTTTACAATAGCCTAGCACTCTTTTTTGTGACTATAGATTATTGGGTTTATTTATTATTATTTTTTCATTCAGTCTTTTATGGATGACCATTTTGATTGTGGGTAACATTGTTATTACAAATAGTGCCAGAACAAACAACTCATATGCCATTTTGGAAGTGTGTCATGAAGACAGATTTCTAGAAGTGTCATTGCTGTGCTAAAAAACAGATGCCTATGTTGATTTCCCCAGATGTTACTATGTTGCCCTCCAGGGGGCCTGAGCCATTTTGCATTTTCATCAATGATGTATGAGACGTGTTGCCACACTTGAGATTTCTGCCACTCAGAGAAATTATACTTTTAGTTTGATTTTTTCTCCTAACATGTAGAGTTGAATGTCTTTTTATTTGTAAAGAGTCGTTTGTGTTTATCTGTCTGTGACTATTTTGTCAATCTTTTTCCCCATTTTCTCTGTTTTTGGTCTTTATCCTTTAAATATCTGAAAGCCTTTGTTTTATGCTGGGAATATATTTTACTATGAATTGTCTTTTGACTTTGCTTATGGTTGTGTTTTGTCTTGTTCTTGCCATGAATTATTCTTTATAAAATAGTATAACTATAATTACCCTATTAGTTATCTGTTATTTATTCTCTTACAGGATACAGTTGTAAAGCCCTATACCAGAAGATGAGAGTAAACATAATGACTATTATTATTGTCCAAAAGACTTTATCTCCCCAAATTCATATGTTAAAATTCTAACCCCCAAGGTGATGGTAATATGAGGTGGGGCCTTTTCAAAGGTGATTAGGTAATGACTGCAGAATTCTCATGAATGGAACTGATGCCTTCATTAAAGGGGATCAGAGAGCTGCCTTGCCCCTTCTATCATGTGAAGCCACATCTAGAAGGTGCCATCTATGAACCAGGACTTTACCAGACACTAAATCTGCCCACACTTTGATCCTGGACTTCCCAGAACTGTAAGAAACAAATTTATGTTGTTTGTAAGTTACTCAGTTTATGATATTTTGCTAGAGCATTCTAAATGGACTAGGACAAATATTATAGAAGAGACAGGCACTAAAGTGATAAATTTAAACATAGACTGAAAAAGTCTATAAATGGATATGTGTGAGGAATACACAAACATATCAAGCCTTATTTAATACATTATCAGAGGTGTTATGTCATTTTTAATCCTGCACTAAAGTTTCCATTTTTGTCACAATAATTAAATGTCTGATTAATATCTGCAGGAATTAGCTTGCTTATATTGAATTACTATTTTTTCACTTCTAGAAAAAATATGTGAAATGATGGAGGATGTGATGGAGGAACTGGTACTGTAGTTACTTTTTGCCAAATATAACTATAAAAGTAGAAATATATATATACATGTGTATGTGTGTGTGTTTTCAGAATAAAAGAAAGAGGCATGCAGGTTAAGGACTGTTGAGAAAAGAATAACCAGGTAAATTTTTATTACTGTATCAGTTTTCTGCCTGCAACAAATATCCATGCTTCAATGCAGCATCTCACTGACTAGAGAAGGTAGATTTCAGAGTATAGGGTGGCCGGGGAAGCTAGAATTTGCAGAGCATAACATTTCAGAGGAAAGAATTACAATTAGATGCTCATCCTATTTAATTTTTAAACAAAGTAGTTTTGTTTTCACATGTGATCCCACTATCACTTTAAATAGAAATAATTTGCAGTGATGCTAGGAAACTTTACACACATCTTCATGTTTCCAAATTTTTTTCTATTCCAATTTTAGAATAGAATTTTAAAACACAGTAGATACATAATCTGCACATGTTGATTTGAATATTAAACAGTTCTAATTATTTTATGTGAAAAAAATCTGTATTGTTCTTAGGCGATAATTTTAATAGCACAGAAATTTTCTGTTGTGGATGTAATTTCTATTTCTAAAAATTAAAAAAAGTGAGAAAAAAGGATGAAAAATAAAGAAAAAGATGAGAATATTAAGGTACAGAAACAGGATATTTTAGCCTTCTAAAATGCTGAGGTTTTCTCTTTTTCCCTGATGTTTCTTTTTGTTCTTGCTGTAAATTCTATTCCTGGTTTAATTTTCACTCTTTTTCATTTTGTATTTTTTTAATTTTTGGAAAGTTTTGAAACTAAGAAAGTAAAAGGAAAGACCAACTGTTCTTCTTTCTCTATATTTTACTCTCAACACTCTCACTACTACTTCCATTATCCTCTGACACCAAATGTGTGAGGGGTTTTTCCAACCAAGAAATTCAATTCTCCAGTTCTCAACAGACATCTACAGGGTATTCCCTAGTTAAACTCAATCCCGACACTATGTATCTAAAAATTGTGTCAGATCCCACAAGTTAAGGCTTTAGTTCTACAAGATGGCTCTACTTTAGATGCCAAATGCAAGTCCAGGCCACCTCCTGTGCTTATGACCAGCCGGTTATAAACTGTAATTTCTACCATCCCCTCTTTGGATCCAATTTCTTTCAAGACTAGCTCAGAGACCTCAGAAAAACAGTTTACTCGCTTAGTTGCCAGTTTACTATAACAGGGTACAACTCAGGAACAGCCAGATGGAAAGTTATGGAGGCTTTATCACAGAGACATGATCAATTATCACCTCAATTTTCAGCCCTTCTCCCCTTCATGGAGAACGGGGGATAGAAGTGAAAGCTCCAAGGTTTTTTTAATCATGTCTTGGTCTTTCTGGTGACCAGTCCCCATTCAGGAGCCCACCAAGAATTGTCTCATTAAAACAAAGCCACTCTTATCACCCAGGAAATTCTAAGGGATTTAGAAGCTCTGTATTAGGTACTTGAATCAAAGATCAAATATTAGAACAAAAGCTGTTCCTAGCACACGTATCATAGGAAAGTTCAAGGATTTCAGGAGCTGTGCATCAAGAAACTGGTGTGTGTGTGTGTGTGTGTATATATGTATGTATACACATTTATCTACCTATGTGAGTAAACAAAAGATTTATGAAAGAGAATCATACACGGTTCTCAGTTACATTATTTTCTGTGATGTAATATCTATTGATATAAATTCCATATACTTATATAAAATTTATATGTAACATATTATTTATATATAATAATATAGATGTTATTTTATAGAAACAAAATAACTGAGAGTGTTTGTTTGCTCACATAGCACTATAACAGTAAACAGAAACCTTCCCCCCTCGAAGGTATTTTGATTGTATAATGTAGTGCAATTATATCAGCTGAACACTTCCTTGTATTTAGACAGAATGTACACATTCAAATCCAATGCTGTCAAATGTCACCACAAGGCACCCAAGTCTTACTGATAGGGAAATTCCTTCTTTAAAAAATTATAGGGTACACTTTCTCCCCAAAAGTGTTATGTTTAGTACAGGAATGATGACAGAGCACATTTCTGAGCTTAAGCAGTTGAAAGCAAGTAGAGAAAAAGAAACATCACAGACTCAGATTTCTAGTCCAAGCCTTGTCTTTTTTATTTTTAAATTGAGCACACTTCTTTATTTGTAATTCTGAGCTGTGGACAGATTTGATCATTTTGTCTGTTGTTCTTTCATAGCTTTAATGTTCTGTCTCTTTACATATTTACTTATAATAAATACGCAGTGTTATGCAGATGGGGAAACACATATGCATTTGGAAATCAGTACTCTGCTGACCTTCTTTATTTAAGAGGCAGAGATTCCAGATGGCATAAATTTTCTGGTATAAGGAGAGACTGTGTTGAAATCTGAGTTAGAACCATCAAGTATATAATTGTTGCAATGCCTCTCTCTACTTCATTGTATCACATTCTCTTGTTTGCTTCTCTCCTAATAGGTATTTGTCACCAAAAAATCCAGCCCCTTTACTGCTAAGCAGACGTTTTAAACAGGGAGAAGGTTGGCTTCTGATCTTAAACCCGGGGTGGAAGGGTGGGATTACTGAGGTAGTAAACATGATAATGCTTGTTTTACCTTTTTCCTTCCTTGCCATCCACTGCTATTATCACTGGTATCATTTGCTGTGTGTGTTTTTGTGTGTGTATTACCAATTATTCTTAAATGCCTCTCTGCATTAAGCTCTTCTATACCTTGAGGCTGATTTTCCCATGAAATATATGTTTCTTCAGATTTTATGTGTCCAAAAAGTAATGATTAGAATATAAGTAAATTTGGCTTTATCTAAGTGAAAATAAAAACAGAAAAATGTGATATAAAAGAAAGCATTATTTTTCCTCTTTTAGTTTCTCTTTCCTTAATAATAGCTGTATTAGGACATTTCAAAAAAGGCATACATTAACTCCTGTAAAAGGAAAAGATACAGTTAATCAGACTAAATTGAGCTCTGTAGAGAACCTGGTTCATAGCAGCATCCACGGCATTGAAAAGGAAAGTAGATGAAAGCACCAATGAGGAGACAGAAGGAAAGAAAAGGTTGATTGGGGACCATCTGTAAATTTACACTGCTAGAACCTGGCATTTACATTCCTGAGACCTCAAATTTTAGGTGAGCTTATCTAAACTTTCACTTCATTTGACCCACCCCTGTCTTCAGTTCCTAACAGCTGTTCAGGATATTCAGCCTCTTCAATACTATTCCTAATATTCTCAGGATGGCAGGTAAGGGAATTAAGAAAAGGTCAGAGCTGCAATCAAGGTGGAATTTCTGGAACAAGAATCAAATTTATCACTAGGATTAGGAGCATGAATTTCAAGGTAAATTGGCTCAGGCATTCATTTAATGCGTCAAAGAGCCTCTTGGGTGTATCTATACTGACCAGAAATCCTAGCCCACCATTCTCCAATTTGGTAGCTTCTGGCAACTTGAGGCTATTTAAATCTATGCTTACATTAAATAAAATTTAATAAAATTATAAATTGAGTTTCTCAGTTGCCCTAGTTACATTTTAACTGGGGTTGGTAACCACCATATTGAAGAGTGCAGATTATAGAACATTTCCATCGTTGTAGAAAGTTTTCTTGGACAGTGCAACTCCAGCCCCATGATTTAAAAGTAGAAATAACAAAATGGCTTATAGGAATGGCAATGCATGTTACCTTTCAGGTTTTCAAATGATAACTCAGAATGGGTTTCTTCTCCTAATGTGTCCGGAATTGGTGGGTTCTCGGTCTCCCTGACTTCAAGAATGAAGTCGTGGACCCTCACCGTGTTACAGTTCTTAAAGATGGTATGTCCAGACTTTGTTACTTCAGAAGTTCAGATGTGTCTGGAGCTGCTTCCTTCTGGTGGGTTCCTGGTCTGGCTGTCAGTGGCGAGTGTTACAGCTCTTAGAGGGAGCATGTCTGGAATTGGTCATTCTTCCCAGTGGGTTCGTGGACTGGCTGTCAGGAGTGAAGCCGCAGACCTTACAGAGAGCTGATTGGTCCACTTTACAGAGTTGATTGGACCGTTTTGGCAGGGTGCTGATTGGTGCATTTACAATCCTCTATCTAGCTAGACGTAAAAGTTCTCCAAGTCGGCACTAGGTTAGCTAGATACAGAGTACTGATTGGTGTATCTACAATCACTCAGCCAGACATAAAAATTCTCCAAGTTCCCACCAGACTTAGGAGTCCGGCCGACTTCACCCAGTAGATCCCGCACCGGGGCCACGGGGGGAGCTTCCCGCCAGTTCCGCGCCATGCACACCCACTCCTCAGCCCCTGGACGGTCGATGGGACCGAGCGCTCTGGAGCAGGGGGCGGCGCCCGTCAGAGAGGTTCGGGCCGCGCGGGAGCTCACCGCGGGGTGGGTAGGTTCGGGCATGGCGGGCTGCAGGTCGCGAGCCCTGCCCCGCCGGGAGGCATCTGAGGCCCAGCGAGAATTTGAGCGCAGTGACGGCAGTGCTGGGGGACCCAGCGCAACCTCCGCAGTTGCTGGCCCAGGTGCTAAGCCCCTCACTGCCCTGGGCCGGCGGGCCGGCCGCTCCGTGTCGGGGGGGCAGCCGAGGCCGCGCCTGCCAGAACTCACACAGGCTCGCGAGAGCCGCGCGCAGCCTGGGTTCCCGCCCGCGCTTCTCTGTCCACACCTCCCTGCAAGGAAAGGGAGTCGGCTCTGGCCTCAGCCTGCCCAGAGAGGGGCTCCCACGGTGCCAAGGCGGCTTGAAGGGCTCCTCAAGCGCCGCCAGAGTGGACGCCGAGCCCAAGGAGGCGCTGAGAGTGAGGGCTGCTAGCACATTGTCACCTCTCACTAAGGTACTCCTAATGAAAGAGTCCATCATAATTATGTAAAGCTCCAGCATGGGGCTAGACTACATAGTAACAATCTTGACTTTCACTATTTAGTGACAGACTGTGTTTTGGCAAAGTTAACTTATTTTGCTGTATCTCAGTTTTCTCACTGAAAAGACTGAAATACTAAGAGCAGCTACAGTATAGGGCTGTTTAAGTTCTTTAAAAAAAAATACCGGATTGAGCTATGATTGACATGTAAATAACTATACATGTTTAATATATACAATAGGATGAGTTTGGAGATAAGTATGTACCTGTGAAACTATTGCCACCATCTATGCCATAACCCTATCCATCACCTTCAAAAGTTTTCTCCTGCCCTGGGTATTTATACACTTATTTATTTACATCATACATGTGTGACAAAAACACAACATATAATATACCTCTTAGCAATATTTTAAGTACAGAGTACAGTATTATGAACTTCAGGTTCAATCTATGCTTTATAGTATATCTCCTCTAGGACTTGGTCATCTGGCATAGCTGAAACTTAGTATCCTTTGACTGATAACTTGCTCTTCCCCCTCACTGCAGTCCCTTATAACCATTCTGTTCTTTACATCTATGAATCGATTTTAGATTTTCACGTAAGTGGTACCGTTTTGTATTTGTTTTTCTGTATCTGGCTTATTTGCTTAGCATAATGTCATCCAGGTTCTTCCATATTGTCACAAATAACAAGATTTCTATTTTTAAAGGCTGAATAATCCATTATATAGACATACCACATTTTATTTATTTATCTGTTGAGGAACATTTAGGTTGCTTCCATGTCTTGGCTATTGTGAATAGTACTGCAATGAACATGGGGGTGGAGATATCTCTTCAACATAGTTATTTCATTTCCTTTGAATGTATACCCAGTAGTGAGACTGTTGGATCAGGTGGTAGTTCTATTTTTAATTTTTTTTTGTGGAACCTCTATACTGTTCTCCGTAGTGGCTGTACTAATTTATATTTTCTGCAATAATGTGTAAGGTTCTCTTTCCTCCACATTTTCACCAATACTTAAGTTTTTCTTTCTCCCTTACCTTCTCTCCCCTCCCCTCTCCTCTCCTCCCCTCCCCTCCCCTTCCTCCTTCTTTCTTTCTTTTTTTAAATAATAGCTATCCTAACAAATTTGAAGTGATATCTACCTATCTCATTTAATTTCATTTTTCCAAATAGTTATGTTGAGAAACTTTTCATATGCCTGTGTTGGCCATTTGTATGTCTTCTCTGGAAAAAAAATGTTTATTCATGTCCTTTGCTCCTTTGCTCTTTTCTTTTCTTTTCTTTTCTTTTTTAAGACAGAGTCTTGCTTTGTTGCCCAGGCTGGAGTGTAGTGGCACGATCTCGGCTCACTGCAAGTTCCGCCTCCTGGGTTCATGCCATTCTCCTGCCTCAGCCTCCCAAGTAGCTGGGACTACAGGCGCCCACCACCATGCCTGGCTAATTTTTTTATTTTTTAAATTTTTTTTCGTAGAGATGGGGTTTCACCATGTTAGCCAGGATGGTCTCGATCTCCTGACCTCATGATCCGCCCACCTTGGCTTCCCAAAGTGCTGGGATTACAGGCTTGAGCCACCATACCCGGCCCTTTGCTCATTTTTAATCAGGTTATTTATTTAATAACAGGTTATTTATTTAATAATTGTCTTAGTTGTTTTTGTTTTTGCTATTGAATGGTAGGAGTGCCTTAAATATTTTAACTATAAACCATGTATTAAATATATAGTAAACAAATATTTTCTCCCATCTGTATGTTGCCTTTTCATTTTGTTGATTGTTTCCTTTGCTGGGCGGAATTTTTAGTTTGATATAATACCACTTGTGTATTTTTGTTTTTGTTTTCTGTAGTTTTGGTGTTATATCCAAGAAATCATTGTCAGAGAAAATATCAGGAAACTTTCTGTCTATGTTTTTTGTAGAATTTATTTTAGTTTCAGGTCTTATATTTAAGTCTTTAATTCATTTTGAGTTGGTTTTTGTGTATAGTATATCATAAAGGTCTAATATCATTATTTTGGATGTGAATATTCTGTTTTCCCAACACTGTTTTCTCCAAATATTCAAGAGACTATCTTTTCCCCATTGTGTTGGTGGCACCCTTTTCAAGGATCAGTAGGCCATATAAGCATAGGCTTATTTCTGGGCATTCTATTCTATTTCATTGGCCTTTATGGCTATTTAAGCTTAAAAAAATGTATAATACTACTTGCAGTCTAGCAATCATTCCAAAAAACTGTTCACTATAATTATTTCCGTTATTCTATAGCTACCATACATGTTAAATGAGAATAATGACAATAATTCCCATTGATCAAGCCAAGGGTTTTTCTAGTACAAACTATCTACCTAAACCCTGAATATAGCATTATTTTTAAGGAAAAAACAAAACAAAACAAAACAAAAAAAAAAAACAAGAGTAAATTTTACCAAATAGATTTAGGGAACAGTGTGCACATCACACATGTGCTCCTACATAGAAACTTGAAAGATTGTAATAGATTTAAAAGTATATACTATAATTACTGTACTCAATTTTATTTATATATTTATATGTGAAAAATAGTCAAGAAATATATTTCAAGGACTTACTATAAACATTAATCCTCTTAGTCTTTGAAGTATTTCAGAAGGCTATTGAAAGTATACAACTGAAGCACTAAGTTGTTCTCATGTCTCTTAGCTGTTCATTAGTTTGATATATTTCCTTCAAACACCATTAATGCCAAGCTGCTGATCGATTACAGCACATAGCTTGGCATCATTATTAGATGGCTCTAATTATTTTGGGTAGATATTAAGAATTTTATTTTCAGAAAGCAAATGCTAGAAAGAATTTAATCTCTAAATTGTATTTTGAGTACTAAATATAATTGTATCTATATTGATGTCATTTCTCAGTATTTAAAGTCATAGTTGGAAAGTCATTTTTATATACATACATTTCTAAAATGTATCCTGCAGATTGTCCTTAAAGAAAGAAAATAAGGTATCTGTTAAATGTATTTTATTCTTCTTTGTTATAAAGAATAATAAAACTTATTTAATTGTGTTCAAAATAAGATTCATAACTCTGGTTAATGATCAAAAAGGACCAAAAGAATATAAAGTATGATTTATCAGTTTTGATATAAAATTTTTGTTTTCTATACACCCATGTAGTTCTCTCCATAGCAACATTATTAACAAAGAAAAGTCATCTTTTTATTTCCTTTTGGTTCCTCAGAGGGAAACACAATGCCTGAACATTAGTGTTTCTATGTGGAATGGTTAATGAATAGTGAGAACACACTGTGGTCAGGTCAAAGCTCTCATTTACTCATTCGAAAAGCTACATATGTATCGTGGGGTCACATCATTTTCTAGAGTACTAGAGTACTGTATGCCAGTAAATGCAATTTAGCATGTTGTCTTAGATTAATGCTTCCCAGCTGTTATGTATGTGGCAAGTGAGTCAACAGATTGGGGGAAAATAAAGAAACATTGCTGCCGTGTTAGTATGAATACTACCCTTATTAATGAATAAAGGAATTTTAAAAAATATCTCTTACACATTATTAACTCTAAAAATATTTCTGCACAGTTTTTAATATGCCAGTGAGATTCATATGGTTTAATTCCCCAGGATAGTGTAAAAAATATATCTGTATCCTTAGGGCAGGAAAAATATTAGAAAGATCCTCAGAAGGTTCATTTGCTAGTGTTCCAAAGGCTACAGTGGGGGCCATTACCTCTTTAAAACAGAGTGATGACCAATAAATTGTACTATGCTACTTTTGCATTTGTTAGGCTCACTTTACAGATGTAAGAATGAAACAAACAAAAATTAGTAATGGCTCAGTTTCTCACAGTTCGTGGATGTTGAAACAATTCTTTTTTTTTTTTTTTTTTTTTTTTTTTTTTTTTTTGAGACGGAGTCTCGCTCTGTCGCCCAGGCTGGAGCGCAGTGGCCGGATCTCAGCTCACTGCAAGCTCCGCCTCCCGGGTTTACGCCGTTCTCCTGCCTCAGCCTCCCGAGTAGCTGGGACTACAGGCGCCCGCCACCTCGCCCGGCTAGTTTTTGTATTTTTAGTAGAGACGGGGTTTCACCGTGTTAGCCAGGATGGTCTCGATCTCCTGACCTCGTGATCCGCCCGTCTCGGCCTCCCAAAGTGCTGGGATTACAGGCTTGAGCCACCGCGCCCGGCCCACTACAATATAGTGACTTTTTAGGAAACATGGATATCTGAGGGAAAACAAAGAGAATATAAACCCCATATTAATCTGCATAATTTATACAAAAAAAAAGAGAAGAAAAGGAGAAACCTTTAAGTAAAAGAAAATTTAAGAAAGTGGTTAGCAAAAAGTTACAACTCTGACAAAAATATTTTTTAAATATTCTAAATGGGATTTTTCAATTTAACAATTAAAAGACGTTGTAAAAATTTCACACAGAACAGAAAATCTGCTCCCAGTTGAGAAGCAGTTTCAGAATGAGGAGAAAGACAAAGGGGGTGAAATCATCATGCCCAGTTTAATTTTTCTAAACTCTCAGGAGAGAAATGATTGAAATGCTGATATGCATCCCTCTGCAATGAAGGAATCATCATGAGTGGGGCAAGAGTTTTTTCCTGTAAAAATGCTATTTTGCTACTCTAGCCTTCAATTCTTTGCCTAGTAAACCAGTTGACTAAATTAGATACTTTCTTCTTTTACAGTTTGAAATTTCTATGTCTTGGAGATCTTCCTCTACTACCTTATATGGTGGGGAAAAGCGTGAGTATGTTTCTCATCCTGACATATCCTGATGAATTTTGAAACCTAGATTGATTTTTTATGCCACTTATATATACCACCACCTACTGTTGATATGTTGTGTGTTAAAGGATTGTAAATTTATCTGTGCATTGAAACACATTCTGCATATTTTTTCTGTGTCCCACACAAATATCCCCTAAAGAGATCACTGCACTTGTCATGATCGGTATCGAAGCAGTCATAAGGCACATACAAACAGGTAAGGTAGACTGAAATGGGAATGAAGTCTGAGTTTTATATAGAGATAGAAATGCAAGCTAAGCTTTGAATCTGGAGATCAAGAAGCAAAGATATGATTACAAATTTTTTAAAAAAATTAATATACATAGATCAATGTTAGTTAAAAGTAAAAGTACAGACTGTAGGGACTTAAATTTAGACCATTTTGAGGTAAACTATGAAATTATGAATGTCCACTGGGGAGGGATGTGGTAGGCCATCAGTAAGATTTTGATTTAGTAAAATATAGAATAATCAGGCATTTAAGGCCAGTAAGAGATATTGGGAATTCTTCCTCTAAGACTGATGTTCAATCACTTTAAAATCTACCCATCATAGCTTTAGAGCAATCTAAAAACAGATACAGCAATAAAAATGACTTTCTGCTGAGACCAAGACCTATTATAGTAGAGATAATGGCATAGAACTTAATTAAAGTAATAATTGGACTAGGGTGAGGTGAAGCCAGCTATGATACAAATCAAATCGTTAAGCATCATTTTCCTTATAACCAACCCAAACTGTAGGGCATATTGAATAATATTCATATTTATATATGTTGAAATTTTAGAAATGGAAATCCTTAAAAGTATTACCAGGTCTTTTCATTTTACATATTTATTTATGCATTCAGTTTCTTTCATTTAGCAAATGGTTGAAGAGTTCTTACTAAAATTTAGGAACTATGCTAGATGCAAGAAACTTAGCTGAGAATAAAAAAGTCCACTTTATCGTTTTTAGGCTCTTCTCCCTAAAGGTCCCTAGTATTAAGTTTAATGCTGTTATTTCATTTGATGTCATTCAAGAGTAGTCCTTTCTCCAGTAATCTTTAGACTTTTACTCAAATTCTGCTTATCTTTTATTTCATTTCATTTTTATTTATATTTTTTTGAGACAGGGTCTCACTCCATTTCCCAGGCTGAAGTGCAGTGGTGCGATCTCAGCTCACTGCAAACTCTAGCTCCCGGGTTCAAGTGATTCCCCTCCCTCAGCCTCCACAGTAGCTAGGATTACAGGTGCCTACCACCACACCCGGCTGATTTTTTTATTTTTAGTAGAGACTGGGTTTCACCATGTTGGCCAGGTTGGTCTCAACTCCTGACCTCAAGTGATCCACCCACCTCAGCCTCCCAAAGTGCTGGGATTACAGGTGTGAGTCACTGTGCACGGCCTCTCTTTTAAGATTTTACTATAAATATCACTACTCTTGTCATAGTTCTTGGTGTTTTAATAACCGTATGCTGTCCATGATTTTTCGGTACCGATGCTACTTAGTACCTGGAACATACTTCCTACTATAAATCGGGTTTTCGTCTTACTTCAGCTCCTGATATACATGGTAACATCCTAGACTTTGAAATCATCAGTAGTTGGCACCTTTTCATAACCTAAATTACAAATATCCTAATCTCTAAGCATCACCTTCTATTTTTCTGTGTCAGCATCACAATGGACTTCAGTTCCTCTGGTATATGCTATCCATTGACCTTCCCAGCTTTGCTCAATTCTGATCCCTTAAGTTTTTAAAAATTCCTTTCTATGTATCTTAGATTCCATTGTCCTTACTATAGTCAATTTCCTGCAAACACCCTAAACTCACTTTCCTCTTTCTATGAAAATATTATAATTACAAAAATACAATATTCTATATACTCTGCACCTCCACCTAAATGACTGTATGTGGCTAGAGGAAAACATAAACCATAGCAATTAAGCTCCCTGTAGATTAATCATTTTTGATCTCAAAATGGCTCCCCAAACTCCCTGGTATCAGACCATGTTTTCCTGGTTTATTTTCCAATTCTCCTCAAAGGTTCTTTCATGCCTGTCCTTTCTCTATAAAACTCCAACACACTCAGTGCTCTTCACTGTCACTGCATAAATTTGTTTCTATTTTGTGAAGAACATATAAGCAATGAAAAAGTGTTCTGAGTGCTTTCACTGCCACATACCAATATATCTTCCTCTGTGGTTGTATTGTTCTCTCTCCTGCAATTAAGGAGATTGTGATTGTGTTTATGGCTAATGCTAAATCTTCTAACTCACTAGAACCCACAGTTACTTAATTTACTTCAAGGTATTGATCCAGATAGTGTTTTCGTGCTGTCCATAGGAGATTGCCTTCTCTACTAGATCATTGCCATTAGCATACAAACACACAGTAATATCTCATTATTTGTTGAAAACAATATCCTTCATTTAGCATGCCTTTCCCCCCTTCCGTTTCTTATAAAACAGTCAAAAAGGTTGTCTATAATGTTTTTTTCAACTTAAATTCTACAGCACTTGACATATAACATTATTTCTTCTTTCTTGAAAAACATTTCACCTGAAATATAAGACAGTATTCTATTATCTCCCTACCTCCCTGGCCAATCTTGCTCTATTTCATTTATTGGTTCTTTCTTATTTTCCCAACTTCTATGATTTATGAGTCCCGAGATATCAGGGTTTTCTATTCTTTAAACTCATGTTTTAGATAATCACATCCAGTGTTGTAAATTTAGATATGTGTTCCTAAAGTCTTTTTAAAGATTATTTTCCTCAAGAGAAAACTTAAGCTTATATTCTCACTAGTGAGAGAAATTAAATACTAAGAAATAAGCGTTTGTCAGATAGGTTTACACTATGGAGAATCAGAGATCATTGTAATATCAAACAGTTTTCCACTCGTTAAGAACCAATTTTTACATCTTTGAGGGCTGTACCACCCCTATTGAGAATGTATGCTTTAAATTTAAAACAGTAGAGAAACCTATTGAACACCACCTTAACCAAGTGACCAGGTTTATCATCAGTGTTGTGATGTGGATATCACATAATCTTTATATGATATGACAAGATGGTAATTTTACATATTTTTTTCAAAATAATAATAACAATAATATCTACAATCTAATTATGAGGAACACCTTAAATAAATCCAAGAAACAAAATACCTAACCAGGTATCCCTGAAACTGCCAAGATTATGAAAAATAAGGAAACACTGAAATCCTTTCATAGACAAGAAGAGACTAAAGAAACATGACAACTTAACACAATGTAGCTTTTAGTAGATTTGATTTACATTTCTTTGATGATTAGTGATGTTGAGTATTTCTTCCATACCTATTGGCCATTTGTGTATCTTCTTTTGAGAAATGTCTCTTCAATTATAATGAGCTATTGTTTTACCCTAGTTAAAATGGCTTGTATCCCAAAGACAGGCAGTAACAGATGCTGACAAGATGTGAAGAAAGAGAGGCATTTATACACTATTGATAGAAATCTAACAGTATTGCCACTATAGAGAATATGGAGGTCCCTCAAAAAATTAAAAATAGAATTACCATATGATCCAGTGATTCCACTGGCAATGAAATCAGTGCATTAAATCTGCACTCCCATGTTCACTGCAGTACTATTCACACTAGCCAAGGTATGGAATCTGAGTAAATGTTCATCAACAGGTGAATAAATAAAGAAAATGTGGTATATATACAAAATGGAATATCATTCAGCCCTCAAATGAAATTCTGTTATGGGCAACAAGATGGATAGAACTGAAGAACACTATTTTGAGTGAAATAAGCTGGGTAGACAAAGGAAAATATTGCATGTTTTCACTCATATGTGTGAGTAAAAAAAATCTTGATCTCATGGAAGTAGAGAATAGAATGATGGTTAACAGAATCTGGGAAGGATAGTGGGGAGGGAGGGATAAAGGAGAAATGGTTGATGGGTACAGATATACAGCCAGATAGAAGGAATAAGACCTACTGTTCAGCAGCATAGTGGAACAACTATAGTTAGCAATAATTTATTGTATATTTCAAAACAACTTAAAGAGCAGAACTGTAATGTTCCTAACACAAAGAAGGGATAAATATTTCAAGTGATGGATATCCCAGTGATTGTGATTTAGTCATTACACATTGTACATATGCATCAAGATATCACATGTACCCCATATTTTAGTATAACTAAAACTAAAAATGTAACAAATGCAATGTATACCCTGGATTGGTAACAAAAGCACAGAAATCATAGACAAACTGATGAAATTGAGTAGTCTTGGATGTTGTCAACTGCAATACATCAACACTGGTTTCTTAGTTTTGACAAATGCACTACTGTATAGTACATTGTAATGAAATTAAGGAGAACTGAAATTGGAAGAGGGGCATGTTGCAACTTGCAGTACTACCTTTTCAATCATTATGTAATTAATTCAAAATAAAAAGTTTATTAGAAACATAAAGCAAGGCAAAGCAATAGATTGTGATATGGTGGGAAATATTGTAGTATAAATGATATCAAGAAATATATCTGGTTTCATTTGACCAGAAACTGAATGAATGAAGTCAGGGATATATAATCCCTCAGCTCTCTAGGGTTAGAAGGCTGTAGCAAGACAAACGAGTGCAAAGATTCTGAGTTGAGCATCCGAATAATCTACAATTGTCATGAAAAATACATAAAGTGTCATTGGAAACAGCAAAAACTGAAAAATGGTTTCCCTGTTTTTGTAAACACATATCACTTGTTCTTTTATTTTTGGCTTACCATAGAGATTGAATCATTATATTAATTAATTAATTAATTAATTATTTTAGAGGAAGTCTCACTCTTGTCCCCCAGGCTGGAGTGCAGTGGCACCATCTCAGCTCACTGCAGCCTCTGCCTCTCGGGTTCAAGCAATTCTCCTGCCTCAGCCTCCTTAGTAGCTGGGATTACAGGCGCCTGCCACCATGTATTTTTAGTAGAAATGGGGTTTCACCATGTTGGCCAGGCTGGTCTCGAACTCCTAACATCAGGTGATCTGCCCTCCTTGGCCTCCCAAAGTGCTGGGATTACAGGCATGAACCACCGCGCCCAGTCTGAATCATTCTATTTTTAAATAAAGAACACAGACTTAGGTACAATAAACTATGCCAAGTTAATTATTAATTTCTATTTTAATATCTTTTTTATTTTTATTCTTATAACAAAGAGAAAGTTGTTATCATTTTTGGCAATATAAAATGCTACAATATAAGATTGTCTATTCTAAAATGTATTTCGTATATACTTACGTGACTTTAGCTTCTGTATTATTTCTTCAGAATTAAAACAAAGAAGTTTATGTTTTTAAAGGAAATCTCGTTAAAAGATACGCAGTTTGAAACCATTAAAAGCCATATGTGTCTCTTGTAAATGGTTAATAAAATTTTCTGTGTAACCTGACTACTCACAAGATGCAATTTAAGCTCTTTTGAAATCCGTGGGTATGCGACTACCCATAAATCCTGACAACTCAAATACAATTCCCAATGTTGCCTTACTTAAAACCTGAGGCATTTTAGCTATTCAGAAGGATTTGTTATTTAGTGCAACCTTATAAGATTCATATATAACCCTGTTGTTTATCAGTTAGGTTACAATCTGTCTTTTATAGAACAAACTAATACTCACGGAGGACAAAAATATCCCATGGATTTTGGATGGGCAAGCATGAAAAACAGAGAGGGTGTTTTCTGTGTTTGCTTAAATTGTATAACAGACTGAAAAATCTTGCTAAAATAGAAAAAATATAATTTTAAGAGCTACTTAAAGTAATATTGCTAACAGATTAAATTATTTATTGATGAGAGGAGATGACTCACATCTGAAATCCCAATGCTTTGGGAGGCTGAGCTTGGAGAATCACCTGAGGCCAGCAGTTTAAGACCAGTCTGGGCAATACAGCGAGACTCAGTCTCTACGAAAAAAAAAAAAAAATCAAATAAAAAATCAGTGGAGTGTGGTGGCATGCGCCTATAGTCTCAGCTATGGAGGCTAAGCTGAGTGGATCACTGGAGCCCATAACATTGAGGTTACAGTGACATAACAGCACGACTCCAGCTTCTTCTAGTTTCAGATAACCCTAAAATTATTACATTATGTTGTAGTAGTACATTTGTCAAAACTAAGAAACCAATGTTGGTATATCACCATTGAAAAAATACAAGACTATTCAACTTCCACCAGTATTTCCATTAATGTTCTTTTTGTGCTCTAGTTACCAGTCCAAGGTACTACATTGGATTTATTTCATTTTTATTTGTACCAGTTTATGAGTTATATGTGATATATTAATACATACATACAATGTATAATGATCAAATCAGGGAGTGAGGCCTTATCTTGAAAAATATATTAATTCTGGGACCAAAACCAGTTGAGTACAAATATAATGAATTGTATCATTGTTGCTATGTTCTTAAAATCTTCAAAATTTTATTTTAAAAATTACAGAAGAAAATTAATATATATTCTGAACTAGTGATGCTCATGGTAAATTAATTCATAATATTAATTAAATTTTATCCAATTATTTAGTAAATAGTTTTAACTATCACAGATCAAACTAATTACAGATGGTTTTGTTATATCTAGCTGTTGCTTTTCTTTCTTGCTTTTCTTTCTCCTTGGTAAAATAAGGCTATACAAATAAGACGTTTAAAAATGAGACCCAATAAAAGCTACTAAAACAATCAGAGCACAAAGATATTAGGAGAATTAATAGGAAAGTGAATGCTTCTAATTCCCTGGGGGTTTGATTATCTTTTGTGAATTAAAGTTCCATAAAATCCAATGAAGTAAAAGAAAAGGAGGAATAAACTTGGCTTTGTTCATAACTTTGTAAATATAATTGTTACTTTGTTTCTATCAGTAAAAGTCACCTACATCTAAAGGATGCCCAGAATGTCTTTACCATTATAAATACAGGACATTGGAAGTCACCATTCAGTAATGGGACACTGATATTTGACTTATTTTCAGAGGATAAAATTAACATTAACTGACTTCATCTATAAAATGTCTGCTCCTCAATGTGCTCCTTGAAAAAGAACTATATAGTTTTAATGCTAGCTTATTTTATCTCACAATGAAACACACAAATACATGTTTTTGACGTAAGTTTGCACTCCTAATGGTTGGAAGATTTTTTTTCTTTTCTTTTCTTTTCTTTTTTCTTTTTTTTTTTTTTTCTGAGATGGAGTTTTGATCTTGTTGCCCAGGCTGGAGTGCAATGGCTAGATCTCGGCTCACTGCAACCTCCAATTCCCAGGTTCAAGTGATTCTCCTGCCTCAGCCTCCCTAGTAGCTGAGATTACAGGTGCCCGCCACCATGCCCAGCTAACTTTTTGTATTAGAGACGAGGTTTCACTAGGTTTGGCCAGGATGGTCTCGAATCCCTGACCTGAGGCGATCCACTCACCTTGGCCTCCTAAAGTGCTGGGATTACAGGCGTGAGCCACTGCGCCTAGCTGGTTGGAAGATTTTTAGGAGATTCTAATAGACAAAATTATCTAGGCTAGTTTTATGTAGTTATTATCGAGTTTTTATTTCACAGAGAAAGGAATTGAGGATTTAAGAGTGAAATGCCTTTCCCAAGGTCATGTAATATTTCCTAGAAGTGTCAGGAGGTAGACACCCTTTACCTACCATAACAGTTTACTATCTTACATGATATCCTAGGACTTAATGTCTGCAGTACATTTTATTTATATCTTTATCTTCTCATGTGTTGAAGGAATTATGAAAGTTTGTAAAACTCTTTGTGCTTTCTATTCATATCAGAGACAGGCACTTCTGTGTGACTTGGTTCATTCAATTCTGTTATCCCAAAAAGTGAATTAACATAGCTAGTCACAAAAAGTTAGGTTTACCTAGTTTATGAAAAAATGACATATATTATGTCTATTAAAATATTAAAATTAAAAGTACTTAAACATGATTGAAAAACTTTCCTCATGAATCAAATATAATGGTTTTTCTTCAGCAAATGATTTTGTGTGAATATATATTTTATTTTTAATGAAAATATAAACTGTATAAAATTTTTATATAGTTCCACTTGATTATGAAGTTATGTTGGTATTACTGTAATGAAAATGAAGACTGTGGACCGCTAGCAGAATATTGTTAGTAATAATTAGCTACTAACTTTTTCAAAATAAGGAAATTTTTCACACATAACTTTTGGACAATGAAGAGGGCTGAGTAATGTTATATATATTTTATCTCTAATATTTGATCTGACATTAGGCAGTTTTATAAAAAACTGCTCACTGGGGCAGGCACAGTGGCTCATGCCTGTATTTCCAGAACTTTGGGAGGCCAAGGTGGGCGGATCACAAGGTCAGGAGATTGAGACCAGCTTGGCCAACATGATGAAACACTGTCTCTACTGAAAATACAAAAAAAAAAAAAAAAAAAATAGCCGGGTGTGGTGGCACATGTCTGTAGTCCCAGCTATTTGGGAGGCTGAGGCAGTAAAATTGTTTGAACCAGGAAGGTGTAGGTTGCAGTGAGCCAAGATCGCGCCACTGCACTCCAGCCTGGGCAACAGAGCGAGAGCCCATCTCAAAAAAAAAAAAAAAAAAAAAAAGAAAGAAAAAAAAGAAATAAGCAAAAAAACAAACTGGTCACAGGTTTTCAGTAAGCTAGTCATTTGACATACCGTATTTTCCAATTTAATCATGCATGTTCTAATAATGAGAATAGCAAATATGTTTTGAGACTTTCATATCTGTTTTGAGACTTTTGAACATTTTTTTTCACCATGCCATGAGATGTATAAAGTATAACTGTGTGAGACTGAGTAGGGGAGAGTCTGATTAGTGATCTAGCCATTGGGCAAAAGCCTTTAACTCTGACTTTTCACTGTTGTTAACATATCCATGGATGATTTTTTTGATTTTTTAAAAATATATACTTTCTTCATTTATCTCTTCTTTCGCATACAATCTCTTATAATAAACCATCTGTCTACATAAAACATAAAATCCTCACAATTATAAGCACCCAAATCACCCATTAATGCTTTTCTTTGCCTTGTTGTGCAGCCTGTAATTTTGTTCAAGAAGATAGGTAGTTCAAGATTTATGAGACACTTTTCTTCATCACTTTTCTATTGAATCACTGAGATTGCCTTGAAACAGTAACAACTGATTCCTTTCATCGCGTATTTCCTCTTTCGCATCTCCACTTTGTTTCATCTGGGGAAATACATATATACGTGTGTGTGCGTCTCCACTGCCTTACACATGCAAACTCAAAGACGAGTTTCTTTCAGGAGTAAATGCAAATCTACACACACACACACACACATCGAATTGCTTTGTTTTACATATAGCCACTGCTTTTCCTTCTCATAAAAAAAGATACACCAATAAGATATTTAAAAATCAAGCCGAATAAAAGCTCCTAAAACATTCGGAAGAAAAAGATTAGGCGAATTAATAGGCAAGTGAATTTCTCAAAAGAAAAATGTTCATGGGTTATTAAGGTACAATAACAATGTTTCAGCCACTAAATTTAACTAATGGGTAGCCTAAATTTCAAAGCATGGGCTTTTTTCTTTCATATATTTTTCCATTTAGTAAAAAAAATACATATGTGGTCATGTTTTGAATTTGTCTTTACTGGTTAAAATTCCTTTTAAGCTTCTAATTTTGCAAGACTTACTATAATGTGCCAGTAGTAATGACAGTATGGCATTGATTAAAGAATAGACAACATTCTTCATGGAATAGAATAAGGAGCTCAGAAATAGGTGCATGGAAATATTGTCAATGGATCTTTGACAAAGGAGCACAGGTAATTCCATGGAGAACAGAAGATCTTTTCAATTAATGGCTCTATAATCCTTAACTTTTGGCATTTGAGAATTGCTTGCTTTGTATTGATCATTTTTTGCAGTGAAGGACTCAAGATGTTATGCTGTAGATGGATGATGTAGTGATAAACCACTCTTCTGTATCTTTTGAGAAGGCTTCCTAGCATTATGTCGTAATATACACGTATATAGATTTACTGAAAAAGCTAGTATGAATAAAAGATTATTGGTTTTCAACTCTTAGTAATCATAAATAAAACAATAAGACAGAGTCTCTAGTCTTATATAATGTTAAAAATAAAAAAGAGAAAACTTTAGACAAAACAGATACAAGTAACTTTTACTTTACATTTATAATGTTTCAAAATACACATCTATGAAGTGGAAGGCTCAAATAAGTTTAACTTAGCTGAACATCTGCTTAATACATGTATAATAATCAACACAGCACAATAATGCTTAAATCATTAAAATCATAAATATTATGTACATAACATGACTCTTTATAAAGTCTTGACTTTTATAAAGGAAATAATAGCTACATTGCTGTTGTGTTAATATATGATTGTTTAACTTAAAATTTCTTTTCTCCCCTACATTACAAATACCTGATTCTAATTCTGCAGAATGTTGGAAACAACATATATAAGGTCCTTGGAAAAGACGGCACACACAGAAACGTACACATGCACACACACTTCATTTTCAAAGTGAAAACAACATTTTAAGCTGCTTTTCCTTGAGTAGCTAATACTTTTAAGAATTTAAAAATGAGTCTGGCTTATTTTTAATTATAAACACAATGTTATCCTTGTTATTTCAACATTCCTTAAATGTATGTTATAAAATCGCAAGATAACTTATTTTTTGTTACTAATTGTAATTACCAATACAAATGAAGGAAAACCTAACAATTTTCATTCATCACTTGGAATTTGAATATCCTGGCCAACATAGGCAGTGTTTAACATGTAAACTGCCACCTAAAATTCAGTCTGGCTCATAGTTTAGCAAGGCTTTTAAGGGGTTTGATATATCGTCAATTGTTCTTGTTTGATAAATAGGTTTGTGAAGCAACAGAATCTGTGTTTCCTGTGTCTCAATAAAAGATACTGGAAATATGCCACTTTAGAAATAAGATACTTGCTTGAAATTGTTCTCCTGACCATCACAAACATTTCTATAGTTCCTTTCCTGATTCATTTATCAGTTCTAACCTTCTCTTTCACTGTACTTTCATATGATTCTCTGATCAACATGATTTTCTTCCTCCCTCCTTTCTTTCCTATCTTTCTTTCTTTCCTCCATCTACTCCCCATAGTAACACTTAACAAAGCACCGTGCTAAATGGTACAGAATACAGAAAGAGAAATCAAGGATTAGCCCTCTCTTCAGTGAGTTTAGGGTTAGGAGTTAAGATGCTGAATATCAGATAAAATGTTGAAACCTAGTAACTATATATACCATAATTAGAATTTTAAATAAAGTATATTTTTGCCCATGAACCAACTTCAAATGTATATTCTTCATTCAGGAGTCACCTCACACTTCATTTCCCAGTCTTCTAAGTTTGAAATATTTCTTCTTTGAAAAAAATCACTAAGCCGTTTTACTTTCTCATTCAAGCAGTTTCTGAAATCCCATCTATCCATGAAATTTTTAAAAGGCGTGACAAAGTAATAAATTATTTGGAAAAAATACTATTTCTGAAATCATGATAAAAACATTATGAAAAAGTAAAACCTAGTCTATCACCCTCCATAGCCAAGAGTCATTTACAAAAGAGAAAACTAAGCATTCTCACTTATGTGTGTATATGTATATATTTTGAAACTAGAAAGATTAAAACTATATTTAAATTCGTAAAATACATTTATTATCCTCTTCTCACTTTATTTCGGGTACCTTTTCAGTTCTTCAACTTTGAATCCTTTTCTTCATTCAGAAAGGTCATTAATTTTGTGTTTTATTCCTGAACTGCTTAGAGCTTGTCTTGTGTGCTGCTCCAACATTTAACGAGGTTTTCTTAGCTTTTCAGGTTCAATGAATTTGTGAAAGTTGCAGTTATGCGCATTTCCAATCTTTTCCTTTGAAAACCAAGGGGAATTGAGATGGTTAGGGGCTGTAGGGCAGCAGTCAACTATTACAGTTTTAAAAATATAATATAGTGTTTGCTCTGCTAAGGAAAGTAGCAAGGGAATACAAAACTAGGTTTGCAGTTGAGTAGAAAAATATTGACTCCACAAAAGTAAATAGAAGACACAAAATACAGAACATTTCACAGAGCAATATTAGAGATTAGGTCAACCTTCAAGTCTTTTACTACAAGCCAACTAAATAACCAGAGGAGGACGATGCTACAGGGAAGGACTTCAAGATTTTATCCTCTAGATGGTCTAGTGAAAAACTCCTCTTTTTTGATCCTTTTGAGAATGCTGTCACAGTATCAGTTCATCTTGTTGATAATATATAGATTTATTGAGAAATGTAACATTAATAAAAGTTAATTGGTTATATGTTTTAGTAATTTTACTTAAAAAGTAAGCTACAATTTTTTTCTGTATTTAACTTTAAACATGTAAAACACTTTGGACAGAAGGATGTTCTTTCTATATATTTTAAAAATACAAATCTATGCAGATTTACAGTAAGAGGCTTAAATGAGTTGTACTTCTATTCAATACACTCTTTACAGACTTAAGCTATTAACAATTAGGTATCTTACCTATTGTGCATTCATAACAAAATACAGTTTTGACAAACTAAGGAGGCACGATATGCTTAATCTTTTTTTTTGTAAAAATATACTTTTTTAAAATTCTGACTTTTATGAGGCAAATGCAGTCATTCTATTGTTATGTTAATCTAATTGTATCCATGGATCAATTTCTTTTTGGAAATGGGTATTATTATATAAAATATTAGGAAGGAAGGCCAATAATAAAACAGTTTCAACCTGAAAAATGAGACTAGGAACAGTAGGAAATATAAAGGGAGTAATGAAACAGAGTTTGCTTCAGTATTTAGTACAGAACAACTATTTCAACAGAAGGAAAGGAATCATTAGGCTGGCCTTTTTGTGTGCATTTGATTATGTTGTCTGTTGCCTGAAACATAATAAGTATTCACTAACAACTTATTAATCTTTGAGAAGAAAACATAACTTATACTATTAGCTCTGGTACCCCTTAGCTTGTAACGCTGGACAATTTGTTTTCCCATTATGGGCCCTGATTTCTTTGTTACTGAAAAAAAATTGGCCTAAATAACCATTAATGTTCTTTCCAAATACTAAAAGTTATGTTTATATAAACATAAAAATATAAATATATTTTCTTAATTGTGTCTTAAATTACTGATAATTCATTTTGTTTTACTATTTTAAATAGAAGTAGTCTACTTTCTTAAGTAGCGTATATTGGATATCCATTAAACATTTCAGGAAGACTTAGATCCTAATCATAAACATTAATTAGCTGTCTTTACTGTCTGTTTCTTTGCTCTTAGCTGTTTATTTTACTTTCAACTTTAAGGGATGGCTATTTTATAATAAGTGAACTTGAGTAAGCTTTTAGGCCTACAGGAAGAGTGAAATGAGATGTTCTTTTCAACACAAAAAAGAGATAGCTTAATATTCTGAACACAAGTGGAAGAAAAAAACTTTGCAAGAGAGTTTTACATTATTTTATTGTCATTTTTAAAAATTGACACATAACAATTGTACATATTTACATTGTGATGTTTCTATACATGCATACATTGTGTAATGATTAAATTAGGGTAACTGGCATTATTCATCACTACAAACATTTATTATTTCTTTGTAGTCAGAACATTTAAATTCTCTTGTAGCTATTTTGAAATATACAATGTATTATTATCTATAGTCACCGTACTGTGCAATAGAACACCGTAAGTTACTCTTCCTATCTAATTGTGTCTTTGTACCTATTGACCACTATCTCCGCATTCTTGTCCCCCCAACCCTCCTAGGCTCTGGTAACCACTATACAATTGCTACTGAATTGAATTCTTTATGTATTACTAATATTAACTCCTTGTCAGATATGTAGCTTGCAAATATTTTCTGTCATTCTGCACAATGTGTTCACTCTGTTGTTTCCTTTGCTATGTAGAAGCTTTGTAGTTTGATATGATCACATTTTTCTATTTTTTTATTTTATTGCCTGTGCTTTTACAGTCATATGCAAAAATTCTTGCTCTGTACAATGTCATGAAGTATTTCCCTTAGGTTTTCTTTGGATACTTCTCTAGTTTTGAGTTTTATATTTAAGTCTCAATGAAGAACTTAGAAATAAATTCATGCATCTATTGGCTACAGATTTTTAACAAATATACCAAGAACACACATTGGGAAAAGAACAATCTCTTCAAAAGTGGTGCTTTTGAAGTGGATACTCCAAAATTGGCTATCTGCATGTAGAAGAATGAAACTGGACCCCTATCTTTCGCATATACAAAAATCAACTTGAAGTGGATTACAGTTTTAAAAAAAAAATTCAAAAGTATTTCAAAAGGATATGGCTTCAGAGTCCAAAAAGTTAACATGTAAGTGGGAAACAGCCATGCTTAAGACCATATGGAATGTTTAGAACTGTGGAAAGTGGGAGTGAGAGGGACCCTCCTCAGGGCTTTTTGATTCAAATCTTTTAAATACTGCTCTATTGGTCAAAGGTACTGAATTTGCATAATTTCTTTGATATTTTCTACTATTATACAAAATGCTACCAACAGTTGTTTATGCTCTGCCATCACTATTGTAAATAAATGACAGAAAATATTTGTAAGCTATATATCTGACAAGGAGTTAATGTCATTAATATATAAGGAACTCAACTCAGTAGCAATTGTATAGTGGTTACCAGAGCCTAGGAGGGTTGGGAGAGAGAACAATGGGGAGATATTGGTCAATAGGTACAAAGATACAATTAGATAGGAAGAATAACTTATAGTGTTCTATTGCACAGTAGCATGACTACAGATAATAATATATTGTATATTTCAAAATAGCTGCAATACAGAATTTAAGTGTTCTGACTACAAAGAAATAATAAATGTTTGCAGTGATGAATAATGCTAATTACCCTAACTTACTAATAATTCAAAAGTCCTTGCTTTCACTGAAGAAGTCTAAGATCCACAGAAGTAACTTCTGATTATGAAAAAAAAAAAAAAAAAAAAAAAAGGATGTTTTGTTTGTCTTTCACTCCAGGACAAGTTTTGGCTCTGAGTGCAGGATGCCTGGTCAATATAGGAGGAAACATTACTCCCACAGAGAAAGCCATTTCAATTATGGATCATTTTCCTCTCATACTGAATTCATTAATAACTTAGGTTATAATTTCCAGCTAGCCATGACCCTGTTAATGCATAAATTCCAGGTTTATTTACACAGAGAAAAGAAGGGCAGAACTCTATTAGAATTCTGTATCCCTTTACAACATACACAAAACTTGAGTGGAAAGACTTGCAAGTTGAAAGTTGAAGTTAGAAAGACAAATGTAGAGTTTTAAAAATGCTGCTCACACAGAAGGAATAGAGGAGTTATAGATGGTTTAATCTAAAAAACATGACTCATTTAGGACTCAAAGTGTCTCCCTGAGTATTGAGGTTGCAAGACTGCTTTGTTTTTTTTCATTATTATTTTTTTACTTTTACTGAAGAGAAAGTAAAATAAAATACAGTGACAGTTTAAAAATCACACTTGACTATAAGTACTGTGTCACACAAAATCATTTTTAAAGGGTGCTGTAAAAATCTCATTTTAGAAGTTGTAGTGTAAAATCAACCTCCAAATTTGTACCAGCCCCTCATCCCTGCCATACAAGGCTTTTGTAAAGTATACGCTCTAAGTGCTCAGAAATATTTGATGATTGATTGCATAATATTAAAATGATGTCAATTAGTACATTCAGAAACTTTAATGGACTGCAACTCTAGGTAAAACTTGTTTTTAAGTGGGACTTCTATAAACAAAGTTTTGAAATGAGTGTCTCTTTTTTTTGAGATGAAGGAAATGTGTTTTATGTTCGGATTGTGTTAAAGAGAAGTATATACTACTTAAGCCACTACATGTTATTCTTTATCTCCCATAGCTAGAAAATATGAGGGAAAAGATATGGTTGGTAGATTTGTTGCCATATCTCAGCTGTTGCAATAGTGCCTGGAAAATAGTAAATAAATAGTATGTGTGTGTGTATATATATATATATACACACATATATATATGTATATATATATAATTTTGATATTTTGTTAGTGTCAAATTTTGAATTTTGTGGAGTGAATGCATTACTGAATCATATGGAACAGTACTGGGGATTATTGAAAGGGTTTGTAACCAATTACTTGTGAGGTGTGTGGTAAAGAGTAAAGTTTTCCGAGGTTTCAAGTCTGGACAGCTGAGATGACTACTGGTGTCATTAACAATAACAACGACAACAAAAACAAAACAAAACAAAACAGAGGGAATAAACATAGAAAGTGGAATCATTTTAAAATAAAAAAATGAATTCAGAATTACCTCTGTTGTAGTCAACAAGACTGCAAATTAGAAAAATAAAATTTTCCAGTAGTCTGGGAAAATCTAGAATAAATTCAGAGCAAAGATTTTGGAGGTATTTGCCTTAAGTGTTGCATTTCTGAAAGTGGATGGGCTTGAAGGAATAAATAGAAAGATAATAGGTTATTGCTTTAAAAATGCACATATACACACACATACATATATATAAACAGTATACCTATTATATGTATATTTAGAGAGAGTGAGAAGATGAAAGTAAAATTGTACTAAAGCAATGGAAAGGACTAAAGAAAAATAAGAGCAACAACAGCAAAACAAACAGTGTCATACAAGCAGTGAAAAAAGAATTTTCACAAGGAGAAAGTAGTCAACTCCATCAAATGAACCGGAATTATATAAGGTCTGAAAATATGAACGGCAGCCTCCTCTCACCCTGAGTCCGAACCAGAAGCAGACAAATCAAATTGAATTGACTTTCTGGGTTCAGATATAATTTGGTACCTCTGTAGAAACTATTTGATTTGAGGAAAGTGTACCTGATTAAGTGTACCTTCTTTATTGTACTTAATCATTTTTACATGCTTACAAATTTCAAATCCCCTATTACACCACTTTGAAACTCATGACTTCCTAAGTAGAGGTTAGTAATACTCACATTAAAATCTTGCACATGCACCAGAAAGCAAAATATGCTCGTAAGTAGATTTCCTAAGTGTGCGTTTTAGTTGATATCAAGTTTATTGTATAAATGCAGCAAACCCTTAAGGAATATGTGGTAATGTTTTCTGCTCTACTGCTAGAGGAAAAGTAAGTTTGTTCTAAATAAATCCAACATTTCCTCTCCTCCTAGACCAACCAGTGTCTTCTATTGATGGTTCCTCCCCTCTTGTCTTTTATATGAGTTATTGTCAGTTTTCCCTGTCATCATACAGCTGCTACTGTTTGATTAATCTACAATCACTTTTCTCCCTTCTGTCCTGTTAGCTGTTGCTTTCCCTCTTCACTGCACCTTGACTTTTTCACCTCTCATTATCCTTTGCCTGTCAGTCTTGTTCAGCTTCTTTCTCCATTCTTAATTCCCATACCTGTAATCCTCTTATAGTTTTGGTCTGCTGATTTTGGATGCATCTACAGTGCATGTTTTTGTAGCATACTACTTTTTAAATATCGCATCAGGTCTGAAGTTTTACACCACAAAATATTATGTTAGTACTTTTTCTCATTCCATTTTACTACTGAACTTATTCCCTTTACATCATATCACCCTACATTTCCTGGCATTTTACTGCTGTGAGTCCTCAGTCTTTGTGCAGCGCCAATGAATCAACATCCTTTATTGTACTAAAGCAATTTACAGTGGCCACTAGTGAATTGCACTTTTTGGCTACTCCAGGGAAAGACTATCTATTCTTCTTTTTTTTTATTTCTTGTTCCCACTAAGGAAAAATCACTCCATGTAGAAAGTGATAAAAAAGTAGAACCCAGATTTATTACAAGTCAGGAATACTGATTTTTTTTTCCTTTTTTATTTTAGTTTTTTATATAATTTAGTTGGGAAAAACAAAGATTCAGAAAATAGCTACAACCTCTAATTTGTATTACTTACTGTGCAACTGAGGCTATGTCATCATAACATTAAAACATAAAAAGAGTAATTTCAGTTACCTATTTGAAGGCAGGCATCTTGGTAAATATAAACAAACTGTCATGATTAAGTCCAATTTTTATTACAGAATTGAGGCAAATCTATATGTGTCAGTGACTATAATTAAAACATAGATTTCTTATATTTTAGTATTAAATTTTAGTCTGTTTCACAATATGTTAAATGTATTAGTTAATAAGAGCTAATAAGGCAACTTAAGAACAGTTGTTTGCTTTTTTTCATTTTCTCCATATTACCAGCCATTGGTTTTCTCATCTATAAAACAAAAGCTTGAAAATGGAGTTTTCTATGGTAATTTTCTTCTACATCCATTTTTCTTTTACTGATTTTCAAAATAGCTTTCGGTTGTGTTTGTGAAAATAACAGCCAGGGGATTAAAAAAAAAAACGTATCTTCTGATCTTTTTTCTTGTCAGAAGATTTTGCAATCCTATAGATAAATATTTAATGCTATAGAAAGTTTATGAAAGAAAATTTTCATGAAAAGTACATTAATCTGAAAGGTTAACATTTACATTTATTTAGACACATCTTTGCTTTAAAATCAAAGCTCTTTATGAAACATAGCAATGTTTCTAATTGCCAAATTCAGCTATCCCTTTCTGAAACCTATTATACTTGACCCCGTTTTTTTGCGATGGCTTCACAACACATAACACTTCTCCATTCTTGTTATTTTTCCACTCTCCTCCTCCTCTCTTTGTGACAGGCTATTTTCAATGTCACCATCCAGCTCTACTAACATTTTATCTATGCAGTCATAATTTATATATTGGTATGTCTTATGTTATCTCTCTATTACAGGTAGTTAGGCATGAATGGGGCAGAAGAGGGCTCTCCCTCAACCCACTAGAAATATATGGTGATGGTTTGGCAGTTATCGCATTGCCTCTCTAAAAGTGATAATTAGGCAATGCCAGGGAGAGGCATTTCCCGATGGTCCACATCTGTTACCATCAAAATGTTAACGGAATGCAGGCTCCAGGGAAAAACAACTTTCTGGGAATGCATATTAAAATACAAAGATGGCAGAGTATAATCTTCAGGGTACACTCCACCAGAAAAAGGAAGAAAGCCCCAGGTTGGCATACCTATAGCTCCCTGAACACACCAGCATTCTTACTTTCAAGGGTCAGGAGCGTTCAGCCCATGCGGGCAAACCACGTTAAGGGGTGAATCACAGGAAAGAGGCAAGCTTAGAAATACCTTAAAATTAGGGTTAAACCAGGCATTTGACCTTCTCTCTTTAACTCTCATGTGCCTGATTGGGTCTTTTCCAAGCGCACCTTCCTTTCTTTCCTGTTCTAAGGCCTTTTAAAATAAACTTCCGGCCGGGCGCGGTGGCTCAAGCCTGTAATCCCAGCACTTTGGGAGGCCGAGACGGGCGGATCACGAGGTCAGGAGATCGAGACCATCCTGGCTAACACAGTGAAACCCCGTCTCTACTAAAAATACAAAAACTAGCCGGGCGAGGTGGCGGGCGCCTGTAGTCCCAGCTACTCGGGAGGCTGAGGCAGGAGAATGGCGTAAACCCGGGAGGCGGAGCTTGCAGTGAGCTGAGATCCGGCCACTGCACTCCAGTCCGGGCGACAGAGCGAGACTCCGCTTCAAAAAAAAAATAAAAAAAAATAAAAAAAAAAATAAACTTCCATTCCTGCTCTGAAATTTCCATAGGTCGCTTTTTCTCCTTTAGGCCCCTCAGTCAAATTCTTTCTTCTGAGGCGGCATGAACTGAAGTTGCTACGAACCCGTAAGGATAGGCCACCAGTAACTCAGGATAACTCTAATCTCCTCCACCGTTAATGTCTTCATCCATTTCTCATCTTGCTCTCAAGATACTTCTATCTAATGGCAAGTAAATCTACATTTCTCATAACATACTAAAAGTTAAACTTAATCTAACTAGATATCACTTCACTTTAAATTATTCCCCTCACTTTAAATCTGTTCCACATCCTAACTTTATCAATTGTACTGAGTTCCATCCAGTCACCTAACTCAGAGATCCAGAACTTTTCCCTTTCCCTCAGGCCCCCAAACTTGGCTTCACTATTTCAGTAGACACACAAACTCCAATTCCTGTCTCAACAGTTACCTTGCTGCTCTACAGTACTTGATGCTTTTAGTGTGCTCCTTTTACAAGTCTGTCCATTCATGGCCTTCTACTAATCCTCTGAGTTTTTCCCTGTGGCCTTGAAGATGAAGAATAGATACCCTTGGAAGGTAGATAAGACCTTACATGGCTGGGCGCGGTGGCTCACGCCTGTAATCCCAACAGTTTGGGAGGCCGAGACGGGTAGATCACGAGATCAGGAGATCGAGACCATCCTGGCCAACATGGTGAAACCCTGTCTGTACTGAAAATACAAAATTAGCCGAGCATAGTGGTGGGTGCCTGTAGTCCCAGCTACTCGGGAGGCTAAGGCGGGAGAATGGCATGAACCCGGGAGGCAGAACTTGCAGTGAGCTGAGATCGTGCCACTGCACTCCAGCCTAGGTGACAGAGTGAGACTCTGTCTCAAAAAAAAAAAAAAAAAAAACTTACATGATCTAAGCTTCACTAACTCTCCAGTTATCTACTGCTAATTCCATTTCTTGTTGTATCCTTTTGACAAAGGCCATATAATTTGTTTTATCTTGGCCTTCTGTTTTTATTCACAGTTTTCAATTCATCTTCAGTGTTGCTCCAAAAAAACAAAAATTCTTGTAGAAAGCTAATATAAGTATATATATTTATTTTTCTTATCCTCCCATAAGTGCTAAGGCACTTATTACCCCCTTTTTTCCTGTGTCTTGTATTCATCTCTAAGAAAGATTGTTCAGATGAAATATGTGTGTTTTAATCACCCAAATTAAAGGTCAAAGATCTGTATTCAAGTTGCCATGAGTTTTATTTATATTTATATTATTTTCTTCTAATATATATACTTAGACTTCTATAATTATCTATTTTATGAAAAGAGTCTTCATGTTATATTTGTAAATGCTGAAAAATATTTTCATGGGGATATTCAGTTTTCCGTGTGATGTGTCAAGATTGTGTAATTAGCATTTTATATCATATATTGCCATTATCCATTGGTGAGTACCTATATCATTCTAAGTTAAAAATTTCCAAATACCTGTTTCATGCAACAACTTACAAGCATTTTCCATTTTCAAATAAGCTTGGGAAATGCTAAGGTAAAAGTTGATAGATGTTTTTACTGTAGGGAATCTTTGAGCCATTAAATGCTGCCATGTACTTTAAATTTTCCAGAGCAAGATATATAATAATACAATGATTCACAAGCTTATTTAACCAAAGTTTTTTTTTTTTTTTTGGTTTTAAGGAGTGGAGAGAGTTTAATAGGCAAGAAGCAAGGGAGAAGACGGAAGGAAGAAGCTTCCTCATGTAAAGAAAGAGGGAGGAGGGCTCCAAAGCCGAGAGAGGAGGTACCTGCCTGCCAAGGATACCAGCCAGGTATATATGTAGAGGCTGGAGGAAGCGGTGTTTGATTTGAATAGGGCTCAGGGGATTGGCTTGACCAGCCATGTCTTTTATGTAGCCTGCAAAAAAGCTGGCCCTCCCTCCCTAGCCTTTTTTTTCTTTTTCTTTCTTTCTTTTTTTTTTTTTTTTTTTGAGATGGAGTTTCTCTCTGTTGCCCAGGCTGGTGTGCAGTGGTGCCACCTCAACTCAATGCAATATCAGCCTTCCAGGTTTAAGTGATTCTCCAGTCTTAGCCTCCTGAGTAGCTGGGATTACAGGTGCCCACCACCAGGCCTGGCTAATTTTTGTATTTTTTTAGTAGAGGCAGGATTTCGCCATGTTGGCCAGGCTGCTCTTGAACTCCTCACCTCAGGCGATCCACCCGCCTAGGCCTCCCAAAGTGTTGGGATTACAGGCATGAGCCACTGCACCCAGCCCACCCTAGCCTTTTAATATGCAAATGCAGGGCCTATGGATGTATTACACACGTGGGGATATGTGGAAGCAGCCATGTTGTCAGAACATATGGGGAAATGCCAAGAAGGCAGCAGAAATCGCCATGTTGGGTGGATCCAGGTTTTAATGGCTGGCATTTGAATATCAAAGGTTGCCGGCCTGGGTCTAAGAGCTGGGGCTTTAGAAGAAACTTTTCTGGAGATGCTTTAAAAAATGAAAAATTCTCAAGGACCCCACTGTCCTCTCTATTTGCCTAAAATAATTTCTTAATATCTCCTATAACATTCCCCCATGTGGAGATGCCACACTAACTGCTGTTAGTGGGTTTTGGATGATGATTCTTTCTGGCTATTTCCTGCTGAAAAGGAGTGTGGAATGGGGAACAGCAGCTAGGGTTCCTCCTGGGGTTGATCTAAGAGTCCTCAGAAGAATGGCACGTCCATGTGTGGTTCAGTTTGAAGCACCATATGGAGTTTGATTGCTTCTAGGTGAGAAGAGACAGTTTGAGTTATAGTATTGAGTATACAGAGTCCAAATGTTAATACAAGACATATAAGCAAGAGAAGGATTAATAAAGGGGCTAACCAACTTCATAAAGAAAACTGGAATTCATTAAAGAGGGATTGTAGCCACCCGGGGCTGAAGCTGGCATTTTTCCCTGAGCCTGCCAATAATTTTGATTTGATCTTCAAGTACCTCTAGATTTTCCTTTGCTATACTAGAGGTGTTAATCCAAAAGCAGCATGTTTCATTTAAAAGTGCATCACTAGACCTAATAAAAAGTCCCAGCAGACTCAGTGATAGTAAAACTTTCATGCTTCCTTTTGGTTAGTAACTATTATCCCTGCTGTAAGGTTAATAATTAAGCAAAATATCCCAGTGATAGAAACTTTCTGTTCAATATTTCAGTTAGAAGGTGCTACTGTGTATAATCCTGTTGCAAATAGTAGGACAGCAGTTCCCACATATGTGGTGTGGTAGGTAATTTCCATCTAAAATTTTACTTGCCAAGATGTAGAAGTCTCCTTTGAAGGTCTGTAAAGTTCCTTGGTTTTATTTCCCCAAACAAAGAAAGCTCTGCGTTATGGGCACCTTACTGACTTTCATTACCTGGCAGAATTTGCAAGATAATTGCCGAGGACTAGCATATTGATTCACATTTGTTCGTTACCCATCCTTTTTTTTTTTTTTTTTTTTTCTCCAAGCTGCAGAAGATCACTACTTGACTCACAGGAAAAATCAGGGTTAGTCTAAAATGTAGTCAAAAAGCTTAAAAATAGTTAATGAGACTAGGATTTAATGACAGATGTATGATAAGCTTTGGAGCAAAATTTTTCTCTCCTGTCCTCATTTTTGGCAAAAACTAATGAATAAACTTACTCTTATACTTGGCCTGATTATTTGCATAAAGTGCAGCAAGAATGTTTATTTTTACATAGGCCTTTTGGATTGCTTTGATAAAACGCTATTCCACAAGGAATTTCAGATAAGACTTTTAAAGCCGAGTCCAGCCATGACTTTGTATCCTCCGATACCTGTGAGTTGGGTGATCTCTCCTCTTGAGGTCCCAAGATAAACCCAGAGCTTCCAGACCTGTTAGAAAGTGACATTCTTTACTGACCACAGGGTAGGAGCCCTGTGCCTGTGTGGGGACAATGTAGACAAGGTATAAGGCCATTCTCCCCAAGGGGCTTTTACTGGATCCACATGTCAAACTTGATTTCTTAAAGGAAAACACACCCTTTCAGTCAAAGCCTTAGTAAAATAACCAGTTTTTCCAATTGTGTTCTGTTGACAAAGAAAAATGGATTCTTATTGTACTGATGCTAACAACTGTGTTGCCATGAGAGTACTCACAGATAGTCTTCAAATTTTAGAGGAACCAGGCAGAGAAAAATGAATATGTTGCAGATTTTGTTCACAGTAATATACCTTACTTAATTATTAAAGGCCATAAATAGTTTAAAATAAGTTTCCCTGACTCTGAAAAACAAAACAAGGATCAGCAATATTCCAAGCACAAGTTAAAAAGGTTGCTTAAACTTTCTGAGTACAGTTCACTTAACTTTTGTTTTGCTTGATATTTTATGAACATGTCAGTTCTTTAGGAGTCCCATACATTCTTTCTCTATTCCAATGTTATAATCTTCAAAGCTATTGAAAACTTGAATTTGAGAACACCTGTTAGAGTCCTTAATATAGTTTGATTATAAATTATCTTTTGAGAAGGAACAAAGCAAGACAACAATTGTCTGTGAATGGCAACACCTCCAGGATAGTTAGTTAAAAATATGACTGACAAAGAAATTCATTTATCTCCATGGTTTACAATAACTTTATCCTTAATTATGATTGATAGCATATACTTAGACATTAGAATTTTAGAAATCCCATACAATTTTGGAACGTATATTAGTGTTATTCACCAAAATATAACTTAGAGAAGATTGGACATCATTTTTGCAATCTCATGTGACTAAACATGTCAAATGATCCTGTTTACCTCTTTTCTGAATGTTTCAGGGGTGCTCTGAACCATCCAAAAGGTCAGGCATTAGTACGAACAATTCCCAGATTGCCATAAATTATTTTGCCAAAATGATGACTCAAAAGGCAAAAACTGTTTATTAGCCTTTATTATGACAATGAAAATCCTGTTTAAAGCAAAATTTTACCCTTGTATTAGTTTGTTAATGTTAACCCTAGTTTGTGTACATGAAACCTTACAGATCATTCCATCTAATCCTAACCAACTTGACCATGAGGTGAAATTTCTACAAACCTTTTATAACCCTTTTACTAAAGGGCAGATTAGTGTCTTAAGACCTCTTTGCTATGCTTTTATTTCAATGCTTAATTTATGAAAAGACCATATAGGTATTATGGGAGAAGACAGTGTAGTGCTTCTACCATGCATTTCATTGCAAGGCAACCCAAAGCCAATTGGCTTATTTTGTAATAAGTCTATCCCTTGACCAGGTGTGGTGGTTAATGCCTGTAATCCCAACACTTTGGGAGGCCAAGGCAGGTGGATCACCTGAGGTCCGGAGTTTGAGACCAGCCTGACCAACATGGAGAAACCCCGTCTCTACTAAAAATATAAAATTAGCTGGGTGTGGTGGCACATGCCTGTAATCCCAGCTACTTGGGAGGCTGAGGCAGGAGAATTGCTTGAACCCAGGAGCCGGAGGTTGCAGTGAGCCAAGATTGCGCCATTGCACTCCAGCCTGGGCAACAAGAGTGAAACTTTGTCTCAAAAAAAAAAAAATAAATAATATAAGTCCATCCCTGATGGGAGTCTCATCTCCCAGTGTGGGATGGGGATGTTTTCTTATTTTCCAGATGGCTAAGAGCATGCTTCTCTGATTTCTAACTACTATTAGCCATCCCTTACAGTGTATTTTCTACTTAGTTATTACACACCGAAGCGTTCTCATAATGCGAAGTAATTTTTGATACCCCCAGAACTTAAAACCATTAGATAACACAATGCAAAACAGAACGGAGCCTTTGATTTTTGAGGGGGAACTAGTGGCTTTTAATCCCTGGGGTTTCATGAGGAAAACAGAGGTTTTTTTCCCCCCCTCCTCTGTTTTTCCCAAGGAGTCCCATGCTACCAGAAGTTATCTTAGGGCCTCTTATGCATGCATTAAGAGTAATAGAACAAAAAAAAAAAAATGGAGAAAAATAATTCTGTCAACTGAGAAGAACCTTTTTCCAGAAAACAAGATCCAAGAAGAGAAAAACATAAAGACCTTTTAAATATACCTATAACTTGAATATTCACTCTTAATTAAGCTGAGCACTCTTTAAGAAAATCCTTTTAAGTTCCTTGTTATTTGACTTTAGCCATGCCAAGCACTTAAGATTTGCAGCTTTTAAACTTTACAAAAAGTAACCTCACAGGTGAAACCAACAAGCCTTCATTAGGGTATGACTTAATGGTGAGTGTACAAGAAATTTTCAGTGGAGTTATGGGCAGCTTTTGAAACTGTCATTGCAAAATTGTGACTGAGACAGTGAAAGAGACCTGACCCAAACAATGCCATTTTGTTTCCAGCCCCTAAGCTGTCCTTGCCCGTCCCTGGGCATAGGCTGAACCAACTTCGGGAGGAGCCTGGTTTACAGTTTATAGTTTAAAATAAAGACAGTATCAGCCGCTTCCCAAGACATACTTCCCTTTTGCCTGGAGACCAGAGCAAGAGAGTAGCCACAGGATTAGAAACCATGGCCCAGGAGCCATGCAGCTGGAGGCTACAAGATTTTGACCCTCCCTAAATTGCTCTCATGATCGGTGCTTAAGATATTTTGTAAACTCTGCCCTTGATGCATCAGCTGGCACCACCCAGATTGACAGACTGGCTTATCTGATTTAGCACAAGAACACAGCCACCATTGTAAAATGGCAGAGACTAAAACAAAGTATTGCCACGTGGTTACAGATTATATTCCCAAGGATATGAAACAACTGGTAAGAAATTTTTACTCTTTTGCCAGCATATCAGGCTTTTGGGTTCCCTTTCCCCTAGCTCAACTGTATGCCAAGCATTTTAAGGTTTGGAAAATTAACTTTTCCCAGGTTAGGAGAACATTATAAAAGAGAAAGAAGCCATTTTAAACCACAAAAGAAGAAAAAAACACCATACAAAGGAGTACCAATTAGGGTTGTTAAGAGGTAATACCTCTCTTCCTATTGGGAATGGTGTTTCCCCTATTTCTTTTCCTTCCCTATTTTCTCTTTTTCCTTCTGGCCTACTGTAGGAGACATATTGCTTATCTCCAGAATTTTCTTCTGCTTGCAGAGCTGCCTGTTTTAGCTGTAGTGAGGGTTGGACTTAGCAGCAACATAACATCCCTCCATGTGAGGTCAAATAACTGAATTAAATTTTGGAAAGCTTCTGTATACCTATCAGGGTGGTCAGAAAATCAGCCTCAGTTTCCTTTTACTTGTCTAAGGTAGTGGAATGAGAAAGGAACTGGAAGGGGCCCCAAATAAGGGGGACCTGAGATGACTTCCTTGAAAGTCACTTTTTTAATTTTGGGGAACTGTTTTCCCTGGGCCTGTCTGATATGGCTGCAAAAGAAAATAAGCCACTTTTTCTTCGAAGTTTCAAGGTTGAAGGAGTCCCAGTGCTTCAAAATACACTCCAGGGGAGTGCATGTTAAAGATTACGTTACCCATATAGAAAGAGAAGTGAGAATGAAAGCATCCTTTTAGTCTCCTTCCTTTTGGTATGTGATCTAGGATGGAGATGAAAACATAGAGGGTGTCCCCCCAACTATTTCCTCTCCATCACTCCTGGATTCCTGGCACCTGCTTAAATGTGCCACCCGTGACTGCAGGTATGACCCTCCAAGCCATTGCACCAGAGGAACTGACTTTTAGGCCTTAGTCACACTGTCCCCAAACAATCAGTCCTCTGCCTTTTCTTTCCCTTTGACCTCCTAGACTTGTGTGGCCTGTGTGCCTTCCAAAAAGGTAGATTTCAAAGAAATGCTATGTAATTGGGCAAGGCCTCTTTAAGGGAGGGGGTGTGCTAGATTGAACTCTATATCCTGCTATTATAGTCCATGCTAAAGCATTTACCCATAGAAAAATGGTTCTGGTTAACTTCCGGACTTAAAATCCCCTTACTAATTAAGTACGGTCTTATTAGGAGACAGAGTAGATGCCTTAAAAGAACATAGGAATGGAATGGCCATTTTCCTGCCGGTGAGACAATATCAAGACTAAAATTGAGTTATGGAAGATCTCTTACTCCTAACTGCTAAAGGCAGAAACTTTCCATTCCCAGAAGAGGCCTAGAGCCTTATGTCTACTAGGTGGCTTAGAAATACAATGTGCTCGTCAGAGAAAACAGCGAGAGAGACATTTATTGAGTTAGTGCCTGGCGTGATTCGTGATCTTTTCTAACAGACCTGTTTCCCTGAACTGTAAAGATTCTTGTGCATTAGACACACACAGAGAGGGTAAGAGACCGTGGATAAAAAGGGAGAGAAAGTTTGGCAATAGGGTAGCTGTAAGAGAACCTTGAGATTAAAGAACAGATTTAAAGTTGAAATCCACTCCCTACTCACCAGAGGATGATTGAATTTCCTTTCCCTGCCAATGCCCCAGAATGATACAACTCTGATGAGTGGAGGAACACCAGGGCTGTTGGTCCTCATGCGGGTTTAGATAAAACAACATAGATACACGTGGACTGGTTTTAAGGAGTTTAATAGGCAAGACTGAAGGGAGAAGACAGAAGGTAGACGCTCCCCCATACAGAGACAGAGGGAGGGGTGCTCCAAAACTGAAAGAGGAAGTCCCCTGACCAAGGTATTTTTTAATGGCAAATATTACCTTATAAGAAATGAATGCCTGAAAACTTTTTTTTTTTTTTTTTTTGACAGTCTTGCTCTGTCGTATAGCCTGGAGTGCAGTGGCATGATCTCGACTCACTGCAATCTCCACCTCTGGGTTCAAAGCAGTTCTCGTGCCTCAGCCTCCCGAGTAGCTGGGATTACAGGCACGCACCACCATGCCCAGCTCTGTTTTATGTTTTTAGCAGAGACAGGGTTTCATCATGTTGGCTAGGCTGGTCTTGGACTCCTGACCTCAGGTGATCTGACCTCCTCAGCCTGGCAACTATTATCATCTATCAAATCAATACCAGTTTTGAAAATGTTGATCTAATTTTCAACCTTGTTTCTAAACTGTCAGAAGGTATTTTCTAGGCTAATTCAGTTAATGAATACTATATGTCATGTAAAGCTATGCTTCCACAAAAAGATAAAATCAATAGAAAATAATGCCAAATATCAATCACCTTCATGTTTTGGAAGTGGTTAGAAGATTATCCCTCTTGCCATTCTTGATGATCTTATGATTCACCCTTGAACAACATAAATTTGAACTATGCTCCCCCACTTATAAGTGGATTTTATTCCACCTCTGCTACCACCCGAGGTAGAAAGATCAACCCCTCCTATTCCTCCTCTTTCTGTGCCTACTCAATGTGAAGATGGTGAGGATGCTTACTGTTGTGAGGATCCACATCTGTTTAATGAATAGTCAATATAGTTTCTCTTCCTTATAATTTTCTTTATACCATTTTATTTTTCTCTAGTTTACTTTATTGTAAGAATACAGTATGTACTACATATACAAATTTTGTATTAATTGACTGTCCATGCTGTCAGTAAGGCTTCTGGTCAACAGTAGGCTATCAGTAGTTAAATATTTGGGGAGTCAAAAATTGTACTTGGATTTCCAACTCTGCAGGTGGTCAGCACTCTGACACCTGCATTGTTCAAGGGCCAACTGTATTTATTAAGGGTTATGGGTTTTATGAGGAGGAAAAGAGCTGAAGAATAGGGACATCTGGTTAATGAAATGAAAGCTGTAATTTATCTAAGCCTCTGCATGCTTTGGTGTTCCTAGGTAAGAGTGTTCTATCAGTGGTGGCAATATCTGTTGATGATCAGGTAACTAATGGAAGATTCTGGTCTTTGGAAAGTGGTAGAAGTGATGTCTTTCAGAGTGGGTGATGAAATGGTGGTTTAGAATTGAAGAGACAACATTCAACAAAGTACAAATGGGTTGCTCCATTTGAACCTGGAGAATATGTTCAGCATCTGTGATATCCTGAGGACTCTAAAAATAGCCTAGAATATAAGAGAAGGGAAAAGTTCCAAAGTGAATAGAAAGGAACAAAAGTGAATGGACTTGGGGTTACTCCATTCAGTATATGCTGTTGGACCCCCTGATTGTGCCATCCATTGTTCTAGGCGGTAGCAATACAATAGTGTTTAAGATTTGACCCCGGGCCTTAGTAGCCCTGAGTTTGGAGCCTAATTTGTAGCAACAAATTGGAGACCATAAAAGGAAATAGTTATATGGAAATGGTTACAATTCATAGTTGTAATGAATTGTAAATAAAAGGTCTTAATATTGTAATAGAAAAAATAATGTATGTGTTTTAAAGTTAATTTCCAGATCATGTCTCTCCTTTGAATAAAATCAGTCTAATTTCTATTCTAGTTCCCACAAATGTGGTATTTCTCTCATAACACAATTGTCTTTCATACTAAAACTTTAGATTTTTTTTTTTTAATCTCAGATTTTTGTTGCGGGAAGTCAGGGACCCCAAATGGAGGGACCAGCTGGAGCCACGGCAGAGGAAACATAAATCATGAAGATTTCATGGACTTTTATTATCACTTCCCTGATAATACTCTTATAATTTCTTACACCTATCTTACTTTCATCTCTTTATCCTGTTATCTTCATAAGCTGAGGGTGTACGTCACATCAGGACCCTGTGATGATTATGTTAACTGTACAAATTAATTGTAAAACGTGTGTGTGAACAATATGAAATAAGTGCACCTTGAAAATGAACAGCATAACAGTGATTTTAGGGAACAAGCGAAAACAACCATAAGGTCTGACTGCCTGGGGGGTCGGGCAAAAAGAGCCATAGTTTTCTTCTTGCAAAGAGCCTATAAATGGACATGGAAGTAGGAGAGATATTGCTAAATTCTTTTCCTAGCAAGGAATATTAAGACCCTAGGAAAATAATTGTATTCCTGTGGGGAGGTCTGTAAATGGCTGCTCTGGGAGTGTCTGTCTTACGCGGTTGAGATAAGGACTGAAATACACCCTGGCCTCCTGCAGTACCCTCAGGCTTACTAGGATTGGGAACTCCACCCTGGTAAATTTTAGGTCAGACTGGTTCTCTGCTCTCAAACCCCGTTTTTCTGTTGTTTAAGATGTTTATCAAGACAATATGTGCACAGCTGAACATAGACCCTTATCAGGAGTTTTTGATTTTGCCCTTTGCCTTGTGATCTTGCTTTGCTCTTTGCCTTGTGATCTTTATTTGCCTCAGAAGTATGTGATCTTTTCTCCTTTTTGCCCTTTGAAGCATGTGATCTTTGTGACCTACTCCCTGTTCTTACACCCCCTCCCCTTTTGAAGTCCTCAATAAAAACTTGCTGGTTTTGTGGCTCAGGTGGGCATCACGGACCTACAGATATGTGATGTCACCCCCAGCAGCCCAGCTGTAAAACTCCTCTCTTTGTATTCTTTCTCTTTATTTCTCAGACCAGCCTACCCTTAGGGAAAATAGAAAGAACCTACATTGAACTATTGGGGGTGGGTTCCCCCAACAGATTTTAATGGTTATTCCATTTCTTACTGAATAACGTCTCAAGATCCAGGTAAAAAGACTATAAAAAAGGAGATTTTATTTTTTCAACATACAAAATTAAGTAGATTTCAATAGAAGGGCTATTTTGAGAATTGATTTAGTTTTGCTTTGTTTTATTTTAACCCAAAATTAATATCATAGTTATTATGTTTTTAAAATGCATGCCTTTCTTTATTAATAAAACCTACATATATGCAAATATAATTTACTTAGGCTGTCCATGTGATATTGTGACTTTTGACAATTTATAAGAACTCCTAAACTTCAAGTTGGTTATTTAAAGTCTTCAAGAATGTTTTCTGAAATAAACTGTCAGTATATATATTCATACACTTTGAAACCAGCAGAAATGAGAAGAGAGTTACACAGGAAATACAAATATTGAAAAACTAATCTATTTATTTAAGGTGTTCCATATAGTTAATATTTGGTGACTGTTTATAAATAGTAATAACTTATTACCTAAATACACTAAATTCTTACTTTGACACGTAAGACATTTCAATAAAAAAGATGTGTTTGGATCTTCATAGGGGGAAAAACTCCTGAAATATCCAGTGTTTTTGTTATAGGCGATATTGCTAATTATCATTAATAATTGGGATCTATGGCATGGACTCTAAAGCAAAATTTGATGGGCTTAATTCTGGGTACACGTACAATCAACCTCTTGAGTAATAATTTGCTGCAACTTTATAATGCATTTGAATTTGCTAAGCACTTTCTTTTGTATCTAATATTGCTACCACTATAGCTCAAAAGCAGTTTCATTCTTGTAAACAGGTAAAGGTATGCTTTACTTTTGTAAAACAATTGTATTGTTTTTCAATACAATTTTATTTAAATGACACACTGTCATATTTAAATAAATAATAATGTATTTGGCCTTTAGTAAGGAGCATGGCTTGAGTCTTAGTAAAATTAAGCAAAGTAATATGGATTTAAATGTATTTTTTTTAATGTCTGCATTTTTATTCTTTTAAATTGTATTCTTGGCCCTGCATGATACATTTACAACCCTGTAGCTATTAATATAATCTTCATGTTATATGGGGAATAAGGCAAAACACATTTGAAATGGTGAGTGTGTTTAAGAGCCTCATAGGGACATTGATATCTATCTTCTCAGAAATGAAAGTTTGTTTTATTTTATTTTTGTTTCAGCCTTTAGTTTGTAGCAACTCAGCATTCTGCAAAGACTCTGCTCTAGCTGGGCAAGTAATCTTGTTACTGTGTACACAGGTAAGTCAAATACACATTTTGCAAAGAGTGCCTTGTCACAGGCCTCACTATAAAAATCAATGAAGTGGCTTGATTTAGTTGAAATAATGTGTAACTTCTTTTATATAATTGAATTTAGTTTCCAGTCCTTGTATCTAACAGTAAAGCATATAAACATAAAAATTTATTATTTAATAATTTCTACATATTTTTGCTTATGTGAGAGTAGTACTAAGCAAAAAAACCTCAAATCCTCAAGTTCCACAGAGAATAGAGTAAGAGGCAGATGATGCTCAAATGTACCTCCTCACATTTACTTAGATGTTTTGGATACTATTGGGTGCTTCTTGGATTTTTCTTTCTTCTATTTTAATCTCAAAATTTGACTATAGCAGGAAATTTATTCTCTTGTTCTGATCATCCTTTAATCTCATGTTTGCTTCTTCCCATGGTCAAAACCCTTATATTGTTCTTATGAGTATTTTTGTATTGCTAGAAATCTTAAGCTGATTTTCTGGTCTTTAATATCTCTTCCTTCCAAAGAATCATTACCAGCAAGTAATTTTTATTAAAATATTGTTTTCATTAAATGCATTTCAATCCATATTGAACAGCAAATGAACCTTTACAAATATTATTAAATAAAATTATCTTTTACAAACATGTATCTGTGTATATATATAACACTTCTGTGTTTCTCCTAGGTCTTCAATAAGTACTAAGCAGACCAAAAATTAAAGAAAAGAAAGGGATCTGCAATAGTACATTGCAATAACATGTTATTAACAATAATACCTATTTCAGAAAGAAAAAAACTATGTTAGAACAAAATATGAAAATACCAAAAATAGCAGAAAAAAGTTAATAGAAGCAACCATCCGAGCATAGGACAGATGTCTTTCCTTATCATCTTGGTACCTATGGTAGATATCACCACTGTTTGCTAATGTCTTGTTCTCTTCTATTTCTGGGCATATTGGAACGTAACAGGTACCTTGATAAAGTATGACCAAGTGATGTGCTCTGCTCAATGAAACCTGAGTAGCAGTGATATATACCACTTTTAGGTAGATGCATTTAAGAGGCAGTTCCAATGATTCCAATGATTCCAATGACATGTGCATAGAGTGAGAAAAGAGTAGAACGTAATGTCTTGACAATATTGATGTTTTGGAGTTATTGCAACCTGATATAGCACCCTGAAGTCTACTTTTCAGCACTTTGGTAAGGGAAGAATATGTATTTTTTACTACTTTACCTATTTTTTGAACCTGGTATCGATGTATAAAATATAAAGGCAATGACATTAAATCAGTCAAATAATAAACTTGAGAGAGAGGAAATTGTATAGAAATTCCATAGAGTCTCTTATTTTTGAAGTGATAATATCTGATGTAAAAGCTATATGCAATAAACAATCTCAATCATTTCCACAAAGAAGCCAGCGCTGACCAAAGCAATTTATAACTGACGTCATATGTCACCATTTCACCTTCATTTGCTTACCTATTTATTACGTGAGAGAAACTTACTAAATTGTGGAAAATCATAAAATAGAATGACACATCTTAGACATCCTCTGTTAACTAGCAAGGTGAATCATAAATCTTGTTTACAGTTCACGAATCTTAGATTGAGTCAAATATTTAGGAAGCCTTTTCATCAGTAAGGTAAAATCAGAAACTATAGTTATTCATTTTTTATATACTCAAATTCCTTGAGGTTTTGTAACAGGGAAAGGCGTAAGCATAAAAGAGGCTAAAAACCAGAGAAAGTAAAGGAAAAGAAAAATGAGATAAAATGCTATATGTTGACTGAAATTTCCTTTTTTTATATAGATCAGTAAACATTTAAAAATGTAATTTGCAAAGTTATATTACCTCATCCATCAAGTAAAAATTACACACACATACACACACACACACACAGACTTAAAATGAAGATGTGTGTAAATCTATTCCAAAAATTTTAAGGAAAGTTAGCAATATGTGGCAAACTTATTAGGTCATTTAGTTTCAATACTAAAAAAATGAAATTACTATAAATGAGCTAAATAACTAACATGTAATGAAGTTAATATTTGATTTAAACGTATTTCCTTAAGCTGCAAGCATGCTTAGACAATATTCTAGTTTTTATGCTTGCAGGAAAGTGCTCTGGAGCTAGTTAGCCTGGTTAAAATGCTACAGCACTACTTGTCAGCTGTATGACCTGGAGAAGTATCCCTATTCCTGGTTTCCTTGTATGTTGAATGGGAATAATTACAGTACCCATTCCATATGGCTACTTTTAGGATTACGTTAACTGAGACAAGGTATAACCCTAGCACAGGGCAATTGTGAAACTTCTTTTGCCAAAATATTGTAACAGTGACAAAATAATGACAGTGAAAGAGATCTGAAGTACCCAACTCCATCTTGCCTTTATCCTCCAAGCTGCCTTTGTTCACTCCTGGGGAAAGGCTGAACTTTGGGAGGAATTTTTTACCGTTTAACTTTGAAACAAAGATGATAACAGCCCCTCCCAGGAACAAACTCTTTCCTTTCCTGGAGACCAGACTACCTTTGTAAAACTGACAAATTAGCCAGAAGATTAGAAATTATGGTTTAGGATTCATGCATCCAGAGACCACAAGATTCCTAACATCCGCAATTGCTCCTATGGGTAACATTACAATTGTAAAACCTAGCATTTGTGCTTTAGATATTTTTCAGACCCTGTATCCTGAAAAATTAGCTGGTACCACCCAAATCGGTAAAGTGGCTCATCTGGTCTTGTTTCTCCCTCCAGGAAGTGACTCAGCATAAGAGGACAGTTTGATTCTGTGATTTAATCCCTGGCCTAAGCAATCAGCATTCTCCATGCCCTAGACCCCTCCCTGCCCACCAAACCACCTTAAAAAAACTCTAGCCTCTGAATTTTCAGGGAAGCTGATTTGAGTAAATAATACAACTCTAGTCTCCCAGGTCGCTAGCTCTGAATATATTAAACTTTTTCTATCACAGTCCCCTGTCTTGATATATTCATTCTATCTCGGCAGTGGGCAAGATGAACCTGTTGGGCTGTTACAATTGTGCAGCAAATTTTAATTATTCATATTGGCATCTTCTTGAACAAGAAAAAACTGCAGTGAGTGTTTTAAAAGTAAGTAAGTTTAAGTGGAGTTTTAATTACTCAAAATTTTTCTTTTACATCATATTACAATGCTCTTCAATAAAAAAATGTTTTATTATAGAATACTCATATAGAACTGATGGTCACCTGCAGGATCTTATCCTGATGATCAATTTTTTCCAGTATTAAATTATCACTGATGTGAGTTTAATTTTCTAAATTTCTTTAAAGAAGAATAAAACCAAAAACCCTGGGATCAGCATTAAAATTACACTAAGAAAAACCTAAAGAACCAACTGAGTTTACCTTTATTTTAGATTCTGTTTTAATAGGGCTTCAAATATTCTTTTTCTTTCCCTTCTTCATTTTTCTGATTAGCATTTTGTAAATTAATGTGGTCAAATATTTTCTGAATATACATTCTGGGTAAAGTAATTTCTTTTTTTTTTTTTCTGGAAAGACAAAAGGTAAATTGGAAATAATTTTTGTCCTCAAGGAGCTTAGAGGTATAGTAGGAGGTGAGAAACATGTACATACATGTAAAATTTCAATACCCTGGACAATCATTAAATACAGGCATATAAAAGGAAAGAGGGCCATATTTCAAGAGTCCATTTGGTAAGGCTAGCAATTAGTAAGGCTAGATGCTTAAGAATATTCTGTTTTGATTGCTGTGGAAACACTTGATTGGATAAAGGACAGATACCAAGAGAAAGGAATTATTTAAAGTCCTGAGTTCCAGGCATATGAAGCAAATTATGCCAAGGGAGGCAACAAGAAAGACTCCATTGTAAAAACTGCAAGAATTAGCAAGTGTTCGTGATAGGGGTGCAAATGGGAAAAGTCGTGAATGCAGATCATAAAAGGCCTTGCATCATCATTTAAAAACATTTAATGCTTATCTACTAAATTATGGAAAACCATTGAATGTCTCATGAAGCATAATGATGTAATCCTATTACAGAGATATTGAAGCAACAGTATTGAGAAACAATAATTAATTGAATCAGTTGGGCAACAGAGGAAGATTAGTTTTCAGAGGCTTGCAGATTTCTGGTTTGGAATAAGTAGTACTAGGTTATGCTAACCATAAAAAATAGTGTAGTAAAAACAAACAATAGGTCTGCATTTTTTTAAAAATACAATAAACAGCGTATTAATTATTGAACTATGTAATCTGGATTTGTTACGGGTTCTAACTGCTTTTATATCATTGCTCAGGAAAAACATTTGGTTTTGAAAGATTACCTGGTTAGCCATATATGTGGAAATAATGTTTATTTACAACAAAGCAGTCCTGTACTCCAAATACTTTACCATAGAGAAAAAACAAGAACACCAGTGTCAACATTATGCAGTACACACTAGACCCTTAATAAATGTATGTGACAATTATTGCTGTACTAAAAGAGAATGTGCTTTCGACTCTTAAGTTTCTAAGCAATATGACTTAGAGGTAATAGTCAGATTGAACACCATCATAGAAAGTCATACAAAATTACCGTTTCAATTTCAGGGGCACATGGAATGAACTTAGAATAGGTAAAGAATAGGAGTGACTTGTCAAAGGCTAGGTCTCATATTTTCTTTTGGAGGAGCTCATGTAAGTTATGGCGCCTCCAAAGTTATTCTCAGTGTAACTTTGACAAAGTTATTTTCAGCATAGTTATGCAAAAAGACACAGAGACTATCTCAGGTTGGTAAAATTTCATTTAGCGCAGTATAGCATATACAGCAACTTAGTAATATAAGGGAGTTATCACCATCTCTTGCACACTATCACAGAGGAATTTGGTCCTTAAAGAGTGTGCTGTTTATTTAACTCAGCATAAAACAAGTAACTCCCTCTTTTTCCCACTCTAGTAATTTTCTCTAAGTTTGAAAGTGCTTCAAAATTTAAAATAAGCAAACCAGTAGCTCTGAAAAAAAACTAAACAAAGTTGCCCTGTTAATTTTTTTGTAATTTTAAAAAGATAGGAGTAGAAAAAGGTGAGTTAATTTAAATTCTTCCTACTTTTACATGTGTTTGAGATTTTTATTATATACATTTTTAATGTAGGAACATATTTTATGTTTTCTAAGTTTTTTCTACATTACCTAAATGATCAAAATTTCAAATGAAGATTATAGAAAATATAGCAATTCAGAATGATTATTTTCCAAATCATTGAAATTTTTTGTATTTATATACCCATTATATTGTTTAAATGCATTCATATTCTCAGACAACATATTCAATGAAAACTTGCAAAAATAACACAAGGAATCTATACATCCATCATATAGAGAACCTCTAACTGATTTCATAGTGTATTCTTTTTTTTAACAGCAAAAATATCCAAACTAGGATCATATATCGCACTCACTTATTTTGACTTTCTTTTATATCTTTCTAGTTTCCTTCAATCCAGAATAATTTATCAGCCTTTATTGGCTTACATGACTATGAAATTTTTATTACAAAGCAATAGTTTTGTAGAATATTTTTTCATGCGTGTGTATAGGATATTTCTTCATGAGTAGATTCAGGTGATGCATTGTTTAGCTAAATTATTAATTAAATAATAAATTATTTATTAATTATAATTTCAGTTAAATTATAATTAAAAATAATTTAATTTATAATTAGATTATAAATTAGCTAATATTAGCTACATTATTAAATAATACTGCTATTTCATTACATTCTATCAAGTGACACCCAATGTGTACTGGACTCATTACTTGCAGTGTTAAATTGGGCTACTCAAGATGGATCAGCCAGATTTTGCCATCATAAAGCGATGTTTCCCCATCCCATTCCCATTACAATTAATGAGTCCTTTATGACAAGATATTTTGAAACCATATACATCTCAAATTTTCATGCCTCTTTCCACATGAGTTTTAGCATCCATTGATATTTCTCAGGTAAATTAATGAATTATTAATATGATGGGTGTCAAATGTGATTTTCTAATTTAATATTTTATTCTACCTTTATAGTTGGTGTTCTATGGTAAGGAAGGTATTTGACTTCTATTTATTCTCTATTAGTATCTGTGTTGATCCATATATTTCTGTTTTAATTAGAACAATCTAATATTAGTAGTATTTTAATGCTCAAATTGCCCTAGATTTAATTGAAAAAGCTCCTTGAAGCTGGCTTCTGGGTTCTTTTAATATGTCCCTATAATTTGATAAGAAATTTTTTACTTTTCTCACACACAAAAAATTATTTCAGGGTCAGATTACTCTTTCTTTTCCTTTGTCCTAGAATTGAACATTTTTCTAAGGTATTTAAAAATCAAGGTCAGAGTTCTTAGTGTCCTTATTATTGCCCCCAAGTATGCTCAGAGGACAGAAGGCTGGAAGGAAGGGATGAAGGGAGAAAAAACAAGAGAGGAAAAAGAGGTCTTTAATTTATGGATGTATATTAAAGCATGTCAAAGATATCAGGCGATTTCATCCCTTTATATACTTCAGCATATATCTCCAAATGGTAAGAATATATGACTAATTTCATAATAAAAATAATGGCATTTTTAACCAAAATTTAAAATAATACATTGATTTTATATAGCACCCAGTTAATAACAAAATACACTAATTTCCTCTAATCCTCTGAGGATACATTCCATGATCCTCAGTGGATGCAGGAAATTAAGGATAGTACCCATTTACATATTTTATGTTTTCCCCTACACAAACATTTGTATTATAAAGTTTAAAGTACAGATTTCGGATAGCAAGATATTAGCAACAATATCGGATAAAAACTAGAACAATTACAGTAATATAACTGTCATAAAACAGATGATTCATACCCCAGGTGGGATAGAGTTGGGACAGCGCAAGATTTTATTATGTATTCAGAACACATGCACTTTAAAACTTATCAATTGTTCATTTCTGGAATTTTTCACTTAATATTTTTGAAATGCAGATGACTAATGGTAATTGAAGCCATGGAAAGTGAATACACAGATAAGGGTGACTATTGTACCACTGATTGACTAAAAAATGTATATTTCAACAAAACTAGGGGCATCAAACTATCTAATTTTGAAATGTGTTTTACAAAGCTATAGTCCTTAAAAGAGCATGGCAGTGGCATAAAAAGTAGACACAACAACCAACAGAAAAGAATAGTGAACCCAGAAATGAACTTATGCATTTACAGTCAGTTGTTTTCTGACAAAAGTTCTAAGAACACAAAATGAGAAAAGGACAGTTTTTTAAAAAATATATGAATGACATTGGACATCCATGTGCAGAAGAATAAGATTGGACCCTCATCTTACACCATCTACAAAAATCAACTCAAAATGGATTGAAGACTTAAATGTAAGACCTGAAATTGTAAAACCAGTAAACAAAAACATAAGGGGAAACCTCCACAACATTGGACTGGGCAATACATTTTTGGATTTGACCCCCAAAACACAGAGAATAAAAGCAAAAATAGATGAATAGCATTTCATCAAACTAAACAGTTTCTGCGCAGTAAAGGGAACAATTAACAGAGTAAAGAGAAAATCTAGGAGTAACAGAAAATACTTGCAAATCATAAAACTGATAAGGGATTAATATCCAAAATGTATAAGGAAATCAAACAACTCAATAACAAGAAAAAAAAATAACTCAATTTACAATAAAAATGGGCAAAGTAGGTAGGGGCGGGCCTAGGTTCTAACTGCCCTGGGTCCTGGCAGTTCTCAGGCTTCTTGAGAGTCCAGGCAGGAAGCTCCCGTTTTTCGGATTAACTCTAAGTACTCCACTACTACATGCTTCTGTAACTGGAGTAGGCACAACCTTAAGTCTCTGCAGGGATGATGCATGAGAGGAGAATATCTGTGGTACGTATTTCTGTAGCATCAGTTTTACTCCAAGGTTTTGAAGAAACAGATTTAATTAGTTTATAAGATTCCAGACTTCCAAGATCTTGACCAGAACACCCAACCAGAGAAACACATTTGCGGAAACAGTAATGAGAGGAGGCTTCTCCAAGACCAAGGAACAGACTAGAATCAAAACCAGTTGAGTGAACTTACCTTTTACCACAGTCAAACTCCCAAGGGCATAAAAAAATGCAAGGGACAGCAACTTCAAAGATTTAAGAAACATCAGCCCACACAGATGAGAAAGAACCAGCATAAGAACTCTGGCAATTAAAAAACCCAGAATATCTTCTTACTGCCAAACAACTGCACTAGTTCCTAAGCGCTGGTTTTTAACCAGGCTGAAATGTGAGAAATGTCAGAAATGGAATTCAGAATATATAGGAATGAAGATCATCAACATTCAGAAGAAAGTCAAAACCCAATCCAAGGAATTTACAGAATACAATAAAATGATACAGGAGATTAAAGATAAAAGGGCCATTTTAAGAAAGGACCAAACTGAATTAATACAGCTGAAAAACTCACTTCAAGCATTTCAGAATACAGCCTCAAGTATTAACAGCAAAATTGACCAAACTGAAGAGTATCAGAGCTCAAATATCAGTTTCCTGAAATAACTCAGTCAGATAAAAATAAACAAAAAGCAATAAAGAAGAATGAATAAAGCCTTCAAGTAATATGGAATTGTGTAAAGAGACCAAATCTATGACTCATTGGCATTCCTGAGAAGGAGAGAAAGCAAGCAACTTGGAAAACATATTTGAGGATATCATCCACAAAATTTTTCCCACCTTGCTAGAGAGGCCAACATTCAAATCTAAGAAATTCAGAGAACCCCTGTCAGATACTATACAAGATGACCATCCCTATGACACAGTCATCAGATTCTACAAGGTCCAAATGAAAGAAATAATAAGAGTGATAGACTGCTAACAAGAATAATAAAGAAAAAATGAAGATCCAAATAAACCCAATCAAAAATTGACAAAGGGGACATTACCACTGATGCCACAGAAATACAAAATCTTCTGAAACTACTATGAACACCTCTATGCGCACAAGCTACAAAACTGAAAAGAAATAAATGAATTCCCAGAAACATACAGCCTCCCAAGATTGAACTAGAAAGAATCTAAATCCCTGATCAGATCAATAACAAGTTCTGAAATTGAATCAGTGACAAAAAGCCTACCAGCTAGAAAAAAGCCCAGGACCAGACAGATTCACAGATGAATTCTACAAGATGTATAAAGAAGAGCTGGTGTTATTCCTACTGAAACTATTTCAAAAAATTGAGGTGGAAGGATTCCTCCCTAACCAACTGAATGAAGCTAGCATCATTCGGATATTAAAACCTGGTAGAGATACAACAAAAAAAGAAAACTTCAGGCCAATATTTTTGACGAAAATTGACACAAAAATCCTCAACAAAATACTAACAAGCCTAATCCAGCGGCACATCCAAAATCGAATTCACCATAATCAAGTAGGTTTTATCCCTAGGATGCAAAGCTGTTTCAACATATGCAAATCAATAAATGTAATTCACCACATAAACAGAACTAAAAACAAAAACCACATGATCATCTCAATACATGCTGAAAAAACTTTCAATAAAATTCAACATTGCTTCATGTAAAAAACCATTAACAAACTAGACATTGATGGAACATACCTCAAAATAATGAGTCAACTATGACAAACCCATAGCATACATTATACTGAATGGGCAAAAGCTGAAGCATTCCTCTTGAGACCTGGAACAAGACAGGGATGCCCACTCTCACCTCTCCTATTCAACGCAGTAATAGATGTGTTAGCCAGAGCAATCAGACAAGAGAGAGAAATAAAAGCATACAAATAGGAAGAGAGGAAGTCAAACTATATATATCTGTTTGCAGGTTTATGATTCTGTACCCCATAGTTTTTGTCCAAAAACTCCCAGATCTGATAAACAACTTTGGCAAAGTTTCAGTATCCAAAAATCAATGTACACAAACCTATAGCATTTTTATACTCCGACAGCATCCAAGCTGAGAACCTAATCAACAACACTAGCTCATTCGCAATAGACATTAAAAGAATAAAATACCTAGAAATATGGGTAACCAGGAAGGTGAAAGAGCTCTACAATGATAATTCCAAAACACTGCTCAAAGAAATCAGAGATAACACCAATGAATGGGAAAACATTTTATGCACATGGATAGGAAGAAACAACAGACATCGGGACCTACTTGATGATGGAGGTTGGGAGGAGAAAGAAGATTAGACAACTACCTATTGGATACTATGCTCATTACCTGGACAACAAAATAATCTGTATACCAAATCCCTGTGACATGCATTTTACCTAGATAACAAACATGCAAATGTACCCCAAACCTAAAATAAAAGTTAATAGGCAAGTACATGAATTGACATTTATCAAAATAATACATACAAATAGCCAACAAGCATATGAGAAAAAAAAATGCTTAACATCACCAGTCATCAGAGAAATGCACATTAAAACCACAATAAAATATTTTCTCATACATGTTAGAATGAATATATTCAGAAAGGTGAAAGATCACAAGTGGTGAGTATGTAGAGAAAAAGGAACCCTTGTACACTGTTGGCAAGAATGCAATTTAGTACAGACATTATGGAAAAGTCTGGAAGTTCCTTTAAAAACTAAAAATGGAACTACCATATGATTCAGCAATCCCACTACTGGGCATATATCCAAAGAAATTGAAATCAGTAATTTGAAGAGAGATGTGCACTTCCATGTTCATTGCAGCATTATTCACAATAGCCAAGATGTGGAATCAACCTAAGTGTACATCAATGGATGAATGAATAAAGAAAGTGTGATTATATGTACAAGGGAATACCATTCGGTCTTACAAAAATAGAATGGAATTCTGTTTTGTGCAACAACATGGATAAAACTTGGAGGAATTTATGCCAAGTGACATTAAGCAGGCACAAAAAGACTGTTACTGCATGAGCTTACTTGTATATGGAATGTAAAACGTTGATCTCATAGAAGTTGAGAGGAGAATGGTGGTTATAGAAGGCTGGTTTAGGGGTGGGGCATTAAGTGTAGACACGTTTAAAGGGTACAAGTTTCAATTAGGAGGAATACGTTTTTGAGGTTTATTGCACAGCAGAGTATAGTTAATAATAACATATTTCAAAATTGCTAAGGGAATACGTTTCAGATGTTCTTACAGCAAAAAATTAATATGTGAGGTAATGGGGATATAAATTACCTTCATTTATTTCACAGTCTATACATCTATCACATCACATTGTCCTTCATAGATGCTTGTCAATTAAAAAAAGATTTAAAATATTTATGATATGTCCTCCAAAAAAGTCTTAAAGTTGGTCTGTTCAGTTCAGTCTCTAATAAATGTCCATGTCTTGCATTGTGTTGTATTTAAGTATTTTTTAAATTAGAGAGGTCTTTCCTCTAACATTTTTATTCCATTAACTCTTGAAGAAACAGAATCAGTTGTCCTTTATCAAAAAGGTGTTAATTTCCCCTTCAGCTGGAGTAAACATTAGACAAGTTATATTTTACTCATAGGTTTCTGAGCTACCTTTTCTTATAGCATTTGCTTTATAAATTATGCAATTTTAAATCATTTATCTGCTTCTTTGAGATGCAAATCATGAAGCCTCTTGCCAAATTTACAACTTAGGAATCTCTTTCTCAAGCTTCTGGGAGCCATCCCATTGAAATGCAATTGTCAAGAGTGATAGCACCTCTCTTTCAGTCTCTGTGAGAGGGGAGGTGCCAATTAGGTACCAATTAGGAAACATAGATGATCTAATCCTATTTACCAAGCTATGCTGTAAAGTTTCCAGTACTATTCCACTAGCATGTCCTGGTGCTTAAAGCTCTCCAGCCTTTTGTTTCAGGACAGTTGAATTCAACATCCCTTTCCTATTGCAGTAGTCTTGTATGAGTTCTTCCTTACCTGTTTAACTTGTCCAGTTCAATTTTCTATTAACATCTTGAAGCCTGCCCATTCCTCCAAAGTCATCTTTGTAATTCCTTGTCACAGAGGTTTTATTTAGTCTCTGTGTTTCTTGTAAACTGGTAGATATAAAATTTTGATTAGCTCTAGGTTCAATTTATTAGCAAGACTACTTAAGAGGTGATTCTGCCTTATTAATACAGGAGGTACATATGGTGGATTAAATTATATGTCCCCAAAATAGATATGTCAAAGCCCTAACCCACTATTAAAAGAAACCTTAAGACAAAACAAATTTAGCAGAGTTTATTTGAGCAAAGAATGGTTCAGAAACACTCAGAACAAGAAGTTAGAGAGGTCCACCCAGCCGTGTGAACAGTCAGCCCGTATAGGTCAAATAGGGATGCAAAATAGAGAAATCATCTGATTGACTACAGCCAGGCATCTGCCTTATTTGGATATAGTGTGTTCACTGACTAGCTGTGTTTGTGATTGGCTGAAGCCCCAGTTATTTGTTACAAAACTATACTTTTAAATTAGCTGCTGCTGCTGCTTTTTTTTTTTTTTTTTTTAACATACTAAGTTAGATTCCAATTGGTTATGGAGGAACTCAAAGTAGGGAGACAGCCTTCAGCAGCTTATATTACATCCCAACGTAACTGTATTTAGATATAAGCCCTTTAAACAGGTATTTACAATTTAGTGACGTCATAAGGGTGGAGGCCTATAGCATCCAATAAGATTGGTGTTCTTACAACAGGAGAGAGAGACTGACACTGGGAGTGCTCATGCACAGAGGAAAGGCCATAAGAAGATGCAATAAAAAGGCTGTTGTCTGCAAGCCAAGGAGTGAGGTCTCAGAAGAAACCAAGCCTGTTGACTCCATGATCTTGGACTTCCACCCCTTCAGAACCGTGAGTAAGTTTCTGTTGTTTAAGGCGCCCGGTGTGTGGTGTTTTGTTATGGCAGCCCTACATGAGTAATATAGCCCATAATATCAATTTGTCCATGCCTAGTAATGCTACATTTGATCAGTACTTTCAAATAGAAACAGCCTGAGACTTCCATTCCTGTGGCAGGTTGTTGGGGAAGATCATTGAGTGGAGTGGTTCCCAATTACAATCACCTGGGGACTTTTAATGATGCTCAGCTGGTACCCAGGATAATTTAAATTAGAAACTTGAAGTTGGTATCCAGGTGTTAATGCTTTTCATCAACTAAATTGATTGATAAATCACAAACCAAAGTATTCGTGAATTTAGAGAACATAGTTTAATGTGTGCAACTAGAAACGAAGTTAAAATATAGAACATTTTTATCTCAGGAGTTTTACCTGCTCCTGTACAGGACTGATCTCGGTGATTTGGATGTCTACTAGTAATTCTGTATCAATATAGCACCTTGAAGTTTATAAGAGTGTTACAAAGAGCGGAAGTGTTGTAAGATAAAGCCATATGAATACTACCACACTACCCTTAAGAACTGTGGACAGGTGTAGAAAGGAACTTTAACTAGCATAGCAGTTTGCAACATATATGTTTGTTATTCTTGTTCTTTGTCTTCTCCATCCCTTCTGTCTCTTTCCCTCACTTTTTTCTTCTCTCCCTCCCTTCCTCCTGTCTCTCTCACTTCCTCCTGACTTTGTTTTTACTTTTTTCTGAACTGTTTGCCAGCTATTTTATTACTGTCTTTGCCTTAAACAAACAAAAACAACAACAACAACAACAACAACAAAACTCCTGCCTTTTTCCCCTGTCAATTTACTGATTTTAATCTGTATTTTAGCTGAAAAACAATGTAAATCAGATACCCTTGAGAGCCAGCAGGGGGGTGTGCTATTCTACAGATAAACTACATGATGTTTAGTGTTTGACATAATTATATAGTTCTTGCCTAACTAAATACAGTGTTCTATGTGGGAATATCCCATTTCACTGAGATTTTTATAGTTGCAGAATTATTACATATCATTATCATGATTTTTATAATCCCCGAAATCCGACCAACCCCTACTTTCCTTTCTGCCATTGAGAACCCCATAACTGCTAGCAGTGATTCAGTGTTAACCTCTTTCCTGAATATTCTCTACACTTTCCAGCCTTTGTTAACAGCTGCTCCTCATGGTATCTCCTGTCTGTAGCATTCTCAGAGGAACCTGTTTTTACTGTTACTTATCCTCAGAGCCAGAAGGAAGGGGCTATGTGGTGTGGACCTGGTGTTCTATCTCAATAGTGCTTTCAAATCCTCTCTGCTCTGCTGTCATGTGTAGACTTCTTAACCCCTCCTACTTCTTCAGTGTCACCCATGCTTCTCACTTAAGCTTCTGGTTCATATTTATTAATTCCTATAGCCATGCTTCTGTGATCACAGGTAGCTTCACTGTTTATGAGTCTCCCAGATTACTGCCTGCCATGCCTTCCCTTCACTTCTGCAACACTCCTTGGTCATCATTCTGGCATCTAAATATCCTCTGCACTGACCTTATACATTTTCTCTTTCTCCCACATTTGATTCTGTGAATTGTTCTTTATAGTTAAACTATTGCAGATGTCTTCAAACAACAACACCCTCTCTCCTACCATCACACTTAACTGGTGGACCACAATCAAAAGCAAAACAAACAATTCTCTATGTGCTTTACCCAAGCAGGTGAATTTTGCTGGAGACAAAAACACAGTCTCACTGGTTTAAATTTAAATTAATAATAACATACCTCAAATAAGTACTTGCACTTGCCTGTTGATCTTATGCTGTGTCTTTAGAAAATTTATTTTCTTACTTTGTATAAATGCTATTTTATCCTTCTTCCTTTATCATCCTCACAATGCTATTTTGACACTCAGCTGATGGCTTTGCATCCTGCTTGACTGAGAAAATAAAAGTCTCTAATATTTAGGCTGGAATAATGGGAGCAAGTTAGAATTACCCCAAGCAAACCAGGGTACAACATACTTGTGGGTTTCGTTTACAAATATGAAATATGTTAGTGAGTTTTTCCTGTAACGGGATTGCATTACAAACAATAACGTTTTTAAGTATTTGTTTCTGATAGATAATATTCTAGGTTGGTGTGCCAGCATCTTCATTAATGTCTTGAGATAGGTGAATGGTTTTAAAAAATGGTATAGAGAACGAAAAAGGACTTAGCTTGGGGATTAGTAGCTGTATTACATATTCAGCCTACTAAAAATTCACTCTGTATATTTATGTACCTTTTATAATCTCCATAGGATTTGGTTTCTTAACTGGAAAATGAGTACATATTCCTGCATGATCATTAAAGATTCTTCTAAATCTGACATTCTGTAATTTCCTGTGTACATAAATATCCTACAGATCTCAAAGTGACAAAGATTCCTTGCATGGCCATAGGTTAGTCAAGCTTCTGAATCTTTTTCTAACGTTGTCTATGTACTTCCTTACAAAATTCAGTTTCGGTAAAGAATGCTACTAAGGTAGTTTGACAAGAACTCTCCACACTTGATGCTTGATTACCGTCAATGTCTGAATGGGATTCTAATTCTCCATTTCTCAGGTGATGTCTGATCACCCTGGCCTAGCTTCAGCAAGAATCCTGTTAGGTGAGTTTAGGCAAAAACCCCCTTACTTCGATTTGGTCTTAGTAATTTTCCATCTATTGATTTCCACAGTGCTAGTTAGCTATACATTTCCATTTGCCCATGCTGTTTTGCAGTTGGGCCCAATCTCTCTCCCACACTGCAAGACCCTGTTATAATTGATCCTCCACCTATCTCAGTGGTTCTGAGAAAAATCTTCCTTACCATGTTTTAACAAGTACCATTGAATATTATTTACTTTTTCAAAAGCAGTATAAACACATGAGTATGGCTAACAACACAAATATTGTTTTAGAAAACTTTGCATCTTCATCATGAATTAACAATTTTAGATTCTATGACATAAAAATAATATTATACAGAAAGACAGACTTTTTGTCATCTGTACAGTGGCATACAGGTAAATTTTCTTCAGTCAATTTAATTGCAATAAATTTATTGTATTCTTAACTATGGTACATTATAACTAATTTTTATCATATACCAAAGGAGTGTTGCTCAGACTATGCTAAAAGTTTTCTTAAAAATTTCACAGATGTTTTATATTAGAAAAAAGGAAGTCCCCTTGGAATATCATAAAATTTAGAAATACAGCTCAATACCCAAATGATATAAATTCACACATTTTCTTTGGAGTTCCTGAGGTTTGTAAATCAAGTCTAATCCCCAATGTACAATATATGTTGTCAGCTTCCAGTTGCTATTAATAACGTGGTTTTCCTCTTAAAACAAGTGTAAGATATTATTCTCTAACATCGAGGCATGATATTTCCAAGTTTTTGAAGCTGAATGGGTATGATGATTATAAATAAGTTAATAGAAACTTTTAAAATACAGGAAAATTCAGAAAATTATAAATGTACTAGAAAGTAGGCTCGTTTGTTAATTGGTGCTAAGCCAAAGTCACTTAGCATAGTAACCTCATTGAAGTGAAAATTTCCCTGAGTGGCTGAAGCAGTAATTAAAAACCTGTGATTAAAAACAGATGAGGTTAGAACAAATTTTGATCACATTTTAAAGGCATTATTTTGATTTATTTAATAAATATAATTTCTACTATTTCAAACTTATTTCAGAAATGCTAAAATAAATGTTAATTAATTGTAATGATTTAAAATTAGGCTCTGTGGCTTATGTTGGGACTATTTAATGTGACTTAATTTTTTTAATAAAGCCAGACCTGGTGGTGCACACCTGTAGTCCTAGCTAGTTAGGAGGCTAAGGTAAGCGGACCCGTTTTGCCCAGAAGTTCAAGGCTCCAGTGAACTATGATCATGCCGATGCACCCTCCTTCTACCCTAAGCATCAGAGTGAGAACCTGCCACTTAAAAAAATTAAATTATGACATCTACACAAAATTTGTGTTTGTCTAATCTAACCTTAATCACTCATCATTCACACATACATACACATACTCATATATGCATATATATTCTTATCTAATCATAAATCTAAATATTTAAATCAATGTCTATATTACTTCAGTTAGCATTTTCTTGTTTTTTTTTTCCCCCATTAGAATACTGGCAAATCACCTCTGTATCTTTTTCCCATTTGCTGAAATAACAAATTACCATACATTTGGTGCCTTAAAACTTAAGATTTAAACAACACAAGTTTTTAATCTTACATTTCTGGAGGTCAGGAGTTTAGGATGAGTTCCACTGGGATAAAATCAAAGTAGTGGAAGAACTGAATTTCTTCCAAAGGCTTTTGGGGAAAAACACATTTTCTCACCTTTTATAGCTCCAAAAGACTGCCCACTTTTCTTTCCTTGTGGCCCCATTCAATTTTCAAAGCCATTTATGGATGGAGCAAGTCTTTCTCACACTATACCACTGTGACATGGACTCTTCTACCTCTACCATCTTTTAAATACCCTTCTGATTGCATTGGGCTCATTTAGATTATCCAGGATAATCTATCTTTTTTATTATTATTGTTTATTATTTAAATTTTTTTGAGAAGGAGTCTCGCTCTGTCACCCAGGCTGGAGTGCAGTGGCGCGATCTCAGCTCACTGCAAGATCCGCCTCCTGGGTTCATGCCAGTCTCCTGCCTCAGCCTCCCAAGTAGCTGGGCCTACAGGTGCCTGCCATCACGCCCTGCTAATTTTTTTGTATTTTTTGAGTAGAGATGGGGTTTTACCATGTTAGCCAGGATTGTCTCAATCTCCTGACTTCATGATCCACCTGCCTCAGCCTCCCAAAGTGCTGGGATTACAGGCGTGAGCCACTGCGCTGGCCCAGGATAATCTGTCTTAACTTCATTTTATAGTCACTTTAATTTTTTTTTTTTTTTTTTTGGAGACAGAGTCTTGCTCTGTCACCAGCCTGGAGTACAGTGGCACGATCTCAGCTCACTGCAACCTCTGCCTCCCAGGTTCAAGTGATTCTCCTGACTCAGCCTCCTGAGTAGCTGGGACCACAGGCAGACACCACCACACTCAGATAATTTTTGTATTTTTATTAGAGACGGAGTTTCACCATGTTGGTCAGGATGGTTTTGATCTCTTGCCCTTGTGATCTGCCCACCTTGGCCTCCCAAAGTGCTGGGATTACAGGCGTGAGCCACTCCGCCTGGCCTAGCCACCTTAATTTTTTCTGCAATCTAAATTCTCCCTTATTATGTGATATATTCACAGGTTTCAGGGATTAGGATGTGGAAATATTTGACCAACTGTTATTCTTCTCACCACAACCTTCCACCTTTAACATATTCATTGTGAAAAATAATTTTCAAATGTTGAAATAATCCTTATAAACTTTGTAAAATTAATTAGTGAAGAAGGGAGGCAGAGAAAATAAACCAAGCTTGAAGCACATTCAGCATTACTCATTAGGCCGGCTTGCTCTCTGACCTGCTTCTTCATAGTTATTTGCTTCCTATTGCTTCAGAATCATATCATTCTTGTCACAAGATTATAGTTTTCTTTAACTGTCCTATACATAATGACTTAAACATTGTGAAACGCTAAGTTTCACATTTAAAATATTCTTTAAGGTCCGTCTCTTAGTTAAATTACTGACTTCTGCTGATCTGAAGGACCTGACAAGAAGCTGATTCACTAAAAAATGCAGTTTCTACATCCTAATAATTTCATCCCCCTTAACTCCACCAATCAGGAACCCCAATTTTCCAGACTCTTTCCCTCCATGATCCCTGTATTAGTCTGTTCTCACACTGCTAATAAAGACATACTGGAGCCTGGATAATTTAAAAAAGGAAAGAGGTTTCATTGACTTGGTTCTTCAGGGCTGTGGAGACCTCAGGAAATTCACAATCATGGTGGGTGGGGAAGCAAACATGTCCTTCTTCACATGGTAGAAGGAAAGAAGTACCAAGCAAAGTGGGAACAGCCCCTTATAAAACCAACAGCTCTCATGACAACTCATTTACTATCATGAGAACAGCATGGGAGTAACCGTCCCCATGATTCAATTACTTCCCACTGGATCCCTCCCATGACATGTGGGGACTGTGGGAACTACAATTCAAAATTAGATTTGGGTGGAGACATAGCCAAAACATATCAGTATACTCCTGGCCCCTCCCAAATCTCATGTCCTCACATTTCAAAACCCCAAGTCTTAGCTCATTTCAACATTTCAAAGTCCACCTATGAGCCTATAAAATCAAAAGCAAGTTAGTTACTTCCTAGATAAAATGGAGGTACAGGCTTTGGGTAAATACAACTGTTCCAAGTGGGACAAATTTTCCAAAACACAGGAGCTACAGGCCTCATGCTAGTCTGATATCCAACAGGGCAGTTAAACCTTAAAGTTCCAAATTATCTCCTTTGGTTCCATGTGGCACATCAAGATAATGCTGATGTAAAAGGTGGGCTCTCGTGGCCTTGGGCAACTCTGCCCCTGTGGTTTTGCAGGATACAGCCCCCTCCTGGATGCTTTCACAGGCTAGTGTTGAGTGCCTGCATCTTTTCCAGGTGCGTGATGCAAGCTGTTGATGGATCTACCATTTTGGGTTCTGAAGGATGTTGGACCTCTTCTCACAGCTCCACTAGGCAGTGCCCCAGTGAATACTCTGTGTGGGTTCCAACTCCGCATTTGCCTTCCATATTGCCCTAGCAGAGGTTCTCCATGAGGGCTCTGCCCCTGCAGCAAACTTCTGCCTGGACATCAAAGCATTTCTATACGTTCTCTGAAATCTAGGTGGAGGTTTCCAAACCTCAGATCTTGATGTCTGTGCACCCACAGGCTCAACACCTCATGGAAGCTGCCAAGATTTGCAACTTACATCCTCCAAACCAATGTCTTGAGCCATACCTTGGCCGCTTTTAGCCATGGCTAAAGCTGAAGCAGCTGGAATGCAAGGCACCATTTCGTGAGGCTGCACAGAGCAGGGGGGCCCTGGGCCCAGTTCAGAAAGCCATTTTCCCATCTAGGCCTCTAGACCTCTGATGGGAGAGGCTGCCATGAAGTTATCTGACTTGTCCTGGAGACATTTTCCCCATTGTCTGGTGACTAATATTCCATTTATCATTCCTTATGCAAATTTCTGTAGCAGGCTTGAATTTATCCCCAGAAAATGTGTATTTCCTTTCCGTTGCACTGGTCAGGGTGCAATTTTCCATACTTTTATGCTCTGTTTCCTCTTGAATACTTTGCCACTTAGAAGTTTCTTCTGCCAGATACCCTAAATCTTCTAAGTCCAAAGTTCCATAGATCTCCTAAAGCATAGCAAGAGTGACCATTACTTCAGTTTCAACAAGTTCGTCATCTCCATCTGAGACCACCTCAGCCTGGACTACTAGCATTGCCAAGCCATTCAACAAGTTTCTAAGAAGTTCCAAACTTTCCTACATTTTCCTGTCCACTTCTGTGCCCTACAAACTGTTCCAACCTCTTTCTGTTATGCAGATCCAAAGTTGTTTCCACATTTGTGGGTAGCCTTATAGCAGCAACTCACTCTCTCACGGCCAATTTAGTGTATTAGTCTGTTCTCATGCTGCTAATAAAGGCATACCCCAAACTGGGTAATTTATAAAGGAAAGAGGTTTAAGTGACTCACAGTTCAGCATGGTTGGTGAGGCCTCAGCAAACTTACAATCATGGCGGAATGGGAAGCAAAGATGTCCTTCTTCACATGGTAGAAAGAAGAAGTGCCAAGCAAAGAGGAAAAAGCCCCTTACAGAATGATAATATTTTGTGAGAACTCACTTACTATTGTAAGAAGAGCAGCATGGAAGTAACTGTCCCCATGATTCTATTACCTCCCAGCAGGTCCCTCCCACAAACACGTTGGGATTATGAGAACAACAATTTAAGATGAGATTTGGGTAGGGATATAGCCAAACCATATAAATCTCCCCTAAAGCCCATTGCAGCACTCCTTGGGGAGATGGATTAGAGTGCCCTTCCCGTCTCCTCTCTCAGCCCCCCTACCATCATTAAACTTTTTCTCTGCTACAAACCCTGCTATCTCTGTTATTGTGTAGCAGGCATATGAACCTGTTGGTCCTATAGCAATATTTGTGGATTTCTTTCTTTCTTTTCATTTTTTTTTTATGAAGCCTATGCACTACTGTGGCAGCAGACTCCAAGGTGGCTCCCAATGATATCCAGATCCTGGTATTCATATTCTTGTGACATTTTCTTTATTTGAGTATAGCCTATTGAATAGATTTTAACAAGTAGAATATGGCAGAGTGATGAAATGTAACTTTGTAATTAGACTACAGAAATTGTAATTTTTATCTTGGTAGCAAATTATCTCTTTTGCTGGCTGTGATGGAAAATGTGATCATGATGGGTAGGCCCATGTGGCAAGGAACTGAGGGTGCCCCTCACCAATAACTAGTAAGAAACTGAAGCTTGGAGTTAAATTGTGTGAAGCTTGGAGTTAAATTGTTCTAAGAGAGTATATGCTACCAGCAACCACATAAGTAATCTTGGAAATGTCTTTCCCCAGTCAGATGTTCAGATTGACTTAGCTGTAGCCTTATGAGAGACACTGAATTAGGAGACCTGCCAAAAATGAGCCCAGATTCCTCATTCACAGGTAGTCTAATAAAGCACTAAATTGTGTAATAATTTATTACACAACAATATATAACTAAAACAATCTCCTCTTCCTTCTTAAGCAGTAACTTGGTCTTATAATTGGGGTGAACAATTCAGTGAAAAATGAAATGTTTACAAAGTACATACATATTTAAAATCTTGACTTCATAATAAAAAAAAAAAACTTTATCCATTAAGGTGTATAAAATAACTCATGTCAAAATATTTGGGGGAAAAAAAAAGTTAAAAAAGATTTCCTCGGCTGTGCGCAGTGGCTCACACCTGTAATCTCAGCACTTTGGGAGGCCGAGGCAGGTGGATCATAAGGTCGGGAGATCAAGATCATCCTGGCTAACATGGTGAAACCCCGTCTCTACTAAAAGTACAAAAATTAGCCGGGCATGGTGGCGGATGCCTGTAGTCCCAGCTACTTGGGAGGTTGAGGCAGGAGAATGGCGTGAACCTGGGAGATGGAGCTTGCAGTGAGCCGAGATCATGCCACTGCACTCTAGCCTGGCTGACAGTGAGACTCTGTCTCAAAAAAAAAAAAAAAAAAAAAAAGTTTCCTCTCACCAACCTAGTAGTGGATAGTGTATTTTTAAGGAACATGAAACTTGCCAGGCAAAGGATGGGGAAGTAGAACTGTTTGTTCCCAGAGAGAGAATACTTGCTTATTTTTGGACCAAGTCCTTAGGAAGAAGACAAGTAATCATATTATTTGAACGCAGAGGTCATCTATGCCTTGCAGTTAGGAAGGTGTAAGATTTTTGAGAGACTATAACTAGATGTTGTATCCAGATGGAGCCTAAGGAATCTCAGAATGTTCTGCATAATCTAGTGTAGCTTAAAAGAATAGGACAATTGCAATGAACAATGGTAGCCTATAAGTAAGTAGAAGAGTAGAGCAGCACCCAAAGAAGCCAAGTGGAGTTCCTGAAATCTATCTCTGCAGTGGCCAGGAGGCATCAACAAACAAGGGAATGGGTTGTATTACTCCATTCTCATACTTCTATAAAGAACTAACTGAGACTGGGTAATTTATTTATTTATTTATTTTGAAAAGCTGTATAACTGACTCACAGTTCTGCAGGCTTAATAAAAAGCATGGCTAAGGAGGCCTCAGAAAACTTAGTCATGGCAGAAGAGGAAAAGGAAGCAAACACATCTTACAAGTGGCAGGAGAAAGAGTGATAGGGGGGAAGTGCCACACTTTTAAACCATCGGATCTCATGAGAACTCACTATCATGAGAACAGCATAGAGGAAACCGTGCCCCCAGTCCAATCACCTCCCACCAGAGCCCTCCCTCAACACATGGAGATTACAATTCAGGGTGAAGTTTGAGTGGGAATATACAGCCAAACCAGGTCATTTTGCCCCAGCCCCTCCCAAATCTCATGTCCTTCTCACATTTCACAGTACAATCATGCCTTCTCAACAGTCCCTCATTGTCTTAACTCATTTTAGCGTTAACTCAAAAATTCAAGTACAAAGTCTCATCTGAGACAAGGCAAGTCCCTTCTGCTTATGAGCCTGTAAAATCAAAAGCAAGTTAGTTACTTCCCAGATACCATAGGGATACAGGCATTGGGTAAATACACCCATTCCAAATGGGAGAAATTAGCCAAAACCCGTGCAATTCTGAAACCCGACAAGGAAGTCTTTAAATGTTAAAGCTCTAAAATAATATCCTTTGACTCCAAGTCTGACATTTAAGGCACACAGATGCAAGGGTGGGCTCCCAAGGCCTGCGGCAGCTCCTCCCTTGTGGTTCTGCAGGATACAGCTTCCGTGGCTGCTTTCACAGGCTGGTGTTAGTACCTGAAGCTTTTCCAGGTACATGGTGCAAGCTGTCAGTGAGTCTACCATTCTGGGGTCTGGAGGATGGTGAGCATCTTTTCGCAGCTCCACTAGGCAATGCCCCACTGGGGACTCTGGGAGTAGGGGGTTTCCAACCCCACATTTCCCCTTTGCATTGCCCTAGTAGAGGTTATTCTTGAAGCCTCTGCCCCTGCAGCAGACTTCTGCCTGGACATCCAGGTGTTTCCATACATGCTTTGAAAACTAGGTAGAGGTACCCAAACCTCAACTCTTGTCTTCAGTGCACCCACAGGCCAAACACCATGTGGAAGCTGCCAATTTTTGCAGCTTGCCCCCTCTGAAGCAACAGCCTGAGCTATACCTTGGCTCCTATTAGCAATGGCTAGAGTGACTGGGACACAGGGTACCATGTTGTTAGTGTGCAGGGAGCAGCTGGGCCCTGGGCACAGCCCATGAAACCATTTTTCTCTCCTAGGCCTCTGGGTCTGTGATGGGAGGGGCTGCCACAAAGATCTCTGAAATGCCCTAGAGACATTTTCCCCATTGTCTTGTTTATTAATATTCAGCTCCTTGTTACTTATGCAAATTTCTGCAGCTGACTTGAATTTCTCACTAGAAAATGGGTTTCTCTTTTCTATCACATGATCAGGCTGCAAAATTGCCAACCTTTATGCTGTTCTTCCTTTTTAAACATGAGTTCCAATTTCAGGCCATTTCTTTCTTCATGCGTGTAAAAGTACACATTTAGAAAAAACAGATTTAATCTTGAATGCTTTGCTGCTTAGAAATTTCTTACACCAGATACCCTAAATCATTTGTCTCTAGTTCAAAGTTCCACAGATCTCTAAGGCAGGAGCAAAATCCTGTCATTCTCTTTACTAAAGCACAGTTAGAATTACCTTTGCTTCACTTCCCAAAAAGTTCCTCACCTCCATCTGAGACCACCTGAGCCTAGACTTCATTGTTCATGTCACTATCAGCATTTTGGTCACAATCATTCAACAAGTTTCTAGGAAGTTCCAAACTTTCTCTCATCTTCCTGTCTTCTTCTGAGCCCTTCAAACTGTTTCAACCTCTGCCCATTACCCAGTTGCAAAGTCAGTTGTACATTTTGTGGTATCTTTCTAGCAATGCCCCCTTTTCTCAATACCAATTGTCTCTATTAGTTTGTTCTCACATTACTACAAATAAATATCTGAAATTGGGTGATTTATAAAGAAAACAGGTTTAATTGACTCACAGTTTCCCAGGCTTAACAGGAAGCATGGCTAGGAGGTTTAGGAAACTTACAATCATGATGGAACATGAAGGGGAAGTAAGCATGTCTTACATGGAGACAGGAGGGGGGTAATTGTAACACTTTTAAACCATCAGATCTTGTGAGAGCTCACTGTTATAAGAACAGCATGGAAGAAACCATCACCATGATCCCAGTCACTTCCCATCAGGTCCCTCTCTTGACATGTGGGGATTATGTAAAAGATTTAGATGGGGACACAGAGCCCAACCATATCAGGGGCCAAATCCACTGTATAGCTTGGCTCCATGAAATTTAGCCACAACCTGGGTGAAAGAGGAAGCAACCTCAAATTTGCTGAGACTTAATTTCTAATCTTTCAGAAAAGTGATGACTGGGTAGTCACATCTAAAATAAATCCTTACATATGGTTTTTCAAGCCTTCATCGTCTTCTGATTGAAACAAGACTGGTCTTTCTGTTAGTTCCTTTTAATAATTTATCTTTATATTTTTTCTTTGCTCACATATTTTTCTCCTGGTTTCTTTAATCTCTTTGAGCTCTTTGTCCATGTTTTCCTTTAGCTCTTTAAACTCTGTCTAGTACTAACAATGTCTGTGCTTCCACAGGGACAGTTTTTAAAATTTCTTCTTTGAATGGAATATATTTTGTTATTCCTTTGCATGCTTCATATTTTTTGTTCATAACTTGGATGCTGAATATTTCAATATGGTTCTGAAATTCAGATTTTTCTCTTCAGCCTTGTGTTTTGATTTGCCTGTCGTGAGCTGTAGCTATTTGCTTAGTGACATTTCCAAACTGTTTCTAAAGAATTGTATTATTTTCATGATCTCTAGAGTCTCTGCTCCTTATCATATAATCAATTAATATTTTGACAAGGATTTCCTTAAATGCCAGAGAGAGAGATGAGAGAGAAGAGAATGATTAAAAAATATAAATAAGTAAAAGAAAAATATCTCCTTTTCTTTCTAGATTGGCATGGTGTTTACCCACCTTTTCCATACTTAGCCAGTCCATTTTCAACTATGTCTTATCTTTCACTTTGTCCTTCAGTAAGTCTTAGAGATCAGACAGAGTTGAAAGTTTGGGATCTTCGCAGTTTTTTCTAAGCTTGCCTCTTGCCGTGGGTACGTATGTGGCTTCCTAAGTTTCCCAGAATACAAAAAGTATTTTTAATGTTCTAATTTTCCAAAGAAACTCTCTCCCCAGATTTTCCTGTGAGGCTTGAGGAGGTCTGTTGTGTATCTCAACCATAACCTTTTCCTCCTTGATCTGAGGGTTGTTTGCCTTAAGAAGTTTTAAAGGAATACCTGCTGCTTTTACACCCTGAGTAAATTTCATGTTAGGTGAAATAAAGACAAATGCCTGAGTAATTTTTGGCTAGCACCAGGCCAGTTAGAACAGATAAATACAATTATTTGTCCTTGAGGTCTCCTCTCCTCTCTCTGAAATCAGCTACCAGAGTTTACACTGGGAACATTGGCTGCCATCTTCAAGACCATCACCAAGCTGTCAAGAAGAAGAACGAGGGAAAATAAAAGTGCCACATAGCTTTCTTATCATTTTTATGTTGCCTTTTTATTTATTAAGCATTTGCTTGTTGGCCGTAATCCTTTGTTTTTCAGAGTTCTGATAAAGTTGATTCTGATCCTTTTTGCTTGATTTTTTTGAAGTTTCTGTGGAGTGATGGGCCACTGAAGCTGCATACTCTACCACGTTTGCTGGCATCCTCTAAGCTAATAGTTATTCAGCAATAGATACATAATATTCTGACTCAAACTCAAGTTAAGTTGCATGTATTAGGCATATCTTATGTGTCTCTCTTGATTCTCTCAGTGCTGCCGTCTTCCCTACCTGTTTCACTTCCCTCCTTATTCCTAAGACTGCTATCTTTAGTATTGCTACAATAATTCCTGAGTCCTGAACCATATAGTCACTATTTCATAAATTAATGCAACAAGTAATAGGTGACCATTTGTGTGTGACTTCTGAGAACTCTGAGGCACAACAGTTCAAGACCCATAGACTCAGGGACAAGCACCAGACTGATAAACTAAACCGCCATGTTATTGGTTCTTCCCATCATTTCTGAACTTGGAGAAAATCTATGCTTTTGGCTAAAGAAACTGCCTTAATGACACAACTTGGAAAGCATGGCCTAACTATCATTAAACTCCCAACTGAGAGAAAACAGACTAGCATAACAGGAAAAATCAAGACGATGAATTTCCTTTTTCTCCTCCTTTCCACGGACTGTTCTACAAAGCAGCAGTTAATAATGTCTCAACGAAGACATCATTGAAGGCCAAGTGATCAACTGTGTTTGATATGAAGAACAATCAGCTTCTTAATACATTCTTTTCTTTGTGGTCTCCATCCTTTCTGACCACACTTTGTTTTCCATCCCCCTCCCATTTCTGTGTCCGTGGGATTGTACTTCTCAGTGAAATAATACCACATAAGTTTCTTTTAGGTTTTGTTTTCTACAGAACATTAGATGAGGCCTTAAAATGTAGAGTTTTTTTTTTTTTTTAATGTGTGTTGTATCCAACCAAGTATGCAAAAACTAAGATTCATAACAATTACACATCATCATTAGCCATCCTAATTTTGCGCAATGTAAATTCTCATTAGCAATATATCTTTTTGGAGTTTAAATTAGGGCAACAATTATCACAGCTAGGTAATTGTAAGGTTATTAAATTCACCTGATCCACAACTATTTATTAAATGGTCAACAGTGGTCTGGGTATTATGCAAGATACCACCACTTATAAATAGATTCAGAAGCCATGGTTTGTGTCCTCTAGGGGCTAATAACTGCCTAGAATTACGTGCATGTTACTTGAATATCATTTCTCTTTTAATAGTGTTACTTCTGGGGATATTTTAAATTACTTCATGTAGAACCAAAAAGAAGGTTACCTAGTTTCTGTTATTCTTTTAGTCACAGCAAAGCAAAATCTTTATACCAGTAATTTCAAAGTTATCCAAGTTCACTTTGACAAATACACCTGAGTACAGTCAGAAAGAGAATGGCTTTAGTATGATGGATAAAGAACAGAACAAAGAAGTATGTGGGTGAAATTCACATAAACAGAAAATGAAATAGTCTGGCTAAACCACTGAAAGTTTTAGTAATTTTGAACAAATTGCTTTTACCTTTTTACATCTTCAGATAGAGGCTTGTTCATTTTCTGTCTCTGGTATGCATCTCATATATACTTACTTAGATTTGATTTGAAGCAACCTCTCTGCATATGCCATAATTTCATATATATCAATTTTGAAAAGGAAGCTGGCAGAGTTAGGAACTTTTGTGCTTTTTCTCATTTGATTTCACTAAAAGTTCTTAATCATTCTTTAATATAAATAAGAAATAGGATAGAGAATCCAAGGCTCATGGAAGCAGGTTTAAGGGAGGAGGCTCTGCAGTACTTGTCTTCAGGCTACAGATTGTAGAGTGAATGACCAAGTGAATGACCAAAATGGCAATGTATTCTGCGGGGGCTAGAAATCAAAGAGAGATGATAAAATAGGATATCCCTCCTGTAGACTGGAACCAAATCTCTGTCACCTTTTGGCATGTTCACAATTCACACTCTCTGTGCTTCAGTTTCCTCACCTAAAAAATGTGGCTAATAGTAATACCACTCTCATAACAAGTGTGAAAATTTTGGTATACCAGTGCTTTAGAACATTGTACGTATCCCGTAAACTTCAGAAGTGATTCAACCTAAACTGTTAATGCATTAAAGGCAAGATACTAAATATGTCAGATCATGATAGAAAGGTTAAAAAAAAGAAAGAGACAAATCTTTTTTGTTGTTGTTACCCAGGCTGGAGTGCAATGGCACGATCTCGGCTCCCTGCAACCTCTGCCTCCTGGGTTCAAGTGATTCTCTTGCCTCAGCCTCTTGAGAAGCTGGGATTACAGACGTGCGCCACCACGTCTGGCTAATTTTGTATTTTTAGTGGAGACGGAGTTTCTCCATGTTGGTCAGGCTGGTCTCAAACTCCTGACTTCAGGCGATCCACCTGCCTCGGCCTCCCAAAGTGCTGAGATTATAGGCATGAGCCACCGTGCCTGGCCAAGACCAATTTTTTTTTAAAAGCAGGAGGTTAAGGGTAGATCCTCTTATGCTATCATGTATACTAGAAGCAGAATTAAAAGGGAATATGTAGCATTAAGAAAAATGATGGGTTTTCTTTTATCACAAAGAAATCTTTGGCCCCTTTTGTGAACTGTGCAAACCTCCTAGCTTACAGGCATTGTTACATAAAATCAGCCATCTAAAGAAGACCTTTAAAAAATAGTCAGAAACCTAGCCATTTATTTATAAAATATCCAAGAGAGCCAAATAATGATCATTTTGCAAATCAACCTAAGTAATTTCTTCATTTATTTACCAACTACAGTCTCTTCAATTACTTGTGTTGATGAGATTCACATTCTGTTTCATGATAATGATCAATTCCAAGCTAAAAAACCCACCAAACTTAGCATAACACATTCTCAAGGTTTTAAGAAGACTCAGAAAAATGATTTCAGTTGGTAATTAATTAAATTGCCTCATCTCTTAGAAAAAGTTTTGTCTTATAGGAAAAACTGAAATCGGCTTTATGTATCCTTTCTAAAATTAACTCAAATACTGATAGCTCCAAAATTAGATTTGAGGGATTAAGAGACAGAAATATGATAAATCAGCTTATCTTATAAGGCTGTTGGTGGTAACATTACAAAGTAAACAATAGAAACATTTGTTCTGTTATAAGCATAATATTGAAGAAATCACTAACTTTTGCATATTTTTATTAATGTTAAAATTTCTTTATAGTCTGAGAAAAAAGAATTTTATCTATATTCATTTTTTGGCTCTTAATACGAACTGTTTTTAATTAGTGTAAAAAATAAGAACTGTGCTAATTAGTCAAATAAGAATAGGGATAAAGGAAAATACATTTGTACCATCAATTACTTTTAAAATGAGACCTCAATTAAATCAGCTACTCTGGCAGAAAAATTATAGACATATTTAATACAGCCTTTTCATAGGAAATTTCACTCCAGAAAAAAATCTTCTAAAATAATTTTACAGATCATTCTTAAGGCTGACCTTAAATATCATTTAATATGATTTAGAATACCACAATTTCAACCTGTCTTTCTTTACTTCTTCATCTGGTACTCTTTCCAGAACTATTTTTAAAAAATAAATAGATGATTGCATTATACATTATTTTGAAAATTGAGACATGTATTGCAAAATTAGAAAATAAAAAACAAGGCTAATTTGAGATTAGTACAGAAAAATATGCTGTAATTTGCTTTTCTTTCTTCTATTTACTCTTGCTGCAAATTTGAGTGTGTTCTGTATAGCAGCTAATGCAAAGAAGGGAAATATGATCAATTAAACAATTTACTGTGGTCATACAATAAAAACAAACTTGTTCTATCACACTGGAATCATTGAATAAATAAAGCTCAGAAATATGTGACAATTTTGGATTGGATAATTCATCTAGTTCAGCAAGAGGCATCAGAGTTAAAGATATTCTTTTTGTCAAAACTTGTTTTCACTGACTTTGGTGGTTGTGTTTTGATTTGAGCTTTCCTTAAACAGTGATAAGATCTACCATTGAATCAGTGAAAGTTAAAGATATTAAGGCTATAAATTAATTCTCAATTTATTAGCCTTTTCACTGTAGATCAAGAAAATATCTGAGATACCAGCAATTTTGGATTAATATCAAGTGGACCAACTGAGATGTCTGTATTGCAAATGTGGCTGCTGAATTAGTAAGATAAAGTCTTTGGACTTTGTTAGGATTCAAGTCTTGCTAATTTTCAGTCATTGAACAGTCTGACTGTGAACCCCATCCTTTATTTCTGTCAAGTTTTTTTTCTTCTTAATAAGTTTTGAAGGGAATCTAAGGCAAAGAAGAAATTGTTTCACATATAAACTAGCTATCAAAAATTAACAAATAGACTTTTATATAGTTGTGGATTTCAGAAACAAAGGTGGTGGTTTCAACTGGTTTAGGACTATATTTTATCAGTGAATGTTTTCTAAGGTCTTTGTGGTATATACCCTCATTTCGTTTTGCAAAAATCGTGACTAGGTGACTAGCATATGACTATGTATCTATTGCCTATTTCTTCCAAAGTAGAAGAAGATACATTTTTTTGTGATAAGAATTGTATGTGTTCATAAAATTCTGTTTCCCTATTATCTAAAAATTTCCCTGGCATGTCATACTTTTAATAAGAAATATTGATAAGTAGATAACATTTATTTATGTATATATTTATGTTGCCATGCTGTTTTAAGTGGTCCATGTAAATCTTTTTCTACTGGCTGACAGACTAATTCTCACATTTTTGGGTTCCAATGCTGCTACAATCTTTAATAGTTTTCAGCTCACCGTCTAAAACAGTCTAAACAACTTGGCGTGGCAACATGTAAAACAATCTAACAAATATGCTTCTTATGTTCTCACTGATGAATAACACATAATTTTCCCATACCATCTATAATTTTATTTTAGACTTTTAAAATACAAATATGCTCTTCCACCTGTCATCAAATTCTTCTCAAAATTATCTCAAATTTATATTAGATGGGAACTTCCATCTTAAACATGTATACACTCAAATCATCAGTTTTATTGAAAGTTAGATGAAGTTAGAAGTAGTTGCATGGATATTGTAATGTTCTATAATTTTGACACTTATAGTTAAGGGTTTTTTTTTTAACTTAGGAAATTGTACAATGTTAGTAACCAGCTGGAGCATTTAATTTTCTAGTTTAAAAATGATACAGAATTTTTGGGTGTTATGGATTTTCATGTTAATTTGTATTATTTTAAACTTGCTCTCAGTTTAGTTTCAAAATTAATACTTGCCTCAACTCTTCTAAAAAATTCTGTAGGCTAGCAAGGGGTTTTTAATAAACTAATGATACATTTTGTAACAAATAAATAAATGGTCAAGGCTGGCCACATTGACTCATACCAATAATCTCCGCACTTTGAGAGGCCAAGGAAGGGAGATGGCCTGAGCCCAGGAGTTTGGGATCAGCCTGGGCAACATGGTGAAATTCCATCTCTACAAAAAATACAAAAATTAGCCAGGTGTGGTGGTGCATGCCTGTAGTTCCAGCTACTTGGGAGGCTGAGAGGTGGTAGGATTACTTAAGCACGAGATTTCGAGGTTGCAATGAGATGTAGTAGCATGATTGCACTCCAGCCTAGGCAACAGAGCAAGACCCTGTCTTAAAAACAAAACAAAACAAACAAATAAACAAAAGCAGGTGAATGCTGGCTACCTGGTCTAGTCCAAGACCCTCTAATAGATATAGATTTCTACTTACAACTTGTTCTTTGAGAAATTTAACTACATGATGCCTCATTGTTTATATAAAATCTGGATCCTCACAGAGGAACATATTAAAGTAGACTTAAGTCTTTTTAAGGAAAGCTACATCATAGTAAATTGGCGTGTTTAATACATTAAAATGAAAACAATTCAGTTAAAAGGACAATATCTGGAGCAAATATAACAAAGATGCTCTGTTGGAAGAAAATATGCAAAATGTCTAATAATGTTAAAAGATTAAAATCAAAACACAAGAGAGTCCTACAAACCAACAGCTTATTCAATAAGTAAACCAAAGGTGTAATCAAGTAACTTGAGAAGAAATCCAATTCACTGGATAAATATGAAGAGCTGTTTTATAATTAGAAATATGTATTTTGGCTGGGCATGGTTGCTCATGCCTGTAATCCCAGCATTTTGCAAGGCTGAGGCAGAAGGATCTCTTGAACCTTGGGGTTCAAGACCAGCTTGGGCAACATAGGAAGACCTCATCTCTACAAAAACAAAAACAGAAGCAAAAACAAAAACAAAGCCAGGCATAGTGGTGCACACCTGTGGTCCCAGCTACTTGGGAGGCTGAGGTGGGAGAATTGCTTGAGCTGGGGAATTCAAGGCTGTAGTGATCTGTGATTATGCCACTGTTCCATACTGGGCAACAGGGCAAGACACTGTCTAAAACAAAACAAAACAAGTAAGAAAGATACATATTTTGAGACAGTTTAGCAAATTATGAAACTGGATAATAATTAGTGTTATAGATATGAGCCCAGTGTACTATTCATGGGAATATAGACTGCTTCGGGCATTCTGGAGAGCAAGGCTTATTAAAATTGGTAAAACTCTAACCATAAGAACCAACCCACCCACTCTTGGACATGAACCACAGAGAAATTTTCATAGTGCTCCATAAGAGATTATATTTATGAACATTTATCACAGACGTGTGTGTGAGTATGTGTGTGACTGCAGGGAGTAGGAGATAATAATTATATCCAGTACTGTCAAATATAAAAGCCAAATGTGAAGGATGATTTTGCAGGGAATGAAATAATGAAGTGTACACATAGCAACAAGAATATAGTGTTAAAAATAATATAGTTAGAAACATTTAAAATATATGGACAGAAAACTACACTACATTTTTAAAACGAAAACAAGAGTAAAATAACACATGTCAAACACATTTTAAATTGTTGCCTATGACATGGAAACAGAGATGGGGGTGAAAAATGAGAGTGAAAGAAAACATGGAGGGAACAAAGGATATCAGTAGCATCTGACTGTGAGCATAAACATAGGATTGTATGCACATGCCCAAGGTCTGAAAATAGCATGTTTAAGATAAACTTTAAAAAGGAAATTAGATTATGATGGATGGTGATGAGAAGCACTCATTGGGAGCTGTTGACAGGCTTAAGTTAACCGTTATGGAAATCATATAACATAACTCTGTAATTGCTGATAATTTAGGGTGCACCTTGCCCAGGGCATACCATCTTGGGTCTAGGGTTATGCTATGCAGAAAAATCCTGAATTGCAAAAATAGTTTCTACGTGTCTTCAATGGAATTAGAAAAAAAAAAAAAAAGAAAAAAAGCTGCATATGCATTCAAAAACACAAATTTATTCTTTTGGTTCTTTGCTAACTGTATTATTGCACTTGGTATAAAATGCTTTCTTTGAGAGAATGTGAGAGCTGTTTGGATTCAGTGACATTTTAATGCTAAGCAGTGGAAGCTCTTCTAAAGCAACACATTAAAAAGCTACAACTGGGGGAAGTTAGCTTCTAATTAATGAGCTTTAAGACAGAGGGAAAAAAATCAGCTACATAAAGACATACTTAAGCTTACAGCCCTCAGAGAGAAAACAATCCTCATTAGTGACTAAATCATTGGGGTTTGGACTCAAAACAGTTTATCAACCGAAGATAATCTACATGTGAAAACATTGCTTTGATTGCAATTACTACCTAGGTTTTAATAATTAATCTCTCAGAAATATGCTTTGTGTACTTGCATATGTGAAAGAAAAAACAGCAAGGAGGAATGTCAATGTTTTAGGACAAAAAGTTATGTAAGCCTCAATACCTGACCTAATTGTAATAAACACATGTAAATTTTCAATTTGAGACTCTGGTCTTCGGCCAGGAGATGGAGCCCTTCTGCTATACCATGGTGTCCCTGTGGCCCTGGACTAGGTGAACTCACATTGTCATGCATACTGTAATCAAATGATATACTGTTTGAAAATGATAATGGTACTTTTTCATTTATGAAGGCAAGATTGGGAGAGGTGGGGATTTTACAAACAATAATGCAAATAGCTTAGCGTCTCTGTTTTGTCTCTGACAAATATTAATATGTAAATTTTAACAACTTTAATTGGAATTTCTTGAAGTGGTATATAAAAAACTATAGAACTATAAGTGCCAATTTCTTATGAAGCTGATTGCATTTAAAAAATAGACAAGTAAGGCTGGGCGTGGTGGCTCAAGCCTGTAATCCCAGCACTTTGGGAGGCCGAGACGGGCGGATCACGAGGTCAGGAGATCGAGACCATCCTGGCTAACACGGTGAAACCTTGTCTCTACTAAAAAATACAAAAAACTAGCTGGGCGAGGTGGCGGGCGCCTGTAGTCCCAGCTGCTCGGGAGGCTGAGGCAGGAGAATGGCGTGAACCCGGGAGGCGGAGCTTGCAGTGAGCTGAGATCCGGCCACTGCACTCCAGCCTGGGTGACAGAGCGAGACTCCGTCTCAAAAAAAAAAAAAAAAAAAAAAAAGACAAGTAAAGAACATAAATGAATTTCAGGAGAGAAATATTAACTCCTATAAAGGATAGATTTTTCTGAAGGGTTTCCAGTATTCCATGGCTTAGACACTTGTTTTACATATGGAAAGTCAAAACAGAAGTTGTTTTTTATTCTGTGCTTGGTTTACCAATAAAAAAACTATTAGAAGTCAGCGGGACGCAGTGGCTCACGCCTGTAATCCCAGCACTTTGGGAGGCCGAGACAGGCGGATCATGAGGTCGGGAGATCGAGACCATCCTGGCTAACATGGTGAAACCCCATCTCTACTAAAAATACAAAAAAATTAGCTGGATGTGCTGGCGGGCGCCTGTAGTCCCAGCTACTTGGGAGACTGAGGCAGGAGAATGGTGTGAACCTGGGAGGCGGAGCTTTGCAGTGAACTGAGATCTGGCCACTGTACTCCAGCCTGGGTGACAGAGCCAGACTCTGTCTCAAAAAAAAAAAAAAATTAGAAGTCAAGATAAGCATCATCATTCAGAATAGTTGTGCTGCAATTGTTCTTTCAATTCACATTGAAAGCTACCAAAAGTGTAAAACACTTACTAAGCTCATTTTTGGACACCTGCTTCCAGGTTTTAATTTTTGAAAGAGAGGGACAGGTTTTTGTATTATTATCAGAGGCTTCTGTTTCTGCATTTCATTTTCTTTTTTTTTTTTTTTTTTTTTGAGACGGAGTCTCACTCTGTCGCCGGGGCTGGAGTGCAGTGGCCGGATCTCAGCTCACTGCAAGCTCCGCCTCCCGGGTTCACGCCATTCTCCTGCCTCAGCCTCCCGAGTAGCTGGGACTACAGGCGCCCGCCACCTCGCCCGGCTAGTTTTTTTGTATTTTTTAGTAGAGACGGGGTTTCACAGTGTTCGCCAGGATGGTCTCGATCTCCTGACCTCGTGATCCGCCCGTCTCGGCCTCCCAAAGTGCTGGGATTACAGGCTTGAGCCACCGCGCCCGGCCTCATTTTCTTATAGATTTATTTTTTTAGAATGATTTGTGGTTCACAGCAAAACTGAATGGAAAGTTACAGCCATTTCATAAACCTCCTTTTCCTCGCAGGAATAGCCTCCCTGACAAGAGTGGTATATGTGTCATAATTTATGAACCAACACTGACACGTCATTATCACTCAGAGTCCATAGTTTACATTAGGGTTCGTTCTTGGTGTTGCACATTCTGTGGGTTTTGACAAATGTGTAATGACTTGTATCCATCATTTTAGTATCCTACAGGTATTTTCACTAACCTAAAAATCCTGCTTTCCACCTATTCATCCCACTCTCTTGGCTTAAGCCCTTGGTAACCACTGATTCTTTTACTGGATTTCTAGTTTTGACTTTTCTGGAATGTCATATAGTTGCAATTTTACAGTATATAGCCTTTTCAAATTGTCCTTACTCACTTAGTGATATCCATTTATGGTTCCTCCATGTCTTTTTATGACTTGATAACTCATTTTTTGGCTCAGAATGAAAGGAAATACCTTTGTCTGGAGGTACCATGGTTTATTTATCCATTCACCTAATGAAGGTCATTTTGTTTGCCTACAAGTATTTGCAATTTTGAATTAAAGCTGCTATAAAATATGTATTTGGAAGATTTTATCTGGTCTCTGCATTTCACTTTAATAACTAAATTTTACATGAATCAATTAGAGAATATCCAGTAGGGAAAATTACTAGCCATCAACCTGAAAGTGGAAAGCTATAGCATCACTTATAGAGAATTCAATTTCTTCTTTTTTTTTTGTACCTCACTTTATTAAAAAGACTTACTGAAAAGATTGAATCTAACGTTACTCAATAAATCCTGAACAGAAATTTTTAAACTTGAATTTATTCTCTGCCAACTTAAACCTCAGCTTTCTCATCTACCAAAAGAGGATGATAATTTTTACCTTGGGTGCTATGTAGAGTTGATTGAATTAATATGCTTTTCTAGCATACTGCCTTGCACAAATTGGTTTCAAAATGGCATTAGTCAAATTTAGTATTATTCACAAGATATGTTCAAAAAAATTTGATCCAGAATATAATTTTGAAGCAATTGGATTGATTAAATATATTTACTCCAAATAATTGTTATGCATTCTTCCATTTTTTCTGGATTTCTTTCTTCAGAAATACTTCCTGTCATATTTTTGATCTCTAAGCACAAGCTGTATTATCTGAAAAATTGATTAATCCATTCAATAAAATACAATACCTACTTTAAGGGAGTGCCAGTTAAACTATTACCATGAGTTTGGGGTTTCTTGTGTTACCTTTCTTTCATGGATCTATGTTTATTTGATCTTGAAAATTTAGTGTGTATATATATATATATATATATATAATAAAATAGAAACTGTAGTGTGCACTTATTAATAATGAAGACTAATCTAGTTTATGTTAGTAAAATTCCATTCATGCAATTGCAGCTAAATATACCAAACCAAATACTTGGTTCTGACTAACTTCTTTCAAATCACATAGACTTAATAACATGGAACATTATCATGGGAATTAAAGTTAGTTGGAGCTCTGTCATAAAATACAAATTGAGAAGAAAAACACAAAAATTAAAATTCAGACTATCTAAAGTAAGTTTTAGATTTATTATTTAATATACTTTGATTCTATATTGTTTCTTAGAATGCTGGAATTTTAGCTCTTGATTTATTCATTTCAAATACTGACTGGATATATTACAGTCCAAAATTTTGCAGATTGGACTAGTTAATAAGTTAGCAGATCTATTAAAAATTTTCAAAGGAGAAGTTGTAACTTCTGGCAGTTTAGTTGGGTCTTTAAGTAGTGCATAAAAGCTTTGAGATAATATGAGTTTTTTTGTTTTTTGTTTTTAAGTACAATGATTATATCAAGAAAAAAATGGCTTATAAAACGTCAAGGGAAATTCAGCCAAATATGACTCGTAGGGATCACAAGTAATAGTGTGTGCCACTGATACCATGAAAATATGTTGAAATTACTTCCGTTGCCATGCTGTCACTTCCCATTAAGATTAGATACGCTGAAAAATCATGGTAAGTTTTCAAAAGCGGTGAAACTCCAACAGATAGCTACTGTTTTGACCTTTTTAATAAGTTGTTTGAGGGCAGAAATGAAAATATTAGATTCATTTTTTCAATCTCTGCATTGGAAAAATATATACTCAAATTTTGACAAATTTTGGTTTAAAGTGTTGTCAACATCTGTTTATGACAAAGCACGTTTGTACTTTGAAAATATTTTAAAATAAATCCATACTATTACTCTATAAAATATTAGATATATTTTGAAATGTCATTAACACTATGCTATGAATACAAGCACTTCCTTTTTCATTATTTAAACCAATATTTCTATAAAATACTTTGATGTATTTTTGTGAAATGTGACCTCATAGAGAATTAAAATAGGGTTTTATCAAGGAAGGTCTGCTTACTTCTCAGAGGTGATACTATAGATTGTAGTGATTTGGTGCTTTCCCCATTTTCAGTAAAAATATCTTATTTTATTCAATAGCTAAATTATTAAGTGTCAAGCATTTTGCTTCATTTAAAAAAAATAAGGTGTTATTATAGCACTGACAAGCTGATTAATGCAACAGCAATAGGAAATTGAGAAAGTGGAATTCACAATAATTAGGTCTGTCTTAATTGTTGCACCATATTGCTTCTCAATCCGTATTTATTTTGGCTTTGAAATATGTATCATGCTAACTAGTGTGTGTGAGACTGATAATAGATATCCCAATACAATTTCCAAAATTTAAAAAGGAAGATATTTATTTTCACAACCTAAACAACTACTTTCATCTATTTGAGCACCATAGCCTTCAGAATTCTACAATAAGAAGAAATAGAGAGAAAATAGTTATTAAATATTACTGTTCATTCATGCCATAATATATATATCTATGTTTGAATGTATAAGTATATACACATAACATTCAATATATTAAAATATATAAAATCATATTGGAAAGAAAGCCTAAATTATCCTTGCATTCCCATTCCAAACACTAATGACTTTTCAAATATTCGGTTTTTAGCTTTCAGTTTTAGAACCCTTCTACATGGTGTCTGTTTCAGAGTACTACATGATCTATGTCTATCTGTAGATATGTAAAGATATAGATCATGTAGTGGTCTGAAATTGATATAGACGTAGATCACGTAGTAGTCTGAAATTGGCACTATGTAGAAGGGTGAAGTTCTGTAACCACCATAATCAATTACCATAGATCATGTGGTAGTTCGGAAAGACAGCCTTTAGCTTTTTTCTCTATCTCTATGTACATACCAGTTCTCCTAAGAGGTGAATTTGTTTCCACTGCCTTTGAAAGCAGTTGTTGCTCTAATAAAGACCTAATACGTGTGGCATTGTCTGTGGCATCAAGCAGTAAGAAAAGTCTCGGAAGACAGGGAGAAGATTGTTAGTGGAAACTGTAAATTCAATGAAGCTATTGCTATTGGAGACTGAAGAAAAGTAGGCACATTATATTCTGATGGAAAAACCAGTAGGACAGTTGACTGCATTACATGAATAATAGAAAATACACCTGTTGAATTTGAGGACTACTAAATATATTTCAAGGCATAATGTTCAAAGTGCCAATTGGTTTATATATGACATTTATGATAAGATATTGCAAGAGAGATTAATAAAAGACAAAGCTGTTCAGCTTTAAGCAAAATTTGGAGGAAATATTTCATACCCAAGAATCAACAGCTTGGAATAAAAGCGGAAGAGTTAACTGAAAAACAAAGAGGAAGAAATCTGGGCCTCCTGTCTTTTAAGGGCAGAAACTAGCTGAGAAAGATAGTTGTAAACATAGACTGTGTTTCCTTAAAACATTAAGAGTGAACTCCAAGAGCAGAAACCAACTCCCAGAAAGTAGTGCTAATGGCTGTGGAAGTGCATTTCCAGAGAGAAAATGGGGCATTAATTGAAAACTGCTCCCTGCCCTGGATGTAGAAATTGCTAACATTATATGCACAATTGGATTTCAAAACAGGTGTGAACCATTGACTGCTATGTGCTTCCATTCACCTCTTTTTTGGAATTTCTGTGATTTTTTTTTTTTCTCATTTCTGCTTCATTATTATATGTTATCTGGTAGGGTAAGGGAGAAAAATAATTTCTTTTTTTACACAGATAGTTAGATTTACAAAAACTTCAAGTAATTTGTGTTTTTAGCTCTGGAACAAGAAGAGCTAAACTGAGAAGCTACAACTGAGTAATTTTGCCTAGGGAGGCGTTTCTGTACCTGGTCCTAATTTGCATGATGTAATTCTTGGCTTTTTGCTAATACTGTTTTTGGATAGATTAGTGATATGAGGAATGTGTATGTTTTGCATATTTCTAGACTAGCTCATTTCAGTCACCAGTTAAATGCCACTTGAATACAGTTGAATATAGAATAAGCTCTAACTGACATTAAGTTGAACAGAACTGCCCAACCCACCACTGCTTAAATTTCTGACCTACAGAAACATGAAAAATAATAACTCATTGTTGTCCTAAACTACAAACTAGTAGAACTTTTTCAAATGTAGGAATGAATAACTGAAACAGAACAAGAATAACATTTATCATTTTTTTAGCATTTGTGATAACCATAAACAGCTCTATAATGATTAGGTATCATAGATATATACTAATCATTGTTACAAATTATGAATCAATTAAAAAATGACAGAATTATGTTTTAAAGATAAAATAATTGCATTGTAAATAAGTTGGTAAAATTTCCATTTAACGTCAGGTTTGGGAACAAATTAGAGCAGTATATTGGGCCTAAAAAAGATCTTTGCATGGCGTAATTTTTATCCTTTTATTTACATAAAAATACATATATTTCTCAGTTTACCTAGTGTTCTTGGTACAAACAAGTGTTCTGGACACGAAACAACAATATGGAATGAATGCATGAGGGAGACAAAAGGAAAAATCCCATTGTAAATTTTAGAATTACATTAATTTAGTCATGTGCTTATTTAGTCTCATGATTAATTATTAGTAGGTATGATAAAGCTGTTCATATAGTTGCAGGCCTCTTTGATTTGCTGAAATATATATGGCATAGAAGAAATACTTGTCATATAAAGATGACTTTTATAGTTGCTATGAGTCTATCATAAATATATTTAAAATTTTGATAATGTAATATGGCTTTGAAACTCAAAATTAATTAAAAGAATAAACAAAATGAGTTTAACCTGTTTCCTTTTATATTACGCTCTTTTTTTATTTATCTAATATCAGAACATGCAAAATCATTTATTTTGTGAGACTTAGAAGAGAAAAATAATTAGGCTCTAAATGAGTTGCAATACTTGGGATCAATGATGACTTCAATTGTGTGGGGTAATTGATGGGACCATAAAAGTATCTATATAGTAACTCTGGATTTTATTTTATAGCATTACTTATTGAAAATTACTATATTCATATTTGTAAATGAATATAAAATAGAAACCAGTGATAACATCAAGTACTTAAAATGTTCTTTATTTATATATTTGGCCTATTTGTTGAAAGCAACAGAAAATCCAACTTGAACTCATTTATATCAGAAAAGAATTGATTGTAAAGTAGCAGCAAAGTTTTCGCAGTAATGTTGAATTCAGACATGGATTCAAATCTCCTCGTCAAGACTCCATTTCCCTTTATGTCTTGGTTCTGTCTTCATCTACATTGTTTTCACACTCAAGTTTTACATCATGGAAAGATGCTGTGAGTTAATCTACACCGTGAATCAGTGAGTGAGTGAAACTGGAATGCTTATTAGACTTACTGAAGTTGCTTTTAAAAATAACATACAGTTGAATATAGAATAAGCTCCTACCTAAACCTAGCTCCTTAGATTCTGTGTCTGGCGTGGGGCCCGTACATCCCTGTTTTTAAAAGCTCCTTTAGTGTCAGTAACGAAAAGAACTCTTCTCTTCACTCAACAGAGGAATAACAGTCCTGGGTGCAGATCTCATAGACCCCTAATAGATCAGTAGACCACACTTGAACCAGTCTTTTTACGTCACTCTGCGTGATTTAGGCCAATCAGAGCTCACCAGTTAGCTAGTAATTATGGTAACTACATCCAAACCGTGTATAGGGAGAGAGTTGTGTTGCATTGTACTTAAGGAAAGTTACTGTAATATTTTGCCAGAAAGATGAAAGATTTCCTGATAGCAAAAGCGGCAGTTATCCAGATAAAAAATGGACACTTCTGAGAGTTATTTTTTAAATTCTTGGATAGTCATAACAAGGAATTAGAATGCAAAAATACTGTAAACATTACATTTCACTTTAAATTATAAGAAGATATTTCCGTTGTGTTATGTAGATTCTAGAGATGTTAAAATATATAAACATAAATAGGGTGTTTTCTATGTACTTTGAGCTATTATTACTATTGTTACAGTATTTAAAAACTTTTCCCCATTGTGTGAAAGTTATTTTACAACTAAAAATTGTGTTTTACAGATTTTTTTTTTCTGAATAAGATTAAAAATTGTGTCCAAATTATTTCCTCCTGAATTTCAGCAATCAGGGAAAGACTCATTGACATGCATATTAGAATGTTATCCATTATATATTCTTCATTTTCCTACATCAAGATTTATGGTATGGATTTTTGTTTGTTTGCTTTTTGGTTTTTTTTTTTCGAGATGGAGTCTTACTCTGTTGCCCAGGCTGGAGTGCAATGGCATGATCTTGGCTCACTGCAACCTCCGCTTCCCAGGTTCAAGCAATTCTCCTGTCTCAGCCTCCCGAATAGCTGGGGAAACAGGTGCCTACCACCACGCCTGGCTAACTTTTTTGTTTTTAGTAGAGAAGAGGTTTCGCCATGATGGCCAGGATGGCCTTGAACTCCTGACCTCAAGTGATCCGCCTGCCTCGGCCTCCCAAAGTGTAGTATGGATTTTTTATAATTACTACCCTGTACTTGATTATTTGATACTCACTTAAGCCTCAAAAATCTCAGATACCATTGTGAGACATCATGTTGTAAATAGGACTACAAGTATTAGAGAAACTGAGGCTGGGTGCAACAAATCACATAGGAAGGGAAATAAATTGGTTTACCTTAATTTAATGTACACTCAGAAATTACTATTAACCGTCCACAACAGAACAAGTACTTTCAGGGGAAGCCAGAGTTGTAATTTCTTTCTTTTAAATAAAGCTCATTCTGAATACCTATGACATAAATGAACACACACAGTGGCATTAGTTAGTATTCTTGGTTTTGACGTTTTTTTGTTTTAATTACAATGAGTTGCCTCTGGTTAACATGAAGAAAAATGAATTTGAGTTTATATTTCACGTTTTTTAAAATTAGTTTTTTAAATATATTTTTTCTTTAGATATACTCTTTTTGTATTCCTAATAAATAATTATAGGAGCCCATATAATTAAATGAATTACAAATGAATGAACTGTACCTTTAGGTAAAACTTAAGTATAGTAGAGAAAAGATGAATTTATTGAAAAGACGGTGAGCTATCTCGAGCAATTAGAAGAGAAAATAACCAAAGGAAGGGGAAAAACCTGGACACTTGAAGAGTATCAGCAAAGAATTTCATCAAATTTCTGGTTAACATATATCGTTGCTGTTAACAATGTGGTCCACCTAAAAGCAGCCTCAGCACTGCTTAAGAGCTTACAAGAAAGGCAGAACTTCTCTCTGTATCCCAGACCTGAATCTGCATTTTAGCAAGTCCTTTGATTATCCATAGGCACATTAAAGTTTGAGAGCCACTTCAATTAATGTGACTCAAAGATAATAATTAATATCTGTGTCTCTCTGTTCCACATTTCAAAGCTAAAGAGAAACTGATTAACTCAGCTGTGATTTGAGGACAAGTCAAAGAGGACAAACACTGGCTCCTGGAGTTCCTAAGTTGGTCTGTGTGGTCTGACCAAAGCAGGGCATTATTTCATAAACTCAGTATCACTCCCCTGCTTTTTATCAGGTGTGCATTTGGTATGGACATTAAACATATTTTTTTAAAGCAGACAATCAGGAGTCTTACCCCAAATAAAGGTAAAAATAAGAGATGTGAAAGAAGTGTTAGACCCATGACATACATGTTTGTGTGTGTGTGTGTGTGTGTATTTAGAAAAAATAGAATATCTCCTTACAAATCATCAATGAAAAATTTTTGAGTTATACTCAGAGACAAGAGAAAGTATTTAATTGTAGATATCTTGGGGATATTATCAGCAAATAGGTAAAAGTAAAGTTGGTTTTATACATCACAATGAGTAAGAAAATATATTATTGAATATTGATTGTATTTCATTAAAAAGACAAATTCTCTGATTTGTCAGACTTTAATAATTAATATAATTTTTGAATGCCATAGAAAATATATGAAGAACTTTACTAAAGAGGAAGGATTTTCAATATACATTGTTAAGAACACAAACCATAGTACATTTTGAATTGGATAAAATGTGTATGCAGTTAAGTATAAACACTGTTAATGAACACACACAATGATATACACAAAACTATATATTATGTATTTAAACACATATATTGACATGCCCCAAATGCATGATAAATCATCAGACAAACCCAAATTGAGGAAATGTCTTCAATATGACTGATAGGGATGAAGTGGGGAACAAATAAGCAGAAATTAAGGCAACATGGCAACAAATTTAATACAGAATACTTGAAGGAATCATGGACCAGAAAAATGCACATGAATTGGGAATTTGAATAAGGTTTATGGATTAGTTATTAGTACTACAGCAATGTTTCCTGGTTTGATTATAGTTTTTCCTTACATAAAAACTATTTATGCAAGATATTTACATTTGTTTAAACAAGTTAAGGGCTCATTGGGAATCTGTATGCTACTTTTTTTTTTTTTTACCTTTTCTGTAAGTCTCAGTGTAATCCAAATAAAAAGGTGACAAATAAAAACTTATGTTCTTCTTCACTTATACTTCTTATCTGTATTTTCTTCAGCTAAAGAGTAATTTTCTAGTTATTTTAACAGAGACAATAAAAATCAAATTCAAGTAAAGAGTTAAGTGTAGATATGAATTGTTAAGATGCCTTTAGAAATTGAATTAACTTAGTAGCTCTTTTATATATGTTTGTATTTTTGGTTGTCCATCTCTTTAGAAATAATATTGAATAAATGATTTAAAAATGTCATTTTTGAAAGTGCTATCTAAACAATAAATATCAATTTTGCTTATCTCATACAAAGAAAGCATTATTTATAATAAAGAAGGTAATTTTATTCCTGTCATACCTAGCACACAGTACTAAATACTGTGATATTTAATATCCAAACACTGGTTTTAAATAACCAGTACATTTTTCTTGTTGGATACTAAATCATGTTATCAGACCACGTTCAACTTTAGCAATAAATAATTCCTTTTAGTAAAAGTCTCATTCTGTAAATTTTTCAGATTATATAAATATTTCTTAAGCCACATAAGATTCAGTGCATGAGATTAGGTTCTAAAGCATATCGAGTATATGTAAGCCATCGATCAACTTTTAAAATAGCTTACTTATTTTAAAAAGAGTTTATACTACAATCGGGCTATTGAAGAATGAAAAGACTGCATCACAGACAGCATACAATTGAATTAAATTTGTTTCCTAGGTTGTATGATACCCAGTGTAAACGTTATAGTGATCAAGAACAACAGAAATCAATGTTGGATAGTATTATCTTGGGAAGTATACTAGAACCATGGAGACATTGGCCTAAAAGGTCAACATAATTCAGACACTGTTTAAAAGATATTTAACAACATGTCTGTCCTGTATTAGTGGTGAGCAGACACTTTGAGGACAGTAAATAGTCAAGTTTCTATTCAATAATTTGTCTTTATTTACTTGTTCATCCTTGAGCCAGTCACCTAGCACTTTATAGTCCACTTCCTCTCCTTTAAATGTGAGGAGTAACTTACAGATATTATAAGTTCTAATATTTTCTGCTTTTTAAAATAGAATTTATTTTTATAGATACTTTAGGTTCACAGCAAGATTGAGTAGAAAATATAAGGAGTTCTCATATATTCTCTGGCCACCTGCACCTCAGTATGCACAGTCTGCCTCACTATAGACCTCCCCCACCAAAATGGTGTATTTCTTACAATTGATGAACCTATATTGATATATCAGTATCACTAAAAGTCCATAGTTTACATTAGGTTCAGTCTTAGTGTTGTATAATATATGGGTTTTGGCAAATGTATAATACAGTTGTCTACCATTTTAGTATCATACAGAATACTTTCACTGCCCTAATATTCTATTCATTTCTTCCTCCCAACCCCTAGCAACCACTGATCTTTTTATTTCCTTTATAGTTTTGCCTTTTCCAGAATGTCATATAGTTGAAATCATGCAAGGGGTAGCGTTTTCAGATTTAGTTAATTCGCTTAGTAATACATATTTAAGGTTCCATCATGTCTTTTTATGATTGATAGCTCATTTCTTTTTAGCTCTGAATAATATTCCTTTGTCTGGATGTAGCAAGGTTTATCTGTCTATTCATCTGCTAAAATATATCTTGGTTTGCTTTCAAGTTTTGGCAATCATGAAAAAGTCTGCTATAAACATCCTTGTCCAGGTTTTTATGTGGACACAAGAATTTTTTTCTTTTGGACAAATGTCAAGGAATGTAATTCTGGATATGAAAAATATATTTAGTTTTGTTAAAAAAAATCCAATTTGTCTTTCAGAGTGACTGTACTATTTTGCATTCTTACCTGGAACGAGAGTTTCTGTTGCTCCACATCTTTGCCAGAATGTGGTGTTGAGTATTTTTTGTTTTGGACATCCCTTTAGTTCAAATGTCACCTCATTGTGTGTAGTGGTATCTTACTGTTTTATATTGCAATTCTCTAATAACAGGATATTGAGCATTTTTAATACACTTATTTGCCATCTGTATGTCTTCTTCAGTTAAATGTCTATACGTCTTTTGCCCATTTTTAAATGAAGTTGTTTGCTTATTGTTGAGTTTCAAGTTTTCTTTTTGTATTTTGGATAGCAGTCCTTTATCAGATGTGTCTGTTGCAAATAGTTTCTTCCAGTCTTTGGTTTGTCTTTGCATTTTCTTGATGGTGTTTTTCACAGAGCAGGTTTTTTTTTTTTTTTTTTTTTTTAATGTTGATGAAGTTCTACTTTTCAATTATTTATTTCATGGATCATGGATGATGCCTTTGGCATTGTATCTAAAAATTCATGGGCAAAACCAAGGTCAGGCCAGGTGTGGTGGCTCCCTCCTGCAATCCCAGCACTTGGAAGGCCTCAGGCAGAAGCATCACTTGAATTCAGGAGCTTATCCTGGACAACATAAGGAGACCACCCATATGTACAAAAAAAGAAAAATGTTAGTCATGTGTGGTGGTGCATGCCAGTAGTCCCAGGGAATTGTGAGGCTGAGGTGGGAGGATCAGTTGAGCCCTGGAGGTCCAGGCTGCAGTGAGCTGTGATTGTGTCACTGTACAGAAGTGTGGGTGACAGAGTGAGATGCTTAAAAAAAAAAAAAACCTAAAAAAAGAAAAAAGAAAACAAGGTTATGTAGATTTTCTTCTATTTAATAATTTTTTTTTTTCTTAATCCTTCTGCCTTAACCTCCCATCTCCCATGATCCTTGAAGGGATCATGGACCAGAAAAATGTAGGATTACAGACATGAACCACAGTGCTTGGCCTTCTAAGAGTTTTATACTGTACTTTTTGCAGTCTACACTTAGGTCTATGATTTATCTTGAGTTAATTTTTGTGAAGGTTCTAAGGTCTGTGTCTAGATTGATTTTTTTTTTTTTTTAATTTGTCACTATCTTTTTTCCATTGCATGGCTTTGCTCCTTTGTCAAAGATCAGCTGAATATAATTTTATAGGTTGCTTCTTACCTTTTAACTTGGTATCTGTGTATTCTTACGTAACTTTGACAATATCTGTAAAAATATAATGCTGATATTCAAGCTCAAAAGTAATTTTCCTCTAGAAATTGGAGATATGGCAATTAAGAAATGAAAAACTGTGTTTCTTGAAGCTGAATCAAATGCACATAAATTATCTATCAATTTTATTTTGGTATATCTGGATACCTTCCTGGATTAAGAATGGTTAAGAATATAGAGGAGTTTCAAAACTCATACTTTCCGAGAGAAGAGAAAGTAAACCCATCAGTTTATTTTCCATTTGTAAGATTATTTTAATGGTATCATTATCAGTAATAGACAAGCTACTATGTCACCATGCTATTAAAGAAGAAAAGCATATAATCATCTCACTGAGATTCTTAAACTTGCCTAAACGCTATACTATTTTATCCTATTGCAAGCATGTATTAACATATATTAAGAGTAATACAGCAAAATCAAACATTCACAATATGTCAAACATTTGCAAAGAATGTGAAAAGCAAGATGCTCATTTACTTCTTTAGAAATGCTAATTAATCGTGAACAGAGCTGTACAGGAGGAGTTATCTAAGAGCAGGCCTACTCACAGTAACAGCTTTGTGGGTTAGGAAAATGGCATTGTTCCAAAAAGAAAAAAAAAAAAAAAACCCACAGCAAACTTCAATCTTAATTGGAAATATCAAAAATAAACTTTGAAGCCCAGAAGAAGGAAACAAAACAAAAGGCTGGAAATGGTAAAAATGAAACACAGGCACTTCAAAAATAAATTCCCCTAGGAAAAAGGCTGAAATCATACTGTGACATATAGAGAAACCTCAATGGATAGTTTCTAATTTACATCTGGAAGTGATATTTCTTGATCACAGACTTTTACAAATTTTAACAATAACTTTAAAGTTCAAAACCATGGCAATGAAAGCAAAAAGGCAGTGACTAGTGAACAATTATTGAGTGGTACTGATTTATTTTCAGATTTACAAGATAAAATGTGGCAAATAAACCTTTAATTATTTTTGCTTGAAAGAATCAAATGACTAAATCAATTAAATTATTGAAGAATAAAGGAATGTTTATGTGTTGTTTACGATTAAACTCTCAAATTTGGAACTATTTAGAGTTCTATTGCTATTTATTTATTTTTGTTTTTAGTATTTAGGAGATATGTAACTTTTAAGCAACCACATCTGTATATTTTCAATTGTGACAACACCACACTTACATTAAAAAATATTATTTGCTGCCATTGAAGTACAGATGAACAAACTACTATTATTTATTGAAAAGTCACTAATTACTGATATATGAAATCACTGGCATGGTTCATTTTAAATGTCTTACTCTATTTTGCATGCTATAACAGAATATCTGAGACTAGGTAATTTATGAAGAACAGAAATATATTTTTTCAAAGTCTGGAGGCTGGAAAATTCAAGATCAAGTTGCTATCATCTGTCCAGGACCTTCTTGTTTCTTCTTCACATAGAAGATAGAAAGGCCAAGAAAGGGACTCTGTGCCTGCACATGGCAGAGAAGCAGAAAAGAAAAGACTCATTCCCAGTAATCCCTTTTTATAATGTCATTAATCCATTCATGATGGTGAAGTCCTTATGACCTAAACACTTGTCACAGGCTCCATTGCCCAAGCTGTAGGTTGATGACTAAATTTTTAACACATGAATTTTGGAGGAAAGAAAATATTTAAGATACAGCATCGAAGTGCTCTGTAATTCAACCTATTCCACTGTCTCAGTTTATCTAAGAAGAAATTGAAAATGAGAAAGATGAATTGACTTGCCTATGTTAGTCTTAGAAAGCTACTGAAGAAGTCACAGTTTTGTCTCAGATATATCATAGGTAGTCCCAATTTATAATCTAACTTTTTTGTTCGAGCTATTACTTTGTGAGATCCTTGATGAAAATACTAGCACATGGTTTCTCTTCCCTTCTGGCAGCAATGTTGGATGTGACCATTTGGTGTGGAATCAGCATACTTAATCCTATTTGAAGTATGATGTGGTTGTGCGAAACTAGTTTCTTCCTCTTTACAGTAGAAGTCTATTCTATGCAGAAAAAAAAGAATATATTTTCACTTTTTTCTGTTCTTAGGTTGATACTATATATTTTGAAGAACTCCTTTATTTAGTATATATCCCCTTAAGCATAATTGTAGAGCAATATGCCTTGCTTTTTCATCTTTCTGCCCCACTCCCTCTTATATTTGTAATTATTCTCTGTAGCTACCAGGGCTTTCATGCTTGTTCTTTAAGCCCTTGTTCATAATTATTTTTATTTCTCTTAATTATATTGAAAATGATATTTTAAAGAAAATTTACTAAGTTCTCAGAGAAATGAACTTAACTGTCTGCACTTCTGTTATTCCTATAACCTGTTACAGGATATGTACCGAGTTAAAACATGAGCGTAATTCCAATGCATTCCTTCAATATATTACAATAACAATGTGTTATAAATAGAAAGATTTTGGCTTTTTACAATGCAGACTTGTTTTAAAAGTTCAGGTTTATCATAAATCACCAGTTATAAAATACTATTTCTTTTGTTCCATATTCTTTGGGCCTTAGCCATCCTAACCTCAGGTCCTGGTTAAGATGCACAGTACTCCAGTCAGAATTACAGATTCTTTAATTATGCTGTGGTAGTAGTTTCTTCACAGTGGAGTTGGACTGCCCCAGTAAGACTCTAAATGCAGTAAATGAACTGGTTTGTTTGCCTGCAGCCAAAAACTGTTTTCAGCTGATAAGTTTGATTGCTCTCTTTTAGTCAATGCAAAATCCCTGAAGGGAAATTGCTATAGTCTTCTTTTTAGACCCTAAACCTGCTTTGCAAAGCTTATAAAGTAAAAGACTTTGGAGTAATTGTAAAGTGAAAAGAAAATGATTTAGGGTAATGTAAATAATACATTATGTGGCCAGAACAAAAAATGAAGGACTCAGTTAAGCTCCATAAAAGAGAAAAGTCATCTCTCAGAAGCAACCAACTTTAGTTAAGTATGTGAAAAAATAGGTGACAGTTGTTATAGCACATTTAAATTATTTTATTACTCTTAACTCTAAAATTTTGTAATGACATCTTTTTTTTTATAACTAAAACTAAAAGGATCATACCTTTTTTTCTCAATCAAAACAAAATAGTCCTTTTAAACTTGTAATGCAGAATTTGATCATTCTTTACTAGAAATGATGTTACTGTAAAATGGTTCAAAACATCTGCAGTTATGTGGATTATCCCAAAAGCATTCAAGGTAGGAATAGCTAATTATAAGACTGATGAATAATAAGTAAATAGCTGTTTCCTCACTATTTTATAAGCATTTTCAATATTCAGAGCTGTGTTTATCAAAGAATGAAGGAGAAATAAAGTTTAAGCCAACATTTAAAACTCAACATATATATGTATATAGCATATATATACACACATACACACACATTTGTAGTCTGTTCAGGTGAATTTTAAATTTAAATAATTTTTTTCAATTTTTTGGTTACTTCTAAGAATAGCTGTAAATACTACAAATTATACCTTCTCAAACACAGTATTTTAGTATGCTTTTGAGTTTTAGAAATCTGAAGCAAGGATAATAGTGATATTAGTCTATTTTCACCATGTTATACAGAATGTTCTCAATTTGGAAATTCCTTTTCTTGTCTAGGAATTAGAGAATAAAAAAGAAATAGGTAAGCCTCCAAAAAAGTAACTGAATGGTACATGGATACATTCTAGAAAAAGGTGGAATTTGAAGGACTGGGGAGAGCCATATGAGGTTTTATTAGGAACAAATAAAGGAGATGGTAAGTGGAAGTATTGTTGACTTTTTGGAGTAATTGAAAGGAAAAGGAAACTGATATATTCAGTGAAAGAATAAAACCAGCTTTTCTTTATCTCTGAATGGAGAAGGTTTTGAATGAGAGCAGAGAACACAAAATATAACTAAAAATGGTCAGCGAAAAGCATTTTTGTACTTGAGTTGCAAAAAAAACAACAAAAAACAAAAAGAAAAAAACCTGTAGTGAAAAATGTAGTTTATTTAAGTAATTGTTTCTAAAGGAAGCACTTATTTCAGAAGAATATTGCAGCTTGAAGAAGGAGCTAGAGTATTTCTCAGGTTTCATGTATAATTTACATTTTTTTTTGTCAAATAAACATTAATATAAATTTTTTATTGAAAACATCTTTTAAAATTACTAATATGCTTTTTCTTTTTGCATCTGTAAGCATAAAATGTACACACTAGTTCACTAAAGATATTTATGTGATGGTAGAAATATTGGTATTTGTGTTATTCTGTTTTCACACTGCTAGGAAGGTAATACCTGAGACCGGGTAATTTATAAACAAAAGAGGTTTAATTGACTCACAGTTCTGCATGGCTAGGGAGACCTCAAGAAACTTGCAATCATGGCAGAAGGCAAAGGGGAAGCAAGCATCTTTCATAAGGCAGCAAGAGAGCGAGAGAGGGCACAGGAGAAATTGCCACTTTTAAACCATCAAGATCTTGTGAGAACTCACTCACTATTATGAGAACCGCATGGGGGAAATGGTCCCCATGATCTGATCACCTCCCACCAGGTTCCTCCCTCAATATGTGGAGATTACAATTCAAGTTGAGATTTGGGTGTGGAAACAGAGTCAAACCACATCAGTACTGATTATGATAGAAACTACAAGGTAAGACTATGATAATAACGACTTAACAATGGGATTATATATTTAGACAGTAGCATTTAGATTCAGGGATTTGGTGGAGAGATCATTTTTCCAGATTATCATTTCCTCCTTTTAAGCAAATCAAGGTTCAAGACAGAAAGGACCAACTCATAATGTTCTCCTGCAAAGTGCTAAATAAAACTTTTAACGTCTGTGACAGTTCTGTGAAGGCTATAACAAAGATGTATACAAAATAAGATATATTTAAAAAAACCTACTTTTAGGCAGAGAGGATTATAAGAAGGAAAGCAAAGCAATGAGATCTGGATTTTTCTTATTCTAGGCTTTGACTCATTGATTAAGAAGTCTTTTAGTAAGTGAGGTTGACTTAGTAATTGCGGGTGGACTGAGGGTTGGACTCTTACATTAGAGACATTAGGAAAAGGTTGCTTTGCAGGCTATTCCATATAGTAAATCGAGGTTGGGTCATATCAAAGTACATCTGACAGGACTTAATGCTCAAGCAGAGGACAGTTTTTGAGGCTTTGATATTGCCTTTACTTCTTGTGTACCAATGACATGATCCAGATATTGCTGACACTGTGCCTAAGGAGTTTGCCTTAGAAAGCTAGTTTCTATAATGTGCCTGCAGAGCAGACTTTCAGAGCTGTGCCAAAATGGTACCCAGACCCCAAAGGGAACATAGGATTGGCAGGAACAAGAGATGGATACTAAGACAGGGAGCAAAGAGCACCATATGCTTATGTTTTAGACAAGAGGGATTTGGAGGACAAATAGCTTTCACATGGAAAAAAGATAGCATCCCAGAAGATGGAGGTCATTATGCCCAGAACTTTCCACATTCCTTCTTTCAAACATATAGGCACCTTCTTGAACAAAGAAGCAGAGGTCATGCTTCTTCACGGAGAACTGAGAATTTTCTCTAGGACAAACAGAAATTAAAGTTTAAATTATTGCATCAGAATACGTTTTCAATTAGATTATGTGTGTATGTTGGAGTGCATGCTGTCATTGAGAAAGCTCAACGTAGGTCAAAAGCAATTACAGTTTTCTAGATATAGAAATTATTGTGTGGGTTAAAATTTGTGACTGTGCTATACACTTAGATGGTTTTTAAAATAAGAGTGAAGAGAGCATTAATTGAGTGTGAATAATATCCCCAGAACTAAAACATAGGAAAGAAATAAGTTCTAGATCTTTAGGCCAGCACCAAAAGACAGACTATAGTCCAGACCATCTACAAATGCTAAGTGATGTACATCATTTTTATATCATAAATTCTCTTTTGTTGTGTAACACAATCTATATATATTTGCCATTTATTCTAAATTTTATTTTTACATTATTTTCAAATATATTTTTCTTCTCTTATATTTGCTTTACATTTTTACCCCCATGATTTGATGCTGCGTTTTCTTCTTTTAAACTGTATTAATACCTGTATTGAAATATATGCTATGAAGAGGCATTTTAAATAGCTTTTCAGTTATTACTTATGTTTCTCAAAATCTTATTAAAACTATTTCATAAAAAGATAGATTCTTTGGTGAGCCCCAGATTTAGTGAATTAGAATAAAGGAGAAGTTGTCAGATATGTGCTTTATTACTTTTATTAGTTATTTTTATTTTAAATTGGTGCCCCTTATGATTCTTATTATTAAGTTTACTTGGGAAATTCTTTACCAAAAAAAAAAAAAAAAGAGGAATATATAGTTAATTTCTCCCTAAACATTCCTCACGTACTGATCACTTTTAAAATAAAAGTTTTAAAATAATTCTTAGATTTTCTGGATAAAGAGAGCGCTATATTTTTTAAGCTCCTTCCATGGGATGCAATACTTTTCCTGGTTACAAGTTTTGGACAAATCTTGTTGTCTTGGGAACCTAACAGTCATTGGTTTACAGGTGGCAAAGTGTTAGACATCAAGTGGTAAGAAAAATTCCAAAGTGACTTACGAAGAGTCAGGATGTCCTCTTGGTAAACCAGTCCATGTTTATCTTCCTGTCTTCATCCTTTCGTGAGACATGAGGGCACAAGTCTGTAAGCACTGATCCAACCTGCTTTATTTAAGCTCACGCCTTAATCTTATAAATGCCGTAAATAAGCACACAGAGCTGGAGGTTTATTTCAGAGAATGACTATCTAATAAATACTACCCGAGATATGGTTATGTAATACTATTAGAAAACAGGCACTGAAACTTGAGGTTAGGTCATCTTACAAAAGGACCTCGTGGCATCTGTGATAAACTACTCTAAATAAGATCCAGTGATTTATATCTTATTCTGAAATTCACTTCAAGAAAAATTATTCTTACCAGGCCTCTAGTAAATCTCTCAACACTTTTTAAATTTACTAAACATTTCTTTTTATTTTCAGTCAGTGTTCTAAGCATTTACTATGCCATTTATGTCAATAAGAACTGAATGAAAAATTAACAATTTGACCTTAGTTTATGGAGACTATATTTTCTTCTCTGACTATGCTCACTGCTGGAACGATGGAGAAGGAACACCAGTAGTTCAGGAGTGTGACGCTCCATGCAGTTTATAAGCTGATACTCTTATGGGAGACTATAAATTCCTTACTTATATGCAAGCCTTTATAGAGATGTAGAAATATGTTCCTGCTACTTAAGAAATGTCAATTTGTGGAAAAAGTTTACAAGTCAGGATATCCTGTTATAAAGCTGCTATTTAAATTAGAAGTTTAGGGAGAGCTGTTGTAAATCACATTATAGTTTTATGATTATGTGCTTATCATTTAGTTTATTAATAATATAAACAAAATACTAATCATTTATGAAATGATATAACATTTGACATAGTCCTTGTTATGTCCAAAAAACATTTTATCTTTATTCTTTAATATCATACTCTCACAGAAAGTTAAGTGTTATCATCATTGTCTCAAATCCTCTCTGATGTCTATGCCATCACAAGAAACATTCAGAATAGTAACTGGGATATTTATCTGATTGCCACTACCATTCTCATTCACTCACTCCACCATCTAAAGATGCCTTGAGTCCAACATCTAAAAAAACCTGACTGCTTTCTGAATTTGGAAACTGGATTTATAGCCTGTTTCAAACATTAATCTTTAAAAAAATTTTATTTGTAGAGAAATTCCTCTCAATAATCCTGAATGCTTGTACCATTAGGCAAATATCCTCTGCTACCACGTTTCATCAGATGGTTGAACTAGATCTTTGATAACAGAAACCTGCTGGGAAAAAACTTATATAAATAAGCTTTCCTAAGTTGTTTAATGATCAACTTTTTTCTATTGAACAAAAGTTTAAAGTCTGAGGCGGATGATAACTGTACTTAACAGGTATAAAATTAAATTTAAAAGCCCTTCCTTTAAGGCTGTGTAACTCCACCGGTTCATTTATAAATCACACAGAGATCTTAATAATAGTAATGCTTTGAGGACAACATACATGCATTTATTCAGAAAACATGCGTTTTACATATACTTTGTATTCATCAGTTTCAAGAGTATATAAAAATTAGAGTTTAATTTAATTGCTTTTTAAATGGTTTATAAAAATATAAATATCTTTCCAATATTCATAGTAATTATGCTTATTAAGTTACAAAATACTTTATTCATTCGTCCATCGATGCACATTTAGTTTGTTTCCACATCTTAACTATTATGAATAATGCTGCAGTGCACATGGGAGTGTAAATATCTGTTTGAGATCCTGGTTCCTATTCTTTTGGATAAATATTCAGAAGTGAGATTAGGGGCTCATATTGTAGTACTATTTTTAATTTTGGGGGAAACATATACTGTTTTTCATAGTGGCTGCACCATTTTGCATTTCTCACAGTGTACAAGGGTTCTAATTGTTCTACCTCTTCATCAATACTTTTGTGTTTATGATAATATTCATACTAACAGGGATGACATGGTTTCTCATTGTAGAATATTATTAAGCCTTGAAAAGGAAAGAAATCCTGTCATATGATACAGCATGTATGAAACTTGAGGACATAAGCTAAGTGAAATAAGAAAGTCACAAAAGGAAATATACTGCATCATTCCACTTATAAGAGGTATCTAAAATAGTCAAATTTATAGTAGCAAAGAGTAAAGTAGTGATTTTTCAGGGTGTGAGGGGAGGAGAACATAAGGAATAGCTAATGGGTATAAAATTTTACTTACTAAAGATGAATAAGTTCTACAGCTCTGCTGTGCAACATTGTGCTCATTTTTAACAATACTGTATTATACACTTAAAGCATTTGTTAAGAAGGTAGATCTCATGTGTTCTTACCACAATTGAAAAGAAATCAAAGTGCATGTAGTGTTGTATCTAATATTTCTTAGGTAAAGAAATTATTGGCCAAGGGCGGTGGCTCATGCCTGTATTTCTAGTACTTTGGGAGGCCAAGGTGGGTGGATTGCTGGAGCCTAGGAGTTCGAGACCAGCCTTGACAACACAGTGAAACCTTGTCTCTACCAAAAATGCAAAAATTAGCCAGTCTCATAACTTGGTTTCCAAATAAATAAATAGACTACAAATTTAAAAAGAAATTATTTGACTTAGGATTGTCTTGGCAATGCGGGCTCTTTTTTGGTTCCATATGAACTTTAAAGCCGTTTTTTCCAATTCTGTGAAGAAAGTCATTGGTAGCTTGATGGGGATGGCATTGAATCTATAAATCACCTTGGGCAGTATGGCCATTTTCACGATATTGATTCTTCCTATCCATGAGCATGGTATGTTCTTCCATTTGTTTGTGTCCTCTTTGATTTCACTGAGCAGTGGTTTGTAGTTCTCCTTGAAGAGGTCCTTTACATCCCTTGTAAGCTGGATTCCTAGGTATTTGATTCTCTTTGAAGCAATTGTGAATGGAAGTTGATTCCTGATTTGGCTCTCTGCTTGTCTGTTACTGGTGTATAAGAATGCTTGTGATTTTTGCACATTAATTTTGTATCCTGAGACTTTGCTGAAGTTGCTTATCAGCTTAAGCAGATTTTGGGCTGAGACAATGGGGTTTTCTAAATATACAATCATGTCATCTGCAAACAGGGACAATTTGACTTCTTCTTTTCCTAACTGGATACCCTTGATTTCTTTCTCTTGCCTGATTGCCCTAGCCAGAACTTCCAACACTATGTTGAATAGGAGTGGTGAGAGAGGGCATCCCTGTCTTGTGCCAGTTTTCAAAGGGAATTTTTCCAGTTTTTGCCCATTCAGTATGATATTAGCTGTGGGTTTGTCATATGAACAGACATTTCTCAAAAGAAGACATCCATACAGCCAACAGACACATGAAAAAATGCTCATCATCACTGGCCATCAGAGAAATGCAAATCAAAACCACAATGAGATACCATCTCACACCAGTTAGAATGGCAATCATTAAGAAGTCAGGAAACAACAGGTGTTGGAGAGGATGTGGAGAAATAGGAACACTTTTACACTGTTGGTGGGATTGTAAACTAGTTCAACCATTATGGAAAACAGTATGGCGATTCCTCAAGGATCTAGAACTAGATGTACCATATGACCCAGCCATCCCACTACTGGGTATATACCCAAAGGATTATAAATTACTCTACTACAAAGACACATGCACACGTTTGTTTATTGCGGCACTATTCACAATAGCAAAGACTTGGAATCAACCCAAATGTCCATCTGTGACAGACTGGATAAAGAAAATGTGGCACATATACACCATGGAATACTATGCAGCCATCAAAAAGGATGAGTTTGCGTCCTTTGTAGGGACATGGATGCAGCTGGAAACCATCATTCTTAGCAAACTATCACAAGAGAGAAAACCAAACACCGCATGTTCTCACTCATAGGTGGGAACTGAACAATGAGATCACTTGGACTCGGGAAGGGGAACATCACACACTGGGGCCTATCATGGGGAGGGGGGAGGAGGGAGGGATTGCATTGGGGAGTTATACATGATATAAACGTCATGCACATGTACCCTAGAACTTAAAGTATAATAAAAAAAAAAAAAGAAATTATTTAACATTATTGTCTGATAATTATGTAATAAATAATTTGAACCTGGTATAAATCCAAATTTAGATTATTGTATAATTATGAAACAAACCAGATTTTAAAATGAAAAACTGTCAACTTTTTTGATTTAAAATATTTCAAAAATTGATTCATCATACAAAATCATTATTTTATGAGCATATTTGTGAAGAGTGGAGTATACACCTAAGTTTAACCTTTAAAACTATTGTGTATCTTCATGTTGTTTACTCATATGTGAAACATAACCTGTTTAACTAATGATATACCAAACCTGAGCCCCAAGTTGTCCTCTCAATTAATGTGTACATTCTCATAGCTTTCGGCTGCTATTCTTTTCCCCTGACTTTTTCTGCACATGACCGTCTTCATGTCTTCATCCTGTTTCTTGATCTTCCTGGCAACTAAACCGAATCTTTCTTATTTTTCCCTAAACTGTATATTAGTCACTGCATGTTCTTTAAAAATTGTATACCTGGAAAATCACATGGAAAAATTAGAATGTTTTTGGTCTAGAGTAATACTTCCATTTATCCCAGAAGCATTTTCAGTTGACAAAGTAAACACCTATGTTCTATGAATGCAGTGAACTCATGTAACAGGAATGATTATGTCTGAGCACCTGAGTCCTATTTCAAGCTTTTTCCTCATCAAATTGCATGGCCTCTCTGTGCCTCTAATACTTTAGCTACACAGCAACCCTATATAAGACTAAATTTTCCAATCATAAGAAATAATTTTAGGTAATTTCAATCTAGTAACTTAAGGATATATGTGTTGATATTTAACAATCATTTCTATGGGAATAGTTAATAATTATTTAGATTCTGTGATAGTAAATCTTTCCATAAGAGAGTGACAAAGGATGAAGGTAGCAGGTGTGAGCTTCTTTCAATTAGGATTTGATTGCTATTGAAGGTACTTTAGAATCAAGAAACTGAGTTTTATATCTGTGTACCTTCCATATATAATGAAGCTAATTATTCTAAAAATAATTGAGCTGACATTTTCTGTGATAATACCATCAAACCTGAGTGTCATAATCTTTGAGAAGAGAAGGTTGAAGTTTAAACGATTATTTCTTATTTATAGTGCAATAATTTAGCAGAGCATGGAAATTACTTTGTAGGATTAGAATAGATGTTAATCAAATACAAACAAGATTTGAGAGAAATAATTGGAGTTTAGGCTGCAGGTCTAATTAAAGAGTACTTAAGAACTTGCATAACCCATTTATTTGTGTAGAAAATAAGTTTTGATAGCAAATATATGCCATTCAGAAGGCCTTGTTGGGTATTCCAGGTACACTCAACAATTACCTAAGAAAAACACGTGTATTTTATTCATTTCTTTCCAAAGGTGGAGACTAATAGGAGATTGTGTATGCATGATGCCAGTCATGCCAGTTAGACATATACAAAAATGTAGGCTAGAAAGTGTTTTTTCTCAAAGTATGGTCAATAGACAACCGAGTTATAAATAATATTGGGTGCCTATTTAAAAAGAAGATTTATGAATCTTATCAGAATATAAGTAGAATCTGGGATCAAAATTTTATTTCTCAAGGATTTCAGAGATTCCTAAGAATATTAAAATTTGAGAATTACAGATTAAAGAGGTAGCAAACTTTTGAAGTTATCTGACTACAAAGTTAAGTAATGCCTGTTATAAAAGATAAGTAATGCCTGTTATATACAAGTTATACAAACTTTGGTCATTTTTTTACTTGTACCTAACAATGTAGACTCATCTCTTTCATAGGGATTTTTGATGAACAAAGAGAAACTGCATTTTAAACTGTTAACTGATGTACAATGTTATTTGTTGTTTGAATTTTTTTTTTTTTTTTTTTTTTTTTTGAGACGGAGTCTCGCTCTGTCACCTGGGCTGGAGTGCAGTGGCCGGATCTCAGCTCACTGCAAGCTCCGCCTCCCGGGTTTACGCCATTCTCCTGCCTCAGCCTCCCGAGTAGCTGGGACTACAGGCACCCACCACCTCGCCCGGCTAGTTTTTTTTTTTTTTTTTTTTTTGTATTTTTTTAGTAGAGACAGGGTTTCACCATGTTAGCCAGGATGGTCTCGATCTCCTGACCTCGTGATCCGCCCGTCTCAGCCTCCCAAAGTGCTGGGATTACAGGCTTGAGCCACCGCGCCCGGCCTGAATTTGTTTTTAAGATTACCAATGGAATACAGCAAAAAAGTAACTTGTTTAACCAACACAATGAAAATATTTGTTGTAGTATGTATAGCTTCTTCTAGAATCCAGTGCATGATATCATTGCTACCATAATAGTGAAAGGTTTTGCTGATAAAATATTTTCTAATATTTCTACAATCTTTCATATATTATCATTCCAACAATATTGACTCATTAGTAAATAGTGAGACTAGAAATTAGTAATAATTATCTCATATACATGCCCTTTAATAATAAATTATTTATTGATGATTTTATATGTTTTTTCCTTGATATCTATTAGGTCAGAAGATTTTAACTTAGAGTAATAACTTACGCCTTCTCTAGAGCCGTGTTTTTCAGATTATATGCATATGATATCTAAAAGCAAATATAGATATTACAGTAACAATGAAAAGTAGCTTTATGTCTATGCTTTAGCAATGACTCCTTTACTTTTAAGCCATTGGGTGTGATGGTAGTACATATGCATTTATTTATTGATTCATTTGAAAAGCACATCTTTTCAGTCACTCTCAGATAGCTTTAAATACATTAACCCATCTAGTCCTCGTTAAAGTATTTAAGGAGAATACCCCAACTTCTTTTCTGATCAGTGGTATAAACTATAATTTGTTATTTCAATTAAGGAAAATGCCTACTAGATATAATCTTGTTTCTCTGGTGTTTGTGATGTTACTTTCTTTTCTTTAGGAATAATGTTATCACTGTTGTTTTCCACCATCTTTACTAATGTGAGTGCACTGATTTCATCAAAGATGCAAGGTAATTTTGAATAATAACAATGACTAGTTTTAGAGTGGAAGGCTGATGAGTCTCCCATGTCACTATAATAATACTAGTAATTTAACTTTTGCTTTAACCTACAGTACACATACAAACATACACACATTTATATCTTCAATCAAACTGATCAATTTTGTATTATTTTATATTATAGGTAAGAAACTAAGGCTTAGAGATACTAACATTTCAAAAGTCACACATGTTAATTGGCAAAACTGCATTTCAAAGTCAAGAATTATTGACTTTATATCCTATTTTATCCAACATATTTACAATTTTAATATCTTAAATAACAACAGAATTTTAATCATTAATATATAAATAAACAGAATAAAATAACTGAGCTCAAATATTTACAAAGTAAGAAACATACCTCTAAATAATGCATGCATTAAAGAATGAAACTTTAAAATAATGTTTTAAAGGGACTTAAAAAATTCAAAATGAATGTTAACCAACATACAATTGTTGGGGAAATGCAATTAAAAATAAAATCTTCCAATCTAGAAAAATTATCCACAAAGGTAGAAAAGAAAAAAAAAAACAGTTTATTGAATAAGTACTAATGACACATATCACAGACAATGCACTAAAAAGATTGCAAAGTCATAAAGAAATTTCACCCTTTCATATAGCCAAGCAGATACAACCCGTTACATATGTGTTCTCAAAATAAACAATATGTAGTCCTCAAGTAAGAGCGTGTGTAACATTATTTGTCACATGTATTTATCCTAAGTTTACTCAGTAATTAGAGTAGCCATCTGTTAATTGACTTTACTTAAAGAAAAAATAAAATTAGATCTTTATAACAGAAAATGGTTCTAAAACTTGGAACAAGGTGCCCACTGAAGTCATGTGCTTATTCTCTCACAGAAACTTGAAGACTGCACTGTCTTCTTTAATGGTGGCATTTCAAGGAGATGGTTTGTAGGTACTTAACAAAGACATTTTTGGGTCCTAAAGCTAGCAAGAGGCTTATTTAACTTTTATAAAATTTCACATACATTTCAAAGAGACAAAAGAAGAACTTCCTAAAGTTGGGGAGTGGAGTATCTTCCCTTATTTTAACATTAGTAAATTATTATTTTTCTTATGTGATTTTTTTATACAACAAATTATATTAGAAGTAGCAAAAACAAGACTTGGAAAATTGTATAGGTCTTAATACTTTTGTATTAGGGAAGAAACAAAAATTTATGAAATAAGTGATCTAAAATCTGCTCTAATAGCTAAGGGAAAAAAACAAATTTAATAAACTGTAAGAGAGATAAAAAGGAAAGGCAGGAAGAGAAATCAATATAGAAAAGAGGCAAACCATTATGACAACTAACAGAGCCAAATGTTAGGTCTTTGCACTGATCAACAAAGTTGAGAAGCCCCGAGCTGGGTGATTTAAAAAAAAAAAAAAAAAGGAAAAACTATACTTACAAATTCTACATATGTTAAGGTAATTACCTATATAAACGTGTGTGTGTGTGTGTGTATAAAAAACTGTGTGTGTGTGTATATATATATATAACTATGTATATGTATAAACATTATGGCAATAAACTCAAAAAATTTTTTAAATAAACCAATCTCATGAAAAATACAACTTACCTGAACTAACCCAAGATGCAAAGTAAAAATTAACTAGTCCTGTATCTATTAAAAGATTGAATTCATTTTCAAAAGCTTTACCTTAAACAGAATTCCAGAACACCAATTCTAAAAAATTTTCAAAACGAATGAGGAGGAACACTTTCCAATTCATTTTATAAAGATGAAAAATATATGGTCGTTTTAATAGATGCTGGAAAAGCACAGGAAAAGTCAGTGACTAAAACACAAAGCAAAATAGGAATAGAGAGGAACTTTCTCAGGAAAGGGCCTTTACCAAAGTCTATGGGTAAAGTCTATCCCCCAGCACTCCACCGTAGACCAGAGATAGACTTTCATTAAGCTCTTTCACAAAACTCCTTCATTGACTATTATTCTCTCTGCTCTGTGGATCCACCACCCTCTAGAAGGATCTTGTCTATTATTCCATGTCTAAGTCTGAATTGAAGCTGCACAACTTTCATAGTCCACTTCCCAGAAGATTTGTTTTGATACCAAACAAATTTTGTAGTTTGCTCTGTATTTTCTGAGTAGTTATGCCTGAGTACCTTTAAATTTGGAAAATGCCACCAACATTAGCACTGGGGAGAGAGGGAACTGAAGGTGATTCCTGAAGGCTTATTAACTATATGTGTTATAAGCAATGAGAGAATACTGCAGTCTCACAGATGTTAATTTCTCTAGAAATCAAGTTTCTACTTAAAGGTCTGCCAAGACTGTGTATCCACTGTCAAAAGTGATTTCATTCTATTTGAAACAAACGATATATATTTCTCCTAATATTTTAAGGACTTTAAAATGAATACAATTTTGTATGACATTTAAGTTCAACAGCTTTCTCTACATTAGTAAGTGTTATCTATATATGGGGGATTAAATATCTCAAAAAGTGACACATATATTTGTAGCATTAAAATATCTAATCGAAGAAAACTTGAGTTTTAGTATAGTGGCACTTGTCTCTTAGAGATTGAATGTGCAAATGGACAAGGAGAGTGGCCAGACCACATATAAAAATAAAACTCTGACCCATAGAATTTTGTCCTACAGTCTGCAGACCAGAAAGCCAAGCCTCACACTCTGTAGCACTGCAGCACTTGAAATAGTCAGGGCTAAATTGATACCTGCCAGCTTTGTTATTTTTTCTCCCCTTTTTACTCCCATTTCCAACTTTGGACCAAGCAGAGAAAGCCAAGTTTGTGCCACCAACCAGTCAGATAGGGTGCCCCACTTCTAGTAAGTCCATCTACAGCTTCCCCTTGCCAACAGCCTCCTATCAGGTCATACTAAAACTTTTCTCTTTTTTCTCTATAAAGCTTTTACACCTACCTGCCTGCCTTTGAATTGCTGCCACATGCAAGTGATGGTGCTTGGCTCTTTGTCACCCATGGCAAGCTCTGCATAAATTGCCTTTACTTATTCTCATTTGAGTGGTCTTCACTTATTTCTACATCTTTCAACTGAAGAAAAATATGCCACCCTATTCTAACCTGGTAGATAGATGTTTCAATGAGCCACTTAATTTATTTTCTATTAAAATTAAACATTTTAGAAATGATGGGAGCATAAATGATATCATTAAATTAGTCAATTGGACATGTTTATGAGATTAGTGCAGGATGGCTGGAATTATTTATAATGACTTGTGGTTTTACTTATATTGGCAGAAAACTCATTTCAATATTAATTCATTATTTATTCAATTACCTCAACATTAATTTGCTCAGATGGGCAGAAACTTCATTTCAGCATTTATTTCATTCATATTGATTAAAATGTATAAATATTCCAAAACTGGTTTTCCAGAAATGAGTTTCAATAGTATAATGAGATTTGTATTTAAATACAAATGGAAAACATTTTATTTATTTATATTTGCAAGGCACCCTATACTGGATTCTAAACTATTTTAACTTCAGATACTTGTTTTCTTTTCTATCTTAATATTCACACCAGGCTTTTCTTTTCTAGCTTAATATTCACACCTGATTTTTTGCCTTTGGAGGAAGTCCTGAGACTTAGGAACTGACCAAAAACCTCTCTTGAGATACGTGATGGACTAGAAATCAGAAATCCCATGATAGAGAAATTGTCATCTGTTGAAGGAGACTAAGAGAGTAGTAGATTAGGTTCAACAGCTGAGGAGAAGAAACTCAGATTCAGGACAAGAGTGGTGTTCCACTGGGGAGAGGTTATAAATCACAGAGTAAACCTAGGTTGAGTTATTTTCACATCAGTTTGGGCTTATGGAAAAATATAAAGTGGAAGCCAGAAATCATCCCTAAAACATTCTGTTACAGACTCAGATTTCGGGGCTTTCAGTCCTGTATAAAATTGGTCCCACTTTCAGTTTCTAAAATGATTTTGTTAAAATCCTGCAAATACATGATTTTTTAGTGTGAATTTTTTATGATCCCTTTCCAATTGTATGAGTTGATTTAGAATGTCTGATTTTAGAATCATATCATCTCCCAGTTTTCCAAAGTACCTTTTTCAACTCTTAACCATTTTTGTCCTTTGAATTTTAAAAATATTCCTCCTCATGAAATCATATACTTGAAATGGTATTCTTTAGGTTCAGTACAGACTAAGGTCGCATATTTAAATTGACATGAGATAAACTTATCCTAGAAAATAATTCTTGCTTCATTTATAAGAAAGAAAAAAACAAAGAAAGAGAAAGCTTTTCCTAAAAGGTTTACAGTGTTAATTTATTTGGTTTTAAATAAACAGCTGCTTTTCCAAAATTAATTAACTAGCTTTTCTGAAGGAAAGTCCAAATAAGGTGATAAAGAAACTGTGGGTGATTCAGTCTTCATGACTTAGTGCATTCAACAGCCAAAGGCCTTTGCAGAAAAGCATCATAGTAAGCAAGAAATATGTCTCGTAATGTGAGTCTGGTTTACCCTGAGGAGTGCGGATTTTCCCAAGGGCTCCTTTCAAATTAGAGTCAGCTGGCTAAATGAAAGCAAAGCTTAGGAGCAAAGACATAGTAAGAATTTTCATAATGAATTAAAACTCATGAATTTTCTCAGAATTATAGTCAATATGACTTGATTGATATCTATTTACATGTAAAAATATTTTGCTACCATTCCAGTGTGATAATAAAAGAGAGTCACTATAGCAGTCTTATAGGATATTCACAGGTCACATCCATGGTGCCACCTCCTCCACCTCTTTGGAAAATTGTTTTCCAATAAAAGTCCTGCCTTGTTGGGCTTGGAGTGTTCTGGACCTTCTCTGGATCATTCCCAAGTCTACTATAATTCTCTTGTTGCTCCATAAAATGTTTTTTTTTTTTCTTTTTTCAATTACTCAGGCTTGCTTGGATAAATAACTGTGTTATGTCAATGAAAACTTTATAACTTTTGCAGACAAATCCCATGACAAGAACATATTTTTCTGCTGATTCCTTCCCTGAGGATAATGTTTCTTTGTAAAGCCAAGCTCTTGGTCTAGTTTGTACAGAGTCTGCTGGTAACAGTCCTGCCAGTGTTGGTGATAGGGCCCCTTTGGTTTGCATTTCCTTGAAAACTAACCACTTTGAACATTTCTATATCCTATTTTTCTAAAGAACTTGTGTAATTTTTAAATAAGGTTGTCTGTCATTATATTATCGATTTGCAGGAATTTGTGCTAAATTCTTGATATAAGCCTCTCTTCAATTATATGTGTTGGAAACAGCTCTTTGCCTTGCTTCTTCATGCATTTGTTTCCATCTTTTAATGAAAATAAGTTATTCATTCTAATGTATGAAACCAAATGTCAATATTTTTCTTTCTCTTAATGTGTATAACTTTCTAAGCTTTATTTAGGATTTCTTTTCTTTCTTTCTTTCTTTTTTTTTTTTTTTTTTGTAGAGACGGAGTCTCTTCACTTTGTTAATATAATATTATACCATGATCAGGGTTTTGAACCTTCAAGGAAATGCATGAATTCTAGATGTAAAACTCAATGAAATATTTGCATACTAGCGACTCTCTGTTACCAGTATATAGATTAAGAAGAAGTATACTGGGTCTGTGTCCCACCTGATCCTTCCTCCCACTGACTAACCAAACTATGCTAATTTATAACTCAACACATCAATTCTGTTTGAGGATTTTGTGTAAACTGAACCATGTAGGATGCATCCTTTGGTTTCTGCCTTTTTTCTTCTGTCTCAAAACTATTTTATGAGATTCCTCTCCATTGGCTCATAAAGTTGCAGTTTTTACAAGTACAGAAGTATTCTGTGGTTAATACACCATGATTTATTATATTTTCTTTTTTCTTTTTCTTTGCTTAAGACGGAATCTCACACTGTCACCTGGGCTGGAGTACAGTGGCGCGATCTAGTGTCACTGCAACCTCCGCCTCCCAGGTTCAAGGATTCTCCTGCCTCAGCCTCCCAAGCAGCTTGGATTACAGGTGCCTGATACCATGCCTAGCACATTTTTTTTGTATTTTTAGTAGAGACGGGGTTTCACTATGTTGGCCAGGCTGGTCTCAAACTCCTGACCTCGTGATCCGCTGGCCTTGGCCTCCCAAAGTGCTAGGATTACAGGCATGAGCCACCGGGTCCGGCCAGTTTATTATTGTCTCTATTGTTGATGGTCATTTGAACAATTTCCAATTTGGGGATTATTATAAATAATACTATTACTATAAATACTATTGGGTGGCATTGACACTTGGCCTGATGCTTAGAATTCTATTGATGGTATCTTCATTGAATGAAGTCCTTTATCCCAGATTAATCAAAGTGGATGATGGATCAGCATATTCATTGAAAAATCTTTCAGAAAACATGATGATGCAAACAGAGATATGTGTTGTTAGTGAGCAATTCTCCATAGTATTTCTACATAGCTTGGAGTAGATTTTGTTTCAGACTATATTTTCAAAGAGATTTATTTACATAGTAAATAAACTTGAAAGATAAAGACAGTGTCTCACACTGGGACAAGATTTGTTTTCTGTTCAGAAAAATAAAGATAACATATCCTTCCTGAGAAAAAGGTAGGTAGGTTTGCTTGCAGCTTCCTTGTGAGACTGGAGATTTTCTAAGCTTGGTGTTCTTCAGTTTTGTAGAACAAACATGTTGTATGTGCACCATCTCCCTGGGCGCAACATGAGCCTCATCCCCATGGAATTTGTGGGTTGTGTAGAGGAAGGCAGATTAGATATGAACATGATGTTCATTCTGCTGTCATGCTATCGAAGTTATTTGTCTGATTCAGAAATGTTGTGCTTTCTGGTAGCATCGATGACATTCTGGAAGACTAATTTGTTAACTTGTAAGCAGAGTATAATCTCAGATTTTTCACAATTTTTGACATGTATCTCTGTGTTTCATTTTGAATATTTCTTTTTCTGGCTTATCTTCTAGTTTAATAATTCTTTTCCACTGGCATCTCATTTCATCTTACTGCATTTACTCAGTTCTTGATTTCATTTATTATAATAGTTAGTGTTACATATTACACATTTACTTATTATAATTTCTTGTCTTCTGACAATACTGCCATTTATTGTCAATAAATTCTTCTTAAACATACATTGCTTAGTCTGTAACCGACAACTCTATTATATGTGTCTTCTGTAGGTCAATGTCTCTTTCCAGTTGCTACTGTTGGCTTTCATTCACATTTTATTCCTCATGCTCCTTTTGACTGAGCATTTGCCATATTATGTTACACTTTATGAAAACAATTTGAGGCTCTGTATTATGTAATCTTCATTTAGAGAGTATTTATCTTCTTCTGGTAGTACATTAAGCAATGATAGTAACTTTATCTTGCTTCTGGCATAATTATAAAATTGGGATAATCTGAAGCTGTCTTCAGTTTTGGTGAAAATCTTGTTTCTTTCTAGTTCACTTTTATTGCTTCATTATAGCTGTTTGTGGGCCATTTTCCAAGTCCTGTGGATTTTTCAGGTGTTTTTGAAGTCCAAGTTTGTCCCTCTAGGTCCATGAGTCTGCAGAAAGCTTTGTTCAGCTTCTCAAACTCTCAGCTGTTGTGTCCAACATCATTAAATTCTTCTACAAGAGAAAATATTCCAAATGTCCATTTTATCCCATTTAGTCTTCTCTCCTTGCCCAAACTCTGATTTCACAGTTTCTCACTACCTTGTTCTTCTCTGATGCATTTTCACTTGGTTTGAAAGTAGTTTTTCTCAATACAATATTATTCCAAATCGTTTAGTGCATATGAAAGCATATATGCATTGACTTTTTAAACCAACTTATTTATGTCACTTTAATTTTTCTCAAAGATGAAATATTCCTAATAGACCCTCAGTCTGTCAATAATATAAATTTATTTTGATTATATTCCATCTGTCCTAAAGTTACATCTTGTCATATATGATTCCTAGTGCATATAGTATGTGTTTCCAAGCAGGAAATACGACTTTATATCAATTATGAAACATTATGTGTGTGTATGCATATGTGTGTGTATGTGTGTGTGTGTGTGTGTGTGTATATATATATATAAAATATGTAAATAATATATAAATATAAGTGTGATATATTTATATATTTAATTTATGTGGTATACATATATATTTAAGAGAGGACCCTAAAATAATAACAGTTCCTTCTCAGTATCAGAATAGTCCATTAAAAGCAATTACATGTCCTTGTTTGGTCTGAAATGAAAGCTTAGAAGTCTTGTAGAATGGTAGTACATTGACCAATGGTTACAGCTTTTGTTTTAGTTTTTGTTTTGTTTCAGAGCAAATCAGTTCATTTCCTGTTCAACACTATTGATATGGCAACGTTTTTGCCTTTATCCTAATAAACATAGAACATCACAATCAGTTTTCTTTTACCTAGTAGATCATACATTCAATATTTTTCCTGGGCTAGATTGTTTCTCAAACTTGGTATCATTTCTTATTTTTAGTGATCTTTAATGTCTTCCCATTTCAGTGGACCCACTGTATGCATCATGCTGACTTCACTTCAAATTAAGAAACAATCTAAATAATATGGTAATACATTTGGCAGAGACAAAGACACATATCCCACAGAACATGTAAAACTTTCATTTTAGAGAAGCTTATATGATTTCTGCGCATCATGAAAAAAAAGTCTCTACCTTTTGCTTACCACCACCAAAAATGGAAAAAACAAAAACAAGAACAAGAGATTTGGCTCAGTCTGTTTACTTTGCAATCTGAAAGGCTGCCAAAATTGAATGAGACTCGTGTCAAGGCAAGAGAATTTTCTCCAGTTAACCCTTCATGACAAATAAGTTCTTCTGCCACTTGACTTTTTGAAACAGAAAATCTAGTATCACTCAAACATTTGTGACGTTTCAGAATGTTCTGTGGAGGCTACAATAACCCACAATTTGAAAGCATAGTAGAAACTTTTTAGTTTTGAAGCCAGACTGTCACCTTTCTTATGTAACCATTATCATTTTCAGACATAGATTTTAGATTGGTGATAGGCCATGAAAGAGTACAACAGCTGAAACCTTGAATGGTACTATGGTTTGGTTTCATTGACCCATTTGAAGCTCATGTTGAAATTTGAGCCCCATTATTGGATATAGGGTCTAATGGGAGGTATTTGGATTATGGGGCAGATCGCTCATAAATGGTTTGGTGCTGTCCTCAAGATAATGAGTGAGTTCTCACTCTGTCCTCACAAGAACTGGTAGATAAAAACAGCCCAGCACTTCTCTGTCCCTGTCTCCTCTATTGCCTTGTGATCTCCGTACGTGCTGGCATCCCTTCCCCTTCCACCATGAGTGGCAACCGTTTGAGGCAAATACCAGATGCAGATGTTTGTGCTGTGATTCTTATACAGCCTGCAGAACCATGAGCCAAATAAACATATTTTCTTTATAAGTTACTCAACTTCAGATATTCTTTTATAGAAACACAAATGGACTAATACAAATGGTTACCACATTTTTATATGATGCTAAATGTTCTTTATGAATTGTTTTTGTTGGATGCACATCATAGATTGAGTCATTAATCTCCCACTGTAATTATCCAACTTTATAACCTCCCCTTTCTCAATTAACAATTTTTCTATAAGGAGATTTCCTTGATAATTTGAAACAGAATATAACATTTTATAGATGAGTTTACCTTATATACCAGTAAAATAATGAAAAATGAACTGTGATAGCAGTATAGTCCTCTCAGGAGTGGTTCTGAAGGCCATGAGAGCAAGCAATGTTTTGCCAGAGATATTTTTTAGAGTAGTATATGTTTGGCCCACTTTGCTTGGAAAAAAAATGTTGTGAGATAGGGGTATCTTACCATTCATAGCACGAGTAATCAATTTTGTTGGGTGGTCAAGAAAGTAAAAGATATTATTAAACAATGAGGAGGATTTTTTTAGAGAGATATTGTATAATGGTCCTGTCTATAAACATATTTGGGTCATATGTGAATGCTCACCTAAAAGCAATTACGACAGAAGAAATGTTAATAATCAACATGGCAAGATTACTTAAGCTAAGGAAGTAAGTATGTCTCCTTCATCTGCCACTGAAGTACTTTCACAAAGACCTCATAAGGAGATTATTTTGTAAATAGGAGGCTATGCATAAAATCAATGGCATAGTCTTCCCATAACCAAAGGTATTTTTTTTTTTTTTTTTTTTTTGAGATGGAGTCTCGCTCTGTCACCCAGGCTGGAGTGCAGTGGCGCAATCTCTGCTCATTGCAAGCTCTGCCTTCCGGGTTCACACCATTCTCCTGCCTCAGCCTCCCAAGTAGCTGGGACTACAGACACATGCCACCACCCCTGGCTAATTATTTTTTAGAGATGGGGTTTCACTGTGTTAGCAAGGATGGTCTCGATCTTCTGACCTCATGATCTGCCCACCTCGGCCTCCCAAAATGCTGGGATTACAGGCGTGAGCCACCGCGCCTGGCCGACTAAAGCTATTTGAATGATTGCTGCCACTAGATGCTCAACTTAGCAGAAGTAAGAAGACTGAAGCCCCTAATATTGTATTACACCCTTAGAATAACCTTGAAAAGGTTCAATTACTACCTTGGAGAGGGTAGTAATTTGTGATAACTCACTTACTCATTTGGGTTTTAAAAATTCTTTGCCTCTTTATGCCTCTGCTAGTACTACTATCTATGCACTTAGTAAGTGATGACAAACCACTTTAGTCTTTTGTAAAGCATTGCTTCTGACAGAGAAATACATTATACAGCAAAATAAGAAAGGAAGTAGTCAATGGGGATCACTAGTTTCCCCAGTCAGGTGTCAGTTATAAGCAACACAATGTAAGGTATAGAATAAATTCTGCATGGGTCTGGAAGTCCATAAGCAGAAGTAAGGAGTGGTACTTCCCATGGCTACCCTTAAGTATTCATTCAAAAAAAAAAATTGCTTACTATTTCCATGACTATCATCTTGTGCAATTTAGAGATTTTTCTACCTCAGATAGACTTCCCGTATTCCATGATTCCATTGAATTGAAAGCTGAAACAGCAGTTTGTCTTCTGTAGTTTCTGATACCATTTGGGGAAAAATGGAAATTTTGATTTTGGTTAGGGTGATTTCCAAAGTTTAGAAGCAAGGAGAGTTCAAAGGGAGTCCAAATTCTCTCTGGGCAGACTCTATTTTTTTTTGTATCTAATGGTAAATGTTAATGGAAGACTATTGCAACAGTATAAAAGCAGGGCCACCGTGGACACAGGTCTTTCGGAAAGGAAAGTTCTTATTACAAGAGAAGACTTAGAACCTGACCACTTGAGCTCTTTATTGAAATCATAGGGAAGACGGTATAGTTAATGGAGAAGAAAGGTCATGAATTCCCCCTAAAATTCAGTTGTAAAATGAGAAAATGTATTTTCTAAAATTATTTGTGCTCCTTTATATCTCTCTCTCTGTGTGTGTGTGTGTGTGTGTGTGTGTGTGTGTATATGTGTGTATATATATGGTCTTTACTACTTCTTTTCCCCAAACCATATACTGAGTGTATCGATTGTGGCTAGCTTTGCAATTTAATTCTGTACATGAGACAATATTTAGATAACAACAGGTCAGAACTAGAGAAAAAATAGACAACACCAAGATATGTGGGCCTTAGCATTGTTTGTAAAAATGTTGTGGGTTGCCTCCCTTTAGGTCACTTTGTCGGATGTGTATGAATTTTACATTGAACAGAGGATAGTTGTTTTATGTTTGTTGGGGCAATTTTTTAGTTTGAAAATTTGTGTATTGGAAGAGTTACTCATGTGTATTATTAGAATCAACAGTTAATCAGCATGTGAAAACACTACCTATTTTAATTTCCCATTATGTGATTCTGAATTCTTCTACCTGTACTATGAGAGAAGAAGAGTTCAAATATTATCTATTTTTATCTCCTCTAGTGTTGAAAATCAGCACATGACCAATAATCACCCATTTAAATGCTCCTATTTGCTACTTGGACATTAAGGAAATAGCTGAAAAGTAAATGGCCAATTGAGAAAATACGTCCAATGGCAGTGGAAATTAGAGTAGAAGTGATATTGGTAGCCAGTAAAGTGTGTCCATTGGGAGAATCCCAGAAGAAGGAAAAAAAAAAAAAGTCTGTTTCTGTGATACACTATTTGTCAAGCTTACATGGCCTAGCTTTCCTTTTTTCTGCTAATTTTCTCAACTTTGTCCCTCTGGTCTTTCTGATGATTCTTTAAGCAGCTAGATATCCTTCCAATAAATTTCTTTTCTGCTTAAGTTAGCTGCTGTTGGTTTCTCTTATTCCAAAACCAGAAGCCAAACTGCTTTGGAGAATAAAGAATGTGAGTTGCTGCAAAATTGAAGTAAAAGTCAATATATAAAAGTCAGAAACTGATTTAATCTCATATTATGCAACACACAAGAATAGAATGTAATTGCACAAAGTTAACTATATATCATATATAAAGAAAACAAAAATGTGTGTTCCCCAAAATTCCTGTGTTGAAACTCTAATACCCAATGTTATGGTATTCGGAGATAATGGCTTTTGGAAGGTAACTACTCCGTAAGAGGTAAGCCCTTGTGAAGGGATTAATACCCTTATATAAAAAAAGAGGACATAGCTTGCTTCTTCTCTCTCTACTATGTGAAGAGACACAGCAGTAAGAGGACACCCAATAGACAGTGGATCTGCCAGCCCTTTGACCTTGGACTTCCCAGCTTCCAAAACTGAGAAAAATAAAAGTTCGCTGTTTAGGCTGCCCGGTCTATGCTATGATACGTCAGCACAAACTAAGTCATTGGGGAAGAGTACAATTTTAGGAAGAAGGATTTATGTGAAGGACATCGGGGAAGATGTTGGCTTTGGAGTAGACTGAGGAACAAAAGACACAGGAGCATTTGATTACTGACTAGATGTAGAAGGTACAGCATAAGTGGAGCGATATGGTTTAAATTTACGTCAAGACTAAGTCAGTGTTTAACAATATTTTCTGAATGTAAGAATTGTGTGGAGGCTATATTCAAATTATGGCTACAAGACCCTCCAGATTCTAATATCTCTGGGAGATATTAGAGTTGGGACAGGTCCAAAGATAGCCATAATTCTGCCAAAGTCCCTAGATAATCTCACAATCAAAAATGACTATGACAATTCCAGACTAAAAATAATTTTGTATGAATAAGAGTACTAATTATCAACAGATGTTTGAAACTCAGATAATTATGATTTAAAAGAACTTTTGTTTACAACAGTAACACAATGGTGCTTTTGAAAAAGTTTCATAAAGGAGATTTGAAAAAAATCAAGATTCAGATGCTGTCTCTGGCTGAACAAACTAGAGAGATGTAAGTTATTTCATTATGTTGCTTGTAAGTACCTTGTACTTAAAAGTGCAGAAAGGGAGAGTTGATTGTCTGTAGCTCCCAGAAACAATCATACATTGCTTTCAAATTCCTGGCAAGAATTCAGTCAGAAACATCTGCAAGAATTTAGCACTGAGCCATGTATTTACTGATCTCTCTACCTGTTACTCTAATTACTAAACTATAAAATTTTTATTTTTATTCCAACTCCCTCTGATGATGCTAGAAGATCATAGATCAAACCCAGCATGGGATAGGAGTCTAAGAAAAATAAAACAAAGGAAGGAAATAAAGGCAGGAAAATAGAAAAAATGAACTTGGAGGTTATGTGTCATCATGTAGGAATAAAAAACAGATTCTCCACATCCTATGGTTTCTGCTTCTTCTAACATATTCACAAAAGTTGTGGAAATTGCATTTAAGTTGGTAAAATATTTGATAGGACAGAATAAGTATTTAGTACCAAATTGTTTTAGTGTACATATATGTAAAAAGGAGGATATAAGCTTATTATAACCACACAGTTCTATGTATTTCCTTCATTTTTGCTTATGTTTCTTAAGCAATATTGCAAACAGAAGATAATCCAAAATCCCTCAATATTATATGCTTTTTCCTTAATCTGAATATGTTTGGAACAGCTTGGGTCATATAACCAGTTCCATTGAGGAAGCTGGAGATTTTACACACATATGATTTTGAGGGTCTGACCTTTGGGAGCAGGAATTGACAAAAGAAAAAAGAGAGAGAGAGAGAGTTGCAAGAGATGTCAGTACTCCAAATGGTAGTTATAGCTCATAATTCTACGTATTTATCCCCTAGATTCCACATTGTTTTCAGAATCTCAAGTTTCCAATTAATTCTTTTTTGAGTTTCAAGTCAAGGAAAAGCCAATATAAATTTATTTAAGTAAAATGTAACTTGGAAGTTATGCTGCTCAAAAGCCAGAGTTTAGTGAAGCTGAATCTAGGTGCTACAATGTGACCCTAGGCCCTACTGTTTGGTTTTATTGCAGTCATTTCATTCAGACAGGGCATTACCATGCAGTATCCACAGGCTGTCACACCAACGTAGTTCCCACTCATGGCCTCCAGACTCCAAGCTTATATAAAAAGTGGAGCCACCCTCTATGCATAGACCGAGGAAAATCTGGAGACGGTGTCTCAAAGGCTCTGATTGGGTTACATGACCTCTTTCATGGCCAGCTAATTTGAGTTACCAACACCGGGCCATATCCCTGTCTCTGGAGTTACAGATCAAATTGACTTTGCTTGAAAAAAAACGTGGAAACAATTAGGGAGCAATAGTAACTTAAAGTAAATATGGGGTTCCATTATTAGAAAAAAATAAAGAAGTTAGTTGGATGTGTAGGAAAACCCACAAAACCTATTATTGTGTTTACAAATTTATTCCAGAATTTAGTTAGGTAGTTGTGTAGTGTTTTCAATATGACAATTGATTATTATGTCAACTAAACCATGATGAAGTGGTCTAAAAATGCACAAGGAAGTTGATAACAATTTTGCAAGAGTACCCATGCCATACTGTCTTCATTACCAGTAGTAATAGCTGAGTCTGCTTACTTCTTTTACTCCATCCTCAAAAAAATATATATTCCATGGTTGAGCAGTTCATTTTATTTAAAAGGGTTTTCAGAATAAATGTTTCCAAACTCTTGCAATTAATAACTAAAATGCTTATCTTAAAAATGATTCACTCATGTTTCCACGCATTCCCAGTGGTAATGCTGCTAATCACAGGTTTTTTGGTTTATTTTTTGCTAGATATTTGGACATATTATCTTTATCACATCCAAATTGAAAAAAGTATAATGTTTTCATATAATTATGCTATTTTTTGTTCTTTTTAGTAGTTCTGTAGCCTCATAATAGTCTGGTGTTGCCTATTCTTTTACTTTGCCAATTTGGTTCCTAAAGATGTATCTTTATTTGTTAAGAATATTAATATTTTCAAATGTAAATATAATGAGGTTTATTTATTATTTAGGTACATGCTTAGTTTTGATAAGATGTGCATTTCAAATCTAAAGATAATTTCTTATTAAAACAAAGGGAACTGAGTTTTGTTTAATCTTAAGCTAATTATATTAGTACTCTTGATTTCAATTGATAGAAATCCTTAAGGTAGCTTAAGAAATCATGGACGTAGGCCGGACACGGTGGCTCACACCTGTAATCTCAGCACTTTGGGAAGTCAAGGCAGGTGGATCATGAGGTCAGGAGTTTGAGACCAGCCTGACCAACATGGTGAAACCCCGTCTCTACTAAAAACATAAAAATTAGCCAGGCATGGTAGCGCGCACCTTTAATACCAGCTGCTCAGGAGTCTGAGGCAGGAGAATCACATGAACCTGGGAGACAGAGGTTGCAGCGAGCCAAGATTGTGCCATTGCACTCCAGCATGGGTGACAGAGGTGAGACTGTCAAAAAAAAAAAAAGTATGGACATATACAAATCCTACACTCCAAAGAACATTTTAACAAGAGAAAGGGGGCCAATGCATCTGAGAAACCATGACCTGTGTGCTCCCAAGGACTCTTTCCCAAATATATATATTTTTTCTGTTGAATCAGTTTGTGCTTTTCCTTTGTTGAGGTATGATTTATGCTCAGGCTAAGAGAGATACCAAAAACTCCATGTTTTATTTTTAGTTTCTTTTTCCAGTGAAAAGTATTACTTTTGATATTAATGTGCTTAGCAGTTCTGAGTCCAATTGAATCAGATACCACCCTTGGTCCAAGCAATTCTACCAACAAGGCAATTCTCTCATTACACTTATGAAAGGAATGAGGACAATTCAAAGCACTCAGCACTGAATGTTCTGATTTTTACATTAACAATTTAAGATGGGATGCAATTCATTCTACCACTTCTTGTTATCCTTACTTATAAATAATATACAGGAGAAAGGTAAAGGAACTCCTTCAGGTTACCACAGATCTACTTGACTATTTCCTTAAACCTGCTTCTATAGATTAACTGAAATGCACATCAAAAGATTCCAGTCATTCAAATTAAAGTTTAATAAAACTCAACAAGATTAAACACTATACCCAATAGAATCTTATTTAACCTGAATTTTCTATGTTACTGCCTCAGTTTTTTCTGTCGTATTTGTCTAACTTGATTATGCCAACTAAACAACTGATTTGTTTTCTTGTTTGTTTTGGTGAAGACATTTTCTAGGCAAAAATCTCATGTTGGTAGAGAAAAATATTTAAAATATTCAACACCTAATTGGCCATACTGGTAGTTTTCCATTGCAAAGTTATAAAGTAAATGGTTTCTATTTAGCACTGAAAATCACCTCTCCTATGGTTCACATTTATGTTTCATCTAAGAACAGGTGGAAGAAATCTGCATGCCAAGAAACCACCCAGGGTATTCACAGTTTGAGAGCTTGAACTCAAAGGCGATCATTTGGCTTGGAAACAGCTTTACTTTTCATATAATTGACATGAAACTGGATCTACATCACAACCATGTCATAGCTTATTACACTCACACAACACAATGTTGTAAAAAAATGCTAGCAAATCATGCTTTTAATTCGTAATTCAGAATAGCTAAATATAAATAATACATCATTAATAGTCAAGTATAAAATATGCAATTTTAGGAATCAATTAATACGTTAGTTCTCACTAAAATTATAGCCCAAAATTAATGGTATGAATTGTTTCTTTTTAAGCTTTTGTGATGGCTTTAGGTACCACATGTATGTACTTTTATTATAGTTAAGTCTTAGGAAGAATTATCACATCCCAAAGTTAGCTCTAAGCACATTAGAAGTATACCATATGACAGCTGGGCTTGGTGGCTCACGCCTGTAATTCCAGTACTTTGGGAGGCCAAGGCGGGCGGATCACCAGATCAGGAGATCGAGACCATCTTGGCTAACATGGTGAAACCCCATCTCCACTAAAAATACAAAAACTTGGCCAGGCATGGTGGAGGGCACCTGTAGTCCCAGCTACTTGGGAGGCTGAGGCAGGAGAATGGCGTGAACCCAGGAGGCGGAGCTTGCAGTGAGCCGAGATCACACCACTGCACTCCAGCCTGGGCCGCAGAGCAAGACTCCCTCTCAAAAAAAAATAAATAAATAAAAAATAAAAAAATAAAAAGAAGTATACCGTGACAATGCAGATAGTTTTTTTCCAAACACATGAATAAGAAACAGTTCTATGTTCATTTCTGGAAACTGTTCAATGATTCATAGAAGGTAGGGACGCTATTTCCATGCACAGAGATGTCATAATTTAAACTATAATTGGTAGAGACACATAAAATAATCATCACATGCTTTTTAAAACTTTAATTTCAAATTTCCACAGTGAACCTATTGAGCAACTTAGGACCCAAGATTAGCAAAAAATATAGGACTTCCTTTTATCTATGGGTATAATCTCTATGCTGTTAGTTTTATATGCTCTTGGCAATTTCTCTTTCAAACATGCTCTTCATCACCAGAATGCCCTAAGGGCAATATTTTCTGGATTGGGATATAAAATTAAGGTAATGATAATTATATATTCTATATTTTGTATTATTTTAATGTTCTCTACCCTCCCCCAACAAAGAAAAGCATATGTTGCCATTGTAATCAAGAGGGTAAAGTAATTTAAAACAAGCTAAAACTATGTTGATGATAATCTACACAAATATTAATAGTTCTCAATTCTAGCCATAAGCTAATTTCTCATAGGAGGCCAAGGCACTCATATTTATTAAGCTTCTTTGCTGTTTGTAACCAAGGCAATTTGAGAAACATTGTACTGCTACATATTTATATTTGGTTCCCAATATAACTTTTTTTGTTGTTTTTTTTTTGTTTTTGAGATGGAGTCTCCCTCTGTCGCCCAAGCTGGAGTGCAGTGGCGCGATCTCCGCTCACTGCAAGTTCCGCCTCCCGGGTTCACGCCATTCTCCTGCCTCAGCCTCCCGAGTAGCTGGGACTACAGGCACCCGCCACCGCGCCGGGCTAATTTTTTGTATTTTTAGTAGAGACGGGGTTTCACCATGGTCTCGATCTCCTGACCTTGTGATCCGCCTGCCTCGGCCTCCCAAAGTGCTGGGATTACAGGCGCAAGCCACCGTGCCCAGCCCCCAGTATAACTTTTTACCAATACACTGTTTCATTCTCTCCCAGGCACAGCATTGGTGGGTATTGTTAGTAAGACTCTGGGACTGAACTTTCCATAGGTTCCTCTGAGCCCTTTCTTGGCCTGGGTCTTGTCCTTGGCCCTTGACCTCAAGCCTACATAGCCCAGTTGTAGCAAGAATCCTGCTTAAGTCAGTTTATCAAGAATCCCCTTAATATTTATTCTTGGTAATTTTCTATCCATTGCCTCCCTCTCGTTGGCTATAAATTCCTATTTGCCCTTGCTATATTGAGATTTAACTCAGTTAAATACTGAAGTCTATTTTCCCCTATTGCAATAGTTTCTAAAAAATCTATCAGTATCACTTTAGTGTTCAGCTCTGGTTCTTTTTGACATACCCTAAGGTTACTCACAATTTCTTCCTAATATGAGTAGTTCCATACATCTAGCTACAAATAAACATATAGTGGATTTCTCAGGATCAGAGAATCAAAACTTTGCATCTCAAATAATATTTAGTTAGATAACCTCATTTGATACCAAAGAAAAACAAAGCCCTAAAAATGTATTGATTTTCCCAATGTCAGATAACACATTTGAAACTAGACTCTGAACACAAATCATATGATTACCAATGCTGTGATATTTCCACAGTGTGGGTAACATAAAATGAGAATTGATCTTGAAATTTTGGCAAATACATAAAAACATTAATGGCAATTAACTCAGGATTAATATTTGAGGTCCTTTAAAGGAGAGATTATAAAATACCAAGTGATATGCATCCAAAAACCTGATCACAAACTCACTGGCAAAAGAAGTTATTATATAAAAGAAGGCCCTCTTGAGAAAGTGAAACAAAAATAAGAAAAGGAATTAGCCTGAGTTTTGGGGTGGGGAGCAACTGGAATCAAATTGTTAGAAATATGCATTTGTTCTTGTACAATTCCTTCACCTAGAGTAGGAAGCAACAGGCTTCTAGATGTAGTGAAGGTACAATCAAAATCAGATTGTAGGCTGGGTGTGGTGGCTCATGCCTGTTATCCCAGCACTTTGGGAGGCCAAGGCAGGAGGATAGCTTGAGGCTAGGAGTTTGAGACCAGCCTGAGCAACATAGCAAGATCCTGTCTCTACAAAAGAGAAATTTAAAAAATTAGTCTGGTTTGGTGGCGTATGGTCCTGGCTACCTGGGAGGCTGAGGTAGGAGGATCGCTTGAGCCCAGAAGCTCGAATCTGCAGTGAACTATGATTGCACCACTGCACTGCAGCCTAGGTGACAGAGGAAAACCATGTCTCTAAAAATATAAAATAAAGTAATTTAAAAGGAAATAAGATTGTATCTGATTCATGTTCCCAGTTTAGATACTCAGAGTGTATTTTTCCAGGAGATGATACATGCAATCATTGAGTAAATGGAACAAAATGAATATGATAATAAATGATAACAGGACAGAAATTGAGCCACCCAAGCTTATGGCTTCAGTTTCCAGTACCCCATAGAGGTATATGACATGTGACTGTTAATTTTGCCTGGCAAAACTGATGAAGTAATCATTATTGGTGCGGCAAGGTTACCAGTAGCTCAAAGACCATGGTAAATGGTAAATAGAAAATGTGCTCCCCAACTTTCTCCAAGGATACTTATTGCCTGGAATTTGTGAGTCTGTACCACATGGCATGGCAAAGGGAATTCGGGGCTGTGATTAAGTTAAGGTTCCTGAGGTGTGGAAATTATCCTGCATTATCTAGTTGGGGGCCAATGTAATCACAGGAGTCTTGATTAGAAAAGGGTAAGTCAGAGTCAGAAAAAAAAGTAGGACAACAGAAACAGGGCAGAGAGAGAGACAGAGAGAGACTGTGAGATAATACACTCCTGCTGGCCACAAATCAAAGAATGCAAGGAACTTTTAACTGGAAAAGGCAAGGGAACCAGTTCTCCCGTAGAGCCCCCAGAAGGGACATAGCCCACCCAACACTGTTAAGTTTAAACTTTGCTTTAGAACCCCAGATTTGTAAAATCATAATTTTTTATTGTAGTAAGCCAGTAAGCTTGTGGTACTTCATTACAGCAGCAATACAGAGACATCTTAGGAAGCACAGTCATCCCACAGGAGAGCGCACACAGCACGGTGTAAAAATAAGATAGTTTGTGGGATCTAGGTAGGCTCTGGCCATACTAGAATAAGAAACAAGGAGGTCATCAGACACTTATATTGTTGCCAGATACCATCCTTGGGGAACAGACTAGTCATATCTATCCCCACCCCTACCACAGTGGAAAACAATGTGGGGCCAGAGCACACATGCTGCTCTACAGACTCTTCTCATGGCTGGTATGAGATCATTCAAGCTTATTTCCTACACACCCCTGTACTCACACACCATCTGGGCTAAGAGAAAGAGAAAGTAAAAGAGAATGAGGAAGAGAAAGAAATAGAATCAGCCAATAATAGAATTAACCATTAAAGTAACTGAACATTTAAAGGTAGCTGTCCTAAAACTGAGAATTTCTGTTTTACATTCTACACCGTTGATTTCCCTCCTTATCTATTCCTTAAGAGTTTCTGAGGATTAAATCAATTATTTTAAAAAATGAAGTTGCTAGATTTTCTTTGCTCATCAGAAAATTTTTTAAAAAAATCAATAGAAGGGCTAAATAACATCAAGGAAATTGCTCATAAAATAACAAAAAGATGAATATACTGATTGAAAATATCAAGTCCTTACTATGTGCCAAAATGAATATAAGATGAAGACTCCACCATTGGTTCAATATCTTGACAAGAACATATTTTTCAAAGTAAAAATGAAAAACCAAAAAATGGAAACATTTTTCAAAGGAAATTTTTTAAAAGATCATAAAAAAGCAATCTTTATATTAGAATTGCCAAATGGGATAAATGTAATAACCTATACCAATACCTATAAAAATCATTGTGAACAACCAAAACAACAAATAAACCTGTAGAAGTTTTGAGTTTTATAGAGAAAATAGGTAATCTACAAAGTTGCAATAATTTAGTAATAAAGCAGGTTGTCAAATAAAGTAGTTTTGTTGTAACTTTCATGAGAAAAGAAAATTATTTCTGGCTGGGGCCACTGCCTCTGTGGAGTTGGCACGTTCTCTTATGTCTGTGTGGGTTTTCTCTGGGTGTCTGGTTTCCTCCCACATCTCAAAGTTGTGCCTGTTAGGCAAGTTGGTGTATTTACATTATTTCTGTCCAGGCTGGTTCCCACCTGGTGCTCTGAGCTACCTGGATTACCTCCAACCACCTGCAACCCTAAAACGAAATAAGCAGATTAGAAATGTGTGAATGAATAAATTCCAATCATTGTAAAACAAAAATTTGTAGGCAATAATCATACAAATTCATGACAATAAATGATGTCTACATCATGGGTTAAAGAGAACATTTCCAGGAGGCCTTCACTTTTCTAGAAGGGCATCATTTGTTAGGTCCTTTTTCCATGGTTTGGAGTAAAATAAGCAATGATTAGAAAGATATTCCTCATGATAAGGTATATAGCAGATTCTAATGTGAAAGTTTTAGTTACACAGCAGACTTTAAATTTTCTTGGGAAAGTTATGCTAAATAATAGAATTGGCTAAACAAAGAAGTATCTGTGCAGCTGCTGGCCCTTGTGGCCTGTAGATAAATACATCAAATGAAGATTATAGGGATTCAGTTGTAGGGAATTAACAAAGAAACTGCTTTAAGTGAGTCAACTGTTTATCTAGCTTATTCTTTGATCTACTTGATTTTAGGTCACTTGTCTTATGGGAATTCTTGATAAGGAGCATACTCCAAATTCTTGATATTATCCTTCCAATAGTCATAGAAATAGTTTCCCTGGTGTGCTGTAATCTCTCAAAAGTTTTAAATGTTTGCATGCAGCCACCTCTAGATGTTATATGTTTATTAACATGCATGTATTTGCCTAAATAAATACATAAATTAATAAATGTGGTCTGACAAGGCTCAGCAAGCCTTGGATAGTTGTGATTGTTTTTGAACTGTATAGTGGGAGGAGCTGCTCCTAGCAATGCTCACTTTACAAACATATCCCTTGTTTTACCCCCACACTTCTATGACTGCCATCACTCACTGATTCACCAAAAAATTTGGTACATAATTATCTTACTAGTTTCTATTAATTTCTCTTAAATGAATATATAGCTCACATTTATTCAAATATTTAATATTAAAAGTACTTTTGACTCTTTATTGAGAGTGTTTTGGTGATGCTTTTGTGATCAGAAATATGCCCTCTGAGGTTACCTCTTGTTTATGTCAGTTAGCCTGTGTGTCAGGCTTAATTGACATAAGGACATAAAACTGGTGTCCTTATATAACATTACATTTAAAGTTGGAGTTTCCAAGAACCTATCAATCACATTAAGTGAAGACTTACTGTATTAGATTTCTCATTAATAGTACTAAATCCTAGAGGACAGTTGAGATTGGTTTTCAAATACTGAAGGAGATATACTTTTTCACTTCAAATTCTTTCTCCTACCAAATTACATATCAAGTACTGAGAACAGGCTGATTAGACATACATTTTCAGAGCTGAAGGGAATTAGAAATTTAACTTTGAATACCTATTATTAAAAATATATTAAAATATATTAAAGGGAGTATACATAGACAACTGAGGGATCAAATGAAGCCAGATAAGGTAAAGGGTAAAGGAAACAAGTATCCAATGAAGGAAACAATGAGGATTTGCAGGAACCTGATAAGAATTCAGCACAGATTAAAGCAAAAAAATTTAAAATTCCAGGAAAGAGGTGGGTTTTGTTCGTTTTGCTTTGCTTTTAAAGGGGAAATAGAGTAGCATATTAGTTGCTTTCACGCTTGTTGATAAAAACACACCCAAGAGTGGACAATTTACAAAAGAAGGGAGTCTAATTGGACTTACAGTTTTACATGGCTGGGGAAGCCTCCCAATCATGGCAGAAGGCAAGGAGGGGCAAGTCACATCTTACATGGATAGCAACAGGCAAAAAGAGCTTGTGCAGGGGAAATCCTCTTTTTAAAACCATCAGATTTTGCGAGACTCATTCACTATGATGAGAACAGCACAGGAAAGACTAGCCCCCATAATTCAATCACTTCCCACTGGGTTCCTCCCATGACACGTGGGAATTGTGGGAGTCTCAATTCAAGATGAGATATGGGCAGGGGACACAGCCAAACCATATCAAGTAGTAAGATAGACTGGGTAGTATGGGAGTCAATTTGGAAAAAAATGTATAAGATATAATAGAGTGTATGAGAAAATAAATAAGACGTGTGCATATATGTACACATACATCCACACATGTATATACACAGCACTTGAATATTCCAGGAGACAAATACATGAACCTAACATGAAGCAAATCTTTCATACTGAAAAATAAAACAAATGATTTCAATATAAAAGAATGGTTTCAAGCAATAGCTAGAATAAAGGTAAGTAATATTAGAAATTAGGCAAAGAACCTATTTATTCTCCCAATAATAAAACAACATCAGTAAGAAAATTCAGATAAAATCACAAACTGTATAGGAAAGACCTACTTTCAATATAAAACAAGTCAATATGTATTGTGGCTTAGATAAATAAATGTAAGGAAAATTCCTTTTGAATTTATGCCAGGAATACCGTCATTCAATAGGCATGATACTTAGGGCTGTTGAGAAGAAAATATAATAAAAAGAACTTTGTTAACTCTGCAGGAAATGATATATATTTAAGAATAATAATTTATACTCTAATTTTCTTTTAAAAGTAACACATAGGCAGAAAATAGCTATAGTGTTGACATTACAGAATAAATACTATGTTCAAGACTCTTTTCTCAGGCTGGGCCTTCTGAAAATAGAGACTGGCTAAGATGGAATTTGGGTGCAACATGCTGACTGGGATCAAAACCTGTGAAATTAAGGGGAAGAAAAGATCTGCACTTGAAACTTTGGTGTTCTCCATGAATAGCAAAAGTTACAGCATTAAATTTGAGAATTTATTAAAGTGCAGTACTATATACAGAAGCAGGTCTTTAAAGAGTATGAATGATAGTTCCTACATTTTAAGTCTAGTGCATAACTTTCTATATTGAATTGAGGTCATGGTTAATAAGTATTATCGAGTTTCATTATAATAGGACTATTCTGGAAGAGAATGGATACTTATTCCTAAAGTGATTTTTTTATCTATTAATGTTACTTTCTTATATGAAAAATTGAGGTTATGTTTTAATTTTAAATAATATCAGAAATCATCAGTAAGAAGTGTTGATATCTACGTTTCTTTCTGGGTCCTTCCATCTCTATTTCTGTGTTCTCCTTATAAAAACAAACAAACAAATAAACGAAAACAGAATAAAGCCCCCGTAAAGTGTTATCTTGGAAACTTTCTCTGTGTGTTCATTCTACCATATCTGAATACCAGCCCTATTCCCTATTCCATTAAAACTACTCTTGTCAACTGTGTTTGCCTGATCTATTAGCCACTTCATATATATATATATAAATATATATATAAATAAATATATGATTAAATATATATAAATAAATGCAGCAGCATTTATCTCTCTGTACTATTCTCTCCTTTAATGATCCTTCTCTTTGTTTCTAAAAGTTCACATCTATCTCATTGACTATTAGTTCTAAACCTTCTTTGCTGGATCCTACATTATAGAATGCGCTGTGCTTGAGCCTTGTTAGCCCCTTATTTTCTGTAACTTATCCTAGATTAACTCATGCAGCCTTTTGCTTTCTTTATTATTTTAATTGACATATCATAATTGTATATGTTTATATGGCACAATATAGTTTGAAATATGTATACTTATCCAATCTTACAGCTTAAATGTTATCTGTTTATTAATTACTCCCAAATTTAAATGTTCTGGTCTGGCCTCACCTGTGAATTCAAGTCAAAATTTCCTAATACTAGTCAATACTTTCATTTTCAAGTCTATTAGCCACCTTAGAATTAATATGTTCAAAACAGAACCTTGTCCTCAACTGAATGTGCTCCCACCTAAGCATTTTTCATCTCAGTAAACACAGCTATCATCCAGACAACTATTAAAGGCAAAACTAGAATTCAATATGGATCTCTCCTAACTGATCCCCCTACATATAAACCATCAGATAATTTTGATAGCTTTACTTTCAAAGCAAAAGGCAAAACAAACAAAACAAAACACCCAACTTTCCATTTACTTTTATTCAAATTTATTGCTTCCATCCTAATTCAATTTAATCTAATGCAATCCAACATCATTTCTTATGGTGACTACTGATATTAGCATTTATATGACTTTCTTGCTTCAATCCTTGCTCTGAAGATCCGTTGATGTTTCTTAATAAAACTTACATTTTCTTATTCTCGGGCGTAGAATTATTGAATTCCAGTGCCCTTAAAAGAAAAACCAAATCCTTATCCCTTGCCTACAAGGCCCATTATGACTTGCCACTAGCTGTTTCTCTGGTAGTGTAACATTTACCTTCCCTCGGCTTCCACCATATTTACGTTCTTTCAGTTTCTTTGAATACACCAGAAGTTCCTTCTTGGTGACTTTTCTGGAATGTCCTCTCTAAACCTTAACCTAATTCTATTTTTCTGATTATACGTGTCTCCAAAGCTGTTCTTTCTCTTTCTGTTGGCTTTGAATGCTTCCCTCTAGAATATAGAATCTATAAGAACTAAGATCTTTGCTAATACACACAGTTTTTAACTTCCATTGTCAAGAATTTTTTTGTGGCTGAAGGACACCATTCAGTAAATAATCCTGAATGTTAAATACCTCTACCTGGTTGTGAAATAGTAAATGCTGTTTTGCCTTCTAAATTGAACTGACGAAAATATTGTATGTTGTGCTAGAACTTGATTTATCAAATGTATTATTTTGAAAATATTAAAGAGAATGGGGTGGTTTCTTTTAGAAAGATTTTTTTAATGCAGTCAGAAGATATATAAGAGAGGGGAGAGAAGCCCAGGCAGATGCTGAACATAATGGTTGAACATAATGACTCCTCTATGAACAGCAGAGAAGTGCAAAGCTCTTATAGCAGAGTGTGATTTGGGAACTAACCAACAGACTCTGTGTGAGACTTTTCTATAAGCAGAGTATCCAAAGATGTTAAAACCTCTCTGGGAGATTGTCTCTCTTTTTCGTGATTCTCAGATGGAAAACACTGTTTTGAAGCTCTTCTTTATTCAGGCTGGCTAGTTTAGTTATTTCCAGTCTAGTAGATTATCTAGGGAACTTATTTCCCAGAATTTTGGAAGAGACTAAAGGAAGTAGAAATGTTATAGCTTGAAAGGTGACCCAGACCTCTATGACAGAAATAATTTCACCTGAAAAGTACTCTTCTCTAAAGTTGGGTTTACACTTTTCTAAAATAGGTTGTGCCAATTGGCATTGAAAATTCTATTGGGGAGAAATCTCAAACTGCTGATTTAATTACAAGGCTTTGCCAGCACTTAGTTTTTAGCTTTTTGTTGGTATTTTGCCTAAAATTAGTAGTACTGAAAGAAAAAGTAATAACACTAAAATCTGAGTTAAAAATAAGAATAACAACAAAAAGGATTGGTACAGCTAAGAAAATTTGTTGTTTGGAGAAGCCATTTTTTTTCCCTTAAGTCCCAGATGCTAGACTGGTCATCCAAGCCAAATGAAAAGAATTGTTGGTAATTAAAAAGTAATTCACTGAAGTGAGTGCAGCTGTAGCAATGAGCTTTATTGCCAAACTCAGTGTGATCTATAGAAGGAAATCCTAATTTTTCAAGTGAAAAAAATATTATTTATTCATGAGGATAAGTCTGAAATGTTTATTTTATTTATAAAAACTTTGGTGAATATACAGAAATGAAATTTTTCAAGAAGAAAGGAAATTTTGCCTAGTAAATAATAGTCTCGGGTATAAGTGAATATGAATAATTAAATACATACTACTCTAAAATAAGCATGTGAATATTAGACAGGCAAATATTATTACCTACTTTCTCCTTTGAGTGTAAATGGCTAGAAAATGCAAAGTCTGGAAAATAATTTAAAAAGAACGTTTAAATCATGTATTTATTTTAGCTTTTAAATATTGACACCTATTTTGAAATTTCCATTAAAATACTATTAAGGCTGTGAGAATTTTATTGACATTCTTTTGTCATTTTCTTCACCAGATACAGTTACTATACCCCTCACATCAAATTTTCCTGCACGCTGAGTACCTTCCACATTGAGAGTAGATATTACCCTTAGTTGGCATCTCCAGTATTTCTCTGGGCTGTTACTAACTTTGTCTTGTCAGAACTTTGAGCTTCTTTATGTTCTATTTTGGTATTTACTAAAATTTTGAAATTACATGAAACCATTTCTGTCTCCCTCAAGATACTGCTACTTTTTAAAAGGCAGAGCAGGAAACATTTTCACCTACATTGTATATGCACTAACTTCATACATCACATTTACTATATATAACAGGACCTTGGCACCCAGGAGAGTTTTACAAAAAGTAAATGGAGTGAAGAATGAGTGAAATAATGATACATCTTATATACATTTCTATAATTTATTTCTATTTGTATTATCAGAGTTTTGACAACTATACCAGTACTATTTTTAATGCATAAGAAAGATTAGTATATTTACTACTGAAAGTCAACTGCTTAGCAATAGGGGTTATTTGGTGCTGTTCATAAATTTGTTAAATACGTGCAGGGACCTTTTTTCCATCAGACTTATGTTCAAAGTATAAAATAGAATTCACTGGAAAACTGCATTAGCTACAATTTACTTTTAAGCAACGTCTATTAGAATTCAAATATTCCAAGATCTGGTTCTTCTTCATCAAACTCTCTTCCTTCCTCTCTATGGGGAATACACTCTCAAATCCAGTTGTCACTTTCTCTTAAACTTTAATTACTTCCCTTCATTTTATGTCATTACCATTTACCAGTGTGACCATACTTGTTGTTTATGATAATTGCACTTTCCAAGAAATCATTGCTCAGGCAGGCTAGTTGTTAAGTGTTTTGCATAGTTCACATTTTAAATAGACCAGGTAAGAGAAAATAGTATCCAGAACCAAAGGAGTAGTGGTAGAGATAATAGTAAGTGATAAGATTTTGCATTTGTTTTGAAAGTAGTGTCAACAGAAATTTATTGTTGAATTGGATGTAAAATATGAGAGGAGTGATAAATGCCACCATATATTTTGACCTGAGCATCTAAAAGACGATAGTTGCTATTTGTAGAAATATTAAAATCTTATATTCTATCTGACCTAAGTGCAAGTTCCTAGCTGTTTGTGACCTATTGATTACAGCAGAATCTAAGCAAGAGTTACAGTGATTCAAATTACAATAAAACCCCCATATTTCATAGCAAAGAATGTCTTTATGGTTAAAGAAGAATATATGATACATTTTTTAAAATAAAATTTCACAATAAAAAGATTTAAGAGCTTGAAAGGTATGCGTCTGGGTCAAAAACATATTTACTGAAAATTTATATCTATATCACTCAATTATTTTTTGTCATAACAATATCTACAAAACACATAAATGGAAATTAGGACTAATCTAGTTTAGTCCAGATAAGTAACTGAATAAAATAATTAAATTATTGATTTTTAAGTATTGATAAATTGACAGCACATTCGGTATTCAAAATTTCTTAAAATGTTGCTTATTACTTATTTTTTCTTTCTCAGTTATCCAGCTGTCATAGACTGTACCTGATGCATGGTGATTAGTCACTGACAGTATGGTATATTTTTGGAAAATGCTGAGAGTAGATATTGTGTTCTCGCCAAAAAAATAATAACTATGTGAGGTAAATGTGTATCTTAATTAGCTAGATTAACCATTCCACAGTGTATATACACTTCAAAACATCATGTTGTATAACATAAATACATGCAAATTTGTCAATTTAAATAAATAAATACATTTAAAAACAAAAATAAACAATTTTAAAATCTCTACATGGTGTCAACCTTTTTTATAGAGTGTAAATTATGCCATCATAGTTACTCAAAATTAGTTTTGAAGTAGTGCAGTTTTTCTTTTAGTAAATCAGTGAATATACTCAGTTTCTGGCATATAATGGTAATGAAATTTAAGACTAACAAAGTATTTGCATGAACACATTATTTTTGTAAAGAATATATAATGTGTGAAACCTCATATATCCACAAAAATAAAGAAACACTAATAATTTAGCTCTTTTCACATTCCTGATACACTTGAATGAGCTAATATATTTAAATGAGCAAAAGATATTTTTTCAGTTTGGTTGTTGCAAAAGTGTTGCTGAATATATAATTGAATTATCCACTGTTTTTCAAAAAACAATAAGTGAGATATAAAACAGTATGTAATGAGATATTAAAAGCTACGTATGATTGTATGCAATCAAATATTAATCTCCTTAGAAGAAAAACTATCACATTTTCAATATTAATATAGTAGTCTGGAATTAATATGCATTTAAAGATAGAAGAATAGGAAATATGGTTTTACTAAGAAGTAATTTTTTTAAAAAGTCGCAGAGGAAGTTCAGAGCATATTTCTTCTAAAAATTGGTAACTACTGTTGATATTTACATTGGAATTTTCATTTAGCTTTTTATTTTGTTTTGTTACTTTTTAGAACACCCTTTTACACTATCTGACTGCAGGAAATGAAATCATACATCTAGAGAATTGTTAAATTCTCCATTTTAAATAACTATATTTCAGAGGATTTTTTCAAACTGTATGCTAATGGATATCTTTCTAAGGAAACAGATTCATGGTTTAAAATATCCACTCTCCCCTGGAAAAGGAAATAAACCTTTGACTGAATCAGTGCAATTGAAGTAGTTGTCTAAATGAAGACTTTCCAAACTCCAAAATAAGTTTAATAAAGTACTTATTAACTTGTCAAACCTACAAAGTGCTCCTTGAAAGTATTCATGGAAATATCTGAAATGGGTGTCCCAGACAGGAGGAACAAGTGTAAATCCTGGTAGGCTGTTAATTGCGGAGGTACCTCTGTGCTTGGAGTCCATTTAGAAAGAGGCAGAATGGTGAGATGAGGTCTGAGAGAAGAGCAGATATCCAAGACAGTGCAGGATCTTATATTCTGTGTAAAGATACTGGAATATCTTCAGATGGAAATTGGAAGCATCCAGTAGTTTGAGCAGAGCTGGAATCTAATCTGAATTACATTTTAATTAAAATACTGAAAAGAACAGGCTAACTGTATATGCTATCTTTTTTAATACACTGCTTGATGAATCTGAGCAACTTGATGAATGTGAAGATTTTATCACATTTGGCAAATGGGTATTTTAATAGGTGAAATGATTTGTAATTGTGGGCAGGGACATGTTGCCTTTCTAGTTTCTTGGAGATACTGCATCTTCTTGTGTGTTGGTAAGAATGGATTGTGAATAGGATGTTGGGAGCACTCACAGTTAAAATTTTATTACATGTAATTATGAAAACCATTTGTGGTGGTAAACCCCTAATACAAGTTCCACTTAATTGTCTATCGCTGTCTTGATTCTCCGTAATCTATTAACAGTGATTTTTACCTCTCTTCAGGCTATTTCTTTCTAAAACATGCACTCCGTACTTACAAGTGGTATATAAAATTATTCTCCTAAACCAAGACAAGTTATTTCCAAAAGACAAATCCTGATAAAATAAGCTTTATCCTCTTACATACACAAGCACAAAAAAATTCAGCTACAACATTTAATGAAAATAAGGATAATTTTAAAATCACATTATATAATACAATCTGAAATAAATATTGTGTAGTTAGAAAAAGTGGTTAAAAATCTACATTTGTAAAGTAGATATTGCAAATAGCATAGCTCTTCTGTTCTAATATACCACTGTTAGAGAGAAAATGTGATAATATTGAACAATATGTTTTAAAGAAAATTTTAGAAAGAATCTACTGTATGTTTCCCTGAGTGTCTGAAAAATAAGTATATATTCTTAAAAAGAACAGTAAATATACACTGCACATTTTATATATCTCTGTAGCTTTCAAATGACAATTAATTCCTGTCAAATATGAAGTCATAAGTCCAGTAACTGATTAAAACAAGAATAAATTCCATGCCTATGCCATCTCCAACACATCCTCATTATAACCCCCAAGTGTGAAAGAACATGAAAGTATAATTTCCAATACAAAATTACGGAATTTTTATTTTGTTTTTATTATTGATTTAATTAATACTTTGAATGCGGAATTCTTTCCTCTTTTTTTATTCCCACCCTCTACCTTATCAGACCTGGAGGGTGCTGTCAGGTCCTGGAGGAAGAGAATCCTCCCTCTGTCTTCGAGGTTAGCATTTTATTATATTTTATTATGTTCTAGGTAGAATGAGTCCCAGCACGCAATGCCTGAAAGCCTTTCTTTCTTTTTTTTTTTTGTGAAGATCTTTTATTATTATTATTATCATTATTATACTTTAAGTTCTAAGGTACATGTGCACAACGTGCAGGTTTGTTACATGTGTATACATGTGCCATGTTGGTGTGCTGCACCCATTAACTCGTCATTTACATTAGGTATATCTCCTAATGGTATCTCTCCCCACCCCCCCGCCCCGCCCCACAACAGGCCCTGGTGTGTGATGTTCCCCACCCTGTGTCCAAGTGTTCTTATTGTTCAATTCCCATGTATGAGTGAGAACATGTGGTGTTTGGTTTTCTGTGCTTGCAATACTTTGCTCAGAATGATGATTTCCAGCTTCATCCATGTCCCTACAAAGTACATGAACTCATCCTTTTTTATGGCTGCATAGTGTTCCATGGTGTATATGTGCCACGTTTTCTTAATCCAGTCTATCATTGATGGACATTTGGGTTGATTCCAAGTCTTTGCTATTGTGAATAGTGCTGCAATAAACATACGTGTGCATGTGTCTTTATAGCAGCATGATTTATAATCCTTTGGGTATATACTCAGCAATGGGATGGCTGGGGTCAAATCGTATTTCTAGTTCTAGATCCTTGAGGAATTGCCACACTCTCTTCCACAATGGTTGAACTAGTTTACAGTCCCACCAACAGTGTAAAAGTATTCCTATTTCTCTGCATCCTCTCCAGCACCTGTTGTTTCCTGACTTTTTAATGATTGCCATTCTAACTGGTGTGAGATGGTATCTCATTGTGGTTTTGATTTGCATGTCTCTGATGGCTAGGAATGATGAGCATTTTTTCATGTGTCTGTTGGCTGCACAGATGTCTTCTTTTGAGAAGTGTCTGTTCACATCCTTTGCCCACTTTTTGATGGGGTTGTTTGTTTCTTGTAAATTTGTTTGAGTTCTTTGTAGATTATGGATATTAGCCCTTTGTCAGATGAGTAGATTGCAAAACTTTTCTCCATTCTGTAGGTTGCCTGTTCACTCTGATGGTAGTAAAGTATAGTTTCCTTTTTATTTTAGTTTTAAGTATAATCAGTATTACTTAGTATCATAATATGGTTACTATTGCAAGACGTAAATAAAAATAGAAGGTTCTTTTTATGTTTGTTCTTAACTTTGTGAATAGACTTTGGTGGCATCTAAGTTTTGGTGCATCATGTAAGTCTGATTTGAACCTGTTTCCGTTTACTAAGTAAACAGATATAAAATAATATGTTTTTTTCCCTCAAAAAGCACACATATACTGTGAGAGATTGAAATTTTTTTTTTCTAAAGTCAAAGAAATGTTCTAACAAAGGATGCTATCTCAGCAGTTTACAACGTGAGAAGTCAATAGGTTCTCCTTCAGTCTCTCACTGTTTATCACAGGTTGTTGTGCTATAATCTGCTTGTCACTTTATTAACTTTGCTACTCTACTTTTACATTGTGTGACTCAGCAATTAAAGTAACATCAACGTACATGGCCAACTACTTCAACTATTTTCCACCTTAAATATTTCCTGCATTCCAAAGTATACAAAATATAAGTACTTTGTATCTTTTGGCTTCTCTAGTTTCATTAGTCTCAAAAAAGCAGAGATATTGTGTGGAATTAAAAATGAATCAACATGCTTTCCATTTAATTCATTTATTCATTTAATAAATATTGATTGAGAGTAAGCTATATATGGTGAGTATTATGCAAGGTATTTGGATACATTGGTGAATTAGGCAGACTTATTCATAATCTCATGCTATTTATGATCTTGTCAATAGCGTTTACTGTGTAATTTACTTTACACTGGACAGTGTACTAAGAATGTCTGTGAGAAAGCACCAATAGTCCTTGAGTACTTCTGAAGATAAAGAAGAAAGATTATCATTAGAGGCAATTTGGAAAATAATCAGCACATTGGAGGTAACTGAATTCATAGGCATAATGAGGACACTGAAATAATTTAGTAAATTTTCAGGGGTTATACACATGTTAGGTAGTATTTTTTCTTTCTGTGTGTGTGTGTGTGTGTGTATGCGTGTGTATGTGTAATTTTGCATATGAGAACCTGGAAAATTGTAAAAAGTGAATTCAGTTTATATCATATTAGTAAGAGCTTTTAAAATTGATTTATATATATTTTATGTCTTTGACAAAATTATTAAAATATAATTGATGAGTGGAGAGCAAAATAGGCAAAGTCTATTCAGGAAAGTGTTGATTATTTAGTTATCATACCTGAAATTTTCTCAGCTTGAAAAGAAAATAAATCAATTTATTTCCTAATTTACATTTTCTTTCTTTCTTTCTTTCTTTTTTTTTTTTTTTTTTTTGAGACAGAGTCTCGCTCTGTCGCCCAGGCTGGAGTGCAGTGGCCGGATCTCAGCTCACTGCAAGCTCCGCCTCCCGGGTTTACGCCATTCTCCTGCCTCAGCCTCCCGAGTAGCTGGGACTACAGGCGCCTGCCACCTTGCCCGGCTAGTTTTTTGTATTTTTTAGTAGAGACGGGGTTTCACCGTGTTAGCCAGGATGGTCTCGATCTCCTGACCTCGTGATCCGCCCGTCTCGGCCTCCCAAAGTGCTGGGATTACAGGCTTGAGCCACCGCGCCCGGCTACATTTTCTTTCTTAAAAAATTTTAAGTTCCGAGATACATGTGCAGGATGTGCAGGTTTCTTACATAGGTAAAACTGTGCCAACAAACATGAAAAAAAGCTCAACATCACTGATCATTAGAGAAATGCAAATCAAAACCACAATGAGATACTATCTCATGCCAGTCATATGGTGATTATTAAAAAGTTGGGAAACAACAGATGCTAATGAGGCTGTGGAGAAATAGGAACCCTTTTACACTGTTGGTGGGAGTGTAAATTAGTTTAACAATTGTGGAAGACAGTGTGGCAATGCCTCAAAGAGCTAGACCCAGAAATACCAATTTGACCCAGCAATCCCATTACTGGGTATATACCCAAAATAATATAAATCATTCTATTATAAAGATGCATGTATGCATATGTTCATTGCAGCACTGTTCACAAGGGCAAAGACATAGAATCAACTCAAATGTCCATTAATGGTAGGCTAAATGAAGAAAATGTGGTACATATACACAATGGAATACTATGCAGCCATAAAAAGGAATGAGAGCATGTCCTTTGCAAGAACATGGATGAGCTGGAAGCCATTATCCTCAGCATACTAACAGAGGAACACAAAACCAAACACTGCATGTTCTCACTTATAAGTGGGAATTGAATGAGGAGAACAAATAGGTGCAGTAAACCTCCTAATTTACGTTTTCTAAATACTGACTAATCTCAAGACTACTTGGAAGCAGGGAAATTCAGCACTATTAACATTTTGGACTGGATGACTCTTCGTTGTGGGAGTCTGTCCTGTGTATCGTAGGATGGTTAGTAACATTCCTGGCCACCACCCGCTATGTTCAAATAACTTCAGCTCCCCTCTCGAACTGCAGACCTTGCCAAATGAACCCTGTAGGGCATGCAGAATTACCCATGTTGATAATCAATAACTTAGAAAACCTGTCAGCAGAAAATGTTTTGATAAAAGTTATTTTGTCCTATTTTATCTTTTGCTTTTATAATTCAAATACAATTTGAAATAACCTTTAAAAAATTTAGTTATCATGTGCACTGAACCCACTCACTGATTGCAGAATGGATTATTACATTTTTATAAGGTATTTTTAATATTAAATATGACATAAAAATTCTATTTTTAGCTTTGTTACAAAGGTAACATTAAGAAACCTTACATGAAATATATGATGTCTTAAGAAATACAGACAAATTTGAAGAAGCCAAGTTCAAAGGAAAATTTTAAAATAGGATAAAGTCCAAGATGTAGAGAAGTAAATGAAGGCAGGAAGTTCTGATTTTTATATAAATGTGGTAATGGTGTTTTCCTTCTACAAATAAGCTTTGAAAAAAGGAAAGCTCATACAAATGCTTGAGACAGAATGTAATTAAAAAAATCTCAACACAAAAAGTTAATAAAATGTATGTGTAATCTCATCAAAACCAGTGTACAGTTTTCTGAGAGTTATGCTGATTATTGTTCTTGCTCTGCAAACTTATCTTCAGTGCATTTGCATAACATGTTATGGTGGTAATATCTATTTTCCATCTATAAACAACCATCACTATGTCCCTAACTCTCTTGTATGTGCAAGAACTTATACAAATGCTTCTACAAATTTTTGTTCTATCATCAACATGAAAATAGAATTAACTTGCTTTGGGGCATTCCTGGTTCAATTTCAATACTATGAAAATAAGGAAAAAAAGATAGGAATTGAAGAGAAAAGAAAATGTTTATTTCTATGTGTTTCAATTGTTTCATCTGCCTAATGAGGATATTACATTTGATAAAACTACTGAAAATAAAATTTCATGGAAATGCATTATATAATTAATATTGTTTTTAAAAAACTAACAGTATTTTACAGGTATCAAAACTTACGTGAAATATGTTCCTTTGTGCCTGCAACTTGAGTATTTTCTCATTCAGGCATTTTTATGTGAACAGAACTTATTATTATAGACTTGTGTATGGCTCCAGGAAGTACATTAAATGTTTTGTTTCCATGTAAGTACGTTTCCATGCTCTCTTATGTTTGTGATGCTTTGTAAATGTCACATGGAAAAATGTTGGTATTATTGGAACTAAGTTTAGAAGAATAACCAGTTGCCTTGTTGCAATTAACTGTAGTTGTTGATCTTACTATATCTAAGAATTGACCATTTAGTTCATATCTGAGAAAGTACCTGTAAAGCAATCACTTTCTGTGCAATAATTATGAATATAGTCTTAGAAATGTAAGCATTTTTAAAACAACAAAATGGAAAGTTAAAGACTCTTTTATCATATGTACAGCCTTCTTGCTATGTATCCCGTAATATGTTATTATTTCCATTTCAGTTACTTCATTATCCTTCAGCCAAAAAAAATTATCTCTTATGCCACAAATATTATCTCTAAATTATTCAGATTTTAATGTCAATTTCTTTTGAAACTAAGATATTATTTTAAGTTATGACTTTGAAAAGCAACTAATCAATTTTTATATTTATAATGTATCTTCTTTTAACAAGCTCTTCATTTTTTTTTTATTATTGGCAGTCTCTTCTAAACTGTCTCTGGTTTCTTTATACTTAACACATAATTAAAAGTTTCAAACTAAACACAGTGTACCATGTGCAGCCTCAGTCATTTTTTTGGAATTTATGTATTTATTTCTTGTTGCTAGAAACCATATATTATGACACTCTGGTAGCTAGACCTTGTAACATTCTGTTATGTTTTCGGTTCTTCTCTTAACTTGTAACACTCAACACACATTTTAGCAGCATCCTGTATAGACCACCAACTTACCAGTGGTAGATAGTTTCTCAGACTAACATGAAACTTATAGAATATTTACTTTCTTCTGAGGCATTTCTAAATCTGCTTAGGCTAGAAATACTTTAGTAATACATTGTTTACATGTGTTTAATAAAGGTAGCAAAACCAGGGAGGTCAACAGTTTTGGAAATGTCTTTTTAGCTTTATTTTCTAAGATATTTAGCAACAAATTTTAGTAATATTTTGCCAATACTGCTCCCCCCCCCCCCCCGCCACTATGAATTGTTGCCGTGTTACTCTTCTAAACTTTACACTGTTTTTCCAATCATTTCAGTATCCCATTCTGAATAGAATACTGAAACAGTATTGAAGCTTTTTTGTTTATTATTATAGCATTGGCGACCAGACTTTTGTACGGAAATAGCTAAAATGTGTCAAAACAGGTGACAGTCTTGGAAAGTTTTCTTTTCTAAGGATAGTGTGTTGGAACAAATGAGGCATTCCTTAGAATCTTGATGTTGAAAAGAAGGAAACGGAAACAAATCTTAGAATTCGAGAGTCATAAAGAAACAACTGTCACTGAAGTAGAAGAAATAGCACCCATCCCCAACATAAACAAAAATATCATCAGCTAAGACATTGCGATCTAAAACAAAGGAACCTCGCAAGCTAAACAAACAAACAAAAAAAAACTTTAGGACAAATGCCTGTGATGAGAGGGCCAGAACACTGAAATTCAATTTCTTACCCATCAGGTAGGAAAAAACATATCTCAAAACACTCAGTTGGTGAATCTGTAAGGATTCCTCGCCCATACTAGATGCTAAGTATCCCGGTGTTTGGTTCAATTAATCTTAAGTATTTATTAAGTACTACCTTACCTGCTTGTCAAGAAGAAGTTGAAGTCATATGATATGAGACCCAGCAAGGTGAACTGGCTCAGGTGCACCTTGGGCCAGCTGCACTGGCTCACCCTGCAAATAGCTCTTTGGAAGGCCAAGGTGTGCAGACACTTGAGTCCAGAATATGGACAATGTAGTAGGACCATGTCTCTACAAAAAAATGCAAAAACATTAGGCGGCGCGTGTTGGTGCATGCCTGTGGTCCCAGCTACTGGGGAGGTTCAGGCAAAAACATCACTTCAGCCCAGAAGGCAGAGGCTGCAGTAAGCCCTGATTGTGCCACTGCACTCCAGCCTGGGTGGGAGAGCATAGAACCTGTCTCAAACGAAAATAAATAAATAAATAAATAAATAATAAATAAATAAATAAATAAATAAATCTGGATGCTGCTTTCATGAAATTCAATCTTAGAGAGGTTGGGTACAGCATCCTCTGTGTAGTATGTGTGTATTTTCTCGAGAAAGACTATGACTAAATGAAGAAACTTAGGGTCATTAAAAAATGGTTTATCATGATTGTGGCCCAACAGCATCATGCAGCTAATTACAGGTAATCATTTAGTACCGTGGACAAGAAAATGAATAGAAATAATTTCCTGTTTCTCCATTCTTTCGCTCTGACCCGAAAGGCCTATACAGTATTCCTTAGGAGAGATGTACTTCAAATTGTATAGAATGCTAGTAAGTCTTTTCGAAAAGAAGATTGTGCAGAAATTCTGACAATACGTACACTTTGGTTCAAGTTAAAACATTTATATGAGGCTCCAGACATCACTGAACTTTGAGGGAATTGGTATACAAGTACACCAGTTGTACCTTATGACCAGGACTTGGTGCCTTTATAGTTTGCCTCTCTCCCCCATCATAGGAGTTATAGCTACCCTATCTACTCGTAGGTTGTTGTAGTCAACAAAGCTACTAATTATTAGTCATTAAACTGTCTTACAGTGCTTCTGTAGTGAAAGTTTATTAACCCTAGAAATTAAATTAGTAAAACAAGCATGGCTTTTATAACATGTAATGGGTCATTATTTTTCACTTATTAAAGTAATTCTTGCATATAAATATCACAATTTTGCCTCTGTTCATAATACACAGTAAAATAATCAACAAAATATTTAGAATATGTTTATAAAGTTAAACTCAAACTAACAAAACTATAGTTGTAAGTAATCAGATGCAACATTGCTTTCTATCAAGAGTCTCTTTTTATATAGGACAAATTAGTCAAGTATTAATGAGTTATCACTTAGAATTCCTGTCATGTTAGGTTCCTCTCATCAGCAAAAATCATTTGGAAAGTATAAGTTACAATCATAGAACTAGATGTGGAGGAAATGCCACTTTGGTCTATAGTGTTTGAAAAAATATAAAACAAATTACAGATCCATATTAAGTTGGTTTCCTAGAGAAATTTACTTGATGTACAGGGAAAAATCATTTCAGTAAATAACTTCAGCTTTTAAAAAAGTCATACCACGTTTTCAGATTCTTACAGAGATCCTGGAGTGCTTATAATCTATCAAAGCTCCAGAGAATGTCCTGTATTGCTGTTTACACATGGGATGCTAATTGCTCCTTTGAAAGTCAGTGCCAAGTTTTCAGTTTCTATGATCTTCTTGAGAGAACAGGAACCTGCCCAATGTCCAGTCTCCCTAGGCAATAAGTGAATATATTCCTTCCTAGGATATACCCCCTGCCAGGTGCAATTGCCAATATAATGTGTGGCCAAAAATCTTGTGAAAATTTGTAATAAAATGTAACTGGCTAAAAGATAATTTGTTAAGTTGCATGATTATTAAATTTAAAGTTTTACCTACTTACACAATACATATTTTAAGTATTTATACGGTTCACAACAAATTATATAGAATGGGGTAATTTTAGTAACTTCTGAGTCTTCCTCCTGAATTACAGTTGGTCAATTTAGAGTTTCAGTCTAGTTTAATTTTAACTGTAATTTTTAAAATTTGCCTGAAGCAGTTTTATGACACTAATTTCACTGGACAAAATATAGTACACTTCTGAGTTTTTCTAGACATTGGTTTGATGATATTTGGGAATGCATTTGTTGTATGTTTTGATTTTCAAGTGTTTCCCATGGTTGGATGTCAATGCTTTTATAAATATGAAATGCTACTAATTTAAACACATTTTCAGTCTCAGTCCAGAAATGTAAGTAACTTGATCAGATGTTCATTTTGTGTATTTTGGGAAAAAAATGAGATGTTCAGTGTCTGAAATGTGAATATACACTGGCATACAATTCAGCTATCCCTCAAAACCACAGCTAATTAGCTAAATCAAAGGCCTGGGATTTTTAAAGAATCACATTAAAATTAAAACTGAATTGAATTAAAACTTCAGAAATATTCAAAGGTGGTTGAAACCATCGCATGCTGTACAATTTGCTTAAAAACTTTGTAAATATTTAACAAGAACATGTTTTTGATAGCCTGGAACTTGGCAAGCATAATGGGTTGTTTTAGGTGAATTAATTCAGTCAAATGGATTCCAAAGTGTAAGGCACTTCCCTAATCGGACACCAAGCAAAGGCTTATAAATAATCTCAAGCTTTCATACGCATACAAAAATGAGGTTTGTTTTCAATAGTTTCCTCTATCTGTCTTGCTAAAGCATTTTAGGAAAGGACATATGAAAGCCTGATGCTTCCTTTGGTATGGAAGATAAGAGGGAAGTACTTATTAAATATGGAAAGCAAATAAGTATTATATTGTATTGCTATTTTCATACTTCAGAATTTAATGAAATGATATATAATGTATTTGTAACAAGTTATACATACTAGAGTAATTATTTCTTATCATACAATTGATGCTTTGTCCTTATCTGTACTGTAAAATAATTGTCAATGCTTTAGGGATAAAGAAATCAGTGTGTAAAACATTGTATTAGCTTGTTACCTATCCCACACAATTACACCTGTAAAATAGTTAAAGCATATTTATATTCTCTCAGTAATTAATTGTTGCTGATGCATATTTGTTAGCTATTTTTACTGAAATGTTATATATACTTTCCTTGCCAAAGGCCAAAAAAGGAAATGGTTTAGGAAAAATGACATTTGAGAGTATGACAAAAGGCCTAATCACATATGCATTTCACATCAAACCTGTGGCTTGCTTCCTCCACAACTGCAACCATTTAAAACAGAGGGTGAACTCCTCTCTTTTGTATTCTTCAGACCTCTTTATTAGGACCCTTGAAAGAATGTATGTGAGACTCTCAGATTACATTATATTTTTAACTCCAAACCAATAAATCACTCATATTTTCAACTTTATTTGTGATTTTAAAATAAGCACAGTGTAAACACCATCAATAACTTTGCTATACAGCCTTACAGCATCCATAGTGAGAATGACAATTTGCTGCTCAATATCATTATTTGCTGCTCAATATCATTGCCATTTTTTTCTCTACTGTTCTTTTTTGCTTCATGTACTTGCTATGCATTTTATTTTTTATTTTTTATATTTTTGGAATTTTACATTTTTTAATATACTTTTAACTTCTGGGATATATGTGCAGAACCTGCAGGTTTGTTACATACGTATGCACATGCCATGGTGGTTTGTTCCCCCCATTAACCCGACATCTACATTAGGTGTTTCTCCTAATGCTGTCCCTCCACTAACCCCCAAACCCCTGACAGGCCCTGGCCCTGGTGTGTGATGTTCCCCGCCCTGTGTCCATGTGTTCTCATTGTTCTACTTCCACATATGAGTCAGACATGTGGTGTTTGGTTTCCTATTCCTGTGTTACTCTGCTGAGAATGGTGGTTTCCAGCTTCATCCATGTCCCTGGAAAGGACACGAACTCATCCTTTTTTATGGTTGAATAGTATTCCATGGTGTATATGTGTCACGTTTTCTTTATCCAGCCTGTCATTGATGGGCATTTGGATTGATTCCAAGTCTTTGCTATTGTGAATAGTGCTGCAAAAAAACCTATGTGTGCATATGTCTTTAGAGTAGAATGATTTATAATCCTTTGGGTATATACCCAATAATGGGATTGCTGGGTCAAATGGTATTTCTAGTTCTAGATCCTTGAGGAATCACCACACTGTCTTCCACAATGGTTGAACTAATTTACACTCCCACCAACAGTGTAAAAGCATCCCTATTTCTCCACATCCTCTCCAGCATATGTTGTTTACTTAATTATTTTATTTTATTATTATTATTATTTTTTTTTGAGATGGAGTCTCGCTCAGTCACCCAGGCTGGAGTGCAGTGGCGAGATCTCAGCTCACTGCAAGCTCCGCCTCCCGAGTTCACGCCATTCTCCTGCCTCAGCCTCCCAAGTAGCTGGGACTACAGGCTCCCGCTGCCACTCCCGGCTAATTTTTTGCATTTTTAGTAAAGACGGGGTGTCACCATGTTAGCCAGGATGGTCTCGATCTCCTGACCTCGGGATCCGCCTGCCTTGGCCTCCCAAAGTGCTGGGATTACAGGTGGAAGCCACCGCACCCTGCCATTTCCTGACTTTTTAATGATCACCATTCTAACTGGTGTGAGATGGTATCTCATTATGGTTTTGATTTCCATTTCTCTAATGACCAGTGATGATGAGCTTTTTTTCATGTTTTTTGGCCACATAAATGTCTTCTTTTGAGAAGTGTTTGTTCATATCCTTCGTCCACTTTTTGATGGGGTTGTTTTGGTCTTGTAACTTTAAGTTCCTTATAGATTCTAGATATTAGCCCTTTGTCAGATAGATAGATAGATTGCAAAATTTTTCTCCCATTCTGTAGGTTGCCTGTTTATGCTGATGATAGTTTCTTTTGCTGTGCAGAAGCTCTTTAATTGAATTAGATCCCATTTGTCAATTTTGGCCTTTGTTGCCATTGCTTTTGGTGTTTTAGTCATGAAGTCTTTGCCCATGCCTATGTCCTGAATGGTATTGCCTAGGTTTTCTTCTAGAGTTTTTATGATTTTATGTCTTACGTTTAAGTCTTTAATCTATCTTGAGTTAATTTTTGTATAACGTGTAAGGAAGGGGTCCAGTTTCAGTTTTCTGCATGTGGCTAGCCAATTTTTACAACACCATTTAATAAACAGGGAATCTTTTCCCATTGCTTGTTTTTGTCAGGTTTGTCAAAGATCAGATGGTTGTAGATGTGTAGTTTTATTTCTGAGGACTCTGTTCTGTTCCATTGGTCTATATATCTGCTTTGGTACCAGTACCATGCTGTTTTGGTTATAGTAGCCTTGTAGTGTGTAGTATGAAGTCAGGTAGCATAATGCCTCCAGCTTTGTTATTTTTGCTTAGGATTGTCTTAACTACACGAGCTCATTTTGTTTCCATATGAAATTTAAAGTAGTTTTTTCTAATTCTATGAAGAAAGTCATTGGTAGCTTGATGAAGATAGCATTGAATCTATAAATAACTTTGGGCAGTATGGCCATTTTCATGTTATTGATTCTTCCTATCCATGAACATGGAATGTTTTTCCATTGTTTGTGTCTTTATTTCTTTGAGCAGTGGTTTGTAGGTCTCCTTGAAGAGGTCCTTCACATTCCTTGTAAGTTGTATTCCTAGGTATTTTAGTCTCTTTGTAGCAATTGTGAATGGAAGTTCACTCATGATTGACTCTCTGTTTGTCTATTATTGGTGTATAGGAATGCTTGTGATTTTTGCACATTGATTTTGTGTCCTGACACTTTGCTGAAGTTGCTTATCAGCTTAAGGAGATTTTGTGCTGAGACGATGGGGTTTGCTAAATATACAGTCATGTCAAATGCAAACTGAGGCAATTTGACTTCCTCTCTTCCTATTTGAATATCCTTTATTTGTTTCTCTTGCCTGATTGCCCTGGCAAGAACTTCCAATACTATGTTGAATAGGAGTGGTGAAAGAGGACATTCTTGTCTTGTGCTGGTTTTCAAAGGAAATACTTCCAGCTTTTGCCCAGTCATTATGATATTGGCTGTGTGTTTGTCATAAATAGCTCTTATTATTTAGAGATACATTCCATCAATACCTAGTTTATTGAGAGTTTTTAGCATGAAGGGTGTTGAATTTTATCAAAGGCCTTTTTAGCATCTATTGAAATAATCATGTGGTTTTTGTCATTGCTTCTGTTTATGTGATGGATTACGTTTATTGATTTGTGTGTGTTGAACCAGCCTTGCATCCTAGGGATGAAGCTGACTTGATCGTGGTGGATAAGCTCTTTGATGTGCTGCTAGATTCGGTTTGCCAGTATTTTATTGAGGATTTTCACATCTATGTTCGCCAGTGATATTGGCCTGAAATTTTTTATTGTTGTGTGTCTGCCAGGTTTTGGTATCAGGATGGTGCTGGTTTCATAAAATTAGTTAGGGAGAAGTCCCTCTTTTTCTATTGTTTGGAATACTTTCAGAAGGAATGGTACCAGCTCCTCTTTGTACCTCTGCTAGAATTTGACTGTGAATCCATCTGGTCCTGGACTCTTTTTTTGGTTGGTAGGCTATTAATTACTCCCTCAAGTTCAGAACTTGTTATTGGGCTATTCAGGGATTTGACTTCTTCCTGGTTTAGTCTTCAGAGGGTGTATGTGTCCAGGAATTTATCCATTTCTTCTAGATTTCCTAGTTTATTTGCATAGAAGTGTTTATAGTATTCTCTGATGGTAGTTTGTATTTCTGTGGTATCAGTGGTGATCTCCCCTTTGTCATTTTTTATTGTGTCTATTTTATTCTTCTCTCTTTTCTTCTTTATGAGTCTGACTTGCTTTCTATCTATTTTGTTAACCTTTTCACAAAACCAGCTCCTGGATTCGTTGATTTTTTTGAAGGGTTTTTCGTGTCTCTGTCTCCTTCAGTTCTGCTCTGATCATAGTTATTTCTTGTCTTCAGCTAGCTTTTGAATTTGTTTGCTCTTACTTCTGTACTTCTTTTAATTGTGATATTAGGGTGTTGATTTTAGATCTTTCTCGCTTTCTCCTTTGGGTATTTCATGCTATAAATTTCCCTCTAAATACTGCTTTAGCTGTTTCCCAGTGATTCTGGTACATTTTGTCTTTGTTCTCATTGGTTTCAGAGATCTTCTTAATTTCTGCCTTAATTTAGTTAGTTACTGACTAGTCATTCAGGAGCAGGTTGTTCAGTTTCCATGCAGTTGTGCAGTTTTGAATGAGTTTCTTAATCCTGAGTTCTAATTCGATTGCACTATGGTCTGAGAGACTATTTGTTATTATTTCTGTTCTTTTGCATTTGCTGAGGAGAACAGGCAGCAATCTTTGTTGTTCTGCAGCCTCTGTCGATGATACCCAGGCAAACAGGGTCTGGAGTGGACCTCCAGAAAACTCCAGCAGACCTCCAGCAGAGAGGCCTAACAAACAGAAAGGAATAGCATTAATATCAACAAAAAGGATGTCCACACAAAAAACCCCATCCGAAGGTCACCAGCATCAGAGATCAAAGGTGGATAAATCCATAAAGCTCAGGAAAAACCAGCACAAAAAAACCTGAAAATTCCAAAAGCCTCTTTCCTTTTCCTCCAGAAGATCACAACTCCTTGCCAGCAAAGGAACAAAACTGGACTGAGAATGAGTTTGATGAATCGACAGAAGTAGGCTTCAGAAGGTGGGTTATAACCAACTCCTCAAGCTAAAGGAGCATGTTCTGACCCAATGCAAGGAAGCTAAGAACCTTGAAAAAAGGTTAGAGGAATTACTAACTAAAGTAACCAGTTTCGAGAAGAATATAAATGACCTGATGGAGCTGAAAAACACAGCACGAGAACTTTGTGAAGCATACACAAGTATGAATAGTTGAATCGGTCCAGCAGAATAAAGTATATAAGAGATTGAAGATCAGCTTAATGAAATAAAGCGTGAAGACAAAATTAGAGAAAAAAAGAATAAAAAGTAATTAACAAAGCCTCCAGGAATTATGGGGCAATGTGAAAAGACCAAACGTACGTTTGATTGGTATACCTCAAAGTGATGGGGACAATGGAACCAAGTTGGAAAACACTTTTCAGGATATTATCCAGAAGAACTTCCCCAGCCTAGCAAGACAGGTCAACCTTCAAATTCAGGAAATACAGAGAACACCACAAAGATACTCCTGGAGAAGTGCAACCCCAGGACACATAATCGTCAGATTCACCAAGGTTGAAAAGAAGGAAAAATTGTTAAAGGCAGCCAGAAAGAAAGGTTGGGTTACCCACAAAGGGAAGCCCATCAGACTAAGAGCAAATCTCTCTGCAGAAACCCTACAAGCCAGAAGAGAGTGGGGACCAGTATTCAGCATTCTTAAAGAAAATAATTTTCAACCCAGCATTTCATATCCAGCCAAACTAAACATTATAAGCGAAGGAGAAATAAAATCCTTTACAGACAAGCAAATCCTGAGAGATTTTGTCACCACCAGGCCTGCCTTACAAGAGCTCCTGATGGAAGCACTAAATATGGAAAGGAAAAACCGGTACCAGCCACTGAAAAAACATACCAAATTGTAAAGACCATTGACACTATGAAGAAACTCCATCAACTGACATGCGAAATAACCAGCTAGCATCATGACAGGACCAAATTCACACATAACAATATTATCCTTAAATGTAAATGGGCTAAATGCCCCAATTAAAAGACACAGACTGGCAAACTGGATAGAGTCAAGACCCATCAGTTTGCTGTATTCAGGAAATCCATCTAATGTGCAAAGACACACATAGGCTCAAAATGAAGGGATGGAGGAATGTTTACCAAGCAAATGGAAAGCAAAAAAAAAAAAAAAAAAAAAGCAGGGATTGCAATCATAGTCTCTGATAAAACAGACTTTAAACCAACAAAGATCAAAAAAGACAAAGAAGGGCCTTACATGATGGTAAAGGAATAAATGCCACAAGAAGAGCTAACTATCCTAAATATATATGCACCCAATACAGGAGCACCCAGATTCAGAAAGCAAGTTCTTAGAGACCTACAAAGAGAATTAGACCCCAACACAATAATAGTGGGAGACTTTAACCGCCCCCCCCCCCCACTGTCAATATTAGACAGATCAACGAGACAGAAAATTAACAAGATATTCAGGACTTGAACTCATCTCTGGACCAAGCAGACCTAATAGACATCTACAGAACTCTCCGCCCCAAGTCAACAGAATATACAGTCTTCTCATCACCACATCACACTTGTTCTAAAATTGACCACATAATTGCTATGCATTTTCTAAATCAACTGCTGCTAAAACTATCACTGAAGTATTCCCTAGATGCACAGAGGCGATCTTGGTTTAACTTGTACCTATTTTGCCTGCTGCCTGACACCTCAGGCTTCATTGTGCATTCTGCTCCAGTGCCTCATTTCTGTTGCACTAGTTGCTGACACCATCGTTGATGTGCAGCAAGCTTTACTGCATTCTCAATGCTTTTGTTATTTGTCTTCACTGTAGATTTCCAGGAAATGTTCTTATAAAAGTTAAGCATAACTCTTCTTCAGCTCATCTGAGACTTGTCTGAATTTTATCTTGTTTGGACACCAAACTTTAGAAAGGCAATCCATACGTTGAATAGAAGGGTGAATAAAATAGACATAGCTATTTCTTCCAATTGAGAACCTATCTAATTCTGATTAATCGCTACCTCCCAAGCCTTATTTTTTTCTGCTTTATATCAAAGGAAAATGGGTAGGGAAGGTTTTCTTTTGTTAAAATTACAACATATGTTAATATTTTCTCTTATCTGTTATATGTTTTTCAAAATATTTTAATCAACATACATGTTTCTTTTATCATTTATCTTTATTCTGAAGCCAATTTTATTAAGCTTTACAAAATACCCACCATTCAAGATAAAAAATATTTAAATAAATAAAGAAGGGATAATTATCCAGGCGTGATAGAAACACTGCAAGTGTAGGTATATGGTACAATTTTATTAAATTGAATACATAACTGATTTGTATCATTAGTTGCAGTTGCCTTGAAAACCAGTAATGAAAAGTCTGATTAGAAAAATTATTATTATAGTGAGAGAGGCAGCAGGACAATACACAGTACAGGTGCATGGATCTATATTTTAGGATCAGGAATTGATGTAGAATAATCTGGGACAAAACCTAGACTTTAAGAATGATTTAGGATTGGCCAGTCACGGTGACTCACGCCCGTAATCCCGGCACTTTGGGAGGCCGAGGCAGGTGGGTCACCTGAGGTCGGGAGTTTGAGACCAGCCTGACCAACATGGAGAAACCCCGTCTCTACTAAAAATACAAAATTAGCTGAGTGTGGTGGCGCATGCCTGTAATCCCAGCTACTCAGAAGGATGAGGCAGGAGAATCACTCGAATCCAGGAGGCGGAGGTTGCGGTGAGCCGAGATCATGCCACTGCACTCCAGCCTGGGTAACAAGAGCAAAACTCTGTCTCAAAAGAAAGAAAGAAAGAAAAGAAAGAGAGAGAGAGAGAAGGATGGACGAAAGAAAGGGAGGGGAGGGGAGGGGGGGAAGGGAGGGGAGGGGAGGGGGAAAGGGAGGGGAGGGGAGGGAAGGAAGGAAGGAAAGAAGGAAGGAAGGAAGGAAAAGAAAGAAAAAAAAAATGATTTAGGATCACAGGAAACAAACGAAAAAAAATTCCAGAGATATAAAGAGTTCAGAATACATGTCTACCATCAGAAACCAAGACTTAGATGCTTCTTAAAGCCTTTGATGTGCCCACTTTCATGCAAAGTATACATACACACCTCCTCCCACACACAAATGATTGGCATCTGCCATTTAAAATGTATACCTAAGTAACCCTGACATTGTAATCCAGGGAGATGTTCCTGTTTCTCAGTCCTGTGTGATATTGGGCAGATGTCTCTACAAAACAAACAAAACCTTTTAAATATGTATATTTCTAATTCTATAATTCAAAAGCAAAATTAAATTAATTATATTATTTGACCCATACCTCATCTCATACCTCATAAGAACTAACAAACTAAACAAGATACCTCTCCTTTTCTGGCCCACTTCTTTTTTTTTTTTTTTGAGATGGAGTCTGGCTCTGATGCCCAGGCTGGAGTGCAGTGACACTATCTCGGCTCACTGCAAGCTCCGCCTCCTGGGTTCACACCATTCTCCTGCCTCAGCCTCCCGAGAAGCTGGGACTACAGGCACCTGCCACCACACTCGGCTACTTTTTTTTTTTGTAGTTTTAGTAGAGGCGGGGTTTCACCGTGTTAGCTAGGATGGTCTCGATCTCCTGACCTTGTGATCCACCCACTTCAGCCTCCCAAAGTGCTGGGATTACAGGCGTGAGCCACCGCACCCGGCCTGTGGCCCACTTCTTTAGCCCTATCCCCACATGACCTTCTTCAAACACACCATACATCAGAGACACTCGCTTTAATTGTGTGTGTGTATGCTTCTCTGAAATTGTACAATATGGTTTCATGAATGTATCTGTTTTTATTACACAAGTTATATTTTTCTATAAGCCTCATTGAATTTTAATTTTTCTTGCTCAGTGGTGTATATTAAGAGCAATGCATACATGCATGGCATTCTGTTACAAAAGTCTACTCCATTTTGTTTTACTGTGTTTATTCCTGGTTGCCAACAGCCTTCAAATCCTACATAAAAACTCAAGTGAATACTGGATTTCATTGTCCATTTCTCCTTTGCTTGTTACTTGGAGAGCAGTACGATCGCCTTATTGAACTTATGAATAAGGAGATGACAGCAGTCATGATCAAAGACAGCATTTCAATTCTGCAGAAACTAACATTGACTCAAAGAAATTCTTGATGTCATTGGATGTCTATGTGCCACTTCTTCAAAAGGATATCACATTTTTTCTCTCTCTTCCTCTGTCTGTCTTTTCTAAAATCTAAATGTTGTGGTAGATTTTCAAGAAGATGGTGATACTTTACCAGACAATGAGAGGATTTTAAAGCCAACACAGTTTGGGACCTATCGTAGACACTGCTTATGATATCCTTGGTTACATATATATTTTTAGTTATCCTTTTACATAAAGCTTTTCTTGTTTAAGTGTTGTCAGAATTGTTACTTTTCTCTCTGGAAAAAAAGACATCAAATGAAATTAAAACCCATGTATATTTGGAAAAATATATTTTGATAAGATTAGCTGCTGTCCAAAAGAAAATCCAAAGTAAAATTGGCTTAAACAAGAGACAAGCTTATTTATCTCTTAGTAAGATCTTATCTTGCTGTTCTACCAGTCTGGCACTACGTCTGAATCTCAAGCAGGAAGAATGGGTAAGGAAAGGCACAAATGGAACCCTTGAGTCGTGTTTTGAAGTTTCCAGGAAGTTCAGCTTACATTTTCTCATTCAGCACTTCTTCATTTGGCCATGCAATATGACTCAGAGAAGGCTAGTCTTTATTATAGGCAGTAGTGTGCAGAGATAATAATTTGGGAGACTATTTGCTGCCACAGAGACAGACTGTTTCCTGAAAATATGGTCCATCTCTGTAATTATTTGTGTGGTGGTATGTTCTTTGCTTCTTTGAGTCAAACTAGTTACTCTATCCAGTATTACTTTAAGCTTCAGAAAGAGCACTTCAACTGTAGATATTTTTTGTCTGCAGCTTTTTTTTTTTTAAGCTATGTCAAGGATAGTTCTCTCATCATTTGCTATGCTTCTTGTCTTCACTCCTTTTCAGATGACTTATGCTCAGCATCAGTGCTGTTGGCAGCCAGAAATGTATTTTTGAGGTTTTGGATTATATTTATGTCCAAGATTCTCTAAAAATGTATTTTCTGAATTATTTAAAAATTTTTTTTGCTTTTGTATGATATCCAAGAGGAGAAAGAGGAAATGCTAAAATATACTGACTTGTTCAAAGCAGATGTTCTTATAAGTAGTTTAATTTTTTTTCTACATAAAGTACATACAGTAGAGGAAAATACAGATAATAGAAGCAAATGTAATTCACCTTGGAAAGATGAAGTAATTAACAAAAATATATGTTAGTTCTCTTCTAGATGAGGCATATAGGTACATAGAAAATAATGTTATTTTAATTCTGGTCATAAGAGAAGGGATATAGTAAATGGAAAAGAAAATGTGCTTGGGTTACAGATATTTATTTCTATACCCACCTCAAATATTAATAACTGTGTGCCTTTTGGAAGATTCTTAATTTATCATTTTTGGTTTCTGACATTTTAAAATAAACAATATTATCTTGCTTTTTTGCAGAGTTGTTATTGCCTGGTGCATTCATCTATAAATCTTCTAAAAGTCATACCATTATTCAAGTCAGCTGTTTCAGGTCATGGAGTACAAAGAAAGACCAGTAAAGTGCATATGCGTGAGGTGATTGCAGCATAAGCATTGTGTACAAGAAAAATAAACCTATATGCAGCATGAGGGTCTATTTCAAGGAGACTAATGTACTGCCCATTCTGTGATGGGCATCTCATTCAATTTACCCACCACCAGGCAACTGGTTAACCCAAGATATTATATCATCTGGAGAGCTTACTGTTGGTCTCGCTTTAGGCAGGTGGACGCTACATGTAGCTGGATTCAAATCAGCTTTGGTGAGTCATAGTCAAGGTTGCTGACCCCAGGCATTCTCATCACTATTGCTATGAGCACTTAGTTTATGAGCCCAACAGGAAAGTGTAGATATAGCTAAAGGGAAATATTTCCTGGTATCCTTAGAATGGGTCAACTTTCCCATCTAATTATTATAATTCTTCTTTTCTAAGTTGCATTTTGATGAAGTTTCTTATGGGAAACAAGTGTCTTCATACCCAAGGCTATTCAGAAATGTTTTCCCATGCACCACATTTCTTTGTCACAGTTTTTCCCTTTTCTTCTTTTCAAATCGACAACATTCAGCCAAATCAGCAACCACTGTCCATGAATCAATAAAGATCCATGCTTCTGACTATCTCTCCTACTACACAACATTGAAAACCAAATATACTGTTTGAAGGTGAGCATTTTCCCTAATTAACATAGTAACCTTTTAGTATCACCTTCCTGGAGGTGATCCCAGAGTAACTCCATTGTAATGCTGCACCTGTGTATAGTGCCAGTGTATTGTGCAAAAACATCTGTAAACAGCCCCCATTGCTTTTCATTAGCTGCTATATATAGGGAATTCCCCTAAAAGACCATACATGTGGGTTGAGGGAGAGGGGGCAATGTAATACCATTCCGCCATAGATACTAGAAATACCATGTAATCTGCTAAGTTACATGACACAAGTATGACAACCTGGACATATTGCAAAGCGTCGTCTTGTTTTGTGACCCGCTCAAAATTGTGAGCTTTGTTTTGATTACTCAGCAAACTAGTCAGGATAGCATGCACAGATGGAGATACATATTGCCTCCAAGTTCCAAAGAGGTCCTCTTTCTTAGTGGTTGGAGATGCCTGAAGTATGTTGTCATTCAATTTGAAAATGATTTCAAAACATTTTTCAAACCTATAATTTTTGAGGAATTTGTTTGTGATATGTATATATTTTAACAAGATGTCTATAATAGTGGTTACATCTGAATAATCAGGCCTAATCAGCATGATTATTATTGATGAAATAAATCAATATAATATACCACTCTGGGGGAATGAAGGGATGATTATGTTTGCTCCAAATGATGTAGGATTAGACAGTTTCATAGCTAGGGCAGAGAACACATATTACTAGCAAGTTCAGCTGAAAGTAAAGTGCTTTTATGGCATTTACTATAAATATAGACAAGAAAAAATGTTTTCAAGATCAATGGACATATACAAGGTGCTGGCTGAGGGATTTGTTAATTTCTTCCAACTATGAAACTTCATCTATAAAAGCAGCTGCAATTGGGAGTCAACATGTGATTGAGATGATGACAATCCATCCTTATTCTCCAAATCTATCTGGATTGTGTATGACCCGAATAGGCAAGTTGAATAACAATGTAGCATGAATCAATATCCTTGCATTTTTCAAGTCTTTCAGAGTGGCACAAATGTCTACAGTTCTCTCATGATTTATTTTGAAGTACTCTATTGGTAGATAGAGCCAATTCTAGTGGCTTTCAATTGACCTTTCTTATTATAAGAGCCCAGGTAATGAATGTGGGAACTCTGCCAGTGGCTAAGTATGGCTATTCCAATTATAGGAAATAACCACGAGGGATGTTTATCTCACTAAGCTCTTTGTGAAATGGACACAAGCCAAAACTCCATTGCTCATTTGACCTCCATAACCTCCAATCTTGGTGAACAGCAAAATGGCATTTCAGGTCTCAAGCATTAAGGTCATTTCAGAGACAGAGTTCAGTAACCCCATAAGTATCTAATCATTTCCTCTTTTCCATTGCAAAATCACCGTGGTAAATGGCCACAGGTAATTTGGAGGAAAGTAGAAAGAAATTTTGAGTAGTCATTTTTGGATATATGGAAGGATTCTTCCTTGAATGAACCTTGCCTCTTATTCGATCAAAAGACTGTGGGTTGAACCCACTGAAGTCTGGGAATTGGTACAGGGGTTGTGATTTTGTATTACAGTGATTTAAACAATTTCATTCAACAAATCTGGAGTTGAATTACTCATACAAGCTTAGTAGGATATCCATATATTTCATTTTAGAGATGCAGTAATCAACTGGTCAATGCCAAAAATCTCTGCAGGTCAGACTATTCTGATTGCTGTGTTGGCTCTGTCACTGATTATGGCAATCATGCATCTTTTCTCTTTGGCAATTAAGAGTCACAATTTACACCAGATCCCTTTACTCCCTTGAGGATTAGGAGAGCTCAGTTTCATAGAAGTAGTTCTGACTATCATTCCTGGCTTGTAAAGAATAGTCATCACAGGACTTTTAAAACATAGAGAGATTCCACTCATAAATGTATTTCTCTAAACTTATGAAGGACTGTCCTTTATAACTTCCATAAGATGCAGTTCGTTTTATATGATAAATCTACTAATGCATTCCAATCTCCATCAACATTTGGATGTCTTCATCTACAGGCATTCATTATGCCTTCTGCATAATAAAGAAGTTCTGGTATTTCCCCTTCATTTAGTGTAATGCACATTGAGGCCCAAATCAATCTACCAATAAAAATATTATAGCCACTCACATCTAATTGAATTAAGACATTGCCTGTTTGTATCTATTGAATATTGATAAAAATATTGAATGTGAAATACTTATTTATGGAGTCTCAGGTCAGCCTGATCAAAGAAAGTATTTGTTAACCCTGTTCTAAGAACTTTAGTATTAATTAACAATATATGATCCCCAAGTTTCTATATAAATTTTTTTAAATCATGTAAATTTTTTGTGTGTATCACACCTTTCCATGGATCATACTGTGTACCTTATTTTCTGGGATTTCTTGAGACCTAAGTCTAGTTATATATTGAGGAATAATAGGGGATAAAGTGGTACATCTTAGAAGGATCAGCATTTCCTTGTAATAGCAGGACCACGGGGGAGCACACGGAAGTTTCTTCAGGCAAAAGTAGGCAAAGTCTTCAGACAGAGACAAAAAGGTCCTTCCACTGGTAAAGGGGATTCAACAAAATTTTACGGATTCAAGATCTGAAAATATATGACTTTTACAATTTTCAGTGTCCTATTCCTTCCTAAACATTGACTTTTTATCCCTACATAACAAGGATCTTCCTTTCTCCAGTTTACAATGTTACATCTTCTTCACTTCCTCACTTCCTTCCGGAGCCCTCATGGGCAACGTCTTGCAAGTCTAAGTTTCTACTAACAGTCTCTTCAAGTAAATTTAGCATTTCTCACTTAGACTCTTGAAAAGAATTTTAGCCTGTGCTCACGGACTAATTCCAAAGCCTTTCCTACATGTATAGGCATTTATTATAGCAACATCCCCACTTCCAGGTAACACGAACTCTACTAATTTTGTATTGTTTCCTAACAAATTACCACAATGTTAGTGGCTTAATGCAATAACAATTTATTATCAAAAAGTTTCTGTGGGTCCAGGACTCTGGGCACAGATTAGCTGGGTCCTTTGCTCAGGGTCTCATCAGGCTGAAATCAAGGTCTCAGTTGGGCCCTCATTCTCATCCGAGGACTGGAGCCTTCTCCTAAACCTATTTGGATTGTCAAAATTAACTTCACTGTGGTTGTAGACCTGAGCTTCCCAATTTCCTGCTGGCTGTCAACCAGGAGCTGTAGCTGTTTCCAGTTTTCAGTTCCCTGCTCTGTGACCCTCTCTACAAGATTGCAGTTTGCTTTTGCTTGTTCAAGGTCAGCAGGCAAAATGTCTATGTTTCACCTTCTTTTAGGGAATCATCAAATTAGGCCAAGCCCACCAGTATAATCTACTTTTGATTGCTTAAAAGTCTATCTATCGTGGGAATGATATCTCATCACAGTTACAACTTCTGCACACCTATCGGGAGAGGAAGCTATACAAGTTTTGAATGCCGGGGGCAGGAATTTGAGGGATTGTCTTTGAAGTTTGCTTATGACATCAAATGAATTCAGAAAACATCAACCCAAATAGATGTGGATGAGAACAAGGACAAACTCAAGCTTGAAAATACAAACAAAAAATTTTGGGGACAAAATAAAATCTGTGCCTCTATCTCACTGTCTGCAACTATGGCTGTGGAGGCTCTGCAGGAGAGGTCAATATCTGCTGCCATGTAGCTCTACATATACCTGGCCCAGCATCAGAGAAGATGAAGGAATAGGTATGGTGGGAGCTGGAGTTGCTGCAGGTTCAGCTGATGCCCCACTTCAACAAGGTGACCAAACACATTAGTGACAACATGTGCAAGCTACCATAGTGGATAACACCCTCCTTTAATATTCACAGTAGAAAAATTAGACTGCCTTTATTTCTACCTCAAAGTCTCAAAAAAATTTGACTGCTGGTCAACATTAACCAGGGACCGTATGGTAAAAAAAAATTCCAAGGATTGTGGCTGCAGCTTAGCTAAATTGATATAATAATTAACAATCACAATTAATAAGGCAGGAAAATAACTAAAGGGAGCCTATCCTAGGTAGTGGCTTTTAGTATCAAGGTGTGAATAAGTTCCTCTGTAACACTAGATGTCTAATAATTTATGACTTCTCAACAAAGCAACATATTTCCTATTATTTACAGAATTCAATATAGCCTGTACAGCAGAAAGATAGATTTTTTTAAAACCAGAATTCTGACTTTAGAGAGGATGGTATACTCATGAACTTTTAGATGTTTTCCAGCTCTAAGAATCAAATTTATTATTTGTTGTAGCAAAAAGTGGTATCTCACTATATCTAAGTTTATCTGAAGAAAACTCAAAACTATCTCATGAAGTTATCATTTTATTTTATACCAATGTATTCATGTATTATTAGTGTTAATAAATTCAATTTGACAACCATTTTTTTACATGGTATGTTCTATGTATCAGTTATTTTGTTAAATTTGGGGGACACCATAACACAGAAGATGCACCCATGATCTCAATATGTAATTTTTTTAAAAATCCTAATCAATTTGAACACTGAGAAAGCACAATATTCTAATTTGAAAAGATTCATATAAAATTGTGTTGCTGATCTTTCTTAAAACATCACATTCCATTAGACAGAAAGATACGTAAATATTTCCAGACATTGTATTTCAAAATATTTTCGTAAGATCGGATATGTAAATCATAGGCATTTTGAGCCTTCATTAGCAATCTCACTTTTCAAGGAAGAAAGACTGTTTATTGGCTTAAAAATGTAGTTTTGCAGGTCATTTTACTAATATAAAGTCAATTTTCATAATTCAATGTTTTGTAATTCTTTGTGTATATATGCATATTTGCATATTATACAATGTGTGTGCATATATATGTTTTCATATAACAAATTCTGTGGCATATAAGAATCAGTTACAGAAAGTCATGCTAGAGGCAATTAATACTTTGATTATAAAAATTCAAGGTCCAGGTATTCTATGCCAGTACTTGATGCTTTGGTTAATTAATATGTATATAGAACAGAATTTGTCTGTTAGTGTGAGTGTGTTTTCACGTTTAAAGGGAATTTTAATATTTAAATGGAGTCCTGGTGAAAACTATGGAAAATTTCTATGAATGCTGTAAATAAGCTAGGCGGCAAAAGCTGTGAAAATGAATAAAATACTTATACTTGTATATCAGCAATTATGGTCTTTGGTGTGAGATCTTCCTGTACCACTATTGCAAATAATAGTTAGGGTGAATTGTGGAAAGCAAATCTAATGTGATTAGGCTAAAAAACTAAAAGTGAGATTAGCCAGACAATTTAAGCAGATATTAATGCTGATAAAACAACCAAAGAAACAACACAAGGTGAAATTCTCAGAAAATCAGCTCCCCTGCTTTGCTTTTTAAAGTCAGATTCCTACAAGGAACTCCTAAATTATTAGAAAGAAAGGCTGTGATAAATATATTTACCTGTTCCAGGAAATAATTTGCCTATCTGTAACGAAAGTTTGCAGACTTCTCAGAATAAAAGTATTCAGGAAAAATGAGTACTCTTAACCCTTCATGAATACAACCTGAACGTCACAAATTTTATATACTTTCCTTCTTTAGAGATTAAAAAAAATTTTTTTTCTAGTTATGTGTTTGCTAACATATCTTCTTTTTGTCAACATGTTTGTGTTTCTCTTTTGTAGGGAACATGTTGACTCATATTTTGGATCCCATATTCTTTAGATTTTTCCCATTTTCACCCAGACTTAAAGCAGTGATCAGAATACACCAGAAAATAAATATTTCAATGAATTGAACATTGGCCGCCATGTTTTTTATATTTGTGACAAACTATGTAGCTTCTAGCCTCAGCATCTATATACATATGAGAACAAATAATTGACTTTAACTTTACCCTCTACAAATCATTTAAATAATGAAACTGCTCAAAGACTGTTAATCAAAGTACATGGAGAAGGGTCATACATATTCATGAGTTGTTTAATATTGTTGTTAATAATTGCAGTACTCATTTTATATAAAAATTCAATCTTTTTTTTCTATGTATCATTTGGTAAAGCTCTTTACTAAACAGAATGTAAATGATTATCAATTCTTTCTTGCTTTGATATACAGTCTGTGCCTCAAAGAAGATAAACCAAAGCATACATACATCCTGAAAGCTGTGATGTTTGCAGAAATGATATGAATTTGAAAAATCACGCAGATAGAATTATTCAAATAACTTGGGTTCTTCCTATTTCCTGAACTTTTTTCACTTGTAAGTCTTTGTAAATTCTACAAACTCTTTGAATTGTCCCCAATTATTCACAAGCTATGCATGAATACCCATGTATCCAGACTGAATACTGTAATTATCAGGACTGATTTTTATTGTGAAGTTATAACCACTTCATCTCTTCCTAATGTGAATCAGCCCTATAAGAAATGTTATGTGCTTTATAAATGATAATTAGGTAAATATGAAAAAAATGAGAATAACTTTTAAGGGGAAGATGTAATGGTTTTCTGGCTTAGCAAATTAGAAGGGTTGCTGCTTACACTTGAATGTTGATTGAAGATGTCTTTCTTAAAAAAACTAAAGTATTTTAAGTCATTGTTGCTTTCTGAATCAAAATTGAGTTGCTAAACTTTTAAAAGCCAAGGTCTTAACTTCTTCCTATCCTAGACTTATGTATATGAGTGTTTGTATGTAGCCATCTGTATAAATATATGCTTGAAAAGTAAGAAATATGAAGGAATACAGAGTAATTAAATTAACATGGAGAAGAAACTGTGTAAGATGTTTTGTAAAATCAAAAAGAAAAAGGTTTTTGGAGAAAAATTTCTAATTTCAGCATGAAGATTATGTTCTCTTTCTTCCTTCTGAAATTACATAATATTACCTGGTCCATCAATGGTGCCTCATGTCTGATAAATATGATATGTTTCTAATCTAGTAATATTGCTCCAGAGAGTGAATATTTTCACTGCTGGCATAAATAAAGTTATGCTACAGAAAAGATAGCATTTTTTGGATCATCTTACTAAAGTTAAGATATCATGTATCTCTTGAAACCACGTCTCTACTAAAAATACAAAAATTAGCTAGGCATAGTGGGATGCACCTGTAGTCCTAGCTACTTGGGAGGCTGAGGCAGGAGAATCACTTGAACCCCGGATGCAGAGTTTGCAGTGAGTGGACGTCAATCACTGCACTCCAGCCTGATGACAGAATAAGACTCCATCTCAGAAAAAAATAAATAAATAAAAAGATGATATGTATCTAAAAATCAGTCATCACAGGACAATCAGGAAACAAACAGTAATTTGCTTACTATATAATTAGATTTGACTTCAGATAAATCTTAATTGAAGCCATAGTCACTAATGTATATGCTTAAAGTAGATATTTTTCCTGGGTTTTGGATTAGCCTGCTTTTGGATTAGGTAACATTCAAATCCTCTGAAAACAAAGCAAAACAATAATAACAATGACAAATAGGACATAATCACATGAAAACAAACAAAATTTTAAAAGTGAAAATTTTCATAAAAATTACAACTCTCAAAAGAGAATTACATCTTGCATTATTTTGGTAGTGATATTTCCCTAATTCTTTGAGTAAATTTTCCTTTATTGACATGAATGGCTTTGTGGAAATTATCCAAATCCATGCACTTTCTAATGAAAGGTGGTTGTATTTGCTAAAAATAAAGATATTACCTTGATTCAGTTAAGCAATTTGCATATATCCATTTAAAGTTCTACTATGTTTTTCATCTAAAAGAAATATGTTTAGTCAATATATTTCAATTTATCTAACATAATTACGAACTTTTTTTGCCAATCCTAGAGAATCTCCTATTTAAGAATCACATAGGTGGATATCTTGATATAGAAAATGAAGACATGTCATTACTAAAGCTACAATTAGGCTACTTAAAAAAAAAAAAAAAAGTCTGATTTCACATGAAACTACAGCATACAAGATTCAGCCACCCATTATATAAAACCATAGCTTTGATGATGTCTGTCTCTGTTGAGTTTAGTTAAACAAAACAGTAAAGAGAGTATTCTTCAAAAAGTAGAACATCGATTAGAGGTGTATCTCAGTTTATTGTGCTTCATGCTATTGTACTACACAGGCATTGAGCTTTTTACAAATTGAAGATTCGTGGCAACCCTGGGTTGAGCACCTTTATCAGTGCCATTTTTCCAATTGCATGTTCTCAATTCATGTCTTTGTGTCACATTTTGGTAATTCTTGCAATGTTTCAAACTTTATTATTATCATTATGTCTGTCATGTAACTAGTGATCTTTGATGTACTATTGTCACCGTTTTGGACCACTACAAAGTGTGTTCATATATTATGGCAAACTTAATGGATATACAGATCACTTAATGATTTGTATGTACTGACTGCTCTACTGATCACTGGTTCCCACCTCTCTCTCCCTCTCCTCAGGCTTCCCTATTCTTTGAGATGTACATTATTAAAATTCTGCTAATCAATAACCCTACAATGACCTTTAAGTGTTCAAGTAAAACAAAGTGTCACACATCCCTCACTTTAAACCAAAAGCTAGAAATAATTAAGCTCACTGAGGAAAGCTTAGGGTGAAAGCTAGGTCTCATGTGCCAAGCAGCTAAGTTGTGAATGCAAAAGATAAGTTCTTGAAGGAAATTAAGAGTGCTGCTCCAGTGAACACAAGAATGAAAAGAATGCAAAAACAGCTTTATTGCTCTTATGGAGAAAGTTAGAGCAAGATAGAAGATCAAGTCAGCTCCAACATTGCCTTAAATCAAAGCTTCATCTAGAGCAAGGGCTTATCTCTCTTCATTCAATTCTATGAGGGCAGAGAGAATTAAGAAAGCCACAGAAGAAAAATTTGAAAATAGAAGAGGGTGGTTTGGGAGGTGTAAGAAAGTAAGCCATCTCCATGACATAAAAGTTGAAGCTATAAGTGCTGATGTAGATGCCATAGCAAGTTATCCAGAAGATCTACCCAAGAGAATTGGTGAAGGTGGCTACGTTTAACAACAGATTTTCAATGTAGACAAAACAGCCTTCTTTTGGAAATAGATGCCATCTAGAACTTTCAGAGCTAGATAGACAAAGTCAATACCTGACTTCAAAGCTTCAATGGGCAGATTGATTCTCTCATTGGGAGCTATTGCAGCTGGTGACTTTAATTTCAAGTCAATGTTCATTTACTGTTCTGAAAATCCGGGAACTTTTAAGAATTGTATGAAATCTACTCTGCCTATGTTCTATAAATGGAACAACAAAGCCTGAAAAACATCTTATTTATTTAGATCACAGTTTACTGAATACTTTAAGCCTACTGTTGAAATCCAATTGCTAAGAAAAAAAAGTTCCTTTCAAAATATTATTGTGAATCAATAATGTACCTGGTCATCCAGGAGCTCTGATGGAGACATACAAGGAGATTAATGTTTTCATGCCTCTAACACAATTTCCATTCTGCAGTCCATGGATCAAAGAGTAAGGTTGACTTTCAAGTCTTATAATTTAGGAAACATTTCAGAAGACTCATGACACTTCGTGCAGACTACCAGACTCTTCTCTATTGTTTTCTAATGAAGGATAGAAATATTTTTCTCATTATCTTTTATCTTTTCTAATCTATCATTGCTGAAATCTACATTCTAATGTCAATTGCTTAATGTCTTTACTAAGTTAAAGTGCTACTTTTCCCCCTTTCTTGTTTTGAGCAGGAATGACTTTCAAGTGTACTGTGATTTAAATTCTTCAAAATTAAATTAAATAACAATTAATAAACTACAATTCAGGGAGTTATATAACACCTAAAGCAATTAATTTCATGCACTTGTTTTAATAGCCGACTGCCAAATGAGACAATGTCCTATATGAATCTTTATACTTCAGAGCTGAGTCTATTCTAGACACTTGAATATGTTTATTGCTTATAGTTTATTGCTTATAAGCTTATAGCAATAAGTTTATTTGAATGTGTCTTAACATTGTTCCCTTCTCGCGTTTTTTGCTAGGAAACAGTTCACACTATAAAATAAATTTTAATAAATTGCTATGTGCTATTTAAGGTATATTATTTCAATAGTTATTTCATATCTTTTTTAAATTATACTTTAAGTTCTAGGGTACATGTGCACAACGTGCAGGTTTGTTACATATATATACATGTGCCATATTGGTGTGCTGCACCCATTAACTCATCATTTACATTAGGTATATCTACTAATGCTATCCCTCTCCCCTACTCCCTCCCCACAATAGGACCTGGTATGTGATGCTCCCCTTTCTGTGTCCAAGTGATCTCATTGTTCAATTCCCACCTATGAGTGAGAACATGCGGTATTTGGTTTTCTGTTCTTTTGTGTGTGTGTGTGTAGTTTATTTATTTATTTATTATTTTTATTTTATTTTATTTTATTTTATTTTATTTTATTGTTTTATTATACTTTAAGTTCTAGGGTACCTGTGCATAACGTGCAGGTTTGTTACATATGTATACTTATGCCATGTTGGTGTGCTGCACCCATCAACTCGTCAGCACCCATCAATTCATCATTTATATCATGTATAACTCCCCAATGCAATCCCTCCCTCCTCCCCCCTCCCCATGATAAGCCCCAGTGTGTGATGTTCCCCTTCCCGAGTCCAAGTGATCTCATTGTTCAGTTCCCACCTATGAGTGAGAACATGCGGTGTTTGGTTTTCTCTTCTTGTGATAGTTTGCTAAGAATGATGGTTTCCAGCTGCATCCATGTCCCTACAAAGGACGCAAACTCATCCTTTTTGATGGCTGCATAGTATTCCATGGTGTATATGTGCCATATTTTCTTAATCCAGTCTGTCACAGATGGACATTTGGGTTGATTCCAAGTCTTTGCTATTGTGAATAGTGCCGCAATAAACATACGTGTGCATGTGTCTTTGTAGTAGAATAATTTATAATCCTTTGGGTATATACCCAGTAGTGGGATGGCTGGGTCATATGGTACATTTAGTTCTAGATCCTTGAGGAATTGCCAAACTGTTTTCCATAATGGTTGAACTAGTTTACAATCCCACCAACAGTGTAAAAGTGTTCCTATTTCTCCACATCCTCTCCAACACCTGTTGTTTCCTGACTTCTTAATGATTGCCATGTTCTTGTGATAGTTTTCTGAGAATGATGGTTTCCAGCTGCATCCATGTCCCTACAAAGGACATGAACTCATCCTTTTTTATGGCTGCATAGTATTCCATGGTGTATATGTGCCACATTTTCTTAATCCAGTCTGTCACTGATGGACATTTGGGTTGATTCCAAGTCTTTGCTATTGTAAATTTGCTATTGATTTGGCCGCAATAAACATACGTGTGCATGTGTCTTTATGGTAGCATGATTTATAATCCTTTGGGTATATCCCCACTAATGGGATGGCTGGGTCAAATGGTATTTCTAGTTCTAGATCCTTGAGGAATCGCCACACTGTCTTCCACAGTGTTTCAACTAGTTTACAGTCCCATTGTTCCTATTTCTCCACATCCTCTCCAGCACCTCTTGTTTCCTAATTTTTTTAATGATTGCCATTCTATCTGGTGTGAGATGTTATCTCATTGTGGTTTTGATTTGCATTTCTCTGATGGCGAGTGATGATGAGCATTTTGTCATGTGTCTGTTGGCTGTATGAATGTCTTCTTTTGAGAAGTGTCTGTTCATATCCTTTGCCTGCTGTTTGATGGGATTTTTTTTTTCTTGTAAATTTGATTGAGTTCTTTATAGGTTCTGGATATTAGCGCTTTGTCAGATGAGTAGATTGCAAAAGTTTTCTTCCATTCTATAGGTTGCGTGTTCACTCTGATGGTAGTTTCTTCGCTGTGCAGAAGCTCTTTAGTTTAATTAGATCCCATGTGTCAATTTTTGCTTTTGCTGCCGTTGCTTTTGGTGTTTTAGACATGAAGTCCTTGCCCATGCCTATGTCCTGAATGGTATTACCTAGGTTTTCTTCTAGGGTTTTTATGGTTTTCGGTCTAACATTTAAGTCTCTAATCCATCTTGAATTAATTTTCATATAAGGAGTAACGAAAGGATCCAGTTTCAGCTTTCTACTTATGGCTAGCCAGTTTTCCCAGCACCATTTATTAAATAAGGAATCCTTTCCCCATTTCTTGTTTTTGTCAGGTTTGTCAAAGATCAGATGGCTGTAGATGTGTGGTATTATGTCTGAGGGCTCTGTTCTGTTCCATTGGTCTATATCTCTGTTGTGGTACCAGTACCATGCTGTTTTGGTTACTGTAGCCTTGTAGTATAGTTTGAGGTCAGGTAACATGATGCCTCCAGCTTTGTTCTTTTGGCTTAGGATTGTCTTGGCAATGTGGGGTCTTTTTAGGTTCCATATGAACTTTAAAGCAGTTTTTTCCAATTCTGTGAAGAAAGTCATTGGTAGCTTAATGGGGATGGCATTGCATCTATAAATTACCATGGGCAGTATGGCCATTTTCACAATATTGATTCTTCCTATCCATGAGCATGGTATGTTCTTCCATTTTTTGTGTCCTCTTTGATTTCACTGAGCAGTGGTTTGTAGTTCTCCTTGAAGAGATCCTTTACATCCCTTGTAAGTTAGATTCCTAGATGTTTTATTCTCTTTGAAGCTATTGTGAATGAGAGTTCATTCATGATTTGGCTCTCTGTCTGTTACCAGTGTATAAGAATTATTTCATATCTTTTAAAACATATTGACCTAATTCCTACCCTATACTGAAATAAGAGTTTGGGATGTAATCCTGGCATTAAATTATCATACATAGAGGCATACTTCAAAAATTAATCCACTAATTAATAACATTGATATGTTAAAAATAAAAAGTCCATCCCAAATATGTTTTTATCTAAAAAGTCTTAACTAACCTTTCAAGCACTCAGAAATTCACTTTTTTTCACTTTTAAATTTCTAATGTATTTACAAATATTAGGTTGCCAGACTTAGTAAATAAAAATACAGGACACCCAATTAAATTTTAATTTCAGATAACAATACATTCTTTTGTTTTGTTTTGATTTAGTTTGTTTAGTTTTCTGTTCCTACTGTAACAATCACTATACATATAGGGGCTTAAAATAATACAGCCTTTTGGGCCGGGCGCGGTGGCTCAAGCCTGTAATCCCAGCACTTTGGGAGGCCGAGACGGGCAGATCACGAGGTCAGGAGATCATGACCATCCTGGCTAACATGGTGAAACCCCGTCTCTACTAAAAAATACAAAAAACTAGCCGGGCGAGGTGGCGGGCGCCTGTAGTCCCAGCTACTCGGGAGGCTGAGGCAGGAGAATGGCGTAAACCCGGGAGGCGGAGCTTGCAGCTTTTTAACCTTACACTGTTGGATGTTAGAAGTCCAAAATGTTTCTCGGTGCACTAAAACGAGGATATCAGCCGGGTTATGTCCCTTCTGGAAGCTGCAGAAGAAAATCTGTTTCCTTGCCCCTTCCAGATCCTACAGGTTGCTCACATTCTGTGGTTGTTGACCTCCCCTACTTTCAGAGCCACTTTGGCAGTTTGAGATGTAGCGTCACACCAAATTTACTTTCATAGTCACAAGTCCCTTGTAATAGTAAAGACACAAATTTGGGACATTGTACACACACAATCACACACATTATATATAACAACATATATTTATATATATATATATGTATTTATATGCATCTTCATATACATACCTATGAAATACAGGCCACAAAACACAAATTTCTATTCTAATATAATATTTAGTTTAGAAGATTAAAGATTGTATCTGGGAGGAAAAATAATCTATGGTACTGGTTGAGGTCTGAATCAAATATGCATTTTATTTATATTAAACAATACATAGCTCCATGTGTCTTCATTTTCTATTCTATTATGCTCTGAGTGAATTAGAAATACATCTGTCTTTGGATACTCCTGTTTTGTTCTCATTGATTACTGATCATTTATTTATCTTTAAAGACAGGGAATGGAATTGCTGCCTCTGGAAGCCATGACCTAGTTCAGCAGTAGAAGTGCTTGATGATGTACAATGGAATTACTCTAGGAGTCTTAAGAAGTGTACATAAAGGGTAAAAATAGCTAAAAGGGTTGAGTACCTATAATGTATTCATTACTAAATATATGTTTGTTTGTTTGTTTTTCTCATGTAATTCCAACAAGAGCCCAATAAGACATTATTTATGCTCCATTTTCCAGAAGACAACCTTGGAACACTAAGTAGTTAACCGAAGGTCGCAAAGAGCTCAGACTCAAAGTTCCTTACCACTAAGCCACCTGTAAGTCACGGTTTGTCCAAGGAGTGCCTGGAATTGCATACATTACAACACGACCTTTTCTCTAGAAATTTACCAAGGAAAACCTGACTGACAGTATGACCTTTGGCCCATATAACTCAGATTTGAAGGATCATTGCTGTCAATATGGCCTCTAGAATTCAGATTTGAAGAATTATTGTTGTCAATATGTACATTAACATGCTATTTTCTTTACAAGATTAATTTAATGCGCTGCTGGGCATATTGTAGAACCACTCTGAGGTTCCTCAAGGTCATAGAATTAGAAGTTCTGACTGTTCATTAGCTATTTCTTTATATATACATATATATATGTATAAACATACACACACATATAAAATTAAAATCATCTAGATTCCACAAACTTCTAGTGTATTCTATTTCCTATTTTGAACTTGAAATTGTACATTGTATTCTATTTTAATAATAAATAAAATTTTAATTGGTTTCTCTAATAATAAAAATAGAAAGATATGAATAAAAAATTATTCTTTGACTTATCAAAGTTATTAAGTTCATTAATGGTAGGTTATTTATTGGTACAACACTTATAATCTGTACGTGGTCCTTCTATCATTTCTCTGAGTATTTAAGTGTAGAAATGCCTTACTTAAAATGCAAGAAGTTTCCAGTAAGTTTCCGGGCTCTAGAGATAAATTATTTACGTTAACAACCTGGAAAGAGTTCATTTGCTTTAATATTTATAAGGGAGATCAATGAGACATACAATGCAATATCACTAAGCTCTAAAACTACTATAAAACATAGATTCAATTAATGGAATGTTAACCAAAGAATAGTCAGCAGTTCGTAAATAAGTAATTGTTATAAATGCCCAGATTTTTAAGGTTCTTTGGAGTACCCTGGTGAAGCCAGCTGTTGAACCATGTATTCTACTATCTCCATCCATTAAAAAATGTAATTGTAAGGAAAATTAGATGCTGTCTTGCTCACAGTAGAATACATACTTTAAAGCTATATTGGTTTTAAGCCTTTGAAGATAATAAGAAGAAAGTTCATTAAACAATTACCTTTGAGTTACCTGAAATATTGAATAACCTCAGAATGATTCTGTTTGAAGAAGTTTAATTGGCATGAGCTTTGCCATGCCTTTTAAATAAAATATTTTATAAGATACTCATAATAATATTAACTACCAAAGCATGTACACAATAGATAAATAAAATTGAAAACTTGCATTGGCTTACACCTTGGGAATAAAAATTATTGTTAAAAACATATGAATTAAATGAAATTAAAGCCTAAGGTATTTGGAAATATGAGAAACCCAATATACCTCATGTAAACCTCAATATTACTGGGCAGAAAAAAAGTTCATATTTTTCTTTCAACATGAGATGTAATTTAGAAATGTATCAAGCATTTATGAGCAGATAATTCGAATTTTTCAAAAATCAAAGGAAGTAAAAGCACTTTTTCTAAAGATATTTATGTATTTATTTATTCATTTATTTTTTTGAGATGGCATTTCAGTCTTGTTGCCCAGGCTCGAGTATAATGGCGTGATTTCGGCTCACCGCAAACTCCACCTCCTGGGTTCAAGCAATTCTCCTGCCTCAACCTACCCAGGAGCTGGGATTTCAGGCATGTGCCACCACACCTGGCTAATTTTGTATTTTTAGTAGAGATGGGGTTTCTCCATGTTGGTCAGGCTGGTCTCAAATTCCCAACTTCAGGTGATCCTCCCACCTCACCCTCCCAAAGTGCTGGGATTACAGGCATGAGCCACTGCACCGAGCCAAGATATTTATTTTAAAATTATATAGGAAAAAACCTATAATTAATATTAGTCTAATTTGCATGCAACAACTTTGTAAAACAGGAAGACAATAGCCTAGCTGTTCATTTAAGGGCTTGCAGTTATTTAACCAAGAACAATTATTTATCTTCTTATAGTTGCCATTCAACAATCACTTAACAATTGACAGTTTTAAATTCATTGACTAAAATACTATTTTAGAAAAATGCAAATGAATTAACTCATACATTGAAGTGCATGTATCAGTCAATGTATAAGCTTTATCAAACGCTTTGATCTTGATCACAGTGAGAATTCTTGAATTTATTAAATGTTCATGAATTCTTGGATGAAGCCCAAAATAACTTATCTGACGATATATTTGGAGATTTTTATGCAGTTAGTATCACATGGGCCTTTGCAAAATTATTGTCATTTATTTTTTCAAATACCACAAATAAATGTTGAGTATAATAATTATGTATAGTATTCAGGTGTGAGTCATACATTTTTAAAATTCAGTGAGAAATACTACATCTATAATCTTCAATACTAGGCCCTAGCAAAAGTTATCTCCCTCTTTGAAATTATGATTTCAAAAAAATAGACTTTTTGTTGTCTCTTTTTATTTCAAAGTATATCACTATTAGGAATTTATTTTTGTTATTGTTGTTGTTGATAATCATTACTGACCCTATATTATTGCAAGGGGCTAACCTATTTTAAGTGTCTTACTGACTTACAAAGGCTCAATGATGGTTATCATGAATCATGAGGCAAATTATTTTTGATTTTATAGATGTTGAATTATTCAATATATTTTTAGTTAAAAAAAAAAACGTTGATAGATAATAAAGTATGTACCAATGTACTAGAGATAGTTTTAACCACACAGTTCCCCAAAATAAAGATATTGGCAGGCGTGTGAAAGCACTGATTAAATTGCCTATATTTATTCCAATGGAGGCATATAAAATGATAAATTCTGTTTACATATGAAAATATGCTGGAAATGATTGAAATAAAATGTAAAACAAAGGATACTTCACTTAAAAAGATTCACTGAGGAAACTTTGTTTTTATCCTTGTTCAATTGCTTCTCATTGACTATTCCTACACACCAGAAGGCTGTATGTTCTCAACACATCTGTTATTTCCTGATATCAGCACCAAGGAGACTCTGTGTATTCAAAGCTTTCATGTTGCACTATAAGAATTACATGTTTGTTATTTATTTATCGTTCATTTGCATCTCTATCATCATTTCACAATCATGACTAGCAACATTTTGGTTGGAATGAGAAAGAATGCACTGTAGGTTTTGAAATTACTACAATAAGAAAAAACAAGGCTAGATAGACACAGATGTTTTAGCAAGAGGTAGCATATATTTGTTTAAGTAAAGTGGCTAAGTAAAAAGTGTTTTATTTATTTTTTTGGTTCTCCTAAAATTGACGTGAAGTCTCATGCAATGAGAAGTAAGAATAACTTGTAGTTTCCTTGGGATTTTGAAATTTGATCAAGTTTGAAGAAAAAATTCCTTCAACCTGAAGTTAGCAGAGAAGAATGATCAGTCAACAAAAGTTAGAAAAGAAACTCAAGAAGAGCAGCAAAACCAATTGTATTAGTCTGTTTTCATGCTGTTGATAAAGACTTACTCAAGACTGGGTAATTTATAAAGAAATAAAAGTTTAATGGACTCACAGTTCCATGTGGCTGGGGAAGCCTCACAATCATGGTGGAAGCACGTCTTAACATGACGATGAGCAAAAAGAGAATGAGAGCCGATTGAAAGGGTTTCCCTTTATAAAACCATCAGGTCTCATGAGACTTATTCACTACTAAGAGAACAGTATGGGTGAAACCACCCCCCATGATTCAATTATCTCCCACCAGATCCCTCCTAAAACATGTGAGAATTATGGGGGCTATAATGCAAAATGAGATTTGGGCGGGGACGCAGCCAAACCATGTCACCAATACATATGAGAAGACAATACAATGAGAATAATAGAATACATGAAATCCTCCATGGAAAAATTTGATTCTCATACTGTGCATAACACTTAAGAGAGTTCACAAATGCATTGCTACTTTAGGCAAAATAAGTTAATATAAGGTAACAAAATCACTTCCTAGACAGAGCTTCTCTTAGCAATTAAATATCTGAATGTATTTTTCAGGTTGATGCTTAAAGTTACAAATATCTTTTTAAATTTTTCATTATTATGGGTAACAAATCAGTGTATACATTTATGAGGTGCATGTGATGGATGAAGAAAAAATTACAGAGATAGTAACAAAAAACCCGGTGGGATAGTCTAATTCATTCAATTATTATGTATTCTTTTTTAAAATAGAAAAAGTTGTTCACATATACATACACACATTTATATATACACACAGATATTATATATTATATATACACAGATTATATATAATATCAAGAGTCAAAATAATATTCTTGTATGACTAAGAAATTATTAACTGATAATATATTCTTTTTTATTAAAAATATTTTTCATGATTTATGGTGCAGAACTCTGAAGATAAATTATGTATTATAGGCATCTGTACAAATTTAAAATCACTTGATGTAATGACATTTGTCCCCACTTTAAATTACCTCTTTTATCAAATTTTATCATATGGTTGGCTATCTGAAGTGAGTGAAATAGTATAAATTATTTTAATTCAAAAAAATAGAAAAAAAGATTTTTCATTTTCAGGTTTGGACTAGAAACTATGGAGGTCTCATTTGCTAGAGGCATGAGCTTTCAAGCTACTGCCAAAAGATCCATTTTCAAAATTAGATTTGGTAGTCAAACAACATGCTAAAAATTCATTGTTACAGGATTTAAGCTTTCTTTGTATTTTAAGTTTTGTTATGAAGGGCTTACACTTTTAATAGAGAAAGTTTAAAACTTGTTTACAAAACCAGTTCAAACCTATCATGACTTAATATAGGAAGTTTGTTTTTTCGTTTGTTTGTTTTTGAGATGGAGTTTTGCTCTGTTGCCAGGCTGGAGTGTAGTGGCGTGGTATCTGCTCACTGCAACCTCAGCTTCCCAGGTTCAAGCGATCCTCCTGCCTCAGCCTCCCGAGTAGCTGGCACTACAGGCACACTCCACCATGCTCGGCTAAGTTTTTGTATTTTGATAGACACGGGGTTTCACCACATTGGCCAGCATGGTCTCGATCTCTTGACCTTGTGATCCGTCCCCCTCAGCCTCCAAAAGTGCTGGGATTACAGGTGTAAGCCTTCACTGCTGAAAGTATTATTTATTATCAGATGCAATGACCCTAAGAAAAAGGTTCATGTAATGTATTCTTGAAAGTATTTGGTATTAGTCCTATTTTTCTCATGAAAAGTCTTAGAGAATTAACAATGAGAAGACAGCAAGTATTTTGCCATTTATCATAGTCTCCCTTATGCGTGACATCAGTAAATCTCCAAGTTAAATGTAAAATTTGATTGCACTAACAATTATCTTTCATTACTGTTCAAAGGATTAATCTTGAATCTTTTGGTTTGGTATTTGATACCTTCTATAAATCTAACTTATTAAATAGACAAAGATATAAAGATATACAGAGTTGTGTGTGTGTATATATATGTGTGTATATATATATGTGTGTGTGTATATATATATACACACATATTTATACAAAGACTATATTTTAATAATTTGGAGGTGCATAATATAATGAGTTGTGTTCAATCACAAATAATTGAATGCATGCCAAACAAAAATTTCCCCAGAGAACTCAGATTATGCTGTGTGTATGGAGCAGTTCGTAAAAGATATAATAAAGGATTGATATTTAAGCTGCATTCTGACAGCACTTTGACCACAGCATTTTATTTTTATTTTTAAATTATAGTCCAGTATTGGTAATACTTAAGATAAAATGAAAATGAGACAGTTTGAAGTGTGGGAGATAAGACTGGGTCAGGGAACATATTTTGAAAAGTCTTATAGATACATTAGGAAATTTGAATTTTAATCTATACATTAGTACTTAGAAAATATTACTTTTTCATAACACAAAAACATGCATATTTTTCTAGAATGTCTAGCAATACAGAAGGTGTAAATAAATGTTAACTTTTGTATTTCCTTTTCTATAGAATGACAGATTTAAAAAATCTAAAAAAAATTTCGTCAAACTAAACTTCTAATAGGAAATATAATAAACTTAAGAATAATTACTTTGAGAATTAAATATAAGATAAATCACAGGGTTCAAAGAGGAGAAGGTAGCATGATTCCACAGTAATAAGCTAGTGTTGAACCCTCAGCTATATCAAGAACATATAGCACTGTGTATGAAAAACCAGTCATGATTCAGAAAGCAAGACATTAAAACTGTTCAAGATACACAACTGGAAACCTGCCTTTTAACAAAAGCCAAGACTTCATGAAAAACATGGGTGATAACAAAAATAAAATTAATAACAGGAAAAGAAAAGCAACTAAATATCTTGATTGTGAAAGAAAGAAAGAAAGAAAACAAGGGAAGGAAACAAAGGAGGAGAGATTGGAGGGAGGAAGAAAGAAAGGAAGAAAGAACAAGAAAACAAGCCTCCCTTGACATTGTATAGGAGGAGACTAATTCGCAATTCAAAAAGTAGTTCAGTGTTAATAAGCTTTTTGTTGTTGATAATATTCTTTATTTAAAGATTAAAAGATATTCATGTATATCACATTTTCTTTATTCATTCCTCCTGTGATGCACACTTAGGTTGATTCCACATCTTGACTATTGTGACTAATACTGCAATGAACGTGGGAGTGCAGATATTTCTTCATGAAATTGATTTCACTTCTTTTGGACATATACCCAGAAGAGGGATTGCTGTATCATGTAGTAGTTCTATTTTAATTTATTGGGGAGCCTCAATACTGTTTTCCATAAGGCCTGTACTAATTTACATTATCACCAACAGTATACAAGACTTGCCTTTTTGCTCACCTCTTTGCCAACACTTGTTATCTTTTGTCTTTTGATAATAGTTATTCTAACAGATACGAGCTGATATTTCATTGTGGTTTTGATATGCATTTCTCTGATTATTACTGATGTTGAACATATTTTCATATAATTGTTGGCTAGTTGTACGTCTGAGTAATATCTATTCAGGTCCTTTTTGCATTTCTTAATCAGGTTATTCATTTTTTGCTATTGAGTAGTATGAGTTCCTTGTATATTTTGGCTATTAACCCCTTATAAGAGTATGGTTTGCAAATATTTTCTTCTATTCCATTGGTTGTTTTATCACTCTGTTTTCCTTATTATGTAGAAGCTTTTTAGTTTGCTGCAATCTTGTCTGTTTTTACCTTTGTTACCTGTATTTTGGAGTTGTATCTAAAATATTGCCCAGACCAATGACAAAAAGTTTTCCCCTGTGTTTTCTTACAGTTATTTTACAGTTTCTGGTCTTATGTTTAAGGCTTCAATCAGTTTTGAGTTCATTACTGTTTATGGTGTGAGATAAGGTTCTAATTTCATTTTTCAGTAAGTGGATATCCAGTTTTCCTTTATATATATATATGTATATACATATACATATTTTATATACATATATGTGTATATATATATATTTTATTATACTTATGTTCTAGGGTACATGTGCACAACATGCAAATTTGTTACATATGTATACATGTGCCATGTTGGTGTGCTGCACCCATTAACTCATCATTTACATTAGGTATATCTCCTAATGCTATCCCTCCCCCCTCTCCCCACCCCACGACGGGCCCCAGTGTGTGATGTTCCCCTTCCTGTGTCCAAGTGTTTTCATTGTTCAATTCCCACCTATGAGTGAGAACATGCGGTGTTTGGTTTTCTGTCCTTGCGATAGTTTGCTGAGAATGATCGTTTCCAGCTTCATCCATGTCCCTACAAAGGACATGAATTCATCCTTTTTTTATCCAGTTTTTAATGTCATTTATTGAAGAGACTTGCCTTTCTTTACACCTGTTCTTGCCATCTTTGTTGAAGATCAATTCACTGTAAATGCAAAGATTTACTTCTGGGCTATTTTATTCCATTGGTCTATAGGTCTGCTTTTATGCTAGTACTGTAATCTTTTGATTTCTACAGCTTTGGAGTATATTTTCTAATTGAATAGTGTGAAGCTTCCATTTTTGCTCTCCTTGCTCAAGGTTGTTTTTGCTATTTTGTGTATTTTGTGGTTTCATATAAATTTTAGAATTGTTTATTTCTATTTCTCTGAAAAATGACATTGGAGTTTTGATAAGGATTGTACTAAATCTGTAGATTGCTTTGGATGGTATGAACATTTTAACAATATTCTTGTGATCACTGAAGACAGGATATTTTTCCAATTATTTGGATCTTTTTCATGTCTTTCCTAAGTGTTTTATATTTTTCAGTGTATAGATCTAACACCTCCTTGATTAAATCCATTCCTAAGTATTTTTATGCTATTATAAACAAGATTTTAAAAATATTTCAGATGGTTTGTTATTAGTGTACAGATGCAAAACAGATTTTGGTATATTACTTATGTGCCATGAAACTTTTCTGAATTTATTAGTTCTAAGTGTTTTTGTGGCATAAGTAGTGTTTTCTGTATATAAGATCATGTCATTTGCAAACAGAGACAATTTAATGCTTCCATTCGTATTCAGGTTTGCCTAATTGCTTTAGCCAGGACTTCAAGTACTAGACACTTGGTTACAGTGGGTATCCTTCTCTTGATACTGATCTATGATGTTATCTGTGGGATTGTCATACATAGCATTTATTATGTTAAAATGCATTCTTTCTACACCTAACTTAATAAGAATTTTTGTAATAAACCGGTGTTGAATTTTGTCATATGTTTTTTCTGTATGTACTGATCAGCTGATATTATTTTTATTATTTATTCTGTTAATGTGGTGTATCCCATTTGTTGATTTGCATACAGTTGAACCATCCTCGCATCCCTGTAATGAATTCTCCTTGATCATGTTGAGTGACCTCTTCAAGGTGCTATTGAATTTTTTTTTTTTTTGAGGACTTTTACATCTATATTTATCAGGGATATTGGCCCGTAAAGTTTTTTTCTTGTAGTCTTCTTGTCTAGCTTTGGAATCAGGATAATGCTGGCCTGGCAGAGTGAGTTTGGAAATGTTCCCCTATCTCACATCTTTTGAAAGAAATTAGGAAGGATTGACATTAATAATTTTTAAAATTTTGACGGAATTCACCAGTGAATTTTTTCAAATTTAAAGAGTTTTCTGACAGTATTTGTTAAAATTATCTTTCCTTCACTGTCTCTTTCTTTGCTCCTCCTGTGACTCCCATTGAGTGTACATCATTTCTCTCCATGGTGTCTCCTAAGTCTCATCAGACTTCTTCACTCTTTTTCATTCTGTTTTCCATTTTGTCCCCATGAATAGATAATTTCAAATGAACTGTCTTAAAACTTGCTGGCGCTTTCCTTTATTTTATTGAATCTGCTGTTGAACTTCTCTATTGCCTTTTTCAGTTTAGTCATTGCATTCTTCAACAACAGAATTTCTTTTTTTGTATGCTTATTATACTTCGTTGAACTTCTCACTTGGTTCATGAATTATTTTCCTGATTTCACTTGTAGCTTGCTAAACTTTTAAAATACACTTATTTTGAATCCTTTGCAGGGAGTTCATAGGTCTCCATTTCTTTTTTTATTTTTTATTTATTTATTTTTTTTAGAGACGGAGTCTCGCTCTGTTGCCCAGGCTGGGGTGCGGTGGTGGGATCTCGGCTCACTACAAGCTCCACCTCCGGGGTTCACGCCATTCTCCTGTCTCAATCTCCGCAGTAGCTGGAACTACAGGCGCCCGTCACCACGCCTGGCTAATGTTTGTATTTTTAGTAGGGGCGGGGTTTCACCGTTTTAGCCAGGATGGTCTCCATCTCCTGACCTCCGCCCACCTCAGCCTCCCAAAGTGCTCGGATTACAGGTGTGAGCCACTGCACCTGGCCAGGTCTCCATTTCTTTAGAGTGAGTTATTGTTGTTTTCTATTTGTTTTGTTTGTTTGGCAGTGTCATTTTTTTTCTTGATTATTCATGATCCTCATGCTCTACATTGACATCTGTGTATTTTAACAAGTAGGCACCTCTTCCAATCTTTATAGGCTGGCTTGATCGGGGAAGCCCTTTACCAGTTGGCTTATCCAGTGAATCTGGGTGTGCCACCTTGTAAGGTCTTGAGCCAGACTTGCTGCTGGAGTCCATGGATATGATGGCTTGGTACCTGGGTCAGCAGAAAGGCAAGACTAGTGCCTAAGCTTGTGGTGGGTGAGTCTGGGGCTAGGTCAATAGGAGTAGGCCTATAGGATGGACCTGCATGAATAGGCTTGATAGCTCAGTCCAGAGGGATACATCTCAGGTCTGGGTCCTGGGCCCAGTTTTACTGCCCTGTTTCTGGGGTCCACTGGGTTGGGCCTGGTGACTAGTTCCAGGGAGGTGGGCCTGTAGCTTGAGATCACAATGGTTGGTCTGTAAGGTCTAAGTCTAAGGGAGAGCAACCTTGTGCTGGAGCAGGCATTGACCTTGAGTACATAAGTGCCAGCCTTGTTCTCTAGATGGCCTAGTGACAAAGTATGTGGGGATGGACTTGGTGCCTGGCACTGTTGGGACTGGCCTGGTGCTGTGGTCTGTGGCAAAGATCGATTCTCACTTCACTTTCGTTTCACATAGAGAGTATTTTGTTTGTGTTTCACTGGATAATCTTGGGGAAGTATGGCACAGGTAACATGAAGCTGTCCTTCCTACCTTCTTCAAATATAATTTTAAATTTCTGTGCTATATTTAGGTACTATAATTTCTCACCTGGCTTTAGCTCTTGTGATGGTATTTTCATGCATGAATAGTTTTTTAAATTTAATGTTTCTCCATGGGAGTGAGTGCTGGAAACTCCTATCCTGCCTTGTTTTTAAGTCATTCCCCTTTGACTGTGTGTGTGTGTTTTTTGTTTGTTTGTTTTCCTAGTCAGTCAAAAGAAAATTTCACAGGATTAGGGTTTTCATTAATATATGTTTAGCATAATTGAAATTTTAATGCCACTATAATTAATAGTCTCATCATGCTTACTGCTTAGAATAGCATTTTAAAAGTAATAATTTTCCATAAAACTAATGGAATCTTTTTTTTTTTTTTATTATACTTTAAGTTCTAGGGTACATGTGCATGACGTTTATATCATGTATAACTCCCCAATGCAATCCCTCCCTCCTCCCCCCTCCCCATGATAGGCCCCAGTGTGTGATGTTCCCCTTCCGGAGTCCAAGTGATCTCATTGTTCAGTTCCCACCTATGAGTGAGAACATGCGGTGTTTGGTTTCTCTTCTTGTGATAGTTTGCTAAGAATGATGGTTTCCAGCTGCATCCATGTCCCTACAAAGGACGCAAACTCATCCTTTTTTATGGCTGCATAGTATTCCATGGTGTATATGTGCCACATTTTCTTAATCCAGTCTGTCACAGATGGACATTTGGGTTGATTCCAAGTCTTTGCTATTGTGAATAGTGCCGCAATAAACATACGTGTGCATGTGTCTTTGTAGTAGAGTAATTTATATCCTTTGGGTATATACCCAGTAGTGGGATGGCTGGGTCATATGGTACATCTAGTTCTAGATCCTTGAGGAATCGCCATACTGTTTTCCATAATGGTTGAACTAGTTTACAATCCCACCAACAGTGTAAAAGTGTTCCTATTTCTCCACATCCTCTCCAACACCTGTTGTTTCCTGACTTCTTAATGATTGCCATTCTAACTGGTGTGAGATGGTATCTCATTGTGGTTTTGATTTGCATTTCTCTGATGGCGAGTGATGATGAGCATTTTTTCATGTGTCTGTTGGCTGTATGGATGTCTTCTTTTGAGAAATGTCTGTTCATATCCTTTCCCCACTTTTTGATGGGGTTGTTTGTTTTTTTCTTGTATATTTGTTTGAGTTCTTTGTAGATTCTGGATATTAGCCCTTTGTCAGATGAGTAGGTTGCAAAAATTTTCTCCCATTCTGTAGGTTGCCTGTTCACTCTGATGGTAGTTTCTTTAGCTGTGCAAAAGCTCTTTAGTTTAATTAGATCCCATGTGTCAATTTTGCTTTTGCTGCCGTTGCTTTTGGTGTTTTAGACATGAAGTCCTTGCCCATGCCTATGTCCTGAATGGTACTACCTAGATTTTCTTCTAGGGTTTTTATGGTATTAGGTCTAACATTTAAGTCTCTAATCCATCTTGAATTAATTTTCGTATAAGGGGTAAGGAAAGGATCCAGTTTCAGCTTTCTACTTATGGCTAGCCAATTTTCCCAGCACCATTTATTAAATAGGGAATCCTTTCCCCATTTCTTGTTTCTCTCAGGTTTGTCAAAGATCAGATGGCTGTAGATGTGTGGTATTATTTCTGAGGACTCTGTTCTGTTCCATTGGTCTATATCTCTGTTGTGGTACCAGTACCATGCTGTTTTGGTTACTGTAGCCTTGTAGTATAGTTTGAAGTCAGGTAGCGTGACGCCTCCAGCTTTGTCCTTTTGACTTAGGATTGTCTTGGCAATGCGGGCTCTTTTTTGGTTCCATATGAACTTTAAAGCCGTTTTTTCCAATTCTGTGAAGAAAGTCATTGGTAGCTTGATGGGGATGGCATTGAATCTATAAATAACCTTGGGCAGTATGGCCATTTTCACGATATTGATTTTTCCTATCCATGAGCATGGTATGTTCTTCCATTTGTTTGTGTCCTCTTTGATTTCACTGAGCAGTGGTTTGTAGTTCTCCTTGAAGAGGTCCTTTACATCCCTTGTAAGCTGATTCCTAGGTATTTTATTCTCTTTGAAGCAATTGTGAATGGAAGTTCATTCCTGATTTGGCTCTCTGCTTGTCTGTTACTGGTGTATAAAATGCTTGTGATTTTTGCACATTAATTTTGTATCCTGAGACTTTGCTGAAGTTGCTTATCAGCTTAAGGAGATTTTGGGCTGAGACAATGGGGTTTTCTAAATATACAATCATGTCATCTGCAAACAGGGACACTTTGACTTCTTCTTTTCCTAACTGGATACCCTTGATTTCTTTCTCTTGCCTGATTGCCCTAGCCAGAACTTCCAACATATGTTGAATAGGAGTGGTGAGAGAGGGCATCCCTGTCTTGTGCCAGTTTTCAAAGGGAATTTTTCCAGTTTTTGCCCATTCAGTATGATATTAGCTGTGGGTTTGTCATAAATAGCTCTTATTATTTTGAGGTACGTTCCATCAATACCAAATTTATTGAGCGTTTTTAGCATAAGGGCTGTTGAATTTTGTCAAAAGCCTTTTCTGCATCTATTGAGATAATCATGTGGTTCTTGTCTTTGGTTCTGTTTATATGCTGGATTACGTTTATTGATTTGCGAATGTTGAACCAGCCTTGCATCCCAGGGATGAAGCCCACTTGATCATGGTGGATAAGCTTTTTGATGTGCTGCTGAATCCGGTTTGCCAGTATTTTATTGAGGATTTTTGCATCGATGTTCATCAGGGATATTGGTCTAAAATTCTCTTTTTTGTTGTGTCTCTGCCAGGCTTTGGTATCAGGATGATGTTGGCCTCATAAAAAGAGTTAGGGAGGATTCCCTCTTTTTCTATTGATTGAAATAGTTTCAGAAGGAATGGTACCAGCTCCTCCTTGTACCTCTGGTAGAATTCAGCTGTGAATCCATCTGGTCCTGGACTTTTTTTGGGGTAGGCTATTAATTGTTGCCTCAATTTCAGAGCCTGCTATTGGTCTATTCAGGGATTCAACTTCTTCCTGGTTTAGTCTTGGGAGAGTGTAAGTGTCCAGGAAATTATCCATTTCTTCTAGATTTTCTAGTTGATTTGCGTAGAGGCATTTATAGTATTCTCTGATGGTAGTTTGTATTTCTGTGGGGTCGGTGGTGATATCCCCTTTATCATTTTTTATTGCGTCTATTTGATTCCTCTCTCTTTTCTTCTTTATTAGTCTTGCTAGCGGTCTGTCAATTTTGTTGATCTTTTCAAAAAACCAACTCCTGGATTCATTGATTTTTTGGAGGGTTTTTTGTGTCTCTATCTCCTTCAGTTCTGCTCTGATCTTAGTTATTTCTTGCCTTCTGCTAGCTTTTGAATGTGTTTGCTCTTGCCTCTCTAGTTCTTTTAATTGTGATGTTAGAGTGTCAATTTTAGATCTTTCCTGCTTTCTCTTGTGGGCATTTAGTGCTATAAATTTCCCTCTACACACTGCTTTAAATGTGTCCCAGAGATTCTGGTATGTTGTATCTTTGTTCTCATTGGTTTCAAAGAACATCTTTATTTCTGCTTTCATTTCGTTATGTACCCAGTAGTCATTCAGGAGCAGGTTGTTCAGTTTCCATGTAGTTGAGCGGTTTGGATTGAGTTTCTTAGTCCTGAGTTCTAGTTTGATTGCACTGTGGTCTGAGAGACAGTTTGTTATAATTTCTGTTCTTGTACATTTGCTGAGGAGTGCTTTACTTCCAATTATGTGGTCAATTTTGGAATAAGTGCGATGTGGTGCTGAGAAGAATGTATATTCTGTTGATTTGGGGTGGAGAGTTCTATAGATGTCTATTAGGTCCGCTTGGTGCAGAGATGAGTTCAATTCCTGGATATCCTTGTTAACTTTCTGTCTCGTTGATCTGTCTAATGTTGACAGTGGAGTGTTGAAGTCTCCCATTATTATTGTATGGGAGTCTAAGTCTCTTTGTAGGTCTCTAAGGACTTGCTTTATGAATCTGGGTGCTCCTGTATTGGGTGCATATATATTTAGGAGAGTTAGCTCTTCCTGTTGAATTGATCCCTTTACCATTATGTAATGGCCTTCTTTGTCTCTTTTGATCTTTGATGGTTTAAAGTCTGTTTTATCAGAGACTAGGATTGCAACCCCTGCTTTTTTTTGTTCTCCATTTGCTTGGTAGATCTTCCTCCATCCCTTTATTTTGAGCCTATGTATGTCTCTGCATGTGAGATGGTCTCCTGAATACAGCAGACTGATGGGTCTTGACTCTTGATCCAGTTTGCCAGTCTGTGTCTTTTAATTGGAGCATTTAGTCCATTTACATTTAAGGTTAATATTGTTATGTGTGAACTTGATCCTGCCATTATGATATTAACTGGTTATTTTGCTCATTAGTTGATGCAGTTTCTTCCTAGCCTCGATGGTCTTTACATTTTGGCATGTTTTTGCAATGGCTGGTACCGGTTGTTCCTTTCCATGTTTAGGGCTTCCTTCAGGGTCTCTTGTAAGGCAGGCCTGGTGGTGACAAAATCTCTAAGCATTTGCTTATCTGTAAAGGATTTTATTTCTTCTTCACTGATGAAGCTTAGTTTGGCAGGATATGAAATTCTGGGTTGAAAATTCTTTCTTTAAGAACGTTGAATATTGGCCCCCACTCTCTTCTGGCTTGTAGAGTTTCTGCCGAGAGGTCTGCTGTTATTCTGATGGGCTTCCCTTTGTGGGTAACCCGACCTTTCTCTCTGGCTGCCCTTAAGATTTTTTCCTTCATTTCAACTTTGGTGAATCTGGCAATTATGTGTCTTGGAGTTGCTCTTCTGGAGGAGTATCTTTGTGGCGTTCTCTGTATTTCCTGAATTTGAATGTTGGCCTGCCCTACTAGGTTGGGGAAGTTCTCCTGGATGATATCCTGAAGAGTGTTTTCCAACTTGGTTCCATTTTCCCCCTCACTTTCAGGCACCCCAATCAGACGTAGATTTGGTCTTTTTACATAATCCCATACTTCTTGCAGGCTTTGTTCATTTCTTTTTCTTCTTTTTTCTTTTGGTTTCTCTTCTTGCTTCATTTCATTCATTTGATCCTCAATCGCTGATACTCTTTCTTCCAGTTGATCGAGTCGGTTACTGAAGCTTGTGCATTTGTCACGTATTTCTCGTGTCATGGTTTTCATCTCTGTCATTTCGTTTATGATCTTCTCTGCATTAATTAGTCTAGCTGTCAATTCTTCCACTTTTTTTTCAAGATTTTTAGTTTCTTTGCGCTGGGTACGTAATTCCTCCTTTAGCTCTGAGAGGTTTGATGGACTGAAGCCTTCTTCTCTCATCTCGTCAAAGTCATTCTCTGACCAGCTTTGATCCGTTGCTGGCGATGGGCTGCGCTCCTTTGCAGGGGGAGATGCGCTCTTATTTTTTGAATTTCCAGCTTTTCTGCCCTGCTTCTTCCCCATCTTTGTGGTTTTATCTGTCTCTGGTCTTTGATGATGGTGACGTACTGATGGGGTTTTGGTATAGGTGTCCTTCCTGTTTGATAGTTTTCGTCTGACAGTCAGAAGGACTGTCTGTTGGTCTGTTGGAGATTGCTTGAGGTCCACTCCAGACCCTGTTTGCCTGGGTATCAGCAGCAGAGGTTGCCGAAGATAGAATATTGCTGAACAGCGAGTGTACCTGTCTGATTCTTTCTTTGGAAGTTTCCTCTCAGGGGTGACTCCACCCTGTGAGGTGTGGGGTGTCAGACTGCCCCTAGTGGGGGATGTCTCCCAGCTAGGCTACTCAGGGGTCAGGGACCCACCTGAGCAGGCAGTCTGTCCGTTCTCAGATCTCAACCTCCGCGTTAGGAGATCCATGGCTCTCCCCAAAGCTGTCAGACAGAGTCGTTCGCGTCTGCACCGGCCCCCGCTCTTTCCCCTATTGGACTGCAGCTGTGCGCTGTCCGCAGAGGTAGAGTCTACAGAGACAGGCAGGCTTCCTTGAGCTGCTGTGAGCTCCACCCAGTTCGAGCTTCCCAGCGGCTTTGTTTACCTACTTAAGCCTCAGCAATGGTGGGCGCCCCTCCCCCAGCCTCGCTGCTGCCTTGCGGATAGATCGCCGCAGACTGCTGTGTTAGCAGTGAGGGAGGCTCCGCGGGCGTGGGACCCTCCCGGCCAGGTGTGGGATATATTCTCCTGGTGTGCCTGTTTCCTTAAAGCGCAGTATTGGGGTGGGAGTTACCCGATTTTCCAGGTGTTGTGTGTCTCAGTTCCCCTGGCTAGGAAAACGGATTTCCTTCCCCCTTGCGCTTCCAGGTGAGGCGATGCCTCGCCCTCTGCTGGTCAGGCTGCAGCAGCTGACCAGCACCAATTGTCCGGCACTCCCTAGAGAGATGACCCCAGTACCTCAGTTGAAAATGCAGAAATCACCGGTCTTCTGTTTCGCTCGCGCTGGGAATTGGAGACTGGAGCTGTTCCTATTCGGCCATCTTGCTCCCGAGAGCAAAACTAATGGAATCTTAATGTAGAAATCATTCAATCTACCCACACATCAGCAAACTACCCACCCTAGTTAGCCTGCATTATGTTTTATGTTTTATTGTCTTGTATTTTCCCTGATAAGTGGAAAACACATTTCTTCTTGCATCCTAGTCATATTCCTATCATCACTCTTGCCAACACATCCTCACACTCTTGTTCCCTGGCCCGGTGATTTTCTCTTGATCGATGTTCGTTAAATACAATCTGGAAAACAATGATATTAACAAATACATCTCTCCTATTAAGACTTTACAGAGTCCTTTGTTATGAAATATAAGTGAAGCACCTTCATTGTCTGAGGAGATACCTGAGGTTCGTTGTGTCACGCCGAGAAGTTTAACAACACAGACACACATGGGGCGGGTTAAGGAGCAGAAAGTTTAGTAGGCAGGAAAGAAAACAGTTCCTCCATAAAAAGGGAGAAGGGCTCCAAATAGAAACAAACAAACAAACAAACAAAAACCCTTGTGGTGGGAAGCAGTAGGTAATCTGAGGAGGCTTGAGGAGGTGATGTCTGATTTACATAGGTCCCAGGGGATTGGTTTGACCAAGTGTGTCATTTACATAGCCCTTGTAGAAACTGGCCCTCCCTTTTATTATGCAAATGTGACCTCTACCTGGCCAGCACTATGACACCTGCACACGTGGTGACAAAGAAAAGGGAGGGGAATCACCATATTGGGTGGGCCTGACTTTGAGTACAGCTGCCAGCATTTGTCTATGCAAGCTTCCAGCTTGCTTATCTATGCTTGCAGCTCGACTCTTCAGGATGCTTTTTGTTAGAAAAGAAATGGTTTGGGGAATGCTTTTTCTTAAAAGAAAAAGCCTTACCAAGGTCTCCTGTACCCTCATTATCTACCTAAATAATTTCTTTTTAACTCCTGTATTATAAGCATGTGTCTGGAAATTGTTAAAATGAATTTCAGACTATTGTGTGACGTATAAGAAAAGAAGAACTTCAACTAATAATCCCATAGGTTGCCTCAGTGTTTTTAAATTTTTAGTCAAACATGGAAAGAGAGATGCTATATTACTACCAATTTCAATTTCACTGAATCTTTCAGTATAAAACTCCTAAAGGGCAAAATTCCTGAAATCATGTTTTGTAATAAGACCCTAAAGCATGGATAAGCACATAACCAATGTATCTAGACAACAGCAGTGTTCAATATTTATATTTTCTAATTTTCTTTACATTTACAGAATTCACTTTTTTCCTTAAAGACAGAATGAGTGTATAAAGAAGGTTATAAGCATTCCTCTAATAGTAGCTTCATAATGATGCCAAATTATCTTTCCCATTTCCAAAATAATTCATCTATTTTTGTTTTCAACTGAAGAAATACATATTTGATAAGAAAAAAAAGAATTTGGAGGAGAAACAGGGGAAGGATGGAAGGAGAGAAAAGAAAGAAGGGTAATCATTACAGCACCTCTTATATATATAGCAGAAAATTCAGAAGGCAAGTGTATAATACATGATAAAACTGCAAACTTCCCGGTTACAAAATTTATGGGTTACCATAATTGAAAATCAATAAATGACAACCTGTGCTGTATTTTATCTGACTCTTAAAAATATATCTTTGAAGGACAAAATAGTCATTTCCTTGTGGTACTGAGTAAATAAATAAGTCATAAAAATGAGCCATTGCTTTTTTCTCATTGAGTCAAGTTTACTATAATCTGCTAATTAACCTCACTTGATATCTTTGCTGGCCTGAATGGCTATTCAGACTTTATTTTTTAAAATTTAAGCTCTTGTCTTTATTCTCAGGACAAGTTTTCCTATTTTTATTGCTCCATTGTCTTAATTATGGTGTTTTTTATTACATGGATCAGTAGATTAAAAATATTTGGTCATGGTCATATATTTTAATTCCATCGACTTTCAAATATTTAAGAATCATTGGTTTGAAACTTCTTAGTATACATAAGATAATAGTGACAGCTTTATTTCTGAACTGCTTCACCCATCCAACTGCATGAACAGGAAACAGAATAATTTAAAACCGAATTTACTTTTATCTTGGGAAACCAATGTTTGAAAATAGCAGACACAGACGTGGAGCCATTTTGATGAGTAATAGATCGCAAGAAGATTGCAAAAAGGGAGGACTCTTTACTTTTCCAGGTGTGGTGGTGTGTGTCTGTAATCTCAGCTACTTGGGAGGCTGAGGCTGAGGTAGGACTATCCCCTGCGGGCAGGAGTTTGAAGCTCCATTGAGCTTTAGTTGGGACAGCCTGGGTGACAGAGTGAGACCACGTTTCTAAATTAAAAAAAATAGTATTTTAAAATAAAAGTTTGTAGAGAGACCATAGCAGTAATGAAACATAAATAAAACTGCCCCGAGAGAGTTTCCTGTTCTAGGTAAGGAATGCTAACAATGGGTCAGATCTGGCGCATTAAAAAAGGAAAATTTTAAAAGAGGATGGCGTGGGAAGCACTTAAGAACAAGAAGAAGGTTTGGTGGTGGTGAACAAAGAGAAATAATCATGCCATTGTAGTTCATAAAGCCATGGAAACAGAAAAGTATCATAGAGTCAGAAGAAGAAAGCACACTGACCTCTCCCCACCATGAAGGTATCATTTATTAAAGACGTGAACTTCACTGTACCTTCAGAATAATCAACAATAAACAAATAAAATGAAGATGTTATCTAAGCTCATTTCCCATTCCACCCCAATTTGTTTCCTGTTGATTCAGAACATTTCCAGAAAGTTTATTATTAACAAGAGAACATCATTTATAGCCATACCAATCTACCATAAGACTAAAAATTGCCAATCAAAAATGTTATGTTTAAAAATATAAATGGTCTCTGATATGGAAAAAATGGCAAAGGTTAACTGTACACTAATTTTTCACCCTAGTTAAATAAAATTTTAAAATAAATTAGAGATACAAAAGAAATGCAGCAAATTAGATACAGGCATAAACTCATAATTACAATGTACATGCAAAAGAAAGACTTGAGATAGAAGAAATTGAACAGAGAAACTATTGAAGTACAAGACAACATCATCTCATGATTAATTATTACAAGATGCCAGTGGAAGGACAAATGCAAACTGAAAATAAAGGAATAAGCGTAAAGGGTTAAAAAAAAAATTTTTTTTTTTTGAGATGGAGTTTCACTCTTGTTATCCAGGCTGGAGTGCAGTGGTGTGATCTCAGCTCGCTGCAACCTCCACCTTCCAAGTTCAAGTGATTCTCCTGCCTCAGCCTCCTAAGTAGCTGAGATTACAGGTGCCCTCCACCTTGCCCGGCTAATTTTTTTGTATTTTTAGTAGAGACTGGGTTTCATCATGTTGGCCAGGCTGGTCTCAAACTCCTGATCTCAAGTGATCCACCTGCTTCGGCCTCCCAAAGTGCTGGGGTTACAGGTGTGAGCCACCACAGCTGTCGCAGCTGGCCAAGGACAATAATTTTTAAGAAGTGCCAGGAGAAATAAGCATAGATAAAATAGATCAACCTGTATTTATCTGTATGTGTATGTATATATCTCTGTGGTCAATGTTTAAAACATATGGGTACCAATACACAAGTAGATATATGTGGACACACACACACCACACACACACACACATATATATACACACATACACATGAATTGTAGAATCTGAAGAGCAAAAATATTTAAAAAGGAAAAAATAACTAATGTTCAAAATCAAAAGAATAAAGATTCTGGTTTAATAAGGATATCGGAATTTATATATTGAAAACCTGATCTTGTGCCAGTAAAAAAATAACTTGAATGGTCAATCTAAAGAAAACAACAAAAATCTTATCTTAGGAAGGCTATTATGGTTTAATTATACACAGAAAAAACCCTTCGTACCATAGTCTAGGCAATAAGAAAAGGGAGTTACAAAATACAATATAAAAAAGTTTATAACCATGCCTTTAACAGCAGCCCCAAATTAATGCAAAATTATCCTTCCTATTTATTTCCAGAATAATCCATTTATTTTGGATGAAGTAAAATAAAAATAAAATATAACGGAATAGTTTTTCCCAGAAAGTAACAAAAATATACAAAGAAAGTCAACAGTGGAGCATTGTTTTCAAGAAACTTGAAAGGTTAAACCGAGCACTTAAAGTAGCAATAAACATTCAAAAACAAAAGAAAAACTTAATTATGATCCCTTTCTTTGAAATGTATCAGATGATGAGCTTCATCCAATGAAAGACAATAGAAGAATCTTTAGAAAAGAATTGATGAGAGTCATTTATTATATTTAATTATTGATTAAGCTTTGAATCAAAGCTGATCATTTGAACACCATAATAATATTAATTGAGTTTACTTATTAAATACTGACTCTCAATAAACTGAGTGAATAAAAGACAGTGGTAAGAAAATATTTTCTTTTCAGAAGAATATAGGCTAATACATGAGATGCCATCTTAAAATTTTTAAAAAGCATTTTTCCACCAAAAGTGTAGTAATTTAATGGAAAAATAATGATTGTTTCAAAGTACTTTCGGAAACATAATAGTTTTATGTTGTCAAAGTATCAGCAGACAGACTCCTTTACTATTCAGGAAAGGAAAAAGATGTGTCTTTAAGGTGGATAAATCTGGTAGGCACTATTTTAACCAAATGGTCAAACTTAGGAAAACTAACATTGGGACAAATTGGCATTATGTACAGCTGATGTGATGCCACATAATGGATGTACCTTTGCCTATACATTATTCTTACCGATCCTGTTTCACTTGAAAAAAATCAAACTTTTAGACATAAACCCAGACAAAACATATAGGGTAGTGGAACAAGTTATACGCCATGAGACAACACTGAGACAAATCCAGAATGTGTGGACCGTCAGCCAGACAACTGACTGGATTCTATCAAAAGTGTACACCACAAAACAAGAATTTACAAACAAAACTATAAAAACCAGTTGGGGGATTTTTCTAGATAGAAACTGAAAAATATAACAAATAAAGGTACTGTCTAAGACTTGATTGAATATGGTTTAAAAAATCAATAAAAGAGATGTTGAGGGCTATGAAAAGAAATTTAAATATTGGTTGAACATTAGATGGCATAAAGGTGCAGTTTTTCTACTTAATTGTGATAATATTACTGAAATTATGTAAATGAATAGCTTTGACTCTTAGAAGATGTGTGTGGAAATATTTAACAGTACAGTTAAAGTGATAGTAGCTTGCAATTGGCTCAATGAAGACACACAGATACACTGGTGCCTATACTGAAAATGATGAGATTATATAAATATATCGATATAGATACAGATATAAAGTTGGAGATGGATAAAGCAAATTTGAGAAATATTCATGAATTCAATCTTTATATTTTTCCAAATAAATGTTGATATAAACTTTGTGAAATGTATGTGCTATAATTTTTTTAGATAAACATTGAAATAAATATAACCCTTTTCTTATCTGGCAATCTATAACAATATAGTTGAAATAAATATATTCTATAATATCCACAATATAAAATACTCATTAAACATAGTAAAATGAAGATTCAAGCATTAGCAATTACTTTGATATGTTTCTTACCCCAGGGAAATATAGAAAGTCAAATATAATAATGTAAAAAAATTCACAAATTATAATTAGATAAAATCAGTGCTCAAACTATGTTGTTTTAAAAATTGATTTAATTTGAAGATAATTTTCTTACAATATGGAAATAAATATAGGCACATTTTGAAGCCACAAGGGTAATTTTTCAGTTAAGAATATCCTCACAAGGATATACTTTCAATTAAAATATTTTGAAGATATTTTAATCTCCAATTTTAATGATAATGTGTCATCGAGAGCAATTCTGAATGTTATTCCAAAGTTACAGATATTTTGTCACTGAATAGTAAATTAAAATATCTGAAAATTTAATTACTATGCATTAACTTTAAAAAAAGTTGTATTTTAATTAATGAAGAGTAATGTGGTATCATGAATAAAAGTGTATCTTAAAGCTCACCCGGTGAGAATGTTTACCTTAGAGAGAGAAATTCAGCCATGAGTAACTTGTGGTCTGACATTCTTTGATAGTCTCTAATGTGCTACTGGTGTCTCTCAGTTGTCAAACCCAATAAGAAGATAAAAGATGAGAATTCTTTGATATAATATATAAGAATGAGCTTCTCAGACAGAACAGAGTGGTGAAATTTTGAAGTAGATTGAGTGCCAAAAATATCCTCAAATCCTCACCAATCCATGTGTCCCTTATCATCACAATGTAACTTTGCAGCTTCTCCCTTCAAGAAGTGGCATCTATTACTCCAGCTCTTGAACGTGTGTTGGTATATACTTTGCTTTGACTAATATAATATGGTGGAAATTATGTTGTGCCACTTTAAAACTCAAGTGTCAAAAAACCTTGCTGCTTCTGCTTTATCTTTCTTAGAATCTTGCCCATGGCATCATTACAAACCCAAACTAACCTCATGCTGGAGAATGAGAGACCACATAGGTAAGAGATGAGTAATCTCAGCTAAGGACATCCTAGACCAGCCACACTCAGCCAATCCTAGACCAGTCAACACAGCTAATCTAACACTTGACCCTAATTACATAAACAAATGAAGGAAAGAACATTCTTGCCTAACTCAGGTAAATAAAACTGTGCTGCTGAGCCACAGTATTGTAAAAAAGAATAAATGCAAGTTGCCTTAAGCCTCTAAATTTTGGGGTGATTGGTTATGTAACAATAGATAACTGATATAAATTTGCCAGATATTTTTGAGGATCAAATGAATAATACCCAGCATAGTCTATCTTTTTTCCCTCTGCATCCTCTTTTGTTACGTGTACACATTTTTATAAAGTATGTTTTTGATACGGGGAACCCAGAAATTTTCCTCATCAGCTTTATGATTACAGTCGGTTTCCCTCTTCAAACCCATCATCAAGCCATTGCCAGAATCCTATTTTAATGGATCATTTTCTGGGGCCACTCCTAGAACTAATTCTAAATAAATAAACTCTATGCATAAAAGAGATGCTTTACCAAGAGGGGGGAATTAAGCGGGGTTTAATAAAATTTAAGATTCTGTTTTAAGATGTGTGAGCATAATAAAGGGAAATCAAGAAAAGATGGTGAAGCACTTTATCATCTCTAAATTTATCAATGCTAAAAGTCCAACGGTGTGGAGCAGTGGCTAGGATCCAGAGCAAGTTATGTCTGTAGCTGAGGTTCACTTAACCATAGCTGTGCTATTAACAGTGAAATACAGCCACTGAGAGTCTTGGACTGGCAAGAAGGGAGGGAAAGAAATAAATCCCTTAACCTTTTTTCTAGTCCAATGTCTCGTCTTTTGTGTTGCCTTTTATTGGTGAAGTCTAACAGGAAAATAGGAGGAAAGGCCACCCTGCAAATCGATCTATAAATATCAATTTCCTTGTGCTGTAGGCAAAAGGATAATAGATTTGGAGAGAAAAACAGAATATCAGCATGACCATTATATACTAATGATATTTTTACAATTACTTACTCATGCAGACCTTCCATTCTGAATACTGGTGCTTTATTTTACATGAGGTTTTTAAGTTTAATATAAAATCTAAATATTACTAATCATTACTCTATTTCATAAAAGATTATATTAAATGATATTAATTGATATTAATCTAGAGAATAAAACAGGCATTTTATTTCTATATATTGTGTTTTGGGAGTTTCCTCCTAAATTGGGGTTCTAGTATCAGAGTAGCTAGCAATTTTGCCCTAACAAGAAATAAAGGAGAGCTGGGCATGGGTGTTTAACAATGTACCCTTAATGGATACTTATTTTACCACCCCGCCTCAGGGGGCCCCTCACATGGGAAACTTGTTTATGCTGGCAAATTTCACTGTGGCTCTTGTCTGACCCGTGTCCAGTTTAGGCCTGCCTGACCATTGCTCTGACACTGGGAGCCTGGACTTGTGTTCTCCTTGGCATCGCAGGAAAAACCTGGCCTGAGGTAGCTCTTGGTTCTTCAGATAGAAAGTGCAAACTCAACACACTACTACAATAAGAAACAAATTCAAGTATTTTTACCTACAGTTCTGAGCAAAGAGGGCCTACTGAGTCAGGAGGGCAGTCCTCTGTCTCCTGGCCACATGAGGCAGGAATGGAGAATCAGAGAGAGAGAGAGAGAGAGAGAGAGAATGTGTGTGTGTGTGTGAGAGAGAGAGAGAGAAGTGTATGGTGACTAACAATACATATATAAGGGAATCGAGAGTGTGTCACTTTAGATTGGTGGGCAAATGCCTGAATAGCCTTTTTAAAGAAATTGGTGGGAAATTAGGGAGCACAGTACGTCAGGCAGAAGAGAGACCTCTAAGTACTTCCTCTAGCCACAGGCTTGGCTTGAGCCATTTGGGTATGAGGTAGAACAGGAAACTGTCAAGGGTGACTGAGCCCTGCTTCTGGTATGAGAAAGTTAACTTGTATTCAAAATGAATGTTGAGGCAATATAAAATTACTAGAATTTACTACATCTTGTTATTGCATTTTTGTCTTAATTAAAATGGAATTCTTCTGTAACTCCTGGATTTTCTCTAATCCTTTCAACTTATAAAGTTTTTTTTTCTATAATATGGTATAATGTAAATATTTATTATTCACTAGTAAATGTTGAAATTACATAAGAGGATATGAGAGATAGTCATTTGCATGATAGTCAATGTAATATATAATTATATGTTGAGAACTTCTGAGGATGTATTTTTTTCATGTTTTATGAAGGCAGCATAATAGTGGTTGAAATCTTCATTTTATAAATTTCAAAATGTTTTGGTGAAATTTGTCACACACAGACACACACACATGTCTATTCAATTACATAAGAATATAAAGGTCTACATAAGTAGATTATTCAAATAAGCTATTACACATTTATAACAATTGTGTTTCCAAAGGTTTTATGCCTTGTTGCATGGATAAATTCCTATTTCCAAACATGAATGTTTTTCTTTCCAATAACATTTATAGTTACTTCACTTTTTATATCAGTAGGGAAAACTCTAGCTATGTAGATTAATATTATATTTCTATGTTTATTTAGTACATGTCAGGAATATTTACAATGTGTATATAGCCTTGTATGTCTTAGGAATGAAGAGGTGATAAATGACAATGTCATTAACTGAGATTAGGAATAGTGAGGCAAATACAAAGGTAAGTAAAGATAATGAGTTTAGTTATGAATATGCTTTGTTTGAGGTGCTTGTAAAATGTCCATGTAGTTGTTTGAAGAAGAATATTTGATGTCTGAGCTGTGAGAATCATTGGAAAAGAATGGTTAAAAATGTATGTTTGGAGGGTCAGCAGTATATAGGAAAATAACATCATCTAAAGTTTGAAGAGTTGTTTTTGGTTTTCTTCTTATCATTTATGTATTTTAAAAAATTATTATAATATTTGTAAAGCAGGAATATTCAATTTTTCTATATAATTTCTGAAAAAACTGCTAAATGTGTTTATCTGTGTACTTCATAGTTTGGTGACTGACATGCAAATCAAAGTGGAGAAATATACGGGCATGCTTGAATGTAGGGAACTGAATTTTCAGGTGTTGAACACTGATTGAATGTGTAAAATAATGTGATCTGAGCACTTAAATTTTAATGTGAAATATTGAATACCAATTATTGGAAAAAAAATTATACATTATTCCAGAACTCATGAGAAGAAACCAGCTTGTGCAGTGAGTTTGGTTTTGACTTATGGACTTTGAGTTTTTAGAGATGATCTAAATAAAATTTCTCTAAATGTAATTGAAAATGAGGGCTAAATCTTCCAAAAGGGATAGTGAAAGCTATTAGAGAAGAAGGCATTAATTGACTAAAATGTTCACCTGTATCTAGTGAAAAGAGAAAAGAAAAACAACCAAACTGGGTGTAAGAGCTATAGTTTATCCAGTATCCCATACTTTTGATATGAAATACCACATGCCAAATCCTAATATTCAGTGCCTGGCAGACAAACAGAGAATCATGTAATATTACCCTGACCTAGCTTTATTTGCAGAGTTGAAGTGTAATATTATTTTATCACCAATATTTTAACTTTCCATAGTATAAAAAGTTGTCAGTGTATGTACATATGAAGCTATCTATGTATGTATCTAGACATGTATTCTTTCCCTCCTTCTATCCTTCTTCCTTCCTCTCTTCTTTATTTCTTGAAAACAAACACAATATATGATCCTTTGTGGTTATTTGACAGATTAAATAAGTTGGTAGCAGTTGTTTAATGGACGAATAGAGAATGATGAGCAGTAGACAAAGCAGTTACTGGAATGAGACACACTTGGTTTCAGATCTGTGTTTTACCCTTTACTCTCTACTATATGAATTACCTTAAGGAATTCATATAACCATGACATCTCAAATTCTTCCCGTGTAAAATCAGTCTGCTTAACTTACAGATATGTTATGAGGATTAAATAGGATAATATAATTTTAGTAAGATTTCTTAAAGTACAAGGTACAACAACACAACTCAAACTTAACTAAAAAATCATGAGTTTATTGTCTCAGATAACCACTGGTTTCCAGGATGGACAGATGTATAAACTAATGATTTTAATAGCTTTTCTGTGTGCAAACCTGTAGTTAACCTTTAAGACAGTATTTATGGATCAGGGAAAGAGAATGACAGGAAATGATGTTGCAAAAGTTTTGATAAGATGAATTTGTGACGAGCCTCATAGTAAGATTTGAGAATTCCTCAAGTAACAAGATGCCTTTGAAGACTTAGAAAATAATCTTTTTAGAAAAACATGTGGAAACAGCATAATAAGGACATAGACACTGTCTACTATGCGATTAGCTTATTAGGCATGAGATATAATCAGGCTGTAGTGAGGCTTTATGATGGAGATGGAGGTAATTCTACAGATGTTTTGTTTTGTTTTGAGACAGAGTCTTGCTCATTCGCAGAGGCTAAAGTGTGGTGGCGAGATCTCCGCCCACTGCAAGCTCCGCCTCTCAGGTTCAAGCCATTCTCCTGCCTCAGCCTCCGGAGAAGCTGGGACTACAGGCGCCCGCCACTACGCCTGGCTAATTTTTTTGTATTTTTAGTTGAGACGGGGTTTCACCGTATTAGCCAGGATGGTCTCCATCTCCTGACCTCGTGATCCACCCGTCTCGGCCTCCCAAAGTGCTGGGATTACAGGCATGAGCCACCGCGCCCGGCCCAGATTTTTTTTTTTTTTTTTTTAAATAGTGGAATCTACTTATCTTGGTAAAAGTAGGAAGCAGTGCTTTTAACTTATTGCAAAATAAAATAGAAAAATAAGAAGTTGAAAAAATGGGCCACGAGTTCAGGAAAGAGATCAGAACTGGAGATATGGGAGTCATAAAAATAGGTAGTATTTCCAGTTTGTTTTTTGTGAGTCAGAGAGTTGTTACGTATTATCTAATGTGACCCTCAAAATGTTCAAAGTAGAAAAATTGTCTTTTTAAAAATCAGAAGCTAGATCGAAGAGATTTAAAAACTTCTCCAAAGTCACGTTATTAGTAAGCTCAAAATTAGTAAGCAGCTTTACCAAGATCGCATACTTAGAATTTCTGTTTGAATCTGTAACTTACCTTATTTTGAATACCCCATGTTTCATACCTGTTCAAGAGTGATCATTGAAGCAGTGGGAACAGATAAAGCCACATCTTAATGAGAATTATGTTCAAATGCACATACAAACCAACATTTTTCTTTATTCTACCATAACTAACTTCCATAGACATCACATAAGAGTGCACACAAACAGACACACAACCCTGTGTCGTAAGTTTATGCTTTGGGTGGGCTTTTGTGAAATCGCTCTTTGTGTCTTATCTCTTTATTGGGATGTCTCAATACTTATGCTGTGAATACAATTTAAACTATGACAGTTCCACTTCAGCTTGTCTCTATAAAGTGAACTTTTTGGGAAGTACTGAATTAGTATTAAATTAAGGTAAACTGACTGCTGCAGAGAATGCTATCAGTTAATCAAAAATGCATTTTCTCTTCAGCACACAACTATTTTACGCTTCCTAACTTCCCTTGCTTTAGATATAACCATATGACTGTTTTCTAAAGAGTGGTACATGAAAGAAGTAATGGGTGCTATTTTGAGACTAAGCTTGGCATGCATTTTTCTTCTCAAACTGCCTCTGTATTCTAGCTGGCATCCTATAATAACAAGGTCTCAGGCCTAGGGGATGAGAGAACCAAATGACTTAAAGGGCTTGGATTTCTGACACACTATATGAAGGAGAACTGCCTACTGATCATGAAGCTACATTGGAGTATTATGTGACTGAGGAATAATCTTTTATTGTGCTTGAGCCACTTGACATTTTGGTATATTTATTATTATAGCCTGGACATCCAAACCAAGACACTGACATTTAAATATGCAGCATATTTTGGATTTTCAGACTTAATATAAAGTAAGATTAGAAATTTGCAAACACAATTTAAAATCTATAATTTTGACTTTAGTATTTCCTGATTTCTAAATTACACTTGAAATAAAGATATTACTGTCAATTAATTTAATATTGAATTTTGTGAAATATTTAAATGAGCATCTGTACTGGCAGAGTAAAACTGTCCAAGATCTTTTGCTTCTAATATTCTTATAAAAAGATGATTCTATCACTGTGTTTATAATTATCCCATGACTTTCTTTTATTTCTGTTTTATCATCTATAGAACAGAACGTAAATCACAGCAATTTTGCTCATCATTACAAAGTCCTTCTGAAAACTGGAAGTAGTATGGCAGTTACTCATTTATGAAACTGCATAGAAAGTAAAATTTATTGTGAAGAAATCATGAAAGGACAAGAGAAATCTTAATAACTGGATCTTGGCATAACAAAGAAATCCTTGAAATGCTCAGACTTGAAATAATCTACTGTAATTTTCTCAGGAGTTTTTTTGTCCCAATTAAGCTTGTCTGTTGTGACTGAATTTTAATTAGTATGGATATTTGTACTTTAGAAATTCATAGCTTGAATTAAACTTTATAAATCCATGAGACCAAAAATAAAAAATATTAATTCAATGAGCTTAGAATTTTAATGAGATCATTAGGAAATGTTGGCATTCTGCATATTATAACGTCTACATTTTCCCAAAATATTTCTGTACAATTGTTTTGAAAATACAGAATGAATTAACCAGTCAGTTGAGTCAGATGTTCAAAACAGCAAGGCACTGTTTGATAAATTAATATTTTAACCAAATGATTTGTGTTTTAAATTAAAAATATATATTAAAACATCCCATGAAGACACAGACTTGAAATACTTTTCAAGGTGCATTTTTAATGTCCTACCTATTTTAATTGGAGGATTTCCTTAAGAAGCTAATGTCTGTTGCACTTCAGTTATTGAAAACTACCAAGCCCCTGGTAAAGGTCTGAAATGTGGTGGACTACTTCAACAGCAACTATTCTAATTTACAGTTGATTGAATTGAAATCTGCCTTTTAATTTATCTTCTTTTAAAAGTATTGTTCAGGCAATGGTAGTGCAGCAATATCGCTGTCACTGTCCTTGACAGCAATGAGCAGCACTGGACATGTATCTCTCTGACGAGAAGTAACTGAAATGGCTTAAAACCAAGAGTTTTCAAACTTCAGTGTGTATCACATTTATTAGAGAGCTTGATAAAGCACAATTTGCTATGTCCCAAACCTTGAATTAATTTTTTTTTCTCAGGAGGAGAGAAAGGACAGTATTTCACTCTGTTGCCAAAGCTGGAGTGCAGTGGCTCAATCATAGCTCACTACACCCTCAAGAACTTGGACCCAAATGATCCCCCTGCCTCAGCCTCCTGAGAAGCTAGGATTACATTTGTGTGTTGTTTCCCCTCCCCCCGCCAAGCACTGCTTTATCAGCATGACTATTTTGATATACCATATTTTGTTTTTATTTGGATTTTGTTTTATTTGCATTGCAATATATTTTATAGACAAGTCATTAATTATCTTGATAAATACTCCATGTTCAATTTTTTGAAAAAGCTGTATATATAGTAGTTTTGAGTGTAGATTTCACTGTCTATTTTTCTGTCCTTTTACTTTCAACCTACCTGTGACTTTCCATCTATCTTACCTGGAGTTCCTTGTAGACATATGCAGTCACTGTTTTTTTTAATTCAATATAATAATTGATTCATTTTATCAGAAAAAAGTGTTCTCTATTTTTATTTAATGTAATTGTTGGTATGTTTGTGTTGACATCCACCACTTTTCTATTTGCTTTCAATTTGTTTTATGTGGTTTTTAAAAACAGTTTTCTCTTTTCAGTCTTTTCTGGAGTTCACCAATATATTTTAATATTTGATCTATTTCCTCTACATTTTGCTATACTTCTCTTTATAACTTTTAGTGTTTGTAGCTGTAAACACTAATAGTAAGGAGGAAATAGGCCTCACATTTTCATAATTTACTTAGAATTAATACTGTATTACTTTACACTTCATAATTTCCATTACACAAATATAAAAAACTCTCAACTTGATAACTTTTTTTATTAACCAATTTTCCTTTGTGTTGTTTCTAATATATATTTTACTTCCATGCATAGTACAAGTCCTACCTAATGATAAAGTTTATTACCTTTAAACAGTTTCTTGTTGGAAATAAATCATTCACATATTTACTAAAATGTTTATAATTTGTCATTTACCATGCTAATTATTCCTAACTACAAGTCTGAATTTTCGTATAGTGTAATTTATTTTCAGCCTGAAGAGTTTTCTTTAGCATTTCTTGCACTGCATATATATGGTGAACCATGTGCTCAGTTTTCATTTTTCTGAATATGTATTTCACACACATCTGTTTAATAATATTTTTATGGGATACAAAATTATTGGTTGACAATTTACTTTCTTAGCATATTATATATATAATTCATTTTATACCTTTATTTTCTGATGATAATTTAGCTGTTGTTTGTATTATTGTTTTCTGTGGGTATTATATGATTTTTTTCTTGCTTTAAAGAGTTTTTCCTTTGATTTTCAGCAGTTTGACTATAACGTGAAATGTGTGGGGGTTTTTTTTGTATTCATTGTGCTTCTCGTTCACTGAGCTGCATGGGTCTCGAAGTCAGTGTTTCTCAACAAATTTGGGAAATTTTCAATCACTATTTTGATCTTTTAAGCCCTTTCTTTTTCTTTTCTTTTCTTTCTTTCTTTCTTTTTTTTTTTTTTTTTTTTTGAGATTCCAAATAGATATGTACTACATTACTAGGAACTTACTCATAGTTCACTGATACTTTGCCATAACTCACTGAAACTCTACCATTTTTATTTTTAATTTTTCTCTCTGGTTTCCGTTTGAACAGTTTATATTAGTAAATTCTTAATGTTCACTCATCTGTTCTTCTGCGGGGTCTAATCTCCTAATAAACCCATCCAATAAATGTATTTCATTTCAAATATTATATTCTTCACTTGCAGGTTTGTGCAGTTGACTATCATTTAAATGTTTGTCTTATGATTTATCATTACTTCTTAAGATCATCTGTTCTAGTAAGTCTCCAATTATACTTACAATAGTTTCTTTAAACTCCTTGACTGCTATTTCTGACATCCAGGTTTGAGGTATGTTGTCTTCCATTACAGAGTGTTTAGTTTTGTTCTAACAAACAGTTAATGTATGGTAGTTTCGCTTGAACATTCTGAGGCTTCACTTTAGGCTTTGTCTTAAAGGGTTTAGAGAAGTTCTTACAACACGATGTGGTCCTTGTTCTTAAAATACGCCCTTTCTCTTGTCTCAGCAGATGTCTCAGATTATTGAAGTCTCTCCACTAAGATGGGTCAGAATGCCAACGTCTCCCAACCCCATGTGACCCTTCGGTCTGTCACAGCTACTTTCTGTTTGGCCTTTAAAGTGTCATTGAGAGCACAATGAAAGCAGACCTTGGATAAGGATTTTTGGTGAACCCCAGTCCCACACAGTTTCCTTGAAAGTTCCAACTGCAGCACTATCCCTGAATTCTGACCTTTGTCTGCTCTGCTTAGCTGGACTACCATGCTCTCCTTGGGTTTCATCCACCTGAGTCAAATTTGAGGGACTCTTTCTAGGAAGAGAGATGGGTTAAGTGTGGGGCCTACCTCATGTGCTTTTCTTATACATTTTTTTTTTTTTTTTTTTGCACTTCCAGGATATCCTTTTCCTCTAAGATATCTCTGAATATCCTCTCAGATTAAAGATAAGATTTCAAGTTCAGGAACAAAGTTTCTAAGTGCACCTTTACATTTAAGTAAAATCGTATCACACAAATTTTCTATTTTCTCAAGCTATAATTCTCTATTTGATTTAGGCAATTATATTGTTATAATTAATATTATTGAAACGGGAAAAGTTCCTTTGTCCCCCTCGTAAGGTGTGTGATGGTGGTGTGGCTTGCTTCTTCGGTACGCGGCTGCTCAAATACCGATGGGGAGCATGCAGAGGGGCAGGTCATGGGGCTCCAACCTCACAGAGCGTCTAGGGTTGAGTGTTTATAGCTCCTGAAGTCCTAGTGAGCTGTGTTACATTATGCTCATTCAGTTTTGCCGTCTGCAGGCGGCGTGTGTTCATCAGCTCAATTAGACCCTCTACCTTATCACAAGGACAGAGGGCTTTCTGTATCCGGGCTTCTTGCCTTAGTGTATCGGAAAAATCGGACCACACGTGGGCTAGGAGAATGAGTGCAAGGTTTTATTTAGTGGAGGTAGCTCTCAACAAGGTGGATGGGGAGGCCCGAAGGGGGATGGAAGGGGAAGGTGGTCTTCCCCTGGAGTCGGGCTGCCCAGCAGCCAGATTCTCCACTGACTGAATTCCCGTGGGTCTTCGCGTGGTTTTCCCATCAATGGCCCGCCGGCATCTGCTGGAGTGTTCTTCTGCTGGTGTGTTCCTCTCAATGTCCAACCCACTTGTGTGTGTGCCCGCTAAGGTCTTGGGGTTTCCATGGGCACAGGATGGGGAGTAGGGGTGTGGTGGGCCAGAGTCTTCTTGGAAAATGCAACATTTGGGCAGGAAAACAGGAGTGTCTGTCCTTACTTAGGTCCTTGGGCACAGGCCCAAGGGTGGAGACCTTGCCAGGTACCCCACCCTTCTTTACTCAGCACTTCCGTGTCCCCATCCCATATCATTATGAACAGCAACTTTTCAGTTAAAAATATAGCTTTGGTGATCATGATGTAATGTATTTGTAAACTGTGTCTTCTAAACTTCATTTCCTTGTTTGTTTTCCTTCCTTCCTTTGAATTTAAATTTTACATTCTTAAACTCATATTTTAACTTTACTTCCTGCATATCCTTCATTTTGTTAAAATAAATAATAAAGAAAACCTAACAGAATTAGGAATAATTATGGAAACTAATATGGACAAAGAAATAATTTTAACACAGATATTGAGTTATTAATTTTCTGTATATTTTTATATACAACACATACATTAAGGTTGCATTCTATTTTAAAAATTAAGATAAGTAAAATAATAAATTTAAATGTTTCTCCAGTATGCCTAGATCTTTGCAAAAGGAAATTATATTAAATTCTAAATCATTATTTACTGAATTGATACATCTAATAAAGTCTCAAACATACAGAATACTATACTTTAGCATTTTAATTTTACCAAGTAGAAAATAAAAATATTGCAAGTGTCTTGAAAGATACAGTAAAACAAGCACATAACAAAAAGATAAAGATAAATGAGGAAATCAGAAGTTCAGAAAATTGAAATTTAAAAAAGCTCAGACATGCACCATCAATTTATTACTGGTCCTATTTATATTTTAAAGCTGTGCTTAAAGTTGATGTAATCTTTCTTTTCATTTGCAGTTCCATTGTGAAAAAAAAATTGAAATTTCACTTAGAAAAGATATTGCATAGTTGTTTATCTGGTTTGCAATACCTTTAATATGAATATTTTCCCTACTTTGTAGCACAGGACCCAATCTTTGCTATGAATCAAATGAAATATTGCATTTCCTTCTATTAAATTTTCTTCAGATCAGGATGACTTAAGTTGCTTAGTAGTTCTTCCTTTCAGTGATGCATAATGAACTTTTTTTTTTTTTTATAACGTTAGCCATTGTCTCAGAATATTCTGCTCACAGAGGGAGAAACATTCATTAACTAGAGAAGAATTTGTGACTCCTGAAGAAATTTTGTTGCAGAAATATAATTGGAAAAAAAAAACCATGAAAATAACACTTTATTAGACACCAATCAAATGATTCCTTTTTAAAAGTTGCCTTATTTTTCTTTATGAAAGTGAGGCAGGAGAATAGGGTCTGGAGGCAGGGAACCTAAGGTCGCTTCCCGCTGACTTTCTAGAACTGAATTAAAAGGAAAACTCTACCTCTCCATGCCCAAGTAACAAAAGGATCAGAGGCAACTCCCTTTGCATCACCCCCCTTTCCACTGCTGCGGCAAAGGAAAAATGGCAGGTACCTTTGATTGGTACCCTCCTGCAACCAGTCTTCATGTGCATAGGGTGTAACTTTGTAACTTCACTTCAGCCTCTCATTCTCTTATGCCCAGATTGGTTGTGGGCCACTCCTTCATTTACACAGTGTGTAACCACGCAACCAATGGGAAACCTCTAGAGGGTATTTAAACCCCAGAAAATTTTGTAACCAGTGCTCTTCAACCCCCTGCTCAAGCCTGCTATCACTCTGTGGAGTGTACTTTCATTTCAATATGTCTGTGCTTTCCTTGCTTCATTCTTTTGTTGCTTTCTTCGTGCTTTTTATTCAATTATTTGTTCAAAATACCAAGAACCTGGATGACTTGTAGTCAAGACCTTCCACTCGTAACAAAAGCAGTATCGATTTTGTCATGGAGTACATATTCAGTTTTAGAATATATTGATCAATGTGTGCTTACTACAATTTAGAAAGGCTGCACATTAAGAATGACTTACCTATAATATGATACCATAAAACATTCATTTTCCCCCAATAATTTGCGCATTTAAATAAAAATGGGAGACAGCAACACTGTCACTATGACAGAGGCAGCTGCATGTGATGTGGAAACTAGGAAATAGGGCAGCTTTTTCCATCAGACTCTATCTGCAATTTAGTATCGAATTAATTATATTTACATAAATAAGCCCTATTTGAACTCTGAGTAAAATAAGTTATCCAAGAAAAATAGCAAAGACTTGGAATCAACCCAAATGTCCATCTGTGACAGACTGGATTAAGAAAATGTGGCACATATACACCATGGAATACTATGCAGCCATCAAAAAGGATGAGTTTGCGTCCTTTGTAGGGACATGGATGCAGCTGGAATCCATCATTCTTAGCAAACTATCACAAGAAGAGAAAACCAAACACTGCATGTTCTCACTCATAGGTGGGAACTGAACAATGAGATCACTTGGACTCGGGAAGGGGAACATCACACACTGGGGCCTATCATGGGGAGGGGGGAGGAGGGAGGGATTGCATTGGGGAGTTATACATGATATAAACGTCATGCACATGTACCCTAGAACTTAAAGTATAATAAAAAAAAAAAAAAAAAAAGAAAAGATATGTTTTTATGACAAGATTTTAATCAAAATCTTGCAAATAATATACATGGTAGCAGTAAGCTTATTATTTATGTTATATTTTACTAAGCTTTATCTTGTTTAAAGATTGCTATGTTGAGGTCTCCAAAATAATTTCAATTGCATAATAAATACCCATAGGCAAGATAATTGAGAAGTAATAAGCTATTTATTGAATAATGAACTGCATTAGATTCATAAAAAAAAATCTAGATTTCTGCTATAATAGAGTGTCCTAAAATAATGGGTCATGGAAAATTATGGGGAATATCTGGGCATTTTATGCTATGAAAAATACCTTACACTGAAACATATAGATAATTTACCAGAAACATTTTATTGGAAGTAAAATACTTTAACTTATCTCTTTTCTAACTTTTTTGTTATATCCTGAATCTAGTGCTGATCATAATGCTATGTTCTTATTCACATCTTGTTGTGATCATAATGCTATGTTCTTGTTCACATCTAGGTCTTAGTGAATGTGATCACATAATTTGGGATCCCTTAGCTTCTCTCTGCTGTAATCTACAGAAGTGTGTACAAACAACTCTTTCAGTCTTCAGGAATTGTCTCAGAGAAATGAATACCTAAAGTTAATGTTTCGCATTTTCTTCCTATGTGCTTCTGTAGGGTTTTATTCATACCTTGATCATAATATTTTAGCATTTTTAATTGTAATTTTCCATCTTTAAAATTGAATGTAATCCTTCTTGGTATCCCAGTGTCTACCTGCCTATCAAAATGGTAGAACACATTAGACACTCCATAAGGATATATGGCATAAAGCTAGAAATTATAGATTACTCTCCATCTACAGATATTTTACTATTGTTTCTTTTTATTTAAAGAGTAACAACAATCTTATATAGTAGAAATACATCATCACTGCGTCTATTTTGTATTCCACAATCATATGTAATAATAATAACAGCTAACATTTATCAACTACATGCTCCATGACAGACACTTTGGTTAGTGCTTCACATGGATTAACCAAGTTCATTACCATTAAAAAAAGTCTGTGAAGTGAGAAAATGTATCATATCAATTTTTAAAAGAAAATCAGGCGGGGCACAGTGGCTCATGCCTGTAATCCCATCGCTTTGGGAGGCTGATACAGGCGGATCACGAGGTCAGGCGACAGAGACCATCCTGGCTAACACGGTGAAATCCCATCTCTACTAAAAAATACAAAAATTAGCCGGGTGTGGTGGCGGCGTCTGTACTCCCAGCTACTCGGGAGGCTGAAGCTGGAGAATGGCGTGAACCCGGGAGGCGGAGCTTGCAGTGAGCTGAGATGGCGCCACTGTACTTCCAGCCTGAGCAACAGAAAGAGACTAGAGACCATCCTGGCTAACACCGTGAAACCCCGTCTCTACTAAAAAATACAAAAAACTAGCCGGGCGAGGTGGCAGGCGCCTGTAGTCCCAGCTACTCGGGAGGCTGAGGCAGGAGAATGGCGTAAACCCAGGAGGCGAAGCTTGCAGTGAGCTGAGGTCCCGCCACTGCACTCCAGCCTGGGTGACAGAGCGAGACTCCGTCAAAAAAAAAAAAGAAAGAAAGAAAGAAAGAAAGAAGAAATCAGAACTGCAAAGGATTATGTAATTAGACTAATGTCAAAAAAGAAACTAAAACTTATTGCAGTAAAAATTCTTTTTGATTCTGGAGACCTGTTTCTTAGCCATTACAGTTCAATACCTCTATATTTGTCTCCTTTCATCTCTCCAACCCCACCTCCCTTCCTCTTTTCCTGGCTCCCTTCTTCTCACTCACGCTTTCTGTATTTTTCTTAGTCTCTCTGTTTTTCTTTGTTTCTCATCCATAGCTTTTACTAAACACTGAATGCATCAAACTACTGATTAATAAATTTCAGGGAGTGTTTTCCTTTGAGAATATGCAAAACATATTTTTATTTTTTTGAAAAAAACAGCACACGTGTTTAAAAATAGCCCTTTGGGAACAAGAGAAAACAAAACAAACAAAACAACTACGTCTTCAATCTTGTGTGGATAGAAGCAATATATAATATTTCAGTAATCTGGAGATCATTTACTTGGCAACTCGAAACACAGCTGGAACAGCTAATGAGTGGCAAATAATAAAAATTGTAAAAAATGTCATTGTATATATATAATAGACGTCAAGAATCTATGAACTAAAATTTTTCTACTTTACTGACGAGATTTCTTCAGACTGAAAAAGAAAGAACAGACCATTTAGCAGGTTTTATTCATTACACAAACATAAACACAGCAACTTACTTGAATAACTGGCAAGATAAAACTTGTCTGATGATATCAGAGCTACTTATATTTCTTATTTCCATTTTCTGTGTCTTTGTTGTTGACGAGAAAGATTTCTCTTTTCTGGCTAGGTTATGATCAGGTATTGCATTTTGGTTGACTGAATAAAGTCAGTAGTGTTATTTGTAGAATCTTCAACAGTGAAACATGATTTAAAACATAATGCCAATATGATAGGTTGAAAAAGCTAACCAGAGACAAATTTACCTGGGTCAAATATTTATCAGGATAAGCTTATACATAAGGAGAAATATATTGAGGTTATAACCTCAATGTATTATATCAACGTTTGTACCTGTTTTCCATAAAATTATATATAATATTTTAATATTTCTATATCATATATTATAAATGATAAAATTGTGGTAAATATTAAAACATCCCTTTTTGAATATAATTATTAAATTGAATATGCCAATATTCCAATGGTCCATTTGTCTCTGTCAGTAGAAGGAGCATTTAGTATGATAGTTTTTTCTGCTTCAGTTAATAAGCAAGCTCATGCCTATGGATTTCAGAGCACTCCAGATAAAAGATGGAAAGGTAAATAGAGGGGAACCTGATTCTTAAAATATATAGGACTACAGTTATCACAGCAATTGGGTATCTAGGAAGGCTAACACATGCTATGATGTTAGGATTTTTAATGATACCAGTGGCTCAATTTATCTGACATCTGAGAGACAATACTTTCAGATAATCAAAAGGACGAAGTATTTAACTAGCGGGCAACTATATCTAGCTGCAAATTTGTTTCAGTGAAGGCAGGAAATCAGTGAAAGCCTGGTTAGGTAGCAGGCTGCGGGTCCTGGCCTGACAAATGTCTTTTTCTTACTCTTCCTAACAGCATTTCCCAATATAACATTGCCAGTGTACCTCTGTTTACCCAGCAGGTAGGGAATAGGGAATTGAAAGAATGTACATAATTCTCTTAACCAAAGTATACATTTTACTGTACTTGGAAAGATGTAACCTGGGCTATTTTATAGACACGTAATCTACTTTTATTTTTCGTTTTTGTGGCAATTCTTCTGAACTACCGTATATTGAAGACATTATGTCTAAACTGTTTTTCAATATTCTTTTTCAAAGTCTCATCCCCTATAAAATTATAACTTCCTTGATTATAATGATTGTGCTGCATTGCTTTCTTTTTAAAAAACAAATCAAGATACATTAAGAATATCCAATTCATATTTTTATAGTAAATAAGTTTTTAACAGTCGAGTACAATGTGTTAATTACTAAAGTAATATTAGTGAAGTGATGTGCTTCTTTTAACTGATATCTTCTAAGATACTTTTTGATAGTATATGGATATCTCTTTAAATGTGTAAATGACCTTTTTTTTTCAGAGTGGCAATTATGTTGCATCTTACATTTACTTAAGAAAGATAAAATTATATAGGAGAAACCACACACACACATACACACATACACACACAATCTGTATCCAGACTGTAGTTGTTGAGATGAGGAAAATATTGCAATGAGTTACATAATTAGTCAGTTACAAAACTTTTCCTGTGAGCAAATAGCAATCCATCTCAGTGCAATGTGCCAAGTGAGACCATTCCAGCAATAACCATTAAGACTCAGAACAGAAAAGCTAAAGCACACCAAACAGAAAGAAAGATTGACTCATTAAAACTAAATTCTCCTTTCCCCACAGGATACCCTTGAACATTCTCCTTAATATGGAGAATTCTGGCTGACATTTGCAAGAACCATTTATAACTCAGATCCTGGATGAATTGCAGAAAAAGATGGTTGCTACATGCACAACAGAAGTCTTAGGCTTTTTTTCTAATTTGGCGGAAAAGATTCTCAAATAAACATTCTAAACAGAATTTGCTATTACATCTCTATATGAATTCCTTTACGATTTTAAAAACCGTTATCATGTTTTTGTAAATTAGTCCTAATTTACATTTTAATTTGACAAATACCGTGATTAAAGCAGATTTGATGAATTGCACCTGGTTAGCCGGTACTACTGGCATTTCACATTTTTTAACATTGATAATTTATACTAATAACTTTTCAAAATGTCTGTTAGGCCAAATGAGTACTTTTTACATAAGAAATTATGTTATGCAAAACCAGCTTTTTCATTTCTCTTATTTGGTGGTACTTGTAATGTTGTTGCAGCCTATTTTATACACATTGACTTATCTGGCTTATTACTAATTCTGATTTGAAGATATTTCATCATTTTTTTTCATTTTGTTATTTAGTAATGATTTCTGAGCCCTAATTAGTTTTAATTAAAATAATCTATTATATTAAAATAATATAATAGAAGGCATTTCAACTGTTTCAACACTTATTATGCAATTTAATAATGATATCAAATAAATAATGATATAAGTATTCAATTTGTGGAGAAAAATCTACAATCAAAAGTTAAGGATTTGTTTTAAAACACTCCAAAGTAAACTTTAGAAGATACTTGTAATATTGTGCATACATATTTTTATATAAAAAGAAAATTCCTTCAAAAATAACATTTATAATTGTGGACTCTGTATAGGCCAGTATTTAATAAAGTATAATATATGAGCTATAAAATTATTGATCTGATAAATTAATACTTTTGTTTTAGGAAAAGTATTTGCATTGATATTGTTACCTTACATTTCATTTCCTTGTGAAATATAGACTGACTGCATTTACAAAGCATGGTACAAGCTAACATTTACTTAGTATGTTTATATGATTTATCCTCAGTAACACCTTTCATTTTTAGGTAAGGTGACCATTTAATTTTTAATCAAAACAGAGTTCCATTTGAATGTAGAAGAGTGCTAATAATAGGTAATTTGTTGTTATAGAAAATCGAACCAGTTCTGGACTGAAACTGAATTTTACTAGCTTGGATGAGCTGATTGTTAAAAAAAGTTTTGTAAGCCAGGTTTTAAAAATGATTCACTTGAAGTGGTCACCATAGTGATATTTTTTTCACCATGGAAATCAGCTAATGCTACAAATTAGGACCTGCCACTCTCCAGCAGTTGTTGAACATTCGCTAGAACACCACTGACTTGGAACATTTTAAGGATGAAAGGATACACTTAATTATGCCAAAAACACAGGTGTAAACCAAGACTGCTCCAGGTAACTGAACAATGTTATGATCTTCGTTGTAGGTCTTATTTTAGGTTGGTAAGAACAGTCATGAAACATGTTTATTCTGGAAGTTTCTTGAAGTATTCATGAAGTTTCATGTTGCAGTGACATAATGTTATTAAGGAAACATGAAGGGGCAGTTATTAAAGAAACATGAATACAGCATAGTAGGGACTTACTAATACTGCTCTCAAATCTGTTCTTCACACCACAGGTGAATGATAGTTTAATGTAATACAGCCATTCTCCTGGTCTAAATTATTCAAAGACATCCCATGCCAGTAAGGGTAAAGTTCAACATGCTTGATACGGGTTTTACTAAGAACAATTGGCCTGTTGTTTGATTACATCCCTGGTCTTATTTTTTATTACTTACCTTTAATCATACTGAAAGGATTTCTTTTCTATTTATTTTAATGTATCGTGTGCCCCTTTGCCCTCAGAAATTTGGACACATTCTTTCCTCTGCTTGGAATCACCTTTGATTCATTTCAGTACGTAACTCATTCCTTTCTCAAAGAATGGTAATATAACCCATTCTTTGTATGCTAGACCTGTGTGTCTGCAGGAATCTGTTCCTGAGTGCTGATTTGGTTTTCTGCTTTTGATTTCTGAATCAAATCTGGAGTTTTCATCTATTTCAAGGTCATTGTTGATCAATATACTTTGTGTGCTCCACAGCTAACCAGTTTTAAATATTGTAGACCTTACAGAGTAATTCATAAGCACATATATTCCTCTAATGATGGTCATCTTATATATCTAGGTCTGGAGCTTTAAATATCAACTTTATTTTGATTTATTCAAGATATATTCCTTCACACACAAGGTCACCCCAAATTCTAAATTTGTAATATTTAAAACCCATAAATTTAACATTATAATTTCATAGCTAATAGACTTTTCTTTCCTGGAATGTCCAAAGTGAATTTGTGGCCCCTGACCAAAATGTTTCTGATGTCAGGACATGATCTCAACAAACTACCCAGCACTTCAAGCCCAAAACACCTAAGTTATTTTCGATTTCTAATCATTTTCACTACACACATACTCCTGCCAGTAATTCTGGTCAATATATCACAAATCTTTAACTCTTCACCATCTCCAATACTGATCAACTGCATAAAAATTGCAGGCATTTATGGTTCAGGACACCAGTCACTGCAGTACATACTGAACTGCTCTGCGGGCTCCACTCTTGTCCACCTCCTCTTTCCACTATCCATTCTCCAGAGTGTTCATTTTGAAATAGAATTCTTTCTTTTAACAACATTCTGTTATTATTAAAGTCTTCAAATAAGTTTTCCAATTTACTTATAATAGTATCTGAACTCCTTAATTGAACAACAGGGTTTATTGTCTCCCCTGCCTATTCAGTGTCACTTTTGTGAACTCAAACTATCTGAGACAGTCCTCAATCAATGTTGAAAGTTTATTTTGCCAAAGTTCAGGGCATTCCGGGGACACAGCTACATGAGGTTCGGACAACATGAGCCCGGGGTGGTCAGGGTACAGCTTGCCTGTATACATTTTAGGAAGGCATGAGACATCAATCAATATATTGTAAGATGCACATTGGTTTGGTCCGGAAAGGTGGCACAACTTGAAGCAAGGGCTTCCAGATCATACGTAGACAAGAGATAAAAGGCTGCATTCTTTTCAGTCCTTGATCAGCCTTTCACTGAATACACAGTTTAACCTGGCTCAGTAAAACTGCATTTTCCCATAAACAGTAGGGCAGAGGAAGCAATATCATATGCATTTTTCTCAGGTGAGCAGAGGGATGACTTTCTATCCAGGACCTGTGAAGATAAGCCATCAGTTTATATTGCCAATGAAATTTAACAGAGCTGGTTTAGGGTAAAGATCTTGAGGCCCACAAGGAATTTGTGGGCAAATTGCGAGGGAAGTTTGTAGCTTTTTTATCTTTGTAGCCATCTTATTTAGGACTAAAATGGGAGGCAGGTTTCCCCGAAGTTGTTCCCAGCTTGACTTTTCCCTTGGCTTAGTGATTTGGGTATCTCAAGATTTGTTATTTTTTTTCACACTTATTACAACTGTCTCCCTACTGAATTATCTTCACACTACACACACAGCCACCTTCTTTCTATGTCTTGTGCCTAAGATATATTGCCCCTGCCTTAAGTCTCTGCAGCATCTGACTTTTCTATTCAGAATGATCTTCCCCAATTCTTCACAGAGTTGACTTTTATTATAAATTAGTTCTGAAATTAAATATCCATATCAGTTTCCTAACAAAGTACTGCAAACTAGGTAGATTAAAATAACAGTTTATGCCTCACAGTTCTGGAGACTAGAAGTTCAAAATCAAGGTACTGGCAGTGTTCTTTTCTGTTTAGCGCTCTGAAAAACAATCTACCCCATGTCCCGCTCCTAGCCTTGGATTCGGAAAGCTTTGGCAGGCCTTAGTCTATTGATACAGCATTCTAATCTCTGCCTCTCTATTCACACGGTACTCTCCCTTCTGTCTCTGTGCCTACATTTTTCTCTTTTTTAAAAAACAACAATCACATTAGATTAGGGCCCATTCTAGTGACCTCCTCTTAATTGGCTTACATCTCCAAGGACCTTCTTTTGAAATAAGGTTACATTCACAAGTACAAGGCTTGGCGCTTCCATACACCTTTTTGGAAAGTACAATTCAATCTATAATATCACCTTCTCTGGGTGTGTTTTAAGTAAAACATCCCACTCGTTCTCATAATGTGGTATCTAGTTTTCATCATAGCACTGATCATTATCTGTTATTTTTTATTAAGGATTTGTTGTATGCCTTCCCCCAAACAAATGATAAATTCCTGAGAAAGTGACATCTGCTGTTGTTGGTTCTATTGATTTTCTAGCTCTAGTGCCCAGAAGAGTGCGTAGTATACAGTAAAAACAATATAAATGCGGTGTAGTGTGAATTATTAATAATGCATTTATTATAATTTGTATATTCCTAATATAGCTATTATAATATCTGTTCATTTTAATAACTCTATTACAGTATGTGATATATATGCCATTTTAATTTTGCCCTTACATTATAATCAGGATTTTCTACCTAATGACCAGTCAACGTTATGGTAAATGTTTTGTGAATTTTTTTTTTTTTAAATCCAATAGAACATCATGCAATTCAAAAGTGAATCTCTCTCCATTACATTAGTGTAGCACAAAATCCGGTTTTTGGCAGTGTTCCCAGACAATCGGGGTTACAAAGTCATCTTGTCCTTTACATTTGCCTATAATAGAGAACTTGAATCATTGTGATATATTGCAGTGTTACTGAGAGGAGCTGACCTCATTCTGAAAGTCACATGATTATTTTCACTGTCAGAAGCAATTTGTAAAATTGATAATCATTATATTAATTTAAAATAAAAATAAATCATGGAATAGGAATTAAAGCCACTAAAAATCTATCAAGTAAAAAATTATAATCAAGCAGAATGTTATTTTATCAAGATTTTAATGTAATGCTTTAAATGTAGCATAAGCTAACATGTAGAACCAGATAATTTTTGAATTGTATTATATTGATGATTTATATATATTTTTTGAAAATGATAAAACCTAAATCTATGAAAAACTGGCCTACACATTGTAGTTTAGATTTTCAAAGTTTTCACATATTTCCATATTTTAAAATTAGCAAACTTCATGACAGTTACTAGATTCATTGGTCTTTCAGACCACTACTATGCAAAATATTCAACTGTAGCATAATTTATGAAAGTTGTAAATTCTACCCAGTGTAATTAAAAACTAAATATTTGCCATATACATTTTAGTAAGTTTAAAAAAGAAATGGTGTATAGCAGTGCTACTAATTTTTGACATAGATTTTATAACTTGAGACTTTACTGAATTCATTTATCAAATCTTGGAGTTTTGGGAGGAGTCTTTAAGGTTTCCTAGGTATACAATTCTATCATCAGCAAGCAGAGATAGTCTGACATCCTCTTTTCCAACTTGGATGCCCTTTATTTCTTTCTCTTGCCTAATTGCTTTGGCTAGAGCTTCCTCAAATTTTATTCTAATACATTTTCTTTTAAGTCTTTTAAGTAAGCTAGAGCCAGTTTTTCTTGCTTGCAATAACAAAATTATATTTTATGCTTCCTGCAGTGTATGTTATTTAAAAATCACTGCTTTTGTCTTTTTAAAATCCTCAGTTCATTGAATTGTTTTTTAATTTTGATTTTTATGGGTATATAGTCTGTGTATATATTTATGAGATACATGAGATATTTTGATAAAGGCATGCTATATGTAAGAATCACATCAGAGTAAATGGGGTATCCATTACCTCACACAGTTTTTTTGTGTGTGTTATGAATGGTACAATTACAATCTTTTAGTTATTTTTGAATGTACTATAAATTATTGTTTTTCATTGAGTTTTAATGATTCTATTCATATATGGCATCACCAGTCAAAACAGATACCTTCTAGAGCAGGTTCTTGAATAACATTGTTTCATTCAACTTCATTTCAGTATAATGTTGATGAGAAAAAAAAAAAAAAAATTGACTCCCAGCAGTGCCACTCTCTGTGTGGAGTATGGATGTTTTCCTGATGTCTGCATGGGTTTTCTCAGGGCATCAATTTCCTCCAACATCCCAAAGCTGTGCACATTGAGTTCACTGATGTATCTACATTGTCCCAGTCTGAGTGAGTGTGTGTCCGTGAGTGAGTATGCCTTGCCATGACACAGTGTTTTGTCTAGAGATTTCTTCCTTACCTGTCCTCTGAACTTCTGGGAAAGGCTTTACCCAAACTGAAATTACTGGGTGAATAATAATCTTACTTAATTTATTAATATTTTGTAAATATATGTAGAGTTCACATTTACTTCAATATTTAATATTAAATGTGTTTTGAGTTTTTATTTAGAAGTTTGGTGATGTTTTTCTCACCAGAAATATAGCACAGAAACTTAACTCTTGTTTATATTAATTAGCCTATACAAATTTTGTTCTGCACAATTTCATGTAAAGTAGTGGTTTTCAAGGACCTATTGACAAGGATAAGTGAGGATTGACTGTATGTTCTCCACCTTAAAGGGTTTTCTCATGCCATTTTCCAGCCAAACCCCTTCCAGAGACCAGGTCATCACAAGTGCAATTTTGTAACCTGGCGGCCTCCTGATGATTGCCCTGTTCAGGGATATCTTGAGTTTGAGTATGAGCTTTGCCATTATTCCAGTTCTGCCAGCCTCTAACCCTATAAATTAGCATATGCCAAACCTTCCTGTCTTTTAGTACATATATATTTTAAGTTTGTCAAGATTAGAAAAAAAAATACCTTTTGAATCATATTTTTTGTTTCATTTTGTTTATGCTTATTCTCAAAAAAGAATAGTTTATCTTAAAATATCTTGTATTTTTGTGAGAAATGGACTAGTAATCCTCTCCTATTTTCACTATTAAAAAAAAATGTGTTTCAGGAAAATAAATGTATCATCTTTCCTATAAGACTACCATAATATTTAAAGTAACTGAAGAAGATGCTTGTATTTAGTTTGTTTTATTCTTTTAAAACAAATACACAATAATGAGAATCTCATATGTAACTTCCCAAATTTTCTATCTTTCATACTTGATTCTCAAATTAATGAAATAAATAGATTATATTCTATCTTTATATTATTAATCATTAATTTGGGGGAAATGCTTCAATAAAGGCTTTTGGAGAAAATGAAAAGATGTCACATTAATAGTAGACAACCATTTTAAGATGTATTTCATTCCAACTACAAAGACATTATAAATGAGATGGTAAATAAACTAATTATCATTATTTGATCAATATGCAATGTACACATGTACTGAAACATCACAGTATACCCTAACATCACACTATACCCTATAAATATGTACAATGATTATGTGTCAAATAAAAATAATTATGAAAAGTAAAATTGGGGGAAAAAGTAGTGTTGTAGGTTTAAGGCTTATGAATGGTTATATTATCTATTTTAAACTTTTTCATTATTCAGTTAAATAACAGAAGAACATATTGAGTTTTTACAACTTTAAAAATACTCTAATATTTTTCTTTCGGAGAGAACTGAAATACTTATTCTTCTCTTGGGATAAGAGCTCTCATATTGAATAAAGTATGTTTTTAAATATATGGCTTTCACAATAATTACACTAATTGATTATATCTTTGAGGATAGATTTACAAATACATATTGATAGCTAATATGTACTGTAAACCATTGTTTAGTTCAAAATAATATAAAATTATGGAAATGGCTTATATCCTATATGGTTTTCAGTTTGGATGATATTTTGTTAATTATGCCTTGGTAGAAAAAATTCTTTGTAATGTTATGGATTTTGAAGCTTTATAAAGTTATTTGTGTAAGATTTATAGCAGCTTATTTTAATAATCATCTATTGCAGAAGATAAATTATTCAACAAATTAATGTTTGACAATTAAAAATAAATTTTGAGGTCTATATAATAATGTGTGTGTATATATGTAATATATAATTTTTTTCATAAACCAATTCATACTTAGAGCATTCTGTCTGGCACCTATTTTAAATCAACTCAATGCTAATTCAATAATAAATAGTGTAACATTTAAGACAACTAACAGTACTTTATTGTATGATAATGAATCAACTTGAAAACAGAAACCTATTACTAATGGTATTAAATTCTGAAACATTACATATGTTGTCTTAAAAGAATAAGCTTGTTGAAAGGCCACATGTATTAAGAAGACAAATTTTAAACATCACACTGGGACTACAATGTGAGCCTTAGTTAATGTCATTTACAGATCACTGAAATTTTTGGCTTCACACTACAATAGCCCCATCCAGAAAAAATAGGCTGACTAGATTTAATTAGAATTTGTAGATGTGATGAATCTTGGCTTCTGAAAGCAGAAATGGCATTGATTAGAGCAGTATCATGGTGATGTGACATGAGCATGAGTTTGGAACCACAGAAAAAGGTTAGGTTTAGAAATTCCATCATTACCAGTTTTGTCTCTCAGGAAAAAGTTATTTGATTTCTAAGCACCCCATTATCTGCCTCTGCCGAATCTGCAATGCTCATATAATTTTTGAATAATATGCTAGTAGTATAGTATAGTAGTTAACACAATAAGCTCTGGAATAAGACAGACTTGCTTGAGATAATGCCACCATAACTTACTAGATCTGTCACTGTGGATTTATTCTACACCAGTGGTACCTAATGATAAGAATATGTGTATCTTCTTATGGGTATTGTAAAGGTATCAGGAAACAGATATACACTCTGATCATATTTCTTGGTCCATAGTGATCAATAAATACATTTAGCTATTTTCACAAGCAGGATGCTTACATGCTACGTTGCTCCTGCCATGTGGTATGCTCTAAAGAGATACTCTTCATATGTTCTACTCTATAATTTTTTTTTGCTATTATTAACAGATATGAGGCAGCAGGTACAGTGAAAAGTCTTTGCTCTTTGGAGATATGTGAATACTGGCTTCATTTACCACTTACTTGATATTGATTTTATGCAAACATATGTTTGCTTGTCAACTTACGATTTGTGTAAAAAGCTGTTTATGAACATCACTACTCTAGATGCAAGTTAAGGCCCTAGAAAAGCTTAGCAGGATACAACAAATACATATTTAACCATCATGCATTGAACATGTCCATGATCATGAAGTCTGGAGCAAACAGAAGAAGAATGAAAGTAGAGAAGAGAGCTCGCACTGTCAGAAATAACTAAATTTCCTTAACATTAATGTTTTATTATTTAATTCATGCTGCCTTCATTTCTTTGGCTGTTTTCTGTGGTGGTGGTTGTTCTTCACTGTAACTGTTTTTTTATTTGTTCTTTTATGGGAATTAAAGAAAGGAGCTGACAACCATATCTGTGTTATTTGAGTTCATTATTATCTGGAAACTGATAATCAAAGAGAAATCAAAAGATGATAATGTGAGCAGTTCACTAACTAATGCATCAGAAACAGCAGCTCAGAGCCAGATTTACATTTGCAAACCCTATACCCGCCTCCTGCTTATTGAACATGGCATAAGGTTACAGGAAATTTTATTTGAAGCTCAAAAGGAAATATACCTCTGCTGATATGTGGGTTACTGACGTGTCCAAACCAATTGTATAATACAGTTTCCTGATGGGTAAAATGGGTGTAATGAGAACTATCTTGCCAGTTTTACTATAAAAAATAAATGCCATGAGCATTTGAATTTGCTGCGTTTTGTTCTTTGTTAGCTGTCCAGGAATCATCCCAAAAGTACAAACAAATGTTTGTTCTGGGGATTAAATCAAATAGCACCAAGTGCAATACCAAGTATATAAAATAAGTAGACAATGTTAATTAATCTATCTGATATTTTAATAGCTTGTGAGTAAATGGCATTAATATACTCTAAAATAGACTATATATGTTTTGTATGTGAATACCTATAACACATGTGCGCTATGCTTGGTGCTGGAAACACAAAGTGAAGACCTTCTAAGTAAATCAAAGATACCTTTGTTTTTGTATTATATGAGGTCCTTGATTTGCTCAGGGAATAATTTCCACCATCTCTCTTATCTCTGATTATGGAGACCTTGTTAATACATTAATTGAATTTTAATAGTTGAGCAATACAAATGAAGCACAACCATTACAAAAGTAAAACAATATATGAAACAAAAATTGTAACAGCAAAATACAACACAAAACTTCACAATCCAAAGTTATCTATTATTAACTTTAGGAAAGAATTTTCTCAGATGATTAAAGAGAATTATTACATATTTCTTAAAAAAATAAGTTCAGGACATACATGCTTTTTTATGTATCTTCATTAAAATATAATAGAAGGCAAATAAACTCCATTTATTGAAACAGTACAATTTGATCACTTTTGACACAAGTGTATATGCATAAAACTCTCCCCACAATCACTATAATGAACACTTCCATCCCTTACAAATTTTTCCTCATTCCCCTTTTCAATTTATTACTCCCTTACTTGTTTCTAGGCAACCATTGATTTCGTTTCTTTCACTAAACAGATTAACTTGCTCTTCTAGAATGACAATATTACAGTATGTATTTTTCAGTGTGAGATCATTTAGTATATACTTTGGTGGGGAGGGAGGCTGATTTTTTTTATTTTTGAAGTGATTTTGGATTTTTGCAAACATGTATAGCTTGTTTCTTTTTATAGCTGATGAGTATTCCCTTGTATGAGAATACCTTTATTGATTTATAATTCATAGGTTGATGGATATTTTCCCACTATCTCATCAGTTATTACAAAAATGAAGATGCTATGAATATTGGAATAAAAGACTTACTGTAGCTATAAGTTTACTTTTGTTTTGATAAATTCCTAGAAGCAGAATGACTGAGTCACACAGGTATATGTTTTTACATTTTAAGAAAGAAATCTACTTAGAATATCTGAGTCATATAGAAAATCTATGAGAATTCTAGTTCCCTCATATTTCTTCACATTGCTTGACATTGTCACTCTTAAATTTTAAATCAATCTTGTGGATATTTAGTGGCATGACCTTGTAGTTTTAATTTGGATCTTTCTGATGGCTAATGATTAGCATTTATTTTGTATGTGAATTGGACATTCTTGTAGCTTTCCTTGTGAAAGAAATGTTTGTCCATATTATAATTGGGCTATTTCTCTTTTTACTGTAGCGTTTTAAGAGGCATGTATATATTCTCAGTATAATTCCTTTGTCTATTACACATGTGACAAATATTTTATCCGAGTCTCTGTATGTTGATGGCGAGTATCTTTTTGTGTTTTCTGGAAACATTTGAAGAGCGAAAGTTTTTACTTTAGTATGCTTTCTGATAATTTTATTCTATAACTTGTGTTTTTGTGTTACTAATCTAAGGAGTATTTACTTATCTGAAGTTGAGAAATATTGTATCTCATTCATATCTTCTTTTAGAAGTTTCTATTTATAGATTTGATAGTTATGTCTATGGTTAATTTTAGGTTCCATTTTGAGCATGCTATGATATCAAATTTGATGTTCTTTTATTCCTCTGTGGAGAGTCTGTTAACACCATTTGTTACACAGACTCTTCTTTCTCTGTTGAAGTGGTTTTATAGCTTTGTTGAAAATTAATTCACTGTACGTGGATTTACTTCTGGATAATTGATTTTATCCAATATTTCCGTGTGTCCACCTTTCATTGTTAATAAACTGTATTGATTAATGTAGCTCCATAGGAAATAGTAAACTCATATAACATAAATTATCTAAATTTGTTCACTTATTGTATCTGTCATTTTCTAGCTTCTTTGTATTTCCCTTTAAATTTAGAATTTTCTTGTAAGGTATACAAATCAGCCTCCTACCATTTGTATTAGAATTCTTTTTATCTTTACATCAATTTGAGAGAGATTACCATCTTAAGAATATTGAGTTTCCTGATTTATTAACATGGCATCTTGCTGCATTTATTTAGAACTTAACTATCAACAATATGCTATAGTTTTTCCTGTAGAATTGTGGACATCTTCTGTTGTTCATAGATATTTAGAGTTCTTTCACATCACTGTACTTGTAATTATTTATAGTTACTGTATATTTTCAAAATTTTTCTAAAGTATATAATTATATTTTTGAAAACCTTTTTTCTGCTTTCTCGCTAAATTCCTTTATTATTTCTTGTTATCATTGAATCTTTTGGATATTCTAAATAAAAACTTATGCAAGGTACAAATATGGACAGTTTCACTAGTTTCTTTCCCATGTTTATGGCTTTTACTTTTTTTTGTAGTTGTTGTCTTATTGTAATAGCCAGCACCTCTAGTACATCAATACAAAGAAATGGTAAAGATTAGCATGTTTGCCTTATTTAAAATCTCAGTAGGAAAGTATTTTGAGGGGATGACTTTTCCCTAACCTTAATTTCTTTCCCTGGGGGGGCCTGTGAATTAAACTGAAAAAAAGGCAAATTAACAGGCGAGAGAGATTAAAAAAATAGATTTATTTGTAGGAACAAAAGGAAAAAAAGCTAACAAAAGAAGTAGGCAGAGTTCATAAAATGGTTAAAGTTAGAGGCTTGTATACCTACCCTAGAAGGGAAAAGACAGGTAGATAAAAAGGGCTATTAAGTGAGGAACAAATAGGTTTCTTTATGGAGAAAACTTCTTGTTGTTTTTTGTTTGTTTGTTTGTTTTTAAGGAGGACAAATAGGAGGTAAGAAAGCTCCTGATAACATTTGCTTATGCAGGTACTCAAGGGCTTTAGGTCAGCTTTATGGCCATGAAACTCCGCTGGAGAAGGGGTTTATGGTAGTCTCATTTCCCAGAAGTTCCTGCTATTAATCAGATAAAGGAAGCTCAGAGAAGGCCTCTCTGAATTTGCAGAATCTCAAATATCTTCAGCTTAAAATAATCTGCATATCAACACTAGAACTCTGAGATGGTCCTCACAAAACCATTCAATCTTTCACTGTTAAATAAGATAGTGACTGTAGATTTTTTATAGACATCTTTTATAAATTTGAGGAAGATTTCTATTATTCCTACTTGCAGACCTTTTTCTTAAAAATAGGAAAGGCTTTTAAATTTTTGGAATTAATTTTTTGTTTATATTAAAATGGTCATATGGTATTCCTATTATATTTATTTTATATGGTGAATTATATATATTTTTTAAATACCAAACACTGCATTCTTAGGGTAAACTATATTTGGTTATAATATATTTTTCATTTTATGTGTTGTCAGAATTAATTTGATAATGTCTTATAAAGAATATTGTTTAAAATGGATTAAGACTAAATTTAAGACCTCTAATAATGAAACTGCTAAAATAAAACATTGAGAAAAGTCTCTAGGGCTTTGGTCTTGGCAAAAATTTATTGAGTACCCTAAAAGCACAGGTAACCACAGCAAAAATGGACAAGTGGAATTATATCAAGTTAAAAAGTTTCTGCACAGCAAAAGGAAACAATCAACAAAATGAAAGAACAACCCACAGAATGGGAACAAATATTTGCAAAAACCTGTCTGATAAGGGATTAATAACCAGAATGTATAAGGAGCTCAAACAACTCTATAGGAAAAAAAATCTAATTATCTGATTAAAAATGGGCTAAAGATCTGAATAGACATTTCTCAAAACAGGACATACAAATAGCAAACAATTATATTAAAAGGTACTCAAAATCATTGATCATCAAGGAAATGCAAATCAAAACTATTAGACAGCATCTCACTCAAGTTAAAATGGCTTTTATCCAAAAGAAGCAATAACAAATGCTGGCAGTAATGTGGAGAAAAGGGAACCCTCCTACATTGTTACTTGGAATGTAAAGTAGTACAGCCATTATGGATAACAGTATGGAAATTCTTCACAAACTAAAAGTGGAGTTACCATATGATCCAGCAATCCTACTGCAAGGTATATACCGAAAATAAAGGAAATCAGTATAACACAGATATCTCCACTCCCATGTTTATTGAAGCACTATTAACAATAGCCAAGATGTGGAAGCAACTTAAGTGTGCACCAAGTGAACAAATTTTTTAAATGTGGTACATATACACAATGGAGTAATATTTGGCCATAAAAATAATGAGATCCTGTCATTTGCAACAACATAGATGAAGCTGGTGGGCATTATGTTAAATGAAATAAGTCAAGCATAGAAAGATAAACTTCACATGTTCTCACTCATTTGTGGAAGCTAAAATATTAAAACAATTGAACTTATGGAGATAGAGAGTAGAATGATGATTACTGGGAAGGGTGATGGGGTTGGTAAGTGGGGAAAAGTGGGGATGGTTAATGGGTACAAAAACATAGCTAGAATGAATAAGACCTAGTATTTGATAACACAACAGGGTGACTATAGTTAATGGTAATTTATTGTATATTTAAAAATAAAAGCAAATAATTTGAATGTTTGTAACACAAAGAAAGGATAAATGCTTGAGATAGTTATGGATACCCCATGCATCCTGATGTAGTTATTACACATTTTATGCATATATAAAAGTAGCTCATGTATCCCATAAATAAGTAGACCTCCTATCCTACTATGTACCCATAAAAATTAATCAAAAAATGAAAAAATAAAAAAGTTTATATTATTGAGGAGTATTAATATTTATCTTTTTTATTATTGTTGTGTACTAGTTTTGTGATGATCTTGTTGCAGCTTTTTCACTCCCATAGTTTGGCAGCAGGAGTGTCACAGCTCTTTTACTCTCACAGTTCAGCAGGTTGTGGGTCTTTATCTCATGACCAATAGGAATAAGATACATTGTCACTAGAGAAGGGATAAGGTGGTGTAGAATTTATTGAGCAGAAGAAAAGCTTTTGACAGCAAGAGGGGACCCAAAAGTGGGTAACCGGCTGTGATGCTGAGTCTGGGGTTTTTATGTGCTTAGAATGGGGAAATGCGTGCTGATTGGTCTGTGGGTAGGCTTGGAAAAGGAACCCTTCGATTGGCTTGTGACAGAAACCAATTGGGAGAAAGTAGACAGATGCAAAATAGTCTTGGTTAAGGCACAATTCCATTAGTTACAAGGCATCATTCAGAAAGAACCAATAGAGACAGAGAATGGGCAAAATGGGAATGGAAATTCTCACTCCATTCTGTGGGTTCTATCCAGAACTGGTAACTCGTTTTTTAGGCTTTAGATTGTCCTTGGCTTGAAGGTCAAGTTTCACCAGGGACCCACCCCTATCTGTATAGGAATTTGTCTCTCTCCTGTCACTATCAATCTCATAGAATAGTTTAAGTGGATATGATTTCTATTATTCCAATATCTGAAAAAGTTTGTATAACTTTGATGGTATAACTTTTTTAATGTTTGATAGAATTCCTTATTAAATTCGTGTTTGCTTGAAAGTTACTTCGTGAAATGATTTTAAAACACGTTCTATTTGATAATAGACATAAAGCTTTCACTATTTTTCCCTTGTCAATTTTTTGTTCTGGTTATTAAGACTATTATGGCAGAATACTATTTGTCATATTATCTTATTATCCTATAAATGGCAATAGGGTCTGTGTTATTCAATTCTTGATGTGATGTTTTGTGTTCTCTCTTTCTCTTCTTTCCCCTCAGAATCAGTCTAGCTATAGAAAATCTGCCTATGTTGTTGATCGTGTCATGAATCAGCTTTTGGCTTTATTACTGCTGAATATTATCTGTCTGGTTTTTGTTTTGTTTTGTTTTTATATCTTGCTGATTTCACTCTTTCTATTTTCTTTACTATGGTTTACTTCTTCCAGTTCTTTAAGGAATAACATTGTGTTATGTCAGAAAAGTCTCAAAACACAACAAAATAAAAAATAAAAAAAATCCAAGACATTCACCACCCTGTAGGTCACCTCTGCTAGCTTTGCCTAATTTCCACAATCTGCCAAATTTTCTTTGGTTGTTTTTGTTTCTTTAGTTGGTTGTAACTATGGTTAGTTTTTTACAGTTTGGGGTTCAGGAGTAATGTGCTATTTAGTTTTACATATCTAGGGGGGCACCAAACTGCCCAATAAAAGTATATAGACATTATTAAATGTAACTTCAGGTCAGTTAGTAGCTAAGCCTATAATCCAAGAACTTTGGGAGGCTGAGTGGCAAGGTCACTTAAGCCCAGGAGTTCCAGACCAGCTTTGGCAACACAGGGAGATTTCACCTCTACAGAAATTTAAAAATTAGCCGTGATGTACGCTGCTCAGGAAGCTGAGGTGAGAGGATAGCTTGAACCTGAGAGGTCAAGGCTGCAGTGAGCTGTGATTGTGCTACTGCACTCCAGCCTGGGTGACAGAGGGAGACCCTGTCTCAAAAAAAAAAAGAAAACATTAAAAGAAGCAACTTCAATTTGACGGAAGAGGAAATGAATATAAAAAAATGTTTAAATGAGTTCGTTTTTATTTTTAAGAGACTTAAAAATTATAAAATTATAAAGTAACAATAAAGTTAAGACAATTGAATAATTATATTCAGAATTTGTTACTTGTCTCTTGTATAAGATATTAAGACATCTATATAAGTATATATCATTTCTAATGACTCCATATACAAACTCTTGTACCATCTATTTATTTTGATATATCTCTCAAAAGACTAATTTAAATAATCTAAAAAATTAGATTAAGATGAATGTGGAACAATCTCTACCAACTGTTCAAGGATATTGTGCAAGTTACTGTGGAAATTCATTTATTATTCTCCTGTCTGGAATCTACTCTCCTGAATTGCATGTATTCCTATATTTTTCTTTTCTTCCTTTGTGGATTTTTTCTGTACACCCTGTCTCCCCCAACACACACACGATCTTTATAGAATATCCTCAGATGTTGAATGTGGACATATTTGAAAAGAATATGGCAACAAACTTGATTAAGTGTTGATGGCCCAAATGTAGGATACAATATTAAATGAAATTATTTTTGCCTTATAAATTTGAAATGAACTTATTACATTATCTTGTATTGCTTAAGAGCCATTTGAGAACATGATATTCCTTCCTCTTTTACTTTTTCGTTATCTTTAGAAAACTTTAAAATTTTTTCTTTATCCCTAGTGCTCTGAACTTTCAGGATAATTTTTCTAGGGCTGAGTCTTTTGTGTTTCAATTTTGAGTATGGTGAGCTCTATCAGTATGTAAACACGTGCCCTTAATACATAGACATTTCTTTCTTGTATGTTTTCTATCCCCACCATTTTACATTTCTTTTTTAATTTTTAACTTTATAATTTCATTTGCCTTTGCTATTTACACATGTTCTCTCTCTTATGTCAGGCTTATTAATTAAATGCTATCTTCATTGCAGTTATTTCTATATGTTACTTTGTCGTATCAAGTAGAGACTTTTTTCATGGGTGTACTCTTTTTTGAATCTCTTTGGAACATCAGTAGAGTTTTGTTATATGCACAAATACACATAATTGTCTCTCTGCACTTTTAAACGTATTCCTAGGATTTTATTGCTTTCCTTTAGAATCAATATTTATATTACTTTATTGTAATATCTATTATATCATGAATTCAGATACTGTTGGTTTCAAATTGATTTAAGAGTTATAAAAACAACAGAAACAAAATGGTGCCTCAGTGCTCTGTGCCTTTACTCTGGAAAATACCTAAATACAAGCCTGTTGGAACATTTGATCATGATCATTTCCTTAGTGAATCAAAGTTTTATTCCTATGTTCGTATCTGCAGAGATTTCTATATGGAGAAAGGGGTTGGGAATATAGCTAAATCCTGTCTAGATATATTTTAAGTCATGACTGTCTTTCAATCTGACATCTATTGCTTACCCTCTGCCCATCTACAAACTCAGTGATATGTGCCTCTCCAATATGCTGAAAGAACGATTCCTTTTTGGTCATATCTTTCTTCATGAATGCACTATTTTGCAGCTTTCTCCTACCTTCATTCAGCAGTTATCATTTTCCCAACTTCTCTCTTTCTCCCATCACCCCCCAAAAAGATGGATGCACTTTTGGAAAATTTATATTATCTTGGTTGTGGATATATTCATGTAAAACATCACCTTAAGTTTATCTCATTATAGGTTTGTGGACTAATGTAGGTGAAACTAGATCACTACAATTAAACTAAAAGTCTTTGTTATTATAATTGTCTTTTATCAAGTTTAAGTGATTTTCCCATAAACTACAGTTTATTAATAAACCTTTCTCTCAGAGTCACATTGAAGCATGCTGAAAGATAGACTGTAAATGGAGTATAAATTATTCTCACTTAAAAATATGATAAGCATTTGCAGCATGAATGCTTGAACACATTTGTGAGTGGAGGTAACAGATGTTTATTTGAACTCTCTAAACTAAATTTATCATGATGTCAATAAGGTAATTACATTTGAGCTGTGCAGTTTTTTATAGGAACCGAATGTCTTTTATTTTACCTACATTATGCATTCTATATTTTATTTTTAAAATAAACCAAGAATTTTTTACAAATTACTGCTGAATATACACATAAGAAACCTGAGATTTCAGTTAGTAAAATGAATTATGATTTCCACTAGCATCAATTTTGTACAATTTCAAGAAGTACAGGTATATACATTTTTTCAGTGTGCATGGTAATTCAGCTTAAAAATAAATTAGTTGATTTTTTCTAAAAATAAATTTGGATGAAGTTTTATTACTTGAAAATTACTCTTCATTCAATGCCCATATTCTAGATATTTCTTTGACATCTGCCTCATATTTTAACATGAAATGGCATATAGATGATGCTCCATAATATTTTAAATAAATAAGTGTATTTATGAATCCCTCAACACTGTGTGATTTTCAGTTAAATGAGGAAACTAAACTTTAGAAAATGTAAACAACTTACTAAAGTCTGTGTAATTAGCAACTGATAGGAAAAAAATGCAAGCCCAGACTCTTTGTCTAGTAGCTGACACTATCCTCCTCATCTCAGGTTTCATTTTGTTTTGTCAAATGTTATCAATATAAAACATTATAGTTCATTCAGAATTTTTATATATGATTTTGATGGAATAGTACTTCAGTACTTTTACACGTAAATGAGAAAATCACCACGTACTGACTCTAAATCTATCTTTTGAAAATGAAAGAGAATATAAATTGGAAATTATTTTTAAAATAATCAGAGACTTCAACCAGGGTTCATGTCTACTCTATCACAAAAACTCACACTGAATAAAACATTCTTCTGCATGTCTAGAGTTAGATTATGTTTATTCATTTAATAAAAATCTTATTTATAATAAGTATATTAAAATATATTTAGCATCAAGAGAAGTCATAGAAATTATAAGTTTGTAGATTATTAGCTTTTTCTCATTAGGGTTGGAGGGGTGGTTTTCTTTAGCTGTATCTACAGAAGTCAAAATTCGGAAAAGTGTTTTAAGGATATAAAATCATTGGATATAAAGCTTTTTATATGTAACGCCTTACCTTGCTTTTTTGTTTTTCTTACTTAGATCAAATTTATCCCATTAAAGGTTTAGTAGACATTTTTCAATCATGAAGATGAAAGGAAAAGAGAACATTGGAAATAAATAGATCCAGGGTCTTTTATAATGGTGCACTGGATTGACTACTTTCATTTAGCTTGATGTTTAAGGAAATTCTTACTTTTTTGTATCATCCATAATAAACCATCCCATAGCTTACAAAAAAAAAAAAATTAAGAGATTAGATGCAATATTTCTCACATAATCCAAGCCATCATTTTAAAAATTTATTTAAAAAGTCACAGTATATTTCAAGGCACCGATATTCTACCATAGTAATTCCTTGTAAGAAAGAAAGAATTGCTAGTTCAGTTTACATGTGAATAAAAATTTAGCCTTTAGAAAAATGGAATTAGAAGCGTAGAATAGGATCAGTGATGATCAAGAAAATGTATTTTTTCAAATAATTCTGTAAATAATGTTCAGGACAATGCAGGGCACATCTGAATATAAGTGCTAAAATAATTTTACAAACAAAAATATTTGAACCAGTACTGAAAATAAGAAACATATCATGAATTTTTGTGTAGCTGGATATCTGCCAGATATCCTTCAGTGGGTGAATGAATAAACAAACAGGGCTATATCTAGAAAATGGGGTATTACTCACCAACAAAGAGAAATGAAGTATACACCCATTAAAGGACACGGAGGAAACTGAAATGCATATTATTAAGTAAAATAAGCCAATATGAAAGGGCTGCAGACTGTACTTCCAACTATATGTCATCCTAGAAAGGCAAAACTCTGAAGACAATAAAAGAATTAGTGGTTTCCAGGGTTTAGGGAGGTGGAAGGGATGTATAGGCAGAGCACAGAGGATTTGGAGGCAGTAAAACTGTTTTGTATGATACCATCATAGTGAATATGTGTCCTTATTCATTTGTCCATAAACATAGAATGTTCAACAGCAAGACTGAACCCTGATATAAACTATAGACTTTGGGTGATAATTATGTGTCAATGTAGATTCATAGGTTGTAACAAATGCATAACCTTAGTGCAGGATGTGAAGAATGGAGGAGTCTGCGTTTAAGTGGGAATGGGAGTTACATGAGAATTGTGTACTTCCCACTTAATTTTGCTGTTAATATAAAACTGCTCTTAAATACAGTTTATTCATTTTAAAAATGACTCTTCCATGCAGCTATATTTAATTCTAGTAATATTTAATTGAACTTCATCAATATAATCAGACATAAAGCCAGCTCCACATAGGAAGTTTCTTGTCAGGTTACTTTAGACACCACCTTTTCCCAAAAAGGTGTATGACTTTATGCTCAAGAATGCTTTCAGCTCTTCTGAGAAGCAAGTAGAGCTTCCATTATTAATATGAATGAAAACATGCTTACTATGAAAACCAATTATTTAAAGCATATTTCCTTTAGTGAGATTTAGGACAATATTACAAGTATGCATATTTTCCTTTCTTAAAAAATAAAATCATAAGAAAATGTGTTATCTGTTTTCTAATTATTGTATAAAAATATTATTTCAGATTTATGCTACCTGGTCTTTGTCATATGTTTTTATATATATATATTCATATATATATACACACACATATATATATATATACACATACACATATATATATACACACACACACACACACAATTATTGTTACAAATATACAGAGGTTATAAAGAGTATGTCCAGGAGTAAATGTTCACATAGTTAGCCTACCTTTCTTAAAAGTTGAGGTAATTGTTCTTGTCACTCCCTCATCAACCAGCGTTAAAGCTATTCTCCCTTTTACTCTTTTTCCACTTTTGGCACACACCACTGAACTTTTTGTTGTTGTTTTTTGTTTGTTTGTTTGTTTGTTTTGTCTCTTTCAAATTAAGGATGTTTCTTTGGCTCCATTTGCCATAAACTTCATTTCCTGATAATGTTTAGGAGAAACAAAAGATGCCAATTGAAAAATCTATGTAAACAAAATATCAATATTGCCCTTGTAAGTGTGAATACAGTGTTTTCTTTTCTGATTCTAGTATTAATTCACTGAAATACCAGAAGAATTAAATTCTGATTCTTTAAATTATTATACTTTAGATTTATTTTTTAATTTCTTTTCTATTAGTGACATAAACCACTAAGCTATGAAAATGAAATGAAAGACACTTATAAAGGTAAAAAGAAAAAATAAGAAAAAAATTCACCAGTTTTTATTTCTTTGTGGTTGAGGTAATAGCTGGTTCATTCACTTCACATATGATGTGTATAAATCCCAGGAGACCACAGTTAATAGAAGCTCTGCATTAGACCTGACGTGCATGTTCAGAGATGTTGGGTTATTCCTTGTGAATACAAATTTTAGTCAAAAGACCAAAATAAGTTTAGAGTGTTTTTTTCTTTCTGAGTCTATCTTATGCATAGTGACTGAAATCCTATTTTTAATGTTTCATGGCAATATATAAACACTCATAAAGTATTAGGTTTTTTTTTTTTTTAGTGACAGTATCTAAAAATCAAAGTAAAGCATTGAAAAATCATGACGCTGTTATTGAAATGTATAAACTTATAACTAAAATTGTTTCCCTTTGAATGCATACTAGAAAGCAGAAACAATTATTTTTCTTCTTATTTAAAAACATTTCCTGATTTAATCTTCAAGATCTGGAAGCTCTTTCACATGCTATGAGAATGACAAAAAGCTTCAATATCACATTTTACAAGTTGGCATCATTAGCACGTATAGTTAAAATCGTAGTAAAAAATAGAAAATGCTAACTGCAAAAGGCATGTTGTGAAGAGTATACATTAATTTAGATAAAATAGGGATTTAATTTAAAAATCATATCATTAGTTGAAACACAAATACACAGCTTCGAGCCCTGCTTCTGCGAAGACCATTATGTGTAAAGAGATGATACCTTTACAACCTCCAAAGAATTCCATTTACACACCTACAAATTGAAGGTTGAAATCCAGTGTTTCTTCTACATCTAAATTCAAAAATGCAACCGTATTTTCCTTTTTCTTACGGAAGTAGAAACTTTCAGGTTTATATGTTGCTAAGAAGAAATACTTCACAAATCTTTGAGACTTAGATCTTGCAAAGTGTTGATTACTTAAATATTAAAATCTCATTAAATTTTACTGATTTATTCTTAACCATGAAAATTTCTATTAAGAATCTTACAAAATAAAACTTTACATTGTAAATATTAAGAGAGCTCCATTTGCAGTAAAATAAATTTTAATAAATTATCTTATTCATGACAAGTAATATTTCCTGCCAATTTAGTGAAAACTCATGATATGTTATTTCACTGTGGCAAAGAATGAGCTATAAGATAAACACTATTTCAATATGAAATGCTTACTAATTAATCATTTAACCAATTTTTTGTAAGCTATGCAGTTATCAATATAAAATATGTCATCTATCAGTAAAAATTAGTTAGAAAATGAGCAAAACACAAGTTATATGTCTAGAGGTATGATTCTAAAATATCTTACTGAAATCTAAACAAAAGGGAAAACATATTATATACAGTCTTGATTCTTGTATTTGTTTATTTTTCTAGCTGGAGAGCATATCTGGAAAGGACTTGTCGTATGAATGTTAATTCTTATTTACTTTGTATTGTTTGATGGGTTTATGAAACATACATATCACATCTTTTTTTCTATGTTTTTAAATAATTAGAAAGATATATAGATGGATGTCTGTTTCATTATTATTTTTACTTAATTTTACAAATCAGGTATACATAATAGAAAATATTTAATTTTTAAAGTGCACTAAGTGGGCTACAGGTCAATTTGCCATTACAGTTGAATCACCAAATACAGTGGCCTAAATATGGGCTAATTTTTCTCTGAAGTAAAAGCCTGGAATGAGAGATTTAGCACTGAGGGAATGATGTTGGCATTGCCATCCTCAAAACCAAGGTTCCAAGTTTTCTCCAATGATCACCATTTCTTAGACAGTATGATAAGAAAATACAAAGGTCAAGAGCAAGTGACTTAATCTGTAAGAAGACCCAGAAATAAGCCACATCACTGTGGTATGTGATAAGTACCATTTACATTTTATTGCCCCAACCCTAACCCTAATTATAATGTTGTCATTTGGCTTCATTAAATCATTAGAGAATTGAGAATATTTATCCTTACCTGGATTTTAATGTGTGCATGTAAAATTTGGCATCTATGAATAAGACATGAATGGAATGTGAGGAAAAATTTGTAGTTTCTGTTAAATTTGGCTTCAATAGCTTTTCATATATTTTTGTGCTCTCCCCATGAAGAACAAAACCTACCATCCTACAAATTATTTCCTAGTCTCAGATCCAGCTTAATCAAAAGATTTTGGGGAGCACACATTTTACTCCAAAGGCTTGATGTGGTAGATGTTTGTTTATTTCTTTATCTTACTTCTCCCAGATATGAAAATTCAAACAACATATAACAACCAGTGTTAGTGGGTTAATGGGAACTCACCCACATTGCTGACTCTGTAAATTGGCACATCTTGAACAATTTGGCATTATATAATGAAAACAGGCATATTCATATTCAACATATTCAGTCATTCAGCCATTCTACTCTTAGGTGTATGTTTAAGAAAAAGGTTGGTATATTTGAAACAAGGTACATGTTCAGGTATATTCATATCAACCTTATTTTTGATAGGAAAGAAGTGGAAACCTAAGTTAACTGGGTTCAGGTAAGATGCTCTGGTATAACTGTTTTTTTTTTTATAGGTAACATTCATTTGGAGTAATTGTGGCACTTTGACTGCTCAGTTTCTTTGTATCACTGATTGTCAAATATTTTGAATGTCTTCCAGGAACTGCCCATCAATAGTAATATATATATGTGTGTAATATATATATATACACACACACATATACATATATGCATATATATACACACACTAATATATGTACATACACACATATATGCATATCTTTACAAAATGATTAAGTAAATTACTAAAAAAGTACCATGATTACATGCATCACTTTGGATATATCATACTTATGTAATGTTTGATCATATATATGATATATACTAAAGAGAAAACACAGTTTTATATGAATTATGAAGTTCAAACTAAGTAGAAATTGTGTGTGTATGTGTGGGGAGGGTGTGTGTGTGTGTGTTTATAAAGGAATTTCCAGAACACTGTTTATGTTTAGATTGTCTAGTTGAGTGGTGTGTCCAGGAGTGTTCATTGATTTTTAATATTAACTTTTATTTTACATACAGGTGGTACATGTGAAGGTTTGTTACAAGAGAATATTGCATGATGCTGAGATTTGGAGTACAGATCCCCTCACCTAGGTAGTGAGCATAGTACCTGATAGGTAGTTTTTTAACCCGCTCCTCCTCCCTGCGTCCAGTCGCTAGTAGTCCGCAATGTCTGTTGTTCCCAAGTTTATGTCCATGTGTGTTCAATGTTTAGCTACCACTTACAAGTGAGAACATGCAGTATTTGATTTTCTCTTCCTGTATTAATTTGCTTAAGATTATGGCCTCCCGCTCCATCCGTGTCACTGCAAAGGCCATGATTTCATTCTTTGTTATGACTGTGTAGTATTCCATGGCTTATATGTACCATGTTTTCTTATCCAATCTACCATTGATAGATACTTGGGATGATTCTATGTCTTTGCTTGGTGAATAGTGCAATGATGAACACATGAGTGCATGTGAGTTTTTTGGTAGAATGATTTTTTTTTCTTTGGGTTTTTACTCAGTAATGGGATTGCTGGGTTGACTGGTAGCTTGGTTTTAAGTTCTTTGAGAAATTTTCAAGTGTTCTTCCACAGTGGCTGAACTAATTTACATTCCCACCAGCAGTTTATAAACATTCCTTTTTCTCCTCAGCCTTGCCAGCATCTGCTGTATTTTTTTTAATTTTTACTTTTCAATAATAGTCATTTTGAATGGTACCTCATTGTGCTTTTGATTTGTATTTATCTGACGTGAGAATTTTTTTAGTGTTTGTAGGCCATTTGTATGACTTCCTTTGAAAAATGTCTATTCATGTCCTTTGACCGTTTTTCATGGGGTTATTTGATTTTGCTTGTAGTATAGCAGGACATGCCACAGACAAAACCCCTCAGACACTGAGTTAAAGAAGGAAGCAGTTTATTCGGCCGGGAGCATCGGCAAGATTCCTGTCTCAAGAGCCGAGCTCTCCGAGTGAGCAAATCCTGTCTCTTTTAAGGGCTCACAACTCTAAGGGGGTGCGCATGAGAGGGTTGTGATTGATTGAGCAAGCAGGGGGTACATGACTGGGGGCTGCATGTACTGGTAATTAGATTGGAACAAAACAGGACAGGAATTTTCACAGTGCTTTTCTATACAATGTCTGTAATCTATAGATAACATAACCAATTAGGTCAGGGGTTGATCTTTAACTACCAGACCCAGGGTGTGGCACTGGGCTGTCTGCTTATGGATTTCATTTCTGCCTTTTAGTTTTTACTTCTTCTTTCTTTGGAGGCAGAAATTGGGCATAAGACAACATGAGGGTTGGTCTCCTCCCTTATTCCCCCACCTTTGAAAATCTCACTCATTAGAGGGAGTTCTCACTTTCATTCTCACTACCCATGTCTTCTTGCAAGACAGGTAGATAGTGATTCATAATAGTACACTTGTGCGGAAGCTTTTTGGTGAACTAAGGTAGCGATGAAGCTTTTTATCATTTGAAGAAGTACAGGTAGCAAACAAGGGAGCAGTAAGCAGGTTCCTATTACTATTATAACTTCTATTATAAGAGTTTTAAATCCTCCTAGCGCTGGGAACCATTTTCCAAACATGGTCCCAGGATCAAATCCATGCCACACTTGCATAGGCACATGTGCCAGTTTTGTCATATCTCTAACTATGTCTTCAACTACTTGCCCTAGATCATCTATGTGTAGACAGCAATTAGTAAGGTTAAATTTCCCACAGACCCCTCCTTCAGCTGCTAGCAAGTAGTCAAGAGCCAGTCTCTTTTGACAGATAGCATTTCTCATCTGAGTTTCTTGCCAGACCAGAATAGTCAAGGCTCTGCCAGTTTTATTAGTGATTATTTCTAAGACAGCTTGTAACGGTATGATTCGGTTGATCATGTAAATGGGGGTCCAGTATCTCCACAAGCCGTCTTGTGCCCAAGTAGCAGGCCCACAGCATTGTATGATTCTCTAAGGGGGGAATTCATCATCTTTCCAATTTCCTACAGCTATACCTCTCTTTTCATGGGAAGCATAGACAGCGAAGCCCAGGAGTTCACCTGTTTTTATGGGTAGTAGAAATAAAGATGACTTAATAGTGCCAATAACACAACTACCTGCCCACTGGTCAGGTAATTTGGCGTAAACTCTATGCCCACATATCCAGTTTAATCCAGTGGGGACTGTCCAGTCCTGGTGGGACTCTGGGTGGGTCTACACAGTTTGCAACTTTGGGAATTTACTAAATGGATTCCTCTCTGTGTGATTTGAACTCCAAGTGACTGTTTTTGTGGTACCATTATACAGTTTCTGTCCCAGTCAACTTAAGTCGTCCTACAGGGTGAGTGAATTCTTTTCTTTCTCTAGCTATGCAATATTGTCCAATAATTAGGGCTTTTAGGACCCAGAAATTATCAGGGTGATTCTTTTGAGCTGGGAATACATCAGGAACTGGGTCTGTAGGTACTAATTCTCAGGCTTCCCATGGCCATTGGTCTCCCATTACAGTTCCTCCACATACATAACATGAAGTGACATTGAGAGACTGGGCTACTTGCTCGGCTAATTGCAAAAACAAATTTCTTGTTTTTCCTGGAATTTCTGGTGCTGGCACATTTAGTTCATCATAGAAAGTTTGAAACACTCGCTCAGGAGAGCATCTGTAAACTTCTCCTCGAACCAAGATATTTACTCGAGAATGCAGTCCAGCCCCGTCGATTCCTAAGGTCACACGGTCCCCTTGATTTTCCAGCGAGGATCAAGGGGATTGGTTATTACTAGCTCTAAGGGGTTACATTGTCCCTTAGTACAGGAAGGGTCATTTTTTCCTTTCTGAAGGTGGACTGGATCCTTTTCATTTTTTATCCAAGTGGCCCGAATGACACAAGACTAATATCCACATTCATTTCCACACGGTCCTAATTCATGACAAATATACTTATTTTCGGTTGTATAGCCTTTTTCCCAGCTAAAAGCGTCATATCCCCTTCCTAACTTATTACTATAATGACAGCACAGGCATCAAATTTCAAGATTATGTATTTGGGCACCCCTTTTTCTTCTGTTCTGGCTAATACTTTACTTGCATCATTTATGAGTCCCCACCAGTCTCCAGTCTTTAATCTTATTTCAAAAACTGTGGACTCAGAGGGGTTATAACACACATCTGGTCAGTTGTTTCCTGGGCTACATGCCTTGTACTGAGTGTCATTATATAAACATGTTCCTTTTAAAGTTCCTAGGCATTCATAGTAACTATACAACAGAAAGATTGTTTTAACTTGTTGCCCTACCCCGGTAATCTGATGTATACACTGAGAGCAGTCCTCCATGTGGGGAAAATCAGTGGAAGTTTTTACTATACAAGTCCAAATTATAAGGAAAATGAGTTCCAGGATGATTCTCCTCATGCTTTGGCCATGCGTAGACCAGTCAGCTTCCAGGTGTGACTAGAGCAGGGCTTGTCGTCCTCCTCAGAGTCACTTTGCAGCCGTTCTCCGGGCTCGGTTTTGCCTCCCAGGTTTTATCGGCTGCAGGTTTCACATGGCTGTGGTGGATCCAGGCTGGGATTCCTTCTACCTTTACAGCCGTGGAAGTGGTCAGGATGACGGTCTGAGGTCCTTTCCACTGTGGCTGCAAAGGGGCTACATTCCAGTCCTTGATCCACACGGGATCACCTTGAGAGAAAGGGGGAACTGGGGAGAATAAGCTGATGGGATACCTCTCATTTACCAGATTGTTTGTGAATTTTTCCTAAAGCCTGTAGCTGCCGCTGTAATCCAATTTCACCTAACTCTGGGGGAGTGCCTGGAAGCTCCCGTAGTATAGGAGGAGGCCTATGATACAGTATTTCATAAGGGGAGTATCCTGTTTTCTTAGAAGGAGTGCATCTAATTTTAAACAATACCATAGGAAGGGCCTGTATCCACTCTAATCCTGTTTCCTGACATACTTTCCCTAAACTATTTTTGACAATCTGATTCATTTGCTCCACCTTTCCAGAACTCTGAGGTCGGTAGGCAGCATGTAGCTTCCAAGTGATTCCTAACGCCTTTGCTGTCTTCTGTACCAAGTCAGCCATAAATGCCAGCTCGTTATCTGAGCTGGTTCATAAGGGCAGTCCAAACCTAGGAATAAGATCTCAGAGAAGCATACAGCTTACCTCGTAGGCCTTTTCAGTTTGTTGGATAAGCCTCCACCTACCCAGAGTAAGTATACACAAGAACCAGCAAATACTTGTTACCTCCACATTTCGGCATTTCTGTGAAATCCACCTGAAGATCCTCAAAAGGAGCCGCTCCATAAGCTTGTATGCCAGGCAGAACAGTGGGGCCTTGCCTTGCATTGTGCTGTTGGCAAATAACACACTGTTGTGCTACTGCTTTGGCAAAAGCTGTCAAATGTGAGATGTAGAAGTACCGGCCTAACAATTTTTCGAGTGACTCTTGTCCTAGATGAGTGGTTTCGTGTATGGTCAATACGATTGTGTCTCCCAGCAACTGTGGCACAGCTACCCTCCTATCTGGCAATCTGATCTATCCTCCTTTTATTACTTGCCCCTCTTCTGTGTAGAAGAAGTCTTTTTCTTCCTCAGAATAGGTAGGTACCAGGTCAGGTGTCTGAGGGAGTAAGGGGGCTGCTACTGATGCCCAGTAAGGAGTAGATGCTGCTTTTTGAGCTTCTGAATCAGCTCGAGAGTTTCCTAAGGCCACTGAGGTGGAGGCTCACTGGTGTCCCCTGCAGTGCATAACTGCCACCTTCTGAAGTTTCCACACTGCCTCTAATAATTGTAGAATTTCTTGTTGATATTTTATGTCCTTTCCCCCAGAGTTTAACAGGCCCTTTTCCTTATATAATGCTCCATGCCCTTGGAGGGTTAGAGAGTCCGTGTAGATGTTTACAGTCTTACTTTCACTGAGTTCTAGAGGCCGAGTTAAAGCAATGAGCTCAGCCTTCTGGGCTGAAGTGCTCTGTGGCAACGGTTTGGCTTCAATGACAGCATCCAAAGTTATAACCGCATATCCCCTGCACATCTTTCTCCTTGTGGGTTAATGAAGCTGCTCCCGTCCATGTGTAACTCCCAGTCTACTGATGCCCATGGCTGGTCCCGAAGGTCAGGTCTGCTAGAATAGACTGAGTCCAACACCTCTACACAGTTGTGCTTGACTGGGCTCTCTGATACTGGGAGCAGGGTGGCGGGATTTAGGATGTTATAGATGTCAAGTTATGTGGGGATTTTCACATAGCAAGCTTTGGTACTTGGTTAATCTAGCATTTGTTAGCCAATGATGTCCTTTGGTATTCATCAAAGTTACCACAACATGGGGTCCTCTATATTCAGGTTTTGCCCAAGGTTAGTTTATCTGCTTCTTGTGCTAACAGGGCTTTTGCTGCCACTGCCCTTAGACATGGTAGCAAAGGCTTTTGGAAACCCCATCTAGTTGTTTTGAGAGGTAGGCCACTGGCCTTGGCCAGGGCCCCACTCCAACTGCCATTTTTTCTCTTTCTGACACATAAAATGTAAAGGGCTTTGTCAAATCTGGTAGTCCTAGGACTGGGGCTGACATAAGTTTTTCCTTTAACTTACAAAAGGCTTGCTGTTGTAGAGGCCCCCATTCAAAAGGCTCCTGGTCGCACCCCTTTGTAATCCCGTACAAAGGTTTGGCTAGTACTGCAAAGTTTGGAATCCATAATCTGCAAAACACCATAGCTCCTAGGAATTCCCTTACTTGCCTTCTGGTTCTAGGTTCTGGTAGGCTGAAGATGACCTGTTTTCCTTCTGACCCCAGGCTGTGCTCCCCTTTCTAACTAGTGAATCCCAGGTAGTGTACCTGCTGTCTGCAGATCTGAACTTTCTTCTTGGACACCTTATACCCACAGTCCTCCAGGTGCCAAAGCAGGGCATCCGTCCCTTTTGCACACCCGACTGCCATGGAGTGTCCCAGCAGAAGGTTGTCCATGTACAGGAGCAAGACACAGCCTAGGTCTTTAGCAGGAAACTTTGCAGGTCTCAAGCCAAGGCCTCCCTGAAGATAGTAGGGGAGTTCTTGAACCATTGGGGAAGCCAGGTCCAAGTGTACTGAGTAGTGACACCTGACTCCAGATCTTCCCACTGAAAGGCAAACAGTTCTGGCTCTCGGGAGCTAGTCTGATGCTAAAGAAGGCATCTTTTAAGTCCAAACAGGTAAACCAGCTGTCCTCAGTTGGCATCAACCCTAACAATGTGTAAGGGTTAGGAATTGTTGGGTGCAGAGTTACTATAGCTTGGTTGACCAAGCGCGAGTCCTATACTGGCTGGTAGTCCTTGGTCCCTGGTTTAGGGACAGGCAGGAGGTGGGTGTTCCATGGAGACTGGCGAGGAACTATAATTCCATAGGTTTTCAAGCACCTGAGATTCCTTCGAGAGCTTCTCTGGGAACCAGATACTGCTTTTGTCTAATTGGTTGGGCCCCAGGCTTAACTTCAGTGAATATGCGGGCTTGGTTGACTGCCAGTCCCGGAGGGCTATCCTCTGCCAATACTCGGGGCCATCACTTAGCTAGAGCTAGTTTTGTCTCTTGGCCTGGCTTGGTTAGAAAAAGTCTCCATTCTTCTTCCCAGGGGACTGTAAGGGCCATGATAACTCCTGTTCCCGGTAACTTTAGCTGTAAAGAGCCCTGTTTTGTAAAGGAGATGGTGGCTGTCAGCTTGCTAAGCAAGTCTCTTCCCAGCAAGGGCAAGGGACAGTCAGGCATGTACAAGAACTGGTGAACTATCTCAAGTCCCCCCACTGAGCAGGTCCATGGTAGACAGAAAGGCTGCTTAGTGGAAACTCCTGTTGCTCCAATTATATCAATGGTTTCCTTGGATAAGGGGGCGACCGGGGTGGTCACTACTGAATGTTCAGCACCAGTGTTGACCAAAATCTTAATATCCTTGCCCCCAATTGTAATCCTGACTGTGGGCTCCTTGGGGGCACTTGATCCCGGTTCCCTGGAGTCCAGTAGCCCTTCAGCCAGATTGAGCAAAGCTCCCTCGTCTTTGTCTGAGGTCTTTTGTTCTGAATCACCTTGCTTTTCCTTCAGTTGGGGACACTTATCTTTCCAGTGTCCTATTTCCTTACAATAGGCACATTGGTTACGTTGCAAGTGTGGGCGATTAGACTGGGTATTCTTCCCGGAACCCCCTTTCCCTCTCCTTTTGGGGCGGTTCCCCTAATGGCTGCGGCCAGTAAGTCGGCGTTTCACCAAGCCTGGCATTTGCCTTCCTTACGGCTTTCTCTGTGGCTTGTTGCATCTCTATTCACAAACACTTCATTGGCTATTTCCAGTAACTGTGAGGTATTCATACCCACAAACCCAGCCTGTTTCTGCAGTTTTCTCCTGATATCTTCTGCGCTTTGACTAACTAAGGCCATGTTAATCATGCGCTGATTTTCAGGGCTATCTGAATCAAAAGGAGTGTACATACAGTAAGCCTTACATAGAATTGCACTGGACTCTCCTCTTTTCCTTGGATGACTTTAGAAACCTTATTTACATTTGTAGCCTTTTGAGCCCCTTTCTTTAGACCTTCTATTAATGCCTGATGGTACCGTCTTAGCCTCTCCCCATGTCTGGTCCCTCGTTCAGGTCCCATTGGGGGTCTGTTCCTGGCAGCTGAATTCTTATATATTCTTGGGTGTTTTGGTAATCGGCTCAGACGTGCTCCTCTAGCCACTGAGTTGACACCTGGAGCACCCTTCACCTTTTATCTGTATTAAAGAGGTACATGAGCAGCTGGGGACAATCAGCTCAAGTAGGATTATGAGTCTGTATAATAGTTTAGAGCAAGTCAATTAAACCTTGAGGCTTTTCAGTGTAAGATGGAGTATTATTTTTCCAATTGAGGAGGTCAGCAGAGGTGAAAGGTTGATGCACAAAGGCATGCCTTTCCATCATGTGTCCATCCTCTCTACCCCAGTATATCACTGCTCTCTCAGGGGCATTTGGATTCCAGTCTTGGGCTGTAAGTGAGCTGCCAAGGGAGGAGTTTCTCTTGTGACTTCACTTCCTCTTTTGTCTACTCTGGCTGGTCTAGGGATGTGGTTATCTTGTGGAGGTGTAGGTGCTGTGGGCTCAGGGTGGGGAGCCCTTCCTCTCGATAAGGAGGGTGTACTGCTGGTACCAATTCCCGCCATGATTTTTCTGGTGTTTGGTCAGACAGGACTTTTGGTGCCAACTTCCCTCGGCAGGTGGAGTGAGAACCTTTGTTCACTAACTGTCCCTTTGCTACTAGTACTGCTGCTGCCGGTCCTCTTAAACACTGTGGGGGGTCCAAAAGTAGCTGTAACCAAGAATCTATATATGGGAACTGATCTGGGTACCCTGGCTTACAGGTTACCCTGTGCCATACCTTTGAGACAAGGGACCTGCCCAGGCTTCTTTCTGATGGCCAACCCACCTCTAATGCTGGCCAGTCTATCTCACACAAAGTTCTAGGTTTTCCTGGTGTCATGGTGACTCCATAGTCTACCTTAAATCTCTTTTTGAAAATTTTCAACATAGTTCCTAGTGGTACAGGCTTACTGTGTGCCTGACCCATGTTTCCTAGAGACAAAACACCACACTCACACCACACGCACACCACAAAACAAAGAACAGGTAAAAAGGGCACACACACTTTTACAGCTTACACCAAACCAGAATCAAAACCAAAATCAGAGTATCAAAAAATCCAAGCCAGGTCAAAACCAAAACCAAAGTATTAAACAATCCAAATCAAGTCAAAAACAAAAACCAAAGTGCCAGTACAGGCATGCCGTGGGTGATCAGGCCACGCTTCCACCCAAATGGAGTGAGCAAGTTCCAAAGACTAGTCTTACCAAGTTTCAGATGTCTGGACTCCAAGTGCCAGTTCCTTCCTGGTGTTCAGCCACTGCGTTGATCCTCCATGGGGGCCTGCCATGCGCTTTTCTGGCCAGGCATTCCACCAGGGCAATTGCCTACCCGGGAGCACTCTCTGGATCCACCTCACTCAAGCTGGCCATAGTCCCCCACAGGGATGCTCCACAGGGCAGGCCTACACCGCCTATGGGGATCCCTCTACCATACGTTAATCACCTCACTTCTTGGTCAGGGAACCAAGAAATCTATCAGGACAAGCCGCAGACAAAGCCCCTCAGACACTGAGTTAAAGAAGGAAGCGGTTTATTTGGCCGGGAGCATTGGCAAGACTCCTGTCTCAAGAGCTGAGCTCCCCGAGTGAGCAATTCCTGTCCCTTTTAAGGGCTCACAACTCTAAGGGGGTGTGCATGAGAGGGCAGTGATTTATTGAGCAAGCAGAGGGTAAGTGACTGGGGGCTGCATGCACCAGTAATTAGATCGGAGCAAAACAGGACAGGGATTTTCACAGTGCTTTTCTATACAATGTCTGGAATCTATAGATAGCAAAACTGATTAGATTATCCTACCAGGCCCAGGATGTGGCACTGGGCTGTCTGCCTGTGGATTTCATTTCTGCCTTTTAGTTTTTACTTCTTCTTTCTTTGGAGGCAGAAATTGAGCATAAGATAATATGACAGGTAGTTTTCTCCCTTATTCCCTTTGTTTAAGTTTCCTATAGAATTTTGGATAATAAGCCTGTGTTGGATGCATACTTTTTGATATTTTCTCCTATTTTATGGGTTTTCTGTTTGCTGTGTTGATAGTTTCTCTTGCTGTGCAGAAACACCTTAGTTTAATTAGGTCCCATTTGTCTATTTTTCGTTTTCTTGCAGTTGCTTTTGGAAAGTTAGACAAAATTTATTTGCTAAGACCAATGTTGGGAAGAGTTTTCCAAGATTGTTTTCCAGGATTTTTATGCCTTGAGGTCTTACATGTATATTTTTCATCCCCTTTGAGTTAAGTTTCTGTTTGTTTGTTGTTTGTTTGTGAGTTTTTTGAGACGGAGTCTTGCTCTGTCACCCAGGCTGGAGTACAGTGACATGATCTCGGCTCACTGCAACCTCCACCTCCCAGGTTCCAGTGATTCTCCTGTCTGAGTCTCCCAAGTACCAGGGATTACAGCTGTGTACCACCACATCTGGGTAATTTTTTTTTATTTTTAGTAGAGACAGGGTTTCACAAAGTTGGCCAGGCTGATCTTGAATTCCTGTCCTCAAGTGATCCACCCACCTGGGCCTCCCAGAGTGCTGGGATTACAGGCATGAGCCACTGCGCCTGGACTGTTCATTTGTTTTTAAGATAGGCTCTTGCGGCCGGGCGCGGTGGCTCAAGCCTGTAATCCCAGCACTTTGGGAGGCCGAGACGGGCGGATCACGAGGTCAGGAGATCGAGACCATCCTGGCTAACACGGTGAAACCCCGTCTCTACTAAAAAAATACAAAAAAACTAGCCGGGCGAGGTGGCGGGCGCCTGTAGTCCCAGCTACTCGGGAGGCTGAGGCAGGAGAATGGCGTGAACCCGGGAGGCGGAGCTTGTAGTGAGCTGAGATCCGGCCACTGCACTCCAGCCTGGGCGACAGAGCGAGACTCCGTCTCAAAAAAAAAAAAAAAAAAAAAAAAAAAAAAAGATAGGCTCTTGCTTTGTCAACCAGGATGGAGTTCAGTGGCACCCATCATGCCTTGCTGCAGCACTTCCTGGGCTGAAGTGATTCTCCCATCTCAGCCTCCAGAGTAGCTGGGAATATAAGCATGCACCATCATGCCTGGCTAATTTTTAAAATGTTTTGTAGAGACAGGTCCTGCTATGTTGCCCAGACTGGTCTTGAACTCCTGGGTCTAAGCAATCCTCTGGCCTCTGCCTCCCACATGCTGGGATCACAGGCATGAGATACCACACCAGGTCTTAAATTAATTGTTGTATATGTGAAAAAGTAGGTATCCAGCTTCAATCTTTTGCATCTGTCTAGGCAGTTATCCCAGTGCCATTTATTAAATAGGAAGTCCTTTCCGCATTGCTTGTTTTTTGCTGCCTTGTTGAAGATGAGGTTTTTGTAGGTATACAGCTTTATTTCTGAATTCTCTATTCTGTTCCATTGGCCCATGTGTTTGTTTTTCACCCTTTCCATGATGTTTTGATTACTGTATAGTTTGAAATCAGGCAATGTGATGCCTCTGGCTTTCTTCTATTTGCTTAGGATTGTTTTGGCTATTTGGATTTTCCATTTTTCCATATGAATTTCAGGATAAACTTTTTAATTCTGTGAAAAACGATGTTGGTAGTTTGATGGGATAGCATTGACACTGCAAATTGCTTTGGACAGTATGACCATTTTTGTAATATTGATTCTTCCAATCCACAAACTTGGAATGTTTTCCCATTTATTGTGTCATCTCTGATTTCTTTCAGTAGTGTTTTGTAGATCTCCTTGTAGAGATATTTCACTCCCTGATTAGCTGTATCATATGGTTTGGCTTTGTGTCCCCACTCAAATCTCATCTCAAATCGTAATCCCCACATATCAAGGGAGGGACCTGGTGGGAGGTGATTCAATCATGGGGGCAGTTTACCCCATGCTAGTCTCATGACAGTGAGTTCTCATGAGATCTGATGGTTTAAAAGTGGTTATTTCCCCTTTTCTCTCTCTCCTGCCACCATGTAAGACATGCCTTGCTTCTCTTTCCCCTTCTGCCATAATTGGAAGTTTCCTGAGGCCTCCTCAGTCATGTGGAACTGTAAATTAATTAAACCTCTTTTGTTTATAAATTACAGTCTCTGGCAGTTTTTTATAGCAGTGTGAAAATGGACTAATACACTGTATTTCTAGATATTTCATCTTCTTGTGGCTATTGTAGTAGGATTGTTGATTTCACTCTAGCCTGAACATTGTTGGTGAAGATAAATACTAGTTTCTTTGTATATCGATTTTATATCTTGAAACTTTACTAAAGTCATTTATCAGTTATAGAAGTTTTTTTGTCAGGGTCTTTAGGGTTTTCTAGGTGTAGAATCATATGATCAGTGATGAGAAATAGTTTGACTTGTTTTCCTATTTGGATGCCTTTTATTTCTTGCTCTTGCCTGATTGCTCGGGTTAGGACTACCAGAACTATGTTGAATAGGAGTGGTGATATTGGGTATCCTTGTTTCGTTCCAGTTCTGAAGTGAAATAGGTCCAGCTTTTGCCCAGTTCTCAAGGGAAATGGGTCCAGGTTTTGCCCATTCAGTATGATGTTGGCTGTGGGTTTGTCATAGATGGCACTTATTATTTTGATGTATGTTCATTCGATGCCTAGTCTGTTGAGGGTTTTTATTGTGAAGTGATGTTGGATTTTATCCAAAGCTTTTTCTGTGTTTCTTGAGATGATTATATGATTTTTGCTTTCAATTCTGTTTGTGAGGTGAATTTATTGATTTACGTATATTTAGCCAGCCTTAAATCCCAGAAAGAAAACCTACTTGATCATGGTATATTAACTCATTTATTGTGCTGCTGGATTCAGTTTGCTAATATTTTTGTTGAGAATTTTTGCATCTATGCTCAGGAATGATACTGGCCTGAAGTTTTTGTTTTTCATTGTGTCTTTGCAAGATTTTGGTATCAGACTAACACTGTATTCATAGAATGAATTAGGCAGGAACTCCTCCTCCTTGATTTTTTAGAATAATTTGAATAGGATTAGTATCAATTCTTTGTATGTCCAGTAGAATTCAGCTGTGAATCCATTTGGTCCAGGGTCTTATTTTTTTTTTTTTTTTTTTTTTTTGGTTGGTAGGTTCTTTATTACTGACTCAGTTTCAGAAGTTGATTTTGTCTATTCAGGGTTTCAGTCTCTTCCTGATTCAATGTTGGAAGGTTTTGTGCTTCGAAGAATGTATCAATTTGCTTTATATGTTCCAATTTATGTGCATAGAGTTGTTCGTAGTAGCCTTTGAGGGTCTTTTGTATTTCCATGGGATCAATGGTAATATCACCTTTGTCACTTCTGATTGTGCCTATTTGTATTTTGCCTTTCCTTTTCTTTGTTAATCTAGCTAGTACTTTATAAATCTTATTTATTTTTTTTTTAAAGAACAAACTCTTGGTTTTTATTGATTTTTGTATGGATTTTTGCATCTCAATTTAGTAAGTTTTTCTGTAATTTTAGTCATTTCTTTTGCTAACTTTAGGGTAGGGTTTTTCCTTTTTTAAAAAAATTCTTTTAGGTGAAAAGTTAGAATGTTAATTTGAGATCTTTCTAACTTAATAATGGAGGCATTTAGGGCTTAACACTCTTTTGGCTCCAACCTAGTAATTTTGGTAAGTTGTGTCCCTATTTTCATTAACTTCACAGAATTTATTGATTTCTGCCTTAATTTTGATGTTCACCCAGGAGTTATTCAGGAGCAAATTGTTTAATTTCCATATATTTGTGTAGTTCTGAGAGATTTTCTTGGTATTGATTTCTGTTTTTATTGCACTGTGCTCTGAGAATGTATTTAGTATGATTTCAATTTTTTTGAATTTATTAAGGCTTGCTTTATGACTGAGCATGTGGTTGATCTTAGAAGATATTTTGTGGGCAGATAAAAGAATGTATATTCTGTGATTTTTGGGTGGTGTGTTCTGTAGATGTCTATTAGGTCCAATTGGCCAAGTGTGAAGTCCAGAGTTTGTTAATTTTTAGCCTTGATGATATGACTAATGCTGTCAGTGAGGTGTTGAAGTCTCCTACTATGTGTGTGTGTGTGTGTATATACACACTAATATATATACTAGTGTATATATATATTATACTAGTATATATATACTGGTGTATATATATACTAATATATATATATTAGTTAAGGTTTTTTGTTGAATTGTACCTTTTATCATTGTGTTATGCCCTCTATTGTCCTTCTTAATTTTTATTGGTTTGAAATCTGTTTTGTCTGATATAAGAGTAGCAATTCCTGCTCTTTTTTGTTTTCTATTTGAATGGTAAATCTTACTCTATCCTTTTACTTTGAGCCTGCGGGTGCCATTACATCTGAGATGCATCTCTTAAAGACAACAAATGATTAGCTCTTGACGTTTTATCCAGACTGTCATTGTTTCTTTTAAGTGAAGTGTTTAGCCCATTTACATTCAAAGTTATCATGGATACTTGTATTTTGGACTCTGTCATTAGGTTGTTAGCTGGTCGTTATGTAGATTTGATTGCGTAGTTGCTTTATAGTGGCTGTGGGCTATGTGCTTAAGTGTGCTTTTGTGGTAGCAGTTGTCTTATTTCAAATGTATAGTTAGCACTTCTTAAGGACCTCTTGTAAAGATGGAATAGTTCCATCAGCATTTGTTTTTTCTGAGAAATATTTTTATTTCTCTTTCACCTGTGAAACTTAGATTGGTAGCTACAGAATTTTTGGTTGGAGTTTCTTTTTTTTAGGGATGCTGAACCAAGGTCTCCAATCTCTTCTGCTGAGAGATCTGCTGCTAGCCTAATGGGGTACCCTCTATAGGTGACTGGCCCCTTCTCTCTAATTGTCTTTAAGATTATTTCTTTTGCATTGCTCTTAGTGAATCTGATGACTATGTTCCTTTAGGATGGTCCCATCTATAATATCTGGCTGGAGTTCTCTGTGTTTCTTGGATTTACATGTTGACTTCTTTAGTGAAATTAGGGAAGTTTTTGTGGACTATAACCTCAAATATATTTTCCAAGTTGCTTTGTCTCTCTCTTCCTTTTTCGAGAATGTCAATGAGTTATAGATTTGTTCTCTTATAAAATTCCACATTTATTAGAGGTTTTGTTTTCATTTTTCTTAATGCTTTTTTTTTTTTCTGACCTAGTTGATTCCAAGAACCCATCTTCGAGCTCTGAGATTCTTTCCTCAGGTTAGTCTATTCTGCTGTTAATACTTCTGAATGTATTATATGACTCTTGTAGTGAATTTTTCAGCTCAATAGAATAGTTATTCTTAAAATAGCTATTTTGTCTTTCAGCTCTTGAATCCTTTCTCTGGATTGCTTGGCTTCCTTGGATTGTTTCAACTTTCTCTTGGGTCTCACTGAGCTTCCTGCCATCCAGACTCTGAATTTCATGTCTGTCATTCCAGGCATTTCAGATTGGTTAACAACCACTGCTGTAAAGCTAATGGACTTGTTTGGAAGTAAGCAGATACCGCCTTTTTGAATTGTCAGAGTTCTTGTGCTGATTCTGTCTCTTCTGTGAGGGGTGATAATCTTTTAACTGTGGTGTAGGTTGAGTATAGTCAGTTGGCTTCCTTTCTGGAAGTTTTCAGAGGCAAAGTCTCTGTACAGGGTCTTTGTTGTTGTGTTCTTGGCTTTGTTTTTGCTGAGAGTAGTATTAGCAGTGTTTTTTGGTGTTGTATAATATTTTGGACTGAAATCCAGTAGATGGTGCTTGAGAGCAATGGACGGTGGATAGGCTTTTACATAGCCATAGAGTTCCTTTGTGTATTCCTTGCATTTGCAGCTGTGTTCTGTGGAGTGCAGGTGAGAGAAGTGACCCTATCACCAGATCTGCTCATGGGCCTTGGGAGAGCCACCTATGATAATTGGCACCGTGCCTGCTATTTTGTTGTTGTTTGTCTTTCTGTTGTCTTTTATTATTGTTTGTCTTTTGATGATGTAGTCTTTCAAGCTGCAGGGCTCCTGTGGGGAGAAGTCCCATAGGGAAATAGGCACCCCCATCCGACCATCCCTGTGGAAGGAGGCACACCTATGTCCCAAATCAACCCTTGAACCTGTGCCACTCTTCCCTCTCCATTTTCTGAGAATGTGGGCTCCTCCCCCATTCAGGTGCTAAGCACAGATCTCAGCTGGGCACTTTTGAACTGCAAGCCACAGCCCTGGGCCCAGGAGCTACTCATAGCTCTATCCTCCAGATGCCTGGCATTGGGCTGTAGGTACAGCATGGGAACCCAAGTGCTCTTAGACTGCCAGAATGCACTCAGGTAGAATAAACCACTCAGGTGGGAGGCTGCACTGTGTACATGCTCTAGGGGTGGTTATTGGGGGCTAGGGGTAAGAAAGGGCCCTGGGAGGGGCTGGTAGGTAGGCAGGACTTCAGGACAGATGTGGTAGCAGTAGTGGTAGTGGTAGCAGTCCTAGTCCTGTAGAGAAGCAGGTTCTGCATTCTCCCTGGTGATTAGCTGGGCCCAGAACCTCTCAGAGAAAGGCTGCCCTGGGGATGGGCACTTATGGCTGGGCTTCGGAAGAGTCAGCCTTCACTCACCACTCAAACATCCCCAGTTCTGTGCTTGCTGCAGCTCTGCCTCTAATCTCTAGGGGGATCCCCTGGCAACTCACACACTGATGGGGGCGTGGGGTTCCTTGCAGCTGGAATCCCAGAGGTTCAAGGTGAGAGTAGGCAGTCCCTCAAAACTTTTACACACCCTTTCGGGACATGCCTTTCAAGGCTGGGAATCAACCACCGCCTTGGGGCACCCCATGTGGTTTCCAGCTTCCTCCCTCTTTAGGCTCAATGTCTGCCTCTTCTCGCCATCCACATTTGGCATTTTCTCTTTGAAGATCTGTTCAAGCTATGTTGGTATAGGGGAAATCATGATCTCTCTCTGTGGAAGTGGCACTTCACGGCTGCATCTAGTCTGTCATCTTGCCCAGATCCAACAGGTGGTCATTTTAATATAACTCATTTTTTTTTTTTTTTGAGACAGGGTCTCAGTTTGTCACCCAGACTGGTAAACAGTGGCAAAAAACACAGCTCACTTCAGCCTCAACCCCCTAGGCTCAAACGATTCTGCTGCCTCAGCCCGCAAGTAGCTGGGACTACAGGTGTGGCCACCATTCCCGGCTAATTTTTGTATGTTTTGTAGAGATGGGGTTTCAACCATGTTGCCCAAGTGTGTCTCAAACGCCTGTGTCGAGCCATCCACCAGTCTGGCCTTCCAAAGTGCTGGGATTAAGGCATGAGCCACCGTGCTGAGCCTAAATGTAGCTTTTTATATTATAAATATATGCTAACTGCAATATTTTGTGTATATGATGCATTCTATGTGAAAAATTTCAAAAGCGAGATTATTCCATGAAAAAATATGGATAAATAACATATATCACCTGCTCCTAATAACTCAAGTAAGTATATCAGGTTAGCTCAACAGAGAAAAGAACAGATTACTATTAAAAAGCAGATATATAAGGCACATATTATTATGCGGTTGAAACAAGCTCTCCTGTGAGCCCTGGAGGCAGCTTTAGAAACAACTACCTAAAGATGAAGGCATTTAGAAGGAATTCACTTCCATTTGGCCTCGTTTTCAACATGAATTCCTGGGAATTATATTACATGTAAGTTATGCTCTAGTATGATGGTACCAAATAACCTTGGAATTGAGTTTTCTATCTCTAGCACAATTTTGCCTAACACAGAGTGTAAGTTATATATGTATATAATTGCAACATGTTTTGCTTTGGCTCATATGATTTATAGATTTAGAATGATATATTCCTACATATACATATACACACATACACATGGCACAATCTGTTACTATGTCAGAATCAGTGGTTATTTCAGAAAGAAACTATAGAAATATTTTGTTCTTCATGGCTTATATATTTTAAAATGTGATCATTATATAATATGTTCATTTTAAAACATCTTATGGTTTTTAAATTTCAATATTATCATTTTCATTCTTATTATAACCAACTGTATTTGCATAAAAAAGAGAAGTGAATAAAGGACTCTGTTTTTATATATAATCATGTAATTTTTTCAAAGGGCAACAGTATTATTTTAAAAGTTGTTCTCTTGGTATAAGTTTGAAAGCAATTTGAATAGTTTTCATATATCTAGAAAGCTACAGAAATGTTGTCCTTACCCAAACTAAAACTGAAACACTTTATTTCAATGAACAGTTATTGATTCAAAGAGTGCAAAACACCCTAATATAACTTTAAGTTGTTTGCAATCAATTGGGAGGAATGAGGCTTATTCAAACTACTTTAATACTGTCAGTTGCCTAGACAGTTGAGATTACTTTGTAAATATTTTAAAGAGTTTATGTCTAAAATTTGTTTGCTCATTCATCTTAAGATTTTTTTTCATTATCTACTATATAGCATGTACTATGTTTGCTATTTGAGTTAAGATGCAGTGCAAACAAGACATGGACCCTAAGTAGTAGTGCAACTACTACTACTACTACTACTACTACTACTACTACCCTAAGTAGTAGTGCAACTACTACTTAGGAGAAGTCCCTGATACCATAAACGTGTACTATGGGAGAAATGACTGAGCCAGGGAGGTCTGGAAAAGTTGTCCCCAAAATATAATAACTGTATGACTATACAGAAGTCTAAAGTCAGATTATGAGTTAACTAAATTTTGGTGTGCAGAGAGAAGACAGATAATTCCTTCAGACTCACCTATATGAGTGTCTAAGCCTAAGAGTACAAATACTTTGATGTTGGAAGTAAATCGTTCTTTGTGTTTTATTGTTTTTTTTTTAAATTAAATAAATAGATTCCCTTAGTATACCTTCCATTAACATTTTGGGGCTTTTACAGCTTTAAAGCTGACATATAAATAAAGAACTTATGGTTTTAATGCCCAAATATAATGAAATTACATGCAAAATATCTTTCTATACAGTGTCTTGATCATTACACTGTTATCTTTATAGAGATTTTAAAATGTGTGTTTTTTTTTAAATCTTGTATGTGGATCCTCGAAATTATCAAAATATTTCCCTATTCCTTTCTGAATATTTGACTCATACCTAATACAGAATCCAGCGGAGCTGAGGTGTTAGAATATGCCACACTAACTCAACCCTACGCTCCCTGTTCTTTCTCTCTGTTAACCCACTGCTGTGATTGCAACAGAATGAAAAAGGGGAATGAATTATGAAGAGGCACAACAGTGATTCATTTATCATCTCAATTCCCTTTGCGTTAGCCCTGCCTCTGCTGATTTAGACAGAAAAACTTGGGATCAGAGCAAAGGTGAGAACCTCAGCCACACTGAAATTAAAAATTAAATTTAGAAATCTGGCCCAAGCTACAAAATGTAACAGTGTTTGAAGTTGTGAATCAAGGAGAATTGCATGGCTCACTGATGAAGAAAGAGAGGCTGTTAAAACAATAAAAGAGTATAAGAAATAGGTGAGGGTTAATATGTCCTGATTAATTGCTTCATAAAATATCTCAGAGGAAAACTGCAAGAAACTGGGGAGTTAGATGTAGAATTATTTTTAAAACATTCTGAATTTTAATATCTGTAACCAACATTCCCAGACTCCTTAGATACATGCTTCCCTCCCACCCCAATGAGTTAAGAAAACATAATATACATTATAATATTATTTTATTTTTTTAAGCATACATGTATGATATAAAGATAACTTTGGAGAAAATCATCTTGGCTTGCTAAAAATAAGGTTATGTTTCCTCCTTTTCTTCCTTCATTTCTGCTCTCCCTCCTCCTTATACTATTATTAGTAGTATCATTGTGATTATTACTGTTTGATTATTCTCCTCAACTTTAATGCAAAGCAATTATGGAAGACTATGAAAATCAAATTATTACATTTATTAAAATTAAATAATCAAATTATTACATTATTAAACCTAATTATTTAAACTGTGATAGGTGTGTTGTATCATTCATTTTGTAAAACTACTTGTAACATCTATAATAAAGAAGGACCTTTTATCTTTTAGCAATGGCAAAAGTGATTTATTTTCCACACGAGGTTAAAAGCTAACATTTAACTTCTCATTTGAAAATTTCCAATGCTTTGGAAAACAAACGTTCCTGACCTTAAAAATGTTTTCTTATATATATATATACTTTACTATATATGTGTGTATATTTATATGTACATATATATACACTATATATATATGCTTTACTATATATGTAAGAGCTCAGATATGTTTGTACAAAGATATGGCACAGCTATGCAAGTATCAATTCACCATTTCTTTTACAAACATTCTACTAAATATTTTACAAAAAAGCACCTTCCTCATTTCAAAAATATAAAGAATATTAAATATATAAAGTAATTTCTTAAGGTTCTGTATTCAGAGTTTTACCTTTAAGTCATGGTAGACAGAGTGATCAGGAAATAATAAATAAAATACATTTGGCATAAACAAACAAAAAATTAAGTTTATCAGGACAGGGAATAATTTTTAAATTCTCCTGGTCATGTTTTTAATCTATTTTTTGTTAAGAAGGAACTATCCAGATGGTCCCTGACTTATGAGGTTTGATTTTATGATAGTGCAAATGTGATAGTCATGTAATATGCTCCTTGACTCACAAAACAGTTATGTCCAGATAAACCTAGCATAAGTTGAGAAGTTGAGGAACATCTGTATATGAATACGATAATCACATTGTATTTTATGGGAAGCTAGTGTATATATCATAGTTTTAAATTTATTTCTTCACTACATAAAATCCCTTCTTTTCTTCAAGTTTCTAATTGTTTGTCCAAGCCACAAGCCCCGTTGTATTTTCCTATTTCTCTTTTTCATTTCTCACATATGATTAATCATTATGGGTAATTAATTTTACTACCCAAACCTGTTTACTGTCTTTTATCATCATCCTGCAATGTAGTACCAGCCATTATCTTCTACCCCTAAATTACTACAAGACTCTTTAAAATTGGTCTCTGTCCATTCATGTGTCCCTCTGAACAGTTCATTTACTCTAGTGATAATTCAGAGAGACAAATTTGATCATGTATATTGTTTCTGTTTAACACCACCTTGTGAGTTCCACATTTTCCTTAGATTTGAGTAGAAACTCCTTAACAAGGTAGATGAGACCATGTAGTTCTGCCCTTTCTCCCACCAATCTCATATCTCACCATATATCTTTCATGTGTTTTCTCTGTGCTCCCTCATCCTGCCAATATCTTCTACACATTTTTAACACTGCTTGGCTAATCCTCCTTCTTTAAACATCAACTTAGATGTTACCTCAAATTAATAGGGCATTGAGTATCCCTCCTAAATAGTATCATGCTAACTAGGAATAGTAAAATTGCCATATATAGTATAAAGAATTGTGATTGTTTACTTAATTAAGTTTCCCCCCAATTCAATTTTAGGCATGTTGGAGTAAGAATTATGGCTTTCATCTACATATCCTTGGAAGCTAGAGCAGGGTATAAACTGATAGTGTAAGTTATCAATTAAATTGCATTTATATAATTTGAAAATTAACTTACAAATGATAGCCAGTAAATTTTTCGCTATGAAAGAGGCTTCTAATATTTAACCTGAAAAATATATGGACTTTGAAAGAAGATGGCAAAAGAAAGAAAAACAATATAAGAAAGACTGCAAACCAGTTCAAGTATATCCAAGTATGTGAAGTGAGTTTAGAATACTGGAACAGAGAAGAGAATCTATGGGTATAGACCGTTGAAAAAGTTCATATAGTTTTGTGGATATCAAAGTTAAGGTAAAAAGATAGATAAGAGAATGATACACTTAACCAGTTAAGCTGACTCCACATGATAATTTGGGGGGCTTCATTTTATGCTATTACAAGAATTTTGTATTTTATTTTGAGACAAATAAGAAGGTATTAAAAGATCTTCTTAAGGTGAGTAGCTGTTTCCTTACCAGCCATGTTAAAGATCTGAAAGGTTCAAGACTGGTGGTAGAAAGACTAGTTAGAGACCTCAAGCCATTTATAAATGCCTCCTGTCCTAAATCAAGAGAGTTATTATTCTCTAATACTTTCACAAAACAGTTCAATTGAATTCCTCTAGAAGTGTAGAACTGGCTTTTAGCTCAATTTTTCTTCCCACTGAGTTGACAGTGGAACTCTGCTTTTTTTTCCCCAGGAAGTTTCTGAGGTTCAGTTACAGAAGTATTTTTTGTACAGCATAAATATTTCCAAACTGTAATTCTTCCATTGTTTCCCCTTAGTAAGCACCGCTTACAAATAGATGGTGATAGAAAGACATGGATATATTTGACATCTCTTTCTTATACTCTCAACGTGCTGTCCATATAATCACCATTGCATTTTTATAGGGAAGCGATATTTTACTTATGACTACCCAGTGATTAGATTGTCTACCATTCAAAGTGAGATGGCTACATAAGTCAGTTTACTATGGTTATTTACCTGAGCTGTCGGCTTTGCCCATACTTCAAAAGCTAAAAATTGTATTTGTATTGTGTTTCACATGTGTTCTCCATCTTCCTTTTGCCATTTTAAGCTATGGAAATTTAACATTCTCCTGTATATTTAGTTTTCTTTGATGAATCTTATTATAATCCATTTTTCCATGCAGAATTCTTCTGAGTGACTCCTTTGTTAAATCTTCTCTATCAGAGCTTCTATATTCACTTGAGAGCTGAAAGCAAAACTCAACTACATCCCAAGACTTTCATTGAAATTCTCTTAGATTATGAAAATGACATTAAAAGTTCTAGTAAATAAATAGTAGTAAAATCATTCACTACACAGAAAAGACATCAAGGAAGAAAAAATGTTGCCACTTCTTACAGAGGGCAATGTGGTATATCGAAAACAATATATATATATTGGCTTTGAATTATATAGTCTGTGTTGAGATCTTTTCCTTCTCATTGTCAGCTGAATCATTTTGGTTTTAATTCTTAAGGACTATGGAATCAATTTTCTTATTGCTAAAATTACATTCAGTAGAGATAAGTATTAAATGGATAATATTTATCAGCATTTGGCAGATTTGAACAGTCAATGTATTTACTTCTCTCTTGTTTTACTCTTCATTGTCACTCATGTCTTCCAAAAGATTTATATAAGTCTATATATAACATATATATAAAGACTATATATATATATATATATATATATATAAACTTTTAAAAATCTCTGTGAAACTGGCAATAGGGTTACATTCTTGCAATTCCAGCTACTTGGAAGGCTGAGGTAAGAGGATTGTCTGAGCCCAGGAGTTTGAGAACAGCCTGGGCAACATAGCAAGAACTCATCTTAGAAAATAATAATGATAATAGTAAATATCTGTCAAGATTGATAGCAAAGATATAAACTAAAATACGTACTACCATTGTATTCATTTCATATATTTCATTTGTATTCATTTCAATCATATAACTGTTTAACTGGGCTATTTGTAATACCAATAAAAATGCTGACAATTATAGATCACTTGCTTTACTATTTTTTATAAAATTAAGTTTTCTTTTTAAGAGACAGGGTATCATTATGTTGCCCACTCTGATCTTGAACTCCTCAAACCATCCGCCTACCTTGACCTCCCTGAGTTCTAGTATCACTTACTTTAGAATGAAAAATATCCTGTTTTCTTTTCTGAGCTAACAGAGAATTTTATAATTAGTAGGCAGTCTATATTTGTTAAATTGCTTATAATGTTGGTTAATTTTTACAACTTCATACACTTTTATTTGTTTTCTAATGATTTGTATTTAATATTTCTCATTCTTGCTATGTAAGGAAAAATAAACCAAAGAAAAAAATTAAAATCAAGTTCTCTGAGTCATAAACTCTGTCACTGGTGTCCAATAATGCTTTAAGATCACAAGGATAATTTGTATATTCCTGGAAGGTCTGAAACACTAATCTCAGGGCTAAATTATATTACTTAATACTTTACAAAAAAATTATAATTATTGATGTCAAATTTCTGTGGGATCTATAGATCTTTATGCTGCCATTTCATAAATGAATAACCTGAAGCTTCCTTCTATGACATTCCAAATCCCACACATAAGTCAGTGGAATGGAGCCAGAGGGAGTGTTAGACAGTTTTGAAGTCCAGTCACAATGCATAGTGAAATATCTCCTCACTCAATCCATTGGCAACACTGCCTCAAATTTAATGAAGTAAATTTCATTTACAAAGTAAAACTTTTGTTAAAGTACTTCTTACATACCTCCTTGTATTGAGTGGACATGTTTTCCATTTGAAGTCCACGGTCTATAAGACAAATTGACCTTAATGAGAGCACCCTGAGTAGTATTACCAATGTAGAGGTCAAAAGTAACATTAAAGAAGAAAATAGCACTATAAGAATAGCTGATAACTCAGAAGACTCTGTGCTCAGCACTAAATATACACAGCAGGAAGGGGTAGGAGGGAGGTAATATGTGTTCAATTGACCATCTATTTTATGGGGGAATAAATAATTTACTCAGGGTTATTTGAAGGACAGTGAAGTATTGTGTCTTTCTTGCTGAGGTGGTTAATTACACTTTGGATTTATTCTCAAGGGAAAATGGCCTCCTATCTTTTGAAACTGTAATATAGAAATAATTGCTGCATATGATTGCACCCTCTGTACATATTTATTGAGTAAATGAATGAAAAAATGAAATAAAATTACAAATTAGCTTGTAAAAATTAGTGCAATAGAAAAACACGATTTAATCTCTGCATGCCCTCTCAGACCAAAACCAGAATAGAACAAAACAAAGTAACGTAAGGTTTCAATTCAGCCTATCTGGGCTACTACAACATTATTTGTAACTCACATATTTGCAAACATTATAAAATAAACTTTATAATGAAATTTAACTGACAACTTTGATAAAGCAGTACATTTGGAGAATGTTCAGTTTAACCACATGAATTTTAAAACATTGCTTAGCAAAATAAACAAATTTTATAAAGTCAAAATAAAATATTTAAGTAGGCACAGTTCTGAAAAAAAAGGTAATATATGAAGAATAAATATTAAGCTTTCTACCCATTTAGCAATTCCATATCAATTACCTTATTTAGCCATCTCTGCAATGCTACAAGATATTATTTCTCATTTTTGCAAAGGAAGAGGTGCAGCTTGGAATGTGGATGTGGCTCTCCCAGTAACATGTAGCTTCCTGTTCCACATTTCACAGTCTTCAAGTCAATCGCACTAAGTACATTTTGATCTCTCAAAAATGTCACGGTCAATTTTGTTGTACATTTTAAACAGCTGATTCTTTATTCTAGAACTGTCATTTTCTTCTCTCCTTATCCCTTTCACTTGACTAATTTCTCCTTTAGCCAACAGTTATATTTTTAAATCTCCGTCTGTGCTAGAAACTGTAATTCTCTTTCATCCTTCAAGTTTCAATTTAGTACTTCTTAAATTAGAAAGTATTCCCTAATTCTGCAAATATAGGATTGGAGCCTTTTTATACTAGAGATTGGCAAACTATGGACCAGACTGCTGCCAAGTCCAGCCTGCTGCCTGTTTTTGTACAACCTCTGAGCTAAGAATGTTTTTCTCATTTTTAAATGGTTTGAAAAAATTGTGCAGTATGAAAATTATATCAAATTCAAAATTGACTTTCCATAAGTATTTACTGGGACACAATTATGCCCATATAATAAACACTGGAATCTTCATAAATGTTGACACATAAGTATCAAGGGCATGTCTGAGTTCTCTCTGAGACCAGCTGCATCAGATTCACTATCATGAAGCAACCAAGCAGAGCCTGAAAAATTTCAGCAGCTTGAAAGACTCAAGTCAGCAAAGATCATAATCATATCATTATAAATGAGGTAGATACAAAAGTGAGATTTTTAAAAAATGTTTTTGTGACAATAAAGTTGGGCAATTATTAGATAGGTTTCTAAACAAAAATAAGATAAATGAATAATATTTAAACTAGTAGAAGATGAAGGGGACTCTGGGGAGAAAGAAAGAATGTGTGTGTGGGTGTGTTATTTTAAATATATCATTTACTTTTGATCTAGCAACATAGTGATTATACCAATAGTGGAATATATGACAAATAAAAAGTTATTCTTCTGTATATGTTTTTCAATTTTTTCTTAACTTTTGCTATTTTAGATTAATATTTCTCTTAATTTTTTTATGATTTTGAATTGTTTACTCTAAAACACATGAGTAAAAATGCACAATTTTAAAAAGATTAAGGAACACCTTTAATTTTGAAATGTTACTCATTAAAATGTTACAGTTAGTATTTTTACATTATTAATTGAAATAAATTATTTTAATTTTCTGGTTCCTGTTAATTAATAGTCATTTTTATGCTGTAGAGGTTTCATTTTTGATATATTTTCTATAGAAAATGTAATCTTGGAGAGTAGTGAATCCTAATTTAAGTCTGCAACTAGCAGTAGAATTTTAACTACTTCAGTTTCCAATATCTAGTGGCTAATGTGTAATCCCTGATTATATCTCTAGGTTTTTAATATTCCTCACTCCAAAAGACCTTGATCATACTAATTTCCAAGTTCTGCTTACAGGGTTAGATTTCTTATTTTAATTTAATGTTCTAAAACTCATCCATAATTCAGAATAATACATGACTGATTAAATAAATAATAATGACTGATTAAATAAATAAACCTGAATAACATTGCCATATTATGAAGAGAGGCTGAAATCAAAGTATATTCAACAGGTCCAATTATATTGTTAAGTATAGCAGCCTATTGTTATATACAAGTCTATAAAACTGAACTGCTTTACAGCTTAAACTAGGCCAAATTCCATGCATTTTTGAACAATTTTAATGTTCCAAATTTTTATCTTATTAGGTATTGTGGGATCTGGCCAGCAACTCACAAGGCAATGGGGCTCTCTCTTTGTTCCCAGGTGGATTGGCAGGTCAAGAAATAATAGACACACATAAGACAGTGAAAGCTGGGTCCAGGGGGGTCACCGCCTTCTGGTCCCGCAGTGCCAACAATGCACTGGATAAAAGTAAGACAATCTGTTGTCTTAGTTTTCGAGGTGACAAGGTGGATTTACTTATAACACTTTTCAGCAAATTTCTCTGTCTCGTTGTTGCATGCATCTTCAGGACACAATTTCAGGGTGTCTAGTAGGAATCCAAGCAGGAGATTGATGTTTACCTGGGGAAACACAAGCATAGCCTCTTCCCCACGTTAAAATAGAACATTTTGACTATATATTAGATTGAACATCTTTCCACCATACTTCCCTTTCTTGGTTTACCGTAGGACGGTTACCAGAGAAATGTTTTTTGGCAGCAGTAACAGAACTGGATTTAGGAATATTAAGAAAATGTAACATGAGCAATGCCAAGTTTAGTTGTATGTGAGGGGTAGACAACTCCTTATCCCCCTCTTTTTGTTTAAGTAATTGTAATTTTAAAGTTTTGTTACTTATTTCTACAATAGCTTAGCCTTGTGGGTTATAAGGAATAACAGTAATATGTTTAATATGCCACTGATCAAGAAAATTTTTAAAAGCTTTACTGTAATAGGCTGAACCATTGTCTGTTTTGAGCTCACTAGAAATTCCCATAACTGCAAAACATGAAAACATATGTTTTTTAACATGAGAAGTGACTTCTCCGGTTTGCCAGGTAGCCCAGATGAAATTGGAAAAGATGTCAACTGTGACATGCACATAAGCTAATTTTCTAAAAGAAGGAACATGAATAACATCCATTTACCAGATAACATTAGGAGAAAGACCTCGGGGATTAACTCCGGGAGATTGTGTGGGTAAGATAAGAACCTGACATTGAGAACAGTATTGTACAATTTGTTTAGCTTGTTTCCAACTGAGAGAATATTTATGTTTAAGACCTGAGGCATTAGTATGAGTGAGTTGATGAAATTGTTCTGCATCTGTAATGGCTAGAGAAACTAGAGTATCATTCATGATTACCACTGGATAAAGGTCCAGGCAAGTTAGTATGAGAATGAATGTGAGTGATGACAAAAGGATGGTTTCAGTTTCTGACAGTTCTTTGTACCAAAGAGAACAAGGAAAACATATTGGTGTCAGCAATATTTTTGATGGTAGCTGTTTTTATTGCCTTAGTGGCACGGACTACATAAGCTGAGTCAGAGACAACATTAAGAGGCTGATCAAAATCCTGTAATGCACAGATAACAGCAAACAACTCAGCTTTTTGAGCAGAAGTGTATGGAGTAGAAATGACTTTATCTTTTGGTCCTACATACCTTGCCCTTCCATTACTGGATCCATCAGTAAAAATGGTAACGACTGTCTCTAGTGGTGATGAACGAGTAAGTTTTGGTAGAATCCAGGAAGTATTTCATAGAAATTGAAAGAATTTTGACTTAGGCAAATGATTATCAATAGTACCAATGAAGTCAGCCAGATTAGTCTGCCAGCACAAAGATGTAGAAAAGGCATTTTTAACTTCATTTTTTGAAAAAGGGACCACAATAATGTTTGGATCAAAGCCGGAAATTTTAGTGATATGTTGACGTCCTAACCCAATCAAAGTGTCTATTTGATCAAGATATATTGAAAGAGTTTTAGAGGTTGAATTAGGAAGAAATACCCATTGAACTAGAGAATCACTTTGTACCCTAGTCCCATAGGAGAGTGGATGGAAGGAAAAACTGAAAATTGTAAAGGTAAATTTGGGTCAATACGAGAGACTTGTGCCTCTTTCACTCATTCTACAAAAGACAACTCGTTTTGCTGGTTCAGATAGAGAGCGAGGACTGCTTAAATCTGTATCTCCTGATGAAGTGGCAAATAGATGAGATAATGCATAAGTAGGAATGCTTTGGGTTGGTCTGAGATAATTGATGTCACCTAGTAATTTTTGAAAATCATTTAAGATGTTTAAATTGTCAGTACGAAATTGGACTTTTTGGGGCTTAATGGAGCGAGCTTCTCGCTGCATTCCTAAGTACAGAAAAGGAGTGGCTTGTTGGATTTTATCAGGAGCAATGTGGAGTCCTGCATTAGCAACAGCTAATTTTAAAGAGGTAAAACATTAAATTAATTCATCTTTAGTGGGGGCAGCAATCAGTATATCATCTATATAATGAAGAATGTAATTATTTTTAAAAGTCTGTCAGATAGGTTGTAACACAGTACTGACAAACAACTGACAAATAGTAGGACTGTTAATCATTCCTTGAGGTAAAACTTTCCATTGATATCTAGCTGCAGGAGCTGAATTGTTAATGAAAGGTATAGTGAAAACAAATTTTTCAGTCTGACTTGTCTAAAGGAATATGAAAAAAGCAGTCTTTAAGGTCAATAATAATTAAAGGCCATTCCTTAGGAATCATGGAGGGGGAGGGCATACTGGGCTGTAATGCCCCCATAGGTTTAATAACTGCATTAACAGCTCTTAAGTCTGTTACCATCCTCCATTTTCCTGACTTTTTTTTGTACAACAAACACAGGCGAGTTCCATGGAGACAAGGAGGGCTCAATAGTGTTTGCTTGTAGTAAATCATTAACAATTTCAATTTAGGGTCCAACTTGTGTTTGGAAAGCAGCCACTGCTCTACCCAAACAGGTGACTCACAAATCTATTGTGCAGGGGCAGAGGAAGAGAAGGAGAGTGAGGGCTCCGGGAAGCAGGATTCCAAGCCTCTGAAAGAAGGGGTCCCAGAGCGTGGAAAGAAACAGTAGGCTTAGAAGAGGGGAGAGGTCCAAAACGACAAGCAGAATGAGAAACAGGCCATTCAGATGAATGCCACAGGTCTTCCTCTGGCAGAGGGGGCAACGGCTTAGTAGAAGAAGAGTTAATATATACAGGTTCCAAGATAGGAGGCGGAGGGAGGGGATCATCACCAGGTTCCTCCTCTTGGGGAGAAAACAAGGAGAGATGGAATTCTCCCTCATCATCAGGAAGAGGGCCAGTAGGGGGGGTCAGCCACCCAAGGTAAAGAGAGCAGTTCACCATCTGCGTTAACTTCTGGCAGTTGAAGAGGATCACCAGACTGAAAAGGAAGTAAAGCAACATGAATAAGTGCCCAGTCAGTCCAAACAGAAATAGGAAGTAAAACCCCGTCTCTCATGAGTTGGTGGAGAGTGGGGCCAACTCCATCCCAGTCTAACAGGTCCATAGAACCTTTGTCAGGGAACCAAGGACAATATTTTTCAGTAGTCTGAAATAAGAGAATAAGGTTATTGGAATCAGCCTTGATTCCACCCTGTTTAAGAAGAAGTTTAATAAAAGACAGATAAGCCTGGTGTTTAGACTGTGATTGTCCATAATAACCCTGGAATATTACCGGTCGACAAACCCAAAAAGAGGGGAGAATCAGAAAAAGCATACCCGGAGACCTTACTGTTGAGACTGAAGACTAGTCCTCACGAACCCGCACTCGGAGTGCACTGAGGTGAGGAACAAAGAAGGCTACGCTGGGCTCCAGATATTGTGGGATCTGGCCAGCAGCCCACAAGGCAATGGGGCTCTCTCTTTGTTCCCAGGCTGATCAGCAGGTCGACAAATAATAGACACACACAAGATAGTGAAAGCTGGGTCCAGGGGGATCACCGCATATTTGGAAAAGGGGAAGAAGAAATGTGTCCTCAGGTGAAATACAGGTTGTGGGCTAGTATCAACATTTTTAGTATTTGTTGATTGCACTATGTCTTCTTTTCAAAATATTTTCATGATGGTTTATATTGAGAAGATATAATCTGTATAGAACTGAATAGATGTTGATTGGTATGCTTAGCAAGATGAGAAAAATTATTCTCTTTTTTCCTGGCCCTAGTAGAATATATTGGTCTCTTTTTTCCTGGCCCTAGTAGAATAGATCGGTTTCTCTTAATATTAGGACATTTTCTTACTTTAGGACATGACTATTACTGTTAAAACATAAGATTTCTGGAGTCACAACTGGATGCTTGAAGTCCTCGGTGATGCGTTTCCATTCTGGGTAGACAGAAGTCCAAGGAATGAATAACCGCTGGGATCTCCAATTTGCTTTAAGCTCCACAGTGGTTACACTCTTCAAGACTTTAAACTTACCATTCACATGACCAGACCAATGCTTGTTCAACGACTAAGAGGAAGCCCTCATGAAAACTTTTGGGGCCAAACTTGGGACAGTTTTCTAGTTTCTAGTAATATTCTGTACAAATTTCAGCTTCTTCTGCAAACTGAACTCCAGCCTTCATATCCCCATCTCAGAAAAACTACTCTCTTTCTGTGACATACATCTTCTGAGTATAGTTTAAAAAGTACATTAATGTTGAAAACCAGACTGAAGGTCAGGCTGACTTTATTTCTATCAAGCATCACAGTTTTGCACTACCTCTTTTCCTAGGCCTAAAAATATTTGCTCAAATGTTATATCCAATTCTGTAGTTGTTTACCGGTTAGAGTAAGTCCACTATGAGTAAATCCAAAAGGGCCAGAAACTTTTGCATTTCCCTTTGATTCTATTTTTCTAAAATTTAATAATTTATATTTCTTATGACAAATCAATGACTACAAGGAAAAACAATTCAGTGTTACTCTTACATTTGCTTTTTTGGGTGATAATTATTTCCAATGATATTAATAGCAGAGGGAGACAGACAAATTCCTAGGCAGACAGGTACGGATCTCCTGTGAAACTCAACCATGAAACCAAAGACAATTTAAAGCCTGAAAACTGAGCTGCCAGTTCTGGGAAGAGTTCACGACTGGAATGAGAACTTCCTCAATGCCTTTTAGTCAATAAAATTGTGCTCTTTCCAGGCCGGGGGTGGTGGCTCAGGCCTGTAATCCCAGCACTTTGGGAGGCCGAGGCAGGCGGATCAGGAGGTCAGGAGATCAAGACCATCCTGGCTAACATGGCAAAACCCCATCTCCAACTAAAAATACAAGAAATTAGCCAGGCGTGGTGGCAGGCGCCTGTAGTCCCAGCTACTCGGGAGGCTGAGGCAGGAGAATAGCATGAACCTGGGAGGCGGAGAGCTTGCAGTGAGCCATGATCGCACCACTGCACTCCAGCCTGGGCAATAGAGCAAGACTCTGCCTCAAAAAAATAAAAAAAATAAAAAAACAGGATTCAGCCACACATTGGACAATCTGCATTCAGGCCTGCTGTCACACAGAGGCCTGCTGTCACACCCACTCTTGGGTACCCTCTGTGCTGACAGCTTTCCTTCTGTAGCTCAATAACATTCTCTGCTTTGCTCACTCTCTGGTGTCCACATACCTCATTCTTCTTGGAAGTGGGACAAGAATCTGGAACCTGCTAAACAGTGGGTACAAAAGGAGCTGTAAAACTGTAACCCTCCCTCCCGCTCACCAAGCAATGAGGGAGAAATGCTGCTGGTTATAATATGCCCCCATTTATTGTGCTGCAGGCTGTGGGAACGAGCTGTAACACGAACAAAGTATAACACAAAAGGACTGTAACATGCCCCTCGTTTGCTGCATTACAGACCACGGGAACAAACATGACCTGTAATATGAATGAGCTGTAACACGCCCCACCTCTCATTTGCTGTACTGTGGGTGGCAGGAAGAGAGAGAGAGTTGTAACAGTCCTTGAGGCTCAGACTTAAGGACTACCCTGGTGAGAGTCAGCTCCACAGTTGCTGGCATCTCTGAGTTTCTGGGAACCGCAGCATTTCCCCTTGTCCAGACACTGACACCCAAGTGGAAGCAGGTCATGGAATGCCCAGCTCAGTCACGGGCTGAGTGAGGAGTCCCTGTGCATTCTCAGGATCTGGCCTGGTAGTGTGAGCTGAGTGCAGCCTGCCATACCAAGTGGGTCGGGAGAGTACAGCAGTGAGCCAGGGCAGAGTTCCTGTGCACTCTCAGGATCTGGGCTTGTAGCTTGAGCTGAGTGCAGCCCTCTGTACCGAGGGGGCCAGATGAACACAGCAATGAGCCCAGAGTTGAATGAACCTCGGGCAGGGGCACCACTGGCTGTGGAGATTTCCAGCTGGCAAAGTGGCACTGAAAGAATTCGGTGTCAGTATTACACGGGAAATCCCCCACTCACAAGAACCTATTTACCCCCATTGCCAATTTCTCTGAATGTTTATACTATTTCATAAAAACTGAAATATTCATCTACACTATATTCAGAATAGCTCTTTTTTCAGTAGTATTCTCTACAAATTTCAGCTTCTTCTGCAAACTGACAAATAATGACTTAAATGCAGCTACAGATAATCACTTCAATTTTAGGAGTACATATCTTAGACTGCATTTCACTCTTTCTTGCACAATGTCCCTTTTTTTGCAGATTCTTTGTTATGAACCAAGTGAAGAAAGATGGCATACTGGTAGTTTGAAGAGTTCCTTGGCAGCTTATAAAGATTTCAGCACGTCAGCTCTCATGAAGTTTGTGTGTCTTTTCAGGATTTAGCATACAATAAAATCAAAACATTCATAGTGATATCCAGTGGTAATAAAATCTTATTCTCTCTCTCTTTCCTTCCTTCTCTCACTCCTTCTCTCCATCCCCTCCTCCTTTGCCTGCTTTTGTCTTTCACATATACTCACACACAATATAGCTATTAATAAGCAATTGTAGAATCGTAGCTTGAACCCTGAGATATGACTGCATTATTTTTAGTTAGAGTTCATTTTAAATATAAAATACTAGCAAATATAATCAGGTAATCACATAGCATAAACGTGGCTTTATATACCTTGGAAATATTGGTTCTTTCTAATGTAAATGTATGATATATGCAACCAGGTTTCTTTAATGACAATGTCACTAGTCCACATTCTACAACTTTTCACATATAATTGTTTTCTCTATTGATACCTTCATTAACAAGTAATTAAAATGGTTTACATGCAATGTGTTGATAAACGCTGAATTTGTGATTCTTGAATCATTTGGAAGATGGGAAATATGCATTATGCTGATAGGTAAAATCAAAATAGTTAAGGCTAAAATGAATCATGCCGAACAGCAACTTTATGTTAACATGTTTTATTGATTCGCCAACTTAATCAAATTACTGTGTAAACCATTCCCAATGTAGTAATTTAAAAACATGACATTTAAGTGTTCTGTATATCTGTAAAACAAATTATTAGACTATAATAAATCAAAATAGCACCACATAACTTTGCATTCCAATCATGAAGATGTTTTTGTATTGTTTTTCAAATAAACTTCAGATGTAATTGAATAAAACATCATATTCATTATCAATCTGAAGGAGCCCACAAATCAGTTTTTTTTTCCCCCAAAACTTGTGCCCATGTTTGTTGACCACGTTTTTCCTGTCACAAAACAAAGAGAAATAGATTCATTTTGTTAACACTGGGGGCCTGGAGATAAATACATTTCTAGGACATTGTAAGAGTGGTTTTGTTTTCTGAACCAGCAAAAATCCCCGTGATTTCCTAAGAAAAAACAATTACTATTTTTGATTGTTTTTCCCTTAAAACCAATTATTCTGTTTGTTTATTTTATTTCAACTTGTTTATAATAAATATGGATTTAAATTACATTTTAAAATAGCAGCTACATTTTGACTGATAAGGCTATAAAAAACTATAACACACTAAATGTGTTAAAAACAAAATTTATAAAGGCATCTTTTAATAGCACAAAATTGCTGTTTTGTAAGACAAAACACACGCTGATAAAAAGAGGAGCTCATACCCATTTGTCTGTTACAGTGATACTATACAAATCCTGGGTTTCCAATGGTAATATATGTTGAAGAATACAGTGAGAAAAGAGAGGAGGAGGAGAGGGAGAGAAGAACAAGAAGATAAGTAATTAAGGTGATTTTATAATCTTGGACTAAAAAAACAAACAGAAGACTGAATGGATTCTCAAAAGTTTCTTGCAGAAGTTGCCAGAGTGTAAAGCATTCAACATGTTTTGGGATATTAAAAGAAAGATAGAGTATGCAATCATTTTCTTATAAATTTTTTCATTAAAATTATTACCACCTGGAGAAGTGTCCCTTGAAACACAAATTGAGGAAATATGCTTAAGTTTTAAAAAGTGTGATACACTCTACACTCCACACTCACTTGTAATAATGAATTAAAATAATAAAAAATAAATAAGATAATAATTAAAAATCAGTAATTTTCTGATACCTATCAAAAAGACATTGTCCAAAATTGATCATAGAAATAGTGTTTAATATATAGATTACACAAATTCTATTTTTTATATATATATTTTAAGTTTTGAGACACATGTGTAGAATGCACAGGTTTGTTACATTGGTTTACACGTGCCATGGTGGTTTGCTGCACCCATCAACCCGTCATCTACATTAGGAATTTCTCCTAATGCCATCCCTCCTCTTGTCCACCATTCCCCGACAGGCCGCGGTGTGTGGGCCTCCCTGTGTCCATGTGTTCTTATTGTTCAACTCCCACTTATGAATGAGAACATGCAGTGTTTGGTTTCTGTTCCTGTGTTAGTTTACTGAAAATGGTTTCCAGCTTCATCCATGTTCCTGCAAAGGAAATGAATGCATCTTTTTTTTTTATGGCTGCATAGTATTACATGGTGTATATGTGCCACATTTTCTTTATCCAGTCTAACACTGATGGGCATTTGGATTGGTTCCAACTCTATGCTATTGTAAATAGTGCTGCAATAAACATACATGTGCATGTGTCTTTATAGTAGAATAATTTATAATCTTTGGTTATATACCCAATAATGAGATTGCTGCATCAAATTGTATTTCTACTTCTAGATCCTTGAAGAATTGCCACACTGTCTTCCACTATGGTTGAACTAATTTACACCACAACCAACAGTGTAAAAACATTCCTGTTTCTCCACATCCTCTCCAGCATCGGTCGTTTCCTGAGTTTTTAATGATCACCATTTTAACTGGTGGGAGATGGTATCTCGTTGTGGTTTTGATTTGCATTTCTCTAATGATCAGTGATAACGAGCTTTTTTTCATGTTTGTTGGCTGCATAAATGTCTTCTCCTGAGAAGTATATGTTCATTTCTTTAGCCTACTTTTTGATGGGATTGTTTGTTTTTTGCTTGTACATTTGTTTAAGTTCTTTGTACATTCTGGATATTAGCTCTTTGTCAGATGGATACATTGCAAAAATTTTCTCCCATTATGTAGGTCACCTGTTTACTCTGATTGTAGTTTCTTTTGCTGTGCAGAAGCTCTTCAGTTTAATTAGATCCCATTTGTCTATTTTGGATTTTGTTGTCATTGCTTTTGGGGTTTTACTCATGAAGTCTTTACCCATGCCTATGTCTTGAATGACATTGCCTAGGTTTTCTTCTAGGGTTTTTATGCTTTTAGGTATTACATTTAAATCCTTACTCCATCTTGAGTTACTTTTTGTATAAGGTGTATGGAAGGGATTCCAGTTTCAGTTTTCTGCATATGGTTAGCCAGTTTTCCCAACCATTTATTAAATAGGGAATCCTTTCTCCATTGCTTGTTTTTGTCAGGTTTGTTAAAGATCAGATGGTTGTAGATGTGTGGAGTTGTTTCCAAGGCCTCTGTTCTGTTCCATTGGTCTAAATATCTGTTTTGGTACCAGTATCATGCTGTAGCCTTGTAGTATAGCTTGAAGTTAGGTAGCATGATGACTCCAGCTTTGTTCTTTTTGCTTAGGATTGTCTTGGCTGTTTAGGCTCTTTTTTGGTTCCATATGAAATTTCATTTGGTTCCATATGAAAATTAGTTCTTTTCTAATTATGTGAAGAAAGCCAGTGGTAGCTTGATGGGAATATCATTGAATCTATAAATTACTTTGGGCAGCATGGCCATTTTCATGATACTGATTCTTCCTATCCATGAACACGGAACGTTTTTCCATTTGTTTGTGTCCTTGAGTAACGGTTTTTAGTTTTCCTTGAAGAGGTCCTTTACATCCCTTGTAAGTTGTATTCCTAGGTATTTTATTCTCTTTTAGCAATTGTGAATGGGAGTTCGCTTGTAATTTGGCTGTTTGTGTCTTATTGGTGCATAGAAATGCTTGTGATTTATGAACATTGATTTTGTATCCTGAGACATTGTTGAAGTTGTTTAGCAGCTTAAGGAGATTTGGGGCTGAGACAATGGAGTTTTCTAAATATATAATCATGTCATCTGCAAATAGAGATAATTTGACTTCCTCTCTTCCTATCTGAATACGGTTTATTTCTTTCTCTTGCCTGATTGCCCTGGCCCAAATTTCCGATGCTCTGTTGAATAGGAGTGGTGAGAGAGCGCATCCTTGTCTTGTCCCAGTTTTCAAAGGGAATGCTTCCAGCTTTTGCCCATTCAGTATGATATTAGCTGTGAGTCTGTCATAAATAACTCATTATTTTGAGATGTGTTCCATCAATACCTAGTTTATTGAATGTTTTTAGCATGAAGGGGTGTTGAATTTTATCAAAGGTCTTTTCTGCATCTATTCAGATAATCACGTGGTTTTTGTCATTGGTTCTGTTTATGTGATGGATTATATTTATTGATTTCTGTATGTTGAACCAGGCTTGCATCCCAGGGATGAAGCCTACATGATCGTGGTGGAATACTTTTTAATGTGCTGTTGGATTCGATTTGCCAGTATTTTATTGAGGATTTTTGCATTGATGTTCATAAGGGATGTTGGCCTGAAATTTTTTGTTATTGTTATTGTGTCTCCACCAGGTTTTGTCATCAGGATGGTACTGGCCTCATAAAATGAGTTATGGAGGATTCCCTCTTTTTTATTGTTTGGAATAGTTTCAGAAGGCATGGTACTAGTTCCTCTTTGTACCTCTGGTAGAATTTTGCTGTACATCTATCTGGGCCTGGGCTTTGTTTGCTTGATAGGCTATTAACTATTGCCTCAATTTCAGAACTTGTTGTTGGTCTGTTCAGGATTCGACTTCTTCTTGGTTTAGTATTGGGAGGGTGTATGTGTCCAGGAATTTGTCCATTTCTTCAAGATTTTCAGCTTTATTTGAATAGAGATGTTTATAGTATTCTCTGATGGTAGTTTGCATTTCTGTGGGATCAATGGTGATCTCCCCTTTATCATTTTTTTACTGTGTCTATTTGATTCTTCTCTCTTTTCTTCTTTATTATATCTGTATTAGTCTGTATATCTTCTGTATATCTTCTGTATATCTGTATTAGTCTGGCAAGTGGTCTATCTATTTTGTTAATTTTTCCAAAAAATCAGTTCCTGGATTCATTGATTTTTGAAGAGATTTTTTGTGTCTCTATCTCCTTCAGTTCTGCTCTGATCTTAGGATCCTGTCTTTTACTAGCTTTTAAATTTATTTGCTCTTGGTTCTCTAGTTCTTTTCATTGTGATTTTAGGATGTCAATTTTAGATATGTCTCGCTTTCTCCTGTGGGCATTTAATGCTATAAATTTTCCTCCAAACACTGCTTTAGCTGTGTCCCAGAGATTCTGGTACATTTTGTCTTTGTCCTCATTGGTTTCAGAGAACTTACTTATTTCTGCCTTAATTTTGTAATTTACTGAGTAGTCATTCCAGAGCAGGTTGTCCAGTTTCCATTTAGTTGTGCTGTTTTGAGTGAGTTTCTTAATCCTGAGTTCTAATTTGATTGCACTGTGGTGTGCAAGACTGTTTGTTATGATTTCCATTCTTTGCATTTGCTGAGGAGTGTTTTACTTTCAATTATATGGTTGATTTTAGAATAAGTGCTATGTGGTGCTGAGAAGAATCTATATTCTTTTGATTTGTGGTGGAGAGTTCTGTAGATGTCTACTAGGTCTGCTTGGTCCAGAGCTGAGTTCAACACCTGAATATCCTTGTTAATTTTCTGTCTCATTGATCTGTCTAATATTGACAATGGGGTGTTAATATCTCCCATTTATTGTGTGGGTGTCTAAGTCTCTTTGTAAGCATCTAGGAACTTGCTTTATGGATCTAGGTGCTTCTGTATTAGGTGCATGTATATTTAGGATAGTTAGCTCTTCTTGTTGCACTGATCCCTTATGTAATTGAAGGGCATTATATAATGCCGTTCTTTGTCTTTTTAAATTTTTGTTGGTTTAAAGTCTGTGTTATCAGAGACTAGGATTGCAACCCCTGCTTTTTTAAATTTTTTTTTATTTCCATTTGCTTGGTAAATCCTCCTCCGTTCCTTTATTTTGAGCCTATATGTATCTTTGCACGTTAAATGGGTCTCCTGAATACAGCACAACGATGGGTCTTGACTCTTTATCCAATTTACCAGTCTGTGTCTTTTAATTGGGGCATTTAACCCACTTACATTTAAGGTTAATATTGTTATGTGTGAATTTCATCCCGTTATTATGATGCTAGCTGGTTATTTTGCCCATTAGTGATGCAGTTTCTTCATAGTGTCTATGGTCTTTACATTTTGGTTTGTTTTTATAGTGGCTGGTACAAGTTTTTCCTTTCCATATTTAGTGCTTACTTCAGGAACTCTTGTAAGGCTGGCCTGGTGGTGACAAAATTCCTCAGCATTTACTTGTCTGTTAAGGAATTTATTTCTCCTTCACTGATGAAGCTTAGTTTGGCTGGATATGAAATTCTGGGTTGAAAATTCTTTTCTTTAAGAACTTTAAGAATGTTGAATATTGGCCCCCACTGTCTTCTGACTTGTAGGGTTTCTGCAGAGAGATTTGCTGTTAGCCTGATGGGCTTTCTTTTGTAGGTAACCCAACCTTTCTCTCTGGCTGCCCTTAACATTTTTTCCTTCATTTCAACCTTGGTGAATCTGACAATTATGTGTCTTGGGGTTGCTCTTCTCCAGGAGTATCTTTGTGGTATATCTGTATTTCCTGAATTTGAATGTTGGCCAGTCTTGCTATGTTGGGGAAGTTATTCTGGATAATATCCTGAAGTGTGTTTTCCATCATGGTTCCATTCTCTCTGTCAGTTTTAGGTATAGCAATCAAACATAGATTTGGTCTTTTCATATAGTCCCATATATCTTGGAGGCTTTGCTCATTCCTTTTAATTCTTTTTTCTCTAATCTTGTCTTCACATTTTTTTTCATTAAGCTGATCTTCAATCTCTGATATCCTTTCTTCCACTTGATCGATTCAGCTATTGATACTTGCGTATGCTTCATGAAGTTCTCATGCTGTGTTTTTCACCTCCATCAGGTCACTTATGTTCTTCTCTAAACTGGTTATTCTAGTTTGCAATTCCTCTAACCTTTTTTCAAGGTTCTTAGTTTCCTTGAATGAGATTAGAACATGCTCCTTTAGCTTAGAGGAATTTGTTATTACCCACCTTCTGAAACCTACTTCTGTCAATTCATCAAACTCATTTTCCATCCAGTTTTGTTCTCTTGCTGGTGAGGAGTTGCGACCCTTTGGAGTAGAAAAGGCATTCTGGTTTTTGGAATTTTCAACCTTTTGGTGCTGGTTTTTCCTCATCTTTGTGGATTTATCTACTTTTGGTCTTTGCTGTTGGTGACCTTCAAATGAGTTTTTGTGTGGTCATCTTTTTTGTTGATTTTGATGCTATTCCTTTCTGTTGTTAGTTTTTCTTCTAACAGTCAGACCCTTCTGCTGAAGATCTGCTGGAGTTTGCTGGAGGTCCAGTCCAGACTCTGTTTGCATGATTATCTGCAGTGGATACTGCAGAACAGCAAAGAATGCTGCCTACTCCTTCCTCTGAAAGCTTCGTCCCAGAGGAGTACCTGCCAGATTCCAGTCAGAGCTCTCCTGTATGAGGTGTCTGTTGACCCCTGCTGGGTGGTGTCTCCTTGTCAAGAGGCATGGGTATCAGGGACCCACTTGAGGAGGCAGTCTGCCCCTTAGCAGAGCTCCAGCACTGTGCTGGGAGATCCACTGCTCTCTTCAGAGCTGGCAGGCGGGAACTTTTAAGTCTGCTGAAGCTGTGCCCACAGCTGCTCCTTCCCCCTGGTGCTCTGTCCCAGGGAGATGAGAGTTTTATCTATAAGCCCCTGACTGGGGCTGCTGCCTTTCTTCAGAGATGCCCTGCCTAGAGAGGAAGAATCTAGAGAGGCAGTCTTGCTACAGCATCTTTGTGCTGCTGTGGGGAGCTCTGCCTAATCCAAACTTTCTGGTGGTTTTATTTACACTGTGAGGGGAAAACCACCTACTCAAGCCTCAATAATGGTGGATGCCCCTCCTCCCACTAAGCTCAAGTGTCCCAGGTCGACTTCAGACTGCTGTGCTGGCAGCAAGAATTTCAAGCCAGTGGATCTTAGCTTGCTGGGCTCCATGGGCATGTGATCCACTAAGCTAGACCACTTGGATCTGACTTCAGCCCCCTTTCCAGGGGAGTAAATGTTTTTGTTTTGCTGGTGGTCCAGGTGCCACTAGGTTACAAAAAAAAAAAAAAAAGAAAGAAAGAAAAAAGAACCTTCTAGCTCAGTGTCTGCCCAAACGGCCCCCCAGTTTGGTGCTTGAAACTCAGGGCCCTTGTGGTGTAGGCACCCTAGGGAACCTCCTGGTCTGTGGGTTGCAAAGACCATGGGAAAAGTGTAGTATCTGGGCTGGAGTGCACCATTCCTCATGGCATGGTCCCTCGTGGCTTTCCTTGGCTAGAGGAGAGAGTTCCTTGATTGTGCTTCCTGGGTTAGGCAGCACCCCATCCTGCTTCTGCTTGCCCTCTGTGGGCTGCACACACTGTCTAACCAGTTCCAATGAGATGAGCCAGATATCTCAGTTGGAAATGCAGAAATCACCCACCTTCTGCATTGGTCTCACTGGGAGTGCAGACTAGAGCTGTTCCTATTCCATCATCTTGCTTGGGAGTCCCACAAATTCTTATTAATAGAAATATTTAAAATATGCTGTAAGATGATGTTAGAAAATATCAGACCAATTAAATATTTGATTTTTTAAAGCACATTTCAAGGAAACTTTTTTCAGTGACAAAGTGGTTGTAAAACAATGTGAATGAAGGAAGTATTCATAAAAAAAAGTTAAAATTGACACATATTCTGCTTGTCATTAGCAGTCTGAGACCAAATACATTAAGGGCGACTTCATGAGGGCAAATGTACTCAGAAATTCATAGTATATTGTCCTTTGTTTTTCTTTAAAATGAAAAAAGCAACTTGTTTAAATTCTGGTGTGTCTGAAAGCCCTTTTTTCCTTCGAAATACACACAATCTGTCTCACACAAATAAAGCTATTTCACATAACTGAATAAACTTCAAAGTGAAACAAAAAATCCATGATTCTCCTGTCTGCTTGAAGCCTCTCCAAGCTATTGAATTAAAATAATGTCTTAAAGTTCCTTTGAAGGTCAGCTGTACTTAAAATGTATAAATTCCTTGACGTTTATCTGATCTGTACACTAAATTCCTCTTTGATTTACCTGAGTTGACAGTAATCACTTTTTTCCTCCAAATACCTGAAGAAGATATGGAGATATAATTAGGAGCCAAATTAAATGTTTGTCATAAGAAAAACAAAAATACTAGTTAAATTTATGATTAAATGTGGTGAAATGTTCATTTCCCCTGGAAAGACCAGTTTGTTGATATTAACAAAATTGAAATGAAATAGAATTAGTCTAATTAATCAAGACAAAGAAAATAGGAAAACAGTTCATATTTTCCCACAGAATTGAAGAAACTTTTCAAGAGTAAAAGCATAAATGGAGTGGAAAGTAACTTGTTTAGCAGAAAGAAAATATAGACTACATTAGAAGATGGTGATGGAAAAAATTGACCTCTCCCTTCGACCTCTTGATTCTTTAAGAGGTTTAGGAAAAAACTCCAGGAAACCGATTGAAAGTTGCACAACGGGAAGAGGAACATCACACACCGAGGCCTATCATGGGGAGGGGGGAGGGGGGAGGGATTGCATTGGGAGTTATACCTGATATAAATGATGAATTGATGAGTGCTGACGAGTTGATGGGTGCAGCACACCAACATGGCACAAGTATACATATGTGACAAACCTGCACGTTATGCACATGTACCCTAGAACTTAAAGTATAATTAAAAAAATAATAATAACAATAAAAAAAGAAAGTTGCACAAAGCATTTATGTCTCCAGGTTTCTTTCTTCATCCAGCAGAGCCAAGTCAGTACTTCCCTAAGAGGTTAAAAGTTATTCTCAGAAGAAATTTACCTGAGATGTTTCAGATTTGGGGACAACAGAGGCACACAGAGATGGCACTGTTGAGGCAGCAGGGAGCTAAACCATGGGATTCTGTGACTGTCTAACCCCCGGGGCATCTGAGCTGCTTCTCTCTTGCCTCTTAGTAGAACTTGACAAACACCCTCAGCCCAGACATGAATAAAAATATAATGGTAAGGATAACCGTGTATATGAAAACAATGTTTTGGGGATCAGTGTGTGAATTTCCAAAGTGGAAAACTTGAACATTTTACTGTAGATGGCAATCTCAAAATAACAAAAGAAGGACTGGTAAATAAATTGATATGCAAAGTATTTGGCACTGTTGCGAAGAAAAATGGAGTAAAAATAACTTCATTCCGTATGTGAAAAAAATAAAATACTGTTTAAAAACCATCAAATTAACGTGTATATTTGTTCATGCTCCTCAAAATGTGACTGCACACATTTGAAAATAACCGCTTTGCCTTTCCACACTCACTTATATTTTAGATGTAATGAATTGTGCAGTGATGATAAAGCCAATTCATTTTATTCAATGACAATGGAGGTTACAGAGATAATAGGGTTTGATAAAGATTTTTAGATGGTTTTCTAATCAAAATGAAAAATGCCAAAAGTCATAGGTTATCTCTAGACATTAATGAATAATCAATTATAATTTTTAAAAAGTGGTCTGATTCATCTGCTGGTTCACAGGTTAACAGCAATTTTTTAAAAATATTGATTCACATTGTTTCAATGTGAAGCAGGGGAGCAATTCACTGACTAGTGTAAAAATTAGTATTTAGTGTTGTGATAGGCTGATTAAAGGGCCCTTAAAAGAGAGTCTGTTCTAATCCCTAGAACCTCTGAATATCACTTTATACTTAAAAAAATAAAGAACTTTTCATGTGTGTCAAAGTAAGGATTTCGAAATGGGGCTCTCATCTTGGATTATCATCCTGGTGGCCTCGAAATGCAATCACAGTGTCCTTATAAGAGAAAGGTAAAGGGAGATGACAGAAGAAGACAAGGCAATGGTACCATGAAGGCAGCGATTGTGGTGATGCTATCACTAGCTAAGGAATGCCGGAAGCCATCAGAAACTGAGGAAGGTGAGAAACATTCTCTAGAGCCCCCGTGGTAGGGCAGTCATGCTGATAACACCTTGACTTTGGCCCAGTGAGACTGATTTTAGACTCTGGCTTCCTGAGGTTTGTGAGGGAATAAATTTCGGTTGATTTAAGTAACTAATGTTGTAGTAAATTATTATGGAAGTCATAGGAAACTAATCTGAAAATGTGATTGGGAAAATTCAATCATTATCTTAACTACTTTGACGTATTGTATTGTGTCATGCTCTATAAGCCTTCTTAATAAATGTCTATATGTAATACAGGTCTGCGCATCATGAGGGACATCTGGAACATACTTAAATTCCCAGAGAAAAATAAAATAAGATTTCCTTGAGTAGAATCACTTTAGAAAATTGAATAGTTATTTTTCTATTTTAAGCTCAATCCTTGTTATATATTTTTTCAAAACTAAATCCTCCACATTTTAACAGATGTTCACTGCAGAATGTTGTTTAGTCAGTAAAGTGCTTGCTTTCCTCTTAACTGATTTTTAAAAACAATTACTTCTGTTTAACTTCTAAATATAGTTATTGTTTCATAGAAATTCCAGAAATCCATGATGATATATAATACCTACCATGCACATTTTCATTTTTGCTATAAATTACTTGAGCCTATAAATTATAAAATATTAAGTGCATTTCTGGGAAAAATGTTCAATGAGTGAAGGGTGGCTAATGATCCCAATGATAATTTCTAATTTTTCATATGCAAATGTGCAAGCTATGTATTCAATAAAACAGGGTAAGTTTGAATCATAGGCCATGGGATGACCAACATACCCGTAAGTAGTCTAAAGCTATATGATTTCACAGGTTTTACATAGGCATGAAATTACTAATTTACTAAAGTATATGTTTCTTCTAAATTAGTCAATAGTCTCTATTCCAGTTTTCTTGGTATTTGCCTAAACTGCATAGATGCATTTATAAGCCACTTCTTTTTCTGTCACTTATAACAAGATAAATGCATAAATGCATTTATAAGTGCATTTATAAATGCAAAAAGCATAGATGCATTTGTAAGCCACTTCTTTTTCTGTCACTCATAAGATGAATGACCAATAAAACAAGCAGCAACAGGAAGTTGCACTTCAAAAAACATATGACTCAATTGTGCTCCCCGAAAGTAAAGTGTGAATTTTAGCAGAGTATAAAAATAGCTAAAAATTACCTTTTTAATTAAAGAAAATTACCTTTCTAATTAAGGAAAAACAATATACAGAGTTACTTTTAGAAATTACCACTGTGCTGCATACTAGGGGAACACAGATGAATGAGAAGAGGAACAGGTGCTTAAGGAGCTCAGAATATGACTAACATATGACTTCCTGTAGCATCCTATGATAGAGATAAGAAATCATTGCCATGGAAACAGAACTGAGTAGCAAATAATTTGATTATGAGGAAAAGCCAGTCTAGAAAGCTCAGAGAGAAAGTGATGTTATTATGGCTACTATGGAGAGATGAAGAAAATATTCTAGACATTGAACAAACAAACAAAAAATATATATGGTATTTCCTTAGCCTGCTTGATAATTTTATATACTATATTATGAATAGAAATTGGAAGAAGTGGATCGCTTTCTTTCTTTCTTTCTTTCTTTTTGAGACGGAGATTCACTCTTGTTGCCCAGGCTGGAATGTAGTGCTGCGATCTTGGCTCATTGCAATCTCTGCCCACCAGGTTCAAGCGATTCTCCTGCCTCAGCCTCTCGAGGAGCTGGGATTACAGGTGCCCGCCACCAAGACTGACTCACTTTTTATATTTTTAGTAGAGACGGGGTTTTGCCATGCTGGGCAGGCTGGTCAGGGTCTGCTCTTTTAATAAAGAAAAAGGGAAGTAATGTGGAGATAGACTGAAAGAATGAAAACTATAATAAATGATAGTAAACACAAGTAAGATGTTGATAGTTTCTATATTTCTTGTATTGCTGCATTTCTGAATTATTTAATTGAATTGAGCAGATAAGTAGTTTATCCAGTGTCATATAACAATGGACAGTCTTTCCTGTGGACTGTAAATTTGAGAGTATGAGCTAATGCCAAGCTGCTATTAGAATTCAAAGTGAAAAATTGATAGTTCTGTGATCTTTTAAAAAAACTTGCCAAACTATTAGAAATTATTTTATTGTCAGTAACAGACATACAGGGGAATGAAGAGACAGTAAAAGTAATATTTATTTAGTGTACACTAAATGAAAATACTTGAAACATTGACAAACAATTTTATTGTTTAAAAGCAGGAAGTATGAAGAGTAGTTCAAACATTGATTACCTTCTTCTTTTATATGGAACAAGGGTCTTTTCCATGCCTTAGTGAATTGCCGTCCTTCCTTCTAGGTTTGAGTCAGCTTTCAACATTTTATCTCTTTTGCTTCTAATATTGTGAGAATCCTTCAGTAGTTCCTCTAACGTGATAGTTGTTTTCAAGAATGACTTACTCCCGCACATCTCATCACAGCCACTTTTGTCATTTATGCTGGTGACTTGGCCCTCATTAAGTTCCTCTGGCTGCATGTCTGGTGTCTCCAAAGAAAGCAGCATCAACATTTCCATGTCCACTATCTTCTAATCACATTCAATTTCATTTCCAGTGTTACCACTTTTCTGTTCTTTGCTACACCTTCATCTTTGACCTATTACTTCTTTCAATTACTCATTTTTGTAAAATGTCACTTGGGCTTAACACTGGGAGACAAGGTAGCAACACAAATACATGTTTTCTGTTTGTATGTGAACTGAATCACAGATGCACAGTGATCAATCCCTGACAGTCTCTGAGAGAAGTGGTGTGATTTAGTCACTGATCATGAGATACATCTGATATTTTTGTAGTGATGTCTGAACTAAAGAGCTAGCAGCAGTGTTTATACAATTACTCACAGTTGATATACCCAAGTAAATTTCATTTCAACCTTGCTATTAGGAAGTGGTGTTATATAAATACACTGCAGTAACTGAATTTCATATATGTCAGAGCCTGGAAAGATAAGAAGGTTATATTATAAAATAGCAACAAGATTGCTGGGATGCCAAATAAATATAAAATATCATAAAATTGAAGTATCAATACTCAATCATGGTTAAAGGTGTTGTATAAAATATAAAATTTCAACAATATTCAACACATCATAGTGTTATTAAACTGAGAGAAACACATAAAAAATGTTTAGCCTTTTGGGTACCGTGAAGGATGCTGCATTTGGGATCCTTAAGCGTGTGTTTTGGAGTTATTCTGCACTCCCTCTCTTTGATCTGTGACTATGTGGTTCACTACTAACTCTACCCTATGTGTTTTTACTTTGCCTGCAGCTCCTGGGAACTGACCAGCAGAGCTGCCTTTTCTTCTCAAACCACCATTCTGCCCTTTTCTGATCTCAGTTTTCCACCTGAACTCTCTAGGCTTGCGCAAACATATCCTCAAGTCCTAGTCTAACTGCATCCATTCTTCTCTAGCTCACAACCCAGAAGATTCAAAACACCAGACTCTTACCTGTGCCATAGCTGGCCATTCCTGCCCTCTTTGGCCTCATCTCCTCCTGCTGTTTTTTTTCCCCTGACTTCTCATGACAGTGGCTCAGGTCCTGGCCATTTCCACCTCCATGCCTTTGTAGTTCCCACCTTCCGAGGCATCTTTCCTTTGTGCTCCCTTCCCTTATCACATCCCAGAGCAAGAGTCCAGTTCCCCCATCCAGACCTCTGTGGGGATCAGTACCCATGTTGTGCTGGGTCTGCTATCCAGCCACCTGGGGAGGTGCTCTCTCCCCTATGCGGCTCCTTGGGCAGCTCATTTATCTCCCTGTCTGCTGACCTCCCCTAGTACTTGTAAATCAATCTTGGGACTCAGTCTTTTCCTGCTTGGGGGGTGGGAGGGAAGGGCATGAGCAATCCTCTTCTCTCCACCCCACACCCAAGCCTCAACACCTTCTCTCTTTCTCTCCCTCCAAAGATAGTGACCTGCGCCTCCAAGATCTCCACTAACCCCACCATCCAGCTCCCAGACCTTCCCTGGTGTCCCACAGAAGTGGTGAGACGGGCTAGTCCCCACACTCTTTGGCCAGGAATACCTTCTGAGAGATAAGCAATATGGTGACCCCTGCTAAAAGGCAGACAATTGAATGTGTCAGTTTCCCTTTTTCCAGCTAAATACTGAAAATTCTACCTAAAGAATCTTTACATTCATTATATAATGGGCCTGCAACTTCCTGGGCTCCTACAGCAAAACCCTGTCTCCTACTTCCCCAGGGATGGAAGCAGAGTTCCTGGAAACCACTCCAGCTGGGTTCCCCAAACACTGGGTAGGCATGGCCAGCGAACATAATAATCATGTTATTTATTTAAGCAAATGAACAACAGCAATACATCCTAGTTACTCATAAAAATAAAGTTTACTACAGCAACTCACTAACATGATTTTCCCCTAATCCTCTCTCAAGGTTGGCTTCATATCTTCTTAAAAACAAACAAACAAACAAAACCTATCTTAAGTTTTATCATTCAAAGAATAAGTCTCAAAACGTAAATTTTCAACAGTCTAGAGTTGACAATGATGCATATCACTTATTTAAGCATTTATAGTTAAACATATTAATTTGTTATCATGAAAATAGTAACATAGGAAAGAGCAAGCTTTAACTCTCTCATTTCCTCTCCAAGATCTGACAGAAATGGTCAAAGGAAAATAAGCATGACAATAAACTGGGGGTGGGGGATGGGATAGTTAGTCAATGTGAATACAAGTGAATTAAGATAAAGCAATTATTCAAAATTCAAATAATTTCTGTAGGTAAATGACAGAGGATTTGTAATGAAGGAAACCAGTAAGTATTAATGTCTACCTTACAGATGGCAAGAACATTGTGAGAAGTTACAGGAAGAAGAAGGAAATTCTGACAAACCTCGAGGCATCAAATAAACTGTAGGGTTGAGGATCAGAGTCAATGAGGAGTCACAGAGACAATTGCAATTCTTACCTTTGTGAAAGAAAAATCAATCTTCAGACCCCCAAATCACTAAGCTAAAGGGAAAAGTCAACCTGGGAACTGCTCAGGCCCAACCTTTCTCCCGTTCTATTCAAAGTCACCCCTCTGTTCACTGAGATACATACATATCTGAGTTCCTCCTTTAGAGGGGCTCATCAGAAACCCAAAAGAATGCAACCATTTGTCTATTATCTACCAATGACCTGGAAGCCCCCTCCCCACTTTGAGTCTTCCTGTCTTTGCTTTGAGTTGTCCTGTCTTTCCAGAAAGAACCAATGTTCATCTCACATACATTGATGTCTCATGTCTCCCTAAAATATTTAAAACCATGGGCATATGTTGTGAGAACCGCTTGAGGCTGTCTCACAGGTGCTCATCCTTAATCTTGGCAAAATAACTTTCTAAATTAACTGAGACCTGTCTCAGATTTTCTGAGTTCACACCTTTTAGTAACAATTGCTGAATTTAAAGGCTATGGCTGTAGGGCTAAATGATTAAACACTAGGGTGAAACATTTGCTCCACATTAATTCTCTACAGAAATAAAGGCTCACTTCCATGTGGAGGAAATCTTTTGGAACTAGAAGAAATTCCATTAATTTGGAGAAATGAAACTAGGGAAGAAGAGAATGTCAGCAATCAGAAAAGTGAAAATTACTCTACCCAAAACTACTTTTGCTTAAATAATCTAACAATATTTTGATTTAAAAGTCTTGAATATACAAAGAAAAGAGTTTTAAGCAGTGAAATTTAAGTTATTTACAAATTTGATTATGGAAACTAGAATGAAAATATCACTCACTGGCACAGTTGGAGGAAAAGCAAGCACTGCTTTCTTTTTTAATGTTTAGAAACTATACCCTGTTTCTTTGAAATGTACTCTGGCCATGACATTTTTGTAGGTTAGCCTTAACAATTTCAGGTATTTACTGTGTTCCTTCTCTAGCTTCAGAGTGAAAGGGCAAGCTATTTCTCATGCTAGGTGGTTCACAGGACCTGGTGGAAATAAGGTTACTTTGTGTTCACCATTTCCATCAAGAACCACAATATTTGAAAATAATTTGTTGCACAATACATTCTACAAAGACCATAGGGAAATTGCTAGAATTCTACTTACCACAACACTGAGAATAGTTTCCTTTGTAGAGAGGTCATATTCCTTCAGTAAGAATGAAGGATTTGGGGTTTTTGAGGTGGATTTCATGATTGACAGCAACATGTAGGAAATGCCACAGGTAAACTGTGGAGATAGAATCACATTTTGGTTTTGGATTATTTTTATATTTTTCATTAAAAATATAAATTTTACTGTGTTAATGTGTAAACAATATTGACCTGTTATTGGTATGTCACAGGCAAATGTCTGTTCATTATTTTCACTCTGAATAAATTGATTTAAGTAAAATAATTAAAATAAGAAGCCACTGGAGGCAGTTTAAAGGGAAGAAACAACCAATTTCAAAGTCATAGATTTACAGGAAGGACCCGACACACTTACTCTAGGGCAGGTTAGGTATATTTGATGAGGAGGTCCATGCTGTGGTAGAGGTTTGGTGATCAGTCCTGACCAAACGTTAGAGGGTACTTACGAGACACCACAAAATAGAGGGTATGGGTTTTTTTTTTTTTTTTTTTTTTTTTTTTTTTTCTGTTTTGTGATCAGTTTGCTTGTTTTAGCACTGAGGGCTTTTTATTTGTTGTTTAATTTTTTGAATTTTTTTAAGTCAGAAAGATCTCTGGGTTATCTCATGTGCTATGGAAAAACTATTTTGGTTTTTCCAACTTTAATAGTTAGTATTTGTAGGGGAGGTGATCAAGAAAAGATATGCCATTAACTGTTACCAGTGTGAAATTTGTAAGGTTTTGTCTCTATGATCTCAACCAAAGCTTTCTGAGTCCTGGAACTTAGCTTTGGGATGATCTTACTTTACCCATTTATATATTACACTTAACAGTTTGTAGCTAATTTATAGGGGCCATATCTTTTATATCAATCATGAATTAGCCTTTTTTAAAGAAGTAATAATCCCTGAATATGAAAATAGAAATGGAAAATTTATCATCATAACCCCCCTAATTGGGAGTAGTATGAGTTTGTAATGCTTGAAGCACTACCTCTTAAGATGATAAATTTATAAATGAGAATTTTGATTTAAACAAACTTGTTAAATAAATGCCAGTTCTATAAATATATTAAGAACACATAATAATAAAGGATAACAAAAGTGTACATATTTATAAATATTTTCCAATGTACCAATCTAGTAGATCATAAGTTTATATCTGCAGTAGGTAAGATAAATTACTTTAGCAAAGTCTTTCCCACTTTAGGTCCCATATATTATATGGCTCCATTGCGGTTTCTGTTCCTCTTTCCTAGCACTCACAACATTACTAATATTTTAGTCATCTACATCTGCCAAGACTATGTATCTGCTTCATTGTCCTGGTTCTCACCTCACCCTGATTTCAAAGTCATGCATAGATTTCAGGGATTATCACAAGCAAATCCCTGATGAAACATCGAATCACACATTCTTCAGTCAACCCAACTAAACATAAAAAGTCTGTAAAAAGGTCTAAGCTGCCACTCAAGAGAGTTTTCAGTTTTATCCCTGTTTATTTCTGGTTTAATAATAAAAACTATAATTTTCAAAGTATAGTGCTGAATTCAGAGTAATCACAATATAATATTTACAATATCCTGGGCAAGATCAGAAATTGCTCAACAGAAAAAAGAAAAATATTAGAGATTCTCAAGAGAAAAACAATTAACAAAGAGTAACACTAGGTGTATATGTGAGGATTCTCTACAGGGTCAGAACTAATAGGATAGATGTATATATGAAAGAGATTTTGTTAAGGAGTATTGATTCACGCCATCACAAGGTGAACTACTGCAATAGACCGTCTGTAAGCTGAGGAGCAAGGAAGCCAGTCCAAGTCCCAAAAGTAGGGAAACCAACAGTGCAGCCTTCAGTCTGTAGGTGAAGGCCCAAGAACCCTTGGCAAATCACAGGTTAAGTCCAAGAGTTCAAAAGCTGAAGAACTTGGAGTCTAATGTTCAAGGGCAGAAAGCATCCAGTACAGGAGAAAGACGAAGACTGGAAGACTCAGCAAGTCTGCTCTTCCATCTTCTTCTGCCTGCTTTATTCTAGCTGTGCTGGCAATTGATTAGATGATGTCCACTCAGATGGAGGATGGGGTGCCTCTCCCTGTCCACTGACTCAAATGTTAATCTCCTTTGGCAACACCTTCAAAGACACACAGAAATAATACTTAACATCCTTCAATCCAGTCAAGTTTGCACTCGGTATTAACCATCATACTTCAACTTTTAGCTTTCTCTCTAGTAAACAAATCTGGATACGGAAATACGAAGATAGGCATATCTTTGACTGGTATAGCATTACTTGAGGAATTTCTTTGTAAAATTTCATTGATTTTTTTTTCATCCACAGTAAAAATGTTGACTGCCTGCAACCTGAGTGTTGAATCTAGTCTCAAATTCAATTGAGTTGCCTTCTCAGTTCTTTCATTCTGTGACTATAGACTGATGCAATGTGTTTTGTTTAGCTATACTCTCATGCTCCTTCCTGCAATTAGATTATAGGTATTATAGCCTATATTCATGCACCATTTTCTAGTGATTTTAATCAAACTATCATTTAATTGTTCATGTACTCTTCTTTTTTAGAATGACCTGTGTCTGATTTATTGATGCTAGACAGAAAATCAAATGATAAATTTGGAGCTAAAGTATACAGTTCAATATAACATTGTTTTAAGAGACAGATTATGAAATAAAGTTAGGAAGTAATCTCTAGGAATAAACCCCATGTAGTAATCTACATGAAGTAGATTACTCTGTAGTAGTACAACTTGCTATGTGAGGGTTCAAATTGAATTGAAATTGGAAAAAATTCTGAAGTGTAGAAATGGTTGCAGAGTTTTCTCTTTCTATATTGTCTTCACTATTCAACCCTTTTGGTCTTGGCAGAAAGTATCAATTGGAACTAAGGGCATTAACAAATGTCCACATCTATATCTGTGCTACATCAAGTCTTGTGGTAAAAGGCCTCGGCTACATATATTTTGATCTTAGAACTAACATATGTGTTTCTCTGTTTCACAAAACAGGAATTGAAAAGTAACTCACTGGAAAAAGTTGAGTCCAGATGACTTATAAACAGTAATAGGGTTTCAAAAAGTAAATGTCATATTCACCATCTCACAATTCAAAAATTTTGTGGAAAAGCCAAAACTCAATATTTATGTATAGAATAGAGGTTTCTTTTTGTATTGTCAAAGTTTTTGATTGTAAAAAATAAAAGTTTTCTATAGCTATCTTAAGGAGAAATAGACTTTATTGGAAGTCAAAATAAGTTAGATTATCAGGCTTGTGAAACGGGCAGAAACCATGGAAACATGGTGGGATAAAAAAGCATGAAGCACAAACAACCTGGCCAATATAACATCACCCTAACTTCAGGATGTAATTAACGCTGCTTGCACAAATGTAAGCCTGCACCTCTTGCCTCACTTAACTCTGAAGGAACATTGTCTGGCCCTGACTAGGTCACGTTTCTATCCCCTGGACAAAGCAGATAGCAAAAAATTATAGATCTTGGCTGGGCGCAATGGCTCATGTCTGTAATTCCAGAACTTTGAGAGGCTGAGGCACTAAGGTCGGGAGATCGAGATCAGCCTTGTTCACATGGTGAAACCCCTTCTCTACTAAAAATACAGAAATTAGCCAGGTGTGTGGTGGCGGGTGCCTGTAATCCCAGCTACTCAAGAGGCTGAGGCAAAATAATCGCTTGAGCCCTGGAGGCGGAGGTGGCAGTGAGCAAAGATTGTGCCCCATTGCATGCCAGCCTGGGCAGCAGAACAAGACTCTGTCTCAAAAAAAAAAAAAAAAAAAGTCATTACAGATCTTGGTTTCTGTGATGGCAAGCATGAAACACATACTTGAGACAACACAGACTGATTACAGTGTATTAGAGAAAAATAAAATATATATAGAAAATGTTAGAAATGTCCAGAAATTAGTTTCCTACTGATAAGTATATTCTAGTATGTTTAAATATAAAGTTTCTGAAAATTTCTTGGCTATGTATCATTCTTCTCAAATCTCTGGGGCAGACTGTGGAGATGACTGTCCTTTATTCTGGATTAATGTGAACAATGCATTCTAGATACCTCATCTTAGAGAAAGAATATGGTGAATATTTGTTATAATGACTACAACACAACCTATCCTCATTCTCCATGATTTGAACAATTCCTTCTTCATTTTGTCTCATTTCCGTACCAGATTCCTGATTTAAAATGTATTGTGCTACAGAAAATGAGTGAATGGATGAATAAATAAGATTCTAAGGAATAATATACCAGTTTGTCTTAATTGTCTCTTTAGAGCTAAAGAATTTCGAGTATTATTTCTTGACCACATTTTCAAAGGTTCTGTATTCTTACAGTTGAAGGCCTTCACCTACTTTACTCCTCAGTTGTTTCTCAGTCATACACCTGGATAAATGCTGATTCCTTAACATGGCCCAGCATCAATTTTATTTCATAAATGAAAAAAATTATGTTATAAACATACGAGAAAACGAAATTGAACTGATGAAAATTTTAATTCAAGTTACTCCTTTAGGTATCCAATATCCCTCCACTTTTTAAGGCAAAATCCTTAATTTAGACAGTAACATTAATGAGTAGATTTTAAACAAGCTCTTACATTAGCAAGATTCTGTTCTCAGTACCGTAATTTATCTTTCCTATGACCTAGGTCAGATTATATAAACAGTACTTTAAGGGTGCTATAATCTGTTTTTCAAGACAATCTTTTGAGCACAGAGTGTAGTACTGATGATATGGTGTGAATGTTTGTTTCCCTCAATCTCATGTTGAAATGCAATGCTCAACATTGGTGGGAGGACACAGGATCATGGGGCTGGCTTTCTTATGAATGGTTTAGTACCTTCCCTTTATTGCTGTTCTCATGATAGTGAGTGAGTTCTCATGAGATTTTATGGTTTAAAATTGTGTGGCATCTCCCTTCCTTCATTGTCTCTCTTTGTTCCTGCTCTGGCCATGTAAAATGGGAGATCCCCCTTTGCCTTCTGCCATGATTGTAAATTTCCTGATGCCTCCCCCAGAAGCCAAACAGAAGCCAGTGTCATATGTTGTATATAGCCTGTGGAACTGTGAGCCAGTTAAATCTCTTTAAAAATGAGCCAGTCTCAGGTATTTATGTATTGCAATGTGAAAATGGACTAATGCAATCAAGTGAAATTTGAGAGAGAAATGCAGTAACATTGCAGAAAGCAGTGACAGAAAATCAAAAGCCTGAATTCTATATTTGTATATGTTTGTGAGAGAAAGAAAAAAAGATAAGGACTGAATAACTGAAAGACAGTCTTTACAACCTCAATGGAAGTTATAATGTATTAATAGTAATAATACCCACGATAGTATACATATAACTTTAAAATTCCAAAATTGAGTAAATATGAAACTATGTACTTCATAACCATTGTCAGTATTTTCATCCAGCATTTTCTGTAAAAACACAGTTTTGCTCTATATGTGTTATATAAGTGCCAATCATTAGGTGGTTAATAAATAAGAATCCTAAAATAAGCTGAGATGTATTACCACATAATTTTCCAAAGGGTCTGTATAAGTTTAAAATTCCATTTTATTGATTGGTCATATTGTTATAGCTATTTGGAAGGGTATTTTGCAGGTATAATTGATCTAGAGATTATATTAATCATTCTTAAGTTTTCACAATCTACTTAGAGTTAATATTGTATCATATCACATATAATATAGCAACCTTGAAATCCTATGGGTCCATTAACTAAGTCCCAATCTGTAATTCATGCTATAGTTATCTTATGGAACCTGTCCACATATATGAGAAACCCACCCCTCACATACACACACAAACTGTGACATTTAAAAAAAAATTCTTTCTGCTTTTAAATAAATGAAGAGAAAAATTATATTTTTATGTGTATCTAGGTATTTCTCATTTTTGGTTATCTTTATTTATTTCTCCAGACCTTACATCTTCATGAAGATCTGATGTTATTTTCTTACAATGTAGAATGTCCATTAGTATATCTTGAGGTGAAACTTTGCTGTCAATAAATTCTCTAAGCTTTGGCTTGTCTAAGAATCTGTTTATTTCATCTACTGTTTCAGTGATATTTTTGCTGAATATAGACTTCTGAGTTTGCAGGTTATTTTTCTCTCAGTGTATTAAAGAGGCTGGCCCACTATCTTCTGGCCTTAGCAGTTTTTGATGAATATTTACTGGCAATCTAAATTTTTCTTCCTTTATGTGTATTATGGCATTTTCTCTATTTTTACAATATTCTATTTACATTTGTCTTAATTTAAACTTGCTCTAATTTTTAGGCAAAGCCATAGTTTACTTTGTATTCATATTGTCTTAGGTTTGCTGAGCTTTTCAATTATGAAAATTTATTTTCTTTATCAAATTTTGGATTTTTTTGGCCACTGTTTTTCAATTTCTTTCCTGTCTCATTCTCTCCTCTTGTTAAGAACTTTAATTACGCATATGTGCCTTCTTTAGATGATGTCTCAAAGATCTCTTAGGCTCTGCTCCTTTTCATTTAAATGTTCTTTTCTTCTTCCAATTAGATGCTTTTAGTTCATTCATCTTAAAGTTAACTACATCTGTTCCATAATGTCTTTTCTAAATATATCTATTTAGTCATTATCTTTTACCCAGTGTATTACATTTTAAGCTCTGAAATTTTCATTTTTTTATGGTTTCTATTTTTATGCAGACCTTTTGTATCATCTCTATCACTGAAAGCATTTTTTTTACATTATTGAGAAAAATAGTGATAGCTATTTTAAAATTCTTCTTTGCTAATTTTAACATCTCCTTACCCCATGATATGGTTTGGCTTTGTCTCCACCCAAATCTCATCTTGAATTGTAGCTCCCATAATTCTCATGTGTCAGGAGAGGGACCCAGTGGGAGGTAATTGAATCATGGGGGCACGTATTTCCCATGCTTCTCTCATGGTAGTGAATATGTCTCACCAGAACTGATGGTTTGATAAAAGGGTAGTTCCCCTGCACAGGCTCTCTTACCTGCCACCATGTAAAACATGCCTTTGCTTTTCCTTTGCCTTCTGCCATTATTGTGAGGGCTCCCCAACCATGTAGAACTGTGAGTCCTTTAAAGCTCTTTTTCTTTATAAATTATTCAGTCTCAGGTATTTCTTCAGAGCTGCATGAAAATACACTAATACAGTAAATTGGTACCAGTAGAGTGGGGTACTGATATAAGGAACCGAAAATGTGGAGGCACCTTTGGATCTGGGTAACAAGCAGAGGTTGGAACAGTTCAGAGGGCTCAGAGGAAGACACAAAAATGTGGGAAACTTTGGAACATCTGCACCATTCACGTGGAAAAGCCACAGACACTCAAGGCAAGCCTGTAAAAGTAGCAAGAAGGAGGAGTCACAGGGAGGGAGCTGCCTAAGGCTGTAGGAACCCACCTCAGCATGACCTGGATGTTAAATATGGAGCCAAAAGAGATCATTTCAAAGCTTTAAGATTTGACTGCCCTGCTGGATTTCAGACTTGCATAGGCCCTCAGCCCCTTCATTTTAGCCAATTTCTCCCATTTGGAATGAGTGTATGTATCCCATGTCTGTACCCCCATTTTATCTAAGAACTTAACTAATTTGCTCTGATTTTCTAGGCTTATCAATGGAAGGCATTTGTCTTGTCTCAAATGAGTCTTTGGAGTTGGACTTTTTAGTCTAACTCATGCTGAAATGAGTTAAGATTTTGGGGGACTATTGGCAAGGCGTGATTGGTTTTGAAATGTGAGGACCTGAGATCTGGGAGAAACCAGGGTGGAAAGATACAGTTTACTTGTGTCCCCACCCAAATCTTATCTTGAATTGTACCTCCCATAATCCCCATGTTTCAAGGAAGGGACCCAGTGAGAGGTAATTGAATCATGGTGGCAGGTATTTCCCATGCTGTTCCCCTGATAGTGAATTAGTCTCATGAGAACTGATGGTTTTATGAAAGGGCAGTTCTCGGCACATGCTCTCTTACCTGCCACCATGTAAGACATATCTTTGCTGCTTCTTCACCTTCCACCATGATTGTGAGGCCTCCCCAACCATGTGAAACTCTGAGTCCGTTAAAGCTGTTTTTCTTTGTAATGCACTTAGTCTTGGGTATTTCTTCATAGCAGTACGAGAATGGACTAATACAAAGGCAAAATACTACATATACTAATGACCAATGTACTTTCTATGGTAAAACAATTTGTGGCCAAAACAAAACAGGAAAATGGGAAATAATGTCTGCTAGGTATGATTCTCCTAAAAAAAAATTGCATTTTAAGTTGTATCACACATTTTGTGGCTAGCTCGTTACCTTTACTATAGTGAAATATGTATCTACAGATGTTTAATAAGAAGATAATTCTTAGAGCTGCTTATAATTATAACTTATCTTTATGAAAAATTAGTTTCAATGAGTATTCACATAATTTTAAATGTCTTTTATTTTATAATTTTATATTTGTAAAATATGTAAATTATTTTATTCATATTTTAATTGCCTTGTTTTTCAAATATAAACTGAAAGCTTACATGTCAACATCAAAATCAATTTTCAAAATAGTAATAGAATGCATTAGCATCATTAATAATTATTAGTTAATAGGATTTGCTTTCTATATCAAAATATATATGTTTATAATTTTATGAATTTTTTAGCAAAATTATGTATTCTATTTCTTTTCACTATTAATATAACCATTAATTATAGTTCCTCTAAATTAACATCCATGTGACAATGTACCTTAAAAATCTCATGTAGTCCATTACTTATCAAAAAACTTTTAAAATTGTTTTACATATTTTCTGTTTAAAAATTTTACAAAAAGAGAACAGATAAATTCCTACTATACTGTATAAATATAAGTTGTATAAGGAAGTTTTAAGGGATGAATAACATTTTTCAGCATAACTTAAAATGAAGGTCACAGTATTTTACAGATATGTAAGAAGAAATCCTTCACAGACTCCATCACTATGATGTCCAGGATGAGGACATACTGGGAAATTAAAAGGAGAATTAAGTATCTTTTCAAAAAGGAATTACAATGTAGATGAGGAGTAAAAAATATACACATGAGGCAGTTAAGTAGAAATATAAGGTAAAGATGCTAAAGCTATTTTATGCAGATGATTTTAAGTGCAAATGAAAGTCTTGAGAAAAGACTCAATGAAGCATATGGGTCATGAGATAAGCCAAGCTCTATCGAGAAGGCCAATGAAAAGAGAAGAGCCAGGCTGTTCTAGAGCAATGTGAAGAAATTAATCAAGTCTACAGAGCAAATGCATGTAATTTTCTGTGGTCCCGGAGCAAAAAGAAAGAGATTTAAATGTACAATAGAGGTTTTCAGAGTCTCTAACAACTCTACATACATCATGTATAGACTTTTTATGTATGTAATTTTGTTAGAGAGTTGTGTAACCCTGATTCTTAGCTGATAATTAATGGATGATTGAAAGAACTTTGACAAAAGTAAGTGTAAATAAATATATATATATTATATGATCAAGTTATCATTGTTAAAATGATATAATGGAGATTCTGCACATATAGAAAATGTGCCTTAATATTACTGCTTTCTGAGGTGGTAAAAAAGCAAGGATAGATACAATTTGAAAGTTTATATCCCCCCCTAAATTTATATGCGGAATCCTAATCCCCAGCATCATTGTAATGGGAAAGTGAAGTCTTTGAAAGGTGATCAGAAGTAAGGTTTTTGGGTAAACCCCTCATGAAGAGGATTAGTTGCCCAGAGTGTCCCCAGGGATCTGCTTTGCCTCTTCCACCGTGTGAGAACTCAGTGAGAAGGGGCTGTCTATAAGAAACTGAGTCCTTGCCAGACACTGAATCTGCCAGTGTTTTGATCTTGAACTTCTCAGTGTCTAGAACTATAACAAATGAATTTCTGTTGTTTACAAGTTATCCAGTAAATGGTATTTTGATTTGTTAACCTGGATGTATTTAAATAGGGGTTACTAAAATTATTGTGAATTTAAGTGAAGATAGAGGAATACTTTCCACATTTGCTATAGAAATAGTGTACTTGTTTTAATTGTAGAAATTATTTATTTTAATGCATTCAGAGAATAAGTCTAATTGTTACAATTCTAGTCACAATGAGTAACAACCTTTTACTTAAATAAGATAATAAGACAAGTAATCTCAGTGTTAATTTTTTTGTAATATTGTATAGCTTACGAATGGAAATCTGGGTATGAATGACTTTGATCCCTCCATTATTCACAAAGTGGAAGAAGAGTCTAGCTCTGTTATTTTAGCATTATTGTCCCTGCGGTGATATTATAAAGTCATTTTAAATGAGTCTTTAAAACAAAAAACTAAAAAGGAAATCTTTTTAAAATTTAAAAGAAACCTTAAAAAGAATTTTTAAAAAATCTTTGAAATTCAATATTTATCTTTCAGGAAAATATAAAATAAAGGGAAAAAAAGCCTGTTGTATTAGTCTGTTTGGATACTGCTAATAAAGATATGCCCAAGACTGGGTAATTTATAAACAAAGAGGTTTAGTTGACTCACAGTTCCACATAGCTGGGTAGGCCTCACAATCATGGTGGAAGGGAAATGAGAAGCAAAGTCTTACAGGTGGCAGACAAGAGAGCTTGTGCAGGGGAACTTCCCATTTATAAAAGTATCAGACCTGGTGAGACTTATTCACAATCAGGAGAGAACAGTATGGGGGAAACCACATCCATGATTCAGTTAGCTCCATTTGGGCCTGCCCTGGATATGTGGGGATTATTACAGTTCAAAGTGAGATTTGGGTGGAGACACAGCCAAATCATATCATTCCACCCCTGGCCCCTCCCAAATCTTATGTCCTCACATTTCAGAACCAATCATGCCTTCCCAACAATTCCCCAAAGTCTTAACTGATTTCAGCATTAAATGAAAAGTCTACAGTCCAAAGTCTCATTTGAGATGAGGCAAATCCTTTCTGTCTATGAGCCTGTAAAATCAAAAGCAAGTTAGTTACTTCCTGGATACAATGGGGGTACAGGCATTAGGTAAATACACCTGTACCAAATGGAAGAAATTGGCCAAAATAAAGCAGCTACAGGCTCCATGAAAGTTCAAACTCCAGCAGGCAGTCAAATCTTACAGCTCCAAAATGATCTCATTTGACTCCATGTCTCACATCCAGGTCATACTGATGCTAGAGGCGGCTGGTCACACTGATGCTTGAACAGCTTTGCCCCTGTGGCTTTGGAAGGTATAGCCCCCTCCGGGCTGCTTTCACTGTCTGGCCTTGAGTGTCTGGAGACTTTCCAGGTGCACTGTGAAAGCTGTTGAATCTACCATTCTGGGGTCTGTAAGATGGTGACCCTCTTCTCACAGCTCCACTAGGTAGTGACCCAGTGGAGACTCTGTGTGGGGATTCTCACCCATATTTCCCTTCCACACTGCCCTACACAGGTTCTCCGTGAGGGCTCCATCCCAGCATCAGACTTGTGCCTGGATATCCAGGTGTTTCCATACATCCTCTGAAATCCAGGAAGAGGTTCTGAAACCTCAATTCTTGACATCAGTACACCTGCAGGCTCAACACCACATGAAAGCTGCTAAAACTTGGGGGTTGGACCCTCTGAAGTGAGTGCTTGAGCTTTAATTTGACCCTTTAGCCATGGCTGAGATGCAGGGCACCAACTCCTGAGGCTGTACGTAGCAGCAAGGCCCTGGGCCTGACCTTTGAAGCCTATTTTTCCTTCTAGGCCTCCAGGTCTTTGATGGGAGGAGCTGCCTTGAAGACATCTGACATGCTCTGGAGACATTTTCTTCATCGTTTTGGTGATTAACATTTGGCTCCTCATTACCTATGCAAATTTAGCCAGCAGACTTGAATTTCTCCTCTGGAAATGGGCTTTTCTTTTCTATTGCACCATCAGACTGCAAACTTTCCAAACTTTTATGTTCTGCTCCCCTTTTAAACATAAGTTCCAATTCCAAATCATATCTTTGTAGATACATAAAACTGAACGCTTTTGACAGTACCAAAGTCATCTATTGAACACTTTGCAGCTTAGACATTTCTTCTACCAGTTGCCCTAAATCATCTCTTGCAAGTTCAAAGTTCCACACATCTCTAGGGCAGGGACAAAATGTTTCCAGTCTCTTTGCTAAAATATAGCAAGAGTCACCTTTGCCCCAGTTCCCAAGAAGTTCCTCATTTCCACCTGAGACCACTTCAGCCTGGACTTTACTGTACATATCACTATCAGTATTTTGGTCAAAGCCATTCAACAAGTGTCTAGGAAGATCCAAACATTCCCACATTTTCTTGTCTTCCTCTGAACCCCACAAACTGTTCCAACCTCTGCCTGTTACCCAGTTCCAATTTGCTTTCATATTTTCAGGTATCTTTAGAGCAGCACTCCACTTGACTGATACCAATTTACTGTATTAGTCTGTTCTCACACTGCTAATAAAGACATACCCAAGACTAAGTAATTTATAAAGGAAAGAGTTTTAGTTGACTCACTTTTCTACATGGCTGGGGAGGCCTCACAATCATGGCAGAAGGAGAATGAGAAGCAAAGTCACCTCTTACATGACAGCAGGCAAGAGAGCTTCTGTAGGGGTACTCTCATTTATAAAACCAACAAATCTCATGAGACTTATTCACTACCATGAGAACGGTATGGGGGAAACTGCTACCATGATTCAGTTATCTCCACCTGGCCCTGCCCTTGACCTGTGGGGATTATTACAATTCAAGGTGAGATTTGGGTGGAAATGCAGCCAAACCATATCATCTGTCAAACAATATTTTATAAATTTTCAAACTTTAGGTAACTATACCAAAATCTAACAGATAATCCAGAAATGATGTCCATGGCAAATATAAACAAATCTGGATTTATGTAAGGAGAGATTTTGTTTGAAAAGACTATTGCAATAGGGAGGTCATTTTACTATTTATTTGTATTCCTCAAAGTTCATGTGTTAGAAACTTAATCCCCAGTTCAAAAGTGTTTTAAGGTGGGCCTGATAAGAAGTGATTACATCATGAGGGCTCTACCCTCTTGAATGGATGAGTGTAATCATTATGGAAATGGGTTAGTTATTGCAAGAGTCAGCTTATTATAAAAACAAGTTCAACCTTCCCTTGCTCTATAGCTCTCTCTCTCAGGCTTTCTCACTCTTCTGTCTTCTTTCATGGGGAGATTCAGCAAGAAGACCCTCCCATCAAATGTGAGTCTCTTGTTCTTGGCCTTTTCAGCCTGTAGAGAATATATATATACACACATACACACACACACGTATATACCTATTCTGTGGTATTCTGTTTTAGCAACACAAAACAAACAATTACACACTTTGACCTCTGAATTTCTAGGCATCTCAAAAATCAAAGATAAAAATACTTTTCTTTCGAAGAAAGGGTTAAACATTAAATATGTGGAGCATGAACTTTATGAGCACTGAAGGTGAGCAGACAGTAGGATCATAGAGGCTTAACAGCATATATTTAGGTGGTCTGACAATTCTTAGTGTGAATTGCTTAAAAGAAATGCCCTGCATCTTAGTACATGCTTATATGTGGGGACAAAATAGAGTTGAGGAAATTGCGGGGTGGAGAGGTGTCTGACAGAAGCCTTGACAAGCCAAATGGGTAGGTAAGTTATGGATAATTGTGAGCACTTGGTCACTGGCAAACAATAGTCACATGTGAAAGTGGCAGCCTAGTGATACTTTCACTTTCATTAAGAAATACTTTCTGGGTTGGGTGTGGTGGCCCAAGACTGTAAACCCAGAACTTTGGGAGGCGGAGATGGGCGGATCACCTGATGTCAGGAGTTCGAGACGAACCAGGCTAATGTGGTGACACACCGTCTCTACTAAAAATACAAAAATTAGCCAGGCGTGGTGGTGCGTGCCTGTGGTCCCAGCTACTCGGGAGTCTAAGGCAGAAGAAGTGTTTGAACCAGGGAAGAGGAAGTTGCAGTGAGCCAGGATCGTGCTACTATACTCTAGCCTGGGTTGCAGAGTGAGACTTTGAAAACACTTTCTGTAGAAAATGCAAATATCTTTCATGTTTAACTAAGTGTCCTGTAATATACTTTTATAAAAATATCACCTCAGGATAATTTAGGAGTGATGTTGATGCATAATGTTTCCCAATATTATTATCAGAAACATTTTTTTACATCTTTTTAGATCAAGAAGCATCATGTAAAATTACACATTACTATCTCATATCATTGTAAACATTCAAATTTACAATCAGATACAAAATAAATCTTTTAATTCTGACAGAAGAATCCCGAGTAAAAGGGAAAAACATATGAGACCCTTAAAATTTTCTAGGTAAGTCAAGGTAGGGGAAAATAGTATACTATGCAGTTTTTTATATATACACACACATATAATATATATTATATATAATATATATTATATATAAAATATATATAATATAATATGTATGTGTGTGTGTGTGTGTGTGTATATATATATATATATATATGTATGTATATTTTTTTTTGAAGCAGTCTCACTATGTCACCCAGGCTGGAGTGAAGTGATGCAATCTCAGCTCAATGCAACCTCCACCTCCCAGGTTCAAGTGATTATTCTGCCTTAGCTTCCAGAGTAGCTGGGACTACAGGTGCTTGCCACCACACCCAGCTAATTTTTTGTATTTTTAGTAGAGATGGAGTTTCACCCTGTCAGCCAGGATGGTCTCGATCTCCTGACCTCGTGATCCACCTGCCTCAGTCTCCCAAAGTGCTGGGATTACAGGCATAAGCCACTGCACCTGGCCTGTAGTAATATAATTTTATAAAAGAAGGGACACTGAAAAATGTTTATAATGGCAACTAACCTTTACTGAGTGTTTACACTCATGTTTACAACTACTTCATGGATTAGGAATTATCTAAATGAGAAGAAAATGTGGGCTTAAAAATGTTAAGTAATAAATCCATTGTAACAACAGGTAATTACAGAGAAATGTTTCAGACTGATGTGTAATAACTCAGAGCCTAGGCACATGAGAACTGCTTCCTCTGACATGATGGACAAGAAAAAAAATGATTAAATGAGGATAGGATCCCTAGAGAAAATATATACCTTGAAATATAAAATACTATCTAGGGACAGATCACAGATTTTCTTCGGAAGTGTCTAACGCCAAAAGCTAAGGAAAAATAAAGGTAAAAACCAGACATTTTTTAAAAAAATCTTTGCCTTTTTTTTGACGTTCAAAAGTTAGAAGTTTATTTAAAAATATAAGATAATCTTGGGGACATGATAGAAACTTATTATTTGTTGAAATGGAATTTAACACTAAGAGCCCACACATTTTCTTTGAAAATTATTTTCAATAAACCATTCTACTGGAGATTTAATAAGCATTTAAATGTCCTTTTTTAATACTTTTGAATGGCTGATGATTTTTGTATTTAATGAATTAATACATAGTGTATTCACTTCTGTACATGCCATTGATCTGTGATTTAACATATTTTTCAATGTCACTCAATTTATTGATTGATAATGTTCTTCATCTTTGATTTGTTACAACTATGTAAACATATATATTATATTTGTATTATATTACATAGTTACATATTTTACTATATATGTATGTCTGACACATACATGTATACTATGTATGCACATGTATATATGCATATATGTATAAAAAATATAGACTTACATACATATGTCCTAAATATGTGTACCTTTTAGTGTTTATTGTTGCATTATTTTAGTTCTCTAAATTTTGTATCATACTACAAAAGTTTTATACTTTATGGATTTACATTTCTGACCTAGAATGGAAAATCATTCCTTTTAGTATTCTTTTGAAAAATACCCTTATACTTTTGCTTCCATGGATAAAAATTAAAATAATTTTGTTATAGTAAATTTAAAAATAATTCAAGAATTTGTATTTTGCAATTTTTGTTGTCCTCAATGAGGAACATGGTGTATACAAATACATAGATTAAAAAATAATTTTCTCTGTTGCATGGGAATGCGAAGTTTGGAGAAAAAATGTTCAACTCTGTCACTATGGTAATCTGATGACTGGAATTCAATTATTGTTTAGGAAACCTATTTATAACAAATAAATGATTCATAATAGAAAAATGTCATCCAGGCTATTGGGAACTATGAATGAACTTTAAATATCCAGTGTGGACACTATAGAATTGGGTATCTCTGAAGACATAACTCTTGTAGTGGGAAGGCTAAATAGGTGCTGTACAAAGAAATGTTAAAGGTGATATTTACTGCTATGGGAAATAAAGGTTTTAATCCAGAGGATGTTATGTGAGGGCAGCTCCCACACCTGCCTAATATGCATCTCCTCTATTCACACCTGGACTGTTCGCTGAGGAGAGACTAGCTCCCAAACTGTCCTCGAGACTACTTTAGGAACTGCTGCCACCAGGGTTCTTGCTGAAAGACATGACTGACAATGCTGTACTGTGAAGTTGTCGTTCCTACCTGGCCATCTTCTAGGTAACTGATGGCATGTGTTGGCCTATGGTAATCTGTGATTCAGAATATTTATTTGAATCCTAGACAATTTCCTGGTCCATATTATGGTGTAACTGAAACTTCAAATACTATTTAAATCCTTTTTCTTACATGTTAATGATTTTGAAAATAACAAAAGTCTATTATTTATATTTTTCTCTAAAGCTTATATGACACAAGAAAAAAATCTACATTATTATAATGAATGTTATTTTTGTGGATCTTGTTCATGATAATTATTTTTCGTTTAAAATTTGACATTTAACAGTAATGTTTCAGACGAATTTGTTTTCCTGTTCACAGCTTATCAGAATATTGTTAGTTGTTTCTTTTCATTTATTCCATTGAATCCTCAGAAAATATGTTGTAAAGTACTTCTGGGAATTACATATTACACTTGATGACCCAAGTAGCCTTACAGGGTGTTCTAAAGGTTAATGGATTTTTGTGTGTTGATTGATTTTTTTTTTTTTTTTTTAAGAATCAAAGGGAAACCATTTCAAGTGCCATCTTCCTTTCTCATTTTCTCTAAAATCTATATTTATAATATATTCATTTGGATATTTATATTTTATTCTATTATTGAGACAGTTTTTAAAAGTTTCTCAAATTCTTTAACTGTTAAGGTTAAGTGAGGCATGTCTATTAATCTTGATAAGATTAAATCAAATGTCCATATTTTACTTAAAATTTATGGTTATGGAAATAAATTCCAAGACTATTTGTGTCATAACATTAATGACTACAGTTTAAGTCAAACTACTAGAAAGCATGAATGCATAAGATGCACATTTTTTTGCATCATATTATGATGTTATAGATTTTAAGAGCATCTCAAAAATAATAAAAATTATCTTCAAGTAATCTAGGTTCATCAATGGATTTAAGGAATAGATTATACTCAGATACACAAGAAAATGTCTGAATTTGCTCCTTAAAATGCACAAACCAATATGGCTGTGGCTGGAATACCAATTTTATGTGTTTATTACTTAAATATTATTGTATTAATCTACTCTGGTTGCTGTAACAAAAATGTCACAAACTGGGTTATAATAATGGAATTTATTTCATACTTCTAGAGGCTTGAAGTCCAAGATCGAGGTGTCATCAGATTTGGTTTTTGGTGAAGCGTCTCTCTTGGGATTACAGATGGTGGCTTCTTGCCATGCCTTACATGGTGTTTTTCGTTGGTGTCTCCTCCTCTTAATGACATCCGTCCTATTGAATTAGGCCTTCACCAGTTATGGTGCCACACTACTGTATATCTGAGCTTAATTTACAAAAATCTTAAACTAAGTAAACTCTAATTACATGGGTATGTGGCTTTGAAACATTACTATGAATAAATGATTTTTTTAAATGATGATGAAGCCACCCACAAGCATCAGGGAGATGACACTTCTCTTGTTCTTAGTTCTAGGAAATCATAAGGCACAGGAGGTTAAAAAAGAAGATAATTTAACCATAATTTCCTCATTAATGGTCCTGTCTCGAAAAACAGTCACACTGGGGGTTAGAACTTCAACATATAAATTTGTTGGAGGGTGCACAATTTATCCAGTCATAGACTGGATAGATTCTCACCAGAGACTTTTTAAGCCCATACAATCATAGTTCAGTAAAAGATCCAAGGAAGCTTCAATGACTCTCAAACAATTCCAAAGAGATTCAGAAAATTCAAAGCTAGTATTACATTCCTCCTATATTCAACTAAAATGTGTAGGATAACTAAATTCTAGTTCTAATATCTACAAAATTTTCTTATAAACTTTAGTCAATAGATAAATATCAGCAAATATCCTTTATTTTCAGGATTACCTTAGATTATATTGGATATTTCCTTAATGAGGTTATTCTTGAATTTTTCTTTTTCCTTACTTCACCCACCCAAGTCTTCAGCAAGTAAACTTAGCTTCTTATCATATTAATTTCTACAATCCCAAGGAAATGTACTATATTATTGAAAGGTCTAGTAATAGTAGGCAGTCTACAGGTCTTTATTGATATTTAATATTCTAATTGATATTTATACTTTCCCTCTATGCATATACTTTCACCTCTATGCAAGAGGTGAACAGAGGGAAGCAAGGTAAGGGTGAAAGTACAGTAGACACTAAAACCTTCACTTTTAATCTTTTGGCTCAGTATAAAGTGTCATATTACTGTATGTCTGGGTTTGATTTATAAAATATTAAACTTAACTAAATCAACTACGTCAAATGTATATGTGGCTTTAAAACTTTCCTATGAAGAAATAATAAAATAATGATGAAATAACCAGGGAGAGGACACATCTCATGGTCTTAATTCTAGGAAATCATAAAGTACATTAGGTTAAAAAGAGAAGACAAGCACTATCCTCAAAAATAATACAATAATTATAACGTAATAATATATTGTATATATTTATATTGTTTTTATTTTATATCTTCAACTTTGATTTTAGATTCAGGGGGTACATGTATAGGTTTGTTTACCTAGGTGTATTGTAGATACTGAGATTTGGGGTACAAATGATCCCATCACCCAGGTAGTGAACATAGTACACAGTAGGGACTTTTTCGGCCCTTGCTCTCCTCCTCCAGCAGTTCCCAGTGTCTATTTTTGCCATGTTTTTGTCCACGTATACTCACTGCTTAGCTCCCACTTATAAGTAAGAACCTGCAGTGTTTGGTTACCTTCTGTTCCTGCATAAATTCACTTAAGATAATGACTTCCAGCTACATCCATGTAGCTGTGAAGGACATACTTTCATCCTTTTTTTATGATGGTGCAGCATTCCATAATGTATATATACCACTTTCTTTACCCAATCCAGCACTGATGGGCACCTAAGTTGATTCCATGTCTTTGCTATTGTGAATAGTATAACAATGAATGTAGAAGTGCACATGTCTTTTTTGTAGAACAATTTATTTTCCTTGAGCTATATGTCTAGTAGTGGGATTGCTAGGTTGAATGGCAGTTCTATTTTAGGTTGTTTGGGAAACTTCCAAACTGCTTTCCACAGTGGCTGAACTAATTTACCTTCCTATCAGTGGTGTATAAACCTTCTCTTTTCTCTGCACCCTTGCCAGCAACTGTTTTTTTGACTTTTTGATAATAGTCGGACTGACTATGAGATAGCATCATAACTGTGGTTTTGATTTGCATTTTTCTGATGATTAATGGTGTTGAGCATTTTTTCGTATGTTTGTTGGCCACTTATTTGTCTTCTCTAGAGAAGTATCTGTTCGTGTATTTTGCTCACTTTTTAATGGGGCACTCTCACAACCTCTATTCAACATAGTACTGGAAATCCTAGCCAGAACAATCAGGCAATAGAAAGAAATAAAAGGCGTCCAAACAGGAAAAGAAAAAGTCAAATGATCTCTCTTCACTAAAGATAAAATTCTATACCTACCAAACCCTGAAGACTCCACCAAAAGTCTCCCAGAACTGATAGATGACTTTAGTAAAGTTTGAGGACACAAAATCAATGTGCAAAAATTAGTAGCATTACTATACAACAATAACATTCAGGGTGAGGGTTAAATCAAGAACACAATACCATTTACCATAGACACAAAAAATGTAATACCTAGGAATACATCTAACCCAGGAGGTGAAAGATCTCTATGAAGAGAACTACAAAACATCACTGAAATAAATCATAGATAACACAAACAAATGGAAAAAACATTCTATTCTCATGATTTGGAAGAATTAATATCATTAAAATGGCCATAATGCCCAAAGCAATCTACAGATTCAATTATATTACAATCAAAATACAAACATCATTTTTCACATAATTAGACAAAAATGATTCTAAAATACAAATAAAATATAAATCAATAAAAAGCCAAAGCAACCCTAAGCAAAGAGAACAAAACTGGAGGCATCTTATTACCTGACTTCAAACTATACTCTAAAGCAACAGTAACCAAAACAGCATGGTACTGGCACCAAAATAGACACATAGACAAATGGACCAAAATACAGAACCCAGAAATAAAGTCACATAGCTCCAGCTACCTGATCTTTGACAAAACTGACAAAAATAAGTATTGGGGAAAAAAGTCCTTATTCAATAAACAGTCTGGGGTAGTGGGCTAGCCATATGCAAAAGAAAGAAACTGGGTCCCTATCTTTCACCATATGTGGAAATTAACTGAAGATGAACCAAAGATTTAAATATAAGACCTCAAACTATAAGAATACTAGAAGAAAACCTAGGGAAAAACATTCTGTACATTGGCCCTGGCAAATAATTTATGAGTAAGCCCTCAAAAACAATTGCAACAAAAACAAAATTTGACAAGTGAGACTTAATTAAAGAGCTTCTGCACAGCAAAAGAAAAGATCAACAGAGTAAATAGACAACTGACAGAATGGGAGAAAATATTTGCAAACTATGTGTCAGACAAAGGTCTAATATCCAGAACCTATAAGAAACTTAAACAATTCAACAAGCAAAAATACAAATATGTTTATAATTATACATACAGATGGTCTCTGACTTATGATGTTTCAATTATTAACACAATTTTTCAAATTTATCATGGTGCCAAACCAAATTGCATTTAGTAGAAACCATATGTCGAATTTTGAATTTTGATCTTTTCAAAGACTAATGATATGATTTACTGTATGATAATCTCTTGCTATCCTGGGCAGTGGTAGTGAGCCTCAGTTCCCAGTCAACCATGTGATCACATGGGTAAACAACCAATACCTTACAATGTACTATGTTGTCAGATGATTTCTACCCAACTGTAAACTAATATATGTGTACTGAGCACATTTAAAGTAGGCTACACAGCTGGGCATGGTGGTTCACGCCTGTAATCCCAGCATTTTAGGAGGCCGAGATGTGCACATCACTTGAGGCCAGGAGTTTGAGACCAGCCTAGCCAGATGGCGAAACCTCTTCTATACTAAAAATATAAAAATTAGCTGGGTGTGGTGGCACTGGCCTGTAATTTCAGCTACTGGGGAGGCTGAGGGACAAGAATCGCTTGAACACAGCAAGTAGAGGTTTCAGTGAGACAAGATGATGCCAGTGTACTCCAGTCTCGGTGGCATGGCATTACTCTGTCTCCATCAATCAGTCAATCAATCAATCAATCAAGTATGCTATGCTAGGCCATGATGTTCAGTAGGTTAGATGTATTAAAGGTATTTTTAACTTAGGATGTTTTCAATTTATGATTAGTTTAAGAATAATTTAATAATTATTATATGTGATGGATGATATATAACTATATATTTATAGTTATAGACATTTATTTTACATTCTTCTTACATTGTTGTACCTGATTTAGAATATGCATGTTGATCAAGCTAGTAGTCGTGTATATCACTCAAAAATAAATATTTTCCAGGGTGTATGCTGAAGTAATTTTTTATCATCTAATTGAATGGTTAAGCAACCAGTTTTGGTGACCAAGTGCCTGAATAACCGAGGCAGCCCCACACTGGTGAATCTGCCCCCTCTCTTCTTGGTTCTATCATTCACATAGCAGTGGAGAGGTCTTCTTAAAACTGACACCAGAGGTCAGGAGATCGAGACCATCCTGGCTAACACGGTGAAACCCCGTCTCTACTAAAAATACAAAAACTAGCCGGGCGAGGTGGCGGGCGCCTGTAGTCCCAGCTACTCGGGAGGCTGAGGCAGGAGAATGGCGTAAACCTGGGAGACGGAGCTTGCAGTGAGCTGAGATCCGGCCGCTGCACTCCAGTCCGGGCGACAGAGCGAGACTCCGCCTCAAAAAAAAAAAAAAAAAAAAAAAAAAAAAAAAAAAAACTGACACCAGAACAAGTTACTCCCTCTTACAATACTCCAGTGACTATCCATTACTTCTATTTAAGGTTCTTTGAGTTTCTAAAAGTTCTGGGCCCCATCATTTTTCTTGACTCATCTTGCTCCTGCAGCTCAGTGATAAAACATTTCCTATGTCTAAATCTTTCATACATTTCATACATTTGCAGTTTTGTTTATACACAATTTTTTCCTTAATACATATTTTAGAGGTCTTTATTCATCAATCTAGTGTCTAATTCACCTTTAAAGTAATCATACAACTTATTAATCTTCACTGAGTTTCAGTTTGTTTCTTATTTGCAAAAAGAATAAAGCAGTTTGGCATATTCTCTTCTGATTTTGTGCAAATTTTATTCTATGATGTAATAGTAATGGAAAACAGCAAAGTGTGGAGGCTAAGATCCTTTTATATTCATGTAAAATTATGCATATATTTGCATTTAAACATATAAAAAATATACTTTCCTACATTCTATTATAGAAATAATCCTTACGGTTTTATAAACAAAAAACTGATCTATAATTATTTTTTCTTTGTTGTTTTAGCACCAATATTACAAGAGTTGTTTGGAAGTTAAAAAGGGAGATGCATTATTTGTACTTCTTAATGTATAATGTCAAGTTGAAGTGGAATTTTTATTGAATTTTTATTACTCTTGTTTCAACAATGTTAAAACAAGTTATCTGTGAGTTTGCATTGTAGGATGAATGACTTAGCCTACTACACTGTCAAGTTAGAAATAGATGCTCCTTTCAAAATTTGTTTTCAATTTTTATCCCAGTCTAGATGGCAACTCTATCAATTTTCTCTTTCCCACTGATTTTGAGAGTGTTTTATATTCATAATAAGTATTTGAAAAGTAAATGCCTTTATGTCAGTTAGAATCATCAAGCCATCCATTGTTTTACACAAGATAAACGCAAGAGGAATGATTTTGGAGTTGTATTTGTTTCATTATTTCTGTTCCTTTTATTAATAAATATTCCAAATTTCCACATTTTCCATTTGTTTTGGTGACCTAGCTTAGGTGTTTGAATTTGAGGTGTTGAATATGGGAGGTTAAAATTGTGTCTATGAGAGACACAGAAGTCATTACTGCACAACATCAAGTATAGTTTGGTAGGGGTTGTATATTTTATCAAAGTACATTTTATCCCAGTATTATCCACAATTATTTTGTCACTTTGTCATTTTATCTAACGATCCCTTGTTGGACATATATGAAGCTGTGATCGTTCCAAGAAGATGGCATGCATAATGCCCACAGGTAGAGTAAGGCCCTGCCTGAAACTAGTTCGGAAGTACAGAGTTATAATTTCAACAGTTAATGAACAGAATTTTGCAGTAAAAGGGAAAAGATTTCAAAAATCATCATAAGTCCTGAGAACTAGACAACCAGAGGCCCACTTGATAACAACACGCTAGGTCTCCACAGAAGACTAGTTAACTTATTGAACTGCACGCTCCATAGTCCCATGCCACTATTCATGTCCTGTTCATAAATAACAAAGGTTTGTGCAGCTCAGTCAGACAGGTGTTTATTGGGCCCTGGTGCTGGAAGCATTTCTCTTTCTTGGTGTGTGGTTTCTAATATTTTTTTTCCGTTTCCCTCCACCTGCCCCCCAGCACCCACTTGCATAGTGGTTATAATATGAATAATATGGTCAGGGATGGATAATTGCTTCATAGCCAAATCTTCCTTAGGAAGACATTGTGTCAACAGGGAATAACAACGACAAACACAAACCAACAGTAAAAATAACTTGGCCCTAAGGTTTATTGGAACTTTTATTTAGTTATCTTTTATGATTTTTTCTACTGTTGAGGGGGAACTGGGGAGTGAACTTAGAATTTTAAGAGTCTGTGAGTTTGATAAAAAGATTAATGAAAACTCTTATTTATGCTTACCTCCATCGTGGAAAAAAATATTGTACACAATTTACACTTACTAAGAAAATACAGAGTGATTTTGAAATCAACCACTAATACCACCATCACTGGTTTCCTTACAATCACTCCTTTCTTTCACATCAAGTGCCCTATTGATGTACTTTCCTTTAAAATCCAGCCCGGCAGATAGATGTTATCTCAGTAGCTTACTGTTTGAAAATGAGATTGACGAATTGTGATTCAGCCATGTCAATGAGACACATGAGACTTATTTTTGCCATTGCTGCTGGATAGCAAAAGAATTGAGGAAATGGATGCAAATTACATTGAGAAGTTTATTTTCTGAAGTATTATTTTTACCATATAAAATAGTTGACCTAATAGTGAGATTTCATATTATTAAATTCCATGGAATCTAAATGGTGGTATTATATAACTTTCTTTTGAGTTTGTTTGGACATTATAGCAATGTAAGATTCAGATCAGGAATAACTCATCAACTGACTTTTCTACTGGAATGTGAAGTCTTGAGGTGGGGTTGATTAATATTCTGTTGTGTCCCATTTAAGATTCTTCAGAGAAAAAAGAGTCATATAAATTTTAGTGGGCCAAAGTGTTGGTAACATAATTCTCAAATTGATTCAAAGGCCAGGATAGATGTTTCTGAAACTCTGTAGTTCTTTGTTTCTGAGGAGTACAATAACCCTCAGAGAGAGCAGTTAACTCCTATTAATTATTAACAGCTTATAATTATTAATGAGAGAAAACAAACTTACTTGGCCTTTAGGGACAATTCTAGGTTGACCTCAATTACTCATTTCTATTGATTTCATATAGAAATATATAGACAAATAAGGTGGCCAAATAGTAAGGGTATTTCTTAGGCCATAATATATGCACAGCTTCTTTTTATTCCTCATTAGAGTTTGGTGTCTTTGAGGAATTTCTTTCTTTCGTTCTTGTCCTGTTTGCAGAAGAGCCTGGAGTTATCTTCACCTAGGAGTTGCCCTACCCAGAGGCCTATGACCTAGAATAAATTTCCTAGAATAAGATTTTTTTTTTTTTTTTTTTTTTACCATTGGATTAGTCCGTTTAAAAGAAACTAAAGAAAAGAGGGAAAAATAATGAAAATTAAATAATAAGAAAGTCCTCTCTATGCTTATGTCTGCCTTGCAGTCTTTGTAAAAGGAGGGTTAAATCTTGGCAACAAAGCAGGATTTAGAAATTTGTGATTCAATATCTGCAATGGTTCTATCTCTATCCTTCACAAACAGGAAAAACAAAAGGCAAATGGCATTTATTCTAGAGAAAAGGAGTGGTATCTTAGAGATAAAGCTCTTCATTTATTTAAGTAATAAATGATCAGCATGATTCAAACAAGTTCGGACTTTACCTACGTATCTGTTTTCTTCATAAAGTACTACCTCTTAAAAATACTATCTTAAGCTATTTATGTGTTGCAAACATTTTGAACATATCATATTTTTCATACACAGATTTTTTAAAACACAAACTCACAAAAACACTAATGCATATTATGAGATTTAAACGTTAAGGCATTTTAATACTTGATAAGATAGTAGCAATTTAACCTGCTACAAGTAACCACAGTTAATACAGTATTTTTTATTGAAATATGTAGGGCTTCTGCTTAAAAACTTTCCATGAAAGAATAGGCCTTCTCTCTTCGAGAAAGTCCATTTCTCTGTCCTCAGTGCTTTGTTTACTAAACAAGAAGGCAGCTTTCCTAGGGAAACACATGGAAGTGTGAGACAGTACACAAAGAAGTAGAAATAGACTTGATAACCTGCTGGGATGGCAGACGTTGCTCCATGTCACAGTTTGAGTTCCATGCATGTGACCATTTTCTTAAATAAACAAATCCACAGTTTCGATCAGGTTGTCATAGGTTTTTACAATTCCCTCCTACCAACTTCCAATATCAAATAAAGACTAGTGTTTTAGAAATCTGTATGCTTCTCCTCAAATTTTTGTTATTGAGATGTAAAATATATTTTTAAATTAATTACCATTTTAACTATTGTACTTTTGTAATTGACAAAATAATTTCAAATTATTTACATATTTGTAAGAAAGAGAAACCAAAACCAAATACTTATTCTTTTTCTGAAATATGTATATGTGTGTGTGTATATGTACATATTAAATCATATCAGTCTTTTGTGAGTAGGAAGAGTTAACCAGCATAATTTTAATGGAGGGTTTGTTGGTTTGTTTGTAGGCAGAGACCTTCAAATATTGATTTGTTGTTTATTTATCATGGGATGCAACAGAGAGGCATAAAAGAGTAACTGAGAAATAAAATCTTTGCTTCACTCATAGTAGCCCTGCTTTTGAGGTTTGTCTGACCTTTATTTATAACTGTCTGAATGTAGCTTTTATGGCTTAATCATAATTTGGCAATTCAAAAACATTACTATATATGATGTATTTTTTCCTAAGCAATAAAATGCATTCAGAGTTATCAAGTTGAATATGATATAAAAAGAGGTTGAAATTTCATTGTTATCTGGTGACAGCATGGTAAATTAAGGAGATAATTACTAATATATCATTAGATGCAGACACAGGAGATCAACTTGCATATCTTTCAGTTTCTTTAGTAGGTTTATTATTATCAACGTTTACACTCTTTGTTTTTTTTGTATCAGTATGATATCCATCTATTTCTGTAGCTATATCTATTTATATGTATTTCTGTATCTCCTGACAAAGGAGAGCAGATTTAAAGGAGTGATATCCTAAAAAGCAAACTTTCTCATATGACAAGTTCAAACAGATTCAAACTAGTAAGCTACATTAGAAAGATTATTAGTTCTCAGAAATAATTAGCAGAATTCAGGAGGAATACTTTTCTTTTTTGGATATCTTTACAACAAAGATGGGATACAGAGACAGTAATTTTTTTTTTTTTTTTGAGACGGAGTCTCGCTCTGTCGCCCGGGCTGGAGTGCAGTGGCCGGATCTCAGCTCACTGCAAGCTCCGCCTCCCGGATTCACGCCATTCTCCTGCCTCAGCCTCCCAAGTAGCTGGGACTACAGGCGCCCGCCACCTCGCCCGGCTAGCTTTTTGTATTTTTTAGTAGAGACGGGGTTTCACCGTGTTAGCCAGGATGGTCTCGATCTCCTGACCTTGTGATCCGCCCGTCTCGGCCTCCCAAAGTGCTGGGATTACAGGCTTGAGCCACCGTGCCCGGCCGACAGTAAATTTTTTTTTAAGTTTAATCCAAACTTCAGTGTTTATCAATTCCCCTGCTCAACATAATTTGTTATTCTTTTGTAATGTAAAAATTTGCTTGATATTTACTAATATTACCTCTTTCTCCCTCAAAAGAAGTCCCATAACATGTTGCTTAGTTTCTGAAACTCAAAACTCCTCTATTGAATAAATAATGACATCACCAAAGCAAATAATTTTGTAATTTATTACAGACATTTTCTTAAGTCCTTGCATGGATTACTTTTGTCTTTTTCTCTCTCTGACACACACATGTATGTACACACACACAAACACACACACACTCCCCTTGAGAAAATAATTAATATCATATCTACTTTTCAAATAAGAAACAGAGAAAGATTAGAGTTAGTGAGCAGCTAGACTGACTTATCATCACAGACCATAGTCTAGTCTGTGCTATTGACAAAGTCTATGTTACTACATTGGGTTATTACACTAAATTAATTTATGTAACATATTGTTATCCTCCATATTTTTGTAACAGCTTTAAGCTATAATTGATATGCAACACAATTCACCCATTTAAAATGTACCACTCAATGCATTATGCAACCACAAACACAATCAACTTTGAAATTTCCATCACCCTCCAAAAATAAATACCCTTTTTCCCTTTATATACCTCCTAAGAGGTATATAATACCTCCTAAGATATCTATATATCCTAAGATATCAATACCTCCTAAGAAATCACAACTAAATACTTTCTGTCTCTATGAATTTTTCTTTTAATGTACTCATATAATATGTGGTCTTTGGAACTGTCTAGCCTAATATTTTCATAGTTAAATCATATTGTACTATGTATCAGTCCTTCAATCCTTTTGTGGCCAAGTAATACATCAAAATGTGGATATAACACATTTTGTTTATCCATTTGTCAGTTGATGGACATTTGGTTTATTTCCATCATATGGCTTTTTTGTACGATGCTGCTATCCATATTTGTGTGCAACTTTTTGTATAAAGGTAAGTCTTCATTTTACTAGGGAATATATCTAGAAGTGGAATTGCTGAGACATATGGTAACTTTATGTGTGATTGTTTAAGGAACTACTAGAATGTTTTAGAAAGCAGTTGTAACATTTTACTTCTCTGTCAGCAGCATATGAGGGTTCTCACTCTCTGACTCCACACCTAACAGTTATTGTCTTACTTTTTTTTTCTTTTTTAAGTCAGGGTCTTGCTGTGTTACCCAGGCTGGAGTGCCCTGGTGCAAACATGGCTCACTGCAGCCTCCTCCTGGGCTCCAGAAACCCTCCTGCCTCAGTTTCTCTTATAGCTAGGACTGAAGGTGTGTGCCACCACACCCAACTAATTTTTTAAAAAATTTCTGTAGAGACGGGGCCTCACCATGTAGCCTAGGCTGGTCTTGAACTCCTGTGCTCAGGCAATCCTCCATCTTGGCCTCCCAAAGTGCTGGGATTACAGGCATGAGCCAGTGCACCCTGCCTGGCTTTTTAATCCTAGTCATTCTAGTGGGTTACCTAATAATATGATTGCACATTTGATTTGCCTTTTCCTCCTGACTGATGATGTTGAATATCTTTATGCATGCTTATTAGCCATCTGTATATCTTCTAATCAGAACTTTTGCCTATAGAGGATATTATGCTATGTGAAATAAGCAAGACATAGAAAGACAAATACTGTCTGACCTCATTTATATGTGGACTCTAAAAAAAGTCCAACTCATAGAAGTAGAGAGTAGAATGGTAGTTTCAAGGGTCTGGAGGCAAAAGAAAATGAGGAGATGTTGCTCAAACGGCACACACTTTCAGTGAGACAATGAAAAGTTCTAGGGACCCCATGCATAGCATAGGTGGTGATGGATGTATTAATTTAATTATAATTATTATACCATGTGTATTTATACCTACTCGTCATGTTGTACACATTGAATATATTTAGTCTTTGTCAATTAAATGTTTTAAAATAAATCATTACAAAACAAGAACTTTTACCATTTAGCAAATAATACACTATTTTTTAAAGAACAGTTCTAGGTGTACAGAAAAGTTGAGGGGAAGTACAGAGAGCTCATATATGTTTGCGCCACTTCTGCACATGGTTTCGCCATTAATATCTTGCATTAATGTCATCCATTTCTTACAATTGAGGAACCAGTATTTTTGTTTTTTTACTTTTAATCTAAATTCATGGGTACATGTGCAGGCTTCCTATATATATATAAATTGCATGTCACGGGGGTTTGGTGTACAAATCACTTTATTACCCAGGTAATAAGCATAGTGCCCAATAGGCAGTTTCAGTCCCCACACTCCTTCCACCCTTCTGTCTCAGGTAGGTCCAGATGTCTGTTGTTCCCTTCTTTGTGTCCATATGTATTCTGTGTTTAACTTCCACTTACATGTGAGAACGTGTGGTATTTGGTTTTCTGTTCCTGCATTGGTTTGCTTAGGATAATGGCCTCTAGCTCCATTCATGTTGCTGCAAAGGAAATTATCTCACTCATTTTTGTGGCTCCATAATATTCCATGGTGTGTAGGTACAACTTTTTCCTTATCCAGTCTGCCATTGATGGGCATTTAGGTTGATTCCATGTTTTTGCTACTGTGAGTAGTGCTGTGATGAACATACACGTGCCTGTGTCTTTATGGTGCAACAATTTATATTCCTTTGATATATACCCAACAGTGAGATTGCTGGGTCAAATGGCAATTCTGTTTTAAGTTCTTTAAGAAATTGCCAAACTGCTTTCCACAATGTCTGAACTAGTTTACACTCTCACCAACAATGCATAATCATGAGAAACCGATATTCATGCACTGCATGGTTTACATTAGGGTTCACTCCCTGTATTTTACAGTTTTATGCATTTTGAAGGATGCATAACTTTACACATCCAGCATTGTAGTATCATACAGAATAGTTTCATTGCCCTGAAAATTTGCTGTGATCTGTCATTGCATCCTGCCCTTTCTCCCTCTGAACCCCTGGCCACCACTGACCTTTTTACTGTCTCTGTATGTTTTTCCTTTCCAGAATGTCAGATAGACAGAATAATACAGAATTTAGGCTTTTCAGGCTGATTCCTTTCACTTAGCAATAGGCATTTAAGATTATTCCACATCTTCTCATGTCTTTATAAACCATCCAATTTCATTTTATGGATTACCACAGTTTGTTTATCCTTTCACCGATTGAGGAGAATCTTGATTGTTTTCATTTTTTGGAAACTATGAATATGTTGTAAACATTTGTTCATAGTTTTTTTTTTTTTTTTTTTTTTTGAGGACATAAGATTTCAACTGCAATTGATGGATTATACAAAAACACTATGTTTAGCTTTTAAAAGCTACCAAAGTGTCTTATACAGTGGTTGCAACTATTTTCATTCCCACCAGCAATGAATGAGAATTCCTGTTACTCTACATCCTTACTAGCAATTTGGAGTTGCCAGTGTTTTATTTTTTATTTCTTTTTAAGTTTAAAAAGTAGTTTACTAAACAGCTCCCATAGTGTAGGAAAAAGTCCAGAAGGTTACACACCAAAATTCTTACAGAGGTTATATATTTTCATGGTAGAATTAAAGAGGCTTTTTTTGGTTTGTTTTTCAAATGCTCTCTGGCCATTTAATTAGTAATTATATAAAAAAGGTCTTGCTTTCATATTTCTAAAGTGAAAATTAACCCTCTGAACATTTGTTAATTCTAATAGAAGTTTTCATGGTTTTTAACATAAAATTCAAGCAAGAAGAACATTACCAAATAAACACTGGAATTATAAAAGTGTATTTTAGATATTGCTATTTGTTGATGAAATAAATGATAATCAGATACTTTCTTTAAAGTTTATAAAATACAGACAACTAAGCATATAGCTTAATATTTTGTTTCTCAATAATCTTCATATCAAGGCACATTTGTCATTGTCTGAACTGACCATAATACATGTCATTTACAAAAATATCTGTTGGTTAGCTTTGTTAGTGGAAAGGTGAGGAAGTTGGACTTTTGAGAATGTACTTGACCAGCAAAGTTAAAATGGAGAAGAGTTGATTTGTTTTTTGAGTTTACATAAGGTATACTGTCATTCCTAAAGTCAGAGGTGTATTAAGGGCCAAAAATTCAAACATACCCTACTACCATATTATGGACAAAGAAAGACCATCTAGCAATTAACTAGTCAGGCTTAGCTAAGACTTTGCAAATTCACGAGTCCCACAGTAGCTTTCTGTGTCTGTACATACTGTGTCTCCCTTCTTTTGGATTAGAGCTCTCTCTTTTTACATTTGTAGTTTGAAAAAAAATTAAATAATACTTGCAGGAATTACTCAGTGAACTTCCACATACCCTTTATCTGGATTCACCAGTTGTTAACATTTTGCCACATTCACTTCACAACTCTCTACATAATGGTAGTGTTTTACTTTTACTCAACAATTTGAGAGTAGGTTGCAAACATCCTGGACCTCTCTTCTAAACATTAGCATGCATGTCCTAAAAACAGATGTTCTTTTATGTAGTCCTGATACAGTGATCAAATTCAAGAAGTTAAACTTCGGCACAATGGTATCATATAAATACAGAGTTCATGTTAAATTAGTTTCTAATTATACCAACAATGTTTTCTTTTTTCTTTAAAATTTTTATTTTAGGTTCAAGGGTATAGGTACAGGTTTGCTATATAGGTAAAGTGTATGTTGCAGGGGTGTGGTGTACAAGTTATTTCATCACCCAGGTAATAAGCATAGTACTCAATAGGTAGTTTTTCCATCCTCACCCTCCTCCAACCCTCCACCCTCAACGAGGCTCCAGCATCCATTTTTTCCTTCTTATCATTTGAGTGTGCACATGTGTGTGTGTGTTGTCTCTTTATGACATGTAAGAGTTCTTAAATATTCTTGCTGTGAGTCTTATCAGATTTATGATTTGCAAATATTTTCTTCCATCTTGTGGGTTTTCTTTTCAGTTTCTTGAGATTGTCCCTTCAGGAATAGAAGTTGTATTTTGGATTAAGTCCAACGTATGTATTTTTTCATTTATTACTTGTATTTTGATGTCATATCTAAGGAACCACTGCCAGGTTAGAAATATTTGTGCCAATGTTTTCTTATTACGTATTTGTACTTTTTCTTCTTACATTTCTGTATCTGATCTATTTTGAGTTAATTTTTGTATGTGATATGAATTATGAGTACAACTTGCTTCTGTGCATGTGAATATCCAATGGACTCAGCACGATTGATTGAAAATACTGTTCTTTCCCTGTTGAATGCCTTCGCACTCTTGTCAAAATCAATTAACCATGTTTGTTTGTTTTCTCTGGACTCTCAACTCTATTCTATTGATTTGCAAGTCTATCACATGCTGCTGCCACACTACCTAGCTTACTGTTGCTTTGTCACAATTTTTGAAAGCAGAAAGAGTAGTTCCTCCATCTTTGTTCTTTTTCATGATTTTTTAGGTTATTTTCAGTCCTTTGAGTTCCTAAATTAAATGTAGAACTGCCAATCTTTACACACAAGCCTGCTGAGATTTTGATAAGAATTCCATTGAATTTGTTGATTAATTTGGGGAATACTGCCATATTAACAGTATTAAGTCTTAAGTTACATTAGCATGGATGCCTTCCATTTATTTAGATCTTTAATTTATTTTGTAACGTTTTTGTAGTTTTCAGAATATAAATTTTGCTGCTTTTGTTAAATTTATTCCTAAATATTTTTAATCTATTGCAAATGAAATTGTTTTATTAATGTCATTTTCCATTTTTTCACTACTGTCTTACATATTTTTCCAACTCCATTTTGAACCTTGATAAGTACTATAGTGAGTTAGATTAAAACTAATTAACAAATGTCTGAGTCAGATGTAATCTGATATGTCCTGACATTCTAAATCTTTCGTTAATAGTTCTAAATAAATGATATAAAAGACAAAAAATAAATCAATAATATATAAACTATATAAAAGAGAATATGTTCCAGTAGAAACAAAACTCAGTGCTATAAAACTTCATATTAAGGTATAGTAAGAATTTTGAATAGATTAAAATAATTTATCTCTACTTTGAAGGTGAGACCTTCAAAACTGATTTTAGAGCACTAATATATTATATTCCACTCCCAAGATTTGTAATACTAGTTTAAACTTAACTACTTACTCAATTTTCAAGAAAAGATTTTATGTGAAATATTAAGCCTGAAATAATAATTTTCCAAAATGTTACTCATTTTGTAACAGTAAATCCCAGAAATTAGCAGGTAACAAATTAATACACATCGTCTTCCTGGAAGCTGTTATAATAAACAAAGTAGAGCAAATATCTGTTGAAAATAAAATATTTTCAAGATTGTTCAGTGAAATTAGCTGATGTTCAATTTCTGAGTCCTTGTTCACATGTACATACAGAATTTGTTTATGTATCCTTGTTTTTTTGACAAGAAATATTTCATGGGCAATAAAATATTATTACAAACCACATTTTGTTTCACGTTTTTTCTCTCTTGAAAAATTAATTTGATAAAAGCAACCAGCTTAATGGAAAATTCAGGCTTCATTTTGTAAAAAAAAATATATTGTTTGTACAGAATTTAATACAGATAGAAGGTGAATTCCTGAGATAGAATCAGTCATAAGATCTCAAATCTACTGCTTTCCTCTGCTGCATTTCTGGGAGGCTGAAAACCTTAAAACATATTTAAAACACTGCACTGAAAAAACACTTATGTGCCAGGGAATTGACTTTGCTATTTTTAAATGCTAATATGTGAGTCAGCTACATTTATATGGATGTTGACAGAAAATGCCAGATTCCTGGATCAGAAACAAAGAAATCGCATCAGCATAGTTGTTCTGGTTTCTTCAACTCTAAATCCCACAGGGCAATGCCTAGGGCCAACTGATGCTGGCTTGTGTGGTGGATTATTCCACAGGAGAGGAGAACTCTGAGCATGAGAAAGACATTGATGTAATCACAGACAGGAAACAAGCCCACTCTCTTTGCAGAGAGAGGCATTTCTTTTCCTCTCCAAATCCCATAATACATAAACAGGCCAGAAAAAAAAATGATCAAGGTTCACGGTCTAATAATCCCAATTACATAGCAAGATCTATATGAGCACAATAATTTCATGGTAGACTTCCTCTCAACAATCCATCTTAGGTCATACAATTTATTGACTTCTGGAACATTTTCATATTAGTATGCTATTCTATCAACCACTCTAAATAATGTGACACATAGAGGCTGGAACCGAATCCTTTCAGTTTGTGTTTTTCTTAACCATACCTTCAATATTTCATGCCTATTCTGATGGGGAAAAAAAAATCCCATACATCATTGAGTCTACCTTAGAAAACTAGGAGGCTTTCTTCTTAAATCTCTATTTTGAATTTCTATTTGCCCCAAAATAATAATCCAACTATTTCAGGATTCATCACTTATTTCATTAACTGCCTACATCTGCAAGTGGAAAGTATTGGGCAATTCCATCAACCAGATCCACTATGTCCAGTGACTTGAACCTGACCTGATCATCTTCCAAGTGCAAGGTGGTGTTATTGATACTTTAAGCTAACATCAGGGAAAATAATCCTACTACATTTTCTAATTGAACAATCCCTATCCTAGCAATAAACTCCTACAGGTTGTGCATAAATCGAAAGACAGTGATCACTCTAGTGAACTTCATCAAGTAACTTGGGGTCACCTCCTACTGGAAAGATTCTGCAGTTGTCTGAGGGCTACTGATAGAACAGAATTAGCATTTCTTAAAAATGTGAAATTATCTTTTGACTTCAACAATGCACAATGCATTACAGTTTGAGTAGCAGAAACATTTCTGCCAGGCTTCCACATAAAAAGTTTAATCATGTTGACACACATGGTGCCCTCAGGATAAACGTGTAATTGTCTCAATTGCTCTTTAGAATTTTCACACTAGAAATTTCTTTAGTTGGGAAGGGTGACTTGATTCCAGTTGGTTGCATCAGAGAGCAGATCCTTACCGTGGGCATCTGCATTCGTAAATCAGACTTTCTGATTGGCAATAAAGATCTTATTCCCTGACAGTTTACAGCTTCAAAGAGAATTTTCTTTAATCTTCCATTATCTAGTCTCCAAAGTGGCAGTACAGACAGCTAGAGTGTAGGCAACAGCCTGAGATAATAAAAATGTCCCTAAGTTCATCAAGGGAAGTATTGGCTTGGTTATGGGAACTTTCTTGAGCTCTGCCAACTGAACAGATAGACCATATTGGCTTTGGTTGTATCTAGCTTGTGCCGATTTTGGACAGATGGTTTTCCAAAGCAGTACAATGCACACTATTATATTTCAGCATGGGCAAACAATCGGTGAACCAAGTCCAAGCATTTAGGGAAACCTCTGTGAGTGGAAAGCCTCATTAAGCCAGCAGTTTTACTTAAGGCAGTGAAGTGAGAGATAAATTTTCCCCCAAAGAGGTAGCTTTTACTTTTTAGTATAAATCTGAGATGTTGCTAAGGCCATGTCAGCTGAACTCCTAAGAATACCATTTTTGTTTTTCTTGATAAGCAAGGCTGGTGGGCCCATCTTACCTTGTTTTTCATTAAGTCTAAGGTGATCCATCACAAGATACGTACATTAAGCTGGAGACTCACAGGCCTCCATGAATTCAGCTTTTTCAAAAGAAGCATACTTGGTGTTTACATCAAACAGGTGAAACCATTGCTCTGGGAAATAGCTTATCTAGTACCATGACTGCAGCCAATTTTCAAGCTAAAATATTATCTTCGTCCTCCTGTGATCATATATCATTTCTCTTGTGCTACCTGGGAGAGGATAGGAGGGCAGGTTGTAGAATGAATTACATATTACATATCTCTCTATCTCTGCACACAATTCTTCTTGAGTGGGAGGATCCTCTCTGACATATATGGACTAAGAAAGTGCAAACATGTAGGACATCAACTATGGGGGCTTAAGCAATAGTCAATTTAACATTTTTTCCTACTATAGATGCCTTCCAAGGCCTATTAAAAAATTTGTAGTGCCCCTTTCTTCTATGGAACCAGTTAAAATAGTAATTTGGGCACTTAATTCCAGTAGAGTCATGAAAATGTGTGTCTTCCATCCTCTTCCCTGGAAGGTTGCCACAATACTCATATCAAGTATGGCTTTGTCCCCACTGGAGGCAAGGAGACTACATACATATTTTCCTTTAAAGTAAATAAAGTCAGGGTAAAGAAGCGGACTAGGATCTGGACACGCACATACACACATGCATACAGAGAGGTCATTTTCAGAAGCATTAGAGAAAAAGTCTGGGACAGTAAGAGCCTAAATACCAGTCAATGATTCATCTATTGTTTCCCACAAGAGGTTTTCAGTCTTATGAAACTCTCCTTGTATGAACCATAGCTCCCTTATAGCAGCCAGGACTCACTGCTGAAAACTTGGAGAGGTTTTATTGTCATCTCAAAATAGATTAAAGGTTGACAAAAAAAAAAAAAAAAAATATATATATATATATATATATATATGTGAGGAAATGAGCAGTAGGGCTTTCCACTTGCTGTCATTTCTTATTGTTGAGCATTATATGCCTCAAACCTGCATGACTCAGGTGAACTAGCCAATGCTATAATTATGTGCTTATAGAAGTCATGAATTTCTCTCAGTTCATGTTCACTGTAAGTTTATATCTCTGTAAATATTGTCATATTGTCTGAAGTTGGTAGAACCTTCCTTCAACCCCAGAAGAAATTCATTGCTAATTGTCACAATGGGGCTGACAGCTGAATTGGCGAGGAGGTCCACATGCCTACAGGAAAGGTGTTTTTGAGCCTACTACCTGCTATTTGTCCCCTTTATTAAAAAGCTGCATAGTGGAGAGCTATTTGTTGGACAAAAGACTAAATAATTTGTTCAATATATCTACCACTGAAACTCAAGAACTTCCCTTAAATCTCATTAATTGGCTCTATTCCAGAAGGTCGTATCTCTATCAGTATCCCATCTGTCTCATAAAAAGTGTAAAGGGATTGACTTTACCCTATTCATAAGTCAATAAATTTGTCTGATACAGTCATTGGATGCCAACAGAAGACCCAAGTTTCTGTGTCAGAGACAAAAAACTGTATTACTCATAGAATAAATAACAACCAGAATATCAGTAAAGTTGTAATCTGCATGGGCACTTAATTGCCTCATAATAAGAGAAATATGAGCTTAATTTCTGTCACTTTCATCGTAAGTAGTAAGCAATTATGTTTGTTGTGTAGAGAGAGATATGATATCACCTCTCAGAATTGCCAGTTGCATAAACAATCCTAAAAAATGGTCCCAGGTGAAATAGTGATCAGGTCTTGCAATTTTAAAACGGTCTGCAAGATGTGCACAGTTCAAAGGCCCATAGAGAGCTGTCTCCAAACACCATGTAACGAGTATCCAGAGTAAGAAACAGCGTATTACCAGCACCTAACAAACCATCCTTGTGCTACTTCCTTTCAATTACCACTTGCACTCTAAAAGTTTCCTTGTTTCTAAATGTATATATATCTTCATTTCTAAATGCATCAATTACATTTTTATACTCAGATAAATTAGGAACAACCAGTATATTTTCATTTGAGTCTGGCTTCTTCTACTAGAAATTATGTTGATGATATTCATCCATATGGCTGTATATAGTTGTGGATTGTTCATTCTCATTGCTGAATAGGATTCAATTCTAGGAATATAGGATGCCTTATTTATCCATTCTACTACTGGTGTACATTTATATAGTTTTCAGTTGGAAGATGTTGTGAGTAGTGTTGATACAACCATTATAGTGTATGCTTTTCGATGAACATATTTATATATTTCTATTGAGTATATATATACCCAGGAGTAATACTATTGGGTCATCAAAAATGTACCATTGCCTAACAGAATTCTAAAATGATTGTAACAATTTACACTCCCTACAAATATCCAGGTATGAAAAAACAGTTGTTCAACATCTTCTTCAACACATGGCATTTTTTATCATTTTCATTTTAGCAATTCTGGTGAGTGTGTAATGTTATTGTATTGTCATTTTCATTTGCATTCTCTTGATGACTAAAGATGCTGAGTATTTACCCATGTTTATTGGCAACTTTGATATTCTCTTTTTATAATGTAATCATTCCAAAATTGTTGAATTTTTATCTTCTTCCTAATAATTTTTGTAAGAATTTTATATAATTCTGAATCAAGTCTTTTGTTAAATATGAAAATATTTCACATACCTTTTCCAGTCTTAGGGTTGCCTATGTTCTTTCCTAATGTTATCTTTTGATGACCAGATGTTCATAATTTTAACACAGTGCGGAACACACACACACACACACACACACACACACTTAGGTACTGTGCATCTTGTTTCTTCAATATTTGTCTATTCCAAAATCTTGCAGATGTTTCGTGATACTGTTTTCTTAAGCTTTTGTTGTATCTTTCATAATTAAATTAACCATCCATCTGATGTTGATTTTTTGTGTATGTGATTGGCTAGGTCTCATAAAGTGTTTATTCCAGTGTACACGGCACCATTTATTGAAAAGATTCTTCTTTCTTTCTGTGTTCCATTTGTCATAAAACAAGGTATCTTTTATGTGAAAGACTACTACTAGGCTTTCTATTCTATTCTTCTGCTCATGTTTTCTATTCTTGCACCATTGCCTTTCTGTCTTAATTATCTTAATTCATATCTTTTATCATTTTTCAATTAGATTTATTATAATAAATTTGATGTTTTCCTTGCTAGTGTGAATATTAATTTAAATTTAATTTTCTGTTATCTTGGCATAGAATAAAATAATTATTTTTATATGAATGCCTTATGATATTACTTTATTAATTTAGATTGTGTTATATGTATGTTCTTTTGAAATCCTTACATCATATGTAAATATTGTATGTAAATAAGGAAGTTTAATTTCTTTCTCTCCAATTCTTATACTTTACATTTATTGATACATGCTATATTGCACTGACTAGTACCTATAGCATAATATTGAATAGAAGTGTCAATACTGAGCATCATACTTTTCTTCTTGATCTTGAGGAGATGGGAGTGAATGTTTCACTATCGAAAACAGCATGGTACTGGTACCAAAACACATATATAGACCAATAAAACAGAAGAGTGACCTCAGAAATAACACCACACATCTACAATCATCTGATCTTTGACAAAGCTAACAAAAACAAGCAATGGGGAAAGGATTCCCTATTTAATAAATGGTGCTGGGAAAACTGGCCAGTCATATGCAGAAACCTGAAACTGGACCCCTTCCTTACACCTTATACAAAAATTAACTCCAGATGGATTAAAGACTAAACGTAAAACCCAAAACCATAAAAACCCTAGAAGAAAACCTAGGGCAATACCATTCAGGCCACAGGCATGGGCAAGGATTTTATGACTAAAACACCAAAAGCCATTGCAACAAAAGCTAAAATTGACAAACGAAATTTAATTAAATTAAAGAGCTTCTGCCGAGCAAAGAAACTAGCATAAGAGTGAATGGGTAAGCTACAGAATGGGAGAAAAGTTTTGCAATCTACCCATCTGGCAAAGGTCTAATATCCAGAATCTACAAGGAACTTAAATAAATTTACAAAAAAATTTATGGCCGGGCGTGGTGGCTCACGCCTGTAATCCCAGCACTTTGGGAGGCCGAGGCAGGCGGATCACGAGATCAGGAAACCGAGACCATCCTGGCTAACACAGTGAAACCCCGTCTCTACTAAAAATACAAAAAAAAATTAGCCGTGCGTGGTGGCGGGGGCCTATAGTCCCAGCTACTCGGGAGGCTGAGGCAGGAGAATGGTGTGAACCCGGGAGGCGGAGCTTGCAGTGAGCTGAGATCACGCCACTGCACTCCAGCCTGGGAGACAGAACGAGACTCTGTCTCAAAAAAAAAAAAAATTATGTGATATTTTTCTTTCTGTCCCAGGCTTATTTCACTTAACATAATGACCCTCAGTTCCATGTTCTGCAAATGACTGAATCTTTTTTTTTTTTTTTTTTTTTTTTTTTTTATGGCTGAATAGTACTCTGTTAAGTATATTATGGTTACTGGAGGCTGAGATGGGCAATGGAGAGGGCAGACGTAAAGTGGGGATGGTTAATAGATGCAAAAATATAGTTAGATAGAATGAATAAGATTTAGTAAATGATGGCACAACAGCGTGACTATAGTCAATAATAATTTATAGTACATTTGAAAAGAACTAAAAGAATATAATTAGATTGTTCATAACACAAGGAAATGATAAATGCTGAGATAATGTATTCCTATTTACCCTGATGCGTTATTACACATTGTATGCCTGTATTAAAAATCTCATGTTCCCCATAAATATATATACCTACTATCTACCCATAAAAATTAAAAATTAAAAAAATGTATTTGAGGATCTGTAGAGATTCTTTACTTTCATTCGTAATACTGGTAATTTTTCCTTGCCTCTCCCATTCCTCCCTCACCTCTCACTCCCTCTTTTCCTTCTGAAAGACCCTCCCCACTCCTTCTCTTCCTCTTCTCCTCTTTCCTTCACTCTTCTTTCTTTCATCAGACTAGCTATGGATAGACCAATTATATTCTTTGTCTTAGAAAGCAGCATTCGTCCTTTTGATTCTCCTTGTTCAGTTGATTTACATCCATAGAATAGATTGTTTTATGTTTATTTTCGTCTACTTTTGCTAAGTTCGTTTTTATATTTTCCTAATTTCCTTTTAATATAGAACCTTAAGTTTACGAATGTTAGCATTTCTCATTTCAATTTATCTTTAGACACTGCTTGAATTTATCCATTTATTTAAATTTATCTTTAGACACCTTAGACACTGCTTGAGTGGAAGGCTATAGAATGTGACGTGCTCTAATTTCATTGCTGCTCATTTCAAAACATTTTCTAATTGATGCACATAATGGTTTTACTTGCAAACGAACAAATCTGCTATCTCCTCCTATGTAAGAGAACTTCCTTATTCCTGTAACATGGTATGCTAGAAAATGTGGACTGGGTGAATTGGTCAAAACAGTTGTCTTACAAATATCATTTTATTTGTTGCTATATTTTCCCAACTATGGTAGCTTACGCTGTAATAATAAACAAGCTTAAAATATCAACAACTTTTCAGAACACTTGTTAATTTCTTGCTCACCCAGAGTCTTCTGCAGTTTTTGGTAAGTACCCACGGTCAACCCCCAAGCTGTTTAAATCTTGCTACTCTAATGGACATTTTACATTATCCATGGTAAGGGAAAGAGACCGGTGACTCACCTGTGAACTGTCTCAGTCTCAGGTCATGTATAATACACATGCCTGTCAACCATGTTTTAGTTACAAGGACTACTCCTATGAAAAATATAAGTATCTGGGAAATTAGATTTTGTGTCTATTCAAAGAAAATTGAAAGACAGATGTCAATAAATATCAGTAATGCCTACCACAGTTGGAAAAGATTGCTTCATAAATTCTGGACATTTTTTGTCTTCAGTTGGAAATTACTTGTGAATCCCAAATTATCTATTTAAAAGGTATATTTATTTATGTTTATATAATTTTATAAATTAATAAATATGATTTTATTAATACTAATACCAGTTAGTATTCTGTTGTTCAAAATGTTCAGCTTTTTTTTTATTTTTATTTTTTTTGAGACGGAGTCTTGCTCTGTCGCCGGGGCTGGAGTGCAGTGGCCGGATCTCAGCTCACTACAAGCTCCGCCTCCCGGGTTCACGCCATTCTCCTGCCTCAGCCTCCCGAGTAGCTGGGACTACAGACGCCCGCCACCTCGCCCGGCTAGTTTTTTGTATTTTTTAGTAGAGACGGGGTTTCACAGTGTTCGCCAGGATGGTCTCGATCTCCTGACCTCGTGATCCGCCCGTCTCGGCCTCCCAAAGTGCTGGGATTACAGGCTTGAGCCACCGCGCCCGGCCAAAATGTTCAGCTTTGATCCAAATGCAGCCAATAGAGAGAACTTACTTTGCCCATATAGTGTTAAAAAGATTGATTTATTTATAAACCAAAAATATCCACTTTTTGTTATTTATTTAAAAGCAATTACAGTAGCCATTATCTGAAGCTGAGTAGTAAAAGCCATTTTTTTGATAGCTTAAGAGTCTTTTATCTTACTTAATTTCTCACCATTATCTACTTTTCATGCACTGCTTGTTAAATCCTGGATTAAATTAATGATCCCAAAATACTCTTACATATATTTAAATATAAATATCAATCCTGTGATAAGAGAGATATTTTTAATTGCTTTAACCAACATCACTGGTTAGTCTTCAATCAAGTGAGAACTTATGAGTACAGGTAAGAGAAAGTGTGTTAGAATGTTTCTGCTTAATTATTAACATCAAATAATGGTAACCATACATTCAAACACTAAAAAAAAATGTATTGAATTTAACAGAAAAATAATTGTTTGCATTTTTAGTTTGTTTTTCATTTTTAAATCAATGACGAATCATCATGTAAAAGAGATAGATTTTAAAAAATAAAGAATATAGAAGGTATACTGTTTAAATTGCTCTTGTCATTACTTTTTTTTACCTTGGGGATCTATTTGAAGAACCATTTGACAGAAGTTCTAAATTTATTTTGTGTTTTTATCATGTATGTATTTTAACTCCAAAAACTACCAAATAAAAACACTCATTTACTTTTTTGATGGTTTTTTAATCCAATATTTTTATCTATATTATTTTTCTCATTTTATTGTAGCACACTAATATTTTCAGGGTTTTTTTTTGTTTGTTTGCTTTTGTTTTGTTTTGTTTTTAATCCAATACCTGACTTCAGCGTCACAGAACTTTTTATTACTTTCTACTTGTACTCTGTTTGCCTGCATGTCTACTAGCTAATTTCCTCTGTTTTTTTCACAGCATCACTGTAATAATGTAGAAAATTTGGACCCAGAGGTTCCAAATGGCAGTTTTTACAAAAAGTTGTATACTTTGTTCTATTTTATTTTTTTAAAAAGTGTGCTATATATTTGTGGACAAATATTAGTGCCTCATACTGAAATGAGAAAAGTAAGTCTGGAAAATTTCTGCAGGCAGCTCTGACATGAAAGGAGCCTGGAAGTCATCACTGCTGTTCTTATAACAAGAAGAAAGGAGAACACTAAGTATCAAAGATTTTTTTATGGACTCAAAAAATTGAACTCACAGGGAAAACCACCAGCTGAAAATCTAGAATACAGAGACCCATAGCCAAAATCAGCTTACAACGAGCATAAGTTAGTGGATGTGATGGGACTGAATGGTAACTTTGACAAATCACTTGGAGTGGTGTATAATCTCGTAAGAATAAGAATTTCTTGGGGCCACAGTCTTACAAAGCCCTATACTTTTATGGAATTTACCTCCTATTACTCCTGAGGTTTTGATGGTAAAGATGCAAGAAAAACCCTCCCACTTCTGGCAGGGTGAGGGGAATAGCAGCCATTGTGAAATACTCCCAAAGTGTCCAGTAACAAATGTATGGTCAGCAAAGGAAGATAAGTTAGACAACTTTGGCTCTGAGTAGATTTCCTTTCTCACCTCAGGGAGGAAAAGCAGGAAAACTTAAGTTCACATCCAAAGAATACAGTTTAACCAAGATAATTTGATTTGATCATACAAATAGTAATTTGTATAGTATAACTTCACAGATAATAATAACAGTCATTGCATTTAATAAACAAATAACAATACATTGTTAATAATAGTAACAATGATTTGGGTGATGATAGTATATACATAAGTGAAGTGAATTATAGCAATATTATAAGGGATGGAAGGAAAGAATTGGAAATAGTATATTATAAGCTAATTGCAGTACTTGTGAAGGGTTAATAGTGTTATTTAACAGTGGGATTCGGTTAGTTGTAAATTCAAGTCTAGAGCAATCAATTAAAAGCTACACAAAGAAGTAAAAGTGATATGCTAAGAGAGTAGAGAAAATTGAATCATATAAAATTCTCAATTAAAACCAGAGAAGGCAAAAAATAAAAGGTCAAAAATAAATAAGATTACATTTTTTTTTAAAAAAAGAATAAGGTCAACAAATAGAAAACTTTTATAAATATGGTAGATATAAAATCAACTATATCAATAATTACTTTAAATGTGAATGATAGAAATACAAAACTTAGAAGACAAGAGATTGTGAGTTTGGCAATGAGTTTGTAGATAAAATACCAAAAGCATGATCCATGAAAAAATTGATTAGTTGGATTTGATTAAAATTAAAACTTTAAATCTGCCAATGATCCTATAAAGGTAATTATTAAAACTCAAAAATAAGAAAACACACCAATTAACAATATACAAATGATCAGAAAAACATGTCACCAAAAAGGTATACACATGGACAATAAGCATATTTTTACCATAAATTTGCTCATTATTATATTTTCACAGAACCTCAAATTGAAACAACAGTGATCTATCAATATAAAATATTTTATAAAACTGAAAATACCAAATGCTAGTGGTTCTGAGGAGACAAAAAATTGTAATTCAGAGGCTATTAAGAAAGTCAACATTTCGTACTCTAAATTGAATCTCTGATGGCCTAATGCATGGAGTTCAGAAAAAAAAAAACAGGAAAGAGATCAGATAAATGCTGTTGGATTGAGGCTGCTGGGTGAGGTGGCTCGTAACTGTAATCTCCTGCTTTGGGAAGCCTAGGAGGGAAAATTGAGGTACATCGCCCCTAATCTAATTATCTGTTTGGTGATTTAGTTAAAATTCCTTGAGGAAAGATCACATTATTCTCAGACTCTACAATTTTTCATACACTTTTTCAAATATTCATTATAGTTAAGACTTTTCTAAAGCATGAAAAGATAACCATCAAGAAGTCATGAGCAGAACCATAGTAATCACATCAATGAAAAATAAGCACACCCAGGGACAGTGTTCAGAGAGAGGACAGCCATGAGCTACCTTTTGGAGAACCACAATACTGAAAGAGGGAAAGAAGGGAAAGAAGAGAGTTACTATTCCATTTTTAATGTATGCTCCTTCAAGTATTTACACAGAAGTTTCTAGATACAGTAGCTTTGGTTTGTTGGAAGAGATCTTTTTTCTATTTATTTCATTCAATGTAGTAATGATTCATGAAAATATATTATGCACTTCTTAAAAATGATTAACTTACTTCCAGTTGATAAAGAAATTTTTATTTTGAGTACTGGAATCAGAACATTTGGAAACATTAAAATGCCTTATGCAATACTTGGCTAGATCATCTAACTTTTGTAGAAAGTCTAAAGACCAAAAGATGTACAAAAATATGCAGTGTATGCATAAGGGAGAAAAATTAATGATCCAAATCTTGGAACTATAAGATATGAAAAGCTTAAAGGGAAGATGACTAGGTAGCTTGAGAGAAGATTGCTGGCAGGAGACTTAATAACTTGTATTCTGTGTAAGAATGGTCATTATACTTTTAAAAATGAATCATTTTTTGAAGCAAGAGCCAAGGAAGCTGTATTTAGTTATGGCAAGAAAGGTTTACATTTCACTGAATGAAACCATTTCAGCGTTCAGAATAGTTACTAATAAAATGAGTCTCTAAAAGTCTTTTTTTGGCCGGGCGCGGTGGCTCAAGCCTGTAATCCCAGCACTTTGGGAGGCCGAGGCGGGTGGATCACGAGGTCAGGAGATCAAGACCATCCTGGCTAACATGGTGAAACCCCGTCTCTACTAAAAATACAAAAAACTAGCCGGGCGTGGTGGCGGGCGCCTGTAGTCCCAGCTACTCGGAGGCTGAGGCGGGAGAATGGCGTGAACCCGGGAGACAGAGCTTGCAGTGAGCCAAGATCGCGCCACTGCACTCCAGCCTGGGCGACACAGCAAGACTCCATCTCAAAAAAAAATAATAATAATAATTATAATAAAAGTCTTTTTTTTCTTTGAATATTTAACATAATACCAATTTTGGACAGGTAATACATAATTTTACCTTTAAAAATAAAAACGTTAAGGGAAATTAAAAATTGATAGTTTAGAAAGGGTTTCTATCAATTCAATTTAATGCTGAAGTTATTATGTAATTAACAGATCTGTTTCACAAGCAACTCTAACCTACAGCTGTGGCAATTATAATAATGAAAGTAGTTATTAGTAAGCTAATAAGAACAGTTTAAGTGTAAATCTAAATATATACATATACATATGAATTACAAAATATAATTCAACAATATTTTTAGGGTAACATTAGGGATACCCTTTTAATCTAACAATCTCATTGTTGGAATTTTTTTAATAGAAATGAAATCACAGGAATGTAAAAAATATCTAAGATATTTTAGCTTGCACAAAATATTTATTATAGTATGATTTACAGTTTCAAAATCTTGTGAAACAAAGTGAATGGCTGTCAATACAATTTATGAAATGATTTTACATACCAATCAATAAAAATGACTCAGTTAAAAATTATAAATTTACAATTTACCAGAAACATTTGCAGAGGTTATTGTGCAGAAAGGTGGAGGTATGATTACATTTTAGTAAAAATAACACTCTGGGCATGCATATAAATATGTGCACATATACATTTGCAAATACTTACATCAGCATGGAGATTACAATAGAGATTGTTGCTTGTCAACATGGGTTGATGTAATAAATAATGAGGAAGAAATGGGGAATGAGAAGCCAGCCTCCTCCCCAGAAAAGACAAAAAAAATTATGATCACTCAAAAAAAGGTCTGAGTACATTATGATATATTACATAAATTAAACATATTTAAAAAATAAAATCTAAAATAATTTAATGCTGTATTGCATACTTCAAATTTATATGTTGTTCATGTGATTATGACAAAGCACATCTTTATGAATTATTGGTGGAGACATGAACACAAAATTCAGGGAACACTGATGAGAGAGACAAAAAATCCCAGCATCCTATTGTCAAGGCACATTAGCGTTAATATTACCTATCAAACTCAGATATAAAATACTTTTTCTACTAAATTTACTTACTAAAATTAAATAAATATGACAAATATAATTAAAATATAATTGAAAATGTTTGTTCTCTTGAGAAATTTAATATTAGTCATTTTGTGGCTAGTTGATGGGGTTTCCCTGCTCAGGGGTTAGACAAGAATCTAAGAAATTTGGAAAACCTATGAGATACAGCAAAAGCAATACTAGGAAGGAAGTTAATAGCTATAAGGGCCTACATCAAAAAACAGGAAAACCATCAAATAAACAACCTAACTGCATCATAAAGAATTAGAAAAGCAAAAGCAAACCAAACACTGAATTAGTAGAAGAAAAGAAATAATAAAGATCAGAGCAGAAATAAAGGAATTTGAAATGAAGAAAGCAATACAAAAGATAAATGAAACAGAAAGGTTTTTTTTTTTTTTTTGAAAAGGTAAAGAAAATTAACAAAATTTTAGTGAGACTAAGAGAAAAAGACAGAAGATCCAAATAATAAATTCAGAGATGAAAAAGGGGAAATAGTAACTGAAATCCAAAGACTCTTCAGTGGCAAATATGAGCAACTATAAGATAATATACTGGGGAATTCTAGAGGAAATGGATGAATTCCTTGACACTTAGAACCTACCAAGATTAAATGATGAAGACATTCAAAACCTAAAGAGACCAATATCAAGTAACAATATCAAAGCTATAATAACAAGTTTCTCATCAAAGAAAAGCCCAGGACTTGACGGCTTCATTGCTGAATTCTACCAAATGTTTAAAGAAGAACTAATACCAATTCTACTCAAACTATTTCAAAATATAGAAGAGGAGGGAATGCTTCCAAATGCATTCTGCAAGACTAGTATTACTCTGATACCAAAACCAAACAAAGAATACCTCAAAAAGAATTAAAAAATAAAGCTACAGGCCAATATCCCTGATGAATATTGATGCAAAAATTGTTAGCAAAACACTAGCAAACCAAATTCAACAAGACAATGAAAAGATTATTCATTGTGGCCAAGTGTGATTAATCCCAGGGATAGAAGGACTATTCAACATATGCAAATTAGTTAATATGGCACATCATATCAACAGAAATAAGGACAAAACCATATGATGTCAATTGATGCTTCAAAGCATCTGATAAAATGCAACATCCTTTCATGATAAAAGCCTTCAAAAAAGTGGGAGTAGAAGAAACATATCTTAACATAATGAAAGCCACACCTTGCTTTTATTAGGCTCATAGCTAGTATTATTCTGAATGGAGAAAAAGTGAAAGTCTTTAAGGCCAGAAACATTACAAGAATGCCAACTTGCACCCCTGTTATTCAACATAGGACTGGAAGTCTTAGCTAGAGCAAAGAGGCTAGAGAAAGAAATAAAGGGCATCCAAATTTGAAAGGAAGAAGTCAGATTACCTTTGTTTGCAGATGATATAATCTTATACTTGAAAAAACCTCAAGACTCTACCAAAACAAACAATTAGAACTAATAAATAAATTCAGTAAAGTTGCTGGATACCATTCAATGTACACAAATAAGTAGGATTTCTATATGCCAACAGCAAACAATCTGAAAAGGAAATCAAGAAAATTATCAATACAATACAATTTCTAGAAATTAACTAAAGAAGTGAAAGATCTCTACAGTAAGAAGTATAAAACATTGATGCAAGAAACTGAAGACAACACACAAAAATGGAAGGATATTCCATGTTTATGGATTGAAAGAATCAATGTTGTTAAAATACCTACACCACCCAAAGCAATTTATAGATTTATTGCACTTCCCATTAAAAAATAATGAAATTCTTCACAGAAACAGAAAAAAAGTATAAAGTTTATATGAAGTCATGAAAGACCTAGAATAGCCAAAGCTATCATAAACAAAAAAGAAAAAAAAACTGAAGGAATCATATTACCTTACTCTAAATTATACTGCAGAGATACAGTATCCAAAAATGGCATGGTACTGGAAGAAAAATAGACAAATATATCAGTGGAACAGAATACAGATCCTAGAGATAAATCCATATATTTACAGTAAACTCATTTTTGACAATGGTGCCAAGAATAAACATTGGGGAATGTACTGTCTCTTCAATAAAGATGCTGGGAAAACTGGACATCTATACACAGAAGAATGAAACTTGACCCCCAATCTCTCTATATATACAAAAATCAAAAAATGAAAAATGAGCATTTAAAAATAACTAAAAGTGTGTAATTAGATTGTTTTTAACACTAACAATAAATTTTTGGGGTTATGGATACCTCTTTTACCCTGATGTGATTATGACACTTTGCATGTCTGTGTCAAAACTTCTCAAGTACTGCATAGATATACCTACTATGTACCCACAAAAATTAATTAAATTTTTAACAACTATTAAATTATTTTAACTAAATTGCATGTGGGAATTAATTTATTAAATTTGTTTAAGCTTCTTTTATTTGTTTATTTATTTATTTTTATTATTATACTTTAAGTTCTAGGGTACATGTGCATAACGTGCAGGTTTGTTACATATATATACTTGTGCCATGTTGATGTGCTGCACCCATCAACTCGTCAGCACCCATCAATTCATCATTTACATCAGGTATAACTCCCAATGCCATCCCTCCCCCGTCCCCCCTCCCCATAATAGGCCCCAGTGTGTGATGTTCCCCTTCCCGAGTCCAAGTGATCTCATTGTTCAATTCCCACCTATGAGTGAGAACACGCGGTGTTTGGTTTTCTGTTCTTGAGATAGTCTGCTGAGAATGATGGTTTCCAGCTGCATCCATGTCCCTACAAAGGACACAAACTCATCCCTTTTTATGACTGCATAGTATTCCATGGTGTATATGTGCCACATTTTCTTAATCCAGCTTGTCACTGATGGACATTTGGGTTGATTCCAAGTCTTTGCTCTTGTGAGTAGTGGCACAATAAACATACGTGTGCATGTGTCTTTATAGCAGCATGATTTATAATCCTTTCGGTATATCCCTAGTAATGGGATGGCTGGGTCATATGGTATTTCTAGTTCTAGATCCTTGAGGAATCGCTATACTGTTTTCCACAATGGTTGAACTGGTTTACAATCCCATCAACAGTGTAAAAGTGTTCCTATTTCTCCACATCCTCTCCAGCACCTGTTGTTTCCTGACTTTTTAATGATTGCCATTGTAACTGGTGTGAGATGGTATCTCATTGTGGTTTTGATTTGCATTTCTCTGATGGCCAGTGATGATGAGCATTTTTTCATGTGTCTGTTGGCTGTATGCATGTCTTCTTTTGAGAAATGTCTGTTCATATCCTTTGCCCACTTTTTGATGGAGTTGTTTGTTTTTTTCTTGTAAATTTGTTTGAGTTCTTTGTAGGTTCTGGATATTAGCCCTTTGTCAGATGAGTAGATTGCAAAAATTTTCTCCCATTGTGTAGGTTGCATGTTCACTCTGATGGTATTTTCTTTTGCTGTGCAGAAGCTCCTTAGTTGAATTAGATCCCATTTGTCAATTTTGGCTCTTGTTGCCGTTGCTTTTGGTGTTTTAAACTAGAAGTCCTTACCCATGCCTATGTCCTGAATGGTATCACGTAGGTTTTCTTCTAGGGTTTTTGTGGTATTAGGTCTAACATTTAAGTCTCTAATCCATCTTGAATTAAGCTTCTTTTTATTCTTTGTTCAGAATGCCTCAAACATTTACCAAGTCTTCATAACATTGACATGGCGCACATTCCTCACAAACCATAAGATATTACAGGCCTTCTAAACAAATGGTCAACAAGCTTCTTTAAATAGCTAAGTAGTAAATATCTTAAGATTGTGAGCTATATGGTTTCTGCAGAAAGTATTTAACTCTCTCTTGTAGCAGGAAAGCAATCTATGGCTGCTTGCTTGTAAACAAATAAGGATGACTCTGGTCTAATAAAACTTGATTTACAAAAACAGGCAATAGACAGGAATTGGTATATGGTCCATATTTCAATGACCTCTGCTCTAAACCCTTTCCCTTCAACCTTTAAAATAGATACAAACCTCATGCATTGATGAGGTTTGTTATGATAAAGTTGTAACAGGATGTTATAATCCAGTTTTTAATCTGGAATATCTTTGACAATGTATATCTCTAGAGTGCTGTTCCACAAATAATCCCAAGTTATCATGGGCTATTACTTGAAGCTATTACACACATTGACAAGACAAGGGCACATGAGACTTTGAATCACATGTATGTATGTGTGTACATGTTTGTAAAAGAGTAAAAATTTTTGTCATTTCTTCTGAAAATTTCCATGCACAAACCCTTATTTGTATTATTTACTAATCTTATGACATTAACCCTATAATCAATAACCTCTAAATTTTTCTTAATTTCCCTAGGTAGGAAAGCACAGCCATCTCTTCTCTTTTCTCCTAAGCAGCACTCTAATTTTATCTTACACCTCAATGTTATTTCTAAGTTTAGTAGAAGTACAAGATATAAAATCTGGCTTTATGTATCCTGTGTAGTCAAAGGTTTTTTTTTAATTTTTAAATTAGATATGTCTATACATATACATACTTTCAAAGTCTTTGTGAAAAAATATATTCAAAGATTGAAAAATGTAGGCCTATAGTAATAGCTAAAATGTATAGCTCATACACAGTATCAGGTACTGTGAAAGCATTTGGTGTGAATTAGTTCATGTAATATCACAATTGATGGGGTCAGTACTCATTAGAGGCCAATTTCATATATTAGAAACATAAACCTATTTTAGTGAAAATAACATACTAAAATGTTTGTAGCTATGTATCAAACTCAGGCTCTAAGACACCATAATGATTATAGTGCTTGAAGGTACATGATGATATAATGTGATAAGTGTGTTAGACAATGAAATACAATATCTTACTTCATCTGAAGCTATTCATCTTTTTATATGTTAATAATGGTTTCTTTTGGGAAACTTGAGATGTCACACTTCTACACAACAAATATTGTTTGGCTAAGTTTATCTTCAGCTACAAAATGCATGTATAAAGATTTTCAATTGTGCCTTTTGGGGCAAGGAAAAGTAAATGAAATAGTGAATGTATTAAAATATATGTATATATCTATATATCATACTTAAGCATCTAGCATTGTTGAAAAGTAGAGAAGAATTCCATATTAGCAAAACTACATCAAATGGTCTTAGTTTTAAATAGGTTTAACAGCATGGTACTGGTAGAAAACAAAAACAAAAACAAAAGCACACACGCATAGACAAATGGAACAGAATAGAGAAACCAGAAATAACACTGCATCTGATCTGCACAGCCATCTGATCTTGGACAAAGTTGACAAAACTAAGCAATGGGGAAGAATTCCCTATTCCATAATGCTGGGATAGCTGACTAGCCCTGTGCAGGAAACTGAAACTGTACTTTTACTTTTCACCATATGCAAAAGTTAACTCCAGATGGATTAAATCCTTAAATGTAAGCCCTCAAACTGTACAAATCTTAGAAGAAAACCTAGAAAACAACATTCTGGACATCAGCCTTGGAAAATAATTTATGATTAAGTCCTCAAAAGTAATTGCGAGAAAAACAAAAATTCACAAGTGGAACTTGATTAAACTAAAGAATTTTGTGTAGCAAAAGAAAAAAGAAGCCATCAACAGAGTAGACAATCAACAGAATGAGAGAAAATACTTGCAAACTGTCAAAGATCTAATATCCAGAATCTGGGCAAAAGACATAATCAGGTACTTATCAAAAGAAGACATGTAAGTGGCAAAAAAACATATGAAAACATGCTCTACATCACTAATCATTTGTTTTGTGCAAATCAAAACTGCAATCAGATACCATCTCACACCAATTAGAATGTCTATTATTAAAAAGTCAAGGAACAACAGATGCTGGTGAGGCTGGAGAGAAAAGGGGACACTTACACACTGTTGGTGGGAATGTATATTAGGTTAGCCGCTGTGGAAAGCAGTTTGGAGATGTCTCAAAGAACTTAGAACAGACCTACCATTTGACCCAGCAACCCATTACTGATTATATATCCAAAATAAAATAAATTATTCTACCAAAAAGACTATGCACTTGTGTGTTTATTGCAGCACTATTCACAATAGCAAAGAAAAAGGACCAATCTAAGTGCCCATCAACAGTAGACTGGATAAAAAAGAAAATGTGGTATATATAGACCATGGAATACTATGCAGCCATAAAAAAGAATAAAATCATGCCCTTTGCAGCAACATGGATGCAGCTGGAAACCATTATACTCCGCAAATTAGTGCAGGAACAGACAAGCAAACACTGCATGTTCTTACTTACAAGTAGTGGCTAAGCATTGAGCAGGCATGGACATAAAGATGGAGACAATAGACACTCAGGAGTACCAGAAAATGGAGAGAGGAATGGCAGCAAGGGTTGAAAATTATCTATCGTGTACCATGCTCACTATCTTCATGACAGGATCATTCACACCCCAGACACCTCAGTGTCACACAATACACCCATGTAAAAAAACTCGCACATGTATTCCCTCAATCTAAAATAAAAGTTGAAATTATTAAAAAGAAAGAAGTAAAATGATGAACAGATTTAGGCAGGACTAGCTGAGAGATGTCTAGTGCATTCGATGTAGACAAGTGCAAAGGGAATTAAATTTAACAGAAAAGAGGAAACATAAAGGTAAATATACAGCAAAATGACATTAATATAATAAGAATAGAGTGGAAAACATTATGTTGTCTATATAAACCAAATCATTTATGTAACACTTAAGCACAAAATTTATGTATCAATAATCATTTGTTTATTAAAGAAATATTTATGGTTTTGTTGGCTCTGTCTGCATGGTCTGAGACTGGGTTCTGAACAATCCAAGAGCTTGGAGGCCTTTGAACAGGACTGGCTACAGGGCAATGCAAAGTCAATCAAGTGGCTCTTGGAGGAAAATGACCAGCTGAGGTGTTGTATCATGGAACATTAGAACAAGAGCTAGGCAGTAGAGCATCCAGAACCAGCATATGTTACATAGAAGTCTTGTTTATTTGGCTACCATAGAGACACCTGCCTAACCGTGCTTCAAAAGTAATGGTTACTCTTCCAGTTGGTGGTTGTAAGTAATTGAATATATCTCCTTTGAAATATTGACTGGATTTTTATCAACTCAACTGCTTAAGAGATGAATGAAACCACTACGGGTTTCTTTAAGAAAATGGGAAAATGTGTGGCTGGGCGCAGTGGCTTACACCTGTAATCCCAACACTTTGTGAGGCCAAGGCCGGTGGATCTTGGGGTCAGATCCAGAACATCCTGGCTAATATCGTGAAACCCTGTCTCTACTAAAAATACAAAAATTTAGCTGGGTGTCGTGGCACATGCCTGTAGTTCCAGCTACTCAGGAGGCTGAGGCAGGAGTATTGCTTGAACCCAGGAGGTGGAGGTTGCAGTGAGATGAAAAATAAAAAAAAGGGAAAATGTGAAGAAAGCTACTAAGACAACTGTATTCTCATCACAAATATTTATTTTATTAATTTATCATATTCTTTAATGAGTAGACCTGGATGTGTTCTTTTCTGAAGTGAGAGAATGGGTGGCAAAGACAGGATGGATGACTTCAAGCATACCTCTTTAGTTTCAAACTGAAAAGGGAACTGAGTAAGTGTTGAACAGCAGGAATTGGTGAGACTCATAATGACATGTGGAGCACGTGGCATCTAAGACTAAAAAGGGTAGCAGTGCCCATGTCAAAAAGTTCCCTGTACAACACAGCAGGAAATTTTATTTTATAGACAGCAGTTAAGTGTTCTATATTTACATACAGAGATTAGTGAATAAAACGTGTTTTTAAGAGGTCACTCATTGTAAAGATAGGATGAGAGAAAGATGAACTTAAGATAGGAAAAGCAATCAGGGAACTCCTCAAATAAACTATGCCAAAAAATAACAGTGGCTTAGAGGAAAGTGCTGTCAGTGAGAGAAAAAAGAAGTGGATAGAATAAAAAGATGTGACACAGATAGTGAATATTAAGCACATCAGGATGCTGAGGGAAAGGTGAAAACCAAGAATTCCTTTATTAATTCCTTCAACAAATATCTAATTGAGCTCCTATTTTATGCTTAACAACTTTATAGACACTTGGTGACCATGAACAAACAAGAGAGAGAAAAAAAATCACTGACATAATGAAAGTAATATTTTAGGGAAATACAGATAACTCAATACATACAATAGATAGAAAACAAGAATGTATTTGAAGATAATAAGCAATACAGGCACAAAAACAAAGAGCGAGTAAATAACATTAAGGTTAAAAGTTTTGGGAAGAGAAGAGTTTGTCTCTGGAAATATGGACAATTCTTTCAAAATAATTTATTGTAATGGGGAGAAAAGTAATGGAGTGGGACGTTTAAAAAGGAACTGCAGTTAAGAGAATGCCTTTTCTCTGGTAAAATATGAGTAAGAATACAATTTTTTGTGCATATGGAAATGATAAAGTAGTTAATAAAAAAAATTAAGATGCAAGGGAGTGAGAAGGAAAAACTGTGGAAACAATGTCTTTGAATCAGTAAGAGAGGATGATGTATGGTGCACCAGTCACATGAATTCAATCTTTCAGACTCACTCAGCTAGATGAATAATGGCCCCATTCACTGGGCCAAGATACACAGGAAGAAAATTCTGGAAGGAATAAACATCAACTCACATTTAGATGTATTATAAAAGTGGCATCCTTATGAAATGTGCATGTGTATCTATACTTTTACCTAGGGCAAGAGTTCAAATAGTGTTTAAACTATAACATGCTAAATGTTTAAATTTTGCATATTAAACTAACCAACAACTAAATAACATTTGTTTTATTCTCCTAACTTTGACAACCATATATTTGCACTGGAAAAATAGAAAGTCCAACAGAGTAACTATAATCAATAGTAATTTAATTGTTCACTTTCAAATAACTGAAAGAGTATAATTGAATTGTCTATAACACAAAGGATAAGTGCTAAAGGGGGTGGATACCTTGTTTATCACGGCGGAATATAATTTATTCTTTGTTCAGAATGCCTCAAAACATTTACCAAGATTCTTATATATTGCCTGCCTGTATCAAAGTATCTCATGTACACCATAAATATATACACCTGCTGTGTACACACAAAAAAAATAAAGAAAATAGAAAGAATAAGTTATAAACTTTTGGTATATGACCAAAGCTGGCAAAATTGTGAAGACAACTGGATTATTTAGATCTATATAGTATCCCTCAGGTTTATCTTCTATAATATTTTAATCATTATTCTAACAAAAATAGAAGCACTATATTACTCATTTGTTGAAAAACTTCTCAATTTATTCAAATATTTTCCCACTGAGATTTCACCTTAATCTATAGTGCTCAGGATATAGTTTCTAACTAGACTGTAGACTGGTTTACATTTATTTTCTCCTTCATCATCATTGTTGCTTATTTTTTCATTATTATTATTATTATTATTACTATTATTTGAGATGGAGTCTTGAGCTGTCATCCAGGCTGAAGTGCAGTGGTGTGATCTCAGCTCACTGCAACCTCCACCTCCCGGGTTCAAGTGATTCTCCTGCCTCAGCCTCCTGAGTAGCTGGGATTATAAGTATGTGCCACCACGCCTGACTAATTTTTGTATTTTTAGTAGAGACAGGGTTTCACCATGTTGGTGAGACTGGTCTCGAACTCCTGATCTCATGATCTGCCCGCCTCGGCCTCCCAAAGTGCTGGGATTACAGGCATGAGCCACCACGTCCGGCCGTTTTCTAAATTCTTAAAAACGTTATTGGAATAAAATCTTAGTGTACATTTCATATGTTAACTCTTTTGATTCAAGAAAAACCATAATTTCTATGAGCTTAAAAATATTTTAAAAATTATTTTAAATGAAAATATCCACATTAGAATCGTCATTTTAAGCTATTGCAATATATTAGCATATATAAATATAATATTCTGTATCATTAAATATATAGTATAAATAATATGTAAATGATGTATGTGTTATATACATATTCTGAAACTACATCACAGTCATTAATTGAGCAGTGTAAATCTAAGACAATTTTATTTACAATTCTTATAATTCTCTCTTCATATAAGGGATAGTTTTTTTTTCTTACTTCCGTTAGTTTATTTAGTGTCTCGTCTAAAGTAAATACTATTGAGTCAAGAGTATTTAAAAGGCAACCTCTCTGAGTTTTTGAGAATATTTTTGAGATATGATGGGATCATAAAGATATTCTGACTACAAGCAGGTCCAGAAATATCCTACATAATTTTTTAATTGATATAAACATGTAATGGCTATTCATTTGTTGATCTTATGTCTCATAGTGATAAATTTAAACTATGCACTGACAATGAAAAAAAAATTTTCTGGGCTTTTTGCCAAAATTTGGCTGATATCAAAACACTAATTTTTCATTACCATCTCCCTTAGAGTCATTAATACAATTTGAAAGACTTTTATTTAAACAACACTAAAATTGTAATAATTTGTTTTTAAAATGTTAATGTATTGTATTACATAATTTATTGAATATAAAACTATTCACAATTCTTGTATTTAATATCATGTAATTGTCAAATAACTCACATATGCTATAACTATACATATGCATATGTATATATACACACTCACATATATACACATATGTATTTATAAATTATTTAAAATTCCAAAGTCTTTCCCAGTTACCATATTCAATGTTTGTAAATGTTACATTCATTGAGCATCTCTGGAACCAAGAAGTAGAGCATGGAGACAATCAAGAAAATTAATGCTTGACTCTACTGGAAAATAATACTTTGTTATGCAAGAATTATTAATTTGTTTGCTCTAAGAGGAAAGATTTGAAAAGATAAAAGATGTGTCTTTTCACTTCTGTTAATTAAACTAGCCCCGAATTCTGAAGCGGTGTCTCTCAACATCATTGGCACAGATACAACCAATGTCTCTTCACAGCATTCTTATGGTAGCCTTTGTTCCTAGGAAATAGAGCAAGAATTTATTTCTTTCTCTTTCTCTCTCTCTCTCTCTTTCTGTGTGTGTGTGTGTGTGTGTGTGTGTGTGTGTGTGTGTGTTACTCTCTCTCTGTGTGTATATATGTTCATGTACGTGTGTATGATATACTGGCCCTTTTCAGCTTGGGGCCCATGTCAGCAGATGCTTTTTGCCCGAGTCTAAGGGAACCAAAAAATGAAAAAGAATAGGCTGAATATAGAATGTAAATATAAAACATGTAGCACACAAAACTGAAACTATTGGAATTAGTTTCATAACAAATGAGGAGTGAAAAGAAAAAATAAAATTAAATGTTTCAAGGAAAAATATGTTAGATATGAATAGAAAATTAAAGTCGATTAAAAAATTATGAAGATCATCACGGGAAGTGGGAAGAAAGAATATATGGTACCACTTACTCTAAAATGGGAGAATTTTAATGAGGTAAATGAATAAATGCTGCAGAAATGTCTAATAATATCCAGAAATAATTTCATGTAGAGAAACACTATTAGTTGTCTGCCTGACAGCATTTTCCCAATTTGTTATTTGTAGTAGGAATCTCATTTTGAGAATATAAAGAAAAATAAGAATCTGTGTAGAGGGTTTAGAAAAGAAAAAGAATAGCAGAAAAAATAAAATGTAAGGATTTATATAAGTCACAAAGAGCCAAGTTTAGTAACAGATAAAAAATGTTTGAAATGTTACATATGGATTAATAATTTGAATTGAAAAGATCAGTCATCTTGCAAAAGTATGATTGTAAATCTATATTTTGTGGCGAATTGAAAAGTGAAGACTATAACAAGAGTGAGGATTGAACTTGCTCAATATCCTTTGCTTAGGAAGTTTGGAGTATACCTAGATGGATGCATGAGCTTGAAGGAAGTTCATTTAATTTTTGTTTTTTGTTTTATTATGCACTTTATAAAGACAATTTTTAAAGTATTGTATAGCCAGAAAAACAAATAAACTTAAATTCTGCTTTCATAATTTCTGTTAGGATCCTGAGCTATCACTTTATCCACTAGGCCTGTATTTCCATATTTTCAAAAGGGATTTTGATAAATTTAACATCCGTTTCATTTCTGCTTCTGGCTGAAAAACCAGAAACACAATCCGTGATAGGTAATTTATATATCTAGGCTCTTTCAACTAAATCACATTGCTCTTGAATTTAATATTGCTTTTCTTTGACAATGGCTAATATGAATATTATTGATCATTACAAGTTGACTTTCAGTTAACTCTTGAAAAAGTATGCCTATCTGTTTTATAATGATAGATAACAGAACAACTTTATGATGCATAAACAATGAATCATTGCAAGAAAGGGGTCACTAGAAATTTAAATGTTTATAGATAATAAAATGCATCAAAACCTTGTGACAAGTTAGGCAATAAAGAGCACATTCATTTTATAACTGGCAATTATTTTAATGAGTAATATATTTTTCATAAGGAGTGTTATAATGATAAAAGATTGTAAAATGAGCAATTTTTAAAAAGCTGGTTGATTTCAATTTGTTTACTGCATTAGTAAGATGCAAATACTTACAGTTAAATTATAATAAAAATTCATATGGTTACAGAAGGTTGAACACCGCGATATTAATTAGTGAAATATATGGTTTTAAAAGACTCTAGCAAGAGATAAAGTGATTATTTCTAAACACACATAAAGATATGCATTTTTATTTATGCAATACTATTTTGAATATTTCTGCAAATGATTCTGACTTAACTGGAGAACAGTTGAAAAACATATTCATTAAAGACATATTTGTGAGAGGCAACATAAAATGCACTTAGTATTCTAGTACAGTCTTACAAAAACAGGAAATTTTCCATTTTATAAAGGAAGAAAATGAAACTCAGCAAGATATAATAATTAACCAGTGATTTAACATTTAATGAGTGGTGAATACAAATTTATTTTCCTCTCTATCTTGCTGCTTCCAAAAAAATTGAAATTCATTAATCCTTATCTTATATTTTATTTAATAACATTTTATTCAAACTAGAATGCCTCTTTTTGAAAAAATATTTATCATAATAGTAGAAAAACATTCATATATGAGTATGTATTTTAGGTGAGCAAAATGAATAATTACTTTTGTAGTAATGACTGTATATTTCATAACTTTTAAAGGTAGACAACCAGGATGATAATTTGTAGTGTTCGAAAATTTGAGATTTCATTATTGAAAGGGATGTCCTAAAGCAAGACAAAAAATAATAGAATAACCAGATAATATGTGTAGGAATAATCCTCCACTATGATTGTGCCTTTTAATTCATTTAGTAGTTTAATGAGCTAAGTTATTTAGTTTTATAACAAGTACACCACAAGATGATATTAGTCTGAACATACTGGCTGACTTTGTAAACAATAGAGTCGGTAGGGCATAGTGGCTCAAGCCTGTAAGCTCAGCACTTTGGGAGGCCGAGGCAGGTAGATCACGAGGTCAGGAGATTGAGACCATTCTGGCTAACAGGGTGAAATCCCTTCTCTACTAAAAATATAAAAAAAAAATAGCCGGGCGTTGTGGCGGGCGCCTGTAGTCCCAGCTATTCCGGAGGCTGAGGCAGGAGAATGGCGAGAACCCGGGAGGCAGAGCTTGCAGTGAGCAGAGATCGCGCCACTGCACTCCAGACTGGGTGAAGGAGCAAGAATCCGTTTAAAAAAAAAAAAAAATAGAGTCATTGTCCCCTCTGGATTTAATATTTCAGTGAAGTTGCCACTCCTGTGAGTTAGAAACTCACTTCTATCTAACTACATACAGAAATTAGTCTTTGCAAATGAACTCTTATCCTCTACATTCATGAACCTCTTATTCCAAAGCCAAATCCATATAATAAAATAACTGTTCATAAAAGAGCTTTCCAAAGTTGGAAGACATATTGTCACCATTTCAAATGTCATTTTCTATTTAACATGGTTAAGCTTATAACATGGCATTACAGGTTTTTAACTAGTGTAATTTCAAGGTATTATAGAAATTCCCTCTGCTCCCAAAATAACTCCTCCTTCTTTCACACAGTTCTACATACTGATTGATGTGAGTGGGTTTTAGAGCAAGAATAATTTTCAAAAGTATCTGAATAAAAGCAAACTCTCTGTTCTAATAATAATTAAAACACTTTTTCAATGGTGTATGGAAGTTGGACATATCTGGCTCATCCAGATGTACAAAAAAGCATTATAAAATATGAAGTTGGTGCTAGATCACACATGGAGGTGAGAAGCTTAACAGGAGACTTAGGAGGATTCTCACATGCCAAGGCTCTCTACAGCTAAAAATAACATGCTTACATTTCTGAAGAAAAAGAATAAATATAACTTTGCCTCCATACCACAAGACGGATTGAATTTGACTAAAATATGAAGCCATTTCTCTGTGCGATAGACAAATCACTAAGGCACCAAGACCAATTCCGTAGGCAACAGGATACATCTATGCCTGCTTCTAATCTAAAAACTATGGCTAGGCAGGGGTTCTGTTGTTAGATGTTGGCCATACTAGCAGAAACCTACTAACAGTTTTTTAAAAGACAAATGTACCAAGACACATACATTATCATCAATATGGATTTGGCTGATGAGGTTATACAAACCCCAAAAGTGACATTATGAACGTGACAATAAAGTACAGAGCAGTTGCTTCAAATAGACAAAAGGTATTCAGAGGACACTGCACATATAAAAACCTTGTAAGAGGGTATACCTGCGTACCTCTGGTTTGGCTAGCCAAGCAGCTCACGTAACTGCCTGTTCTAACTATTCTAATTCAAAACTGTTTATTCTCTTTTTTTTTTCTTTTTCTTTTTCTTTTTTTTTTTTTTTTTTTTCTTTGAGACTGAGTCTCGCTCTGTCGCCCAGGCTGGAGTGCGGTGGCGCGATCTCTGCTCACTGCAAACTCCACCTTCCGGGTTCACGCCATTCTCCTGCCTCAGCCTCCCGAGTAGCTGGGACTACAGGCACTCACCCCACGTCTGGCTATTTTTTTTATATATTTTTAGTAGAGACAGGGTTTCACCGTGTTAGCCAGGATGGTCTCAATCTCCTAACCTCGTGATTCGCCCACCTTGGCCTCCCAAAGTGCTGGCATTACAGGCGTAAGCCACCGCGCCTGGCCCAAAACTGCTTATTCTAATTGAAAAGTTGTTTACTATTCCTGAAGTAAGGTGTGATACAAGTTTTCTGATCTTTCTGCAAATAATAATTCTTATTTCTGTCACCTCTCTTTCTATCTACCATTGTTATTTTATTTTATTTTATTTTATTTTATTTTATTTTATTTTATTTTATTTTATTTTTGAGACAGAGTCTCACTCTGTCGCCCAGGCTGGAGGGCGGTGGTGCGATCTCAGCTCACTTCAAGCTTCACCTCCCAGGTTCACACCATTCTCCTGCCTCAGCCTCCTGAGTAGTTGGGACTACAGGCGCTCACCACCATGCCCAGCTAGTTTTTTGTAATTTTTAGTAGAGACGGGATTTCACCGTATTAGCCAGGATGGTCTCGATCTCCTGACCTTGTGATCCGCCCGCCTCAGCTTCCCAAAGTGCTGGGATTACAGACGTGAACCACCGCGCCTGGTCTTTTTTATGTTTTTGTGTACATTACTTAGTCATAGCTGTTCCATAAAGTAATGCATCTGGAACTGACAAAAAGAGTTGATATGATTTAGTAAGAGGTAGAAATGTTGGGATGTTTTCTTTTGGGAAAAGATGAGTAGGTTTTATGTAGTTGAGAATGCAACAAGTGCATGTGTGGCATGAATTATAGGTATAGATACCAAAACACAAATTTTGTTGATGCTTCCCATTTGACACACACTATTCCATTTTATAGCAGCTGTAGTATTTGGGTACAATTAACCTCAACGGGGCTAAGAAATTATTATATAAATTTAATACCTGGAAAAAACAGTTTTGCCTTTTGTCAAAAAATTTTAAGAGGCTTATAATAGGGAGATCACAAATATAAATTATGATGCTTTCAACTGTAAATAACACAAAACCCAGGCTCCTCTGGGTTAAAAAAAAAAAAGCAAGGACACTACTGGGTCACATGTGTGAAAAGTAATTTCCATAAAGTGCACAGAAGTTGTGGACTTCAAGCACATCTGATCAAGGTTCAAGAGGCCCTTAAGACTGTGATTCTATCTCTCAATGATTCTTGCATCTGCTAGGCTCCAAAATTTCAGCCTTCTTTTCTTGGCTAAATATAACGTGATCTGCAATCACCTTCTCCATACATGGCAATGAAACCATCATCAAGCAGAGTGCCAAGATGGCTGCTGCTTCTGTTGTCAACCAATCAAAATAAAATGTTGTCAGTTTAGGGGTTTTCTGTGGTAAAATAGAGGATAATCCTAATTAAAGGTTTTGGAAATGGGTAATATGTTTTAATTTTTTAATTTTCATCCATAATTCTTGACTTCCTATTGACTTGATTAGTGAAAATGACATTGGTATTCTCTTTTACTTTTCTCTTTCAGATAAGATATTAATTCTTGATTTTTTATTTTTTGTTTTGCTTTTCACTCTCACTGCTTTCTTGAACATTTAGACAATATTAATCTCCCTCCATGTGTTGTTCATTTCCAAACTATTATGGTGGTAGGGTAGACGATTAAGTCCCCATTTGTTTCCAGTGAGCAGTCCATATTTTTAATAACCTCCACACTGCATGGATATCATTTTACAAATGCATCATTCATTAGTGAATCAGTTCTAAAATATTTATAGAGCATAAAATATGTTCTAAATTCTAGTCTGAGTATATAGCACACAACATTGGCTCTTATAAAACATGGGAGTATCTCCATTAATGTGTCTTATGATTTCATCACATATGTCTTCATCTGACATAGATATTCCACTATGAAAGAACTAATAACAGGGAAAAACTGAAGTATCTCCTTCAGTAATTTATCCTATTAAAAGTGAACAAAAGAAAGTTGAAATCAATCAGAAGGCATTATCATTGGTCTGAGTGCAAATGTCCTTTTTTTTTTTTTTTTTTTTTACCATGTTTGGCCATATTTATGCTAGTATATCAAAATAAGAATGATTGGCAACTAATTATGAAATATATTTACAATAAAATAAAGACAATGAATCAACTATTGGTGTATTTTTAGTATGTATTTATTGTACAACATTAGACATCACATTTTAATCATATCCTTGACAAATTAAAGTATTCCTGGAAAAATACATAATAGGATTTAAAGGTTATTGTTTTTATGACTACATAAATATACTATATACTATACTATATTAATATAATTTTGAGCTATTTTAGTTGTCACTATAATTTATTAATGTCAATAAGAAGTGACATTTATTGAGTCTAGAAGCACATAGAAAATTGCCTAATGAAAGTTATATTAATTCATGAATCACAAATATCTGGTTTCCAAGAATTACGAAGGTTCTCTACGTAGGGGAACAAGATTATATATATATATATATATACACATACACACACACACACACACACACACACAGAGAGAGAGAGAGAGAGACAGAGAGAGAGAAATGAAGAAGGAAAAGGAGGGGAAGGAGGAGGAGGAGGGGAAGGACAAAAAGACATAGAATAAGGTGAACTTGGTATTATCAACTTTTAGGATTTTGTTCCAAAAAATTCTTTATTTGACATTTATTAGATACATTTATTATATGATTGACATTACTTCTGTGTGGTAAATTATTCTTGTCACAGTTCTAAGAGGAAACAAATACAGTAAAATATAATATCAATTTTTTAAAAATGCCCAAGGTATAAGAAAACCACAGGGAATGTTCAGTACCATTGAACTAGAAAGAGTTGGAGACCCTAGGCAAACCGAGTGGCAAACAGAAAGAGAAACTGATTATAAGACACTGGAAAAAAATGGTAGTTCTTTAATCTCCACACTGTTTCCATAGAGGCCGTACTAGTTTACATTCCCACCAGCAGTGTAGAAGTGTTCCCTGATTGTCCCATCCACGCCAGCAGCTACTATCTTTTGATTATTTGATTATGGCCATTCTCACAGGAGTAAGGTGGTATTGCATTGTTGGTTTGATTTTCATTTCCCTGATGATTAGTGACGGTTGAGCATTTTTTCATATGTTTGTTTGCCATTTGTATATCTTCTGTTCATAATTGTCTATTCATAGCCTTAGCCCACTTTTTATGGGATTTTTTTTCACTGATTTGTTTGAGTTCGTTGTAGATTCTGGATATTAGTCCTTTGTCAGATGTATAGATTATAAAGATTTTCTCCCATTCTATGGGTTGTCTGTTTACTCTGCTGACTGTTCCTTTCGCTGTGCAAAAGCTCTTTAGTTTAATTAGGTCCCAGCTATTCATCTTTGTTTTTATTGCAATTGATTTTGGATTTTGGATTATGAAATCATTGCCTAAGCCAATGTCTAGAAGGGTTTTTCCAATGTTATCTTCTAGAATTTTTCTAGATTCAGTTTTAGGTTTATGTCCTTAATCCATCTTGAGTTGATTTTTGTATAAGGTGAGAGATGAGGATCCAGTTTCATTCTCCTACGTGTGGTTGGCCAATTATCCCAACACCATTTGAAGAAAAGGGTGCCCTTTCCCCACTTCATGTTTTTGTTTGCTTGGTCGAAGATCATCCCACTACTGGGTATCTACCCAGAGGAAAGTAAGTGATTATTCAAAAAAGATACTTGCACGCACATGTTTATAGCAGCACAATACATAATAGCAAAGTTGTGCAACCAACTTAAATGCCCATTAATCAATGAGTGGATAAAGAAAGTCTGATATATGTGTGTGTGTGTGTGTGTGTGTGTGTACATATATATATGTATGATGGAATACTACTCAGCCATAAAAAGGAATGAATTAACAGCATTTGCAATGACCTGGATGAGATTAGAGACTATTATTGCAAGTGAGGTAATTCAGCAATAGAAAACCAAACATGTATGTTCTCACTGATATGTGGGAGCTAAGCTATGGGAATGCAAAGGCATAAACATGATACAATGGACTTTGGGGATTTGGGGGTAAGATGGGAGGTGGGGAGGGATAAAAGACAGGAAATATGTTGCAGTGTATACTGCCTGGGTGATGGGTACACCAAGTTGTCACAAATCACCACTAAAGAACTTACTCATGTAGCCAAATACCACTTGTACCCCAATCACTTATGGAAAAATAAAATTTAAAAAAATAAGATACTGGAAACAAAACTATCTCACAGAAGCTGTGACCTTTGGCCAATGGGTGAAACTGATAGTGTCCTCACAGGGAGTTAACCGAAGAAGTAAATGACATCACTTAACTGTCTTTTTTTTTTTTTTTTTTTTTTTTTTGTCAACCTTGTAGGACTTAGAGAGCTATGTTTTTCATTGTTCACAGTTATATCCACTGAACTTATAGCATAGTGCCTAGTAAATTTTAGCAACACAGTGTAAATTTTTAAATAAATGAATGCATGAATAAGGAAGCATTGACAGCAATTCTTAAATTATTTAAAAGTGGAATAAAGAGTACTCTTGTTTTACCTTGCTCCAGAGAATTAGAATTATGACCAGAGGATTGTACATAAAAGGAGGCTAAATAAATGGAATACATTGTTTTAAAAAAACTAGAAATTGTCTTCTAAATAATAAAATGCCGTATTAGTGCTGAGCTTTCTGCCAATGGACTCGTTCAAGTAGAGATATGGTCTTTTAGAAAGGATAGAGTAGAATGAATACAGGCATTCAATAGGTTCTTGAACTAGCCAAACACTAATATCTCTACCACATCTAAGAGCCTTCAATTATGGAGCTCACAGGAGAAATTTATTTCAGTCTTAGGATCAGGAGAGCTGTGCTTTTTCTTGAGGAACTGTTTGTTATTAGTCCCTTAGGATATTCTATATCACTGCAAGAATCTTTGCTTTGACAGTTAGAAATTTTAGACTCAAACTTGTTGTCCATTTTAGCAAATATGTAGAATGTTTTATAACTGTAGGATTTGCATATTAACAGTACCTCTGGGTTTATCTTATTTTTCTTATGTGCACCATATATCTAATCTATTTTTTTAATATTATTGGTTATTTTCTGATGTATTTATATGCCTTTGGGGGAAAGAAAGGATATAAACAAAGTCCATAATTCTGTTGTTTTAAAATTCTTAATAAATTCAAAGAGAAAAACATATGTGGCTGAAAATACATTTAAATTCTCTTACAAAATGCATATTACAGGGATGTGTTTGCACTGTAAATTTTACCTCACCCCTTCACCCTTCAGGAGGTAGATTTATAATTTGCCCAAAAGAGGCTGATAAATGTGCATCTTATAAAATAAAAGTTCAAAAAAAAATAATTTTAGCTAATTTCTCTCCTTAAGTTTGAAATTATAAAAATATTTCTGATATTTGAGATAACCTTAGCATGGATTTGACTACAGAACAAACATCAATAAATTCCTAGGAATAATTAATTCAAGTAAATAGATGGCCAGGTTCAATGCCAGAACTGAATCCACTGTGGTGTCAGGGTTGTGTTCATGTTATGTGGAGGCAGTGGGAAACCTCTCTGAAATCAACAACTTTAGAACTAGAAGTATGCACTAAAATTAAAGACTGGGTGTGAATGAAAAAATAAATACATAAGAAAAACAATTGGACAAAAAGATAAAATGGTGCAAGTTAAGCACATCTATGCATAAGAAGAGTCTTGCCTTGTTTTTCCTGGACGTCACTCCAACATACAGGCACAGACACCAGGGGACCTCCATCATGAGAGAAAATGAGTCACTGCCACTTTCAAAGGGAACTTTTTTTTGGAGTAAACCCCAATGTATTTCTCTGTTTGATGCTTATAACTAGGATGGACCTTGCCAACAAAGTTTTAGACGTAATTATAATTCATGAAAATATTTGTATGTGTATGTGTTGCTAGTTGAAATATTAAGAAATATTAAGAAAATTTATATTGATTGTAGAAGAAGAAGTTTTTCCTCACCCATTGCAACGTTCACGGTTGAGGCTCTTAGATGACAGATTAAGAAAAGAATAGCATACAAAAGTACTTAATACAAGCTTTGTATGACACAGGAGCTTTCCTTTTTTTTTTTTTTTTTTTTTTTTTGAGATGGAGTCTCGCTCTGTCGCCCGGGGCTGGAAGTGCAGTGGCCGGATCTCAGCTCACTGCAAGCTTCGCCTCCCGGGTTTATGCCATTCTCCTGCCTCAGCCTCCCAAGCAGCTGGGACTACAGGCGCCCGCCACCTCGCCCGGCTAGTTTTTTGTGTTTTTTAGTAGAGACGGGGTTTCACCATGTTAGCCAGGATGGTCTCGATCTCCTGACCCCTTGATCCGCCCGTCTCGGCCTCCCAAAGTGCTGGGATTACAGGCTTGAGCCACCGCGCCTAGCCAACACAGGAGCTTTCATGAGGAAATAAAGACTCACAGAAACAGGAAAATTTGTGTAATTTTATGCCTAGGTTTGATGAAGAGTGGTCAGTCATGTGTGAAGTATGATTGGACAAAGGAGGCATGATGTTATGATAACACACTAATGGAAATTAGCAAGTCCTGTTTGTTCAGAATTTTCTGTGTACCTGTGTCTGCAGGGATCTGGATGTGGCTTTCCTCCGGGTATGGTGAGTGCACTGTTTGAAGGAGGGTGGTGAAACTGCTACGCTGTCTGGGGTATATAACCTGGGGTTCGTTTTCATGTGTCAAGAAAGAATTCAGTACATGGACACATGTGGGTGGGTTAAGGAGTGGAAAGTTTAATAGAATAAAGGAGAGAGGAAAGCAGCTCCTTGCAAGAGACAAATGTCCAAAAAGGAGGGAGGCGGCAGACTGCAGCAGATTTGATAGGCAGGTTGCAGAAAGTAGTGTCTGATTTATGTAGGGCTCACAGATTGGTTCAATCAGGTATGACATCTACATAGTGTGTGGGGAAGCTTGGTTGCCCACCCTGATCTTATTATGCAATGGGCTTTCCAGTTGATTAGTGACATCTTGTTTGCTTCTTACTGTACACGTAGCTGACAAAGAGAAGGGACGATGGAGCTGCCATCTTGAACATGATTGGTTGAACGTGATTGATTGAACACGATTGGCATGACTGCCAGTATCTATGTCTGCAGCTTGATTTTACAGACTGCTCTTTGTTAGAAAAAACATGATTTGGGACTGCTTTTCATTAAAAAGAAAAGCTTTACCAAGGACTCCCATGCCCTTGCTATTTGCCTAAGTAATTCCTTCTTAATTCCTATATCATTGTTAGGATCTGTTTCAAAAGAGAAGGGTGAGAGAAAGTAAGAGAATGACCTTCTCACATTTTATTATCTACTTCAGGAGAGAAAGGATGAGCGGAAGGTGAGAGTCACCTGGCTTCTGCAGCTTTCTCACATGCCTATGTGCCATATTTTGGGGTAGTGTGTACTGAACTCCATCACCAATTAAACTAAACTTAACATGTATGTTTAGTTTCCAGTAAGGAAAACAATTTTCATTTGTATTAGCATTATTTGATGCTCAAAAACCCAAGTGAAATAAAAATGAAATACTTTAATCTCATTCAACAATCAAGCTTAGCGGGTTTATGTGACCTAAAGATGTCACTTACTATTAAACGAAATTAGAATTGTCATTAAAGCCTAGATTTTGCCTAACAGTTTTTGTCAGGCCTCTGAGCCCAAACTAAGCCATCATATCCCCTGTGACCTGCACGTACACATCCAGATGGCCAGTTCCTGCCTTAACTGATGACATTCCACCACAAAAGAAGTGAAAATGGCCTGTTCCTGCCTTAACTGATGATATTACCTTGTGAAATTCCTTTTCCCGGCTCATCCTGGCTCAGAAGCTCCCCAACTAAGCACCTTGTGACCCCCGACCCTGCTTGCCAGAGAACAATTCCTTTTGACTGTAATTTTCCTTTACCTACCCAAATCCTATAAAACGGCCCCACCCCTATCTCCCTTCGCTGACTCTCTTTTCAGACTCAGCCCAGTGCCCAGGTGAAATAAACAGGCTTGTTGCTCACACAAAGCCTGTTTGGTGGTCTCTTCTCATGGACACAAGTGCAGTGTTCCATCTGCTATTCTAGTACTCCTCAGGGAATATTCAGGACCCCTCCCTTCCCTACACATCAAGTTTGGGGATTTGCCCCTGTCCAGGACTGGCAAATTGACTTTACTCACATACCCTGAATCAGGTAACTAAAATACCTCTTGGTCTGGGTAGACAGTTTCACTGGATGGGTAGAGGCCTTTCCCACAGGGTCTGAGAAGGCCACCACAGTCATTTCTTCCCTTCTGTCAGACATAATTCCTTGGTTTGGCCTTCCCACCTCTATACAGTCCAATAACGGACTGGCCTTTATTAGTCAAATCACCCAAGCAGTTTCTTAGGCTCTTGTTATTCAGTGAACTAATGGTCTTTTAAAAACACACCTCACCAAGCTCAGCCATCAACTTAAAAAGGACTGGACAATACTTTTACCACTTTTCCTTCTCAGAATTGGGGCCTGTCCTCGGAATGCTACAGGGTACAGCCCATTTGAGCTCCTGTCTGGACGCTCCTTTTTATTAGGCCCCAGTCTCATTCCAGACACCAGACCAACTTGGACTATGCCCCAAAAAACTTGTCATCCGTACTATCTTCTGTCTACTCATACTCTTATTCACTGTTCTCAACTACTCATAAATGCCCTGCTCTTGTTTACACTGCCAGTTTACGCTGTTTCTCCAAGCCATCACAGCTGATATCTCCTGGTGCTATCCCCAAACCACCAGTCTTAACTCACTCTTAAAGTAAATAAATAATCTTTGCTGGCAGGGCTATGCTGAACCTCCTTGGGTACTCTGTAATTGGATGTCCTGGGTGCTCCCAATTCTTTGTCCTTTAATACCTGTTTTTCTCTTTCTCTTATTCTGTTAATTTTTTCAATTCATACAAAACCATATCCAGGCCATCACCAATAATTCTATATGATAAATGTTTCTTCTAACAACCCCACAATATCACCCCTTATCACAAAATCTTCCTTCAGCTTAATCTCTCCCACTCTAGGTTCCTACACCTCCCCTAATCCCACTCAAAGCAGCCCTGGGAAACATCGCCCATTATCTCTCCATACCACCCCCCAAAATTTTTACTGCCCCAACACTTTACCACTATTTCGTTTTATTTTCCTAATTAATATAAGAAGACAGGAATGTCAGGTCTCTGAGCCCAAGCTAAGCCATCATATGCCCTGTGACCTGCCCATACACATCCAGATGGCCAGTTCCTGCCTTAACTGATGACATTCCATCACAAAAGAAGTGAAAATGGCCTGTCCCTGCCTTAACTGATGACATTACCTTGTGAAATTCCTTCTCCTGGCTCATCCTGGCTCAAAAGCTCCCCTTCTGAGCACCTTGTGACCCCCAACCCTGCCCACCAGAGAACAACCCCCTTTGACTATAATTTTCCTTTACCTACCCAAATCCCATAAAATGGCCCCACCCCTATCTCCCTTCACTGACTCTTTTCTCGGACTCAGCCCACCTGCACCCAGGTGAAATAAACAGGCTTGTTGCTCACACAAAGTCTGTTTGGTGATCTCTTTTCACAGACGCGAGTTTGTTAGTTTTCACACTAACAAAATGGGACTTCCAATCATGACTTATTTTACATCAATAAATAATGATACTAAGAGTTAACTAATGCTATATTGTAGAATAATGTAAAATAATAAACATCATGCTCCTTTTATGGACAAATATGAATTTCTATAAATAAAGAACCATGTACTGTTTTGGGAAGTCAGGGACCCCAAACGGAGGGACCAGCTGAAACCATGGCAGAAGAACATAAATTGTGAAGATTTCATGGACATCTATTAGTTCTCCAAATTAATACTTTTATAATTTCTTACACCTGTCTTTACTGCAATCTCTGAACATAAATTGGGAAGATTTCATGGACATTTATCACTTCCCCAATCAATACTCTTATAATTTCCTATGCCTATCTTTAATCTCTTAATCCCATCGTCTTCATAAGCTGAGGATGTATGTCGCCTCAGGACCCTGTGATGATTGTGTTATCTGTACAAATTGTTTGTAAAACATGTGTGTTTGAACAGTATGAAATCTGGACACCTTGAAAAAAAACAGGGCAACGCGATTTTCAGGGAACAAGGGAGATAACCATAAGGTCTGACTGCCTGTGGGGCTGGGCAGAATGGAGTCATATTTCTCTTCTTGCAGAAAGCGAATAGGAGAAATATCACTGAATTCTTTTCCCGGCAAGGAATAACCCTGGGAAGGGAATGCATTCCCAGAGGGAGATCTCTGAAATGGCGGCTCTGGGAGTGGCTGTCTTATGTGGTTGAAGATAAGGGATGAAATACGCCCTGGTCTCCTGCAGTGCCCTCAGGCTTGCTAGTATTAGGAAATTCAGCCTGGCGAATTCTAGTCACACCAGTTGTCTGTTCTCAAACCCTGTTTCCTGTTAAGATGTTCATCAAGACAATGTGTGCCCAGTGGGACATGGAACCTCATCAGTAATTCTAATTTCACCCTGGCCTTGTGATCTCACTCTGTCCTTCTGCCCTTTTAATCTTTTATTGCCCCTTGAATCATGTGATCTTTGTGATTTACTTCCTGTTCGTACCCCCCTCCCCTTTTGAAATCCCTAATAAAAACTTGCTGGTTTTGCGGTTCAAGGGGCATCACTGAACATGCTGACATGTAATGTCACCCATGGAGGCCCAGCTGTAAAATTTCTCTCTTTTATACTCGTTCTCTTTATTTCTCAGAACGGCTGACACTTAGGGAAAATAGAAAATAACCTACATTGAAATATTGGGGGCTGGTTCCCCCAGTAATATACATGTAAAAATATTCTCCTGAAAATATGTATGGCTAAAACAGAAGTTGAACAATTATCTATTTAGTTGAAGCCTGTCATTTTTAAGAATTCCAGTCCCATTGAAAGTGGGTGCTGAAAATTTTGTAAACATCTATGTTCTAATCACATTTCACTGGGTAAATTGCTGTTTTAATCCAAAATATTTGTGGAAAACTTTTTGGGAATTCCATTTTGGAAAATGTAAACACTTTTTTTATATTCCTACATGATTTTACTACAGGGTTCACTGCTGTCTCAGTTTCTGAGGCTCAAGGGATCCTCCTGCTTCAGCCTCTTGGATAGCTGTAACTACAAGCATGTGCCACTATGCCTGGCTAAACTTTTGAATTTTTGTCAAGACAAGGTCTCACTTTTTTACCCAGGCTGGTCTCCTGGGATCAAGAAATGCTCCCAATTTAGCCTCCCAAAGTGCTGGGATTACAGGCATGAGCCACCATGCCTGGCCTGAATGTATATTCAAAAAGAGAGCACATGACCAAAACTCTGAAACTCATGCAGTGTAAATCTGAAAGCTAAAATCATAGTTTTTAATACATAACAGAACTGTGATAAAATTTAAATGGTTTGGTGAAAATTATTGCATAATTGGCACCAAACACCTAGACAATTATGGTCAAAATTTCCTTAGTACAACACTCCTAAAAGCTAGCTCTTTATAGAACACAAAAATTTTGTAGAAATCATTTTAGTATATAGCAAAAATAATTTTGTAGTTTTGAAAAATTTTAGTCATACTTTATATCTCCCTCTATCTATGAAATAAGTAAAAATATAAATGTTGTAGTTGAGAGAAGCCAAACTTAAACAACTTGTCAATTCAGCCAGTCACCAAGAAAAAACTGTTTGGACACCAATCATCTAGCAAAATGTTGGTGATAAGTAAATGTGTTGAGTTCAGCTGTATAGTGTTAACTTGTTATAACTATATTGAATTGGTGATATATTAAATATGGGTTTACTACAATCTAACATAAATGAACCTCCAACCTACTGCCCCTTAAGTCAAATAATAAAAGAATAAGGTAAAAAAATTAAATGCATACACACTCACACACACATACACAGACCCACAGGCAATTCACTCATATATATTACTGGGGTAGACCTCATTAAAATGGTCTCACATAGCGAAATGTAATATAAGAAAGACTATTTAATATCAAATTCATTATTCCTAGACGTGAATTTTTTCAGAAGTACAAGTTGGGTTAATTTAGGGAAAAAATGAAGAGGGGAGTGAGGGGGCTGATTGATGTGGCTGAACATTTGCTCTTATTCTGATGCACTATTAGCCAAGAAGCTTTGGTCAGACAATTTTCACTTTTAGCATGAGATGTGAAGAGCATACTTTTTTTTTTTTTTTTTTTTTGAGACAGAGTTTCACTCTTGTTGTCCAGGCTGGAGTGCAGTGGTGTAATGTCAGCTCCCCGCAATCTCCGCCTCCCGGGTTCAAGCAATTCTCCTGCCTCAGCCTCCCAAGTAGCTGGGACTACAGGGACCTGCCATCACGCCTGGCTAATTTTTTGTATTTTTAGTAGAGTTGAAGTGTCACTATGTTGGCCAGGCTGCTGGTCTCGAACTCCTGACCTTGTGATGCACCCACTGTGGCCTCCCAAAGTGCTGGGATTACAGGCGTACTTTTTTATGCAGATCACCTCAAATTGCATGTGATTGAATTTTAGGATTTATATCCATTAGAATTTTTCAACATGAGATATTCAAAATAATGCCTTAAAAAATTTTTTTAAAGGTAACTCAAACAACTTTTAAAAGTTAGTTTATGAAATTTGACAAAGTTTCCTCTAAAAATAAATTTTCCTTTTTCTTTAAATATTAGTAATTTATATTCAAGCTAAATTTTATTTTAAGATTTTGATTGAGTTTTAAATTAATAACATTATTAATTAAAAGATCATATATCAAAAGTTTTTTTCTTTTTGGTATCATTTCACAGTTTACTCACTAAGTCTCACCCAGCGAGTCTCATCTTTCTTCAGTGGTCTTAACAATTTTGGCCTTGAGTTAATTAATTCAAAGTCTTCAGGAATGAAAGAACAAACTAGGTTCAGCCACCTCATTTTCCATTGATGGTAAAAGAACTTTAGTAATGCAAGGTACTAATCATAAGGCTTATAACAAAACTAGGTTGCTGCATTATCTTCTAATAACTTAAACATGCTAAATATTCAATATGTTTCCTGAAAAAAAAATTCACATAACATTTACCTCTAAGTATGTTTCATTTTATAAGCACAGATTATTATTCTGATTTCTTTTATTTATATTTCTTACTTATATAGCTTTACTTATATTTCTATATTTCTTTTCATCCAGTTAAATGTTTAAACATTAAGGACCATGCCTTATCAATCAATGCATCTTTTAAGTCACTGTCACAGCCTGAAGTTTTTATTTCCAGTTTCTCAGCTGAAGAAACAGAGTTCAGCAGTGCATTTAATTGGAATTTATATGTCCTAACATTTTATTTCCCATCAGAGTGGTTTCAATTTCTGACAAATGGTCTGCTGCATTAAAGTAATCATCAATACAGGAAGTGTTAGTTTAAGAAAAAGATACTAGGAAAGTGAAGAATTTTAAATTACTAAGAGACCTATTTATATTTGAGATTTCCATGCCTTTGAAATGTTTAAAACCACTAGCCCTACAAGAGGTATTATGCATCAGTGAGAACAGTTTAGGAAGATTACATTAGAAACTGCTTGCATTTCTCATTGAAACAAAGTTAAATTCATGTGTTCATTACAGTCAAAAAAAAGAGAAAATATGCAAAACTTTTTAATATGGTCTAGTATAAACACTAAAGATTAATTTATTTCATTGCTGAGAGCAAGTCTTAATTCTTCAATTTGTTAAAAGTAAACTTACCAAAATTATCCTAAGAACTTGTGGTGAAAACAGAAACCGCTTTCTTTTAGTCATGTGACACACACACATACACACATAAACACAAGCTTATATTTCTATATTCTGGGAGTTGTAAAAGACAGCATGGATTTGATCTGTTAAATGGCATAAAAAGTGTTGGAAGGATGGATCCAGTGTGAAGTAGCAAAGGTGAGGCAGATAATGAAATAATGTCCATGATAACTCTATAAATGGGGCATGAGAAAAAAATAACTGTCTAAATTGTTATTTATTCTATCATTAGCACTAATCTACAATCAGCAACCAAAGAACATGTGGTTTCAATCACATGAATATTTAATACTAGTAAGACATTTAGACAGAAATCCTAATTTATTCCTAATTTTGTAAAGTGTTCAGTAGTTTTCCATTAAGAGATATGTCCATAGACACCAGTGTTTCACTTAGTGAATTGGGATGGGATAAGGTTCTACTTCCAAGCCATCTTCTACAGTATTATTTTGAGTTTTCTTCCACTGTTCAATCCTTAAGGCAATGGCAGAATACATGATTAGTAAGAGAGGAGAATGCATGTATGCTAGATTCTTTTGTCACTACATTTGGATAAAGAACTTCAATCCAAAGTACTATGAGCATACTCAGGTTACCTCTGAGATTACTATTTTCAAAGTATAATTGAGAGTAAGTAACTCTAAAAAAGAAAGGTAGTAATTTGTATTTATGCTATGAACAGGATAAAGAAAAATAAGTTGTAATTCTCTTAAAGTATAAAAAACTAATTTAAATATTGCAAATTAATTAAAGAAAACAAAATATTATACAACTAGCTAGTAAAACAAGCCTTAATTTGATGAAGTATTGATACACAACGCATTGTAATTAATATTAGACTTAATATCTTTGAAGTTAAATAATATAAATACTGAATTTGCTGTATCTCAGAGGTTCTGGTATGTTACGTGTTCATCTTCATTAATTGTTTTTTTAATTTCTGTCTTAATTTTGTTGTTGACTAAAAGACAGTACAGGAGTATCTTGTTTAAACCATATGTATTTGTATAGCTTCAAGAGTTCCTCTTGAAATTCACGTCTAGTTTTATTTTGCTATTGTCTGATAAAATACTTGGTTTGATTTTGAGTTTTTAAAATTTATTGAGACTTGTTTTGTAGCCTAACAGATGGTATATCTTGGAGTATGGAATTAGTACAACCTCTCCAGAAAACAGTATGAAGATTTCTCAAAGAATTAAAAATAGTTCTACCATTTGAACCAGATATGCTATTATTGGGTAACTATCCAAAGGAAAATAAATTATTATGTCAAAAAGATACCTGTATAGTATTAAAAAGATACCTGTATACTATCAAAAGGTAGTATATTTATAGCAGCACTATTTATAGTACCAATAGTATATGGACTAAACCAAAGTGCTCATCAGTGGATGGTTGGATAAAGAATAATTGGTATATATGTATATAATAGAATAGTACTAACCCATAAACAAGAATAAAATCATGTCTTTTACAGTAACACGGATGGAACAGGAGGTCAATTATCTTAAGTGAAATAACTCAGAAACCGTCAAATACTGCATCTTCTTACTTATAAGTGAGAGCTAAGTAATATGTACACATGGACATAGAGTGTGAAACACTATACATTGGAGACTTGGAAGTGTGAGAGGGTGGGAGCAGAGTGAGGGATGAGAAATTACTTAAGGGATACAATGTACACTATTCACATATTCATGTCACAAAACTGCACTTGGCCCCCCTACATTTATACAAAATACATACACACATATATATATATATATACACACTACTATTACAGAAGTTTCTATTTAATATTATGCTGAAAGATAAAAGCAAAACCATTAGTATCTGACTAGTATACTATTAACTACTTTAAAAATCTAAAAGAAAAAATACAGTGAACAAAATATGTATTCACAGAATGTTTATAAGATTTCAAGGGATAATTTTTATAAGGTGTGTACTAGAACATAGAGAAAAGCATAAATGTTACTAAAGGTCAACATGACATAAGAAGTTCATGAAAATTTGCACTGAATGTTGGACAGATGACAATTATCTGTACCAGTTAAAACTGGATTTAATGCCTGTATTAGTCCATTGTCACACTGCTAATAAAGATATTCCTGAGACTGGAGAGTTTATAAAGGAAAGAGATTTAATTGACTCACAGTTCAGCATGACTAGGGAGGCCTCAGGAGACTTACAATTATGGCAGAAGGGGAAGCAAACATGTCCTTTTTCACATGGTGTTAGGAAGGAGAGGAATGTGAACCAAGTGAAGGATGAAGCCCCTTATAAAACCATCACATCTCATGAGAACTTACTATCACAAGAAGAGCAAGAGGGTAACCACTCCCATAATTCAGTTACCTCCCACTTGGTCCCTCCTGTGACACATAAGGATTATGGAAACTACAATTCAAGATGAGAGTTTGGTTGGGACACAGCCAAACCATATCAATGGCATATAATATATATGTGTACATAGAAACATATTAACATCAGGGTCTTTGTTACTCATTCAATGTTTCTGGTCAGAACCTTCATGGCTTGGTGAAGCTACTCAATGAAGTCATCAATATCTTGGCTTCTTTTATCTTTCTCTTGCATTAATCTTAGCAGGAACATATTTTGAAGATAAACAGAATTTTATTGAACACAAGATATGGGGTTATAAATGAAAGTGAGAAATCTCAATAACTACAAGTTTTTGAGTATCAATTTGAGGAACAGAGTTGTTATCAACTGAGATTGATAAGATGCTGATAGAAATAGGGTAGATCAGTAGCTCATTATCAGTAGTTATGTAGGAAAGTGCATGTACAAGCCTGGACATGTCTATTCTGGAGATGTAATTTGGGATCATGATCATACACAGATGTGAGTTAATGTAATGATACTGAAATTTATCCTTAAAGGAATATATGCAGATAGAAAAGGGGACCAAATACTGAGCTCTGAAGGAGTTCAACAGTATAAGTTAGCACAGGAGCAGAGAAACCAGCAAAAGAATCTTAAAAGTAGTGCCTATTGAATCAAGTGAAAACGTAAGAGAATAAGCTGACTTGGAAAAAAGTGAGAATGAATTGAGGGTAGTTATCACAAAGAAAGGGCAACCAATGCAATGGAAGGAAAAAAATGCAAATCATATATTTGGTAATAATATATAAGGAATCTATATAAGGAATTTCTACAACTTAAAAACAACAACCCACTTAAAAATTATCAAAGGAGTTTCTGTATTAGTCTGTTTTCACGATGCTGAATACCTGAGACTGGGCAATTTACAAGAAAAAGAGATTTATTCACTCACAGTTCCACATGGCTGGGGAGGTCTCATAATCATAGTGGAAGGCAAGGAGAAGCAAGTTACATCTTATGTGGATGATAGCAGGCAAGAAAAGAGAGCTGTGCAGAGAAACTCCACCTCTTTTTTTTTTGAGATTGAGTCTCGCTCTGTTGCCCAGGCTGGAGTGCACAATCTCTGCTCACTGCAAGCTCTGCCTCTCAGGTTCATGCCATTCTCCTGCCTCAGCCTCCCGAGTAGCTGGGACTACAGGTGCCTGCCACCACACCCGCCTATTTTTGTGTTTTTAGTAGAGACGTGGTTTCACTGTGTTAGCCAGGATGGTCTCTATCTCCCGACCTGGTGATCCGCCCGCCTCAGCCCTCCCAAGTGCTGGGATTACAGGTGTGAGCCACCGCGCCCGGCCGAGAAACTCCCATTTTTAAAATGGATCTTGTGAGACCCATTCACTTTCATGGAAAATGGCATGGGAAAGACCCGCCCCATTATTCGATCATCTCCCACCGGGTTCCTCCCACAACATGTGGAATTATGGGAGCTACAAGATGAGATTTGGATGGGGACACAGAGCCAAACCATATAAACTTAAACGTACATTGCTCAAAGAAACATATATAAATGGCCGATAAGCCCATGAAAAGATGCTCAACATTACTAATCATTAGAAAAGCAATTCAAAAGCTACAAACCACAATGAGATATGATCTTACACACGTCAAGATGGGCCTTATAAAAAATAGAAAATAATAAAGGTTGGCAAGAATGTGTAGAAGTTGGAACTCTTATGTACAGTTGGTGGGAATGTAAAATGTACTGCCATTGTAGAAAACAGTATTGAGGTGACTCTAAAAATAAAAAATAGAATTACCATTTGGATATAGCCCCACTAGTAGAATATACCCAGCAACGCTACTACTGGGTTATATATGAAAGTAATTCAAAGCAGATTCCAAAGTGATGTTTGCATAATTTTGTCTACTATCGCCTTATTCACAATATCCAATAAGCAAAAGAAACTCAAATTTCCACTGACGAATGAATGGGTTTAAAAATGTAACTATATATATATATGAATATTATTCAGTATTTAAAGAGAAGAAAATCTTCTCTCATACTATAATATGGATGAACCTCAAGGTCATTAAGCTAAGAGAAATAAACCAGTCACACAAGGAAAGGTACTGTATGATTCCAGTCACATAAAGCATGTAAAGTCATAAAAATTATAGAAGCACAAATAGAAAGATGATTACTGAGGTCTGGATAAAGGGGGAGGAATTAATGTGCAGTGAGTACAAAGTTTCAGTGTTGCAAAATGAAAAATATTATACAACTCTTCTGCACAAAATGTGAATGTACTTACTACTGAACTGTAAACTGAGAGGAAAATATCTTAGGTCCCTTCAAGCTGGGAAGTGCTCACGACAAATCTGCCCCCCATTCCATTCAAAGTCATCTCTCTGCTTACAGGGATAGATGCATATTCTGATTACTTCTTCTGGAAAGATTTATCAGAAACTCAAAAGGACACAACCATCTGTCTCTCACCTACCTGTGACCAGGAAGCCCCCAGTTGGTGGGAGTAGGGTGGGCCTTGCTTTGAGCTGTTTCCCCCTTTCTACACAGAACTAATGTACTTCTTACATATATTGGTTGATGTCTCATGTCTCCCTAAAATGCATAAAACCAAGCTGTGCCCTGAGCAACTTGGGCACATATCATCAGGACATCCTGAGGCTGTGTCACGGGTGCATCCTCAACCTTGGCAAAATGAACTTTCTAAATTAACTGAGACCTGTCTCAAGTTTTGGGGGTTCACAACACTTAAAAATAGTTAAGATGGTAAATTTAATGTAATGTGTTTTTTCTTACATTAAAAAAAGGATAAACTTAGAGCTTATGCCAAATGTTTCTGTGAGATCAAGCAGAAAATGAAGATCAAAAATAGACCATTGGTTTTAACAACATTGACTCATTGGTAGTTTCAAGAGCTGTAGTTTTGACAGCTTGGTGAAAGCTAGATTGTGTTGATTCAGTCAGGAGTGAAAATGGGATTTGAGCCAGTGAGATTACATAACTATTTTATTCTTTGAAGTATTTTGTCCAAGGCGGAGCAAGTAAATATAGCTGTAGCTGGGTAGATATTTAGAAACTTCCCTTTCTCTCTCTCTGAGAAAAGGTAAGTTCCTTCCACCAGTGAGCCTGTATAATCAAAAGCCAAGTTAGTTACTTCCTAGATACAATGGGGGTACAGGCATTGGGTAAATACACCTGTTACAAATAGAAGAATTTGACTAAAACAAAGGGACTACATGCAAGTCTGAAATCCAACAAAGTAGTAATTAAATCTTAAAGCTCTAAAATAATCTTGGAGAATCTCTCACTATATATATAGATATCTATATCTCTATATCTATATAAAGACAAATACGTGTCTATCTTTAGTAAAAACAAAATCCATGATGTTGCAGAGAGAAAAGAGTGTTAATTGATGTTCTTCCATAGCTGAAAGGAGTTAGGATCTAGTGTACATATAGAATGACTTGATTTTGATGGGAGCATCCATATTTGTAGGTTAATAGCTGGGAGCAATGTATGTGTAGATGCAGTGGTGTGAATTTTTGAATGGTTCCACATGGGCTGCTTTGTTTATTTCAGCTTCAGCTTTTCTCCTGCCTTCCTAGCAAGGGAAAATATAATGAAATAATGGTGAGAAAACAATAGAGTTTATGTCAGGAAAGCAAAATTATCCCAGATATTCTCAGCAAATATCGTTTACGGATATTCAGTGGCCACCATTTTACCTAATGCTAATGAATGTTTTGCTTTATTTTTTCTAGGTGAGCATCTTATTGCCCTGGAAAAGACTGTGGTTTTGTTTCAAGGAAGAAGAGAAGAATGACATTTTTGTAGGTAAGAGGCCATCTATTTTATACTCAATGATTATCTCAAAATAATTTTTCATAGAAATTGACAAGCTGGAGTTAAAACTCTTATAGACAAGAATGTTGCCAAAGAAAAAATGTTTACTTAAAAAAAGGGTAGGCCGGGCACGGTGGCTCACGCCTGTAATCCAAGCACTTTGAGAGGCCGAGGTGGGCGGATCAGGAGGTCAGGAGATTGAGACCATCTGTGCTAACACGGTCTCCACTGAAAATACAAAAAATTAGCCAGAGGGGGTGGCGGGCACCTGTAGTCCCAGCTACTTAGGAGGCTGAGGCAGGGGAATGGCATGAACCTGGGAGGCGGAGCTTGCAATGAGCCGAGATCGCACTACTGCACTCCAGGCTGGGTGACAGAGTGAGACTCTGTCTCAAAAAACAAAACAAAACAAAACAAAACAAGGGCAGCACATATGTGTATTTAGTGTCTGGCTATTAAAGCATTATCAAGCAATAGCAATTAAATGAGAAATGCTTCAGTTATAAACATTTATTAATATGACATAATATGGTCCAGAAAAATTATAATTCTAATGTAAACTAGAAGGCCTTAATACTCCCTTTGGCTTGACTAAGATATTTTCCCGACTCTAAGCCCCTATCCCTCCATTTCTTAGAGCACTTATTTTAGAAAATTTATAATTGTAATGAGTTATCGGGTACACTGAAATGTAAATTATCTCCTAAACTCTTGCCAGTTTTACAACCCAGGAATGCCTTGGACCTTGGAGTTATCCCTCTAAAACGTAATCTTTAAGAAAAGTAGAGCCTGTATCTTCCTCTGTCTGTAGGAAGGTAGGGGCCTAACTTCAATAAACACGAATTAACAAGCACATTGGCCTAATTTCGCTGGCAACCCACACTTTAACGTCCTCCAGTTGTTTTTTTCACTAAGTCACTTCAGTGCTTAAAAATTCTCCTGCATTTTTTTTTCCACAAGAACTGGGTTCTCTCTCCCAATTAGGATAGACTTGACTGCAATTGCAATAGCCTTGAAGTCTTCCTTGCCTGCTTAACTCTCTCCTGCAATTTCTCTTTGACAAATGAAACTGTATGTGATGGCAGTGATATTACAAAGCTATAAAATTGTATGATTCTTTATTCATAAAACTACATGAGAAGATTGGGTATCCAATTGGGGAATATATTTCTGTTTCACACTAATTGCAAAAATAAAATCCAAGTAAGTTAAAAATATAAATGCTAAACAAATTCATGAAATTATAAAAATGTAAGCTAATGCAGTTATTATCTTATTCATAAAAATTTTGTATGCTTAATTTGTTTAGGAGGCTAGTACAAGCACTAGAAACTGATAAGGCATATTATCCTTACTGTCATTAAAAATATCAATCTAAAGAAAACTACCAAACCAAATATTCAATACTTCTATACTTCAAAAGATGTTATACAAATAGAATAAATATTACTGACAACCTAAAAGGAAATATATCATACACACATGCTCACACACACACACATACACACATACACACAAACACACATATGTAAGAATACATTGCTCAGCATGGTGGATCATGCTTGTAAATTCAACCATTTGGAGGGTTGAGGCAGGAGGATCACTTGATGCTCGGAGTTTGAGAACACCCTGAGCAACTTAGCAAGGCCCCATCTCTGCAAAAAGATAAAAAAGTGAGATGAGAGTGGGGATGTGCACCTGTAGTCCCAGTTACTCTGGATGCTAAGCCAGGAGGATCACTTGAGCCCAGGAGTTCAAAAAAAAAGAAAGAGAGAGAGAGAGAGAGAGAAAGAAAGAAAAGAAAAGAAAGAAAACAAAAAAAAGAATATGTTGACCATATCTATAAAACAAAAAGTAGAAGTCTGCAAAGGAAGCCAGGCAAAATATATGAATAGATAATATATAGAAGAGCAACTTGGTTACAAAACGTTTAAAAAGGAAGCTCATGCTTTATAAATAAGCAATGCAAGTAAGCAAAAGCAAAGCGAAGTATGTCATTCAAATAATTACAACTAATGATACATAGAAAAGTTTGGAAAATATTTAAAAGTGATTATATCAACCATCATGAACAAAAGTTATCACATCAACATTTGAAGCATAATTTCACCTTATTCATATAAAACACCATGATATTGGAAAGCCAATTCTTAGTATATAACTAAAATAAGTGAATTAAGCAAAGAATGCATGTGCAAGAAAACATTGCAGCTTTGTTTGTGATATAGAAAAAAGAACAAAAACAAAGAGCAAAAAAGCAGAATTGGGTGACTCAAAAAGTAAATTGCAACACAGCAATTTAAAAATATACCGGAATATATGGCCTAGAATGGAAAGATAAATTGGTTAGTGCAAAACAACAAATAGGGTGAACTGAATTCCAGACATATATTGAAATAGGATCTCACATACGAATAAACATATGCATAAAACCCCATTATGTATTTTCATGGAGGCCTATAAAAATCGAATAAATAAATATAGAGAAATAGGTTGAAATCAAATGCATAAAGCTTTATAGAGCCAGAAGACTTTGGCCTTATATTCAATGTGTAAATTTGTACAATGAGAATGTAGTCTGGCATTATTTGGGGATTAAATTACTGCACAGAATAGAAAATCATTCCTACATGTCTTAGAAATAATAATAATATTTAAAAGTATGATAGCAGTATCAAATTGCTGGTCTCAAAGAAGAGCACTAGAAAATGTTTGACAGTTTCCAAAGAAATGTATATTTCATTTAAGTTGGTTCTTATATAAAGTATTAATTAAATAAGTATGATCAAAACCTTTGACTGTGGGAATATTTATCTTAATATTTCAAGGTATTTTGGTGTAGGGGCTGTTTAACTTTGTGGCTTTAAAATTTCTTATTTTAATTTCTGACTTTGCTAGATAATACCTATCAGTGTGATCTAGAGTAAGGTATTAACTATCTCTATGAGAAAACACAGTACATGAAATAACTTCTGCTTAATATGTTTATCATGTGCTTTAAATGCTTTTGTCTATGTCAAATGCTTGAAAAAATGTCCAGGACACAGTAACAATTCAATAAATGTACACTGTTATTATAATTTCTGAAAATAAAAGTAACATAGAACAAGATATGTATATACTAACTCAAAAGCAATTCACTTTGAAAAAATCATAAGGGTTGTTATTTTTAAGTTTTATCTAAAACAAAAACAGGCATGGTTTTGAAAAAAATATGTATATAATTTAACTAACATAATTACATTGGCTCAATATGCCAATGTAATTTTTGGCACATTGAGATTATATGCAAAGGGAAATGCAAATGTTAATTGAATAAATAGGTACAGAGAATAGATGGAAATCAAATGCATAAAACTCTATTCGGGCATGAACTGCATAAAGAGGACTCTGGCTTTATATTTGCATTTCCCTTTGCATATAATCTCAATATGCGAAAAATATTATCACTATTTCTGCCTTTGACAATTCACACACCTACAACCCCACACTGAGGCCTGCACAAAGTATACTTCAAAGACTGATGCTCATCAAAGATAGGAAGTATTACTTCATTTGTTTATTTCTCAGTAACTCTTTGCTTTTCAAGTCCTTTAACTACAGGAAAAACACACAAAATTGAGGTGGGTCAAATCTTCTACCACTTACTTCGTAACTAAAATATTAGTATCATTTCTCAGTCAGGCAAAAATGACAATAGCAAAATTTTTTCTAGTGGTGATTAAAACAACAAAAGCAACACTAGTTTTAATGCAGTTTATTAATGTATTATCAATGTAGTTTAATGTATGTTCACTTAAAAATGCCATAATATTATTGCAAATAATCATCAAAACTTGACTTTATAAATTCAATTTGATCACAATATTTTAATATGCTTCATTAAATCAAGATTTGGAAATCTGACAAATAAATTTCTGTTCAACCAAGAGGCTGACAGTAATATCAACCAAATATTCTTATAGGCAGTATACTATCTAAACATAGAAATAGTTTCTGATTTACTAAGCTATATTTCTTAAAGCTGATAGTAATTGCAATCGTAATGTAAGTAAAATTTACATGTAGAAAATTTAATAAGGAGGCTGCTGTTTAAAATTAGTTTTGCTTTTTAATTGTCTGATTTCTGTCACTTTCCAAAACTATAAAAGAAGTTTGGTAATGTGCAATTTAACAGGCTGTGGGGGGGATACTTAGTTTACAAGAGTAATATTTTTCTAGAATGTGAATTGGATACTCTCTTTGCAGTTACATACTGGTAACTGTCTGAATGGCATTTGCTATTTTCTTTCAAACTATGCTCATTTTACATATAATTTAGTCACATAGTTTAAATTTGGCACAGCAGATTGAGCTATATGCATAATTCTTTCTTTTCATTGTTTATAAAATGTTTAAAATACATTTGACTCATTTAAGCTCTCTACTAAATCTATACCTCTTTGTCTTAAATTTGTTCCTTATTCGAGTTTTACATTCTGAGAGCCTCAATCGCAATTTAGCACTTATAAAACAGAAAGACTTTGCACTTTTAGGGAACTGACAACTCATTTCTGGAAATTATGTTCCATCTGTCACTTCAGCAAATTTCAAGTGTTTCTTTTTATCAGTATTTTAATGTTCTATAATTTAATTTAGAATTATTTCTAAAGATGACTCAAGTTCTTAGTAACTATGAAATCTCTTCTAGAGGAAACAAGTTAAAATACTTGAAATTGTTTGCTTTTTATTTTCAACTACTTTCATTAACTAGAGATGCCTTTCACCATCTTGAGAAATACATTTTAATCATTTAAATGAAAAAATTAACAGATGGGCAATTCAACTTATTGGAAAGACTTTGGATTTAAAAACAAGAGACATGAGTTCAGCTACTGTCTCTGTGATTTCATATTTCTATAGCTTTGGTAAAACTCTATATTCTGAATATGTTTCCTTCATTCACAAAGACAAGTTTGAGATAATTTTATTTTACAGTTATTTAGCCACTATTGGTTGATCTCTACCTATGTGCCAATATGTTTCTGACTGCTGAAGACATAGTATTGAATAGAAAAATCCTTATTCTAAAAATTCTGAAGGTAATTGGTTGGGTGAGAGTGAAAAATAAGCAATATTAAAGAGTAAATAAAATTAATAGGTTAAACTCTATCCTTTAGATGATACTTCTTTTGAAAATAATAACAGAAAAAAATATATAGGGAGCTTTGGATGTGGGGGAGAAGTTCAAATTTTTCTGTTTGTTAAGATAAAGTATAAGTAAAGTGCCTGTGGCCATCTTCTTGGAATTTCTAAGGCAGTACATAAATATTGGTTCTTCTATCAAACATATAATTACATTATACGTTCCATAGTTTAACTGCATATATTAATTAATTAATTTTTAAGGACTTTTTTTTTACTAGTTTATCCAGGTTAATCACAAGTAGGATCCAAGGAAACTAAAAGTAGCTCATTTTATGTTTTGTTTTTCCTTTACCTTTGAGACTTGCAAAATATTACTTTTTTCTGCAATAGACATAGAACATATAACCATGTTTAGGCAAATTTTAAAATTCTGAAGTAAAATATCAAGGGATGAAAGATTGAAAAATACCAAAAGCTAAATTAAGTAAATGAAGAAATTCATAAAAAGCTATATACAGATGCATGATTAAATTGAGAAGAGAAAGTGCCATATCTAAAAAGAAACTAAAAGGAGGATGAACACGACATATTACACAGAGAAAAGGGATGGAGAAAAATGGGTTGAGAGGCTTAGCATTTTGTTTGTGTATGTATATGCCTCTACAGTTTACAATATCTATGTTAAGTTCAGTTCTCAAGACACCAATTTCGTTGCTAGTAATGAAGTAGTAACATTTTTTTACTAGGAAAACAGTTTCTTTTTATATGGTTTCTTTATATTCTTATGGATTTTTTTTTTTTTTTTTTTTTTGAGACAGAGTCTCACACTGTTGCCCAGGCTGGAGTGCACTGGCATGATCTTGGCTCACTGCAACCTCCACCTCCCAGGTTCAAGTGATCCTCCTGCCTCAGCCTCCCAAATAGCTGGGATTTCAGGTGCTTGCCACCATGCCCAGCTAATTTTTGTATTCTAATGTTTTGTATTCTAATGTTTCTATATATGGTTAAAGGTTACTTAACCTTTGAAAATTATTTTCCAGTTGGGAAATGTCTGTGAATTAAATTGCTATAAACTTGCTTCTTGTATAAATCATGCCTGATTTACATGAATTTGTTTCAAAATAAGATAAAAATATCTAATTCTATAATAAAAGATAACTTTTATTTTACACTTCACTATATTTTTATTTTTCTGTGCCCCCCACCCCCACCCCTGACAGGGCATTACAGTACCTTTTGTCTTCTTAGCTCTTAGCTCCTGTTGAACAATTTGCAACAATCCGCCTTTTTCATCTTTTTTGCAACAAACTTCATAGAACATGGCTCTGTACTTCAAGAGCACAGAACTTATGCATTTACTTGAAAAAGAAAAAAAAGAAAATAGTGTAGGTTTATTCTTATCTCAAAATGCGATGTCAAATCACTAAAATATCTAATCCCTTCTTCCAAATGAGAATGGAAATTGACTTCTTTTTGTTAAACCAAGAAAATATTTAATAGAAGTTGACAGTACCCTTCCTGTTTTTTATTCTAGACTAGAATTAGGATATTTGATTTCTTCTACTGGAAGAGAAATCAAGAAATTGAGTGTCTGGCAAAAGGGATACCATTTTTCATGACAGACTCAAATAAATTGTGATTTATCTCCCCAAGCTGAGCACTGGCATCACTTTTCCTGAGGTAATAGGAGTGAAGAGTGGTTTCTGAATAGAAAACAAATAACATATTTATTGAAGTCATTATTATAACCAAATATTTTATCAAAATATCCTTTCATTTTTATATGTTCAGTCACATTATGAAAATTTTACATATATATACATACACAGACATATATACATATATACACACACACACATATATATACACACACGCACACACACACACACAGAGAAAAGGAGAGCGGGGAGTCAGTTGGGTGTTATGCTGTTTAAAGCATATCAATTCATGAGTTTATTAATTTTATCTATATTGTACTACAATTGTGGCTGAGTTTCATAGTTTTCTCTGATTATCTGTGTCTCTCCTGTCTTTTTAGTACCATAACCCTTTATGTTGCTGAAAATTTCTAAGATCGCTTTGCCAGCAGATTTGCCTATCTAGCTAAATCTCTGGCAATGACATGTAAAATGATGTGTCCTTATGTAATTCTGTAAAAAAAAAAAAAAATTCCCTGAAATTTGAGGGCTGTACCCTTGTTTATCAGCTTTTTTCCTGTTTCCTTACATGTGCAGGTAGAAAATGGAGATCCAGCAGCCATCTTGGCTTATGCTATTATTGGAAATATTAATGTAGAAAGAAAGATGGCGCCTAGGTCCTGTGAACGAAAGTTCTCTGGAAAGTAATTTAGAGGAAAGAGACTTTATTTCAGTGAAGAGCTTGCAAACCAGGGAGACACACCCTGTAAAATAAAGGTACAGTCCAGAAAACAAAGGGAGGATTTTTCTTTTTTAGAAATGATTCTGCCCAGGTGCCCACTCAGGTCTGCTTAGGCAAATGAAACATGCAAACTTAACTTAGTTCTGAGTGATTGATGCTTGCTGAGTTCTGATTTACTGACACAGGTCAAAGTCTATCGATTGGTTTAGGTGGGGAAAACAAGAGAAGGCAGCTAAGAAAGCCCCAAAGTTTAGCAGGTCTGTGGGTTTTCTAGGAACTCAAAGTATGAGTGTCACTTCCAGTCAGCAAATGGCCAATTGATTCAAATTTAAATTTAGACCCAGTTAGCCGCTTAGAATTCTTCTTGAGAGCTTGGCTCTTTCCTGGGTTGCAGTCTTAACACCATGGAGCCATCACAACACAACAAACTGCCTACGTCCGGAATACTTTATTTTATGAGAAATAAAAATTTGTATGCTTTTTGGTAGCATTCTAATATTTTATGACTTTATAGCTAAATGCTATCCAATTGATATAAATGGATGAATAGTCTTTCTGTTCTCTTTTTAAATACTATTTCCTTGTAATTTTTGGATGGGTAAATTTGCTATTCTGTTTTTCTCATTATTAATAGGAATGTTCAAATGGACTTTTCCATTGTCTTATCAACTGTCATCTTTTTTTTAGAGACACATTTATTTTATAGTGTGAAAAATATAATAGTGTATTTTTCTAGAAATGTGATAGACAAGATATCTAGAGAATTTCTTATAACAGCAAATATTTGAAATATGTTTGCAATATATAGTTTTACTGGAGATACTTAAACAATGCACTAGATGCCTAAATTTATGAGAAAGAGGGGACAAAGAGATTTGTAATTTCTGAAGCTGGTGTTTGTTCTGGGGACATCTCATCATTTCTGGGTTGAGAGTAGAATTTAAACGGGGCCTATTATGTAAAAAAGGAAAGTATGTAATTGCAGATTGGAGTTTGACAATTAATTCATGCTCAAGTGAATACAAAGAAAATACAGGGCTCTCAGAGGGAAAAAGTCACAGTTATTTTTTGAAACCTACACTGTTCATAGATTGAAATAAAAAGAAGGAAGAGATAAGGAAAACAGAAGGAAGAAGGGAGGAAAGAAAAGAAGGGAAAGAAAAGAAAAATAAAGGATGGGAATGGGATAAAGGGACAAAAGCAGAATGACACTGGAAAAGAGTTCAGATGACTTGTACAAACCACTTACCCCTTCCCCTAAAATAAAGCTATATATATATTTTTCAATATATATTATATATGATATATAATACGTTTCATTTTATTTTGTTTATTTATTTAGTTTTTTGGGATGGAGTCTTATTCTCTTGCCCAGGCTGGAGTGCAGAGGCACGATCTCGGCTCACTGCAACTCCGCCTGCTGGGTTCAAGTGATTCTCCTGTCTTGACCTCTCTAGTAGCTGAAATTACAGGCATGTGCCACCACCCCCAGCCAATTTTTGTATTTTTAGTAGAGAAGGGGTTTCACCATATTGGCAAGGCTGGTCTCAAACTCCTGACCTCAGGTGATCTGCCCACCTTGGCCTCCCAAAGTGCTGGGATTACAGGTGTGAGCCACTGCACCCGGCCCAATATATATATTTTAAATTAGTTCTGAGGTGGTAGTATGGAAAAGTCCAAATACATGTAAGAATTTAACTTTAACACAATTCTTACACATTACCATAAATAAAGTTTAAATAATGTCATCTAAGTCAGTACAAAGAAAACTACAAAATTGGATGCACAGAGAGTGAATATATAGCAAATGTCAGAGAATTTCATACAAAAAGAAAGGGATAGAAGTAAAAAAGAATATCCATATTATCACTAAGAATGAACAATTGTTAAAATTTGCTCAGAAGATTTGAAAAAGATAAAAATATAATACTGTAAAGTGAAACATTGAGTAATTGAGTGCAGGAACTCAATGTGTGAAATATGTAGAAAATTTTGTAGACTTTAAGACAATATTAGTTGGCCAAGTCAGATTTATTCCTAAAATGTCATCATTGTGCAAGAAACAAAACTCATTACATGGAATACACCACATTAACAGAGTAAAGGGAAGAAGCAACGATAACAACATATGAACATCTCAAATGATCCAGAAAAACATTTGATAAAAGTCAACAAAATCGAATCATAAATTCGCTCAACAAACTGGAAATAGAAGGAAACTATGTCGACATGATGGAGGTTATATGTGACAATTCACAGCCAACATCATACTCAGTAATGTAAGACTGGAAGGTTTTCCTCTAAGATCGAAAACGAAACAATTTTGACCATCTTAAGTCCTTCTATTCAACATAGCATTGGAATTCCTACCCAGAACAACTAGGCAATTAAAAAAAGCTTCCAAATTTGAAAGGAAAAAATAAAATTATTTCTGTTCACAGATGATTTTATATTACATACAGTAAAAATATATATAATATTTCATATCCCCTCACAAATACACAAAAGCTTGTCAGAATTAATTTTAAAAATTAGCAAAATTTCAGGATACAAAATAACACTCAAATATCTGTTGCATTTCTATATGCTAAAAATGAATAATTCTAAAAAGGTAATTAAAACAACACATCCATTTTCAATGGCATCAAGAAGAACAAACTTCTTCGGAAAAAAACTGAAGGAGGCAATGTACACTGAAAACCAAAACATTGCTGAAAGAATTAAAAAAGACATCAACAAATGAAAAAACAACTTATGTTTATGGATTGTAAGACAAAATTGTTAAAATATCAATACTACCTAAAGTAATTACAGATTCAGTCCATTATCTATTATAATCCCAATTATTATCTGCTAGATGAGCCTGCAATAATTGTCACACTCTAATCTACATTTATATATTGTCTTTTTTTTTCTTCTACATAATAGGCCCTGTTTAAATTCTGCTTTCAATCCCAGTCTCAATTGCACTTTCTTTGCAGAAATTAAAAAAATTACTCTAAAATTGATGTGGAACCTCAAGCAACCCCAAATAGACAAAATAATCTTGAAAAACAGCAATCAGAACAATCATGTTTTCTGATTTCGAGACTTACTTTAAAGCTACAGATATCAAAACTGTCATATTAGCATAAAACGAGAGGCATATAGACCAATGGAACAAGATAGCCCAGAAATAAGCCCTCACATATGTGTTCAAATGTTTTTTAACAGGGTACCAGGATGATTCAATGTGGAAAAAACAGTATTTTCAACAAATGGTATTGGGAAAACTGGATAGTCATATGCAAAAGAGTGAAGTTGAACTCAAATTACTCCATATATAAAAACTAACTCATATGTATCAAAGCCCTAAACATACAAACTAAAACTATAAAATTCTCAGAAGAAAATGTGGGAAAAGTTTTGTGATATTGAATTTGCCAATTATTTCTTAAATATGACACCATGAACACAGGCAACAGAATAAAATAATAATAAATTAGACTATATCAAAATTTAAAACTCTTGTATATCCAAAGATGCTAACAACATAGAGTAAACACAACCTATTGTTTGGGAGCAAATATTTCCAAATCATGTATCTAGTAAGGTATTAACATTCAGAATGTATAAAGAAATCCTAAAACTCAAGAACAACCCCAACAATTTCAAAATGGGCAAAGGAATACACACACACACACACACACACACACACACACACATCAATGCGTTTGTGTGAGTAAACTGAGAGATTCATATGAAGAAATTATGAAAAAATGCAGCATGAAAGGTTTAGAAATAAGAAATAGAAAGAAAATCTTTTTTTTTTTTACATTGGTTTTTAATAGAAGATAATAAAAAGAGTGGAAGAGAAATGAACTTTCGTGGGAACATTTTTTAATTATTATTGTTTATTTTTTTGAGATGAAGTCTCACTCTGTGGCCCAGGCTGGAGTACAGTGGGGCAATCTTGGCTTACTGCAACCTCCACCTCCCAGGTTCAAGCAATTCTCCTGCCTCAGCCTCCCAAATAGTGGGGATTACAAGCGCCTGCCACCACACCTGGCTAATTTTTGTATTTCTAGTAGAGATGGGGTTTCGCCATGTTGGCCAGGTTGGTCTCCAACTACTGACCACAGGTGATCTGCCCGCCTTGACCTCCCAAAATGCTGGGATTACAGGCGTGAGCCACGGCAGCTGCCCAGGAACCCTTTATAATTGACCATTCTTCTGGGCATTACTCTTGCAGTGAATGAATACCTAGCTTCTTGTTCACTGTAGCAGCTTCTTGTCTTCAGAAGGGAAGAATTGAAAGGAACATGAATGCATTCACCAGATCACTAGCTTCCCAATGGGATTGCTAAAATTCCTTTCATTTAGTATTATTTGCTGAATATGCTTTTCTTATATTTCATAAACTGTCTATCTTTGTAACTTTGTAATCATTTTGTCAATTAAATATGAATATATGCTTTCAAGTCTCACATTGCTCTATTTGCTTTCAGTATATTTGAGTGCTAATTATTGCCATTTACTTATGCTGATAATTCTTCTCTAACTTGCAATTGTTAATTTTTGTTCAACTTTATCCTATATGCTTTTGGGTACAAAAATGCCTGTATGCAAGAATTTTGAAGACGTTTTTGTTATGGATTAAGGGTTACACACTAATTGGGCTATATTTTATTTTAAATTCTAAGTTGTATTTTCTCGTAGCAAAGATAAAATATTATTTCAGAAATCAACCTTATACTTTGCACCAGTTTGAGATTTCAGCTTTCTGTAGATTTTTTTCATCTACCTTGACAGTTGGAAAATAGCAAACCTTGTGGCTGCAGTCCTGGCCATTGTCCTTTTATGCCCCCACTCGCTTATTTACCCTGAAAAATATATCAGTGCTCCAGCGTTATACACAGTGTACGTTAGTTGTAGCTCTCTAACCCACATTAAATAAGCTCTAAAAAATTTAGGTCACGGGGGCTTTAAAATCCTAATGTTTAATTCCAACCAGCTATATCTGTGTCTAATATTCCTGTGGTCCAGAAAGCCTTAGTATTTTTTGATTGTTTGTTTGTTTGTTTCACTATGTGGCACAGAGTTCTTTTACATTTTTTGCCACAGAGATTTCTATTTTTTTGTTTTGTGCTTGACATTTATGTTGAAGTTTCAGGATATTTTCTACAACTGTGTGTATTTGTAGTAGAAAAGGTACACTTCTACATCAGCCTAGTTTGCCATTATTTTCTGAAGTCCTTATAACGCCTTCCGTAATACATGCTAACACACAGCATTAGAGTAGAACAGGAGAGTACCTGCCTCATTATGCCTGAGATGGTAATGAAAAATCTTATAAGCGATATGCTAAATAATAAGTAGATGTTTAATGTGGTTAAAGCATACCAGACAATGGGGATAGGAAGTGAAATAATTTAATGACAAAAATAAAGCCATTTAGCATAATGTAGCTAGTTAACAATTTATAAAGTTCTGGATAAATATGCAGGAGTTTTAGTAATATGAACTCATAGATTTGTGAGTATAAGCTATCTTGGGTCATTCCAGACTAATTTCTTTTTCCTCAGATGTGCTCTGTATTCCTGCATCTCTAAACATTTTTATATTTGGAATACATTTTCTCCACTCCTACCATCACATTCTACCCACGAATCACAAGCTCCACCTCCAACATTAAGATTTTCTTAACTCTTCATCCTCTCTTCCTGTTTTCTCTCCTTCTGTTTATATTTTTAAAAATATTTCTGCATTTGTTTTTAACATTTTTTCAATACGACAACACTGCTATATTTCACTTTATTTAATTCTCAGAAACCCAAAATAAATCATTATCAATTCGCTACCTTTAGCAAATAAGACAAATACTTACCTTTCCAAATATTTTTCAATAATTAGGTAGCAGTGCAAAGATTAGCACTAACACTTCTTAACTTCTTCTAAAACCATGCTTGCACCTCTCTGCTTGAAGACTAAGAGCCTGTCTTTGTCATATTTTTTGGGGGGTGGGCCCAGTTCCTAACATGAGGAGTCTCAAATAAGTCAGAGTTCATTAAATGCTTGTTGAATTCAATTGACTCAGCTCTTTTCTAATCCACTCCCTACCTCAAGGTCTAAAGAAGATTGCCTTTTCCAGGCTGGCACATTGGGCCTTCCTATAAAAAGCAGTGGCTATTGCCATTTCTCCAGGAAGATATGAATAATGCCTTCAATTTTATGGCTATCAATCGTAGAAAATTACTGACCAACAGGCTAATACAAAGTAGAAATCTGAGGATGGTTAGCAACTAAAACAACTGTGTCTCACCATCTTCTTTGTTAACATTCTCTAAAAAAAAAAAAAAAGTGTTTCCCTTCTTTCTAGTCACTAGCACCATAGTGGAACCAGTAAGAGCCTTGTGTATGTACTGTCAATCATTGTCTCTTATTTACAAAAAATTCTATATGATTTCTAAATTAAATGCTTCATAAGTCATAACATTCAACACGAATATGTCTATTCTATTATTATTATTACTATTACTACTACTATTAATGTATTAATAGTAATATAATAAGTAATTGTTTGGTAAAGCAAAAATTAAGCAAGTGGGGAACAGCCTTAGAACTATAGCTTTGAGTATTTTTTACAGTCACACATTCACATTAGCAGCTGCTGTTAAATTAACTGTGTGAAATAGCATTTATTCAGACAGTTTGTTTAAATAGTTTTATGAAGTGTCATTTAGCAAAGAGACTCAAAAAGAAATTACATTCTTATCTTCAGTTCTCCTTAAAGTTGGTTACTTGATTGTTCTTGTAGATGTCATAAATCTACACCTAAAATTATGCTGTTTATTATTAACAACACAAAAATGACATTGCTTGGGCTAAATTGTTGAAATCCTCAATTAGCAAACACTGAAGATAATTTTAAAGATCCTTCTGTAATCAGATTTCTTGTAACTCTAATTGGAATATGCCCGGTCTAGTGTAGTTGTTAGTATTTAACCAAATGATTAGTTGCTTTAATTTGTATTAAAACAGATAACGATTTCTCCATAAAACTTAAAATTGAAAGAAAATAATACCAAGGATCACTTACGGAGTTATCTACAGGACAGTAAGAATTGATGTACAATGAAGGTCTCTTTTTTATGAGTTGAAATGTATTAATTATGTTACCGTTTTCATTAGTAATTACAGTTAAAACCTGATATTTTTGTAAATAAAATTTTCTGTTACAAAGTAAATTATAAGTAATTTATTAAAATATACCTATTCACACGTTAGTCCCATGCTTATGAGAGAAGATACAGGGAAGAAAGGCAGAGATTCCTCAGGCATGTGATCTATTCAATCGCATTCACATGGACACTACTTCTCAAATACTCCCAATTTTAAAAAGCATAGTTGATCTTATAAATTAGAAAATTAGAAAATTCAGTACTAAAGGGCAGAATTTTACAAGGAAATGTCAGTTATCTCTATTACAAGATCCCATAGTTTTGGTAATATAACTTACCTCTAAGTGACCCTCTTTTATATTTGCTGAACTTTATATATAGATTACTTCTTTGGGTTAAGTCCAACAAAGTCAAGTTAAAAAGCAAATGTTCTCTATAAAGGAACATAAAAGCCATTATGATCATTTAAAAAGTACCTTTGAATAATTTATGTTTGATCATACGGGTTGAGCTTCAAATGAGAAAGAATATCAAACAGCAAACTTTAATAGAATATAATAATTTTGGAGAGTAACTATGGAGAAGTTAGTGGATCTACCAAAGACATATTAAAGACATTAGAATATTGATATTGTTTTTCAAATTTGATCATTTCTCGCTATAGAAAACAAATTATGCATACTTCTCAATTTTACTTAAACTAGGTCCTTAAGAAAAACACGTAAGAATTAGTGCACTATGTGGAGTAGATATGGAGATTAACTTAATTTATACACTGAAAGTAAGAACTACACAGTAACCTAGGATTCAAATCCTAGGGAATGCCTTATTAACTGTGTTTATCTTGAGCAAACTGGAAATAACTCTTTCTACCTCTGTTTCCTAATCTATTGAGTGAGTATGATAATAATTCCTACCTTAAAGGTTATTATAAAAATTCCAGGAGCTTATGCATGTAAGACACTTAAAACAATGTTGAGCTTATCTTGAACACTAAGGATCAACTATTGTCATGGATGTATGGTTGAAACCTAGGATTCTTCAAAGCCAGCAATGTGTTCATGTTGTCGCTTTACTGAAATAACATTCTAGATATTGGAAGTATTCTTATACCTATGTCTCTTATATTATTTACTCTCACTAACATCACTTTATTACACTATTAAATTATCTGTAAAATACTACTACATTTAACCATATTAAATTGCCAATATTTGACAATTGTTCATCCTCAGGAAAGTCAGTTTAAAATGACTCAATGTATTAATGGTCCTTAATTTTTCACTTTTCTTTTAACTCCCTGCTTCCCTCCCTGTTCAATCTATCTATTGTGTTGCTGCAAAATTAATATTCTAAAATATAGTTTTATAGTCTGACAGCTCTCAGAAATCCTTAGGATTCCACTGATAATTTATTTTTCTAAATTCAAATGTGGAACAAGATTCCCTGTAATTTTTCCCCAAAGGTAAATTTTCAAATATATCTCAAAGATCATAGTTAAACATGGTCCTTTGGCTCTGGGCAGCACAGTTACTGCTACCCAAATAGATGACCCTGCACTTTTCCTGTAACTGGGGGATCCTTAGGAGACTTTAATCATCTTAGGACCCAGTAGTTGTGATTATAGTGCCCCAATCCCAATTCAAAAAAGGACACTTTTTTTTTTTAAAAAAAAGGGCATTTGGGTTTACACTATCTTCCGTTAAGCAACATTTTTCAATTACTTCTGTGTTGTCTTTCCTCCTACTGATTTAATAAATCACTTGTCCCTGTAAGCTGTTAGAAAAGCTATTTAGAGGGACAGTTATGCAAAGTGTACCTTTGCCTAAGACTTAGAGATGAACACTCTCAAAAATGTTCACCAATATTTCTTAAAATCTTGTCCCAAAGACACACCTGGGACCGTTTAGCCCCTCATCAACTTTTGACCATTATATTGACTTAATAGATAACATAGATATTAAATTGATACAAATTCTACACATTTCATATCTAAATAGAATATGTATTCATCCTATGACAAAAAGCTTCTGTCATTTTACTTGAGGGACTGATATATAGAGTGGGAAATGAATATTAGAAACCTGTGACGGTACCTAAAGGGGTGATAAGACACAGAAGAACTATCAAAGGTAGCCAGGTTTCAGCTTCCTGTATTGAGCTTCTATTCTCCAACACTGACTCTATTACTACGAATAATTTTAGGCTTGCTAATGGTTTCTATTCTCTGAATACACTAATGCTCTTCTCAGTTTCAGATCTTTTAATTTTCACAGTCCTCCATTTAAAATCTCTTATTGTAACATATTCAAATCTTACTCTTTATTGAGGCTAATAGTGATAGTTTCCTTTGAAACCTTCACTCTGCAGTAGAACATAGTGTAAGATGAGGGGGTGCGATTTTTTTTCAATTTTCCCGGTATAGTCCTGGTTTGCATCTGTGGCCCCAGAAATTATTAATAGCATCCCTTTTCATATTTACAAATTTTCTGTTTTGGAAGATAAATTAAATAATGCCAATGAAAAATAATATTGAAGTAACAGTAGTGTTTGTTATTCATGAAGTTTGTATAAATTTTAAGCTCCCACAATTTCATCATTTTTAAGCATACGATGAAATGACACGATTTTAACTTATTAGTAAACAAGTAATATTTCAGGTGCCTCATAATTAATCTCTCTGAAATAATTACATGTTTTTGTTTTACAATTCCAATTCATATATCTCATACTGTATATTATATGTATATATTTTAAATTTAAAAGCTTTTAACTAATTTAAGACATATTATCTCTTCTGTGCCTTTTTCAGAATGCAATCTACTACAAATATAATGTGATATATGAACACATTAGAAAACAATAGAAAAATATTGTTTAATAAAATTGTAAATGGAAACATTTGCTTTAATGACTTTTTCTTTTTATTTTGCATATTTGATAACCAATAATAAAAGTGGGGATGATAGGGATACAAAAATATTAGCAATCCAACTTCAATTGTTTTGTTATGTTAAAAAATAATATTCTAGTAAATAAAACACAACCTTGTCAACCCAACAAAGCAATAACTTTAGGTGATCATTATATAGAACACACAACTGAAGCCAAATATCTCTTCACATTGTACTGAAGCCCTCACTTATGAAATGAATGATGGATACTTTTGCCTTCCCAGAATTCATTCTTCACATTTCTGGAAATAGCATTCCTTCACAAAATTGCTTTGGTAAATAAAAACTTCTCTCATGAAACACAGTCTTGCCAGGACAACAGTTAACTGCCCTCCTTTTTCATGTTGCCCCATGCTGCATCAATCATATAATTTCTCACTGAAATTTAATACTGAGCAATGACATAAATGGGGGAAATGGATGGCTGTGTATGCTTTAAGGAAATTCTCCATTACTGCTTGTTAGACTCTACTGATGGCTTCATTCTTGCCATTTTTGATATAATGTTCTTCCAATTATATTAAAATTCTCTCAATTAATGTACCTCTTTCTCATGTTAGTTGAATGCATTTCTGTAGCTTGTCGTTGAGGAATCCAAATGAATATATATTAAGACAGATATATATTATCTGGAACCATCTAGTGACAGATGCTTTAACATATTGTCCTTGTTCGGTTTATTAGACAGTTTAGGAAGTGATCCAGAGAGGCTATTTAATATGGTAGTTAAGAGCACAAGCTCAAGTCAGATTACCTGATTTTGAATCATGAATTAACTGCTTATCAGCTATATGACCTTAGCCTCCCTGTCAGTGGCTCAGTTTCCTCAATTTCTCATGAGGATAAGAACATTATTTAGTTCTTAGAGATATTAAGAGGAGTAAGTGTGCTTATAGATTTGGAGTCCTTTAAGTCCACGTGAATAATTGCATGTGGCCAATAACTGACTTTTTTATTATATGGAAGTATATAATGTATTGTTAATGATGTTTATGTGACCTATTTTAGTAAGATCAGGATGATAAATACGTACTACCTATATAAGGTAAATCTTAGTCACTCAAAGAAACAAAGACAATGATCTAACCCTGGAATTCTTTATTCCTAACCTACAGCATTAAGACTCAATATCATTCATTGTTAATTATCAAATATAAACAAAACCAGTGGTAAAATCTAGACAATATGAACAAAAGTCTCAATTTTCTCATAGTGTTTTTTAGGAAGAGCTTGACAATTGTGTGATAAAAACAGCACATTTATTTTGAAATATAATATGTTTTCCTTCTTATAATTTTTAATAGTATATCTGGTTCAAGCAACATATTACAATTACTTCTTAAAATGCTGAAATTCTCTTTTATTTCGAACCATGATGCAAAATACATTTGCATATTTCCTAATCATACTTTTCATAAGAAAGCAAAAACTTTCACTTAATGAAAGAAAAAACCAAGGTAATAACATTACAGAATTTTGATGTTGAACATTACACTTATAAACTGCTAAATTAAAATTATTTGTTGCTCATGTGTTTCCATGGAGAGTAGATGAACCCTAGCTGAAAGAAGTATATGTTAAAACTTGTTAAAATGATAATATAGATGACAGTTCTAAGCCAAACTTTCTGTAATGTTGGCAGGGTACAATAAAATATCTGTAATACCACTTACCTTGTTTTGTGTGTGTGTGTAAATATAATTTCATTTTGTAAGCTTAAGAAATTGACATTGTTGTTTTTCTTTTCTTTTCTTTTTTTTTGAGACGGAGTCTCACCTGTCACCCAGGCTGGAGTGCTGTGGCCGGATCTCAGCTCACTGCAAGCTCCGCCTCCCGGGTTCACGCCATTCTCCTGCCTCAGCCTCCCGGGTAGCTGGGACTACAGGCGCTGCCACCTCGCCCGGCTAGTTTTTTTTTTTTTTTGTAGTTTTTAGTAGAGACGGGGTTTCACCGTATTAGCCAGGATGGTCTCGATCTCCTGACCTCGTGATCGGCCCGTCTTGGCCTCCCAAAGTGCTGGGATTACAGGCTTGAGCCACCGCGCCCGGCCTTGTTGTTTTTCTAGTTGAAATTAAATTACATTTAATGTGCAAATCTGTGAAATTTAACTAAGCTATAGTAGTAGTAGAGTTTATTCAATAGCGGTTAGAAAGAGTTATGCTTCTTGCTATGAAGAATCACCTTGTTTTAACCAAATTTCCTTCTGAAAATAACTAAATATGTTGGACTATATATGTGTGTGTGTATAACAATATAACAGATATATATATACACACACACAGATATATATATATACACACACACAGCTCTCCAGGTTTCTGTGCTCATATACTTCACAGGGATATAATTTATATTATCATTCTGTAGATTTTTACAATAGAGAACTTAAATTATGACAGCATGTTAACTGGATATCATGTTAATTTGATAATGTTAACTGGCAACTCAGAAGTTGCAATTAAACAAGAAAACTTTGTAGGAAATATGTGAACCAGAATTTGGAAAATAAACCCATGGATATTAGGACATCTGCCATTAGGTGAGGTTTTAGGATCCTGTCATCAGGAACATATCAATGATATTCCTGCTAAAGTAAAAAATACGGTGCTGAATCTTGCCTATCACACCACTGAAAGATGCTCAATAATTGTTGAGTTTCCTTGCCTTTAAGATGTATGACACCTTGATGTTGAATATGCTATGTCCTACTATTGAGTTATCTGGATAGTTATATTTTCAGTAGCGTTCAGAGCAAGAAATGACTCTATATCAAGTCCAGGCTGCAGTGCAAGTCACTTTGCTTTTTGAGTATCAGGATCTCATGGATGTGAGGCAATTGAAAGTATCTGGTAGACAAGACATTGTGATATTTCCAGCAAAACCCAATGGGAGAGTTGAAGTACAAAACTTGTATTCATTATCTGTCGCTGTGTAAAAATTACCCCAAACCTCAGTAGCTTTAACCAATAAAAGTTTATTATCTCAGTGTTTTGTGGGTCAGGATTCTATCCATGGCTTTGCTAGGTACTTATTCTTTCTCTCACAAGGCTCCAGAGCTGGTCTCATCCAAAAGCTCAAGTGGAAGAAGGGATGTACTCAGGATTATTTACATTGCCATTGCCAGTTGCTTATTAACTTTTGGAATGACAACCCCAGTTTCTGATTTGTTGTTAGTCAAAAACCTCTCTTGCCACGTGGGTCTCTCCAGAGGGCAGCTCTCAGCATGGTAGATAATTTTTCTTCTGTACAAGTGAGAGAAAGAGACTGAGAGAGAGCACACAAGATGGAAGCCAGACTTGGTTTGTAACCCAATTTCAGATGTTATATCTCATAACTCTCAAAGCAGTGTATTTTCTAGAAATGAGTCACAAGATCCAGCCCATACTCAAAGGGATAGGATTAGACATTGGGAATATCAGGAGACATAAATCATTCATGGGCATCTTAGAAGCTACCGGCGACATATGTCTTGGGATTTGGGGGCAAAGCCTTCAAGACTTCTGCAGTAGAGAAATATCTTCTATGAAAAATATAAATATGATATTCTAGTAGGACCTCAGTACAGCTGATGAAATAGTAATGCTGTATTAACTGACCATATATCTTGTGTTGCCTATTAGGAAGTAGATGTTATCTAATTTACTGAGGCAAAGGGCTGAGTGGAAATATTAATGGCTATAATTAAGAATTAAAAGGTGATGCCTTTGCCATTAGCACCATCTGAATATTAGGATTATCTGTTAATGTGTTCTACACATTACCTATGACCAAACTTTTCATTTTACAGAAAAGGAGGTGTGATAATAAGATCATAGAAATCTGATTTTCTTGTGTTTCGATGTAGCCAGTAACACAGAAATAACCACCCTGATATAAATTGGATTACACTTCTGAAGACTTGGCTAAGGAACTCCGTACTGTGGGGGCATTACCTTTCAGGATACAGCATGCATCTGGGATCAAATAAAAGTCACTGTGTTACTTAGAGCTAGTATACATAGTTCCTGGAACTTAGTTGTGGAATTGGTAATAGGTCCTCTTGCTAAAGCATCTAATGATTTTTATTCTAAATATTATAATCTCAGTCTTTGCTATTTTAGAGATATTCATATCTGAGGGTGGTGTTGGGGACTCTTCTAGCAGAATAGACAATAATGGTTTCAGCAAACTGGAATTTATGAAGACTACCTGCCCAGCACTGCATTGGTTGAAGTAATTGATTCTGGTTGCCAGGAGGAGATATGGTTGCTATTACACAATGAAAGCTGGGAGGATTAAATGTGAAACTCGAGATTCATTATAACATTACTGCTACCTCCCTATGTGATAATGATTAGGTGTGCCAAACTATTATAATCTCAAAACTATAAAAACAGTGCAACTGAGAGCACTTGGAGAATGATAGTCTGGATTATCCTGCCAGGCAAACAACTTATCAGGTGAGATATGGAGAGCCAGTGGCATTTAAATGTGCAATAGAGGAAGAAGATTTTAGTATTAATTGCAGCCTTAGGACCAGCTGCAGCAATGGGGTCTGTAGTTTTTGTGACTAGCTCTCTCACCTTAGCCTTTAAGAAAATTATACATGGCCATCACTTTGAGGGAAATCCTTTAAATGTAAAACGTTTCGTTTTCCTTTGGAAGAATAAAAGACATTTTATCCTCATAGGAAACAATTGAGGACAGATAATAGAGTTTGTCACCTAATGATAAAGAAAGGGCCAAAAAAAGGGCCTAAGTAGAACATGGGATGGATACATTTGATACAGCCCGTGCTCCTCATTTTTCCTAACCATTGTTGTCTTTCTATTTTTTAATTGATTATGCACCTATGCCAGATCACCACTCTGCTTTCAAATTCAGAAAAACTATAAAGCAGAAAGTGTGGTGTGCTAGACACACCACTTTGCTCTCCTCTTGCATATGTGAGAGGCCAGAGTGAATTACAACCCTCTCCCCTCAAAGCAGACTTTGACAAAACACTGATGGAAATAAACAGACCTCTTTGATTGGAATAGTTATGAGCTGTGATAAGAGTTTTACATTCTTTCATGAAAATTCTGTCAAGGATAAAAAAATCAAGTCATGCTTAGTGGTAGCTTATGATAACATCCCCTTTAACAGCTGATTTCCCTTCTCTGTCTGACTTTACACTTCTCTACTGGATCTCAAACCTTCAGTATAAGCCACTTGCAATTGAACAGTTGTCTTGAGTTGTGTTCAAGATAAATGGCATCTGGTGCCCTGAGTAGCTGTCAAGGGACAGTCAAAATTAGGAAATAGGAAATGAGAGGGAACTTCACAGTGACATCCTCCTGGCTTTATCTCTTTCATAGACAGGTTCAAGATGCATATTGATGAGGATGTGGGGAAAGAAAATAAGCTAGAATTGAAAATGCACAGTGGAGACATAAATAAGCTTAGATAAAAATGCAAGGCAAAATCAAATGGCTTTTATATCAATCCCAACCAAAACATGAGGAGTAGACTTTTTCCAGTATTGGTTCTAAGACTTCATAAAGATAGTGCAGGAAAAATTATAGTGAAAACAAAAAAAAAGTGAAATTTGTTATAAAATTAATCACTGTAGGCCACTAGCAAAGTTACTAGGAATTTCAAGAGTTCTAATTTTTATGCAAATTAGTATTTGGAGTTGTAATCTAGGATTTGGAACATAGGTGGACACATACTTGCCATTTGATAACAGAAATCGGATATTGCTTTTCTTTGGGGAGGGAATGCATTCCAATTAAAAAAGAAATTCCAATTCCAGCTTGTGAGTAATTGACCTTTTCTGCTGCAATTTTTTAATATTAAAAAGAGTAAGTAAAAATTGTCGCTATATATTCTTTTACATTCTTGTGGTGTGTTGGATGTAAGATAACTGAAACAAAGCAGAATATGTGGATTACAATTTAGTCTGTTTGATTACATAACTTCAGGACTAGGTTGACAAATGGTTAGTAACTGTACTTAATTAAAAGGACTCTAGTTTTGCCTGTTTGTTCAATCCTTTCAGTTCGCCCAATTAGTGAATACATACATTCACACAAAGGAAGGGTGAATCATTCCTTATTTAGTATGAAAATATCTGAGACTTTCATGAGTTTACTAAAGGAAGGTTTCTACTAATGTTAATAGATAAAAGTGTTATATAATAAGAAGAGGATTATCTGAGCCAATGATTCTATTTGCATGTAAAAAGGAGATAAAACAAAGCACACACACCAATTTATATATTTTTATAAACAGGCTTGTGAGAAAATCAAAATTGAAAAGATGTTTTGATAATTAATATCATATTCACACTTTACATTACACCAGGTTTCCTATGATAGAAGGTCTATGTTAATTTTACAAAAAACCCTCATATTCTCAATGATTTTTAGTTGAGTGTGTAGAAAATATAGGTGAAAACGAGTATTTCTTGACGATAGTATTTACATTTTACATCACACAATTTTTAAGAAATGTCAAACACTGAGTGTAAAGTTCTGAAAAAAATCTCAAAATGGGCACACTATCAAAATATTATGATTGGCACAATGAATTAATGTATGAGTTTATTAAAACTGCAAAAAATTAACTCCCAAATTATCCTAATTTGACAATTTTTATTAAAATAGGCAATGCTTGAGATTATCATAATCTTTTTAGCTCACTTATAAAAAAGTGAGATTTTGAAATTAGTAATACACAAGTTATAATGTCAAGTGATATCTTACTCAAAATGTACACAATTTAGCCAATGAATCACTTTATGAGTGAGTCTTTAATTGTAATATTTAACACAGTATGTAATTTATTTGAACTTAAATCCTGATTCTTAGCAATTTGTTTTGCTATAGATTAAATATTAAGTAGATTTACTTGGCTTATAAGTTTTTGTTTAACAAAACCATCTTTGTGAGTGATTTATTTACTACTTCCACATGAAATAAATAATTGTGGAAATATTAACTATAATGAACACTGATAAATTATGTACTTAGGAGAAAATACATCTAGTTCCTGTTAAGTATTTTGTTAACGTAAAATTGCTTCAAAAAATAAATTCTCTTAATTTAAAAACCAACAGAGAGTATGCTAATGCTTGCCTGGCACCTCTAAGTTCTGTTATTAATAAACATGTTAAAGTAAATATGCCAAAACTGAACTTTTCACTTTTTCCTACAAAACTCCTTCTCCTACAATCTACCCATAAGTTTTAAATAATAATTCCATTCTATCTAATATACAAGCTCAAAATCTTTCAGCCTTTTTGGACGGTTTTTTCTTCCATACTTCCAATTCAAAGGGTCAGAAAATCCTATTGACTGAACCTCAGTAAATGTATCTAGAACTCGACAAATTCTCTGCACCTTCACAACTACCACTATGACAAAATTCTCCATCATTTGCCACCTGATATATTACATACTAGGCTCATTATTAACCTTTCTAATAACTCCCTTGGTCCTTATTCTCAAGATATACCAGTTAACAAATTTGTCAGACCTTGCCTGCTCTGTTTCCCACCTCAGTCAGAGTAAAGGCTACAAAGACCTCTATAAGTTCATCCTAATTACCTCTTTGGATTCACTTTTTACTCTTTTACTCATCCTGTTGTAATCACATAATTCTTCTTGTTCCCTAAACTTTCCAGAGCTTTGAAATAGTTCTTTCCTTCTTGCCAATTTTGTTGTTGTTGTTGTTGTTGTTGTTGTTTTTTACGGAGTCCTGTGAAAAGTATCTTCACCGTCATCAGGCTTTTTACTTCTCGCCGACACTCCCCATTCCATCTTTTTGATGTGTTTTTTCTTTGTAATTGCATACTATGTTCTACATACTATATGTAATTTTCCTCTTTCTATTTTTTGATTGTCTTCCATGCCTCCTCACTGCTCACTCTTTATAGTAAGCTCCAGGAGTAGAGAATTTCATTGTGTTTGTCTGTTTTGTTTCATTTTATGTTTACTGTTATATTCCAAGTGCTTTCATAGTGACTAATAGTACTTCCTAAATATCTCTTGACTCTGACAGATGAAAATTTGACCTCTTAAGAAGCAATAGGAATTGATGGAAGATTATTTCCTATAGACAGACACATATGCACCAAATTAATGAGCTGAAAAGGGTTCACCTGCTAATACCACAATGCCTGAAATGCAAAGAAGAATCCCTCTGAATAACGTTAATCTAACACAATAAAAAACCATGCATATGCAAAGAACAAAATCTTTATCTACTAGGGTTTTTATGGTATTAGGTCTAACATTTAAGTCTCTAATCCATCTTGAATTAATTTTCGTATAAGGGGTAAGGAAAGGATCCAGTTTCAGCTTTCTACTTATGGCTAGCCAATTTTCCCAGCACCATTTATTAAATAGGGAATCCTTTCCCCATTTCTTGTTTCTCTCAGGTTTGTCAAAGATCAGATCAACCCAAATGTCCATCTGTGACAGACTGGATTAAGAAAATGTGGCACATATACACCATGGAATACTATGCAGCCATCAAAAAGGATGAGTTTGCATCCTTTGTAGGGACATGGATGCAGCTGGAAACCATCATTCTTAGCAAACTATCACAAGAACAGAAAACCAAACACCGCATGTTCTCACTCACAGGTGGGAACTGAACAATGAGATCACTTGGACTCGGGAAGGGGAACATCACACACTGGGGCCTATCATGGGGAGGGGGGAGGAGGGAGGGATTGCATTGGGGAGTTATACATGATATAAAAGTCATGCACATGTACCCTAGAACTTAAAGTATAATAAAAAAAAAAAAAAATCTTTATCTATTCCTCTTTAGTATTTTTATATGCCATTTTAATTATATTTTCTTTATTTGTTCTCTGTTTTTTAAAATTATAATAGTATATATAAAAATATGAAATATACTCCAAGGTATTACACATATGAACATTTATAGCATTTGAAAATGAAGATGGTTTCAGAAAAGTTATATACATTAATCCAATACTGGATGATAGAATGGTAATATGGTCAGCTTGTTTGTGCCTGATATTATAAAATATTACCAATTCTACTTCCATTTCCGTAGGCAATGTAATAAACAATTGTCCCTGGCATAACACGGAATTTTTTTAATATAATTACTTTATTTTATTTTTTTTAAAGTTCTGAGATACATGTGAAGTATATGCAGGTTTGTTCCATAGGTAAACGTGTGCCATGGTGGTTTGCTGCACCTGTCAACACATCACCCAAGTATTAAGCCCAGCATGCATTAGCTCTTTTCCCTAATGCTCTTCTCCCTCCACACTTTCCCAACAGGCCCCAGTAAGGGTTGTTCCCCTCCATGTATCCATGTGTTCTCATTGTTCAGCTCCCGCTTATAAGTGAGAACATGAAATGTTTGGTTTTCTGTTCCTGTATTAGATTGCTGATTAATGTCTTAGAGATCCATCCATGTCTCTGCAAAGGACATGATCTCATTCCTTTTTATGGCTGCATAGTATTCCATGGTGTATATGTACCACATTTGCTTTATCCAGTCTATCACTGATGGGCATTTGGTTTGATTCCATGTCTTTGTTATTGTGAATAATGATGCAATGAACATATGCGTGCATGTATCTTTATAAAAGAATGATGTATATTTCTTTGGGTATGTACCCAGTGATAGGATTGCTGGGTCAAATGGCATTTCTGGTTCTAAGTCTTTAAGGAATTACCACACTGTCTTCCACAATGGTTGAACTAATTTACACTCTCACCAATAGTGTAAAAGTGTTCCTATTTCTCCACAACCTCACCAGCATTTGTTGTTTTCGGATTTTTAATAATTGCCATTCTGACTGGCATGAGATGTTATCTCATTATGGTTTTAATTTGCATTTCTCTAATGATCAGTGACATTGAGATATTTTTCATGTTTGTTTGCTGTATGTATGCCTTTTTTTTTTTTTTTTTTTGAGAAGTGTCTGCTCAAATCATTTGCCTACTTTTAAATTGGGTTGTTAGTTTTTTACTTGTAAATTTGCTTGAGTTCCTTGTAGATTCTGGATATTAGCCCTTAGTCCGATAGATAGATTGCAAAAATTTTCTCACATTCTGTGGGTTGCCTGTTCACTATGACGATAAATTCTTTTGCTGTGCAGAAGCCCTTTAGTTTAATGAGGTCTCATTTGTCAATTTTTGCTTTTGTTGCAATTACTTTTGGTGACTTCCTCATAAAGTCTTTGCCGATGCCTATGTCTTGAATGGTATTGTCTAGATTCTTTTCTAAAGTTTGTATAGTTTTGGGTTTTATGTTTAAGCCTTTAATTCATCTTGAGTTAATTTTTGTATAAAGTGTAAGGAAGAGATCCAGTTTCAATTTTCTGCAAATGGCTAGTCCGTTCTCGCAACATCATTTACTAAATAGGGAATCCTTTCCCCATTGCTTGTTTTTGTTGGGTTTATTGGAGATCAGATGGTTGTAGATGGGTGGTTTGATTTTTGAGTTATCTGTTCAATTCCATTGGTCTACGTGCCTCTTTTTGTACCAGTACCATGCTGTTTTGGTTACTATGGCCTTATAGTATAGTTTGAAGTCAGGTAGCATGATGCCTACAGCTTTGTTCTTTTTGTTTAGAATATCTTGGCTATGTGAGCTCTTTTTGGGTTCCATATGGATTTTAAAATAGTTTTTTCTAATTCTGTGAAGAATGTCAGTGGTAGTTGAATGGAAATAGCATTGAATCTACACATTGGTTTGGGCAGTATGGACATTTTCATGATATTGATTCTTCCTATCCATGAGCATGGAAAGTTTTTCCATCTGCTTGTGTCCTCTGATTTCCTTGAGCAGTGGTTTGTAGTTCACCTTGAAGAGGTCTTTCACTTTCCTTGTTAGCTGTATTCCTAGGCATTTTATTCTCTTTGTGGCAATTGTGAATGGGTGTTGGGTTTCTGCTTGTATGTTGTTGGTGTATAGGAATGTTTGTGATTTCTGCACATTGATTTTGTATCCTGAGACTTTGCTAAAGTTGTTTATCAGCTTAAGAATCTTATGGGCTGAAACGATGAGGATTTCTAGATATAGGATCATGTAATCTGCAAACAAAGACATTTGACTTCCACTCTTCCTATTTGAGTACGCTTTATTTCTTGTTTTCACCTAATTGCCCTGGTCAGAATGTCCAACACTATGTTGAATAAGAGTGGTGAGAGAGGGCATCCTTGTCTTGTGTCAGTTTTTAAGAGGAAAGCTTCCACTTTTGCCCATTCAGTATGATATTGACTGTGGGTTTGTCATAAGTGGCTCTTACAATTTAGAGGTAAGTTTCTTTAATATCTAGTTTATTGATAGTTTTTGACATAAAGGGGTGTTGAATTTTATTGAAGGCCTTTTCTGCATCTATTGAGATAGTCATGTGGTTTTTGTCTTTAGTTCTGTTTTTGTGATTAATTACATTTATTGATTTGTATATATTGAACCAGCCTTTCATCCCAGGGATGAATCCAACTTGATCATGGTAGATAAGCATTTTGATGTGCTGCTGGATTTGGTTTGCCAGTATTTTATTGAAGATTTTTGCATTGATGTTTATCAGGGTTATTGGACTAAAGTTTTCTTTTTTTCTTGTATCTCTGCCAGGTTTTGGTATCAGGATGATGCTGGCATCATAAAATGAGTTAGGGAGGAGTCCCTCCTTTTCAATTGTTTGGAATAGTTTTAGAAGAAATGGTACCAGCTCCTTTTTGTACCTCTGGTAGAATTCAGCTGTAAATCCATCTGGACCTGGCCTTTTTTTGGTTGTTAGGCTATTTATTACTGCCTCAATTTCAGAACTTGTTACTGGTCTATTCAGGGATTCAACTTCTTCCTAGTTCAGTCTTGGTAGGGTGTATGTGTCCCGGAATTTATCCATTTCTTCTAGATTTTCCAGTTTATTTGCATTGATGTGTTTATAATATTCTCTGATGGTTGTTCGGATTTCTGTGGGGTCAGTGGTGATATCCCTCTTATTGTTTTGGATTGTATTTATTTGAATCTTCTCTCTTTTCTTTATTAGTCTCACAAGTGGTCTATTTTACTGATAAAAAAAAAGAAAAAAAAAACAGCTCCTGGATTTGTTGATTGTTTAATAGTTTTTTCGTGTCTCTATCTCCTTCAGCTCCATTCTGAGCTTGGATATTTCTTGTCTTCTGTTAGCTCTGGGGTTTGTCTGCTCTTGTTTCTCTAGTTCTTTTAGTTGTGACATTAGGGTATTGATTTGAGATCTTTCTAGCTTTTTGATGTGGGCATTTAATGCTATACATTTCCCTCTTATAACTGCTTTAGCTGTATCCCCAGAGATTCTGATGCATTGTTTCTTTATTCTCCTTGGATTCAAAGAGCCTCTTGGTTTCTGCCTTAATTTCATTATTTACCCAGGAGTCATTCAGGAGCAGGTTGTTCAATTTCTATGTAGTTGTGTGGTTTTGAGTGGGCTTTTAAATCTTGAGTTCTAATTTGATTGCAATGTGGTCTGAGAGACTGTTTGTTATGATTTAAGTTATTTTGCATTTGCTAAGGAGTGTTTTACTTCCAATTATGTGATAAATTTTAGAGTTAGTGCTATGTGGCACTGAAAAAATGTATATTTTGTTATTTTGGAGTGGAGATTTCTGTAGATATTCATCAGATCCACTTGGTCTAGAGCTGAGTTCAAGACCTGAATATCCTTGTTAATTTTCTGTCTCAGTGATATGTCTGATACTGACAGTGGGATATTAAAGTCTTCCACTATTATTGTGTGGGGGTCTACTCTCTTTGCAGGTCTCTAAGAACTTGTCTTATGAAGCTGGGTGCTCCTGTATTGGAGTGCATATATATTTAGGATAGTAGCTCTTCTTGTTGGTTGAAACCCTTAACATTGTGCAATCCCCTTTGTCTTTTTTGACCTTTGTTGGATTACAGTCTATTTTGTCAGAAACTAGGATTGCAACCCCTGCTTTTTTCTGCTTTCCATTTGCTTACTAAATTTTCTTCCATCCCTTTATTTTAAGTCTATGTGCACCCTTGCACATGAGATGTGTCTCTTGAATAAGACACTGACGGGTCTTGTCTTTGAATCCAGCTTGCCATTCTGTGTCTTAATTAGTGCAGTTATTCCATTTATATCTAAGGTAAATATTGCTTTATGCGAATTTGATCCTGTCATCATGATACTGGCTGGTTAATTTTGCAGACTTGTTAATTCAGTTACTTCATAATGTCATTGGCTTGTTTACCTCAGTGTGTTTTTGTAGTGGCTGCAAATGGTTTTTCATATCTATGTTCAGTGCTTCCTTCAGGAGCTCTTGCAGGGCAGCCTGGTGGTAAAAAATTCTTTCAGCATTTGCTTGTCTGAAAGGCATTTTATTTCTTCTACATTTATGAAGCTTAGTTAGGCTGGATATGAAATTCTGGGTTGGAATTCCTTTCTTTAAGAATGTTGAATTTTGGCCCCCAATCTCTTCTGGCTGTAGGGTTTCTGCTGAGAAGTCCGCTATGAGCCTGGTAGGCTTCCCTTTGTTGGTGACCTGGTCTTTCTTGCTGGCTGCACTCAACATTTTTCTCTTCATTTTGACCTTTGAGAATCTGATGATTATATGTCTTGGGGTTGATCTTTCATGGATTATCTTATTGGGGTTCTCTGGATTTCTTGAATTTAAAGACTGGCTTGTCTTGCTAGGTTGGGGAAGTTCTTCTACATGATATCCTGCAGTGTGTTTTCCAACCTGGTTCCATTCTCCTCATCTCTTCCAGGTACTCTAAGTAGTCATAGATTCTGTCTTTTGACACAGTCCTATATTTCACAGAAGTTTTGTTTGTTCCTTTTCATTCTTTTTTCTCTAATCTTGTCTGCTTGCCTTATTTCAGCAAGATAGTCTTCAGGCTCTGATAGTTTCTCTTCTGCTTGGTCTATTTGGCTATTGAGACTTGAGTTGGAAACACGAAGTTCTCATGCTGTGTTTTTTAGCTCCATCGGGTCATGTATGCTCCTTTCCCAAAATGGTTATTCTAGTTAGCAGCTCCTGTAATCTTTTATCATGGTTCTTAGCTTTTTTTTTTGCACTGGGCTAGAACATAATCCTTTAGCTCAGTGAAATTTGTTATTACCCACTTTCTGCAGCTTATTTCCGTCAGTTCATCCATTTCAGCTTCAGCCCTATTCTGTGCCCTTGCTGGAGAAGTGTTGCGATCATCAAGTGGAAAAGAGGAATTCTGGCTCTTGGAATTTTCAACATATTTACACTGGTTTTTCCTCATCTTGCTGGATTTATCTACTTTTGATCTTTGAGGCTGATGACCTTTGGATGGGATTTTTGTGGGGGTGAGGGGTCTCTTAATATTGATGTTGCTGTTGTTCCTTTCTGTTTGTTAGTTTTTCTTTTAACAGTCAGGACCCTCTTCTTTAGGTCTGCTGCAGTTTGTTGGGGGTCCACTCGAGACCCCGTTCACCTGAGTATCACCAGTGGAGGTTGCAGAACAGCGAAGATTGCTTTCTGCTCCTTCCTCTAGAAGCTTCATCTCAGAGGGTCACTGGCCTGATGCCAGCCAGAGCTCTCTTGTATGACATGTCTATCAACCCCTGTTGGGAGATCTCTCCCAGTCAGGGGGCACAGGGTCAGGGACCTGCTTGAGGAGGCAGTCAGTCCTGTAGCAGAGCTGGTGTGCTGTGCTGGGAAAAACTCCTTTTCAGGATCGCTGCTGTCTTCAGAGTCAGCAGGCAGAAAGGATTAAGTGCACTTAACCTGAGGTTGCAGCTTCCCTTTCCCTGAGGTGCTCTGTCCCAGGGAGATGAGAGTTCTGTCTATAAGCCCCTGACTGGAGCTGTTGGATTAGAGAAGCTGTGTGTCCACAGCCACTTTGCTGCACTGTGGTGAATTCTGCCCTGTCCAAACCTCCCAGTCTCCATAGAATTGTCAGGGTTAAACCACCTACTAAAGCCACAGCAATAGGGGTTGCCCCTTCCCAACCCCAAACTCAGTGGTCATACCACAAAGGATGGCACACAATTGAAAATTTATGAATTGTTTATTTCTGGATTTTTTCAATTAATATGTTTGAACTGCTGTTAACTTCTAGTAACTGGAATCGTGGAAAACGAAACTGGATAATAGGGGAATAGGGTTTTTGCTACACATGACTCATCATATGACATTTAAAGCTTATAACATCTCTATACATAGGAGGACTTATTCTTCTTAAAAATAAAGGATAAAAATTAAAACAATTAATTCAAGGTCACTCATATAATAATACATACTATTTTCCAAATTTCATCTCTAGGGTCTGATGCTCCAAAATCTGATTTCTTTCCATTACATTGGATATCTTCACACAAAATTGGAGTAGATAAAAACTATTGAAAGGTTTTATCTTACAGCCTACACAAACATTAAGTAAATCAGACTTGGCCCATTATTGTCGATAAGTATTTATGTGACCTTCAGGAATTTACCATCTTACCTCTATTTTCTGCATCTAGGAAATAGAGAGTCTCATTTCTATTAGAAGCTATATTCTGACTAGGAAAGAATATGATCTATTAAAATATCTGCTAGAAAACCTGCTGCAGGCCAAATGTGTGAGGAGTAAAAGATGACAGACAATGCAGAAAAGGATGAAAGGGTCATGTTCTTAAAGGCCTTTAAATAAAGATCTTGGACACTCTCCTATATTCAAAGGGAAGAAATGCAACAATTCAGAGAAGGCATGTGGCATGGTGGCCATTTCTACTTGGAGAATTTAAAGTTTGTTTTAAGGAAAGAAAGACCAGCAACAAAGAGTTTAGAGGCTATTTCAGTATTCTAGTGAAGTGAAGGTGGTGGTTGCTACTAAATTAATTGGATTGTGACATAGATAATTAGCATATTTTAAGTATAATTGTGAGTTTGAAAGTGTGGTAATTGGTAAGTTAATAGAAGAGCTAGAGAGAGAAGGAGGGACAGGAAAGAAGAAGGAGGAAGAGGGCAGAAGACACAGAAAGATTTAAAATGACTCTGTGAGGTACACAATGAATAAGAACCTACTAAAATTAAAAAATTAAAAAATTAGCCAGGTATGGTAGTGAGCACCTGTAGTCCCATCTACTCAGGAGGCTGAGGCAGGAGAATGGTGTGAACCCGGGAGGCAGAATTTGCAGTGAGCCGAGATTGCTCCACTGCACCCACCTTGGGCGACAGAGTGAGACTCCGTCTCAAAATAAAAATAAAAATAAAAAAAAGAAAGAAAGAAAAAAGAAAAGATATACATGGGGGAGTACAGTTATAGAGTCTTCTAAGTCTTTGATTTTAATTCTCAGCTGTTCTGAAATTAAAGAAAGGAAGTGTTTTATTTACCTCATTGGTTAAATGAATGGATTGGATTATTTGACCACAAAACATTCATCTAACTTGAATTTCTTAGACTTCCAGGAACTGAAGTTAGTGACTGTTAATTAACATCATAATAAAGGGAAATAAATGAAATAAAACTACTTTGGCACTGTTCCGGTGAACAAAGTGAATATTGATTCCTAGCAATGCAAAGAATAAAATTGACCTCATAGAAACCTTAAGAAATTATGTAACCCTGACCTATATTTCATTATTCAATGCATGGAAGCACTGTTCCATTTATAAATGCCCTACTGCCACCAATGAAATATGCATACCTTAAGTAAGAATCAGATTTTTCTTATAGCTTGGTTAGCTATTGAAAAGTTTATTGATTAATCATTTACACACATATATTCTATTAATTGTACTCTTTCTTCTCTGTTTCTCTCTCTATAGATATAGATATTGAGAGAGATTGGTATAGAGGAGAGAGAGAGAAAAGAGGGTAGGAAATTCAAAATAATGACTAATGGGACAATGGCCCATCTTTGGGAAAAAGTGGAACGTGTTACTGCTTCTATATTAGATACTTGAGGCAAACTATAGGATTTAAACTTCTAAACACAACATAGAAAGAGCTTTTTATTTCCAATTAATCTGAGAAAAATGCCACAACTCTTGAAGTATAAATAATTGAATTAAAGTCCTTTTTTCTCACTAGAACGGGGTATTATCTCAATCTGCTTCATGATTATTGCACATACTTAAATCAGTATGTTTTCATTGTCTTTTTACTGAATACAGGGCACTCTGTCTGAAATTTCCGTAATCTTTCAACAAATACATGCACCACCTCACTATCAGGAACACAGCAAAATATTTAATGTAAGTGTGTTACTCTTGTTACTGAAAAATGGTGTATAAGCGAAAGGGTGCTGGAAATCAGGGATTTGACTTGGGGATATCAACTTGCAATACAGGTGTCATTTTAGGACAAAAGTCTCCTCATTGAGAGGAGTGATTTGAGAGGAAAAAGTCAACTCAACCATGCCATGGTAAGCAGATATTAATTCTGAAAGAACTTTACCTTCCATAATAATTACATCAACTGAATCAGAAATAATATTTAATGTTAATGCCAAATTAAAATTTCAAAACAGGACAAATTAAAGGAAATTTAGCCACAGTGTCAAAGTTACATACTTTGAAAACTAATCTGTAATTGATAATTGGTGGGGTTTGGCTGTGTCCCCATCCGAATCTCAGCTTGAATTGTATCTCCCAAATTCCCACATGTTGTGGGAGGGAATCATGGGGGCCAGTCTTTCCTGTGCTGTTCTCGTTATAGTGAATAAGTCTAACGAGATATGATGGGTTTATCAGAGGTTTCTCTTTTGCTTCTTCTTCATTTTTCTCTTGCCATTGCCATGCCATGTAAAAAGTGTCTTTCGCCTGCTGCCATGATTCTGAGGCCTCCCCAGCTATGTGGAACTGTAAGTAAGTCCGATTAAAACTCTTTTTGTTCCCAGTTTTGGGTATGTCTTTAGCAGCAGTGTGAAAACTGACTAATATAATAATTTTAAAAATTGTTTTAAGAATAATTTTTATTAGTTTTAATGTAATGTAAGAAAGTAAGATTTATAGCCGGGTGCGGTGGCTCATGCCTGTAATCCCAGCACTTTGGGAGACTGAGGTGGGTGGATCATGAGGTCAGGATATAGAGACCATCCTGGCTAAGACAGTGAAACCCCGTCTCTACTAAAAATACAAAAAAACTAGCCAGGCATGGTGGCCGGTGCCTGGAGTCCCAGCTACTCGGGAGGCTGAGGCAGGAGAATGGTGTGAACCTCGGAGGCGGAGCTTGCAGTGAGCCGAGATCACCACCGCACTCCAGCCTGGGCGACAGAGTGAGACTCTGTCTCAAGAAAAAAGAAAGAAAAGAAGTTTTATATAAAATATATAAAATATAGTTATGAAATCTATATGACATATAATTATGCGTAGAGAAAAGTAAAGATAGAATGACCAAAATATAAAATTTAAATAATATAAAAATAAATAAAATAAAAAAGGATTGCAATAAACCCAGCAATGCAGTTTTAAAAAATCAGTTTTTTAAAAGTTATCTTTTCAAAACTTGTCCAGATTAAAGAGAGAAATTAAAAATATGTGACTATTATGTAGAAACAAAATATTTGATCATAAAGAGAAAAAAGTCTTATTCACCTATTTAGTATATCTGAAACATGCACTTAAAAAGTTTCACAAAATTAATACCTAACTATAATGTATTTTAAGTACTTGCCAATATAATATTTTGACAGAGATGACAAATACTTATGTTTCACACAAATTCTGATATCTAAAAAAAGTCTTACTCTCCATATACTTAATCATTTTATTAAGTAAAATGTATTATAAATTATTCAAATCGGGGATGTGGTAAAACGGTTGTTTACATCAAGAGCAATTACAAAATTTTACCAAATAATTTATAGAAGTCAATATAGAAACAAATCCATATGCTTGAGGGGAAACTGTTTATGACTGAATACTATATATTTTTAAAACCAACCCAAGTGAATATCCTTTATGAAGGTTAGAAAATTCAAATTTTAATCCGGATGTATTTGTTGACCGTCCATTAGGTGCTAGAAACTCTTGTGAGATGCTGATGATCCATGATTGAAAAAAGCAGAAAAAGATTATTAGTTGAGCTAAACTCTTAGCAGGGAAGATAGAAAGGGCATAATCAATGTCGTAGATAAGAATATGTACTAGCATGGTAAAAGGGAATAGGTGGCAGGTTTTGTGGGGGGAAAAATGACCAAGTCCATTAAGGGGTGTCTACATGCTGGTGAAAGGTATATGTGACTCTCTCTCTTTTTTTTTTTTTTTTTTGTACTTTTAATAGACACAGGGTTTCACCATGTTGGCCAGGCTGGTCTCAAACTCCTGACCTCGTGATCCAGCAACCTTGGCCTCCCAAAGTGCTGGGATTACAGGCGTGAGCCACCACGTCTGGCCAGGGTATATGTGATTCTTAATGTCAATGGAAGCTCAGAGAATATATCCGTTTTGAAAAATAAAATATTTATCAATGTCTCAGAAATAAATTCTTATTAAAATTGGCTATATATTTAGCCGTAAACTTAAGTACAAAACATTCCTCAACACATAAGTTATCTTTTATCTTTTTGCTAATAGCCATTCTAACAGGAGTAAGGTGATATCTCATTGTGGTTTTGATTTACATTTCCCTGACAATTTGCGATGTTGAGCATTTTTCTCATATACCAGTTGAACATTTGTATGTCTTCTTTTGAGAAATGCCTATTCAGCTTGTTTTCCCATTTTTTAATCAAAGTATTTTTTGTTATCAAATTGAGTTACTCATATATTTTGGATATTAGCCCCTTATCATATGCACAGTTTACAAATTTTCTCCCATTCTGCATTTTATGTAATCACTCTGTTTATTTTTTCTTTTGCTTTGCAGAAGATTTTTAGTTTCATGCAATCTTATTTGTCTATTTTGCTTTTATTGGCTGTGCTTATAGCATCATACCCAAAAAGTCATTCTCCAGACCAATATCGAGAAGCTTTTCCCTTCAATTTTCTTCCAATAATTTTACAGTTTCAAACCTTAAGTTCAAGCATTTTGATTTGATGCTTGCGTATAGTGTGAGATAAGGTACCAATTTTGTTCTTCTGCATGTGGATATCCACGTTTTCCCAAAACCATTTATTGAAGAGATGGTCTTTTCACCATTGTGTGTTCTTGATATTTTTGTCAAAGATCCATTGATGGTAAGTGGGTGGATTTATTTCTAGACTCCCTATTCTGTTCTATTGTTCTACATGTCTGTCTTTATGACAATATCATGCTGCTGTGATTGTTATAACTTTGTAGTATATTTTGAACTCAGGTAGTATGTTGCCTCCACCTTTGCTCTCTTTGCTTCTATTCTGTGTCTTTTGTGTTTCTACGTGAATTTTAAGATTGGCATGGGTGTGGAGAAAAGGGAACCTTTGTACAATGTTGGTGGAAATGTAAATTAGTACAACCATCACTGAAAACAGTAAGTTCCTCAAAAACTTAAAAACAGAATGACTCTGTGATTCAGAAATTCTATCTCTGTGTCCAATATCCAAAGAAAATTAAATCATCATATGGAGCAGATATCTACATTCTCATGTTCATATTAGCATTATTCACAATATCCATGATATGGAATCAATGTAACTGTCCATCAGCAGAGGAATGAATAAGAAAATGGTGCATGTTCAGTCTTAAGAAAGGAAACTGATATTTGCTACAACATAAATGAAACTACATGGCACTATGCTAAGTGAAATAAGCCTGTCACAGAAAAACAAATAATGCAAGATCTCATGTATGTGTGAAATCCAAAAAAGTCAAACTCAAGCAGAGAGCAGGAAGGTTTTTACAAGGGGCTGGAGGTTAGTGGAAGTGAGGAAATGTTGTTCAAAAGAGATAGTGTTTCAGTTATACAGATTGAATAAGTTCTGGAGGTTAAATATAGAGCATAGTGACTGTAGTTAAAAATACTATACTGTGTGCTTGAAATTCATTAAGAGAGGGAATCATACATGTTCTTGCCACTCAGAAGTAACTATAGAGGTGATGCATATATTAATTTGTTTGATGGTAGTAATTATTTTACAATGGTAACATATATCAAAGCATCATGTTGTATTTCTTAAATATATGATTTTTTGTTTTTATTATAATTTAATAAAATAAATAGAAAAAATTATTTAGGGATTCACTGTTATTAATAAAATGCTATAAAAAGTTAAGGAAATGATTTGAAATTTTAAAATCTTAGTGACTCCTGTGTAAACAAGATTGATCCTAATTGCTGCCCTATACCAAAAGAAACAATTTTTTTTTTTGAGAGGGAATCTCACTCTGTCACATAGACTGGGTGCAGTGGCGCAATTTCGGCTCAGTGCAAGCTCCACCTCCTGGGTTCACGTCATTCTTCTGCCTCAGTCTCCTGAGTAGCTGGGACTACAGGTGCTCACTACCATGCCCGGTTAATTTGTTTTTGTATTTTTAGTAGAGACGGAGCCACCGCGTCTGGCACCAAAAGAAAATTTTAAACTCAGACATCTACTTAATGAGAATTAGAAACTAGTAAAGTTTATAAAATAAAGGTTTCTTTGAAAGTTTCAAAAGAAAACAATTATAAAATTTTAAGCAGAATAAGGAAGTTGGCAAATACTAACATTTATTGATTTCCTATGGATATCATAACGTTATGACAAACGGGTGCTTCAAACAATAAAAATTTATTTTTTAAAAGTTCTAAAGGTCAGAAACCTAAAATCAGTATCACTGGGTGAAAGCAAGGTTTTGGCATTGCTGCACTCCTAGAGGCTTTGGGGAGAATTTATTCCTTCCCTCTTCCAGCTTCTGGCTGCTTGCATACATTAATTTGTGGCCACATCACTCCAATCTCTTCCTCTCACTAGTCATATCCTTCACATATGCTTCTCTTCTCTGAGTGTGTCATTTCTCCCTCTGCTTTCCTCATATAAAGAAATATTGGCCGGGCGCAGTGGCTCACGCCTGTAATCCCAGCACTTTGAGAGGCCGAGAAGGGTGGATCACAAGGTCAGGAGATGAAGACCATTCTGGCTAACATGGTGAAACTCCATCTCTACTAAAAAAAAAAAAAAAATTAGCCAGGTGTGGTGGCAGGCGCCTGTAGTCCCAGCTACTCAGGAGGCTGAGGCAGGAGAATGGCCTGAACCTGAGAGGCAGAGCTTGCAGTGAGCCAAGATCGCATCACTGCCCTCCAGCCTGGGTGACAGAGCGAGACTCCGTTTCAAACAAACAAACAAACAAAAGGAATATTTAACTGCATTTTGGACCCTACTTGATAAATCAAGATAATTCACTCATCTTGAGATCTTTAATCATAGCTGCAAGACTTTTCCATATAAGGTGATATTTACAGATCTAGAGAATAGATCATTATCTTTTGCAGGGACCATTTTTCAGGGATCACAAAAAGCAAATATTATTACTTTTCATTATTTTTTTTTTTTTTTATTATACTTAAGTTCTAGGGTACATGTGCATGACGTTTATATCATGTATAACTCCCCAATGCAATCCCTCCCTCCTCCCCCCTCCCCATGATAGGCCCCAGTGTGTGATGTTCCCCTTCCCGAGTCCAAGTGATCTCATTGTTCAGTTCCCACCTATGAGTGAGAACATGCGGTGCTTGGTTTTCTCTTCTTGTGATAGTTTGCTAAGAATGATGGTTTCCAGCTGCATCCATGTCCCTACAAAGGACGCAAACTCATCCTTTTTGATGGCTGCATAGTATTCCATGGTGTATATGTGCCACATTTTCTTAATCCAGTCTGTCACAGACGGACATTTGGGTTGATTCCAAGTCTTTGCTATTGTGAATAGTGCCGCAATAAACAAACGTGTGCATGTGTCTTTGTAGTAGAGTAATTTATAATCCTTTGGGTATATACCCAGTAGTGGGATGGCTGGGTCATATGGTACATCTAGTTCTAGATCCTGAGGAATCGCCATACTGTTTTCCATAATGGTTGAACTAGTTTACAATCCCACCAACAGTGTAAAAGTGTTCCTATTTCTCCACATCCTCTCCAACACCTGTTGTTTCCTGACTTCTTAATGATTGCCATTCTAACTGGTGTGAGATGGTATCTCATTGTGGTTTTGATTTGCATTTCTCTGATGGCCAGTGATGATGAGCATTTTTGCAACCTACTCATCTGACAAAGGGCTAATATCCAGAATCTACCAAGAACTCAAACAAATATACAAGAAAAAAGCAAACAACCCCATCAAAAAGTGGGGAAAGGATATGAACAGACATTTCTCAAAAGAAGACATCCATACAGCCAACTTTTCATTATTTTTACACTAGCTGTAAAAACCACTGAGATTGCTTTTATAAAAGAAATATTTCCTTTGTCATGTAACAAATTATATTTATTTTCATTTTTGAGTTGAAATTATTTATATCATTCTTCCATAATTGTAATTAATACCCTATTTTTGAAAGAATAACTAGCCAGGACATGTCAGTCATCTTAAATGACAGAGCAAGACTCTGTCTCAAAAAAAAAAAAGAAATTATGTTTTCAACTTCTTATTTTGACTATTTGTAACAATTTAGATTGTACTAATATATAATTAATATGAAATTGATAGTTTCTCTATGGATAGTCTATGTAATTTCAGAAAAAGTCTCAAACAAACCATTTGTTTATTTATTTATTTATTTATTTATTTATTTATCAAGATGGAGTCTCGCTCTGTTGCCCAGGCTGGAGTGCAGTGGCGCTATCTCAGCTCACTGCAAACTCCGCCTTCCGGGTTTGCACCATTCTCCTGCCTCAGTCTCCCGAGTATCTGGAACTATAGGTGCCCGCCACCACGCATGGCTAATTTTTTTGTATTTTTAGTAGAGACTGGGTTTCACATGTTAGCCAGGATGATCTTGATCTCCTGACCTTGTGATCCGCCTGCCTCGGCCTCCCAAAGTGCTGGAATTACAGGCGTGAGCCACCGCGCCGGCCGAACAAATGTCCCTGTAGATTTTTTAGAGAAATACTCTAACCAAGAAGTGGCTGCTGCAAGATAAAATGAGAGCTATCATTTCAGTTTCCCATTTACAAGAAAATGACAACATATACAAAATTAATGCTGTATGAAATACACCTAATAACTCATCATCTAAAATTTAATTAATCAAATGAAATGATCAGTCATAATAATTACGTGGGAAAGAATACTCGGAAATTAAGAAGTTACTAAATATGTCAGAGTCCGGACATTTTTCTAAATATTTATGCACAAAAATGAGCACTCCACTTCATTTATGATTACTGGGAGTTGATTTTTCCTTACCCACCTATAATTATTATGTAATTGAATCTGAATTTCTGCTATATTTAATATATGCTTTGAAATTTTGAGAGTCTAAAAAAGACACCTTTCTTCTTAGTTTTCAAAGACTTGCATATAAACATAATCTAATTATTTGATCACTGTTGATACTATTAACTATTGCATCTCTGTCAGCATGCTTCATCTCTACCAAAAGGCATGACAAAAATTACTAACTGAATAAACAAACATATCTTAAATTAGTGGATTCATATTATTGTCTATATTCTCATTAAATATATATGGGGAAGTTTCCATTGATCAGTATAATGAAGTATGTTGCTGAATACTATTAGTAATATTTTTATCCATTCATGTGTGTATATATGAATATATGTAACACATTATTTAATAGGTATATAAATGGCATACTATTACTGCAGTTTAAAATAAAAATCTGTGCCCAAATAGCTTTAAATGACTTTATTAGATCATTATTTGATTGAAATATTTTCAAATATAGAGATGTTTCCCTTCCCCACTCCTCATTCTCTTTCACTCTTTTCCCTCTTCTCCCTTCATTCTCCTATTCCCTCTTCTTTTTCTTTGATTTTGTCATTTCTAAATCACTATAGGTAAAAATTTCTCAACAATAGCACTTGAAACATTTTGGATTGCATAACGCTTTGTTGTGTGGGCTACCCAGTGCATTACAAAATATTTTGCAGCATTTCTGGCTTCTACTCACTAGAAGACTGGAGCCACTCTACTGTTGTGAAAATAAAAAATATCTTCAGATATTGCCCCAGGTACAAATGGTCAATTAGCCTTAGCATTGTTGTAATACCTTGGTGTAATATTTTGCACTTTTGGGCTTCTCAACAAGGCCAAATGCTAGATTCCTTATGTTATAAATTGTGCCTTGGACAGTCATCTTTTTTTACAGTTGTTAAGGTCTATTGAAAGCTATAGAGAGGTAAAAGAAAAAAGTATTTAACAAACACAGCAGTTGAAAACTGTATTTAATCTGATCGTGTCTACTGAATATCAGTTTAGCCTTTGTACAACTGTCCCCTAAACAAGTTTGGTTGCATGTATGACTAGTATTCCAAACTCCTTAACATGTCAAAATTGAAGACAACCCTTTTCTCCACCCTTGCTTTTCTTATCCTGTCAGTTAAGTAATTGACACTTAGTATTTCTAAACAATTTTTTTCATTTTACTCATTTCTTAGATTGATTCTCTCCTTTGGTTTACAAAACTATTGATAAGTAAGCTTTTTCATTTTCTTGTAGGAACTTTCATGATATTCCTTGTGTTTAATCCATAGTCTCCATTAACATAATCACTGAATTGACTATAACAAACCACAGTTTTCAGAAACACATACAGAAGCAAAATGTGATATTGTTGACAGAAAATAGTCAGAAGACAAATATAGACAGACACATACTAAGGACATACACAGTGTACCAGGAAGAAGCTAGAAGTTTTCAGGAAGTGGAATTGAGATGGTGGGTAACAGTAACATGAAAGGTCATTCATACCTCAATTAAAAAAATTATATGATCATTTGTACCATAATTAAACAAAGAATAATTTTCCCAAATACAGCATGATGATATTTTTAAGTCATAATTATATGAAATATAGATTTGGTCCTCTCCCTCTCAAAACAATTTTTATATCCATATTTTTTTAAGTGAAATTCCTTTTATTTTCCAGTATATGAGTCATTTGTAAGATCATAATAGCCACAAAGTTTTGCAATTCTTTCTAATCCTTAATCCTTATTTTAAAAAATGGCAGACAAAATTTTTATTAAATTTCTACTTAAAATTAAATAAAATTGAACTAAAGACAATCAGGAAACAAACTCACACTGTTTTCAAGTGACATAGCAACATAGTAAGAAGGGATTAGTGAGCAATGGAATAAAATTCTGCTAACATCAATGAATTGTGAGTATCACAAAGAGTCCATTAAGGAGAGGGGAAAAAAAATTAACACTTTGGTGATCTTTTTCCATAGCAGAGAAAAGCGCATAACAAGCAGAAAGCCCAAGTAGTAAAACTGGGAAAACAAACAAACAAACAAACAACAACAACAACAGCAAAAACAAATGATCTATTGAAATAAATGTGAAGATTCCCCTTTAGGAATACGGCTCTAGCATTGAGGAAATAACTCCCTTCAAACACGATTTATCATTTAGAGCAGGAGAGGAACCTAGAAAATGTGTGGTTCATATCTTCAAAACGATTAAAAAGAATCGTTTCTCCTGAGAAAGTAGAGTTAGCCTTCACAAGAAAGGACATATCTGCAATAAAAATTATTAGATATTATACAAAAGCAATGTTGCCAAATTAAAAATTGAGACATATGCTCAATAAAAAAACATAAAATCAAGCAAGAACATAAAACTGAAAGGAAGTACATATACAAGCATAGGCAAATATATACTGGCATACATGTGGCACATATTCATAAACACACAAGCATGTATATACACATGAACATACACACACTTGTACAGAAACTCACATACACAAAAGTGCACATATATATATAAAGAGACCAGATACATAGTCACACACTTCCTGGTCCAGTGTCCATGTATGTACATACAAACACATTTCACAGGTAACACATATGCACATAAATCTATAGAGCACACAAATATACACATGCAAGCCACACAAAGACACAAATATGTGCATAATGCCTACACACAAAAGCAGATGCACACCTAGACAACCACACACAACCACAGGTGATATACACAAATACACACACAAAGCAAGGAAACTGCAAAAATATAAGGCCTTTAAGGGGCAAAGATTATGGCATTAAAAGGAAGGTATAGAGAAAAAAATAGAAATAGGGATAGAAACTAATGAATATCAGAAAAAAAATCAAATTACCCAAGAGAAACTTAATAATCGCTGATAACTATCTCTAATAATAATAATGCATTAAAATAGAAAATATAAACATAAATTAAAACTTAGGTCTTGAAAAATAATCCCTTGTGAGCACCCTAAAACTTTCTCACTAGCATTTAGGTGAGAAAGAAAATCAAATATACATTTGTGTCTTTCTAATTTTAAAAATATAAAGGGGTCTCCTTATTCCTAGTGGAGCTAACCCTTTAATGTGTTGATTACAGTATATTATAACATCTTCTTCAAACAACTGGATGCTGGAGTTCATTTCTGTTTGAGATATAAAAACATTTTCCTAAAGACTGTTTCTGGAATTTACACCTGGGAATGATATCTCAGGCCATACATCAGATGATTTCCAAAATACTCATTTTTGACCATAACTTTGTTCAGCTTATTTGTTCCATAAGTGCAAGTTGGAATAATAAAATTTAGACCCCTTTTCATAATACTGAAAAAACAAAACTTTTAGTTCAATTATCATACACAATATTTACTAAAATATTTAGATTCTGTTAGTACGAATCATACGCTTTCCTGAACTTAACGTTCAGTCATTAGCCAGTAAGAAAGGAGATTTTTGTGTAAAGTATTAGAGTCATTCTGAAGTAAAATTATTGACATAATATACACAATTCCTAAGGTTTCTTTGTATCAACCCTTTCCCAAAATCAGATTGAGGAGAGGGTATCACAGGAAGGGATGAGAGGTGTTGAGTGAAGAAAGGTACATAGGATTGTACATCAAAAGCAAACTGCTCTACTATAAGTCATCGCTCTACTCTGAGACATATTTCAAGTTATATATTTTTTGGTGATATAAACATTCTTCTCTAAGGCACTTATTTTGGCACACAATTGAGTCTCTCAAATGTTTGTGAGTTTGAACACCTGTGATATTATATTCTGAACCTGATGACTCCATACTTATTTATCTGAGAATTGTTTCTGCCAGCTCTCCATTACAGATTCTTGTTTTCCCCACATTCCTTGAGATGCTTTATTGGGCGGTCATGTGTGATCAAACTTTACCTGTGGCAATTCTTGGAAGAAAGAAGTCTTCTAGGAGGGCTTTTGTTTGGTTTACTAGGTATCTGGCTTACTAAGAAACAAGATAAACATTTTAAAACAGCTCCTTGCTTCCAAGGTTGTTGGATCTGAGGTTATTTTGTATTTAGGTCACAAACTCACATGTGGTTTGTGGTTGTCAATTTTCTAAGTTTTATTTTGTTTTCCCCAACTTTTCACCTACTCATTGTGTGAGACATGGTCTCCCTTGTGGTCTCTCCTGTGGTCTGCCTCTGTGGATTTAGCTTTATTCTAGTTTACCTTTTAACAAGGATTTAGTTTTGGATTTTGCAGCTTTAGGCTTCTATCTCCTTTTGTTGTCTCCACATAGGAAGGGCCTTGCATCCTGCTATTCAAAAAAAGTCTACTTTCTTCAATGGGATTCTAATTTTTTTTCTCACAGATTCATGATGTCTGTATTACTTATGTGGACCTTCACCAAAATGGCAATGCTTACTTTTTAAATTTCAAACACTCTGTTCCAGATTCAAATGTTTTATTTCAATTCAATATACATAGACACATGAGGGTCAGTATATCAGATTTTAATGTTTGTAACTATAATATTCTTTTACTTTTGACCATATATACATTTGAATTTATTTTTTAATACTTTATATATGAGTATGAATTATATTAGATTTAACACAGGACAGAAACAACTAATTGCAGCAATATTGTCCTCAATCCATTCCCTAATTTTTTTCATTTCAAGACACTTTAGACAAATGCAAAACTAATTTTTTCATGTATGGGGGCCAGTATTGAGGAAAAATAATTATTTGCATGCAATATTTACATTTTGAAACATGAAGAAATGGCCATTGGTTATAAAACCAATATTTAAAACATGCAAGTGTGTTTGACAGTGAATATTTAAACATGACGGGAGTACATTGAGAAAACAAAAATAGTGGGGAATTTTATTCATGAATTATGGTAGAAACAAAAAATTGTTTCTGAATAAAAATACTATAGCTGATCTCTATGTCAGCTACTAAGTGTATATATGTTTGCCAAATATACCATAGAGGTACACATATATTTTTATTATACATATTGTATTGTATCCTATATTATAATATGCAGAATATTATATATTACATTATATATAGTTTGTTATAAAATAATAAACTAGGCAAATTTCCATGACTCAGCTTGTATTAGTCCATTTTCATGCTGCTGATAAAGATATACCTGAGACTGATCATTTACAAAAGAAAGAGGTTTAATTGGATTTACAGTTCCACATGACTGGGGAGGCCTCACAATCATGGCAGAAGGCAAGGAGGAACAAGTTACATCTTTCGTGAATGGTGACAGACAAGGAGGGCTTGTGTAGGAAAACTCCTCGTTTTTAAAACCAACAGATCTCATGAGACTTGTTCACTATTATGAAAACAACATGGGAAACACCTGTCTCCATGACTCAATTACTTCCCATCGGGTCCCTCACACAACACGAGGAAATTCAAGATTATATTTGGGTGGGGATATAGTCAAACCATATCGCAGCTTAAGAAATAAAATATCATAAGTATATTTATGACTTTTTTCAGTAGCACCCCATTTTTTTCCTGTGTGTGGCTGCAACATATTTGTGTAACTCATAAACTTTTCTTTGATATTCTCTGATATAAAATAAAATACAACCTGATTTTTCTTTTCTATCTACATGCTACTTTCACTTATACCACCATCCCTCCTCCACATGAGAGGTTATGTTAGCCATCCCTTATTTTCCATGTAGCTATACAATATGTACATGTAGCCCTATGGTTTCTTATCTTGATTAAATGGAATTATATTTGTTGTATTTTACTTGGCTTACTCATCTTTTGCTCAACATTGTTTTGATTCATTCTTCTTGATGTGTATAGCTTCTGTACATTCATTATCACTGCTGCATGATATTTATAGTATGGACACATGTATTCTAGTCTTGTACATTTGAGTTGTAATTTGTTATCACATGCTATAAGCATTCAAACAAATGTTTTTGGTAAAAAATTACAAGGATTTGTGTATTATACATACCAAATTGTTGAAATGCTGAATCATGAATCTTCAAAGTGGATAACATCAAATGATTTTACAAAGGATTGTAATTATTTATATTTGAATTGGCAGTAAATAAAAGTAAGTTATTCCACTTCCTCAGCAATAAATTGAAACATCAAATTTCTTTTTCTTTTTCTTTTTTTTTTTTGAGATGGAGTTTCACTCTTATTACCCAGGCTGGAGTACAATGGTGTGATCTTGGCTCACTGCAACCTCCACTTCCTGGGTTCAAGCGATCCTCCTGCCTCAGTCTCCCACGTAACTGGGATTATAGGCATGCACCGCCACACCCGGCTATGTTTTTTTGTTTTTTGTTGTTGTTGTTGTTGTTGTAGAGAGACAGGGTTTCTCCATGTTGGTCAGGCTGGTCTCAGACTTCCAACCTCAGATGATCCACCTGCCTCAGCCTCTCAAAGTGCTGGGATTAAAGGCATGAGTCACTACATCCAGCCTGAAACATCGAATTTCTTAAAAATTAATAGAAGTCTTCACCAATCATCTCCCCACAAGGACACCAATTTGACAACTATTTATACAAAAAAAAAATTACCTTCATAAGAACCAAAAATCAGGTGAGCACTTGTAGTACCTGGGTTTTCCTTTATAGCAGTGAAAGAGACATTGAAGAGACAGACAAAACAGCCTTGAACCACTGATGTCTCCCCTCCCTAACCTTAGCAGCAGTGGTGTGGTGTGGAGAGCATCTCCGGGCACTGAGGGAGGGAGAACACAGCAATCTGAACTCAGTGCTATTCTGTTAGAGCAGAAAGCAAAACCATACCAAACTCGGCTGATGCCTGCCCATGGGGAAAGTATTTTAACTAGCCCCAGCCAGTGGGAAATTCTGAGCCCAGTGGTCCAGAATTGAGTTCTTGCAGACCTTGCTACTGAGGGCCAAAGTGTTCTGTATCTCCTGGTAAAACTGAAAAGCAGTCTAGGTCATAGGGCTGCGACCTTTCGGTGAGTCTTAGTGCTGAACGGGGCCCAGAGATGGTGGACTTGGGAGCTGCAGGGCATGCTGTTTACTGAGGTACCACCTAAGGCAGCCAAGGGTGTGCTAGCATCATCCCTCCCATAACCCCAGGCTGCAAAGCTCATGGCTCCAAAAGGGAACCCGTCCTTCCACTTGAGAAGAGTGAAAGGAAGGGGAAAGGGAAAAGGGAAGAGTTTGTCATACACCTTGGATACTGTTTCAGACACAGCAGGATAGGGCAGTGCTCAGAGTTGTGAGGCCCCTGTTCCAGGCCCTAGGTCCCAGAAGAAGTTTATAGACATATTCTGGTCCAGAAAGGAAACTGCTGCCTTAAAGAACAGGATTCATTTTGGCAGCATTCTTCTCCTGCTAACTGAAAAGCCACTGGGCCCTGAATAACTAGCAGAGATACCCAGGTACTACATTAAGGTCCTTGGGTGAGCCGCTGAGACTTTCTGGCTTCAAGTATCAGCATGGCCACAGGGACTAGAGTACCAGGCAGGTCCTTGGGGCCCCTGACTCCAGGACTTGACTATTGAATGGCATTTCTGGACCTTCCCTGGGCCAGAGGGGAGTTCACTTCACGGAAGGGTGAGTGCCAAGCCAGGCAGCATTCACCACAAGCTGACTGAGGAGCCCCTGGGCCTAAGGAAATACTGCTGGTAGTCTGTCAGTACACCTCATGGTCTGGGGTGGTCACGGTAGCTACAGGATGAGACCTGTCTGCCTTTGGCAAGGGGAGGAAAGAGTGAAAAAAAATTGTCTTATAATCTGAGTGGCAGCTCAGTTGCAGTAAAATAGAACAGCAAGTAGACTTCTAAGGTTTCTAGTACCTGAATCTCGGATGGCACCTCTGGACCTACCCAGAGCCCAGGGACCTTGCTCCCCTAAAGGGAAGGACACACATCTGGCTGGTTTTGCCACTGGCTGATTGTAGAGACCCAGGGCAATGGGCAACCATAGGTAGTAACCTGGGAATAGGACAACAAGCCTTGGATGAGATACAGTGCTATGATGGCTTCAGATCTGATTAAGCACATTTATACTGCTGGTAGCCAAAGGGAAGCTTGTATCACTCCACTCCCAGCTTTAGGTAGCTCAGAACAGAGAGATTCCATTTGTTTGTAAGAAAGTAAGGGAAAAGAACAAGAGTCTCTGCCTGGTAATCCAGAGAATTCACCTGTATCTTGTCCAAGACTATCAAAGCAATACCTCTATGATTCTGCAAGAATTACAGCATTACAGGGCTTTGGGTGTTCCCTAAAGCAGATACAGCTTATATCAAACACCCAAGTTCCTCCAAATATCTGCAAAGCCATCCTAAGAAGGTTGTACAAATAAATCAAGACACTGACAACTACAATAAATACCCAACTCTTCAATGCCCAGACACTGAAGAATATCTACTAGCATCAACATCATCCAGGAAAACATGAGGAATACAGAATTCTATCAGATAAATTTAATGAAGAGATTGAAATAGTTAAAAAGAATCATGCAAAAATCTGAAGCTAAAAAATGCAATCGACATACTAAATAATGCAACAGTCTTTTAATGGCAGCATGATTAAGCAGAAGAAAGAATTAGTGAGCTTGAAGAGGCTATTTGAAAATGCACAGTCAGAGGAAACAGAACAAGAATAAAGAACAATTAAGTATATCTATGGGATTTAGAAAATAGATTCAAAAGAAAAAATCTTAGAGTTGTTGTCCTTAAGGAGGAGTTAGAGAAAGAGATAGGGGTATAAAGTTTATTCAAAGGGGGCCAGGCACGGTGGCTCATGCCTGTAATCCCAGCACTTTGAGAGTCCTAGGCAGGTGGATCACGAAGTCAGGAGATGGAGACCATCCTGGCTAACAGGGTGAAACCTTGTCTCTACTAAAAATACAAAAAATGAGCCATGCATGGTGGTGGGTGCCTGTAGTCCCAGCTATTTGGAAGGCTGAAGCAGGAGAATGGCGTGAACCTGGGAGGCAGAACTTGCAGTGAGCACAGATTGCACCACTGCACTCCAGCCTGGGTGACAGAGCGAAACCTCTGTCAAAAAAAAGAAAAAAAAGAAAGAAAGAAACTTTATTCAAAGGGATAAAGCAGAAAACTTTCTAAACCTAGACAAATATATCAATATTTAATACAAAAACGTTATACAACACAAAGCAGATTTAATCCAAAGATGATTATCTGTGATACGAAGAAATACAAGAGATTGGGTAATTCATAAAGGAAAGAAATTTAATTGACTCACAGTTCCACATTACTGGGGAGGTTTCAGGAAACTTACACTCATGGTGGAAGCAGAGGAGAAGCAGGCACCTCTTCACAAGTTGGCAGGACAGAGTGAGTGCAAGCAAGTGAAATGCCAGAATGTTATAAAACCATCAGATCTCATGAGAACTCACTCAATATCATAAGAACAGCATGGGGAATATCACCCCCAGCAATTTCCACCACTTCCTCCACCTGGTTCTGCCTGTAACATGTGGGGATTATGAAAATTATAATTTGAGGTTATATTTGGGTGGGAATACAGAGTCAAACTATATCATTCTGCCCCAGCCCCTCCCAGATATTGTGTCTTTTCACATTTCAAAACCAATCATGCTTTCCTAACAGTCCCCCGAATTCTTAAATTATTTCAGCATTAACTCCGAAGTCCAAGTCCAAAGTCTCATCTGAGACATGGCAATTTCACCACTGAGCCTGTAAAATCAAAAGTAAGGTAGTTACTTCCTAGATACATTGGGGGATCTGGCATTAGCTAAATGTTCCTTTTCCAATTGGGAGAAATAGGCCCAAACCAAGAAGCTACAGGCCCCATGCAAGTCCAAAATCCAATAGAGCAGTCATTAAACCTTAAAATTCCAAAATGATCTCCTTTGATTCCATGTCTTACATCCAGGTCAGGCTGATGTAAGAGGTGGGCTTCCATGACCTTGGACAGCACTGCCTCTGTGGCTTTGCAGGGTATAGCCCCTCTCCCACTATAAGCTGGTGTTGGGTGTCTGTGGCTTTTCCAGGTACACAGTGCTAGCTGTCAGGGATCTACCATTCTGGGACCTGGAGGATAGTGGCCCTCTTCTCATAGGTCCACTAGGCATTAACCCAGTGGAGACTCAGTGTGGGGGTTACGACCCAACATTTCCCTTTTTTACTGCCCTAGCACAGGTTCTCCATGAGGGCTCCTCTCTGCAGCAAACTTCTGCCTGGACATCCAGGCATTTCCATACATCCTCTGAAATAAAGGGGGAGGTTCCCAAACCTCAATTCTTAATTTCTGTGCACCTGCAGGTCAACACCACATGTAAGCCTCCAAGCCTTGGGGCCTGCACCCCCTGAAGCCATGACCTGAGTTGTACATTGGTCCCTTTTACCCATGGCAGAAGTAGTTGGGACACAGGATTCCAAATTCTAAGTTTGCACAACAGCAGGGAGCTCGGCCTGGCCCACAAAATTATTTTTCTCTACTAGGCCTCCAGGTGTGTGATAGAAGGGACTGCCATAAAGGTCTCTGAAATGCCCCATTGTCTTGGCAATTAATATTTGACTCCTTATTACTTACGCAAATTTTGGTTGCTGGCTTGAATTTCTCCCTGGAAAATGGGTTTTATTTTCTATTGCATCATCAGAAAGCAAATTTCCAAAACTTTTATGCTCTGCTTTCTTTTTAAACATAAGTTCCAATTTCAGACCATATCTTTGTGAATATATAACACTCAATACTCTTAAGAATACCTAAGTCACATCGTGAATGCTTTGCTGCTTAGAAATTTCTTCTGCCAGACATCCTAAATCATCTCTCTCAAATTAAAATTTCCACAGATCTCTGGGGCAGAGACAAAAATGCTGCCAGTCTCTTTGTTAAGCATAGCAAGAGTCACCTCTATTTTAGTTCCCCAACAAGTTCCTCATCTCCATCTGAGATCACCTTAGCCTGGACTTTAATGTCCATATCTCTATCAGCATTTTGGTCAAAATCAGTCAACAAGTCACTAAGAATTCCAAACTTTCCCACGTCTTTCTATTTTTTAATCTGAGTCTCCAAACTGTTCCAACCTCTGCCTATTACCCAGTTCCAAAGCTGCTTCCACATTTTTGAGTATCTTTATAGCAGCACCCCACTTTCTGCAGTACCAATTTACCATATTAGTCGCTTTTCACACTACTATTAAAAAATGCCCAAGACTGGGTAATTTAAAAAGGAAAGATGTTTAATTCGCTCACATCTCCGCACTACCAGGGAGACCTCAGATAACTTACAAACATGGCAGAAGGCAAAGAAGAAGCAGAAACCTTCTTCACAGGGTGGCAGGACAGACTGAGTGCAAGCAGGGAAAATGTCAGATGCCTATAAAATCATCATATCTCATGAGAAGTCACTCACTATCATGAGAACAGCATGAAGGAAACTACCCCCATGATCCAATTGCCTCCACTTGGTTCTGCCCTTCACATGTGGGGATTGTGGATATTACCATTTGAGGGGGATTTTGAATGGGAGCACAGATCCAAACCATAGCACTGCCTTAAGGTATTTAATAAAACTCCCAAAGATCAAAGAAAAAGAAGGATTCTAAAAATAGCAAGAGAAAAGAAACAAATTACATACAATGGAGCACCAACATGTCTGGCAGCAGATGTTTCAGTGGAAACTTTATAGGTCTAGGAGAGAGTGACATGACATATTTAAAGTGCTAAAGAAAAAAGAAACAACCTTTACCCTGGAAAAGTATATCCAGTGAAATATTCTTTAAATATAAAGGAGAAATAAAGACTCTCAGATAAACAAAAGCTGAGGAATTTCATCAACACCAGACCTGTCTCACAATAAATAGTAAAGAGAGTACTTCAATCTGAAAGAAAATGATACGAATGAGCAATAAGGAATCCCTTGAAGATAAAAAATCTCACTGGTAATAACAAGTACACAGAAAAACACAGAATATTATAACACTGTAACTATGGTATGTAAACTACTCTTATTCTAAATAGAAAAACTAAACAATGAACCATCTAAAGATAATTACAACAACTCTTCAATACATAATCAATACAATAAGACATAAATAGAAACAAAAAAATTATAAAGCTTGGGGACAAAGTGAAGGAGTAGAGCTTTTTTTTTTTTTGGTTGTTTGACAGTTTGCTTATGCAAACAGTGTTAAGTTGTTAGTTAAAACTATAGGTCATAAGATAGGATTTGTGAACTCAATAGTAACTTCAAACCAAAAAATACACAACAGAGACAAAAAAAAAAACAAGAAACTGAATTATAACACTAGAGAAAATCGCCTTCACTAAAGGAAGACAGGAAGAAAAGATAGAAGAGAAGATCACAAAACAAATAACAAAATCATAGAAATGAGCCTTTACATGTCAATAACATTTAATGTAAATGAACTAAATTCTCCAATCAAAAGACAAGAGTGGCTGAATAGATAAAAAGCTACGTTGCATTGATCTTTTGCTTACAAAAAATTCACTTCATCTATAAAGACATACATAGATTGAAAATAAAGGGATGCAAAAAGATATTCCATACCCATGGAAATAAAAAAGAGCAGGATTTGCTATATTTCTATTAGAGAAAAGAGATTCCAAGAATAAAACTATAAGAAGAGAAAAAGAAGGTTACTACTAGTGATAAAGGATTACTGAATAATGATAAAGGGTACAATTTAGCAACATGCGATAAGAATTTTAAATATATATCCACCCAACAGTGGAGCAGCAAGATATATGATGCAAATATTATTAGAGCTAATGACAGAAATAGGCCCAATACAATAATATCTGGATACATCAACAGCCCACTTTCATCACTGGACAGATCTTTCAGACAGAAAATCAACAAAGAAACATCTGACTTGATCTGCACCACAGACTAAATGAGTCAAGTAGATATTTACAGAACATTTCATCCAAAAGCTGTAGACTACACATTCTTCTCCTCAGAAGGTGGATCATTCTCAAGGAGCGATCATATAGTAGGTCACAAAACAAGTCTTAAAATATTTAGAAAAATTAAAGTAATATTATACATCTTTTCTGAATACAATGGAATTAAACTAGAAATTAATAACAAAAGCAATTTTGAAAATTATACAAATACATAGATATTAAACAATATGCTCCTGAATGACCAGTGGGTCAATGTAGAACATGAGAAGGAAATGGGAAAATTTACTGAAACAAAATATAACGGAAACAGAACACACCAAAACCTATGGGATACAATAAAAGCAGTATTCATGGGGAAGTTAATAGCTATGAGTGCTTACATCAAAAAGAGGCAAATGTCAAATAAACAATTTAATGATGCATTTTAGAGAACTAGAAAAGCAAGAGCAAACAAAACTCACTGTTAGTAGATAAAAAGAAAGAAAAAATATTACAGCAGAAATAAATACATTTGAAATGAAAACAACATAAAAAATCAATGACGCAAAAAGTTATTTATTGAAAAGGTACATGAAATTGACAAAATTTTAGGCAGACTAAGAAAAAGAGAAGATCCAAATAAATATATCAGAAATGAAAAGAGGCATTACAAATGATAATGCAGAAAATCAAAGAATCATTACTGGCTACTATGAGCAACTATGTGCCAATGAACTAGAAAATCCAGAAAAAATGGACAAATTTCTAGATACATACAACATACCAATATTGAGCCAGGAAGAAATTAAAAATCTGAACCAACCACAACAAATAAGAAGATCAAAGCTGTAATAAAAATTCTTCCAGTAAAGAAAAGCTTGGGATCTGATGGTTTCACTGATAAATTCTACAAAACAAGGAAGCACTAATATCAATTCTACTCAAAGTGTTCCAAAAATAAAGAAGGGAATACCTACAAAGTCATTCTGAGGCCAGTATTACCCTGATGCCAAAACCGTACAGACACATAAAAAAATAAAACTACAGGCCAATATTTATCATGAATATTTATGTAAAAATTCACAACGAAACACTAGTAAACTGAATTCAATAATACATTAGAAATTGTGACCAAGTAAGTCACAAGTAAGATGGATTAAAACCTCCTTACTTTTTATATGTAAACAAAGGTCACTTCCATTACTAAATGAACAGTCTATGCTGTTGATTCTATGCTGTTACATTCACTCTATGCTGTTACAGATACATCATGTATTCACTAGCACCTATTTAAGTCAGGTTTCTGCAGTCACTTTACCTCTCAGTATCTATTAAATAAATGGCCTCCTGTGGACAAATTCAGTCGAGAGTTCTCAGTCCTTATGTGAGACATTTGCAACAAATACAGTATTGACTATTCTACTAATTTTTTTTAGCTTTCATTTTAGCTTCAGGGCTACATGTGCATGTTTGTTATATAGGTAAATTACATGTCACAGGGTTTTGGTGCACAAAATATTATGTCACCCAGGTAATAGGCATAGTACCCAACAGGTAGTTTTTCAGTCCTTTCCCTCCTCCTACCCTTCACCCTCAAATAGGCCCTGCTATCAATTGTTTCCTTTTTTGTGTCCATGTGTTCTCAATATTTAGCTCCTAATTGTAAGTGAGAACATGCGATATTTGGTCACTTAGAATAATGGCCTCCAGCTCCATTTATGTTGCTGCAAAGGACACGATCTTATTCTTCTTTTAAGACTACATAGTATTTCTTGGTGTATGTGTGCCACATTTTGTTCATCCAGTCTACCGTTGCTGAGCATTTAGGTTGACTCTATGTTTTTGCTCTCGTGAATGTTGCTATAATAAACATCCTCATGGATGTGTCTTTATGGTAAAATGATTTATGTTCCTTTGGTTATATACTCAATATTGAAATTGCTAGGACAACTGGTAATTCTAAGTTCTTTGAGAAATCACACGGCTTTCCACAATAACTGAACTAACTTACATTCCCATCAGCAGTGTATAAGCATTCCCTATTAAACATAGTACTAGAAGTCCTAGCCAGGGTAATCAGGCAACAGAAAGAAGTAAAAGTCATCTGAAAAAGAAGAAAGAAAGTCAAACTAAATGTATTATTTCATTCTCATGCTGCTAATAAAGACATATCCAAGAATGGGCAATTTATAAAAGAAAGACGTTTAATTCAATTTATAGCTCCATGTGGCTGGGGAAGCCTCACAAATGTGGCAGAAGGCAAGGAGGAGCAAGCCACTTCTTACATGGATGGCAGCAGGCAAAGAGAGAATGAGGAAGATGCAAAAATGGAAATGCCTGATTAAACCATCAGATCTTGTGAGACTTATTTATTACCATGGGAACAGTATGGGGGGAACCACTCTCATGATTTAATTATCTCCCACCAGATCTCTCCCACAACAATGGGAATTATGGAAGTACAATTCAAGATGATATTTCGGTGGGGACACAGAGCCAAACCATATCACTAACCCTGTTTGCAGACGATATGATTCTATACCCAGAAAACGCCATAGTCTCTCCCAAAAGCTCCTTGATCTGATAAACTACTTGAACAACATTTGGGGCTACAAAAGCAATATACAAAAATTGTTAGTATTCCTATATACTAATAACATCCAGGATGATTGCCAAATTAAGAATGTAGTTCTATTCACAATAGTCACAAAAAGAATTAAAAACCTAGGAATACAGCTAACAAGGAGATGAAATATTTCTATACTGGTAATTTTTAGGAACTTTCTTTCCTTTTGACCTGTGGTTTTTCTGCTCCTGTTTGGCCTCTTGGATTTCTGTACATGTATTTTCATTATCTTCAATGTATCTTACTTTTTTCACTATGAAATATCAGAAATTCTAAAAGCTTCATTCTCAGTCTTTATTACCATTGATTTTTTGTTATTATTAGTATTATTTTTATTATGTATATGCTTCTTCCTTTGTCAGTAGTTCTTATCCAGAAGCACATATATAATGGCTATTTTAAGCTTTGTTAACATGTATATCCTGAGATCCCATTCTGGAAATTCTTTCTTAATTGATCTGCAGTGTTGCTCAAGTATTTTTGCTTATTATTAAATTATGCAATGTATATAACACTGAGAACTTGTACCATAGAGACAGTAATATTCACTCATAATTTGAATACCGTCTTTGTCTATTTGTTCTAAAACCTGCTTCTCTAATCCAAAACATTTTATTGAAGCACAACATTCAACTACTCTCAAGAGCAGCTCCAATAAATAAGAACCAAAAACAGAAAACAAGATCCATGAATTTCTTCCCTCCACTGTGCACATAAACCAAACTTAATTGTCTGTTTTCTATTCCTTATTGGTTGTACTGGGGGCTAACTAGTTAACCAGTTTCCATTGTAAGGCAATAAACTATGTCTCAAACAGATTATCTTAGGCAGTGCCCAACAGACAGTAAGTGAAAGAGTTGAAACCCAATTTTAGAGTCTACAAATTTCAAGATTAGGTTTTGTTGTTTGCTTGTTTTCCTGCAGGCCAAGAGATTTGTGATATGATTGAAGTGACTGTAAGATAATGTTTGTATTAATTATTTTTCAAATTCCTTGATTGTGGTTTAAGTGTCCATTTGTTTTAAGAGTTAAAAAAAAAAAAACTGGAACAGATACAGTTCACTGACTACACAGGATGATGGTAAATTTGAAACATCACCTAGTATTCAAATAATCTCAAACAATTTAACTCTTGCCCCTGTTGAACTCATTGAAAGGCAAACATCACTATTTAACTCCAATTAAAAGGTTGAAAGGTGGGGGAAGAAAAGAGAGTGGAGGAGAGGGAGAAAGAGAGTAATAGAGATAGAGGAGATCACATCAATTTGCAGTCAAACATTAAGTGCTTATTTACTAGTCCTAATATAAATCTCTTTATCTGTCAATGATGACTATCTTGATACTCATGAATTTGGTTGAAGGATCTTATCCAGATAATTAGTTGATATTTTTAAATTAATATAAGTGATTCTGTTACTCCACGTGATTTTTGTTTATAAAGGAGAAAAGAAATAGTGGGTTTCTATGTGACATTTTGTGGAATCATGATTCAATGGAAGGATAATCTTACGTTTTCCCTTACATTAAAGGGCAGACATGAAAGAGATATGAATTACATAAATAAAAACGATAACTTCAAAACAATTATGGAATGCTGTGGGGGATTTAACTAATGAGTCTGTAATTACTAGTCCATAACATTTTAATTAAGGTTCTAATTTGAAAATATGGTTGGCTATTTCACAGGGGTCTTTAATTTTCTTCTTCTTATTATTATTTCTATTAATTAACCTTAAGTGATAGTTAAGGTTTCTTTAGCAGGTGAAGAAATAACTTGAAGGAAAACAACACCATCAGTGGGATGACAGATTAACATAAAATTGTTGCAAAAATTACAAACGTAGAAACCTGTCACAATTGAAAAATATCCTATTACTGTTCACTCAATAGATTATACCATTTTAATCAGAAAAAATATGTGCTTAATCAACAGTAACAGCATCACAGTATTTTCACTTTTTAAAATTCTGTTTAAGTACATGTTCTCTCTTTTAATCTCTCCCATATATTATCTCTTTAATCTCTCCTACACATTTTGATCAAATATCTGTTACAGGTATCCATTTTGATAATTTGGAGGGCTCAGATTTGGTAAAAACATGAAATTTTTTTTTGCATATTTATCAAATTCAACTCATTTTCTTGTTCATGGTTCACTTATTGGTGTATCCATAGAACATATGCAATTTATTTTTTATTTTATTTTATTTTATTTTGTTTTATTTTATTTTTTGAGACAGAGTCTTGCGCTGTGGCTCCAGGCTGGAGTGCAGTGGCATGATCTCTGTGGCTCACTGCAACCTCCACCTCCAGGTTTCAAGTGATTCTTCTGCCTCAGCTTCCTGAGTAGCTGGGATCACAGGTGTGCACCACCATGCCCAGCTACTTTTTGTATTTTTAGTACAGACGGGTTTCATCGTGTTGGCCAAGCTGGTTTCAAACGTTGACCTCAAGTGATCCACCTGCCTTAGCCTCCCAAAGTGCAGGGATTACAAGCATGAGTCACTGTGCTGGCCCCAAGCATATGCAAATTTAGTGAAATAAGCAAACAAACAAACAATATAAAGCTAATGGTTTGCTACTGATTAAATTTTAACTATACATAAGATGGTTTTCTCTACTAGATCTAGAGGAGAAACTCAATGGGCAGTGGGGCAAGGGCAACTGAAACATGGGCAAAGAATGAAGAAAGATGTTAATTCAAACTAATTGATTCTTAGTAAGAAATAATTCTTCTTATCTAAAATAATAGCAAGAGCCAATAAATTCTTCATCATTTCTTTTTTCCTCCTTGGCAAATTATTTTAGGGCTATCAGAGACAAATTCTTGGCTAGGTGGAGAAGGCCTAACTTGCTTGTCAAATATAGTTCTAGCTTGTTTGCCTGCTTTAAACAAAGATGCCTTAAATACCAATCATACGTTTAGCAAGTTAAAAGGAATCATGCTTTAAGTCAAATGTGTTCACTTTTTATTTGGTAGAAATATTACCTGTGCTTTATTTATTTATTTCTCTTTTTTAATTTTTTGTTTATTTTTATTTTATTTATTTATTTATTTATTTATTTATTTATTTATTTTGAGACTGAGTCTCGCTCTGTCCCCCAGGCTGGAGTGCAGTGGCACGATCTCGACTCACTGCAAGCTTTGCCTCCCGGGTTCACGCCATTCTCCTGCCTCAGCCTCCCCAGCAGCTGGGACTACAGGCACCCGCCACCACGTCCAGCTAATTTTTTGTATTTTTAGTAGAGACGGGGTTTCACCATGTTAGCCAGGTGGTCTTGATCTCCTGACTTTGTGATCCGCCCGCCTCAGCCTCCCAAAGTGCTGGGATTACAGACGTGAGCCATCGCGCCTGGCCCACTTGTGCTTTATTTTTAATATCTGTTAATTTTTCATTGGTGACATAATATTGTTCATAACTCAGAATGGTATCAAGATCCATCAGAAGGAAAGAACTGAAAATCAACAGAAATTAAATTTTACAATATTTCATTTCTAATTTCTTTTTTTTTTTATTTTTTCAAATCTGGAGAAGCAGATTAAAACTGACAACCCAATGCATATTAGAGTGGAATATTAACTGAAATTTGAAGAATATGTAATAGATTTTGACTTCTTTGTGGCTTTGTGTCTCCTTTTGAGTAAAGAGTTTAAAAAGCTAAAATAAAGTGACTGCAGGAGAAAAAATTAAAAGTTAACCTCTACAATGATAAATAAAAGTGAACAGAAATATGTGTGTATGTATGTATATAGTGAAATATATTACAATATTTTGGATACATATACAATTTTCTTTCTTCTTTTCTTCTTGAGTGTAAGGACATAGCAGTAAATTAGAAACTATCCAGTAAAAACCCACAAAGGTGTAAACCATTTCTAGTAAATTCATATGGACCTCTCAACAATTAGGCTAATGGATAGAGTAATGTTGTTCATATTACTGAAAGCTGTGAGGTATATTAATAATGCAGCATTTAGGGTGAGTTTAAACATAAGATCTTTACTGGTAAATTGCACATATTTGCATAACATGATAATAGGGTCTTATGGGGAGGTGGTTAATACAAACATTTATTTTTGTGCTTTCTGGGCTGAATTAATAGCTAATATGAGAACACTGAACATACATTCTGTGAAGATTATCCTTCTCTGAAATATATTCCAGAAATTACACAGAATTTTCAGCACTTAGAATTTCATAATATTTAACCAACCAAAACCTAGCTCCATTCTCCCACACACAAGTGCCATTAAGAGTCAGGTATGAGGCCATTTGTGAATCCAGATTAAGTTTTAATTAAGGGATCAGAGACATGTAGCTTAACCATTGGAGCTCTTGGATTAATACAACCAGCGTATTGAACAAGAATCCAGCTGCAAAAAGCATGATTAGTAAGTTGATAGGGAGTAGAAGTGGGGAAGTAAAGAGGTCAAATGCAATTATCAAGCACATTGCACTTTGAGAAAATGCAAATATTGGTGACATTCTCTAGTGCAGGACATAATAGTCTGAACACTTATGGTATCCCTGATGCTTAAGCGGTTCATATATAAGGAAGCTTTCAACAGTTAAGAGTGGAATAAAGGTGAATAAGAAATTGTAAAGTGGTAAACATAAGTTTTAAATACATGTTATGGTGCAAACCAAGCTCTAATAGCTGCTTTCTTGAAATACTCTTTAAATCCCAGATGATAGGACTCTTTCTGTCTCCACATTCCTTCTACATGCCCAGAGTACATTGTTTTAAGCTCTTCTGAGCTATTTCTTCATCAATCCAGTCAGTAAATATCTACTGAGAAACAACTAGGCACCAAACACTGGTCTAATTTGCAAAGTGAGTGACAGTAATGGAAAAAAAAAAAGAGAGATAAAATTGCTTGCCTCATGGGATTTATTTCTAGTAGAAGCTATTAAGAAAAAATAATAATTTGGTTATAAAATGCATCTGTTCTTTGAAATAAATCAACCCTTCTGGGGGCACATATAGGCTTATATATCTTCTGAATTGTGTGTGTCTGAGAGAGAGAGAGAGGAAGAGGATCGTGACAGTGACTTGGCAAACTTAAATTTACTTGTATCTTTGAATCTACTGGTTCATGCAACTCTCCTATCTTCACCTTAGGGAAATTCTCTCTGGCTTAACAATTAGGGTCAGAGCTAAAGTAAAAAGTATACATTTAGAATATGAGAAAACTTGAGCAAGAGTGTCCCATTTAGTACTACGAGGCTAACCTCAGCTCTGGCTACCACTTCCAGAGACCCTTGTATCTTCAGGTTTCTTAAAAAATGTCTTACAACATAATAGAATGCCAACCGTATGAGGTGCCTGTAATACACCTGGGCACTGCAGAAAAGACACCTGAGCACCTTAGTAGATGTGACTGAGAACACAGAGAGAACAGTACTACCACATCAGTAGGGGCTGAGGGTCTGCACTGATCTGCATGCCAGGTTCAATGAAAAGGTCAAAGACTTACCCCTATTTCTGGTGCTTTGTCCAAAGATAGCCTCTGCTTCCAGTCATCTATTTTAAGTGCTGCTTCTCCCATGGTTATTGCTAATTGTGCAACATCAATGTTTGTTCTTTTACATTTTGCTCTATTTTATAATATCAGGAAGCAGGGAATATGTAATTTTCCCAGTGCTTGAATATAGTAAGTACTTAATATATAATGAATTCACTTTCCATGATAAGAGATTTTATATCCTGTAGTATGTTACTATCCAGCCATACATCACATCAGAAACCTATGGTGGCAGAGTTTATCTGGAATTCTGATTCAACAGTCCTGTGGAAGCTATTGAAAATAAAGTTGAAAAAAGTACCCTCTGCTATTTTTCAAGTGTTTGTGTTTAAGGATAGGAAAAATATTACAGGACTGTATTCTTAGAATAGGTCAAACATACTTACTTGGTTTCTATTAAGCATACAAATAACTGCAATATACAGACTCTTCTGGCAACAATTTTCCTTTGGATTAGTCATTGAGCAAATACAGTGATAATCTACCACTTGAATACATAGTATCTAATCTTGCTTTTTTTTTTAAAGTCCTTGTCTTTTATATTATTTTTCCTTTAGAAAAACAATAATTGGGTAGAACAGGTATTCTTGTTATCTGGCAGATGAAGAATTTAAATCATAAAATTAAATGATTTTTGAAAGTTAAAAAGTGGTCAATATAGAAATTTAGACTCAATTGTTCTCAAACTAAATATCTAATTACAAATAACAAATGCAAGCTCAGTGATATAACTAATTTAACATGTATTTATTATAGGTACTTAGAATATTCTTTATTAAGTATTTGAGTTCTATATTGTCAGTGATGATAAGACAACTCATGATTTACAGTTTTCTTTTATTCTACCTTGTTCATATATGACAAAACAAAACAAAACAATATTTTGCACAAGAACTCAGCTTAGAGGGCTTACAACAAACACAGTGAGTCATCCCCATGAGCATGTCAACTTGCTGTACCTCTGTCACCTTTACTTTTTTTTCCATCAACATCATTTATTGCTTTTATCTTTCCTTTTTTCTTTGCAGTACATTTCTTGAAAGATTCCTCTATACTGCTTTCTTCATTCTTCTCCATTTTTTCTTCTATAAAACCCATTTTAATCAGGTATTTGATCCTACTAAAAATGCTCTTGTCAAGGTCACCAGCAACGGCCACTTCGGTAAGTTCAGTCATCTAGTCTCAGAAATCTTACTGTCTGCAGCCTTTAGTACAGTTGATTTTCCCATCTTTCTCACTCCTTACTGCTAGTACAGTACAGTTTGTGCTCTTTCTATATCAGTAGTGGCGGCTTTCCTGTTTTTCTTTATTGTTGTTTTTTTGCTCTTCTCCCTGACTTGTGTGCACTGGAGTGCCTTAAATCTTGATTTTTTAACACTTCTTTCATATGTGCACCTGATATGCTGGAGGTCTCCATCTGTCAGTACTTTGTGTTCTATTTATTTGATAGGCGACTCCTCAACTTGGTACAGTTCTGATTTGTCTCATAAACTCTCGATGTTGTGTATATTAAGCTTGATCTATCTCAAACTGTAATAGGCAAAACTAAACTAATGATCTTCAGTCCCAGACCTGCCCTCCTGATGTACATGTTCCCCTTTCAGTCAATGATGATTGCCTTCTTCCACTTAAACAATTTATTTTATGTTTACTGGCTACCCTTGACTCCTCTCTCAACTCACATGTGCTATTTCAGAACATTTTCTTGCATTCTTCAAAAATTATCCTGATTTCAACCACTTCTCCCTACTTCTGTTGCTTTTTCCTTAATACTCCCCAACATTGTTTCTGGCCTGGATTCTTTTAAATACCTCTTTTTTTTTTTGAGGCAGAGTCTCGCTCTGTCGCCCGGACTGGAGTGCAGTGGCCAGATCTCAGCTCACTGCAAGCTCCACCTCCCGGGTTTACGCCATTCTCCTGCCTCAGCCTCCCGACTAGCTGGGACTACAGGCGCCCGCCACCTCGCCCGGCTAGTTTTTGTATTTTTAGTAGAGACGGGGTTTCACCGTGTTAGCCAGGATGGTCTCGATCTCCTGACCTCGTGATCCACCCGTCTCGGCCTCCCAAAGTGCTGGGATTACAGGCTTGAGCCACCGCGCCCGGCCTTAAATACCTCTTAATTGATCTCCTTGCTTTGAATCTTTCTCCACCTTGTATTTTATTGTCATCATAACACCCATAATTCTACAACATCAATCAGAAAATCATTTCTCTGCTCTCCGTGCAATGGCTCTGCATTTCACCTAGAATCAAAGGCCTTAACAATGGCCTGTCAGTCTCCACAGTATCTGACCCTTTTCCTTTAACACCCGGATTGCACATCCTATTACTCTCTGGACCGCATACTCTGTCTCACTACACTGGACTTGTCTCTATTCCTCACACCTTCTGTACGTGCTCTTATATGGCTGTTCCCTCTTCCTAAACTTTTCTTGTTTCCCCAAATCACCATGGCTCCCTAATCTCTTTCAAATCATGAATCATTTTTCAAAGAGGCATAGTATGGCTACTCAAATTACAAGTCTTCTTCCACATCCACCATCACTGTAAGCTATGTTTTCCCATAAAATCTATCTTTGTCTTGCCTATATAATACTTAACATAGTTACTCACTTGCTTACATGTCTAGACACAAAAAATAAGATTTATAATGGAGGATTTTCACTCACTTTGTTCAAAGATTTATATCCAATGCCTAAAATAGTGCCTGTCACATAGTAAGGGCTCAATATGAATATGTTGAATGAAATGAAACCATGATTCAATATCATTTTTATGTAGGACTCATATTGTTACAATAAGTAGTTGTACAATACACTTGTTGAGCTTAACAATTTGATAAGATGATTGAATATTTAGTGTTTCTTCTATAGCACCTATGCTTTCTTTGTACTAAAAGTATATGAAATAGTATTTTATTATTAAACATTAATGTTATTTATAACAAAACTATTGAAATATTTAAAATATTGTATATTAAAGGCACTGAAATATATAGCTTCAGGTGAAGTAAAAGAGATGCCTTTCTATTGATGTCGTCTGTCTTGCTTTATACTTTCAGTTACAGGGAGTTTTAAACAAAATATACTTATCACATTGCATGATCAAACAAATATATGGCAACTATGATTCGCATTTATGTTTTTAATACATCTTAGACTTTAAAAGAGTATAGATGACACATATAAAATAAAAGTGATCATGTGATTTAAAGACAACACTTCTTTTTTCCAGTATAGGATGGAGTCTTAATATACTAATGATAATTGTGCTATCTGAAGTAGGCATGAATTATAAGTCCTCATTGCACAAAGATAGAATATGACTCAGAGTTTTTTGACATTGACAAGCTATTACTTACAGCCAGTAAACTAAGCTGAACAAAATCCCGGGTTCTCTGATCTCTGTGCACTGTTCTTTCTCCTGATGCATTTATTCACAACACATGTTTTTCTTGTAAATTTGATATGAAAGTCAATCACCAAATATTGATATCCTAAGTCAGGTGGTTTTGCTCAGAGAATAGTTCAGTGGCATATAGAGGAAAAAATTACCCAGTAATCAATATGCTGCACTGCTGTTCTCTTCCTCACCTTATCTCAATGTATATTCTAGTGAGGCAAGACAGGTAATGAACAATAAACAAACAGCATGAAGTCAAGTCATGAAAACCACAGAGGAAAATGGGGTTAAAAAAAAGGAAAGTTAGAAATTTAAAGGGGTGGAAGGAATATTCAAAATTTTGAAAGGAATAAAAGGAAGTATTTTCTACACGAAAGGTGATTTCTTAGGGATGATTAAAAACAATAAATGAGACTGTGTTCTATTAACCTTCCTAGGGAAACTTTACTAGGATACTTGGCTAATAGGTGTGGTGGGCAAAATAGTCCTTCCCTTAGACAATGGTGTCTCAATCCCCACTACATGTGAATATATTACCTTATGTGGCAAGGTGAAATTAAGGTTGCTAACCAGCTGACCTTGAGATTAAGAGATGGCCTGGATTGCCCAGGTAGCCCCTATGCAATCTCAGCACCCTTATAAGTAAAAGAGGGAGAGAGAGGAGTCAGATTTAGAGAGGATACAATGCTGGAAGCTGAAGTCAGAGTGACGGGATCACTAGCTTTGAAGAAGCAAGAGAACCACAATCCAAGACACATGGGCAGCACAAGAATTTAGGAAAGGCAAAGAAACAGATTATCTGTTAGAGCCTCCAGGAAAGAATACAGCTTGCCAACACTAATTTCTGCCCAGGGGGACTCATTAAGGATTTCTGATATCTAAAATAGTAAAATAAGATTTTTTTAAGACACTAAATGTGTGGTAACTTGTTATAGTGGCAATAGAAAATTAATATAATAGCTTTTGTTTTCTATTGTGTCATTTCTTAATTAGGAAAGATTTAAAATGTTTAAAAATAAAAATGAGATACATTTCTATTTCATCCTTAGAGAAAATTAATACCTACAATTTATTTTTCTATATTATTTTTCACACATCAATTTAACATTGCTAAGATAATATAGTTTTGCCTTTTGAAACTTAAAATAATTTTATCTATATTTTGATTTTTTTTCCTTTTTTTTTGACAGTCTCACTCTGTCACCCAGGCTGGAGCGCAGTGATGCGATCTCGGCTCACTGCAACCTCTGCCTCCTGAATTCAAGCAATTCTCCTGCCTCAGCCTCTCAAGTACCTAGGACTACAGGTGCTCACCACTATGCTTAGCTAATTTTTGTCTTTCTAGTAGTGACTGGGTGTCACTATGTTAGCCAGGTTGGTCTTAGACTCCTGACCTAGTGATTTACCCTCCTTGTCCTCCCAAAGTGCAGGGATTACAGGCATGAGCCACCGCGCCCAGCCTTGATGGTTTTTATAATGATGTATAAAGTAGAAACTTCTGATATTGTTAGTATCACTTATTATTGTAATTGCTTCTTACCATTTCATTATTTACTTATACTATAGCTGTTTCTCTTCTGCTAAACATTTAACCTTTTCTTTTTATTGCAAATAATACTATAAATAAATTGAGTTATTTCTAATATTACTAATGCATCATAATACTCTAGGTCCTGCTCTTTTCAGGCTATCAGTATTTCAGCACTCAGAAAAAAATAACTTTACTGAAGTAGGTCAACAAGATAACCTCTACTTTTTATGATAAAAATAGGATGTCTAGATCAGTGATCATTTACTCCCATTCCCTCACATCAGTCCATGAAAAAAATAAATTTATTAGTTCCTGTCTTGACATTTAAAGAAAATAGTACAACCTACTGAGAGCTTTACCCTTCCAATTAGCATTCCCCCAGAGATTTCCTTCCTTCACCAGATTAGTCAGCAGTAGTCTTCTGATGAGAATTTGAAGATATCAGTTTTCTTTTATTTGAACCCACCAAGAAGAAAATACATTCATGTTGCTTTCTTTGGCACAGGTAGCTCACCGTGGGTGATCATAAACACTTGTTATTATTATTTGATATAATAATTTGGCAAGCTGGGATGATCAAAATGGCCTTGCAAGGAAGTGCATATCTCTAAAAGGTGAAAAAAGTTACTTGAGCAAACCAGGGCACTATTCTATGCTTGCAACTATGAAATAGCATATTGAAAAATTAAAATATTGTGTGAATAATTTTGACAGATGAAAAGAAGCATATTAACTCTAAAATTAGTTTTCCCCATCTACTATTCAGCATGAAGGTGAATAATCATGCTCCTCTGCTCAATTCCAACTATATTTTAGTTGTTGTAAAGTTAAATTTTTTTATTATTATTATACTTTAAGTTCTAGGGTACATGTGCACAACGTGCAGGTTTGTTAGATATGTATACATGTGCCATGTTGGTGTGCTGCACCCATTAACTTGTCATTTACATTACGTATATCTCCTAATGCTATCCCTCCACACACCCCCACCCCCCACAATAGGACCCTGTGTGTGATGATCCCCTTCCTGTGTCCAAGTGATCTCATTGTTCAGTTCCCACCTATGAGTGAGAACATGCGGTATTTGGTTTTCTGTTCTTGTGATAGTTTGCTGAGAATGGTGGTTTCCAGCTGCATCCATGTCCCTACAAAGGACACAAACTCATCCTTTTTTATGGCTGCATAGTATTCCATGGTGTATATGTGCCACATTTTCTTAATCCAGTCTGTCACGGATGGACATTTGGGTTGATTCCAAGTCTTTGCTATTGTGAATAGTGCTGCAATAAACATATGTGTGCATGTGTCTTTATAGCAGCATGACTTATAATCCTTTGAGTATATCCCCAGTAATGGGATGGCTGGGTCAAATGGTATTTCTAGTTCTAGATCCCTGAGGAATCACCACACTGTTTTCCACAATGGCTGAACTAGTTTACAGTCCCACCAACAGTGTAAAAGTGTTCCTATTTCTCCACATCCTCTCCAGCACCTGTTGTTTCCTGATTTTTTAATGATTGCCATTCTAACTGGTGTGAGATGGTATCTCATTGTGGTTTTGATTTGCATTTCTCTGATGGCGAGTGATGATGAGCATTTTTTCATGTGTCTGTTGGCTGTATGAATGTCTTCTTTTGAGAAATATCTGTTCATATCCTTCGTCCATTTTTTGATGGGGTTGTTTTTTAAGCAAATGGCCTTTAACACTTGCAGGCTTCTGCTGACACATTTATTTTGAAAGAATGGAATGGGAGAGATGGAGATGCAAGTATTTGTATTTTAGCTTTTTAATTTTTTAATTTAATTTTTGTTGTTCCTTACATAATAATTTTTATCAAGCAGCTTTTTGACATATCCTTTGTTTTTCTGAACATATCTAATCCACAAAGAATGAGTCCTCCAAGCGTATAAAAATAAAATACTCACGGGCATTTAGCAATGAGGGATTAACCCCTGCCCCAGGGTTTGATAATCCCAGTGTTAGTGAAAAACTAAGGTTCTAAATATATCTTGATAAAGAAAGAGAACCTGAGGTTCTCTTTCACCATGAGGTGTGTGGTGACTATAGAAGCTCTTGTCTCAAGATGACCCTTAACAAACATTGCCTACTTTTCACATCCTGTTGTGGTCTCTCCCTACTTGCAATAGATCTGACCCTGAGGCTCACTTTAACTCACAGAATGGCAGAAGTAAGAGTGCCAACTTTAGGACTGTCTTAAGAAGGTTTGGCAGAAGCTACTTTTGCACTTTTGGGAGCCTTGAGCTGCCAAATATGAAGTTCAGTTTCTTTATCATACCTACAAATGGATAGACTGTGTGGAGAAGCCAAATGAAGAGGAGGAGGAGGTCCTGAGCATCCATACAAAGAGATGCGGCCTTCACATCTTCCCAGATGATCCAACACTTCCAGCCCTTCGTTCCTCAGAGCCAGGCAAATGAGTGGAATCATCCTGACATCCCAGTCCCAGTGGCCATCTAATTACCAGTACATGAAAGACCCTAGGCAAAAACAGCAGAACTACCTAACTAAGTCAGATAATAATGCATTCGTGCTTTAAGTCACTAATGTTTGTAGTGGTCTTAGAAACCAATAACCAAAGCAGTGATCCAAGAACATGGGAGCAATCATAGAGGTCCTTTGGTTTATTATATGTCATCTGTCATTTTGTTATTTAAATGGGCCTATCACACAGCACTTTAGAAAACTATGCCCTTATCAGAGATAAGAAAGCTGAATATTTATACATTTTATGACAGGTTTTAAATACACTGAACCTATATTACACTCCATCTATGAAAAACTCAGTGAAAACCATTCGCATATGCATAAGGCAGAAATGATCCTGTCACATTTTTGCTTGAAACTTTCCAATGTTGGCCGGACGCGGTGGCTCATGCCTGTAATCCCAGCACTTTAGGAGGCCGAGGCGGGTGGTTCATGAGGTCAAGAGAACAAGACCAACCTGGCCAACATGGTGAAACCCTGTCTCTACTAAAAATCCAAAAATTAGCTGGGCCTGGTCGGCGCCTGTAGTCCCAGCTACTCGGAGGCTGAGACAGGAGAATCGCTTGAACCAGGGAGGCAGAAGTTGCAGTGAGCCTAGATCGTGCCTCTACACTCCAGCCTGACAACAGAGAGAAACTCCATCTAAAAAACAACAAAAAACAGAAAAAATTTCCAGTGTTTTCTCTTGTTACCCAAAGCTAAATCCAAATCTTTACTTTGGCCTGGAAAACTCTAAATGTTCTCTGTCTCTGTAAGGTGCTTGATTCCATCCCTATTGGTGTCTTTCTCTCACTTTCCCTCCCTCTCTCTCTCTCATTCTTTTTACCCCCTTCATCCCCCATCCCAATTTTATGTTGCCCGATTCCTTGATGTTCCTAGATTAGTATGTACATTCCTTGCAGTGTTTGCTTTTGTTGTTTTCTCTGTCAGTAATAACTGCTTAAATTGCTGAGTATTTAGTAAGTGACAGGCACTGAGCTTTAAAATTTTTTAGGTAAACTGCAAATCAACTCATAAGGTGTACTGCCCATTTGGAGAAACTGAGACAGAGAACATTAAAACCCTTGCCAAGATAGCAAGAGTTGTAATTATAAAGACTTATTATTATTTGATATAATAGTTTGACAAACTGGAATGATCAAAATGGTCTTACACGAAAGTATATATCTATAAAAGGTGAAAAAAAGTTGCTTGAGCAAAGCAGGGCACTATTCTATGCTTGAAAATATGAATTACCATATTCAAAAAATAAATATTACATGTTTGAGCATAGTGAATAATTTTGACAGGTGAAAAGAAGCATATTAACTCTAAAATTAGTTCTTAATGAAATAACCAAAATTTGATTATAAGCTGCCTGGCCTAGAATTCCTATACTTAAGCACCATAGTACAGCTCTCTGAAATACTCTTCTACTAAATACCTGAACAGTTATTTCTCAACTTTCTACATGCCTTTGCTCTAATGTAATCTCATAAGAAGGGTCACTTTTCTAACTCCATATAAAATTAGAAGCCTTATGACCTCTATCCTCTTACCCTACTTTATCTTTCTTCATAACACCAATCACGGTTTGGCATGCATATTTATTTCTTCATTGTTCATCTCTCTTTCTCCTAGAAATTAAAAAAGTAGAGGATTTTTCCTTGCAGGTCACTTCCAAGTCCTAGTGCCAAGAAAAGTACCCACAAAATAATAGGCACTAAATAAATATTTCTCAAATAAAAAAAAGAAGACATAACTTCAATCCACTTTGCAATCTGAATATAATTTGACCATATACTGCTTCTCTATTTTTGTTCTATCATTACTGCAAATTGTTATTTAAATACTAATTTTCATTTATATTTTATATTTTCATTTATACTTTATATTTTGTGGCTAACGTTGGTTATAGGTTTTTTAAGTGCAGGATATAACTTATTTTTTAATAATCTATTAATTTATGCATTATGAGCAAACAAATCCATTTAAGTGTGCCTGATTCTCTTTCATGAATTACAAACTCAACAACAAATTCAAGTAACAATGACTTCCAGATCTATACTGCAATATGTATCTAAATTCTGATTAATAGCATTAGCTCACATCTTACCATCAATTTTCTTAATGTAAAATGGGGATGATGGTATTAATGTCTTTATGTTTACCTATGAGTAATGATAGGTTGCATTATCATGCGATGACCATATGTTTTGGAATTCAAAATAAGTTTTGAGAGTGAGCTTTAGAAATGGTATATTAAAAATCCCTAGCAATGATTACAGTCATGTGTAATACAAAACATTTATATTTCTGCATTGAAATCCATGAATACTTACCAATAGTAGAATTTTTAAAAGATAGCCAATAGCCTTAGGATAGAATAGTTCACAATTTGTCATGGTTTAGCTGCTACATGTTCTACTAAAACTTTCATCTTTGAAAGTTTTTATAAATGAGTCAGAAAGAAAAATGAGAAGTAGAATGATAAAAGTTTATAAATTTCCAACTTATGGAAGTCACTATATATAAAAAGTTGATCAACCTCTCTACTAGTAATTGAACATTAAGTTTACACATACTGATTTTAACTAACATTATTACATTAAAATAATTCATAGTGCTAATATGGAGAATGTTGTGAAGATATAACCAATTTTATATGCTTTTATAAATACAGACAATCCCTGACTTATAATAATTCAACTTAAGATATTTCAAATTTATGATGGTGCAAAAGCAATATGCATTCAATAGAAACTGTACTTTGAGTACCAGTATAATTGTTCTATTTTTCACTTTCAGCAGCATTCAATAAAGTACATGAGATATTTAACACTTTATTATAAAATAAACTTTCTGTTGGATGACTTTGCCCAATAGCATGCCAATGTAAGTGTTCTGAGCACCTTAAAGGTAGGCTAGGCTAAGTTATGATGTTTAATAGGTTAGCATATTAAATCTATTGTTGATCTACAATATTTTCAACTTATGATGAGTTTAGTGGGACAGAACCCCATCATAAGTCAAAGAGAATCTGTAGTGTAAATTGATAAAAATGGTTTTGGTGGTGGGAGGAGCTTTCTAACCTGACATCTTCACAGTAAGCCTGCATTCACCAATTTACACACATGTGAAAAGAGTTGTAATGTGACGTATTTTGGTAACTTATAAGACGGAATCCTAAGTCCTTGGGTTTCATTATCCTTATGATATTGAAAATAAACTAAATGTCATAAATGCCGTCATGAAAACACTTCTCTTATAAATCTTTCAGCACTTAGGAATGGTGCAATTAATTATTTTAAAATATAGAGCTGCTGAATGGTATTGCCTACTGGAAGATATTTCAACATTAATGCACAAAAATTAAATAGAATGTCTTAAAATATATAGAAGCTAAAAGGCCTAAGCAAAGGCTAATAACCTCTGTTTATTTCATTGTCCACTAGATTATCCCAAGAACAGAAAGTGCTTATTAATTCATTTAGTTGAACATTTTAAATTTCTATTGCTCAACCAATTTGAATTATTATATATTCTTGATACTTTTAATACATATAATACAAATACTTTGTGAAATTTGCACATTTTGCTGGTTGTTATTAGCTGACCAAAAAGCAAACAAAAATTCACTAGAATTGTTGAAGAATGAAATAAAATAGAACACATATTGTAATGTAAAATGAATAAGAAAGAAGTAAAATTTCAGAATATCTTGAAATGCTGACTTCAATGGAGTAAAGGATGATATTTACTCTTGGCCAAAGCAAATAGTAAATGTATTATTTTGGAGTGATAAAAAGTTGTGATACAGCCCAGGCACGGTGGCTCATGCCTGTAATCTCAGCACTTTGGGCGGCCGTGGGTGGGTCGCCTGAGGTCAGGAGTTTGAGACCAGTCTGGCCAACATGGTGAAACTCTGCACAAAAATTAGCTGGGTGTGGTGGTGGACACCTGTAATTCTAGCTACCAGGGAGGCTGAGGCAGGAAAATTGTTTGAACCCAGGAGACTGAGGTTTCAACGACCGAGATGGAATCACTGCACTCCAGTCTGGGTGACAAGACTCCGTTTCAAGAAAAAAACAGTTGAGTAACAGTTTTCAAGTACTTTTTGGTAATCATGGCCAAAAAAATTGCAACGTTTTTGTCTTAAAGGTGATTGTCAACTTTTGACAAGATTTGCTGAAAAGGAAATGGAAAATGGAACCATCAGAAAAGGTAAAATGGAACTATCAGAAAAATTGATCTTTCAATCAAGTAGTCATGCAATCATGAGGTTTTGATTAATTAATTAAGTGTCATGATGCCTTGTCAGAACTTTGGAAACTAATTTCGTAGAAAAACATTTTTAAGTTGTCAAGTGCCCTTATTTCTAATAGTGAAGATCCTTCAAAAAATCTCTTGACAATTATAGCCCCAATTTATAATCATGAAAATATCCCCACTGTCGAAATAAAGGGGCTCAGACCAAAGTCCACAAAATGCCTCCTGAGGGTTCCTCTCATTACATTCAAGTAGATTTAAAGTACACGTGAGTGCATGACCAAAGAAAGCTAGTAAGAAAAATAATTTATGCCCCCTTTAAGATAATGCCATGTGGATTCACTTTAGAATAACTAATAATTGTAAATATATAATGAGTACATAAAATGTCTATTAAGCATAAATAAGGATGAATCATTAATCATTAATATGCTTCAAATAAGAACATGATATTAAAATATGCCAGAGAAAATGTAGGCACTGTTAAATCAGGTTTAATCTAAATCTACCTCCTTATATATTTTAAGTTCAGCCTAAAGGTTTCTCTGTACATTATGAATTTAACCTAAATGGAATTGTAAACAAACTGTTTACTGAGTTTTGGCCAGTCAAAGGTGGGTGCTGAAACTGTGCTCAAATAAGGAAAATGCCATGTAACCAATCCAGTTGTTTCTGTACCTCACTTTCGTTTTCTGTATGCCACTTTCCTTTTTCTGTTCATAAATTTTCATGTATCACATGACTGCGCTGGAGTATCTAAGCCTACTCTGGCTTGGGAGGCTGCCCAATTCTTGAATCATTCTTTGCTCAATTAAATTCTTTTAAATTTAATTTGGCCGTAGTTTTCTTCTAACAGCATATTCAGCCATTTTACTTTTCTGCCTCTGCCAAAATTGATTCATGATTGGCCAATGTATCAGACAGCTTAAGTAAATCAAAAACCAAGATTACCAAAAAATAGGTAATGGTGTAATTGGAGAGACAGCGGGAAGAAAGACACAAAGTGAAAAAGAGGCCACTTTGGAAATATGCTATTACTTATTTATTGCTAGAAAAAACAAACAAATTACTTATTGTTCATACATGGGAGTCTTGAGAATGAAGACCCAGCTTCCCAATGAGTTATAGAAACTTATATACCATTTGAAGGTTACAGAAAAAAATGGAGGCTTAGATTCTGGTAAAATAGGGTATGAGAGAAGGAGAAGAGGCTTGACTCAGAAGGATGGCCTTGTTATTTAGATGAAGCCTCCTTCAGGAAGAATAGATGGCAAATGTCTATTTTCAGAATTTTAAACATGTCAGATTCTTAATCTCTTCTGGACCTGGGAAAGGGATAGAAAGGGAGGGGCCATGCCTGCATTAATGAAGATTTCTGCAGATGCAAATTTTTCTCACTTAAGATAGCTTTGCAAGGCCTGTTTTTTCAGGATGGCCAAGTGGTAGTCATTTAAAAATAGACTGTTTATATTAAGTATAAAGGCAGTTGCATTGGGCAGGACTGGTAAATATTTCTGAAGAACTGATTTAGGAAATTTCACTTGATGTACAAATGTTGTAGTTACTCTTTTGATTTTGAGAAATCACTTGGAATCACAACAGATCAGTGTCAAATGTTCACTATTTAGCTTAGAACCAGTTACTTAAACATTTCCCCTATTAAATGTGTGTGACTCTGAATTGGTCTTTTGAACAGTTTTTCAAGTTCTTCATTAAGATTGCTATTATCAAGATTATATTTTCAAGGTGATTTATCTGTTGTTAGGAATTATAAAATGTATTATTACTGAAGCAAATTAAGAAAATGTTTTATGATTTTTAACCTAGGTTGTATATGTTTAAGTCTCTTAAAGCAAAAAGAGTCAAATCAAATGAAATCATTAATACTGTCATTTTACTTTCCCAGCAGTTCTGCTGCATTTCTGTTGGTCAGGCAGCAAAAAACATAGAATAATAAACCTTCATGAAAGAAACTAATGAATTCGTTACTTATTTACTCATTTACATATATACTATTTTATTTTTCAAAATAATTTTGTAAACCAAAATTAAAATTCTATGCTCCCCAACAGACTGAACGTGTTCCTCATCTTGGCCAAGGGCATTCCAAAGTAAACCTGAAAAACTAGTTCTGGCCATGATGGGAAGGAGGGTCTGACATGACTCACTTCTCTCTTTGGAATTCAGGCACAACTGACCAGCATTAACATTAAAGCAGAGATCTTAAGAGTAACAAAGCAGACTCTTTTAAACCATGAGGTACCAAATTCCAACCTGACTCAAGTATAGAAATACATGTCAGATAGGAGGCACTGAATGAAATCGAAATATTTTACCCCAAAATATGTTTGATGTATTTTGAAATGGCCCAAAACTTTCTCTTGTGAGCAAAATCTACACTCTGTAGAAATCCTTTTCTCTTTCTAGGTCTTTTCCTGATCCAGGAGAAATTAACTATGGCATCTTTTGAGTTCTGATTGGAGATGTTAACCATCTATTCTCTCTGTACTCTGTTACCTAGAGGCTTTTTTTGCTTAATAAGAACCTTGTACTCCACAATTCCTCATCTTAACCCAGGCACTATTTTCTATTGATTCCAGGTCTTTGGCTAATAACATAACTCTTCTAACAAATTGCCAATGAAAAAAAAATCTTTGAATCCACCTGTGACCTGGAAGCCTCCACTTTGAGTTGTCACGCATTTCCAGATTGAACCAATGTACATCTTACATACATCGATTGATGTCTGCCTATAACTTCTGTCCCCCTAAAATGTACAAAATCAAGCTATAACCCAATCACAGTGGGCAAATGTCTCTGGACCTCTGGGGCTGTGTCACAGGTATTGGTCACTCATATTTGGCTCAGAATAAGCCTCTTTAAATATTTTACAGTTTAATGCTTTGTGTCAACATTTTTGTCTCTTAAAAGTATTAATGAGCAAATGAAATATACTTGATTTGCTCTAGGTTATTCCTTTATTTCAGTTTCATTAATTGTAAACATAATGGAGGTATAATTCATTATTTTCTCCCAATGACTTATGTAATCAAACATAAATTTTATGTAAATTAACACACAGCATGTGTGCCTCTTAACAGAACTATAAATTAACTTTAATTAATAGATTTTTGTAACTCTCCTTGGCTCTATTTTAGTTGATGTTCAGTCATTAGATCAAATTAACTAAAGTCTTTATAGCTCTTAAATGTACTTAATGCATATTCACTTCCATTTTCTCTCTTGCTTCAAAGAGTTTAAGTAATATGGTTCCAAGGTCATGGTGCTGCTAAGTTCAAATTTAGGAATATAGAACTATCTAATGTTAAATTCTCACTTTTTTTATTTATACTTTCTAAAAATCTCTCTATGATACCACAAATACACACAACACCTACAATCAAAAGTTGATATTACTCTTATTGATATTTTCTCAACCAGCCCAATCACAAAAGTACTTTCCAACTTTCTCTATGTTGCTTAGCTCCTCCCTATTTCTGTTACCGGCAGCAAATCTGTGCAGGTCTGCAGCAACCTCAGTTCCTGCCCTCCCAGAAGAAAGAATTTGACCAAGGGGCATAAAGCAGAGTGACAGACTGAACCAAGTTTTAGAGCTGGAGGGAAAGTTTTAAGAAAGTTTTAGAGTGGGAACGAAAGTAAAGTACACTTGGAAGAGGGCCAAATAGGTGACTTAAGAGATCAAGGAATGGTTTGACCTTTTAACTTCGGGTTTTATACGTTGACATGCTTTTGGGGTCTTGTGTTACTTTTCTCTTGATTCTTCCCTTGGAGCTGCTGTCCACATGTGCAGTGGCCTGCCAGCGCTTGTGGGTGTGGGGGGCGCATGTGCAGTGCGTTTACTGAGTTGCGTACACACTCACTCGAGGGGTTCCTCTCTTACCAGTTGAGAGTTCCTGGAGGAAGGCCATACACCAGTTAAACCCTGATATTTTTGCCTCTTAGTGTGCATGCTCGAGCCCACTCACCCAACTCTGGGGATCTTATCGGGAAGCTGCTGATCACCAGTTTCAGGTTTTTGTCTATCTATTGGGAGACTGCGTTTCCCTGGTGCCAGTGGCAGGACCAATTATTATTTTAGAGAAACAGTGTAGCAACTGCCTGACCATCACCTGATGGTAGCCTGACATTCCTGATTGGGTTGGGGAGCCCTCTCCTGCTCTGTTCATGTCTGACTAGCTGCCCCTTGTAACTCTTAAAAGTTCATCTTCTCTCTTGTATCTTCACTGCCCATGCTACCCATTTTCTTCTTAATTAGAAGATGGACAGCTCTGCTTGTATAACTCAAGTATATTAATTCTAACCCCATAGAATTCTCATCTTCAACTCCAATATTTTCACTTTTTCTATTGCATATAGATTCAGCTATCCCTAAAACAAAAACAAACAAAAAACCGCTACTGTGTATACATTCTTGAAATACCTGTTTATAATTCACATTAAGACCAGTGTTATTACCTCTGTTTCACAGATATGGAATATAAGATTCAGGAAATTTTATTTACACAAAGACAGAAAGAACCAGAAATTAAAATTTTGAAATAAACAGTGGGTCTCATGGACTGTCTAGTAGAATAAGGACACCCAGGCTGCACTGTGTATTTATTTATTTGTTTATTTATTTATTTATTTATATTTTTTATTTTTTTGAGACAGAGTTTAATTCTTGTTGCCTAGGCTGGAGTGCAATGGCGTGATCTTGGCTCACCGCAACTTCTGCCTCCCAGGTCCTGGTTCAAGCAGTTCTCCTGCCTCAGCCTCCTGAGCAGCTGGGATTACAGGCACGCACCACAACACCCAGATAATTTTTGTATTTTTAGTGGAGACAGGGTTTCACCATGTTGGCCAGGCTGGTCTCGAGCTCCTGACCTCGTGATCTACCCGCCTTGGCCTCCCAAAGTGCTGGGATTACAGGCATGCGCCACCATGCCCGGCTGCACTGTGTATTTAACTGAGTTTGGGAACCATGTATTTTTAAAGAAACTCATCACAGCTTTATGATTTTCTACAGTAGTAAAAAGCACCCTGGGTTTATGCTTGGGGAAAAAAAATGGGAGAACTGAGCTGCATTAGCATTTTACTAAGTGTGTAAATGAGAGATAGTAATAGGAACTGTTGAAAATCTTTCCAAAGAGTTTCAGGAGTGATAGATTGAACCACAACAAAGGGGTGAAGGAGGGAAATAAAGACAAGTGGTAAATAAATATAGGAATACAGCAGAGTTCTAGAACACCATTGGATTTCTTGATAAGTTTAATTAATAGACATAGTAGAAGTACTCAGCATACATTTTGGAACAAAATAAAGCTTTATGTAATGACTAGATAATTTTAGTATTTCAGAAATAGATTATTTTCTTCTTATAATAAGGTCTAGTCTATTATTATGGGTTAGGGATACTCATAAATTTTTAAGTTTAAGAAACATAAAGATGAAAAGATTAAGGAACCAAGAGCCAAGATTTTACATAATACTGAATTTGGATAAAATCAGAATTGTTGAATTATTCTGAGATCCTTATTCTACTGCTGTTAAAAATATTTTAAAATTAAGCAATAATTGATTATTTTTACCCTTCATTTAATTAATATTATTAGAGTATGTCAACTTTTATTATTTTTATCTGATAATAATTTATTTTAACCTTTGTTGGCATTTAAGATCTCTGTCTTCTGGGTGAAAAATCAGGTAATGATTCTTACTTGGGAACGATGCCAAATAATAGTATATATAGCTGACTATCACAATAGGGTTAGAGGTTCAAAAATGATATAAAAGGGAAGAGTTCTACACTGACAAGAAGATAGTCATAGCCAATAACATTCATCAAAAATTACCATCAATGGTCATTTCTAATACTTTCATACATGTACAAACTTTCATACATGTACAAACAAGAAAGTTGCCATTTGCTTCCCTTAAAGCTGGGATGTCACCTCATTCTATTCTTTATGCAGGCTAGTTGGTCATTTTAACCAGAGAATTTACTGTGCTTCTCATCCCAAAGTATGGTGAAGAAAATATTATTTTTCCTGGACTTCTTGTTTAATATATATATTGATATATTCAATTTATATATATAAATATATATGTTGATATATATTTAATAAGATATATATATCAGATAATATATATCTTCTAAAGTGGAAAGTTGTAATAGTACTGAGGGAAAGATGGAGCAAGAATGAATCTCTTAGGTTTGAAGGTATAACAACAAAAGAAGGATTTCACTTTAACAGTTTATAGTCTGCTCTAAATATCTATTATATAATAATATTCAGGAATGTTCATTTCCTGATTGCATTATATCTAGCCAAAACCCTATAAGTTAACTTCTTTTAAATCATTCCAGCTACAAAGGGCGGTGGCAAGTTTAAGGATGATGATCAAACCAAAAACTAATGGCTCAACTATTGTACTCATTTCTAAATCTTTCGAGGTAATTTTCAAGTTAGAACAGTAATGAAGGCTGTGAGCAGATCAAATCTTTGAAATAAGTTATAAAAATTTCAGTTATAACATATGACAGACTAGAAGGTTTTAGAACCCCTGTAATAGGTTTTTAAAACCATATGACTCAAAGACATAAGAATCATTGTCTGGAAATGTCTGTCTCAATAAAAATTCAGATTCAAAATAAGATATACAATGAATATTCAGTGAGAGCATATAAAATGTATAAACTCATGTAACGGGAATTGTATACAGTAAGCCGATTCAGGAAATAGAAAGGTAAAATTTTATCTGAAAATAAAAGAAAGCCCAGAGCAACATGCGGAGGAAATATGGGAGAGAATAGAATAAAAGTTTATCTATTTGATGATAATGTAGTGTTCAGTCCCTGAAGAAATTTAGATCCAGAGTCCTTGAACTTAATGCACTGCACAATAACACCTGCAGAACTTGTCTGATTTCATCTCTGCCACTGATCTTGAACAAATGGAGCATTTTATTTATCCCAATTTCCTTAGCATATAAAAACAGCAACGATTCATAGATTTTTTGGGAGTACTAAATAGCAAAGCATGTGGGTAGCCTTTCATAATCAGACAGTAAAATTAATACTGAAACTGATTTTTGACTAATTACCTAGCACACACCTATCAACTTCATGGTCCATGTAAGGCAATTCAAAATATTATTACCACTTATATACAAGAATATCTCATCTACCTCTAGACAACTCAAAATAGATAAAAAGGAAAGAAGAAAATGTTAAATTCTCAAATGTCCAGAATATACTAATATATAAATAACTATATATAAATAATTGTGTTGATTGTACTGTACTTAAATTCAATGTGAATTTTAATAGATAGTAAATTATAATGGAGGAGATTATGATTTAGAAAATTGTAAGAGAAAGTAGCAAATAATTTGCTTTGTATGTGTAATAGTGGATTTACAAAGATAAATAAAAACTAATACTTCTGAGCATGATATAATTTTAAAAAAGTCAGATAAGCTTCTGTAAAACTATAGACTTCAGTAAAATAATTACTTACATGACATTCTGAATTTTATTTTAGGATAGATATAATTTTAATAAATCTTTTCTAATGTACATATTCCATAAGAAGAACATATTTTGCTTAAACTATTTTATTAAATTTGATGACACAAACTACTATTAATAGAAAATAATTCAAATAAACTATGACGTAAAGTAAATTTAAAATCTTGTGAAGCACAAAATTAACAGAGTGTGTTATTGAACCTGTGGTTTTAATGTGAATATTAATCATTCAAATGTGTGAAAATCGCTGCTATTCTCAGGAAGCAAGTGATCAATATAGCCTACATCTATTAGAAATCATCCTACCACATCACCCAGAGTATAGATGGGAAACTCTTCTCACACTCCTGCCTATTTTTACAATCACATCACAATTCCTGATTTATTATTTTAATTTGGATTGTGTTCACCTCATGTCTCTTTAATAGAAATCTTTTTGCTTTCTATTCTGTACCTCAGTCAATATTTAGACCCTGGGTTCTAATACAAAGTATAATCGATGCAGGCAAAGTTCATAAAGTGATTTCATAGAATTTTTATTATGAGATCACTTCAAACCTAAAGAAAACTTGCAAAATTATCACAAAATTTACAACTTTCACCCAGATTAGTTACCTGGTACATTTTTATGTTTTCTTCATCATTTTGTCTCTCTCTACACTTAGGCATGTACTTTGGAACTATGTAAATATCATTCTCCTCATTAATGTTTAATCCACAAATTTTAACACCCATAAATAACACTTGCATAAATCCATGATTACTATCATGGTTTCAAAAGTGATTTTTAACTTTATTATTTCTAAGTATTTTAAAAGTTATTTGAGCTGGGTGCTGGGGCTTGTGCCTGTAATCCCAACAATTTGGGAGGCTGAGGCAGGTGGATCACCTGAGGTCGGAAGTTCGAGACCAGCCTAACCAACATGGAGAAATCCTATCTTTACTAAAAATACAAAATTAACCAGGCGTGGTGGCACATGCCTGTAATCCCAGCTACTCCAGAGGCTGAGGCAGGAGAATTGCTTGAACATGGGAGGTGGAGGTTGCAGTGAGCCAAGATCGCACCATTGGACTACAGCCTGGGCAAAAAGAGCAAAACTCTGTCTCAGAAAAAAAAAAAAAAAAAATAGTTAGTTGATATTCTTCTGTAATGGGGAGCTGACCTTTCTCTGTTATCTGTTCATTTACGTATCTATCTAGCTATCATATATCTATTATTTATTCTTATTTATTATCTGTATGGACTCATGGGTTTCTTTTTTATGGAGTGACATGTAATCCTAAACTGCCACCTTTTTTTTAATGTTTGAGTTTTCCTAGATTTGTCTAAGTGGGGACCCCTTCAATACAGCTCATGTGCTAACTGACATGACCCCATATCTCTGAACACTCCCTTACTTTCTAGCACAACAGGATGTTGCAGTTGCAGTTGCAGCTTGTGCTTTCTCTGCCTGTAATCTCTGCCTGAGATCAGCTGTCCTTCTCTAAGCTACCTTCATTATTTTTATTAGGGAATGGTTTTTAAAATCAGAATCAGGGTCTAGCTATGTTCATTGCTATTGATGCTACTGGAAGTCTTGTTTCAAAGCCTATTCAGCAAATTGAGTCACAAAATATACAGTACATGTATGTATGTTTGCGTATATTAAAAAGAAGTATATTGATGTGTATGTGTGTGTGTGTGTTAAAATCATGAGTTTACACTGAAAATCCCATCTCTAATGCAGTCCACAAGCTCTTTCTAGCCTTCCCGTATTTCATAGTTGTACCACTCTTCCCTGACAGCATTCTGCAATGTATAGAAAGCTTTTATATAAATGTTACACTAATACCACTGTGAAAAACAATCCTACTAAGTCAAGTTCAAGATTATCATTATTTTTTATATCTTTAGACTTTAAGATATATGCTTTTCTCCTTGGGTTTTCATTCTGCATCAATTCTTATTATAATATATGTACACACAAACATATATATGTAATGTATATAATTGTTCTCTTTTTTAACAGTTTCGTAGCAAAACATTGTGTGAATATAACCATTTTTTCAGCAATCTCCTATGTATTAGAGTTTAGTTGCTTCCAATCTTTTGCAGTTACAAAACAATGCTGTAATGAATCATCTTATATGGATATATTTTTGAATTCTTAGAGAAACATCTTAAAAATAAATTTCTGCAAGGGGGATTTGTAGTTTTATTCCAATTTATGTCAAATATTCTAAAGTATTATTTTGAATCATTATGAAAGCAAATTAATTGGACTTTCCACCTTACTGCACATATTCTTTAGCTTCAGTCCAGAGCCTATGACTAAATCTATAAGAAACAAGTAAAATCTAGAAATTGAACTAACTATAATTATACGGAAAAATACAAACACATTTTGCAATATGTGGAGAAACAAAACAAAGCACAAGAGCCTATACTTTATGATAACATATACACATATATATGGACTCTTTTTGATTACACACACATATACACGTATGTATATGTGTATATATACACATACACGCATATATGTCTATATATGCATACCTACATATATGTGTATGTGTAATATACGTACATAATATACATATATATGTATGTGTAAACATAAAGTAAGGACTCTTTGTCCATATGTAAACATTAGCTTTATATATATATATATGTCTCTTTATATATGCTATATAGCTCTCTCTCTATATATGCTATATGTAGATTAGCATATATGTCATACAAACAAGTAAATGCCATATATCCATATTTATATATACATGTCATATATACAACATACGGCATAAAAAAGTAAAGCTAATCTCCGTGTTAAGACATCAGGACAGTTACCACTTTTGGAGGCTGATAGTGACAGAGGAAGAACAAAGAAGGTCAAAGTTGTTGAATAATATTCTGTGTCATGACCAGGGTACTCGTGAAGTGACAGTGCCCAACTGGGAGATATTTGTTAAGCAGACAATTTATCAATTATATATTTTTGTGTATAAAGTAAGAAATTGTTTAACAAAACATTTAAAAGATAAAGTAAATCTTTTTTTATTTTTCTTTACATTCTTTCCAAGTGTAAGAGAAAATATTTTGAGTTTAAGGATGGTTGTAAATGCAGCAACTTTGGGGACATACGTAAAACTTTGGAAAGAATATGCAGGTTTTACAATGGTAACGCTTTTGTGAGCTTACAAAATTGTGTGTATTATTTACAAATGTGGATAAATTTGGGACTTTTAAAGATTTCACTATGTAAAAGCTTGCAGTGAAGATAGTTAATGTTAACTACTTTAATGGCAAATGCTAAAATCTCAGTAACAACTAAACCAAAGTATATTTCTCATTGAAGAAAACTGATTTAGATCTGGTAACTATACAGGACATATTTATCCTATTTAGTAACTGTTATTCCAACATGTTTTACAATTATGGCTCCACCATCTCCACACATGGCCACCATAGGCATTGCAAGGGGAGAGGAGATAAAGGCTAAGCATACTGGTGTTAACAGTCTCACCTGAAGTGATATACTCACCATTCACTAGCCACATAAGTCCTTGTGGCTTCAACATAACTACAAGAGATACTTCTGGAGCTAATAAGGGAAAAGGAGTCAGGCTGGCAGGAGCAGAGGAAAGCAAAAAGAAAGAGCAGACAAGCTGTTTTAAGTCTGCCTTTCTTCATCTTCCAGGGCACATAGCCCTCCTGCACAAATAACACAATATTCCTGCACCGGACTTGCAACAGACCCTCAGCTGATAGAAAATTTCAAGTTAGCTCACTGCAACCTTGGCATTTATCAGTACTACACGTAGCCCTCTCCAGCACAAGCACTGTCGTATGAAATCCCCAGCAAGCCTTTGTCTGTTTGCAGTCAGCACCTCTCTTGCTGCTCTTCCTATTGCTTTTCTGTAACGTATTTTCCTACTTTCTCTAATAAATCTGCCTTTCTTTACCTACAATGGTCTTGGTAAATTCTTTTCACCCCCAGTGTTACTGGCCCTAGCTTGTTGCCACCCACAGTAATACTGGGAAATGGAAATTGGTACTTACTGTCTTAACCGTAATGTGGCAGTCTAGCCACTAATGTCTTTGCTGCTGTTGTCTCTCACATTATTCCTTTCAAAAGAGGGGAAGAAAAGAAGCATGCAATCAATCACTGCATACAGGTAATTTGCTACACAGCCATAGTAAACAAACAGATGATGTGCAGGTTTGATTGAAAGAGAACACAAAGGCGGGGTGCAGTGGCTCACTCCTGTAATCCCAGCATTTTAGGAAGCCCGAGAGGGTGAGTCGAGGAGTTCCAGACCAACCCTGGCAACGTAGTGAAATCCTGTGTCTACCAAAAATATAAAACTTAGCCAGTCTCATAACCCGGTCTCAAAATAAATAAATAGATTAAAATTTCCAAATAAAAGAAAAAAGACAGAAATATTACAGAGACTGAAAACATCGATGAAGCCAAGTAATTCTAGTTTCAAAATTAGCATATAAACAAATAGTATTTGCACCTGTAATTCTTTTCCCTTTTCTCCTTCATGCTAAATTATCTCCTGTATGTCTCCCTTAATTAAGAAGTCGAATAATACATGTGAGACTTTTTGGTTTTAAGAGCTTTACCACATGCTCTGAACAGCCCAATGAATACTGAAAGCTAAAATGTATTATTTAGTCAATAAGGGTATAATCTGTACTGACTTCATGGTGGTATTGATTTGCACTTTGCCAGTTCATTATTCATCAATAACTATGAGTTCTTAGTATATCTCTTCTTATAGTTCTATTATGTTTCTTAAGAAACGATGCAAAATTCGATAATAAAGTAAACTGCTGGAGTATTACACATTTTATAAGTGAGTGATTCATCTGCTAAAATGTTGAGAGCCTACAGAAAAGCTAGCAGAAACGCTTGGTATGTCTCTATTATCTCTACCAAGGTGTCTTGATTTGATTTTGTAATTCTTGAGAGGCTGTCTTTCTAAAATATGCATAATTTTTATTACAATACATTTTTACGGTTTAAATCCATCTAGAAATAAGTCTGAGAACTGGTTAGCTTCTGAAATCTGATGGATTATATATATTGCCAGCTCCAATAGGTCAAACCCTTACTTTCCCATTCTATCAGTTCACTCCCTTTTGAACTATTATCAGATGGATTAGAGCTTCTCATTCTTCCCTACCTGTATCTTAACCTCTTTTTGGCTGATTTTTAGCTATCTAAATTTAATGTCGTTAATATTTTTCACCATTGTTTTTGCTATCTGATTTTTCTAGTTATTTTCTAGAACTTCTAGTTTGCTTCTCCTTTTTCCTGTTCTTCATGATCTTTTCATTTATCTCAGTAATCTTATTACACATCAATAGGTGATATTTTCACATTGTTGTATATTTCTAATCCTTAGGGCTCTTAATTGTCTTTTAGACGACTAGCTGACTCCCTCCATTGGTTTTCAATTTTTCATGAGGATTGTATTTTGTTGGTTTCAAAATAATTGTTATTTTCACTTTATCACTCATGGTATTATTTAGTGTATAAATTATTAAAGGGGACAGTGTACATTTTACATAAAGGGAATCAATGCAACTTCTTGTTTGTACCATTAAATTACTGTGAGAGAGTAATTACTGTGATTTATTACTTTATTTTATGAAATTATTTTGTACTTAGGTACAACAAAGTCTTCAAAGTTCAAATTATTTTCTATGTTCCTTATGAAGTTTTCACTCTATTCGTAGCATGCTCTCCTCTCTTATTTACCATATAAAGCTATAAATATTGAGGCTGCAAGTAACCTTAATCTTATTTAGAATAAAATGCAATTTTTAATTCCCAAAAACTCAGAGTGTTCCAGATTGTCTTTCATCTATCTATGCTTCTTGTTCTGATGTGAGATAAATAACCATAAATGATCCGACCTCTGTGTTCCAGTAAATGGTTGTGTGGAACCCAATGCAACTGACCTAGGAATTATCACACCAAAATCACAAGGCTGAGGAATTAGTAGAAACTTAGAGAAGGAATTGGAATTTGGAATGTCCCGGAAGCCACTACAACTATCTGCTAAAGCCCTCTAGATGGCAGTAACCAAAAAGGAGTTTTTCAGCCAAAGGTACTTTCGTTGGTTTCTTCTGCTACGAAAACTCGCTGCTCACTTCAGATGCTAAATAGGCCATTATCCATTTCATTTGCTTATATGTTCTTTTCAGCTGGTTTCTGATGTGTTTGAGCAAAATGGTTTATTTAAATATTTAAACATACATCATATTTTTCTGTACACTGTTGGACATAATGAATGTACTTTTCTAGTATATATGAAATTAAATTGAAGCTTAAAATCTTTCACATTCTGAATCATCACTGGTAAGTCACCTAATATTCTTTGCGTCACTTTTTTTCTGTATATATTTATATATCCACATATTTAGTTATCCATCAGGTAAAAAGATAAAGTATCATGAGAAAATTAAACAATATTTAAATATAAAATATCAACAACATGAATGCTACTGAAAAATAAATTAAGGAATACTAATACTAATACAAATATTAATATTAACATGAATAATAATATTAATTCACTTTGGCAGAAAATGGCAATACAATTAGTGACAGAATATTATGCAATGTATTCATATGAATATAATTTGTGAATATTATAATATTTTAAATAATGTTTTAAAATATGACCTATTTTTATAATATAATTACTAATTTATTATACTAATCTAGTTTTCCATATACTTGTTACCTATATTAAATAATTAATTAGTATGTTAATATGCTAGCACTAGAATGTTCACATTTTAAATTTTAAAATATTTACAAAAGCCTTTTAAGTTTGCTTCAGATGTGAACTTTTGTTCTTCATATTGAACAATTGAATGCCAAATCATGTAAATATTTCACAGTTTTATGGACATAAGAAACCAATATTCACTTATTCTTAAAAAAGAGAAATGTAGATTTTAAAGAATCTTTCTATGTAACACCTTTTTATTCATGTTATCTTGTATTTTAATATTTTTCCAGCACTAAAGGTGTAATTATCAGTTTTAAGAAGCTCAGAAACAAAATTTTCAAACCCTTACTTCCTCCAAGAAAGTGTGTTTAAGGTTACATTACTTATAGAAGCGCTACGTGTTTTCTTTTTTTTATTTTCAAAATAGTTATACATTCCAAATAAAACAGTATTTTCTTCTGTTACATTGTGACATTTCAGATTTTAGTTACTTTGCATTTCTAATGGTATAGATTTACAATAACTGCTAAAAATATTTTAAGACTATTTATTTTCTATTATTTCCTCTCAGATTTTCCTTAAAGTCTGTTGAATTTATTCTTTTTTTTTTATGTTAGTATAACTATAAGTTTTGTAAGGAAAAATACTACCTCTTTTCATTGCATGATTATCAGTTGGTAACAATGAGCACGGCATGTAGAGCATCTGAAATAGGTTTAAAATGGTATCCCAAGATCATACTGGCAATCCTTGATAAGTTATTTGTACTCCAGCGACGTCTGCTTTTAGAAAGAGTCACATAAAGATTTGTCTCTTTTTTCCTAAAATACTTTATCATTTACATCTTAACCAATCTCGTGTGTCAAACTAATTATATATAATAGGGAATAAAAATATTCTTTTTTAATTTTTAAATAACTTTAGACTAACAGTTTGTGTTTCAGTAATATCTCACTTTGACTCATAACCTATCTTCTTTGGTCTCTCATTTTTTTATTATTTATTTGCTCAAGAATGTCCCAGGAAATTTAATTTTCCTGGTCTTCATACCATCAGTTTCAATATGATGTTAATAATATCAGAATAGATAATGCCAATAATAACATTATTAATAAAATAATCAGTATTATTCATTGATCTCACTACCACAATAGGCTGTTTAGGTATGTGCCACCTATAGAGTCAAAATAAATTATGCAGAGATTAATAAATGGAATAATTCCTCCCTTCAGGGATTTGATATCTCAGAGCAACAAGCAATATCATATAATACAGTGGAGAAATAATATAATGCATTTAATTAAATAATATACATCACATCAAATTGTACCTTTCTCATTTTTTTGAGTTATTTTTCTCTCTGGCTAATTGCATTGCTTTCATTCACGAGTAAGGAAAAAGTATGGAAGGGCAATGGCAGCACAGAGATCAGAAAAGCACTGAGAGGTAGAGCAGTGGGTAAGAAAAGCCATGACTGTAATTCCAGAAATTTGGGAGGCTGAGGTGGGCAGGTCACCTGAGGTCAGGAGTTCAAGACCAGCCTGGCCAATATGGTGAAAACCCACTTTCTACTAAAAATACAAAAATAAAAATAAAAAAAGATTAGCCAGGCATAGTGGTGCATGCCTGTAGTCCAGGCTACTCTGGAGGCTGAGACAGGAGAAATGCTTGAACCTAGGCGGCAGAAGTTGAAGTGAGCTGAAATAGTGCCATTGCACTCCAATGCAATGAAGGAAGGGAGGGAAATGAAGGGGAAGGAACGGGAGGAAGGAAGGAAAGACAGAAAGACAGAAAGAAGAAGAAGAAGAGAAGAAGAAGAAGAAGAAGAAGAAGAAGAAGAAGAAGAAGAAGAAGAAGAAGAAAGGAAGGAAAGAAGGAAGGAAGGAAGGAAGGAAGGAAGGAAGGAAGGAAGGAAGGAAGGAAAAGAAAGAAAGAAAGAAAAGAAAGAGCAAGGCAAGGCAGATAATTTGACAATGAAGAAAGACCCTGCTTGTAAACAAAGATAGAGGGAACTATATAGTTTAGGAACATCATAAAATATGAAGGAGTTTCAATGCAAAATTTAGGAAGATAAAAGCATGTCCAAAAATTAACCCAAGATGGATTAAAAATTTTAAATTTAAAACCCCAAACCATAAAAACCCTACAAGAAAACCTAGGAAATACCATTCAGGACATAGGTATGGGCAAAGACTTCATGATAAAAACACCAAAAGCAATTGCAACAAAAGCCGAAATTGACAAATGAGATCTAATTAAACTAGAGAGCTTCTACACAGTGAAGGAAACTATCATCAGAGTGAACATGAAACCTACAGAATGGGAGAAAATTTTTGCAATCCACCAATCTGACAAACGTCTAGTATCCAGAATTTACAAGGAGCTTAAACATATTTACAAGAAAAAAAAAGAAACATTAAAAAGTGGGCAAAGGATATGAACAGACACTTCCCAAAAGAAGACATTTATGCGGCCAAAAAACATAGGAAAAAAAGCTCAGCATCACTGATCATCAGAGAAATGTTAATGAAAACCACAATGAAATACCATCCCACACCAGTCAGAACAGTGATTATTAAAAAGTCAGGGAATAATAGATGCTGGTGAGGTTGTAGAGAAACAGGAACACTTTTACACTGTTGGTGGGAATGTAAATTAGTTCAACTATTGTGCAAGAATGTATGGTGATTCTTCAAGAATCTAGACCCAGAAACGCAATTTGACCCAGCAATCCCATTAGTGAGTATATAAACAAAGGAATATAAATCATTCTACTATAAAGACACATGCACACATATGTTTATTTCTGTACTATTTACAAGAACGAAGACATGGGACCAACCTCAATGCCCATCATTGGTAGACTGGATAAAGAAGATGTGGTACATATACACCATGGAATACTATGCAGCCATAAAAAGGAATGAGATCCTGTCTTTTGCTGGGACATGGATGAAGCTGGAAGCCATCATCCTCAGAAAACTAATATAGGAACAGAAAACCGAACACCACATGTTCTCATTCATAAGTGGGAGCTGAACATTAAGAAAACATGGACACAGAGAGGGGAACAGCACACGCCAGGGCCTGGTAGGGATTGGGGGCTGAGGGGAGGCATAGAGGATGGGTCAATAGGTGCAGCAAACTGCCCTGGAACATGTATACTTATGTAAATACATGCACGTTCTGATTTATTTTTAGAAGACATTTTTTAAAAAGAAAAAAAAAAAAGAAAAGAATGTTCCAGACCTGTGGACAAGATTTACTCACCATCTGGAAGACTTGGCTAAGGAGAAAAGAAAAGAGTAAATATTCCTCTGCTGTGAGCTCGACCACAAAGCTTCTGCCTGCAGAGGTTAAAAGTTACTACACAGTTTCATCCCCAGGCTTTAGATCATCTGAATTCCTCAGTGCAGACACCTGAATCCAATTCAAACTATGTTTTTTTTTTTTTAATTCAAGAGTTTATTAAATTTGTTTTTCTACACATTGCTGTCGGATTTTGGAGAGAAATTCTAATACTGTAAGAATTATTTTTTTTTAGTGAATGGGATTATATGAAGGGAAGTAAGCACATAGAAATGGATAGCTAGATGATTTACCAAGGGTGAGTTTTGCTCTTGGTTTCCCTTTATTTTGTTCTCCAATTATGTGAATAGCAATGGAAAAGAACATATACTATAAGACCCAAGATGCAGAGCTCCATAATGAAGACCAAGTGTCAATAAAATTATATAATAATTAAATACATCTTAGAAAATCTTCCTAATTATTAATTAATAAACATATTATTAAGTCCTAGTTTACATTACAAAAGAAACTACACTAAGAATGAAATCCTAAAATATAATTTAAAAGGATCTAGAATATCTTGCTAATTCAGGGAAAGAAAACTGCCTGAAGCAGAAACCTAATCTTAGCAAGATTTATCATTTAGACTTGCTAAAAATAAGAATGGTGTAGGTGTCTAGGGAACTTACCCATCATTCTGACATTTAAACTTTTTTTAGACTCTCACATTGTTCTTTGTTGAACCTAAATGCTCATGACTATTTGTGCAAAATTCTTTCTTTGGAATTATCCTGAGACTCTAATTTACTACTTGACTTTCAAAATCCATCATTGTACTCAGAGGAACATGATAATTTTACTATACTTTGGCAGAGTGACCTACTTAGAACTCAAGTTAATAGATAAAGGTAAGATGAGCTTTTGTAGTAGTTACTATGATCATAGGTGTAAATAAAATAATGGCATAATTTTCGTGGCATTAAATTTAGAAGATATTATTTTGTATCTCTTTAAATGAAGATAATCAATTTGTTTATTGTAATTACTGATAATAAAATTAGAGTTAATCAATAAATAATTTACGGCTGTATATTCTGATTATAAATCTTGGAGCCAAATGAGAATGAGTCAGACAAGTCATAGTATCTTTGCTCTTAGTAATTTTGTTTTGTTGATGATTTCTCAGAAATGCTTAGAGATCTCTGCTATATAGTCCAAGCTAAAATACTTAAGTAAGACATTATTTCTTGTTTTCTTTTAATATGATTAGTAATCCCTCTTGTACTTCCAACAACAGCACAAACAAACCTCTGCTTACCATTCACAAAACAGTACACCTAAGCAGATTAAAAGAACAAAAACAAAAAAAAACTATGATTGAACAGAAATCGAAGGTGAGAGTATAGTTTCTATCCGTGGCAAAGAATCAATTTAAGAATTAAATAAAATTCTAACGGTAACATATTACAATACAAAATTGATGCCGCTCATATTAATTTAGCATTTTGTTTTTTTGCTAAAAATAAATTTGCAGTAGAAAGCTGAAAGCAATTTAGCATGAACGATTAGATAGTTCCTCACACATGTGGGGAAAAATAAAGATAAGCATGCAAGGATTGCTATGGAGAGATTACCAGGTGAATCTAAGATATCTGGACAAGCATTTTAATCACATACATGCTATCACTTTCAATTTTTTATTGATAAATCATTATAACATGTCTTGTCATTATATATATGATAATATACTGTATGAATTGCAGTTTAGAATTACAAGTATATAAAATTTAAAAAACATTAATAAATTACAACTCTTTTAAAATGATATATTTCAGTTTGATTTTAATGTTATCTATAGTTTTTAATGTAAAAATTCAAGGAGTGTATCATTTGTATACTAACATACATTTTGAAATGTAAAGTCAAAAAAGAAAATTAGGTGTATTTGTTTTAAAGGGAAAAGCTATTTGTAAAGCAGTTTTGCTGCATTTCTGTAGATGTGCAGTTTCAGGTTAGTGGTGTTAGCTGTGCGTGCATCTCAAGCAACTTAAAGCAGAAAGCTATGGAGTCAGTCACAGCAGGAGGTGTAGAAAGGCTAAATTCCCCTGGTTGCAGGCTTCTTTTTCTTCAGGAATCAAAATCCGTTAGCACAAAGAGGGAACAGAGAACAAAATAAAACAGACAAATAGGGAAAAAATACATATATTATATATATGTATGTATAAAATCAATGCAGTTATTTTGTAGTGTATGTGGAGAAAACTCCCACAAAATATGAGGGAAGAATAGCCTTGAAATATATTTATTGTTGAAAATGACAACTTTTGTATACCTATTTTACTTATAACCTATTTGGAAAAAGCCTCTTTTATGTGAAACAACATAGAAAAGTGAGGAGGACTTTAAAAAATTGCTTTAAAATTAGACCAGAAGACCCAGTTAAACATGGCAGTTCACTGTATGTGCTATTGTCTGTCTCTTCAATTAAATAACAAAAAACAATGCCAACAAGGAGTGAAAAATATAGTTACCTGGAGAGAAAAGAAGAAATATGATAGAGTAGAAGTCTGAAAAGTGGAAAGTGGAAGGCAGAGTTGATAACAGAGTTAATAGAGCAAAGCACCTAGACTCAAATGCCTACAGCAAAAACAAATGGTACCGATAAGAATAGAAACATTTTGTACTTTGAGAGGCTGAAGTGGGCAGATAACTTAAGCTCAAGAGTTGGAAACAAACCTGAGCAACACAGTGAAACCCCATCTATAAAAAAAGAATAATAATAAACACAAAAATTAGCTGGGCATGATGATATGTCCTGTAGTGCCAGCTACGCTGGAGGTTGAGGTAGGAGGATCACCTGAGCTAAGAAGGTCAAGGCTGCAGTGAGTTGTCACTGCACCACTGCACTCGAGCCTGGGTGACAGAGAGAGACCCTGTCAAAAAAAAAAAAAAGAAGGAAAGAACAGAACTATTTTTTTTAGCCACAGGATGAAATCTTTAAAAGCAGGCATTGAGTAAGGACTATGGTGTTATGTATTTATTAAAATTGACGTCTGAATAGAGAATAGGAGGAGCATAATTAGGCAAAAATAAATAAATAAATAAAGTTGAACCATGATGAAGTCCAAGTAAAGCCTGGGTCAGTCCCACAGAAATCTCTGAAACATACATGGCCTGTCAGAGTTTTTCACACGATGGGTCAAAATAGATCTTGATTCCATTGCTGAATAACTTAAGGTGTTGCTTTGCCAAGGGTGGGTCCTTGTATGAGGCTCTTGTTTTAAGATAATGCTTAATCTGTAACATTTCAAGTCTCACAAGCAGGGGAACTGAAGCTCTTGGTCTTGCCAGTGATGTTTTCATGGCAAATAGCCAGGGAGGTTAGACATATGAGCACTCCAAGGCAGAAGTCTGGTTTGTTTGATGTCTGGTACAAAAGAGACAAGGTCTCCTTTCAGAACAAAGATGGAGCTCCCAATGCCTCATAATAGATTGGGGTTACTAAAGTTTGAGGTTCCTCAACTACTATGCAGCATTTGCCTGGTCTACCTCTGCATCACTCCTATAGGAATTGGGGAGCAAGAGAACCCATGCTCCTTGTGCCCTAAGTAATCATGTCTTTTGCCTCTGATACAGGAGTCTCTTATCTTCTTCCATCATCTAGGAAGATGAGATGCCCAAAAGTTGTCGTGCAAGTAAGGTAAAATCTTTAACCCATCACAGTTCTTGACACTTTGTAGGGATGAGGATGGGATGCTAACAGAGATATGGCTTCCAAAGAAAAGCACAACGGCTCCCCATAGGCCAGCTAGGGCATTTAAGAAAATTCAATAGGATCTGATAGCAAATGCTTTACATGTGGTGGGTGATGGGGGAGAGTAAGGGTTCCCACTGATTAGGGACTATCTGTTAATGAATGTTTAGAGGCTGTGTCAATAGGGATAATTAAAATAAGTTCCTTGAACATAGTTTGGTTTTTGTACATTGCCCTTTGGGTTGGGGGAAGATGGAATGTTATCATGGGGCAGCAAGGTAAAGTGTCAGTGAGGCAGCAAGCCCACCCAGAAGGCAATGTGTCTGCTGCTGCTAAGAGAAGGGATACCCAAAGTGGACACAGAACTTTAGGTGCATCAAATTGAAAATCTGTTTTGGGGAACTGTGAGCATCTGTCATGAAGTTTTTGAAAATAGAAGTAAATGTGCTTTGCTTAGTGTTGTAGAATTGCTGTCTCTCTCCATGCCCTGTGATCCCTCTCTTGCCCTGTATCCTGATCACACTTCCTTTAAGAAAAAAAAAATCAGTATAATATTGGCTGTGGGTTTGCATTAATTGCTCTTATTATTTTGAGATATGTTCCATCAATACCTAATTTACTGAGAGTTTTTAACACGAAGCAATGTTGAATTTTATAAAAGGCCTTTTCTGCATCTATTGAGAAAATCGTGTGGTTTTTGTGTTTGTTTCTGTTTATGTGATGGATTACGTTTGTTGATTTGCATTTGTTGAACGGGTCTTGCATCCCAGGGATGAAGTCAACTTAATTGTGGTGGGAAAGTTTTCCGATGTGCTGCTGAATTCGGTTTCCCACTATTTTCCTGAGGATTTTCACATCGTTGTTCATCAGGGATATTGGCCTGAAGTTTTCTTTTGGTTGTTGTGTCTCTTCCCAGTTTTGGTATCAGGATGATGCTGGCTTCATAAAATGAGTTAAGGAGGAGTACCTCCTTTTCAATTGTTTGGAATAGTTTCAGAAGGAATGGTTCCAGCTAGTTTTTGTATTTCTGATAGAATTCAGCTGTGAATCTGAATTCACAGGGCCTATTCGAGGGGTAGGGTGAGGGGAGGGAACTTAAAAGATGGGTCAATAAGTGCAGCAAATTACCATGGCACATCTATACCTATGTAACAAACCTGTACATGTATCCTGTTTTTTTGTTTGTTTGTTTGTTTGTTTTTTACTTTTTTAGAAGAAATAAAGAAAAAATAAAAATAAAATAAAATGAGTATAAAAGGCAAAAAAAGGAAAATAATAACTATGGGAGAAGATGAAGTCTCCCAATTCCAGTGAAGGTTGAAGACCATTGCACTTGGGTGGGTATGCTGGGGAACTGGGGTTAGGAGGCTACAAAATTTTATGGCCCTATTAGATATAGGCATCAAAGTCACCGTCCAACCCCATCCTGTGGGCAGAGGTTTAATGATGGATTGTGACCAGGGTTGACAGTTGGTGAGGTAATATAGTATGACTTTGTAGGTGAGGCCCTACAGGCTAATTAAATATACTGCTTCTGTTGGTTTTATATGTGAATATATAATAGGAATTGATGTGGCATAAGTTTGCACATCCCTATGCCAAAAATTCCAGGGGGAAACATCATTGTGAAGGAAGAGCTGCAGGTAAAGACAGGCTAGTGGATCAAACTTCCCATTGATTTTCTGCTGGTATGTAGGTAATATTTTAACATGAATGATGCCTCTACCCACTGTCCAATGTTCTCACTCTATAGTGTTCTGTATTTGGCAAGTCAGAATCCTCAGCGCCCATTGTCCTGATTAGTATTATCACAACTCCTTCAGCAGGGTTGGCTGATAAATCCTGATAAAATTGAGAGGCTTGCTTCTGCTTGCAAAGTAAAGTTCCTTGGGACTATGTGAGCAGAGTCACAACTCACTGCTAACAGCAATCAAGAAAAAACTGCTATCTCTCTGACCTTCACTGAGAAAAATCCACACAATATTATTGGGTTCATTGGATATTGGAGAGAGCACACATCTCTGTGACTGATGGTTCTGTTGATTAGAGCTGCTGAGAAAGAGAGGCAGCCAACTTACAGAGGTGCCCTTTGAGATTTTGGCCTCCTTGCCTCCCTGACATGGCTCTCAGGTTCATTATTATTATTATTATTATTATTAAGAAGCATCTATTAGGTTTTCATAGACTCTGGTCAAGTTTAAATGGAGGCATTAGGAATGTCAGGTTTTATATTCACATTTAATTTTTTGTCAACTCAGATTCTATGACTAATAGGACAGGAAAAGCCTAAAAAGCTTTGCTTGTTAAATGCAAATGATAGATTTAGGAACACATTACAAAGGGCACTAGCTTTAAATTAAAAAAATGACAGATAATGCTTTAAAAAAACCCTTCATCTCCCACTCTGCCCCAGATAGAAAGTTCCTAGCTTAATGGGGCACTCAAGTCATAAAAATCCCTGAAATTTCTGGGCCTGATTCACAGATGTCTCAGCTAAACATAAACCTGGTGGTGCCCAACTAGGCTACCGTAGCTATTCAACCTCAGCACTAGTTCTACAGAAAATGAAAATGATAATTTCAGTCACTGAACAGACTAGCCAGTACTCTTCTTGATTAAACCTATTATATTCTAAATAACTCTTGAGCTGCTATCAAGAGTCTGCAACTTAAAAAAAGCTATAGAAACTACCAGAATATATTAATTTCTTTTTAAGTCCACAAACTTAGGGGTCATAATCACAGTCATTGTTCAAACTCTGAAGGTCACACTTGTAGATACCCAACCTAAAGGCCCATTTTCTGATGAGACTGAAATCAAGGTGCTGATTCAGCTTGCACCAACTAAACTGCCACTATTTGCTGCCTGGATTCATCACGAAATATTCACTGTTAAAGACTGAGTAGAAAGTTAAGGACAATATGCTTATGACACAGAAGCTGCCACTGCACGTCATACTTATTCATCTGCCAGAAGCTGGCCTATTTGACTTGTAGTTGGGGAGACCATATCATGCAAAGAATGGTTCTCATCTGCTACTGACAGATTGACTATGTCAGAATTGTGAGACCCCTTTTGGGCAATCCATGGTGCCTTACCACTGCTGATATTTTTTTTGGATTACTGCCAGATGACCCTATTCACATATTTGTAGCCCTTGAAATTAATCTGTGCATGTTTCTGTTTCCTGGAATATTTGGAGCCTCTTAACTCTGCTCCTTTTATCACAAAAGCCACTCAACAATGGGCTATAGGCATCTGGTATGGCTGAGTGTTGGAAAACAAATATATTCATTTTCTCCTTCTACTTTCCTCACCTCCTAATGTGCACCATTTAGTAATGCAGTTGGAATATTGAATGTGACTGCCCCCCAAAAAGGATGATCACTTTGTGGCTACCTCTTGTCTGAGATCAGGACAAAAGTGATGGTGGCTTATACTGATCAATTTTCAAAATCAATACGTATCCTGATTAGTTCCTGGCATGGCAAACTGTTTCCCTAACAGCAACCCAAGGCCAGTCTGCTTGGTATATTCACTGGATGAAAGCCTTGCTCAAAGGGAGCATTCAAGTTTAATTAAAAATATGAGTAAAAACAAAAGAAAAACAATAAATTCATAGTATACCAAAAAAGGAAACTCATTTATAAATCAAGAAGTTTATATATATATATGAAGTTTATATATATATATAGAGAGAGAGAGAGAGACTTTATACTGAATAATACTAAATAATGATGACAAAATGAAAGAATATACAAATAAATAACTGGTCTGTGTATATTTATTATCCATATTGGTAAGATGATAATTTAACCTGTGGATTCTGTGTAATCCCAACAAAAATATCAGAAAGATCTTTTGTAAATGTTAACAAACTGATACTCCAATTTATATGAAAAGAAAGAGAAATTACAAACTGTTTCAAAACAGAAGAACAAAATGGGACAACTCCCAGTACCCAATTTCAAGACTCACTATAAGACTACAATATTATGGATTGGCAAAAGCGTGGACACAGTGATCAATAAAATAGAATACAGAACTTCAAAATAGACCTACTCAAATACACACAACTAATAGTTGACAGAGATATGAATGTAAGTCAATGGAAAAATAATAGTCTTTCCATCATTTCCATGCTGTTGGAAACATTTAATGTTCATATGAAATGTTAAAAATTTGAATCTCCTAACATAACTCTTGTTTTATTGAAAAATTAATTTGAATGTGTGTTGAACCAAATGTAAGTGGTATAGCCATAGGATATTCAAAGGGAGATATGGGAAAACATTTGTGTCACCCACTGTTTATCAAAGTTTTTACATGTAATACCATAACACAAGCCATAGAAGAAATAAGTTGATTTATCCAAGTACATCAATATTGACAAATGTTTTTCTACAAAATAAACTGCTAAAAATACAAAGACAAACTACACATTAGAAGAAACATATTTACTAATTACAACTGATAAAGCATGTTTATCCAAACTACATAAAAATTTCTCAAAGTAAAACATTTATTAGAGAATTTTAAAAATGTTTAAATGGACAAAAGTCTGTACAGATATTTTCTCAAATTTTATGTATATTGTTACCACATTAAGTATAAAAAATTGCAGCATCAACAGTTATTGGTATAAAAAATGCAAAGTAAAACCAAAATCAGACATCACAACATACTTAGTAGTCATACTTAGTAATAAACTCTGTACATTGTAATTGGAAGAATTAGTACAAATAAAATGATTCAGAAATATATTTATGTGTGTGTGCATATACACACATAGATTCAGAAATGTATATGTGTATAAATACACTTTTTAAAAATTTCAACTTTTATTTTAAATCCCGGGGATACATGTGCAGGTTCGTTATAGGTGCATGTTGCACCCAGGTAATTAACGTAATACTTAGCAGATAGTTTTTCAAACCATTTCCTCCTCCATCCCTACTCCCTGTAGTGTGTGCAGTGTCTGTTGTTTCCATGTTTTATGTCCATATGTGCTCAATGTTTTGCTCCCTCTTAGAAGTGAAAACATGCAGTATATGGTTTTCTGTGCTGTTTTAATTTACTTAGTATTAGGGCATCTAGCTCCATCCATGTTTTTGCAAAGGATATGATTTCATTATTTTTGTGGCTGCAAAGTATTCCATGGTGAATATGTACATTTTCTTCTTCCAGTACACCATTGATGGGCACCTAGGTTGACATCATGTCTTTGCTATTGTGAATAGCATGGGGATGAACATAGGACTGGATGTGTCTTTGGTGTAATGATCTATTTTCCATGTGGTATATACCCAGTAATAGGATTGTTGAGTTGAATGATGGCTCTGTTTTAAGTTCTTTGAGTAATAGCTAAACTATTTTTTTATACTGGATGAACTAATTTACTTTCCCATCAACAATGTAAAATTGTTCTCTTTTCTCCACAGCCTCACCAGCATCTGTTGTTTTTCGAGGTTTTTTGTGTGTTTTTTTATAGTAGTCATTCTGATTGGTGTGAGAGGTTATCTTACTGTCGTTTTGATTTGCATTTTTGCATTTCCCTGATGATTAGGGATGATGAACATTTTTTCGTATGTTTGTTTGCCACTTATTTGTCTTCTTTTGGGACGTATCTGTCTGTTTATGTCCTCTGCCCATTTTTTAATAGGATTATTGGTTTTTGCTTGTTGGTTTGCTTAAGTTCCCTGTAGATTGTGTTTCTTAGACCTTTGTTGTATGCATAGTTTGCAAATACTTTCTCCTGTTTTTTAGAATGCCTATTTACTCGGTTGATGGTTTCTTTTGTTGTGAAGAAGCTCTTTAGTTTAATAAGGTCACACTTGTGAATGTCTGTTTTTGTTGCAATTGCTTTTGGGGACTTAGCCAAAAATTATTTGCCATGATTGGTGTAGAGAATGGCATTTCCTGTTTTTTCAGGGATCTATATAATTAGAGGTCTTACACTTAAATATTTATTCCATCTTGGTTTAATTTTTGATCATAGTGATAGGTAGGGGTCCAGTTTATTCTTCTGCATATGACTAGGCAACTATCCCAACTTCATTTAGTGAATAGGGAGTCCTTTCACTATTACTTGCTTTTCTCAGTCTATAAAGAAAAGTCTACAAAAAAAAAAAAAAAAGCTATCAAAGATCAGATAGCTACAGGCACGCAGCTTTATTTCTGTTTTCTATTCTGTTCCATTGGTCTATGTGTCTGTTTTTCTTTCTTTTTATTTATTTATTTGTTTGTTTTTGTTATACTTTAAGTTCTAGGGTACATGTGCACAACGTGCAGGTTTGTTACATTTGTATACATGTACCATGTTGGTGTGCTGCACCTATTAACTCATCATTTACATTAGGTATATCCCCTAATGCTATCCCTCACCCTCTCCCCACCCCATGACAGGCCCCAGTGTGTGATCTTTACCTTCCTGTGTCCAAGTGTTCTCAATGTTCAATTCCTACCTATGAGTGAGAACATGCGGTGTTTGGTTTTCTGTTCTTGTGATAGTTTGCTGAGAATGATGGTTTCCAGCTGCATCCATGTCCCTACAAAGGACATGGACTCATCTTTCTTTTTATGGCTGTGTAGTATTCCATGGTGTATATGTGCCACATTTTCTTAATGCAGTCTGTCACTGATGGACATTTGGGTTGGTTCCAAGTCTTTGCTATTCTGAATAGTGCTGCAATAAACATATGTGTGCATGTGTCTTCATAGCAGCATGATTTATAATCCTTTGGGTATATACCCCGTAATGGGATGACTGGGTCAAATGGTATTTCTAGTTCTAGATCCCTGAGGAATTGCCACACTGTGTTCCACAATGGTTGAACTAGTTTACAGTCCCACCAACAGTGCAAAAGTGTTCCTATTTCTCCACATCCTCTCCAGCACCTGTTGTTTCCTGACTTTTTAATGATTGCCATTCTAACTGGTGTTGATTACTGTGGCTTTTTAGTACAGTTTGAAGTCTGGTATCTGATGCCTCCAGCTTTGTTCTTTTTGTTTAAGTTTACTTTGTCTATTTGGACTCTTTTTTGGTTCCACATGAATTTTAGAAATGTATTTTTTTAAATTCTGTGAAGAATGACATTGGCAGTTTGATAGAAAGGCTGTTAAATCTGTAAATTGCACTGGACAATTCAGCCATTTTAATGATATTGATTGTTTCAATCCATGATCATGGAAGGTTTTCCCGTTTGTTTCGTTTATTTATGATATATTTCAGCAGTGTTTTGTACTTCTCCTTGTATTTATCTTTCACCTTCTTTCTTAGTTGTATTCCTAGGTATTTCATTTTCTTTGTGGTTATTGTAAATGGGATTGTGTTTATGATATGACTTTCAGCCTAGAAATTACTGATGTATAAAAATACTACTGATTTTTATTAATTAATTTTGTATCCTGAAACCTTGCAAAAATTATTTATAAATTCTAGTGGCCTTTTGATGAAGTCTTTAGGTTTTTCTAAGTATAGAATAATTTTGTTGGCAAGGAGAGATAGTTTGATTTCTTCTTTTCCTATTTTGATGTCTTCTTTTTTTTCTCTTGCCTGATCCCTCTGACTAGGACTTCTAATGTTGTGTTGAATAGGAGTTGTGACAGTAGGCATCCTTGTCTTGCTTCAGTTCACAAGGAAAATGATTTCAGCTTTTGCCCATTCAGTACGATGTTGGCTGTGGGTTCATGATAGATGGCTCTTATTATTTTTATGTATGGTCCTTTGATGCCTAGTCTCTTGAGGGCTTTCATGATGAAATAATGTTGCATTTTACTGAAGAATCTTTCTGCAACTATTGAGATGATCATATGGTTTTTGCTCTTAATTCTGTTTATGTGGCAAATCACATTTATCAGTTTGTGTATGTTGACCAAGCCTTGCACTCCAGTGACACAGCCTGCATGATTGTGGTGTATTAACTTTTTAATGTGCTGCTGGAGAGTAATGGCTGGTAGCTAGGCCAATACCCAGCCACAAAGCTATTTTGTACTCAGTCAAGTTGGCAGGCATACTCTCCAGTGTGAAGGGGAGAGAGATAGCCCCTCCATCCGGTCCTATGCCCACTTTTTTTGTTAGGTGTTCTGGGCTTTGGGTCCCCCTTGGACATGGGCTGTGACAGAGAGATAGGCCACATCCTTTCTAGACCACACCTGTGGAGGGAGACACACTCTGCTCCCACTCCTACTCAGGAACTCACATGTCTCACCCCTTTTAGTGTTCTGAGAATGGGGCTTCTACCCCTCCCCCCAACCTGCCCACGAGTGCTGGCCATAGATCTTAGCTCCTAAGCCATAGATCCTTAGTACTCCTAAGCTGTAAGTCACAGCCCTTGGGTTGCCAGGATGTACCCCAGCTTAGGGTCAGGCTCTGGCTTCACTGAGGGATCTGATGTGCTCCCTGGTCACCAGGAAAGTACTCAGATGGAGCAATGTGCTAAGGCTGGGATGCAAGGCTGTACTGTTCATCCACAACTTGAACAGCGCAGCCTTGCATCCCAGCCTTGGCACTCTAGGGATGGACCCTTGGAGGGACCAGCAGGCAGTAGGGCTTGCAGAACAGACATGCCCCAGTCCCACAAGAAAACTGACCCACACGTCTTCTGACTCAGAAGAAGTCAACTGTGGCCAGAGCCTACTGGAAGGAAATAGGGAGATCTGGAGGATTGTTGTCTATGACCACATTCTGCCGGAGCTTCCCAGCACACAAAAACTCCTGGGCTTTGCACATTCTGAAGGCCTGCCTCTGTCTGCTTACCATGGAACTCACACATCCATGGAGAACACAGAGTCCCCAGTGGCTAGAATCCTGGACGTCCATAGGAAGTTAGCCATCCATCATTTACCTCACTCAGCCTCTTCCTAGGAGCTGTTGGGGGCTGGAAACTAGCCCTAGTATTCAGGTACCCCAAGCAGTGTTCCCACCTTCCCCCTGATCAGCTTCAGCTTCAGTGTCACCTCCATGCACTCTTGGCATTTCTACTGAAGATCTTTCCAAATTATGGTAGTTTACTAGATGATTTGGTCGCTCTCAGTGGGAGCAGCACTTCCTAGCTGTGTCTTATCCCCATCTCCACATTTATTTTCTGAAAGAATGTTCAATGTCCAAAACTAAAATATTGAACAGGAATAAAAATAAGGATAGTATATATTATAGCCCCTCCAAATAAATAATATCAATGAGTTCATACTAAAATAATTGAATCAATAAACATGGAAAAAAAGACCTCTTTACAGAAAAATTCTGATTAATAAAACTAGGAGGAATGAGGGAAACATAAACAACCATTAGAATGGCGCAATGATAAATTCTACTGGCAAGATAAAGAGGTGAATGCTAAAATTAAGTTTTAAAAATAGTATAATCTCACAGCTTCAATGTGTCCCCTCTAAAATATTAGTTGAATATATAAAAAAAGAAAATAATGATTTTACATTGAAGTACTGGGCAGACACGACCTTAAGCAAGATATAAAAGTTAGTATCACTGGTGATGGGACATATCAATGTCTGGTCCTCTCCTAAGGTCTCTAAGAAGGGCACATTAGCTTTGAAGTATTTTCCTCAAACAATTTCCATGACCTCTATCAAAGTAAATGTAACAGAAACTCAAATTGAGGAGTATTTTACAAGAAACTTCACCAATCCTCTTCAAAAATATCAAGATCATGAAAATTAAGAACAAACTAAAGAACTATCACTTATTGAAGGAGTATAAAGATCTTGACTAGCAAATTCAAAATGTAATCCTAGATAGTACCCAGAAATATAGAAAGCATATTGGCTTAAAAACTGATAAAAAAGAAACAAGATCTATAGTTTCTTAGTTTTGATAGTTGTTCCATAAAAATATGAAACGTTAATATTATGAGGTACAAAGAGAATCAATTTTATCTGTATTAGTCCATTTTCAAGCTTCTGATAAAGACATACCTGAGACTGGGTAATTTATAAAGAAAAAGAAGTTTAATGGACTCACAGTTCCATGTGGCTAGGGAGGCCTCACAATCATGGGGGAAGGCGAAAGGCATGTCTTACATGGCAGCAGACAAGAGAGAATGAGAGCCAAGTGAAAGAAGCTTTCCCTTATAAAACCGTCAGGTCTCCTGTGACTTATGCACTACCATGAGAACAGTAAGGGGGAAACTGCTCCTGTAATTCAATTATCTCCCACAGGGTCCCTCCCATGACATGTGAGAATTATGGGAGCTACAGTTTGAGATGAGATTTGGGTGGGGACACAGCCAAACCTCATTATTCCACCCCAACCCCTCCCAAAACTCATGTCCTCACATTTCAAAACCTATCATGCATGCCCAAAATTCACCAGTCTTAACCCATTTCAGCATTTACTCAAAAGTCCACAGTCCAAAGTCTCATCTGAGACAAGGCAAGTCCCTTCCACCTATGAGCCTCTATCAAAAGTAAGTTAGTTACTTCCTAGATACAATGGGGGTATAGGCATTGAGTAAATATAGTCATTCCAAATGGGAGAAATTGGCCAAAACAAAGGGTCTACAGGCCCCATGCAACTGTAAAATCCAGCAGGGGAGTCAAATCTTAAAGGTCCAAAATGATCTCCTTTGACTCCATGTTTCACACCTACGTCACACTGGTGCAAGACATGGATTCCTATGTGGTCTTGGATAGCTCTCCCCCTATGGCTTTGCAGGGTACAGCACCCCTCCAGGCTGCTTTCATAGGCTGATATTGAATGTGGGCAGCTTTTCCAGGCACTTTTCCACAGTGCCACCTGTCAGTTGATCTATCATTCTAGTGTCTGGAGGGTAGTGGCCCTCTTCTCACAGCTCCATTAGACAGTGCCCTAGTGGGGACTCTGTGAGGAAGCTTCATCCCCAAATTTCCCATCTGCACTACCCTAGCAGAGGTTCTGTCCATGAGGACTCTGCCCCTGTAATACCTCTGCCTGGACATCCACACATTTCCATAAGTCCTCTGAACTCTAAGCAGAGGTTTCCAAATATGAATTATTGATTTTGTTTAGCTCCAGGCTCAACACCATGTAGAAGCTGTCAAGCCTTGGGGCTTGCATCCTCTAAATCCATGGCCTGAGCTGTACCTTGGCCCCTTTTAGCCATGGCTAGAGCAGCTGGGATGCAAGGCAACAAGTCCCTAGGCTGCATGCTGCATGGCGGCCCTGGGCCCAACCCACCAAACCATTTTTCCTTCTAAGCCTCTGGGCCTGTGTTGGGAGAGACTGCCACAAAGGTCTCTGACATGCCCTGAAGGCAATTTCACCATTGTCTTGGCAGTTAACATTTAGCTCCTCATTACTTGTACAAATTTCTGTAGCAGGCCTGAATATTTCCTCAGAAAATGGTTTTTTATTTTCTATTGCATCATCAGGCTGCAAATTTTCTGAACTTTCATATTCTGTTTCACTTTTAAAACTGAATGCTTTTAGCAATATCCAAATCACTTCTTGAATGCTTTGCTGCTTTAAAATTTATTCTGCCAGACACCCTAAATCATCTCCCTCAGGTTCAAAGTTCCATAAATCTTTAGGGCCGGGGTGAAATGCTGCCAATCTCTTTGCTAAAACATAGCAAGAGTCACCTTTAGTCCAGTTCACAAGTTTCTCATCTCCATGTGAGACCACCTCAGCCTGAATTTCATTGTCCATATCATTATCACCATTTTGGTCAATGCCATTCAACAAGTCTCTAGGAAGTTCCAAACTTTCCTACATATTCCTGTCTTCTTTTGAGCCCTCCAAACTGTTCCACCCTCTGCCTGTTACCCATTTCCAAAATCGCTCCTACATTTTTGGGTATCTTCACAGCAGCACCCCACTCTACTGGTACCAATTTACTGTATTAGTCCATGTTCATGCTGCTGATAAAGACATACTTGAAACTGGGCAATTTATAAAGAAAAAGAAGTTTAATGGACTCACAGTTCCATATGGCTGGGGAGGTCTCACAGTCATGGCAGAGGGTGAAAGGTATATCTTACATGGTGGCAGACAAAAAAGAATGGGAGCCAAGTGAAAGGGGCTCCCCCTTATAAAACTATCAGATCTCATAAGACTTATTCACTACCATAAGCACAGAAACTCCCCAAGAATTCACTTATCTCCTACCAGGTCCCTCCCACATTATGTGGGAATTATGGGAGCTACAATTCAAGATGAGATTTGGGTGGGGACACAGCCAAATCATATCTTCATCTATCTAGCTCTATGTAAACCATCAATATCAAAGATAATTTTATTTACATCCTAATGCATAATCATTTTTCCAAATTAATGCTCAAATAGGAAATTTACAATTTACAATGTTACCATATTCATGTACATTCTTGGAAATACTATTGATTAGGATTTGTTTTCCAATTCCAGATCTTTATTTCTATTGAACTTGCATAATTAATTTTCAGTAAAACGATGAAAATATGCCTAGTATGATTCCTTCTTTTTCCAAGTTCTGCTATCTTTTTGTCTGCATATTACACTGTTCTTGCTTCACACACACTGCATAGGTGTTGCCCTCTATCTGTTTCAAGCCTCTTCAGTTTCTCTAAAGCTTGTGGGTAATTTGCTTTAAGCAGGCCTTTCGTAATAGTTATCTATTTTTTCTACAAGGATAGTAACCTCACATATCTTCCATAAAGTGCTGGATACTTTTATATTAGTTAAATTGGGACTTCATATATTTGTTAGCTTTGTCTGGAGCTCTCTCTAACTTGAGTCATTGTCCTTTCTAGCATTCTCTTCTAGTGTCTGTGTACTGTCCATTTACACAAATTATGGATTATTTGTAGAGTTTTTTCCTCAGTAAAAATTCTATATTTCTAAGTGGGTAACAGAATGTCTACTGTAGACTCCCATGAAAATCACTGTGTAATACCCTTAAATGCACTGCTGGAGCTAGAGGATCAGGGTACTTACAAGCTGCTTATGCACTTTATTCATTATACAAGCCTGTTGTTGTAAAGAATTAATCATGTGCTACCTGCTTAACGTAGTCACACAGACTGAGCACTGAAATATTGTATAGACATGAAGCATCAATCTTTATTTTCAAGGATATAGTAGGTAATTGGGTAGCTATTTTGGTAATCCAATAAGAACAGTGTAGGCATAGTCTCTGAATAAGCTATTATGTAAAATTCATATTCACAGATTTACTGTGTGTGTGCTTTCAAGACAAACTAATGCTCCTTTTGCCCTCCTCAACTGCAAAGATTCTAGGAGGGGCTATTAATCCTTTTATAATTTTCAGACCTTATATTAGCAAAGATTTTTCATGAACTTTCTATATATGGGAATTTTGTTGAATGATTAATTATAATTAGTCTACTTGGAATAATAATGGTAAGTGAAAAGTATCCTTTAACAATGTAGGTTTTCTGCTTTTAGAAGAGAGTACAAATCATCATACCCAAAAGACCAAAACTTAACCAAGACTGTTTCAAGGAATAATCTTTCACTGGGGGAAAAAAATCTCTACTTCTTCTTTGGCCAAAATGTAAAGCCACAATGCAAAATACTTGAGTTGGTAGTTCCTGTATATAGTGTTTTGTTTCTTAATTTTATTTCACCCTGTGTATTTTAGCACAGTCTAACTGGTTTGAAAAAACACATTGTCTCATTGTGTCCAGCTTTCTCATTTAACTGCTTCAAATATTCTATAAACTAATGTATTACAATGCTTAAATAGATGTCTGGCATATAGTAGGTGTTTAGTAGATGTTGTTTTTCTTCACTTACTTGTCCTTAGTTGTAGTCATCATCATCATCATTGGCAAGTTTAAGCTGCAGTCAGGATTTTTTGACATAAATTTTCTGAAATAGTTCCATTGAGGTGATCATTTGTAATAGTATTAACGTTACACTTTTTCCAGCAATCCTTTTTTTCTCTTATCTTCTTTCCACTTTTAATTTTCAGAGGGAAGGAGGGAGGGAGAGACCAGGGAGGGGAGTTCATAATACTGGTATTAAATATTGACCATTAATAAACATATGTTTCAATTCCCATTTACAGATATTAAAATGAGAATGAGTAATCAGAAAGAAATAGATTAGTAGAGGAAGCAAATGTATGAATTTAAACATATTATGTTTGAGGTACCTATTAGACATCCACACTGCAGTTCTTAGTTTAAGTTTGGATTAAAAGCGCATATTGGAGTCATAGTTAAACCTATAAATTAGAGCACCTACGAAGCTAATGTGGACAAATAATGGAAGAGATACAAATATTGATCCTTGAATTCTAAGAAATATTTGAAGGTCATGAAAAGTAAGAATACCCTGTAAAGGGAAGTGAGATGGAATGGGCATGAATTAACATGGAGATCAGACATGGTGCCCTAAAGACAAGCAATGAACTTTTGTTTTCTTTCTTTTCTTTTTTTTTTTCTACAGACAAGGTCTCATTCTGTTGCTCAGGCTGGAGTGCAGCGGTACAAACTTTAATCACTGTAACTTCAAACACCTGAACTCAAGTGGTCCTCCCACCTCAGCCTCCTAAGTAGTTGGGACTACAGGTGTGTACCACCACACCCAGCTAATTTTTCCTTTTATTATTATTATTATTATTATTATTATTATTATTTTTGTTTTGTAGAGACCGCATCCCACTTTTTTGCCCAGGCTGTTTTCAAACTCCCAGCCTCAAGCAATCTTCCTGCCTTGGTCTCCCTAAGCATGGGGATTGCAGGTGTAAGCCACTATGTCCAACTTAAGAACATTTTTTCAAGGTGGAGAAAAAAATAGAAGAGGTTGAGAAACTGGAAATGTAGAAGTTGTGGATCACTTTAATAAACATTATTTATTTGTGTTTTAGGGTTAAAAGATTGTAATGAACTCAAGGGACAAGAACAGAGGGAATGTAAAAATTAATAGTATAGACAATTCTGAAGATTTTCAACAGTTGCTGAGATAGAATTGCATCTATAGATAGAATTGTAAATATTCTTTAGTATATTTGAGAGTCCTCTTAATAAAAGATGGTCTATAAACATAGTTGTTGCTATATATTCGATCATTTAATTTTCAACCTGTACGAAAATTGAATACATTCTTATTTAATGTTTTAATTGGTAGCAATCATTGTGATTAGTGCAATTATACAGATATAACCACATAAGCATGGTCCCAAACAAATAATCTACCCATTCATAACAACTACGGTTATCAAGTGATGATCTAGGGCCATTAATCTGGCAAATATATGGAGATTATTTCTGTCAATTTGTCATTGTCAACAAATAAACAAAACCAAAGTGCTTTGGAAACTTTATAAACACAAAAATTCAAATATTTTGTTCTTTTAAAAGTGTTTTCCATCTTTACTGAGGTAAAATTGATAAAATTGACATGTATTTAAGATGTTTAACTTGATGTTTTGATATACACATACAATAATATGTATAAAATAAGTGCAGCAATCAAACTAATTTACATATCCATCACCTCACATAGTTAACTTTTTTGTGTATGGTGAGAACACTGAAGGTCTACCCTCTTATCAAATTTCAAATATACAATATAGTATTGCTAACTATAGTCACATTGCTATAAATTAGATTTCTAGGACTTATTCACCTGACAAAATGGAAATTTTATAGCCCTTGATCAACATCTGCCCATTTCTCCCTCCCTACAGCCTGTGGCAACCAGCATTCCAGTCTTTACTTCTATGAGTTCAACCTGTTTAGATTTCATGTATCAGTGAGACCATGAAGTGTTTGAATTTATGTGCCTGGTGGCTTATTTCAATTAACATACTATACTAAAAGTTCATCTATATTACCTCAAATGGCAATATTTCCTTTTATTTTTTGAGAGTTGGGCTCTCACTGTGTCATCCAGGCTAGAGTGCAGAAGTGCAGTCATAGCTCACTGTAGCCTCCTCTAACTCCTGGGCTCATGTGGTCCTCCTGCCTCTACCTCCTGATTAGCTGGTACTACAGTTGCATGCTACCACACCAAGCTGCCTTTTTTTTTTAAGGCTGAATAATATTTGATATAAATATATATCTCATATTCTATTTCTTCATCTGTAGATAAACATTTAGGTTGTGTCCATAGTTTGGCTATTGTGAATAATACTGCAATGAACAAGGAAACACAGATATCTCTCCAAGATACTGATTTTATTTTCTTTTGCCATACACTCAGAAATGAGATTGCTGAATCACAGATGGTTCTATTTTTAATTTCTTGAGGAAACTCCATATTGTTTTCTATAGGGCTGTACCAATTTACATTCCTACAAAACAGCATACAAGAGCTGCCTTTCCCCAAACTGCTGCCAGCACTGATTTTATTTTGTCTGGTTAACTGTAGGCACAACTGTAGGCTGCCCCAGGAAACACAGATGGATGTGGCTCCTCCCAGATGCATGGAAGATTGGGACTGATTGAGGAGGGCTAAAGCAGAGAAGACAGAGGAATAGGGTTGCTTCCCATTCTGCAGCCTGGATGTTGATCAGGGATGCGGACCTGTCTTCTCAAAATGACTTTCCTCTGTCTTGGGATCCACTGGGGTTTCAGCAACCATTTATCTGAACCATTGAGTTCCCACAAAGGAATCCTTGTACATAAATGGTTGCCAAGTTTGTGTTTCTGTGGGTGCACAAGGGCTGGGCACGTCCCACTCCTCATCTTGCTGATATCACTTCTCTTACTCTGTTCTTAAGAAACAGTAGATATTAAGTTTTCTAATAATTTTTTCTCAGTCAAATGAAAAGGAGAAAACATAAAATAATAACTGAGTGAACATCATTTATCTCAAGAAATATTTCAATGACTTCCTCTTCATGTTTTATCAATGATCACAATATATTTGTATTAATTTTAATCTAGTCACATGCATATAAAAGAGCAAATCTCACATTACTTATTAATAAAATACAAGTGCTTTTTAAAGATTCTACTAGAGCATGAGCTGAAGAACGGAAAATATATCAGCATATGCCTAAGCTGCATTGTTTGACATGGTTATGTTTTTTAGTAATTCTGAAAAGTACATTTTTTTCTGATGTAAAATGACCTTATTTTATTGCAGAGATAGAGGGTTTATTTTGAGAATGAGAAACTGTGAAATTCTACTATAAAGATGTGTGATTTATTGTCTATTGCTTTCACAGCATTCTTTACATAATAATGGTGCCTATGTTTGCTGTAGGGTACTTTAGAAGGTCAGATAAACCCAACAGTAGTAAAAATATTTCACATTCAAAGCAAATGACAAGAATAAGAATTATTTGACAGTATTTCTGAGATTAAATTTGTTGCTTATGAATCAATCACTATTTTTCTTTCTTTTTGTTTAAACAACTATCATAATAGACTTTTATACTATATTTTGGAATGTTTAAGTATTTGTCTTTAATTGTTATCATTACTTTTAGGGTACCTTTGATAATGTGGTTGTGAATAGGTTCTTGTCACAGAACAAAATTACTCTTATGATATAGTCTTTAAGAAACATAAAATGAAAATTCAAAATTCTATTAAAAGTTTTCTAAAGATAGTAGGTGAAGGGTATTAAAAAGTTTTTGTTTTTTATGGTAAGAACATTTGACATGAGCTCTGCTCTATTACCAATTATGGCAAATTGGTATTGTTAACTTATAAGCACAATACTATAAGTACTGAACAGCTAAGTACTAAAAGGATAAAATGTATCTAAATACAAAGGTGCATTGACCACCTATTAATTATCATGCCCTTAAGTAAGCCATAAAAGTTTTACAGAGAATAACATACTCTACCTACCAGTACAATCTTATGATTTGGTGATGCGTTAATCTGTGTATACCTATTTAGGTGAAATATGAGTAAAATTAATGATCTATTTTGTATGGTAGGCTGTGATGGGGATTTAACGGAAGAATAATTATAAATGGCTAGAGACTTAAGTAAAATAGGGTAATACTATAAAAGTATTTATATAAAGAAAAAAATATTTAGTCCAAAGAAGTAGCATCAGAAGATAAATTAAAAGAAAGCCATAAAGTGTAAATGTACTGGTAAAATAATAAACAACTTTAGAAACCTAATTTGGTCTACATCAAATAACCATCAGCTGGGTTCATCTGCTGTTCAAATCATTGCTTCTAAATTTTTGAGAAGGGGATAAAGTTTTCTCTTTTAAAATTTAAATGTACATGAATATTTTTTAAAATTTACCTATACATTTTCATATTAACCAAGGAAACTTCCAAAGGTATATTTATAGTATATATTCTTATTAAATGTTTACAAATTACAATTCTTACTCTGCCTTTTATGTATTATAGTTTGCTATTTTCCTCATATTTTTGTAATTGAATGTAGGAACAGAGTGTAAGTTTTTAGGGTAACTGTGGTGAATGTCAAGAAAAACTATGTTTAAATGTTTATTCAATTGAAAAGACAGTGATAAAGAAATGACTAATATTAAAATTAAGATAAAAATATGATAGTAAAATTCAAGAAAATAATTATTTAGAATATTTGTCTAAAAAAAATTGAAAAAATAAATCTATAGATTGCCTTGGGTAGAATGGACATTTTTAACAATATCATTTCTTCCATCCATGAATACCGCATATTAGTCCATTTACTTATGTCTTCGATTTATTTCATCAATGTTTTATGGTTTTCAGATCTTACCTCCTTGGCTTAATGTATTCCTAAGTATTTTTTTAGCTTTGTAAATGAGATTGTTGTATTGATTTACTTTTAAATAGTTTGTTTTTAGTGTACAGAAACACTACCAATTTTGAATTTTGACTTTGTGTCCTGCAACTTTAATGAAGTTTTCAATTAGTTCTAACAGTTCAATAATAACCATAAATAAATGAAACTGGAAGTTTACAATTTTTAATTAATAAAAGATAAGACAGGTAGGTGCTTTATAGACATAATCATACATTCTAAAAAGAGTTATCTAAAATTTTCATAAACTTCCCTACAAAATAGGTGAGGAAAATAATTTAAGAAAAGAGTGCAAACTGTCAATGATACTACAAACATATATGGGAATATTTGAACTAAATTTTAGAAAACTGTATCAAGAAATATTCTTAAAAGAAACATATGTGGATCAGTTTGTTTTCCTAGAAATGCAAGGTTGTTTTAATTTTGGAAAACTGAGTAACTTTCTGTTAAATAATTATTAGTACAATTCTATTTTTTTATAGTCACAATATTTTCTGTTTTCTTGAAATGTTTCTGTGTATATTATTGATATGTATCTAACAATCCTATGTGGCTTGTGATAATTACACCACAAAGATATTAGGTGTTCTTTAAGGTTATTTAGATACATACATAGAGAAAATAGTATTTATATTTTCTATCATTAAAATGGATATTTTAAATTAGTCTACTTTTGTGTAAAAGCGATTGCATTTTGTCGTATATAAAGTGGTAACCAACCAAAGGAGGCTATAAACTGAATAATTGTTTTTCAAAATGTTAAATAGTATGTATAACTTTTTATCAATGAGATGTTCAGAAGAGAGTTTGCCACATGTCAGAAAAAAACTAATATGAAGCCAAACTCATGGTATCCTTAGAAATTGAGTGTAAATGTAAAGATGACACAATTTTATATTTTCTGTTGTTTTATGAATTTAATTGTGTTAAAATATGCATAATATAAACTTTGCAACCCATTGGCAGAACTTCTTTATGTGGCAAAAATGAAACTCTGTAGTCATTAAACATTTTATTTCTTCTTCTCCTCAGCTCCTGATAACCATTATTCAGATTACTATTTCTGTAAAGTTTGACTACTTTACATACCATATAAGTGGAATAACATAAAGTTTGCCTTTTTGCGCCTGGCTTTTCAAAACTAAGATAAGGTATTCAAGATTCATTTATATTACAGTATGTTTAGAAACTTCTTTCCCTTTGAAGGCTGAATAACATTTTATTTTTATGTATGTACCATATTTTACTTATCCATTCTTCCTGTAGTGAACTCATGGTTTGCTTCCATCTTTTGCTTATTGGAATAATGCTTTTAAGAACATGGGTATACAAATATCTAATAGAGACTTTGCTTCTAATTATTTTTTTGGTATGTCTGGAAGTAAAATGCTGGATAATATGGTAATTCTATTTTTAAAATTTTTCTGAGGAGCTACTGCACTGTTTTCCATAGCACTGCACCATTTACATTCCCACCAGTGGTGCACAAGGTTTCTAATTTCGCCATAGCCTTGTCAACACTTGTTATTTTCTATTTTTTACTTGTTTCTTTGTGTTTTTTTGATAGTAGTCATTCTAATAGGTGTAAGGAGATATCTCACCCTGGCTCTTATTTGCATTTCCCTACTGATAATGACGTTGATCATCTTCTCACATGTTTCTTGGCCATTTATATGTCTTCTTTGAAGAAATGTCTATTTGACACTTTAGCCTATTTTTGAATTTGGTTGTTTTTTGTTATTTATTTGTAAGCTTTGTTTATATATACTGGATATTAACTCCCTATCAAATATATGATGTGCAAATATTTTCTTTCATTCTATATGTTGCCTTTTCACCCTCTTGTGTCCTTTGATGCACAGAAGTTTTTTGTTTGTTTGTTTGTTTGTTTTGTTTGTTTGTTTGTTTGTTTGTTTGTTTTGAGACGGAGTCTTGCTCTGCCACCCAGGCTGGAGTGCAGTGGCCGGATCTCAGCTCACTGCAAGCTCCGCCTCCCGGGTTCACGCCATTCTGTTGCCTCGGCCTCCCGAGTAGCTGGGACTACAGGCGCCCGCCTCGTCGCCCGGCTAGTTTTTTTTTTTTTTTGTATTTTTAAGTAGAGACAGGGTTTCACCGTATTAGCCAGGATGGTCTCGATCTCCTGACCTCGTGATCCGCCCGTCTCAGCCTCCCAAAGTGCTGGGATTACAGGCTTGAGCCACCGCGCCCGGCCTATGCACAGAAGTTTTTAATTTTGATGCAGTCCAATTCATCTATTTTACATTGTTGCCTGTGTTTTTCCCATCACATGCAAGAAATAATTGCAAAATTCAATGTCATGAACTTTCCTTCTACGTTTTCTTTCAATAGTTTAATAAGTTTCATTCCTACATTTAGGTCTTTGATCCATTTTGAGTTAAATTTTGCATACGCTATAAGGTAATGATGCAACTTCATTATTTTGCATGTGGATATCCGGTTCTTTTTTAACACCATTTGTTGAAAAGTCTGTCCTTGGAATGAGCTTGACCCCTTTGTCAAAAATCATTTGACCATGTATGCATGGTATTCCCTTTTTAAGTTCCTGCCTTAGTATTTTCTTATTATTAATGTTGTTATACATGGAATCATTTTCTTAATTTTTTGGATTATTATGTCTCTTAAGATTTTCTATTTCATGATTCTTTCTTTATAGGTTGTGTATTCCTAAGAAATTTACCTATTTCAACTAGGTTATCAAATGTATTGGTATATAATAGTATATAGTATTATTCTCCTATAATTGTTTTAATTTCTGTAAAATTGGCTGTAAGCTTACCTCTTTCATTTCTGATATCAGTTATTTGATTTTTCTCTGTTTTTCTCTCAGTTAATCTAGCTAAATGTTTATCAATTTTGTTGATCTTTTCACAGAGCAACTCTTGGTTTCATAGATAGGTTCCACCTGTCTGTTTAATATTAGATTCATTCTCCACCATTCTCTACCATATAAAATGGAATAATATGTCGCAGCCTGCTTTACCCTCTGATTTCCTAATTGTTTCATGTAGTAGAACACATGGACAATATATGCAGAAAGAAGAATGTGAGGAGGGTCCTTAGTGTCCTTATCTGTGGTTGTATCTATCCTTTTGCTCCAGATTTCTCCAAATAAACCTTTTTTCTCATTCTTTTAAACACTATAATTTGCTTATTACCTATATCACTGCATTTGGTCATATATTAATCGAAATTTCAAGGATAATGCACTAATATCTGTCCATACATGTTGATACAGACATTATTAATCTTTAAGATATATTTTCTGCCTGTTTATAAAGAAAATTTATCATGAATGGATGAATAAATACTAATGAATACAAATCTGTGTGTTACTAACTGACAAATTTTTTTTCACTAAGAATATCCTTTTATCACTTTTACTCTGCTTTTTAATAAAAGGGATATATATATATGAAATCCTTTTGATATTATCTTTTTGCCTTTATCATTAAAGATTTGTAATCTTTTTATATGTCAGAGTATGTTCTTTTTGTTTTCTTCATCTCATTTTTGATTGATTTGCCTATTTTTGGATATTCTTGGAACTTAGTATGTTTACATAATTTTATAATCAACTTGGTATTTACTACTCATATATACTTTTATTCACATACACATATACAAATGAAAACACACCTACAAATTCTACTGGAAATTTGACTGAAATTGAACTGAATAATAGATCAATTTCATGATTAACTTTTTCCATTCATAGACATATTACTTCACAGTATAAATACAGTATAAATTACCTTGTCTTATCCTAATAGAAAAAAATAAGTCTCAATCTCAATCTCATGTCACACACAAAAGTAAAACTAAATAAATTGCAGATATCAATGTGAAAATCAAAGTATAGAATATTTTGTATCCTGAGACTTTGCTGAAGTTGCTTATCAGCTTAAGGAGATTTGGAGCTGAGACAATGGGGTTTTCTAAATATACAATCATGTCATCTGCAAACAGGGACAATTTGACTTCTTCTTTTCCTAACTGAATACCCTTGATTTCTTTCTCTTGCCTGATTGCCCTAGCCAGAACTTCCAACACTATGTTGAATAGGAGTGGTGAGAGAGGGCATCCCTGTCTTGTGCCAGTTTTCAAAGGAATTTTTCCAGTTTTTGCCCATTCAGTATGATATTAGCTGTGGGTTTGTCATAAATAGCTCTTATTATTTTGAGGTACGTTCCATCAATACCGAATTTATTGAGCGTTTTTAGCATGAAGGGCTGTTGAATTTTGTCAAAAGCCTTTTCTGCATCTATTGAGATAATCATGTGGTTCTTGTCTTTGGTTCTGTTTATATGCTGGATTACGTTTATTGATTTGCGAATGTTGAACCAGCCTTGCATCCCAGGGATGAAGCCCACTTGATCATGGTGGATAAGCTTTTTGACGTGCTGCTGAATCCGGTTTGCCAGTATTTTATTGAGGATTTTTGCATCGATGTTCATCAGGGATATTGGTCTAAAATTCTCTTTTTTTGTTGTGTCTCTGCCAGGCTTTGGTATCAGGATGATGTTGGCCTCATAAAATGAGTTAGGGAGGATTCCCTCTTTTTCTATTGATTGGAATAGTTTCAGAAGGAATGGTACCAGCTCCTCCTTGTACCTCTGGTAGAATTCAGCTGTGAATCCATGTGGTCCTGGACTTTTTTTGGTTGGTAGGCTATTAATTATTGCCTCAATTTCAGAGCCTGCTATTGGTCTATTCAGGGATTCAACTTCTTCCTGGTTTAGTCTTGAGAGAGTGTAAGTGTCCAGGAAATTATCCATTTCTTCTAGATTTTCTAGTTGATTTGTGTAGAGGTGTTTATAGTATTCTCTGATGGTAGTTTGTATTTCTGTGGGGTCGGTGGTTATTGTGCAAAAATCACAAGCATTCTTATACACCAGTAACAGACAAACAGAGAGCCAAATCACGAATGAACTTCCATTCACAACTGCTTCAAAGAGAATCAAATACCTAGGAATCCAACTTACAAGGGATGTAAAGGACCTCTTCAAGGAGAACTACAAACCACTGCTCAGTGAAATAAAAGAGAACACAAACAAATGGAAGAACATACCATGCTCATGGATAGGAAGAATCAATATTGTGAAAATGGCCATACTGCCCAAGGTCATTTATAGATTCAATGCCATCCCCATCAAGCTACCAATGAGTTTCTTCACAGAATTGGAAAAAACTGCTTTAAAGTTCATATGGAACCAAAAAGCCTGCATTGCCAAGACAACCCTAAGTCAAAGGACAAAGCTGGAGGCATCATGCTACCTGACTTCAAACTATACTACAAGGCTAGAGTAACCAAAACAGCATGGTACTGGTACCAAAACAGAGATATAGACCAATGGAACACAACAGAGTCCTCAGAAATAATACCACACATCTACAGCCATCTGATCTTTGACAAACCTGAGAGAAACAAGAAATGGGGAAAGGATTCCCTATTTAATAAATGGTGCTGGGAAAATTGGCTAGCCATAAGTAGAAAGCTGAAACTGGATCCTTTCCTTACTCCTTATACGAAGATTAATTCAAGATGGATTAGAGACTTAAATGTTAGACCTAATACCATAAAAACCCTAGAAGAAAACCTAGGTAATACCATTCAGGACATAGGCATGGGCAAGGACTTCATGTCTAAAACACCAAAAGCAACGGCAGCAAAAGCCAAAATTGACAAATGGGATCTAATTAAACCAAAGAGCTTCTGCACAGCAAAAGAAACTACCATCAGAGTGAACAGGCAACCTGTACACAATGGGAGAAAATTTTTGCAAACTACTCATCTGACAAAGGGCTAATATCCAGAATCTACAAAGAACTCAAACAAATATACAAGAAAAAAACAAACAACCCCATCAAAAAGTGGGCAAAGGATATGAACAACATTTCTCAAAAGAAGACATTCATACAGCCAACAGACACATGAAAAAATGCTCATCATCACTGGCCATCAGAGAAATGCAAATCAAAACCACAATGAGATACCATCTCACACCAGTTAGAATGGCAATCATTAAGAAGTCAGGAAACAACAGGTGTTGGAGAGGATGTGGAGAAATAGGAACACTTTTACACTGTTGGTGGGATTGTAAACTAGTTCAACCATTATGGAAAACAGTATGGCAATTCCTCAAGGATCTAGAACTAAATGTACCATATGACCCAGCCATCCCACTACTGGGTATATACCCAAAGGATTATAAATCATGCTGCTATAAAGACACATGCACACGTATGTTTATTGCGGCACTATTCACAATAGCAAAGACTTGGAATCAACCCAAATGTCCATCAGTGACAGACTGGATTAAGAAAATGTGGCACATATACACCATGGAATACTATGCAGCCATAAAAAAGGATGAGTTTGCATCCTTTGTAGGGACATGGATGCAGCTGGAAACCATCTTTCTTAGCAAACTATCACAAGAACAGAAAACCAAACACCTCATGTTCTCACTCATAGGTAGGAACTGAACAATGAGATCACTTGGACTTGGGAAGGGGAACATCACACACTGGGGCCTATCATGGGGAGTGGGGAGGGGGAAGGGATTGCACTGGAAGTTATACCTGATATAAAAGATGAATTGATGGGTGCTGACGAGTTGATGGGTGCAGCACACCAACATGGCACAAGTATACATATGTAACAAACCTGCACGTTATGCACATGTACCGTAGAACTTAAAGTATAATTAAAAAAAAATTTAAAAAAAAGAATCTTTTAAACATATAGTATAATAACTTTTTAACTTGAACATGGGCAAAAAAATGTCCTAAATAGGACCAAAAAATGGTCTTTTCCGTAAGGAAAATCACCTGGATTTTATTAAAGTTAAGACTTTTGTTCAGATAACACATCAGTAAGAGTACTAGCATAGTTTTGAAACTTAATATAGTTTCCACTTCTGGCTAAAACAGGCAGAACTACCAGTTTATCCCAGCTGATTGTCCACTCTCAACACCATGAATTAAATCATGATTGACATTTTAGGTTTTGGAAGGGTATGTTATGTAGCAAACACTAACTTTAAAACCAAATGAAACTAAATGTCTAAGTGATATATTGAACTGCTGAGGAAAAAAACACATGCCCAAATGAATTATGAGCTGGTAGATGATTTCAGCAACCATAGGCACATAGTGTATTTTTACCCCCATGTACCCAAAAGAATGTGTATTTACAATTAATATGCATGGAAATAAAGGGATATCATTGGGTAATTTTTTGCATACATGATATTGTGGGAGAAAATGGGGGAATGGTACAGAAACTTAAATAAACCTTTTTTCTACTTTTTTTAATATATTTTCTATGATTTTATAGTGCCAGGACCTGCATTTCATTTATGAGGTCCAAAAGAAAAATTAATGTTTAAATAGGACACCACAACAATACCTCAAATATTATTGTTCAAATTCCTCATAGAAAATTCAGGTGGGTTATTCCTTCCCCCCTGGGAGGCTGGGAAGAATAGTTTCTGCCTATCTCCTGCAAAGTGATTGAGACAATCTTATGAACTTGTGTATATTCAGCCTCCCTCAATGTGACTAGGGATGGATGATAGGGTAGAATTGCCCATTTTCATTTTGCTGACAGATTTATGAGTTATGCAAACCATCTCTTTAGTTCCTTAACACTCCTCAATTTAGTAAGCAGATGTTTCTATTGCTTTAATTTTTAATCACTCCATTATTTTCTGTATGACGATGTGTATGATAAGTCCATTGTCTATGATGATTCCTGGCCCATTGTTTTACCACTTGCAGTTAAATGATTCCTTGATCAAATTACATATAAACACAAAGTCCAAATTAAAATAATATTTCTTCTCTAGAGCTCTAATAGGGTTAAAGTTTTTGCTTCTATAAGCCAATATACTAATCTAAATTGAAATGAGCCCAGGGCCTTGCGTAACTGCCCAAGATCCTTTGCTTTTAGACTTTAATAATCTTATTAGTAAACAGAACAGTTGTTAGTAACATTGTGAGCCTCTGACAGAAACTGGGAAATACTTTTTGTTTTTCTACCCATGAGTGCATTTATTGAATGCCTACATAGTCATTAGTCTTGTGTGCCTGTGGGACAACCTCCAAATAGTTCAGAAAATCATCCATTTGTTGTCACTTGTCCCCTTCCTGAGTTTAAAGGTATTTTTAATGGCCATAGACATGACTTATTTGATGCTGTCTCTCCAATTCCATAAAGTTATGTATCACATTTTATCTTTTAGTGATCTAAGTCTCATTTTCCGGAATATATAGTTAATTTAGTGATTACTGCCCAAGAATCATTAAAAATCCATGCCATTATGTTATTTTCTGGTTCCTCTCATACCTCAAGACACTGCAATTTTAATTATGCTCTTTGTGTGATTGTATCTTTTCCTCAAGAGCAACCATCACCTCGATGTAATGCAATTGTTTTCCGGACTGAACATCGGTTACCTTTGATCTACCATTGATAAACTATGCTATTTGGTATCTTCCAAGAACTGGTCATGGGAAGGAGCTCCTTGGCTATAGAGTTAAGTAAATTCTTACAGGAATCTAACATAGACCTAGCCAAAAGCCAGGGCAGCCACCAATTCATATAGTCCCTGATGCTCCAGTAGTCATGTAAGTCATAAATTCTTGAATATATAATTTCTACTAAATGAGAGAAATCTTTACATCTTCATCTGTGTGGAACCAGAATTTGTCCTAAACCAAAATATGAAGGTTATTTCAACTCTTAATACAGTGTAATATTCTGCTGTAATAGAAGTTTAAATGCAAATTCAGTAAGAACTCAGTAAATTCCTTTCAAATTGTGTGTTCCTTGAAGCTGTGTCAAAATCCCAACAGTGGACTGAAGGTGACAGTTATAGGCTTTTCCAAGAGATTTCTTATAATTAGTTCTGGCTGATTTATTAGTTGAAATTTTCTTATTGCCACTTCCCCTCTATGTATCTTATAATGTTTTAAATTAACTACTTGAATTGGTACAGGTAATAATAAAGGTTCTCATTTTGCATGTCATATTAAACAAGATGAAGAGCAGATTTGCACTATATCCCTTTTGCAAATAGTTTGGATATGAGAAGTACTGCCAATTATTTAATTATTCAGACATCCTGTGAATTTCAATAATATATTTTGATGAGGGTGAACAAGAATTGTACGTAACTTTCCTTCATAAATTCTCCTGTGAGATATATTTTCAGTTGTAAATTATCTATATTATACTACCTATTAGCATAATTTCATGCATTTATATTATCTTCTAATATTTATTAGATTCAGGAGTATTGTTCTTTATTGTATTTTACTTGGAATTATTTGGGCTTCCTGATTTGTGTTTTTCAACAATTCTTTTTTTTTTTTTTTTTAAGACAGAGTCTTGCTTAGTTGCCCAGGCTGGAGTACAGTGGCACCATCTCGGCTCCCTGCAAGCTCCGCCTCCTGGGTTCATGCCATTCTCCTGCCTCAGCCTCCCGAGTAGCTGGGACTACAGGCGCCTGCCACCAAGCCCTGCTAATTTTTTGTATTTTTAGTCGAGACGGGGTTTCACCATGTTAGACAGGATGGTCTCGATCTCCTGACCTTGTGATCCACCCGCCTCGGCCTCCTTAAGTGCTGGGATTACAGGCGAGCCACCGTTGAGCCTGGCCTCAACAGTTCTTAAAATATATTTACCCTATTATATTTTTGAATACCACCTCATCACACTTCTCTCTCTATACTACTCCTTCCAAATATCTGATTAGGTATTTAAATCCTCTTTCTCTAATCTCTGGGTTTTCTACTCTCTTTTTAATAGTTTATTTTTCACATTTTGCATCATTATGTTTGATTTCTTGTTTTATGGTCAGGGTTACTAATTTTATTTCCATTTGTAGTGAATCTCCAGTTTATCTCATATACTTAGTGACTAATTCTCTTTCTTATGTTTTTTATGTCTGGAAATATATTTGATATTGTGAAATGCTTTCCTTGTCTTTTTTATAGTGTGTTGTATTATCATATTTCTGATGTTCTCTTTTATTTTTGAACATACTGTATGTTTGTGTTTTATATGCAGTATCAAAAATCATTTCATCATCTGCAGTATTTGGCAGGTCGATTCTGCTCTGATTTTTTTAACATAGCAGCTTTTAAGTTTTTTTAATGTTTAAAAATTATTTAATGTGTTATTTGGTACTGCCTGAGAAAAGCCTGAGAATATATTATATATCAAAAAATTACTTGCATTTATCATTGCAAATTACAGGTAGTAAATATAAATTGGAAATCCATTTAAACTACAATTTAGCTTGAAAACTTTTTAAGTCACTCACTCAAGTAATGCAAATACAAGTTTATAATTAGGAATGTACAAAGACATTGTTATTTTTTCTTTTTCTCCTTTCATGTGGGCCTCTGGTGGAGTATTTTTCTTTCTTCATTTATCCGTTGAATATGCTAACTTTAGAATGTTTGGATTGTGTGTTATTTACTTGAATATTAGTCTTTGTCTGTTACCCCACGTGCCACTTTCCGTGCCATCTGTGTAGCACATTAAATGCAGTTTCAAGGACAATAGGGATCTGCAGTTACCCCAGTTTTGGTGACTACTCATATCTCCGAACTTGTGATTAATTTTTGCTTCTGGTTTCTGAGAAGTTCCCATATATTCTTGTCAACTGGTCAGGATTTTTTAGATATGTAATCATCCAACATTCAGTGTTTTTTCCTGGAAGAATTTTTATACTTCTCATTCATTACATGCTAACAACTAAACAGTACATAGTGTCATTTCTGCAGGAAATACTTTCATAGAAAAAAGTCGAGCAACAGTCTTATTACAATGTATATAATTACATTTAGAACATTTTACAATAGCCTACTTGTCTGAGTTGCAAGCACAGTTAATAGTAAAAAAACAAAGACCAAGAAACTGTAAAATTAATATGTCATTTATTAAGTAATTGCATGCGTTGTTTTCTTACATTATGGTATGTACCCTTCTGAATCCTATAAATGGTAGTCACACACAAAACCTACATCTTTTTTTCTTGGAAGCTTTTTGTGATCAGAAGAAAAGTAAAACCAGTTATATCTTATTTATACCAATATTGTCTCTTCTGCATACATTTATCATAGCAGTCATCATACTCTAGTTACATGAAAGTTCTCTTCATATTTTTTAAGTCGTAGCACCAAGCATAATATTTGCTAGGCACACGATAGGTATGTGATTTTCAGCTTTCTAGTTGTAAATCTGAGAAAATAACCACATTATGAGTAAGATGTTGGGTAAGAAAAGAAAAATGTCTTAAAACAATGAAATTATACATCTTAATGATTTTTATTATATTTCCTCAGTAGCATGCTAAAATACTGACGACTATTTAGCTTCCTGTATGAAATGCATCATAAAGTATTTTAATTGCAATACTTTTAACATTCTTTACAGTATGTATTAAACTAATAAATCCCTAATCTATAAAAAGTTGGCCTAGCATTTTTAGATATTGCTGATAAATTAATACTCCAAATGCTAATCCTCTATAATCAAGCTATATTAAATGAGTGTTTTCATAGGGATTTAACATTTACTAAGATCCTTATTATAAATGAGGAAATACAAAGTCAATTTTGTTTTCGGGGATGCTTCATAGCAATATGTTATTTTTATGGTGGCTAGCATACATACTCTTTCCAGAACAAATTGAAGAAAAAAAACTGCGATAAAATTGTCACTTAGATAAAGTGTTTGCAATGAGTTTTTGTGTGTTGTAGAAAACTATTTTATATATGCCTGTCATAATGCTGTGTTTCTGTTCAGTAAATATACAGCCTAAGCCAAATAACTGTGTCAGCAGTTGATTACAGATCAATATGTTCACAATACTGCCAAGTGCTGAATTAAAAAGAAAAAGTTATGTTTCAGAGACAAATAATATTGATGACTCAAGAAAACTTTTATTTAGGATATAGTTCTAATGCTGTAGAAAGTTGTATATTATGCAGCATATGATAGCTATATTCTTAAATTATCGCTTGTTTAATTAACTACTTTTTGTAAATTTTTATTTAATTGCACTATCGTACAATATTTATTAAAATATTTTATTGTAACACCCTTACATTTAGATATGTCCACCAAAGATGTAGGTCAAGATATATTTCTTAACAATATTACTTATAATAATCTGATTTCTTTTAAATTTAAGATATTCAATGCTAATATGCATAGTATTACAGTTAAGTGAATTCACAAACTAATGTAAAATGTTTTTGTACTATACTGTAGCCTTGGGGTTTACCTATCAAAGATGTTTAAATTTTTTTGTGAAAAGTGAACAGACATTTTGCAATTTTACTAATTACTGTTAAATTAATTTTTCAAGGATATTTAGATAAATGCTCTAAAGATTTAAACTTAAAATACCATGTTAGTAATTAAATATTTTTAGTAAATAATTTACATCTATGAACATAGTTTTCTTTTCCCTAGTGACTTCAAAGAAAAATATCTCTCATAACTCTGGAATCTCTATTGAAATTTTCTACAATTTTATATAGCTTTCTGATTATAATAACTCAATAAAATTTATACACTATTCATTAAATTATTTGATTCTTAGAGAGATAAGAGACTTTGGAATCATCATCACAATTTTTGTGAGTAGTGAAACTTATTTTGAGATGATAAATCATTTGTATAAGGCACTGATGTTAATAGCAATGGAGGCAAGATTTGAGATGATGTCTTCTGATTCCAAATGCTACCTGTGCTTTATCCAATGAATTTATGAAAAAAATTACTTGAATTTGTATTTTGCCAAATGATGCTGCTAGAGTTATCCTATATGAAATAAATTACTCATAAAGTAATGTCAGTTTGAAACATGCAATTCACCTATCCCATTGCAGATAGCATTCAAAGATGTGGCTTTTCAGATGGCAGTGTAAAGAAAGGATCTATGCCTTTAAAGTGTGAAAGCTTCAGTAGGGCTTGGTGAGGTGGGATATATTGTTTCTTTATTTCTGTCTGCTTCAGTAATGGCAAAGTTCTACTGATTTTATAACATGTATAAAACACTGAAATTGTTTATTATACTTAGAAAATCTGAATCAGAATTGTTTTACCTTGTAGAATAATAATACCATCTTTATTGTAGAGCTTTGTTACTTCACATGGGTGCTACCAAATAATGCAGTAGTCCTGTCTGCTCTGGGACCCAGAGAATTATTTTGTTTTGTTTTGAACCTGCAGAAACATCTTTTAAGTTAACCTTTTCCAGACTTTTGAAAACCAATTTAGCATTTCTACATACTTGCATCTTCTATCGTTGATGGAATCTGGAAATATTGATCAGAATATCATAGAGTCATTTTCAATTTATTCACCTGCCATGTACATTTCTTGCAACAATAAAGAACAAAGATGGAGAGTGCTCAGTGAATGAAAATTGATGATGGAAAATGAAGTACAGAAATGGTTCAATATAAGAGAAAAGAAAATAAAGTGTCTCAAAGTGATTTCTAGTCATGATTTAAATGATAGGACTAATATGTTTTAGTACATAAAATGAAATATCTATTAAATGCAATTAGCAACATTTAATCATTATTATTGCAAAGCATAGTGGATGCATAGTCCAGTCTTTGTAAACTATTTGGCATATTTCTAACTCTAAATTATATACTTTATATACCATGTTATACACAGCTGATGCTATTCTTTTAATGAGTAAATTCCATTTTCCTAAAATTCTCATTCTCATCATCTCATGTTTATTAAAATTTTATTCACAAATGAAATGTCCAAATATATTAAAATTAATGGTTGTGCTCTTCAAATAATTTATTAAATAGTATAATTATAATAATTTTATGCATACACAAAAACAACACACATAAGTTGGGTCATAAGGTATGATGTAAATAATACTACCTGTGTATTTTATATATTAAATAACACAAATTATATGATATTTGATACATTTTAATCATTTTTGAGTTATATGTCTTCATTATAAAAGCCCTAAAGGTAAAAAAAAAGTTAAAATAATTCGCGCAGATAACCATTGCACAAACATAGTTTTTAAATTATAATTTGATAGGAGCAGTGAATATTTAAAGATGAGAAGTTATTGAGGCATATCTATTTTGCTGCTTAGGCTAGTTTTAGATGTGAATGTTTGACAGCATGAGAGTTTCACCCATAGCTTTTGGAAATTTATGAAAGTGCTAACAAAATGGAAGATGTTATGCTTGCTATAAGAAACAAAAGTATACTAAAATAACACGTATGGTCTCATAAGAAAGCCAAATCTATCTGGAAAATCTTAAAATAAAATAAAATAAAACAAAATAAAAACCTTCTGTGGTATTGTCATGAGGTTATTTTTTTCCTGAGATCGGATGGCTCAAGCAGCCAAAAAAAATTTTTTTTTAAATACGTACATAGATAAACTGAGCACACATTCATAGAAGTCTGTATCTTTGTGAAATTTAATGTCATCAATTAAAATATTTTCAAGAAAGAAAAAGATGTAACTTTAAAATTGATAAACATGATATTAACTTTGGTCTTAGATTTCTAAACTGCAATGAAGCAATACCTTAAAATTTAGATAGACAATTTCATTTTGAATTTAGAATCATGTATTCAACCAAGTTATTAATTATTTATAAAATCTAATATAGATATTTCTGGACAATAATTGTGTTCCCATAGGACTATCACTTGAACAGATGCCTAATTAAAATGTGGGAATTAACTATGAAAGGTAGTACATTGAATGCAGGAATTGGAGGATCAAACCAGGAAAAGTACCTCTGATATAACAGCAGTGTTGTGGGAGGAAACAATGGATATAGGATGGAGGAGCATAGCAATAGACTTCCAAAAACACCATATTAGAATATTTTTGAAAAGCTGTGTTTTGTAATATCAAGAGAAATTTCAAAGAAGATTTTATCTTCACTGAATATAAAAGTAAAGGAAGTTCTGAGTTCACTTTAAAATCTTTTTTTTTTTAATTGGAAAATAATGCTTGGGAATAAATCAACCACTGCTCACAGCTCAATGTTTACAGGAAAAACAGGTATTGTTCACTAATGACAAAAATAGTCATCACTTACAAAGTGCATGTTACATCATCATATACTGTATATAGACACTTTACTTGCAAAATTAAGGAATTGTTCTTCTTGTACGTGGAGCATGATAATTTCGTTAAGGTGTAGATATCAGAAAGGAAGTTTACAACAAGCAATCACACATTTTTATTCATATTCATCAAAAACTAGAAGCAACCTTGAACGGGTGATTAGATTAACAAGCTGAGATACAGCCACAAAATTAAGTATTATTCAATAATACCAAAAAAATCCTATTGCTAAAACAATAAGAAGCTATAAATAAAAACTCGTACTGTTAAGAAAAAGAAAAAAGTCTGTAAAAGCTGCTTATGTATGATTCCAATTATAGAACATTCTGGAAGAGGTAAAACTATAGCAAAGATAAAAAGGTGAGTGGTTACCATGAGCAAGAGGGTGTTATGGGCTTAGTGGTATTCCCTACAATTCATATGTTGACGACCTAAATCCACAGAGCTTCAGAATGTGACTACATTTAAGACAAAGCCTTTAAAGTGTAATTAAATTATTAAGTAACCAGAGTTATTAATAATTTAGAGGTGGCCTCTAATCCAGTCAGACTGGTGTCCTTATCCCAAGGGAAGATTAGGACATAGATAGAGGCATCAGGATGTGTGTTCTCAGAGGGACCACCATGTGAACAGGCAGCAAATGAATGGCCAATTGCAAGCCAATAAAAAGTCCAAGAGGAAAACAAGCCTGCTGACACCATGATTGCAAACTTTTATCCTCCAAAACTGTGAGAAAGTAAATTCTGGTTGTTGAAGCCACTCAGTCTATGGTATTTTGTTATGTCACCTAGCAAACTAATGCAGGGAGCCTGGGAGAACCTTGAGTAGTTAAAGCACAGGAGATACTTTAGAGTGGTGAAGCTATCCTGTATGATGTGGTAATGGTGGATACATGACATTATGCTTTTGTCAAAACTCATGGATTTTATAGCACAAAAGTGAAGCTTAATGTATGCAAAATGAAACAAAATTTAAGTGATTAGGGAATTCCATGATGGAAAGATGATTATTACAAAACAATCCAACTGTGGATTGTAAAAACGTATGAATGCATGGGAGACAAATGTTGCAGACATTGTAAATGATGGATATATGTTAGAATAAATGCAAAAGCATTATAAATAAACAATGTTCTCTAGTTAATATTGAGTTTCTTATTTTCCATGGGCATATAGGTCAACAATTATAATAAGACCATATAAAACACTAAAATTTTTAAAATTAAATGAATATGTGGCAGATATTGGGAACAACCCTACTATTTCACTTCAACATCTTCCCATTAGTAATTTACTCATCCAGCAGACAGAAATCAATAATGATGTACCTAACCTGAACAGCACTACTAACTTGATAAATGACATTTTTATAATACTTCATCCAATATTAGGATATACATTCTTTTTCAGCTCACATGAAACTTCAACCAAAAGAGACATTCTGGGTCACAAGATACAGTTAGATAAAGTAAAAAGTAGAATTATACAACTAATATTATCCAATAATAATGTTGTTAAACTAGAAAGCAATAATAGAAACATAGCTGCAAAATCTTAAAATATTTAATGATTAAACAAATAGTTCTAAATAGCACATCAAAAATGTCTCAGTAGATATTGAAAAATATTTTAAAATAAATGAATATATAATTTATCAAAATTTTTGAATTGCATTATAAATTATGCTTAGAGAAAATATTTATGATTAAATATGCATATTAAAATCAATAATCTGTGCTTACAACTTAGCAAACAGGAGGGAGGAGAGCAATTTTACCCCAAATGAAGATAAATAATCAAATGAAAGAGAGGCAGAAATAAAAGTAATTGAAAAAAGGAAAATAATGGAGAAAATGACCAGAACCAAAACCTGATTTTTTGAACAGATCAACAAAGTGGAGAAGCAGCAAGCAGGCCAGCATAGCAGAAGTTGAGTGAGCCAGAGGAGAGTGCCAGAAGAGGTTGATGGTTGATTAAAAATATCAGAGGCCAGTTCACCTCAGAAGGAAGATCAGAGTTACTGGTGAATGTATTCGTTCTGAATGGAAAACTGAAGGAAGAGAGTCGGGGCCTATTGGAGCATCCATGGGAAGAAGTTGGGGTGCAGAAAAGGGAAGCAGCAATAGTCCTGCAAAAATTAACCGCTGAGAAACTTAAATACCACAGAAAGGGTAGATAGGAGTGCTTCTCTGCTCCCCTCACCTGTCTGACAATCTAAAGACTGCCAACTGTTGGGGAGCCTCTCTGCCCTCATTATGCAGGGCACTGCTATTTGTGATGATTCGGGAACTTCTCAGGGACAGAGAACTGGGGGACCAGCTCACACAGATTACCCTCACTCCGCCCAGACCCAAACAGATATGGCAGGTGTCATACTAGTTGTGCAGCCATTATGGGTCATTGCCCTGCCTGGGGATTCTTTGCCCTTGAGTTACCACACCACTAGATAACCTGCAAACACACCCCACAACCCACTCTGACTTTGGCAAGCACAGGACACTGATCGTTGGGTCCTCACAGAGCTGTGGGACACCTGGAGATTAAACACTTGATGTGGGCTATCCCTAAGGAAGAGAGGGGTACAGTCCACCAAAGTTCCCCTCGGGACAAAGGAAATGTGGGCATGGTGCCACTTCCCGAAGAGGTCAAAATTGATACCCAGAAGACATGAAAAGGGGATTCTCTCCCACTCCCTGCACAGTATTGCAGACACCGCGGTGGTTCTTCCAGTTGGGCATCAGTGTGTGTGCACTTCGAGAAAGTGTGTTTTGCGATATTTACCGTAGCTCTATCATGACTAAAAAGGTTGCCACACTGCTTGGTCTTACACAAAGGATGGGGCCCAACTGCCTCTCACTACACAGAGTGTGAGTGTCCTGGCAACAGAATGTGGACAAGTCACAGTGTTCCCTGCTCTGGACTGGGAGAAGAGGCTTTGCCCTGAACACAATTTGGTGGTAACCATCAAAGAAGTGTATCCACAGCCTGGAGCTGTGCTGCAACTGGGAACCAAAGGATGAAGTCTTTATGAACTGAAGGTCATGAGCCCTACAACAGAGGTTTGATAGGAAAGCTGATCACATTGCTTCCAGCTCAGGATGAGGAGCTGACGCACCCCCTGTTTCCCTAAAACTTCAGTACACCCCAACAGAATCTCTTCACAGCCCCTCCATCAGGATGGGGGCTTCCACTGGATATCAGCCTACCTGAGGGTGAGCTAACTCTTAAGCTTCAATAAAAGGTTAGGAATATTGAAGACTGACCTAACTTGCTTTTTCCCAAATCTCAAGGAAATAACAATCTGATTTTATGCTACATATTTAGGTACAGGCACTTAACAAAGTAATGCTGGCCTCCATAAATAAAGTGGAAAGTGGGCCCTCTTCTTGTGTCTCCTGTAAGAGTTTTTCTTTTTTAAAAAAAATCATTGGTACTAAATTTTCCTTCAGCATTTTTCTACAGTTAACTAATGAAGATCCTGACCTACTGTACTCTTTATAGAAAGGTTTTTAAAACTATAAATTCAGCTTATTTAATGCATAGATAAATTTCAGTTGTCTTTCTTCATGAATAAGCTTTAGTAATTTGTGTCTTTGAAATGTCACTGATTATTGTATGTTGATTTTTTCTCCTGCAACTTTACTGAATTTGATTATTAGTTCTAACAGTTTTGTGGGAGACTTTATAGAATTTTATACGGAATTTTATATGGAATTATGTGATCTGCAAATAGGAATAATTTTACTTCTCTTCTCATTTATATATATTTTATTCCTTTTTCATGTCTAATTGCTCTTGCTAGTATTTTAAATACTGTTTTGAATAAAAGTCACAAGAATGGGCATCCTTTCTATGTACTGGATCTTAGAAAGTGTTTAGTTTTTCTCCACTGATTATAATTTTAGCTGTGGGTGTTTCATTTATTATGTTCAATAAATTTTCTTCTATAATTAAATTGTAGAAAGTTTTTATCAAGAAAACAGATTGGATTTTGTCAAATGCTTTTTCTACATCTATTGAGATGACTGTGCAAATTTTATCTTTCATTCTGTTAATGTGGTGTATCAGAGAGATTAATCTATCTATATTTAACCAACCATTCACCCCTGGGATAAACGCTATTTGGTTATGATGTATAATATTTTGTTGTTATTGAATTCAGTTTGTTAATATTTTATTTAGGATGTTCACATCTATGTTCATCAAAGTTATTAGCCTGTAGTTTCCTTTTCTTCTGGTCTCTTTGTCTGGCTTTGTATCTGGGGATGCTGGCCTTATAAGTTTTGAAGTATCCTCTTCCCTTTATTTTTTGGAAGAGTTTAAGAAAGATTAGTATTAATACTTCTTTGTATGTTTGGTAAAATTTAACCATCAAGTCATCTTCTCCTGGACTTTTTTGGGGAGTATTTTAATTACTGCATCAATCTATTTCTTACAAGTCTGTTTGTACTTTATATTTCTTTTTAATTCCATATAGTTAGGTTGTATGTTACCAAGGATTTGTCAGCTTCCTCTAGGTTATCCAATTTGTTTATATATATTTTATAATACTTCCTTAGGATCCTTGTCATTTCTGAAATGTCCATTGTAATGTTTCCAATGTCATTTGACTGTATATATTTACGTCTTTTCTCTTTTTGTTTAGTCTAGCTAAAGTCTTGTCAAATTTATTTACTTTAAAAAAGCAACTTGTTCCTTTTCTATCATTTTGCTCTTCTCTACTTATGTCTGCTCTGATTTTCATTTCCTCCTGTGAACTTGCAGTTTAAATTTTTTCTTCTTTTTCTAGTTCATCTAGGTGTGCTATCAGGGTGTTTACTGAAGTCCATTCTTCTCTTTTAGGTAGTCATTTATCACAACAAACTTTCCTCTTAGAACTGCTTTTGTTTTATCCAGTTGGCTTTGGTATGTTGTGTTTCCATTTTCATTTCCCTCAAGATTTGAAATATCTATCTTTCTTTCTTCTTTGGCTCATGGGTTATTCAGGAGTGTTTTAATGTTCACATATTTGTACATTTTTAAGTTTTCCTCCTGAAATTGATTTCTAGTTTCAAATCATTGTGGGTGAAAAAATAGTTTATATAGTTTCATTCGTCTTAAGCGTGCTAACAGTTGATAATAGCAACAACTGTGATCTATCCTGAAAAATGTGTCATGTGTGCCTCAGAAGAATGTGTATTCTGTTGCTTTTGGATGGAATGTTCTGTTCAGTTAGGTCCATTTGGTCCACCATGTAGTCGAAAATCCACTTGATTTTCTTTCTGGATAATCTACCCATTGTTGATTAAGGTTATTTAAGTCTCTTATTATGATGATGATTATCGTGTTGTTATCTATTTTTTCCTTCAAATATGTCAATATTTGCATTTCATATTTAGGTACTCTGATGTTAGGTGGGTATTTATTTATAATTGTTACATCTTTCTTTTGAATTGACCCTTTTGTCATTATATAATGCCCTTCTTTGTTTCTTGGGACTGTGTTTCATTTGACTTTTCTGTCGAATATAATTTTAGCCATTCCTGCTTTTGTTTAGATTCCATTTGCATGAAATATCTTTTTCTAACCTTACATTTTCAATCTATGCATTTCTTAAAGATGAAGTAGGTCGTTCATAGGCAGCATATAGTTGGATTTTGTTGTTTTATCTATTCAGCCACTCTATGCCTTTAATTGTGGAATTTTATTTATTTATTTTCAAAGCAAGTTTTGATAGTTAAGGATTTACTACTGTCATTTTGTTAAATTTTCCTTTACTTTTTGTATTTGTTCATTTTTTCTACCTTCCTGTCTTTTTAATTTGATGCTTTTCTGTAGTGGTATGTTTTGATTCTTTTCTTTTTTATCTTTTATGAATCTACTAATAGGTTTTGTGGATACCATTAGGGTTACATAAAACATCTTACAGTTTTACCAGTCTATTTTAACTTGTAATAAATTAACTCCTTCCTTCCTGCCTTCCTTCTTTCTTTCCTTCCTTCCTTCTTCTCTTTCTTTCTCTCTTTCTTTCTCTTTCTGTCCTTCTTTTCTTCCTTCCTTCCTTCCTTCTTCTCTTTCTCTCTTTCTTTCTCTTTCTGTCCTTCCTTCCTTCCTTCCTTCCTTCCTTCCTTCCTGCCTGCCTGCCTTCCTTCTTCCCTCCCTCTCCCTCTCCCTCCCTCCCTTCCTTCCTTTCTTCCTGTTGTTGTTGTTTTTTGACGGGGTCTCTCTCTGTCGCCCAGGCTGGAGTATACTGGTGTGATCATAGCTCACTGCAGCCTCAGCCTACTGGGCGAAGAAATCCTACCTTCTCAATTGTCCCTGTGTCTGGGACTGCAGGCATGCATCACCAGGCTTGGCTAATTTTCTTTATTTCTTGTAGAGACAGGGGCCTCACTGTGTTACCCAGGCTGGTCTCAAGCTCCTGAGCTCATGCAATCCCACTGTCTCAGCATCCCAAATTATTGTGGTTACCAACATAAGCTACTACACTTGGCCAAATTGAGCTATCCATATATTTGTTATTTCATCGGCTCCTTGGTATGTGCATATTGTGCTTATTGAGATGACAAATAGAAATGACTTGAAAATAAATCAATAATTTTATAGATCCTTGAATGGAACAAACTAAAGATGAATTAATAAGTGGCATATCAATTAGTTTATACTCTGCCTTCAGTCTGATTGTCTGTTTTATATATTTTAATCATGACATTTAATACCTTTGAGTTGTTACCATGTGAAAATCATTATTCTTGAGGTTTAAACTGATTAACTTTTAAAATCACACCAATCATATTTATAAAATATATTTTTAATGTAGACTTGAGGACTAGACATTAGGTGATTTACTACTGGTCAAAAATGAAAAATTGGACAAATTGAGACATATCCACAACTCATGTATAAAGAATTTATTCTTCTATCCCCCATACTATGTTATTTCATTGCATGATGAACTGTGTTGATACGTACGTTAAAAGAAGATGTCCAGGGTTTGTAATATGGCAATGTTCTATTATCATTGCAAAAATAAAAATAAAAGCAACCATCAGTTAATGTTTTCTTTCCCTTTTGGCTATATTTTACTTATATATAATAACAGGAAAACTAACATAGTTTATAGATATATTATTTCACAAATCTGAATTAACCCAAATTGTAATAATTTAAATTTATTTTAAGATAAAAAAACTTTTTCTGCCAATTAATATTATGCATACATTTGTTAGGTCTATTTGGTCTAGAGTTTAGTTTAAGTCTGATGTCTTTTTATTGATTTTCCTGGTCTGGCTGATCTGTCCATTGTAGAAAGTGGAGTGCTGAAGTCCCCTATTGTTATTAGATTGCAGTCTATATCTTTCTTATAATTTATTAATATTTACTTTATACATGTATGTGTTCCAATGTCATGTGCATATGTAGTTATAATTGTGATATGCTATAGCTGAATCGACCTCTTTATTTCTTCAGGACAGCTTTCTTGGGAACATTATATTTTTTTCTCTAGCACTATAAATATATTATTGCACTGTCTCCTGGTCTAAAAAGTTTTATTAAAAAGTCTGCTGCTGGCCGGGCGCGGTGGCTCAAGCCTGTAATCCCAGCACTTTGGGAGGCCGAGACGGGTGGATCACGAGGTCAGGAGATCAAGACCATCCTGGCTAACACGGTGAAACCCCGTCTCTACTAAAAAATACAAAAAACTAGCCGGGCGAGGTGGTGGGCGCCTGTAGTCCCAGCTACTCGGGAGGCTGAGGCAGGAGAATGGCGTAAACCCAGGAGGCGGAGCTTGCAGTTTGCTGAGATCCGGCCACTGCACTCCAGCCTGGGCGGCAGAGCGAGACTCCGTCTCAAAAAAAAAAAAAAAAAAAAAAAAAAAAAAAAAAAAAAGTCTGCTGCTAATCATATTGGAACTCATATGCTGACATGACTGATAAAACTCAAATGTATTCATTGCTGGTTTTATGTTCCTTTTTCTGCCTCTGATTATTGACAACTTAATTATAATATGTCTTGGGATAATTTATTTTAGATTGAGTCCTGTTGGAGACCTTTGACGTTCCTGTGCCTTGATATTTACATTCTTTCCAGATCTAGAAAGTTTTCTGCCACAATTTTTTAGATATAATTTTTATCCTTTCATCTTTTTATTATCCATCTGTACTTGATGACTTCAAAGTTTTCTCCTTTGATGCTGTCAGAAAAATCTTATACAGTTTACATTTCTTTTCATTATTTTTTTTCTCTTCTGATTCTATAGTTTCAAATAACCTGTGTCAAGTTCAGATTCTTTCTTCTGCTTGACTAATTCTGCTGTGGATGCTCTCTATTGCATTTTTACTTTGTTTATTTTATTGTTCAGCTCTAGAATTTCTTTTATTTTTCTTATTATTATTTCAATTTTTCCATTAATCCTTTTCTTCTGGATGCTTATTGTTTGTCTTATTTCATTGATCTGTTTCTCTCATAAAGTTTGCTGAAAGTCTTTAAAATAAGTACTTTGAAATAATTGTCAGCTGCTCATGTATCTCCATTCCTTTAGGGTCAGTAAGTAATATCTTATTTTTTATTTCTTTGCTGATGTCACTTTTCCTGATTTTTCTTAATTCTTGTGTTATGGACCAATGTCTGCACATGTGAAGAAGTAGATACTTATTTCAGGATTCCCAAACTGGTTTTGTCTGGGAAAGTCCTGTGGCTACAATGGAGCAAAACTGTGCCAAAAGTGTGAGGCCCGCCTGCTGCTGAGGGCTGTCCTGAGCCTGGGATTACTGACATTAGCCCAGAAGTGGTGTAGAACAAAGATGGGATTGCAATGCAAGCCTGAAGTCTCACACAACATGGTCCTATGTGATGCCTTTGTGGGCCTAGTGGTTCAGTCCATGTGTACTGGCCTAAAATACGGAATCTTCTTGGTGCTAGGTTATACTGTGGCAAGCCTAATGTTGGAGTTCATGGCAAATTTTTATGTTCATTTCCCTCTCTTTTTCTCAAGCAGATTGTTATAATGCCTGAGGTTGGTGGAGGAGTATCATGGCTGATGCAAAGCAGTTTTCTACTCTCTTCAATACATTATTTCCTATTATTGTGCTACAATAAGATACTATAATTTCTCATCTGGTTTTCTTAGCTCTACTGAAGGTATTTTCATGTGTGGGTAGTTTGAATAAATGTTTCTGGGGAGATGATCACTGGAGAACCCTTCTTTGTCCTGTGGCTCCATTCCTCACATGCTTTTTTAGTTTTTGTGGACAAGGAACTTATAACAATTCCAACTGTATGGATCTGCGTCTTGTTTTCTCATGAGGCTAAAATCAAAGTGTTGCCCAGGGTTGTAACCTTTTAAAGGCTTGACATGGATTATCAGTTTGAGTAATGCCTGGCAAATTGGCATTGGTGGTTGGGAAGAAAGCTCAGTTCTAACCCACATCAGCTTCTCTATTAAGTGTTTCAGCATCCTCCTATCATGGTACTGTCATTTTCTTTCAGTGGTTTGTCTGGAATTGTGCAATTCTTTTTCATACTCTCCTGCCTTTTTATGATGAGACTGATGATGTTATTGTATAATATTTTGAAATTTGGGTTTCTTTAGTTGATTTCCCTCATTTTGGAGTGATTCTGACGTTACGAAATTCCCATTCCATAAAATCAGGGAGGAAATTTAAGTTATTAGAGAAAGTTATACAAAGAACATTTCACCCTTTCAAATAATAGAGCTACAGGAAATGCATTGAGTGGGGAATAAGAAATACTAGCATTTATTCAATGAGGTTTAAGAGGAAATAATCAGAATAAAGGTGTGAATGAATTATTTCCTGTTTCATAAATCTACCCATTTTTATTGATTTTGCTAAGTAAATATCATCATGTTTAACAAATTGGCCTAACCTTACCTGAAAGCTAAACAACATTATAGAAAATCGCCTATAAATAACTGACCAGTATTTAAAATTAGACAATATTTAAAATGTCAGTGATGGCATCTGTCTTAGTTCATTTGGACTGCTATAACAAAATGTCAAAGACTGGGTAATTTGCTGATAATGTGAAATTATTTCTCACAGCTCTGAAGACAGAGAAGTTCAAGGTCAAGGGGCCAACAGTTTTGGTGTCCAGTAAGGACCTGTACTTTCTTGATTCATCCTCATGTGTTAAAAGGGGAAAAAAGAAATGAAGTATTTTCTTACAACTCTTTTATAAGGTTATTAATCTTGATTTTGCTTCAGCAACAAATATACTTAGGTCATTAACCTCACTCATGATACTTCAGCCTTTATAGTATAATCACTTCCTAATACTGTTAATACTATCACAGTGGTTATTAAGTTTAAATGTATGAAGTGTGGGGGGACCATAGCAACACTTCAACTAATAATTAAAATTAAAGTAATACTAACATCTAAACTGGTGAGATTTTTAAATTTCTTTCTTACATATCAGTCGTATCTGATACACTAAACATAACAAAATTTGATGTTGCTATTTTCTATTTTTGTGCTTCTCACATTAATTTAAATGGTACTTTTTTCATAGAAGTCTGCTATTGTCCACATAATTTTTACGTAGGATAATTCCATTCCTGTGATAAAGCCTAAATGACACAGGCACCTGCCTGTTGTATCAAAGTTTCACAGAGTTGGATTAGTAGTTAACAAAGGAAGTTTGTACTGTGTATTATGTACAAATTTTGTGGCACTTTACAGATAATATTTAGTTAGCTTTTCTCCTATAAATAGATACTATGATTCAACTTTATTGATGAAGACATTTAGTTTAAGAGATTGTAATTATAATTTTACTGAGTTTATTGAATCTAGGATTCACAACTTCTGAGGATTCACAACTTCTGTAGTCTTATCTTTTGTTCATCTACCAAGTTTCTCTTCCAAAAATAACTGAGTTTGATATATTGTTCATCTTCAAGTGTATTCATAATAATCTATAAATTGCAGTATACTCCTTAACAGAAGGATTTAATAAAATGATGGACAGCATATGCATTTCATCATACCTAACTTTTCTACTTTCTGCACTCTTTTTAAATAAGTCCATTTTGCAAATTTACATTCTTCTTTGACAATATTGTTTTGGACTCAAAAGCTTCCCTTTACTATTAGTCCAGAAGTCTTAATTACAAATATCTTATTAATTATGTATCCTGACATTATATTTTCCTTATAGATTGTGTTAGAGGCAATCCCAGTTATTTAATATTTAATACCTAATATTTTGTTCAGATATTGTTGTTGCTAAATTAAGTGTAAATATTTTTAAATGAGACTATCAAAACAAGTTATCTGTGGGAGGACATGTAAGAAGCATAATTTTAATTGAACCAGAGTCCTTTCTATATTACTATTAAACTCCACCAAAATAATAATTTAAGAAAGTTAAATAAAGTATGCATGATTAAAAATTAGCAACATAATTTATCAATATGTCTGTTTGTCCCTTTAATGTAAGTTATTAAACTCCGTTGCCACTTAATTTTAATTAAAATATTTTTTCTACAGTAACATAGAATAACTATTAAAAATTTTATACTATTTTTTTCTTCTGAGTATGTTTTTCCTAATTATCAATTTTAAGATTCACTTAAAATGATTTATTTCAGAATCCCACAGTTTCCATCCTGTACTCTTGAAGGTTTAATAGGAAAATATCTTCAGACAATTGGTTGATATGGTTTTGCTCACAGCATGGTCTGACACATTTGACAATGATTCTGTTTTTGACATGCCTTCTAATAAGTAAAGTATCCTTATTTACAGACAATTTCTAATTTTGTCTTTGACGATATAAATAAGAGATGTAAAATAATACCATATCACCCTTTTAAAAAATGAAGAAATGAAGAGGGAAAATCCTAAAAACCATTATTTTATTTAAATTATGAATGTTGGTTTATAGATAAATAAGAAAGATAGGGGATACAGGAGATGAGTAAATGATAGAATATCTATTCTATGATCTCATTATGGAAATAACACCTTATTTATAGTCCATACAGCAGTGTGGGGCACTTACAGCATAGACCAGTTTCTGTCTGTCAGGAGAAAATGGAGATGTATTTTAACAGGCTTCATAAAATGATAACTGCATTGCAAAAACAAACAAACATTTACACACACAAAAAAAATACTAATAATGCTTGGCACTAGAAAGCGACATCTGTGGTAATCACTGCCACTGGCTTCTCCCACAATACTTGACAGGGCTATCTGGCAATAATCTAACAATTTGACCAATGAAAATAAATTGGATACAAATAGCCCATGACCAGTATAAGATCTAACTCAACTTGGAAGTTGGCAGGAAGACATGATGGTACAGAGAGATAGTGCCTTTGAAACAGCTGAGGAGGTCACAGGAAACTCTGAGGTATTTTACATTATAGTAACTCAACTGTGTGCTTCATTTTTTAACTGTTCAGGTCTTTTATAGTCACATAATCATACGATTTTTGTATCCATTTTTAAAACATATCAAAAACACGAATCTACAGTCACTATTCTAAAAATGAAATACCTTATATCAGACCATTCCAACATTCAAGATGATGAGAATTTACTAATACTCTCTTTAGGTAAGGGGGCTCAGGCTGAAACACCATGGTCTATCCAGGTAGTTTTCTAAACTTCTGAAGCATTCAGGTCTGACATGCTGCCCCCAGGTTGTGCTCAAAGTTCTTTTGCTTCTTAAATATCATCTAAGCCTACTAGGAATTAAATGATCTTAGAGAAATTCTCTAAAATCTTTCAGAAAACAATTTACAGCAATATTCCACAGCTCCACCCTTTAATGTTGACACTTTAACTTCTGCAGAAAATAAACTCAGAGCCTTTTCTAATGATTAAATAGAAAAACTCAATGCTATTGCTCATTGGGTCATTCCCTGAAGGATCATAGTTTTCTTTAATCTTGTATTGATAAATACATAGGATCATTTGATAAAATACTTGGAATTAATAAGACTCAGGAAAAAAAATGGATTCTCTCTAAACCCTAACACCTCTCCGTATTTAAAATGATTACCTCCACTACCAAATTCCTCTTTATATGGCTTACTTGCTGCAAGATAATACATGTTGAAATTTAGTCACATCAAAAAATGTTTTTCAATTTCTATTTCCATTTATCTATGTGACTAAGTATGTTACTTTTCCCCTCTGTGCAACAGTTTCCTCAAACTTAGAACAAATAGTTTTGACATAATAATATATACTTTCCTTTTTTTTACTTTAAAATTTTATTCCTGCAATTGAAAAAAAAAATTTTAAAATATCCCTGAGTGACATTTAGCAGTAACTTGTCAAAAGAAGATTGGATTATTGCAACCTACTTAAAACAAATTTCCATCAGAAACGCCAAACCATCAATGCATATCCAAGTGTATTACTGTGAGCTTGCATGAAACTGTATCAGTTTTACTTAATAAGATTTATTGAAGAGGAATGAAATTTTATTTGCCATGATTTTGTGTGAATAGATCAAAATGTTGAAATATCAAAAATGAGGGGGAAAAATAAATATAAAGAGAAAGATTGCTTTGAATTTTACATTGTTATTTTTCCATTCTTTTCTCCAAGCAACCATTTTTCAATTTTTGTTTCCAATAGTTTCTGGTTATGTACAGCCTAGTACTGAGTGAGTTAAAAATAACTTTGGGAGTTTCACAATTATTTAACTTGACATTTATATGGCCCAAGAAGTCTAAGTAAAATGACTGTATTTTAATAAATGTATAAGGCAGACAATTTATAATTCTCCTGGATTTATTTTAGATATGCTTTATTATCAGGGACAAAATAACTTTTACTAATCTAAGATTTTAGTTCATGGCAGTTGTTTCAGAGAGCTTAATGCTCCAAATGCATGTCATGGAAAACAGGGTAATGTAGACATAATGTACCTATACATGAAAAAATAATCTCTATTCATAGTCCAGCAAGACTTCTGTATAACAAAATAAACAAAATTTTATGAAATGAATATGCTAAATTCCCCCCATCGTTGTAAATAAAATGGATTCTAAGAAGCTGAAAGATACAATTTAGAACCTGCAAAATTCATGACTTGAAACTTAACCTCCATGTGGTGGTATTGAGAGGTGTGGCCTTCAGGGAAGTAAGTACTTCATGAGGATTCCGCCTTCCTGAATGAAACAGTGCTTTATATGAGGACTGGAGGGAACTAACTCAGGTGCTATTTGTTCTTCCTCTCTTCTGCCATGTGAGGACACAGTGTTTGTCTCCTTTTGCCCTTTTTATCCCTCCCACCATGCAAAGCACCTAGATGGTAGCCTCCAGCAGATACTAAACCTGCAGATGACTTGACCTCAGACTGCCCAATCTTCCAAACTATGAGAAATAACTTTCTGTTGTTTATACATTGCCCATTCTCAGGTATGTTGTTACAGGAGCACAAATAGTCACAGATAGGAAATTATACTGGAGGAATAGGTATTGCTATAGCAAATACTTAAAAATGTGGAAGCAGCTTTGGAACTGGGTGATAGGTAGAGGCTGGAACACTTTTGAAGCAAATTCAGGAAAAAGCCTAGATTACCAATGAACAAACTGTTACGGATAATTCTGGTGGGGACTCAGATGCAGAGAAATCCTATAGGAAAAGTCACATTCATCTTAGAGATTCTGTAAGTGGTCATAATCACAAAGCTCATAGAAATACAGACGGTAAAGCTCATTTCATGAAGTCTTAGGCAAAAATTAGGAGTGTACTATTGCAAACCTAAGGAAGTGGCATCCTTGCTTATAATTCAAAAATATTCTAAGACTACCAGCCAACTAAATGGACCCTTTCTCTCAGTCAAAGTCATTCCAAAGTTAACCTGAAAAACTAGTTCAGGACATGATGAAAAGTGATGGTAAGGCATGCCTCATTATACCCTCCAACCTTTGGAATTCAGGGACAGCTGACCAACATTAACATTAAAACAGTGGCCTTAAGACTGATAGAATAGCCAGGCATGACGGCTCACTTTGGGAGACTGATGTGGGTGGACTGCTTGAGTCTCAGAGTTCAAGATCAGCTTAGGCAACGTGGTGAAACCCTGTCTCTACAAAAGATACAGAAAAATTTGGCAGGGCATGGTGGCACACACCTGTAGTTCCAACTATTGGGGAGGCCAAGGTGAGTGGATCACCTGAGCTCAGGAGTTCAAGGCTGCAGTAAGCCATAGTGGTACCACTGCACTCCAGCCTAGATAACAGACTGAGACCCTTCCCCAACCCTACCCCTAAATAAAGACTGATAAAACAGACTCTTTAAGTCTAATAAGAAATATTTACAACCTATTCTCTCTGAAGCCTGCTACCAGGAGGTTTCATCTGCATAACAAGAATGTTGGTCTCCACAACCCCTTATCTTAACCCAGACACTTGCTCCTATTGATTCCATGTCTTTAGATAAACTCTTTCAACAAATTGTCAATCAGAAAATCTTTGAATCTATATATGACCTGGAAGCCTCCTACTTCAAGTTGTCCCACCTTTCTGAACCCAACCAATGTACATCTCACATGTGTTGATTAATGTCTCATATCTACCTAAAATGTCTGAAACCAAGCTGTAGCCTCATTATCTTGGACACATGTTGCCAGGACCCCCTGAGGCTGTGTCACAGGCATATTCTTAGCCTTGGTTAAATAAATTTCTAAATTGATTGAGACTTGTCTCAGATACTTTTTGGTTTACATTGCTAAAAATTGGCAATAAACCTGGCTGAATTGTGTCTTTTCCCTGATATTTTATAGAAAGTGAAATTTAAGAGTAATGGACAAGGATATTTGGCAAAATAATTTTTTTTCTTTTTCCTTTTTTTTTTTTTTTTTGAGGTAGGGTCTCTCTCTGTTACTTAGCCTGGAGTACAGTGGCATGATCACAACTCCCTACAGCCTGGAACTGCTGTACTTTAGTAATCCTTCTGCCTTAGTCCCTGTGTAATTGGAATGATAGGCACACACCACCATGCTCAGCTAATTTTTTTTTTTTTTTTAGAGACAGGGTTTTGCAGTGTTGCCCAGACTGGTCTTGAGCTTCTGGGCTCAAGTGATCTACCCACCTTGGCCTCCCAAAGGGCTGGGATTACAACTGTGAACCACCACACCCAGCTTGCGGAAAGAATTTCTAAGCAATGTGTTCTGGACACTGTATGCTTCTCTTGACTGCTTATAGTAAAATGTAAAAATATATAAATGAATTAAAGAAAAGTTGATAATTAAAAGGGAAGCAAAACTTAAAGAATTAGAAAACTCTCAGCCTAGCCATCTAAAGAATGAGAAGTCCTGTTTAGGAGAGAAATCAGGGTGTGGACAAATTTATGATAGGGAGATTAGAATGAATAGAAGAAAGCCAGAAGCTTTTCATTAAGACAATGAAATAATAACCCTAAAGGCATTTTGGAAATCTTTCAGGCTGTCACTCCCATCCCAGGCCCAGATAAATAGGGCCTTGAAGGCAGAAAAGTTTTAAGTAAGGGCCCGGTGTGCTCTTTGGATATAGGGCTCACTGCCCAGGGCCACATCAAGTCTTTATTCTCTTCGTTGCGGTGCAAAGCTTTTTGCCCCCCCAGGTGCAATGCAGACTATTGCTTTGGAAGGCACAAGCAGTACACCTTGTTGGCATGATGTCGTCCTTACTATGAAGAATGTAGAGTGTACAAGAGGTGGAGGAATGGCTACTTCCACCTAGATTTCAAAGGATGCTCTGGAGAGCTTCACTGCTGAGCCAAATAACTGCCACAGGGTTTGGGCTGTTGCAGAGAGTTTGGTTTGGGCTGTTGCAGACAGTTTCTGCTAGGGCAATCCTTAGTGAAACCATGGGCTCACAGCCACTGTGAGCCACCATTAGGACAATGTGTAGTGGAACCACGGAAATGGGGCTACTTCAGAGACCCCAGAAATACTAGCATGCTGTGTTGCATACAGGAATGCAACTACAATGCAGATATCTTAGTCTGTTTTGCATTTCTATAAAGGAATACCAGAGGCTGGCTAACTTATTTTTTAAAAGGGGAGAGTTCTTTGGTTCATGATTCTGCAGGCTGTACGAGAAGAACGGCACCAGCATTTGTGTCTGATAAGAACCCCAACCATGGCAGAAGACAAAGGAGGAACAGGCATTTTGCGTACATGCAATGGTGTGGGGAGGGTGACACACTCTTTCAAACAGCCAGTTCTTGCTTGGACTAAAAGATCAAGAAGTTACTTCTCACCTCTACAACAGCACCAAGATGTTCGTGAGAAATCTGCCCCACAATGACCCAAACGCCTCCCAATAGGCTCCACCTCCAACAATGGGAATCAAATTTCAACATGCAATGTGAACAGGACAAATATCCAAGCTATAACAGCATGAGAGGTGAACCATGAGGTCCACCCAGCAAAGCCACAGGTAAGAAATTGCCCAAGGCCTTGGGGGTCCAACCCCTACGCAAGTGTATTAGAAAGGCAGGACATGGAGTTCCAAAAAATGATTGTTATTGAGCCTTAAGATCTAATTTTGTTTGATTCGTTTGGTTTTGGATAAACTTGGGACATTTTATCCACCCTTTTTTGCCTATTTATTTATTTTGGAATGGGACTATCTAGCCTATTCCTCTCTCAACATGGTATTTTGGGAGCACATACCTTGTTTGATTTCACATATTCACAGATGGAAAGCAATTTGCCACAGGATGATTCATATCTTGAGTCTCACCCATATCTGATTTACATGAGACTCTAGACTTTAGGCTTTTGAGTTGATGCAGGAAAAAGGTAAGATTTTGGGGGCTGTTGGGATGGAATTTATGTATTTTTCTTATGAGAAACACATGAATTTTCAGGAAAAGAAGCAGAATGCTGTGGTCTGAATATCTTTCAACATTTATGAGTTAAAATTTAATCTCCAGTGTGGTGGTATTAAATTGTGGGGCTGGTAGGGAAATGACTAAGTCATGAGGTCTACACCCTCACAAATGGATTAGTGCCTTATAAAAGGGACAGAGAGAATTAACTTATGCCCTTTTTATTCTTCCATTCTTCTCCCACATGAGAAGTCAGTATTCATCCCTATTTGACCTTTCTGTCCTTTGTACCTAGGTGAGGACACCTAGAAATATGTCAGGTATGAGGAACAGGCCTTCACCAGATACCAACCTGACAATGCCTTGATCTTGGACTTCCCAGCCTCCAGAACTGTGAGAAATAAATTTCTGCTGTTCATAAATTTTCCTCAGGTATTTTGTTTTAGTGGCACAAACAAAGACAGCAGCCTAATCTATACAATTTAGTAATTATCTATTGACTAGTTACTGTGTAAAGAGATTGTGTTATTGTAAGAAATGTTCTTTGCACATTATATCGAAAGTCCACGCAATAAGAATCAGTATGCTAATTAATAGATGTCACATGATGCACAAAATTAATGAATAAAAAACACTCTAATGAAGATCTAATAATCAGTAATAATAATGTCTATTGTGTGCATGCATCAAGTTCTTACTACACTAGATTTCCAGTATTCATTGAGGATAATTAGAATAAAGACAACTTGAAAATTACATTTAGGTAATTTAAACAGCACAGAAATCAAGAGTAAATGAAACTAGAAAATATATACAAATTTGTACTTGGGACATAAGCTACTAAGGAACTTTGTAAAATGAGAAGATAAATATGATATTACAATTCTCAAAGTGATGGCAATTGGGTTCATAACAAGAGTTATTTTAGAGGCATATAATGGTACAAATGGCCTTATTTGTGGTGGCTCACCTGAGAGCCACACAGGGCAGGGGAACCCTCTCCCTCCAGCCAAGGGAGGTGGTGAGTGACCATGTGACCCAGCTGGGGAAACTGTGCTTTTTCCATGGAACTGCGTAACCCACAGATTGGAAGATCCTGCTCATGAACCCATGTCACCAGGTCTAGCGTTCCAACCCCGGAAAGTGTATATTCTTACAAGCAAGTGAAGATGGCAGGTTTAAAAATAAAATAAAGCTAATGAGAAGAACAGTCAAATGTTGTATGGTGCATAAATGGAAAATCAATAGGTACTTTAGATTACTACAGTATGTTGTGGCAAATCCATAGAAATTTTCTAAATAAATGATTAATTTTAGGAAATGTCCATTACAAATATTTTTAAAATTTAGTTTTAGGTGATGATCAATACAATTAATACCCTCAAAACTGTGAAAACTTGACAATGACTCCATCAGAGATATTGAAAATGTATTAATCTAGAAATAAATATTAGTTTTCATTTTTTCCATTTAATTCTTTTATTTTATTTATTTCAGCCAAACTTTGTCAATGTTTGGAAAATAAATAAATAATCTTTCATTATAAATCATATAAGCTAATCTTCTAATCAGTTTTTGGATATTTGCCAGAAAAAAAAATGTGTCAAAGGAAAGAAAGCAAAATGATAAAAATGCTTTATTGAAAGATGGCCTGAGGCTTGGGATATGTAAGCATTTCTAACACTTTGCTGCTACAATCCCTAACCTTTCCCAAAGCAACACATAAATAGAAAGTTCTATGTGATATTACTGGGCATTTTCAATTTATTGAGGATGATTTCTCAGACTTCCTTTGTTTTTCTCACTTTGAAAGCATTGAGGTTTTCTGGAATATGCTCCTCTAGTGGAATTTGTCTATTTTTTTCTCATGATTAGAGTGGAGATTTGGGTTTTGGGGTGAAAGATCAAAGAGGTGAAGTGTCATTTTTATTATATCATGTCCAGGATACACATTATTATCAACAGGATTTATAATTTTTGATGTTGACCTTGATCAACTGGCTGAAGTAGTATTTGTCAGGTTTCTCCATTACCAAGTTAATCTTTCTCCCTTCAACCTCTTTCTGTACTATTTTGTTTAAAGGTAGTCTCTATACATAGCTCACAGTTAAGGAGTGAAGAGTTATGCTCCCTCTTTTCCATGTATTTTAAATAAACTATACAAATAAAAACCATTCTTGGTTTATGGGCATAGCATAAACAAACCCTTCGTTTATAGGCTGGATTTGACTTGCAGGTCATAGTTTGCTTACCCTTGATCACTGGTTAATTGTTTTTTCTATTTGTGACAAATGACATATACAGAATGTAAAGATGGTATGCAGTAAAATTTATTTCTGAGTCTTGATTTTTACCTCAATTGCATTTAAGTTTAGAATATACTTGAACTATAATTTTAAGGGTATCTTTTATATTTATAATTTAACACATGATAAATATACTGCAGATACATGGTATAAAGTAAAAAGTACATATTTATTTATTTTCATATTGTTAGGCAAATGCTTTCACAATAGCTACTGAATGAATGCATAATTTTTGTGGTAGGAAGAGGGTTAGGAATTTATTCTTTGTCCACACAAGGATTCTTATATCTTTCTTGATTCTGCCCACATTATATGCACTTTGAAATGATTAATTCCATATAAATATAGATGTGTTGTTTATAAATACAATGCAAAATAATCTGAAAATCAGCATTATTATATTAGGAAGAGGAAATAAGGTACTAATTTATCCCTTATAAATTGTTGATGATAGTAAGGAAATATTTTTGATAAAATTTAAACAAATTGCCCCATTGGAAAATAAATATAAGATATGCTCTAAAACTAAAAAATTATAAACACTAAATATGCTTAATTTCTAAAATGCATGAAATCCATGCATTTTCTCTATCAGTTTTTAATCTATCTTTCCTATTTATCTATCTATATCAGTACTTGCAAATAAAATTTTGGATAAAACAAAATTCTGCAGGTCTCCAATTAATCACCTCAGTAGAAGTAAAAGGCTTAAAAATAAAATTAAGGTGCTCTTTGAAGCTGTGATAAAATTCAAAGAAGTGTGGCAATTTAAAAGCTTTCATAATAAGACAGAAAGGTAAGAATATTTACTAAGACAAGATTTCAGATGTAAATACATAAAATGACTCATGGTGAGACAAACTGACATTTTTCAGTTTATATTTATCTTACATGTTTCAAACCTTTACTAGTTTCTGTAAGTGTAAATATCTCTAATGACATTTGGTATGGTTTGGCTGTGTTCCCACCCAGGTCTCATCTTGAATTCCCATGTATTGTGAGAGACACCAAATGGGAGGTAATTGAATCATGGGGGCAAGTCTTTCCCATGCTGTTCTTGGGATAGTGAATAAGTCTCATGAGATCTGATGGTTTTATAAAGAGGAGATCTTGCTCTTTTTGGCTGCTGCCATTCGTGTAAGATATGCCTTGCTCCTCCTTGCCTTCCACCATGATTGTGAGACCTCCCCAGCCACGTGGAAATGTAAGTCCAATAAACCTCTGTCTTTTGTAAATTACCCAGTCTCGGATATGTCTTTATTAGCAGCATGAATACAGACTAATACAATGTTATTTAAATTTTTTCTTGTTTAGAAATTTAGAGTCCAAATGTGTAATGTTATCAATGGTGGAATAAAACTGAAAATTTTCAGTCTATGTCTTTAGTAACATCGTGAAACTCAAAATATTAACCTAGAAAAACTTATGAGCCAAAAAATCTTATAGTGATTGAAATAATCTTTAAACATACAAACTCAAGCTCTCTGATCATTCCCTAGCTGCCACCTATAACTTTATAGTGAAAGCAAAGGTGTTCATCCATTTATGTAACTAATTAATAATCATATGTTTTAAAATATGCTATTCTTCATTTAATTTTCTTACAAGGGCAAGAAGAATCAAAACTGGTAAAGATAAAAAGAGTTTCAGACTATTGCCCCAACTCTCCCCTAAAGAAAAATGGACTACAAAATTTGATGATTATATGAGAAGCCATAGGCTTAGTACAAGCTATTTGTACAATTATATATAATAGCTCATATTTCTACCCGAGTCAAATAAGTCTCTCTTTCTTGGAACCTCTAAGCAAAGATAGTCAACATAAGCATAAACATTTGTTTATGAATTTCATGAGTTTGTGAAAAGCTGGTATTATTTTGTAACTCATTTGCTCACTGACACATTTTGCTGTTTTTTTTTTTCTATTCCTGAGCCACTATCAGACTATTGCAAGTAATTTAAGTGACAATACATTTAATTGATAGATGTAAATATTTCCTTCTCACTTTTCCTTACAGAAATGTTTCAGTGTGCACCGATTTATTCTTCCAAGTAAATTAAGAAAAAAACTTAGTCACATTTTCTATTTTTTTTAAATCTTGTTGGAAGTAATACATTTACAATTTTTAGAAAACCCTTAAATACATAATTACACTATTGTCATACTAATAAAGAATGCTGAAGGTGACAGAGCAGGAACACCATCATCCTGGACAAACATCACAATTTGAAGTTCCAGCTCCCTTTCTAACCTCACGCATTTCAGGGAAATCACTTCTCTTCTAACAGCAAGCAGCCTGAAAGAGCAGACAGTATAACACAGATAAGACAGCTCGGGCATGGAAGGAGGAGTAAAGTCTCTTGGGTAACCACCAAACTTCATCCTCATACAATGGGGTCCATCCAGTAAAACAGTGGACCCAAATAAGGACATTCTTTTCCCTTGAGGTGCACTAAGATGGGGAAGCTAAAAGCAGACTCAGGGGTTATGCCTGCAGCTACAGAAAGATGTATGGGAACAGACACACAACTCTCCTTCCTAGATAAGCAAGACAGAGACACAGATACTCTGAGCCTGCGATAAGCAATCCCACCCTGAACCCTTAAATGCTGTTAGTCTGTAAGAGAGAGTGCTCCTGAACTAACTCAGCAGAAGTCCCTCTCAGGTTTATTCTTTAAAATAAACCTATCTCTGACTGTTAAGCTGCTCTTCATGTTTCTTTCTTCTTTCTTTAACTCTTACAGAAGGAAAAGTAGAAAGTGTGAACTTGTTTAAATTTTCTTCTAGAGGATAATATTTAAACAGGTATCTGAAGAGTGCATAATACTTAAATATTGATTTTTGTGCTTTACTTTGTAAATTGGCTCTTAAGTGAATCTTATTTTTAGATATAATAGCTTTCCAATTGATTTATCTAAAGTTTAAAGGTAGACTATTATGTCAACTGCTGATAATGGAAATTTTAGTCTCTTACAAAATGAATTCGCTAAACTTCCAGGAGATGATAAATCATATTAGTAACTGTGAGTGTCAACTTTTTAGTGTTTCCCCTACCTAGGCTAAGCCAGGTCCTCTCTCTGCTAGTGAACTACATCTTGCTTTACTACACTTAATGCAAATAATATTTATTGACTCTTTATTATTTTTAAATCCTTTAGCTTAAATGTAGCATCTTTCCAAGAAACCTTTGAATAGAATTTGAATTTAGGATCCCATAAATGGAAATAATACCTGTGTGTTCATTATGTGAAGCAAAACTATCACTTTTCTCTCTTTTATATTTCCATAAGTTAAACATGTTATTCAAAGTGTATTGAATACATGTAAAACAAGCTTCTTTTCCTATTAAATACTTTGCACAAATATTCTAACAGCTTAATGGACGTTAGGTATTCATGATTACTTTCTATGCAGTCCTTTATCCATACAAAACTCATCCTTGGTCAGGCACAGTGGTTCACACCTGTAATTCCAGCACTTTGGGAGGCTGAGGTCAGGAGTTCGAGACCAGCCTGGCCAAGATGGTGAAACCCTGTCTCTACCAAAAATACAAAATTAACCAAGCATGGTGGCATGCACCTGTAGTTCCAGCTATGCAGGAGGCTGAGGCAGAAGAATTGCTTGAGCCTGGAAGGCAGTGGTTGCAGTGAACCGAGACCATGCCACTACACTCTAGCCTGGGAGAAAAAGCAAGACTCTATCTCAAAAAAATAAATGAATAAATAAAAATAAAAAAACTCATCCTTAAATATCTTCAAGAGCCATATTTTATAGTTTTGCTTTATAAATACAATTTTTATCTGGTTTGGGGGCATTATTTAAAATTCATAATTCAGGATATTTAATATTTTTCTGCTTAAGAAAGCACATGGATCTATAAAGGATGTGTCATGTGGAAAAGATCTGTGTTATTGTGAATAATGTGGGTTTGAGGATTCTTTATTTATTTTTTTTCAAAAAAATTTTATTTTTTTAATTGGCAAATACAAATTGTATACATTTATTGTGTACATCTTGTTCAGAAATATGTATACGTTGTGGAAGTCTAAGTCAAGATAACTAACATGCATTACCTCATGTTTTTATCATTTTTTGAGGTGAGAACACTTAAAATCTACTCTCTTAGCACATTTTATGAATACAATACATTGTCATTAACTATAGTCACCATGTGGTACAATAGGTCTCTTGAACTTATTCCTCCTAACTGAAATTTTGTATCCTTTGACCGAAATTCCATTGTGTGTTTTTTTATTATTATTGTTATACTTTAAGTTCTAGGGTACATGTGCACAGCATGCAGGTTTGTTACATATGTATACATGTGTCATGTTGGTGTACTGCACCCATTAACTCATCATTTACATTTGGTATTTCTCCTAATGCTATCCCTCCCCTCTCCCTCCACCCCACGACAGGTCCTGGTGTGTGATGTTCACCACCCTGTGTCCAAGTGTTCTCATTGCTTAGTTCCCACCTATAAATGAGAACAAACGGTGTTTGGTTTTCTGTCCTTGTGAGAGTTTGCTCAGAATGATGGTTTCCAGCTTCATCCGTGTCCCTACAAAGGACATGAACTCATCCTTTTTTATGGTTGCATAGTATTCCATGGTGTATATGTGCCACATTTTCTTAATCTAGTCTATCATTGATGGATATTTGGGTTTGTTCCAAGTCTTTGCTACTGTGAATAGTGCCACAATAAACATACATGTGCATGTGTCTTTATAGCAGCATGATTTATAATCCTTTGGGTATACACCCAGTAATGGGATGGCTGGGTCAAATGGTATTTCTAATTCTACTTCCTTGAGGAATCGCCACACTGTCTTCCACAATGGTAGAACTACTTTACACTCCCACCAACAATGTAAAAGTGTTCCTATTTCTCCACATCCTCTCCAGCACCTGTTGTTTCCTGACTTTTTAATGATCGCCATTCTAACTGGTGTGAGATGGTATCTCGTTGTGGTTTTGATTTGCATTTCTCTGATGACCAGTGATAATGAGCATTTTTTCATGTGTCTGTTGGCTGCATAAACGTCTTCTGTTGAGAAGTGTCTGTTCATATCCTTTGCTCACTTTTTGATGGGGTTCTTTGATTTTTTTCTTGTAAATTTGTTTAAGTTCTTTGTAGGTTCTGGATATTAGCCTTTTGTCAGATGGGTAGATTGTAAAAATTTTCTCCCATTCTCTACGTTGCCTCTTCACTCTGATGGTAGTTTCTTTTGCTGTGCAGAAGCTCTTTAGTTTAATTAGATCCCATTTGTCAATTTTGGATGTTGTTACCATTGCTTTTGGTGTTTTAGTCATGAAGTCCTTGCCCATACCTATGGCCTGAATGGTATTGCCTAGGTTTTCTTCTAGGGTTTTTATGATTTTAGGTCTAACATTTAAGTCTTTAATCCATCTTGAATTAATTTTTACGTAAGGTGTAAGGAAGGGATTCAGTTTCAGCTTTCTACATATGGCTAGCCAGTTTTCCCAGCACCATGTATTAAATAGGTAATCCTTTCCCCATTTCTTGTTTTTGTCAGGTTGGTCAAAGATCAGATGGTTGTAGATGTGTGGTATTATATCTGAGGGCTCTGTTCTGTTCCATTGGTCTATATCTCTGTTTTGGTAACAGTACCATGCTGTTTTAGTTACTGTAGCCTTGTAGTATAGTTTGAAGTCAGGTAGCATGATGCCTCCAGCTTTGTTCTTTTGGCTTAGGATTGTCTTGGTGATGTGGGCTCTTTTCTTGGTTCCATATGAACTTAAAAGTAGTTTTTTCCAATTCTGTGGAGAAAGTCATTGGTAGCTTGATGGGGATGGCGTTGAACCTATAAATTACCATGGGCAGTATGGCAATTTTCACGATACTGATTCTTCCTATCCATGAGCATGGAATGTTATTCCATTTGTTTGTGTCCTCTTTTATTTCATTGAGCAGTGGTTTGTAGTTCTCCTTGAAGAGGTCCTTCACATCCCTTGTAAGTTGGATTCCTGGGTATTTTATTCTCTTTGAAGCAATTGTGAATGGGAGTTCACTCATGATTTGGCTTTCTGTTTGTCTGTTATTGTTGTATAGGAATGCTTGTGTTTTTTGCACATTGATTTTCTATCCTGAGACTTTGCTGAAGTTGCTTATCAGCTTAAGGAGATTTGGGGTTGAGATGATGGGGTTTTCTAAATATACAATCATGTCATCTAGGCCTTCGACAAAATTCAACAGCCTTTCATGCTAAAAACTCTCAATAAACTAGGTATTGATGGGATGTATATGAAAATAATAAGAGCTATTTATGACAGACCCACAGCCAATATCATACTGAATGGGCAAAAACTGGCACAAGACAGGGATGCCCTTTCTCACCACTCCTCTTCAACATAGTGTTGGAAGTTCTGGCCAGGGCAATCAGTCAGGAGAAAGAAATAAAGGGTATTCAATTAGGAAAAGAGGAATTCAAATTGTCCCTGTTTGCAGATGACTTGAGCATTATTAATAATTTATTATGTAGTAATCATTTGAAAATTGAGTCTTGTAGTTTTTGAGCTGAGTTTTATAGTATTGCATGGTTTGTAATAAATTTTATACATACTATTTCATAGCTATTTTCAATCACATTCAACTGATAAGAATTCCTTTTGTTATCAATTTCTCCAATAACTATTTTTCCACATTTTCTTTATTTTAAATACCTGGAAAATGTACATACATATTGTATTTGAATTATTTAATGAATGACAAAGTACAATACATGTAATTCTCCAATTGGTCTTCTAATTCTAATCATTATGCAACATTAAAAATCACAATTATATGTTTCTAATTTTAATATTAAACCAAACAGAATTACTTAAACTAATGTGAGATAAGAGTGACTTACAATGAATCTATGATCTGGTCTATTTTGGTTTGCTGTATCAGCAGTGAAACTGCAAGCCAATAAATATGTCAATTAAAAGTTATGAACAGGTTAATTTAAATTGATTTCCAAATGCTTCCCTCTCTGAAAAAGAAATCTATGGTTATTTTAGTGAAGCACTTGAATCATTGAAGAAAGAAATGTTGCACTGATTTCTCTTACATCTTCAAGTGGAAAATTTCTGAAGTATTTTGTAAAAATAAAATTTTCATTGACTAAAATCAATCTAACTTAAAACACTATTCATCTTGTTTAAAGGTTTATATTACAGCCATATACATCATTTGAAATTTTATCTTGAGTTCATTAAGAATATTAATAGAAAATATATTTAAATATATTTGACCTTTCTGCATAAATATTATGGGGAGTATGCTGTGACTCTCAGAAATGATTCTTGACTGATAGACGATGACAGCCAGAATTATTCAGTGGACTCTTCTGGAACACTTTCTCTACAGCTTTTAAGGAGTTCCTCCTCAAGCATGGGTCTTGGTAACTGAGAGCTGTAACCACAATTGTAGTAGCTCACCCATGGAGAGCTCCCCCGACCCTACGTGCCTGTATCACTCTTCCCAGTCCTCCACTTCTGATACATGTGATTGCTTCCCCAAATAAGCTTTCCAAACCCAAACCTTGTTTTAGAAGGAACCCTAGATAAGACACAAAGGGAAAAATCAAAACAAAATAAAACAAAAAAAAAACACAATGAATTTTGTTATAGTTAAGAGTGTTACATTAAAAAAATATGTCTGGCCTTTTCTTCTTATAGACACTACTGTTATATTATTCAGGATTACAGTATGGTTAGGATCAGGACTAACTAGCAAGGCAGCAAATAGCTTTTATTTGTTTATATGTATATATAAACAAATATATATAGAGAGAGAATAGAAAGCTGTTTGTATTCACAAAAAATAAGACAGAAAGGGAGGAAAAAGGAAATAAAAGAAGAAAGGTAACATGTAAAGAAGGAAGAAAAGAAAGAAGGAAGAAAGAGGAAAAAGGTGACAATGAGGAAGACACAAAGAGAGAGACAGGAAAGCAAAAAGTAGAATTTTGTTTTACATTATTAGGACTTTCTGAGACATTATGGTGAATATCAATATGATGTTTACAAATAACGCAATTAAAATAGTTATGCCATCATAAATAACTATAACATGAATAGGTTTATTCTTTTGAAAGCACTTTAATATGTTATAATAATCACACAAATATGTGGTGCTCAACTTTTATGAGGAAGTAATTAATATGAATCACATGGTCTGTTTCTAGTCTGGTGATATTCAGCATACACTTGTATATATTGCTGAACATTTGGATGCTACCCTTTCGCCTACCACAACTATAATATTTATGTAAATTGCATTATACTTACTTCATAGAATATTGTATACATATTACTCCAATAGCATAAATATTTTATTAAAATGAAAATATTTTAAAAATCCATTATTTATAAAACAAAATTATAAACAAGACTGCAGGGAATGTGTAGAAATATTTATTTTTGTTAGGGTTATGGGATTTTTCAAGTGCCTTATCTTTCAATATTTTTCAAATTATTAGACTGGTGGCGTTTTATGTTAATTTATAATTCACAGTTTTCAATGAAATATACATATTATCTAAAGTGATGATATTTAAGCTAACAGACACCAACCATCATTTTTCTTATCTCGACATCATTCTGATAGTAGTTCCCATTCTGAAGTAAATGCACAATTTTAATTAGTTCACAATCCCTGCTAAATCTTGGATGGTTTTCAGATACTAGTATTAGATTTCAGATACTGGCTCTTCTACACTGATTGTCCATGTGTAATTGAATGCAGGTCCGGCTACTCACCACTTGCAGAGTTCACTTAACAAGAGCAAGGTCTGGTGGAAAGACAGTGACTTTATCAACCAAACCCAGTAATCAAGAAATGTTCGGATTCCCTTTCAAAGCAATCACGTACAATTTCTTTATTTTTTTTTCTTTCTTTTTTATTTTTTTTGAGACTGAGTCTTGCTCTGTTGCCCAGGCTGGAGTGCAGTGGCCGGATCTCAGCTCACTGCAAGCTCCGCCTCCCGGGTTTACACCATTCTCCTGCCTCAGCCTCCCGGTAGCTGGGACTACAGGCGCCCGCCACCTCGCCCGGCTAATTTTTTGTATTTTTTAGTAGAGATGGGGTTTCACCAGGTCAGCCAGCATGGTCTCGATCTCCTGACCTCATGATCCACCAGTCTCAGCCTCCTAAAGTGCTGGGATTACAGGCTTGAGCCACCGCGCCGGGCTTCACGTCCAATTTCTAGGGAGAAGGCAATGGTTTATAAAAGGGGAGTTGGACCTGGGTGTGGTGGCTGTATAATTCCAGCACTTTGGGAGGCCAAGGCAGGAGGATTGCTTGAACCCAGGGGTTTGAGACCAGCCTGGGCAACACAGGGAGATTTTGTCTCTTTAAAAAAAGGGGATTGTGGGACTTGGTGTGAAAGGCATGCAGTGGAGGGGATGAGGAGGTCTGGGGTCTTTGTGACTCACTTCACTGTCTTATCTATTGGGCAGTCTGACTGGCACCTTCTGGGGCAGAGTTATGTTGTAAACTGCTTGAGATAATCTGGTGGGAAAAAATTCCAGAGGCACCTGGTTTATTGTAAAGTTTGGTCCCTGGAACTTCAAAGCACACACATAGTTATATAAGCTTGCAATTCAGAGAGTGTCTGGTGAAGAGAAAGTAAAAGTTATATGTGCATTTCTAAAGAGCTAAGTAGGAATGCGGAAAAGGAAAAAAAGTGGAAATAATTTTTTTTCTTAGGAAAATGAGGTACATGATTATAGTTCTACATGCTTGAGAGAAAAGGATTGGTTTCAAAACAGAATAGGAACATAGAATAGTAATTGTCTTTCAGTATGTTTCTTCTCAATGACTCCAGTATATATTAGTCTAGATAAAACTCATCCCCAAACTCTTTGTGACTTAAGCATTAGTTTCTCCCTCAAAATGCATGTACAGTTTATGAAATATGCCTATGGTTGAGAGGGTCCTTTATTCCATAAAGTGGTCCAGGGGCTCAGATAAATGAAGAATCTAATTCATTGTAATTCATTATAACAGTATCTCAATATGTGACTTCACAATACATTGTGTTAGGAGCCAATAAAACTGTAGAGTAGCATACAATCTCTAGCATTGTATTTTATTGGCAGGAATTGTCTTATGGCCACACTCAAATGGAAAAGGGCTGATTAATATACAATGGTAAATGAGTTATTGGGTGAGCAATAATTTTGCTTTATGTTTTCGTTGCCAAACACCTCTTTGTGTTTGTTTGTGTCCTTTTTTCTTTCTTACAACATATGATACACACTCAGTCATCCCTGAGGAAAACAACCTAAAAATTCATTCATTCACTACATCCAGCTCAAATCATAGAATCTCTGGGTGCTGTGAGGGATTTCAATGACAAGTCTGGCTGTGGCTCTTATTAACCTGAAAAATGTTGCACTATAGGACAAGTTATCTTCCCTCTACAAATTCCCGATATTAGATAGTGAAACAAAGACTGGATATCTGCACTGAAGTCTCCTAATCAGAAAGGGAGATAATGAAAGATTCTCAATATTCCTTTGACTACAGCTTTTCTGTGATCCTAGACAGGCATTGTGAGCAACACCCATCATAGTGTTGGTGGGTATTCATTGATTAGGCTCTGATTCTGATGTACAGGTCTTGTGCCACGGTGCATTGCATTCTATTGTCCTGGTCCTGCACTCAGAGAGATTCTTCTTTCCCTTACAGTCGTTCCCTCTTATCCACAAGAAGTTAGTTGTAAGGCTTCCATAGATACCTAACATCACATATAGTACCAAACGCTATATAGTCCAAATTTGTTTTTCCTTCTTCACAGTTTTACAGGTATAAGATTCATTCTTACCGTAGATACTAGCAACTTCAGTATACCATTTTATTGTCTCTTTTATTGTTAACATATTTCCATTTTTCACTTCAAGGAAGCACTTTATGGCTCCTTTCTGGCATATCTGAATTGCTGGCATCACTACTCTTGTACTTTGAGCCCCTTATTACATAAAATAAGGGTTACTTGATCACAAGTGTTGTTATACTAGAACATTCCATCTGATAACTAGATGGTTACTGAGACAGTGCGAATACACTAGAAAAAGGAATGATTTACTTTCCAGGTGAGATAAAGTGGGGTGGTGTGAGATTTTATTACACTGTAATGAATTGTTTATTTCTTGAATTTTTCATTTAATATTTTTGAACCACAGTTGCCCGTGGGTAATTGAAACCACAAAAAACAAAACTGGGGATAAAGGGAGACTACTGTATTCCTTTTTTTGTTTGTTTGTTTGGCTTTGCTAGAAGGAATCTCCCTATTTTGGACTTGTTCAGCTTTCTAAACCCATTTCAATTAAAAGATTCGTGGGGAAGGGGCAAAGTCTATAGTAGTAACAGCTATTTATTTCTTTGCTATTAGATTGCTGCAAAAGTAATTGCAGTTTTGACATTACTTGTAATGGCATTATTACTATTATAATTAATATTATTATTTCAGGTTTGAATTTGTTTTAGCAGCTTAACTATTTCAAAAAAAGTAAACATTTTTATTTATTTGGTGCCAGCCCATTCTATATGCTAGTAAATATTTATACATACAGTTCTTATAAAGATATAGTTTGTATGTATACATGTAGTGTAAACTGAAAAAGTTCCTGAGAGAGTTGTCAGTCAGTTTGGAGGCTTATTTTGGTTGTGAATGCAACAGGGATTAAGAATTACAAGCCATTGTGAATAGTGCTGCAGTAAACATACGTGTGCATGTGTCTTTACAGTAGAATGATTTGTAATCCCTTGGGTATATACCCAGTAATGGGATCACTGGATCAAATGGTATTTCTAGTTCTAGATCCTTGAGGAATCGCCACACTGTCTTCCACAATGGTTGAACTAGTTTACACTCCCACCAATAGTGTAAAAGCCTTCCTATTTCTCCACATCCTCTCCAGCATCTGTTGTTTCCTGACTTTCTAATGATCACCATTCTAACTGGTGTGAGATGGTATCTCATTGTGGTTTTGATTTGCATTTCTCTGATGACCAGTGATAATGAGCATTTTTTCATGTGTCTTTTGGCTGCATAAGTGTCTTCTTTTGAGAAGTGTCTGTTCATATCCTTTGCCCACTTTTTGATGAACCAACCCAAATGTCCATCAATGATAGACTGGATTAAGAAAATGTGGCATATATACACCATGGAATACTATGCAGTCATTAAAAAAAAAATGAGTTCATGTCCTTTGTAGTGACATGAATGAAGCTGGAAACCATCATTCTGAGCAAACTATCCCAAGGACAGAAAACCAAACACTGCATGTTCTCACTCATAGGTGGGAATTGAACAATGAGAACACTTGGACACAAGAAGGGGAACATCACCCACCGGAGCCTGTTGTGGTGTGGGGGGAGGGGGGAGGGATAGTATTAGGAGAAATACCTAATGTAAATGACGAGTTAATAGGTGCAGCAAACCGACATGGCGCATGTATGCCTATGTAACAAACCTGCACGTTGTGCACATGTACCCTAGAACTTAAAATATAGTGAAAAAAAAAAGAAAGAAAGAAAGAAAGAGCTTTAGTATCTTACCAAAAAAAAAAAAAAAAGGAAGACAATACTTTCAAGGGCTAGAGAGATGCTCTTGGTCTGTAAACTGTTCCCACTCAGTGACAGGTTATCCACAGATTCTTGGTGCATTCCCCCTGCCTCTTTCCAATCCCATTATATAATGACCACCTTTATGGGGGGCTCATAAAAATGGCATTGGCCCCAGTGGTTGGCAATATATTGTTACGGTGCCCATGAGAGAAGCCCTCTATCCATCACTATCCACTCAGCAAGTCCTCAGTGGTCGCTACAAAACTTAGTTCTTTACGACCAGCTGTTCAGGTTAATTATAAAAGAAAGAAAGAAAGGGAAAAAAAGCATTACAAGCCAAGTAGAATCTGTGGTCGACACTTTTTCCAGAAAGAGTTTTGAGCACTTCAATATTTAAAGGAGGAAGGCGGGCAGGAGGGGAAGGAGGAGAGAAAAAAAAAGGTGGGAGGAGGTAGACAAATGAGACAGGCCATTACATTCCTTTGAGGTTTTGATGACCACTCACTGAATCCACATGTTGTATGTGAAAAGGAGGGGGTAAAAGAACAATTACTTATTCATGTCATGCTTAGTAAATCTGCACTTTACTAAGAAAAATATGGAGCAGAGGAAGATGACAAATATGTATTTGTCTACAGGGCGGGGGCAGCGGTGGAGGGAGGATTTCTAGTTTCCTCTTACCTCATGAAGATAAGCTGTTAATTTTTCATTGTCAGGGTGAGGGAGGCTATCTGGGGAGATATGTAGCCTTCTATCTTATAGCTGTATGTTTAGGAACAAAAGGAAAGGCAGTTTTCTGCAAGCCTCAGTCTCCAAGCTTAACTGTTCCTTTTGGCATAGTGAGTTTGGGGTCCCAATATTTTATTTTCCTTTCATATCTATTTTTTTCTACATGTAATTTCTTACCCACAGATCTTTTATTCCGTCTTCAAATTTGAAGTTGATAACTCAAATTCTTTGGCTTCTGGGGAAAAGCTATAGCCTGAAATTCTCTAAATAAATTAATTTGGTTTTGTGGTTTAACTGTTCTCTATGAGAGTGATCTGATCTTTGCCCTGAGGCACTTGAATCTTCTGAGAATTTTTAGCAATAAATGGGAAAGCTACACTCTCATTTTTGTCTTGGCTAAAATGTCGAGTTTTGATAGAGTGTTGCCTCTCAATTATAGCTTTTACTGTTTGAGCTTCATAGCATCAAAGCCCAAAATTTCAGAAAGTGTTTACTTCATTTTATTTCTGCTGTTCAGCAATCCCTTTCTTCACTCATCTTTCTGGTAATGCTTGATAAAATTTAGTCAATAAAACCCCAAAACATGAACTTTGTTTTTGTTTTTTTTTTTTTTTTTGAGACGGAGTCTGGCTCTGCCGCCCAGGCTGGAGTGCAGTGACCGGATCTCAGCTCACTGCAAGCTCCGCCTCCTGGGTTCACGCCATTCTCCTGCCTCAGCCTCCCGAGTAGCTGGGACTACAGGCGCCCGCCACCTCGCCCGGCTAATTTTTTTGTATTTTTTAGTAGAGACGGGGTTTCACCGTGTTAGCCAGGATGGTCTCGATCTCCTGACCTCGTGATCCGCCCGTCTCGGCCTCCCAAAGTGCTGAGATTACAGGCTTGAGCCACCGCGCCTGGCCGAACTTTGTTTTTTGACCTCTTTCCCTACAGCTACAAAATAATTGGATATGCAATCTGCCTCACAAGATATTTCACAGATAAGTTGTTGCCAACCATTCTACTAGTGCTCAAGAGTGAAATCTACAGCTTTTCCTAATTGTATCCTCCACTTCCTATAGAGAAACTTGTGTCACACAATGACTTAATTGAGGTGGCATTCTACTGAAAGCAAGACCTGTGTTAGGCAGGCAATGCCAGATAATGCTGTAGTATCAAAGAAACCAAAAGTATTAGTGGCTTAAAATAAACACGTATTTTGTTTATTCTTCATGTCCTACTCAGGTCCTTGATTGAGCTATACTCTACATTATTACTCAAAGTCCAAAGCTATTAAGGATTCATGTCCTAGAAGACTCAACTACAGTAGAAGCCAAAAGAGAAATCGAGAACATTAGATGGTGATTTTTTCACATTTTGTTGGTTACTACTGGTTAGATGATCATTTAAACAGTCTTCAACATCTCCTCAAACCCACAGAGCATCAGAAAGGCTTTTTCCTCTCTGCATCCAAGCCCCTGACCTTCCTTTCCTAAGAGAATTTATTTTAGGGAATTTGTGATTGTAAATTATTTGTCTGCCCTTTTGAGATGTACATCTCTTTCACAGCCACTTTTACAACCCAAAATGATTTTTTCCCAAGGATCTGGGAACCATCCTTTTGAAATGTAAATATCAAGGAAAAGAGTGATCTTATCTCCTAATTTACATGTGAGGTTAGATGCCTAATTTAGGTGAACACCTCCTGCTACCGCATGTTGTAAATTTGCCTTCTGTCATGAAAGTACAAGAAAGTTTACTTTTCCTTTGGGTAAAGTCAATTCGCAAACACAAATGGCCTAAAATCCTCCCACTTACTTCTTAAAAACTCTCCTCTGAGCACTTATGCTCAGACTGAGTTCTGACTTCTCTCCCCTACTGTAAATAAAGTCTTCCTGGCATGTTTAACTTTGTCTGGTGCAAATATTGTGTTGACAATGGAAACAAGTAATTATAAGAACGGAAAAATAATAGGGAGAACAAAAGGAACATTTAGTGAACAGTGCTGTCTCTTTTATAATGTACTAGAGGCAACAAGTCTGTACTCACCATATATTATACATATATAGCACTGTCTAAACCTGAAATTCCAGAAATTAGTAGCAAATATATACCTCTTGTAAGGTAGGTTTATGGCCAATTTTCTTAATTCATGGGGGCTAAACCCAGGATGAAAAGAACAGTGACTGAATACAAAAGCCCCAAATCTAAAATCCACCCATTTCATAGACACTAACATTTTAGAAAGGCCTTTAGAACTAAGTAATTTTTTTTTCAAAATGTTGTATTTCTTTCTCATCTGTACCACCCATATCACTACATTAGTTTCTTCTGCACATATCTAAATTAACTTCAATATCTCTGTAAGAAGTTTCCGAAAGCTCTGGTTACTTGGATTCCTGGCTGCTCCACTCTTAACTGTCTCATATGCAATGCATTGAAGGAAATCACAAGCATACAAACAAATAGGGCCCAAAGCCAAGTCAAACAGGCTTAAACAAGAAAGATTATTATTTGGCTAATATAAACTGAATTCTAGAAGTATATTAGCTTCAATGTATATTTGTGTCAGCAACTCGATGTCGACTTTTTGTTTTGCATTTTCTGGCAGTAGCATCATTCTAAGGTTTGTTCTCTTTTACAAAATACCTGCAAATCTCTTCTATATCTTCGTTCAATCAGTGCCACAAAGGAGCAAAAAAAGTGACTTCTATATTCCTCCAAAAATACAATATGAATAGAAATACAATCCAATTAAAAAATATTTCCAGAGACTTCTACAAATGTCTTCTCTTTTTTCCTCAGAATTAATTGAATCATGGCTCGCATTTTTAGCCATGGGAAAATACTTTGCCCAATAAATCAGGCTTTTACCACTGTTTTGTCTGGAAATCTTGCCCTAAAATACTTCAATACTTCCGTGCTTTTCTAAAGAAGGAGAATGGATGTTGGTCTATGTAACTCTTATCATTTAGCCAATTTACAATAAATAAGAATTCATTAAAATCATAGCCATACTAACACACATTTTAGAATTTTCTTTTTTATTCCAAACTCCTGTTCAACCACTTTTCTCTCATATCCAAGAAATTCATATATTTGCTTTTGCCTAGCCATTTAGTCAATGCGTGTCAAACTCTATTCTAGCTTTTACATATGGTAAAACAGCTTTTACAAATTGTATTTATTCACAATTTAAATTGTCTACTTGCTTTGCAAAAATAGACAACACTGTGTCTATTTCTTCTAACCATAGATTGCAAATATTCTTTTAGAAAAAAAGAACAAAATCAGGGCTTCTCAACTCTATAAATTCTACTACTTATTCATATAACACTGATCTTGCAGGCTTTTTTGGTGTCATCTTGTGAAATACATTTTATGTTTACAAATTTGCCATTACCAATTCAGTGCAATCTTTATAAGTTCATATTTTTTCTTCTTGGAAAATTCACTACCTGGGTTTTTTAGTGAAGGCATGCTAATAGTAGTCTATCACTTTTGTTTGCATGCAATGTTTATTTTGCTATTACTCTTGAAGGTTAGCAGAAGCAAATAAATAGTGGTGGGTTGACATTTTTTTTCCTCAGAAATTTGAAGATAATCTTCCACTGTCTTCCTTTTTCTATGGGTCCTGTTGAGGTCCCTTATGATTTAATTTCAGGTAACCTGTCTCTTGTTTCTGGTTTTTGATAATTTCACTTAGTCTGGGGTGATCAAATATAGTATTTCCATGTGGGGATTTAGTAATTTTTGTTCTTTTAGATATCAGAGAAAATTCTCAGTCATTATTTCTTCAAAATCACGTATTTTCAGGGTGACTGTATTTTCCAGCTTTCTTATGTGCCCAGTGTCATATCTGATGTAACATTTCTCCTACATTTTAAAAAGTTTCAATGAAATACACTATAAATAAGAATTTTAGAGCGGGTGCAGTGGCTCATGGCTGTAATCCTAGCAATTTGAGATGTGAAAGTGGGAGGATTCTTTGAGCTCCAAAGTTCAATACCAGCCTGGGCAACATAGTGAGACTCTGGCTCTATAAAATAAAAAATAAAAATTAATAATAATTTTAAAATTAGACATGATACATTAGAAAAAATGAATTTTAAGACTAAAATTACTTTTAATTGGAAGAGCCACAATTACTTTTGCACTAACCTAATGATTTGTTAGTCTTCAAGTTTGTTTTTTCTAGATTCTACCAATGTCTAATGTAGTAATTTGTGAGAGACTTAAACTGTGAACACATCTCTCACATACTTCAGAAATTAAATCTGAAAGAATACTGCAACTAAACTCTGTCTTTGTCAGACCCATTACGATGTGAAGAAACTAGTACCTCCCTTTCAAAATGAGTGTGTAGAGGGCTATTTGATAAAAATAAATTCACTTGGACAGAGCAGGCACAGTCAGTCCTTCACCCCTTCTGTTCTTAGGGTGTGATGAAAGAAATGATCCATGTTGCTGTCTCTGCTGGCCTCTTGGTGAAACAACCAGTTTTGTCATGCACATTGACTAGGTCTTGGGGTATGAAAAGCGACTATGAAAAGTCATTCTGAGCACCTGCAGACTTAATCCCATTTGGAAGTCACCAAAGCTAATGGCTTGCTCCCTCCAGAATAATAGGCTGAGCTCTTCTTGGTACCATTTGAGCCACAAGAAGTGTCTGCTAGTTGGGCTAATTTGACAAAAATATAAGACAATTGGGAGTGAACAATACTGTAGTAAAACTCAGAGCAAGCTATCAGATTAGCCTATATAGAAAGTGGGTAGGCCGGGCACGGTGGCTCAAGCCTATAATCCCAGCACTTTGGGAGGCTGAGGCGGGAGGATCACAAGGTCAGGAGATCGAGACCATCCTGGCTAACACGGTGAAACCCCGTCTCTACTAAAAAAAAAAATACAAAAAACTAGCCGGGCGAGGTGGCGGGCGCCTGTAGTCTCAGCTACTCAGGAGGCTGAGGCAGGAGAATGGCGTGAACCCGGGAGGCGGAGCTTGCAGTGAGCTGAGATCTGGCCAGTGCACTCCAGCTTGGGTGACAGAGCGAGACTCCGTCTCAAAAAAAAAAAAAAAAGAAAGTGGGTATATCATTCATTCAAACCTGGCTAAAGTGTTGTACACAGACCAGCAACATGGACATCACCTGGGAACTTGATGGAAATGATTGCTCCCAGCTGATGCCTGTGCTCCTGCTCTTCAAAGTTAATTTGAGTAGCACAAATTTAGTGCACCATATAAATAAAATACTTTTAAACAAATACACACATTTTATTCCATTCATTGCTAGCACTTTTCTTTTGCAATAAATACATTCAACAACAATAAGTTTAAATAAATAAAGTACGGTTTAATAAAAACTCAAGTACTTCATATTTATTTTACAAGAAAGTTGATTCTAAACTGCTAACTTTCACAATACATCTGGTAACGTTTACTGTTTACCCAGACAAGTATAGTAGTTACTATAGAGGACACAAGTGTGATAAGAAATCTTCAACATCTACTTCAAAAGTTTCCTATTCTTTAAGGAAGATAGTGCTTCTATCCAGATAATTGAGACGGGGAACTTTAAAAGATACATTTACATATTACTCTGTGAAGCATGACTGCATTCAGATCAGAAGGGGTCCCTCTAAAGAATATTCCATAATGAAGTTGGTTCCCATGCATGCTGTGACAGAGTTTTTGAATTTTCTTTTAAATCATTGTTTATATGCCTTTCTATGCTGATTATTCTGTTCTTTGTTGCATCTGATATACATTTAGATTATGTCTTTGACATCTGAGTTGCTTTGCAAACATTTAAAAACCAGACAGCCCCAGTGAAGACTCCTCATTTCAGTCTTTCTCATCATCTTGCTGTCCTCTACTGATGATGCTGTGGAGGTTTGTGATAAAACACTACTAAATATTAAATCCTATTCCTTACTAGGCCTTACTTTTAGTACATCTTATGTTTGTGTTAGTCAGTTTGCATTGCTATTAAGAAATATCTGAGCCTGGGTAATATATAAAGAAAAGAGGTTTATTTTGGCATATAGCTCTGCAGGTTGTACAGGAAGCAAGCTGTCAGCCTCTGCTTTCAGTGAGGCCTCAGGAAGCTTAAAATCAAGGCAGAAGGCAAAAAGAGCAGACAGTGCCACATGATAAGAGAAGGAGTTGAGGGGAGAGGTCCCAAACTCTTTTAAATAGCCAGATCCCATATGAGCCCACAGCAAGGCCTCACTCATTAATGTGGAGAGAACACCAAGTTATTTATGGGGGATACACCCCATGACCCCCGCACCTCCCACAAGCCCCCACCTCCAACATTGGGGATTAAATTTCATCATGAGATTGTGAAGGGACAAGTATCTACACAGTGTCATTCCCTCTGTCTCCCAATGTCTCATGTCCTCTTCTCACTTGTAAAATTCAATCATCTTTCCAACTGACCTCCAAAGGCTTAACTTGCTCCAGGCCCCCCAAAAAAGTCTCAAGTCCAAAATCTCATCTGGACATGAGTTTGTTCCACCTATGAGCCTGTGAGATTAAAAAAGGTATTTACTCCCAAGATACAATAGTGATACAGCATTGGATATGCATTCCCATTCCACAAGGGAGAAATCAGCCAAAAGAAAGGGGCAACAGTTCCCATGAAAGTCTGAAACCCAGCTGGGGAGTCATTATGCTTCAAAGCTCCAAAATAATGTCTTTTGACTCCATGTCCTGCTTCCACAGGCACACTGGTGCAAGGAGTGGCCTCCCAAAGCCTTTCTCAGCTCCTCCCCTGTGTCTTTCCAGGGTGCAGCCTCTGTGACTGCTTTCATGAGTTGGAGTTGAGTGTCTGCAGCTTTGCTAAGATCAGGGTGCAAGCTGCCAGTGGCTCTACTATTTGGGGATCCGAAGGGTAGTGGTTCCATTATCACAGCTCTTCTAGGCAGTGCTGTGGTAGGTACTCCATGGGAGGGCCCAATCTCATATTTCCCCTTGGCACTGCCCTAGTATAATGTTTCTGCAGGGGTTTCTGTTAGGCTTCTGCTTGAATACCCAGGCTTTTTCATACATCCTCTGAAATCTAGTTAGAAGCTGCCAAGCCTCTTTCATTCTTGCATTCTGAGCACCTGCAGACTTAATGCCACCTGGAAGCTACCAAAGCTGATGGCTTACACGCTCCAGAAGAGTGGGATGAGCTGTACTTGAAGCCATTTGATCCACAGCAGGAACTGGAGCAGTAGGGATGACTCATCGTTCTGCAAGTTGTACAGAAAGCATGGCACCCACATCTGTTTCTGGTGGTCTTCAGAAAGCTTACAGCCTTAGCAAAAGGCAAAGGGAGTGCAGGCAGTGTCACATGGTGAGAGAGAGATCAAGGTGGAGTGAGGTTCCAGACTCTTTAAACAATCAGATCTCATGTGAACTCAGAGAAAGAACTTACTCACTACCACGGGGAGGGCACTAAGCCATTCATGAGGGATCCTCCCCCATTACCCAAACCCTTCTACCAAGTCGTACCTCCAATATTGGGGATCACATTTCAACATAAGATTTGGAGGAGACAAACATCCAAACTATACTAATGTTTATTGAATGTAATTCTGCAATAAAATTACTATCGAATTATACATTCATTAGAATTATTGTTTATGTTCCATGAGCTCTATCATATTGTTTGCTTCTTCTGGAATTGCATTCTCTTAAGTATAGAACTTAGAACGTGATAACATTGAGTAAATATTGAATGAATAAACTGACAGATGAGCAGATGAGTGAACAAATGAGTAAATACAATGCTTGGAGGCCAAATGCTACATTTAATTGGTCTGCCATGATTACTGAATGAAATAATGAAAATCCAAATAATGTTTGATTGACAACTTTTTTCTTATTGTTATGATCTAACCTAGGGCAGTTCAAACACTCTATCTGAGATATGCATTTTCTATTTCTAAATCTGTTCCATAAGTTTTTGTATGTTTGATTTTTATTTGTGTATCTTTCCAAACTAAGATAAAATAGTTTATAATCAAAGCTTGTTTATAATGGTTTAAATCCTTTTCTTATTTGTTCATATTATATGAATATTATCTAGTAAATAAATACATTTATCCATTTAATTGCTAATTCAGATATTCAAAATTATTCATTATAATTATACATAAAGTACTTATTTCTCATAGTAAATTTATATTTCATTTGTGACAAAGTAGAATAGAATAATTTCTAATAATGATATATGTTCTCAATAATCTAAAATATTGTTTTCTGGGAGAATGAAAAGATAATAATTTAGGGTGGCCAGAAAAAAAATCTTCTGGAATTAGATGACATTTAAATCAGATGAGAGTAAAAACAAATACAGTCACATATGAGGGGGAAGAGGGGCAAAATAGAGACAATAAGAAGTGTAAAATTCTGAAGCGCAAATTTCCAGAAACAGGAAAAATAATCATTTGGAATATTTCAAGAATAGAACAATGCTCACTATGATTTTTATACAGAGAATGGACAACAGGAGAAATACTAGAAGCTGGAGGAACGGTTAGGGGGCCATTGTAATTGCCCAGTAAAAAGAAAGTTGTGGCTGCCTATGAATAATGGCTGAGTTAATGGTGATAATTAATGAGATTTAGTGTATATTTCAATAATATGAAAACAGGACCAGATGAGACATTGCATGTGCAAAGAGACATATATTAGGTATCAAATACTACAAAAATTTTCAATATGGGCCATTGATGCAGATGAAGTACAGGTCATAGAATATACTCCTCCATTTCTTCTTTATATTTTTCTTCTCTTTTTTTTTCCCTGTCTCCTCTCTCTATTCTATTTTTCTCTTAATAGGTAGGAACTAGTAAACTGCAAGCAAAATTGTTGGTTTCTGGACTGATGCATTATGTAAATAACAGATATTTGGATCCAGCTTCTGGATTGCGGGCTGGCCTATGATAAATGCAGTTAATTTTGTTTTCAATGTCTGAAATGGACTTAGGTAGGTTGGTACATTTGTTCTAAAGAATAAAATACTTTATGCTGACTTGTAAATATTTCCTCAAAGAAGTATTATTTTGGAGCAAGAGGCAAATATAGAGTGAGCAACGATGAAATTACTTTCAATAATGCAAAAAGCTCAATCTATAAAAATATTCTTATTTCAACTTCTTTCTTTATAGAGTTCTGAGGTTTTTTCTTCAAATAATGTATGTTTTCCAAACCAGATCTAACTTCCCAAAATAAGGATTTGATATGGTTTAATGCTCCATTTTGGAGGTGTTATTTAAATAGCATGTATTTTTAAGCTTTATATCTAGCAAGCATAATGCTATATTATATAATAATATGTAATCATTAATATAAAATATATAATAATTTATTTCTAAACTCAAAGAATTATGAACTGAAATTTGTGTATTTCTATGGATACTTGTTCATGATATAGTGACAGATATATAAGAGAAAAGTACTAGAGAATATTCATTAAATACTTGCTAAGAAAAAATTCTTTCGTAAAAATGTCTAATTTTAATATTGATATTTTAAAAAATCCAAAAATCAATATCTTTCACACTGACTTATTCTGAATCTTGATGGTGTTGGCCTTGAGACTGATTATATAAAGTTAGATAAGAAAAATCAAAAGGATAAAAAGCTTAAAAGGAGATAGGTTTTATTGTAATCTTATAAGAAACTTTCTGAAATCTAAATAAGTTACTCAGTCTATTATTTTCCAGATAATTTCCCTATGGCTTTCTTCAAAAAGAATTAAGAATTAAGACAACGTAAATCTAGCATTGATAACTTTATGTTTGAGTAAGTGGGATTGGGTATCTTTGCTTGGTTTTGGAGAATTCTTTTAGATATTCTACACACACAACATTAGTAACAGCATATAAACAAACGACAAATACGTAGTGCTCTCAGAATGAAATTACACATTTGCATGTAATCATTTTGTGTATACCCTATTAATAAATCATAATGCCAAATTTAGATTAATCTATCAATACCTCATACTTTCATGAGCTCATTAAAACATCTTAGATTATGTTTTTGATATTTTCTTTTTTTTTTTTATTTATTTTTTTATTTTTTTATTTTTTTTATTTTTTATTATACTTTAAGTTCTAGGGTACATGTGCATAACGTTTATATCATGTATAACTCCCCAATGCAATCCCTCCCTCCTCCCCCCTCCCCATGATAGGCCCCAGTGTGTGATGTTCCCCTTCCCGAGTCCAAGTGATCTCATTGTTCAGTTCCCACCTATGAGTGAGAACATGCGGTGTTTGGTTTCTCTTCTTGTGATAGTTTGCTAAGAATGATGGTTTCCAGCTGCATCCATGTCCCTACAAAGGACGCAAACTCATCCTTTTTGATGGCTGCATAGTATTCCATGGTGTATATGTGCCACATTTTCTTAATCCAGTCTGTCACAGATGGACATTTGGGTTGATTCCAAGTCTTTGCTATTGTGAATAGTGCCGCAATAAACATACGTGTGCATGTGTCTTTGTAGTAGAGTAATTTATAATCCTTTGGGTATATACCCAGTAGTGGGATGGCTGGGTCATATGGTACATCTAGTTCTAGATCCTTGAGGAATCGCCATACTGTTTTCCATAATGGTTGAACTAGTTTACAATCCCACCAACAGTGTAAAAGTGTTCCTATTTCTCCACATCCTCTCCAACATCTATTGTTTCCTGACTTCTTAATGATTGCCATTCTAAGTGGTGTGAGATGGTATCTCATTGTGGTTTTGATTTGCATTTCTCTGATGGCGAGTGATGACGAGCATTTTTTCATGTGTCTGTTGGCTGTATGGATGTCTTCTTTTGAGAAATGTCTGTTCATATCCTTTCCCCACTTTTTGATGGGGTTGTTTGTTTTTTCTTGTATATTTGTTTGAGTTCTTTGTAGATTCTGGATATTAGCCCTTTGTCAGATGAGTAGGTTGCAAAAATTTTCTCCCATTCTGTAGGTTGCCTGTTCACTCTGATGGTAGTTTCTTTTGCTGTGCAAAAGCTCTTTAGTTTAATGAGATCCCATTTGTCAATTTTGGCTTTTGCTGCCGTTGCTTTTGGTGTTTTAGACATGAAGTACTTGCCCATGCCTATGTCCTGAATGGTACTACCTAGATTTTCTTCTAGGGTTTTTATGGTATTAGGTCTAACATGTAAGTCTCTAATCCATCTTGAATTAATTTTCGTATAAGGGGTAAGGAAAGGATCCAGTTTCAGCTTTCTACTTGTGGCTAGCCAATTTTCCCAGCACCATTTATTAAATAGGGAATCCTTTCCCCATTTCTTGTTTTTGTCAGGTTTGTCAAAGATCAGATGGCTGTAGATGTGTGGTATTATTTCTGAGGACTCTGTTCTGTTTCACTGGTCTATTTCTCTGTTGTGGTACCAGTACCATGCTGTTTTGGTTACTGTAGCCTTGTAGTATAGTTTGAAGTCAGGTAGCGTGACGCCTCCAGCTTTGTCCTTTTGACCTAGGATTGTCTTGGCAATGCGGGCTCTTTTTTGGTTCCATATGAACTTTAAAGCAGTTTTTTCCAATTCTGTGAAGAAACTCATTGGTAGCTTGATGGGGATGGCGTTGAATCTATAAATAACCTTGGGCAGTATGGCCATTTTCACGATATTGATTCTTCCTATCCATGAGCATGGTATGTTCTTCCATTTGTTTGTGTCCTCTTTGATTTCACTGAGCAGTGGTTTGTAGTTCTCCTTGAAGAGGTCCTTTACATCCCTTGTAAGCTGGATTCCTAGGTATTTTATTCTCTTTGAAGCAATTGTGAATGGAAGTTCATTCCTGACTTGGCTCTCTGCTTGTCTGTTACTGGTGTATAAGAATGCTTGTGATTTTTGCACATTAATTTTGTATCCTGAGACTTTGCTGAAGTTGCTTATCAGCTTAAGGAGATTTTGGGCTGAGACGATGGGTTTTTCTAAATATACAATCATGTCATCTGCAAACAGGGACAATTTGACTTCTTCTTTTCCTAACTGGATACCCTTGATTTCTTTCTCTTGCCTGATTGCCCTAGCCAGAACTTCCAACACTATGTTGAATAGGAGTGGTGAGAGAGGGCATCCCTGTCTTGTGCCAGTTTTCAAAGGGAATTTTTCCAGTTTTTGCCCATTCAGTATGATATTAGCTGTGGGTTTGTCGTAAATAGCTCTTATTATTTTGAGGTACGTTCCATCAATACCGAATTTATTGAGCGTTTTTAGCATAAAGGGCTGTTGAATTTTGTCAAAAGCCTTTTCTGCATCTATTGAGATAATCATGTGGTTCTTGTCTTTGGTTCTGTTTATATGCTGGATTACGTTTATTGATTTGCGAATGTTGAACCAGCCTTGCATCCCAGGGATGAAGCCCACTTGATCATGGTGGATAAGCTTTTTGATGTGCTGCTGAATCCGGTTTGCCAGTATTTTATTGAGAATTTTTGCATCGATGTTCATCAGGGATATTGGTCTAAAATTCTCTTTTTTTGTTGTGTCTCTGCCAGGCTTTGGTATCAGGATGATGTTGGCCTCATAAAATGAGTTAGGGAGGATTCCCTCTTTTTCTATTGATTGGAATAGTTTCAGAAGGAATGGTACCAGCTCCTCCTTGTACCTCTGGTAGAATTCAGCTGTGAATCCATCTGGTCCTGGACTTTTTTTCGTGGGTAGGCTATTAATTGTTGCCTCAATTTCAGAGCCTGTTATTGGTCTATTCAGGGATTCAACTTCTTCCTGGTTCAGTCTTGGGAGAGTGTAAGTGTCCAGGAAATTATCCATTTCTTCTAGATTTTCTAGTCGATTTGCGTAGAGGCATTTATAGTATTCTCTGATGGTTGTTTGTATTTCTGTGGGGTCAGTGGTGATATCCCCTTTATCATTTTTTATTGCGTCTATTTGATTCCTCTCTCTTTTCTTCTTTATTAGTCTTGCTAGCGGTCTGTCAATTTTGTTGATCTTTTCAAAAAACCAACTCCTGGATTCATTGATTTTTTGGAGGGTTTTTTGTGACTCTATCTCCTTCAGTTCTGCTCTGATCTTAGTTATTTCTTGCCTTCTGCTAGCTTTTGAATGTGTTTGCTCTTGCCTCTCTAGTTCTTTTAATTGTGATGTTAAGTGTCAATTTTAGATCTTTCCTGCTTTCTCTTGTGGGCATTTAGTGCTATAAATTTCCCTCTACACACTGCTTTAAATGTGTCCCAGAGATTCTGGTATGTTGTATCTTTGTTCTCATTGCTTTCAAAGAACATCTTTATTTCTGCTTTCATTTCGTTATGTACCCAGTAGTCATTCAGGAGCAGGTTATTCAGTTTCCATGTAGTTGAGTGGTTTTGATTGAGTTTCTTAGTCCTGAGTTCTAGTTTGATTGCACTGTGGTCTGAGAGACAGTTTGTTATAATTTCTGTTCTTGTACATTTGCTGAGGAGTGCTTTACTTCCAATTATGTGGTCAATTTTGGAATAAGTGCGATGTGGTGCTGAGAAGAATGTATATTCTGTTGATTTGGGGTGGAGAGTTCTATAGATGTCTATTAGGTCCGCTTGGTGCAGAGATGAGTTCAATTCCTGGATATCCTTGTTAACTTTCTGTCTCGTTGATCTGTCTAATGTTGACAGTGGAGTGTTAAAATCTCCCATTATTATTGTATGGGAGTCTAAGTCTCTTTGTAGGTCTCTAAGGACTTGCTTTATGAATCTGGGTGCTCCTGTATTGGGTGCATATATATTTAGGAGAGTTAGCTCTTCCTGTTGAATTGATCCCTTTACCATTATGTAATGGCCTTCTTTGTCTCTTTTGATCTTTGATGGTTTAAAGTCTGTTTTATCAGAGACTAGGATTGCAACCCCTGCTTTTTTTTGTTCTCCATTTGCTTGGTAGATCTTTCTCCATCCCTTTATTTTGAGCCTATGTATGTCTCTGCATGTGAGATGGGTCTCCTGAATACAGCAGACTGATGGGTCTTGACTCTTTATCCAGTTTGCCAGTCTGTGTCTTTTAATTGGAGCATTTAGTCCATTTACATTTAAGGTTAATATTGTTATGTGTGAACTTGATCCTGTCATTATGATATTAACTGGTTATTTTGCTCATTAGTTGATGCAGTTTCTTCCTAGCCTCGATGGTCTTTACATTTTGGCATGTTTTTGCAATGGCTGGTACCGGTTGTTCCTTTCCATGTTTAGGGCTTCCTTCAGGGTCTCTTGTAAGGCAGGCCTGGTGGTGACAAAATCTCTAAGCATTTGCTTATCTGTAAAGGATTTTATTTCTCCTTCACTGATGAAACTTAGTTTGGCTGGATATGAAATTCTGGGTTGAAAATTCTTTTCTTTAAGAACGTTGAATATTGGCCCCCACTCTCTTCTGGCTTGTAGAGTTTCTGCCGAGAGATCTGCTGTTAGTCTGATGGGCTTCCCTTTGTGGGTAACCCGACCTTTCTCTCTGGCTGCCCTTAAGATTTTTTCCTTCATTTCAACTTTGGTGAATCTGGCAATTATGTGTCTTGGAGTTGCTCTTCTGGAGGAGTATCTTTGTGGCGTTCTCTGTATTTCCTGAATTTGAATGTTGGCCTGCCCTACTAGGTTGGGGAAGTTCTCCTGGATGATATCCTGAAGAGTGTTTTCCAACTTGGTTCCATTTTCCCCCTCACTTTCAGGCACCCCAATCAGACGTAGATTTGGTCTTTTTACATAATCCCATACTTCTTGCAGGCTTTGTTCATTTCTTTTTCTTCTTTTTTCTTTTGGTTTCTCTTCTCGCTTCATTTCATTCATTTGATCCTCAATCGCTGATACTCTTTCTTCCAGTTGATCGAGTCGGTTACTGAAGCTTGTGCATTTGTCACGTATTTCTCGTGTCATGGTTTTCATCTCTGTCATTTCGTTTATGATCTTCTCTGCATTAATTAGTCTAGCTGTCAATTCTTCCACTTTTTTTTCAAGATTTTTAGTTTCTTTGCGCTGGGTACGTAATTCCTCCTTTAGCTCTGAGAAGTTTGATGGACTGAAGCCTTCTTCTCTCATCTCGTCAAAGTCATTCTCTGACCAGCTTTGATCCGTTGCTGGCGATGGGCTGCGCTCCTTTGCAGGGGGAGATGCGCTCTTATTTTTTGAATTTCCAGCTTTTCTGCCCTGCTTTTTCCCCATCTTTGTGGTTTTATCTGTCTCTGGTCTTTGATGATGGTGACGTACTGATGGGGTTTTGGTATAGGTGTCCTTCCTGTTTGATAGTTTTCCGTCTGACAGTCAGAAGGACTGTCTGTTGGTCTGTTGGAGATTGCTTGAGGTCCACTCCAGACCCTGTTTGCCTGGGTATCAGCAGCAGAGGTTGCCAAAGATAGAATATTGCTGAGCAGCGAGTGTACCTGTCTGATTCTTCCTTTGGAAGTTTCCTCTCAGGGATGACTCCACCCTGTGAGGTGTGGGGTGTCAGACTGCCCCTAGTGGGGGATGTCTCCCAGCTAGGCTACTCAGGGGTCAGGGACCCACCTGAGCAGGCAGTCTGTCCGTTCTCGGATCTCAACCTCCGCGTTGGGAGATCCACGGCTCTCCCCAAAGCTGTCAGACAGAGTCGTTCGCCTCTGCACCGCCCCCGCTGCTTTCCCTATTGGACCTCAGCTGTGGGCTGTCCCCAGAGGTGGAGTCTACAGAGACAGGCAGGTTTCCTTGAGCTGCTGTGAGCTCCACCCAGTTCGAGCTTCCCAGCGGCTTTGTTTACCTACTTAAGCCTCAGCAATGGCGGGCGCCCCTCCCCCAGCCTCGCTGCTGCCTTGCGGATAGATCGCCGCAGAGGGCTGTGTTAGCAGTGAGGGAGGCTCCGTGGGCGTGGGACCCTCCCGGCCAGGTGTGGGATATATTCTCCTGGTGTGCCTGTTTCCTTAAAGCGCAGTATTGGGGTGGGAGTTACGCGATTTTCCAGGTGTTATGTGTCTCAGTTCCCCTGGCTAGGAAAACGGATTTCCTTCCCCCTTGCGCTTCCAGGTGAGGCGATGCCTCGCCCTGCTTCAGCTCACGCTGGTCAGGCTGCAGCAGCTGACCAGCACCGATTGTCCGGCACTCCCTAGAGAGATGACCCCAGTACCTCAGTTGAAAATGCAGAAATCACCGGTCTTCTGTGTTACTCGCGCTGGGAGTTGGAGACTGGAGCTGTTCCTATTCGGCCATCTTGCTCCGCCCTCTCTTTTTGATATTTTCTATTAAATTCCCTTACTAGTCTCAATGCTGTTTTTTGTTTTGTTTTGTTTTGTTATGCAGATGCTCTATTCTTTCTTGCATGGTAATCTCTAATTCACATTTTCCTGAGAAAGTGTCTGTTCCTTCCAGATTTTCAAATTTATTAGCACAGAATATGTGACTACTTCTCTCATACTTACTGGAATTGATGCTCTATCCATTTTTATATTCATCTTCTGATTTCTGATGTTGTGAATGTGACTTTTTCTCTGACATTTATTTTCTTTATTAGATTTTCCAGTAGTGGATTGTGTGCCTTAAAAAATAATCTTTTAGTTTGTGAGGTGTAATTTGATAGTCTACCTTGAGCTCGTTAGTTACCTTTGTTCAGTTCTTGAATTAATGTTAATTCCACTATTTTCATTCATTTCTTCCTTTATAAACAAATTCGTGTATCCAAATTTGTCTAATCTACATAATTTTTACTATGTAAAGTATATTATTATTTTTAAATACCTCTAATTACAATTTTGCATTTCTTTCTAAGACAAAATTTTGAACTATCTATTCTATTTTTTCTCTTTCATTTGTTAAATGTGTGCCTGTTCCACTTGCCCGCAGGTCTGTTAAAATATATATTAATGGTTTTTTAAACATTCTGGATTGGTTGGTAGGTCTAGATCCTGAATTATTGTTAAATGCGATAATTGTAAAGAACCGTAAAGGGTTTGAGATTTTACTTTATTTGCAAGATAAAATGTTAGCCTATCAAAATTTCATGGATTTTGTCAAAACACATGATTCTTGGGTTGGAGGCCAAAGCAGTTTATTACACATCGTAAAACAGGTAGCATGAACCATGTAAGTGTGCCTGTTCCACTTGCCCGCAGGTCTGAAAGGGGTCACGTAGGTGAGCCAAGATAGATGTCTGCCTATGCAGTGGTTTATATTATTAGAAGTAAACTCAAATGATATACAGAGGGCAGATATCATATCTGCCCATTTTCTGGAGAAAGATAATCTTATTTTTCTGAGGCTGTAAACAAACCTGTCCGTTCCTCTCTAGGGAGACCATGTATCTATTTCCTAATGCTATTGACTCTCCAATCATCAGATAATCTAGAACAATGGCAGAAAGAGTCTCTGATCACAAGAACTGTTAGAAATCCATAAATAACTACCTCTCAACAGTATTTTCTCTGTATTTCAAATATTGCAATATTTATGTATTCATCGTATATATAATCAGTCAGTAATGGTTACGTGTGCTCAAATATATGTTAAAATATCTCACATGTTCCAAAGTAATATATATTAGCATAAACATGTGTATATATTTCAATGTTTTAGTTCTGTTTTCTACCTACTGAAATTCTCAGAACAAGAGAGGTATGGCGATTCTCTGAATTCCTTATAGGTATTGACATATTGATGTGAATATTTAATATACTTATACATTTGCTTTAATCAAAATATATTATAAAATATATATAAGCAGCAAAGTATAAATAGAAATCATGGCACAGTTGTCAAGAATATCAGCTATGAAAGCAAACCGTTTAGGGTCAAATTTAGTTTTCAATGTTTCTATCTATGTATACCTTGGTAAATCATTCAATTTTTCTATGTCTTTTCTTCACCTGTTAAATGAAGTTCATAACAGTTAACTGTAAGGACTAATTTTTATAAAGTCTACAGTAATTGCAACTATAAGTTAAATGTACTTATGTAGACATTCTTAATTTCCCATAATATTTCAAACATTTTCTGTATTCACAGACAATCAATTCTACTCTCTTGATAATGTTTATATCTTGAGGAATGAAAATATTTTCAGATAAATTAAAATAACCCACCATCATATTTTCAGTCTATGTCATAGTAATTTTATTTATCTATAATTTAGAGAAGCTATGTCTCTGGTTTGGGATAGTATGTTAATGTAGTAAAGTCACTTATCTTTTGAAAAAGGCAAACATAAAGATTAAGAAAGTGTTATGATTTTTAAGTCAATTTGATAAGAAAGAATTCTCTGTAGGCACGCTGAATCAGAAAATGAGGCATGTCTGATATTGTTTGACTGTGTCCCCACCCAAATCTCATCTTGAATTGTAGCTCTCATAATTCCCATGTGTCATAGGAGGGACCTGGTGGGAGGTAATCAAATCATGGGAGTGGGTCTTTCCCATACTGTTCTCATGATAGTGAATAAGTTTCACGAGATCTGATGGTTTTATAAAAGGGAGTTCCCCTGGGCATGCTCTCTTGCCTGCCTCCGTGTAAGACAAGCCTTTCTCCTCCTTTACCTTCTGCCATGATTGTGAGGCCTTGCAAGCCATGTGGAACTGTGAGTACATTAAACCTCTTTTGCACTGTAAATTACTCGGCCTCAGATTTGTCTTTATTAACAGCATGAGAACAGACTAATACAATTCTATTTCCTTACTCATCATTAATAAATATTTCAGATTTTAACTAATATAATTCTCGTACTTAAATTAATTAAAATTTTTATGGTCCAATCTAAAACGTAGTTAAGGGTTGTAAATATTTATCGATTTTATAAATAGTACTGTTATTTTAAGCAAAATGTTTTTAAAAATTGGTAGGTTTTGTTTTTAAATTCTTTTTATTCTACATCTTCTGAAATAAGCTACTAAAATTCAACTATTTACACGGATATGAATTTGAAGTAACATATTTTTAAATATTGTTTGCCCAATAAATGCCTTACATAAAAATTCCAGTCAATTGCAAATTGGCTCATTACTGGGAATAGCCAACTCTCCTTAGAATTCTACATCATTTGGTCATTTGAAGGTAATTACAAAACTACTTTCTGCTATATGAATTGTGGCCTAATTAAAATTGCCTCTGGGCAGCAATGGTTCTGATGCTAGATAAGCAGTATTTTCCCAGATTCCCTCAATACCACTATGTTCTCTTAACTTTGCTGATTTCAAGTGTTTCCTGCCAACTCAAATTTTTTCATATTTTAATATGACTCAATGCTGGAATAAAATCTTTCATGGGCAAAAATTCAGCAAGCCATCTTTTGACAATGGTAATAAAAGAAAATTTATAAAATTGGTAAAGGCAACTATCATAAATAAAAATGTATACATTTTATGAACAGGGACACAATTATAATAAACACTTAGTATATTTTGCTCAAGTGTAAATTAATGAGAAAGTAAACATGTTAATTTAATGGCTACTCTTTCTAAACTCAATGTAACATAGATACACATATCTACAGTAGGTTTAAATACAGTTTCTAAGGATTGTTATTTTCTAAAGAAATAACACTTTCAACACTTCTATGGTTGGTTTTTAAACAGCATAAATTGGCATTTACTTAAAACTAGTGTCACAATAAATATGTGGAAAACTGTATATGGAGTTATTAGAAATATGTTCACAGCTTCCCAGGCATATTATATATAAATCATTAATCCATAAATATAGGGGAGTTTTCCAATTTATAAAATAATCCACCTTAAAGAAATCTTTAAGATTTTGTGTTCTGTGTGACAAAGTATACCAAAAAAGAATTGTTTAAATTAACTTGCATCTTTTTAGGGATTCAGTAGTGCTTATTATGCGATAAAAGTTGTATATTCATAATAATTTATATACAACTAGTTTATGCCACATTCATTTTATATTTTAGAAATATATGACAGCACCACAAATTTAGTTTTTGTACAGTAAACATATTTTTATTTCATTTTTAATTATAAAATATTCTAATCAATTGAAAAAATATGTGGCTAATGACATAACAAGGAGCCATATCTTTTCATTTAGTCTTCATAGATTATATATAGTCCAACTTATTTAAAATATATTTAATAAAATGAAATATTGAGATAGTCCTAAGCACTTTTTACCATTTTCTTTCCATCAGCAATACCATCTTTCTGAGTTTTCTCTTCCTTTCTTGTCTAAACAAAAAATAAAATAATTTATGAAAACATATAGAACTGTGCATGAGCACATACACATGCAGACACACATACTCGTGTGTGTGTGTGTGTGTGTGTGTATACATTGGAGGAAAATCACACATGAAAACAGTGATTATCCCCTGAGAAAGAAAAAGAAAATTAGGTTGTTGAATTCTGGCCTTCCAATAGCAACAAACTGCTGCTGTTGGTTACCAGTATATTTTGTCACTTGAAATATATTTCTTCTATTCCTGTTATATCCTGCTGCTGATGAAAGTTATATTGGTGTTGCTTCCATGTTAATGATCTGCTCTTTCTATGATGCTGTCAATATTTATTGTAAGTCAGGTAGTTTCATCAATGTTATTTATGTGGATTTAATGTTTTTATATTACAGTGCTCAGGACACAGTGATTAAGCCCAGCTTTCATCTAATATTTCCTAAGGACTTCCTATGGGTCAAGCAGCATTCCAGGTGAAAGGGCACCCTGAAAAAGCAAGACATAATTTTTACTCTTACCAGGTGCATAGGCTAGAAGAAATAATATTGAATAAATCAATACGTCAAAATCTATACAATCTGAAATGTTTTATAAGTAAATTTGTGCAAATCTAAAAGAATGTTTCTTAGAATGTGTATCATTCTAGTCATATTTGTTTTCTGCTACTGGATCCTATTAAATTCATTTTGAAGCTTTTCCTTCTATTATCAAAGTTTTTACTTTATTGTTCATATTTGCTTTTCTGCTTCGTGAAGCCCAATCTGTTTTTCTCAGTTCCCCTCTTTTATTTGTCTGCAAAGCTATTTAATTTTGATCAGGGTGAAATGATACGGGCAAATGTTTATTATTCAAATGTGTGTGACTTTTGAGGTAGATATTATCACAACTGCTCCTTAGAAAGTAAAAATGTCTAGAATTCTGTGTATACATATTATCTTTGAATTCCCGTTGCACAGCAATGTGACTGGAAAAACACTCGTTTATGAAGTTACTTAATTAAATGGCAATGTGTAAAGATGCATAGCTAGCATCCGTTGTGGCACTGAAAATATTTGATTTCTAACTATCTTCTAACTCCAGAGTAGAGCCAATAGGTAGCCACTAATTATACATTATGTGGCTATTTAAATTTAAATTAAGTAAAATTAAATAAAACTATTTACTTTCTCAGTCACATTTGTTATTTCAAATACTCTATAGCTACATATAACTGGTGGTTATCATATTGGGCACCTCAGATATACAACTTTTCCATCACTGCAGAAAGTTTTATTGAAGATCACTGCTCTATAGGGTATGATATTCCAACAGTTTCTGTTACATGTATCCTCAAGATTAGGTGGACACAGGTGAAATCAATAGTTCTTGCTTGCAATGTTCTGATATATCTTAAATTATTTCAAAATCACATAAGCCTGAACAAATTGAGGTGTGTTGACATCTGAACCTGAAAGAAATAGCCAATTAATAAGGATACAATAGTTTAACAGAAAATTTTACCTAAACTGTAGCATCTTGGACAATTATTCAGTTGGCTCAGTACTGGCAACATGGAAAGAAAGGAAGGTGGTTTAGAATGAGAAGGCAGATTTGTTAAATATCAGTTTATTAATGTTTCACAAAGGCTGAAATAAAATCTGTGTGGTGGCATGGTGCTAGCCCAAAGGAGAACATGATCAATTCTTTCCTGTATGTTGTCCTCACATTGTATGTCATCTGGTAGCAAACCATGTTTTCTAGAGTTGAATCTCAAAATTAAAGTTAGTCTGAGCAACATAGTTAGACTCCATCTCTACAAAAAATAATAAATTAGCCAGGCATGCTGGCATGCACCTATAGTCTCAGCTACTCAGGAGGCTGAGATGGGAGGATCCCTTGAGCCCAGGAGTTTGAGACTGCAGTGAGCCATGATTGTGCCACTGTACTCCAGCTTGGGCAACAGAGAGAGACCTTGTCTCAAAAAAGAAAAAAGAAAAAAGGAAAGAGAAAGAAAGAAAGAAAGAAAGAAAGAAAGAAAGAAAGAAAGAAGGAAGGAAGGAAGGAAGGAAGGAAGGAAGGAAGGAAGGAAGGAAGGAAGGAAGGAGAGAGAGGGAGGAAGGAAGGAAAGAAGGAAGGAATACATTTGTCAGTTGTATTGTTTTCACAATAGTCAATGCAATACACGAGTAAGGAAAAAAGAAGTGCATTCAGCTGAAAAAATGAGAATGAACAAAGTCTGTGTCTTGTAAAGGATTTAAGAAACTGGTACTATTTAAGTAGAAGTGTATGAACAAGGCATAAGAGAGTTGAGGCTGAAGAATGAAACAAAAACACAATTGTGGAGAGCTTGGAATTATTCTATGGCCCACATTTGTCACTAATAAATAATTATACAAAATATGACAGCTATTTCTGCAGAAACATGCTTGTAATTGTTGTAATGAATGGTTGCTTTCATAATATTACTGTCTTTTGATGTCACACTTTTTGTATTTTTTAGTGCTTTATGGAAAAGTATCATATAATGTTAAATCTTTTGTTACATACTAATATAAAAATGTCATTACAATAGAATGTGTAACAAGGCAACACTCTATAAAAGTGAATATTAAGGACTGTTAGACATTTCTCTTTAAAGTTACTTCTGGGAGTTAAATATCTTATATTATGTTTAAAAATAATATTATCAAATATGTCCTTCATCTCTTTTAGTCTTAACCTCATTCTTTGCAATTCCATTTTAAACAATATTTAACTTTATAGTTACTGCCACTATGGAAAAAAAACTAGGATTCCTTCCAGAGACTTTTCATGTATAAATCTTATCTTCAAAGGAAATACTCCATTGCTGGATTTCATTCATCTATGCTGCTGGAAGCTATCCAAGATGGTAAGGACCAATTTAATAAATTGGTTTTTACAACATTCATAGAGGCTCTTATCTTCATTTATCTGACATCAAAACAAGTCTTTCTTTTTAATCATTAGAAGATTAATTACAACCATGGTCAGCAAATCGGCAGCATGGAATTGAGGTAATTTCATATTGAAATAATAAGAAACACATAACATATCCTGTGGCAATATATACTGATCTCTGTAGAGTTCAGCAGAGTGATTTTGATGTTTTAATTGAAACAACTCTAATTGACTCCTACAGTTCTATTTATAAACTAACATTGAGGACATTAGAACAGGGAGATATCATAAAATATTCTTCCTAAGTGTTTGAGATTCAGAGATATGGACAGATATTTAGAAACATTATACTTCAAATAAAATACATTTAGAATTAGATATAAATTTTCCCAGGCATTTCATTTATAATTAATATACAGACATATGGATGTTTTCCATTTTCTAAGAAATCTTAACAATTCTGTGTTCTAGGTGACACAGCGTCTTGCAATATCCAATGACTATTTTGCTACGTTATAGAATGACATTTCCAAGTGTTCATTCTTAAAAGATAAGAATGTTCAATTTTTAAATGTTCACGATAATCTACCTTCCCCCTCTCGGTTTTGTAGTAATATAAAGAGAAAGAAAGAAATCTGTGATTTAATGAGGCAAGATCTAATTAATGCCTGGATTGCATAATCATATCATGAAAGAGCAGAGAGGCAGTCACATGCCACCCTGTCCAACACTTCTTCAGCCCAGTGAGGCTATGCTCTTCTCTGAGAGTTTTCAAGTGTCCTATTTATTTTTTCCCTTATCTCAAATAATCACAATCTTGAAAGTCTTCTAACAACTTATCGTCTAACAACTTACAATGAAAATGACAACAGTTATCAAATACTTCTTATGTGTTAAAACTTTTTAATTGCTAAATCATTTTGTCCTTGCAGCAGTCTTAAAATGAGAAATCCTATTTTTATTTTAATTTTTGTGATAATGAAACTGAAACCCAAAGGAAAGTAATTAAATTTTCTTTCTTACAGCAAGTAAGAAAGAGAGCCAGGTTCTGAACATTGGCCATCTGGCTCTAGTCCCTCCTTCCATGAACCAGAAACAATAAAATGAGGTAATTCACTGGCATTCCATTACCTACAAGTTGTATGTAAGACAAACAGGATAGTCACAGCACCCCATCTCTTAAGAGTAAGCATATTTATTTGAGTAATAGTGTGGAGAAAGGGAAAAAAAAAAAAAGCAGTGTTTATTTCCTTTTTCCAGGCAAGAATACCCTTGTCTTGTGAATGTCTTTTAAAATAGATGCAAGGGCAGTGGTTGGTGCAAAGGATGGCAAATGGAGTTAGTCAGCAAATCTTAGCTAGCCTACGAACTTCATCATCATTTTCGTAAGTCCTTTCAAACAGTAAACTTGCTAAATAAATACAATTTCACCATTAGTCTCTTACCATGCACGAGGCTTTCACTTATACTTTTAACCAGAAAGCTTCTCATAACTCTGTTTTATAGAAAGTTCTGGAGTATTCACTGTGTGAATGACAGTCGATGTATGGATACTGGCTTACTCTTAAAACACAAAGAAACCCCCAAAAATGAAACAACACAAACAAAAAATTTCAGCTTTAATAGGCAACTTGGAGTTGCTGGTCTGTGTAAAGGAAGAAGAGAGAAGAAACTCATCTGACTGTATCATGTGGTCATTTAATGAGCTATTGTAAATATTCAGCCACCAAAATTGTGTCCACATACGAGATATTTTGTAGTTATTTTCTTCTATTTTCTGTATTAGGTCTTCGAGTTTAGGTGCCTCATTAAATAATATACACAGCAAATTTATTTATCTTTTTGGATTTTTAAAATTATTGTTATGGAAATATTAACATATACAAAAATAGAGGGGAGACTGAGCCATCACTCAACTTTAACAGTCATCATTACATGGCCAATGTTGCTTCAGTATATCTACACACCCTTACATCTGTATTATTTCAAGCCCAACCAAGGAGATATAGCATTTCTTCTATAAATATTGCATTATGCATTTCTGAAAGGTAAGGACATTTTTGTTTTGTTTTGTTTTTTGGTTTTTGGTTTTTGAGACGGAGTCTTGCTCTGTCTCCCAGGCTGCAGTACCATGGCACGATCTCGGCTCACTGCAACCTCTGCCTCCTAGATTCAAGCAATTCTCGCCTCAGCCTCCCGAGTAGCTGGGACTACAGGCGTGTGCCACCACGCCCAGCTAACTTTTGTATTTTTAGTAGAGACGGGGGTCTCCCCATGATGACCAGGCTGGTTTCAAACTTCTGACTTCAGGTGATCTGCCCGCCTTGGCCTCCCACAGTTCTGGGAATACGGGCCTGAACCACCATGCCTGGCCAAGATAAGGGCTTTTTGAAAGCACAGAGTTCCATTATCACATGAAAAGTAATTATTTATTTATTTCATGGTATATCTAGTCAATGTGTGCTATATATTCCAGTTTGTGATTGATTGGTTTTTACCTTTTGCTTTGATTGGGATCCAAATAAGATCCACGTATTACAATAATTTGTTGGTTTTCATTTAAATCTCTTTCAATCTTCAGGTGCTGCTCTCACCTTTTTGTTTTTTTTTTTTTTCCCTGAAATGTTGATATTGTTAAAGACACTAAGTTCTTTATCATGTAGAGTACTTATGGTCTGAATTTTGCCCATTATAACCTTGTGATGGAATCACCAGGCTTAAACAGATTCCATTTTAATTTTGTGTTGGATAGAGGATATTGTATTTTTTCATCAGAAGGTACATGTCTCACTATTACTCTTTTGCTGTATTGAACATTGATAATCATTTCTTAGATCTAATCATTCATTAGGAATTGCAAAATGTGTATAGTTTAATTCCATCTTTCATTTTCTTACATTATGCAGGATATTTCTATAAAATAAACTTCTATTAATTAGCTCTTCTTTTAAAGTACCAAGATAGTGAATAAAAGCCAAGATGAATGATTGTTTCTCTTCTAGCATTTTTTTGAGGTTTTCTTTCATTCTTCAAAGATGAGAATGACCTATAAGAATATTTTGAGATTTATTAAGAACTCATGGATTTAAACACATTTAATATGTATTTGCTCAATTGCAGTCATTATTATTGTGATGCTCAAATTGTTGCAGATTGCATAATGTGAGTTTTCTTAGGCCACTCCTTAATTTTCTTGACATATGATAAAGTAATCAAGTATCAAAGACACATAGTCTTTTATAAGTATGTTGTCATCTTTAATATCAAGACATCATATGTAGGATCCCACCCTACATCCAGAATCAGTAATTTGTCCAAGGCGGCTTGGCTACTTTCAGGTATAAATATCTTCAATTTCAGCACAACTTCAACCTGTGAGCTAAGGATGCACAGTGCTCCTGGTTTGGTCATAGTTCTAAACAATTTCCAATGAGTGCTACTAGGGAATGTTTATATTAAGGAGAATATAATTAATGGAATATTTATATTAAGTATCAAGCATTGATGCTTTCCACTTGAATTCAATGTGGCAGAGTTTTTGCACAATTTTATATCTTTTTCGTATGTATCTTTCCCTACAGAATGAGGAGTATCTCTTCTCAATAACACCCACACAATTATTCATATGTTTTATTTTACAGTACATTTACGCCAGTCTCAGGATAAAAAACAAAGCATGAACACAAGCAATATTATTACAAAAAGCAGTCTGCTGGCAAATATTGTAGTTTTTCAGTACTTAGATTTTATACCAGTAGGAATGCACAGTCAAAATATTATCATAAATCTTTTGAAGACACTTGTAATATGTTCTCTCTGTGGTCATTCATTTTATTTTTAATTTTAATGATTTATTTTAAATACATTTACATTATAATTACACAATTTGTTCATTTGTTTTTACATGTAACTGTTTTTTCTAATTTATTGCTTTTCATTTCTTTGCTCTTTTTTGATAAATAAAAGTGATATGTGGATATATCTGTATGGTTGTGATTTTGTAAGTATTTATGAGGATACATTTGAGTGCACAAAAATGAATGCATGCCTATGAATTGTCAGGGTGTCTGGGAAATTCTCCATTCCTAGTAATTTTCTATTTACCCAACTAAAACCTGATCCTCTCTAGCCGCATAACATGCTCATCTTTATGTCAGAATTACTTCTGCCTTTTCACCTTAATTTGGACACGTAAAAATGCACCAATTTTCTGTCCTCAATTGTATGAAACTGCACACATTTACCCTCCAACCAACCAAAACCCTAAGTAGACAAAATCATATATAAATCCTTCTATCTTAAAAGGGAGTAAAACAGTTTCTTCCTCAAATGATGTTTTGTGCTACCTTACATTTCAAATAAAGACTGAAGATTTTCTTCTTTAATACTAGTATTTTAAACAAAAGTTTCACAACTCTTTGTTTTCACATTTAATACTAAATTCCAGAGATCACTCCATGTTTGTGCATTTTGATATCTCTCTTTAAATTTTTAAAGCTACCTAGTATACTATTAGAGATTTTACATGATGTATTTAATTGGTATCCTAATAACTGACAATTATGTTATTTATAAAATCATACTATTACAAGAAGTGCTGAAAATATTGAACTCATGTGTATGATTTTTATAATTTTACAAATGCGTCTTTAGGATAAGATTTTTTTTAGTTCAAGTGTTACAACTTCTTTATAAGAGTTGTACTACTTTGCAATTCACACTAGCAACATATAAGACTGCCTGTTTTTCTTCAGCCTTGCCATATAATCAGTAAAGTTTTGGACTTTTTGATAATTTCCTCAGTAAAAATTAGTGTCTTGGTATAATTTTAATTTACATTTCTTTTATTTTTAGCAAAACTGGACTTTTTTTTTTTTTACATACACAAGAGAGAGATGTTTATATTTCCCCCTATGGACTGTCTTTTCTTGTCTCTAGTTTCAGAGTTGTTGACAATTTTATTCTTTATTTTCCAAAACTCTTTATATATTACAGATTAAAATTGTGTACAGTTTTATTTCTAAGGCCACTCAGATAAAGCCAATTGTTGGTATATTGAACAATTATCTCAACAAAAGACGTATCTGGAAGTTTGTCTTTATCACACTGCACTATCATTTGCAGTGAACTTTTAACATAACATAGCCCAGTATTTTTTTAATCACTCTTCAAATGGGGAAAAGTTTTCCACATTTTCAATCTTAAATCTTTAAAATAGAAGATAAATATTTACATCTCCAAATTCTGTGGCAACAAGAGTATAGTCTAGCTAAGGGAACTGAGTAAATTTTGCCAAACAACAGGGTAAAGGACACGAAGATTATCATGATTTAGTGTGCATTGGCTACTTATAACTAAAGTAGAGGTTTAAAGAAAAAACTTGGCCGGGCGCGGTGGCTCACGCCTGTAATCCCAGCACTTTTGGGAGGCCAAGGCGGGTGGATCATGAGGTCAGGAGATCGAGACTATCCTGGCTAACACCGTGAAACCCCGTCTCCACTAAAAATGCAAAAAATTAGCCGGGCGTGGGGGCGGGCGCCTGTAGTCCCAGCTACTTGGGAGGCTGAGGCAGGAGAATGGCGGGAACCAGGGAGGCGGAGCTTACAGTGAGCCGAGATGCCCCACTGCACTCCAGCCTGGGTGACTGAGCAAGACTCTGTCTCAAAAAAAAAAAAAAGAAAAAACTTAAGTTCAAAATCTCAAACATTTGATTCAGGGTATGGTCTGATAAACACTAACTTTCTCTGACTGAAAACATATGCTCTGTTCCATTTTCCGATGTATTTTCGGTTCACTGCCAAATTATATCATTTGAATTATTAGATATGTCAACTTTTAAAAGTGAAAGCTAAGGCATTTCCCAGGAAAAGGGTGGCATCCTAAGAATTGACATGAAACCGTGTGGGAGACTTGGATGAGCCCGGGGACCCCCATGGCTCACCTCTCCCTAACCCTCCCACCCCATCAGATGCAGTACCTTTTTCCACCTGATGAGGTAATACTAGCCTTGCTTAGTGGCCCTGTGGCAGACCTTGCAAATGACTGTATATGGTCTCACGCTGAAGTCTCAAACTCCTCAGTCTCAGGGTCCCCCACTATAATTATATTCCAATCCATGTATATTCAGTAGCAGTGGATTGTCACATGAAATTGATATGCTTTTAAAAATATGCGTGATGTTTTAGAATAGATTTTCATGGTGTCAGGTCATGGAAGTTAGAATATAATCTTATATTAAATAAACATAGAAATATGCATAAACTTAGAGTTTACAGAATGTGCTTGCTTTGGCAACCAAGGGAGATTCTTCAGTTTTTTGTTGATTTGGTTGTTTGAAACCGCTAATCTCCAAGTTTTTCCACAATAAATATTCCAAACCAACAAACCAAAACAAGATTCCTAAAACGAAAAAAGAATAGTTGAATGTGTTTAGTATGCTGATCCATTCACCAACCCTTGAGTTTACCTAAGACCCTCTCCCACATCATTGAAGTGAGTGCCAGAGTATTTGAAAACACTGTATTGTATTTCCTGTAGACTATAAAGGTGAATGGCACAGATTGCAATTAAAATATTCTTGCGGATATTGTGCTTTGGCAGCTTTTATTTCTGTTTCCTTTGTTCCTCTGCTCAAGTTGCAGATAATTTAAGGCTAAAATATCCACCCAACATCCCCTGACTCCACTGGAGCTTTGTTTCTGGATTTGATTTGTGTTTCCACCAAAGATATACACTGAATCCAGATTTGTCAAAAGAATTGACACAGAGGCAGCATATTCCATATCTTGAAATTTAGTTTGACTCTTTTTTTAAAAAATTGGGTGTGTGTAGTTATGGGATACATGAGATATTTCGAGATAAGCATACAATGAATAATAATTACATCTGGGTAAAATTCTCAACTTTTAATGCTAGCTCTAGCTCAAACCCTTCAAACTCAGAAAGACATAAGCTCATGTCTTTCATACCCTTCACCTCAAGCATTTATCATTATTTTGTGTTACAAACATTCAAATTATACTCTTTTAATTATATTTAAATGTACAATAAATTATTGCTGACTATAATCAATCAGCTGTGCTATCAAATACTAAATCTTATTCTATCTAATTATATTTTTAACTTTTTTAAAATAAATCACTAGCCAACTTGCAAAGTTGAACAGAGAACTTTTTGGAACCAGTAGTCTGGATAACTGGATTGCAGATATGGGTAAGACATTCTGTCTTCAGGTCTTTCTTCTGCTTCAGTTATGGAGTTGCAATGTCTGGGAAAATACGTATCAATGGCCAGCTCATAGCTGATTGAAATCATTTGTCATTTTTGGTGCTGGAATTTAAAACTCAAGGACTTTCTATTTTATACCCTTTGAGTGGCAGTGTTCCCTTTTACTGGACCTTAGTGAAAGCAAATAATCTTGCAGAAGAGAACATTATTTTACTCAGATATCACTTTCCCATACTGCAATGGGTTGCTTCTGAACCCAGACTACATAATGTGAGTATAAGAATTATCTGTAAAATGTAAATGTCACATCCAATCAATGGCTCAAAACCTTATCATACTGGAAAAAATGAGCAGCTGCTTACATAATTTGGAATATAAAAATGCGCTCATGCGCTTTTTTTTAAAATCACTGTTCTAATGGGCACTACTTACAAGATTACTATCTGATAAAAAAGCACAATTCTGTTGTGGGATAGCTCATTTATAAGATGGACAATTCAAAATCATGCTACAGTACAATTCTTCCTAACTATGGAAAATTGGTGACAGCCCACAGTATTGTATGTTCAATGGAATAGATTAAGCTCCAGTCAGCATTCTTTGCCATACAGTATGCCACTGAAATTTACTGGAACATACCACTGTAATTGCCATTGTTAATAGCTCTGACAAATGTCTTCAAACTTTATATTCCTAGACAATTAGAGGGAGATCCATGTGAAGAGTCAATTTCAATGGAGGCAAATACATCGAGTGCGTGCTCCCCAGAAGGGACATATCTGGAAGAAAGCAACAGAAGCAATCATGCAGATCAGTGTTTATATTAGCTCACTGGATCCACACTTAAATTTGCTAGGAAAATGTAGGTACCGTGAAGACATTTGGTGCTAAATGAGGGATTTGTGGGGCAAGCCACCAAGGCTCACAAGGCAGAGGTTATCTGGATGGACACGTTTTGAAGAGATCTTAGCATATAATTTGTGGACATGGACCAGCATGTAATTGTCAGATAGACTTGGTAAAACTCTATTCTCAAACAGAGGCCAGTGATGGATTATGTTTTCCATAAACATTTTGTCAGAATCTGAAGATGTCATGCCTCTTGCAGGAGCAGACAGTACATACATACAATTAAATTCCTAAATGACCTTTTTTCCCTCTTTGTACTATGATTACCAGATATCACAATCTGGCAATAAGATTCTTTCTGTAGCTACAGCTACTCAGGAATGAATACCTTGGCATAGTACTGCAGTGTAATTGGTTGTTCCATGCCTGCCATTATCCATAGGCAACATGCACTAATGGCTTTCTAAAATACATTTTACAGGCTGGCTGGTCCAGCTGTGTTCTGATGTTGACACTCTGAACATTAATATAACTTGAAAAGCCCCCTCTGACTTGGCCAGGGTTTTAAGTACTTGCTAGCACAGTAGAGAAAAGCAGTGGAAATTGTTCCATCTGGTATGCTAGGAAAGAATTTCTGCATCTTATCTCTGGGCATTCATCTCCACTTTCTGCTCCCAAAGTGACTCCAGTGAATGGCAAAAGAGTTTCACATTGCTTAAATTGGGGATAAGTAGATAAGACAAGCACAGTATTAATTCTCTTTGTCCTTCAGGATAGTCCTACTAGCCTTTCCCCTGGAGAAATAACTATAATGATAGCCCGACTTGGAGTGATTATACATTTTTGTTGAATGTCCACTCTGAAGGTGGAAAATATTTCCCTAGTCATTGTCCCTCATCAGAGGATTCCACATGCTGGGCATGTGCTTATCCATTTTCATGAGCACTATTTGTGAACCCAGTGATTCACTCCTGTCTTCATTAGACTTTATTACTCCAAGAAAAAGGTACAGTGTGGCCAATCTCAGCAGGAATAACAAAACACCATTAATCAAGATTAAGCAAATCTTATTCACAGAAGAAAGGAGGAAACTCATAGAGGAAGTGAGTGTTTACATCGAAAACATTTATCATTCTCAGTTTGTATTCCATATACCGGCAACTAGCCTTGAATAGCCTCCTCTGACTACACTAGTCAGTACAGACAGCTCAGCTCACAATATGAATTTATTATAATGTTAAATTTGTCATGCTCAGCATTACATGGCACAAAAATAGTTTTGTGAAACCACTTCCAGATAATGCCTTGGGAATCCCTTCTTTCTAAAATTACCTGAGGCTCCAGTTTGTTCTTCTTGATAGGATTCCAGGTAGTCATACTAATGTATCAAGCTCTCTTAATCTTCTTCAGCATACGAATGCTCTCATTTTTCTTCTTGGCTTCTAGTGTGTTGTACCTCTAATATTATTAAAAATTGATGAATATTTTACTTAAAGCCAAATGGATTACTTTTCCAGATGAAGAAGTTTATGTTAGATGATCTCCTATGGGCCAAGTGTTATACTGAGTAACGATGTAAGTTTTATCTCAGATGGCCATAAAGTTGGCCCTGACCCCATCTCATCTAGGAATTCCAAATCCTCCGGCTGATTTCAGCAACATTCATATGTAATTTCCCTAACTGAGCTCCAAAGACATTTCAAGGTTGTTTCATGAATTTGAAGTTCCCTGTTTCCCCGAAAGGAGTTATCTTCATAGTACATTAATCTTTTCTTCCACAACTAAACCACTCTTTTAAACAACTGTGGAAGCTAAAATAATTTTGTGCTCTTTGATCTTTCTCTGCTCAGATATTCTCAATCTGTTAATTACTATTATGTTTTGATTACATGGAGATAACTGCGTACCTCGCACAATATGCAATAAACCCTAAAGAACACAGTACTTCTTACCTGGAATGATTGCAAGGAGAAAAACTGAAAAGACAGGATTATGGAGGTGGTTTTAACCTGATTGGGACACTGGTAGTTTATAGAAACAGTGGGAAAAAAAAAATCAATCTATCATCTGGAATCAATTCTCTATTGCAAAAGAGTTAGCAAGCTAAGTGGCATAACAGGAATGAGAAATATAGAGAAAGTGAAGGGGATTGGCTGACTCTACATTCACTGGAGCATTTAAAGAGAGAATGTTGACACTAGATTGAAATTAAATAACTGAAATAGGCAGCTAAATAAGTTTTTGAGTCACCACTCTAGAGTTCCAAATCCCTCAAGCATCCATCAAAACTTTACATGCTGAAAGCAAGGGTTCTCAGCTTCTGCAAGATAAAACTTGAAATGCACTTTTCTTTTCCTTATTTTTCCTCCACTCCCTAAATATGCTTTTGCAATTTTCTGTGGATAATTTACACTTGAGGGTGAAAATATGTTCAATTTAAGCTCTCCCTTCAGTAGAAATGGCTTAAATGATACTCCTTCCCATGTGCCACAATAATCTTTATGACAGATAAGTGGGAACTTCCACGTATTGAGCAAATGCAATATTCCGGACATTTTACATGCTAACACATTTAATTCTCCCAAAACACTCTATGAGGTGAACAAAATTTTTACCTCAATTTTACACTTGTGGAGTCTAAAGCTTACACAGGTTAAATAACTTTCTTGGGATTGTAAACCCAAGTGAAATTTTTAGAGTGGCATTGACTTGTTTGCTGAGCTGTGCTGAATGTCTCCTTCTAACTTCTAGACTGTTTTAACATTCATTCATTCCAGCTAACTTGTACTCCTGGATTTTATTTATTTATTTATTTATTTATTTATGTTATTTATTTATTTTTCCTGAGACTGAGTTTCGCTTTTGTTGCCCAGACTGGAGTGCAAGGGTGCGATCTCGGCTCCCTCCCTTGGCAACCTCCACCTCCCGAGTTGAAGTGATTCTCCTGTTTCAGCCACCCAAGTAGCTGGGATTACAGGCATGCACCACCATGTCGGGCTAATTTTGTATTTTTAGTAGCAAGGGGTTTTGCCATGTTAGTCAGGCTGGTCTCTAATTCCTGACCCCAGGTGGTCCACCTGACACAGCCTCCCAAAGTGCTGGGATTACAGACATGAACCACCAGGCCTGGCCATACTCCTGGATCTTTATAAACTTCTACACTATTCACTTATGGCTGCTCCATTAACATTTTTTTTTCTATTTCTGTGAGTTTAAAATAGAATGCTTTGACACATTAGTATACCATTATGAACAAAGTACATCACAAAGTTTCTATTTCTGGCTAAGATGGAGTATGTGGGAAGATAATTGCCCTCCCATCTGAAGCAACAAAAAATGAATAAAATAAATTTAAAATAGTTTTCAGACTATGGAACAAGGGGAAGAAATGCCAATGAAGATTGATGTATTCTCTGAGTTGTAAGAATAGAGCTGAGAGTCCAGGAAAACAAAGGTAGCTAGATGCCATGGGCTGAATGTTTGTGTCTACCCAAAATTTCTGTGTGGAAGCCTAAATCCCTAATGTGGTGGTATTTGGAGATGAGCCTTTGGAGGGTAATTAGGTCTTGATGGTGCAGCTCTCAGATAGGAATAGTGCCATTATAAACAGACAGAGGAGAGTTTGCTTCCTCTCTTTTATAGTCTCTTTCATGTGAGGGCACAAGAAGATGGCAAAATAAAGACACAGAGAAGATGGTCATCTGCAAACCAGAAATAGAGCCCTTACCAGACACTGGATCTGATGGCGTTTTGACCTGGGTCTTCCCAGCCTCCAAAACTGTAGGAAGCAAAGTTTTGTTGTTTAAGCTACCCAGTCTATGGTATTCTTTTATAGTAGCCTGATCTAATGCACTGGAAATCACAGGACAGAATGGCAAACAGGAGAAAGAAGCAGAGAGGAAGTCAGATTTCTCAGAGGATTAACCTCAAGTGTTCAGCAGAATGCTGAATGGCACACATGTGAGAGAAAACTATCAAAGATTAGGAAAACATTAAAAGTGATTAGAGTAATAGTGTCTGATACACACAAAGTATAAGGAATAGTTTATGTTAACACCGGCCAAACTGGAAAGACTCATAATTCATGAATAACTGGATAGAGCCCTAAGAAGTGTTTTCCCTCAGTTGTTGGTAACAAAATAATTAACACTGTACCAAATCCAGAAAATATCATATCACACTAGAGCAAAGCTCAGAAATATTGAATACAAACATATTCAGCACCCCAAAATGTAAAATTCACATTATGTTGCTGCTAATTACAAAATATCAGACACTCAAAGAACGAGGAATATACAACCCAAGGCTGAAAACATAAATTATTCAAAACTGATTAAACAGGACAGAAATATTATGCAACAATATTAAAAAAAATTCTTAACAAATGTATTCCGTTCATTTGTTAAGTAGACAAACGTAAAGCATAAAAGAAGGACCCAAACCAAACTTTGAGATGAGAAACAAAATGAATGAGATGAAAATACACCTGGTGTGATAAAATCAGATATTTTGGAGGAAAAGATTAATGAATCTGAAAACATAGTTGATTTAGAGAGAAGTATCCTGCAAGTAGAATAGTGTTCACTCAGTCTGTTCCTAATGCCAACAGTTATAAACCATTATAAATGAAATGGACATTTAAATGGCTTAACATAAAATAATAGCAACAAAAAACAAAATAAAATGAAATTAATATGCAACCTTTATTAACACATTGCTGTTATGATTGCCAAACTAAATTTTCCTGAAATATATCTTATTGAGTTTTATTATCTTTAATTTAATATATTTTATGCATAATTAGAGAGGTAGGAAGAAAACAGGAAAAAAAATATACATTTTCCAGAATAGAGGAGAAGGAAAAATGAAAATTTTATATTTTTGGTTGAACACTGTATTAGGATGAGATCATAAGATTCATATTATTTAAGGAATAGAGTGTTTTAGTATGTTTGTGTCACTGTGTGTAATAGACATAGCTAAGAAAATATTTTTAGAATGATAAAGCTATCCTATATGATACTATTTTACTGGAATCATAGTTATATGATTAGATATATTGCACCATGCATTTGTTAAAATCCATAAACCTATAAAACATAAAAATGAAACAATGTATACAAATTAAAGAAATACTGAAGAGTATCAGCATCTCTGGATGGAATTCAGAATGTGCTAATAAAATCTAACTGTATTACAAATGTATGATACAACCTCACACAAGGAGGTGGGAGCTGAAGGTGCTGCACTGAGTCACTCTGTTTATGAGTGGAAATGTAACCGCATAACAATTGCATTTTAGTTGATAAAAATCGTTCCCTATGGGGTTATAGGCTAACAATTCAGAAACCACTAGACATGTTTACTGAAATTTAAACTTATAGTACATCGATATCTGATGGTTAAATCAGTGTTTCTTACTACTGGACTGAGAAGTTAAAAACAAGCAAGTGAGGAAAGCAAAATGTATCCAAGCGGTAAAATTTTACAATAGGAGACATCATAATGACTTCATGTTATCTGAGTATAGATATAGATGTATGCCATATAAATTGTTATATATAAGGTATGTAAAATTCTTTGCATATACACATATTTCCCTGCTCTGATAACTGAGAGGGCCTAAAACAAAAGGCACCCAAAACCAATGAATGCATCTAGCACCCATATCTTTATTATGATACTATCATCCAATAAAAAATTAGTGCACCTTGGAGAAATGTCTGATTATAGGGCTGGAAATGGAAATATACAAGGTTAGACTGGATAACCTTATAGTAATAGAATGTGAAGATGTGCTCAAACAAAATAAAGCAAAACCAATCAAACAAACAAAAGACAAAAAAAAAAAAAAATCCCCCAAATATGGGTATGTTATAGGGAGACATTTACCAATGGAAAGATCTACTCATGGCCAAACCTGAAGCAATAAAAACCACAAACTAATGTAGTATTGCATTTTAACCCTTAATATAAAATCAGTATTCATAATGTCATACTGATATAAATAAATCACTAACAACTAAGTAAAATAGAGAAAATGGACACATCTCTGCTGAAGAATTACAATTTTCAAAATAGATTTTTTTTCAAAGAGGTAGAGTGATAACTCCACACTCCTCAAATCTGGGTTATTTATAACTTTCTTCCAAAGAGTATAGTATGAGAAGAATGAAAAATGAATCATTTCGCAGTAGGTAAATATTTTTTAAAAAGTTTAGTAGAATCATAAAATCTTGTGTTTTAGATTTTGGTAACTGTGAAATATTTGCACAATAGAATATTTACTGGAAGAAGGAAAACTCAAAGGCCAGAAAAAGTATTTGAAAGGCATGCATGGAAAAGGTAAGAAATGCTGGGGTCTCGACTAATTAGCTAAAGGGAAAGACAGAAACAAGGTATTTGTCTTTACTTTTTTTTTTTTTTTTTTTTTTTTTTTTTTTTTTTTTTTGAGACGGAGTCTTGCTCTGCACCCAGCTGGAGTGCAGTGGCCGGATCTCAGCTCACTGCAAGCTCCGCCTCCTGGGTTTACGCCATTCTCCTGCCTCAGCCTCCCGAGAGCTGGGACTACAGGCGCCCGCCTCGTCGCCCGGCTAGTTTTTTGTATTTTTAAGTAGAGACAGGGTTTCACCGTATTAGCCAGGATGGTCTCGATCTCCTGACCTCGTGATCCGCCCGTCTCGGCCTCCCAAAGTGCTGGGATTACAGGCTTGAGCCACCGCGCCCGGCCTCTTGTCTTTACTTTTTATTTCACTTTCCATCATAATTCTGTGAGCTAAAAATTGCTTAACATAGTAAGATTTTTATCTTTAACTTGGTGAATGATAATAATCATAGATAATTATTGTGTATTAACTGAATGGAACAGAATAATAGGTTCTTAGTTGACTAGTAAACAGCACAGACATACACACACTCATTGCATACATTTGAACAGTACTAGATGTAATACTAAATAAATATAATTTCATTTGCTTATGTTGCTTTGTATTCTATATTAAACTGTTGAGTAGCTACTGAGAATAAATACTTTATTTGAAGTCTGCTGTACTTTCATGATTGTTGAGTTAAAACTCCTTTTGTGTACATTTTGTAACAGGTCATGTCATGTAATAAAGTCACAAAACATTTTATAATTAATTGTAGATGCTGCTAATTTTCTATAGTGTGTTGAACTCCTGGACTTGATAAAAAAGATGCAATGAACTATATTGTATCTTTACCAAGAATTATATAGATTTATTATAGTCTGTAGCATATTTGTTGTCTAGCCCTTGGATTATTTCTAAATATGAAATTTTATTTGATAAGTTTATCTTATATTTAAAAATGGTTTGCTTTGTATTCTAGATCCATTTAATTCTCTGTTACCTAGAAAACTGCATTTGCCTCATGTGCACGCACAATAATCTCATTTAAGTTGGGTCTACTCTGAATAAATGTGATAATCCAAATCAGTTCATTTCACCATTTCAGCACTTCCTTATATTTGTCAAGTGGCAAATACTTCATTAACTCAAAGACATACTTCGTCAATTTGATTGCGTATCTTGTTGGTACAGCTGCTTGTTTTCATAATCCAGTTGCATATTAGGGCATTTGAGTCTGTAGTTACATGACCAATCTTGTTTATTTGCTGATGACTCTTTGCTTTAATAATTGAAGTCATCAGTGTATGAAAATGTGTGTTTTGCAAACACCGATCCATTGACCAAGTTGTGTGTTGGTACACTAATTAATAGTATCTATATTAAAATGCTTTCATTAAAAAGGTGGTGCTATAATATAAAATAACAGAGTTACAGCATATTATTTGTAATGTAAATATATAAACTAGAGGTATCTGTAAATAACTTTAAATATATCGTGAGCTGTATTTATTGCAATAGATAATTTTAAGTAAGGCAGTCACCTGTCATCTTTATCCCACCTAAGGATTTGTTTTGTGCAAAAGATGCCATTTAAATCATTCTTCTGAATCAATACATTTTAACAAGATAGACTATTTTTCTGTATGTTTTATACTACATTAGCAAGGTCATGAGAAAGGCCAATCAAAGTTAGAGAAGGCTTTGAAGGAAATATATGAGTTGACTTGTTTCTGTAAGTCATTTTCTAAACAAATAAGTTACAGAATGTCATAGACAATGAGAAAAATGAGTATTAAAATACCATTGAGTTCTGGTCTGATACTTAAGCGTCCTGGACTTTATAATTCCATCCTAGTAAGTAAAAGCTCAACAAACCAAAAGTGACCAATTATTTTTAGATCTGTCATAAAACTGATGTCACAGGGCAAACTGCTGCCCCAAGAAGAAGCCACCATAGAAACAAGTTCCAGGGTAGAAAACCTGATCTATAATTGACAAATTGTTGCAGGCTCAATGGGGAGAAGTCTGAGAGTTGGGAAATTCAGGGTGTTCAGCCTTAGGGGAACACACTCACACTTTTCACAGTTTTACTTCCAGGAGTTCTATTATGTTCTCACAGTAAAAATCTGAGGAAAATTCCCTCTTGATTCTGGCAATGGGAGGGGAGAAGTGGCCATTTAGAAACATGAAAAAGCATTTTGCTCTTCTTAACAAGGCTTGCCCTCATGAGAAACTACTTTACCGGAACATAACACGTTGAAGCTTATCAGAGCTTCACTAATGTTGGGGAAGGGAATTATCCAACTCTGGCCAGCTTTAGTCCTGCTATAGTCTACTCCTAGCCTTCCATGTGGAAAAAGAAAAATACCAGACTTCTACCTTCTCTAATTATCTTTTGTCACCTAAGGTGAGGGGAGTACTAGAAAGCACTCACGAAGTTCAGTTCAGGGTCCCAGTATCACTAAATGACTGAGACCTAATTATAAGACTGTAGAATGCTTCCTCCTTCCCCCCACACATTACCATCACGTTACTAAAGGCTGCTTAAGAAAACACAGTTTGAAGGGACAGAGCAAGCGTCATAACCAGAGTCAGATATTAACTGGAATACTGGAATTATCATACCAAAAATCTAAAATAACTATGATTAATATGCTAAAGGCTCTAACAGTGACAGAAATTTCCAAGAAAGAAACAGAAAGAAATGCTAGAGATAAAATACACTGAGACAGAAATAAAGAATGCCAATCATAGACTCACTAGTAAACTGGACATGGAGGAGAAATGAAGCCCTGAGCTTGAGGATATGTCAATAGAGATTTTCAGAACTGAAGAGCAAATATAGAAAAGACTAAAAACATTATTTGAGAACTTTGGGACAATGATAAAAGGTGTAACATACATGTAATGGGAATGCAAGAAGCAGAAGAAAGAGAGAAACAAAGGAAGAAATATTTGAAACAGTAATAACTGGGAATCTCTCCAAAGTAATGTCAGACATCAAATCACAAATCCAGGAAGCTCAAATCCACCAGACTTGGCAAATGCAAAACAAACAAACAAAACAAAACAAGAAAGCCCACACCTGAGCATATCATACAAACTGCAGAAAATCAAAGATTAAAAAGATAATAAAGGAATACTGGGAATAGATCAAGGACCACAAATTTGAAAACCTAGATGAAATAAACCAATTCCTTGAGAGGCACAATCTGCCAAAACTCATACAAGAAGAAACAGATACTATGAATAGACCTATGTTTATTAAATAAATTGAATCAGTAATTAAAAACCTTCCAGAAAAGAAAGCACCAAGCCCATATGAATTCACTGGTGTGTTCTACCAAACATTTAAGAAAAAATGTTACCAATTATATACAATCTTTTCCAGGAGAAACAAACAGGACGGACACTTCCTAACTCATTCTATGAAGCTAGCATTACCTTAATACAGAAACTAACAGCGAAATGGCTGTAAAACTGCAAACCAATAACTCTTATAAACATAGATTTAATCCTCAATAAGATATTAGCTAACTGACTGCAACAATGAATTAAAAGAACCAAACATCACAACCAAATGGAATTTAGTATGGGTAGGTAATGCTGGTTCAACATTTGAAAATCAGTGAATGTAATTTATCACATAAATGGGACAAAGACGAAAACCACATAATTATATCAATAGATGCAGACAAGCAATTGACAAAATCCAACACTTATTCATGACAGAATCTCTTGGTTAAATAGAAATAGAACTTCCTGAAGTTGATAAAGATTATCTACAAAAAATCCAACAGCCAACATCATACTTCATGGTAAGAAACTTCAGAAGCTATACTGATAAGATCAGTAGCAATGCCAGGGTTTTCATTCTTACCACTACTTTTCAACATTGTATTGAAAGTGCTAGCTAATCTAATGAGACAAGAAAAGGAAACAAAAGGTATACAGATTGGGAAGGAAGAAATGAAACTGTTTTTGTTCGTAGATCACATGATTGTCTATGTAGAAAATCCAGATGAATCAACAACAACAGAATTCCTGGAACTACATTATTATAGCAATGCCCACAGAGATTTACAGATTAAACAGTATGCCTATGAAACTATCAACTCCCTTTTTAAACATAATTTTAAAAAATATTCTGAAATTCATGTGGAACCAAAAGAGTATGAAGAGCCAAAGTAATTCTCAGCATAAAGAACACAGCAGGAGGCATCATACTGCCCAACTTCAAGGTAAAGCGATCCTGACAAAGGACAACAAAGCTGGAGGCATCACTATTTATAATGTCAAAATATATTACAAATTTACAGCAATTAAGACTATGTGGCACTGGCATAAAAACAGACATCTAGACAAATAAAACAAAATAAAAGCTCAAAATAAACACAAATGTTTACAATAAACTCATATTTGACAAGGGTGCCAAGAATATAAAATGGATAAAAAATCATTTCTTCAGCCGATGGTGCTGGGAAAACTGGATATTCATATATTAAAAAAATGACATTAGACGCTTTCTTACACCATACACAGACGAAACAAATTAATGTGGATTAAAACTTAAATTTAAGACTTAAAACTGTAAAAATTCTAGAAGAAAACATAGGAAAGTTTCTTAATATGCTTAGTGGTGATTTCTTGGATATTACGCTAAAACCACAGGAAACAAAACAAAAATACACAAGTAGGACTACATAAAACTTAAGAGCCTCTACAGAGCAAAGTAAACAGTCAATGGAATGAAAAGGTAGCCTATGGATTAGGAGAAAATATTTACAAATTATGTATCTGGCAAAAGGTTAATTTCTGAAATATTTAAGGAACTCCTACAACTCAACACCAAAGTAATAATAATAACCCCTTTAAAATGGGCAACTGACTTCAGCAAATATTTGTTTATAGAAGACACACAAATAGCCAACAGGTATATGAAAAGATGTTTAACATCATTAATAATCAGGAAAATTCAAATCAAGACCATAATGTGATATCACTTCTCATCTGTTAAAATGACTTCTATCAAAAAAAAAAAAAAAATCAAAAGGTAACAGTGTTAGCAAGGATTTGAAAAATTTAGAACTCTTTTATGTTGCTGGTAGAAATATAAAATAGTGCAGCAGCCACGGAAAATAGTATGAAGGTTTATATAAACTAAAAATAGAATTACCATGTGATCCAATAATCAAATTGAAATCAGAATCTCAAAGAGATATATGCACTCCTGTGTTCATTTTGGCATTATTCACACTAGCCAGAATATGGGAACAATCCAAATGTCAATCAACAAATGAATGAATAAAGAAATTGTGGAATAAAAATCCAATGGAATATTACTCAGTCTTGAAAAAGAAGGGAATTTTGTCATTTACAACAACATGGATGAACATGAACATTTTGCTCAGTGAAATAATTCAGTCCCAGGAGAACAAGCATTGCAAGATTTCACTTCTATGCAGGGTCTAAAATAGTTAAACTCATTGCAACAGAGAATTCATTTATGGTTGCCAAAGACTGGGAGGTAGGGGATATAGGAATGTTCCATAGGTATGAAGTTACGGTTATGATAGATAAATATTTCCAGAGATATGCTGTATAACACAGTACCTGTAGTTAATATTACAGCGATATGCACTTTGATATTTTATGATGTGTAAAATATACAACGATAAAATCATTTAAAATTTTGTCATCATAGTGACAAATTTGCATTCAGTGAATCTGAATATCTTTTGCTGAAAAGAATACAGCATCACTGAAAATTTTTTCTAATATATACACAACAATGCATATGTTATATAAATTGTTACATATATAAAACCAATATATAACATATACAATAGTTTGTTATATATTGGTTTTATATATGTAACTATTTATATAACATGGATACTGGAAAACCAATATATAACATATATTTTTATATGTATAATGTATATATAAAATGTTATATATGTCGAATATGTTATGTATGTTATAACATCTTATATATATTATAACATGTTGAATATGTTATATGTAACATATTCAATCATGAATATAAATCAGACTCAATATTTTAATTCGTGGTAATACAACCTTCAGATATGCATGCTTATGTAGACCAAGAGACATGTTCAAGTAGAGCTTGAGTATCCCTTATTCAAAATGTTTGGGAAAAGAAGTGTTTTGAATTTCAATTTTTTTTGGATTTTGGAATATTTGTATCTACATAGTGAGATATCATGCGGATTTGACACAAGTCTAAAGAAGAAATCTATTGACGTTTTCTTCGTGTCTCATGCAACAGCTTGAGGTAACCTTATACAATACATTAAGTAATTTTATACAATATTTAAAATAATTCTATTAAATTGGAGATTGAAGTGAGATGATCATTTGAGGCCAGGAATTCAAGACCACTCTGGTCAATATAGCGAGACTTTGTCTTTAAAATAAATTTAAAAATTTTCCTGGCCTGATGGGCACCTGTGGTCCCTACTACTCAGAAGGCTGAGGTGGAGGAATACTTTGAGCCCAAGGCTACAGTGAGCTATGATCCAGTCTGGGGAACAGAGCAAGAAATTGTCTCTGAAATAAATAAATAAATAAATAAATAAAATAATTATGTGCCTAAAATAAAGTTTGTGTACATTGAACTGATGCATCAGAAAGCAAAGGTGTCATTAGCTCAGTCACCTATGTAGACAACCCGTGATTACTTGCCATTGCCATCATGCTGTGTGTGGAAAAGATACATTGCAGTTGCAGGGGGCTGGGATGTTCCTTTTTCTGGGAGGGGGGGGAGACACTGAAGAAACTGTGTGTTGTGTGCTGAAGTTTCTTTTTAAAAAATTTTTTTATTATACTTCATGTTCTAGGGTACATGTGCACAATGTGCAAGTTTGTTACATATGTACACATGTGCCATGTTGGTGTGTTGCACCCATTAACTCATCATTAACGTTAGATGTATCTCCTAATGCTATCCCTCTCCCCTCCCCCAACACCACAACAGGCCCCAGTGTGTGATGTTCCCCTCCCTGTGTCATGTGTTCTCATTGTTCAGTTCCCACCTATGAGTGAGAACATGTGGTGTTCGGTTTTCTGTTCTTGTGATAGTTTGCTGAGACTGATGATTTCCAGCTTCATCCATGTCTCTACAAAGGACATGAACTCATCCTTTTTCATGGCTGCATAGTATTCCATGTTGTATATGTGCCACGTTTTCTTAATCCAGTCTGTCATTGATGGACATTTGGGTTGGTTCCAAGCCTTTGCTATTGTGAATAGTCCTGCAATAAATATACATGTGCATGTGTTTTTATAGCAGCATGATTTATAATCCTTTGGGTATATACCCAGTAATGGGATGGATCAAATGGTATTTCTAGTTCTAGATCCTTGAGGAATCACTACACTGTCTTTCACAATGGTTGAACTAGTTTACAGTCCCATTGACAAATGGGATCTAATTAAACTAAAGAGCTTCTGCACAGCAAAAGAAACTACCATCAGAGTGAACAGGCAAACTACAGAATGGGAGAAAATTTTTGCAATCTACTCATCTGACAAAGGGCTAATATCTAGAACCTACAAAGAACTCAAACAAATTTACAAGAAAAAAACAAACAATCCCATCAAAAAGTGGGCAAAGGATATGAACAGATACTTCTCAAGTCATGTATGCAGCCAACAGGCACATGAAAAAATGCTCATCATCACTAGCCATCAGAGAAATGCAAATCAAAGCCACAATGAGATACTATCTCATACCAGTTAGAATGGCGATCATTAAAAAGTCAGGAAACAACAAGTGCTGGAGAGGATGTGGAGAAATAGGAACACTTTTACACTGTGTGCTGAAGTTTCTACTGAGACCTGCCACATAAGGTCAGGTGTGAAATTTTCTACTTGGGGTGTCACATCAGCGCTCAAAAAGTTTTGGATGTTATAGCACCTCAGATTGTAGATTTTCAGATTAGGGATGCTTAACCTGTATGTGTATGTCAGTGTTATCCACAACAGCTCAAATATTGAAACAATTTATACGTACATCAATATTTTTAGAAACATGTAATATCTTCATGCAATGGAATACTATAGAAATGAAAATAAACCATCTTGAACGCCCTCAGCAACATAGATGCATTTCACAGACACAATATTGAGAAAAGAAGCCAGTTGTAACATGCTATATATCGGGCTGTTATTGATAGAAAATGTTAAAAAAGAATAAAACTAGGTTTTAGCTTTCAAAGTAAGGATTATGGTTAACTTTGAGAATTGAAGAGGATTAATGGTGAATTTCAGTATTGAAATGGTGAATGTCAGTATTATTCTAACTGTTGACCAGGGAAGTAGTTACATGGGACTGATAATTTATTGAGCTACATCTTTATGATTCATAAAATGCACCCATATGTGTTATAATTCATGACAAAAAGAGTAATTTTAAAATTTTAAGTTAACTGAATTGTAAAAAAAATGAAGAAGTTGTACACTGCCTTTTTAAAAAATTATTATTATACTTTAAGTTCTAGGGTACATGTGCACAATGTGCAGGTTTGTTACATATGTATACATGTGCCATGTTGATGTGCTGCCCCCATTAGCTCGTCATTTACATTAGGTGTTTCTCCTAATGCTCTCCCTCCCCCAGCTCCCCATCCCACAACCGGCCCAGGTGTGTGATGTTCCTCTCCCGGTGTCCAAGTGTTCTCATTGTTCAATTTACACTGAAACAAGTAAAAGGTTCTTTGCAAGGCACCTGAGTCTCTTCCCACATTGTTTCTGGTCTGCTTAGATGCTATTGCATCCCATATCCTGTAAACCACTTTCTCTCCTATCACAAATTTCATCCAAATACATTTCCTTGACTTTCCTCAAGCAACATTTTGTTGTTGTTGTTGTTGTTGTTGTTGTTGTTATTTGGTTGTTATTCAACTTTTATTATAGCATTCTATCTACTGTTTCGTGTATAATATCTCAAATTACGGCTTTGCTAGTTACTTGATGCTGAAAATCACCCTTTCTATATAGGACAATTGTTCTTCCTGTGATCTTGAATTTTTTAGAAGTAGCATTGTTCTAGAAAAGCCTCAGTATTGGACCTGAGAGAGTTTTTCTCATCTATTTTCTGAAGAAGAAATACTCATCTCTTCTAACTAGTTACTAAATGTCTGAGACTTTAGACTCTAGACTTTTTCTTGCTGAGACTTTCATAAATTTCTTCTTTTTGTGACTGTTAATGAAGAAACAACACGTGGCTCTCAGGGTGAAAATGGAGCCTTTGGAATCAGAGTCTAACAAGCTTAAATTTTAGTCTTGGATGAGTTATTTAACATGTAAAACTCAATTTAATCATCTGTAATGTATAATATATTCTAAGTTTACAGGCTTTCTGTGAAAATTTAATAAGAAAATATATGTAAAGTGCTTAGAGTAATGCCTTGGAAACATAAAATACAATGAATCTTTCTGTTATATTTAATTTCAAACACAAAATAACAGTTATTTTTGTGCCTGAAGTGACAAATAACATCAATTCTGTCTGCAATTTCTGGGCGGAGAAATTTAATTTCCCACTTTGGCAACTATAATTCTTTATGCCGAATTCACATGATGCACAATGAAAATATAAACTGATATTCAAAGAGATGACTTAATTTAAAAATATTTTTAAAGAAATGAGCAAAACATTTAGAAAGAATGATGTAATTGCTAAAATAGCTTATTTTATTTCAAGACTCCCCAGTGGATTTTCAACAGTCCTTTCATAATGATGAACTAAGAACATTTTCAGATTAGCTGTGTAGAAAGATCAAACTAACTTTACATTTGTTGAGATAAAAAATAAATGTTAGGTTTTGTGTGACACACATTGATACTTCAAAATTACTAAATTGTTTACCTTTAAGTTTAATAGAAACATCTAAAATATAAAAGGGAAAAAAACCACATCTCAGTTAGTTACATTAAGTATGAAAGAATGCTGGCAATGTGTTTTTTCCTTATGGAAATATGCTTTTATAGTCTAGACAATGTTTTTAATCCAAACAAGCAATTTCTTACTAATATTCTGTTCAGAATAATGTGATCACTTAGGAACTTAATTTGTGATGGAAAACCATAATCTTTTTCCATTTTATATCATATTACATTATTTTATTTAATAAAAAGCATTAGCTAAATGTCTCAGAATAATGAATACTTGGCTAATTCAGGCAATAGCCAATGTTTTCAGCACACTTTCCCCTAAAAGAAAGCATAAGTATTTGAGGAACTATAAAGTATTTCACTTGTCAGACAGACAAATATAAGGGCTCCATGCAGAATCCAGGACATGGCACAAGAACTTCATTCTAAATGATTTTATAATCTTATTGAGAATAAAAACTATATGACATATTAAGAAAAAATTTAATGCCTGTGAATAGATGGTAACAGAGAGGACAGCAGAGGCTTTAAAACCTACCCAAGTTAGCAAAAATGACATTGAAAATTCTTTGAATCAACTGATCAATTGATTGATATAGATAAATAACTGTTTAAAAGGCCGCATATTCATTTGCAAATTATGTAATAAAGTTTATTAATGCTAATATATGAAATATTATAAACCATGAGGCAAATTATTTTGCAGCCTTTAAAATTTGGTTCCTTTATATTTTCTCAGCTTCAGCTTTTCCCATTGTTGCATTATAGACCAGCTGTGTTTGGATCCCTATCATGCAAGGCTGTTACATACCTAGACGTATTTTGCATCAACTTTTATTCTACTTAGAAAGGCTTTAATGTCTTTTGTGTGAGCTGGCCTACATTTTATATCTTATTTGAGTTTCTCTGAATCTAGCACATGAATACAAATATTCTAATTATTGCCAGTTTATTAGCATCGCTCATTAGATAACAGCATTTTCCTTCTGCTGCAAAGTACAAGAGTGCATAGGACATATTTTTTTTTATTGTTGTTATTCTTGTTTTATCCTCTCACACACATAGTCAGTGATCAGGAAATGTTAATTGAGGTACTGATTAGAAATTATGAAGCAATTCTTACCCTTAATTTTTACGGAGTTGTACATGAATGGCCACTGTATTTTATTGCCTGTGCCATAAGTAAAGAAATCCAAAATCCAAAGTCACATCTAAGGTCTCATCCAGACATTCACTCAGCATATAACTCCAATGGTCCTGTTGCATTAAGGGTAAGGGCATGAAATAAAAATGTGCTCAATATGAGTTAATTCATAGCAAATTTTCATGGACTTCTTTCTCCCAGAAGAAAGGCAGGATGACAAAGACATGTACCATGTTCTTTTCAGGAAACACATCTGGAAATTCTTAAAGTGTGAAACCTTGAGTTGTGCCTTCTTTAAGGAAAATTGTTGCTAGAAGAGGGCACTTACAACAAACAAGTTTACTGTTAGAGTTATCTGATACTAAGCACACTTATGCCCAGTGAGGATTAAAACAGTTGAGATACGTCTCTGTAATTTGGTATACCTATTTTTTCGATGCTCAGATTTCGAAAAAGGAATTCAGAGAATATTCCTTAAAAAGCCACACTGATATTTATTAATATTTGCAATTATTTTGCCATGTCTGTCACTGATTTCCTTTGTATCTTGAAAGACCAAATACCTCTGCTTAAATATTTTTTAATAAAAAGGTAAAAATAAACTATTATATTCAAAGAAAATCAATTTTCCTTGATGCCTCAAGGTTATAATATATTATATTTATTTTACAATTACAAAAATAAATCTTCACCCTACCGTATACTTGGCTCAAAGGTAGAATGTGTTAACTATTTTCTGTGGTTCTATGTTCCAGGATCAAGGTTAACTTATATAATATCATGGGTGGAACAAACTCAAAGTTATCTTTTCCAACAAAAGAAATTGCTTGTACTACAGTTTGCATTCAATATCTGTTACACAAATAATCATCAAAAGACAGAGAAGGGCTTCCTATAGTGTGAGTGAATCCATTCTTTTGTGACCATTTCCTTAACAAGAAATGGTGGAGTTATATCATTCAGTCCTTTCTCATATATATAAAAGCTAGCTTTTGTTACACTTAAAAAAAACTTTCTTTTTTATATGTCATGTTAAAAGTAGTTGAGAGTATAAATGTGTTCATCCCAGCAGAGTTGTAAAAGATAAATTATTTTTCTCTTTAAATGAAGCTGGTTATCAAATCTGATATTTCATTTCAACAATAAGTTTGGGTATATATGACAATTTATTTTTTCTACTGATGTTTGTTTTTTCTCCTTAATTTCTCCAGTGGAACACTTACTTTTTTTAAAGACAAACAACATCAAAGGTGGTATACTATAAATACAAATGAGATTAGTACTCACAATAGGAGACAGGCCTGTATGAAAAGCATACTTGTCATCCTAATGTTTCTCATATCTATTACTTTGGTGAAAAATACTTATTTGGATATCTCCTGCCTCTCAGATACTCTTCTAGTCAATGGAGATGGGGTGGAAAAGATCGATGTGATTCCTGATTTCTGGCTTTGCTGTATTAGTGGAAGGAGCAATTAGCAAGCAAACATATACATGAGTTGTTTTTAATAGTGATAAATATTACGAGTAAAATAAAGCAGGAACATGTGATGAAAGTAAATGGACATGTTAATGATATTGAACTATTCTGGAAGGTCTCTAAATAGAGGCATTTCAGAGCAGCACAGGATCAATGTAGAACCATTAGCTAAGTCTGAAGAAGCCCGATTAAATGAGGCTTTAATTTAGAGTGCAAATGTCCTGAAGTGAAAGCATTCCAACTGTAATGGGAAATAGTGGAGTAATACAAGATCAAAAATGCTAGAAATTTTTATGATATTTTAAAAGTCCATTCTGGGTGTTAAATGAGTACAAAACTGGTGGTAAATTGACATGTGAATGATGAATGTGGATTGACTAAAAAATGGTAACATGAAGAGTAGTGAAGTGATATCACTCAGACTATATCTTGGTGATACATATGATTTGTTAATATAGTAAATAAGTAAAAATAAAAGAGAAGCAGAATGCAGACACAGAATATCTAGACTGATCACGCCATTAGCTTATGTTTCAAAATTCCCATCTGGTTTACTGAATATTTAGCTTATTATTAGTGCTTCTTAAAATAACAAAAACACGAGGTTTTAAGATTTCAATAGAAAGATCCAACTTCTAACTAATTACTGAAGTCAGACTGAAAGCGGCATTTTAATCATCTTAAGCCAGTCTTGGGAATCAAAGCATCCTTAGCTCTAATCCGATTGCTGACATTGACCCCCTTTTGTGCCTTTGGAAAATTGCTTAATTCTTCTGCTTGTTTTTGCTGTTTGTAAAATGAAGATAATAAGATGTGATTATATAAATCAGAAATGCTATCACATAAAACAGAATAAACTGACAAATATATCATGCATATGGAACTTATTGTGAAGCATCTTATTTTGCGATATACTTAAGAGATATTTCTAAAAAGTAATTAAGACAGATTAGAAATTTTATAAAATGTTTACTTTTATGAGCCATTAATTAAAGACAAAGATATTTAAATATTCATAACAAAGCATAACTTATTTCAAAGAAAAAAACTATATTCTTTGAAAATTTAAATATTTTTGATATGATTATTTGGAAAAATATTTGGTAGCAATCAGCCTCTAAATTAGCTTGAAATAATGTCAAAATGAGAAACATGTTTTTCATCCGTGGATATAAATATAAAACATAACAAAATAAATAAAAATAAGAACAAAATCATTTACTCTAAACAGAACCTATCCACTTCTTTTTTCCCCCAGAAGGCTCTTCACTTACAAATACAGAATTTGCACTAAAAACCAGTAACTACATTTAGGGGTTATATAGTTTACATAATCATTTTATTATATACACATCCAAAGTCATTAATGACTACTAGTAATCACATTTTCTCATGTTCAAGAGGAGAGGAGAGCAGTTTATTTAGCCATATCACATAATAGAGTGTTAGTGAAAGGTGAGTCACACCAAGATCTATAATTAGTTTCAAATAATTTCAAATGTGAATAGTGATATAAAGTAATTGGACCATGAGGCAACTGCATTGTTCAGTAATTGCATATTCAGTTTCATTTTGTAAGCTCACCCCCTTGCTGCTTGCATTTGCCATTTCTACTGTGAATAAAGTTTACATCAGTCACACCATATGACGTGGAATGTAAAGGGGAATGCTCTGTCTACTCAATAAAGGTAGTTTATATTCAGTGTCTGTTCACAATTGTGTAGCCACTAAGATAAGTACTTTAAGTACATAATTTAATCTAATTTTCTCAAGATTCATATGATAATTTGACAAGGGTATTCTTATAATTACCCATTTTAATAGTTGAGAAATCTGACACCACACTAATTTCAATATCTAATGTTATACAGTTAGTGAATGGGTGAGACTCAAGGTTTTCAAATTCCAAAACTACATATCTTCTTTGTACTACTAGTATTATGACATATAACTTTAGCACAATTGCATTTCAGAGTTAACTTTAATACTGCTTAAAAGTGTAAACACTGAATGAACTGTCTTTCGTTAAGAATTTATTTCATCTAACTTTCATGATGATCCAATACATGCTTAAAGCAAAGGACAAAGGAATATGAGTGTAAAGATCACCATTTTGCTTAAATTGTATACATTTACCGAATTGCTATCTACATGAAACAGAATACTATATAGAATGAGTAACTGTAAATAATTAGATAATTTGATCTTGGCACATCATTCTACTCTAGGTTATGCCATTAAACAAAATTTTACTTTGAAAAACGTAATAAGAATTTTGCTTCAGTACTATGCTTTGATTTTATGCAGAGACACGAAATCTGGGTAATTTCAGAAAGCACAGAAAGGATCAAGGGACAACTAGAGATTTCAAACAAATGCTGAATATTTAAGACTCAGAATGGAAACAAGACATTATATTTAAAGTTACAATCTAATTAGCAGGAATTAATGGAAATATCCTTAGGACAGTTTGTGATATAAATAGTATACAAATTTTTCTTGTATTTTTCAACATGAATCAAATTTCAAGAGACAGAGTCTCAGGTACCAAGACTGAATTTCATGTTCCAGTGAACACGAAATTTTAATTTTTCCCCATTAGCAGCTGCTGCAAGACTTTTCCTTGGTTCAGTTAAAGACAAGGTCCTTGACTGTCCCACAGCCACAAGAATTTAGGCTTGCAGATGGTTTGAAGGATGAGTGAAGCAGGGTTTTATTGGGAGAAACGGAAAGAAAAGGAGGGCTGGGAAACAAGGATCCTCCACAAGTCCAGAGTTCCTGCTGGAGCGCTTCCTACTCGAAGGCTGAATCCCAGGCCCTACATAGGAAGAGAAGAAGCTCGGTTCCTCCCCGCTGCAAAAGGCACTAACTTCTGTGGCTCCATACCAGTGCGGAGGCCGCTGGGAGTTTCTCCAGGGACCCCTCTCACCTGGCTCATTCCCCCCTCTAAAAAAGTACATCTAACTGCCGTTAGATTAAAGGACGAAGACCAGTCTTAACCGCTTGCTGCTGATGAGGGTAGTGCTGTTTAGGGGAATTGGCAGTGAGAGCTCTTTCAGAGGCTTATCTAAGGGTCCCCAGCAGAAAGGCCACCGGTCCGAGGCACCGGTTGCATGACCATTTGGAGTTTGATGGCCTGAAGGCAAGAACAGACAAACCGGCTTATTAGAAAACATGTATCATAATGAGATAAGGGGAGGGGTGAGGATAGCTAAAAATTTCAAGGCCTTTTACCAGTTTACACAGGGAGAGGAAGGCCAAAAGCCCAACTGACAAACAAGAAATAAATAAATAAATAAAACTTTACCCTTTTGCTGGCATGTTGGGCTTCCCGGTTCCCTTAGCCTGTGTCCAGTCCTAAGACAACCAGTTTAAGGTTTTGGGGAATTAACTCTTTCCAGTTTGGAGGATGCATCTGAAGGGAGTGTCCTGTAGTAAGGAAACGTGATTAACTATTATTGAAGAGAGAACCGAATAATTAACTATTATTCAAGAAAGAAAAAAGACGGCACCTCTTAAAGGAGGAGTCCCAAGGGTTCAGGATTCATTTGAAAGGGGTACAGACTGAAGATGAATGGCTACCCATCTAGAAGGAGGGGCGCAGGTGTCCCTGGCTCCCTTCTCTTCCTAGCAGATACCCAGGGCACCTGAGGGAGAGAGGTTAGAGCGTCCTCTTTCCCTCTTCCATCCTTGTATTCCCGAGTTCTGGCGACTTTGGCAGGTAAGGCCATGAGTGCCAAAGCGACTTGCACCCATGAAGCAGGGGGGCCTAGTGGGTGGGAATCACTCACTCTTACCCACATATGCCCTATCTCCGCTGCTGTCGGTAGCCTGGGATTCCATGGACCTCATTTATCTCATGGATATGAATGTGGCCTTTATCCATGAAACAGGAAGCTTCGGGTTGGCTTAATCCACAGGAATCAGCCACGCTCACCTGCAATGTGCCTTTTAATTTCCATTATCATCTGCCTCTGGATCCCTCAGATCCCGTTTTGTTTTCTAGGGCTTTGACCCTAAGCTTGGAATTGAGTCTGGGACAAAGATGTGTCTCAGAGTGGGGGTTGTATGGACTCCTTATCATAAGCCAAATGCTAAGGTGAAACTGTGGAAATGAGTCCTCATTCAACAAGGGAGAGAAAAGTAGGTCTTGTGACACCCAGATAACTGGTGGCTATAGTTATGCTTGCTAGGATTTGGGTGTGTGGTGCTTGGTTTTGGTTCATTCTCTCGGTCTCATTTTCCCAAAAAGGAAACCTCTGGGTGATGGGCACCCTATGTATTCCATCACCTGGCAGGATTTGCATAACTGCTCAGAACTAGAATATTGATCTAGATTTTTACATTACCCATACCTTTTGATCTTTTTGAGCTGTTGCTGGAGAGTGTTGGTTGGGTCACAGAAACAAGCAGGGTTAGCCTAAAATGTAGGTGAAAATTTAAAAATGACTAGTGAGTTTAGAATTTAATGACAAATATAAGTTTTGATACATGATTTCTCTTTCCCCAATCCCCATGTTTGTTTTAAAAAAACATAATCATAGGACTGAATGGTTTGCAAAATAGACTGTAGTCTAATACTTGGCCTGATTATTTGCATAACATGCAGCAAGAATAATTATTTCTACATAGGTCTTTTGGATTGACGTTGATGGAATTTTGTTCCACAAGGAATCTCAGATAAGACCTTTTAAAGCTGAGCACAGCCATGAGTTTATCCTCAAATACCTGTGAGGTGGCCGATTCTCTCCTCTTAAGGTCCCAAGATAAACTTGGAGCTCCTAGACCTGTTAGAAAGTGACATTCTTTACTGACTAAAGGTCAGGAACCCTACACAGGGACTGTGTAGGCCAAGGGTATGAGGCCATTTTCCTCACAAAGCTTTTATTGTTTCTGTGAGTCAAGATTGACTCCTTAAAGGGAAGCAGTCAATGCTTTGGTAAAATAACCACTTTCTCCAATTGTGTTCTGTTGCAAAAAAAAGTGGATTCTTATTGCACTGATGCAAACAACTGTATTTCCCTAAGTTAAGAATACTCACAGATAGGTTCCAAATTTGAGAGGAACCAGGCAGAGAGAAACAAACGTGCTCCAAATTTTGATCACAGGGAGTATATTGTACTCAATTATTAAAGGCTATAAATAATTTGAAATAAGTTTCCTTGACTCTGAAAAACAAAACAAGGATCTGCAGTACCCCACCAAAAGTCAAAAAGGTTGCTTCAGCTTCCTGAGTTCAGTCCATTTAGTTAACTCTTGGTTTGCTTGATATTTGAGAACATTTCGGCTCTTTATGAGTCCTGTACATTTTCCTCTATTCCAATGTTACAGTTTCTAAAGTCATCAGAAGCCTGTATTTGAGAGCACTTGTTAATGTTCTATAGCTCATTATAAACCATTTTTGAAAAGGATTAAAACAAGACAACAATTGTCTGTGAATAGCAAAATGTCTAGGGTAGTTACAGTTAGAAATACAATTGACAAAACAGTTGGGTTATCTCCATGGTTTACAATAATTTAACATAAAAACCTTAATTACGATTGATAGCACATACTTAGACAGTAGAATTTTAGAAATTCCATATAATTTGAAACATATATTAGCATTATTCACCAAGATATAACCTAAAGAAGATTGAACATCATTTTGTCAATCTCATTTAAGTAAACGTGTAAAATAATACTGTTTACCTCTCTTTTCTGGACACTTCAGGGACCCTTTGAACTATCCAAAAAGCCAGGTGTCGGGGAAGACAATTTTGAAACTGAAGTTTGATTAGGGGAAGGCTGCTAAATGTTTGAGGTTTAAAACACTTGATATTATAAAATAGAATTCCAGATTACCATAAGTGATTTATTTTGCAAAAATGGTGACTCAGAAATTGTAAAGAGGCAAAAACCTTCTATAACACTTTATAAATTTTGCCACCATACTCAGCTAATTTTTTTGTACTTTTGGTAGAGATGGGGTTTCATCATGTTGGCCCGGCTGGTCTCGAACTCCTGATCTCAGGTGATCTGCCCACTTTGGCCTCCCAATATGCTGGGATTACAGGTCTGAGCCACTGTGCCTGGCCAAGGAATATATATCCTGTGGTTGGTGGGTGGACATATTCAACAGATGTCTATTAGATTCGGCTGTCCAAGTGTCCAATTTAAATCAATATTTTCTTCGTTAGCTTTCTGTCTCAATGATCTAATGCTGTCAGTGTGGTTTTAAAGTCCATACTATGATTGTTCGGCTGTCTATGTCTTTTCATAGATCTAGAAGTACTGGTTTATGAACAAGTATTTTATGTTCTTCAATATTGGGTGTGTATATGTCAGGATAGTTAAGTCTTCTTATTTTATTGAACTCGTTACCATTATGTAATCCCCATCTTTGTCCTCTTTTACTGTTTTTGGTTTAAAGACTTTTATTAGATATAATAATTGCACCCTGCTGTTTTTTTTTTCCATTTGCATGATAGGTCTTTCTCCATCCCTTTATTTTGTGCCTATGGGTGTTTTTATCTGTGAAGTGGGTCCCTTGAAGACCTGAGATGAATGAGTTTGTTTTTTAATCCAACTTACAACTCTTTGCCTGTTAAGGTTTCTGTTGAAAAGTCTGTGGTAGCCTGATGGCATTCTCTTTGTATGTGATCCGAATTTTTTTTTTCTTTTTTTTTTTTCCCTAGCTGTTTTTAAGAACTTTTTTCTTTATGGTTGACCTTGGACAATCTGTTGACTACATGTCTTGGTGATGCTCATTTTGTATAGTATTTCACAAGTGTTCTCTGGATTTCTTGTATCTAGATGTCAGTGGTTTAGACCACTGACATTTGAGGTTGATATTGAATATTAATATTCACCATTGTGAAGCTGTTGCTTGGCTGCTTTGTAGTTTATATTGTATGGTTGCTGTACAGGGTCTGTAGGTATGTACTCAAGTGTGTTTCTCTGGAAGCAGAAAGTATTCATTTCAATATTTAAAACTCCCTTAAGGACTTCTTGTAAGGATCTCTTGTAAGGCTAGTCTATTGGTAACAAATTCCCTTAGCACTTGCTTATCTGTAAAATATTTTATTTCTCCTTTACTTATGAAGCTTAGTTTGGCAGGATATGAAATTATTGGTTGGAATTTTTTTCTTTAAGAAAATAGGCCCCCAATATCTCCTGCTGTCTAAGGTTTTCACTGGGAAGTCTGCTGGTAGCCTGATAAGGCTCCCTTTTTATGTAATCTGTCTTTTTCTTCTAACTGCTTTTAAGACTTTTTTTCCTTAGTGTTGACCTTGCACAGTCTTATTGAGTGAAATGAGCCTTTGTGATATTCATTTTGCATTGCATTTCACAAACATTCTCTGGATTTCTTGTATTTGGATGTCAACCTCTCTTGCAAGATTAGAAAATTTTCTTGGATTATTCCCTCAAATATATTTTCTGTGTTGCTTATTTTTTTCTCCTTCTCTCTTAGAAATGTCAGTCATTCAAAGGTTTTGTTGCTTTACATACGCTTATATTTCTCTTCAGCTTTCTTATTTTTTTTTAATTTTTCTCTGGGTTGATTTGAAAGACAAATATTCAAGCTCTGAAATTCTTTCTTCTGCTTGGTCTTCTATTGATAAAGATTTCAACTGTGTTTTGAAATTCCACTAGTGAGTTTTTCAATTCCTGAGTCTCTAATTGATTTCTTTTCAGAAGATTTAAACAATAATATCTGAAACAGTGATTTCAGGTTGAGCTATTAGGTTTCATTTTTATATGTAAGATGAAGTATGCATAAAATTTAATGATTTGTCAAAAATCCTATCCCTTAAAATTGTAATTTTTATTGTGCTTAACTTCTCTGTTTATTAATTTCCCTCTAAAAATCAGAATCAGTATACATATAGGTATAAATATAGATATAGATCAGTAAGCTATGGTTTCTCACAATGTTACTATTAAACATTGTGGCTTAAAATACCATGATTGTATTATTTCTAACAATTTTATGGTTCAGCTGGAAGGCTATTCTGGTCTGAACTTAGCTTACTCAGATATTTGTGCTTAGCTACATATTTATAGGATGCTCAGCTGAACTTGGGTGGACACTATTTGGCAATTTTGATCCGGCTGATATGGTTGGACCAGGAGAATTGAGCTGTCCCCCATGTATCTCACATCATCCATCGACATACAGCAAACTTGGTTCTATTGACGTGGCAATTATATGGGAGGGTGGAAGGAACCTGCCAAGCTTCTTAAAGTCGAGTCTTAAATTAGGCACCGTGGCATTTTTGGTGGGCACAGCAGGTCACAAGACCAGTCCTCTGTAATGTCAGAAAAGCAGTTTTGCCTTGCAATGGAATTGATCTTAAGGAGGAATAAATTAAGGAAAAATTTGGCCAGGCACAGTGGCTCATGACTGTAATCCCAGCACTTTGGGAGGCTAAGGTGGGTGGATCACCTGAGGTCAGGAGTTCGAGACCACCCTGGCCAACATTGCAAAACCCCAACTCTACTGAAAATACAAAAATTAGCAGGGCATCGTGGCAGGCTCCTGTAATCCCAGCTACTCGGGAGGCTGAGGCAGGAGAATCACTTGAACCCGGGAGGCGAAGGTTGCAGTGAGCCAAGATTACACCATTGCACTCCAGCTTGGGTGATACAGTGAGACTGTCTCAAAATAAATAAATAAATAAATAAGGCAAATTTATAAATTAGTATATAAAAAATGTTCTTACTTCATGGCATTGTGGATAATGTAAAATAAAAGACGCTGTTACTACATAGAGGATCCACATGCTAGTTCTGGTCCAGACAGCTGTTAATACAATGCAACATTCGATATCTTTAGGGACATTTAACTAAGTCTGTAATTTTTTTAAAAAACACAATCATCAAGTCCTTCTACTTACAGCAATGCTATTGTCTCTTCCTGTATTTAATGTTGTGATTAATTCTGTGTAAGAATAACAACAGCATCTATAGTAATATTGAGTATAAATAACCATTACTTTAGTTCTTCATACACTTCAGAACTATTGTAAGAACTTCATGTCCAGGGTCTCATGCTTAAAATAAGGTCTATGAGGAAGGTACCTTTTTTATTCTTTCTTTGTGCACAGAGGCATAAAAATGTTCAATAATTTTTATAATAAAAAACAAATAAGTGGTGAATGATCAGGTAGATGCCAGATGACTTTGAAAGCATCAAAGTCACTGAAGATTCATATGAATTTGATATATTAAAAACAAAAATGCAGATAAATCACCTTATACAGAATAATTGCTCCATAAAGATTAACTTCAGTTACACTTTTATTTTCTCACTATAAGATAACATAAATAAAGTTAAGTCCTGTAGTCTAAAAATAGTACGTTTTTATTGGTGGATTTCAAGTTTTGTGGTCAGTTTATTAGTATGTGGCCATAAACATGCTAATATGCTAGAATACTTGTAATGTGGCAACTATAAATTTCCTGTACTAGGATAATTCCTCCTTACTGCCTCTATTTTTGTCTGTTTTGTCTATTTTTGTTTTATGGATACTTGTATTTGTGTTTATGTGTTTTCCACTGGCTCAACAAATTAGAAAAAACAATCATTGTTTCTTATAGTCTAAAGTGACTTAATGAAGAATGATTTACTGTATACTCTTATTTGGGTTTAACAAACCTCTTGCAGATGTGTGGCATATTAAAGGAGAGATACAGTTCTTTAGTCGGTATGTAAACATAATTAGGTTTTTAATGTTCCAAGTTCTTGAAAATTAATAGTCCAAGAAAATGTTTTTATGTAACATAAAGTTACCTTGAAAGAAAATAATTGTGAGTTTTATTTCATCAAACTGGGGAATTCATGTGTCATATTTGCTTATGGTAGAATGTGTGATTATGTAGTCCATCTACATCATTCCATTTTAAGGAAACTTGTTAGGCAGACTTAACTGATTAAATAAATAAATAATAATGAATTTTTTAAATTTAAATTTATTTTAATTTATTTAATTCATGAAATAGTTTTCATGAATTGAAGCCCTCTCCTTTTCTAAGTAAAAGTATTTTAAATACCCTTACAGTTTATGTCAATATTTTATAGGCATTTTCTTCCTCATTCCTATAGTGAAGATAAAGTTTTAATTTTTAGATTGAGGCCGGGCGCGGTGGCTCAAGCCTGTAATCCCAGCACTTTGGGAGGCCAAGACAGGTGGATCACGAGGTCAGGAGATCGAGACCATCCTGGCTAACACGGTGAAACCCCGTCTCTACTAAAAAATACAAAAAACTAGCCGGGCGACGTGGCGCCGCCTGTAGTCCCAGCTACTCGGGAGGCTGAGGCAGGAGAATGGCCTAACCCAGGAGGCAGAGCTTGCAGTGAGCTGAGATCCGGCCACTGCACTCCAGCCTGGGCGGCAGAGCGAGACTCCGTCTCAAAAAAAAAAAAAAAAAAAAAGTTTAGATTGATTATTTTCATGTCTTTAATTTATCCTCAGGTTAATAAATCTTCTTTGCCATTTTTAAAGCCCAGACATCCAAACTTATTGACAATTTCTCAGTAAGAGGAGGCCATGCAAGAAAGTCTTAATGTCAAATTTGCTTCTTCTGATTTAAAATGTCTTTCAAAAGAATATAGAATTCATCATGGAAATAAAATATTGAACATACATTAAAAACTTACACAGGAAAAGAATCATAAAATGATATAAATATTCAATTTTTATTTAGTGGACATATATTATTATGTCACTTTTTCACTATTTGCCCATCTTCTGATTAATTATGTACCCTTCCCGGCCTTTCTATTGTGCAAAGCTGATCACTACATCTTAGTTCACCAGGGAGGGCTTCTTTGCTCTTCATTTTTCCCTTGAGTTCCGCAAGTAGAAATTGTAATAGAGTATTAGAAGGCAGAGGAAGAAACACATTGGAGATGTGTCCCCGTTTGCATTGCCATCATTCTAGCAGTGATTTTTCTGTCCTTTCAACTGATGTCAGGTGATCCCTTTTCCATGGAGCCAAAGTGTCTGGTAACTTACCTTTTTTTTTTCTTTCAGACTTATTGTGTGATGGGTCTTTAATGTAGCCAATAACTAAGTGTATCATATTCCTTTGTGGTTCTTTAAACCTACCCACCATTCTTTAAATCCTACATCCTTTAAAGTCCCTTTTGTGAGTGTGTGACAACTCTAATTGACATGCTTTCTAAAGTAGTTATTTGAACAGTCTTATTGACAATAAAAGGAAACTATTGAAAGTCGTATAATTTTAGCCTGCATTTTCCCCCTAATGTAAGTATAAGAGTGTTCACATGCCTTTTTAAAATATATTTTTCTATTCTTTATTCTTTTAGGCTAATTAAGAAAGAACAAAAGTTTAGGGTATTTTTACTTCTGGAGTAAAAATGAAAATCTTTTCATTTGTACTCTTACAAATGTAGTCTTTAGAAATCAGAAGAAATATCAGAAATACCACAGGTATGAGGACAATATGAAAACTTATTTTATTTATTTATTTTTTTGAGACGGAGTCTCGCTCTGTCGCCCAAGCTGGAGTGCAGTGGCCGGATCTCAGCTTACTGCAAGCTCCGCCTCCCGGGTTCACGCCATTCTCCTGCCTCAGCCTCCCGAGTAGCTGGGACTACAGGCGCCCGCCACCTCACCCGGCTAGATTTTTGTACTTTTTAGTAGAGACGGGGTTTCACCATGTTAGCCAGGATGGTCTCGATCTCCTGACCTTGTGATCTGCCCGTCTCGGCCTCCCAAAGTGCTGGGATTACAGGCTTGAGCCACCGCGCCCGGCCTGAAAACTTATTTTTATATCGGTGATATGGCTTGGGTCTGTGTCCGCACCCAAATCTCATCTCAAATTGTAATCCTCACATGTTAAGGAAGGGACCTGTAATCCCTGTGTGTAAAGGGAAGGAGGTGATTGGATCGTAGGGGAGGTTGTCCCCATGCTGTTCTTGTGATAGTGGGTGAGTTCTCATGATATCTGTTAGTTTTAAAAGTGTTTGACAGTTCTTCCTTCATATGCTCTCTTGCCTGCCATCATGTAAGACATGCCTGCTTCACCTTCTGTCATGATTGTAAGTTTCCTGAGGCCTCAAAGCCATGCGGAACTACGAGTCAATTAAACCTCTTTCCTTTATAAATTACCCAGTCTCAGGGTAGTATCTGTATAGCAGTTTGAGAACAGACTAATAAAACAAGTTAACTGGTGCCAAAAGGCTAAACCCTGATAATTTGCAGTTAGTATAATTTAGTTCTAAATAGCTGAGATTTTTCACATATTATTTACTCTGCCCACAGGAAATGAGCAAATTAAACTATTATTTATAATTTCTAAGAAATTCAAAGAAAGCATGAAAATATTAACCTTCAGTAAAAGGCATGGAAGAATTGTGTATTTGACAAAGAATAAAATCAAAATTGATTTAGTAAGCTGTATACTGTAAAAGAAAATACAGACAGTACAGTTGCTGTTGATAAAAGCAGGCTATTTCTATTTTTTGCTCCGTGAAATAAACTTGTAATGTTGATGCTTCACACAGAAAAAAATATTATTTTTCTAATATATTAATTGTGAAATATTAAGAATGTATTTGAACATACAGTGAAAAAAAGTCTTATAATAGCAGCATCAAAATAAGTTTAATACATTTTTCAGTGCCACTGAAAGTATTGAACAACTCATAAGATAGATTACAAACCTTGTTAAATTTAAGCTTTTTACGTCAATACTGTAAAGTATACTCCCTACTGTCTCTCACTAAACACATACATGTTTCCTTACTGCAATTAGGGTACATTGACAATTTAAAAAGAATACAGATACTAGTAATATGCTTTTTAGTTAAATACAATTAGTGTTAAACAACTTAGCAAAATAAATATATATTTTTAGAAAGGGCCTTCACTAAATAATAACGTTTATTAATTCATATTAACAATCAAACTTATTGTAATAATGTAAGACACCTTCCACACAGTCATTACCTTACATATATAGAACACAGTTGCTAGCCTGGCTCAGCTCCAAACCCAAGCTTCTGTACTCTGATCTGTGACACTAAGACTAGGATCATGTCTGAGATGACTTGCTGTGAGGTTAGATCAATAGAAAGGATTTAGGGGAAAACTAGAAGGAAGCAGATGGGAGAAAATACTTGACCCTTCTTGTTTTTTCTGTTTTTCCTGCCAGCAGCTCCTTAGAAACATCTCTTCAACTCAACAGTAGCAGTTCAGTTTCCAGTCAAAACACAGTTAAAATAGCATAAGATTAATAAATAAAAGATTACAAAACAGAATCTGTTACCAGATCAAGAGAATTTTTGTGTCTGAGCTCATCAAGGATATTGGTCTGAAGTTTTATTTCTTTGTTGTGTATCTCCGAGATTTCAGTATCAAAATTATGCTGGCTTCATAGAATGACTTAAGGAGGAGTTCCTTCTCAATTTTTTTGGAATAGGTTCAGTAGGAATGGTACCAGCTCTTCTTTATACATCTGGCATAATTCAGCTGTGAATCTATTTGGCCTTGGGCTTTTCCTGAGTGATAGGCTTTTTATGACTGATTCAATTTTAGAACTTGTTATTAGTCTGTTTAGGGTTTCAATTTCTTCCTGGTTCAATCTTGGGAGGTTGTATTTTTCCAGAAATTCATCCATTTCTTGTAGAATTTCTAGCTTTTGTGCACAGAGGTGGTTGTCATAGTCTCTATTTTTTTAATTTATTTTTATTTTTACTTCAACAAGGTTGGGTTGGTAGTAATATCCCCATTGTTATTTCCGATTGTGTTTATTTATTTTTTTCAACCTTCTTTATTTTTATTTTTCCAATAGGTTTTTGGGGGACAGGTGGTGTTTGGTTATATGGATAAGTTATTTAGTGGTGATTTCTGAGATTTTGGTGCACCCATCACCTGAGCAGTGTACAATGTACGCAATATCTAGTCTTTTATCCCTCCCCCTCCCCCTATGCTTTCCCCTGCATCCTCAAAGTCCATTATATCATTCCTATGCGTTTGCATCCACATAGCTTAGTTCCCACTTACTAGTGAAAACATGAAATGTCTAGATTTTCATTTCTGAGTTACTTAGAATAATGGTCTCCAATTCCATCCAGGTTGCTGCAAATGCCATTAATTTATTCCTTTCTATGGATGAGTAGTATTCCATGATGTGGGTGTGTGTATGTGTGTGTGTGTGTGTGTATATATATAACATTTTATTTATCTGCTTATTGATTGATGGCCATTTGGGCTGTTTTCATATTTCTGCAATTGCAGATTGTGTTGCTGTAAACATGTATGCACAAGTGTCTTTCTTGTATAATGACTTATTTTCCTCTGCTAGACACCCAGAAGTGGAATTGTTGGATCAAATGGTAGACCTACTTTTAGTTATTTAAGAAATGGCCACACTGTTATCTTGTTCTTCTCTTTTTTCCTTTATTAGTCTAGATAGTGGTCTATTCATATTACTTATTCTTTCCAAGAACCATCTTCTTGTTTCCTTGATCTTTTTTATGGTTTATTGATCTCAATTTCATTTAGCTTAGTTTTGATTTTGGTTATTTCTTGTCTTCTGCTATCTTTGGTGTTGGTTTACTCTTATTTTTCTAGTTCCTGTAGTTGTAGTGTTAGGTTGTAATGTGAGATATTTTTAACTTTTTGATATGGGCATTTTGTGCTATAAAGTTTTCTCTTAACACTCCTTTAAATGTGTCCCAGAGCTTCTGTTATATTGTATCTTTCTTCCCATTAGTTTTAAAGAATTTCTGGATTTCTGTCTTAATTTTATTGTTTACCTAGAAGTCACTCACGAGCAGGATGTTTAAATTTCATGTAATTATATAGTTTTGAGATAGATTCTTAGTATTGGTTTCTATTTTTATTGCACTGTGGTCAGAGAGTGTGGTTGGTATAATGTTGACTTTTTTTTTAATTTGCTGAGAATTTTTTTGTGGCCACTTGTGTGGTTGATTTTAGAGTATATGCCATGTACAGATGAGAAAATATATACTCTGTTGTTTTGGGTAGACAGTTATGTAGATTCCTCTTACGTCCATTTGGCCCAGGGTCAAGTTTAGGTCCGGAAAATCTTTGTGAGTGTTCCGTCTCAATGATCTTTATAGCACTGTCAGTTGAGTATTGAAGTTTCCCATTATTGTTGTGTGGTTATGTAAGTCTCTTCGTAGGTATCTAAGGACTTGCTTTATGAATCCAGTTGCTCCTGTGTAAGGTGAATGTATATTTAGGATAGTTAGGTCTGGCTGAATTGAATACTTTATCATTATAGAATGGTTTTCTTTGTCTTTTTTTTTTTTTTTTTTGATCATTGTACATTTACAGTCCATTTTTTCCTGAAATTAGAATAACAACCATGGATTTTTTTCTGCTTTCCATTTGTTTGGTTATTTTTCTCCATTCCCTTACTTTGAGCCCATGGGTGTCACTGCATGTAAGATGGGTCTTTTGAAGACAGTCATCCACAGCCATGTAATCTTCAACAAAGCTGACAAAAACAAGAAATGGGAAAGGACTACCTATTCAATAAAGAGTGCAGGCATAACTGGCTATCCATATGGAGAAGACCGAAAATGATCCCTTCCTTATACCCTATATAAAAATCAATTCAAGGTGGATTAAAAACCTAAAACCATAAAACTACTTGAAGAAAATGTAGAACATACCATTTTGGACATAGGCCCTGGCAAAGATTTCATGATGAAGGTGCCAAAAGCAACTGCAATGAAAACAAAAATTGACAAGTGGGAGCAAATTAACTAAAAGCTCTGTACAGCAAAATAAAGTATCAACAGAGTAAAGAGAAATCCCACAAAATGGGAGAAAATATTTACAAACCATATATCTGACAAATGTCTAATACCCACAATCTATAAGTAACTTAACAAATTTACAAGAAAAAAACAAACAACCCCATTATAAAGTGGGCAAAAGACATGAACACACACTTCTCAAAAAAAAAAAAAGACATAAGCAGCCAACAAACATACAGAAAAAAATGCTCATGATCACTAATCATTAGATAAATGCAAATAAAAACAAATTTAGATAACATTTCACACCAGTCAGAATGACTATTATTAAAAGGTCAAAAAATAATAGATGCTAGTGAAGCAGTGGAGAAAAGAGAATGCTGGTACACTGCTGGTGGAAATGTAAGTTAGTTCAGCACTTGTGGAAAGCAGTTTAGATTTCTCAGATAACTTAAAACAGAACTACCATTTGACACAGCATTCCCATTATTGGGTATATACTAAAGGAATACAAATCATGCTATCATAAAGACACATGCACACATATGTTCAATGCGGGACTACTCACATTAGCAAAGACATGGGATCAACCAAGATGTCTACTGATGGTAGACTGGATAAAGAAAATATGGCACATATACACCACCAAATATTACATAGTCATAAAAAAGAATGAGATCATATCCTTTGAAGCAACATTGATATAGCAAGAGGCCATTATTCTAAGCAAGTTAATGCAGAAACAAAATCAAATAACACATGTTGTCACTTATAAGTTGGAGCTAAGCATTGAGTACACATAGATACAAAGAAGAGAACAATAGACACAGGGCCTGAGGGTGGAGGATGGGAGGAGGGTGAGGACAAAAAACTGCTTGTCAGGTACCATGCTATTTATCTGGGTGACACGTACACCAAACCCTTGCAACATACAATTTACCTATATAACAAAACCTGCACATGTGCTCCTGAAATTAAAGCTTAATAAAAAGAGAAAAGTTTTAACCTTAATAGAGTTTATCCAAACAGTTCAAGATTGTTTCAATATTAGTAAATCCATTACTATTGCTTAACAGCATAATAGTAGATCTACAACAAGACATTTAAAAAATACAATGAGATACCACTTCACATCCTTTAGAATGGCACAGTAAGAAAGTAGAAAAAGAAAGAGAAAGGAAGGAAGGAAGGAAGAGAGAGAGAGAGAGAAAGAGAAAGAAAGAAAGAAAGAAAGAAAGAAAGAAGGAGGGAGGGAGGGAGGGAGGGAGGGAGAGAAGGAAGGAAGGAAGGAAGGAAAAAAGAAAAGAAAGAAAGAGAAAAAAAAAGAGAAGAAAGGAAAGAAAAGAAGAAGAAATTGTTAAGGATGTGGAGATGTTACAACTCTTTTCATTGCTGGCAAAATGTAAACTAGGGCAGTCACTGAACAAAATTGTAGTGATTTCTCTAAAGAGTAGCATACGATTACCACATGACCCAGTAGTTCCACTACAAGACATATGCTCAAGAGGAACGAAAATAGGGACTCAAAGAGACATTCGTATACCAATGTTTACGGCAGCATTTTTCACAATAGCCAAAAGATGGAAACAACCAAAATTGTTATCAATAGATCAATGAATAAACAAAAGTAGTATATATACACAATGGAATATTATTCATCTTATAAAAACAGAAGGAAATTCTGGCACATACTACAGCATATGATAAACCTTGAAAAGATTATAATAAGTAACAGTTGACACAAAATGAGAAATAGTGTATGATTCCACTTATACACTTTTATGTGGCACATAGAATAGTCAAATTCAGCTGTGAGTGGTGGCTCATGCCTGTAATCCCAGCACTTTGGGAGGCTGAGGTGGGCGGATCACCTGAGGTCGGGAGTTTGAGACTAGCCTGACCAAAATGGAGAAACTCCTTCTCTACTAAAAATACAAAATTAGCCGGGGGTGGTGGCGCATGCCTGTAATCCGAGCTACTCAGGAGGCAGAGGTAGGAGAATCGCTTGAACCTGGGAGGCAGAGGATGGGGTGAGCCAAGATCGTAGCATTGCACTCCAGCCTAGGCAACAACAGTGAAACTTTGTCTGAAAAAAAAAAAAAAAAGTCTAATTCATACACACAGGAAGTAGAATGGTTGTTACCAGGGGTTTGCAAAAGGAAGAAATGGGAAGTTAGAGTATAATGGGTACAGAATTTCAGCTGGGAAAGATAAACAGTTTCTGAATATAGATGGTAGTGGTTATTGTTTAATATGCAAGTACTTAATGTCACTCAGTAGTAAATGTAAACATAAAGTGATAAATTTTATGTTATGTAAATTTTACCACAATAAAAATCAGTGAAAGAGAAAGACACCTTATGATTATTTTCATAGACACAGAATAAAAGACATCAAGAAAATTCAATATACATTTGTTGATAAAATAACTTACAGAATAGGATGTTTTAAAAGGATAACCATATTCCTAAAGCCTGCATTTTGATTTTAATGGAAACACACGTGATACTGCCACTATGATTAGGAAAAAAACAAGGATATTCCTCATTTTTATTGTAACTAGAATTGTACTAAATATATTAGTCAATGCAACTACCAAAAGGAGTCAAAGGGAGGTTGAAGAATAAGAAAAGAAGAAATAACATTCATTATTTGCCTATATCATGATAATGTAACTATCATAGAGAACTAATCATGTATTTAATTCAAGTAATAATTCAAAGAGGTAGAAGGTCAAAAATTAACATACAGGAATCAACAACGTTCACATAAACACAATAACCTGTGAGAAGATATTATAGCTTAAAATATTTATTTTTAATAGCGAGTAGGATAATAAAATACTTAGAAATAAGCCTAATAGTAATGAACAACACATCTATGAAGGAATATATAAAAATACCAAAAGAAATATAAAATATTTGTCTGGAATGAGTAAAAAGCCATTTCTAATTCTTGGGTAGGAGAAACATATAAAGGGGAGTTTATTAGGTGTTAACCTACATGATCACAAGGTCCCACAGGAAGCTGTCTGCAGGCTGCGGGGCAAGGAGAGCCAGTCCAAGTCCCAGAACTGAAGAACTTGGAGTCAGGTGTTCAAGGGAAGAAAGCATCCAGCGTGGGAGAAAGGTGTAGGCTGGGAGCCTAGGCCTGTCTCTCCTTTTCGCGTTTTTCTGTCTGCTTTATATTCGTTGGCAGCTGATTAGATTGTGCCCACCAGATTAAGGGTGGATCTGCCTTCTCCAGCCCACTGGCACAAATCTTAATCTCTTTTGGCAACATTCTCACAGACACACCCAGGATCAATATTTTGTATCCTTCAATCCAATCAAGTTAACATTCAGTATTAACAATCACAGAGGGGTTAGTAATGAATAAGAAATTAAACATATTACACAGCATCGGCTTAAAATTACATTGTCTCAGGAGAGATAGAACTAATTTAGGATTAATATTTGCAAACATATAATAACTGTTACAGTTGAGAGCAAACAAAAATACAAAATATAAATAAGCAAATACATGAAGAGGCAATTCACAACATTTAAAAAATGAAAACCCTGATACACTGTTTTGCCTTACTATACTACTAAACAATTAAAAGCTTCACTGAAAAAATAAAGGCCATTTTGGTGAAGCTATGGGGAAAACAGGCACTCTCACACTTTTATGATTGTTACTTACTACAACACTTAATGAGGGAAACTTGACAAGATCTAACAGAAATACAAATTTTTACCTCTGATCCCGTAATTCCACTTCTAGGAAATGACTGAAAATGTAAGTCTGATACCACATTAACTTATATGCAGTGGTTATTCATTGGAGCATTGTTTATAGTTATATAGTATTAGGGGAAAAAACCTATCTCCCATGAATATTTAACTGATTGAATAAACCATGCTACTTGAAGACAATGAAGTCCATTGTAGTTGTAAATCATTGACAACAATCTCTATAAGCTCATGTAAAGTTTTATCCAGAATACACTGCTGATTGAAAGTAGTACATTCAAAAATATGTAGATTACAGTTTGTGTAAGAAAAAATATAAGAACATATAAATATATCTCATTATGTTTATTAAAAATGCAAAAATAGCAATTCAAAATATTATGAGAATGAGAACCTACAGAGAGTGGATGGCAATGGGGGGAAATGATTGGGGAGGTGGTGAATAGAGTTTAGTTTTGTTTTAATTTTTGTAAGCATGCTTATGTCTTACATAAAATATAAAATAAAATCAACAATGAAAAATAAAACAAATTACAAACAAAACAATTGAATTGATGTCTACTCCATGTTTGTAATATGGTCACACTAAACGGAGAAAATGTCAACCCAAATAAATTCAAACACAGTTTATACCCTAAGGTTTAAAATAAAAACAGGACAACTATAAACTAATAATATTGCCCTCTATTCTATTTCATGATATGTTTTTTCCCCCAAAGATATGTTTCAAACATTTCAAAATAAATGTATAATTTTCTATGATTTAGCAAATAAGTAGACATTTTGAAGTTAATGGGTGCCAGCCTTGTCACAGTTGGAGGACAAAGTTACTAATATGGAAAGGTAGAAAGAAAGAATATCTTCTATCATGTTGAACTGGAAGCAGAGGTATCAATATGAACTTATAGTAGATAGAAATGTAGGTAAGTGGGTGGATGGATAGAGAAGAGAGGGAAACATACATCTATCATGCATAGCACATGTGCATATGTAAATATCTTTAGAGCTTACACATGACAACCAATGGCAGTAAACACACCTAGCACAAATATATTAGTGTCTGAGGAATATTTTTCTCCAGGGCTTTTTGGAATAATGGCTGATTCTAGAACTAGAAGAGGAAAACTCTTGGATGCTCATGGAATATTTCATTATACTAGAGGAGAAGGAAGTTTTTTAAGTATGGAAGGGGCACGCTGAAGGTCACAGGGATCAGCCTGAAGGTACACATACTGACTGAATATGGTACAATGAAAGCTTCAAAATAAATAATGATAGTGGAATGTAATCCACTAAATAAAATAGGTAACCCTGAGTCCATCATGATATCAACAAATTTAGGAATAAACTAATGAAGTAATAGTAAGGAAAAGCTTTTATTAAAAAAATCGAGACAGCAATAATAAATGTTGAAGAAATCATAGTGTTAGTAAAACAATCTTTGTCAACCATAATGATAATTCTTTTAGCAGCAATGTATGCTAAATCTAGCCAGTACAAGTTTGATGAGAAACAGAATTATTGTTTTAAAGTATTTCTCCTCAATATGTTGTTTAATTATAAAGTAAATAATCATAAAATTAAAGTGGGGGAAAAAAACTTTACAGTCATTATCTTAACCCAGTGGCCACAGTAAAGATACCAATAACAGGAATGGCAGGCATCTCGTGCCTCCTGACATGAAGCACATAGAAAGGCACAACACCGTTTTTGTGGTACTTTTGCTGAAAGTGAATAGCTTGAATTTCATCACTAGGAAAATATGGACTAGCCCAAATATGAAACTCTGCAAAATAAATATTCTGAACTCTTTAAAAATGCAAGGGGCTGAGAAACAAACAAAAAAGATTGAGAAATTGTTTCAGATTAAAGAAAAATAAAGAGTCACAGTAATTAGCTGTAATGTGTAGTTATGATCCAGGCAAGGGATACTAAGGAGCATTACTGAGAGAATGAGAAATTTGAATATGGACTCTGATTAAGGTAACAGTAGTATATCAATACTAGATGTTATGGCTTAGGTTCTACTGTAGTTTTCTTCTGTTATTTTTTTGATATGTACTTTGAAAAAATGAAATAAAATAACAAAAATTTCTAATTCTGGGTAAAATGTATATGAAAAGATTGGGAACAACTGTTGCAAATTGAACATGGATTTATTCGACCATTCTTGATAATTTTGATATTATTTTATTTATTTTTGTTTCTCCTTAATGACTGTGTGCTTTATTTATTTTTATTATTTTTTAACTGGGTACATGGTATTCTTTTTCAAAAAACTTTTAGGTTCAGCAGTACAAGTGGAGGTTTGTTTATAGGTAAACTGTGTATCATGGGAGTTTGGTGTACAGATTAGTTCATCATCCAGGTAATAAGTATAATACTCAACAGGTAGTTTTTCAATCTTCTTTCTCCTTTCATGCTTCACCCTCAAGTAGGGCCTGGTCTCTGTTGTTTGTTCTTTGTGTCCATATGTACTCAGTATTTAGCTCCCACTTATAAATGAGAACATGCAGTATTTAGTTTTCTGTTCCTGTGTTAATTTGCTTAGGAGAGTGGCTTCCAGCTTCATCTATGTTGCTACGAGGACATGATCTCACTCTTTTTTATGGCTACATAGTATTCCATAGTGTATATGTACCACATTTTCTTTATCCAGTTTACAGTTAATGGGCATTTAGGTTGACTCCATGTCTTTGCTGTTGAGACTAATGCTCCAACAAACATTTGTGTGCATGTGTCTTTATGGTAAAATAATTTATATTCCTTTGAGTATATAGCCAATAACGGGATTGCTGGGTCAAATGGTAATTCTGGCTTAAGTTCTTTGCGAAGTCACCAAGCTGCTTTCCACAGTGGCTGAATTAATTTGCATTCCCACCAACAGTGCATAAGTGTTGCTTTTTCTCTACAACCTTGCCAGCATCTGTTAGTTTTTGACTTTTTAATAACAGTCATTCTGAGTGGTATGAGATGATATCTCATTGTGCTTTTGATTCGCATTTATCTAATGATTACTGATGTTGAACGTTTTTTCATATGCCTCTTTGTATCATGTATATCTTCGTTTGAGAAATGTCTGTTCATGTTCTTTGCCTGCTTTTTTATGGGGTTGTTACTTTGTAAATCTGTTTAAGTTTCTTATAGATTCTGAATATTAGACACTGGTCAGATGCGTATTTGTAAATATTATCTTACATTTTTGTAGGTTGTCTGTTTGCTCTGCTGTTAGTTTCTTTTGCTTTTGCTGTGCAGAAGCTCTTTAGTTATTAGGTTCCATTTGCTCTTTTTCATCTTTGTTGCAATTGCTTTTGGCATCTTTGTTACAAAGTCTTTCCTGTGTCCGGAATGGTGTTTCCTAGGTTATCTTTTATAAAATCAACAAAAATAAGCAATGGGAAAAGGAATCCCTTTTCAATAAATTTTGCTGGGATAACTGGTGAGCCATATGCAGAAGATTGAAACTTTACCCCTTTCTTACACCATATACAAAAATTAACTCAAAATGGATTAAATGCATAAATGTAAAGCCAAAAATTTTAAAAACCCTGGAAGATAACCTAGGAAATACCATTCACAGGGCTACGAGTTTTATTTCTTTAGAATTTGGTTGTATCAACTGAAAGAAGTAGGACAGTGCTGTAGAAGAAATTTAGGATTCAAATAGGTATGACACAACCAAGTTATACATAATTTTAAAATGAAGACACAACATATTGAGGTTATAAAAGGAATGAAAGACAATGGTTTCACCTAATAGCGTATATAATGACTCCTGACTCAAAACTAATGGTTTGTTGCAACATAATTTTCCCTGATACAATTAAGTATCATTTTGCACTATGTTCAGAAAGTTTGCAGAAATGCCTCAAGCACTTCATGATTAAATTAAATATATACTGAAAATTGTATTTTAAGGTATTAATATAGTACTCTTATGAGGAAAAGAGAAAAGTAAAAATTCATCAATAATGAAAACAATACATAATTATGAACTTGCAGTAGTAATAAACACTGAAGTATAACTATTACTTTGGATGCTATTAGATCCCAGAAAACAGCCTCCCCAGGAAAAACAACAGGGATATTGGCCTAATCTCAAAAAGTTAAACCTATGTTAATCCTCTAACCGTATAAAATAATTACTTAGTTGACAAAATTTTATTTCCTAATGAACTGTTGAAAAAGAAATTGGCTTTGTAAAGTCAAGTTCCTAATTACAGAAATTCACAAATGTATTATTTATATGAGTATCAGTAGACTACGTTACTAATGTAAGTAACCTATGAGGTTTTTCCTTAATAGACATATAATTAAATATTTCTCTTTTGAGGACTTGAACTAATTACTTTAAATCTCTAATTTTCTCCTCAAACAAATAGGATTAAGAATATTAATGCATAATTAAAATTGTCATAGTATCTGTTGTACATATATTCAGGGTTTTACATACAGCAGTTCATCCTTATATAATAGCCTTCAGTACTATATAAAATTGCATATAGTATCGGACCCTATATACACTATGCACAGATGTATTTTTCCTTCTTCACAATTTAAAAAATAGAATATTTGCTATTAATGTAGATTTTAGCAACCTTACCATACAGTTATTTTCATTCCTTATGAAGTCAAAAACCTTTATCTTTCCACTTAAATAAAGCACTTCATGGCTTCTATTTGGCACATCCAAACTGCCGACATCACAAGTAAAATAAGGCATACTTGAACACAAACACTAAGATAACGTGACAGGTAAGCTGATCACACAGAGATGGCTGCTAAGTGACTAACAAGTGAGGAGTGGATAAAGTGTGGATCCCTTAGACAAAGGGATGATTCACATCCCAGATACGATGGAATACGAAGGTACAAGATTTCGTCACACTACTCAGAATGGTCTGCAATTTGAAACTTCTGAATATTTTATTTCTGGAATTTTATATTTAATATTGTCGGACCACGTTTGACCTTGGGTAACTGAAATTGTGGAAAATGAAACCTTGGGTAAGGGGGCTACTCTATTCATTTTCACCTTTTCTCGTAATTTTTCCTTATCCAAAATGTTTGGGACCGAAAGTGTTTCCAATTTTGAATATTTTTGGATTTCTTAATATTTGCATTATATTTAACAATTGAACATCCTTAATCCAAACATCTGAAATCCAAAATGTTCCAATGAGCATTTCCTTTGAGCATCATATCAGAACTCAACAAGTTTCAGATTTTGTAGCTTTTTGGATTTCAGATTTCAGATTAGAGATACTCAACCTGTATTTCCCATTATTGTATTTCATTCTGTTTGTATTATTACATGGAAAAGAATTAAGTGGTAATATAAACTTGAAAATAGAATGACTCTTTTACTTTTATTATTCTTGGCAGATGGCCTGGATATTTTAATGTTTCTAACTTACTTTTTTAAGTATACTGGGTTAAGATTTGTATAGAATTATTTATGTATCTGGTGTATCCTTTGTCATTAAGAGGTTCAGAGCATCAACTGAAAAAGGTTTAAATTAAAAACAATAGCAACAAAAAGAAACAAGTAATTTTCAATGTTAAATGTAGTCATTTCATTTCAGTAAGTTCTATTTTATTTATTTCAGATGATACTATGATTAAATAATTTACAAACCAATTTTATCCCTGATCTATTTTCTAAAATATTTATTTTCACCTATTGAAGACTTAACTGAATACAGATTTTTTCTATGTTATATTGGTTTGATAAAAATTCAAAAAGTTTTGATGATATACATTGCTTAATCTTAAGAAAAGTGGTTTTAAGAACAAAAATGTGTAAGCATAATGACTAAAAAGTTGAAATTTAGTCATGTAGAAGTAAGGAAGTAAAGATTAACCCCGATGTAGAAATAAAAACATGTCCAGTGATTCAACAAACCACCAATAGTTGAAATGGATGAAACCACCTAAAAGGCTAACAGAAAATTGTATTTTTCCTTGGGAAGTGCTACAGTTGTGAAGCACCATAAAAAATCCTGTTTTTTTTTTAGGGAGACTGCTGTTTTATTTCTCACTGAAAATATTTGTTTTCTAAACTCATAGATTATTACAACCTTTGTTATTTGATATTGTATTGGTAAAATATATATCATTATTACCTGCAGGCTCTAAGTCAGTTTGACAAAGAGAGACACCTCAATGTAAAGCCCTGGTGAAGAGATTTGGATAAATGATTTCTGGACATGGAGTTCCACATTTACCTTAATTTTGTAGTTTCTAAAGAAATAGCACTTTGGGTTCAATTTGCATCTAAAGCCAGTGTTGACTTTGTTACACACAAGCCTGCTTTGTCTGCTTTATTTTAGAACTGAAAAATGGTAAATGAAGCTTCCTATAGTACATCTTTGCTGAAAGTTTAAAGTCCTCTTAATTTTGTAAGATGACCTGACAGAACATGGGCAACATATAAAAGAATGTTGCCCCATAAAATGTTGCCCCCAAATTGGGCAACACCAAAAGCAGCAGTAATCGTAGATGTCCCACTCTCTCTTATCTCATCAATTAATGGCATTTGATATTTGACATACAGTTAAACATGCCACATGCCTCATGTTTCTCTGTTTCATAGTTTCCAGTAAACAAATGTGACCAGGCCTGAGGATTTACAAATTTTGATTTGGTGTGGCAGAATCAAAGTTTATATGAGGAACATACAAAAGGGTGCTCAGAGAGCTTGTGTTGGTAAATGTGTGAGCCTTTGTGGAGGACTTGGAGAGGAGATACTGATTTCTATATTAATAGGGCTTAATGGAGTAGACACATATTGAGTAAGGCAAAGAGGCAAATGGGAAGTGAGTTTAAAGACATTCAGAAGAAAAATGCAGAGGGAATACACAAAGAACAGAACCTATAACACTTAGGTTTATCCCCATTTTGAAGGACACAGGGCATGTAAAAAATCAAATTCGATTGATTGATTGTGGATACTAAAAATTGCAAAATATATTGAAATTTTTAAGTTAAACTTTCAAATGCAATTTCTTTGCATTATTCATGTACTTTGAAAAGTTGTTAAAAATTAAGAATGATATGTTTTAAAGAAACAAAAATAAGAGCTCTTCTGTCCTAGGTTTGGAGAGGAAAAATAGAAGCTACAGACACTATCCAAGAATCAAGGTGTAATACCTGTTGGCTACATAACAGAGGGACTTTGCCCAGTGTTATCAGTATTTTAATGAGGACCTCTAGCTTTCATACTGTGTGAGTTAGGGAAATGTAAGGGATTAGAGTTTTGAATGAAAATATAGAGACCTTTGCCTATATATGTACATATGTGTGTGTATGTATGTATGTATGTATCTATCTATCTATCTATCTATCTATATCTATCATCTATCTACCTATCTATTTGATGAACTCTGTCTGTTGTGTTGAGATTACTTTCACAGGAGCAATAACAGTAAATGGGTGATAAACTGCTTCTGAATTGAACCAGGAACACAGAAATGCATGTGATCAGATGGTTCTGAGTATATTTTGGAAATTGACGCAGCATGATTTTCTGACAGATTATATAGGTTTTAGAAGACAAAAAGAAAAGTCATGGATGCCAATGACTTTCAAATGTGTATTTCCACACAGACATTTTTTTCCTGAACTTCGACTTACGTTTTATATGTAGAAAAACATAATTTGAAGAATGAAAATGATGGTGTCATTTATGGACAAGAGTTTAAAAACCTAAGCAAAGACAGAAAAAATCAAAAATAAATATCTAACTCATTTATACTTAGATGTATGGAGGAGAGAAGGAATAAATGAAAGAGATATTCTTTATTATATGAATATGTAAAAGTTATCACTTTTATCAGAATGAAAAATGGAATGCTGGCAGTTTACTCATGAAGACACTATAACTGTGAACATTTGATTGTATTGCACACATTATTTCGATATTTCATCTATGTCTATGCTCACATTTATATTCAAATGGCTATATCTGCATCTGCAGTAAGCATGCACTACTTCATATTTTATTTTCTGAGACAAGGTTTCATTCTGTCACCCAGGCTGGAGTGCAGTGACACAATCATAACTGTCTGCAGCCTCGAACTCCTGGACTCGAGCCATCCTCTCATTTCAGCCTTCTGAGCAGCTGGGACTACAGGCACTGCCATCATGCCCAGCTAATTATTTTATTTTTTGTAGAAACATGATCTCACAGTGTTGCCCAGACTGATGTTGAACTCCTGGGCTCAGTCTATCCTGTCCTTTTGGCCTCTCAAAGTACTGGGATTACAGGCATGAGGCACCGTACCTGGCCCATGTCATCTAAAATGTTCAAAAGTAATTCTTTAGCTTGCAATATCTTTCTCTATGAAAATATGTTAGTTGGATTAACCTTACTTTAAATAGAAAATATTTAATTATCAAAATGGATGTTATTTACATTCTAGCAAAATTTTATGTGAATTTACCACAATTTATTGTTATTTCCTTGTAGTCTAAGATTAAATTAATGATATAAATATTTTAAGCTGTTTACTTATACATTTCCAACACGAATGAGGGTGAATATGCCACTAAACCGTACACTGGTTATCTTTTTTATATTTTGTCTACAAATTTGTTTTTTTAAACAGAGTCTCGCCATGTCACCCAGGCTGGAGTGCAGTGGCATGATCTTGGCTCACTGCAACCTCTGCTTCCCAGGTTCATCTAATTATTGTGCCTCAGCCTCCCAAGAAGCTGGGATTATAGGCATGTACCACCATGCCTAGCTAATTTTTGTATTTTTGGTAGAGAAGGGGTTTCATCATATTGGCCAGACTGGTCTCGAACTCCTGGCCTCAGGTTCCAAGAAATTCTTAACTACTCGGGGAACAAAAGTAGTGGAAAACTGTGTCCACATTATTATCTAAGTTTTGAATGAGAAAATATCCAAGCAGAATTTTCCACAATGTGATGGAATAATACAGTAGAGCATAAATAGAAGTATTGAGTGCCTTGGATATACATGCTGAGACAGTCTGAGAGTGTGCCTTCATATCTGACTGGACATGCAAAGCAGTCATATATACTTTTTCTGTGCAGTTGAAAGTAAAGCAGTCTTGATTAATAGGTGTGTGACCTGAGATTGTCTTTTGATCATGTCAACTGGATTCTTGATAATAATTGGATTATTATCATAGACTAAACTACCAGAGATCAGATAAAAATGGAGATGTTTCCAGATAGGCCAGAATAGAAGAGATGAGATAAGTTTAGTAGAGAATTGGATAAAAATAGAATGAGATGTTTCCGGATATGCCAGAATAGAAGGGATAAGTTTAGTGGAGAAGTGGACAAAAGTAGAATGGAACAATATACATCCCTTAGAAAATCAGTTATTTAGATGACTCACAAGACTTAGTTTTTTTTTTTTTCCAATTCTGTAATAAACATAGGCTACTGGAACTCACTATTCACCAAATGAGAAATGGGGAGAGTGAGAGCACTAATTTGATTAGGTTTTCCATGAATTAAGTAGAAAAAAAAAGAAAGAATGACTTAATTAAATTTGACTCAACAAACCTAGCCAAAAAGTGACTCAAAGTAGAAACATGTTTGAAGTATTGAAAAATAGTTACATATTTATAAACATATATGCATTTAAATGTGTAATCATTTATATATGTATGTAAATAGGTGGATATCTTATATATATTTATGTTTATTTGTGTGTGTATATACATAAATATAACTGTTATGTATGTATGTATACTCAGTAGTCACCCATCTCCAAGACACCCAGTGTATCCCTAAAACCACAGAGAGCATCAACTCTATACATTCTATATTTCTTCTTATATATACATACCTATGATAAATTAAATTTATAAATTAGGCACAGTAAATTATTTTCTAAAAACTAATAATAAAATAGAACAATTATAAAAATATACTGTAATAAAAGTCATTTTAATGTGATTTCTTTCTCTCTTGCTAACTCTTTTTCTCAGAAAATATCTTAATATCTTAAGACCATGACTGAGCGTGGGTAACTGAAACCATGCAAAGTAAAAACATGGATAAATGGAGACTGCTGCAAATACACATATATGTATGCATCTATTTCACACCAGAATATGAAAACATTACACTTTTAACAGTTTAACAAAGAAGGAAACAACAGACATTGGGATCTACTTGAAGGTGGAGGGTGGGAGGACGGAGAGGTGCAGCAAAGATAACTATCGGGTACTGAGCTTAATTCCTGGGTGATGAAATAATCTGTACAACAAACCCCTGTGACATGGGTTTACCTGTGTAACAAGCCTTCACATATAGCCCCGAAGCTAAAATAAAAGTTTAAAAAAAGAAATATGAAAGTAAAAAAGTTAAACAATGTTCATAAATGTTGTGATAGTTTAGTGACTACTTTTATATTAAACTTTTATCTAGCTAGAATTGACATGGCTATTAGGTATAATTTGTATGGATTTTTGGGTGGCTATCCATACTGTTATTGCTTATTGAATATTAACATATTCCCCGTTTACTCTAGTTTTTTGTAATTATATGTTATTTATTCTCACTCCATGCGTTTTGTGTGTGTGTGTGTGTGTGTGTGATAAAGGTAAGGAACTGGTTTTATTCTTCTGCATATGGCTAGCCAACTATCACAGCACTCTTTATTGAATAGGAAGTCCTTTCTCCATTGCTTATTTTGTTGACACCTACACCAGGATCTTTGTACAGAAAGGTCGGGGGAGCTCAGGTTGCAATCCGGGTGAGCAGGTGCTTTGAATGTCTAGAAAGTTGCCTGAGTGTAGAGCAGAGGGAGTCCTGCTACACTATGATCTATGCACAGGAAAGGTGTCATGGCACAGGCTGGTGATACAGGTAACTAGATGCTCTGAATGCCTGGAGATCTACCTGGGCATAGAGTAAAGTAGGCCCCACCAAAATATCTATGCCCAGGAAGAGTGGCATGGCTCAGGCTGCTGAGCTAGGCAAGCAGGTGCTACAAATACCTGAAGATCTGCCTGGGCATGAAGTGGAGACACCTCTGGCCCCCAACACTAAGATCTTTGCACAGAAAGGGTAGAGAGGCTCAGGCTGACAATCTAGGCAAGCTAGTTTTGAATGACTGGAGATCTGCCTGAGTGTGGCACAGAGAGGATCCCTATGCACCACTATCTATGCCCAGGAAGGGTGGGGCAGCTCAGACTGCTGGTCCAGACAAATGTGTGCTCTGAATGCCTAGATATCTGCCTTGAGGTGGAGTGGAGAGGGCCTCAGTGGATTGCAATCTCAGGGAAGCATGCTGGGGCATGCAGCAATGGCACACAGAGACCAGTTCCATCCAGATCACCAAGCTGGTCCTGGGTGTAAGTCTTCCAACCCAAGAGAAATCACAGCCGTAGAGCTCTCTGATGCTCTCAGACCTGTGACTGGGGAGAGCACAATTCCAGTACCTACTGCTATGGCGATTTCCACAGTTCTGCTGTGGAGTTACCAATTGCATTCCAAAGCAAGTGCTCCAATATTTGGCCTGAGACTCAAATGCCTTTACAGCCATGCTGCTGGGTTGCCAAAGAATGACAGAACTTGTATGTACACAGATTAAAAATAACACCTTGCTCTCAGTCCCAGGTATGGGAAAATGACCACAGCTTTTCTTGGTGTCCTTCCCTCTCAGCACCTTCAAGTCTCTCCCCAAGTTAGCTCCAGGGCTTGGGAGAAACAAAATGCTCTCAGTTGGCCAGTGAAAATGAGAGTCATAGGGGGGAGGCTCTCTGCCTCTCTTAGGGACTGTACTGGGGCTTAACTCACTTTTATCAGCTGGACACCATTATTGGAACTGTTTGTCTTCCTGGGTATCTGGTATCCTTCGCAATTCTGGTGAAACCCATTTTCCTTCTCCAATTAAAGGTCACAGAGCTGGTATTCATGCAGGATCTTTGCATTTTTAGGGGAGTGAGGCATGCCAAAGATATCTGACCTACAATCTTGGGGAAAAAACATATATATATATATATGGGTTATGATTGAATGCTGATTTATTATTCTGTAGATCAAAATTGTTTCAGCTTTAAAAATTGGAAGCTCTTTCAGTTGACTCCTGCATCATTTTACCTGCTTCCATCAACACAGGGCTTGTTTTAGAGCTATCTGACTTCCTGGAGTAACAAGACAGTCCAGGTTTATTATGGATATTCCTTATCCCAGTTCTAGAATCAGACATTTTTCCGGGGAACATTGGTTTATTTTCCTGGAGAATGGCGTTAGAAATCAAGATATGGGTGCTAGGTGTGCTCATTGTACTGGAGTTTCTTACTTCTAGTTGCTCTCTGCCGAAAGAGTGTAAGGAATTATATGCATGTATACTAACCTCTGCATAAACATAATTATACATATTTCTAGATACAGATATCTCTGTTTATATTGAGCTGAAAATGAATTCATAACGATGGCTCTAACTCAATTCTATGACCATATGTTTTATTCTAACCTCCTCCTCTTGCTTACCTGTAACTTCTCACTCCAACTGTGAAAAACCCGGCTCTCACCATCTGCCATCTATTTACTTAATTGTTCAACTCTTGTATACATGTGTGAATACACATGCATTGATAAATATTAAGCATTGAAAACATCATTAAAAAGCAGAAAGGCTTCCAAAAGAATTTCTTCATCTGAAAGGTATGAATACACCAAATGAAAAGTTATCAGTGACATGGAAATTTAGTGATATATTACAGACATATGTCACCACCAGCATGCGTTCCATCAGAAAAGGGCCTCCTATATCTTCAACCTGTTGTGTAAAGTTTTTTATTTGCCTTAAACTAATTGAAGTGATTAAATCAGAACTATGTGTCCAAATAAAAACTGTCCTATGCCTAGTCTCTATAATAACACAAACCAGAGAAGTGAACATTCATAACCCAGTCAGCTTATAGAGAGTAAACCACATTAAATATATCCAGCAGTGTTCAAAGCCTTGCCAAATTCTGGTGTAAGAATAATTACATTTTACATTTTACTTTTACCTCATTTATAAGAGTCACCATCATATACCAGAAATCTATATAAGTAAACCCCCAATGCTTACATATTAATCACTATGTATTTCTGTATATCACTGTATATCATTTGTTCTCATCTAAATTCCCACACCTCTCGAACTCCTAGCATGCTTATCTTATGCCTTCTGAATCCCACATTCTATCAGAATATAAGCAACCTATATATTCAACCTGTTGTATAAGAATTTATGTCTTTGCCCTGAACTAGCTGAAGCTAGGTCCTTCTCAAAGGATACTACCTTCTTTGTACCAACCTCATACTAAGTCTGGAAGCAGTTTAGATTTTTCCATAATTTCTCTCTGCCATTTCTAAACTTGTCTCTTTTCCCTGTCTCTAAAAACATAAATTTTAAAATTTTATGTCATCCAAGTAAAATTTAACTCAAAACCTCTCCTTTTCACAGTAATATGCAATAGTTCTGATCCAGTGGGTTTTACTCTGTAAAACAGTGGTTCACTGTGACTATATTAAATTGTGCTTCTGTCAGAATTCTTGGGGATTCCAATATTATGCTACTTCTCTTAATACCATATACTCTCAATAGATTGCCATTTGCTTTTCCAAAATGCTTATTTTTCTCCCTTCCTCAGCAACTCAATTTCCATATCATCATCTTGCCATTACCAATAATTTCAAGTTTAACACATACATCATCCCAGTTTCAAGGATCATATTCTTTGAACTTCATTCTCTAAACACATCCTGTTACTCTGAGTCTCATCATTGTTCTGACTTCACTGGGGATTGCTAGCTACTTCTCCTGCAATTATGTTATATCACTTACTAGTTCACTATTCCTTATCCAATATTCTCACTTTCCTTCTTACTTTCATACTAAAATATCTGATCATTCAATAACATATTTTTTCTCCTTTTTTGTCCACTCCTTTAGAAATGCTTCAATCTTAGTGAAATTCAATTCCGTTCCTTCTCTATGTCATGAGTATACACACACACACACACACACACACACACGTGCACTACAAATATATGACTATTGAAAACATGTCAACCTGGCAATAATATAATTTTTTATGGCCCTGATTATTCCTTTGCTCCTCTCCCTGGTATTTTAATTTTGTTACAGTAGGTAGCTAGTCAGAGATGAGCAGGACAGGAGAGAGTCCTCCCCACCAGGAATGTCAGATGACCACCACGTGATAGTCAGGCAGCTGTTAAGCTGCCTCTCTAAAACAATAATTGTTTGCAGCTGGCTCCAGAGAAAGGCAGTCTCCCAATAGATGAAAAAACCTAAAATTGTTTATTAGCTTCCCGATAGGATCTCAGGAGTTGGGAGAGTGCGCTCCAGCATGCTCGCTAAGAGGCAGAATGGTGGAGTTGAACTTGTATATTACCTTTCTCCAGGAACATAAGGGAAAAGTGCCTCCAGTGAGCATGTGCAGAATTTCAGTAAACACATTGCACATGTGGCCCTTCCCAAGTGCTGGCAGGCCACTGCACATGGGGGCAGGCCACTGCAATGGAAGAATCAGGGGAAAAGGGATGCAAGGCCTTGGAAGCATGCCAAGGTATAAAACCCTAAGTCAAGGTCAAACAGTGCACTTGATCTCTCGTTTCCTGCAATTATACTTCACTTCCTTTCATTTCTGCTGTAAAGATTTTTAATGAGCTTTCACTCCTACTCTAAAACTTGCCAGTTTAAGAGACTGTCTAGTACTGTAGGAATCCAAATCAAATTCACAGGAATAACATTAATACAGTAAAAGATTTATAAACAAGAATTTCTTGGACTGTAGTTAAGGCAGATGAAAAATTGGTGAAGTTTGAACTTGATCTTTATGAATGTAAGTACTGCAATATCAAGAATGCATAATGTTGCTCAGATAGCTTAACAATACCATCCTCATTTAGAAAAAAATAAATTTCAATAGAAGGACATAATATATTTGAGGAATGGCAAAAAGTTCAAAGTGTGTTTCATTGAATAAATGGGCATCGACATATAAGATAAGGAAAGTCAGGATGTATTATTGTTGTGATTCACATCCTACAGGAAAACCTGATTAGTTGTTATCCAAATAAAAATGTGACCAAAAATCATGATTGTACTTATTCAAAGACAGCCATTTGATTTTTAAAGTTTATATTTTATGCTTACAGTGAAAGCAATTTTTCCTATCTTTGAATACTAGCTTGGCAAGAAGGTCAGCAACGCTTAGAGAGCGAATAGGCCTTGTGCTTTTTTAGTGAAACTGTGACCTTTGAAAGATGCACACAGTCTAGAAGTTGCTGGAGCCTAAAATGTGCATCTGGAGAAAGGTATCGGTATCTTTCATGCTCACTTGGTGCTCCACATGTGTCAAAAATGAGAGAGGAAAGAAGACAGTTTCTAAAGAAAAAATTCTACGGAAAAGAAACTGGCAAAAAATGTTGTGAAAAAAAAAAGATCGAAAATGTCTATCCCAAAGATACTCAGGAACTATGCTGTAAGACAGATCACACAAACAGTTCCACATTTCAGCTTGGGAAATAGGGGCATGAAAATTAAATCGCTGCATAATCAAGAAAGCTACCTCAAATTAGCCTGTATTCTTAACTTTGAAAAATATGCCTTAGATGTTACTCTCTGAAAGAGCGGCATATCATTTAGCATAGGTAAATTGTCAAAATAAAAGACTCAGAATATCTTAAATACTTAACAGAAGAGAAAATTGTTTTATCTCATTTTAAACTATTTGATAATGGTATTTGCTGGGTCTTCTTTTCTATGTAGATTCAAGGGTCTAGGCTTCTTCCATCTATGGTACATCATCCCCAAGAGTCTCAATGTCCTCTGGAGGATACTCTACGTTTTGTGGCAGGGAGAGAGAGTATGAAGAAACTTGTAGGAGGGTTTTATTGTAGGGAATAGTCCTAGGGGTGACCATAATGTTTCTACTTACATTATATTGTTTGGAACTCAGTCATATAACCATATCTAGTGACAAGGAAGTTTAAGAATTTCTGTGCATGGGAAAATGAAATTTTTCATGTGCCCGTAAAAGTGTCTGGATTTGTCTTTTCACGTGTCTCCTCATGGTCACAGAGATTTTAATTCACCTTTTAACCATGAAATACATATACTCCCCACTCCCCCAAAGAAGACAACTCAAAGTCCTGTCTATTTCCTGCCTCTAACTCAAAGTCCAGGAAAAGTGAGTGACCTGCAGACTTTTCCATGTTATACGGATATAACTTTCTTTGGTCTTGTAACCTGTGACCTGAACAAACCTGTAACTGACCATTGTAAATCTCACTTTGATGCATAGCCATGTGTAATAGAGTAATAGTGGTCAAAAATCAATCACACAAACAAACAAACAACAACAAGAAAATCCCCTCCCATCTGGAAAAATAGAATGAAAGACACTGAGAAGCTACTGGTCCATTATAACTTGGAGTGCTAGATTGGAGTTATTTGATTAGATCCTGATTTTGCTTCCTGGGAGGGGTTCTTTCACTAATTGTTCTCATGTCCTGGCTTTGCCCTTCGAAAAGTTCCTTCTTCTCTATTAATCTCTGTGGTTATATCTGTGTTAAGTGTTATAGATGCTACCCACCTATTGCTGGTGCAGGTTTGAAAATCTGTAGGTTGTTTTAACCCCAAGAGATTTGCATTTGTTTGTTTGGTTTTCTTTTATTTTGCTGCTTAGGTGTTTCTATAAAAAAAATTTAGTAAAAAATTACCAGATATCTAGTGATCTGTGCATTTCTCATCAGTTCCAAGTAGCTATCAACCCACCAAGGTTCCCTACTGGATGTAATTTTTAGTTTTCTCTTTTCTGTAGTGTAGAGAAGGGCCTTTTATGTTGCCCAAGCTGATCTTGAATTCCTAGCCTCAAGCAGCCCACCTGTTTTGGCCTCCCACAGTGTTGAAATTACAGGCCTGAGCAAGTGTATCCGACCCATTCTTAACCTGATTCATTAATTATTATCCTGTACCTCAATCTCTTAAGTTGACAGTGGCAATGATGAAACTATCTGAAACAACAGGCTAAGTGAGAAGATAATGCCATTAAATTTACTCTTGTAGCACGGCTGATTGATTTTGTAGCCCAATAATCTTGTGAGATTTCTGACTTTCTCCTTTTCCTATTTAACATTTAGGATCGTTCTGAACTAATGGGCACATATCACCTAGAAGAGTGTCAGAAAACATATTTATTGGCCAAATTTAGACATACTAATTATTTTGCAAATATTCTGTGGACACCTTCTTGTTACAACAGTAGTGCTGAATGGTTGTGATAGAGACCACATACAGTAGTCCCCTACATCACTTTTCAAGATTTCAGTTACCGACAGTTAACTGCTCTCTGAAACACTAAATGGACAACTCTGGAAATAAACAATTTATGAGTTTTAAATTGCTTGTCATTCTAAATAATGTGATGAAATATCATGCCATCCTATTCTGTCCTGAGCATCTCTTTGTCCAGTGTAACCATGCTGTATGTCAAATAGGTTTATTAGAATAATCTAAATTCGGTATTTTTCCAGGCAAAATATTAACTGGAATAATTGTTCAAGGCGCTCAGGATTGGGTTGACTCGTAAACATTTTGAGCATGGGCCCAGTATTAGGGTCATCTTTTATGTCCTCTAAATTCTTTGTTCTCCAAAATTGGGCATGTGAGACTTATATGTGGAATCAAATTTGAACTCATAGAAGTAGAGAGTGGAATCGTGGCTACCAAGGCATGGGAGTGGAGGTGGATCTGAGACTGGGAGATGTTTGTCAAAAGACACAAAATTTTTGTTAAATAGGAAACATAAGTACAAGAGACCTATTGTGTGAAGTGATGGCTATAGTTAATAACAATGTATTCTTGCAAGTAAATAAGACAGTAGACTTTAAGTATTCTCATCACAAAAAAAGATAAGTGTGATAATGCTATGTTAATTAGTTCAATTCAGCCAGTCCACTAAGAATACATGTTTCAAAACATCATGTTGTACAATATCAATATATACAATTTCAATTTGTCAATTAGAAAAATAAACACATTTTACAAAATTTTCTTAAAAGAAAATTGAGCATGGGAGAGATGAAAGCATCATGTAAACTTGTGAAGAAACCAATCTCATTTCTGGTAAAAAGAATGTAAGAGCACAATTTACTGCAAGAATTCTTTATCTAAGCCTTCATAGACTGAGATTGAGCAGAATAAAATAATATGAGGATAAGTCTAAATTAATAGCACTTTTACTCACCAAAAAAAGAGAATTTGATTGGAGAAATTGACTCTTTGGATTTGAATCTTTAAGTGGATTTAAAATGAAGATGTAATTTCTCCCTGAATAAACACACACACAAATCTTTTGATAGTTACAAAACATTTACACTAAAATAAGGGCCATCTTTGTGTTTGTGATTTTTTACATAACTTTATACATTCGATGTCATCGTAGAACCTCTGATTCATAGTGGACTATTACAGTCGAATGCGTTTCGGGTTGGACAATTGAATACTGAGTTAAATACCAGCCTTGGCAACCAAATAGCCTTAGGGTAAAGTTTTTAAATTAACTCATGACCATGTTTGGTTTGTCTCTTATGTAAAATTCTGCACTGCAAATCAGGGTTCCCAAGAGGACACATAAAAGAACAATAAGAGTTAATGGGGGATGGAGAACTACAAAACTGCACATTTTACCCTCCGGGATGTATACTCGTACTCCTAGTTTCTGTATCTGTTTCCTCAAATTTCCCTTGCTATAAAATAGTGACTTCATTTATTGATAAATTTGGGAAAGATTAACTATGTAAGTCTGATTCTTCCTCTCTCTTTTCTTGGCTACAGGCTGTAAAAGCAAGCACATTTTCAGTTTGTCTCACATATTTTTCATAAAGAGCAGATCACCCTGAGGTACACGGGTTTGCAATTGTGTTACACTGGCTGTATTTGGGAGAATTTGTCTACCAGGGGCAGATATTTAGGTCTTGGCACCCCAGCTGCATTCACATATAAGCCACATATTAATAATGTAATGCAGTACTGTTGTCTCTATTTGAGGACTTTAGGCCTTATGTTTATATCAGTTCAGACTTAAGTAGATAAAAGAAAATACTGTAAGTTTTATATATGCTTATATATATACAGAAGTAATTACATCTCTTTAATTTATTATGTGTTTAGGCCATAATCACTTTTCAAATACATTAATTTAAAGCTTAAATATCTACTTTTATGTTTCTAGAAATATAATCTATGAACATAGTGTAAAATATGAATAGTATTATTAGACATAAAAATATATAAAATAAATTTTTACAAGTTTGCTGTCATATTTTTGAACTTTTTAAAGTAATCTATGGGGCTAAAATACACCATTTAAAAATACTGTTTATATTTCACACCAAATAATATGCTTAAACTTTATAAACCTCACATTAGAACTTTACCCATCTCTTAATTTAAATCTTGACTCTTAAGATGATATCAATTTTATTATAAAATATTTGAAACTATGATAAACTATGATGTGTTACGTAATTTTTTGTCATTAACAAAAATATTAGACACATTAACCTTTGAATCAATGTAAGTCTTAAACAGTTTCTGGTGTAGGAGCAGTCAGTGACATTTCAAGTTTTTAGCTATTGCCACTGATAGTGTGCTAAAGTAGTGAGTTTTTAAGTAATAGAAAGAATTAGTGCTTCTAGCATCATAAAGACCTATCTTAGGACAGTGATTTTTTTTTTTTTTATACTTTGTTACTTTCAGTGGTCGTGGACTAAAAACCATGAATACCAACAAAGCAATTCAACCTACTTTATTAGGTCCCCAAGGCATAAAACAGTTTGAAAGTCTACAACTGGTTATAACTCAAATTCCAGTCTTTTGTGCTTTCTCGTTCATATTTAAAGTTTCCTCCATCTTCAGAGATATCACCACGTCACCTAAATTTTTTGGATTCAATTATATGTTCACTGTTAAATTTGGGATGACAATACATCTACAACTCTGGTTCCAAATTAAAGTTCTGATACAATAGAAATGAATTAGGACCTTGTATCAACTAGGTTTCTGTGCAATAAGAAGAATTTTTATAAAGGAAAAAAGAAAATTTACCAAAATGTCAATTACTTTGAAGAGTTTAGTATATGATTTACTGAACTCGGGCAAACAACCTACAGTTCATAGTGAGAGAAAATAATAGCTAACGAAGGGAGAAAAAATGGGACAGAAAAACCATACTTTTAAGAAGGTAGCAGAAAATAAAAGATGACTGCAAAGAGCCTTGGTGTTTAGTTTTAGGCCTTGAGGATGAGAATAAATGCTTTTCCTAATATGCCATCTAATTTTTTGGCTCAGACATTTCCTCCTAACATTTTTTTTCTGGTTCTAAAACAGAGTAAAATAATCCCCTACACATCAAAATGACATAATTCTGTGTTCTTTATATTATTAAAATATTCAATAAGTGTTGCATAAGTATTATTTGAGGAGAAACTTGCATTCACAGAAGGTCGACATGGGATTGTCATAATACCGAATAATTAGCATAAGTGAGAATAATACAAGGGGTATAGTTAAGAGGAAAATATAATGTCTGGAAACAAAATTACAAGGAACCATTCTGACCATCTGTGTCATTCTCCCGCCACACTGACTGTAAGTGTATATTTTACAGGATAAGAAGAAGTGTACAGAAACTGTGGCAAAGTAAGTACAGATTTCTCAAAGAAAGTCTTGCTCATGGTAAGTAGAAAAAAGAAAGAAGAAGATAAGAATAATTTTCTCTAGAGAGTCATGCCATGTGTTAGTCCTGTGACTCTTCAGTTAACAGTTTTTTTTTCACAGTTACAATAAAATATTTTATCCTTGTGACTGTAAATAACTTTGAGAACACATATGCATTTTTTTCTATATATTAATTTTTCAGAGTTACAGCTAAACACATTTGAATATTTTAATAATTTTCTCTTTGTACCATGATATTGGCATACCCTATAATCAATTATAAAATTATAAAATGTTCCTCTTAAAATCTTAATGACTGTTTTTTATGAGGCAAATCATATATGGCAGGTATGATTATTTCAGAGCCATCTAATCCTAAAGTGCTACAGTCAAGATAGTTAATAACTGTTAGTTTCATATCAGAAATATTAACCATAAAATTGTTCACTACCAATTATACTGACTGTTAGAATATATTATTGAAAATAAAGCAAATGCATTCTGTTGTTACAAGCCTCATAACATTAAATCTGCACAATAAAGTAATAAAGTTCTTCTAACATTATACAGACATTGTCATCCCTTACAAATATTTACCTCTGCAAGCCTTCTAAGTAATCTTGATATTACTCTACAGCATGAATAAGGGTCAGAATCCTAATACAAATAGGATCAGAATTAAGACATCACTTACATTTAGGCAGGATGAGCCTAAATTAATGATGATATATCTATGTGAAGCTCTTACATAAGCAGTTGAGGACAAATTCAACAAATTGGAAGCAAATACTAGAGAATTAATATAGAGGTAGGAGTTGAGAGTCTAAAACATAAATATATTGTTATCATTTCATAGTTGATAGATAGAAAGTGGTAACTATCGTGGGCCCTAATGAATTTCTACAAAAGTCTGGTAAACTCCGTAAGGGTGGACTTGATCAGCAAAAAAAGGGAAAAAGTAGGTAGGTAAGAAAGATAAAATGTTACAAATTAAGAAGGAGACCAGGGAAATTTAAAAACATTGTTTTAGAAAACAAATCTTTAGTATCAAATTCTATTTTCAGTACATTAAGAGGTGAATAAAATAAATATCTATTAAACAATAACATAAAATAGAGTTATGATTTATAGGAGCAACACCTTATATTGTGTTACATATATATTATTACTGCATAACAACTCTATAAGGCTGTTTATTACTCAAATAATAATACTAAGTTTTGCCAGTATTTTTTGGTGAATATAGGTTTGTTTTAAAATGTTATCACTGAAAAATTATTAATCTATATAACTATCTTTTTATATGATATCCTATACTTATGTGTGTGTGTAATTGACTCAAATACATATTACTGAAACTATCTTCAGTTTGTCAAAGGTGTTTTCTTTTTGTGACCTTTGTCAAGGCAATTTTTTTATTATACAAATAATGATATATTATTTTGTATGCATTATATTTAGATAATATATACTTTATATATTGATATAATAATAAGGGGTTTTTTTGCCTTATATAAGATCACAAAAGAAGAAAAAACTGTTGACAAATATATATATTTTTCATAGCTTTTGGGCTACAAGTGGTTTGGGGTCACTTGAATGAATTGAATAGGGTTAAGTCTGAGGTTTCAGTGCAGCTTTCACCCAAGTAGCGTACAATGAACTCAACATTTAGTTTTTTAACACTCACTTATCTCTCATCCTTCTCCTTTTGAATCTCCGAAGTTCATTATATCACACTGTCTTTTCGTTTCTGTAGCTTAGCTCCTGCTTACAAGAGAATATATGGTTTTCCATTCTTGAGTTTACTTCACTTACAAATGTGGCCTCCAGCTCCGTCCAAGTTATTGCAAAAGACATTATTCCACTCTTTTATCAAATATTCTCACATTTGCCTTTTTGATAACGGCCATTCTCACTCATAGGTATAAAGTACCTTTTGATTTGCACTTCTCTGGTGATTAGGAAAAATGTTGAGCATTTTTTCATACAATTGTTGATTATTTCTGTCTCTTCCGAGGAGAAATCTCTACTCAGATTCTTTGTCTTATATTCCTTTATATTAATCGGTCCCTTTGAAGTTTGTTCTTCTGGTGCCATTATGATCAATTACAATTTACATATAATCTGAGGGTTTTTTTAAATGTATTGTTTTTATTGTGGAAAAAAAGAACTTGGATTTTTACTTCAAAATGTTTCCTCCAAACTTGGGAAGCATATTTGTGCGTTCTTTCCACTCACTTATGGAGCACATATCCATGATTGACACCCATGGCTTTTGATAGCCATTTTAGCTGATTGAATTATATGTTTAGAGACATTTTGCTGACCAAAAAGTTATCTTTGTTGTTCCTTTTTTTTCCTGTGTTTTGAAGTTAATTCTGAGAAGTTAATAATAGAACCCTAAAGGATTTTTAAATTGCTTACTCACATAATAAAATTATGTTTATATACGCAAAATACAGCAATAAAGTTAGGACAGTTGCTGACATTTTGTCATTTAAGAATGTATTGTCAGTAGTAATTCCTTTCAGAGTTTCTATAGATGTTTCAAACTACCTTTATGTAGGTGGATATCAACAGAAAAGTAGAGTGCAGTCTTCTTTCCTTGATTTAGTAAACATGTAATACCAGAAATAAGTAAATTCTTTGTGCAGTTTTTATCTAAATAAGGACAAGCAGGAAATAAAGAACCTCGCAAAATCATTTAAAACATATAAAATAAATTCACCTGGACTGGGAATGGTGGCTGACACCTGTAATCCCAGTACTTTGGGAGGCCGAGAAGGGCAGATCACCTGAGGTCAGGAGTTGGAGATCAGCCTGGCCAACATGGCAAAACCCCGTCTCTACTGAAAATACAAAAATTAGGTGGTCGTGGTCATGAGTGCTTGTGATCCCAGCTATTCGGCAGTCTAAGGCAGGAGAACAGCTTGAACCCGGAAGGCAGAGGTTGCAGTGAGCCGAGATCGCGCCATTGGACTCCAGCCTGGGCAACAAGAGTGAAACTTCGTAAGAAAAATAAATAAATAAATAAAATAACTTCATTTGTCATATAATAATTTTTTATAATATAGTTATATGATGATGGCTTATGTTCTTACAATCTTGATCGCCACATAAAAGATAAATGTTTTTGAAAGGAAATAATGATTAAATGATTAAAATTATCCTCTCATGCAATTTTTGTATTTACTGAATCCAGTTTTTACATCGTTTGTTAGTTTAGCTACTTTTCTTTCCGGGTTTCCTAAATGATTTTCTACTAGTGGAGACATATGAAAACAGAATATAAAAAAGAATATCCAAAACACTCTGAAACATATGCTTTGAAAAGTACAAGAAATAAATAAACATCACATACTAACAGCCTAGTCTTCAAAATATAATTTTTCTGTTACATTTTATTGTCATTTGTTCAATTGATGGATGTTTGCAGCATTTAATTCTCTTACTCATTTTTTAAATCTAAAGCATGCGTGACGTAATATAATAAGGTATGAAGCATAAGGGGCTATTCATATTCCATATTTATCCTCCTGGTCCAAAAGCTCACAAAGTAATGTTCTCTCTCCTTGCTATTGCTCATGCAAATATATACAGACATGCACACACATAGATATACACACACAAAAACACACACAAAAATCAATAAAATCTATGATACATATTTAGTGTTAATTTATTTTTTCACTATGAATTAATAGGTGTAGGTGTGTTTCTACTTTTTGCTAAGGTGCTATGAATAGATATGTATACTCATGTATGAATATGTAAGCAATTGTATAAATGGGATCATGTGATATGTAATTTTGGATTTAGTGCAATCTCTTCTTTATTGCTATTAGGTTGATTGCCTGTGTCCTATCGTCACTGTTGCAGCAGATTGTGCTTCTTTCTGTATCATATGCTGCTAAATTGGATGTGCAACTTTCATATTTTGTATCTACATGTGTATTAACAAACACACGTATACATATATACACATTTCTAAAAATTATGCAATTATGATTCATAAATGTTTGTGTTGCTTGATTTAAAAATGACACGTTGTGTACAATTCTCTGAATCATGTTTTGTATTTGAACCATACCTCACGTAAATGATTTGGAATCTACTGGTGTAATACTTTTAATTGTTGTGCAACACTTCATTTAATTCATGTAAATTATTTTTGGAACATTTTCTTTTGCCAAGTTTGCCTATAATTTGTGAATTTGGGTTTATTAAAATGGTGATTTTCAGTATTAATACAATAGGTAATTGAGTACAGATACATAGTGTATTTATATATGAGACATTAATAATATGACAAATGAATTTATTACGTATGTTTCATTTATTTTGCAAGGTCTTTTATTTCCTATTTGTTCTTATTTAGATAACACTTACATAAATATTTCTTATTTTTAGAATCTTTCTCATATAAATCTATATTTAACACACACACAAATACATGTATGTGTGTGTAAATCTATCTACCTACCTATCTATCTAGAAAATATTCTGAGAATTAAGACAAATGTCTTATAGTATTTTAATTTTAATACATTCAACCGATTATATTAAAATTTCATTAAATTTACATTTGCACAAAAAATACTCACGTAATATTTTCTCAAAGGCTTGCTAGCATTGTGTTAGATTATTTTTTCCTATGTCATATTTTTTTATTTTCAATAATTTGATTGCTGTGAAGCCTTTGTTAGTCTATTTATTCTTTACTAATGAGTTTAGGTTTTTTGTTTTTTGAGAAGGTGCTTAAGTTGACTTGATTTCTTGCATTTTTTTGTATTTTTTCTTTCTGTTTACTAACTTTGAAAATATATCTTATGTGTTGTATATCTTCATAGAAAATTCATTTTTGAAAAAACATTTTTTTCTGTTCACATTTTAATATTGTTAAGCACGTATTTTTAAATAATTTATAATAAAATGTATGTACATTTTTAAAAGTGTCGTATGTGTGTGGGGGAGGTGGTGATGGTTTTGTTGTTTTAAGTAGTATTAAGACTACTTTGGACTGATAAGATTTTATCTACAAAAATTCCCATTGATTTTTAAGAATAAATACTAGATGGTAAAATTAACTCAGAGCACTGAGGCAGTCATCAGATTATGTAAATATTTTGTAAATTACAGAATTCTGTAAATGGCACAATTTTAACTATATATAGACACACACACACATATGCATACACACAGACACTACATTTGCTACAATTCAATGCAAATATCTGCCTTACATTGTCTTTTTCAGAATATCTAGCATTAGGAAATTGAATAAGCTATTCTATCTTGCATTTCTGTTTAGCTAAATGGATTATTTACGTGAGACAGAAAAATGTAATTGCCAGTGAGTTTAAATCAATATTTATTAAAATTCTAGTAACTCAATACATGCAGTACTTCAGGAATTTTATACAGATTACCTTTAATCCTTACCATAACTTTCTCAAGTAGTTATTATTAGTTCTCTTTATGCAATCATAAAGTTGAGGGCCTGTGTTATTATGTAACTTGTTCAATATATTTTATTACACAAATATTTATTAAGCACATAATGGGTGTGTGGTTTAAAATAACATATGCTAAAGTCTTAAGTGACTAATTTCTAAATGACTAACTCTCCCATGAAATTATTTATGTAGAATACCCTACCTCTCACTCAGTCTCCTTACACATGCTAGAAATTGTGAAGATAAAAATGAATGAGTTTTTGATCTATAAGACAATAATATTTGATAAAGAAAAACTATGATTTAAAAAAGAGGATAATTTAAAGATTGTTTAGGCATCTTTTTGTGAACAATTAACGTTGAGAGTTTTCTTTGACAATGTCTACCAAAGTTGCATAAACCAAGACCCTAGGTACCATCAATTCTTATCCTATTTTGATATTAAAGAGAAATGCAAGCATACATGCATGACCAAGAACATGTTCAACGTTATTTATGCCCATGTTCAGAATAGTACCACAACAGGCAAAAACATCTAAAAGTGTATTAATAACAACATTACTGAATAAATATGTGTACCAATAAATATATTTAAAAATTGTACCAGCTAATGCTAAAAACAAAAGTGTGGGTGAATTGTAAATTTAAAACAAACAAAAATACATCTGTGCATTAGTCCTCTAATATAAAGTTTACACATGATCAAAAATACTACATTATAGCCACAGATGATATCATGGCCTTTATAAGAAAAGTGAGATTGTAATGAAAGAGGAGAAGTATAAAAGCTTTTTTGGCTGGCATTTAAATTTTATGTCTTGATATATTTAGTAGGTACATTAATGTGTTTTGATAAATCACGAATATACACATTTAGGTTTATGTATTTATATACTCAACTAATTGTAGTCAAGAGTTATTTAAAAGATTTGAACATTTTATGCTTATCTAAATCTTATTGACAGCTGAGCATTGCAATGCCTTATGTTGACTTGTTCTTCCGTTTTGTTTTTTCTCTTTGTGTTTGTATGGCTGTGTAATTTTCAATGCAGTACTTCTACTCCATTCACAAACTATATTTTCATGATGCTTATATACACTGTGAAATATACAAAACTATATTTGAGATTCATTTATACACACCTCAAGCATTATAATAAAATTGTTAAATAAACTACAAGTTTTATATGCCTTTACGATAAATTTATGCATCAGTTTGTTCAAGGGTCTAAAGGTTGGTAGGCCTTCTACTAGGGTGCAGGTCATCTTAGCCCAGCTTGGCCTTGATCTTGATTGTGATCCCAAACTATAGGTCTCATTTTTCTTTTTCTTCTGTATTTATTTATTTATTTATTTAAAAAAATTTTTTTTAGTCAAAGGTTTAATTTATTGGGAAAACTTGTATATACTTAATAACCTCAAATATATAAAAAGCAAGAATAATAAAATACTAGGAGTTGATGAATCCACCATTATGTTTGGGTAATTAATGAAACTTTGTTACTGATAGGTTAATCAGATATTTGTAAACATATCAAGATTTCAACAAATATTAAAAATCTTTGTTATAGATGTAAGCAGAACACATCACTCCATAACACATTAAAACTCTTAAGCATACCCTGAACATTTACAAAAATTCCCTGCATAGGAGACAAAAAGCAACTCTCAACACATTTTAAAGAACTGATATTATACAGATCATGTTCTTTGACCACAATTGTTAGAAATCAATAGCAGAGCACAAAAGAAACGATTCTGTGATATTGTGACATAATGAGAAATATATATCTGGTCTCTATCCCCAGTTTCTGGCACAAAGCTCTAAAAACTCTTGTTATTTATTTATTTATTTATTTTTTATTTTTTTATTTTTTTTTTATTATACTTTAAGTTCTAGGGTACATGTGCATAATGTGCAGGTTTGTTACATATGTATACTTGTGCCGTGTTGGTGTGCTGCACTCTTCTGTATTTATATGTTAGAACCAACTGATCTCTGGGGCATGCTCTTGTCATCTAGAATCCTAGAATGCAAGAGGTCCAGCCAAGTTACACAATCACATTGAAATGCTTTCTTTGCTTTATGTATGCTAATATTCTACTTGTCAAAGCAAATCATGAAGATAATATCAACATCAATGGATATCTTTTTGAGTCGTGTGTTACTATAAGAGAATATCACGTGATGGATAATTTATAAAGGAAAATTTATAATACGGTTCTGGAGGCTGCAAATTTCATTGTCAAGGTGTGGGCACCTAGTGAGGACCTTCTTGCTGTGTCAGTCATGACAGATAGAGGAGTTTTTGTGTGTGTGTGTGTGTGTGTGTGTGTGTGTAGAGAGAGAGAGAGAGGTATCAAACTCATAGTCTCAAGCTTTTATTGAAATTGGCATTAACCCATCCATGAGAGTGACACTCTCATGACCTAAATACCTCTCAGTAGGCCCCACCTCCCAACACTGCTGCATTAGGGATTAAGTTTCCAACAAATGAACTTTGGGAGATACATTCAATCCTAGCATTTGGGAATAAAAATATTCTCTATCTAGGGCCCAAACTATGACAAAGTCAGTCAGGTAAAGTTGTGTAAGTGCAGGGTGCAATCTGGTTATGTTTAGAATTTTTATGTTTTTATACCATGAATTTATTGCATTAAACTTCGTTATTTTTGAATATTATAGTAAAATATAATTTAATTATTTATTTGTTTGGTATCCCTTTACATATTGTCCTGAGAATGGAGAAAACCTCACTTGCTTTACCTTCATCATTGCCCTGATTCTACTTCTTCTGTTGTGATAGATTATAAAGGCACTTGACAAAGGGTATGAATTCAATAGGGTAATGTGATATGGAACATGTACAACAATAGTGCAATATATTTACAACAATCTAATATATAGTCAAGACAATACAAAAGAATCAGTTTTATCAAAAACTAGAAGAATAGATTATGAGCTTTATGTACATCTATAAAGGGTTTCTAAATTTCTGGTACTCTATTTTTAAAAGATGGTTACACTCATATAAGTTTTATAAATATTTTTAACTTTTATAAACTTTTAAACAATATCCATATGGGTACATGCGCATGCATATGCACACACATACACACACAAAGACATCAATGTCACAAAAAGTTAAATAAAGTGAATGTGGATCACTATGAGGACCACAGCTGCATAAGTTGATCAGAAAACTACCAGCATCTTCTCAACATAGCAGTTCATGTCTCTCAGAGCAATTACAGATCCTGGCTGTAAGAGAAATACTTTTACATTGTGTGCTTTGTAACTGTGCTCTCCTTCACAACTTAGCTATGTATACCCTGGTGATGTTCTCACTATATGTGTAGAATAGAAAATAAACCACAGTCCTGTTGGAGGCTGCACAAATGTTTCTTATGATTAGGCATAATTGAAGCCTGTCAGCAGCAATGTGAACATGTGATCAATTAAGCAGCTGACCAATTGTTAGCTCCTGCTCCTTGCTCTTGTTACCCAATAAATAACAAAGGGCTGTAGAAATTTGTGGGGCTGCCTTTGCTCACTAGAAGTAGGGAGCGTTCTTCTTCCCCATGCTAGCCTTTCCTTAAATCAGTTTCTTTCGTCTTAAGTTTTCATTTCTACCTTCATCCCTTCGTTCAGTCTTGTAATGACAGTCTCAAGCGGTAACAGTGATAACTGCTGTAGTGACTTTCTCAAGTAATGGTGGTGGCAAGTCAGCCACACGGTCCTACTGTTCAAATTAAATGAAAACATAAAAGAAAATCTGAAAAAAAAGGTATGATTCTCATTCAGTATTTGAGCTGAGTTTTTCTTTCAGGAGAAATGACTTAGTTTTTATTGAGGCTGTAAGAATGGACAAGACTAGGATTACACTACCACATGTGTTAAACATGTAATAAGATATATGTATGGAAATCCTACAGATTTCTAATTTAGCACAAAGACAATGTATATACACATATGCTTTTCTGATATGTGTAATATATATGAACCTATATCCAAAGTGTATTTGCTTTCTGATTTTTAAAAATTTTCCTCTTCTTTAGGTGCCTAAAATGTGACGATTACTATGCAATGTAGGCCTGCCTAGGATACTTGGTGTTATGAATTTAGGGTAACTAAGCCAATTAGGGGACAGATGGGGTTGTTGAAGCCTAAAAATTTTTAAGTCTGTCCCTCAATAAAGACAAAATCAAATTAGCCAAGAACACTATAGCTTATTTTAAGTTGTAATTTCTACTTAGAATATCTGAAAAACACTAATAATGTAGAAATAAAATCTATGTGTTCATACCATCATGCTGTGATAATCCTTTGAAGGCAGAAGGGATAGTGTGGCAGTGTCAAGGAGGATTTATCCTACAGCTTGTCCCAGTGGATACTAGAAGGCAAAGATGGAAGCATATATCTCATGGTGCATGCAACAGCAATATGCATCTTGCTACCTTCATCAAAGAAGGGATATAAAAGAACCTAGTATTTCCTGAAATACAGTTTGAATTGAGGAAAAATTTAAATGAATTGCCACAATAAATTGTGTATCTACCTCTTGAATGCTATGTGTTTTGTTATACTACATTTTGTTTTTAGACCTTTTACTGGGTAATGTTTATCTTTAAATAAATAGCACTTCCTGTATTTGTCCTGAGATCAACATGATTAATCTAACAAAATCTCTGTTTCTACCTTAATGCTGGAAAAATTCTTCCTTCAAATATTGAATATCTGAATGTCTATGTAGTGATCTGGAGGCATCTGAGAAATGAAAACAAATTACATTGTCAATTTTTTGTTTTCTTTTTGACAAAATTCTTATACCACTTAAAAAAAATATAGTATAAGATGAGGTTATTCCAGTGGCTTCTATTTTATGAGTGAATGAAATTCTGCTACTGAATATTTATTGTTTCTGGTCATCACCTTAATTCTTTTTGTCCCAAGGTTCCTCTGCATCACTGCCTTGTATATTCAATGAGCTTTATATTTTTGAGGTTTCCTGTTAGAATAAAAAGTGTCAGAGAGAAGTTTTGCCAATGCTGTCACAAATACTCTGCTTAGTATAGTCTGAAATCACAGGATTTGTGATATGACTTCCTTTGCATGCTGCATAACTCTAGCATCTAAGAATTCCATATATAGCTGGCTTGTTTGCCCAGGACGCTTTCTTATGTGCCACAAGATTCATAGGAATGCAAATCTATAAAGTAAACTTCAACTCTAATTTCATGATTCCTCAAAAACATAAATTGGTTTAAATAACGCGCTTGCATTCAAATATTGTTTTCTTCAACAATCTTTTACGTGTCAGATACTAGTCTGGGCCCAAGATTTTTAAAGGGATTAGTGGCTTGGAAATTAGCTTTCCAATATTTTCAAATCAAATCCAATTTTCGGTTCCCTGCAACCTTGACTGTGTTACATTCTTCAAGAATTTTCTTAGATATCATCTTCACAATGATGTCAATCATAACCACCTCCATGTTAGGCCGTTCTTGCATTGCTGGGTGCAGTGGCTCACACCTGTAATTCCAGCACTTTGGGAGGCCAAGGCAGGCAGATCACGAGGTCAGGAGATTGAGACCATCCTGGCTAACACAGTGAAACTCCGTCTCTACTAAACAAAATACAAAAAATTAGCCGGGCATGGTGGCGGGCGCCTGTAGTCTCAGCTACTTGGGAGCCTGAGGCAGGAGAATGGCGTAAACCTGGAAGCTGGAGGTTGCAGTGAGCCGAGATCCTGCCACTGCACTTCAGCCTGGGCAACACAGCAAGACTCCATCTCAAAAAAAGAAAAAGGAAAAGAAAGAAAAAAGAAAAAAAAAAAGAAACACTTGAAACTGCATAATTTATAAAGAATGTGGTTTAATTGGCTGATAGCTTTGCAGGCTGTACAGGAAGCATAGTGCTGACATCTGCTCAGCTTTTGGGGAGGCTTCAGGGAGCTTTTATTCCCTGGGGAAGGTGAAGCAGGAACAGGCATGTCACAGAGCCACAGCAGGAGCAAGAGCAAAAAAGTGAGGAAGTGAGGTACCACATGCTTAAACACCTTGATATCATAAGAACTCATTCACTACTGCAAGGACAGCACCAAGCCATGAGGGATGTGCTCCCATGACCCAAATACCTCCCACCAGGCCCCAGTTCCAACAATGGGGATTGCAATTTAACATGAGAGTTGGAAGGGGCATATATTCAAAGCCATCAACCTTTTTTAAAGGTATGATTATATTCCTCCCAATTTTCATTAACTTGTTATAATTTGTTTTCTGTTGGAACTTATTATTTTGTAGCATTGCTATGGTTTTCTTAGTTATTCGATTTTTAAAAAATTGTCTTTTGACCTCTGCTAGAATGTTAGCCCGAAGATGTCAAGTGATTTTATTGGTTTTGTTTGCTTGTATTTGGACAAGGTCTGACCAAAAGAAAGTGATTAAGAAATATTTATTGAATGAATGAACAAAGTAATATATTAACTTCCTGTATTTTTATCACTTTTCAGTAATATAGTGGATATTAATTCATTTTTGAGGATAGTATACTAAATATTAAGAGTATCTAATATTAATCACATTTACCCAGAAGTAAGTCATCTGGTAGACATGTGCTCCAAACTGGCTACTTCTTACTCTGTGTCTTTCACAAAAGTTAAACATTTGTGTAAACAGAACTTACTTTAAAATAAATCCATTGTTATGAATTTCAATATATTAAAACTTGTGTTTGTAAAATGAACAAACCATCGTGTGTTTGATTATAATTGGCTTTATGATTAGCATAGAATTACTGCCTTGGGATTCTTTTTTCTTGAATCCAGTCTTTTCTTGATCAATAGACTTCCCCTTAGAGGGATAATTAGAACACAAGTTGACATTCATTAGTATTTAGAAGATGAACAACACAATGCATTTTATTTTTGTTTGACAATCTGGTATTATTTACTTCAATATGCAAACTATATCCCAGTAACAAATAAATACATGACCATAGCTCCCTGTTTCAGATTTAACAATGCAAAAAAATCACTCCACTGGGCTTAACACTATATTAAAATGATTTCATAGTTTAACCATAGCATCATACTGTGAGGAAATAAGTATAATTTATCCAAACCTGAGTTTCAAGATTAGAATGTAGTTCTTGTGAAAGGAAGGGACGTTACTTGACCTCACAAAGTGTACATTAAGAACAAATGCTTCTTTTGTATTTGAACTGTAATATTTTATATTTAATTTTTAGAAAGTGACTTCTTAATCACTTAAAAGTATTGTCTAACCTTTTGACAGGAAAATAAAAAATGGCACTTTGTATCAAACCAAAACTTTTTTCCCAGGAAAGTGACAACAGATAATTCCTTTCAGCATGTTAAATGTAATGATACTACAAATAAATGTCTGAAAAGATGAATAATTATCCACACAAAGTCTGCAAGGTTTAATTGTTAACATACATTGACCTATGGAGAGCACGAAGACCCATTGAATAAATTGTTAAAATTCTTGAAATTTGAGATGTTTTTAATTAAAGTTAAATTCAACATTAAAATATATTAAAGCTTTTGATTTCCTCAATTCTTTTACCAGTAAAAAATTAAAATTTTTAAGTTTCTTAAAGTAAATTCATGCTACTTTGGTATATAGTTCTATGAGCTTTAATTCATAATTATATTACTGTAATAATTATATTATTGCAATTGTTACAACAAAAAGTATACAAAATAATTCTAATGCTCCAAAGAAGTCTTTCATGCTGGTCCATTGTATTCGAATTTTATTTCATCTTCCAAACCATGGTAACAACTAGTTTGTTCTAGTTCTGATATTTTTGACTTTTCTTAAATGTTGTAAAATATGAAATCAGAGGGTATGTAATATTTTGAGATTGAGTTTGCCCACTTACCATAATTCACTTGAGATCTGTCCTTGTTACATAAAACATTAGTTCATTTCGCTTTGTTGCTGAATGTGAATGCATCACAGTTTAGCTCCTGAAAGGCCATTTGGGTTGTTTTTGTTTTGGGGCAATGTGTTGAATGCTGCTACACATTTGTATACAGATTTTTGTGTAATTATCAGTTTTTATTTATCTAGGATAAATACTAGAAGCATGATTGTTGGGTCATAATGTATGTGTATGATTAGCCTTATAGGAAGCTGCCAAACTGTTTTGCTATGTGGCTGTGCAATTTGCATCCCTGGCAGCAATGTTTGAGTAATCCCATTGCTCCCTGGGCCAGTCAACATTTGCTTTTGTCATTATTATTCTTTTCTTAAAAAGTTTTAGCCATCTCATAGGTGTTTAGTTGTTTCTCACCATGGTTTTAATGTTCATTTTTTCAATTACTGGTGATATTCAGCATCTTTTAATATGTTTATTTGTAATTTGTGGATGTTTTTTGGTGAAGTGTCTCTTCACATCATTTGCAAATTTTTATATGATTGTTTTCTTACTACTGAGTTCTGATCATTCTTTATGCATTCTGAATACAAATCCTTTGTTTTCCATGTCATCTGCAAGTAGTCTCTTTCAGTCTCTTAACTGTATCCTTCACAGAAAAATATTTTTAATTTTAATGAAGTCTAATGTACATGATATCAGTTCTAAAACACTTCATCTAATCCAAGATCACAAAGATTTTTTCCTAAATGTGTTATGATTGTGTGTTTTATATTCACTTCTGTAACACATATTGAATTAGTGTTTTATATGACGTGAAGAAAAGGTTAACTGCTGCTTCTACTACTTCTCCCTTCCGCTCCACCTTCCCCTCCCTCTCTCTCTTTTTCTTTGTGTTTAAAAAAAAATGGACACACCCTTGTTCTTACACCTTTTGATGAAAGACTGTATTTTCTACATTAAGTTGATCTTGCATTTTTGTAAAATATTAGGTAATTTTGTTTGTGATTGCCTATGTATGGATTTTCTGTTGTTTCGTTGGTCGTTCGATTATATTAAACTGGCTTTCTTAACTTAGATTAATAATAACTCTTAAAATCAATGGCTATATGTATTAGCTTGCTGTGGTTACTGTAACACCATACCACAAACTGAGTGGTTGGGTTGAGGTTATAGACATTTATTATCTCACACTTCTAGGGGCTAGAAATCTGAAATCAAAATGTCAGCAGGGTTGTTTTCTTATGTGTGCTATGAGGAAAAGATCTGTTCTAGGTTTCTCTCTTTGACTTGCAGATGACTGTCTTCTGTTATCTGTTTATATCATCTTCCCTCTGTGAATTTCTGTCTGTGTCCAACTGTTCTCTTTTTATCAGGATGCCTGTCATATTGGTTCAGGGCCCAGACTACACATCTAATTTTAACTTGACCACCTCTACAAAGACTTTGTCTCCAAATAAGATCATATTCTGATGTACTGGGAGTTAGGACTCTCAATATTTTGTGAGCCGGGAGAGAAAGTGGATGGAACACATCCATAACATCATAAGGACTCTAAATCTGTTCTTTTATAAAATTATTTTGGAAAGTATAGTTCCATTTACTTATTCATATGAATTTGAGAATCAACTTGTCTATTTCTATGAAGAATCCTACTGTGACTTTGATTGCTGTTACATTAAGTCTATCACTCAGTTTGGTATATTTGTCATCTTAATAATTTTGAGTCTTCCAAATTCATTAACATGATATGTCTTTACAATTATTTCCATTTCTTTCATATATTTCACCAATAATTTAAAAATTTTAGCATATATTTTCTGTACATACTTTACTTAATTTAAGATTACTTTCTCATAGAGCAGAGCTCATGAAATGGTGACACATTATGTTTTTGTTTTTGTTTTTTTCATTTTTTAAATTTTTTATTTTTTATTATACTTTAAGTTCTAGGGTACATGTGCATAACGTGCAGGTTTGTTACATATGTATACTTATACCATGTTGGTGTGCTGCACCCATCAACTCGTCAGCACCCATCAATTCATCATTTATATCAGGTATAACTCCCAATGCAATCCCTCCCCCCTCCCCCCTCCCCACGATAGGCCCCAGTGGGTGATGTTCCCCTTCCCGAGTCCAAGTGATCTCATTGTTCAGTTCCCACCTATGAGTGAGAACATGCGGTGTTTGGTTTTCTGTTCTTGTGATAGTTTGCTAAGAATGATGGTTTCCAGCTGCATCCATGTCCCTACAAAGGACGCAAACTCATCCTTTTTGATGGCTGCATAGTATTCCATGGTGTATATGTGCCACATTTTCTTAATCCAGTCTGTCACAGATGGACATTTGGGTTGATTCCAAGTCTTTGCTATTGTGAATAGTGCCGCAGTAAACACACGTGTGCATGTGTCTTTGTAGTAGAATAATTTATAATCCTTTGGGTATATACCCAGTAGTGGGATGGCTGGGTCATATGGTACATTTAGTTCTAGATCCTTGAGGAATTGCCATACTGTTTTCCATAATGGTTGAACTAGTTTACAATCCCACCAACAGTGTAAAAGTGTTCCTATTTCTCCACATCCTCTCCAACACCTGTTGTTTCCTGACTTTTGAATGATTGCCATTCTAACTGTTGTGAGATGGTATCTCATTGTGGCTTTGATTTGCATTTCTCTGATGGCGAGTGATGATGAGCATTTTTTCATGTGTCTGTTGGCTGTATGAATGTCTTCTTTTGAGAAATGTCTGTTCATATCCTTTGCCCACTTTTTGATGGGGTTGTTTGTTTTTTTCTTGTATATTTGTTTGAGTTCTTTGTAGATTCTGGATATTAGCCCTTTGTCAGATGAGTAGTTTGCAAAAATTTTCTCCCATTGTGTAGGTTGCCTGTTCACTCTGATGGTAGTTTCTTTTGCTGTGCAGAAGCTCTTTAGTTTAATTAGATCCCATTTGTCAATTTTGGCTTTTGCTGCCATTGCTTTTGGTGTTTTAGACATGAAGTCCTTGCCCATGCCTATGTCCTGAATGGTATTACCTAGGTTTTCTTCTAGGGTTTTTATGGTATTAGGTCTAACATTTAAGTCTCTAATCCATCTTGAATTAATCTTCGTATAAGGAGTAAGGAAAGGATCCAGTTTCAGCTTTCTACTTATGGCTAGCCAATTTTCCCAGCACCATTTATTAAATAGGGAATCCTTTCCCCATTTCTTGTTTCTCTCAGGTTTGTCAAAGATCAGAGGGCTGTAGATGTGTGGTGTTATTTCTGAGGACTCTGTTCTGTTCCATTGGTCTATATCTCTGTTTTGGTACCAGTACCATGCTGTTTTGGTTACTGTAGCCTTGTAGTATAGTTTGAAGTCAGGTAGCATGACACCCCCAGCTTTGTCCTTTTGACTTAGGATTGTCTTGGCAATGCGGGCTCTTTTTTGGTTCCATATGAACTTTAAAGCCGTTTTTTCCAATTCTGTGAAGAAACTCATTGGTAGCTTGATGGGGATGGCATTGAATCTATAAATAACCTTGGGCAGTATGGCCATTTTCACAATATTGATTCTTCCTATCCATGAGCATGGTATGTTCTTCCATTTGTTTGTGTCCTCTTTGATTTCACTGAGCAGTGGTTTGTAGTTCTCCTTGAAGAGGTCCTTGACATCCCTTGTAAGTTGGATTCCTAGGTATTTTATTCTCTTTGAAGCATTGTGAATGGAAGTTCATTCGTGATTTGGCTCTCTGTTTGTCTGTTACTGGTGTATAAGAATGCTTGTGATTTTTGCACATTAATTTTGTATCCTGAGACTTTGCTGAAGTTGCTTATCAGCTTAAGGAGATTTTGGGCTGAGACGATGGGGTTTTCTAAATATACAATCATGTCATCTGCAAACAGGGACAATTTGACTTCTTCTTTTCCTAACTGGATACCCTTGATTTCTTTCTCTTGCCTGATTGCCCTAGCCAGAACTTCCAACACTATGTTGAATAGGAGTGGTGAGAGAGGGCATCCCTGTCTTGTGCCAGTTTTCAAAGGGAATTTTTCCAGTTTTTGCCCATTCAGTATGATATTAGCTGTGAGTTTGTCATAAATAGCTCTTATTATTTTGAGGTACGTTCCATCAATACCGAATTTATTGAGCGTTTTTAGCATGAAGGGCTGTTGAATTTTGTCAAAAGCCTTTTCTGCATCTATTGAGATAATCATGTGGTTCTTGTCTTTGGTTCTGTTTATATGCTGGATTACGTTTATTGATTTGCGAATGTTGAACCAGCCTTGCATCCCAGGGATGAAGCCCACTTGATCATGGTGGATAAGCTTTTTGATGTGCTGCTACGTTTTTGTTTTTATTCTTCATTTCTAGTTAACAGAAAGATGACAGAATTGTGTATATTGATCTTATGTCTTATAACATTGCTCAATTCTGTTATTTCTTCCAAGATATTGCTTAAATAGAAGCCTTAAAATTTTCTACATTGACAATTATGTTTTCTGTGAATAAGCATCATTTTATTTATTCCTTTGCAATCTGAATACTTTGATTTCTATTTCTTGACTTACTGCCTGTGATAGAACTTTCAGTATGGTAATAAATAAGGGTGGTGAGAGAAATCGTTGCCTGTTAGGGAAAAAAAACACTTTATCTTTCACCATTATATATTGTATCAGCTATAGATTATTTATAGATTTTTTCACACTAATTGAATGTTTGTTTTGCTTTTTTGTTTGATCAGTTTTTACCATCAATGGATATCAAATATTGTCAAATATTTGATATAATCTATTATCTATTGATATAATCTGCATCTATTGATATAATCATGTTCATTTTATAAGATCAGTTATATCATGAAATGCACTGATTTTTTAGTTACCCCTACCTTGAATATAAATTTCCACTTCTCTGTAATGTATTCGGAGTTGAGTCTAATCTCTCTTCCTTACTACAAAATCCCATGGCAATAGTTCCTGCAGCTATTATGATAGTCCTGAGTAATCAGGACTATCTGATTTACCACTTTAACAAGTGTCATAGTTTTTTTCAACACCTGTGCTATGTGCATATTATTGAAAATCACTCTCTCTATATAAGAAATCATTCTTCTGTTTACTATTTCCCCAGTTCTTGTTATCTTGGTCAATGTGTGCCGTATCAGAGGTCAGAGGGGTATTACGAGCTGTTTTTGTTACCAGAATGGCATTTTTGGGTTGTTTGGTTGAGATTATTCAAAACCAAACTGGAGGATCTACTGCCAACTACAGTTATGCAACCTGGACCTGTGAACTTTAGATAGTAAACAGGGTCTTAGAAGACTAATGCTACCTTTTCCCATCTTTTAACTTTATATTACTTGTGTGATAAATTGCCTGTAATTAATATGTTAATTTTACCACAATTTTGGTTAAGCTTGCAGAATTTTATGTATTGTAATATATTTTACGTGTGTCCTGATTTTGCCACAACATGGATTTGAAGGACTCCAGCATGAAAGAATAATTTTAATACCAAAAAAAAAAGCAATTGCTGTCTCAGGTATTGTTTTACAATAAAGAGATGATAAGCAAAACATTGTGCACTACAAAATGACTGCTTTCTGTCCACTCTTCAAAATCTTTTAAGAATGTCTTTTGTGGCCCACTCTAACCAGAAACACAATAAAAGAAATTCTAGAAAAATATAATTTGGAAATTCTCTTTGCTAAATTAGCTCACTATAAAACCATGATACAATATATGCTTTTGTATGTTAACCATGTTAACCTTTTTTTACAGTTTAATTTTTAACTTTTTAAAATTTTCTACTTTAAACACAACTACAAGCTTTCTGATATCTAAATATTTCTGGCCGAGCATGGTGGCTCACGCCCGTAATTCCAGCACTTTGAGAGGCTGAGGTGGGTGGATCAGGAGGTCAGGAGTTCAACACCAGCCTGGCTAAGATTGTGAAACCTTATCTCTACTAAAAATACAAAAATTAGTCAGGCATGGTGGTGGGCACCTGTAATCCCAGCTACTCGAGAAGCTGAGGCAGGAAAATCATTTGAACCCCGGAGGCGGAGGTTGCAGTGAGCCGAGATCGCTCCATTGCACTCCAGCCTGGGCGACAAGAGTCAGATTCCATCTGAAAGAAGAAAAAGAAAAAAAATAAGGCCTGTGGCAGGCAGGATTTTGGCCCACATGACCTTAGTCCTCTGGTGCTACTTCCATGCTACGAAACAGAATAGAGAGCCCAGAAATAATGCCACACACCTACAACCACCAGATCTTCAACAAAGCCAACAAAAACGAGCAATGGGGAAAGGACTCCCTATTCAATAAATGGTGCTGGGATATCTGGCTAATCATATGCAGAAGATTGAACCTGAACCCTTTTGTTATACCGTACACAAAAATCAACCCATGATGGATTAAATACTTAAATATAAAATAAATACAGAACTATTAAAACCCTGAAGGAAAACCTAGGAAATACCATTCTGGACATCGGACCTTGCAAAAACGTCACGGTGACGCCCAAAACAATTGCAATAAAAACAAAAATTGACTCCTGGGACTTAATTAAACTAAAGAGTTTCTGCATAGAAAAAAAAAAAAAAAGAAAACATTAGCAGAGTAAACAGACAACCCAGAGAATGGGAGAAAATATTTGCAAACTATACATCTGATGAAGGTTTAGTTATCCGAATCTATAAGAGACTTAAATTTACAAACAAACAAAACCCATTAAAAAACACACTTTTCAGAAGAAGACATACATGTGGCCAACAAGTATATGGAAAAAAAAAAAAGGTCAATATCACCAATAATCAGAGAAATGCAAATCAAAACCACAACGAGATACCATCTCATACTAGTTAGAATGGCCGTTATTAAAAAGCCAAACACTAATAGATGTTGGAGTGGTTGCAGAGGAGAGGGAATGTTTTTATACTGCTGATGGGAGTGTAAATTAGTTCAGCCATTGTGGAAAGCAGTGTGGTGATTTCCCAAAGAACTTAGAATTACCTTTTGACCCAGCGATACCAATATTGAGTATATACCCAAATGAATATAATTATTTCTACCATAAAGACATATGCATGTATATGTTTATTGCAGCACTATTCATAACAGTAAAGACACAGAATCAACCTAAATGCTCATCAATGGCAGACTAAATTTTAAAAATCTGGTACATATACAACATGATACTATGCAGTCATTAAAAAGAATGAGAGCATGTCCTTTCCAGCAACATGGATGGAGCTATATAGACCATTATCGTAAGCAATCTAAGGCAAAAATGAAAAACCAAATTTCATATTTTCTTACTTATAAATGGAAGCTAAACAATGGAAACACATGGATACAAAGAAAAGAACAACAGACACTGTGGCCTACTTGAGGGTGCAGAATGGGAGGAGAAAGAAGGTTTTAAAAATACCTATTGGGTGCTATGCTTATTATCAAGGTGACTTAAATATCTATACACCAAATCCCCATGACACATACTTTATCTATATAACAATCTTGCACATGTGCCCTAAACCTAAAACTTAAAAAATAAAAACATTGTGCCCTTAAACTACACTAGATTTTTAAAAATATTTTTTCTCTTTTCAGTAGTACATTAATCTTACTACAACTTTTTTACTCTCTCCCTATACTTTTTTTTACTATTTTATTCCTTTGTGATAACACTTAGCTTAAAGAACACATTGTGGTGCTGTACAAATATATTTTCTGTCTTTATATTCTCACTGTATTGACTTTTTTCTATTCTTTAATTAATTGATTAACTTATTTTACTTTTAAAAATTGTTTTAAATTTTAATACTTTACTTTTTAAAAATGTTGTTAAAAAGTAAGACAGAAACACACACATTACATTAGGCCCAAACAACGTCAGCGTCATCAATATCCCTGTCTTCTACCTCGACATCTCCAGAGGCAATACCACACATGGAGTAGTCATCTCTATGACAACAATGACTTCTGGAATACCTCTTGAAGGACATGCCTGAGGATGTTTTATAATTAACATCTATAAGTAGAAGGAGTACACTCAAAATAACAATAAAATGTACAATATAATAAATACATAAACCAGTAACATAGTTATCATTATTAAATATTACATACTGCACATAATTGTATGTGCTGTACCTTTATAAGACTGGTGGCACAGTAGGTTCATTTACATCATTATCACCACAAACACAGGAGTAATGTGTTGCACTATGACATATGACAGCCACAATGTCACCAGGCAATAGAAATTTTTCAGTTCCATTATAATCTTATGGGATCAGAGATTTACATGTGGTGCATCATCGATAAAAACATGGGTATGTGGTGCATGACTGTACATATTAAAATTATTAGTCTTTTGGAAATTACAATTTAATAGCATATTAATTCAAAATAGTAACAAAACAAATCAATCATCTAAAACATATTTCTTTTTATGGTAATATTAGTTAAACAAAGGAAGTACAAAATGTTGGGCCTATGTGATAATATGTTTGATTTGTCAAAACTGATGTTTCTTCTGGACATTATATTTGATGGCTGGACACAATATCTTAATATTAGACACATTACATTATTAATGTATTTTACAAATTTAGCAAGGGACATTAATGATTGTGTATGTTTTAAATAACTGATAAGGAAAGCTGAATTTCAAAAAGTTTTGTCATATACAGATTTATTATCCAAAATGGCAATTTTTTTTGTCAAACATGGACTGATTTTTGATAACTGAAAAATAGTGGTCGTTTTATATTTTCAGAAGCAAAACATTCAAGTAAAATTACACAGACAAATTTATTGTGAAACAATGAATGTTCTGAGTACTAACATGGGAAAGCAACGTATGTGTATAAAGCTTTGAGAACGTTATTATTTAAAGTTCTGGAGATCTATTGAACAGCATCGTGGCTATAGTCAATAATAAAATATTACTTACATGAAAATTACTTACATATTCTCACCGTACCAGTACATAATATGTATATAAAGATCTGTTAATTATGTATATAATAATTAGCTTGATTTCATTATTTCACTATATATATGTATATCAAAACATCATGAGAGTCATGCTACCAACAGAGCAGACTAGGAGATACCATCCTTCAGCCTCGCCATTAAAAATAGAAACAGCTGGCTGGGCACGGTGGCTCACGCCTGTAATCTCAGCACTTTAGGAGGCCGAGGCAGGCGGATCATGAGGTCAGGAGATCGAGACCATCCTGGCTAACACGGTGAAACCCTGTCTCTACTAAAAATACAAAAAAATTAGCCAGGCGTGGTGGTGGGCGCCTGTAGTCCCAGCTACTCAAGAGGCTGAGGCAGGATAGAATGGCGTGAACCCGGGAGGTGGAGCTTGCAGTGAGCCCAGATGGCGCCACTGCACTCCAGCCTGGGAGACAGAGCGAGACTCCGTCTCAAAAATAAATAAATACATACATACATACATACATAAAATAAATAAATAGAAACAGCTATCCAGAAATCAAAACAATGCAGAGAGGGCTAAAGGGCCCATTAAAGAATCTACAGCAATATAATGAAGCAAAAAATTGGAGACTATTCATATAGAAAGGATCACTGGTGAGATCGGCATACCTGATACTCCAGGAGAGAGGTAGGAACAAAGAAGAAAGGCGGAATTTATTGATATTAGCTAAAAGTTGAAACCACCCTGGTTCCAGGCAAACTGCTCTGCCCAGGACACTGGGATCTTTTTCCAATGAGGTAATGGCCAAATTCCTGCTGGAGAGCTCCACAGAAGATGAGACTAAACGCTCTCTTCCCTGCAAGAAGCAGCTGCTATTCAACTGCTAGGGAAATGGATCCACCCTCTCTTCCAACCACACATAGGCCCCAACACCCAAGCTGTGGCCACTTCCTGAGTGCTCACACTTCACACCTGGACTTTGTGGCTGCACTATGTCTCAGACACCAGAATCCTCATCACAGTGAGCTGTTTCACATTCTGAGGCCCAGAGTCAAATTCATTCCTGTGCTCCAGACACCAGCTTAGCTGTCATAGAGAGCTAGGCCCTGCCCCAGCCCCAGAGCCACTGTAAATCTGTGCAAGCATGTTCTCCTTTTCTTGGCCTCCTGGCTGTTTCACAAGCTACCAATGGGGCAGTGGTATGCCTGCTCCCCAGGGACCAGTGCTATTTTTGCCCAGATCCCAGAGTGCAAGTCCCTCTACATAAGCCTCTGCTCAGGCATCAAGTTTGACCACTCCATGGGTATCACTCATTAGACAACATTACCAGCACCACCTTGATCAGGCTGCAATCCAGACCAAATGCCAAGAGGGATCCTCTCAGCTACAACTTCCACAGTAAGAGAAAAAGAGATTGAGGTTACAGCAAACTAAAAGCTTCCACAAAGCAAAAGATAGAATATTTGGTTGGGAGAATATACATATAAATATGTCTCTATCTATCTATCTATCTATCTATCTATCTATCTATCCAATAAGGGGTTAAGATACAAAATATATAAAAACTCAAGCAAGTCAATGGTAGAAAAACAATCTCATTTAAAAATGGACACATTACCTGAGTAAACATTTCTCAAAAGAGGACATACTAATGGCCAACAGGTATACGTTAAATAAAAATGCTCAATACCACTAATCATCAGAGAAATGGAAATTAAAACTACAGTGAGGTATTACCTCACACCTGGTAGAATGACTATTATCTAATGATGAAATATAACAAGTGTTGCTAAGGATGTGGAGAAATCAGGACTGTTGGTGGGAATCTAAGTTAGTATGGCCATTCTGAAAAACAATATGGAGGCTGCTCAAAAAATTTAAAAAAGAACTTTTAATTTTTGAATTAAAAAATTATGATCCAGCAGTCCCACCCCTGAATACATACATCCAAAGCAAATGAAATAAGTATGTTGAAGAGCTATCTGCACTCAGAGAACCTGTGCTACTTTATACAAAGATTTATGATACTAGTATATAAAATTATCTCCTAAATTGACTCAGGCATACAGTTCTACTTTTCTATTAATCTATGTACTCATTTATGTTATTTATTAGTGAAATTATTTAATATGTACATGTTTATAAACACAAAAGACTAAAAGAGTATTCATTGTTTTTCACAAGTAATATTATCATCAAGATTTCTCAACCACAAAGGCTTCAACATAAAAATATTCATAATTCCCATAAGATTAAAAACTCTACTTTCATCAAATCTTATGTTTTTAAAACGTTATAATTTTCTAGGGAGAGTTAATTCAAAATATCTAATATTTGTTAAAAATATAAATAGCAAATATAAGCATACATGTTTATATATGATTTTATTATTTGTATGATCTTTTTTGTTAAATAAAACAATTAACATTGAGATGTTTCCTAATTATTTAAAACAAATCAAAAGATGGTACCTCATAGTAATTTTATTTTCATGAACTATTTTTATAATATTGTGGTCTTTTTGTTTTACTCTTTTCTGAAACATTCTTTATCAGTCAGTTTAAACAGAAGAAATTGAAAATACTTTAAACAAAGGAAATAGGTTTCATTTTATATGTGAATTATGATCTGTGGGTAATGGCCTTCTTTGCTATGTTTTGAATGATTTTCAGGTTGTGTCCAGGCTCAAAAGGAAATGATGCTGTGATCGATTTTCCAACAGAATTTTCCTATTTTTACAGAGTGACATTATATGATGTATACGCCTTGATGCAGTTTGTTTTTAAAGGCAGAATTGCTGCATTTGAAAGAAGATATACTCCTGACCATAATTTATTTGTCATTCTTATTTTTCCATTTCTTGGAGTCTCTAAAGAACTGTTTTTAGGAAGGTACAATCTCAAATTTATCTCTAGTTGATATTAAATTATGTAAATAAAATATTCCAAAATGTTAAAAGCAATGTGATCAGTTGTACCTTTTACATACATGTATATTATACATACATGTACGTGTACATATCTATACATATATGTGGTTCTTTATTGCACTTGGACCGTGTTATAGCAATTAAAAGGTCACTGTGTTCAGCCCAAAATCTATGTAACATCTTTCTGACCTCCCTTCTAACATTTTACTTACAATGCTGTACAGGAGCAAAGTCCATAGCCTTCAATTAAATCTTGTAATAATTATCGGAAAAAATTACTTTATTTTTGAACCCTAGGGGTTTTTACAAATAATAAGTAAGTTAAGTAAGCAGTTTTCAATAAAACATGTACTCAATCAAAGAAAAAGTAGCAGTAGGTGGGGATCAGCAGAAAAAATGAAAATATTGTAACACATTAACTAGGGTTATAGATCTATAAATACTGGACATAAACACCATATATTACATGTTTGTATTTTTTAAAGGCAAGTTTTAAAATATTTTTAGTGAAAAGAACTGTATAAAAACGAGCATCCCAAATGAGTATGCTTGATAAAGTATTAAATTGACCTAAAAATTTAAAAAATGTATTAAAGGAATTAGACTTCTCTTGATGGCACAATTGTTTATGTAGAATTAACAAGGAAAGAGAAAAACTAAAAACTGGACTAAAAGGAAAACAAAAGTAGACAGGTCTCATCTGCTTAGGGGCATCAGAGGGAGTTAATAAGACAGCGGAAAATTATCTAACCAGGAGTTAGGAGATGATGGAATATAGGCAGATGAGGCAAAATTTGGGAGTGGTTTATACCCTCACGACCATGTCAAATTATGCAGTATATGGCTGAAAAGCTGAGGTCACTTAGATCAGCCTTCTGAGGCTAATGCAGGATTTCTAAGTCTCAGTACTATTTACATTTTGGACTAGATAATTCTTCGTTGATTGGGGGTGATGTCCTGTGATTTGTGTGATGATTAGCAGTACTCCTAGCCTCTACCCATTAGATTCCAGTAGCATTCTCCCAGTTGTGACAACCAACCAAATTGTCTCCAGGCATAGCCAAAATTTTCTTGGGGTTGTACAGGAAAAGTGTGAAAACCCCTCAGCCCTCACATCCAACTCCCACCCACTCCGGCCCCAGCTTCCCCATCTCCTGCTTATTCCAGCCACTGGGCTAGAGGAACAGTTGTTGAAATCCAGAGCCCACCAAAAGAAGGGTCACTAGCATAATCTTCCTGTTTCAGTATGGAAAGTCAAAGGGTTGCACCTAAGAGACAGGGAAACTAAAAATTCACAGGCAGTTTTAGAGCGTTTGCTCCATTCCAAATCACCTAATGCCTTACTGGTTTGAAGTGTTCCCAGATGTCTAGTGGAAATTGGCAAATAGCTGAGAAAAGATTTAAAGTCTTCTATGAAAAGACAATAGCATCAAATTAAGCCTCAAAATATCTCTACAAACATAATTTTTACATTTTATTATTGTAATTTTAGATGTATTTGTAGATTCACATGACATTGTCAGAAATAAGAGATCTTTTATAAGCTTTATGCAGTTACCAACAATGGTAACCTTTTGCAAAATTATAGTACATTGTCACAACCGGATATTGATATTGATTCAATTCATTATTCTGATTTGCCAGTTTTACTTGTATTCATTTGTGTATGAGGTATTTATTATTGTGTATTCATTTCTATGCTATTGGAGCACATGTGTTGTTTCTGTATCCACCACAGCAGTCAAGAAAGAACAGTACTGTCATTATTCAGATTCCTACTATTAATACTTATCACCCTACCACCTCCTCCTAATACCCTCCCATATCTTGTACCTAACTCAACAACCACTGATCTGTTCTCCATTTCTATAATTTTTTTATCTCAAAAATATTATGTGAGTGTAACATGTAATTTTTGTATGTAATTTTTTTGACTTTTTTTCCCACTCAGCATAAATTATTCAGATTCATCCTAGTTCCTGTGTGTTAGCAATAGTTCGTTCCTTCTTATTGCTAAGTAATATTCCATGGTGTGAAGTACCACAGTTTCCTTTGCCATTCACCATTCAAACAACATCTGGATGTTTATAGTTTGGTACTACAAACAATCAAGCTGATAGAAGAATTTGCATATAGGTTTTGTGTGAACATAAATTTCATTCATTCGGTATGAATATCTAAGAGTGTAATTTCTAGGCTGCTTGGGAAATTTTATAAGAAACTCCAAAACTATTGCAGGGTGACAGCACTATTTTACTTTACCAATAACATGGTCCAATGTCTCTGTTTCCTAACCAACATTTGATGTTTTTTATTACTTTTATTTTAGTTGTTCTGATTTTAATTTGTATTTCTCTAATGAGCAATAATGTTTAAGAATATTTCGTGTTCTTATTTGCCAACTATATATCCTCTATTTTGAAATGACTGTTTATGTCTCTTGCCCATTTTCTATTATTTTTTAATTCTCTATTTTTTTTTTTTTTTTTTTTTTTTTTTTTGAGCAGAGTCTCTCTCTGTTGCCCAGGCTAGAGTGCAGTGGTGCAATCTCAGCTCTCTGTAACCTCTGCCTTCTAGGTTCAAGCGATTCTTCTGGCTCAGCCTCCCAAGTAGCTGGGACTACAGGTGTGCACCACCATGCCTGGCTAATTTTTTTGTATTTTTAGTAGAGACAGGGTTTCACCATAGTGGCCAGGCTGGTCTCTAATTCCTGGCATCGTGATCCACCTGCCTCAGCCTCCCAAAGTGCTGGGATTACAGGCGTGAGCCACCGCACCTAGCTTATTCTCTAATTTTGAGAGATTTTAAATATCCTCTAAATACTAGTTATTTGTCAGAAAGGTGGTATGCAAATATATTATCTAAGTCTATATTATAGATAAAATATATTGTATATAGGAATATATATAGTCTATATTACCTAAGTCTTTAGCTTTCTCTTCTACTTTCTTTATAGTCTAATGGTTGTTATTTTGTTCCTTGTGCTAACTTTGGACTAAGTTGGGTTTTTTGTTGTTGTTGTTGTTGTTTTTAAATCACTCCTTGAGGTATAAAGTTATGTTGGTCGGTTGAGGTCTTTCTCCTTTTTAAATGTAGGCATTTATCACAATAAGCTTCCCTCTTAGTATATCTTTCTATTTTTTTTTTTTTTTTTTTTAAGATGGAGTCTTGCTCTTGCCACCTAGGCCAGTGTGCAGTGGTGCGATCTCAGCTCACTGCAACCTCCGCCTCCCAGGTTCAAGTGATTCTCTTGCCTCAGCCTACTGAGTAGCTGGGATGACAGGTGCCCGCCACCATGCCCAGCTAATTTTTGTATTTTTAGTAGAGACGGGGTTTCACCACATTGGCCAGGCTGTTCTCAAACGCCTGACCTCAGGTGATCCACCCACCTTGGCCTTCCAAAATGCTGGGATTACAGGCATGAGCCACCACACCCAGCCAATTCTTTTTTTTATTTTTCGTTTCAGTAGGAACACTTAAGATGTACTCTTAGCAAATGTCAAGTATGCAATAAAATTATTATTAACCATAGTTCTCGTCATACATTAGATCTCTAGAACTTATTCATCTTGCATAACTGAAACTTTGTATCCTTTTGAGATGGAGGGAGAAAATAGTGAGTTGTTGATCAAACGGTATGTCCACAATTTCATTCTAAAATCAAGACAACACTTACTTTAAGATTTGATCATGTTGCATTTCACTGCTTGAACTTATCTGTAGCCAAGTATCGGGTATTATTGCCCAGGCTTTAGTTATTCACCTACTTTGTTTACTAGGGAAAAATGACTAGTACTATTAGTTCAAAATGTGGGATGAAATCTATTTGCATAGCTACCACTGTCCATTGCCTTATCCTGTTCCTGCTTTCCAAAACTGTTGCAGATTCCCTGAGTCTGCTTAACTTAGAATGTTGTACAGAACATTTTCTGTTTTTCTCTAACTACAGACAGCACAGACCAATTTTGTTTAAAGCAATGTACAAAATATTAAGATAATGTAAGGTATAAAAGAGAGGAAAATAAGACTTAAACCAGTATGTTAAATGCGAGGTGCCTCTCTAGACTTTAGAATGATGCCTATGAGTTAGAATTATGCCATGTGAACACATTTCCCCAACCATAGGTTTTCTGATATTGACATGGCTAAATTGCTTTCACTGATGACCCTTTTAAAATAGAAATATTTTAGCTTTCAAAAAAACGTAGAAACAGTGTCATCTTTTTAAATTCACATTTGTTCAACCTTATGATAAGAAATGGCTATAATTTAAACTTCCATTTAAAATTTAGGAAAGTATCTTTGGCAAAATGGCAAAATGTGCTTCTTTATTCTCATTTTATCTTTTTCTTTCATTCGAAGGACATTTGTTTCAGAGTGAATTGTATCTCCACCAAAAGATATCTCAAAGGCCAAACATCCAGTGACTCAGAATTTGATCTTATTTGGAAATAGGGTCATTGTCTTTGTAGATGTAATTAGTTAAGATGGGGTAATAATTGGAGAAATAGGGTCATGATAGATGTAATTAGTTAAGATGGAATAATAACTGGAGTAAGGTGTTTACTTAGTCTAATATGGCTTGTCTTTGTAAGAAGAGAAATTTGGACACAGACAGACATAGGGAAGAGGACCATAGAACATAGAGGTAGAGAGCGGAGTTGTACTGCAGATATCAAAGAATGTCTGGGTCTACTAGCAGCTAAAAGAGTCTAGGAAGAATCCAGCTCTCATGATTTTAGAGGGAATGTGGTCCTGACAACACCTTACATTGAAATTTAAATTTCTAGCTTCCTTAACTGTGAGAGAAGAAATTTTTGTTCTTTTAAAGTATCTAGTTTCTGGTACTTTGCTATGATAGTTAAAATAAATAACTAATGCAACATCTAATTGTATATCTCCATCTTTAAAATTTAGTTACTTTATACAGAAAAATAATTACCAGTTTTTTTTATAAATATACTGTATGGATGAAATGTATTTATCTTTGAGGCAGAAGAGGTGTCTCCATCATGATGATAAAGGGAGAAATTGTAGAATTAAAAAGGGTATCTTGAAAAAGGCCAAAAATATCTAGTCCTGCTTCAAATTATTGCATTCAGATTTTCTTGCTTTCCAAAGTAATATAAAGTTTCTGACTGTGTATGTGACAATTAGGGCAATGACATTACTTAATGTAATTAAGGTACTCTAAAATAGATGTAGATAAGGTCCTAATATTTATACTGGTTACAAAATGAATTTATAGCAAGTATTTTACATTTTCACTTGCATGGAATTGTCAAATTTAAGGAGAAAATAGGTAACTCACTATTGGTGTCTTATTCATGATGTTATTCAATTATTCATCATGTCACCATTTCAGCTGATAGAAAAGTGTTAGATTCTCTCTTTTTAAAATCAAATCCCTGATCTATCACACAAACACATCTTCTGTCTTTTTCTATGCTGCCAGTCTTGAGAAACTTCAAACTATCCTTCTATGAATCAAGAAACTAATACCCAAGAGCAGCTCTTCTCCCATTTCAACTGTCAGGAAAGATAACAGTTGACAGAGCAGTAGCTAAAGCATTCTCCATATATATTTGAAAGTATCTTAAATCAACCATGGTTTACTGCATATTGCTGCTGTGTCCATACGTCTGAAAAAGTCCAATGGCCTTGATGTAGTTAAATAAATATTATTTACCTCTACAAGAGATTACAGACAAATACACATAAAAAAATACAACTTGTGTCAAAAGACCTGACTTTATTATTTTGTCATGTGACAATCAATACAATTTGTCAGGTGACAATCAATGCACTCAGAGCTTAAATATCATTGCAGGCCAAATGACACAGTAGGTTTGCCTCACATAGATGAAATAAGAAAGAAGTTATGAGTCATGGATCCTGCTAAATATTGTTTAAAGTGTTTTTGTTAGTGTTCATTTGAATCAACTAAGGGAAGAATACAAATTTGCTTTCTATTTGTACAGCTCACATTTAAGTTATTCATTTGAAAGTATCATGTACTTTAACATGAAAGTGCCACTTACTACATAGTTGAACCATGTTTATTTAAAAATATTTTCCCTAGATTTTTTCTTCCTGTTGCTTTTTCTATGTTAGTCCTTCCACTAGTGGTATAGTTAAACATTAAGCTTCAGCATAATATGCATCTTCTTGTCTTGATTCCTGCTTTATAAATGTTTAATTTTCATTCTGTCCTGTCTTCTGAAACAACATTTAATCTAAAAATTTTCAGAGGTTGAATATGCATAATGCAATAATCACACAGTTTAACATTTTCTAGCAGAAAGACCAAGTGGCACACCATTTATACTAAATATATAGATTTCTTTCCTATGCTTGTCATCATGAAAACTCTTAAGACTGGGATAAATGATAAGAGCAATTCTCTGTTAATTGGAATAATTTTTCATATCTTTTAAATAGCAGTACTCCTTAGTGATAAAACTGAACTTACAAGGTTAATAATTAATTTTTAGGCTGCTAGCAAGTGTTTTACTTTACTTCCTAGATAAATATTAATAGAAAAATATTCTTTTAAAGTTTTAGTCTATAAGAACAGTTTCTATCTTACTGAAAGAACAAAACAAATATATACCAAAAACATGAAATTAAGTGATATAAAATTTAAACTTAGGAAATTTAAATGTGAAGATTCTTAACTAGCTATCACAGTACAGACATATCTCGGAGATGCTGAGAGTTCAATTTCAGCCAACTATAATAAAGTGAAGATTGCAATAAAGTAAGTACAAAAATTTTTCAGTTTTCTAATGTGTACAAATGAGTATTTGTGGTATTCTGAAGTATATTAAGTGAGCAATAAAGTATATTATGAAGTATATTAAGTGAGTGTCTAAAATGATGTACATCCCTTAATTAAAAAATACTTTTTTGCTAAAAAAAGGCTAAGAATCATCTGAGTCTTCATTTAACCTAATCATTCTGCTGGTGGAGTGTCTTGCCTTGAGGATGATGGCTGCTGACTGATAAGGGTGGTGGTGCTGAAGGTAAGGATGACTGTGGCAATTTCTGAATATAAGACAATAATATTCGTGACAGCAGTTGACTCTTCCTTTCATTAAAGATTTATCTAGTATGTGTTGCTGTTTCATAGCATTTTACCAACATAACTTCTTTCAAAATTGGAATCCAGCTTCTCAAACCAGGTTGATCAATTAAGTTTATGTAATGTCCTCAATCTTTTGTTGTCATTTCCACAGTGTTAACAGTATCTTCGCCAAGAGTAGCTCCCATCTCAAGAAACCACTTTTTTACTAATTTATAAGAAGCAAATCCTTATGTGTTAAAGTTTTATCAGAAAATTACAGCAATCTAGTCACATCTTGAGGCTCTACTTCTAATTCTAGTTCTCTTGTTATTTCCACTACATCTGGAGTTTCTTCATTCACTGAAGTTTTGAACTCTACAGTCATCCACTCTTCAAATTCCTGTTAATATTTTGGCTTTCTTTCATGAATCATGAATGTTCTTAATGTAACCTCTTGAACATTTTAATTTGAGTTCTTGGGTTGCTAAGTACATTGTCATTGATCAGTAGTATTTTGAATGGGATCTTTTCATTTCCTGAGCAGTAGATCTCAACAGTGGGCTTAAAATGTTCAGTAAACCATGCTATAAACAGATGTGGCATGATCTGGGCCATTTTTCTTCCATTTGGGCCATTATTGTTCCATTTATAGAGCACAGGCAGAGTAGATTTAGCATAATTCTTAAGGGCCCTAGAATTTTCAGGATGATGAGTACTATCTTCAACTGAAACTCACCAGTTGCATCATCCTGGTTTTTGAAGTTTTGTAGCCAGTCATTGACTTTTTCTCTCTAGATATAAGGGCATTAGAAGACATCATTTTCCAATAGAAGGTTGTCTTGTCTACACTGCAAATCTGCTATTTAGCATAGCCACTTTCATCAATTATCTTCGCTAGATCTTCTGCAAAAGTTGCTGTAGCTTCTATATCAGCACTTGCTGCTTCACATTACACTTTTATGTTATGGTGATGGTTTCTTTTTAGAAACTTTATGAGCAAACATCTGCTAGATTAAAACTTTTCTTCTGCAGATTCCTCAGCTTTCTCTCTGTCTAGAATTAAAAAGAGTTAGAGCTTTTGTCTGGGTTAGGATTTGGCTTAAGGGAATAATGTGGCTTGTGTGATATTTTATTCAGACCCATTAAATCTTTCTCTATATCGACAACAATGCTGTTTCTCTTTGTTTTCATTTATGTGTTCACTGGTGTAACACTTTCTTGTTTGTTTTCAAGAACTTTCTTTTGGCATTAACAGCTGGGTGTTTTGTTACAAGAGACCTAGCTTTCAGCCTGCCTGTTTTCTGCACGTCTTCCTCACTGAACTTAATCATTTCTAGCTTTTGATTTAAAGTGAGAAGCATGCGACTTTTCAGTTGAAGAGGTAGAGACCATCGTAGGGTTATTAACTGGTCCAACTTCAATATTCAATATTGTTGTGTATTTTTTCACTTGAAGACTTAGAGGGTGCTGTTAAGATTATAAATTGGCCCAATTTTAATATTGTTTATCTCAGGAAATAGAAAGGCTCAAGAACAGGGAGAGAGGTAGGGGAATGGCTGGCCAGTAGAGCAGTGAGAACACACACCACATTTATTGATGAAGTTCACAGTCATATGGGTGGAGGTTTGTAGCTCCCCAAACAATCACAACAATGCCACCAAAGATCAGTGATCACAGAACACCATAAACATATCACAATAATGAAAAAGTTTGAAATATTGTGAGAATTACCAAAATGTGACACAAAAACATGAAGTGAGTACATTATGTGGGAAAAATAGTTCCAATAGATTTGCCAAACACAGGGTTGCCACAAACCTTCAATTTGTAAAAAAACACAATATCTGCAAAATTCAATAAAGCAAAGTGCAATAAAACAAGGTATTCCAGTTTATCAGAAAGGGACATTGAAAACAATTTTAAGATAGTAGTTTTAGTTTTAGTATTGATGTCCTTAATACTTATAGATTATACATTAGCTATAATTTTTTTAATGGGAGGTATTTATTTATAATTATAGCCAGGATCTTGGCATATGAATACCTAAGTCATGATCATTACTTATATGATTAACAAAAACAGAGCCTTATTAGACTGTGTGTTAAGGAGTAAGTCTGGAAGCTTTTGTAAAACGCACACACATTCAGGAGGCTAGTCTTTTCTATAGTTCTTTTTATGGTTTTAGAGTTTGAATACATGCAAAATAAGATTTAAAAAACAGAGTGGCTGGAGAAACGCCATCTCTCCTAAAAGTACAAAATTAGCTGGGTGTGGTGCTGCATGCCTGTAATCCCAGATACTAGGGAGGCTGAGGCAGGAGAATTGCTTGAACCCAGAGGCAGAGGTTGTGGTGAGCTGAGATCGTGCCATTGCATTCCTGCCTGGGCAACAAGAGTGAAATTCCATCTAGAAAACAAAACAAAACAAAACAAAAAAACAGGGTGGTTAAAGACTATAGTTGAACTTAAAAGCAAGTCCTGTATAAAATATTGAATATTTGCTCTTTCATGGTTCCCAAGTCTGGAGACCTTGTTGTGGATCATAGATAAGTAGAAGAGTGTTATTTCACTCACCAAATCCTAACAAACTGTTAACCTGAAAGTCTGATCATTTGGAGTCTATTTTTCTGGGACTCATTGACTCCCTTTTGCTGGTAATCTAGCATAAAGATGGTTTCTACTGAAATATTGCTCAGGTGGCTCAAGATAAATATAGAGGGACTTCATGAAAAAAAACTCAGGCATTTTGTGCTCCTTAGAAACAGCCATAAATTTGCCACTTGCTTTCCCATATCAGTGATTGATTGGTCAAGATGAAAACTACAATGGTTTATTGTTCATATACAAGGTAGATCTTTCCACATTGGTCATAAAAGAAGAAGCTTCAGTCTTCCTGTTATGGCCAGACCGTTTATTCCCGAAGAAGACCACCAGAGTCCAGAGTCAAAGCCAAGCGGCAAGGATCTTTACTGCAAGTTCGAACTTGGTCCCTCTGCTCCACAGCATACAAGAGGGCCCCGAACAATGCATGTGCTCGCTTTTTATAGACCGATGTAAACAGGATATGTAAGGTTACAGAGAAACAAGGGAATTCTTTTGGTTACAGCATTACAATTGGTTAACATTTTAAGTTATACATTTAGCAGTTTTTTTATTGGTTCCCGCGTTTTCAGTAAAACCACTCCACAAACGGTTGTGACCTTATCGGGGACTCTCCAGGTGGTGTTTGTACTGGGCCCAGGAAGTTGAGAAAAATGGAGGAATGTTTGTACTGGGCCCAGGAAGTTGAGACAAATGGAGGAATGTTTGTACTGGGCCCAGGAAGTTGAGACAAATGGAGGAATGTTTGTACTGGGCCCAGGACTGAGATATATGTTTGATTTCTTACATTCCTACCTGTTGCATTTGTCCCTAAATGTATTTTCTGCAAAGGACTTAGTCAACTCACAAGGGGTCCTAGCTATATCATAGTAGAATATGGGCGTCTACAAGGTTGCTATCATAACTTTTCTTCTATGCATTCCAATGTATGGGAAAAATAAAGATAGGTGTTAGATAAAAATTAAATTCTGGTTCTGATAGTACATGTGGAGTAGTAAGCATAACTTAGATGTGTAGCTAAAATTGAATTTTTAAGTATTCCCCTCATTTACAGATTTTGGAATCCTTCTTCAGCAGTAATGGTGACTCAATCTAACCCACTGCAAGGGCAATTGCAACAGCAAATACAAGATATTTTCCTTTTTAACAACTTCTAGAAAAAATTATTAACTATTTAACAATCAAAGGGAGAAGAAAGAAGTTCTAAAGCATGCATATGCATATTTTAACCTCCAATATCAGATAAAGGTAATAACATTAATAAATAAAATGAAAATTTAGAGTTGAAAATTGTTTATTTTATTGCAGAATATCATATATAATAATTTTTAGTGAAAAAATGTTTTTAAAGTTCATGAGAAAAACAAAATTTAAAAATAGGGCTACATAATTTGTTGGTGATGCTACTATGCACGCAGAAAACCAAAGAAAAGCAAATGTAAAATACATGCATTTATTTTTTAAAAAAGCTATTTTGCAAGCTGGCTTTAAAAGTTAATGATAGACCTATATACCAATTAGTGTAGTTAAATCATATTTTTCCATACCAACACAATATATATCAAGAGATATACCTATCAAATGGTTTCTAAGAGAAATTTAGAAAATAGGCAAATGGACCAAAATAGATAAATTTAAAAAACTAATTTACAGACAGGAAATTTGAATTATGAAATCCCTATGAAAAGTCAATAAATTGGATAACTCCATAATATCAATTATTTCTCAATTATTCCATGAATTAAATACAATCCAAATCAAAACAGCATAACTCAGGGAGTGGTTGATGCTGACCAACTCTGCTTAGAGACAGCATTTTAAATTGCAGGTTTTCTGGAAATGTACGCAGGTGAAAATAACTAAGAAACTTCAAGAAGCAATAAAAGTAATGGGATCAAGTAGGAGGCGATAGCACTCAGGGGTTTCCTCCAAACTTAAGTCATATAAAGGAGTATCATATAAGGATCCTGGTATCTAGGCATCTATGACATCATCCTCCATCTCTAATCACAAATGTGTTAGACTTACAGAAAACCAATGCCTTGTCATAACAATATAGAGGCATGCTATTTGTTTTCTGATTATTTAAATTTAGTAGAACACAAATAATCCAAGGCTTAAGAATCCAAATTCATTATGCTTCTAGAATTCTGAGAAATTAATATACAGCAAAATTGGTGGCTGCGAAATTGCTTGGAGTCACTTGAAAGTTAAGGTTGGCGTAATATCAAAATTTGTAAACTGAGCCTGGATTTTCCTGAAGGAGTCCCTTAATCTTAAATAAGTCCTTTAACGTGAACCATGTGTTAGCAGTGTTGACATGCTGAAAAGGGCCCAACTTGGTTTTATGCCATTTCAGCATTAAAAGGATGTGCTCACCGAAGTTATGCATGAAGTGGCCCTGTGAGGCAGTTATAAGTACAGTTTTTAAGCCAAAGCAAAGAATAACCATGCCCTATTTTAAGTTCATTAAGAAAAAATAATTTGAATGATGTCTTGATTTGTCTTGAAATGCAACATATTGGGGACTCAGAGGGGATTTGCACAATATAAGTCAGAAAGTGGTGAATCATTAATAATAAAAGGAACCATTTTCTAGAGGACCTTTGGTGGCACTCACATAATTTTACATATTCTTGCCATGTGACTATTATTTGTGTAAATAATCTGATTAAACTAAACTAAGAATTCCCTCCCTGTAAAGTTTGTGAGAAACAAACAATCCTCTTGCTGATATATGTTTATAAATACCCTAGAGTGGGGAAAAAAACTAAATAGACAGCTCCTCCTATTTTTTTTTTTTACTATTAATTAGGTGTTTATTTATTTAAATACAACGCATAAAGTCTAAACAATTTTCTCTTTCTTTTGCACTCCCGTTTCTGATTCTCTGTGAGTAACAAAAACTACTGTCAAGCCATGATGAGATACAGGAAATTAACTTTCCTGTTTGACAGCTGTATGATCCTTAATATCAGAAGCCAACTAGGTAAGAAGATAAGAGAGATGATATAACCATGTAAAAGGAAAGCTGGTTTCATTGGCAACCAGAAAATGCCATAATTTATAAATATATGTTTATCTTGAAATTGCATATTTTATTATTGCATGCTTACTGTTAAATTACAAATTGACTTCTATGTTTATTTTATATCATTTAAAAATCTTTTATTTCTTATTCAGTAGCAAAGACTAAGAGAAAATTTTTAAATTATTTTCCCCCAGGGATCTCTGAAAAATTTTGGCAATCATTGAATGAACAAAAATAGCTTGATAGAATAGAAATAGTTTTTGACTGTCTGCAGATATTTAAATAACACAAATGCTGTCTGTTTATAATGGATTCTTTTAGACTTGATTTTTAGAGAACAAAGGGAATCAGCCTAGAGTCACTTACTGCAAAGTGCTGTAGAATACAATAGCTGACATGAAAATCGTTCTTCAAGAATATATCCCTGGGTGGAAGTTCTGAGACTGACTCCAGGAAATACAGAGCCAACTGCTTTTCCATAAAGCTACTACATTTATGATCACCTGGAGAGACTAAAGCACCAAATGCAACATTCCTGCTGCGACTATCTTCATAGTAAAGCAGAGAAATTGAAAAAAAAAAAAATAGGCAGAAGTATGATGTTCATATTTATTTGCTGAGTGTGTTTAAAATAAGCATTGTAATATATATTTGTCCTTAATTATTCATTTAGTAATTCAGTCAACTCTATTTAGTTATTTGCTTAATGAACTATACCTATTTATTGAGCACATTTCATTTGCTTCTAGTGTCTGTGCAAGTCACAGGCAAAGCAAAGATAAATATAATGTTGATTCTGCTTCCAGGGCCTGTCAGTCAGTGGGAGCAATGACTACTTAAATCAGCAAATAAATGCAATGCACTGGAGGATATAAAAGAAAGTGAACTGGGAAATCAAAAGAGAGAAGACAACCTAGAAGAGCATGGGTGATTAGCTAAGACCTCATGGAAGAACCAAATGTGGGCCTTAAATAAAATAATAATAGAAATTGCATATAATGGCGTATAATTTCAGTCTACCTGGACTTCCTACTCAGGAATTAGAATTTATCTTAGAATATTCGGAATCTGAAATACTCTTTGCAGTGTGTCAGAATGAATTGTGTCTTTTTTCTTATTAATATATAAAATTATTGATACTTATAGCTGGGCCTGGTATAATACAATACTCAAGATACTGGGGGAGTTGAACTAAATACATTCCTACTGAATCAAATAAAATATATTTGGGTGCTGCATTTCAATTGTGTCTTCTATTCATGATAGTCTTTTAGAAGACAGATGTTATAGACAGAATAACGAACCCTACCCAAGATAGCCATCTCCTGAGCCATGGAACCTCTAAATATGTTACTTTACATGAAAAAAGGACTTTGCATATTTAATAAAATTAATGATCCAGAGATAAAGGGTTATCCTGGATTAGGTGGGTAGGTCATTGTAATTGCAAAGTAGAATGGCAGGGGACTAGTTTCAGAATGATGTCATGTGAGGACTCTAGCAGGCAGGGACCACAAGCTAAGAAATGCAGACAGCCTCTAGAAGCTGGAAAAGGAAAGAGAAGAGTCTGCACTGTTCTAGAGTCTTCAGGAGGAAATAGGCCACCACCGTAATTTCCACCCAGGACGCCCATTTTAGATTTCTAAACATTAAGAACAGTAAGACATCAGTGTTGTTTTAAGCCACTAATTTCAGTGTTGTTTAAGCCACTAATTTTGTAGTAATTTGTTATAGTAATAATGAGAAACAAATACAATAAATTCTACTGAGAATATTTTAGATAAAAGATTATAATTACGGTTTATCTTTTCACTTGCCAGTTTTAAAAATGTAGGTTTTTTAAACCAATAATAAGGGATAGAATATTTTAAAAATGTTAAAAGAACTGTAAATTGAATAAAAGTCTTCCTACCACTGAACATAAATTGCTTAATTCCTAGGAATATTTGTCCATATCTCTATCTATCTATCTATCTATCTATCTATCTATTTTTCAAGACCTTATTTATGCAGAAATATACAGTTTATAATAGTTGTCTAAATTAATAACTTTTTTTTTTTTTTTTATGAGACGGAACCTTGTTCTGTCGCCCAGGCTGGAGTGCAGTGGCGGGATCTTGGCTCACTTCAGTCTCCGCCTCCCAAGTTAAAGTCATTCTCCTGTCTCAGCCTTCAGAGCAGCTAGAATTACAGGCACCCACCACCACACCTGGCTAATTTTTGTATTTTTAGTAGAGATGGGGTTTCACCATGTTGGCCAGGCTGGTCTCAAACTCCTGACTTTGGGTGATCCTCTTGCCTAGGCTTCCCAACGTGCTGGGATTACAAGCGTGAACCACAGTGCCAGGTCAGATAACATTCTTTTTAAAGTACATCTGAGGGACACTCACTCATCTAATCACATTTATGATCATTTAAAAATATACATTCACCATTGACAGTATTACAGGAAAGAACTCTTCTCTATGTAAATAAACAATGCTATTTAACATTGATTTCTGTACAACAAATGGGTAGAATAACAATAGAAGTCAATGAAATAACATTGTGATTTACACTAGGTGCCCACATTTTGTTAATTTGAGGTCCTGTGAAAAGCTTGATTATTTAAAAGATATCACAGTCCAAGAATAGAAAACTGTAACGTTCTCGTTTGGTTTACTTTATCATCCTTGCCGCATAGAAATGGCTATATGATAATATTCAGCATAATATTTAAGGTACACAATCGCTTATTTTATAGCCATTTAAAAAGCCTATGAAGGGATCCTAGCAATGTGCTTACATAGCCTTAAGGCTTTGTTGAGTTTTGAGAAAGCAGAATATTTTAACCACAATTACCTGACTCCACAATGACCAGGAGATTTTTTACCTCTTTCTACTCCTCAAAAAAAAAAAAAAGATTTTTACGGCCGGGTGCGGTAGCTCACACCTGTAATCCCAGCACTTTGGGAGGCCAAGGCGGGTGGATCACTAGGTCAGGAGATCGAGACCATCTTGGCTACCACGGTGAAACCCCCGTCTCTACTAAAAATACAAAACAAAAAACTAGCCGGGCGTGGTGTCAGGCTCCTGCAGTCCCAGCTACTCGGGAGGCGGAGGCAGGAGAATGGTGTGAACCCGGGAGGCGGAGCTTGCAGTGAACCGACTCCAGCCTGGGCGATGAGCGAGACTCCATCTAAAAAAAAAAAAGAGTTTTACCTCTTTCTACTCCAATTTCTCTACTGTCACACTTTCTCTTGTGTTGAGTAGCATTGAACTGATTGCATGAATTTGGGGACATAGCTAAGAGAAAGTTGAGCTGAAGATATTTAGTATGGGCTTTAGGAAATATACTTATTGATTCATTCTCACTTCTATAGATGCTTATATTAGTCGAAAAAGATAGATAATGAAGACATTAAAACAAAAGAAGTAAAATATTAAAGAAAATCAGCAGAATAACAGATAAACAACAAAGCAAAAGTAATGTGAAAGTAAAAGTAAAGAAAAACACAACTTTTATAGTCAATAACAAATTCAGTTACATAAGTGTATTGTTTAGAAAACTGTCATGGACCCTCGTTATGGCTTTTTGCAATACATATGAAACCAAAATATAGGGACAATTTTTAAAATATAGAGAATATGAGGGAGTTACTTAGAAGGAACACTGATATTTTTCTGTATTATTATCTGTTTTAAGAGAAAAATGTTCAATATCACTAATCACTAGGGAAATACAAATTAAAACAATGATATACCATCTCACACCAATCAAAATGGCTATTACTAAAAAGTCGAAAAACAGGATGGCAAGGTGTCAGATAAAAGAAAATGCCTGTATACTGCTGATGGGAATGAAAATTTGTTCAGTCACTAATCAGTCAGGAGATTTCTTAAATAATGTAAAACAGATCTGCCATTTAACCCAGCAATCCCATTTCTGGGTATATACCCAGAGAAATAGAAATTATTCTACCATAAAGACACATACATGCATGTATTCACCACAGCATTACTCACAATACCAAAGACACGGAATCAACATTGGTGCCTATCAGTGGTGGACTGGATACAGAAATGTGGTACATATACACCATGGATTACCATGCATCCGAAAAAAAAATGAGATTATGTTCTTTGCAGCAATTGGGATGGAGCTGGAAGTCATTATCCTAAGCAAATTAATGCAGGAATAGAAAACCAAATATGGCATGTTCTCACTTAGAAGTGGGAGCTAACCATTGAGTACACATGGGCAAAAAGGAGAGAGCTATAGACGTCGTGGCCTGTTTGAAGTACAAGGAAGTTGAGAACTAAGAAACTACCTATCACGTATTATGCTGATTAGTTGAGTAAGAAAATTATCTGTACACCAAACCCCTGTGACATATAATTTACTCATGTAACAAACCTGCACATGCACTGCTTGAACCTAAAAGTAGGCAATTAAAAAAAATTTATTCTTTATGAAATTTGTCATTGTTGATTTACTTGTATTCAAGAATAATTTATTTTGAAACTAAGTTTACGTTTGTCGTCTTATATTGTTTGTCTTCAAAATTATACCCTAAATTGCATAATTGTTAGGCCCTTACAAAAATCTGAATCTGGCCCTGGCTGATATTATAAAACAATCAATTAACATAAGACATAAGATTTTGATGAAAGAAAAATGAGTGATTGACAAAAAGTTTAAGGTGTCAATGGATAAAAAAGAGATGGAAGATCCAAGTGGAAAATCTTTCTCTGAAAAGAAAAAAAGGTTTGCAACAACTCCCAAAGTTTAAAAACAGAGGTTATCCATTAGTGAGCATAACTGTGGAAGATTATATTATTATAATGGAACGAAAAGCTACTTTCCAGTCCCTTTATATACTCTAAAATAAGTTGAGACGCATAAATCAAGAATGACCTAAGTACTGAATGTGCATTTTTATAACCTTATTTCTTTGGTTATTAATAATAAACCCTTTTGGAACATTACATTCCTCTCCTTTCCAGGAATGCTTTAGGGCATGGGTGTACTGATAGTATTAAATTGTTATCTCTAACTGATATATCAGGACAAGCCTGAATCACATCTGCACCACTCTTATTGTGTCTCCAGCAACAAACATTACACCTGACAGAAAATCAAAATTAAGAAGATAATAAGGACTGAATGAACTTGTAATGGATCCAAAGAGATGTACAGAATAATACTGAGGAGTCTAAATGGCCCACAGGTCCAACCAGGCCTTGTACGATAATATAAACTATAAATAGATGAATAAAGATATATTTCAGTTGAGAAAAAGGTTTGGTCACACTGGAAGGGTAGACAGAATCACAAAGGGAATGATATACACCAGGAATGTATTACAGAGTACAGATCTGTGTCTCCCAGGATAATAGCTACTAAAAGCTCTAACATCATATAACAAATTTATCATGCTTTCTGCTTATGCTTTTCAAGCATGGTCTAACAGGAAAATCTAAGTTAAATGCAGTAAGTGTGATTTTTTGGGGAAGGTAGAACCTCCCAGTCATGTCAGATACATTTTAATTCTCCATTTTCTAAATCTGCCAGAATGAGAGTTATGAACATGGTAATGATGAATTAATAAGATAAATGGCTAGAGGGTTTTAAAAGCTCTTGACAGACAGCAATTTCTTTCTTCTGCAGCAGCATTATGACCATATTTCTATTATTCAGGGAAAAATTGCATTTAAAATGGTAAATGTTATTATAAATAAGTAAATATCATATATCTCAATAATACAGGGAAAATATAATGCATCTTAATGTGTTAAATCTTAACAATTGATTGTTCTCTCTCCAGCCTTGCCATCATTTTGAGTAGTAAAATTATACCTCATCATTTCATTGACTTATTTGCTTGGGCCAATGAAATATGAGGAACACGTAACATACGCCATTTCTGAGCATAAGATTTGTATGTAATTACGCAGTTTGTCCATTATCTCTTGGAGATTTTGTGATTTGCTGGAACAAAGAATCTTTACGTAAATACCAAACACTCACTTAGCCTTGGCCCCAGATTAAGATGGCAAGTATTACACATTAGAATCCTGCTGAGGCCAGCTGAGCCCAACCTACACAGCAAACACCAAGCCAACCTGTGATTTTTATGTAATGTGGTGAAGTTTTGTTTTGGTTAGCTATTTACAATTGAGTGTTTTGTTGTTTTGTACTTGAAACACCAGTCTTGCCTATATATTGGCCTTCCTATTATTTCCATTCGATATCATCTTAAAGTAATTTGGGCAGGATAGAATTCTTTATCCATACTTCAACGGATTCTTTCTCACTGATTTTAGATGTATGAACAACAATACCCCTACAAAGTTGCCGAAGCCAAAAATCCAGGGATTTCCCTGAGTTCCCGTTTCGTTCTTCACCCCTTCAACAAATCCAGATAAATCACTTTAAAAAATGGTGGTTAATATCTCTCACTTGCTTAAAATAGTCTAATATTTGCAATTATACTTTCAAAGAAATCAAATCTTCCTGCTCTTGTTTATGTCATTGCTATATACATTATTATTTTTTGACTCACTATGTTCTAGCTGCCCACATTTTCTTTGCTTCATAAAGATCATTCCTGTTTTATACTATTTTGCACTAGATGTTTTCATTGCCCTTAAGTCCCTACGAATCCAAATATTCATGCAATAACCTTCTTTGGGTCATTCAGACACCTGTCTTCCCCTCAACACTTAATCCTTTGTCACTCAAACCAAAGTAGTCACTCAGACAAGCACTCTCAAATAATTCTCCTTCAATTTCTTCCATAATTTTCCTCTCCCCTTATTTATCTATTATTAAATTATCCCACTCATTTAAGGAGTATCTCTAAGAAATATTTCATAATTGTTCAAACCTGAATAACCAGAATTAAGGAAAGGGCTTGGGACATAGTAGACATTCATTATGTATGTGATAAATGAATGAAATCAGCACAATCGCATAGCAATGAAATAAAACTAATTAAACAAATATGCTTGCAGGAAGATAGTAACACATATATGAATTTATTTTTCAGTATCTGCAAATAGTTAAACTTTCTCTTTCATTAAATTCACATAAATAATCAAAGTAAGGAATAACCTTGGATATAATTTTTATGTTATTTTTGTACTCTTACTTTTTATATTATATTTATAAAGTTTAAAAATTATTTTAAATATATAAAATATAACAAGTGTTTTTCTTCTTAGTATAAATACCAACTACATATCTATAATATAATAATGGAGATGATAATTGTCTCAAAAATTAAGATGATAATTATCTTAAATACTTGATAATAAATAATAAACTGTTGCTGAAGTTTCTCTTTTTAAACATTTTTTATGTTAATTTTTGTGGTTACACACTAGGTATACATATTTATGGGGTACAGGACATGTTTTGATACAGGCACGCAATGCATAATAATCATATCATGAAAAATGGGGTATCCACCCCCTCAAGCATTTATCCTTTGTGTTACAAACAATTCAGTTATAATTTTTTAGTTATTTAAAAATGTACAATTAAATTGCTAGGGACTATAATCACCATGTTGTGTTATCATATACTAGGTCTTGTCCATTCTTCTATTTTTTTTATACCTATTAATCGTCCCCATTTCCTCCCACCCTCCCATTACTCTTCCCAGCCTTTGGTAACCATCCTTCTACTACCCTCTGTCTTCATGAGTTCAATTGTTCTGAGTTTTAGATCCCACAATAAGTGAGAACATGTGATGCCTATCTTTCCATGTTTGCTATTTTACTTTGCATAATGACTTCCAGTTCAATACATGTTGTTGAAAATGACAGGATCTCTTTATTTTTTTTATGATTGACTAGTACGCCATTGTATATAGGTACCTGAGTAAATACTAATGGTATTTGTTCTTTGATGAAAAATATAAGAAAAATATTATATTATAGCTTATTGCCTTATTTCCTGTTATATCAAGCAATATATGCTATGCTAAATTCAAGCCTATTTAGTTTAATAAATGTATACATTTAATAATAATCATTTTAAAATATATAAAGAGTAAATTTGCTAAGAGTCATTTCCTATCAATGTGTATTTTGGCAACCATATATCTTTATAATGATTGATATTTATTTATAGTTTTCAAGACCAAAGTAAATTGGACCAACTTATGACAATATATAACTGTTACTTGCCTAACCCAACTACAAATTTTCTACTACATGTCACAATGGAAGTAAGTTGCTGGAAGCATTGTTCCTTGCTGTGAAATGAAAGGCAAAGCGTATATCTCAACAAATATATTTAAGGTTTAGTTCTGTTTAAACAAATTATTTTGACATTACCAAAGAAATGAGTACTTTAAACAAACTGTCGAGTTAATTTTTCATATTTTAAACATTATTACATTTGGTTTTCAAGATATTGTTTTGATTGAAAAATATAAATGTTTGTATGTTTAAAATGTCAAAATAATAAAATATACAACTATTACCTGAATTAGGAATTGAATTCAATGTTTTCACAAAACATCTTGAAGTAGTAACAGTTTCAAGTTACCTTATGAATAAAACTTTAAAAATTATTTTAAATATATACAATATAACATAAGTGTTTTTCTTCTTAGTATAACACCAATAACATATCTATACATGCTAATAAAATGTGATTATACTGGTTTTTAATTCCTTAACTTTGTTCTTGAAGTTTTTATTCCTATTCTATTACCAAGAAAATTAACTCATATTGCTTGAACACATGCTCAGTTTAATTAACTTTACTAGATTTTTAAGTAGCCCAGGGTTAAACACACTTGCATATAAAGAGAATAATGACCATTTCAGTAAATTAAGACTATTTACAACAGGTGGGCATTAAAAATGATTCTCATCCCAGCTCTGATTAATGTACAAAAATTTATTTTAATAACTGACCATGCTATGGGCTTCAAAATCTGAAACAGCAAAGGTATGACGGTATGTAATTCACATTAACTGATCTTTGCCTATTCAGAGGAGACTGTATTAGCCACTGAGATTGACTGATTGCTAGATTTTTAATTTCATTGGCTCTAAAGAACACATTTTTATTTAATTCTAAAAACTTTTGCTTGGATATTAAATTATATAAACGTCTTTTTAACTAATAATAAAAAAGAATGGTACATATCTTATATGTTCTGCATCTTATAACTTACAGATCTTCAAGATGATGTTTAAGATGATCATATCTAATAAATTTTGATATGTCTTACTTCGTTTTCTGATCTGTGATTAAAACTTGTATCAGCCGGGCACGGTGACTCACGTCTGCAATCCTAGCACTTTGGGAGGCCGAGGCCGGCGTATCACGAGGTCAAGAGATCGAGACCATCCTGGCTAACACGGTGAAATCCCATCTCTACTGAAAATACAAAAAATTAGCTGGGTGTGGTAGCAGGTGCCTGTAGTCCCAGCTACTTGGGAGGCTGAGGCAGGAGAATGTCATGAACCCAGGAGGCAGAACTTGCAGTGAGCTGAGATCGTGCCATTGCACTCCAGTCTGGGCATAGAGCGAGAGTCCGTCTCAAAAAAAAAAAAAACAAACAACAAACTTGTATGGACATTGGGCTGATATCATACAATTTGTCAAAAATATAAAAACTATTTACTCTCAACTAATCCACTCAGTAAAGTCAATCTATGTGTTTAATCACCATCTAAACTTATTATGAATTTAACCAGAAATTACCCATGTATCATATGTAGAAAAAAATTTGATGAGACATATTAAGGCATTAAACTAACTGTTTAACCAAAACAGAGCTATTTTAATTGATCTTCCAATGTAGTATTATTCTTCCATGAGTTTGTGGTCGATTTTGTAATGGCCACCCAAATGTGTCCATACCTTAATTTCTGGAACCTGTGAATGTTATCTTACATGGCAGAAGGGACTTTGCAGATGTGATTACATTAAGTATCTTGAGATAAGGAGATTATATTGCATTATATAGGACCCTATAAAAGACAGGTAGTAGAGTCAGAGAACCAAAGAGTATTATGTCACAGATGAAGCAAAGAGAGAAAGCAATGTGATAACAGGAGCAAAGAGATGGTGTGTAAGTTACAACAGAAGTAGAAATCACAACAATACAGGGCCAGGAGTCAAGGAACTCAGACAGTTTTTAGAAACTAGAAAAGGCAAGGAAACAGATCTCAGAGCTTCCAGAAAGAACACAGGTCTGCTGACAAATTAATTTAGTGTAGTGAAACTCATTTGGAGCTCTGACCTCCAAAACTCCAAGATAATAAACTTGTATAGTATTAAGCCACCAAGTGTGCGGAAATTGTTTATAGCAGCAATAGAAACTTAATACAAAGCATAAAACACTTTCTTTGCTACAATAACATTTGTGACTGTACTTCAATTATAAATTATAATTATAATTATGATGTAAAAAATTGTTTTCTACAGTTACTTTTGCAAACAACATGGAAATACTATTTCAGAAATTTGAGTGGCTTGTTCATTTTCCAGTGATTAACTTCCATGTTAATTGAGTGCACTTTCTTGTGGAGTCAGTTAAAGAAAAATATGAATGTATAGGAGAATTTTTCTAAAGGGATTATTGTTTAATTAACTATAAATTACATGATAAATGATCAATTCTGGAAAGATAATATGTACATGAACAAATAAAATTAAATTAAAAAGAATCATTACTTACCTTCAGAATATATACATGATTGTTATAACATTTTGTATCTTATAATTATCACTAATAATTTTAAGCATACTTCATTATATACTTTAAATGAAACTATTAATGAATGCATAGTAATCCACCCATGGCCTGCATTATAATTTATTTAGTCATCACTGTAAGTGAATACCTAGTATTTTTAATTAAAATAACACTGTTATAACATAACTGTATGTGATAATGCCTATGTTTCAGTGATAACTATCTTGAAAAATATGAGTGAAATTACTGAGTCAAATTATATACACAATTGTAAATTATTGGATGTAAGTAGCAAATTTTCCTTAAGAAGATTTTAAATTAGATGTATGCTTATAAAATGAATTAGAATGTGTATTTAATCACAACCTCTGTGATATCTAGTGCCATAAATTATTTATTATTTTACAAAGTTATAGAAAAATTAATATCAAGGTGTTTTTTATCAGCATTCATTGAATTTGTGACGTAAATATTTTTTAAATTGTTTTTTGTCCATTTATAACTCATTTCTTCTCATTTCACATTAATAAATGCCTATGTTTACTACTTATTTATGGCTTAACTTTTTAATTGAGTTAATTAAATGGTATTTATTTTAAATGATTTGGACAGATATTTTATTTTTTGATAGAAAATATTAAATAAATTTTCAGCATATTATGGGGTTCTATAATCTTCTGCTTAATTTTCCTCTTAATTCTTCACTGATACAATACTTGTTTATGAATTTTACATTTATCATGAATTTTAATATCTCTAATTTAAATGTCATGATCCTAATATTAATAACTTGAAATAATTTTTAATTGGCTTCAGCCATTGAAAATATAAAATATGCTGAAAGAAGGCATAAAAAAAGAAAATATTACTTAATATTTGCTAACTGTAGAAAATGTCAAAACCAAAATTAACCCATCTCTGTATCTGGCAAGTTCTTCTCACGTAGTAAGTATGATTGACATAAATAGTACCAAAATTATCTGTTCCCAGATTATCAACTCCATTTTGTTAGAAGTTTCTCTTATAGATACAGCAGAATTTGCCTGGTGATTCTAACTAGCAAAGTTTGGATCATATGCCCCATCTCCACCCATCTCTTTAGGTGCATATGAATTTTTAAGGGCTTTGTTTCCTGAGCATACGAGGAATCATCACAGATACTTCATCAAGGGAGCAGAATTTTAGATTATAATAAATTTACATTGTTTTTGTATTTTTCTTATATCTGAGATGCCACCCATTTTAAGGCATAGGCTGCCTACCATATATATATATATAATTATATATTATATGTTTATAAATACATTTACATTTATATTTCATTTATTTATACATGTAATATACATTTTATGTATATTTTATCTATTTTCAGATCACTATGGTTATACCTTAGAATATATGTTAATGCAACATTTCAAGGATATTTTGAAATTCTTTAATTTATGTCATTCAGACAAAGCTGCAAAGAATTTTCTCTAGGGTACAGATCTAGGGGAGTCATTGCTTAATTAAACTGTATGCACAGCTTCAGTTTTACCAGATACCAAAAAATTACACTATAAATTGCTTTTCTATTTTACATTCCCACAAGCAATATATATGAGTTCCCATTGTTCCAATGTCATGCAAGGTTGGTCTCATATGCATTAGGACTTGGGAGAAATTTATCAATGTCATATGGCAAGGTGGATTTATTTTGAAAAAGAAAGCATATAAGGCCATGGCTAGCAAAAGAATAGAAGGATTTGGCTTTTATTCATTCTTCTCACAAAGAAGCATGCCAGGATTAAGGCTAGGGCAATTTGTGTAACACATGGTGTGGGATTGGATTCCAATGTAGGCACTCTGTGAATTTATTTCCTTCTGTTTTATAGACTGAGTGCATGAGCAATCTTCTCAGTGAGAGTCACAAAAATTTTGTAGGTACCAGAAAGTCTAGTTTCAGTAAAGATTGCCTGAGACAATCAGTTTCCCGTTACCTGGGGATTTTGTGGTCAGTGCACTCTGGATAAAAATTGATATTACAGTACAGACAAAGGCAGAAGGATTTCATTCAGGGTTGTCACCAAATAGTCACAGAAGACAATATGAAAATTGAAACATCTTCACCATTTTTGTCATTTTCTTTTACAACATACTTTATACTTTCTTAGGGAAAATTGTGATTTCAGTTATTTTTATAAAAACTTTTTTTAAAAGTTTTATATGACCTGTTATGAGATAACTTCATGTAGGAGTTTTCAGTTATAAAAAGGGCTAATGTTATGTGTTCATCAAATACTTAGTTAATATTTACTATGTACCACCAGTCACCATGCTGAATGCTGAATTCATTGTCATAAAATGAATTATTTACTTTACTGAATAAACTTACAATTTAGTGAGGTAGGTAGTTGTGTGTGTGTGTATGGAAAGAAAGAGAGAATGCAACCAATGGGAAGTGGAATGGGATGGGGAAGTGAAAACAAAGGTGTTTGAGAGTATCAACGAGTTGCAGACAATTTTAGTAGAGTTTATGTCGAGTATTTTAAATGACTCACAAGGAGTTGGAGAGAGAGAGAGCATTTAATCAGATTATGAAAGATTTGTAGGTCATATGAAGAATGTGATGTTCAATTTCAACTTCAATGGGAAAAATAATACGGAACAATTTTAAAATATTTGAAAGGGAATAAACAAGCTAATTTACAGTTTTTAAAAAGTAATAGAAAGGACTGTATCTAGAAGTTATTTGTGAAAAACAAGGCTATCAACTTATATGTATAATTAGCTAATATATATTGTGCACCTGCTATGTGCTGTATAATGAATTAGCATTTGAAAGTCATCAGTAAATCAAGTAAGAAAAAAATATATGCCCTGTAGACCTTGCCTTCGAATAGGGGAAGATAGACAATAAACAATGAATTTAATAAATAGGTTAATTATACAGAATGCTAAGATATAATATAGAAAGATGACAAAGAAAAATGTAGAGGGAATCCAGGAGTGCTGGATAGAAAAGGATTGATAGTATAAGGCCTGATTGAAACAGTGATGATGAAACAGAGACTTAATAGATTTAAGACAATTAGCCAAGGATGTATCAAGAGGTAAAGATGTCCATTCAGAGCTAATCACCTGGTCAAAGATCCATAGCAGAAGTTAATCGACCAAGAATTTTTAAATTATTTGACATTTGAGAAATAAAATCTTTTCTTTTTGCGTTGAGACAGGGTCTCACTAGGTAGCCCAGGCTGGTGTCAAACTCCTGGCCTTGAGTGATATTCCCACCTAAGCCTCTCAGAGTACTTGGTTAACAGATGTAAACCAGCACATCTGGCCCTAAAATATTTGATAATAAAGTAAGAAAAGGTCAATTATGATATTAAAATAATTATATTCTTATAACTGTCATATAAAATTATGTTACAACTATTTTCACTAAATCAATGCCTTAATTATATAATTATTGATGTTTGTTTAGTTTTACAAAAATATTCAAGGAAGGTTTGTATACTATTTAGAAATTATTTTCATAAGACACAGGCATGTAAATTACCTCAAAAATTACTAATTTTACAAGGTCTGATAAAATTAGAATGTACCTTATTTTTTGATAACTTTGCTTATTTCAATATTAGACAACTTACACAAAGAGCTAATATTTTTTACAGTTGAAAGTGGTACCAACTGTGATGTTCTCTGTATTATAGAATAATTGATCAACTTCATTATTTATTGCAGGAAAAATTTTGGGATATCCAAAACATTTAAGGAGAGAATATATAAAAATATTTTATTTATTCATAAATTAATTCAAACCAAATTTGCAGAACAGCAAAGTGTCTGCCATTGTATTAAGGAACTTGGTTCTTCAATTTGAAAACGTGATTAATATGACTAAAAATAATGGTTTTTAAAGTGGTAAACACATGATGTATGTTTGTGCCAGTTTAGCATTGTGTAGCACAGATTTTATTTTTCCATAGTCATTCAGAAGACTTCCAAAGTTTCTTATCAATTTCTTTGAAATAAAGTACATTTTCTATTCTAAAATTAATTGCATTGTATTAGTATGGCATGAATACTTCCCACGGTGATAATATCAGTTCAAGGAATTAAGATCCTTAGAGCAATTGTCCTTTAGCCATTGAAATTTGGGACAGCTTCAAGGATTCATGGGGCTTTCTTCATTTCACTGGGAGAGTGGGGCCTCAGAATGCCTTCAGTCCCAAATCTTCATCTGAACTCCTGTGCTCAAGCATTCTCAAGAAAACCTTTGGCAAATTATATAAAAGAGCAGTGCCTGCCGAAGCATTATTGCCAAGTGATTACCTTACAATCTTTTATCCCCTACTGTGGAACTGCTTACTGATTTTGATTCTATCAATCACTAACTTCCTGACTAGCAGGATTATTAGTTCATTTGGAATCTCAGTGCTACCTTCAATAGTTAACTACTGTGAGACTGTGAGCTAGATTGTACCTGTATCTCAATTCCATAGTTTAAGTTCCATGCTGAATCCCACGACTTTGTCATGGCAATACTTTTTCAATGCATAAATATTGTGGCCTACTGATTTTTAACACACACACACACACACACACACACACAAAACTGGTTTATATTAAAGGTATTGTAACGAAGTCTGAAGGAGTCAGAAGATGTTTAGAAAATAAAGAATATATGATGGCCTTTATGTGACCATGTAACAATAAAACTGAGACCTTTTTCCTTAAAAATCTCTATTCTTTAAACCTAGTGGATTTATGTAATCATATTTCTAAATCTTAGATTTTGTATAATATCACAAATCATAAAATATATACTGTATAGTGTTATGTCAGATATCATAAAAGATATACCATATTTGGAACTAATAAACTCAGACATTTAAATGAAAACATGTAAACTTATTTTGAGGCACTGTTACTAATTATTTAATATTATTGATATGTAAGTTAATAAAAGGGGGAAAAATTCAAATGCACACCACGGGTAGAACAAACACTTTTTATCACATTTGTGTCAATAATTATTAGAATACCAAGAAATAACAAAAATCAGTAATGATCAAATATTTTATAAAAATGTATTCAAATTCTTGAAAAAATGACATTGGTAGTTTGATAGGCATAGCGTTGAATCTGAAAATTGCTTTGGGCAGTATGGCCATTTTAATAACATTAATTCTTCCAATCCATGAGCATGGAATGTTTTTCCATTTGTTTGTGTCATCTCTGATTTCTTTCAGCAGTGTTGTATAGCTGTCTTTTTATAAATCTTTCACCCCCTTGGTTGGTTGTATTTGTAAGTCATTTATTTTTTGTGTGGCTATTGTAAATGGGATATGTTCTTGATTTAACTCTCAGCCTGGCCATTACTGTTATATAAAAATTGTTACTGATTTTTGTACATTGATTTTGTATGAGGAAACATGGCTAAAATTATTTATCATTTCTGGAAGCCTTTTGGGTGGTGTCCTTAGGGTTTTTAATTATAGAATCCTATTGTCAGCAAAGGGAGAGAGTTTTTCTTCTTTTCCTATTTGGATACATTTTATGTCTTTCTCTGGGATGATGCTCTGGCTAGAGCTTCCAGTACTATATTCAGTAGGAATGGTGAGAGTCAACATCCTTGCCTTTTTCCAGTTCTCAAGTCAAATAATTGCAGCTTTCACCTGTTCAGTATAATGTTGGCTCTGGGTTTTTCACAGATGGCTTTTATTGCTTTTATTATGTTCAGGTATGTTTCTTTGACACCTAGGCTGTTAAGGGTTATTATCATGAAGGTACCTTGGATTTTATTAAAAGACTTTTCTACATCTATTGAGATGATCATGTTTTTTGCTTCTAATTCTGTCTCCGTGGTGAATCACATTTATTGATTTGCATATGTGAAACCAACCTTGAAAAAGCCTACTTGATATGATAAATTACCTGTTTGATGTGCTGCTGGATTTGATTTAATAGTATTTTGTTGAGGATTTTTGCATCTATGCTCACCAGGGATATTGGCCTGAAGTTTTCTTTTTCTGTCACGTTTCTGCCAGATTTTGGTATTAGGCTGATGTTGGCTTCATAGAATGAGTTAGGGAGGAGCTTCAGTAGGATTGTGACCAGCTCTTCTTTGTACATCTGGTAGAATCTGGCTGTGAATCTGTCTGTTCTATGGCTTTTTTTGTTGGTGGACTCTTTAATACTGGTTTTATTTCAGAGCTCAGTATTGGTCTAATTAGGACTTCAGTCTCCTTCTGATTCAATCTTGGCAGACTGTGTGTTTCCAGGAATTCACCCATTCCTTTAGATTGTCTAATTCATGTATATAGAGTTCATAGTATTCTCTAAGGATCATTTTTATTTCTGTGGGACCAGATGTAATGTCAACTTTGTTATTTCTGATTGCACTTATTTGGATATTCTCTTTTCTCTTCTTAGTTTATCTAGTGGTCTACCAATCTTATTTATGTTTTCAAAGGACAATCTCTTGGTTTCATTTTTTTTGTATAGGTTTTTGCATCTCAGTTTTATTAATTTCTTCTCTAATTTTAGTTATTTCCTTTCTTCTACTAGCTTTGCAGTTGGTTTGTTCTTATTTTCTAGTTCCTTTAGGTGGGAAGTTAAATTATTAATTTGAGATCTTTCTAACTTCTTGATAAAACTGTTTAGGGCTATAGATTTCCTCTTAATTTGCTGATTGCATCCCAGAGATTCTGGGAAGTTGTGTCTCTATTTTCATTAATTTTAAATACTGCTTTGATTTCTGCTTTAATTTCAGTGGTTACCCAAGAGTTGTTCAGCAGCAAGCTGTTTCATTTTCATATATTTGTGTAGTTTTGAGAGGTATTTTTAATATTGATTTATCTTTTTATTGCACCATGGTCCACAAAATCCATATGGAACCAAAAACGAGCTCAAATAACCAAAATGATCCTATGTAAAAAGAATAAGTCCTGGGAAATCATATTACCTGACTTCAAACTATACTATGAGGCTACAGTAAACAAAATGGCAGAGTACTAGTATGAAAACAGACATAAGACCAATGGAACAGATTAGAAGACTAAGAAATAAAGACTCACACCTATCACCATCTGATCTTCAGTAAGACTGATGAAAATAAGCAATGGGGAAAGGACTTTCTATTAAACAAACAAAGCTGGTCTAGCTGGTTAGCCATATGCAGAAGAAAGAAACTGTATCCCTATTTTCTACTGTATAGAAAAATTAACTTAAGATGAATTAAAGATTTAAATGTAAGATGTAAAACTGCAAAAGTTCTAGAGGAAAACCTAGGAAATACCCTTCTGAAACCTACTTTGTCAAAGAATTCATGGCCAAGTGGCCAAAAGCAATTCCAACAAAAACAAAGATTGATAAGCGAGATCTAATTAAACAAAAGAACTTCTGCTTAGCCAAAACAACAACAACAACAAAAAAAAATCAACAAAGTAAACAGATAATCTACAGAATGAAAAAAAATCTTGGTGAGCTATGCATCCAACAAAGGCCTAAAAGCCAGAATTTATAGGGAACTTAAACAAATCAGCCAGCAAATTATAACCCCATTGAAAAGTGGGGAAAAAGCATGAACACACATTTTTCAAAAGAAGACATATATATGGCCAATAAACTTACGAAAGAATGCTCATCATCACTAGTCATCAGAGAAGGCAAATTCAAACCACAATGAGACACCATCTCACAGAAGTCAGAAAGGCTATTATTAAAAACTCAAAAAACAACAGATGCTGGCAAGGCTGCAAAGAAAAGGAAATGCTCATACACTGTTGGTGGTAATGTAAATTAGCTCAGACACTGTGGAAGGCAATTTGGGTATTTCTCAAAGGACTAAAAACAAAACTATCATTTGACCACAAAAATCCTATCACTGGGTATATACCCAAAGGAACATAGACTATTTTACCAAAACGACATGCACTTGTACGTTCAACACTACACGATTCACAATGGCAAAGACATAGAATAAACCTAGGTATCCATCAATGGTGGATTGGAAAGAAAATGTGATACATGCCGGGCGCGGTGGCTCAAGCCTGTAATCCCAGCACTTTGGGAGGCCGAGACGGGCGGATCACGAGGTCAGGAGATCGAGACCATCCTGGCGAACACTGTGAAACCCCGTCTCTACTAAAAAATACAAAAAACTAGCCGGGCGAGGTGGCGGGCGTCTGTAGTCCCAGCTACTCGGGAGGCTGAGGCAGAGAATGGCGTGAACCCGGGAGGCGGAGCTTGCAGTGAGCTGAGATCCGGCCACTGCACTCCAGCCCCGGCGACAGAGCAAGACTCTGTCTCAAAAAAAAAAAAAAAAAAAAAAGAAAATGTGATACATATATACCATGGAATACTATGCAACCATAAAAAGAAACAAAATAATGACGTATGCAGCAACATGAATGGATCTGGAGGCCATTATTTTAAGCAAATTAACACAAAAACAACAAAAGAGAATTCACCATATTCTTGCTTGTAAGTCAGAGCTAAACATTGATCACATATGGACACCAACATGGAAGCAATAGGCAGTACCAAATAATATAGCGGGGGATTATGTGTTGAAAAAACACCTACTGGGTTCTATAGCTCACTAGCTGGGTCCTATACACCCATGTAAACTAACCATCCTATACATGTACCCCTGTACCTAAAATAGAAGCAAAAATTTTCTTTTTTAAAAAAAGGAGACATATAGCCACACAAAATTTTTAACCTTACGTGAATAACCCATTATTCATAATAGCCAAAATGTAAAAATGATCCACATATGCATCAACAGGAGAATGGATAAAATGTGGTGTATCAATACAATGCAATACTATTTGTCCATAAAGAGAAATGAAATTCTGATGAATATTAATACAGAAATGAACTGTCAACACTTTAAGTAAAAATGGCATTCACAGAAAAATACATATTACATGATTGAACATGCATGAAATGTCCAGAATAAGGTAATATATACTTACAGAAATTAAGTTAGTTGTCACATAAAGCCAGATGACAATGGTGGTGGTAAATAAAAAGTGGCAGCTAATTGCTATTTTTTTCTTCAGGAAACTTTTACAATTGACTGTGGAGATGACTGCATATTCAATAACATTAAATTGTACACTTTAAATAGGTGAATTTTGTTCTATGTCAATCAAATGTTAATAACAATTAAAAAAATAAAAACATCTTCACATATACTAGACATAAGCTGGAAAGCACATTTTAAATTTTTAAAAAATAACACCCAAACATAAATGCCAATTGAAATTATATTACAGAATGTATAATAGTCTTACCAAATGATCAATTCTAGCACATTAGATTTGGATATTTTGATAAAATAATTCATGTGTCTAATATTTTAAAAGTAAGACATTTAATTTTATGTTCAAAAAGTAAACATCTATGTATAATATATTACAATATTGCATGCATTAGATAATTTTTATTTACTTTTTAACGTTTTTAAATAATATTTTGTCTAACATTTTAGAAAACTTATTTACTAAGTAATATGGTTTGTCTGTGTTCCCACTCAGATCTCATCTTGAATTATAGTTCACACAGTCCCCATGTGTCATGGGAAGGACCCGGTGGGAGATAATTCAATCATGGGGGCAGTTTCCCCCTTGCTTTTCTCGTGATAGTCAGTAAGTTCTCATGAGATCGGTTGGTTTTATAAGGGATTTCCCCCTTTACTCGGTTATCATTCTTCTTCTTCCTGGTGCCAGGTGAAGAAGGACTGGCTTCCCCTGCTGCCATGGTTGTAAGTTTCCTGAAGCCTTCCCAGCCATACTGAACTGTGAGTTAATTAAATCTCTTTCTTTTATAAATTACCCAATCTTGGGTATGTCCTTATAGCATACCCATTAGTTTATTTGTGAGAATGAACTAATACACTAAGAAAATATTATTTATGGAAAGTGCCTACAATTAACGTAAAATACCAGGTTTCAACATCTACAGTAAATAAAATAATGTTGGTTTCCTTAAAGTACAGTAACACCAAATCTCCACTTACTGCTTTAAAAGAAAAATGTTGAATAAAATTTAAATTATGTAATGGAGAACAGAAATAAAACTGTAACATGGAAGGGTCAAAATATGGCCTAATATGAGCAAATTGGAATCAAAATATGGCCTAACAGGAGCAAATTGGAAATGCCCAATCTACCTTGGTTTAATGTAAAGGAAGGATATTGCTTCATAGCCAAAGAAATGGGGACAACGGGCACATACTCAGGATTCACTGTTATTGCCCTGTTTCCCCACCTCCCTGTCCCAAAGCAGATGGATTAACAGAATGGTAGAATGGCTTTGTGAAGACTCATTTATAGCACCAACTAGGTTGCAATACATTGTGAGCTAGGATTCTCCATAAGTCTGTGTATGCTGTCAATCAGTGCCCAGTATGTGATACTGGTTCTCCAATAGCCAGGATTCACAGGTCCTGAAATAAACAGGAGGAAATGGGAGTGTCACCATTTACCATTTACCCTACTGACTCACTAACAAATTTTTTTTTTCTTATTCCTATGACTTTATGCTCTGCCAGCCTAAGAAGTCTTAGTCCCAGAGGAAGGAATGTTTCTACCAGTAGACAAAATGATTCCATTAATTCTAAGTTAAGACAGCCACTCAGCTACTTTGGGCTTCTCATGCTCTGAGTCTATAGACCAAGAAGGCAGTTATAGTGTTGGCTGGGATTATTAATTTTCAGTACTAAGGGCAAGTTGAACTACTATTCTACAATGGAAGTAAAGAAAGTATGTGTGAAATTTAGGAGGCTTCCCAGGGCTTCTTTTAGTGTTACCATCCCTAGTAATTAAGGCCTATGGAAAACTACAACCTAATCCAGGCAGGACTACAAACAGCCATGATCCTTCAGGTATAAAAGTTTGTGTAACTACATCAAGTAAGAAACCATGACCAGCTGAGCTTCCTGCTGAAGGCAAAGGGAATACAGAATGGATAGAAGAAGAAGGTGGTTATAAATTCTAGTAACAACCATGTGACCAGTTACAGAAATGAACACTATAATTGTCATGAGTATTTTGTTCCTATGTTGTACACCCTCATGTGTGTATGTATACATATATTAAGCAAGTATCTTTGTTTACACTCCTATCTTATTTCCTTATCATATAACATAAGATGTATTGACTTTATTATCCCTTAATAAGTATTGCTAATTTTACATCATAGTATTTAAGTTATGGGATATTATAATCGTGAACATTACTCAAGGTCTTTACTTCCTCTTTCTTGGTAGGGATTAGTGCAATTTTAGTTGTACACAGAATAGTTGTATCATATGTGAAATTATTACCATCCTATTTATTGTCTTTATTTGGAGATCAAATATGGTTTAAGGAGATTTGTATAAGTGCCGAGTTTACAAGGCGTGGAGTTGTTATTGTTTACTTTATGTGTCTACTTGACTAGGCTAAGGGATGTAAAACATTATTTCTGGATGTGTCAGTGAGGGTGTTTCTTGAAGATAATAATGTTTGAATGAGCAGACTGAGTAAAAATCAACCTCATCGATGTGGGTGGCATTATTCAATCTGTTGACTCCTCTGTTAGTACAAAAAGATGGATGAGAGACAAATTTTCATTCTCCTCTCCTATGTCCACCTTCTTGGATATGGAAACCCCTGTTACTAAATCACTGGATTTTGGCTGAATTACCGTAATCACACAATCTCCTGAGCCAATTTTTATAATAAATCATTTGTTCTGTTTTTCTGGAGATCCCTGGCTGATACACTTGTCCCACATGAGGTGATCACATGTATTTACACTATTTATAACTACATATATATAGTTCAACATTGATCCTCAAAATGGCTCTGTACTGGGTTCTATGGTTTGAATGTGTCCCCCATAAAGCATGTGTTGGAAAGTTAATCACCACTGCAGCAGTATTAAGAGTGGGACACTTAAGAGTTGATTAGGTCACTAAGTCTCTAACTTTATTAACAGATTAATATTATTATATCCTGTGTGGGTCAGTTACTGAGGTTTCTTTATAAAGGGATAAGTTTGATTCCCTCTCTCTTTCTCTTTCTTGCCCTCTTCTTGTCCTCCACCATGGGATGATTTAGTAAGAAGGTTTTTGCCAGACGGTGCCTCCTCAGGAATCTTGAACTCCCCAATCTCCAGAATTGTGAGCCAACAAATTGTTATTTATAATAAATTATGCAGTCTCCAGTATTCTGTTATGACAGCACAAAACAAACTAAAACACTATGCTACAAATCAAGTCTCGGCCGGGCGCGGTGGCTCAAGCCTGTAATCCCAGCACTTTGGGAGGCCGAGACGGGCGGATCACGAGGTCAGGAGATCGAGACCATCCTGGCTAAGAGTGAAACCCCGTCTCTACTAAAAAATACAAAAAAACGAGCCGAACGAGGTGGCGGGTGCCTGTAGTCCCAGCTACTCGGGAGGCTGAGGCAGGAGAATGGCGTAAACCCGGGAGGCGGAGCTTACAGTGAGCTGAGATCCGGCCACTGCACTCCAGCCTGGGCGACAGAGCAAGACTCCGTCTCAAAAAAATAAAAAAATAAAAAAATAAAAAAATAAATCAAGTCTCACCAGATCACAAAGGATTGAAATAATTATTACACTATCTTGCCACAGTAAAATTAATTCAAAAATTTGACAGTACCACTCACAAGTTGATGCATGTTGAAATAAAGATATGTACTTTTAAATAATCCATAAATCAATTAAGAAGTCATGTCATATAAGGAGTAAGGAAAGGATCCAGTTTCACTTTTCTACTTATGGCTAGCAAATTTTCCCAGCACCATTTATTAAATAGGGAATCCTTTCCCCATTTCTTGTTTTTGTCAGGTTTGTCAAAGATCAGAAATTCAAGATGGATTAGAGACTTAAATGTTAGACCTAATACCATAAGAACCCTTGAAGAAAACCTAGGCAATACCATTCAGGACATAGGCATGGGCAAGGACTTTATGTCTAAAACACCAAAAGCAATGGCAACAAAAGCAGAAATTGACAAATGGGATCTAATTCAACTAAAGAGCTTCTGCACAGCAAAAGAAACTACCATCAGAGTGAACAGGCAACCTACACAATGGGAGAAAATTTTTGCAATCTACTCATCTGACAAGGGGCTAATATCCAGAACCTACAAAGAACTCAAACAAATTTAGAAGAAAAAAAAAAAACCATCAAAAAGTGGGCAAAGGATATGAACAGACGTTTCTCAAAAGAAGACATTCATACAGCCAACAGACACATGAAAAAATGCTCATCATCACTGGTCATCAGAGAAATGCAAATCAAAACCACAATGAGATACCATCTCATACCAGTTAGAATGGCAATCATTAAAAAGTCAGGAAACAACAGGTACTGGAGAGGATGTGGAGAAATAGGAACACTTTTACACTGTTGGTGGGACTGTAAACTAGTTCAACCATTGTAGAAAACAGTATGGTTATTCCTCAAGGATCTAGAACTAGAAATACCATAGGACCCAGCCATCCCATTACTGGGTATATACCCAAAGGATTATAAATCATGCTGCTATAAAGACACATGCACACATATGTTTATTGCGGCACTATTCACAATAGCAAAGACTTGGAATCAACCCAAATGTCCATCAGTGACAGACTAGGTTAAGAAAATGTGGAAAATATACACCATGGAATACTATGCAGCCATAAAAAAGGATGAGTTTGTGTCCTTTGTAGGGACATGGATGCAGCTGGAAACCATCATTCTCAGCAAACTATCACAAGAACAGAAAACCAAACACCGCATGTTCTCACTCATAGGTGGGAATTGAACAATGAGATCACTTGGACACAGGAAGGGAAACATCACACACTGGGGGCTATTATGGGAGGGGGGAGGGGGGAGGGATGGCATTGGGAGTTATACCTGATGTGGATGACGAGTTGATGGGTGCTGATGAGTTGACGGGTGCAGCACACCAACATGGCACAAGTATACATATGTAACAAACCTGTACGTTGTGCACATGTACCCTAGAAATTAAAGTATCATAAAAAAAGATATATCCTCTAATTTAGCACCTAAAAATAACAGTACTACAGAACTATTTTCTTAGCTCTCATATTTTTCAGACTACTTTTAATATTGTTGACTAGTCCAGAGATTAAAATATCTACTGATTGAGTGAACATTGAATGACTTACTTATAATTAAATCAGTGAATTCATTCAACCATGAGAACACCTGTTGACATATCTACCAACATAGTCAAATAAATCTATTCCAAAATATATATATAAAAAAAGGGAAGTCATGTTAAAATTAAGCATTTTGAAGTAATTGTTAATAAAGATACATCATAAAACTTGGAGAATGTAGATAAGATGGAGTCAGGGATGTATTGCCTTCTCTGTGTATTTTAAACATAAGAAAGTGAAAAATCAATTATCTAAGACCTATCTCAAGGCATTAAAAAAAGAACAGTAAACCAAATCCAAAACATAAGAAAACAATAGAAACATAGCAATAGTTGTGGCTGTTGTTTTGTGTGTGTGTTGGAATCGGGTTTGATTAGAGACATTTATAATTGAACTAAAAAGGAAGAGAAGTCATTAGGCATCAATGTCAAGTCTTCAGCCCTGTAGCCATCAAAACCCAATCATGAAAGCAGTAGGGCCCAGAATTAGTCTCTGTTTTTCAATTACGTAAGTGACCATAGTAAAGATGGCAGCTTCTTGGGACTAGCTTACTGATTCAATGGTTCCAGCATTTGCAGTATGTTACTCAACTCAGTGTTTGGACAGTGTCCTGAGTTATAGTTTCCTGAAACATGACTTATTTTTCATGCTGCAAGTCATTCTTAGATGTAGTCCAAGAACCTGCTCTGCTAGTCTTTATATTTGCAAAAATTAAACACTTTATTAAATCTCTTTAATGATCATAGAAATCATTGTTTCCCTAAGAGTGTAAATAGAATCAGCAATCCTCGGTGACACACCTTGAATACATATTTATTTATTTTAAATGTATATCATACATTTTGAAGATTTAGAATGTAAAATACATGATTTTCAGCTCTGAGAAAACCTAATTTTAAAAACATAGTATTTTATTAATTTTCTCATGTGTATTATGTTCTATTAACATTCTATAGAGCCAGTATTTCAGAAACACACTATAAGAAAAGCAACACTAGACAGTTTATTTTATGAAACAAAGACTTAAGAGATTCATGAACATCCAGCAAAATAGATCATGTGCTCCTTTTATTAAAACTTTTGAAATTGAATTTTACTGCCACATAGATGAAAGTTATTAGAATATTAAAATAACACCACCTGATTTCAATGCATACTTTCCCTCAGGCTCCTTCTATTAAATCTTTATTGGTTTCCAACTATCAAGAAATCTGGACAGAGTTAATATCTGACCTGAGGAAACAATATGCTCACAGAAAATGAAGTAAAATATTAATAAATTGAAATTAAAAACAACATAAAACTTTAGCTCTTGTGCAATATCTCAACAATCCTACTGAGAATGACAAATTAAGTCATTATAGAAAATCAAACTTGTTTCTTTATGTAAGAATGTTTAGAAATATTTTCCCATAGCCAGAAGCAATTTTCTTCAAGATTCAATGATGTATTCATTTTCAAATATTCCTCTGGAAAACTGGATAATATGAAGTATTGTTTAAGAATGTTTTATAAAGTATTTAGCATTTCATTGTACATTTGGAGTGTGTGTCACAAATACGATTACAGAGTACCAAGAGGTAGACTCCTACCTGTCCCCACATCTGTTTTGACTCTATAACTGATATGACCAATAAAATACAGTAGGAATGATGTATCAGTTTCCCAACTCAGACCCCTGAAAGCTTCTTCTGGTTCTGTTTGTTTATTCTTAAAAATCAATTTCTATTCTGTGAAGAAACCCAAGCAGCTTTTTCGAGAGAATGATGTGGAAAGGAACAAAGTGAAGTCTCGGGTTGACTATTGTGACATTACCTCTTTGCTAGTGTACTTATTGTTACTGAGAATTAAATATGAAACATATTTTAATTGGTAAATATTTCCAGAAACATGGGTTTTAGGTATTTTTATACATAACAAGTTTAATGTTTCACAGAAAAACTTACATGTAGAGATATTTATGATTTCTTGCATTATTATTTTTGGTTTTAATTTAAAGGGCTGGATTTGTTCACAATTTTTCTAGCATCATGAAATAATAATCTGTCTATGGTAGAAACCTGAAGGATTTGTGATTATATAGCACATATGGAGAGAGAGGAATAAATGGTTTAGCAAGTGGTAGTGAATTAAGGCTCAACATTATCAATAATGGTACAAATGCTAGGCAAGGAAATGATCAGAAAGATAAAATATTAAAGTTCTATGAAGTAATATTGGTCCATGACGCTCACGGAAAAAATTTCACTCAATACATGGTATGTCCTCTTTACTTCTGTTTATAAAATTTAGTTAAGCTCAGGCATTGTGCCTTAACCCTGTAATCCCAGCACATTGGGAGACCAAGGCTGGCAGATCACCTAAGGTCAGGAGTTCGAGACTAGCCGGGTCAACATGGTGAAACCCTGTCTCTACTAAAAATACAAAAATTAGCCAGGCGTGGTGGTCAGCACCTATAATCCCAGGTACTTGGGGAGGCTGAGGCAGGAGGATCACTTGAGCCAGGGATGTAGAGGATGCAGTGAGCTGAGACTGCACCATTGCACTCCGCCTGGGCAACAAGAGTGAAACTCTGTCTAAAAAAAAACAAACAAACAAACAGTTAACATATATTTTATAACCCAATCATGGATGGGGCAATATATTTGAAATGTTAAAGAGACACTTACTTTTATTATTTTGAAAGTGGTTAGCCAGACAGATATATCCAGAGATTCAATAAAGAAGTTTAACAATGCTGTGGTAATAAAAATGTTCTAAAATTTACCATAGTGATGGTTGTACAACTGTATGGATATACTAAAACCATCAATTTTTGCACTTTAAATTTGTGAATTGTTCTACATCAATTGCATATTAGTAAAGCTATTATTTAAGCAGATGCAGTTACTTTTTTCTGACTGGTAGCAGAAAGGGAAATCAGAGAAGCGGTAGCATGAGGGTGATTTAACACTGACCATTGGCTTTGAGATGAAAGGGGGCACGTAAATGAATGCAAGTGGCCTTTCAAGGAAGAAAATAGATTATGCCTGGCAGCCAGCAATGCAATGGGGACCTAAATTTAACCACTTTCATCTGACACAACTGACCATAATTAAGTCAACCATTTGAATGAGATTAAAAGAGAATTATTTCCCAAAGCCTTCAGATAAGAGCCCAGCCTGGCCAGCATCTTGATTTTGGACTTGAAGTATCATAAGCAGAGAATCCATTTGAATCTGCTTTGACTTGTAACTTACAGAACTATGAAATGTAAATAAACAAATAGCAAATGTGTTGTCAACTGCTAAATTTGTGGTAATTTGTTATTCACTGACAGAATAAAAATAACTGACTGAATGAAAAATCTTCTGATCCGAGACCATAATAATTATTTTGCTTAATCATCTATGTTTACAAGTCAAGATACTAAGGGATGTTTATTTTATTGGCTTGCACATATTAAGAAGGAAATTAAACATCCAAGTGAGTCGTTAAAACAGAATTACCATTTTTGTTTTCCATGTAGCATGGGGGGATGCATTACAGTAATCTTTCATTTTTTTCTCCTCTGAGGAAAAAAAAATAATTTTTAAAGAATAATGACAATGTTACTAAGAGGGATTCAAACACAAGATGTGATGAGAAAAATTAATATAATTAATTTTATATTAATACTAGTTAAAATTATTTTATTTGGGAAAATCATCTAATACAAATTCTGAGAAAATATGAAACTGACATAGTTGGACCATATTAAAAGGCTGGATAAGAAAATCAAAACATTGCTAAAAAATTTAAAAATAGACATATTTTATTTGCTTTGATTAGCTAAGGAAGACATCCATAAATAGCAGAATCCTTGAAATCAATCTCGAGAACATTATAAATGATAAAAAGATTTCATTTGTTTTGTAAGAGATGTGAAGGCCTTACATTCTGCTAATTACTAGCTATTTTATGTGAAATATCTAGGATGTTATTTTTCTATAAAATGGAGATTATGTTGTCTCAAAGACTTATTGAGATTAAAACTAAATATATGTTTTTATTAAATTGTTCTAAATCTAAGTAGCAAATATCAACAACGAATATGAATATTATTTAATCACTAAAATAATAAGGTACACAAGACTTCAAGATTGGTTAAATAAGACAAAAAAAACCAATGATGTTTTCAAAATATCTTATGATCTTATTTATAGGAATGTAATAAATGCTATGTCTGGACATTAAGGCAGAGAAAATGAACTGAATGTATATCTAATATCTGAACTTCCATTTTGAACAAGTAAGAGCATAAGTACCAGCATCGTTTTGTTTTCAAAAAGAAGTTGATAGAGCAGAGTCACATGGAGTTGACCCACAGACTCTATTTAGAAACATGAACTCAAATAAGATCTCAAAGACAGTTTTCAGGAATAAATCTATAGAGATCAATAATCAAACATGCAATGCAATTCAAATCTTGATAATAATAGATTAGGCAGTTATGCAGACAGCAGATAAAAAACACACATAAATTGTCAAAGGCTGTAGAAAAAGCAAGCTGATTAGAAAGAGAAAGCTAAATGCAAGCTCATTTGAAACACAGAACCTGAAGAGATTCTCTGAGGTGCAGGAGAGTAGTTGCTGGTGGTGCTTGACAGGATGTTATTGTATAGGCCCAACATGAGATCCCAGCCATTACTGTGCTTCTTGGATTGAGAGAAGACTTCAATAACATCAGTGATGAAAATTGTACTCGGAGCATTCTTTTTTTTTTTTTTTTTTTTTTGAGACGGAGTCTTGCTCTGTCGCCCGGGCTGGAGTGCAGTGGCCGGATCTCAGCTCACTGCAAGCTCCGCCTCCCGAGCTTCTCCGCCGTTCTCCTGCCTCAGCCTCCCGAGTAGCTGGGACTACAGGCGCCCGCCACCTCGCCCGGCTAGTTTTTTGTATTTTTTAGTAGAGACGGGGTTTCACCGTGTTCGCCAGGATGGTCTCGATCTCCTGACCTCGTGATTCGCCCGTCTCGGCCTCCCACAGTGCTGGGATTACAGGCTTGAGCCACCGCGCCCGGAGCATTCTTTTTTAAGAAGAATATTGAACTCGGCTGGGCGTGGTGGCTCACGCCTGTAATCCCAGCACTTTGGGAGGCCGAGGCGGGTGGATCACGAGGTCAGGAGATCGAGACCATCCTGGCTAACACGGTGAAACTCCGTCTCTACTAAAAATACAAAAAATTAGCCGGGCGTGGTGGCGGGTGCCTGTAGTCCCAGCTACTCGGGAGGCTGAGGCAGGAGAATGGCGTGAACCCGGGAGGTGGAGCTTGCAGTGAGCCGAGATCGCGCCACTGCACTCCAGTCTAGGAGACAGAGTGAGACTCCGTCTCAAAAAAAAAAAAAAAAAAAAAAAAAAAAAAGAATATTGAACTCTTGAGTGCAGAATGAGATATAGGTCCTTACATCTGCTTCAGGAAGTGAATAATTTCTGCAAAGACACCTTTTTTTTTTCTTCATCAATTACTATATCCAAGGGAATGGGATGGGAAAGCCTGACCACTTATGTAACATTGAGGGAGGCCATGTAAAACTCATCATCTCTCTATGTGACTGTCAAACTGTCTTAGAACTTATTATTTCTTCACTAGAGAACATTTTAGAAATATATTTTCTCTAGTGTCTTCTAAACTTTATATAAATTCAACATGACTGGATTTTTATGGTTGGTGTATTTTGAAGCTTTGCAGTGTAGATGGTCCTCGACTTACAATGGGGATATGTACCAATAAACTCATCATAAATTGAAAATATCATAAGCCAAAAATACTTTTAATGCCCCCAATAAAACAATTGTAAAGTCAAAAAATTGTAAGTCAAATTGTTGTAAGTTGGGGACTATCTGTATTTTAAATTACGAGTTCAGTTAACTGGGACTGACTGTGCAACAAGAGAAAATGGCTATTCTTAGAACTAAAAGCAACAAAGTCTTTTATGCCTACATTTTTAAGATTTTATCAAATCACAAGATAAAATGAAAAAATCAAAATCAAAATTATTGCTATCCTCTGAAGACTAGGTACTACTACATCATACTCTAGGAATTATGGAATTAAGTATTCTGAATTGCTAACCATTCATATTCACTAAGCAGCAGCAATTAATTATTTTACTGAGCTCCTAGTTCCTAACACGCATTTTTCTCAGCGGCTGCAGGAAAAAAAATGAAAAAAAGTTCTTGTTTTTATGGAATTAATAAGTAGAAACAGAAAATACATAAATGAATTGGCTAACTATGTCCGAGTGTCAATGGTTATCATTGCATTGGAGAAAAGTAAAACAGAGGAGGAGGATACAGACATCTGCATAAGGAGATTCTATAATTTACAGATAATGTGGGTAGAAAAGGATTCACTGATGTAAAATTTACACAAGCCTTTAGAGGAAATGAGACGCTGATATTGAGAGGAAGGGGTTTTGGACACACAGCTGCAAAAACAATGACTCAATTTTTAACATATCAATGACATAATTGGCAAATCTTTTTAACTGGTATCTCTGCATGTAGTAAGAGCTGAGCCTGCCATCACTTATCAGGAATTGAATTTGCTTGTTTACCTATCTGCTTTTTTCTCTCCAAACTCTAAACTTCTTGAGGCAAAATAATTGGTGGATGCTGTTTATGTTTCAGAAGCTCCTTTAAATAAAGGTCCTTGCTATTCAACTATTGTATAAGTTCAGATTTTACTCAATCACTTTACGGAGAATTATTAAATTTGTGTTAGACATTAATCCCTTCCTGCCTCCTTTCTATCCTGTGTTGCTAAATATTATGAATACTTGCACTTGAAATATACAATTTCTAATAAATTAGAACAATTAGTAAGGATCTTTGAATTGTCTAAATATTGGCATATTTGGACAGTAATTCTATGATTATCCTTCTTAACATTATTTTTTAAATTGTCGCAAATTAAACAGTTTTATCAAATATGTTTCCCTGTGTATCATGTGTTTTTATTGATAAATTTCTATAAAGTTGAAAGATTAAACTATTCTGTATATAATATCAAGTCACTAGTAGTAAATAATTATCTGTTCTTACTAAATAGCAGGCTTTAAAATTCCCCTATTACATGTTTGATCATTTCCAAGTATATAAGATAAGGCCTAAAATTCTACATAGGTTGAATATACAGCATTTAGGAAAAATTGAAACTAAAATATTAAAACCACAAAAATGACACAAAATATGATTAATAAACATCTTTTGAAAAAGAAGAATAAATTGACTCATAACAGGTATTTTCTATTTCTGAAATAAAGATTCAGAGATGTAAAACCTACCTCTCCCATGCCAATCAATTTATTTTGGAATTTTTGGAAGGGAGCTTGATAATACAGGTCCTGTAAAGACCTTTCCTGAGTTTTTCACTGCTTCTTTAAGTGATATTAAGGAGCTAACCTGAATACGAATATTTATTATAATTGGAATCATTATGAAGAAAACCTCATTGAGATAGATACATATTAGCTAGAAGTCAGGGAAAATTTCCAAATGCAGTGATAAGATAAAAGGGATGCTAATTAACAGGAAAGATGAATAAGATTATTTTTTGATAAAAAATCATCTTCAGAAAGTATCTAGTATCTACTTTTGGCCACATTATAAGGTATTTATAGGATTAATAGAATTACTAAACTAGATAGAATCTACATTATAGCTGCAAATGTTTAACATAATGCTTGTAACTATCTTTGCAGGAACAAAGTAGCTATTTAAGACAAGCTAATTATTTTAGTAGAAATAGAAAATATATTAGTAATTGCTGTCTTTGATTGAGGACTACTTCTGTGACAAATAAACTAAATCATTTGTCTATCACTATTTAAACTTCATAACCTACCATGAGGTATTCATTATTTCCATTTTACACATGTGGATAATATATTTGAATGTATAAAGGCTACTTTTCTTTCTTTTAATACGTTATTTAATGTCAATTTAAAGTTAGAAAAATCTATTATTCAAGGTCAACAGTAGTATAATATTAACTCAATATATATTGTGTTAATTTAAGGAGGCATACTGTAATCGATGGGGTGGCAACCATTAAAAATAACACAAAGCAGCATAGGTCTAAAAAATGCTGTGAGAAAATAAAATGCTACAATAAGTAATTATTTAAATAACAGGAAATAGATGAGATCAAGTATACAGTAAAATGGAAGGAAATATCTATATATATAGAAATATATAATTCTATATATTTGTGAAGTGGTATAATATGAATTCAATGTGTACAAACAGAGAGAGAGAAAGAGAGAGAGAAACTTCTACAGAGCTCTAAGCATAATTCTGTAACTCCAAGCTCACAGTGCCTAAGACCAGTACCAGGCTGACTCCTTGGAAAGTTGCCATAGTAAGACTATTCAGGCATTATTTGTTGATGTATTGCAAGCACCTAGATACATTTCTAGCATATAATACATGATCAGTAAGTATTTTGACATGAACAAATGGTAATTCTGCCTACAGCCAACATGAATATTGGGATGGGTTGCTGGACATGGTATCACAGAAGTCTGGGATGTGGAGGAGAGTTCATTTCTTTAGTGGGCATCCATGACTCTCTGGAATCTAATTCATCTAACACCTATCTGTATTTACAAATACTTTATATATCTATCTATGTTTCTATCTATCTATGTCTCTATCTATCTATCTATCTATCTATCTATCTATCTATCTATCTATCATCTATCTATCTTTCTGTCTATCTGTTTGGGCTGCCTATGGCTCAACCCAAGTTGAAGGAGGAGATTTGACTAACAATTCAAACTCTCTGAATATTTTTTGAAAATAATGTACATTAATGAATGTCTGAATTTCCCCACCTGTACTTTTAGATTGTTATCTGTGAGTTAAAACTCCTCCACTATTTTTCCTACTCAAATAATAGCATCCTTTTATTTCTGAGCATATTTTGGGAAGAGGAATTATTCAGTTATTGTTACATTTTTAAAAATTTCCTTATACTAAACTCTACTTGATCTAAGGCTATTCATTGAAATTTTCAGCATGCTTAATAGCAGTCTTTTATTTCCCTTGAATTTGTATGGAGTTACTACATTCAAAATACATTTTTGTTGCGGATTTGATAACTAGGACATGGGAAGAGAAGCTGGGAAAATGAACAGTAGTTCATTTTGATCCAATACCAAATATACATGTTTAAAAAGATAAAATAACATGAATGTTTAAAGGAGAGATATATAGCATGTATTTCTTATTATAACTTCATAAGCCTTTTTGAATGCCTGTTTCTTAAAATATTATGGTATTATTAAATTGATTAACATAAAATTTAAAACGACCTCCTCTATGAGTTATTCATAATTAATCCTGTAACTTAATTCCAAACCTAAGGTCAAGATTAACACAGTCTATTCAAAAATTAAGTTTTATTAGTTGTCATGAAAAAAGTGGCAGCTCGGTTTTAGATAAGCGTTACCGGCTCAATCTACTCTAATGTTGTATTTCATATATGGAAAGTAAATACAGTAATTACTTTACTGAATACAAGCCTTGTGCCTTCCTACTTTACACCATGCCTGCATTCCTTGCTAGTACTTCGAACAGTACATGTATTTCCTATTGTTTTAGCGTCAGAATACCCATTACCACGGTTTGAAACTCTAACTATTGTCTCCTTTTCAAATTCCCTTGCTTAAAATCTTACTCTGTTGCAGTATATATTACAGTGTTTTACCAACCAGAGCCCTAATGTTAACCCTCCCCTTTGTTGACTGTGTCGTACTTTGTAATGCCATATTCTCTAATAACTGATACATCCTTACGTATTTTGTTTGATTGACAAATTAAGGAAAACCTATTCTGGCACATGTGCCTGTTGATTCAACATCATGACACTGTATTCTAAACACTGGATGGTATTCCTGCATGAAAAAAATCAAACATTAACTATTCTAATGCTTTCCAAAAATTGAATATTAGAAAACAACATGCTAACAGTACATTATATTTTTGCATGTGAAAATAACTACGGAGTTTTATATTATGTACATAGAATGGCATATTGTATTTCTTGAAGCAAGAATAGTTAATGAGATTTTCATAAGCTTTTGTTAATTAAGCACATTAAAACAATTATATGAACAAATTTTATTAAAACAGCCTTCTTATATAAACTGTGGATTTTTCTCTCTGTAAATCTAGTGCTGCTTTTAACTTTTAGCCAAAGATAATGCCTTCTTTAGTGATAATTAATTTGATCTGGATTACCCAGACTATTTTTTATCCATTCTTTGAATATGAGTTATACAAAGTGCTTATCTAGAGATGGAGAGTATCTCTTGCTAATTGAGTATATGACTTCATGTTTCCTCATTAACAAGGTGATTTTCCTACTGTGAACACATTTGATTGTAATATTACCTGACTATAAAATATATTTTTATTTAGCCAATTAATCAAAGTATTTTGTTACTGTGTCAAGAACAGGTAACATGAGATCTTCCTTCTGAGAAAATATTAAGGGCACAACACAGCACTATCAACTGTGGGTACAATGTTACACTGAGATCTCTAGAATGTATTGATCTTGCATAACTCAAACTTCATACCTATTGAACAGCAACTCTCCATTTCCTTCTTTTCCCAGTCCCCGCAACCAACATTCTCCTCTCTCTTTTATAAATTTATTTTTTCTTTTTCAACTTTTATTTCACAATCAGTGGGTATATGTGCAAGGCAAGTTTGTTACAGAGGTATATTGCATGATGATGAGATTTGGGGTGTGACTGAACCCGTCACCCAGGGAGTGAGCATAGAAACCAACAGGTAGATTTTTTTAGCCCTTGTTCTCCTGCTTATATGCCCCCTCTTCTAGTCCCCAGTGTCTATCATCCTCACCTTCATTTTCATGTGTATCAATGTTTAGCTCTCACTTGTAAGTGGGAACATGTGGTATTTGGTTTTCTGTTTCTACATTAGTTCACTCAGGATAATGGCCTCCAACTGTATTTGTGTTGCTGCAAAGGACATTATTCCATGGTGTATATTACCACATTTTCTTTATCCAGTTAACTGTTGATGGACATCTGGGTTGATTCAATGTATTTGCCATTGTGAATAGTGCTGAGCTGAACATACAGGCACATGTGTCCTTTTGGTAGAATGATTTATTTTCATTTGGTTATATGCCCAGTAGTGAGATTTCTGGGTCAAATAGTTCAACTCTTAGTTCTCTGAGAAATATCCAAACTGCAAAAATCATATGATTACCACAAATAGACACAGAAAAAGCTTTTGATAAAATTTAACATCCCTTCATGATAAAAACCCTCAACAGACTAGGAATTGAAGAACATACCTCAAAAGAATAAGAGCTATCTATGACAAACCCACAGCCAACATCACACTAAACAAGCTAAAGTTGGAACCATTCCCCTTGAGAACTGGAACAAGACAAGGATGTCCACTCTCACCACTCCTGTTAACATAGCACTGGAAATACAAGCCAGAGCAATCAGGCAAGAGAAATAAATAAAAGGTACCCAAATAGGAAAAGAAGTCAAACTATCTCTATTCGCTAATGATACGGTTCTATAACTGTAAAACCCTAAAGGTTCTGCCAAAAGACTCCTAGAACTGATAAACAACTTCAGCAAAGTTTTAGGGTACAAAATGAATGTGCAAAAATCAGTAGTATTTCTATACACCAGTAATATTCTAGCTGAGATTCAAACAAACAAAAATCCCCACAATTCCATTTACACTAACCAGAAAAAAGTTGAATACCTAGGAATACATCTAACCAAGGAGGTGAAAGATATTTACAAGAAGAACTGTAAAACAATGGTAAAAGAAAAAATAGAGATGATACAAATAAATGCAAAAACATTGCATGTTCATGGATAGGAAGAATCAATTGTATTAAAATGGCCATACTGCACACAACAATTCATAAATTCAATGCTATTCATGTCAAACTATCATTGTCATTTTTCACAGAATTAGAAAAAAACTATGCTAATATTCAAAAAAGAGCCCAAGTAGTCAAAGCAGCTCTAAGCAAAAAGAACAAAGCCAGAGGCATACATTACCTGACTTGAAACTATACTACAAGGGGCTGCAGTGGCAAAAACAGCATGGTACTGGTACAAAAATATATACATAAACAAATGGAACAGAATGGAGAACTCAGAAATATAGCCACACACCTACAGCTATCTGATCTTCGACAAAGTCAACAAAAACAAGCAATGAGGAAACGACTCCATATTCAGTAAATGGTGCTGGGATAACTGATTATTCATATGCAGAAGAATGAAACTGTACCCCTCTCTATAACCATATAAAAATTAACTTAAGATGACTTAAAGACTTTAAGGTAAGACCTAAAACTATAAAAGTCTTAGAAGAAACCCTAGGAAATACCCTTCTCACCATCAGCCTTGGCAAATAAGTTATGGCTAAGTCCACATAAGCAATGGCAACAAAAGCAAAAATTGATACGCAGTACCTAATTCAACTAAGGAGTTTATGAACAGCAAGAAAAACTAACAGAGTAAATAGACAACCTTCAGCAGGAGATAAAATATTCTCAAACTATGCATCCAACAAAAGCCTAACATCAAGAATGTATGAGAAACTTAAACAAATCCATGTACAAAAACAAATGACCTCATTAAAAAATGGGCAAAGGACATGAACAGACACATTCCAAAAGATGACATACAAGTGACCAACCAACTATATGAAAACATGTTAATCTACATGAATCATCAGAGCAACGTAAATCCAAATCACAATGAGATACTATATCACATCAGTCAGAATGACTGTTGTTAAAGTTTCAAAAACAAAAATAACAGATCTTGGTGAGGCTGTGGAGAAAAGGGGACACGTACAATGTTGGCAGCAATATATATTACTCTCTATGTGATTTTGACTACTTTAGCATCCTCCTATAAGTGGAATCATGCACTATTTGCACTTCTTTTCTTGGCTTCTTTCAGTTATCACAGTGTTCTCTAGGTTCATAGATGTTGCATATGACAGAATTTCCTTGTTAACTCTAAATAATATTTCATTGTACATGTATTCATATTTTCCTTATTATTCATCCGTTGATGGACATTTAGGTTATTTCTACATATTGACTATTGTGAATAATGCTGAAATAAACATGGCAGTGCATAGAAGTGTAAACATATCTTAAATTCTTGATTTCAATTTTTTTTTAATATATACCTAGTAGCTGGATTCCTAATTCTATTTTTTATTTTTAAGGAACTTTCTAACTATGCTTTATAGTGGCTACACCAAACTATGTTTCCACCAACACTATATTTCCAACACTGTAAAATGGTTACAATTTCTTCACATCCTGCCGACACTTATCTTTTTAAAAATAATAGCCATTGTATGTGATGTGAGATGATATATCATTATGGTTTTGATCTGGAATTCCCTGATAGTTATGATGTTGAACATGTTTTCATATACCTGTGGATCATTTGTATGTTTTCAATGGAGATATCTTCATTGAAGTTCTTTAATATTTTTGATTGGGGTATCATTATTATTTCGGCTATTAAGTTGTAGGAGTGCCTTATGTATTTTGGATATGAACCCCTTATCACATGGTTTGCATGTATTTTCTCCCATTACATAGGTTACCTGTTAAGGGGTCTATCCTTTGATACACAATGAGAAGACAAAGATTCTTTCTTAGGCAGTTTGCATGCATACAGGACACATAAAAAGACAAAAGCTGGTAGTTTAAGAAGACCTTGAAAAGCACAAAGAGTTAAAGCAGACTGAAGTATAAAGCTGAGTCTGAGATGGAATTAGGTTTGACAAATTTCAAGTGCTAAGTGAATAGCAAGATAAATTGAACATCTGTCCTATGTTGGAACCCGTGAGACTTCCCCATCCTGAAATTGAACTCCCATGTGTAAGAGGCCTGCATTTACATCTGTTTTGGAATTCCTGCGAAACCAAATACATGGATAAGTTTGGTTTCTTCTTTGTTTTCAGGCATTCTTTTTATAAAGTAGCTATTTTCAGTAAATGAAAGCACAGATAAGTAAAATATTTATATTCCTATCTGACCCAAATAAAATAGATAATGTGAGAAACAAAACAAGGTTCAAAAATTAATGTTTTTAGCAATTTCTAGATTATTGGATGTTTTTCTAAGTATTTTATTATTTATTATTATTATTTCACAACAACTATATCTGACTCATCTTTGTAGTATTCCAAAGTAATATTCCATTGTGGATTAGAAAACCAAGACACCAAGAGATTAGAAAGCTTACTTAAAGACTGAAATAAGATATTGTTAAAAAAAAAAAAAAAAAGTCCATTCACCCTGGCTCTTGAACTCATGCTTTCAGTTACTGTATTTAACTGCTTTTGTGGCATATAGATAATATGGTGGTATTCATCACTAAAAATAATAGCTCACTGAATTAATTAGACACAAATGTTCACATTCGTGCATACACATAAATATATAGCAAAACATAACGTTCAAAAGAGTATAGGTTTCACACTAACCTTTATTTTAAAATGAAATTTAGGAGTGTATTGTAGTGTGGCAGTGTCTGTGCACTTTATCTAGAAGGATACACCATCCATTAGTAGTTTGTAACTCTGAAAAGGAAGCTGACATGACCCTGCATCAGAGGAGAAAAAGCCAAAATAATTATTATATACACATTATAGAATATTTATTTTACAAAGGGATCATATTAACTTTTTCTAAAAATGCATACACCCTAAACATCAAATACAAAATTCAACTGAAAGTACACAATCTTAATTAAACAGGTGATACAATGGTGACCATTATGATTGATGACTAGTTGGGTAAATGTAGAAGTATAATTGCCTAATTGTATTTAGATTTTATTTAATGTTACTTTATTTAAGTTACATTTAATGTTCAAAGCTTTACACTTTGTTAAGTCATTACCAATAAAGGAATCTATGCTTAATAATAAAACATGCACTCATCATCTTTGTGCATACAGGAAAGGGCAAGAGAAGGCCAGTCTTCCTTAAGTAGAATTAAATCAATGTACTGGCTGCCTTTGATACTAGAAATTGAGAAAATATAAATGGCTTCATATTATAACTTGAATATCAAGAAGAGATAGAAATCAGGTCTTAATGTTTCGTCTGTAGCATATCTGAAACCTAAGCCCAACAAGAGATCTTGGTGTATCTTTTACTGTGATGCTGTTTATCAGGAAGAAACATTCAGGTCTTTGACTAATTTCTGCAAGAGCCACCTTCTCGGGAGCTTACTAATGCAACTATGACAACCAAGGATCAGTGAAAATATGGTTCATCCACTGTCTATGCCTCTCTTATGCCTAACTCCAAGTTACCTCTTCTATATTCTCTGCCTGAGCATGGTGGGGAGATAGACAAGATAAACAGCTGCTTGTTAACAAGCATAAGAGTTCTTTGAGCTTTCGGTGGCATTGGTTTCATGTTCCTAAATCCAATATAAATACCTAGTTGAACTTCTAACAGTCACAGGATGCTTTATCTTGATTCTCCACGGTAGTGGTCAGAAACCCTGTCTCTGATTCCTCCCAAAGGAGTTAGGAGGATGTGTAAAATATATCTGACCAGGATTGGATTCAAGGTATCATCAATTAAGTTATGGCTTAAAGAGCATGCCAAAATTGATGAGTAAATGGCAATCATTAAATTAGCCTTGCTTTTCTATAAATCCGTGACCAGGTGACATAACAAAACACACAGCATAAATGAATTCAGCAGAAAATTCTCCATCTAAAGTAAGCTGGTACTGTTTAATTCCAGCCAGTTATAGCCAGAAATAAATGCTGCATAGTTTCAAAGTAGCAAGATTGCCTTTTGTTTCTTTGCTGCTTTAGTTTTGTTTTTGTTCTTTGTGGAGGGAAATGTTTTGTTTTGTTTTTCAAGAGGCAGCTGAAGGAGCCTCACTAAAATCACAAAGGAGATAGCAGTTATTCCTAATTCTCACTCTTCTTACTAGAATAATGTTTATCAAACATTAGTGAACACAAAGATTACCTAAGAATTTTGTTAAAATGTAGACTTTAATTCAGTGGACCTGGGGTGGTGCTTAGGATTCTGCATTTCTCGCTAATTCCAATGGGATGTCAATGTTGCTGGTTCATGGATTACACTGAGAGTAGCAAGGTACTCACTTACTACTCAACTACATGTTAATCTTCCATTTGTAAAATGTAAGCTGCTAAATTACCAAAGGAATGCCTACTTGAAGATGAAAAGTAGAAAAGATAGTACTCCCTAGTAAGTTGGCCAAGTATGCTATAATCTTATAAAATGCCTATTTACAAGTCATGCACACACAGGTAACACAGCAGCATATTTCTCTTTTGATGTTTGTGTCAGTTTATAATCAAAATGTAACTTTCCATTTAGTTCCTAAATTTAGTTAACTTTAGTTTTTCAAACACATTTACATTGCTTAACATATAAACAAACGGTATAAAAATATATAGTAATTTTGGGAGGAAGGAGGGTTTGATGTAAGTACACCACATAACCCTGAGGAAGCTGTAAACTGGAGTGTTCAGAGTCACTGATCACACAAGCAATTGTCTATAAGGGAGAGGATATTGTTTCCAGTTCTCCAATATCTTGTTTCCCAAGAGAGTTATTTGTAGGATAGTTGAGTCTCAAAGGCAGCAATCAAACTAGGATCATAAAAATTCCTTGTCACAAATAAAAAAGGCCTATGAGCACAGCACATTCTTTTTGTACTTAAGTTGCCTGCTTGAGAGGATCTGTTACAATGTAATCTGAGAGTCTCAGTTGTCCCATATATGATGTCCACTGTTCAATTTTGTCAATCAATGAGTTTTCCTAAATGGCGGTCACAATACTGTAGATCAGCACATGCCTACAAAACAATCATTTCTACATTTCCCATTTCTAAAATAAATGAAACCACTGGTGTCTCTTTTTATAATCTATAAAATCCCTTTGTTGATTATATATGATTGTCCATATGGTCAGGCAAAGTTTGGAGAGAAATAATTTTTGCCTGACTGACTACTATTTAATTACGGTTTAACACCATAGTCCCTTCTTAAGAATGACAGTCATTGTTAAGTCCACAACTTTACTATATGTATATAATAAATGTATACTTTAGTTTCTCAAACACCCTTACATTGCTCAACACATAAACAAATGGTATAAAATACATAGTAATTTTGGGAGGAAGGAGAGCTTGATGTAAGTACACCACATAATCCTGAGGAATCCGTCAAACAGGTGTGTTTCAGAGTCGCTCTCCTAAGAACGTTTGCTGGCAAATAGAAATTCTCTGAAGACAAAAAAGCTTTTAAGGCTCACAGTATTCAATCTTAATGCCTGTCATTATTTTAGGCATTATACCTCATTTCAAGTGAGGATATTGGGAAACAGAATTAATGAAACTGGGATACATACTTAAGATGAAAAAGTATTTGGCTTGAGGAAACAGCAACAAGAATTCTCCATCCATGTGTGTCAGTGTCAACTAATTTCACTTATGTTTTATTTCATGATACTAGTTAAATTAAAAAATATATATAAATGAAAATTAACATATTGATAACAGGTTTACATCTATCATATGAATTTATAGAATACTAGAATATATATTCTACAACACTAGAATGTATATAGGTGTATGTGTGTATTCTAGAACATAGTTTATTATAAGATATTAGCTTATGTAATTTTGGAGACTGAGAATTCTTACATTCTGCTGTCTGCCCCTTGGGAACCCAGGAAAGCCAGTGACGTACTTCTAAGGCCTAAGAGGCCAAGAACTGATGGTGTAGATTCCAATTCACAGGCCAAAGACCCAAGAGCACCAAGACCACCAAGGGCAAAAAAAGATCTACATCTTAGCTCAAGATTTAAGGTAGAGAGTAAATTCAACCTTTCTCCACCTTTTTGTTCTATTCAGAACCTCAAGGGATTGAATGATGTCTATCTGTACTGGGGAGACCATCCGTTTCCTCCATACACATATTCAAATGTTAACCTTGTCCAGAAATACCCTCTCAGAAACATTCAGAAATAATGTTTAACTAGATATCTGGGCATCATATGGCCTAACCAAACTGATATTTAAAATTTACACTCTCCTATATATTTTTTATGTAACGGTATAAATACTAATATATAGATATAGATATATAAACACACAAGTAACTTGAGACACCAGAGAAACATTTAGGGGAATAGCACAGTTATTATTTTAATACTTGTTGATTTACACATTTTATATTTAATAAAATACCATGTAGAGGAAAAATGTCAAAGCCAGCATAATACCTAGTGATGCTTCACAGTAAGATAAAATAACTGAATGAATTATTGAATGAATTTCTCTGTTAATTTCTCTACTTGCTTATTTTTCACATGCTGGTTGGCCCTCCAGCTCTTCTGACTTACCACTAAAAGGTTGAAATATGCATTTCACTGATTGACAAAAGACAACTTCCATGGTGTTTTGATATTTGTAAACTATCAGTGGGGAAATATTAGCATTGAGAATGGTAATATATATTATATGATTACATACTCCGTAAGTAATTAACTGTGTCTTTTTTCACATTTGGATTTTTCAATGACTTCCATAGTGATTAGCTAGTAATGCCTTTGAATATAAATCTTTAAAATTTGAGTTAATTCAGAAAAGGTCTATTAAATACCTTCTTCATCTGTAAACTCTGCCAGACATTGGACAAACAACCATATGTTTGTGGTAAGTTAACTTACTTGAGAAGAGAAGGCACACACAATAATAACAAAAGATAAGATTTTTTTTTTCTTTTTCAGCTTTTACTGTAGATTTGGGGAGTACATGTGCAAATTTTTTTTTTTGCTTGGATAAAAAAACTGTGTGATTCTGAGATTTTGGGTACAAATGATCTTCTCCCCACTGAGCATTGTAGCCAACAGTTTTTCCACTTTTGCCCTCATCTCTTCCTCCTGACTCTAGTACTCCCCAGTGTCTCTCATCACCGGAAGATAGTATTTTTATTCTATGCTTTCAGTGTACAGTTATAGCATGAAGGAAATAAGTAGAGAGTCATGAGGAAAATGAAAGGTCAAAGGACGTTTCAGAATGACTAACTTTAACAAAGGTTACATGGATATGTTGTGTAATGGTGAAGTCTGGGCTATTAGTTTATCCGTCACTTAAATGGTGTACATTGTACTCACTAGGTAATTTATCATCCCACACTCCACTTTGACATCAGAAAATCCAAATATTCCTTTGAACTTCTCAAATACTATCTTTGGGAATTAACTTCTGTTCCTTCCTTGCTAACTAGAAGCTACTACTTAGTGAACTGTGGTTTAGTGGATTAAGTTTCCTGTCATGTGTAAATGACTTTGTAAAGTATCTCACCCAAAGAAAGAGCCAAAAGGTATTTATTTATTTATTTGTAGTAATTTTAGCATAATTATTTTTCTTATTCTTTTTATATTCTTATGTTCATGATTTTTACATTATCTTCTAGAAAACATGAAGCAAGTTTTCTCTGGTGATGAGACAAGGTTCAGTGTATGTTTTAAATTCTAAGAATGCTTGTGGGAAAAGGAATACTAAAGTAGGAAAAGGAATACTAAAGAAGATATACTTAGAGGCTATAGCAAGAGTATAGGTGAGTATAGAAAACTATCTTCCAAACCAGATGAACTATTTTCACATAAATAAAGATCCTTGAATTTAACATCTTAAAAATTGATGTACAAATTATTTAAGTAAATGATCCGTGATTACAATATGATTCTAATAAAAGCTAGTTTTATCAACTATGCTTCTAATCATAGTTGTTTGCTTGTTATATTTTTATTTGATGTCAAATGCATAATCATATTTACTCGTTGAGATTTTTTTTTACCTTCCACATGAGAAAACCGTATTACTCCATTTATAATCAGCCCCACACCTCACATTTAGTAATCTCTCACCTCTTAGTCTTCTTTTTTTGTCAGTGCCCAAATAATCTAAAACATTATTTTGCATTTGCCTCCCTGCCCACTCTGGGCAAACATAAAGGGATCTTCAACATATTACTTAGTTTGCCTCCAAAAGATGCTTCATTAATAAAGGTTGCTGCACAGCTCTGAAGGGTCCATTGGGAAAGATAATAAGGACAGAAAGGCAGACAGAAAAATAGATTTGTACACAGATAGAAATATTATATGAAAAAGGCCAAAGAAATATGTTATTTGACATATATATGTGGATATGTCTCTCTTTTTTTAATGAAGTCTTTATTGTATTTGGTTGGATCGACTGATATCTGAGAATTCAGTGGAGTAATGGATAGATGGAATGACGAAAGATAGACATATTTTATCCAAGATATGCACACGACAAAGATGCCAACTTTTTACCTATGAGTCAAAATCAATAGCAGAGTGCTTCATCCCGCGATAATATTTGTACTTTTATTAACACATTATTGTCACTTATAGTAATACTTTCAATTATATTTCAACTTATGAAAGTAAAGGAGAGCACACTGATTATACCCACAATAGTTATTCTAGCATTTACTAGTTTTATTTATTTTCTTTTCAGATTCACTAGTTCAACAGGGACATTCCAATCAGTTCTTATGTTTCTATAATGTTATATACTTATATTTCTCCTAATTTGTAAATCTGTATATACACCTGCTGTAGTACAAAATTTTTACACAAATTTTATTATAAGCATTGATCAATTTCTTTAAATACTATACCATTTTAAGATTACATAGGTGTGTAGATTATCCCACCATGTGGAAACAAAAGACACTACTTAAAAGCAAATAAATGTTATTTATTATTCATTGCGATCTCTATGAATGCACACACAATTTGTAATAAGATCTGTAACAGTGACATATTTGTCTTTGGAAGTTAGACATACAGATATCTGATGCATACTTTATACCTTGTGCTAATTGCTTTAAAAAATAATAAGTGGCCCAGGTGTGGTGACTCATACCTGTAATCCTAGCATTTTGGGAGGCTGAGGCAGGAGGATCCCTTGAATCCAGGAGTTCGAGATGAGCCTGCATAACAGAGCAAGATCTTATCTCTACAAGAAATAAAAATTTCGGCCGGGCGCGGTGGCTCAAGCCTGTAATCCCAGCACTTTGGGAGGCCGAGACGGGTGGATCACGAGGTCAGGAGATCGAGACCATCCTGGCTAACACGGTGAAACCCCGTCTCTACTAAAAATACAAAAACTAGCTGGGCGAGGTGGCGGGCGCCTGTAGTCCCAGCTACTCGGGAGGCTGAGGCAGGAGAATGGCGTAAACCCGGGAGGCGGAGCTTGCAGTGAGCTGAGATCCGGCCACTGCACTCCAGTCCGGGAGACAGAGCGAGACTCCGCCTCAAAAAAAAAAAAAAAAAAAAAAAAAAAAAAGAAATAAAAATTTCACTGGGTGTGGTGACACATGCCTGTAGTTCCAGCTACTTGGGAGGCTGAGGTGTGAAGATCATTTGAGCCTGGGAAGTTGAGTGTGGCAGTGTGGCATGATCATGTCACTGCACTCAGTCTGGACAACAAAGTGAGACCTTGTCTCAAAAATAAATACGTAAAAAGTGACATGAAATATAGTACTTGCCAAGAAGGATAAATTAGACACATGCACATACAAACAGGGAAAAAATTGAATGAGAATATATACAGGTATTGTACAGTGAAGCAAATATGTCAAAATTCCTATTCTTTACACCCAAATATATTCAATTTATTTCAATATATTTTTGCTGCACTGGCTATAAATAAGTCCCTGTTTTACATAAAAAATTATGTATATTAGTTCCTGCTTTTTATGTATCTATTAATTCAATTTGAAACAATTTAATCTTTGAAATTTGAGTTTAGATTGCCAATTACTTCTAAGGTACATCTCATATGCATGCTTAGTTGTAGAGCAGCAGATATTAATATGTTTTTAAATTAACAGAGAAAATATTTTTAAATGGCATATTCAACAGTTAGTGGCACAAGATGTAAACCTAATAATTTATAATAACCTAAAATATATTACAAACATAGAATCACTTCTTAAATTATATTTATGTATTATTCAGCCAATATCTTACCCAGGATATTTCTCATGTTATAGTAACTAATTACATAGAAATACATTATACTTTAAAGTCATGCGGGACAGGATTATTATTTATATTTTGTATAGATTTTCATCTCAGTGTGAAGATAAATTACTCCATTATTGCAAAAAAATATAATATGTCGACCACCCTGTAAAGAAAATTACAAATTTGTATTTGTTTTTAACATCAATTAATAAATATAACAAGAGTAAATAATGGAAAAAAATGAACAGGATGGCTACATCCAAGTCATGGCTATCAGAAATTTCTGTTTTACTTTCTAATCTGCCCAATGTTCTGTGAAAAGAGCCAGTGTTCAATCCTAATCATAGTAGTGACAGCTATCCAGATTTGAAAGTTTTGTACACATAAAAGATAAAGGGTAAATCAATCTTCATAGAGTTTCAGTTCTCAGATATTATTACGTGAGACAACAAATCATGCTGCTTCATTTTTGTTGTGTTTTTTACATTTTTTTTCCATTTGAAGCTAGATATCGTCCAAAAACTATCAGATTAATTTAAAATTATGAATTTCTTTGGAATTATATTAACATTCGAAAATGTTCATTTTTGTACTGGTTTGGGGCATATAATGGGTTTTCATTCACATAATTATGCAATTAAAACCTCATTAATTTATTTGGTAATATAATAAGGATTTGCAAATGGAATTTATAATACTTATTACTTTGTAAACCGTAATGGTTGCATGCATTATTAAATTTGTTAACAGGCACTATTTATAAATAATTATAGCTAAAATATATTTCAGTTTTTATTTACACTGTCCATTTTTTTCTGAAATAATTCTTCAAACTAACTGAGATACATGGCATTTTTGACCACAGCACCACTTTCAAATCAGCAATTACAGTTATTCTTGAAACAACAATAAATCCCATGAATTCAACAATGCTAAAAATGCAATGAAAAATTTCCAGGAAGAAAAATTTACCAAGAAGTATTTATGTTCAATTAACAAACGATTTTGAGTCTACTTATAGTGAGTAGTAGACATTCCAACTAAGACAATGATGAAAGTTCATTTTCTTCTATCAGATTTACAAAATAATGCCTATAGTTTGGTAACCCAAGCATTCTCATACAGTTCTTAATGGAAATGTATATATCTTTTATTTTGCAATATTTATGATGTGTCAAAATGAGAAAAAATGCCCATAAATATTTTCTCAACATGTGTGGAACAAGATATGAACAAGATACTTGATGCAGCATTGGTTGCAGGAACCAAACTTCTGAATTTGTCTTGAAAGGATTTATTGTAAAACCATCAAGAAATCTATATTAACTGAATCCTTATTTTGGTGTGTTTTGTGTGCAAAAATATACGGCAGTTTATGGACTTACGGAATTTTTTTTTAGAAATTTGTAACAACAACAAAAAAATGGAACATATGTTGTAAAAAACAAAGTATAGAGTACTCTTGATGATATGACATGGGACTATCCCCTACGACAGAAGAACTTGAATAAGTGATACTTGATCTGAGGTCTGACAAATGAGTGAGTTTATCAGACGCCGTGGCCCAAGAAAGAAGACTGTCAGAATATACTAAGTGCTTAAATAAGACTACACAGAATATGCTAAGTGTTTAAAGAAGACTAAGCTTAAGCAATAGTGTACAGGGACAAAGGAAAAATAGCTACTGTAAATGTAAAGAAGTGTACAGTGTAGGTAATTAAAATGTATTGGGAAGATGTAGTGATTGAATATAAAGGATAAAGGTTCATGGCAGTAAATTATTTCAGATTTTTGACTTGAGTAACTTGAGAGGTAATGCTATTTAGAAATATAATGATCAGTGAGACAAAAATGAAAGTTTTTTCTGTTGTTTTTACTTTCTTTTTGGTGCAATGAAGGTTAATTCTGAGCTCAGTTTAGTGTGGCAGATTTGAGGTGCCTAAGAGGTATAAAAGTGAAATCATCTTGCAAATACTTGCATTTTTCCAAAAATTAGGAGAAATGACAATGGTTATAAATATATATTTGGAATCATCAATATAATTTAAACCACTAGAATCACTGAAATCAACTAGGATGTAAGGAGATAAGAGCATATGAGATGCAACCCTGGTAATTTCCCTAATTTGTGGATTTGGTAGAGGAGAAGCAATGCTAAATGAGAAGCGGCCAGCAAATAAAAATGGAATCTAATAGATGATGTTTTTAGAAAGCTAGGGGTAAGGCTATTTTGCAGAGAAGTGTGCTCAGCAGTGTCAACAGTTTTCTCCAAAATAATCAGGAATTTTTTTAAAAGGACATGGAATTTTCTGACATAGCAAGACATTAGAGACAGAAAAAGAAATAGTTTTAATATGCAGCATGCTTTGAAACCATAAATGAGTTCAGTAAGGTGCAAGTGGTGGGTGTAGAAATGCAGCCAGATCAGTAGCTCTTTTGATGTATCATGAAAATAATTAAATATATAAAGATGTTGGGAGACTACGATGACACTTGAGAAGGGCTTACGTTTGTATTTCATCTACTGAAAAAGGTTGAACAGGAAGGAAAAAACAGCGAGTTGTTGAAAATACAAAAAAAAAAAAAAAGAAAAAATGAAAAACCCATAAAATCGTGAGTGAATAACATGAGAATATGCAGAAAGTGGTTTACCTCTTCAATGTTTTTATTACTGAATCTCTGGGGTGTCGATTTTTCTGGCCAGAAACCTCTGTGGCCATGGTACCTTTGCCAAATTCTTGTTCTGCATCCGGGAAGAATGAGGTACACAGACAACTGAAGGGTGAAGAAGAGTTTCATTAGCTCAGAGAAGTGGGTAGCTCCTCTCTATTGGCAGGTCATCTTGTCTAGAGTTCAGTTATAAGCAAAGAGGCGGCCCTGGAAAGAGTGGCTCCTCTCTGCAGGCAAGTCATTCCCACCTCTCTGCATGTCTCTGAAGCTCTCAGCAAAGAGGGTAGTTCCACTCTACCAGTGGGTCCTCTCTGCAGCTCTAGGCTGAGAGTGTACTCCTCTCGGCAGCTGGTCATCACATCCCCACATCTCTCGGCCCTCTCTGTCCTCTGTTCATCCTCTGCCCTGCAGTGGCTGATCCCAGGGCATTTCTAGACCTCAGAGGGGAGGAAGTGCATGCTGATTGGTCCATGGGTGGCAATGGGCAGGCCCGGAAGAGGCACCACGATCCCCACTCTGGGTAGGAGGGACTGGTAGCCCAACTCTCAGCCTTCAGGCCCTCCCTGGCCTGAGGGTGGGGCCTTACAGGGGACCCCGTTTGCCTCCCGCTGCCATTCATGGCCCCGAGGCTTGGCTCCAAGGCTGCTCTAAGATTAAAGGGCTGCAGCTGCACGCAGGAGTTCCCGCCCTGCCAAACCGGAAGGGGCGGGATTCCCGCTTGTCCCCAGCTCCTAGTGAGCCAGAGGCCCAGGTCTGCAGCTGCAACCGGGAGGGCAGATCCTGCCTGTTCCTGCCTCCCCCGAGGGCACAAGGAGACTGCGATCCAAAGCTGCAGTTTGGGTCGCTGTAGCCCAGCCCAGGACGTTAGGGCTTCCGCCTGCTGCGTAGCGCTGGAGACCTGGGTCTGCAGCTGCGGTTTGTAGCTCCTATCCCAACTCAGAAGGGGAGGGGCTTCCACAGGTTCCATGTAGTGTGGAACCCCCGCCATGCAGCCTGATGGCAGCAGCCACCGTCATCAATATAAAAGAAGTAAAAGAAAGCAGCAGCAGCAGCAACAACAACAAAAAACCCCGCAAAACCATGATGAACCCAGCTTGCAGGTATTTGGGACATAAAACAGACGTGGCTGTCAATCCAATGTTTTTTATTTGATTATATAGTAGGATGCAATTTCTTTGGCTGAAAAAGGAAGAAATTGGGGTTACCAAGTTTTATCAAGACTGAAATTGATTTTAAAAACGATTGTAGAGATGAATGGGATAGGAAAATATTGCAGTGTTTCAGAGCATTGTTCAGTGACTATTTACGGTTAGTGTCTCTGAACTTATGATGGAATCAATTCATATAAACCGAGCTCAAAATCCTGCATGGATAGTGAAGGCAAATAGTTTTATAAATGTTTCTGACTTGCACACACACACACATGTTCTAAATATAGAAGATTACTGCAAGTTTTAGGATGCTGAGACAAGTGATCAAATCAGAAATACCTAAAACCTAGGCTAAGAAGGGAAAAGCAGAATGACCAATCAGAACACGTAAGAGAACAAAAATGTGAAGATGTGAATCAGTCCACTGAACAGGCTATTTGATGGTATTTGAGTTAAACAACCTAAGAAAATACCACATTTTATTCGTGTTATTCTTATGCAGTTGTGTTTTGGCTGTGTTTCTTTTTGCTTTCGTGTTGCTATTTGTTTTGTTTTCTGCTTTTTACTTGCAGCTGAACTAATCGTAAGTAATACACTGCCAATATTTCACAGAAATGGAGTGGTAATTCTCTCTTTTCTGTGTAAAATGACTGAAAAAAATAAAGCACTCTCCCTAATGGCAAAGCTAGTCCTAGGAAAACAGTATTTTCTATTACAGTGTTGCAGGATGTATCAATTCTCAGAAATCTCTTGGTACATGTGAGATACATGTATTTCAAATAATTTATTAGTGACCTACAAGAGCAAGGTTAATTGTGAACGATTATCTATTAAATGTTCTCGCAATATTTATGTTTGGAACTCATTCACCATCAGTTGGCAACTTTTAGTAAACGTGAGGTTTATATGAGAATGCTGGGTTGGTTTCTTTTTGAGGCAGTCCAAGGATAAAAGTAAAAATGTTTTTTAACATGTTCGAGAGTCAAAAAAACTGAGAAATAAAGAAGAGAATAGGCATCCTACTGACTATCAAATAGTTGTAGGAAAAAAAATCATGTTTTGACTCCAGTAAACTACATTAAGATTAGAATTGTCACATGACTATTATTGTGTCATATTTTTGAAGGGCAGTTTTGATAAATTATAAAGCTTCTGCAGAAAGGTATTTATATAGATTTTTTAAAGATTGAAGTAGATAAATTTACATTTATATGTAATAAAAGGGAATGCACTGAGATCAAGTTATATTGTTGACTGGAAAGGTATAGATGACTAACTAACACTATGTATTACAAAATATAATGAGTCCTACCTTCCATATAATTTGAAAAGAAATCTTGGAATCTAGACATATGATCTAGTTTGGAAAATATGACAAGGCAATATTGCATATTGGTGAAGCAAAATCTCAACATTTCTATGAATGCAAGAGGTAAAAGTGAAGTTTTATTACATAGATATAATGTGTGGTGGTGAAAACTAGGGTTTTTAGTATAATTATCACCCAAATAGCATATATCATGCCCATTAAGTAATTTCTCATCCCTCAGCCCCTTTCATCCTCCTACCCTTCCCAGTCTCCAATAACTGTTATTCTACTGTCAGGTGTACACATCATTTAGCTCCATCTTATAAGTAAGAACATGTGAGTTTGGACTTACTCTTTCTGCATTGTTTTACTTAATATACTAGATTCCAGTTCCATTTATGCTGCTAGAAAAGACATGATTCCATTATTTTTTATGGATGAATAGTATTCCATTATGTATCTATACACACACACACACACTCCATTATATATATATACACACACACATACATATATTCCATTATGTATATATATACACACATACATATATTCCATTATATATAATATGTATCTTTACACACACCACATTTTTAATATAATCATCTGTTGGTGGGCACTTAGGTGGATTCTCTATCTTGGCTATTGTAGATAGTGCTGTGATAAACATATGTGTGCAGGTATCTTTTTGTTATAATGATTTATTTTCTTTTGTATGTATAATTAGTAGTGGGATTGCTACATCAAACAGTAGTTCTATTTTTAGTCCTTAGAATAATCTTCATACTGTTTTTCACAGAGGTTTTACTAATTTATATTTCTACCAATAGTGTACAAGCATTCCCTTTGCTTGGCATCCTCAACATCTCTTATTTTTCAACTTCTTAGTAACAGCCATTCTGACTGGTGTGAGATGCTATTTCATTGTGGTTTTAATTTGCATTTCTCTGATGATTAGTGATGTTGAACTTTTTTTCACATGTTTCTTTTGCCGCATGCATGTTTTCTTTTGCAAAAAGTATGTTCGTGTTCCTTGCCCACTTTTACTGGAGTTACTTGTTTTTGTTGTTGTTCTTGATGAGTTGTTTACTACCCAGAATTGTAAATTCTGGGTAGTAGTCCCCAGTTGAATTCATCAGTTTGCAAACATTTTCTCCCATTCTGCAAGTTGTCTGTTCACTCTGTTGATTATTATTTTTATTATTTACTGTTTAGAAACTTTCTAGTTTAATTAACTCGCATTTGTCTATTTTTTGTTTTATTGCTTATGCTTTTGAGATCTTAGTCATGAATTATCTGCCTAGGCCAATGTTGAGAAGAGTTTTCTCTAGGTGTTCTTCTAGTATTTTTAAAGTTTAAAGCCTTATATTTAAGCATTTGGTTCATCTTGAGTTGATTTTTGTATTTGATGAGAGATAGGAGGCCCAGTTTTATTTTTCTGTATATGGCAGAAAAAATAATAATAGAAACATTAGAAATTAATAAAAATTGAATTAGGAAAATGTGCCGATATGTGAAATTACACAGCACACTCCTAAATACCAAATAAAGAAGCATGCATAAGGAAAATCATATATAGTTTAGGATTAATGAAAGCAAAACAAAAAACACTATATTTCAAAATTATGGGATGCAGCTATAGCAGTACTTAGAGAAAAACTTGTGGTTGGAACACCCATGTTAAATAAGAAGAAAGATACTAAACCAATAGTCAAATTTTCCACCTTAAAAAAACTAATGTAAGAAATAAAAACTAAACCCACAGAAAGTAGGAGAAAAATAATAAAGATTAGAGAGGAAATAAAACATATAATAGAAAAACAAAGGGAACAAATTAAGGAAATCAACATTTGTTAGCAATGTTAACAAAATTCACAAACCTTAGCTAGATGTACCAAGAAAGAAGAGAGAGAGAGAGAGAGAGAAAGAGAAAGGAGGTCATAACTCAAATCACAAAAATCAGGAATGAGAGGGTGAACATTACTTCCAGTCTTACAAAAAAACAATTATAAGCTAATACTAGTAACAAGTGTTTGCCAACAAATTAGATAAGCTAGATGAAATGAACAAATTCCTAGGAAGACACAAGCTAACTAAATGGACTCAAGAAGAAATAGAACGTGGCTAACTAGAGGCATCTGCTACTCCCCTCCTTCACAAAGAAGAATCAAAATAGTGAGTAGATAATCATACTACAAATAGATTGCCTAAGAGAGAATGCTGGAATTCAACAGAAAAATCACAGAAAACATCTAAGGCAACAGGGGAAAAAGAGAGGAAGTAGGCTGCCTGATTGGCCAGGAAAGCCTGGGAGCCTGGAGAGGCTCCCCAATGCAGGAAAAGAGTGAGTAAGAACCAGTGGTCCACATTCTCACAAAGGAGCCCAACGATGGAAGGAGCAGTAGATTTAAACTGCACTTCAGAACAAAATGAACCCAACAGACTTTTACAGAACATTTCATCCAACAGCTACAGAATACATATTTTTATCCCAGATAGACCGTATGTTGGGACATGTCTCAACAAATTGTAAAAATTGAAATTTTATCAATACAATTGAATAAAAGTAGAAATCAATATTTAAAAGAACTTTGAAAACTGTACAAATATATCAAAATCGAACAACATGCTCCTGAATGACCGCTGGGTCTAGAAAGACACTAAGGAGAAAATTTAAACATTTTGTGAAATAGTTTAAATGCAAAGCAGAACATAGCAAACCTATGGAATAAAGCAAAAGCAATACTAAGAGGAAAGTTTATAACAATAAACACCTATATCAAAAAGGTAGAATAATTCCAAATAAACAATCTAACTATGCACCTCAAAGAAGTAGAAAAGCAAAAATCAACCAAATTGAAAATTAGAAGGAGAAAAAAAGTAATACAAATCAAAGGAATCCTGAGCAAAAAGAACAAAGCTGGAGGCATCACATTACCTGATTTCAAATTATGCTACAAACCTTTAATAACCAAAACCTAATGGTACTGGTACAAAAATAGACACATTGATCAATGGAACAGAGTAGAGAACCCAGAAATAGAGCTGCATACCTATAGCTGACTGATCTTTAATGAAATCAGGACAAGCATACAATGGGGAAAGAAGGTGCTATTCAATAAATGGCGATGGAAAAATTCTATTGCCATACGCAGATGAATGAAACTACACACCTATCTGTCACTATATACAAAAGTTAACACAGAATGCATTAAAGACTTAAATGTACAACTTGAAACTATAAGAATACTATAAGAAGACCTAGGAAAAACTTTTTCATACATTGGCATAGGCAAATAATTCATGACTAAGACCTTGTAAACAAATGCAATACAAACCAAAACAGACAAATGAGACTTGGCTAGACTAAAAATCTTCTGAACAGTAAAAGAAATAATCAACAGAGTGATCATACAAACTGCAGAATGAGAGAAAAAAATTGCAAACTATGAATCTGACAGGAGACTAATATTGAGAATCTACAGGGAACTCAATCAACTCAACAACAACGAAAAACAAATGACCCTACTAAAAAGTGGAAAAAAGGATATGAACAGACATTTTACAAACGATAACATACAAATGACCAACAAGCTTATTTAAAATGCCCGGCATCACTAATCATCAGAGCAATGCAAATTAAAACCCCACTGAAATGCCATCTCACACCAGTCAGAATGTTTTGCTACTAAAAAGACAAAAAATAGCAGACATTTATGAGGATGTGAAAAAAAGGAAATGGTTATACATTGTTGGTGGGAATGGAAATTAGTACCATCTTTACAAAAAATAATATGCAGATTTCTTAAAAATAAAAAATCAATACATTTGATTTAGCAATACCCCTGCCAGATATATTATTCGAAGGAAAAGAAATCATTTTATCAAAAAGACACATGTGCCTATGTATTCACAACTGCACTATTCGCAAGAGCAAAGATATGGAATTCAGCTAAGTATCCATCAACAGAAAATTCAATTAAAATGTTTTGTTTATATGTGCATGTCTGTGTGCATGTGCACAAATACACACACACACCATGAGATACTATTCAACCATAAAAATGAATGGAATCATGTCTTTTGCAGCAACATGGATTAACTGAAGGCCATTGTCTTAGGTGAAACAACTAAGAAACAGGAAGTCAAATGCCACATATTCTTATGTATCAGTGGGAGTTATATAATGTGTACACCTGTACATTGAAGGTGGAATAATAGACATTGGAGACTTGGAAAGGTGGGAAGGTTGGAGGTCTGTGAGATGAAAAAAATTTTAATGAGTACAAAGTACACCATTCATGTGATGGTTAGACAAAAAACCCAGACTTCAACATTATGCAATATATCTGTGTTACAAAATGGCATTTGTACACCCTAAATCTATAAAAATTAAAAACAAAATGTAGAAACAGAAAAAAGATCAGAGCATAACTCAGTGCAATTGAGAGTATAAAGTCAATGCAAAGCACCAATGAAATGAAAAGTTATTTTTAAAAACATAAACAAAGCTAACCAAAAAAAAAGAAAAACAAAACAAACAAAATTAAAAATGAAAGAGAAGATATTACATCTGATACCACAGAAATGTTAAAGATCACTAGATACTATTGTGAATAATTATACAATAACAAACTGGAAAATATAGAGGACATGGATAAATTCCTAGACATATACAAATTACCAAGTTTGAATCAGGAAGAAACAGAAAACCTTAACAACCATTAACAAGTAATGAAATTGAATCAGTAATAAAAATTCTCCCAACAAAAAAGAAGTCCAAGACCTTAGGGCTTCCCTGCCAAAATTTAACAAAATTGTAGAGAACAAACACCAACTCTCCTTAAATTATTCCAAAACATTGAAAAGGGGGGAATTCTTCCTAACTCATATTACAAGGCAAGCATTACCCTGATACCAAATTGCACAAGGATGCAACAACAAAAAAAGGCAACTACATGCCAATATCCTTAATGAACATAGATGCAAATATCTTCAAAAAAATACTAGCAAACTGAATCCAACAGCTTATCAAAAAGATAATTCAGCATGAGAAAATGAGATTTATACCAGGGGTGCAAGGATAAAGGGATGCACAAATCAGTAAATGTGATAGATCAAATCCACAGAATGAAGGACCATAACCCTAGGATTAACTCAATAGATGCAGAAAAATCACTTGATCAGATTTAAAGCCCTGTACCAGACTGATTCACACGTGAATTCTACCAGACATATAAAGAAGAGTTGGCACCAATCCATTGAAACTATGCCAAAACAATTGAGGAGGAGGGCAATGCAAAAAGAAAACTTCAGGTCAATATCACTGATAAATATAGATGCAAAAATCCTCAACACTAGCAAATCAAATCCAGCAGCATATCAAAAAGTGAATGCAACATGATGAAGCAGGTTTTATCCCTGGGATGCAAGATTGTTCGAACATATGCAGATAAATAAACACACATAAACAGAGCTAAAAACAAAACCCAAATGATCATCTCAATAGATGCAGAAAAGACTTTTGATAAAATTCAACATCCCTTGCCATTAAAAACCCTAATCAAACTAGGCACTGAAAGAACATACCTCAAAATAATAAGAGCTATCTCTGAGAAACCCACAGCCAATATCATACTGAATAGGCAAAAGCTGGAAACATTCCCCTCCAGAACCAGAAGACAAGGATGCCAACTCTCATCACTCCTATTCAGCACAGTACTGGAAGTCCTGGCCAAAGCAATCAGGCAAGAGAAAGAAATAAAGGGCATCTAAATAGGAAGAAAGGAAGTTAGACTGTCTCTTGTCACAGATTATATGATTCTATATCCATAAAACCATTGTTTCTGCTCCTAGAAAGGGTAAACAACTTTAGTAAAGTTTCAGAGTACAAAATCAGTGTAAGAAATCAGTAGCATTTCTATACAGTAATGGCAAGCTGAGAGCCATATCAAGAATGCAATTCCATTCACAACAGCCACAACAGAAATAAAATACCTACAAATACAGCTAACAAGAGAGGTGAAAGATTTCTACAATGCAATTTAGAAAACACCGTTGAAAGGAATCAGAGATGACACCACAAACAAATGTAAAAACATTCCACACTCATGGATAGGAAGAAACAGTATTGCTAAAATGACCATATGTCTAAAGCAATGTACAGATTCAATGCTATTGCTATCAAACTACCAGTATCATTTTTCACAGAATTAGAAAAAAAAAAAAAAAGACTCTAAAATTCATATGGAATCAAAAAGAAGCCCAAATAGCCAAAGCAATTCTAAGTAAAACAGACAAAACAAACAAGCCAGAGACATCACACTACCTGACTTCAAACTATACTACAAGACTACAGTAACCAAATAGTATTTTGGTGGTAAAAACAAACAAACAAACAAAAAACCCCACCAAAACAAAACAAAACAAACAAAACAAAACAGACTCATGGACCAAAGGAACAGGTTAGAGAATTCAGAAATAAAGTCACAAACCTACAGTCATCTGATCTTTGACAACGTTAACAAAAACAAGCAATCAGTAAAGGACTCCCTATTGTTAAAAGAAAAACCTTAGCCAAATTAAATTTAACATGGTTTAATTGAGCAAAGAATGTTACGTGAATAGGGCAAACTCTTGAGCCAGAATAGGCTCAGAGAGACTCCAGGGCAGCCACATGGTTGAATAAGATTTATAGACAGAAAAAGGAAAGTGACATACAGAAAATAGAAGTGAAATACAGAAACAGCTATATTGGTTACAAAAAAAATCAGTGTTTACCTTATTTAAACATGTTTTGAACAGTTAGCCCCCTTTGATTGGCCAAAACTTGGTGATTGGCACAAGAGTAAGTTACATTCTATTTATACCTCCGTTTAGATTATACTTTATTATGTACAGAGAAACTTTTAGGCTGAACTTAAAATATTTAAGGAGGCAGGTTTAGATTAACGTTGTTTTAACGCTATTCAATAAATGGTGCTGGGATAACTGACTAGCCATATGCAGAAGATTGAAACCAGACTCTTTCCATTCACCATATACAAAATCAACTCAAGATGGATTAAACACTTAAACTTAAAACTATAAAAAACCCTGGAAGAAAACTTAGGTAATTCCATTCTGGACAGGGGCATTGGTAAAGATTTCATAACAAAGATTCCAAAAGCAATTGCAACAGAAGCAAAAACTGACAAGTAAGACCTAATTAAACTGAAAGGTTTCTGTATAGCTGAAACTGTCACAGAGTAAACTGACAACTTACAGAACGGGAGAAAATGCAAACTACCCAACAAAGGTCTAATATCCAGAATCTATAAGAAACTTAAACATATCCGGAAGCAAAAACCAAATAACCCCATTAAAAAATGGACAAGGGACATGAACAGACACTTCTTAAAGGAAGACATACAAGTAGCCAACAAACATATGAAAAGATGCTCCACATCACTAATCATCAGAGAAATGCAAATTGAAACCACAATGAGATACCATCTTAAATGAGTCAGAATGGCTATTATTAAAGAGTAAAAAAAAAAAATACAGATGTTGGTGAAGTTGCAGAGAAAAGGGAAGGCTTGTACAATGTTGGTGGGAATGTAAATTAGTTCAGCTACCATTGGAAGCAGTTTGAAGATTTCTCAGATACCTTAAAACAGAACTACCATTCATCCCTGCTATCCTATTACTAGGTATATACTCAAAATAAATAAATTATTCTACCATGAAGACATATGCATGTGTATGTTCAATGCAGCACTTTTCACAATAGTAAAGACATATAATGAACCTACATCCCCATCAATGGTGGACTAGATAAAGTAAATGTGATACATATACACCATGGAATACTACGCAACCATAAAAAAATGAAAACAAGCCCTATGTAGCAACATGGGTACAGCTGGAGGGCGTTATCCTAAATGAATTAATAGTGGAACACACCACCAAATATGGAATGTTCTCACTTATAGGTGGGTGCTAAACTTTGAATTCACATGGACACAAGGAGGGGAACAATAGACACTGAGGCCTACTTGAGGGTGGAGGGAGGGAGAAAGATGAGGATTGAAAAACTACCATCAGATTCTATGCTTACTACCTGGATGATGAAATCATTTGGACATCAAACTCCAGCAACACACAATTTACCCATGCAACAAACCGGCAAATTTACTCTCTGAACTTAAAATAAAAGTTTGAAGAAAACAAATAATAAAACAAAATTCAACATCCCTTCATGAGAAAAAAACTATCAATAGCTAGGCATAGAAGGAATACACTTCAACATAATAAAGACCACTTATGATAAACCAACAGCTAACATCATACTGAATGGAGAAAAGCTGAAAGCTTTTCATCTAGGAATTGGGTCAAGACAAAGATGCCAACTTTCACCACTTCTATTCAGTATAGTGAGATTGAATAGCCAAAGAAATACTGAGGAAAAAGAGCAAAGCTAGAGGCATCACATTACCAGACTTAAAACTATATTAAAACTCTATAGTAATCATAACATTAATATAGAAACAGTCACATCGACCTGGAAAATAAAATGAAGAAACCAGAAGTAAATCTACATATTTACAGCCAACCTATTTTTGAAAATGGTTCCAAGAACATACTTCGATAAACTTCTTCAATAAATGCTGCTAAAAAAATTGAATATAAATAGGCAGAAGAATAAAACCAAACCCCTGTATAGAAAACAGACCCCTATATACCTTCTCACTATATACAAAAAATCATCTCAGGATGAATTAAATACTTCAATATAAAACCTGAAAGTGTAAAACTGTTAGAAGAAAACCTAGGGAAAACACTTCAGAACACTGGTCTGAGCAAAGATTTTTATGACTAAGACCACTCAAGTACGTGCAACAAAAACAAAAGTAGACAAATAGGACTGTATTAAACCAAAAAGCCGCACAGCAAAGGAAACAGTCAACAGAGTGAAGAGACAACCTAGTGAATAGGATAAACTGTTTGCAAACCATTGATCTGACAAAGGCAAATATCTAGAATATACAAGGGACTCAAACAACTCAGCAGAATAAAATATATAATACCATTATAAAGTGGGAAAAATTATGAATAGTCATTTATCAAAAGGATACACACAAATGGCCAACATATGAAAAAAAGTTTGACTTTACTAATCATCAGCAAAATGCAAATAAATCAAAATCACAATGACATATCATTGTACTCCGGTTAGAATGACTCTCATTGAAAGACAAAAAGTAACAGATACTGGCAAGATACAGAGAAAGGGGAATTCTTACACTCTTATACTGTTGGTGAGAACGTGAATTAGTACAGCCACTATGGAAAATAGTATGGAGATTTGTAAAAAAAACTACAACTAGAGCTATTATGATTCAGCAATCCTACTGCTGGATATTTACTCAAAGTAAAATAAATTAGTATATCAAAAGAGACTTGATTTCTATGTTTAATGCAGCACTATTCACAGCAGAAATGATTTGGAATCAACCCAAGTGTCTGCCAATGGACAGATGGAAGATGAAGTATATGCATGCAAGGAAAACTATTCAGCCATAAAAAGAATGTAATAATGTATTTTGCTGCAATATGAATGAAACTTGAGGCCATTATGTTCATTGAATTAAGCCAGGCACATAAGACAAACGTTTTATCTTTTTATTCATGGTTGGAAGTTTAAAAAGTTAATCTCATGGAGATATAGAGTAGAATGATGGATAGCAGAGACAGAGAAGGGTGAGGGGATGGGGATGAGAGGTTGGTTAATGGGTACAAACATAGATGGGAGGAATAAGTTCCAATGTTAGATAGCAAAGTAGGGTAATTATATTTAACAACACTGCATTGAATATTTCAAAATACCTAGAAGAGAGGACCTGAAATGTTCCCAACATATAGAAATGATAAATACTCGAGGTAATGTGTACTCTAAGTAATCTGACTTGATAATTACACACTCTGAATGCAACACAATATTGCATGTACCCCATAAATATGTACAGATATTATGTATCAAAATATAAAATAGAAGAAATAGAAAACCACAATAGATTTTTTACAAATAAAGATGTTGAAATAGTAGTAATGATAATAAATTATCAGAAAGAAAAGTTCAGGTCCAGATGGATTCGCTTGTGAATCCTACCAAATATTTAAAGAAATATTAGCATCATTCTTCTCAAAAATTTTCAAAAGATGGAAATGGAGGGAACACTTCTCACCTTATGAGACACATTACCCTGGTACAAACCTAAACTAAGATATCACAAGAAGAAAAACTACAGACTGAAATCCCTAATGAATATGGAGACAAAAAATCGTCAAGACAATATCAACAAACTTAAGTAATAAAAATATAAAAATATACATTTTGATTAATTGGGATTTATCTTTTCAATTCAAGGTTGGTTCAACCTATGAAAATTAATTGATGTCACACAACACATATATATAATTAAATTTAAAAAACACACATGGTTGTCACAATAGACCAAGAACAACACTTGACAAAGCACATCTTATTATTTTAATCATAAGAACAATAACAAGCTAGGAATGGAAGAGAAATTTTTCAACTCGAGAAAGAGCATGTTTGAAAAATCTATTAACTAACGTCATACTTAATGGTGAAAGACTTAAAACTTTCCCCATAAACTAGAAACAAGGTGAGAAGGTTGACTTCCACTATTTCTAATCAACATTGTACTGGCAGTAACAACAGCTAGGGAAGAGAAAGAGATAAAGGCATGCAGATGAAAAAGAAAGAAGTAAATGAGTCTCTATTTGTAGATGACATGTTTTGGATAGATAAAATATTATGAAACCTATTAAAATATATTATTACAAGTAATAAATGAGTTAAAAAGTTTGCAGTGTACAAGATGAATGTACAAAAATCAGTTGTTACAACACAAATAAATTTTAAAACTATAATAATTGAAAGTAGTTACAACAAAAAACAAATACTAAATGAAATTTACATAAATGCAACTGATAGGCAAACCCATAATAACTGAAAGTGGTTGTAAAGAATGGGGGCAAGGAAGTGATTACTAAATTATAGAATTTCTATTTGGGTCCAGGAAGATATTCTAAAATTAGGAAGTGGTAATGATTGTACAACTCTATGAAGATACTAAAAACAACTGAAGAGTAAACTAAATATTGACTTCTATGACATGTGAATTATATCTCAGTAAGTATGCTCTTAATAAGACAATTTTGGCTGGGCGCGGTGGCTCAAGCCTGTAATCCCAGCACTTTGGGAGGCCGAGACGGGCGGATCATGAGGTCAGGAGATCGAGACCATCCTGGCTAACACAGTGAAACCCCGTCTCTACTAAAAAATACAAAAAAAAAAAAAAAAAAAAAACTAGCCAGGCGAGGTGGCAGGCGTCTGTAGTCCCAGCTACTCGGGCGGCTGAGGCAGGAGAATGGCGTAAACCGGGAGGCGGAGCTTGCAGTGAGCCGAGATCGCGCCACTGCACTCCAGCCTGGGCAACAGAACGAGACTCCGTCTCAAAAAAAAAAAAAAAAAAAAAGACAATTTTGTGAATAATGTGTTATAATATACACAAATATATCAAGCTATTTTCATAAAAAATGCTTTAAACTTAAATACTTTTCAGTCTTAAATTTGCACTTGCTGGTATTTAACTATGCATTTGAATATGTTTATATTTAGAAAATTTGTATTTGATGTATAAGGATTATTTTTACTTTATATTTTTATTTGAGCAAGTTGTGCTTCTTCCCAGAAATTGCCATTTACTGTAATATTCTAATAGTTATATACATGACTGACATTAAAAATGTGTGTTTCTACATCTTTAAATTTCTGTTATATGGCTATCCCATTATCCACTCTGAAAAAGTACAGGAATCTTGAGTTAAAATGAAGCTAAGAGTATTGAGAGCTTTGGAAAATGTCAAGTTGTTTTGAAGTAATGCATTTCTCAGTAGACTAGTGTTTTTCTATTTCCTACGCTGCTATGGAGCTTGAGAAAGTCACTGATGCTTTGCAAGGTAAAATAAATAGATGAATAAAATAAGGGATATTGACTTCATCTTTTAGGTATTTTCAAAAACTCTATCTTTATCTTTATATCTCTATCTCTATTGCTATCTATACGCAAACATACACATATATACATCTATAAATACATTCATCTATAAAAATATTTTTTCTGCAATTTATAAAGACCTGTATTTTATAGTTCTCTGTAAAGTGTAAAAAGAAAGAGGATAATGCTTGGAAAAATGCTTGACATTTATGAAAAGTCCAAATTCTTGTCAAATATAAACAAATCTGGACTTATTATAAACAGAGAATTTTTCAAAAAGACCATTGCAATATACAGATGCATATGTTAATTGGCTTGATTTAATCATCCCACAATGCAGGCATACATTAAGCATCACAGTATGAATATATGCAATTATTATTCATCAAGTAAAAATAAAATAAACATAAAAGTATGTTTTAACAAAAGATCATTGCAATAGGGAGAATACTGTAACCTCACCATCTGCAGGCATCTTTAAATCAAAAAGAAAAAGATTTGTTTTAAACAGGGAGAAGAGAGCCAGACTAGCAGGTATATTGCAGAATGCAGGAAAAGCAGGTGGCCTGGGCAGTGGCAAAATCAGGTCTTTTCAACAGGAAATGTATTTCTCCATAGTGGCTTATTCTCAGAATAAGCTGTTAACTGGGAATGTTTTACACCTTAGTGCATTTTAAATGATTATTCGTATTATGCTTTTAGTTTAATAGAACAACAAATGTTACCATTACAGAGGAAGGGAAAGGCTTTGACATATGTATTTCTAAATAACCCAAGGGATTTACTAAGCATAGTAGAAGAACAGTGTCACATTTGTTCCAATAGCTTAAAATGTAGAAAATTAAGTATTAAGCAGGTACATGAAACTATATAATCTTTCTTTTGCCTTAATTTTTATTTTTTGAGATACAGTCTTGCCATGTTGCCCAGGCTGGAGTGCAGTGGTGCCATCTCTGCTCACTGCAGCCTCCGCCCCCTGGGTACAAGCGATTCTCTTGCCTCAGCCTCCTGAGTAGCTGGGATTACAGGTGCCCACCACCACGCCCGGTTAATTTTTGTATTTTTAGTAGAGATGGGATTTCACCATGTTGGCCAGGCTGGTCTCGAATTCCTGATCTCAGGTGATCCACCCGCCTTGGCCTCCCAAAATGCTAGGATAACAGGTGTGAGCCACCACACCTGGCCTGCCTTAATAATTTTTAAGTTTTTAAAATTATGGTAGAAACAATGTATTCTTAAGGTTAAAAAACCTACCTCAGTTACATGTGGTTTATGTTTTCTGGATTAATCTGGATTTTTATAATTAGAAATTAAAATGTAAGATTTTGAGCCCACTGATGCTTTGTTAAAAACAATACCAGTCAATGTAATAGAAGCATTAATATGTTCAACACCGTAAGACAAAACAGCAAAGACCTTAGTGCTTTTCTAAACTTGTTGAAATCCAAAGCCTATTTCCTCTAAGGATAGAAGCCTGACTGTATTCGTTCAAGCCCACTGAGTGGGTAAGTGGTTGGCAACTGTGATTGCTTGATCATGGTCAAATGTGTTCAAGAGTTAATTATGAAAGAGAGAGAGATAGAAAAATGAGAGTAGATATCAACTATGCAGTCTATAGTTACATTTATGAAATTGCACAAAAAAAGGATCCACATCTCCCTAGAAGTTCCACAAGATGTATAAGATTTTGCTGTGGTTCATCTTCCTATAGCTAATATTTAAATTATCTTTCTGTTTCATCATTGACATATACAATTTTTTTTTTTTTTTTTTTTGAGACGGAGTCTTGCTCTGTCACCCGGGCTGGAGTGCAGTGGCCAGATCTCAGCTCACTGCAAGCTCCGCCTCCCGGGTTCCCGCCATTCTCCTGCCTCAGCCTCCCGAGTAGCTGGGACTACAGGCGCCCGCCACCTCGCCCGGCTAGTTTTTTTTTTGTATTTTTAGTAGAGACGGGGTTTCACCGTGTTAGCCAGGATGGTCTCGATCTCCTGACCTTGTGATCCGCCCATCTCGGCCTCCCAAAGTGCTGGGATTACAGGCTTGAGCCACCGCGCCCGGCCGACATATACAATTTATCTGTTAGGAAGACATTATCACACTTCCCAAGAATGCAGGCTTGGAAGTCAGACAGGTCTGGTATTCCAGCTTTGTTCTGTTCAGTAAAAGTTCTGAAAACTTTAGATAAATAAGCTCAGAGTCTAAGACACTAATATAATTTTTTTTATTATACTTTATGTTCTAGGGTACATGTGCACAATGTGCAGGTTTGTTACAGTGGGGGGAGCGGGGGAGGGATGACAGTAATATAATCTTTAAGTGATTTAAAAGTATCTTCCATATGGCATTAAAAAGTTAATTGCTAAAAATAGGCCAGGTGTGGTGGCTTAGGCCTGTAATCCCAGCACTTCAGGAGGCTGAGTTGGGTGGATCACTTGAAGTCAGGAGTTCAAGACAATCCTGGCCAACATGGTAAAATCCCACCTCTACTAAAAGCACAAAAATTAGCCAGGTATGGTGGTGGGCACCTGTAATCCCAGCTACTCAGGAGGCTGAGTCAGGAGAATCCCTCGAAACTGGGAGGCAGATGTTGCAGTGAGCCAAGATCACACCACTACACTCCAGCCTGAACAATAATGTGAGACTCTGTCTCAAAATAAATAAATAAATAAATAGATAATAAACAAATAAATAAAAATAAATTAATAAATTGCTAAAAGCAATATAGTGGGCCTGAGAGAGGCAGACAGACAAATAGAAAGAGTGACAGAAATTACAGCTTATTCTGCCTTTGCTCAAAACTTATTAATGATAAATCAGTCAGTGCTTATCAAATCAAAGATTACGCTTACTTAGAATGCCATTGTCAAATAGGGAATTGTCAGAGTATGGGATGAATCTAACTTCAAAGCGCTTTTTATTTTTTATCTTTTTTAGAAAATGTATTTATATTAATATCTTGAATAATGTGTCCAAATATTTTGATAATTTTTTTTGCAAAACAAGGACAAATGATATTGCCTCAAATTTGGCAATTAATATTCTAGTTTAAAAATCTGTATTTATTATTCGTAACATGACAAACATACATTTTATAAGATACATTTACATTTTTAAGAGTTTTTTATCTACTTAGTAGACAACATCTTTTGTTATTTTTTTATTTTACCTACTTACATTACTCTATTAAAGTTTTAATACTATCATGTCACAAATTCATTAAATTATTAAGTGAAAACATTAATGTTTGCCACTTATGGCAAAATCATGTCTATGTATAAACAAACTGTGGCTCAAATATGTTTCTGAATCTATTTTTCTTCTTTGTTAATGTGGTTTAGAGACCTATACAAAATTTTTAATAAAGTTATTCAAATTATAGAAACTAGTCATTTTTATTTTATTATTACTGAGTATAAACTATGTCAGCTACACAAGTCTGCTAAATATTTGGTACTATTTGTCTTTTTCTTACTAAATGTTATTATATATTTTTATTATGGAAATTCAAAATTATTTGACAGAAGTTGGTGAATATATAAATTTTCATTATTTATTAACTATGGAAAGATTATTTCCTTTCAAATTTATACCTTATGTCTCCTACATCAAACATTATATTCTTAAATATTAATACTATATTTTAGTTTACATTATCTTTTGTTAAATTGTCGCTGCACTGCCTCCAGTGCTGTAACTTTAGTTATTACAAGTTAATTGTTCACTACAAGTTAATAACTAATAACATGTATAACTAATAAGTTACAAAAGTTATTAGTTTCATTTATATTTAACTAAGTTATATAAGTTATTAGTTATTAAAAATTATTAAATATCTCTAAACTCCAGTTTTGTCATCTGAAAGTTTCTGGTTATAATGAGAACAGAGAACAAGAAATTATTTTCAAAATATAAGTGATAATGTAAATGAAGGCACTAGCATAACATTTATATTAATAGTATACTGAGCATTGTTTTTCTTCACCTTTTTCTTTTTAAAATCTTGACAAATAACATTTCATATGCTTATTATGTAAAGCCTTATGTTTCCAGGTACATGCACATTGTGGAATGGTTACCTCTAACTAAATAACAAATGCATTACCCACAGTTAATATTTTTGTAGTGAGAGCACTCAGCATCCACTTTGCATTTTTAAAGAATACAATATATACCCATTAGCTATTGTCACCCTACTAAGCAATAGCTCTCTTGAACTTATTCCTCCTAACTGAAATTATGTTTTCATTGGCCACTTTCTCTTCCTGTGCTCCTGGCAACCACTATTCTGCTTTCTATTTCTAGGAGATCGACTTTTATAGATTCCACATGTGAATGAGATCATACGACATTTGTTTTTTTGTTTTGTTTTATTTTATTGGCCTGGTTTATTTCATCTAACATCATGTCCTCCAGGTTCATCCATGTTGTTGCAAAAGACAGAATCTTATTCTTTTTAAATGGCTATATAGTATTTCATTTTCTATTTATCCTACATTTTAGCTGATAAATATTTAGGTTGATTCCATATCTTGGATATTGCAAAAAGTTCTGCAATAAACATGGGAGTACAGATATCTCTTTGAAATACTGGTTTTATTTCCTTTGGATATATACCCAGGAGTGAGATATGATATGGATCATATGTTAGTTCTATCTCTAATATTTTGAGGAACTTCCATACTGTTTTCTTTACTAGCTGCACTAATGTACATTCCTACGAGCACTGTGTGTTACCTTTTCCCGACATCCTTCTCGTTTACACTTGCTATCTTTTGTCTTTCTGGTAATAGCCATTATAACTGGAATGAGGTGATATCCCACCGTGGTTTTGATTTGCATTTTCCTGATGTTAGTGACGTTGAGCATGTTTTCATATACCTGTTAACCATTTGTATTATTTGTATGTCTTCTTTTGAAAAAATATATATTAAGGTCTTTTCACAGCCAACTGAATTTCAACACTGAGGAAAGAACATCCTCTTCAAACTGGTTGTAGAGAAAAATAGACATTCATATTCAGAATAATGAAATAAATCCCTTATACTTACCATACTTATATCTAAAACTTAACTCAAAATGAATCAAAGACTTAAAGATAAGACCAGAAACTATAAAACTACAAGAAGAAAAGATAGGAGAAAGGCTCCATGACATTTGTTTGAGCAAGGATTTTCTGGATAAGCCCTCAAAAGCGTAAGCAAAAAACAGACAAATGGGATTACTTCAAACCAAAAAGCTTCTGCACAGAAAAAGAAACAACTAACAGAGTGAAGAGACAATCTATAAAATGAGCAAAAATACCTGGAAGCTATACATCTGATAAGGGGTTAATAATCAGTCAACTCAAATAACTCAAGAATAATAAACAACCTGATTTTTAAGATAAGCAAATCATATGTCTTTTTCTTCACCTTCACAATGAATTCCTTAAGGCTTTACATCTAGTCAGCACAAATTAACTCTCCCTTAAATAAAAATTCTGATAATTTATTGTTCTGTATTAGCAGTTGAACTGCCGAGTATATTTATAATGAATTAATTAATTTGATATATAGGCATTGTCAGTTATGCACCACTCTTAGGTCTCAGCATAAGGGTAAGTACAGGAGACATAAAATGATAAATGGAGACGAATTTTTCTTTAACAGTGTTTCTGTTTTGTATGACAACTTAACATTAAATTCAATAATTTAACATTCAATACAAATAATCATTCAAGTAGTATTTTTGACTATATGTTAGAGAAAAATCATTCTTAGCTTCTAAGTAGCAGATGCCAGAAGCATAACCCCCACTTTGTTACAGGCCATACTATCTCCAGATATTGTTTAATGTCTCCTAAAGTAACAAACCCTCCCCAAAAACCCTGTTGAGAACCAATATGAAAATGCAAAACATCTAGACTATGATGGGAAGTTCGAATCATAAAGAGGAATACTGAAAAGTGGTTTTATTCAGGAAAATAACATGTTTAAATAGTTTTCAAAGTCTGTGATTATAGGTTACATACATATACATATTACTAGCATTATCAATCTTTTAAAATTTAACTTCACAAGTGAGGCCACTAACATTCAAAGATTGACAATGCTAAATGTTACAGAGGATGTGGAACCACTAGATTTCTTACACATTGCTGGTGAGGGTGTTAAGTAGTGCAGACACTTTGGAAAACAATGACTAGTATTTTCATGAGTTTTTGTTTGTGTGTTTGTTTTGCTTTTTAACAGGTTAACCCTTTGAAGTGCATTGTTTTGAGAGAAAAAAGCAATACATACACATACATTGTGCTGTTTTAAATTTATGTCTTAAATATGCCATGACTATTGATTTATGCATACACATACACACATATAAACACAAACAGAAACACATACACCCATGGAGTATGCAAGAGAGAAAGAGAGAGAGAGACCCCAAAATAGCCATTTAAAGATGCTGCAGAGAAATTTATACTGTCACCTCTTATTTTATGTATGTTCAAAGCTGATAAATACATAAATACACACATGAGCATACACATAGATATATACATAGTTATATAATGTATATATTATACATGTATGTGTATGTAAAAACACATCCATTATATAATGTATATGTATATATCACACGTGTATATATAGGTATACTATACATGTGTCTGTGCATGTAATTGGGAGAAAGAGAGAGGGAGAGAGAGATTTCTCACTCCTTGTATTTTCTCATATAAGTAAAACATGAATATACAGTAAGCATAATAACTAAAGCATATATTCAAGAACCAGATACTCTAGTTTAAAACCCCAGTTCTTGTCTTCTTTCAAAATAAAGGGCAGATTTGCAAACTGCCTTGAAACATTGGAGATATTGTCTCCTGCAGGAGCAAAGGGCAAACATACTTACTCCCTATAATATTTGGGTTGCCTAAGCATAGGGATCATCTCCTGTTATACAAACTATGCATGTGCAGCATCCATGTCGGCCCATACATGTTTCCCCCACTGGAGTCACAGGCAAGAGGAATTTTAAAACACCCACTGAGTTTTATATGGCATACTTTGCCATAAGTAAACTTCTTTGTCTCTGACCCAGAAGTGTAATGTCTTTTACTGACATTATAAAACTGTTAGACTAACTTATTAGCTTGCAAGCAGGCTAAAGTATCAGACCCTTCACATTTCTTGACATGCACTAGCTCTGTGACATGGAACACTATTTATTTCCTAGGACTACTATAACAAAGTACCATAAATGGAGTTGCTTAAAAAAATAGAAATTTATTTTCTCATTGTTCTGGAGGCTAGAATTCTGAAACCAAGGTTTCCATAAGGAAATACTTGCTCTGAGATTCTGAACAGAATCTTTCCTTGGCTCTTCCTAGCTTCTGGTGATGGCCGTGAATCTTTGACATTTCTTGGTTTGAGCAGCATCAATCCAATTTTTGTCTCTGCATCAAATTGCAGAGATAATGTGGCTCTGTTCAAATCCCCCTCTTCATATAAGGGTATCAGTCATATTGAATTAAAGGCCCACCTACTTCAACGTGACCTCATTATAACTGAGTGAATTACATCTGCAATGACTCTATTTCCAAATAAGTTTACATTCTGAGGTACTGGGTGTGAGGGCTTCAACATACCTTTTTGGTGGACACAATTCAACAAAATACAAGTATGTTAATGCAAACTGTCAGTACTTTAGGTGTCTTATCCTTAAAGTGGAAATAATTACCAACATCATAGGACTAAATAGATTATTTTAAGTAAAATTATTGGGTGAGCATCTATGTTACCTGTTATGTTGCTGTGATTATCATATACACATATGCATTTATATATTTAATGGAAACATTATCAATCTGTTAGATTAGAGAAGGCTCTAATTTCAGATATAATTAACTATTAAACACATATTGTAATCAACACTGAATTTACAATTTGTACGTTCGTGTTGATGCAGCATGTGCATTTTAACTTAGTTATGTTTAAACGGTGCATATGTAAAGTAAAACTCTTGTATTTAACAATCTAAAGAGATACTAGAGATGTTGAATTAAAATATATTACAAAATTGGATAGGAACTCTGAGAGCTTTAGAAAATGTCAAGTTGTTATGCATTGATTAAAAATTATTGATGTGGCTCTTGACAAAACACATATAGTAGTGCTTGTTAAACCTGATAAAATATGTAATAAAACTTAATCATGATTACATATTTGTGAGCTGATTTTAACAACAATCAAGAATATTATAAAGAAAACACTTAGTGTCTAAATTCCAAATAGTACCTGTTTTCTAGTTCATCATCACTGTAATACTTGTTTCTCCTGTCCCAGGTCTCACATTTTGATACACTTTAACAATAAACCCATCTGCTATTCTGGTAAAAAGAACCTCTTCTCTTCATAAAGAGAGCCTTTTCTAACAGAATTTCTATGTTGCCCTCTGTACTCAATAAATGTTTTTCCTGACTGCTACCATGTCTCAAGCATTTTACTTTGGTTTTAGATCATATCATTATTGCATGCATACATTACATCACTGTCCCCTATATTGAAGATGATTATCAGTCACACATGCCTCAAAACTGAAATATCGAGACATCAAAAATGGAAACAATCATTCACTCACATCCACAGGAGAAATAATTATCTATATGAAGTTGACATTTATAAACTGTATATTTTGAAAGGTTGAAATTGTAATGCAAATAACCATTTTTCATGATTCAAGTAAGTTAAAGGAAAAAAATAATGAATGGTTTCTGACTGTGATATTATTTTACCAGATAAAATTGTGTAAAGAAAATGTTTACCTAATATGGATAATATGTTTCATCAATATGTGGACAATTACTGACATTCAGGTTCAATTTATTCAGATGCTTTTCTTTAATGTCACTAGAAAGGCTATTTTAACAAATGGATTTAGATGATAAGATTTAAACCTGCACTGAGAAATAGATATTCAGTTTACTAAACTGTTGTTTAAGATTGATGAATATATCAAAGCATAGGTAATCCAAATTCTAAGTAAAACATTGTTTTAAATCACTGGTGTAAAGTTCAAGTTCAAATGTTCTGCTTCACGAATCTGTCTCTGGTCTTTTTTAAGGACACTGATCCTTTTTTGCCTTTGACTTTCTGAATCATATGCCAATCCACATGCCTCACTAACCTATGTTTAGGTTAATTCATGATGTATAAATAATACATTTACATAGAGATTAGTACATTAATTATGATTCAACCTACAGGTTTGCCAAACTTTAATGTTCACAGTCTGATTACAATATTTTATAGCCCAATCTTATTTTTTAAACTATTGTAGCCATTTATCAATTGCTTCAATTCTTCAAGCAAACGCTGTAGCTACCTATGAATGTGTTACATTTCCCTTCAGTTTTTTGAAATAGTTGCATTCCATGCCATAACTTAGTGAGAGAAGAATAGTAATTGAGGTAAAATATTAAAGAATCTTTCCACATTATCAAATAAAGTAAAATATAAATTTTCTGCAAGACAATTCCTTTCACAGTATGAAAATGACCTTAAACATAGTTGCAGAGATTAGGGTCCAGATATTCATTTGATTATTTTGACATGTTGATATTTCTAGCTTTGTGTACCTCACAAATATTTATAAATACATTTGTATTGCAGAATTTTTTACTGAAGCGTATACTTAAAACTGGGCCTATATGCGTCACTTTTTTGAAAACAAAAAAAGGGAGGGAAGAAAACAATTGGATATAAGTTCAGAAAGCAAAATGGGAAAATAATTCTGTTTCATAATTGCCACACTATTTGGATTATCATTGTTTCTGGATTTATATGTGAAGGTTAAGACATTCAACAGCAGGCTGGGAGTGGTGGCTCATACTTGTGATCCCATCACTTTGGGAGGCCTAGTCAGGAGGATTGCTTGAGCCTGGGAATTTGAGACCAGCATGGGCAACATGGTCAGACCTTATCTCTACAGAAAATTAAAAAAGAAATTAACTGCATGTGTGGCACAGGCCTGTAGACCCGCTACTTGGGAGGCTGAGGTGGGAGGATGTCTTGAGCCTGGAAGGTTGAGGCTCCAGAGAGCTATGATCATGCCACTGCACTCCATCCTGAGCAACAGAGCAAGACCCTGTTTCAAAAAAAAAAAAATCAACAATAAAGGTGAAAAGGTGAAATTTCAACATTTGAAATAATGATATTTGGAAGGATTTGAAATACTCAAACACATATAAATCACAACAGGATATTTTCTGTTGCGATTTCCATTCTTGAGAAATCTGAGGTACCTTTCTTGAGAAATCTGTGGTAAATTTGAAGCAGAATGCCATAAACTCTTTTCTCCAGACTGCTTTTTTTCATCTTAGTAACTAAGTATGTGGCAAATACATTCCAGGGAAAAAGTAATGAAGAGAAAAACTGCAATAATTAATATTTTTTGGAAATATATATGCATGGCTTTCGAGGGGAGTCTCAAATTAAGAGTACAGAATATCAGAATATAATCTTGAACTGCATTTGAAGTGCACTGTACTATATTGACATCTAATTTTGGTTTTAATCCTTTAATGATGTGGCTAGTAAAACCATGCATCAAGTGCTAGTTTCTGATGGAAAATATAAAAATAATAGGAAAATCTTGACATAATGTAGTGGAATTAATTCAAAGGCACCATGAGATGAAAATGCTACCTTACACATATACACCATGGAATACTATGCAGCCATAAAAATGAATGAGATCATGTCTTTTGCGGTGACATTGATGAAACTGGAAGGCCTTATCCTTAGCAAACTGATGCAAGAACAGAAAATCAAACACATGTTCTCACTTATAAGTGGGAGTTGAACAATGAGTACACATGAACACAGGGAGGGAAATGACACACACTGGGGCCTGTTGCAGGGGTGGGGACAGGGGAGAGAGAACATTAAGAAAAATATCTAATGCATGCTGGGCTTAATACCTAGTTGATGGGATAATAGGTGCAGCAAACCACCATGGCAATTTACCTATGTAACAAACCTGCACATGCTGCATATGTACCCTGAAACTTGAAATAAAAATGAAAAAAAAAAAAAATGCTACCTTACCTCTACCTTGCTTTACTAAACAAGGTCCAAAGTTAATGACTACGAAATTAATTGATTATAATGGCACGGGAATCTTCAAACAAACAAACAAACAAACCACTTATTTTTGGTACAGGGGGAATTATGACATAAAGAACTAACAATGGAAATAATATCTATATTCTCAATGGGGTTGAAAGGGGTCAAGTTTAGCTAAATAGTGCTAGTACTTATGGCAAGAAATAAAGTCATTAAAATAGACAGCAACCATGGAATGTAATTTGATTTTAGAGAGTAGCCTTAAAACATAGATCTTTTCCACTGTAAATAACTAATCATGTAGTTCCAAGAAACAAAATTTGTAGACAGTCTGACAATGTCTTACTTGAATTGCATAAGCAAAAATAAATCAGAATAATTATCAGCGGTAGACTGAAAATGTTTACTCATATAACAAGTTCTTTTTACCTTATAAGTTGATGTTCCTACTTATATGCAGTGATCAAGACTTAAAATAACCTGAGAGCAGTCACCAAGCCCTCTTAGCATAATCAGGTCTCAGTTAGACTACGTTAGCAATGTTGCCTACGCATGAGATGGTAATTTATTTTTCTTTTTAACTTACTTTCATTAAGCCAGATAGGAGTAAAGAAATAACTCCAGGTAAATATTAAAAATAAATGCAGATATACTAAATAAATAATTTTGGTATTTTTATAACTATTTGAGATGTAGCCATAGTAATAATTTTGAAGTGTTAATATTTTTGTCACATTTATATAGCAAGATAAAACTTTAGAAATATCATTCAAATGTATGGATTAATATTATTTAGTTTTAATGTAAGTTAAGAAAATTTTATCAAATTTGGGTCAACACTGAAATATTTAAACACTTTAACAGATTTTTTAATTGAACAAAATTATCTTTTGGCTGGTTGCAGTGAGTGGCTCATGCCTGTAATCCCAGCACTTTGGGAGGCCAAGGTAGGAGGATCACCTGAGATCAGGAGTTCGAGACCAGTCTGGCCAATATGGCAAAACCCCGTCTCTACTAAAAATACAAATATTAGTTGGGCGTGATGGTGCACACCTGTAATCCCAGCTACTTGGGAGGCTGAGGCAGGAGAATCACTTGAACTTGGGAGGTGGAGGTTGCAGTGAGCCGAGATTGCACCACTGCACTGCAACCTGGGCCAAAGAGAGAGACTCCATCTCAAAAAATAATAATAAAATAAAAATAAAAATAAAATTATCCTTAAAATTAAAACACCTGTGGATAATCTCTCCGGGCACAAAAATTGCGTATCATTGAAATACGTGGAAACCCTCTGAACCTTCCCCTAGTATTCAACTAAGGTGTATACAGAAATATTTTGTTGCTACACTGTGTCCAGACAAATGGAAATGGAAAAACATCATGGAGTACTGTGCAGTTCAATCAAGCTAATGATTTCTAGACAGTTAAAACTACGGTCTCTCATTCAGACTAGAGAAGATATAGAATCATATGAAAACATGAATTTGGATCAAATTTAACTATAGCTTATATCAAATAAATCCCTGAAATGATCCAAAGTTATTTAGAAAGATTTTGGTTTTATATTTGTCATACACACTTTAACAATGGATCTAATTCTCACATTAGTTTAGAGTATTCAGAAGCAATACTGATTCTCCAGAAAAATCTGATTAATCAGTGTCATCATAAAAAAGTAAGTGAGAATTGTGCGGGTTGATTTCTACTCCATCTCCTTTCAATTACCAGTTTGGCAAGTGTGAAAACCCGATGGGTTTTAAAAAATGACTCCAGATTATAGTAACTTAATCAAGTAGAGACTCTAATGCTGACTGCTCTTTTAGAAGTTATTGCTCTTTTAGAGTAAAGCAACATCTTCAGAATATAGTACATATGTGACTAAAAAAGATTTTCCAATTTTATTTCCATTGTTTCTGAAAAATTATTGAACTTAAATTTGATATTGTCTATAGGATGATGTAGAGACTAATAATTTAATTATGGCATGATGTAGAGACTAATAATTTAATTACATTATTTCAAATGAGAATAGACAGTTGCTGCAATGCAGTTTGTCCAATATAAAACTGTCTTTTTAAAAATTCAGCTTACATTGGTATATAGTATTATCACATGATGTTTTATATTTTAAAAATTTATAATGTTTACATTTTAGTCTTCTGTGTGTGGTTTATTTTTGATCACATGTATTATATATTTGAATATTTTATTAATATTTTTATTAAACTAGATTATTGATTTATATATTAATTCAAATATATTTGCTGATTACCTGCTAGTCACAGTTTTTATTTTAGAGTTACATGGGTTTGACTCATGTAGCTTAAATTCTTGGACTAAGGGAATAAAATAAAAGGGAAAACATAGGGGCTGGTCATGGTGGCTCACACCTGTAATCCCAGTACTTTGGGCAGCTGAGATAGAAGGCTGACTTGGGGCCAGGAATTTGAGACCATCCTGGGCAACATACTGACACCATATCTCTATAAAAAATTAAAACATTAGGTGAGCATGGTGGCCCACGCTTGTAGTCCCAGCTACTTGAGAGACTGAGTTGGGAGGATTGCTTTAGTCGAGGAGTTCAAGGTTGCAGTGAGCTGTAATTGAACCACTACATTCCAGCCTTAATGACACGGCAGGGCCCTATCTCAAAAAAAAAAAAAAAAAAAAAAAAAAAGAGAGAGAGAGAGGGAAAAGTAAACAGTACCATTTCAAGTAACAGTCAGTGCTATGGAGAAAAACAAATCAGAGTAAAGAGCCAGTAAGGAATGTCTGCAGAAGGCCATGTGTTTCTAATGAAACATATTATGTGTTTTGAGAAAGTGATGTTCAAAAATCTGTGCGTATCTATGGGGAAAGCACTTCATGATAATTGGCAGCAAGCTCAAAAACTTTGAGGTGAAAGTAAATTTGGTATTTTCTTTGTGTGTGTGCATGTGTGTGTGTGTGTTTGTGTGTATATGTATTTATTGAAGTAAACCAGTCACCAAACATAGTGGACTGGCCTAGACACCGATAAACTAATATTGAGAACCGAAAACATTGAAGGTAACTAGTAGAGAGAATCAACAACCTTTACTGTACCAAGAGGAGAAAAAATTAGTGTGTTCACATTTATAACATATAATTATCTTGCTAAAGTCTTTAAAGTACCTACTGACCTTGGTTTATATAAGCATTTTCAAGGAAGAAATAGAAGTAGCACACCTATGGTGACTAGCATAGAGAAGAGATCCTTATGAAGAGGAAGACTCTAGCAGTAACTTTGGCAAGTTTTTTTTTTTTTTGGAGATGGAGTCGCGCTCTGTCACCCAGGCTGGAGTGCAGTGGCACAATCTTGGCTCATTGCAACCTCTACCTCCTGGGTTCAAGGGATTCTCCTGCCTCAGCCTCCCAAGTAGCTGGGACTACAGGCACGTGCCACCACGCCCAGCTAATTTTTTGTATTTTTGGTAGAGACAGGGTTTTACCATGTTAGCCAAGATGGTCTTGATCTCCTGACCTTGTGATCCTCCCGCCTCAGCCTCCCAAAGTGCTGGGATTACAGGTGTGAGTCACTGCACCCAGCCTGGCAGGTTTTTTTAATGGTATATTTGTGTGTGTGTGTGTGTGTGTGTGTGTGTGTGTGTGTGGTTTTACAAAGCATTAATCTAATGTTATAAGGAGCCATTGAAGGATCTAGAGCAAGACACTGACATGATATGCACAACATAACATCACACAAGTTGTTTTGGAGAATAGACTATAACAAAGGTAAAGTCACAACAGGTAATGAGTGTTAACAGAAATGTAGAGAAAAGGTAAAGAGATTGGTTAGGGTCAGGGATGTTAATGTCTTGGGAATGGGTTTAGTATTGGAGGGGGTGATGCAGCAGTTAAAGAAATATATTTAATAGAGCTGATCACTAGCTAATGAGATGTGAATTGTGAGGTGAAAAAAAATAAAGGATAACTTCAAAGTTTTAAAATTGAGTTTGAAAAAATGGCTAATATTGTTGAATACTTTTTATGTGCATGTTAGCCAAATGCATACACTCTTCTGCAAAATGCTGGGTTTGTCTTCAGCCCATATTCTGATTTAACTGTTATTCATCTAATGTTAAGATGTGAGATCTCTTTATACAATTTAAATACCAGTCCTTTGTCATGTATGTGGTTTTCAAATTACATTTCTATTCTGTGACTTGTATTTTCATCTTTTGCAGAGTCTCTTTTGTGGAAGAAATGTTTTTATTTTCATAAGATCTAGCTTATTTATTTTATGAATCATGATATTGTTGTCAAGTCTAGGAAAATAATCACATTGTAATCTCATTTACAATAGCTACAAATAAAATAAAATACCTAGGAATTAACCAAAGATGTGAACAATCTCTACAATGAAAATTATAAAACACTGATGAAAGAAATTGAACAGGACAAAAAAACTAAGATATTCCATGTTCATGGGCTGGAAGAAATGTTCATACTACCTAAGGTAATCTACAGATTCAATGCAATCCCTATCAAACTACTAATGATATTCTTTACATAAATGAAAAAAAATCCTAAAATGTATATGGAACTACAAAATACCAAAATAGCCAAAGCTATCCTGAGTAAACAAAACAAAACTTGCAATCATATTATATGACTTCAAATTATGCTACAAAGCTGTAATAACCAAAACAGCATGGTGCTGGCATAAAAATAGCCACATCGACAAATGGAACAGAATAAGTAACAAATCTATGTATCTACTGTAAAGTCATTTTTGACAAAGGTGCCAACAACATACATTTGAGAAAAGACTGTTTCTTCAATAAATGGTGCTGGGGAAAGTAAATATCTATATGCGGAAGAATGAAACTAGGCCCCTATCTCTTGCCATATGCAAAAATGGACTAAAGACTTAAATCTTTTTGGGAGCAAGCTCCCCAAAATCTGGCATAAACTGGCCCCAAGACTGGCCATAAACAAAATCTCTGCAGCACTGTAACAAGTTCATAATGGTCCTGATGCCCGTGCTGGAAGGTTGTGGGTTAATGGAAATGAGGGCAAGGAACACCTGGCCCACCCAGGGTGGAAAACCGGAAAACCGCAAAACTGCTTAAAAGCATTGTTAAACCACAAACAATAGCATGAGCAATTTATGCTTTAAGGGCGGGTTCCTGCTATAGTTAACTAGCCCATCCTATTCCTTTAATTCGGCCCATCCTTTCGTTTTCCATAAGGGATACTTTTAGTTAATTTAATATCTATAGAAACAATGCTAATAACTGGTTTGCTGTTAATAAATATGTGAGTAAATCTCTGTTCGGGGATCTCAGCTCTGAAGACTGTGAGACCCCTGATTTCCCACTTCACACCTCTATATTTCTGTGTGTGTATCTATAATTCCTCCAGTGCCATTGGGTTAGGGTCTCCCTGACCAAGCTGGTCTCAGCAAGTGGCATCCATTCGTGGGGGCTCAAATCCAGATTGAAGGGTTGCAGGAGGGACAGTTGGAATGGAAAACTAACTGGAGAACACCCGAGTACACTTTTTTTTTTTTTTTTGAGACGGAGTCTCGCTCTGCTGCCCAGGCTGGAGTGCTGTGGCCGGATCTCAGCTCACTGCAAGCTCCGCCTCCCGGGTTTACGCCATTCTCCTGCCTCAGCCTCCCGAGTAGCTGGGACTATAGGCGCCCACCACCTCGCCCGGCTAATTTTTTTTTTTGTATTTTTTAGTAGAGACGGGGTTTCACTGTGTTAGCCAGGATGGTCTCGATCTCCTGACCTCGTGATCCGCCCGTCTCGGCCTCCCAAAGTGCTGGGATTACAGGCTTGAGCCACCGCGCCCGGCCCCGAGTACTCTTTTTTTTTTTTTTTTTTTTTGAGGCGGAGTCTCGCTCTGTCGCCCGGACTGGAGAGCAGTGGCCAGATCTCAGCTCACTGCAAGCTCCATCTCCCAGGTTTACACCATTCTCCTGCCTCAGCCTCCCGAGTAGCTGGGACTACAGGCGCCCGCCACCTCGCCTGGCTAGTTTTTGTATTTTTAGTAGAGACGGGGTTTCACCGTGTTAGCCAGGATGGTCTCGATCTCCTGACCTCGTGATCCGCCCGTCTCGGCCTCCCAAAGTGCTGGGATTACAGGCTTGAGCCACCGCGCCTGGCCCCCCGAGTACTCTTAAAGCAATCCCTGTGATGAGTAAGAAGGGGAGCTCGGAAGCATCAGGGTAGCATTGGGACAGGTTTGGGGTCTGGTTCGTTTCACCTTGGAACTTTTTCACACTGATGACAAGGAGGAACAAGAGTGTAGCGAAGTTACAGAAGAGGTTACAGAGCATGTTTATGTGCCAGCTAAAGTGGCAAAGGAAGGAGAGGTTCATCCCTACCCTTCTGCACCCCCTCCATATTATTTTGAAGAAAATGACCCTGCAGATATTTCTTTTCTGGAGGACGCTGGGCAAAAAGTAGTTGCCCCAGTGACTGTTTGAGCAGCGCCTCAAGCAACAGCTCTTAGTTCTATTCAGACAGGAATTCAGCAAGATAGACAAGAGGGTGATTTAGAGGCTTGGCAGTTCCCTGTTAGAATACAACCCCCCAGATCAACAGGGAAATATTACAGCTACATTTGAGCATTTTCTTTTAAATTACTCAAAGAATTAAAACAAGCAATAAGTCAGTATGGACCAAGTTCTACTTTTGTAATGAGACTGTTAAAGAATGTTACTGTTTCTAGTCAGATGATTCCTACTTACTTACTGGGATGCTCTTACTCGAGCTTGTCTAACTCCTGCTCAGTTCTTACAATTTAAAACTTCGTGGGCAGATGAAGCTTCCATTCAGGCTGCTCGCAATACCCAGGCCCAACCTCAAATTAATATAACTGCAGACCAACTTTTGGGGGTTGGCGGCTGGGCTGTTTTAGATGCACAAGTGGTCATGCAGGATGATGCCATAGAACCGCTTATAGGAGTGTGCATTAGAGCTTGGGAAAAAAAATCACTTCAGGTGGGGAATAATATCCTTCCTTTAGTGCTATAAAACAGGGACTCAGAGAACCATACATTGATTTAATAGCTCGGTTACAGGAGTCTCTTAAAAAGATGATTGCAGATTCAGCTGCTCAGGATATAGTGTTGCAGTTATTAGCTTTTGTCAATGCTAATCCTGATTGTCAGGCTGCTCTGCAACCTATCAGAGGGAAAGCACATTTAGTTGATTATATCAAGGCCTGTGATGGTATCAGAGGTAATCTGCATAAAGCTACCTTGTTGGCACAGGCAATGGCAGGACTGAGAGTGGATAAAGGAAATACTCCATTTCCTGGAGCTTGTTTTAACTGTGGGAAGCATGGTCGTACTAAAAAATAATGTAGAAAAAAATTAGCAAGTCAGGCCGCCAGATAGGGGAAAAAAGAAAATTGTTGAGCCTGAAATATGTACAAAATGTAAAAAAGGAAAACACTGGGCTAGTCAGTATCACTCTAAGTTTGATAAAGAAGGGAACCTGATTTTGGGAAATACCATGAGGGGCCGGTGCTGGGCACTGTTCTAAACCGGGGCATTACCAGCTCAGGCCATTCCTTCACCCTTGTACAATATCTGTCCCCCACCACAGCCGGTAGTGCCACAGTAGATTTATGCTGCACAAAAGCTGTGAGCCTTCTGCTTGGGGAACCCCGGCAAAAGGTCCTAACAGGAGTCTGTAGACCTTTGCCAGCAGGGACAATAGGATTACTTTTAGGAAGGTCTAGTGTAAGTTTAAAAGGCATACAAATACATACAGGAGTCATTGATTCAGATTACAATGGGGAAATTCAAATTGTTATATCTACTTCTGTTCCCTGGCAAGCAGAGCCAGGAGAATGCACAGCACAGCTCCTGATTGTGCCATATGTGGGAACGGGAAAAAGTGAAATAAAACAAACAGAAGGATATGGAAGCACAAATAAACAAAGCAAAGCAGTTTAATGGGTGAATCAAATTACTGATAAACCTCCTATGTGTGAAATAACTATTCAAGGAAAGAAATTTAAAGGTTTGGTAGATACAGGAGCTGACATTTCAATCATTTCTCTACAGCACTGGCCGTCCTCGTGGCCAATTCAACATGCTCAATTTAACATAGCTGGAGTTGGTAAAGCCGCTGAAGTATATCATAGTAGTTATATTTTGCATTGTGAAGGGCCCGATAGACAACCTGGGTCTATTCAACCAATTATAACTTCTGTACCTATAAATTTATGGGGAAGAGGTTTATTACAACAATGGGGGGCACAAGTTCTAATTCCAAAAGAATTATATAGCCCTGAAAGTCAATATACAATGCATGAAATGGGGTATGTCCCTGGTATAGGACTAGAAAAAAGTTTGCAAGGTTTGAAAGAACCGCTTCAAGTGGAAAAACAAAGTTCCCGCCAAAGATTAGGAAAAAATTTTTGATGGGAGCCATTGTTAAGCCTCCAGAACCTATACCTTTAAAATGGTTAACAGATAAGCCAATTTGGATAGAACAAGGGCCTCTAAGTAAAGAGAAACTGGAGGCTTTAGAAAAATTAGCTACTGAACAATTAGAAAATGGGCACATAGCTCCAACATTTTCTCCTTGGAATTCTCCATTTTTCATAATTAAGAAAAAATCTGGTAAATGGAGAATGTTAACTGACTTAAGAGCCATCAGTTCAGTTATACAACGTATGGGAGCATTACAGCCAGGATTGCCTTCTCCTGCTATAATTCCAAAAAATTGGCCTTTAAAAGTCACAGATTTAAAAGACTCTTTCTTTACTATCTGTGTAGCTGAGCAAGACTGTGAACGTTTTGCATTTACAATTCCTGCAGTAAACAACCTGCAGCCTGCTAAGCGTTTTCATTGTTTTGCAGATGGATCTGGTAATGGTAAAGCTTCTTATTCTGGATCAAAAAGTAAAGTTTTCCAGACGTCCTATATTGCAGCTCAAAAAGCGGAGCTTGTAGCTGTAATTGAGGTGTTGACCGCTTTTGATATGCCTATTAATGTGATTTCTGATTCTTCATATGTAGTTCATTCCACACAGTTAATTGAAAATGCTCAGTTACAATTTCATACAGATGAACAACTGGTGACAAAAACAAAAAAGGAGGAAAAATAGGGATTATAGGACAGCCCATACACAACTGAATCAAGCATTATTTGGTGAAAAGATCCAATAACAAAAAGTTGGGAAATAGGTAAAATAATAACTTGGGGTAGAGGTTATGCTTGTATTTCTCTAGACCAAAATCAACAGCCTATTTGGATACGATCAAGACACCTGAAAACTTATCATGAGCCAGATGCTGAGGAAGAGACTCTGGGAGGATCCCAAGGACCCCCCAGTTGCAGCCATGTCGAGACCGACCCTGAGAAGGACCCCAAGTGTCACAAGCAACACCCGTTGAACACAGCCATCCACCTGGGGACAGATCAAGAAGCTGTCACAGATGGCAGAAGAAAACCTGATGAAAGCGGGACAACCAGTCACAATGAATAATTTAATGGTAGCTATGATAGCAGTTATCACCACTGCAGTGAGTATTCCTTCAATAAGGGCTGAAAATAATGCCTGGATGCAATCACTCTGTGACACATTTACACATGCTTTCTGATCTCAGCATTTACCATAATAAATCTGCTCTTGTAACTGAGGCATACTGCCCTCAAAAATCTATTTGTAAACAGGGTTGGACCCAGTTAGAAAAAATGAACGTACTTGTTTAGGAAGATTGCTTTGCAGAACAGGCAGAGGTGCTGCACAGTGATTCCTACGGAATCATTATTAATTGGTCCCTTAAGAGGATGTTTAGCTTGAACTGCATCTCTCAGTCTGCATGCCATGGCCACACTATGTTCAGATGATCTGAACAAATGGTCAGATGGTAGAAATGTTAAGAAGTATGGCAAAAGTTCCTATTATCTGGAACCATGGCAGCATAGTGGCACCTCAACCTCAAATGATATGGCCCGCTCTAGGAGCTAAACGTAAGGATTTGTGGAAACTATTAAATACTCTTAATAAGATCAAAATTTGGGAAAGAATAAAAAAAGCTCTAGAAGGACACTCTATAAACTTGTTTTTGGATATAGCAAAATTAAAAGAACAAATATTTAAAGCATCCCAGGCACACCTGACCTTAATGCCGGGAACGGGAGTTCTTAAAGGAGCTGTGGACAAATTAGCAGCTAGTAACCCATTAAAATGGATAAAAACATTTGGAAGCGCTGTGATTTCAATGATGATTGTGCTTTTAATCTATGTTATCTGTCTTTGCATAGTCTGAAGATGAGGATCCCGGCTCCTGCGAGAAGTAGCTCACAGTGACAAACCTGACCTTACTTTTATCTCTTTGCAAATCAAAGAAGGGAGACAGGTTGAGAGCAAGCCCCCCAAAATCTGGCCATAAACTGGCCCCAAGACTGGCCATGAACAAAATCTCTGCAGCACTGTGACATGTTCATACTGGCCCTAACTCCCGCGCTGGAAGGTTGTGAGTTTACTGGAATGAGGGCAAGGAACACCTGGCCCACTCAGGGCGGAAAAACACTTAAAGGCATTCTTAAGCCACAAACAATAGCATGAGCGATTTATGCCTTAAGGGCATGTTCCTGCTGCAGTTAACTAGGCCAGCCTATTCCTTCAATTTGGCCCATCCCTTCATTTCCCATAAGGGATACTTTTAGTTAATTTAATATCTATAGAAACAATGCTTGACTGGTTCACTGTTAATAAATACTTGGGTAAATCTCTGTTCGGGATTCTCAGATCTGAAGGCTGTGAGACCCCTGATTTCCCACTTCACACCTCTATATTTCTGTGTGTGTGTCTTTAATTCCACTAGCGCTGCTGGGTTAGGGAAGCCCGACCAGGCTGGTCTCAGCAAAATCTAAGACCTCAAACTCTAAAAGTACTAAAATAAAACTTTGAGCAAACTCTCGAGAACATTGGACTGTGCAAAGATTTCTTGAGTAGTACTGCACAAGCATGGGCGTTAAGAGCAAAAATGAATAAGAACACATAAAGTTAAAAAGTTTTTGCACAATAAAGAAACAATCAACACTTTGAAGAGCCAACCCATACAATGGGATAAAAGATTTGCAAACTCTCCATCTGACAAGGGATTAATAACCAGAATATATAAGTAACTCAAACAAGTCTATAAGAAAAAATCTAATAATGTTATTAAAAAATGGCAAACTACCTGAATAGACATTTCTCGAAGAAGACATACAAATGGCAAACAGGCATAGGAAACAGTGCTCAACATCATTGATCATCAGAGAAAGGCAAATCAAAACTACAATAAGATATCATCTCATCCCAGTTAAAATGTCCTTTATCCAAAAGACGGGCAATAACAAATGCTAGAGAGAATGTGAAGAAAAGGGAACACTTGTACACTATTAGTGGGAATGTCAATTAGTTCAGCCACTCTGAAGAACAGGTTGGAGATTCCACCAAATACTAAAAGTAGAACTACCACATGATCCAGCAATCTCATTGCTACTAGGTATATACACAAAAGAAAGGAAATTAGTATATGAAAGAGATACCTGAACTCCCATGTTTATTCAGACCATCACAATAGCCAAGATTCAGAAGCAATCTTTAAGTGTCCATTAACTAATGGTACTGGCACAAAAGCAGACACATAGATAATGCAACAAATAGATTAAATAAATGTGGTGTCACTGCCCACCTACTGCCATAAATATGCATGTTGTGGCCAAGGGGAGCAGGTGAGGTTGCAGAGTGTGGCCTAATGCCACTGTGTGGAGCATAGGGAGCTATGCTCCTTTTCGTACCCCTGCTCTTGCTGCTGCTCCTCTTACTGCAGGTGGATCAGTGGCCCACAAATGCCCCAGTGTGGAGCAAGGTCTAATATTCTCTAGATCCTCATTGGATTTCCTGTTTCCTTCTCCTGAGAACTATTCAACTATAAAACAGAATGAGATCCTGTCATTTGCAACAACATACATGGAACTGAAGGTCATTATGTTAAGTGAAATCGGCCAGGCACAGAAAGACCATCTTCACATGTTCTCACGTATTTGTGGGAGCTAAACATTGAAACAATTGAACTCATTGAAATAGAGAGTAGAATGATGGTTAACCGAGTCTGGGAAGGGTATTGGGAGGCAGGGAAGTGGGAATGGTATATGACTACAAAAACATAGTTGTATTGAAAGAATAATATATAGTATTTGATAACACAATGCCCTGATCAGTGGTCACATAGCATGTTTCCAATATCATGTTAATCTGCAAGAGATGCAAGTGAGCTATAACTGGATATATTTTATATATATATATCTAGTTTTCATAGGGGTAAAACTAGTGAATTAACTAAGGATATGATATATGGCACTGTCCATCTTTTAGGATGACACAACTTTCTGCCATTGCCTTTGAGATGTATTATTATTTCAAATTAAATCCTTGGCTGGGGTCAAAAGTAATTTCAAAGTGTTCCACGTAGCATTTGTGATTAAAATAGCTGTTAACCTACAGATCAAGGAATGAATGTTAGGATTCTGCTGAGACAAAATATGTTCTTTCTAATAATATAGCTTTTCCACTTCTCTGAACAATGTGTTTACTTCTTGCACCATTTGCCACGAGAGTACTGGTATTTCTACTTCATTTGGTGCCAGTCATCTCTTTAAAAAAGGTTTTAGGTACTGTTATTACTATGGATTGATTCCTTATCCTTTACAGAATGTTGATAACTGTTTTAGGGAATAATTCTGCCACATAAATACTTAATCATCTAACCTTATGGTCCACCTCGACTGACTTTCAGAATCAAGTCCTGCATATGATCCCCCAGATTCTGACAATATGCTGACTATGCCTTGCAGCTTCATCAGTTTATAGTCCTTTTTCTCTTTTGCTAGCCACAATACTTCTGCAGTCTTTTAGTATGACCTTACCACAGTTATCTGTCAGAAAGGGATGTGGAAATAGATCTGGAAGAAGTTTCTATCACCTGTCAAGGCCTAGGCATTTGGGTTTTTTTTTTTTTTTTTGGTGAGAGGGAGTCTTGCTCTGTAGCCCAGGCTGGAGTACAGTGGCGCGATCTCGGCTCATTGCAAGCTCCCCCTCCGGGGTTCCCGCCATTCTCCTGCCTCAGCCTCCAGAGTAGCTGGGACTACAGGCGCCTGCCACCACCACGCCTGGCTAATTTTTGTATTTTTAGTAGAGACAGGGTTTCACCGTGTTAGCCAGAATGGTCTGGATCTCCTGACCTCGTGATCCGCCTGCCTCGGCCTCCCAAAGTGCTGGGATTACAAATGTGAGCCACCGCACCCAGCGGCATAGGCATTTGTAAGATAGGAGAAATGGGCTTTAACAGGGAAGTGTGGGTTACTTATGTGAGAGTGTATGGTTTAGAAAGATCTTAAGATTTTTAAATATATTCAATCAATATTTCTCAACTCTAAGTCCTATGAACCCACTCCTTCCTAACTAGGGTCAAGACCTACAGTGCCAAGACCTGATATAACTGGCTTGAGTGGTAAGAATGTATCATTCTCTGGAGTTGTGCTAATCTTATAAATAAGTTTCGTGCCTGAGAAACTCAGGTTTTTCTATGCTACAGCCACAGGAGATAACTATCTTTATAAGATGCCACGGTAACTTTCTAAATTTAATATTAATTTCAATTGGTTAATACTCATTCTCAGTCTTTCACTATTTTTTCTTCAATGCGTTCATGGCACTCAGCAGCAGCCATTTTATGTCATTGGCCTCATGCACAGTGCACCTACCACTATGTATTTTCTTCCATCTTCCATTAGCACACTATACCAGGTTACCATCTGCAAAATTGTTAACAATCATATTGCTCTTCTGCATTAGAAGCTTTTACTGATTTACTGGCTACAATTAATGAAGTCTACATTGTCAGCATGCTGGTGGGCAATCCAACTCCAAATTTCCATCTGAGAGTCGGCTGTTTTGAGCCACACCTGGAAACAATTATAATAGGCCCATTCCATAGGAAACAGATGCTGGCATAGAGATTTGTGAGCAGGAATTTTACTGAAGAGTGCCCTCAGGATCAATACATATATATGAGTAGGAAAAAAGCAGAATAGGGCCAAGTGTGTTGAACTGCAATGCAGTTACAACAAAAACCGCAACCAATCCCACAAGAAGCTTTGGAGCTGGAATAATACTTCTGAATTGCCCTTCCTAAAGGCAAAAAACCTGGCATTTACATCCACAGGAATATCAGTTATTAGACACATTCTGTCCCCAGTAGAGACTTCGACTATGGGAGAGGCAGCTTTCTTACGCTAAATATAATTCCCAGAAAGGGACATATCTGAGATTCCAGAACCTGGAAAAAAAAAAAAAAATGTTTCAGGCCTGAAAAGGATCTTCTAGATGAACCATTGTATTCACTTCCTGTACTAATGTCCAGATTTCTTTTTTGGACCCTTTCATTAAGGATACATTTTTCTCTTCATTACTAATACAGGCATTATTTCACCAGCTACATTAGTAATCCATTTGTGTCACTCAAGCTGGTTTCTGTTAAACCAGCAATGTGCCTTAAATCTCAGTGGCTTAAATAATAAGAATACGTTTCTTATTTGTGACATGTATCCAGAATGTCTTATTAGAGGGTTTTTCTCATGTTAATCATTCAGGGGCCCAGGCCAAAGGAGAATATATTCACTTGGGATATTAGGTTATAATAATAGAAGATGGAGGATGGTAAACTGTGTATTGATTGCAAAACTTTCACTTTGAAATAAAATGTTATTTTTTGCTTCTTTATTGAACAAAGCAGCTTTCATGGCTACTCAAATTTTCACAGAAGCCAGCAATGAAATCTTGCTGTGTAAAACAAAATTATAATAAACAGTTGATCCATGAGCAACCTTAATGAATAAAATTGCTTGACACCTTTGAGGCTAGACTCTAGTCTCTTACTTTCTTTACCTTCTAATTCCTCATAATCATTTCATCCTAACTTAGCTACACCCCTACTGGGTAAATATGGAAGATCTTTTTTATTTCTAATAATTGCATCACTTCCACAATCTTAAGTGTTCTTTACTCATACCTCAATGTCCTCTCTTAAAGCTTACATATTCTAGCAGACATCTCAGCAATCGTTTATCCCATCTAAATGTCCAAATCATTCACTGTAACCTCTTACCCAACTTGCATTCCATGAAGCAAACCAAAAGTATCATTCAATTATTGTACCACTCAGCCTCTCCACTGAACTCTCCTAGAAAACCTTACCTATGTTATTTCTGCAAAAGAGGAGCTGCATTTATCATTGAACAACAGCAACAAGGAACATTGAAAGTTTAAAAAAAATTTAAATATCACCACGAATTTATAGAACAGAAATTTTTCTAAGCACTTTAAATATATAAACAAATTTACTCATTACAAAAATGTTATGCTGTATTACTATTACCACAAATTTACAGAGAGAAAAATGAGGTTAGTGTTAAATAACTTGTGTCAATTAACAGTGAACCCAAAGAGAAACACAAGCAACATTTTCTCAAACTGGATATTCTAATCTCTAATTTCTCCATTAAAAATATATTTGTCAGTTAATTCACTCACAGTTTTCAGATTCTACTCTTTTTTTTCTATAATATTCATTGTCTTCTCAATTTCACCCATTTACTTGCTATTCATTTCACCAAGAAAACAGATGTAGTCATGTTTTCCAATGTATACAATCTATGTAATCTGTCTACTTTCACATCATGTGTCTTCTATGGTGCTAATTTTTAAAACTATTCCACCCATCTGCATCCAATTCTTTCATCAGTAAAATTTTTTACTCTCATGCGCTACTCAGGGAATTTTGTGCTGCATTTATTCTCTCTCTGTCCTATGTCGTGATTTATTTTTCAGTTTACTGGATTACACTTTATACCCTTTACTGGATCATTTTTTTAAGCTTAAACAGGTGCCCTAATATATCACACTTAAAAAGTAACAAACATTTATCTTGATGATGTACCTTTATATAACTACTACATTATTTCTCTGTTCCAATTTTCAGCAAAAATGTTAAAATAGTTCTCTTAACCTACTGCTTCACTATCTCCTATCCCAGTACAACCCCGCCCTGCATTATCTCATTCTGCTCAAAGCAGAAATTTATGTATACAATTGTCCTGAACAAAATCACAAATGGAAAAACCAGAGTTGAGTGAAGTGGGGTTTGAAATATTAATAGTTGTTACTATTTTTATTTAGCAATCTCAATTTCGGATTTTTTTTTTTTTAATAAAAATATATGGCCGGGCTTGATGGCTCATGCCTGTAATCCCAGCACTTTGGGAGGCCGAGGCAGGAGGATCACAAGGTCAGGAGTTCAAGACCAGCCTGACCAACATAGTGAAACCTGTCTCTACTAAAAGTACAAAAAATTAGCCAGGTGTGGTGACAGGCACCTGTAATCCCAGCTACTCAGGAGGCTGAGGCAGGAGAATCAGTTGAATCAGGAAGTGAGTCAAGAGTGCGCCACTGCACTCCAGCCTGAGGGACAGTGTGAGATTCTGACTCAAAAAAAATAAAATAAAATAAAAATATGTAACAGAATCAGTGTTCATAAATGACAAAATGAACTTGAGTTGAAGAAAGTCTATCCTATTCAGAGAGATGTATACTTTACAGTTTATAACAGACTCCCTAGTGGAGGAGGGATATAGTTTCCCAACCTGGCTCTGGTCTTCTGAATCAGGGACAATGATTACAACAGAGGCAATTCAGCCCCTTTGTAACCCAGAGGCTGATTGATTTGCTCTCTCTATCAAGGAATGAGTAGATTATCTGACTATTGTTGTTTCCGTTATCATCCTACAAATCTAGCAATTGATTTTTCTCTTCATAATATAAGTTGACTTTTAGTTACTTTTGCTTTTAGATGAACCTTTATTAATATATTTGTGGGAAGTTGGAGATACTGATACATACTGCTAATCATATACTATTATAGAAGCAAAGTCGCAGAAGTATAATTCAAATGCAAGCAGCACAAATAGAAAAATCAACAATTAGAAGAAAGAAGAATTATAAGAAAACAAGACAAACATGAAATATTTTAAATTTGACTTCTCTTTTCTTTAAAAATGCATTATATATCAGTGGTATCAAAACTTAGGTATATATCAGACTTACTAGCAACTGTCAAGCATATTAAAGTACACTAGATGTTTCCAGTACACATTTCAAATATTCAGAATCTGTGGTTGGGTAATAAATATCCCTGTGTAAAAGGACCTCCATACAATGACATAGTGCATAATAGACTATCCATGCACCAATCAGCAAAGGAATACTTGCGTTGGCTGCTTTCACTTCCTCAGATACATATTTGTTTGAATTTGGAAATATAAGGAAGTGAAAAATCAAGAGATGAAATGATAATCTCTATATTTTGTTGAGGAAAAGGGACTTTGTTTTCAGAATTAATGGCAAAAATTTTAAACGCCAACTCATAGAAAGGTTTTTAATAAAATAATTTTAAAAGCATTTACATTTCCACAAGGAAATTTAGGATGTGATTAGCAAAGGTACTTAATAACAGTATTAAAGATATCATTCAATATGTTCAGACTACATAAATGTAAAAATCCTTTGTGTTCTCTATTCAAACTACTTTCAGGCCTTTCTTTAGTGGGGACGTTATATTGTCTATGTATTGACAACACAGACAAATTTACCTCGTTGAGTATCATTAATTATGGCAGATATAGCTGTTGTACAATGAGTCCACATTTTCAAATAGGAGTGTGCTACTTTCTACAATAATGCATAAAGCAAGGAGTCAGCAGTAACAGTGCATCAGAAGAAAGAAAAATCTTGACTAAAAGCAACCAGACAAGCCTATTCACCAAAAAGATTTTCAGGCTTTTGAATATACAGAGACAATAAAGTTAACAGGGTCATTAATCTTAAAAAATAATGTATGAGCACCTTAGAATGATTGATACTATTAGTATTCAACACAAGGGGAAGATGAATTCAAATGGTAAAAGGAAAGACTATTATTTTTTATATAACTTAGTGTACAAAACATTTACGTGTTAAGCAGAAACTACAAGTTGAAAAATCTTACTGTATTGCATTATGTAAATTAATGCATATAAATATTGATCCAATTTATATTTCTAAACATTGTGATCATGATAATTCTTAAGAACATATATATATATACCCACACATATAACTAAATTAAATAAATTCTACTTTAAAAAGTAAGTCCACATTATGATATCAGAATGGAATTTTTTAAAGTGCCTCTTGTAGCCATGCTATTACAGAAGCATGTTCACATCTGAGTGCATTACAAAGTACAGAATTTTATTTTTATTTATTTTTTTTTTTTTGAGACGGAGTCTCGCTCTGCCGCCCAGGCTGGAGTGCAGTGGCCGGGTCTCAGCTCACTGCAAGCTCTGCCTCCTGGGTTTACGCCATTCTCCTGCCTCAGCCTCCCAAGCAGCTGGGACTACAGGCGCCTGCCACGTCGCCCGGCTAGTTTTTTGTATTTTTAGTAGAGACAGGGTTTCACCATGTTAGCCAGGATGGTCTCGATCTCCTGACCTCGTGATCCGCCCGTCTCGGCCTCCCAAAGTGCTGGGATTACAGGCTTGAGCCACCGCGCCCGGCTCAGAATTTTAAATCAGGTATGACTTAACCCAGTTTTTAAAATGGGGAATTTCCTTTAAACCTCAAATATTGAACTAAAAAAGGATGCTGCATTTTTAGTCAATTGGAGCCAATCTCAAATTAAGACAGGTAAATGTACTTTTGTAATTAATAGTGCTGTGTGCTAAACTGTAGAAACTGCACATGCCTACTTTCTATTTGTAATTGACTTATTTTCATCATTATAGGAAGTTATTTTAAATTTTTAATGGATGTAATATTTGATTATTTTAGAAAGAAGACTGCTAAAACATTAATTTTACATAATTACATTTTATGCAATTCACAAATTATATCTATAAATTTAACAAAACCATTCCATTTACTGAACTCTTTATATTATGTGTTGTTTATTAAGCACTTTATCTATACTGCCTTAGATTGATTCAAACAGGTAAGTCTTATCTTCCCAACTAAACTCTAATTTTTTAAGTGAAATATGTAATCATTTAATTATAATTCCACATCAAATAAGCATTTATTCAGCATAAGCCCTAAGACAGATTGTGAATTGGTTGCTATGGATACAAGCCTAAATAGAGAAATAGACTCTTGCCTTGAGGAGAAAATGTATAGGAGATAGACACATCAGCAAACACATACAATACCATATAGTGAAAGTTATCGTGGAACTGTGTATGCCAGTTTGAAAATGATCTATTGGGATATATCAGTTATAGCCTTAAAGTCTTTATCATCTTTTATAATGCTCAGCATGTAATTACTCATTATTCTTCACAAAATACACATCAATGGGCAGACTATCTTTGTTATAAAGATATGGGAAGTTGAAGAAATAGGAAATTCCCACAATTCTTGCCTATTTACCAACATCTTTATAACATTATAAAACATAAATTACTCATATGCATGTATATGTATGTAACCAAAATCACACACACACACACACACACATATATATACTTCTAGTTATTATTCCATTAGATAGAGTGTATGGTTAAAATATAATATGAAATAAAACACAGCAAAAGGCATTTTTATGTTTTTCTAAAAGTTTGAAAAATGTTTTCCTGGATATGAATCTATTGTTAGCTAAATATCCACAGACCTCACAAACATTTAGGTTGGTCAGAGAAGATAAAATAAACCTACTTTCTTTGTTTATAAAATGGAATTCCTTGTTACATTTGCTGCCTGCATTAACTCTGGAATTTATAAAAACAAAACAACAATTGAACAAACAATGCTTACACAACAAGTTAAAAATATGAGGTTTGGAAATAGTTTTAAATGTTTTCCAGCTGTATTTATTTAACTTTTAAAAAGCTGACCCATTCATTTTTAGTATGTTTTTGATTGAAGACATTCAATAAAAGTTTTATCACTGAATGGTTATGCATAAACATTTACATCTTTATTTCCCCTGAAAAAAGTTTTAATACTGTTTACTATTCATGATAAAAGTTTTTCAATCTCAAAGCAAACACGAATTGACTTAAATGCATAGCTGAAAATCTGATGCCAATATTTGAATTACCATTTATTTATTCTAACAGAAGAAATGTTTTCTTGATAAACATTGCTTCTTTGAGTAAAAATAAATTGAGGAGACAGAGCTGAAATTTCAGTGAGAAAAAGTTAAAAATTACAACACAGAATACTGGAGAGGCTTCACAAAGAGATAACCTGGCATATCTAAAAGGAGTTTGAATACTGATCAACATAACTATTCGAAGAGTTTCTTGGTAGTTGCCCACGACTAAGTAAAAACAATGAACAAATAAACAAATCTAAAAATATTAACAAACAAAACCAGTGTTCATACAAACTGGAGAAAATGCCTATTTCTATCAGTCAAACTAGGAAAACCTAATGATTTGTATAATATTTGCTGGTTTGAATGACTGTGTCTCCTGAAAAATCAAATGTTAAATTCTAACCCCCGAGGTGATGGTGTAAGGAGATGATGACTTTGGGAAGTGATTAGGTCATGAGGCTGGAACCCTCATCAATGAAATTAGTGACTCTGATAAAAAAGGGATCCTACAGAACTGCTTTACCCTTTTTACTGTGCAATGGCACAGCAAGAAGGCAGTGAATATAAACTGAAATTGTGCCCTCACTAGACCCTGAACCTGAAGATATTTTCACCTTGGAAATCCCTGCCTCCAGAACTGTGAGAATTAAATTCCTGTTGTTTATAAAATACCCAGTTTATGGTATTTTTTTATAGAAGCCTGATCAGAATAAGACAATATTAGATAGAATATTCAGGAATGTCTCGCCTCCATTGTTGGCCCCCATACTGAGCTCTAATCTACACTCACCTAAAAAATTATAAAATCATAATAAACCTGAAAAATTCAGACTCTAAATTGCATCCCAGCACAAATATCACCGATATTTAAAAAATTATGTCAAGCTCCTAAAAAGCTAAAGTCCACAATTCTGCCAACATTTCTCTTTATCCAAATATCTGCTAAAATTTTACTCATACAATATACATAGCATTATGTAGACATGGCTTGATTCAATCATGTAAATTATATATTAATTACTCTTTACTTTTTGCATGTATCCTTAGAAAGAGACAGCTTTGTATGCAGCATGTAACTTTGATACCAAAGGTAATAAACTCTGATTATCTCATAGATATTAATAGTATCCACAATATGTGTGTGAACAATCAAAGCATAATTGGGCCATTAGTTTAAAAACATAGGAACTGTGGAAAATGATGATAAGTATTCAACCAAAAATTAAAAGAATTAGAAGATGATTTGAAGTGGAGGGGAGTACATAAGCTACCTCTGAGGACTTAACAGTATTACGTAGTAAAAGATAGTAAGAGTGTGATCTAAGAAACTGAAAGTAGAGAAAATTGAAGTGTTTATTCCTGTTTATGGCTATAGTATTTAATGTAAGTGAAATAATGATGGTAACAGTGGCCCACCTGGATCAGCCACTGCCAAGATGCCGGTTGCAATGGGGCAGGCTCAGGCTGGGCTCCACACCTCATGAAGCCAGCAGGAGCCAGGAACAGAGAGGAGCCCTGCCTTCCTGGGTACAGCTGTAGGCACCCATGTCATGGCTGTGGATCCAGCCTTCCTATGCTCCTGGGGTCCAGGAGCAGGCAGGAGACCTGCCTTCCCAGGCACAGCTGCAGCCATCCAGGCTGCAGCTGCAGACACAGGCATCTCTGCACTCTCGGGGTTCTGGATAGGCCCCACCTTCCTGTGCAGGCTTGGAGGTGTCTGGTGCCACTGCCTTTCTATTCAGGCTTGGAGGTGTCTGCTCTTCCAGCTTGCAGAGCCCACTCTGATCTTGGAACAAGGTTGGGGCTGAGCCCAGTTTGCACATGCTCAAACAGTACTGACACACTAGGCCCCTGCCATCTCAACTCTCTCCAGACTTTGGGTTTCAATGAGCACAGGAGGGAGGATGAGGGGAACCTGAAGGCAGCTCGGCACTGACCTATAGGTGCCCCTTGGCATAAATAGCCTGGGAACCATGAATGGCAGCAGGATGCAGACAGGCTTTTGGGTGGACAGGGTTGGGTCCCTGGTGAAGTTCAACCTTCAAGCTGGGGAGGGCCTGAAGCCTTTGGCGTGGGCTGTCAGTCCCACAGACCAGAATGGGGACCTGTGGTTCTTTTTTCAGGCCCACCCATGGCTGCTCATAGACCAATCAGTGCTCACCTCCTACACTGTGAGGCTCATAAAAGCCCTGGACTCAGCCAGACTTGAGACGATGGGATATCCAGCTGCGGAGAGGAGCTACTCACTCCAGGATCTCCTCTCTGCTGAGAGCTGAACACTTGATGGGATGACCTGCCTAAGGAGAGAAGCCACCCATTCCAGAGTCTCCTCTCTGCTGAAAACTGAACATTTGTCAGGACACCCTGCCTGCACAGAGGAGCTAGCCAATGTGGATCTCCTCTGAATTGGTCTATCACTCAATAAAGCTCCTCTTTGCCTTGCTTACCATCCACTTACCCATGTACCTCATTCTTCCTGTATGCAGGACAAGAACTTGGGGCCCACTAAATGCTGGGGTTAAAAGAGCTGTAACACAAACAGGGCTGAAACACACCCCTTGCTTATCACATTGCAGGCAACTAGAAAGAGGTAAAAAAGGAGGACAGAAGAACTGTGCCTCTTCAGGGACCCCAGACCTAGGAGTTTCTCAAGTCAGTGCTGTGACACCCGTTTTGGGGCTCTGTGGTTCCTGGCATCTCCAAGCTTCCAGGCACTACTGCCTTCCCTAGCACCAACTGTGGAAGATGCTTGTGGTCCCCTCGACCCTCCATGCCTGGCTCACCCTTGGCAGGCATGGGATCCAGGCTGCTAATGCAAGTCAAGGGCGGGCTACCAGGATGAGTGAGTAGAATGAGCCCAGCAAACCTGAGTGAAACTCAGGCAAAGGCACCACTGGCCACAGAGGTTTCTGGCTGGCACAGTGATATTCCAAGGATCTTGTGACAATAATAGAATTATTTTGAAAGCAAAGCTGATAAGTTCTTTCTCATGCAAAGAAAAATCCTGCAATCATAGTTATCTTGATTTTTCTCATATATGTTTTGGGCCAAAAAATCAAATACAAGTTTACCTTACTTTATTTTGCTTTGGTTTGGTATGCTTCACACACATTGTGTTTTTTACAAATTGCAGGTTTGTGAAAACCCTGTCAAGCAAATCTGTGGGCAGGATTTTTGCAATAGCGTGTGCTTATTTCATGAATCATTGAAACATTTTGGATATTCTTGCAATGTTTCAAACTTTTTCATTATTATTATATTTTTGTCATATAATATTATATCTGTGATTGGTAATCTTTGATGTTACCATTGTAGTTGTCTAAGAGTGACACAAACCTCTCGCAATAAGATGGCTAACTTAATTGATAAATATATGTATTCTGACTGTTCCATCAACCCACTTTTCCTAATCTTTCTCTCTCTTCTTGGTCCTCCTTATTTCCTGAGACACAAAAATATTGAAAATCGGCCAGTTTGTAATGCTACAATTGTTTTTAAGTGAAAGGAATAAGCATACTTCTCTCCCTTTAAATAAAAAGCTAGAAATTATTAAGTTCAATGAAGAAGGCATGTTGAAAGAAAACCAGACAGAAGAAAGGGGGGAACAATGATTGGGAGCTAAAAATAGCAAAAAGTTTCAGTGAGAGAGGGGGGTCTGAGTTACTTACAAAGAAATTTATACTGTGTTAGAGGAAAAAGGTTGACCAAATAGCTTAGTGGTTAATACAGAGGTATGAAAATTTTTTTTTTTTCTCCCAATAGATAACCTAAGTATTTTCACCTGCTTCTAATCCAATCTATTTAGTAACTGTTATTAAACTGTGTACCCATTCGTTTACAGGGGTACTCCCTTATGCTTGGTTTTGCTTTTTGTTGTTTGTTATTTGATGGCAACTGCAGTCCAAAAAGATCAAATGGAAAATTTCAGAAATAAACAAATCAGAAATTAAAAATAATAATAATCAAAAAGAAGATTGGAAAGCTAAGTAAGCAAACTGTAACTGCTTGCTTGTATTGGGAGAAGGCTCATTTAAATTAAATAAAATAAACAATTGTAATAATAGTTTAGTCAAATAATGAATTATACTTAATTCATTATTTACCTTCAGTCACTAAGACAATGGTATTTATCAACAAGGCCAATGTTTTTTTCAAGTGGCTATACAATGTTGATTTTACTGATTTGCCTGCTAATCCATCCACCCCAGTATGACGGCTTTGTAAAATGACTATTATTTCATATTCTCAATAAATTAAAACGTGTTAAAATACGATCTTTTAAAATTTGTTAGTTTTGGAAATTATGCATGGTATGGACTTACAAACAAGTGTGAATCAAGATGTCATTATGACCAAATCACATTTGATATAAAATTATGTGTAACAATGTCAATTACGTAACAATGCAAATAAGTTGTTCTGGTATTTTTAACTGCCACTTGCTGAGAAATTTTCAGTGAAAGCTCTTATAGCATATCAATCTTATTATTCAGTGTTGATCAAGCCAGTCTCAGTCCTGTGAAGTTAAAATATATTCCATGTGCAAAAACAATGTTAATGCACAAACCTGCGTTGTGTTGCCTCAAAGGAGCATTCATAATGGTCCATTTTAGGACCCCAATAAATACTAGCTTGAAATATTGTTCCAAAACTTGATAGATGGTTTTGCAAGTGTTCCAAAATATTTTGGAAAATTATTTGGAAAAGGAAGTCGTTGGAAAAGAAAATAGCCTTGAAAATATTGGATTAATGTTTAAATATTGAGTAGCTTTTAATTCTGAAGTCGAATATAATTTTTTAAAAATATGTATTCTAAATAAAAACTCAAGTGAGAAATAGGGCCTTTGTAGAAAACAGTGGCAAATGTGACATACCTAAATGGTAAGATGAAATGGGAAAGTGTATCAAAGTAGATATGAAATGGAAGATTAAAATTGATTTGGTTTGGATTTGTGTCCCCACCCAGATCTCATGTGTGATTGAAGGAGGGGCCTGGTGGAAGGTGATTGGATCATGGGGTGGATTTTCCCCTTTCTCTTCTTGTGATAGTAAGTTCTCATGAAATTTTAGTAAGTTCTTTTTCCCCTTTCTCTTCTTGTGATAGTAAGTTCTCATGATCATTTAAGTGTGTGGCACCTCCCTGCTACCTCCCTCCTGCTCTGACATGGTAGGATAGATTTGCTTCACCTTAACTTTGTGCCATGATCATTTCCCGAGGCCTCCTAGCCATCCTTCCTGTACAGCCTGTGGAACTGTGAGTCAATTAAACCTCTTTTCTTCATAAATTACCCAGTCTCAGTTAGTTCTTTATAGCAGTGTGAGAATGGACTAATACAGAAATCACATGCCAGTTTGTGTACTTTTAATATTTATTCTTTTGTCTGTTAAAATTATTTGATAATTAGAAGCAGGAAAATAAAATAAATACTTAGACCTCTACAAGAATTCTGAAAAGTGAACTGAAGGATGAGGAAAGAACAGCCAGAAATATCATGCAGTCATTTGATAACACAAAATTTCTTGCCACTCACAATTTTTGTTTCATTTATCTCAAATTGGCAGTGTGATACACACACACACACACATCCATTACTATTTAGAGGGTTTTAGAAATTCTGAAGCTATTTGTGTGTATTATACAATTAGGCTAATAGAAAAAAATATGTATTTATAGTGTGAGATTCCAGAATTCTTTTGTGTTGAGAAAATGTTCCATGAGGAAAAGCAAGGAAGAACCCTACTGCCTTGCAGTAGGATTAGAACAATTTATATAAATTTATGCTTTAAAAGATTTTAAAAGTTGAAGCATGTGAAATTGCCATTGTTCCTGTTCTGTCTGCCGAAATAACCTAGAAACAATGGTATTCCATTAGCGACGAACAGCTATAGAACTCAGGTCTTAATTTCTAAGTAATATTTCTCATGAAAAGAAATAGGAGGACTTTTGTGAAATAGATGACTTCAAAGTTGGGATAGAAAAAATATGAGATAAGCCAGTCATTTGTTCTGCAGGAAGTAAGAAATATAGATGTATAAGTTATATGTGTGTGTATGTGTGTGTTTTTGTAGGTGTATGTGTGTGCATGTTCACATGTCCATGTAATTTATCTTCCTCCAAGATTAAACTTCTTATGCACTCAGCAGTCTAAGAACTGACTGGTAGATATTTCTCTATCTATTGATCACAGTTATCCAGATAACACCACCTGGAGATTACAACCTTCAAATGATGTAAGATTTTGTTTTCTTTGTTTACTTGCTCTACTTAAGACATTTGACCTGCTGGAATATCACAAGAAAAAAATTTGCATCCTTAAGCACAGATAATCCAATATGTATAGCTAAATGCTGCATAAATAAGATCCCGGAATTTCAGAATAGAACATTCTGAAGGGCTTCCTAGAACGCTTGAAGAAAGAGACTGCACTAAGCTAAATTATCCTGCCTTTCCTTTCATAGGCCATAAATATTCTTTTTCTCCTATCACATGCATTTAGGGGGTTTACATACTAGAAGTTAACATGTTCTGTTGGGAGGAGAAATGATTGGAAGGAAATATGAGAAGATTTGTATTGTTATATTGCTTTTAAATCTGTGCAATATTCAGTACTGTTCCCTAAGCTTAACTAGACATTATTTTTCTTTTATACCATAGATTATTGCATGTGACAATTAAATCTAAAATTTGACAAATCAAATAATTTTATTTAACCTTTATTATCCCAAAACCCAAAGGGCCAATGATACTGAGACATGGATCCTGGAACTAGAATATGTTATTCCATCTTAGTTAAATCTTTAAAAAAGGAAAGAAGAAAAGCAATGATCTCAAGTTAAAATAAGTGGAGGTGCAGCTGGGAAATGTGGAGAAGTAAATCAGACCTCCCTAGTGCATGACCAGAATACTAGAATCCTGTCCTAACTTGAGTCTCTGTGAATACCATAAGGTATAAACTACAGATAGAAATTAACTAGACAGGGGTACAGTTTAGATAAATCATGTTATAATGATCCTCACATGGAGTAAATTACTTCCTTTTTGCAGCCTACATCTCATCCCTTCAAACACAAGATGAGTGTTGTCTAAGACCTCTCGGATTTTAAAAATAATTTGTTACTAGGTGCTAGCTATTCTAAATGGAAAGATACTTTTTAAATAAACCCTTTTTATTGTGCCATGGAAAGATGTATCCAAACAATTGAAATTGAAAGATACAGTTTGAGAATATCAGGAGTACACCTATGTTAATAAAAACTCTCCTAGTATAAAATCTGTTTTATTATTCTGAAATATCCTTACCAAATATTCAGTCTTTGTGTACCTAAATAATTATGATAGCGGGTCTTCAGGGCAAGACACGGTTTAAATTGCTTTTAGTTTATTAAGGCCAATTAATGAACATAGAAGGCAAGAAATTAATCATAATTAGGCAATTAGCAGTTGAGACAAACAGTACAATTTACCTCAAATTATCAGATGAAAGAGAAACAGTGAGATAGGGAGAAAATTATGTAGGACTAATTACTTATGATCTGGATGACTTTTCCTATATTCTTGTAATAGGATATAACTGCAATATATAATAGAGACCAAAGTTTGACAGTGACTTAAAATGTAATTTATTTTACTTACCTGAAATGTATTTACTCCATTGCAGTAGCCTAAATTTAACCTGGAATAGCCTTTTTAAGGTTTGTCAGCAAGTTCTGTTCTAAAATGTAATCTAATACTTTGGCTCCTTCTGTCTTGTTGCTGCATCATTTTAGTGTGATGTCCACCGATGCATTCCGTAAAATGCAGCTACACTGGTCATTTTCTAGGCATCTGAATTTAAAAAAGGGAGAAAAGGTACTCTGTTTCCTTGATGGAAATGGCATAAAAGTTGTATATATCATTGTCCCTCAAATATAAGGCTGCCAGATTTAGCAAATAAAAATACTAGATGCTCAGTTAAATTTGAACTTCATATAAACAAATATTTTAGCAGAAATATGTATCGTGCAATAGTGGAACATAATTATATTTAAAGTATTGTGAAATACACTACATGTGTGTGTGAATATATATACACATACATATATGCACTATTTATACACATATGTATTCATATAAGTTGGATTGTTATCTGAAATGTCTGTGTTTAACTTGGCTATGCTACTCACATCTTATTGAGACTACAATTTAATGAAAAATCATCTATTATCAAAGAAAACAGAGAAATATAAACTACTCCAGATCATCTTGCAGCAAGCTAAAAATCTGGGGTTCTCTGATTATAGACAGCAGGAAAAATAGATATTGAAAACACAACTATAGTCTCTACAAGTTGTATCTTCTGGGACTGATACAGCTACTAATGAATTCAGTGTCTCCATAACAGAAGTGAAGGAGTTAGTAAAAAATGAAATAATTCATAAAACCAAAAAGCATAATTTCTGTGATTGCTTCATCTGTCAAAGTTGTATCAAGAACTGAAGTCTGCTTTAAGATTTGACCTCAGAATTCTTAGTCATCAGAGGACCAAACCATCAAATAAATCAATCTGTTGCTGACTTAACCACAAGAAAAAAATCCCTTTTGGGCAAATGAGAATGCATTTGTTCTATTTTTAATAATATCAGCCTCAAGTACATCACAAGCATTTGTTTACTTTTGTTATGCTTTTCATGTTTATTGAAATGCACGTAGGATTGATATGAAAGCACATTCACAAACTTTCCTAAAGAATTAAATTTGTAACCATAGCTTTGAATATTAATTTTTATGTTTATTATAAATCGAAGCTGGGTGCAGTGCCTCATGTCTGCAATCCCAGCACTTTGGGAGACTGAGGCCAGCAGATCGCTTGAGCCCAGGAGTCTGCGATCAGTCTGGGCAATATTGCAAGACCTTGTCTCTACATAAAATAAAAAATTAGTTGGGCATGGTAGCATGCCCCTGTACACCCTGCCAGCTACTTGGGAGGCTTAGGTGGGAGGATCACCTGAGCTTGGGAGGTTGAGGTTGCAGTGAGCTGTGAGCATGCCACTGTACTCTGGCCTGGGCAACAGGTTGAGACCCTGTCTCAAAAAAAAATTGACAATTTGTAATTACATCAATTTTTATAGTACAAAGTGTTGTTATGGTTTGTGAATACAATATAGAATAATTAAATCAAGTTAATTAATGTATTCATCACCTCAAATGTTTTCTTTTTGTAGTAAGATACTTACAATTACTTCCTTAGCAATTTTACAATGTACAATATATTATTACCAACTATATTCACCATATTCTGAAAATCATCTCATTTTAAAATGTATTCCTCCTGAGATTTTGTACACTGTGGTCCTTACATCCCCATTAGCACCAGCTCCCAATCTCTGTAACCCCTATTCTATTCTTCGCTTCTATGACTTTGATTGTTTTGGATTCCACCTGTAATGAAAACATAAGTTGTTTGTCTTTCTCTGCCTGACTTGTTTCACTTAGCATAATACTCTCAAATTTCATATACATGGTTGCAAATGACAGAATTTCTTCTTTTTTAAGGCTGCGTAGTATTCCATTATGTACCTTTATCACCTTTTCTTTAAGCATTCATCAATTGATGGACACATAGGTTGATTCCATAACGTGACTATTGTGAATAGTGGTGCAGTGAACATGGAAGTACACACCTCTTTCACAAACTGACTTTGTTTTTTTTTTTTTTTTTTTTTTTTTGAGACGGAGTCTCGTTCTGTCACCCAGGCTGGAGTGCAGTGGCCAGATCTCAGCTCACTGCAAGCTCCGCCTCCTGGGTTTACGCCATTCTCCTGCCTCAGCCTCCCGAGTAGCTGGGACTACAGGTGCCCGCCACCTCGCCCGGCTAGTTTTTTGTATTTTTTAGTAGAAACGGGGTTTCACCGTGTTAGCCAGGATGGTCTCGATCTCCTGACCTTGTGATCCACCCATCTCGGCCTCCCAAAGTGCTGGGATTACAGGCTTGAGCCACCGCGCCCGGCCGACTTTAATTGTTTTAGGTAAATATTTAGAAGTAGGATTGCTGAATCATATGATAATTCTGTTTTTAATGTTTCAGAAATCTCTGTACATTTTTCTATAATGACTGTGTTAATTTACATTCCCAACAACAGTGTTCAGGGTTTCCTTTTATCCACATTCTAGCTAACAATTTTTATATTTTGTCTTTTGGATAACAATCATTCTGACAGGCATAAGATGATATCTTATTGTGGTTTTAATATGCACTTCCATAAGGATTAATAATGTTGAGCATTTTTTCACATATATGTTGGTCATTTGTATGTCATCTTTTGACAGCTGTCTAATCTGGTCTTTTTTCCATTTTTAAATTGCTTTTACTTGTTTGTTTGTTTGGTTTGGTTTTGTTATTGAGTTGTATAAACTACTTATATATTTTGGATATTAATTCCCTATCAGATGTATGGCCTGCAAATATTTTCTCCAAGCGTGTAGGTTGTTAGTTCACACTGTTAACTATTTCATTTGCTGTTCAGAAGATTTTTTAGTCTGGTATAATCCTATTTACCTATTTTTACTTTTGTTGCCTGTGCTTTCAGGGTCAAATCCAGAAAAAACCATTGCCTAGTCCATTGTTACATAGCTTTTTCCCTTTTTCTGCTTTTGTGTGTTTCATGTTATTAATCAGTAGTCTTTTATTCAGCTTAAAGAACTCCCTTTTGCAGTTCCTCTGAGGCAGGTCTAGTGACTGTGTTAGCTTTCATTTATCTGGGAAAGTTTTTATTTCTCCTTTATTTCTTTTTTTTTTTTTTTTTTTTTTTTTTTTTGAGAGCGGAGTCTCGCTGTGTCACCCAGGCTGGAGTGCAGTGGCGCGATCTTGGCTCACTGCAAGCTCCGCCTCCCGGGTTCCCGCCATTCTCCCGCCTCAGCCTCCGAGTAGCTGGGACTACAGGCGCCCGCCACCGCGCCCGGCTAGTTTTTTTTTGTATTTTTAGTAGAGACGGGGTTTCACCGTATTAGCCAGGAGGGTCTCGATCTCCTGACCTCGTGATCCACCCGCCTCGGCCTCCCAAAGTGCTGGGATTACAGGCTTGAGCCACCGCGCCTGGCCTATTTCTCCTTTATTTCTGAAAGAGAGCATTCATTGCTGAGTAAAGTATATTTTGTTGACAGTAGTTTTCCTTCAGCGCATTGAATATATCATCCCACTCTCTCTTAGCCTTCAGGGTTTCTACTGAGAAATCTGCTCTTAGTCATTACAGCATTCCTTTGTATATAATGTGCTTCCTATCTCTTGCCACTCTTAGACTTTTTGTTTGTTTGTTTTTAATAGTTTGATTCCTATGTGTCTTGGTAAATTTCTCATTTGATTCAATTTCACTGGAGACCTCTGCACTCTCTTTACCTGCATACTGCTGTCTATCTCTAGGTTAGGATGGTTTTTAGTCATCATGTCTTTAATATGTTTTCTGGCTTTTTTTCTCTTTATTCACCTTCGAAAACTTCTATTATGTAATGAGTTAGTCTCTTGATAGCCTATAATTTCCAAAGGCTTTCTTCATTCTTTTTCTTTTCTGCTTTTTTTTTGTCCTTTTGCTCTTTTGACTGGCTAATTTCAAATGTTCTGTCTTCCAGATTCCTGATTTTTTTGACTGCTTGATCAAGTCTGCTGTTGAAGGGTTCTATTGACTTTTTCATTTTGGTCATTTCAAATCCTCATCTTTAGGATTTCCACTGGTTATTTTTATTGTTTCTATCACTTTTTCAAATTTCTAGGTTTGTCATTTTTTTTTAAATTTCATTTAATTTTCTATTTATATATTTTTGTGGTTCACTGGGCTTCTTTAAGGAAATTATTGTGATTTTCAGTCATTTCATAGATCTCCATTTCATAAGATCAATTATTGGAGATTTATTTGTTTCTGTTGGAGGTGTTATGATTCCTTGATTCTTCATAATCCTTGTATCCTTGCATATTTGTCTGCACATTTGAGGAGACAGCTTTATCTTCTGGCCGTTACAGGTCTTTATTTTTTTGGCAGGGATACACCATGATTTGGACCACCCTGTGATTCTGGGGTGGGAGGGATCAGCTAGTGACAATCTTGAAACATCAAAGCTTGTGGGTTCTCTAGTTGGCTAAGTCACTGATTTGTTCTGATGTCAGGTAGAGCTGCTGGTGGTCATCATTCCATTGAGTCCACTGGTTAGGTTTTACTATCAGATGAAGCTGTTGGCTGGGTAGTGAAAAGTTGCTTGTTAGACCAGTTATAGAATGTATTACCCAGCCAGGAAATTCCACTATCTGGGATCTATAATTTTACAGAACTATAGATTAAACTTCAAGTTTACATGGAGTTGCTGCCCAGAAAAGGCAGGACTAGAATCTGTGCTCTTTAAAAATGCAAAATTGAGAATTGCCTTCCTGTCATGGTGAAGCCATGGGGTGGGCTCTTGGTTGAATCAAGTAACTTTTTGACCTCCTGGTTCAAGCAGATCTATACTCTATGTTTTTCTAAAATGCACATAGGTGGGAGTCTCCCTGCTTAGGCGGGGTTGTAGAGCAGATTTTCTGGCTGACTGAAGCTACTGCTTGACTTCCTGAATCAAGTATTTCTAGCCCCTACACTTCTTCAAAATGGGTGGAGGCAAGCATCTCTGCTTGGGCAAAGTCGTTTGGGATGTGCTTTGAGGTTGGGCATGGGAACCGTCCATCTAGTGACTCAAGCAACATTGTACCTCCCACCATGCTTCTGGAGGTGAGTAGCTCTACTTTGGGGGTGAGCTATGATGTTGGCTAATATCTCTGAAAAACTGCAACAATTGGCAGAAATGCATAGGCACCATTAATATCTGTGCAGGGTCACTATTACCTCTGCCTCACTTCATTTCTACTTAATCCCAACTGGTCTAGCCATGCCATTACCACCAGTGCTCCTAGTGAGGTGAGAACAGATTGGGAACCCTGGAAAGCATCTCAGAATAGTACGGAAGTTGAATTACTGTTTCCAGTTTGCTTTTTTTCCTCTGTAGAAACTGTGAATTCTGGAAAAGTCTTTCTATCTGGCATTATGCCAACTTGGAAGAAGGGAAGGGGCAGTGCAATGGGAGTAAGACCAGTCTTTTTATCCTTCTAATTTCAATTATCATTCAGTTCTGTGGATCATATGGGTGTCTCAGTTTTGTTTCCAACTATTGAAATTTTCCAAAAGATATTCTGGTCTGTAGATAGTTGCTAGTTGAACTTTCTTTTCTTCCTTTCCTCTCCTCTCCTTTCCTCTCCTCTCCTCTCCTCTCTTCTCCTCTCCTCTCCTCTCCTCTCTTCTCCTCTCCTCTCCTCTCCTCTCCTCTCCTCTCCTCTCCTCTCCTCTCCTCTCTTCTCCTCTCCTCTCCTCTCCTCTCCTCTTTGTTTCCTTTCCTCTTTCTTTCCTTTCCTTTCTGTCACCCTGTCATCCATACTGGGGGGCAGTGATGTGATCTCAGCTCACTGCAACCTCCGTCTCCAGGTTTCAAGCAATTCTTCTTCCTCAGCTTCCCAAGTAGCTAGAATTACAGGTGTGTGCCGCCACCGCCAGCCAATGTTTGTATTTTTAGTAGACATGGGTTTAACCATGTTGACCAGGCTGCTCTTGAACTCGTGGCCTCATATGATCCACTCACCTTGGCTTCCCAAAGTGCTGGAATTGCAAGTGTGAGCCACTGCACCTGGCCTGAGCTTTCTTTGAAGAGGAGTGGAGTCTGAGACATCCTTTTGTGCCATCTTGCTGACATCACCAAACCTAATTTTTTACATTAGTATTTATGTGTCTCATAAAATAAAATACGTCCTGCCTTCAATAGAGACAGAAAAAATTTTAAAGCCACAACGGAAATGTAACATAAATCAGGCATTTACATTCACATTATTTTCTTATTATAATGGCTACATCCTTTTTTTTCTTCTTTTTTTATTATTATTATTTTTTATTATACTTTAAGTTCTAGGGTACATATGCACAACGTGCAGGTTTGTTATATATCTATACTTGTGCCATGTTGGTGTGCTGCACCCATCAACTCGTCATTTACATCAGGTGTAACTCCCAATGCCATCCCTCCTCTCTGTCCCCTCCCCATAATAGGCCATGGTGTGTGATGTTCCCCTTCCCAAGTCCAAGTGATCTCATTGTTCACTTACCACCTATGAGTGATAACGTGCGGTATTTGGTTTTCTGTTCTTGCGATAGTTTGCTGAGAATGATGGTTTCCAGCTGCATTCATGTCCCTACAAAGGACACGAACTCATCCTTTTTAATGGCTGCATAGTATTCCATGGTGTGTATGTGCCACATTTTCTTAATCCAGTCTGTCACTGATGGACATTTGGGTTGATTCCAAGTCTTTGCTATTGTGAATAGTGCCGCAATAAACATACGTGTGCATGTGTCTTTATAGCAGCATGATTTATAATCCTTTGGGTATATACCCAGTAATGGGGATGGCTGGGTCCTATGGTATTTCTAATTCTAGATCCTTGAGGAATCGCCATACTGTTTTCCACAATGGTTGAACTAGTTTACAGTCCCACCAACAATGTAAAAGTGTTCCTATTTCTCCACATCCTCTCCAGCACCTGTTGTTTCCTGACTTTTTAATGATTGCCATTCTAACTGGTGTGAGATGGTATCTCATTGTGGTTTTGATTTGCATCTCTCTGATGGCGAGTGATGATGAGCATTTTTTCATGTGCCTATTGGCTGTATGAATGTCTTCTTTTGAGAAATGTCTATTGATATCCTTTCCCCACTTTTTGATGGGGTTGTTTATTTTTTTCTCATAAATTTCTTGGAGTTCTTTGTAGGTTCTGGATATTAGCCCTTTGTCAGATGAGTAGATTGCAAAAATTTTCTCCCATTCTGTAAGTTGCCTGTTCACTCTGATGGTAGTTTCTTTTGCTGTGCAGAAGCTCTTTAGTTTACTTAGATCCCATTTGTCAATTATGGCTTTTGTTGCCATTGCTTTTGGTGTTTTAGACATGAAGTCCTTGCCCATGCCTATGTCCTGAATGGTATTACCTAGGTTTTCTTCTAGGGTTTTTATGGTATTAGGTCTAACATTTAAGTCTCTAATCCATCTTGAATTAATCTTCGTATAAGGAGTAAGGAAAGGATCCAGTTTCAGCTTTCTACTTATGGCTAGCCAATTTTCCCAGCACCATTTATTAAATAGGGAATCCTTTCCCCATTTATTGTTTTTCTCAGGATTGTCAAAGATCAGATGGCTGTAGATGTGTGGTATTATTTCTGAGGACTCTGTTCTGTTCCATTGGTCTATATCTCTTTTTTGGTACCAGTACCATGCTGTTTTGATTAGTGTAGCATTGTAGTACAGTTTGAAGTCAGGTAGCATGATGCCTCCAGCTTTTTTCTTCCGACTTAGGATTTTCTTGGCAATGCAGGGTGTTTTTTGGTTCCATATGAACTTTAAAGCAGTTTTTTCCAATTCTGTGAAGAAACTCATTGGTAGCTTAATGGGGATGGCATTGAATCTATAGATTACCTTGGGCAGTATGGCCATTTTCACGATATTGATTCTTCCTATCCATGAGCATGGTATGTTCTTTCATTTGTTTGTGTCCCCTTTTATTTCACTGAGCAGTGGTTTGTAGTTCTCCTTGAAGAGGTCCTTTACATCCTTTGTAAGTTGGATTCCTAGGCATTTTATTCTCTTTGATGCATTTGTGAATGCAAGGTCATTCATGATTTGGCTCTCTGTTTGTTTATTACTGGTGTATAAGAATGCTTGTGATTTTTACACATTGATTTTGTATCCTGAGACTTTGCTGAAGTTGCTTATCAGTTTAAGGAGATTTTGGGCTGAGACAATGGGGTTTTCTAAATATACAATCATGTCATTGCAAACAGGGACAATTTGACTTCTTCTTTTCCTAATTGAATACGCTTTATTTCTTTCTCTTGCCTGATTGCCCTAGTCAGAATTTCCAACACTATGTTGAATAGGAGTGGTGAGAGAGGGCATCCCTGTCTTGTGCCAGTTTTCAAAGGGAATTTTTCCAGTTTTTGCCCATTCAGTATGATATTGGCTGTGGTTTTGTCATAAATAGCTCTTATTATTTTGAGATACATTCCATCAATACTGAATTTATTGAGAGTTTTTAGCATGAAGGGCTGCTGAATTTTGTCAAAGGCCTTTTCTGCATCTATTGAGATAATCATGTGGTTTTTGTCTTTAGTTCTGTTTATATGCTGGATTACATTTATTGATTTGCATATGTTGAACCAGCCTTGCATCCCAGGGATGAAGCCCACTTGATCATGGTGGATAAGCTTTTTGATGTGCTGCTGGATTCGGCTTGCCAGTATTTTATTGAGGATTTTTTCAACGATGTTCATCAGGGATATTGGTCTAAAATTCTTTTCTTTTTGTTGTGTCTCTGCCAGACTTTGGTATCAGGATGGTGTCAGCCTCATAAAATGAGTTAGGGAAGATTCCCTCTTTTTCTATTGATAGGAATAGTTTCACAAGGAATGGTACCAGCTCCTCCTTGTACCTCTGGTAGAATTCGGCTTTGAATCCTTCTGATCCTGGACTTTTTTTGGTTGGTAGGCTAATAATTATTGCCTCTATTTCAGAGACTGCTATTGGTCTATTCAGGGATTCTACTTCTTCCTGGTTTAGTCTTGGGAGAGTGTAAGTGTCCAGGAAATTATCCATTTCTTCTAGGTTTTCTAGTTGATTTGCCTAGAGGTGTGTATAGTATTCTCTGATGGTAGTTTGTATTTCTGTGGGGTCGGTGGTGATATCCCCTTTATCATTTTTTATTGTGTCTATTTGATTCCTCTCTCTTTTCTTCTTTATTAGTCTTGCTAGCGGTCTGTCAATTATGTTGATCTTTTCAAAAAACCAACTCCTGGATGCATTCATTTTTTGGAGGGTTTTTTGTGTCTGTATCTCCTTCAGTTCTGCTCTGATCTTAGTTATTTCTTGCCTTCTGCTAGCTTTTGAATGTGTTTGCTCTTGCCTCTCTAGTTCTTTTAATTGTGATGTTAGAGTGTCAATTTTAGATCTTTCCTGCTTTCTCTTGTGGGCATTTAGTGCTATAAATTTCCCTCTACACACTGCTTTACATTTGTCCCAGAGATTCTGTTCTCATTGGTTTCAAAGAACATCTTTATTTCTGCCTTCATTTCATTATGTACCCAGCAGTCATTCAGGAGCAGGTTGTTCAGTTTCCATGTAGTTGAGTGGTTTTCATTGATTTTCTTAGTCCTGAGTTCTAGTTTGATTGCACTGTGGTCTGAGAGACAGTTTGTTATAATTTCTGTTCTTTTACATTTGCTGAGGAGTGCTTTACTTCCAACTATGTGGTCAATTTTCGAATAAGTGCGATGTGGTGCTGAGAATGTATATTCTATTGATTTGGGGTGGAGAGTTCTGTAGATGTCTATTAAGTCTGCTTGCTGCAGAGTTGAGTTCAATTCCTGGATATCCTTGTTAACTTTCTGTCTCGTTGATCTGTCTAATGTTGACAGTGGGATGCTGAAATCTCCCATTATTATTGTATGGGAGTCTAAGTCTCTTTGTAAGTCTCTAAGGACTTGCTTTATGAATCTGGGTGCTCCTGTATTGGGCGCATATATATTTAGGATAGTTAGCTCTTCCTGTTGAATTGATCCCTTTACCATTATGTAATGACCTTCTTTGTCTCTTTTGATCTTTGATGGTTTAATGTCTGTTTTATCAGAGACTACGATTGCAACCTCTGCTTTTTTTTGTTCTCCATTTGCTTGGTAGATCTTCCTCCATCCCTTTATTTTGAGCCTATGTGTGTCTCTGCATGTGAGACGGGTCTCCTGAATACAGCAAACTGATGGGTCTTGACTCTTGATCCAATTTGCCAGTCTGTGTCTTTTAATTGGACCATTTAGTCAATTTACATTAAGGTTAATATTGTTTTGTGTGAACTTGATCCTGTCATTGTGATATTAGCTGGTTATTTTGTTCATTATTCGATGCAGTTTCTTCCTAGCATCGATGGTCTTTACATTTTGGTATGTTTTTGCAATGGCTGATACCGATTGTTCCTTTCCATGTTTAGTGTTTCCTTCAGGATCTCTTGTAGGGCAGGCCTGGTGGTGACAAAATCTCTAAGCATTTGCTTGTCTGTATAGGATTTTATTTCTCCTTCACTTATGAAACTTAGTTTGGCTTGATATGAAATTCTGGGTTTAAAATTCTTTTCTTTAAGAATGTTGAATATTGGCCCCCACTCTCTTCTTGTCTGGAGAGTTTCTGCCGAGAGATCTGCTGTTAGTCTGATGGGCTTCCCTTTGTGGGTAACCCGACCTTTCTCTCTGGCTGCCCTTAAGATTTTTTCCTTCATTTCAACTTTGGTGAATCTGACAATTATGTGTGTTGGAGTTGCTCTTCTTGAGGAGTATCTTTGTGACAGTCTTTGTATTTCCTGAGTTTGAATGTTGGCTTGCCTTACTAGGTTGGGGAAGTTCTCCTGAATGATATCCTGAGAGTGTTTTCCAACTTGGTTCCATTTTCCCCCTCACTTTCAGGCACACCAATCAGACGTAGATTTGGTCTTTTCACATAATCCCATATTTCTTGGAGGCTTTGTTCATTTCTTTTTCCTTTTTTTTTCTCTAGACTTCTCTTTTTGCTTCATATCATTCATTTGATCTTCAATCATTGATACTATTTCTTCCAGTTGATTGAGTCAGTTACTGAAGCTCATGCATTTGTCACGTATTTCTCGTGTCATGGTTTTTATCTCTGTCAGTTCGTTTTTAGCCTTCTCTGCATTGATTATTTTAGTTATCCATTCTTACATTCTCTTTTCAAGATTTTTAGTTTCTTTGTGCTGCGTGCATAGTTCCTGCTTTAGCTCTGAGAATTTTGATCGACTGACACCTTCTCTCACCTCGTCAAAGTCATTCTCCGTCCAGCTTTGATCCATTGCTGGCAATGAGCTGCGTTCCTTTGGAGAGGGAGATGTGCTCTGATTTTTTGAATTTTTTTGTATTTCCAGCTTTTTTGCCCTGCTTTTTCCCCATCTTTGTGGTTTTATCTGCCTTTGGTCTCTGATGCTGGTGACGTACTGATGGGGTTTTGGTGTAGGTGTCCTTTCTGTTTGTTAGTTTTCCTTCTAACAGTCAGCACCCTCAGCTGTAGGTCTGTTGGAGATTGCTTGAGGTCCACTCCAGACCCTGTTTGCCTGGGTATCAGCTGCGGAGGCTGCAGAAGATAGAATATTGCTGAACAGCGAGTACTGCTGTCTGATTCTTGCTCTGGAAGCTTCGTCTCAGGGGTGTACCCCGCTATGTGAGGTGTGAGGTGTCAGTCTGCATGTAGCGGGGGATGTCCCCCAGTTAGGCTACTCAGGCATCAGGGACCCACTTGAGCAGGCGGACTGTCCGTTCTCAGATCTCAGCGTCCATGCTGGAAGATCCACTGCTCTCTTCAAAGCTGTCAGACAGGGTCATTAACATCTGCAGAGGTTTCTGCTGCATTTTTTTTTCTCTATGCCCTGTCCCTAGAGGTGGCGTCTACAGGGACAGGCAGGCCTCTTTGAGTTGTGGTGGGCTCCACCCAGTTCGAGCTTCCCAGAGTCTTTGTTTACCTACGTAAGTCTCACCAATGGCAAGTGCCTCCTCCAGCCTCACTGCTGCCTTGCAGTTAGATCTCAGACTGCTGTGCTAGCAATGAAGGAAGCTCCGTGGGTGTGGGACCCTCCAGGCCAGGTGTAGGATATAATCTCCTGGTGTGCCATTTGCTAAGACCCTTGGTAAAGTGCAGTATTAGGGTGGGAGTTACCCGATTTTCCAGGTGTGTGTATCAGTTTCTAAAGGGATTCCCTTCCCCCTTGCGGCTTCCCAGGTGAGGCGATGCCTCGCCCTGCTTCAGCTCTCGCTGGTCGGGCTGCACCGGCTAACTAGCCCCGATTGTCCGGTGCTCCCCAGTGAGATGAACCCGTTACCTCAGTTGAAAATGCAGAAATCAACTGTCTTCTGTTTCACTCACTCTGGGAGCTGGAGGCTGGAGCTGTTCCTATTTGGCCATCTTGCTCGCACCCCCTATAATGGCTACATTCTTAAAACAATATTTAATTTATAAAGAAATTTATAAGGAAAAAAGTATTCTTTACTGAAGACTAACTGAGGTAATAAAATTTCTCTATATATGTATACATAGGTTATTTTACTTAACCCAATATTGTTAAAAAGATACCAACATTGAAACAGAGGCTGAAATAGTTTTCATTTCAAACATATTATTAGAAATTCTTCATTCTCTGTATTCACATATTATCTTTTCTAGAATCATGTGTAGAATATGAGCTTACACATTGGCCACAAATATTCTTCTGTAAGCATAGTTTTTAAATCAAATATCAATAAAGTAATCAGTTTTATTATATTTTGTAATTCCAGAAAATTTCTAACCTCAGGAAAGTGTTTTATAACCAAAGAATAATTTTAGTCAATGAAGAAATGAAAGGGGAGATAAGAGAAAAATTACCTATAGTATCTAATAAATACCCTAAATAGGTAAATACAACCCAACTCATATTTGGAGACTACAACTATTGAGCATAGATGTTAAAAGTTAGATGATCATTATTGTTGCTGCATTCTATTCATTAGAAGCAAGTCACTAGGTCAAAGCCCAAGCTAAAGGGAGGAGATGGAAGGGCGATTACAAAGGAGTAGTAAACTTCTGAGATAGAGGCATAGGTTTATTATTGGGATTGTATTAACAATTCAGACGTGTTAAGGTTAAGACTTTTCAATTTTTTTATCCATCACCTCAAGCATTTATCCTTTGTGTTACAAGCAATGCAATTACACACTTATTTTTAAACGTACAATTAAATCATTTTGGCTATCGTCACCCTGTTGTGCTAGCCAACAATAGATCTTATTCATTCACATTTTCCCAATTTTATACTGTAAGTATGTGCCAATTGTGTGCCAATTAAACTTCAATAAAGCTGTTTAATTAGACAGAGAGAGAGAGAGAGAGACAGAGACAGAGAGAGATAGAGAGAGAGAAAAACAGTTTACTTTTCATTAATTGCATTTTATGTTTCATTTTGTTCAACATCCACATTTCTGGAATATTTCCTAATGAGTTATATGTTAGCTTTTTTTTCCCACTCCTTTGGCTCTCTTATTCCTTTGAATTTTCAGATACATTTTGTTTCTGTAACAAGCTGTTACTTGGCCCATGTTTAAGTTGTTATATTTGAAGTTTCTATCTCTAATTATGTGTAACTGCGGAAAACTTGACACATTTCTAAATGCATAGAAAAGATAAAGGATAGACTATTAATGAGGTGGATATTATTATGATGTAATGTTAACTAAAAAGGAAACAGATTCTGAAAGCAAAACTTACTAAGCATTGCATGACTCATGTGTTTAAGACAATTTAAACATTTTCGTAAACATTTTTCCCCAAAATTTGGTCAAATGTGACCAGATTTTCATTTTACATAACTCTTCAAATGTTACAATGTTGTTCTTACAATGCTTTACTAGCATAGTTAAGCCACAACATTTATTTGAAATATCCAGGTAATCTAACTAATTTATTTCTGAAAAGTAGAGTGGTATAAAGCTTATGTGATTTATCTGAAAATTACACATCATTATTAGAAATAACACTATTTTGCTATTATTCAATTATTCATACATTTTGTGAATTATCATTTATATACTAATAGGCATTTTAGTATGATCAATAACAAAGAATAAGAAAAAAGTATTCCCCTTGCTTTACAACCTTTTCTGTGAGTGTCAGTCCATTTATAAATAAATTATATTTTAGACACTAGATATAAAACAATGAAAAAAGAAACAAGGTTTATCTATACTCACATGGTGGGCATAATTTTTTCCATAGTTTTCAAAATGTTTCATATTACCATTCATTTAACTTTTAAATGTCCATATAAGTCTATTATTTTAGATTTGACAATGAGAAAACTGTAATATTAATATTTCTGAACTCTATCCCTCATTAAAAGTTCATTAAAGATGATTTCATATAACAGAAAGAAAAAAAAAAGAACAAGTCAAATATCATTCATGGTTATTATCAAATAAAAAAAGGAAAATAGCAAAGTCCATTTCCATATAAATGCTTTATAGCAAAAAGAAGAAAAAAGTTAAAATAATATTATTATAATAAAATTATTAATAAAGGCAAAAGTAAATATTAATAAGAATTAGAGAAGCATTGAAATGAGGTGATAAATGAAAATATAAATAGAAGCAATAAGATAAAATATTTTAAAATATAAACTAGATGATAAGTACTAAGAGAAAATATAATAATGCCTTAAAGTTAACACTTTAAATATGAGATAAAAAGAATAATTAAAAATAAACACAAAAATAAATGAAGAAATAGATAAAATGAGGATTGAGTACAAAGTGGCAAGCATTAATTAGAGACAAAAATAATACACATGAATAATAAGAGTTCCTGAAAAAGAAAACTAAAGAAAATAAACTGAGTAAAGGGTGAAAAAACTCTAAAATCTGTAATTTAAGAACAGTTTGCTAAAGTTAAAAAAAAGTTATAATTGCATTTTGAAAATCCATGCTATGTGTCAAAGAAAGAAAATATAATTACTTTAACAGCTAAAGAAAAAAATGTATTGTTTATAAGGAGAATGAATTAGTTTATTGGATCTTTTTACAGCCTTGCTTTATCGCAAAAGTGGGGTAATACATATAAGATGCTCAAGGAAAAAAGTGTGAGTCGAGTATTTTGTAGACAGCAAAACTAAATATCAATATATAATAGGTATAAACAAAATGATATCAGCATAAAGAAGCTCAGCAAATACTTCCTCATTTTCCATTTCTACCAAAATTGCAAGGAATGAGCTCCAGACAATCAAAATGATGGGAAAGATATCTATATAAGGACTATAGGTGACAATAAAATTTAGCTTTCTGTAGGAACAACACAGTATACTAAAAGGGAGACAGTATATAGTATAATAGCTATATGTGTTGCCAATACAAGTATAGTGTCGCTATTCAAAAATGAAAGAAGAAATTAAGTCATCATATGCCAACATTTTAATATTTATGATAATTACATTGGGTGAGGCATTAATATGATATTTTAGATAATTTTTCTTATCAGCATAATAAATACAAGTATATCTGTACTATGAATTATATATATATTTCTATACAATATATACTTATACGTATAAAATATTTCATAGCTTTTTCCTCTGAAAAGATTTAAAAACAATGAACGATTCAGTAGCAATAATGATCCCTAACCCTAAAGTTATATTCTTAAAATAATACCATTAATGACTTTCAGTGACTGTATATCAGAGACAGGAAATGTATGAGATTGACTTGGAATATCTTGTAAAAATAGAGAGCATAAAACTGTCAAAGATTATAAGAGTCATGGGCTCAGGATTCAACCTAGAGGCTCCTACTGGCATAAGATAGAATGATTTCAGCTTCAAAAAACAAATTATTTATTTCAATGAAACCAATCAATAATGGTTGTATTTATGATTTTGTTATGATAAAACAGAAAATAAATTGTCTTTTTTAGAGGATAACAAGAAGTCATTCATTATGTAGTAAATAAGCAAAATAATCAAGCATTTGTGCTTGTTTTTCTAGTTGTACTACACCACTGAATTAGCAAATAAAGATGAGGATGTGTCCTTTTATAAAGGCAATCCAAACAATAAATGAAAAACAATGATGGGATTAGAATATTACCACTTTTGCAAATCCCAGAAATGGATAGCTTATAGGCATTAAGCATCAATGACTGCTAAAATAAAAATGAGAGGAGACCAGCCGTTATGTTCCATATATACGCTTGCCAGCACCATCCATAGTCTCGCCAAAAGGATCAAATCAGAGTCTGATCTAATCTTTGTATACATCTGCCAAGTTGCAAGAAATTCAAAGTGTAGAAATACATGTAGAATTACACAAATATTATACAATCAGCAAAGCCCAGAGTTTGGCAAACTTTACAGGTTGAACAAAATTGCCACACTTTTCCAGATATACATTTTAAGAATATGGGAAGGATAAAAGGAAAGCCTATAGATTGAAAGTGATATAAAGTTATATTAATATTTTTAATGAGCATGACTAAACTCTAATGTCTACAGAAGCAAATTTATGTGACAAGACAAATACTAGGAAATGAGCGTTAAAAAGTCCAGATAATTGTCACTTGCTGGAAAATGGAGAAATCTGTGATTCGTGTGGCTTTTAGGAAAGGACTTCATAAGTGGCTCACAAAGCTCTTTTCCTTGACCTAGTGACAGTTGCCTTATAATATATTTGAATTATGTGGTTTTATTTTCCTGTGTTTTATTTTTGATTAACTGATTTTAAGTTGTTTGGGAACTGAGTGCTGAAAAAAATATTTTAAAAAAACTAGTTAGATTTCCCTGGCTTTTTAATGGTTTCATGAAAACAAAAACAAAAACAAACACCTGGGAAAACTTAACAGGAATTAAAAGCAGTAAGGCAGTGTGGCAGTCTGGAGTAGAATTGGTGAGCATATCATATCTGGGAAATATTAACTTGGATAAAGTTCACAGAAAAAGTAACAGAACACATTTATATGCATAATCTTCAAGTACATGGACACATCGATGTATTTTTATATACAAAGTGAGCCTGAGGAAAATATGTGCCATGAATATGAAAACGCACCTGGAATAAGAACATTCCTTTACATTAGCAGCATCTTCAATGTGTGTGTGTGTGTGTGTGTGTGTGTGTGTTTTAAAGCAACACTTCACGGAATTCATGGGAATTATTTCAGAATTGACTTTTCTGAACATACTGGAGAGGATGTGGGTGAGATAATCTTGTTCCAAATATGTATGCAGTTATGGATCAAAGCTAAGTCTTTCAAATGCAACAATATGGATTCAGGGTTCCCATGGGGATATTCTCTGATTTTTCTTTTGCATTCCAATAATTAGTTTATACTGAATCCAAACCTTACCAGGATTTACAACTTTTCAAATAAATTATGCTCCCAGAAACCTATACTTTCTCATTAGCAAGGTTTTGAATTCTGCTTTATATTAGGTTCATGGTATCTGTAATCATTTATTTTCTCTCAAGAATATTTACACTGTTTCCATTGTATTTCCTATTAGAGTTTTAGTGGTTTTCTAAATTCATCATGAACATATGTGCCAAGGAAATGCTTTTTATTGAGAAAATGCCTAAAAAGGCAGATGAGCAGACATCTATGAAAAAAATCCAAAAACATCTCACAATTTCACCATATGTCAAGGGTGTTAAAGTGAGAAATACAGTAGAGGAAGAAAATGCATTTGATGATACAAAGAGTATGTAACAGAAGACTGAGTTTGACTAATACAGTGCCAGGATTTTGAGGTGTCCAAGAAGAATTTGAGATAACTTATTAAACAGTAAAACTTTTGTTCTGAGAATATTTCTACATTAGAGATACATATAGATCAGTATTAAAATCAATGCATAGAATGTTTCTCTTCTCTTATTCAGATATCAACTTAGAAGAAATACCAATTTGATATCTAAGAAATATCTAATATATTTTTTCTAATTAAAAACAAATAAATGAATAAATAAAAATCAAGTGAAATCTTTAATTTGCATATAAATAAGGGAATTAACACCAGTATCTAAGGTTATGTCAATCTGCAGAAGATTAATTCTTTCTCACCAGAATTTGTTTCCATGACGTACTCAAGCCATTTATCAGGCCCGGATATTCCACTTTGCAGTATAAGCCTTCAAAGTACAAAAACATGAACTGTACCACCCCACTTATGTTGCATGGATATTCTTTTGCTTACTTTTATTCAAGTCCCTTCCTAAACTTGTTGAGCAGTATTTCTACATACTTCCTGATCATAACAATCTTGAAAAATAGTTGTTTTATAATCGAGCTTTTTATTTCCCGGTATTACCAGATGAGGGAAAATGCCATCTTGAATTCTAATCAGTAAAACACATGATTCTTATTACAATGCCTTGTATGGAATATTTTTTACATTCCATAAAGACAATTTCACACATTAAAAATCAGCCTACATTGTTTAAATATAGTTTCATTTGTAACTGACAAAATATAGTATCATAACCTAATGTAAATCAAGTGTAATTATTTTAACTTTGGATAATGTATCATTTCTAATTTTATATTATAGAATTTAGATAAGCCAAATAGAAATGTAATTATTTAATGACATAATATAAAAAGAGATCATCCTTATCAACACTTCTATGATATCTGTGTGAGACCTAGTAGATGATAAAAACCAACTGTTCTATCAAGTTTTATTTGGTTGAGCATCGATATTGGAAAACAAGTATCGATTTAGACATAGATTTCAATTTGTCCAAGACTCTTCTGTGCTCCAACTTTCTATTTGAAGCAAAATTCTGTCTTCTGTTTAGGTGTTGGATGCTTCCTTGATTACTGAGGACCATGTTTCAAACAAAACAAATCTGTATTCATATATCAGCCACTGGCAGGAATTAAAAATTGTTTATTTGTTACTATGTTGAAGTGTTTTGGTTCTTAGAGTCATACTAAGCATTTCTTCTCAAATGTGGAATCATATTTACATCTCAGGCATCTGTAGACAGAAGGTAAGACATTAAGAGGCAGAGGGCAGGGATGAGAGTTTTTAATTGGCATGATTAAATATATTCTCCTTAAAAATTATAATGAAAACCAATGTCCTATTTTGACTAGTGAAGGCTAAAATCTCTTACAGTATTTTTCTGGGATAACATTTAATATGCAAAATCATATTCCTGGCTCTTTTATTGACAATGATGTTTTTGGATCTTTCTTGCCTTTAATTTTATATATTTTCCTGTGACCTACTACTGTCCCCAGGTTTCTTAGAAATAAACAGTGGAAACACTCTATCCAAATTGCTATTTTTTAAATAACTGCCTACGAAGGCAATCCTAAATGTCTGCTTTCAACACTGGTGCCTAAGGGTGAACACACACATACTCCTTTTAAGGCATCTCTTTTCTGCATTTCAGCAACCAAGACTACTCCCTAGGAGGATAACAAGAAGAAGAGCGATCCAGGGCTCTCCTCAACATCACCCAAAGTTCACTAAATAGAGTTCCTCTCAAGATGTGTGGTTCTTATTTAATGATATCAGTCCTGTGTAAATGTAGAAGTCACATGCCCAGATGAGATCATGTCTCTAATTCTGTGTGCTACAGTTTTGTGTTACAGCTTTGTTTTCCTCAAATAAACTTGAGACACCAAAATGATTTTTGAAGTTTGAATAACTTCACAATTTTAATGGCTGCCCAATGAGATTATTTTCCATCAGTTCTAGACTTTGTCGTTCAATGTGTTAGGATTTCTTACCATAGGCTCAGGATTATTTTATTTAGGTCTTTTTGAAAATATACAATTTAATGAAATAATATCACTATGTAATATGTTTCTATTTCAAGAATGTCTATTTGACTCATAAAATATAAGTTAAAAGGGCTCTTAACAATATTAAAGACTTAGGAATAGATTTTTAGACAAATGAGACATAAAAATGTAAGGAAAGCCATATTCTTTAAAATGCATAAATCTGGTAGTCTTCATCAGAAAAACAGAGTTGCTCCATCCCCCACCTAAAACACACACACAGTCACAGGCCCAACATTTTAGCTGGGATCAGCAAATTTGACTATTTCTCACCATCCTGCTTCCTTAGTACTGTAAACTTGTTTTCTGAGTCAGAGGAAACCAACAAAGTGTCCTTTATCTATTCACTTACACAAATGATGGTATTTTAGGCCACCGAAGAGTAGAAAATCAACTATGTATATGTGCATGTGTGTGTGCACATGAACTCCACGCCTTTTCCCTGAGTCTTTTCACCTGAAATTTGAATCCAGTGATGACCTTGGCCTGTAAGAACAGGCCAAATTCAATTCCTAGCCCACTACCGAATGGGCAGTAAATACACTAGTGGCTTTATACTTCTCCAGCCGGTAAGAGGACCAACAGCCACTATGAAAAATAGTATGGCGATTCCTCACAAAACCAAAAGTAGGACTACCATGTAATCCAGCGACCCTATTGCTGAGTGTACATCCAAAAGAAGGGAAATCACTGTATCAAAGAGATATCTATATCTCCATGTTTACCGCAGCACTATTCAAAATAGGAAACACGTGGAATGAAACTAAGTGCTTATCAACAGATGAATGGATAAAAAAGATATGATACATATGCACACGGAATATTATTCAGCCATAAAAGAAAATAAAACGCTACCATTTGCAGCAACATGAATAGAACTGGAGGACATTATGTTAAGTGAAATAAAGGCACAGAAAGACAAATATCACATATTCTCACTTAATTTATGATCTCATGGAGCTAGTAAATAGAATGGTTACAGAGGCTGAGAAAAGTAGTAGGGAGGAGGGTTTAAAAGGGTTAGTTAATAGGAACAAAAATACAGTTAGTAAGAATAAGATGTAGTGTTTGGTAGCACAATAAGATAACTGTAATTAAAACAATTTATTGTATATTTCAAAAGAGCTGGAAGACAGGATTTGAAATGTTTCCAATACACATAAATGATAAATGTTGGAAGTGATGGATATTTGATTACCCAGATTTGATCATTACACATTGTATGCTCATATCAAAGAAATCACACATACCCCATAAATATGTAAAAATATGCAATGATAAAAATTAAAAATAAAAGTGAATGAATGATTTATCCTGTGCTCTCTTCCTTTCTGATTCTTTCAGTACCAATCACTGACAGTAACAGTACCCCATAATAAACAGAGGTGACTGTGTAAGCATAAATTTGTAATAATTCCTATCGTGACTTGCCTATTTTTAAAATTCTGAGCTCCAAGTATTCCCCACATCGTCTCCCTCCCCCCACATAAAACACACACACACACACACACACACACACACACACATAATCATGAGACCAACATGTTAGCTGGTGTCTGCAAATTTGACTATTTCTTGCCAACCCACTTCCTTAGGACTGCAACGCTTCCCCATTACTCGGGTTTATTAAAGTCTATCATACATGAAAATATCTGTCTATTTATGCAGACTTTTGCCATATTCTCAATTCTCCCAACAGCAAGGATTTCCACCTGCTGTGTGAGATAGGTGGACAACTCTTGCTGGCAAGGTCTAGAACCTGGGAATGGTGCTGTCCTCTTAGATATTGTGCATGGACCACACAGCCTTTTGCTGCTGGAAAGAAAAAGTTTGTGTGTGTTTTCTTCTGATCATCTGTTTACTCACTGTTGCTGGTACATTAATTCTTCATTTATTTGCTTTCAGAGATCAGTAATGAAAAGTACATGGTGTGCAAGGAGTCGATTCTGAGAGTAAGAGCGGAGGGATGACTGATGAATACTCCTGAGTGGAAGAAAGCATAAACAAAGGTGCAGGGAACCCTTTGTTTTAGTGACTTCACAGTTTTAGTAATTGGCCAGTAAGATTATTTCCAATCGGTTTTTGGACTTTGTTGTTCTATGTGTTAGAATTTCTTACCATAGGCACAGTACTGTTTTACTGAAGTCTTATGTAAAAATATACAATTCAATGAAATAGCATCACTAAGAAATATGTTCCTCTTTCAAGAAGGTCTATTTAACTAGTAAAATATCTATAAAAAAGGTATTTTAAAATACTAAAGGCTTATAAAATAGATTTGTAGACAAATAATGAAGAAAAATTTAAGAAAAGCCACACTTTAAAATATATCTTAATATAATCTTTTTTTCTGAGAGTTTTATGTCATGTGACCCCAGTTATGGCCTTAACAATGACTGCTTTATTTATTTCAATTTTTAAAATAATATGTTTACCCTAAATAAAAGATAGATGATTCTATTAACTCTGGTTTAGATTCACATAAACTAATATATCATTATTAGTAGTAGTCATAATGCCTACAACACTCATTTCTTAGAATTTCTGGTTCTATCTCCAAGTATGTTTTGTCTCAGTAGATTAATTTTACAGTGTTAATAAAAGACAAAGGAAAGGAAAACAAGAAAGAATACATGTTCCCTTTTTACAATTTGGGCTCCATATTTTTTCATATTAAAATGTTGTATGGTAATTCAATGAGAATTGAACAAATCCTACAGTTAACATTGAGATGGAGTGTATCTGTGTTTTACTAAATTAAATAAGCATGATAATAAAACTTTATTTCAGTCTTAATAAAATCCTAATTCCATTACCGTCATATGTAGGTTTTAAATTAGGAAATAAGAATGTTTTAAATTAAGAGTAACAAAAGATAAATCACTATTATTCAAAATGGTAAATTTGGCAATATGGAACAATGTAGCTTGTCATCTTCCCACTTCAGCTTTTTCCCACATAATATTTCTAACTTATCTAGAGTTGCACCGATCTCCCTGATGCTGGTTTTTGACATTTCTTTAAAGGATGTTCAATAGGTACCATCATAAAGAAAATGTTTCTTTGCACTATATATTTTAAAACATCTCAAATTTGTAATTATAGAACTCATTTGGATAGCAATAGATAGTATCATGATTCAATTTTTCTACTTTTTAGTCTCATAATTTATTTCACTGCAAACTACATTAAAGACCATTAATAGGAACGTAGCTCTTAATAATGTCTCCATAACTACTTCAGGCTCTGTGGTAGATTGTTACATAATATGTCTCAAAAAATCATGCCTTTCTGATTTCACGTGTTTGTGGAGGTCCCTCTTTTATTAATTTTGGACTTCACCATTTGGCTTGCTTTGGCTGATGGGAAGATATGCTAAAGAGAAAAACATTTTAAAAAACACTTGTGCAATAGGGCTTACTCTATTTTGAGGCTAGAGACTTTTCTGCCACTGTGTGATAAAGCCAAGACTAGCCTGCTAGAGGCACAAGGCCCAGCGGGAGACCCTATCTTAGACCATCCAACCTCTTTTTATTTTAACAGATAGGGTCTCACTTCTTGCCAAGGCTGGAGTGCAGTGGCATGATCCCAGCTCTCTGCACCCTCAAACTTCTGGGCTTAAGCAATCCTCCCACCTCAGCCTCCTCCCAAGCAGTTAGGACTGTAGGCACAAACCAGCACACCCAGCTTTATTGACCATTAAATGACCACAGCCACATAGATATGTCAGGTGAGGCTAGAAGAGTAATTCCACATCTGAGCATAGGCCCATATGTTGACCCAGAAAAAGTCATGAGCAATTAAAATAACTGTTGTTTTTAGATACCAAGTTTTAAAGAGGTTCATTTTATATTCATCAGTAAATATTCCATGCTCGCTTTTGTAGTAAGTGGTATAAAAACCCCATATTACCATAAAAAATTTCTAAATTTACTCATTTCATTTTTCTTTTATTTCTCTGAGGAACCTTAGCTCAAAATGTATCTTCATGTTTTAAAATTAATTTTGCAAAAAGCAAAACATAAAATTATATAACCACATGTTTGGTGTGTGCATGCGAAGACTAAATGTATTACATTAAAACCCCTGTGCTCTATCATGCCTTGATTCTGTTTTAATGATCATCATATATTCATTAAATATCCTCCCTTAGGTAGTATTAGTCATTGAATATATGCAACATTTTTCTTCTAATTTTCTTGTGGTAACTTCATCAGCAATCCCAGTTTCAAAAAACTTTGAGTACCTGTATTTTTCATTAGAGAGTATGAGCCTTGAGAGTAAACTGACCTAGTACCTAGAAAAATCCCTGGTACATAGAAATTATTAAAAAAATATTTGTTGAGAAACAACAACAAAAAAATACCGGTAGTAAAATGTATATTTTATGGTTCTTGCTACTTTTACAGTATATTTGTGTGTTTTAAGCCACTATACTCTTAAAATGAGAAAGAAAGAAAAAAAGCAAGGAGGAAGCTAGGAAAAGCACTGGTATAATCCAAAAGGCCTGTGTGGTTTTAATAAATTGGCAAGGAAAAGGGAATTTAGGACACCTGCATTCTCCCCTGGTGAGAGGGAAAAAAAATCAAACAATATAAGAAATATTAAAAAGGAAAAATTACTATTAATTTTTTAAACTAATTATAAATATTGAATAAAATAATACAAAGAAAGAAGAAAGCTGGTTTACACTGAAGCCCCTGAAAATGGTGGTTTAAAAATGAAAGATGTGTTTGCTTCCTTTAATTATAAATATATCAAAAGAATAAGCTAAACTAACAGTAATCATATTATTAATTTGAAAATTTAGCTTAACTTTAAAATTTGTTACATATATTTACAGAAACCTGCATCATGGTATCAGTAATGAGCTATTTAATTCAAGTGATGAAATGTAATATCTCATGTACCTACAAAGCATCACATAAATTTATGCTAAGAAGGTGTTTATATATATGTATTTTTTTTCTATTGCAGCTATAATAAATGACAGTAAATTTAGTGGCTTAAAACACGCAATTGTAGTCTCTTATGATTCTGGAAGTCAGAACTCTTCCTTCTGGAGCCTGTAAATGCTCTTTCTACTTCTAGATGGATACCTGCATTCCTTGGCTGGTGGTCACATCCCCCATTTTTGAAGACAGCAGTGTAGCATCTTTCCTTCCATGTGTGTTTGTGTGTGTGTGTGTGTGGTTTTCATTGCTGTGTTGCATTTTCACTAACTCTCATGCTCTTACCTCCCTCTTACAAACTTCCTTGTATTCACCTTGGTCTGACTCAAGTAATCCAGGTATCTACTCATCTCAAAGTCCTTAGCTTAGTCACGTTTCCATTGTGCCCTCGGCCATATAAAGTGACATATTCAGAGGTTCTGGGGCTTAGGAATTGGTTATCTTATCAGGGCCATTATTCTATCACTCACAGATACTCTGCTTCAATAAATATCCCTATATAAGTTTACTAAACACTTAAATATTCTGGATAATAAAATATTTCATGGGATTAAACTAGGAATAGTTGAGCACCAGTCATAATGATCTAGAGACCAAAGCTTTTAAATCCATATTTAGGAAGAAAGGAAACCCAGCTACTCCAGCTGAATAGCTGTGGGTGAGTAACTTAGAATTCATCAACATCTGCTTTCATATCTTTGAAATCATCATAAGAATTTTAAGTTGAAACAGACGAATTGCCAATGTTTTCTTTTTGCTTAGGAAATAGCAATTTTATATGCTTTACACTCTTGTAATAACCAAATAAAAAATATATAAAATAGAATTAGCAACATGCTTGACAAATGGTCAATATGCCATATGGTAGTTTCCACAATGTTATATAAAGCTGACATGTTTATTATAAAATGAAAGACATCTAACTCTTGAGCCACAGAAGAGATGCTCAGAAGCCATGCAAAAACATAGCACAGATAGTCTGGAGAGAAAGAAGACATCAAATAAAATGTAGAGGCTATTGCTGGTATATAAAGGGCCTTAAGGAGAAGGCAAATACACAGGAGCAGTGGAGGGAGGGGGTCCATAAACATTTGCACATTTGTCCTACACTTCATGAAAATGTTTAGCTTGGATTAACTTTATTTTATGGTATATTTTTCATGCATCACTTCATCATGGCCAACTTAGTGCCACTAAACAACCAAGAGGGTGCTCAGGCATGGTGACTCATGCCTGTAATCCCAGCACTTCAGGAGGCTGAGGAAGGCAGATTACGAGGTCGGGAGTTTGAGATCAGCCTGGCTAACATAGTGAAACCTTGTCTCTATTAAAAGTACAAAAAAATTAGTCAGGCATGGTGGTGGGTGCCTGTAGTCCCAGCTACTTGGGCGGCTGAGGCAGGAGCATTGCTTGAACCCAGGAGGCGGAGGGTGCAGTGACCCAAGATTGCACCACTGCTCTCCAGCCTGGGCGACAGAGCGAAACTCCATCTCAAAAAAAAAAAAAAGAACCAGCAGGGCACACACAAAAATATAACCTCTCTGCTTTCCTTATAATATTCCATATTCAGAGGCTATTATTAAAGACCATTTACAAATTTTAACCTAAGGTGGTAAGCAAAAGTGTATTAATCCTTTCATAAAGGTTGTGTTCAGTGTACTCTGAAATTTGCATTACTTCTTTACTCAGGTCTGGGCAATATAATATATTCTAGCAAGAGTGCATATATTTTATTTCCCTCAAACCTCAGTGAAGAGGCTGAATTAGTTAAATTATTTCTAGTGGTACCTGTTTTTCAAAATCTAGAAATCAGCTTTAGTTAGATAATTGTGGAAATTTTCAATGAAGCTTCATTTATAATAATTTTTTTTTGTCTGAAATTGTTTAAACGCTGGAGCTTTTAGTGAAACTCATTTTCATCTAAATTTAGCATTATGTTTAGCAAATATATCACTAGTATTAAACATGTGATATATTGATTGCATTTACTCAGCTAGAATTTTACAAAAACATATTTTAATCTTTTAGTTGGAATGCTAAATTATGGTAGGAAATGATAATGATAACAAAACGTATTAAGTACTTACTTGTTTCATGCATTTTTCAAAGTATATAATTTTACTTAATTCATTTTTCATTTCAGCTTAACGTTGTGGAGTCTATTAATTTTCTCATTTTGCAGATAATAAGACATAGAGAAATATGTTATAATTACCCAGAATCACATAAGCTTTGCAGCCTCAGACCCTGAAATGTTAAAAACAAGAGGCTTGGAAAAAGCTTTAAAAGAAGTTGGAGAGAAGGAATTACATAAGTGTCACTGATTGCACAATGTGTAATACAGGTTAGATGGGTAATAAGGAATAATTTCAGAAAAAATATCAAACTTATAGAGAAAAATAAATAGGTTAGCAATTATTTTGTTTTGCTATATAAAATATTCTAATACACTTCGGGGAGTAGTTTAATTCAAGTTGATATCAAACTATATAGTGAAGAAGAAATGTAGCAAAACTAAAGTAATACATCTAGACATTTTAGATAATAAAAATGTATTTAAATGTATTTTAACAAACATTTCATTGAATAAAGTCAATTTGCATAGTAATTAATTAAAACAATGTCAAAAAAGCATAGTTTCATAAAAACTATGAAAATAAAAGTTCACGTCATGTAATAATCTTCAGGCTTTAGTAACTTTATCAGTATTTAACCCCTATAGATATGGATTTTAAAATATAATATGAAACTAAAGTTTACTGAAAGTACTGTTTTATAATATTAATGTTCAGAGTAATTGATTTTTAATCTAAAGCTTAAAATTATTTAGAAGGTTAAAGCTTTTGGTTTTATATGCAACTGATATGGTTTGGCTGTGTCCCTATCCAAATCTCATCTTGAATTGTAGTTCCCTGAATCCCCAGGTGTTGTAAGAGGGACCAGATGGAAATAATTGGGTCATGGGGCACTTTCCCTTATCCTGTTCTCGTGATGCTAAGTTGGTTCTCATGTGATTTGATGGTTTTATAGGGGGCTTCCGTTTTAATTGCACACTCACTTCTTCTTTCTGCAGCCATGTGAAGAGGAATGTGTTTGCTTCCTCCTCTGCCATGATTGCAAGTTTCCTAAGGCCTCCCTAGCCATGCTGAACTGTGAGTTAATTAAACCTCTTTCCTTTATAAATTGCTCAGTCTTGGGTATGTCTTTATTGGCAATGTGAGGATGGACTATATACAGTGATGTGTTGCAAATTAAACAAAACTTTAAAAAAATGTTGCCAGACCATAAGATTAAAAGTTCCTTTCATTATTATGAAGTGACTGTATTTCTTTCTAACTGATACCCTCTTCCTAAGGAATCCAAATCCACTGTATAGAAGAAGAATTCATCTAAATTAGAAAAGTTTCAATGATCCAGTAGGTCTTTTGAGGTAACAGTCTCTACTTGGGTGATGGAGCTAAAATATGGTTCTTCAGTGACTTACCATCTCTCCTCATTCCTCTCCAAAATAGAATCAGGAATGAAGTTGAAGTTCAGGTAACTTTGTGACAGTGAAATGTAGGGAAATGGGAAAACTGGATACTTGAATGCACATGAAGTCTCTTACTGCCTCTGAAATATAATTTGTTATGAATTACTTGCTTGTTTCACTTGACCCCAATTGTTTAAATTCAACGATTCTATCTACTTTTAGATATCTTATGACTATGGTCACTTTCCCCCAGTGTTGGCCTCTTCCATTCTGTTGATAAACCTAGTACTCTAAAGGGACAAGTGACTCTCACATGATCACCCAGGCTTGCAGGAAATTTTTCATCACCTAATCAGCAAGGACATGACATGAAAGACCAGGGGAGTTGCCTCCAGTCCCACTTTGTCTAGCCATCACTGCCTGTGCCTCTGCATCAGGTCCCTGCACATGCTGGATGTGGCTGCATGAAGGACTTCTCCCAGAGGCGTATTTGCTCTCATTAATCACTAAGAGATTCCTTAATATTATAAATTCTAGTAAAACTTTTTTTTAGGATTTAACTATTTAATAATGGTCTCTTTGGACCTGGTCTTATATTAATGATTGATTTTTGAAATAATTATGATAAAAATAGTTTGATTTTTAATTTTTTTTTCAGTTTGCCATTCAACAACACAACAAAACATTAGGAATAATTCCTATTAAAAGAAGGTAGGCTTTGCAAGTCAATAAAAAATAACAGGAATGAAATGTGCTTCTCTGAAAGTAAAGAAGGAAATCAAGGAGAATGGGATAGTGATGCTGCTGATCTGAGCAACACTGGGGTTCATGATAAAGAGAATGAGAGGAGGAATAAGAAAGTCACTCTCAAGTCCATGTGAAATCAAACAATTTACCAGTGATTTAAAATTTCAATGAGTGACTGTCTAACTTTGGTATAAAACAATGTCACTCACTGATTCCCTGGAAAAAGCTTCTCTCACAAATGGTGGAAAATAAATAGAAGAGAGAAAGATTGAATCCCTATTGAAGTGATTCATGTCCTGAAAACACACAGATTACTTATACTGGAGATGGTAACATTCATGCATAAATGAAAGAAACAAAAATTCAGAATCAGAAATGACTGTAATTAGAAGTCTGAGAAAGGTGGAAAGAACAGTTTAGACAAATGTTGAATAGGAAAAGGTTGAAAAAAGGGGCAAAAACACCTCCTACAGATATATACGAGAAAACCCGTAAATAGCTATAAGTTTAAAACACATATCTATGAAGAGAAAAATAAAACAAAATTAGCACAAACAATAATGTTACCATGCAGTGTATCTGCTGCCTTAAGTTTGTGTCAGGTGAAACATGGAAAGCAAAAGCATGACAAAATATTTTCAATATTGAAATGATTAAGGTATTTTATTTCCTAACAAACCACTTCATAGTTATTTTTAAATTGTTGATAATATTGCCTTTTTTGTACATCAAATAAGACAAAGCATTGATCTTTCAGCATCTGAAAGAAGAGTAAAATAAGAACACTTAATTTAAAGGAACTTATAATTTAGTGATAGGTACATATAATTTCAAATTATCTATCTCTTTATCTACCTATTATGATCCAAAAAGAAAATATTTTTTAAAAGTTCCACTAAATCATCTAAATAGGAATTTCATCATGACATTTATCTCAGCATCTACCTTGCAGAGACTGCAGCATACATGATAGGGAGTGATAGTGTCTGTTTGAATAATTGTATTAAAATGAAATTAAAAACTCCTAAATTGAATCACACTTAAAAACTCTATTTTGTTAAACTGAAATCTGTCTCTTCTAAATTGATACTTACTGTTTTTAATATCTCTTAGTTAAGTGTCTAAATTAATGCAATTTCTCTCTTTTCAAAATCAAACATGTTCAGCTCTTTTAATTTATGTTACATATTTTTCCTGTGTCTCCTGGATTATGAGCATCATTAAATTAGTTAAGATACCTACCTCTTTCTCATCTTCCACTTTTCTACTCTTCTTCCTTTCCTCCCTTCTGTCCTTTCTCTTTGTTCCTTCTTGTCTTTCTCCTGATTTCTATTTTAATTGGTTTTATTTTTTAAAACAGTTTTAGGTTTACAGAAAAACAAACAAAATATAAATGCCCCTCAACCCTAGTTTCTCTTATTTTTGACATCTTACTGTAGTGATGTATATCTTATATTAATGTGGTACACTTGATGAGCCTATGTTGATTCATTGTTATTAGCTAAAGTTCGCATTATGCTTTATACTTTGTGTTGTACATTCTATAGGTTTTAGCAAATATATAGGAATATATATCCTGCCATTACTCTTTCTCTATTTTTCATTCCTTCTCGTTCCTTTCTGTCCTCCAAATAATTATTAATAGACTAGGAATTATGACTTTAACAGTGTAGCTACTCAGTGTAAAAGTGGGTAAGACAAAATATGCACCCAATTATCTCACATGTTTAAGTAGGTGATAATAAACAGAAAACAAACTGAGATGACTCCGTGTTGCAAAATGAAAATGATATCTTTGCAAACACAATAAAGGGAAGTAACTTACTATTTTGGAACAAATGAAGAGTTAGTCAAATGTTCATAAACTTGAGAGATAAAGGTGTTTTCCAGAAAATATAAATATTATTTATTATTCCCCAGGAGACGCATTTGTTCCACAAAGGAAATCTAGTAATTATACTTTAAGAGGTATGCAATAGTTTGATAATGAAAGATATTAAATGCTATGGTGTAACATGTAAGTTGGCCAAAAGCAATACTGCTTGAGGAAATTTACTGATGATTTTGGCAAGAGGCATAAATATTATGTGGTTATAAGTGTCAAAATTCAAAATAAAAAAAAAAGTCTTACTAAATCTTAAATAAATAAACCTCAAACTAAAATGAGGCAACATCAATTTTTCATTATTTAATACATTTAGACAAAATGTAGCTAGAATTCATTTGATATAGCTGATTTCCTAAATGAAACTTGATAATTTTGACACATTCAAAGGAAACATAACATTTCAAATAATCAATACAGAAATATCACTTTCAGCTTTGTTTATTGATAATCTTATAAACATTAGTGATAGTAACATAATACAAATTCCTAGGCAGGCAGGATGGGTCCCCATTGAAACCCAATCTTCAAGCCAAAGACAACCTGAAGCCTGAATACCAAGCTGCCAGTTCTAGGTTAAGTCCACAACCGGAGTGAGAACTTCCTCAGTGCCTTTTAGCCAAAGAAGTGGTACTTTTTCCAGGCCTGGCCATGGGCCAATCAGCACATACTCCTCCATTCTGAGCCCATACAAACCCCAGACTCTCAGCCTCACTGATGGTTACCCACTTTTGGGCACCCTCTCACAAAGAGGGCTACCCACTTCAGGTCCCTTCTTGTGGAGAGCTTTTCTGTCTCTCAATAAAATTCTTCTCTGCCCAGCTCACTCTTCAGTGTCTGTGTACGTCATTCCTCTTGGTCGCAGGAAAAGAACCTGGAACCAGCCAGTCAGTCAGTGCGAAAAGAGCTGAAACATGTGCTCCTTCTTACTGAGCTATGAGAGTGAAAAAACCGCTGGATGCCACACACCCCCATTTGCCAAGCTGTGTGTGGGGGGAACAAACAAAAGCTGTAACACCTACAGGGGGTTCAGACCTTGGGACTCCCCGAGCTAAAGCTGTAACACCCTTGGGGCTCTATGGTTGCTGGCATCTCTGAGTTTTTGGGCACTGCCATGTACCCCTCATCCAAATGCCAGCACCCAACGTGGAAACCAGTTACAGTGTGCCTGGATCAGCCACAGGCTCAGCCCAGAGCCATGGCAGGCATAGGATCTGGCCTGGTAGCATAAGCTGATTCAAAACCTGCCAGGCCGAGTGGGTAGAATTAGCCCAGCCAGCTCCAATAAAGCCTGAGCAGAGGTACCATCAGCTGTGGAGATTTCTGTCTAGTGAAGCAACACCAAAAAAATCACATGTCATTAGCACTACACAGACTCGTTATTTTATTAAAATTTATAAGAATAATATTTTTATTATTTCAGTTAAACTATCATGTCCTGCAATACATTACAATTCTGGAGAAATTTCTGTTTACTTGCTTTATATTTCTATGTGAAAATGTTTTGGTAGAATTAAGTCTCTTGCTTATTATCTCACATTGTAAATTTACTTGTCCTCACTCTGTGACCCAACTGGCGTGCAGCATGCATTCTTCCACATTTCTCTGAGTGGAATGCACTAATCTGTTAAACAGCCACAACTGGTGGAGATACTTTTTCTCTTCTTTTTTTTTTTCTACCACAATAATGTAAGAAAACAATCCTGAATGAATATATCCTGTTTTCTATAAAAATATTTTCTAGGAAAGGTTGTTTCAAGCTTGAGGATGAGAGTAGATATTTAAAATCTCAAATCTAGACCCATTTTCTCTAATTAGCCTATCAATACAAAGTGGACATATACATGTCTATTTACTAGACCCACTCTCTGTCTACTGTGTCTGGGACTAGGGCAAGGAAGAAAGAGTCATTAGTAGTTGAACTCTAAAATACAATATTTTTAATGTGTTCATAAAAGATACCTTCCCTTTCCAAAACTGTCCCCTTTTTTAGAATTTTTCTTGTCGGTTTTAATATATATAGTTCTATTTATCTAACATTTAACATTGACATTCTTTAGATGTGTGTAAACACATTAATGTAAACATATTCAGGTAATTATATTCATTTTTCTCCTTGAAACTAGTATAGATGAAATAAAAAAAAGTGTTGATAAGAAGTTATGTTAAAATAAGAAACTGAAATTGTACTAAGGATGCGATATGTCTTCTTGAAATATTCTAGTGATACAGAATGTATACAGATAGTGATACAGATATATAACCTTAGATCCAGACAAAGCCCTGATATTTAGAAATAACCCACAATAATGGATAATTTGAATAGCAGTATAGGTTGTACTTTATACTGATAAGAAGGACAAGAGAAAAAAATGGGAGAAAGATGGGAAGAGATAGTGGAACTGAGCTGAATCAGATAAAATAGAAACAGATTTCTGTGGAATTATATAAGGAAATGAAATCTGATGGAATAGTACCAAGGTATATTAGGGTAAAATAGGAAACTTTAAACTCTGAAAAAGACTGGAAAATATACAATTTCTTTAGATGGTAAAGAATGATAGTTGTTATCTTAGTGTGTGCATATGTTATTTTAGTATGTGCATTTTAGAGTAAGGTTAAAAGATGCTTATCTCCCAAGCTCAAACACAAGACTTTGTTACTAATATGAACATTAAGATCACAATTGTAGTCCTGCTTTAACTGGAACTATAGAAAATGCCTCATTGTTTGTGTGCTCACGCATGCAGGTACATGTGAAAATTACCACCCAGAACATATTCTCATTTCAGCCAACATTATTTTGCTTTCATCCCAACAAAAATTATCTTGCCAATAAGCAACCTTAGTAACTTGAGCTGCTAACCTCAATTCACTTGAGTTAACTCCAATTTACTTGAAACGATTTAATTATATATTTAAAGTGGAGAATCTTTTAAACCTGGAAAGTTTTAGAATAAAATATAGAGATGATGAGGTAAATCATACACATATTAATGATATTATTAAGGCTAACTATATTATCTATAGTTGGAATTAAAATATAATGATTAAGGTAATTAACTGTACTCGATAAAATAAACACATAGCTTTGTAATTGCATTTAAAATGTGTAACTGAGTGACAGATTTTAGGCTTTTGACCTTTAATTGAAAGTTCTTTGGGCATTTTACTTTCTACAACAACATTAGAATCTTTAAGACGAGATACAATCTTATAAGTTTATTTAATTTACTATTTTAGTTTAAATAATCATGATTATAGCATCAGTGCTTGAAATTTTAAGAGAATACAATGTTAATTAAAAAAATAAACTGTAAAAATATAAAATAACCTGGTTCTATTATAGTAAGTTGTAGTAGTTTATCCTTTAGAGCAATATGTGATCCCTTCTTTCTCTCTCTTTGAACACCATCTTCTCTTTCTTTCTCTTTCCCAAAATAAATAACAGTATGTATAAAACTATACTCTCTCTTAGGCCAATGTTTCTGACTGTTGTCCTTAGAGAAGTCACTGAAACTTTCTGGGCACCAATCATATCACTTATAAAATGAAACTTTTAAGTCAGATGATTTTTTTTTTTTTTTTTTCTTGAGACAGAGTCTTGTTCTTTCACCCAGGCTGGAGAACAGTGACACGATATCGGCTCACTGCAACTTCTGCCTCACAAATTCAGGTGATTCTCCAGCCTCAACCTCCTGAGGAGCTGGGATTACAGGCACCCACCACCATGCCTCGCTAATTTTGTGTTTTTAGTAGAGATAGTGTTTTACCATGTTGGCCAGGCTGGTCTCGAACTCCTGACCTCAGGTGATCTGCCGGCCTTGGCCTCCCAAAGTACTAGGATTACAAGTGTGAGCTACCACGCTCAGCCAAAGTCAGATGATTTTTAAATGTGCCCGCACCAAGCGTCCAAAAACAAACATACAAATAAGTGAAACTCTAATCCAAAGACTTGGATCTGTTACATGATAATTTACCAAAAATAAAAGTTAAAATCATATTCTTTTTTTTTTGTTTTTTGAGATGGAGTCTTCCTCTGTCAGGAAGGCTGGAGTGCAGTGGTGCAATCTCGACTCACTGAGATTCTCCTGTCTCAACCTCCTTAGTAGCTTGGATTACAGGTGCCCACCACCATACCTGGCTAAATTTTTTTTATTTTTATTATTTGTAGTTTTAGTAGAGACTGGGGTTTTACCATGTTGGCAGGCTGGTCTTGAACTCCTGACCTCAGGTGATCTGCCTGACTCGGCCTCCCAAAGTGCTGGGATTACAGGTGTGAGCCACCTCGCCTGGCCTGAAATGGCTGAAATTACTTGAGGATGAGGAGAGATTGCTTCTTATAGAGACAAGCGCTGAATAATCCTTCAAGAGGATGTGCATGGATAGAGGTCCTTGGAGTTCCTTGGAATCCACACAGAGGAGAGCGCTCACAGAGCACCTTTGGCATTTGACTGAGACCTCAAAAATGCCGTTAATTATCTCATCTTTTTTAAGTTTGAAATTATGTCTTGCAAATGTCTACTGAACATTTTAAAGATTGACCTGAACTGCTCCTTGTTTAGGTAGAATGTGACTGATTCACATTTCTTATTGCAAGATACTAAAATGATCACTTTGCCCACACTTTAGAACATTTAAGTGCCCATACCTCCAGCGGAAAATTGTCTAACTCTTAAAGAAATTGTCTGTCCAGATGTGAATATTTGATTTTAGACATGTACATAATGTTTTCTACTCCTGAGAAAATACCAATTTAAAGTTTTTTAGAAGATTCATTTCTATGACTCTAAACATTTAACCTGATTGTTAAAATCATACCTAAAATCTCACAAGCTAAAATATTTTCTTATTAAAAAAACCAAGAGGTTATTGTTAGACATTGGAATGGCCTTAGTTATTCATCTTTGAGAAATTAAATAAAGCAATTAGTCTTCAGGTTAAATATATATATATATATATATATATATATAGCATATATAAATATATGTATATAGCAAAAGCACCCAGACATAATCACTAGCATTCAATGTTAATTAAAAAAATACTGTAAAAATCTCAAATAACCTGGTCCTATTATAGTAAGTTGTAATAGTTTATCCTTTAGAGCACTGTGTGATCCTTCTTTCTCTCTCTTTGAACACCATCTTCTCTTTCTTTCTCTTTCCCAAAATAAGTAACAGTATATATAAAACTATACTGTCCCTTAGGCCAAGGTTTCTAACTTGTGTCCTTAGATTCACATGACCTAGCAGAAGTCCACACTTTCCAGGTTCCAGTCAGCTGGCTGGACATTCCTCATGAGATCACTTACAAGACTTTTTATTTTCTTTAAAGATCAAGTTATTTATAATCACTAAAGAAAGAAAGAGATAAAGGCTAGAGATCAAAGTTCTAATTTCATCCCTTTAATTTTTTCATCTCAAAACACATGTTCCTTTAATGTTTTTAATTGCTTTTTTCATTGCTATTGCTTATATTTAATTTTCTAATTATTGATATGTAAAAATAATGTTTCTATAATTATTCATATTATTCTTAAATTATTCTTTTGATATTTTAATCATCCATTTTCTAATGCCTTACTTATGTTTTATATATTTGAGATATACGTTAAATTAACTTGTCCGAAATCAGTGAGGAATTAGGAGAGGTTTATCTCCACATAGCAGTTTACAAGCAGTTTACAAAGTGTAATAGCTGCTTCTCCGATGTATCTAAGGGAGGAACCAGACATAAGAATAAGTGATCTTCAAAACAGAATGTCCTTGTGAATTCTTATCTTTCAGCTAAGGGGTTGTTGTTGACTCATGCTTTTCAATCTTCCACTAGTCTGAACTACTGCCTTCAAATCTGTGTTTTCTTTTTTTCTTGGATCTGATTGGATTTGGGGAGTTGGCTTCAGCTTTTACGCTTTGACACCATATACCTGACATTTTCTACAATTCTATGCCTGGTCTGGTTTTCATTTTGTTGTTGTTGTTGTTACAGTTGTACCTATATTTGTTTCTTATGGCTGTTTTAACAAATTACCACAAACATAGTGGCTTAAAACAACACACATCTATAGTTTTACATTTCTGGATACCAGAAGTCCAAAATCAGTTCACTAGGCTAAAGTCAAGGTGTCAACCGGGCTGGTTCTATCTGGAGGCTCTGAGAGAATAATCCATTTAGCTTTTTGACTGTCACTATATTCCCTTGCTTGTGGCCCCTCCCTCTATATTCAAAGCTGATGACTTCAATTTCTGCTTCCATCATTGTATCAACTTTTCCTCTTCTGTACTCAAATACCTCTCTGCCTCTCTTTTGTAAAGACACTGGTGATTAAATTTAGGACTATAAGATAACTCAGGATACTCTATCTAAAGATATTTAACATGTATTCTTTTTACATTTAAAGAGGAGACATGGCTTCCTACTATGATTAATTAACACAGATGTAAAGATCCTGGCCAATGCTATAAGAAGAGAAAAAAATAATAAGGATGTCAGAACAAGGAAAAAAGATATAACTTGCTTATTATTTTAAGAGTGTATTTTATCTGCCTGGTAAAACCAGGTACAAAATTAATGTTTTTAGAATAAATGAGAGGCCGGGTGCGATGGCTCACACCTGTGTAATCCCAGCATTTTCAGAGACCAAGACAGGAGGATTGCTGGAGGCCAGGAGTTCAAGACCAACCTGGTCAACATAGAAAGACTTTGTCTCTACAAATAGTCACAATAATAATAATAATGATAATAATAAATCAGTCAAGTGTAGTCATACATGCCTGTAATCCTAACTACTCAGGAGGCTGAGGTGGGAGAACCGCTTGAGCCCAGGAGTTCAAGGCCACCATGAGCCATGATTGCATCATTGTACTCCAGCCTGGGCAATAACAAAATGAGACTGTGTTTCTAAAAAAGTAATAAATAAAAATAAATCAGTAAGTAAATAAAATAAATAAGAGCATTTATATATATCATAAATATATATAATTTTTATTTGTCAATTAAAAAAATAAGAAAAAGTAATGAAAACATCCCACATGTATTTCTAACCTTTTTCAGTGCAAAGACCATGTATGTGTATATATACATACATATAAATATATAATAAAAGTTCTGCAAATTAAAAAAAAGCAAAATAAAATAATATAAATTGAATAAGAATTCAACAGGGTAATACCTACTAGATCAACTTAAAAATCAATATTACTTTAGTTTATAATTAAATAATCAACACAATATGCATTTAAAAAGTAGAGACTGTGTTGTCAATCTAGCAAAGCTGACGTAATGTTTTGTAAAATTTCTTATTTTCCCCAGATCCCCAATATTATCAATTATGTCTGAAATTTGCATGAGATTCAGAAGGTTGAAGCATAAATCATTATTTTTTATGCTTGAAATTTGGTGTCAGGCTCCAAGCACAGTATTAGGTCAAGCACATTGCCAATGATTTACAAGATTATCTTGGTGTGAGTAGAAAGAAGCCAGGTACACAACTCTTCCAGGTACTGCTGGATCTTCCCTTGTAGATTCTACAAATCCTCGACCAGATACGTGGGCATGTGTAGCTCTGTGACTAGGATGCTAATTTCTCATGAACCTTCAAAATCAGAAATGTTGAGAGACACATATAAGTTCATGCATGTCCATTGTTGCAGTAAGTGCATTCTACCTGATTCTTCTGAGTTTCACCTCATCATTATTGCTTTAAATTTGTCATGGGATTTTGTCTGTCCTGCTTTTCCCCATTTTACATCCCAGTACAGCTCAGTCTTGACTGACCTAAGTTTCCTTAAACCCAGCAGCATGTGCAGAAGCAACAGCCAGCCATGCAGAGATATTCAATTAACCCTGTGATTGTATAAGAGCTTATAACTATAATAAACTTTTTATCGTACATCCCTCATATGGGTTCTTATTCCCTGACAGAATCCTAGCATACAATTGTACTATATATTATAGAAACAAAAACAATAGGAATCTAGAAATTAATCTAAAAATGCTAAGACTTCCATTTGGAAAACTCTAATTCTTTATGATGAAGAATTAGGAAAATATGTAGATGAATGAAAAGACATCTTGTGATATTGAATGGAATGACATATTATAAATAGTTTTTCTCCAAATAATTTTTAAATATGATCCTATTTAATCAAAATTATATTTAGATATTTATTTTGAAACATCATAAGCTTGTACTAAGATATATGTGGAGGAATAAAAATTTGCCAATAGCTATTTCAACTGCTAACTTACAAAGAATAACTGGGTAAATGTTCCTCCAGATATTAAGATATTTAATAAAATCACTCCAATGAAAGCAGCATGCTATTGTTTCAGGAAAGGTTCAGTTGCATAAACTATGAGTCAATTCAAAATGATGTAGATAATATACCTCATCTGCATCACAAGAGTGTTGCCTAAATTACATCTTCGTAAAACTTCTAAAGTTGAATTGCTGGTAGTGGCTGAGTCAATATAATATTTCTACTCATACCTAATATTGATGTTTTTTGTTCAATTCATATTTACAATTAGTAGTTTACTTTTCTATTCCTGCTATCATAAATTTCGTAGTTAAAACAATACATTATTGTACAGTTCTGTAGGTTACAAGCCTGACATGGGTCTCAGGGGGCTAAAATCAAGGTTTTGACAGGCCATTGTTTCTTTTTTGAAGCCTCCAAGAGAAAATACATTAACTTGTCTTTCCAGCTTCTAGAGGTCACTGACCTTCGTTTGCTCGTGGCCCTCTTCCTATGCCTTCAAAGCAACACCATTGTGTTTCTCTCATCATTCTTCTATATCACAAATCCCTGTGACTCTGAACATATCCAGAAACTGTTTCTGACTTTAATGACCCATGTGATTAGCTGGAATCTACTTGGATAATCTAAGAGAAGCTCCCTACCTCAATGTACATAGCAATCTTATCTACAGATTTCCTTGTGTCACGTGAGTTAACATATGCACAGGTTCCCGAGATTAGTATGTGGTCATTACTGGGGGACCTTATTTTGCCTATCACATATATACTACTTTAAAGTGATAAAGCAAGTGGCTATGTGACCAAAAAAATAATTTACATAAAGTTTCCCAATTCAATGCAAAAACCCTCACCATTTCTAGACCTATGGATTTAATCCCACTGCAGGGATATAAACTGTTCTTGCCTTTCCCAATGTGTGAAGGTCAAGTCCTTTTCCAGAGCTTCTGACTTTGCTTTGATAAAACCTTTTTTTGCCAGATGCTATCCAAAATATTATTCTAGGCTTCCCAGACCTACCACCACAGTAATATTTCTTGAAAATGTTAGGGCTTAATTGAGACTGATAATGATCAATCTAAGTCATAGTTTTATTCCAATTTATGTGATTTTGTTTTCTTTAGAAGCACCTTACTTCATGCATATGGATAAAACAGATGGTTGCCTTTAAATAGAGTCAAATTAGAGTTAGATGATAAAAATGTAATATTTCATCAGAAAACCAAGCATATTCAGATGATATCAATAAAGTGAGCTCTTAAGAAAATAGCCATATAATTGAGGTTGATGATGGATAGGGGTAAGTGGATATATCAGAGGGTGAAATAACGTGATGATGTAAAAGAACAATTGAAGAGAAAGTACTTCAATAAGCACGTTGCATGTTAAGAGATTGCAGTTGGAAAATAGCATGTCTGAGTTTGTGATGTAAGAGATGATTCAGTTTTGCATGATGACAAATTCCAGCCTGAGACTGGAATTGAAGTGGAGTGGAAGAGAAGGAATATAATGGATGGGCCATTCACAGGGATGTTTAAATAATACATGTTAATGAGAGGAGTTTAAAACAGTACAAGAATATGATGCAGGAGCTTAAGCTGTTGATAAATGATAGAGAGTTAACATAAGCAAATAGATAATCCTTATGTGAAGGACATGAAAAAGCAAGAGACACAGTACTGAGAAGAACCAGAATTTTTACCACACTATAGAAAAGAAATACCTTAAAAATTTGTTTGCAAGTGAGGGTGATACCAAATTCATCTCCATACCCTGAGTTACATGTGGCATGAAAGAAAAATGACACTGTTAAGTGATAAGGGAAATAAAATCCACAGGTGATATTAATATTTTAATAAAAGGAAGAAAGCCAAAGTAACATTCAGAGGAACATTTGCTGACCATTAATGGACATTTCAAAATACATTAAAAAAAGTTGGTCAGTTGGAGGGAAAGGAGTTGTTAAGTAAGTGTAAATGTGCACATAATGTAATTTAAACTAAATACATAATTACCAGTACGGTGCAGGTACCAAACAAGCAGAACAGATGCTATCCGAAAATAACCAATAGAGCTATACTTGTTTTTAGCTGCTAAACATCAGTGTTAGTGTTGTCTTCTAGTGAGGATAGATAGAAAACCTGAAGGTAAGGCAGTGTAATAAATAAAAAGAGGTTTCAGGCAGGGATCTTGTAGTGAAGGGAACACAGGTTTGAGATGATGGACCTTGTGTTCACTGTCCTTGGATGGTGTTGCTGGTTGCAATGATTGTTGTCATTTTTGTCAACTGTGTGCAAGTGCATCAGTCAGATGGTTTATTCACACTTGAGAGACATTTGGCAGTAATTCTAAATAAGCCAAGTATTTTCTGGGAGACTATTGCAATAATCAGAGAAAAAAAATTCCAAAGGCCGATTGATTTATGGGGAGGCATAACTGCTGTCCATGACCAAAATAGGTGGGAGGTTATCCCGTATCACATACCGAGTACTCTTTCCAGCTACATCGTGTGTGTGTGTGTGTGTGTGTGTGTGTGTGTGTGTGTCTTGGGGTAGGGAACATAAACTGAACAGTCCTGCCCTTAGCTTTGGTGTTTATAAACATTAATTCTGTCTTCTCATAGTTTCCCTTTTTCTTGGGGTGAGCTATGAGGATTTTCTGGGCGTTTTTGCTCCTCTGTACAGAAAATGGCATTAATTGTAAAAGCCAAACCCTCAGAAGGTAGCAATGTTTTCAGAAGGGGCTTCTGGAGTATTCTGCTTTTGCTGTGCTTCCTGAGATAAAAGCAGAAATGTTTATCCACAGGATGATTCCTGTAATCTATAATTCCATTGCTTTTAGATAGTAAATTTGAAGCAGCCTTACTCATATACAGGTACAAAATTGAAAGCAGAGTATGTGCAGTTTGACCTATTATCTTGGATTTTCTTCTGCTTTCAGGTTGTCAATGCTGATTTCAAGGCCTGCACTTACTCTTGAGGCAGAGTGGGCCTAAGAAATATAAAATTAAGAATTGATTTACCATTCAGGGCAGTCTTCTGTGAGATACTTTTTAGTGGATTCATTTATTTACAACTGGTAAATGCTAAAATTATGCACATATCATATGTTTGATTTACAAAAATCAGAAAAAAAAATTCCCCAAAATTCACAGAATTATCAACCTTATTTTCTGCCTTACTCAACTCTATATCCAGTAGGTTAATAACTATTATAGATGCCAATATTTCTGGATGATTTTAGATGCCTGACTTCTAATCTGAGTATAGCAATTGGTGCTATAATCCAATAATTTTGTCTTTAATATCATTCACTGATATTTGCACATTTTCATTCTTCAGCTGATATTAGCAGTTTTTCTGTCTAACAGTCTGTTCCCTTCAAGAAAGTTGAAACCATTAGTCAGGAACTACATCCGTTTCCGTATTTTTGCACTCAAAACAAGTTTTATAAACACACGTGTGTGCGTGCGCATGCACACACACACGCACACATACACACACACACACTTCTCAGGGAGATCCTTCTTTAAATCCAGTTTCTCCACTGGTTTTACTAATCCAGTCCTTATCTATCCCATTTAAAACCTCTTCAAATATATTGAATTGATGGATTGATTGCTCCATCTTGGCTATATAGCCCCATATCAAAAGATGCTCAGGCCTTTCCCAAGAAAAACAAGAAACACTCCAAGATCTTACGTTGCTACAGTATTTTGTAAAATGGAATGCATCATTTTATGATCTGCTTTCACCTATTAACAGAACTTCAGTCAGAATTCTTTCCTTATTTCCCACACAACATTTTTACAATGAAGTCATATTGATCTCATGATTTGTTATTCTATTAGATACTTTCTCATCTTTCTCCTACAGAAAACTCTACGGTGTATTGTATGCTGTCCATCAAAGCCTCTTTATAAAATTGTTTTTGCCTTTGAATTATTTCTGAACATGTTTTACTCATGCTGTTTCTGCTTCTTATATCTTCTTTCAATTCTAGATCTTTTATGAGAGCCTTACTTATTCCCATGCTTTAATGCTCATTCTTTCCATTTTGTCTCTAAAATTCTACTCATTATCCTATCTATATATTTTCTCTAAAACATTTATTTTCTCATTGCTTCAGCTACTACTTGTATGTCAAATGCTAGCCAATCTCTAGATTGGGCTCTGAATGACACAGTTTGTAGCAAAACTTTTTGGATTATCACCATCTTCTCAGATTATCTCAATCTGGATGTTCTATATAAAAACTGAATTTCATTATGTCCTTCAAAAGACTATTTTTAGTTTATTTTAATTGCTTTTTACATATATCAACTTTTGCCCACTTCTTTTAACTCACTTCCTAACTTTCAAGAATTCTCCTTCCTTCACTTCATATTCGACAATACATGTATGAAAGGACAAGCAAACAGGCCACCTCCCAGCACAGTTTTTATATATGTGCTCCAGACTTATGTCCATTTTCTGCAGAATAGCCTTCTCTATATTTGCCACAGGAGTTTTGGGTTCTATATATGCCTTTCCAAACCTGTTTCATAACTTCCTGTTTTCATTTCTCATTTCTGCCATCATCTGTCAATCTCCCAAGTCAAAAAAATGTGATTTGCCCTTAACTCTTCCTTTTATTAACTTCTGACATATAATCGATGAACAGATATTGCTTATTTTTTCTTCTTTGTTATGTAGCAGATCCTTATTTTACAAGTATTCCTTACTTCAGCTCCTGCGATTTATGTTGACATGAAAATAACCATGACAAGTAAATAATCTTAAGCTGATCACTTATTACATTTGTCCATTATAAAAAATCTTTTTTCAAGTTTAGATTCTATTTCTTACCTATAATACCAATGTATTTGTGAATTAGTTTACTAATTATGAGATATACAATAAACATACAGTATAAAACAATTATAAAATAAAATTATAAATTTAGCATGAAATAGAATTTCATCAAGTTTGTAAAAATGATCTTGCATACATAATAGAAATCAGGGTAAATTAAAGGAAAAAGTCAAAGTTAAAGACAGGTAGATGCCAGAAAAGAAAGGATACAAAGTCCCGTAGATAACTGAGGTATCTCTTGATTACTTATGAAAAAAAATTCCCTTTATGATTTTGATGCAAAAGCCAAACATACTGTTTGAAAAAAAAATGAAAAAGATAATCACTACTGGATTCAGACTCTGGTGCAATAATAAATAGTTATACAAAAATAACCTATATTTTGTTAAATTCAGGATAAAATTCAATATTATTTTATAATAATTTGTAGTTTTATTGTTCATAGGTGCTAGTATATATTTTCACTATTTGTAATAAACTTCAATTTCTCATTTTAGTTAATTTACTTTAATGAGCCATTTTTTAGGTGTCAATGAGGTTTGATGTAACACCAAGACGGATTTCATGTATATTCCCCAGTAAATGTACGCTTTAAATACAGTAATATTTCCTTTTTTTTGTTTTGCTTTGTTTTGTTTTGTTTTTTGAGACGGAGTCTTGCTGTGTCCCAGGTTGGAGTGCAGTTGCGCAATCTCTGCTCACTGCAACTCTGCCTCCCAGGTTCAAGTGATTCTCCTGCCTCAGCCTCCGGAGCAGTTGAGTCTGCAGGCATGTGTCACCACACCCAGCTAATTTTTGTATTTTCAGTAGAGACGGGGTTTCACCAATGTTGGTCAAGATGGTCTCAATTTCCTGATCTTGTGATGCTCCCGTTTTGGCCGCCAAAAGTGTTGGAATTACAGGCATGAGCCATTGTGCCTGGCCATTTCCATGTTTTTGTATTTGCTTTTTTGCTCCTCCCCACAACAATATATGTATAAGTTGTTAAAGAATAACTTAATGTTACTTTTTAATTAAAAAAAAAAAACTGTGTCAAACACAGCACTTGAAATAACATAGGTATCCAAATAATGTCTATTGTCTGGATTCTAAGAAACTCTGGCCTCACAGAGTGATCAATCTAATACTTAAAGCTATTTTCTGATGTAAGAGGGAGAGTTATTAAGAACATATTATGCTCACTCATCCTCAAAAAATAATCACATAAAAATATGGAAAATGATAAATATAAAAGAAAAAGAGGGAATAGAAAGACATACTAGTTTCCAGCAAGAGAAAGTGTGTGTGTGTGTGTGTGTGTGTATCGCATACCTCTTATTGGTTCACACCCAGTCATTATTAATGTATATAATTCCAGAGTTAATGTGTTCAAAATACAGCTATATTTTTGAAAAATAAATTCTCATAAAATAAAATGACTATTAAATACTTTGATTAAGAGGGCAAAAATCATTTCCAATTGATCAGAAATCAAATATAAAATCAAGCAGAAATCAATGTTTTTCATTAACACATGGAGAACTATGTGGACGTGTTTCAAACCTCACAATGATCTATGAGAAAAATTGACAAATTTTAGTAAGAAATCTCAAAATCTCAACATAATAGTGGAAGTACTTCATATATTAAACAATAGTTATAAAAACCTATATTTAAAAATTAAAAGATTTTTTTTAAAGGGAGATCATGAATACAATAAGTACTTCAATAATTTAATGGTAATATTTGTATTAGAGTTTTTGTATTCTTGTAGTAAGAAAGGGAAATCCCTTTTTGACCCAATGATTTAACAATTTAATAGTGGCATATCAGAGAATTATATGTGCAATGAAACTAATTACACTGATAATGCTTCCAATTGTAGACAGACACCTAGGGAGATAAATATATTTTTGTAATATTTCTTTTAAATGCACAGTTAGAAAAAAAATCTTAGATTTCATTGCAAGCATCAGAATCAGATAATATACATAAATTATCCATATAATAAATAAAGTCTCTAGCTGTGTGAATGTATTTGTAGTATGTATATAGCATATTTGCTCTAAAGATGTGTTTTAGAAAAAATACTTCACATTTATAAGCTTTGTTATTGACATCCATACATATTTATAATGATCCTCCTAAAAAACTAGTCCTGTGAAACTTATGAAGCATAAATTTCATAGGTATAGCATGTTTTTATATTGATTAGAAAAAAAATTTCTTGAGATAAATGTACTAGCTCAGAAAATGTTGAGAATAAATTTGGACAATAATTCATAGAAAACAAAAGATGAAAGGAAAGAAGGAAGGAGAGAAGGGAGGAAGGAAGGGAGGGAGGAAAGAAGGAAGGAAAGAAACAAGGGAGGTGGGGAGGGAGGAACGAAGAAATGAGATAGAGAAAGTGAGAGAGAGGGAGAAAGAGATAGCTCCTAAATTGGGAAAAGGAGGAAGAGAAGAAAGAAAAGACTAGGGAAGGGAAGTACATCGAGAGAGAGAGGAAGAGAGAGAGAGACAGAGAGATGTTTTATATATGAAATAGGCACATGAAATTATGGGAGCTAAGAAATCCTGAGATCTGCAGGGTGAGTCTGCAAATTGAAGATCCACCCACTTTGGGGTGGCCAATTTGCTTTACTCAGTCTATAAATTTAAATGTAAATCTCCTCCAAAACCATCCTTACAGAAACATCTAGAACTCTGTCTCAAAAACAACAACAACAACAACAAGAATAACAACAAGAAGAATATATGGGATCATAAAGGGAACCAGTTCTTTTTTTTTTTTTTTTTTTTGAGGCGGAGTCTCGCTCTGTCGCCCGGACTGGAGTGCAGTGGCCAGATCTCAGCTCACTGCAAGCTCCGCCTCCCGGGTTTACGCCATTCTCCTGCCTCAGCCTCCCGAGTAGCTGGGACTACAGGCGCCCGCCACCTCGCCCAGCTAGTTTTTGTATTTTTAGTAGAGACGGGGTTTCACCGTGTTAGCCAGGATGGTCTCGATCTCCTGACCTCGTGATCCGCCCGTCTCGGCCTCCCAAAGTGCTGGGATTACAGGCTTGAGCCACCGCGCCCGGCCGGGAACCAGTTCTTTTAACATAGCTATTAAAATTACAATATGAAAATTTCTGTGTTTCTATGTCAATTCATTGATAAAAGGGATACCATACAGCCTCATGTTAACGAAACACCATAATTTTAAAGTAGTAAGGAGCACAAGTGACTTTTATGAAAATATGCAACAAATATAATGGGGAATGTGAATATCTGTGACATTTAATTGTAAAAATGTTACAGGTATTGCTCTTACTGATGTGGTTTGCCACTGAGGTTCATAATTGAATATTAAATGTCAATGACAGCATAAGAAAATAAAGTTGTATATTTTTCCATTTAAATTCATGAAATCTCCTCATTCTATCCAGGAATCCCTGGGAGGTGGTTGGATCATTTTGGTAGATAAAAGGCAATAAGCCTTGTATAAAGGAGCCACAAGCCTATGCTCTATTCTCTCTACCATTTGGAAATAGCCTTTAGGTAAAACCCACAGCTCTTGAATAAAGTTACAGTACTTGATGTTTTAAAATTCAATGAACCTATCGACATTTAAAGATTTTTAAATTGTTTTTATATTCCAAATCTTAGAATGCAAATAACTTTTATATCTCAGATCTTAGAATACAAATAACTAAACCTACCCAATTATGCTGAAACACTTTCTTCATGTTTTAATAAACACACAATCTAAGTAAAATATTTACATTGATATAATCAAGCCAGAAAAGTGTGAGATCTTAATGATGCTTATTCTTCTTTACATTTATAGGGTTTAATAGAATTAATGCTCAATTACATAGAAAAAAAATCATGAAAAGTTAGTTCTACCTTGCTTTTTAAATTGCCTTAGTCATTGTATGTGAATCAGAATACAGATATAAATTCCGTATATCTGGTAACCTTTCCTTAATGCAATGTTTCATTTTCTTTGCTTAAAATAGAAATAAGCAATTTATTTTTATAGTACCTAAAATAGTTAATAGTTCGTAATATCTGACAACTTCGGATGAATGAGAAGGAATAAAAATGACTACATATATGATGCTGTCAGCATAAACAAATTCAATCAAACCCCAGCATTGAGCCTTCCTTGAGCAGTTGAAATCTTAAAATTTTAGAAGCATAATTTGTCACCACATTTTATGAATTATTCTTGGTCATTGCTTATCTCCATCATTGAAAGAAGCCACTGCATCAGAGAACCTTTCTGTAGATTAATAATCAGAATAATCCCATGTTTAAATATCATTTTTGTTAATGTCTGAGTTTGTAACTACTGCAAGACCCCTATTTCTCAATTCCTCAGTTAAATGCATAATGGAAGCTGAGGGGTCACATTCTTTCAATAACTAATTTAGATATTGTTGGAGGGAGTATCTTAAGTTTAATTACACACTACACTTTCATATGATTGTTGTAGGAAAAATTAAATGTATACAATTCAAGATAAAGTTATTCTATTCAAGTTTTGTTTGTTTGTTTTTGTCTCCCTTAACCTTGTCTTAGAAAGTGTACCTACAAGAATACTCTTGAAGTGCCACAGCAAAGTGGGGAGAAAAGGTCATTTGGTCTTTCGTTCTTGGTCATTGGGCATCTGAAGTAGCCTCTAGTGAGTTTCGTATCATCTCTTCTGGTCCTTTATGTTCTCATCAGTTTAGATGTTTGCATTTGCACGAGTCTCAATGTTTCATTTATTGCAGCATACACTGCAACATCTTGTGTGTCCTGAAAATAAGACCTGTTTTTCCTGGCTCTCAGTGCAATACTCTATTAGCCAAAGGGAAAGGATCAACTTGCTTCTTTTTCCTTTCCGGGTTGTATGGAAATTGTGTCTTCTTCCATCCCATCTTCATAAACATTGTACATAACCATACTGTTTTTACACTAGCCTGAACACTGTTTCTTATCTATGAGGCCCACCTGTTTTCTTGTATCTTACCTGGGAAGTTAGGCTATCATGACTTCATTCAGCAGATATTCCAAACATATGGTCTTTCATTTGCTCCATCTCCATCTTGCTATGAAGGAGCTTAGTTTGGAGATAGGGGAGCAGTGAGCAGGCCTCCTTCTGAGACCAACTCCAGTATCAACCTGCTTTAATATCCAAGCTAACAGGCATTAATTTTTTGTTCAATTTCTTAATGAGAGGGAAGCGGGAAAAAATCTCATCTCAGACACAGGGAATGTGAATAAATAAATAATAATTAAAAATACATCAAAAATACATGAACATATATATTCATTCCAGATACCTAACTTTGAAATATTGAAGGCAAATAATTTACTATCATTTTAAAATTATTTTCCTAACACACAGAAACCAAAACATAGAAAGTTTAGCAATAGGCTGGGTGGTGTGGCACATGGCTGTAATCCCAGCACTTTGGGAGGCCTAGGTGAGAGGATTGCTTGAGCCCAGGAGATCAAGACCAGCCTGGGCAACACAGGGAGACCCCATCTCTACAACAAATTTAAAAATTACCTGGGCATGATGGCATGTGCCTGTAGTCCCTGCTATGCAGGAGCCTGAGGTGGGAGGATTCCTTGCACCTGGGAAGGTGAGCTACAGTGAACCGTGATCACCCCACTGCATTCTAGCCTGGGAGACACAGCAAGACCTTGTCTCAAAAAAAAAAAAAAAAAAAAGAGAGAGAGAGAAAGAGAGTTTAGCATTAGGGTGTGGAGTAGTGGAGCAGTACTGAATAAAAGGAATTAACAAGAATAAAAAGCTCATTAGTTAGTAGATCAAAATCTTACCTTGCTAATAAGTGCAAATGATGGAGGTACACACACACACACACACACACACACAGATATGCCACACACAAATATAGTTGTGCTAACGAGTATTTTACTATTTTATAAAAAATAAAAGGTCTAATCAACACTATTTACATTATAAATGATTCTCAGTAGTCTTCTACTTTAAAATAAATTAGAATATTTTAGTACTTTTATAGATAAAACTTGATTTTTCAGACAATATTATGGCTAAAGTTTGTTAACGTTCTTCCTATCTCCATAATTAAATTATACTCTAAGCACAAATTCAAAATCTTAACGTTCTTCCTATCTCCATAATTAAATTATACTCTAAGCACAAATTCAAAATCAAAGAGAAAAACATAACATCAAAAAGCTATTTCAGAGAAGAAAGATGAGGTTTAAAAATGATTCTATTCATAGTTATTGACACCAATATTTAGCAATAATGTCATTTTATTCAGTGTATTAGCTGTCAACTAAATGATGAAAAGATGTAATTAAATCTGGAAAATGTGAAACCAGGCAAATATATAAGTATATTAAATCAATAATAAAAAATATACTTATGTGAAGTCATAAAAACAAAAACACAGTAATTATATTCAGTGCAATCTCATTTTAATTACAATTCAAAGTATCTCCTTTATAATACTGTAGCTTCATATTCTAATATAGGGTGTGCCAAAAAGGTTTCTTTTTATTATACTTTGGATTTATATTTAGGTCAGGCAAAATTTTACATTGTTGCCAACCACTTAAAACTTCTATATAAAGTTTTTGTAAAATCCTTTATTATTTTAATAGAAATTGGAAAACGTCCTAAATTAGACATCTGCTCCTTTAACATTCATTCTGACAGTGGATTTGTTTTTAAGGAATAAAAAAGTCAAAATTTAAGATAATGATTCTTTATTTGATATAAAACAGAATATAATAGGTATAGTACTTCCTGCAAAGATCATGCTCCACCCTACTTACAATATCCGTAATTGTCTTGGCACTAAACCACTTTCTTCATGGCTGTAAATGTATAATTATTGTCATGTCTTGTGTTACAGCAATCACACATTAGTATGAAACATTAATAATGAAGGCCGGGCGCGGTGGCTCAAGCCTGTAATCCCAGCACTTTGGGAGGCCGAGACGGGCGGATCACGAGGTCAGGAGATCGAGACCATCCTGGCTAACACGGTGAAACCCCGTCTCTACTAAAAAAAAATACAAAAAGCTAACCGGGCGAGGTGGCAGGCGTCTGTAGTCCCAGCTACTCGGGAGGCTGAGGCAGGAGAATGGCGTAAACCCGGGAGGCGGAGCGTGCAGTGAGCTGAGATCCGGCCACTGCACTCCAGCCCGGGCGACAGAGCGAGACTCCGTCTCAAAAAAAAAAAAGAAACATTAATATGAAGAGGTAACATGATTTCCTAGGGAGAAGAAGCTTGGAGAGACATAAAATTCATCTAATTTATATTTCAAAAAAATTTATTTGATCCAGACTCATTACATCTTAGAAAAACATGTCATAAAGAATTGCTTAGGTTCTTTTAATCTCAGTATATTTTTATCCCTCAGTGTTAACTACATCACAGAATTGTTTCAAGAATTAAATAATATATTTATAAAATGTCTAATCTGTAACAGTAACTAATATTTAATAGATGGGCAGTATATATAGCTTTCTTTCTTATGCATTATCTCCTATTGATTTAAGTAATAAGTCTTCTCTTAGACAAATTACAGTGGTTCTGAATGAAAAAGGATTATTTCTAAAGTTCTAAAGGACAGAAATGAGAAATTAATATTTATGAGCACTTCCTCTGCCTTTGGCATTATTTTTTACATTACAGAGACAAAATAAAATTTTCAACTTTCCTAGTTTGCCCACCACCAAATTGAAACCTCCCCTAGCCTTTGGGAAATAGGAAGTACATTTGCCTAGTTGTCCAACTTAAAACATTGGAGCTGTCTCTGAGGCCTCTTTCTTCTTTATATCCTTTCCCTTTCCAACTTGTCTAACTTACCAACAGCACCTCCAACATCCATCTTCATTCCCTTCATCCTGACTGTAAGTACTCAGAACAGACCAGCAGCATCCTTTGCCTGAACTATAACATATCATATAACTCCCTGCATTATTGGCTTCTCCAGAGAAAGAACAAATAGGATGAAAACATAGAGAAACATGGATATATGACAGATGGCTTATTGAGGGGATGGTCTCACAAGAGTATAAACGCTAGGAAGTCCCACAACAGGCCCTTTGCAAGCTTGAGAATCAGGGAAGCCAGTAGTGTGGCTCAGTATAATTCTGAAAAGCCTTAGAACCGGGGAAGCTGATGATCTCTCAATTCAAGCCTGAATGCCTGAGAAACTGGGGGAGAGCAGGTGCAAGTTCCTAGTCCAAAGGCTGAGGAGCCTGAAGTTCTAGTCCAAGGGCAGGAGAGGATGTCTCAGCTCCAGAAGACAGAGAGAGAACTCACCTTTCTTCTGCCTTTTTGTTCTCTCTGGGCTCTCAGCCAAATTGGAGGGTGGCAGCCCACCACATTATGTGACAGTTTACTCAGTCCACTGGTTCAAATGCCAGTCTGTTTCAGAAACACCCTCACAGGCATACCTAGAAATACTGCTTTAGGTATAATGGGGATCCCTTGATCCACTCAAGTTGACACCTAAAATTAACCATCACATTCCCCTTCTTAAAATTTTTCAGCATCTTTTATTGAAACTCAAACTTAATTATCTTAGAAAACGAGACTATAAGATATGGGTAACGTGTGCGTGTTTTTTTGTTTGTTTGTTTGTTTGTTTTGAGAGAGCTTTTTTGAGAGGGTTTTGCTGTTGTCACCCAGGCTGGAGTGTGGTGATGCAATCTCAGCTCACTGCAACCTCCACCTCCCAGGTTCAAGCGATTCTCCTGCCTCAGCCTCCTGAGTAGCTGGGATTACAGGTGTGCACCACCACACCTGGCTAATTTTTGTATTTTTGCTAGAGATGAGGTTTCACCATGTTGACCAGGCTGGTCTCGAACTCCTGACCCCAAGTGATGCAGTCTCCTTGGCCTCCCAAAGTACTGGGATTACAGGTGTGAGCCACTGCACCAGGCCAATGTGTGCTTTTATGACTTCATGTTTGTATGTCTGTATATATATATAAAATATAGTTTGTGATGATGCCCAATTTTTTCTTCTATTCAGATCTTGTTAATTTTATCATTTCAAGACATGTGTTTCTTGCCCTGATTCTTTGAATATCTGGCTGTGCAGATAATTTGTGTCTTCATTTAAATGTGTACATATACACTTATGATGTGCACACATATATTTGATTGTCCAAATTTAAATAGATACAATGTGATAATAATAAGATAGAAAACTATACGGCAATAACAATAAATGAAAACACTATTACGATAACATAGATGAAACTCACAAACGTGATACTGAATAAAGGGAAGCAGACAGACACTAAATAAGATACACTCTGTCATTCTACTTACATAAAATTTAAAACAGGCCAAACTGTATTAGCTTTAAGATTGTCTGTCAGGGAGAAGACAGGACATAGCAATTGGGAAGGGGCACGAGGAGGCTTTGTTTATGAAGATTACACATCAATTTAAATGGTTTATTGAAATGACTGTTATTCACATTGTTAGTAAAGAGAGTGGAGGTGCCAAGATTAAGAATACACATGGTTTTGTAATTAGTTGGCAGCTATAAAATCCACATAAAGAATAATAGAAGGATATGTTTTCAGTGAAAGCTGGGATGACATTGTGAAGAAGACTGAATTCTAAATTAGGGGTATACATTTTAGCCTACATATAAGGATGAACTATTGGAATTTTTTATTCAGTTTTCCTACATTAAGAACGTTGTCTCAAACCACAAATTATTCCCTCCTAGTAGATATGGTAATACATAATTCAGAAATGAAATTGATAAATAATAAATATATAAAAACTTCATTATCAGGAGGCCTGGTTTCCATATGCACGGGTATTTCTGCTTCCTCTCTCCAGCACAGGGAAACAGCTAACTTCTGTCTGCACTGCCAGCAAGACACAAAGTGTCATTACCTCTTGCTCTAAGCTTCCAAGCCCAGCGTTCACTCAGCAATCGGCTTTTTTCCCCACTGCCACTCAGAGAATGTTCTGTAAGCCTTCCACCTTAGGTAATAAAGTCTTGGATCCCACTGTTCCTATTTTAGTACAGACTTTTTCTTATTATTATTATTATTATTATTATTATTTTTGAGATGGAATCTTACTGCAAGCTCCACCTCCTGGGTTGATGCCATTCTCCTGCCTCAGCCTCCCAAGTAGCTGGGACTACAGGCTCCTGCCACCACGCCCAGCTATTTATTTTATTTTATTTTGTTTTGTTTTGTTTTGTTTTGTTTTGTTTTGTTTATTTTTTGTATTTTTAGTAGAGACAGGGTTTCACCGTGTTAGCCAGGATGGTTTCCATCTCCTAACCTCATGATCCACTCGCCTCAGCCTCCCGAAGTGCTGGGATTACAGGTGTGAGTCATCGCGCCCGGTCTTTAGTACAGACTTCTATACTTATTGGACTTAACTTTTCATTTAATATGGAGGATGATTCTTTCATTGTCTTATTTTGAATGAAATCACCCCAGATTTGGAGAGTTTACTTCTTACTCGTGTTTTACTCAGTATCTTACCACAACGTTCCTCCAGATCCCATCCTAAGTTTTTCTTTCTTTCCTTTCCACACTTTCTGAATTATCCTGTCCATTCCTGTCATTTTAAATGTAAATCTTATGCTGATCTTTCCCTTGATTTCTGGCTTACACTTCACACTTGAAAAATTACAATCAGAAGCCATAAATCTCTTTAAATTAGCCTCAATGAAATTTGAATAACACCATTATGCCACATGCCAATAACAGGAAACTTAACAGGACATGTGTGCTTTTGAGAATTTAAATCACTTAACAATTAGTGTTTGTTTGGATAGAAAAGCATTTTAGTAAATATATAACATTACTATATATTGATTTAAATACATTTTGGGGACTATTTTTAACATCTTAAGATATATTTTTAATCTATTTACCAAACAGCAAAAACTTTCCCAAAATATCAAAGTAATTTCATGTTTGTTTTAGTTTGATTTTTTAGCTGTTTCTAAGAACTATTGATTTATAAACTTGTAATAATAAATGTTAACTTAAGAGTTCACTTAGAGTTGTATCTATTTCCCCCATAGATGGTTCATTTTGGTCATCAACATTACGGTGTTAACTATAACCTCAGCAATATATTGCTCATATACTCAAATAATCATATTAAAATTAATATTAGTAATATAGATAAAATACATTTACCTTTTTAAAAGTCCAGATAAAGTAATGCTAACTAATTCATTATTTTACCACACAAAGATACCCATCTATGTATGTGTTTTTGCCTGTATGCACACATATGAATATATATATAAAATGACAATATTTTTATCTAGAGTCCCCCTAGTTCTCTCAAAGTTCAGTTATTAAAATGGAACTACATATTTTGCTCCTGAAATGATTCTTTAGCAAATGTCTGTCATTCTAATAAATGGCCTTGTCTTTTACCCAGTTAATTTAAGTTGGAACCTGAGTAACTATAATTTTTAGATTTTTCACCTCCTCTATTCACTCCATTAGCATTTCCTCTTGCCATTTTTTTTTTATTTTACCATCTCCATTTCCCTGAAATTAATCTGCTCAAAATCACCATATGCTTCTCCAAAGCTATTATTACTCATGCCTCATCCTGCATTACCCATCCCACAGAGAATTATCTAAAAAATATTTAGTTTCTCCACATCCTCACCAACACTTATCTTTCCTTTTTTGATAATCTAACCAGTGTGAGGTAATGTCTCATTATGATTTTAATTTAAATTTCCCTGATGATTAGAAATGTTGAGCATTTGTTCACGTATCTGTTGCTCATTTGTATGTCTTCCCTTGAGAAATGGCTGATTAGATTCTTTCCCCTTTTTTAACAGGATTTTTTATTATCTTGTTATTTAGTTTGAGTTCCTTTTGTATTTTAGATATGAGCCTCTTCTCCAATACATCATTTGTAAATATTTTCTTCCCATCTGTGGATTGTTTTTCACTCTATCAATTGTTTTCTTTCCTGTGGAGAGACTTTTTAGTTGGATATAATCTCTTGTGTCTATGTTTGCTTTCATTTTCCACGATTGTTGGGGTCATATCCAAGAAATCACTGCCTAGACCAAGGTCATAGAGTTTTTTTTCCTATGTTCTCTTGGTAGTTTTACACTTTGAGGTCTTATGTTTAGGTCATTAGTATATTTTGAGTCAATTCTTGTATAAGGGGTGGCCCATTTTCTTTTTTCTGCATATATGTATTATTTTCCAAATACGATTTATTAAAGAAACTGCTCATTCTTGATGCCTTCATTAAAATCAATTGACCATAGATGTTCAGGTTCATTTCTGGGCTCCTTATTCAATTTCATTGAGCAATGAGTCTCTTTTTATGCCAGTATTATGCTGTTTTGATATCTATGTTTCTGTAATATATTTTGAAATCTGGTAGTGTGGTGCTTCCAGCTTTGTTCTTTTTGGTCATGATTGCTAATCGTTGGCTAATAGATGTCTTTCATAGTTCTATTTGAATTTTAACATTCTCTTTTCTATTTTTTTGAAGAATGACATTGGAATTTTGATAGTGATAGATTAAATCTGTAGGTCACTTTGAGTAGTATGGACATTTTAACAATATGAATTCTTCTAAGCTATGAACAGAGAATATCTTTTCAGTTACAGGTTTTTTCTTCAATTTCCTTCATTGATGTTGTATGGAAACACTTGTACACTCCTGGAGTTATTATAAATTAGTATAGCAATTTTGGAAAACAGTATAGATGTTTCTTAAAAAAAACTAATATTATGATTACACAATTCAGCAATCTTATTTCTAGGTATATCTGCAAAGGAACTGAAATCAATATGTTGAAGACTTGCCTGCATTCCCGTGTTCATTGTAGCATTATTTACAATAGCCGAGATATAAAAACAGCCTAGGTAGCCATCAGTAGATGAATGAGTTTTTATAATGTGTTATATATACGCAGTGGAAAACTATTCAGCCAAAAAAACAAAAACAAGCAAACAAACAAATAAAACAGAACTGGGCGCGGTGGCTCACACCTGTAATCCCAGCACTTTGGGAGGCTGAGGCAGGTGGATCACGAGGTCAAGAGATCGAGACCATCCTGGCTAACACAGTGAAACCCCGTCTCCACTAAACATACAAAAAATTAGCCAGGTGTCGTGGCGGGCGCCTGTAGTCCCAGGTTCTCGGGAGGCTAAGGCAGGAGAATGGCATGAACCCGGGAGGTGGAGCTTGCAGTGAGCTGAGATGGTGCCACTGCACTCCAGCTTGGGCAACAGAGTGAGACTGTGTCTCAAAAAAAAAAAAAAAATTGTGACAACATGGATGAACCTAGAAGACCTTGTGTTAACTGGAATAGCAAAGCACTGAAAGACCAATAGTGTGTAATCTCACTTTTATTTGAAATCCAAAAAAGTCAAAATTATGGAAGTAAAGAGTAAACTAGTAGTTATCAGAGACTGGTGGGGAAGGGGTGGATGGGAAAAGAAGAAATGTTGGTGAAAGAGTACAAAGGTCCAGCTAGACAGGAGGAATAAATTCTGATGATCTATTGCATAGCAATGACTGTAGTTAATAATAACATACATTTCAAAATTTTATAAATACATACAAATATTGTCAATTTAAAAATAAAAATGGAAAGAAATCATTTATAGTTACATATAGTTATATACAATATATATGTACGTATTAACATTTGGTAATGTCACTTTCTTTTCCAAGTTATTTGATGGTTTTTACTGCACTTTCTATAAAGTTTAACTACCTATCATAGCCAAATAGGTTTGTGTAATCTACTTTCAACTGTTTTTCCAAAATCAATACTTACACTCTTCTACTTGGTAAGCCGTTTCTCGTCAAAGTGTTGTGATTCTGTTCCTTAAACGTCAGAGTCTTCTACACTCCACAATCTGTGAATTCACTGTTTTATGCCTTAGGAATGCTCTTAAAATATTGTAAGCTTAGCTGATTCCTAATTTTATGGTTATCAGGGCCGTTGTTTTCGTGCGACAGATTCTACTCTCTACAGAGTGCAGACCTACTTAAATAGGTCTTCCTTTTCATTCTCTCCCAACATCTTGTTTTTTTCTTCATAGATGTTATCAACCTAATTCTGTTTTTTTGCTTATTTCTTTATTTTTTAATCTCTAAAATTTAAGTTCTTACAAGACAAATAATATTTTCTGTCTTGTTTAATAGTTTATTGCTTACATATAGCAAATATCCTAATGTGTGATAAGTGTATTCATTTTTTATTTATTCTATAAAATGATATCACACACTTAATGGCTTTAAACAACACAAATGTATTACCTTAAAGTTGTAGAGATTACAGTTCAAAATGGGCCTTACTGGGTTAACATAATGGTGTTAGGAAGCTGGGCTTCATTTCTTCTGGAAATTCTAGGGAGAATCTATTCCTTTGACTTTTCCAGCTTGAAGAGACTGCCCACATTTGTAATTCATGGTCCCATCCCTCCATCTACAAAGCCACAAGGTTCGGGAGAGTGTTCGTCAGGATGCTGTATCTCTAGTTCTTTCTCTTTTGTCTTCTTTCATTCATAAGGATCCTCCTAATTACATTAGACCTAGCTGGATAACTCAGGATAATCTTCTCACCAATTAGCACTTTCATTTTATCTGCAACTTTATTTCCCAATTGCCATGTAATTTAACTAATTCACATGGTATTGAGAAGTAGGACATGAATACATTTGGAGGCTTACTATTTTGCCTGCTGCAGTAGGTAATCATATTTTCTTTTTCAACAAGGGAACAAATGAGAAATTTTCCTTTAAGTGTCTATGTATTTAATCTCTAAAATATATGGTTACATTGGTGAGTTAGGTGACATTGTGTTACTCATAAGCATACATTCAAAATTAATGGAAATATAATTTGTAAGTTAACTATTTTTGATTGACAGTATAATTCCTTATGAAAACAATAACAAGCACAACCAAATAAACAGAGTTATCTTGACTGTTTACAATAGCCCAGGGCTGTGGACAAGTTTAGATCTTTGGGGAAAAAAAAATGAAAATTGATTTCTGTCTCCAGAAATGTAAGTAATTTGTAAAACCATGGCCAACTTATACAACCTCTCTGTATGATTTGGCCACATTCTGAACACATAAAATAGAGATTTTTAAAAATTATTTCAATCCTGTTTATGGTAAATATTTTACAGAGGGTAGGTATCTATAAGTATTAATAGTAATTGTTGTTGATACATCCTGTCATTATTATTATAGAATACTTGCCTGTAGAAATGTTTTTAATAGTTAGAATTACAGTACTTAGGAATTTTTAAATATCTCTCTTCAAAGCAAGTGTTTTCATATAATCATTGATTTGGGAAGTTGCGTCTGTCAAAAGTGGGCTATAAGAAAGGGCTCTAAAAAGATTATGCTAGTTCTCTAATACCCACTCTTTTCTCTCAACTGTCAGTTTCATCCTTTAACATCTGCTCTGAAATAATTTACCATTTCAGCTCTGTTCAACTTCCAGAATTTGTGACTCATTATGCTTTTCTTAATCACTTCCAAAAAAGTAGTCATAATCTCCCTCAATTGCTTAGGGGAGAGGAAGTAAAACACATCTATTCCTTTTCATCACAATTTAAATTGGATGCAATATTATTCCTAAAATGTATCAAATCATGCTTATAAAAATAATTTTCAAAAGATGGCAAATTAAAACACATATTTTTACATCTCTGATAAGAAGGCATTGTGTCCATCAATCTTTAAAACTTCAAGAAGACAAATTTTGTGATAATTTATTTTACCCAACTCACTTTTTTTTTCTTGTGAACTGTGAAACATTTGATGTCCCATAAAAATTCTTTCTTGTATAGGATGGGTGTTATTTTATAAGGTTTATGTTGTAAAACCTTATAAACACTTTATCTGTTCTACCCTTAGACTTCACTTTATCTGTTCTATCCTTAGACTTTATTTGATATTTTGAAGGTTTTTTCTCCTTAAATAATTTTAAGTTGTTTTTCCTTTATATATGGTAATAAATATATGTGGTTTTAAAGTTATACAGTGCTATAAATTAATTGAAAAAAATAGCAGAAGCTCCTTGTTGTTTTTTCTCAAAACACCATCCTGCTTTCTAGAGGAAGTACTTTTCACTGTTTTACTGTTTTCCAACACTGTTATATCTTTATTTACAAGTTGTATATTATACATTGTTATTCAGCTTCCTGCTATAAAAGATGAAGATTTTGGCTTGTCTGTATTCTTAGCACTTTCCCACCCAATAGCTATGTCCACATTTTTGTTTCAATAGAAAATCACTTTTAATATTATCATCCAGTTAAGAGTAGTACTTCATTTCTATTTTTTTATTGGACAACATAAGGCTTTTCAAATTGCCTAATTTTTGAAAAAAATTCTATCTTCTTATATCATTGCTTACTCACCAACAATTGCTCAAAAGTACTCAATATAATTTGATATTTAGTCAGACATCTCATGCAATATCACAGATTTTATTGTATTTTCAGGAAAAGGGTTGTTTTGTGTGTTTTTGTTCTATTATATATATAATTATTTAAGAAATCTTATAATTTTTAGTTTAATTTTTGTAGTATAATCTTTTGTAGTTTTTATTTGAAGTTGTTATAATTAGCAGTAACATCTAATTAGTAAAACTAGTATCTTAATTTTACACAGTAAAGTCTAGATACTACTTCCATAAGAATAATCTAATCTAGTCACATTTTATTATCATTACATTTAATGTCACATACCATCATGAGTCATTTGCTTTTAACTTGAAGCTTTCTAACACTATTTCCATTCACTTTATTAGTAAAAACCCTAAATTTGTTTTCATTGATTCATTTACTGCATCCACCCCCGATAGGCATTTTACACCTGCACATTAAGGAATAATCATCTTTTATTTCCTGAATTCTTTAGATTTCCATTCTCTGAGACAGCAAGTTCAATTCTTCTCAAGTCTTCAAAGTCTCCTACCGCCACCTCATTTACACTACTCATTTTACTTCCTATTTCACTGAAGCTTCTGTTTCTCTTTAGTGGCAAAACTCCTTCAAAAAGTCTTTCTATATTTATTCTCTCAAAATCTTCTTAACCTTTTATTTCTAAAACATATTTCATCAGGCTTTTGTTCCATTACTTCATGATGTCCTCACATCAAGATCATTTGTGCCACATGAAGCTAAATAAGATATGGCCAATTCTTGTTTTTCATATTCTCTGCTGTCTCTGGAGGACTTGACACTTTTGTTCACTCGCTTTCTATACTTATCTTTCTAGGCTTGGCAATATAATGGCTTTCTTCTTATCACCTTGACACTTCCTTTCACATCTACTCCTCACTCCCCAAAGGCTTCACATTGGAAAGGTTTAGAATATATTTCTCAGAAATCACATCTTTTATCTCTTGAGACTATAAATGTAATTGAGATGCTGATGACTCCCAAATGTGAATTTCTATGTTTATCCACTAGAGTGAAGTTCAGCCTTGTGTTTCCGACTGCTCCCACATCTTCACTTGAACTTTTTAATCAGCATCCAAACTTACCATGTCAAAACTGAACTTGAATCCTTATTCCTGATCCATCCGACATGGTCCTCTTGCAAGCTTTCTGGTATCAGTCAACGGCCAGTTTCTTAGGCTACACAGGCAAATCTTGCAGGTTTACCTTTCAAACAAATGTATCAAGACCCTGAACGCTTATTACTGCTTTAACTGCTTATGTCCTCCTCAATTTGGTACAAGCCATTATCTGCACCTTCACCTGCACTTTGTGTAAATGTGATGGCTATTCTGTATTATATGTCAGCTTATTAGACTTTAAATATGGTGGGGTCAGGGATCTTTGTTTTGCCCAATGACATATATCAACAGGCTTGATAGTGACTGAACTAAGTGTCCCATCGATATTTGTTTGATGAATATTTTTTGTTGTTGTTGTTTTGCTTGGTTTTTATTGTTTGTGTGTGTGTGTGTGTATGTGTGCACACATGCTGAAAACACACAAAAAAATTACCTCACTTAATCCTCCTCAATATTTCTGCTAGGGGAAAATTTGAGATAATTATTATCTTGATATACATGAAAAATAAAACCTTGCCTTAAAAAGTCACTTGATAACCAGACACAAGATTCAAATTTGGTCTATGTGTATTCAGTTCAGTCTATGTGATTGCTATATGACTGTCTGTCACTTTATTACATGAACATACTTTGATATATCTTAGATGCTTCACAATAAACACAGGAGAGAAATATAATAACCCCCTTCTCTTACAGATAAAAGTTATCACACTGAGAAACTAATTTACCTGCAAATCTTCATAGAAGTGATGAAACCAAGATTTCTACATTGGGTTTTTGACTTTAAATTAACAACATGATCCACTATAATGGCAATATTTATTACAGTGGATAATAGAAAACATTGTTATCTAAAGAGAAGTATTTATTAGCTTAAGGATATTGCAAATTTTACTTAGCTGCTATTTTTATTGCCAAATGTTTGTTAAAAAGCACTATTTGTGGATTAAAATAAATACACACTCTATTATTACAGAACTTAGAAAAAGTTTCCCTGAAACTCTGTTAAATAATCTGGTATGGCACTTAGGCAGCTATAATAACTTTGGTCTTATGTAATAACTTAGAACTATGGCCTTCCAATATTTGCTCAAGTATTCCTGAAAATATTTTTTTAAACCATAGTATCAAAAATTTGCATAACATAAATATTTACAAAGAATGTAATGGTTAACGTATTTTAGATACTAACATAACAATTTGTTTTAATGCTAGAGATCTATATATTTAAAGAGGAATGCAAAAGCTGAAAATTTGTGATTGGTCAAAGATAAACACTTTAATTATAAAGTGATAGTAGAATGATTGTGAAAGAGGGCTTGTATAAACAGTCCCAGCGTGTTGCCTCCATTAGAAATGCATTTTAGGCACTTCAGTTTGAGGAAAACAATAAGGTTCTGAAAATATACTTCCTCTTATTATCCAACACACTTAGTAACTCTTGATGATAAAGGTATCTATGCCCAAGTTTGCAAAAGCTATTCCAGAAAGTTGAGACTTACCAAGCTTTTACTAAGAAGTGTTTTATGTACTCAAACTATTCAGGAAGAAGCAATATCAAAAGTAGAATGCAAACATAAAATGTTTTTTGATAGTTCAATTTTGGGAAAATTAACCTGAAATGGATGAAGAGCTTAACAAAGAAAAAAAGAAGAAAAAAATAATTAATGTATGAGTGACTAACCTTTGCGTTGAGATATCTTTAAGCAATTCTAAGAACAATTCAGAGGTGGGCAATTATAACAACACAAAAGTATACACAGATGGAATTATAAAAAATAACTACTTCAGCTTTTTCTCAATTTTTTCTAAACAAGACACAATCCTAAGTATATGAGGCACCATATTGTGTAATAACCAAAAGTACCACTCTGGAACTGCACTGCAAGGTGTTAAGTTATGGCTTTGTCATTTGAGACAGTTCTCAAAACTCTCTTCTATTGAGTTACTTCATATATAGATGTATGGTAATAAAATACTACCTCAGGGAATTGACATGAGAATTAGAGACTGTACTAACTATATTATTCTATATTAATAAAAATGCTTAAAATATCACATTTCCCATAATAAGGAAAATGTGAATGCTATTGGTATATTATCTTATTATTGTTTATATGCATATGAATATCATGTATATCAAAGGAAATGTAAAACCCATATTACATGTATATATTAATTATGCATATGTTATCTATTATAGTATACATATGAAACACATAAATGATATTGGTTGTTTATTATATCAAACGAGAACTATTGAGTTAACTGTAGAATTTCTTTTATTTTTTAATTTTTTTTTATTATACTTTAAGTTCTAGGGTACATGTGCATAACGTGCAGGTTTGTTACATATGTATACTTCTGCCATGTTGGTGTGCTGCACCTATCAACTCGTCAGCACCCATCAATTCATCATTTATATCAGGTATAACTCCCAATGCAATCCCTCCCCCCTCCCCCCTCCCCATGATAGGGCCCGGTGTGTGATGTTCCCCTTCCTGAGTCCAAGTGATCTCATTGTTCAGTTCCCACCTATGAGTGCGAACATGCAGTGTTTGGTTTTCTGTTCTTGTGATAGTTTGCTAAGAACGATGGTTTCCAGCTGCATCCATGTCCCTACAAAGGACGCAAACTCTCCTTTTTATGGCTGCATAGTATTCCATGGTGTATATGGCCACATTTTCTTAATCCAGTCTGTCACAGATGGACATTTGGTTGATTCAAGTCTTTGCTATTGCGAATAGTGCCGCAATAAACATACGTGTGCATGTGTCTTTGTAGTAGAATAATTTATAATCTTTGGGTATATATCCAGTAGTGGGATGGCTGGGTCATATGGTACATCTAGTTCTAGATCCTTGAGGAATTGCCATACTGTTTTCCATAATGGTTGAACTAGTTTACAGTCCCACCAACAGTGTAAAAGTGTTCCTATTCTCCACATCCTCTCCAACACCTGTTGTTTCCTGACTTTTTAATGATTGCCATTTTACTGGTGTGAGATGGTATCTCATTGTGGTTTTGATTTGCATTTCTCTGATGGCGAGTGATGATGAGCATTTTTTCATGTGTCTGTTGGCTGTATGAATGTCTTCTTTTGAGAAATGTCTGTTCATATCCTTTGCCCACTTTTTGATGGGGTTGTTTTTTTTTTTCTTCTAAATTTGTTTGAGTTCTTTGTAGGTTCTGGATATTAGCCCCTTGTCAGATGAGTAGATTGCAAAACTTTTCTCCCATTCTGTAGGTTGCCTGTTCACTCTGATGGTAGTTTCTTTTGCTGTGCAGAAGCTCCTTAGTTTAATTAGATCCCATTTGTCAATTTTTGCTTTTGCTGCCGTTGCTTTTGGTGTTTTAGACATGAAGTCCTTGCCCATGCCCATGTCCTGAATGGTATTGCCTAGGTTTTCTTCTAGAGTTTTTATGGTATTAGGTCTAACATTTAAGTCTCTAATCCATCTTGAATTAATCTTCGTATAAGGAGTAAGGAAAGGATCCAGTTTCAGCTTTCCACTTATGGCTAGCCAATTTTCCCAGCACCATTTATTAAATAGGGAATCCTTTCCCCATTTCTTGTTTCTCTCAGGTTTGTCAAAGATCAGATGGCTGTAGATGTGTGGTATTATTTCTGAGGACTCTGCTGTGTGTTCCATGGTCTATATCTCTGTGTTGGTACCAGTACCATGCTGTTTGGTTACTGTAGCTTGTATTATAGTTGAAGTCAGGTAGCGTGACACCTCCAGCTTTGTCCTTTTGACTTAGGATTGTTGGCAATGCGGGCTCTTTTTGGTTCCATATGAACTTTAAAGCAGTTTTTTCCAATTCTGTGAAGAAACTCATTGGTAGCTGACGGGGATGGCATTGAATCTATAAATGACCTGGGCAGTATGGCCATTTTCGCGATATTGATTCTCCTATCCATGAGCATGGTGTGTTCTTCCATTTGTTTGTGTCCTCTTTGATTTCACTGAGCAGTGGTTTGTAGTTCTCCTTGAAGAGGTCCTTTACATCCCTTGTAAGTTGGAATCCTTGGTATTTGATTCTCTTTGAAGCAATTGTGAATGGAAGTTCATTCATTATTGGCTCTCTGTTTGTCTGTTACTGGTGTATAAGAATGCTTGTGATTTTTGCACATTAATTTTGTATCCTGAGACTTTGCTGAAGTTGCTTATCAGCTAAGGAGATTTTGGGCTGAGACAATGGGGTTTTCTAAATATACAATCATGTCATCTGCAAACAGGGACAATTTGACTTCTTCTTTTCCTAACTGGATACCCTTGATTTCTTTCTCTTGCCTGATTGCCCTAGCCAGAACTTCCAACACTATGTTGAATAGGAGCGGTGAGAGAGGGCATCCCTGTCTTGTGCCAGTTTTCAAAGGGAATTTTTCCAGTTTTTGCCCATTCACTATGATATTAGCTGTGGGGTTGTCATAAATAGCTCTTATTATTTTGAGGTACATTCCATCAATACCGAATTTATTGAGCGTTTTTAGCATGAAGGGCTGTTGAATTTTGTCAAAAGCCTTTTCTGCATCTATTGAGATAATCCTGTGGTTCTTGTCTTTGGTTCTGTTTATATGCTGGATTACATTTATTGATTTGCGAATGTTGAACCAGCCTGCATCCCAGGGATGAAGCCCACTTGATCATGGTGGATAAGCTTTTTGATGTGCTGCTGAATCCGATTTGCCAGTATTTTATTGAGGATTTTTGCATTGATGTTCATCAGGGATATTGGTCTAAAATTCTCTTTTTTGTTGTGTCTCTGCCAGGCTTCGGTATCAGGATGATGTTGGCCTCATAAAATGAGTTAGGGAGGATTCCCTCTTTTTCTATGGATAGGAATAGTTTCAGAAGGAATGGTACCAGCTCCTCCTGTACCTCTGGTAGAATTCAGCTGTGAATCCATCTGGTCCTGGACTTTTTTTGGTTGGTAGGCTATTAATTATTGCCTCAATTTCAGAGCCTGCTATGGTCTATTCAGGATTCAACTTCTTCCTGGTTTAGTCTTGGAAGAGTGTAAGTGTCCAGGAAATTATCCATTTCTTCTAGATTTTCTAGTTGATTTGTGTAGAGGTGTTTATAGTATTCTCTGATGGTAGTTTGTATTTCTGTGGGGTCGGTGGTGATATCCCCTTTATCATTTTATATTGTGTCTATTTGTTTCCTCTCTCTTTTCTTCTTTATTAGTCTTGCTAGCGGTCTGTCAATTTTGTTGATCTTTTCAAAAAACCAACTCCTGGATGCATTGATTTTTTTGGAGGGTTTTTTTGTATCTCTATCTCCTTCAGTTCTGCTCTGATCTTAGTTATTTCTTGCCTTCTGCTAGCTTTTGAATGTGTTTGCCCTTGCCTCTCTAGTTCTTTTAATTGTGATGTTAGAGTGTCAATTTTAGATCTTTCCTGCTTTCTCTTGTGGACATTTAGTGCTATAAATTTCCCTCTACACACTGCTTTAAATGTGTCCCAGAGATTCAGGTATGTTGTATCTTTGTTCTCATTGGTTTCAAAGAACATCTTTATTTCTGCCTTCATTTCATTATGTACCCAGTAGTCATTCAGGAGGAGGTTGTTCAGTTTCCATGTAGTTGAGCGGTTTTGATTGAGTTTCTTAGTCCTGAGTTCTAGATTGATTGCACTGTGGTCTGAGAGACAGTTTGTTATAATTTCTGTTCTTTTACATTTGCTTAGGAGTGCTTTACTTCCAATTATGTGGTCAATTTTGGAATAAGTGCGATGTGGTGCTGAGAAGAATGTATATTCTGTTGATTTGGGGTGGAGAGTTCTATAGATGTCTATTAGGTCCTCTTGGTGCAGAGATGAGTTCAATTCCTGGATATCCTTGTTAACTTTCTGTCTCGTTGATCTGTCTAATGTTGACAGTGGAGTTTTGAAGTCTCCCATTATTATTGTATGGGAGTCTAAGTCTCTTTGTAAGTCTCTAAGGACTTGCTTTATGAACCTGGGTGCTCCTGTATTGGGTGCATATATATTTAGGATAGTTAGCTCTTCCTGTTGAATTGATCCTTTTACCATTATGTAATGTCCTTCTTTGTCTCTTTTGATCTTTGCTGGTTTAAAGTCTGTTTTATCAGAGACTAGTATTGCAACCCCTGCTTTTTTTTGTTCTCCATTTGCTTGGTAGATCTTCCAGCATCCCTTTATTTTGAGCCTATGTATGTCTCTGCATGTGAGATGGGTCTCCTGAATACAGCAGACTGATGGGTCTTGACTCTTGATCCAGTTTGCCAGTCTGTGTCTTTTAATTGGAGCATTTAGTCCATTTACATTTAGGTTAATATTGTTATGTGTGAACTTGATCCTGCCATTATGATATTAACTGGTGTTATTTGCTCGTTAGTTGATGGTTCTTCCTAGCCTCGATGGTCTTTACATTTTGGCATGTTTCTGCAATGGCTGGTACCGGTTGTTCCTTTGCATGTTTAGGGCTTCCTTCAGGGTCTCTTGTAAGGCAAGCCTGGTGGTGACAAAATCTCTAGGCATTTGCTTATCTGTAAAGGATTTTATTTCTCCTTCACTGATGAAACTTAGTTTGGCTGGACATGAAATTCTGGGTTTAAAATTCTTTTCTTTAAGAATGTTGATATTGGCCCCCACTCTCTCTGGCTTGTAGAGTTTCTGCCGAGAGATCTGCTGTTAGTGATGGGCTTCCCTTTGTGGGTAACCCGACCTTTCTCTCTGGCTGCCCTTAAGATTCTTTCCTTCATTTCAACTTTGTTGAATCTGGCAATTATGTGTGTTGGAGTTGCTCTTCTTGAGGAGTATCTTTGTGGCGTTCTCTGTATTTCCTGAATTTGAATGGCCTGCCCTACTAGGTTGGGGAAGTTCTCCTGGATGGTATCTTGAAGAGTGTTTTCAACTTGGTTCCATTTTCCCCCTCACTTTCAGGCACCCCAATCAGACGTAGATTTGGTCTTTTTACATAATCCCATACTTCTTGCAGGCTTTGTTCATTTCTTTTTCTTCTTTTTTCTTTAGGTTTCTCTTCTCGCTTCATTTCATTCATTTGATCCTCAATCGCTGATACTCTTTCTTCCAGTTGATCGAGTTGGTTACTGAAGCTTGTGCATTTGTCACGTATTTCTCATGTCATTGTTTTCATCTCTGTCATTTCGTTTATGACCTTCTCTGCATTAATTAGTCTAGCTGTCAATTCTTCCAGTCTTTTTTCAAGATTTTTAGTTTCTTTGTGCTGGGTACGTAATTCCTCTTTTAGCTCTGAGAAGTTTGATGGACTGAAGCCTTCTTCTCTCATCTTGTCAAAGTCATTCTCTGACCAGCTTTGATCCGTTGCTGGCGATGGGCTGCGCTCCTTTGCAGGGGGAGATGCGCTCTTATTTTTTCAATTTCCAGCTTTTCTGCCCTGCTTTTTCCCCATATTTGTGGTCTTATCTGCCTCTGGTCTTTGATGATGGTGACGTACTGATGGGGTTTTGGTATAGGTGTCCTTCCTGTTTGATAGTTTTCCTTCTAACAGTCAGGACCCTCAGCTGTAGGTCTGTTGGAGATTGCTTGAGGTCCACTCCAGACCCTGTTTGCCTGGGTATCAGCAGCAGAGGTTGCAGAAGATAGAATATTGCTGAACAGCAAGTGTACCTGTCTGATTCTTACTTTGGAAGCTTCCTCTCAGGGGTGTTCTCCACCCTGTGAGGTGTGGGGTGTCAGACTGCCCCTAGTGGGGGATGTCTCCCAGTTAGGCTACTCAGGGGTCAGGGACCCACTTGAGCAGGCAGTCTGTCCCTTCTCAGATCTCAACCTTCATGTTGGGAGATCCACTGCTCTCTTCAAAGCTGTCAGACAGAGTCGTTTGCGTCTGCAGAGGTTCCTGCTGCTTTTGTTGTTGTTGTTGTTAACTGTGCCCTGTCCCCAGAGGTGGAGTCTACAGAGACAGGCAGGTTTCCTTGAGCTGCTGTGAGCTCCACCCAGTTCGAGCTTCCCAGCAGCTTTGTTTACCTACTTAAGCCTCAGCAATGGCGGGCGCCCCTCCCACAGCCTCGCTGCTGCCTTGCGGTTAGATCGCAGACTGCTGTGTTAGCAATGAGGGAGGCTCCATGGGCGTGGGACCCTCCCGGCCAAGTGTGGGATATATTCTCCTGGTGTGCCCGTTTGCTTAAAGCACAGTATTGGGGTGGGAGTCACCCGATTTTCCAGGTGTTGTGTGTCTCAGTTCCCCTGGCTAGGAAAAGGGATTCCCTTCCCCCTTGCGCTTCCCAGGTGAGGCGATGCCTCGCCCTGCTTCAGCTCTCGCTGGTCGGGCTGCAGCAGCTGACCAGCACCAATTGTCTGGCACTCCCTAGTGAGATGACCCCAGTACCTCAGTTGAAAATGCAGAAATCACCGGTCTTCTGTGTCGCTCGCGCTGGGAGTTGGAGACTGGAGCTGTTCCTATTCGGCCATCTTGCTCCGCCAATACTCAACTGTAGAATTTCTGTATGTGGTCTCTGCAGTTTTCTCTGATTATCCCAGAGTGGTTAATAAAAGATATTTAAGTGCTGATGTTTTATAGGTGTCTTAGTCTGTTCTGCATTGCCATAACAGAATATCTGAGACTGGGTACTTTATAAAGATGATAGGTTTATTTGGCTCATCATTCTGGGGACTGGGAAGTTCAAGAAGGATGGCATCAGCATCTGGATGGCTTCTAGTGAGGCCCATGTCATAACATGGTAAAGAAGAGGAGAAGAAAACGAGTGTATCAAAAGGGACCAAAAACAAGAAGCAACCTCAATTTACAAAATCTGCTTTTACAATAACTAATTCAGTCCTGTAAGAACTAGTTCATTCCTTGGAGAACTAACTCAGTCACTCCATAAATATATTAATCTGGTTTAATAAACTCATCCCCTCTTACAAGCATCACCTCTCAATATCTTTACATTGGCGATTCAATTTCTACATGAATTTTGGCAGGGACAAACCACATCCAAACAACAGCACTAAATATCTAAATTTATACTGTTAAAATATGGCCAGCTTTGAAATGGAGCTCAGTTAATTGAATTGGTTAATTATTGATTGGTTAATCGTTTAATTTTTTGAACTACATATATATGTCAAGATATAACAGCCAGGAAAGTTTATTTCAATTATTAGTGTATAATTAATAAATCTCTATTGTTTTTAAAAAAGGTTAGTGTCCAGAGTATAAAAAGACTTATTTACTATACAATTTTACATGTTTATTTATATTCCCAGAAAAAAAAATCACCCTTTTAATTAAGAATTTAGAATTTAATAGCTGGAATTTAAATTTCTCCAGTGAAAGATTAAATGAATATCAACTTTAATACATATTAACTTTTAAAGAATACTAATGTCAAAATTAATGAAAACAGGAGATAAACCAAAATATGGAGTAAACCATCACGTGGAACAGATCTTTTGACACAAAACACTGAAAGTTGATATAGAGATGACGTAAACACTATGGTTGAAGAAAAAGAAAGCTGAGAAGCATGCTTAGAAATGCTGGGTGCAAGGACAGGCCCCAGCCATGAACCAGCTGGAGGGGAGTGGCACAATCTCGGCTTGCTGCAACCTCCGCCTCCTGGGTTCAAGTGATTCTCCTGCCTCAGCCTCTTGAGTAGCTGGAACTACATGCACGTGCCACCATGCCTGGCTAATTTTTTATATTTTTTTAGTAGAGACGGGGTTTCACTCTGTTAGCCAGGATGGTCCCTATCTCCTGACCTCGTGATCTGCCCGCGTTGGCCTCACAAAGTGCTGGGATTACAGGCATGAGCCATCGTTCCTGGCCGACATTTCTGTTTTAATAAAGTATTAAATAGGAATAGGCATTGTTCCCCATTTCTGAGCTAAAAGAGAAAGTGTTTTTATTGCACTGAAAAGGGTGGCATTTGTTGTAAAAGAATTTTTTGATACTCTTTACTATATTGAGTATTTTCTTTTATTCCTTTTTGTGAAAAAAATTCCCATGAAATAATGACATATTTTCAATATTATATACTATGTCTCTTTTACCCTGTTAACAGTGCAAATTATATTAAATTGTTGAAATTTAGATGCTAAATCAACTTTTATTCTTACAATCAACCATAAAGTGAGCATTACATTACCATTTTTATCTGTTGTCTAGATTCAGAATACTGAGATTTCTTTAGTATTTTTGCACCTATGCTCATGAGGACTAATAGCCAGTGTTGTTCTTCTGCATGTCCCTGACTGGTTTTGGCAAAAAGGGAATAATGATCTTTTAAAAATATTTAGTATTGTTATATGCATTAAATTGTATTTGGTTAAAAAGTAAAGAATTGGAGTTTTTTTTTTTATATACTTTAAGTTCTAGGGTACATGTGCACAGCGTGCAGGTTTGTTACATATGTATACTTGTGCCATGTTGGTGTGCTGCACCTATCAACTCGTCAGCACCCATCAATTCACCATTTATATCAGGTATAACTCCCAATGCAATCCCTCCCCCCTCCCCCCTCCCCATGATAGGCCCCGATGTGTGATGATCCCCTTCCCTAGTCCAAGTGATCTCATTGTTCAGTTCCCACCTATGAGTGAGAACATGTGGTGTTTGGTTTTCTGTTCTTGTGATAGTTTGCTAAGAATGATGGTTTCCAGCTGCATCCATGTCCCTACAAAGGACGCAAACTCATCCTTTTTTATGGCTGCATAGTATTCCATGGTGTATATGTGCCACATTTTCTTAATCCAGTCTGTCACAGATGGACATTTGGGTTGATTCCAAGTCTTTGCCTATTGCGAATAGTGCCACAATAAACATACGTCTGCATGTGTCTTTATAGCAGCATGATTTATAATCCTTTGGGTATATACCCAGTAGTGGGATGGCTGGGTCATATGGTACATCTAGTTCTAGATCCTTGAGGAATTGCCATACTGTTTTCCATAATGGATGAACTAGTTTACAATCCCACCAACAGTGTAAAAGTGTTCCTATTTCTCCACATCCTCTCCAACACCTGTTGTTTCCTGACTTTTTAATGATTGCCGTTCTAAAATGGCCATACTGCCCAAGGTTATTTATAGATTCAATGCCATCCCCATCAAGCTAACAATGAGTTTCTTCACAGAACTGGAAAAAACTGCTTTAAAGTTCATATGGAACCAAAAAAGAGCCCGCATTGCCAAGACAATCCTAAGTCAAAAGAACAAAGCTGGAGGCGTCACGCTACCTGACTTCAAACTATAATACAAGGCTACAGTAACCAAAACAGCATGGTACTGGTACCAACACAGAGATATAGACCAATGGAACACAGCAGAGTCCTCAGAAATAATACCACACATCTACAGCCATCTGATCTTTGACAAACCTGAGAGAAACAAGAAATGGGGAAAGGATTCCCTATTTAATAAATGGTGCTGGGAAAATTGGCTAGCTATAAGTAGAAAGCTGAAACTGGATCCTTTCCTTACTCCTTATATGAAAATTAATTCAAGATGGATTAGAGACCTAAATGTTAAACCTAATACCATGAAAACCCTAGAAGAAAATCTAGGTAGTCCCATTCAGGACATGGGCATGGGCAAGGACTTCATGTCTAAAACACCAAAAGCAACGGCAGCAAAAGCAAAAATTGACAAATGGGATCTAATTAAACTAAAGAGCTTCTGCACAGCAAAAGAAACTACCATCAGAGTGAACAGGCAACTTACAGAATGGGAGAAAATTTTTGCAATCTACTTATCTGACAAAGGGCTAATATCCAGAACCTACAAAGAACTCAAACAAATTTAGAAGAAAAAAAAAACAACCCCATCAAAAAGTGGGCAAAGGATATGAACAGACATTTCTCAAAAGAAGACATTCATACAGCCAACAGACACATGAAAAAATGCTCATCATCACTCGCCATCAGAGAAATGCAAATCAAAACCACAATGAGATACCATCTCACACCAGTTAGAATTGGAGTTTTTTAAGCAAGATTTACAGATTCAATTTTATTTTTTAGTGCCTAAGACGCTGGTATGATGCTCTCTTTTACGATCTTAATATTGATAACTTGTGCTTGGTTTTGCTTATTTGCAAGTATTTTTTTTTTTTTTTTAGTTTCCTTTAGACTTAAAATATTACAACTCTGATTGTTGACATTTTTATTTTCCAATTTCTTTGCCAAATTTGTATTTATTGGATGTATTGATAATTATATTGAAATTATATTATAACTATTGATCTGATTGTAGGTTTATATTATGTCTTCTAATTCGCTCAGTGTTTCCTTTATATATGTTGTAGTCATACTATCAAGTACATGTATTTCTAACATGACCTTTTTATTGTTTTGAAATAATCCACTTTTATCTAATTGCACTTTTTGGAAAATCTATGTTTAATATTATAACAGCTAAGTAAGATTTGTTACTGTTTCTATAACTTTTTTATATTATTTGCTCTGTCTTCCTATATAAAGTGTTTCTTTTATGCATCATATAGTTGAATTTTGTTTTCATCTTATCTGACATTTTAAAAACTAGTATGTGACCTGCTATGGTCAGAATGTCTTTGAATCCTCCAAATTCAACCCTTATGGGTTGAAAATCTATCCTGTAAGGTCATGGTATTCAGAGGTGAAGTCTTTTGGAAAGTTATTAGGTCATGTGGGTGGAGCCCTCATGAGTAGGATTAGTGCCCTGGCACAAACATTGAAAAGGCCCACTCCTATGAACAAGTCAATGGACCCACAACCGGTCATGGAATCTCTCTGCACCTGGATCATGGATTTCTCAGCCTACAGAAATGTGATAATAAAATTCTGATGCCTTATAAGCTATCTAGTTTATGATGCTTTGGTATAGCAGTTTGAATGAACTAAAAAAAGATCCATTCTTTTTCAAAGTGATTACTGACATTTGCAAATCACATCTAGCATCTTCCTTTGAATATTTTCTTTTATTTTGATCTGTCTCACTATACTTTAAGTTGTTGTTCTTGTTTCTTATTTTCTTTTATATTACATTTTTATTAGTTCATTTTATTTTTGTTAGTTATACATTCTCTTTACAATTCATTGACAATGCTAGAGATTTTAATGTGCATCCTAGACTTACTAAAATCTTATAAAAAGGAATAACTTTCTGCTTTTCAGAGAAATGCAAGAATCTTCAAGTACATTAACTCACATTCTGTTATGGATCACAGGCTGTTTGGCTCCCTATGTAATGGAAATTGACACAAGGCCAAGTAGATTTCCCAGACAAGGCTCTATTTTGGGGCTTGTGCTCGTGTACAAGGAAAAACCCAAAGGTGCAAGAATTTTCCAGCTGGCTCCCCAAAAACAGCCTTAGTCAAAGTATGGCATTTAACATCAGGGGTAAGGTATGAAGGCTGGATTGGGCAAAAGACATGAGGGGTGGGGTATGCAGGTCACCATATCTGGTTGTGATAGTTATATTTAGTAATGGGCCATGTCGTTGTTTGGCCTTTGGCAAAAAGGCTATAAGTCAATTGTTCAGCATTCCTTCCCTTGTTGGAACATTTCACAATCTTGATTTGATATTTGAATTGCCTAAAACCAGTTTCTGGAATTCCTTAAATAAAAGCCATGTTTACACATTTTGAGAGCACAGAAGAACCATACATAATGACTACTTTCTTTGCATGACTATTTGCAGATATGGAATCAGTGAAGTAGTGGTGTGACTTTTGTGATCAGTAGGAGTGCATGAAAGAATGTTCTAGTGGGGGTGAACTGAAGCTAAGCCCTGTCCCTAATCTTTCTCCTTCTCATTCTCCCCTGGGAGATTTTATCCTCCTCATTATTTTTTTCTTTGTTAGATAGAGTCTTGTTCTGTTACCCAGGATGGTGTGCAGTGGCACACTCTTGGCTCACTGTAACCTCTGCCTCCTGGGTTCAAGTGATTCTTGTGCCTCATCCTCCAAAGTAGCTGCGATTACAAGCGTGCACCACCATGTCTGGCTAATTTTTGTATTTTTAGTAGAGACAGGGTTTGCCATGTTGGCCAGACTGGTCTTGAACTCCTGACCTCAGGTGATCTGCCCACCTCAGGCAGGATTGGGATTATAGGCATGAGCCACCGTGTCCGGATGTTCCTCATTCTTAAGGAGAAAAGGCAGTCGTCTTGTCTTTCACAGCTGCTTCCTGAGGGCCAGGATCGTCATCCCACCTAATTTTGGAGGTCACAAAAAAAAATCTCTTATTGACTGATTTAATGTTTTATAGGGACTTCATTCCTCCTGGGATGGTAGGGGTTGGAATCTCTGCATCACCATCAGCTTGATGTAAAGTATTGAAGCCTGAAAGACCAACTTTAATCATTTGCACCTCTGTTGAATATAAAAAATAATTATTTTAAAAATTGAATAACAGCCAGAAATAATTAATAAATATTTAAGCTCAGTTTAACAATGCATATTAGAACCAATCAGGCTGGGCGTGGTGACTCATGCCTATAATCCCAGCATTTTGGGAGGCCAAGGTGGGCGGATCACCTGAGGTTGGAATTTTGAGATCAGCCTGACCAATATGGAAAAACCTAGTTTCTACTAAACAAAATTAGCTGGCCATGGTGGTGCATGCCTGTAATCCTAGCTACTTGGGAGGCTGAGGCAGTGGAATCACTTGAATCCAGGAGGCAGAGATTGCAGTGAGCCGAGATCACATCATTGCATTCCACCCTGGGCAACAAGAGCAAAAACTTCATCTCAAAAATTAAAAAAAAAGAAACAGATCCAATGCTATTTGGAAGCTAAGTGAATAGGCTAGAAAACCAGACTCCGGTTGCCTACAATATGAAGCTAAGAGTTTTAATAAGAGGCATTTCTATGGGGACAGATGAAAAACAAATGTTAATGGTGGACATAATATATTTAGAGGTTAGATTGAAAGCATCTTTAGTTATAGAGGAGGAGGGTGATGACAATGTCCATGTTTTGCTTGCCTCTATTGTAAAGAAGAAGTTCATCTTGCAGAGCCTCAGGAAAATGATAGGAGCAATTTCATTAAGTGAGAAGAATGGAATACTTGTAACCTGGAAAAATTTCATGATCCAGTTAGTAAATAATATAAAACATTAAGAAACAATGGGAAACACTAGACTCTAATAACATATAGTACAGTCTTTCTCCAGTCTCTCATTTTTATCAAAGACAAATCACGGTAGAACCATCTTATTTGGAAAGTAAGTTATAGTCTTATTACACTTAGCCTCATTATTTGCCTAAATTGCAGCAGCAATAATTATTTTCCATATAGCCTTTCTCTCTCCGTTTTTTCTTTTTTTAATTGGCTTTGCTGGAACATTGTTTCATAAGGAATCTTTATAAAGATTAGAATGTATGAAGCCTAAGCCTAGCCACAGATTTATCTGTGTCTCTAAATATCTGTATAAATTAGGCTAATTTCTCTCCCCATGAGGTCCCAAGATAACCTGGGGCTCTTTGACCTGTCAGGAAGTGGCATTCTTTACTTTTCACAGGTCAAAAATTCTGTACAGGACTATGTAGGCAAGGTATGAGGCCAGTTTCTCCAAGAGGCTTTTATCAGCTTTATAAGTCAACCTCAATTTTTTCAAAGCAGTCTGAAAGCATGCCATTTCAGTGAAAGCCTTAGTAAAAGCTCCAGCTGTGTCCATTACAAAATAAAATATATTATTTTTGCATTTATGCAAATAACTATATTGCCATAAGTTAAGAATACTCATAAATAGTTTTAACATTCTGGATAAATCAGGTAGAGAGAAGGAAACATGCTCCAAATTTTGCTTATGAGAGTATTTTGCTCCATTTTTAAAAGCTGTAAATAATTTAAAAGGCAAAAGTTTTCTTTATTTTGAAAAGAAACATAATAAATAATGTTTTAAGAAAAAAGGTCATAAAATATTATATCAGTCTTCTATTAGTTTAGTTCATGCAATTTACTCCTGCTCTGCTGGATATTTATGAATACATGAACTTTCTGAGACAGTCTTGGAAGCTTTTCCTTCTATTCTAATATAACAATCTCTGAAGTTATCAGAGACCTGTGTTCAAGAGTACCTGTTCGAGTGCTAACACTCATTATACATTGCCTTTTGAAAAGATCAGAGCAAAACAACAATTGCCTGTCGATGACAAAAGTCAGGACAGCCACATTTAAAGACACAATCAATGAGAAAATCTGATCATCTCTGTGGCACACAATAATTTAACAAAACAATTGTAATTATTAAGATACACTGAGACTTATCAGAATTATAAAAATCTACTATAATTTTGGAATATATATTAATAACATATTTATATAAGTATAATCTAAAGACAGTTAAACACCATTTTACATTTTACAATGTTTTCTGTATTTTTGTTTGTTTGTTTGTTTGTTTGTTTTTTGAGACTGAGTTTTGCTTTTGTTGCCCAGTCTGGAGTGCAATGGCGCAATCTTGGCTCACCACAACCTCCACCTCCTGAGTTCGAGTGATTCTCCTGCCTCAGCCTCCCAAGTAGCTGGGATTATAGACATGCACCACCACACCTGGCTAATTTTGTAATTTTAGTAGAGGCAGAGTTTCTCCATGTTGGTCAGGCTGGTCTTGAACTCCTAACCTTGGGTGATCCACCTGCCTCAGCCTCCCAAAGTGCTTTTATTACAGGTGTGAGCCATGGTGCCAGTCTCTATATGGTTTTAATCCACCAAATAAGCCTAATATGTCTTTTTTTGATTTCAGGAGACCTAATACTTAATTTCATACTGGAAAGTTTGTCAAACATCAAAAGTTTTAAAACACTTGATATCATAAAATAAAATTCCAGATTACTATAAGTCATTTAATTGGCCAAAATGGTAACTAAAAAAAATTAAAAATGAAAAACATTTACTCATTGATAAAGGAGAGACCCAGCTTTCCAAACAACAAGACCCAATAAAGACAGCAGGAGGACAGTTGAATCTGTCTGTTCTTTGTCCTCTCTTTTTTCTGTAGTTTATTTAAAAGACAAACTAACGTTTTTCATTATTTTTAATATTACCCAAAAATCTTGTTAAAAATAAACAAATATATCCAATTTTAATTAGTTTAACCATAAGGTAATATTTCATAATCTATGTAACCCTTTATACTTTTTATAAAAAAGTAGGTTAATGCTATACAAGAACCCCGTTTTCAGACACAGGGGCCCAGATTCTGGGCCAGCATTAGTCTGCTTTGTATATTAATGTTCATCTCATAGAAAAACTGAATAATCCCCTTCAAACTTTGGCCAACTTGCTCAAACACAGACCTTCTTTTACAAGATTAATCTTTTATAAATCTTTTATGGCTTCCTTAAACCTTCAATGTTATCCTTTTAAAAAAGAAACCTAAAACATCCTGAAAACCTCCAAATGAGACAAAATTATTTTCTCTATAAAAACTTATATTCCCCATGACTCTTGATAACATTTTAGCAAAAATGCATAATTTTTATTTTAGTTAAAAACCTAGGAGGGAAGCAATTTTAATTATGTACCAGGTGCAGAGGCTAGGACACAGGACATAACTGTAGATAATATCTGACTATTTCTAACATAGGTAGGGGACATGGCTCATTCCACATGTCCCCAGGCCATACTACAATCTAATGGCTCTTGAGCAGGTAAGATGAACAATTATCAAAAGTTACAGAAGCAGTTTATAACCTTAAAGCAGTTAGCAAGACAGTGTCTGAACTGCCTAATTTATACCAAATGTCTAAATTTTGATATTTTTATTTCATTTTACCAACAGTCTTTAATATTGTCTTTATTTACCAGAGATTACTAAAGTTACGTCAACTAAAAGACATTAAAATTTCTATTTTTTGGACAAAATATTTTATTTAAGTGCTTCTTTTTAAGCTAATTAATTAGAGATCTTTCATATACTTTGGGAGTAAAACATGACATACATGACACCTATAAATACACAGAAAACAGAGAGAAGTAGATTTGGTAGAGTTATAAGATTCTTCCCTTGCCAATTTTTAAGATTTTTTTTTTCAATTTTAGACTATGTACTCTCTTGACTACCCGTTCCCCAAGTTAAAAAATTGTCATCTAGGCAACTCCAAATTTGCATTTCTGAAGGCACAACTCTTAGGTAAAACAAGATTGAGAATTTAGATTTTACTTAAACCAAAAAGCGTGAGTAAAAGTTCAAGTGAGATGGCCAGGAACAGCACACATCCTCACATGTGGAGATTGCTTTAAAAATGTGCATTTTAAAATTTCATTATTGGCTTTAGGGTGGAGCCTTTTCAGGAACAGGGCCAAGAAAGCATGCAGTTACTATGGTATAAAAGGAAGGCACAGCTAGAAGGCAGGATTGAACCCCCAAAATAAAAGATCTAATTTTTACACTGAATCCTGGGTCCCCTCAAAGAAGGAAATGCTATGAGACAACAAATGTTACACTGTTGTTGGACAGTGCAGAATTTTCATGGTTAATTTTACTGTAAGGACATTTCTTCAAGGCTGCTACATGATACATGCCACTTAGCTTCTTCTGTAATCAGCCCATCTCATATCTTTTAGGTGTCTTAAGAGCACTATTTTTCTTATCAAAATGCGGCAAAAGGAGTATGACCCTGTAGTAATAATCACTCACTTTAAGCAACTGCTATGAGCCATTTAAAAAAGTGTATCTCTCATTTAGCTACTACACATTATGATAATTTTTTTAATGCAAAGTAATTTCTGGCTCCCCTAAAAGTCAAAAAGATTAGATACAAGAGGAAAAAGTGACAGATGGGGATAAATAAAAAATTAGTCAGAATTCCCCTGACTGAGAAGATTTTATAGAAGGAGAGCAGGGGCTTTAAAGCAGTATCTGTAAACATGTAGCCCAAATATCAGCCTGAATTAAGTTGACTTTTAACCACAGATCTCTCATAAGAAAAATTCTTTAAAATGTTTTATTACCAGATTTTAACCAGGGCAAACAGGTGATATTTCTGGCTTTTGATTTTTTTTTTTTTTTTCTAACCAAAGGTAACCTCTCATGTCAAATTAATAAGTCTTAAATAAGGTTATGACTTCACCACTGGTGCATGAGGTATTTTTAGAGGTGGCAAACTGTTTTTACAAGATTTAGAATCTCCCTAAAGGTAGCTCAGAAAAAGGAAAATTCAAGATAGGAAGTCAGAATTAGTTCATGGAGAGGAAAAGAATCAATAAATGACAAAGGTCGTACAAACACCAAACTAAAGCACCCATCACTTAAGCCAGGGATTGAACCCAAACCACCGTAATGAAAGGGGAAAGCCCTAGCCACTGAATCACAGCATAGGGCAGTTGTCACTACATTTCCAAAAGCAATTTAGAGCAGGCAGTTTTGAGCTTGTAACAGACTTTGACTGCTCAAGAGAATTTTTAAGGCTAGCCATGACATTATCATGTGTTCTTTCAGACTGACTGCCTGACAGGAACCCCAAAATTTTCATACTCTGGATTGTGGAGACCAAGAGACAGTACTTCCACATGGCCACCAAGTCAAGTTCTCAAGTACATAATGCAAGACGAGAAGGAAACTTCATCCAGTTTTTCTTTCAGGTACCTGCAGCAAAGTTTGTACCCAACCAATGGGTTGGGCTGGCTCAAACAGGTGACTTATAGGGATCCTAGGCTTATATTCTATTTTCTCTTACCCTTCTCCGTGACAGAGTGATACAGAAAGACAAATTCATAGCTCAAAGTACACTCATTCAATACAGCCTGAGGCTAATCTCATAAATCCTTTTTCCCATTAATGGAAACCTTGCAGAGGAGACAAACAGTAATTTTTATCATTTACTTATCTGGTTTGCACAGAGAGTGAGAAGCCAGAAGCCTGACTGGTAAGAAATGTTTACCTCTTTGCCAACATGCTAGGTTTTGGGGTTCTCTTTCTCTACAGCTCTCAGAAGAGCACAGTGGGATTTTGGGTTTTTTTGTTTGTTTGTTTTTGAGACGGAGTTTCAGTCTTGTCACCCTGGCTGGAGTGCAATGGCGTGATCTTAGCTCACTACAACCTCTGCCTCCGGGGTTCAAGTGATTCTCCTGCCTCAGCCTCCCAAGTAGCTGGGATTATAAGCACCCGCCACCATGCCTGGCTAATTTTTGTCTTTTCAGTAGAGATGGGGTTTCACCATGTTGACCAGGCTGGTCTCTAACTCCTGACCTCAGGAGATCCTCCCAACTCAGCTTCCCGAAGTGCTGGGATTACGGGCATGAGTCACTGGGCACCCCTCAGAGTGGGTTTTGATGATCCTGTTCACCGTGCCATCATTGTGGGGACCAAACCACATTACAAAAGAAAATCATCCTTTTCTATTTCATGGAACCATAAGCAAAAGCCTCTTATTTTTGAAAAATGTCCCCCAACAGACTGCATGAGGAAATAAGATGTTGAATTAAACCTACAAAAAGAAAAAATTGATTGGGACCTGAACAATGCAAACGCCCCACCCGTGTGCTGTCAATTCTCTCCTCACACAGACAGCACCCAGAGTCCATAGGTACACATGCTGAAGCATGCAGACAACAGAAAAGTCCACACCCTTCCCTTTCCCTTCCCTTCCCTTGTGGGGGACACAAATTTCTGTTCAGGATGAACCAATCAGCTGTTTCAATCCATTCCACGAGATGCCTATTTAGGTAGAGACAACACAGTTAATGAAAACAAAGGAAGGCAAGAAGGAATAAAGAAGAAGGATAAAGAAGGAAACAACAAATAGGGGACAGGAAGGGAGGCAAAGCTTTGTCTGGGAGATGGCAAGGAATCTTCAGAAGGCCGGAAGAAAACTCACTTGTCCCAGCGATAGTGAATCAAAGATTCAGTGTCAGCCTAAAAAGCATCACAACCGGCCTCCTGCTGACTCATAAGCCTTTCCTTCAGGGAAGGAAGATGTCTCTGGTGTTCTTGCTGCAGTGGCCAGGAATCTGTTACAGGCTTACAGGCTCTTAGGCTCTCTATGTAATGGAAATTAATGTGGGGACAAATTGATTGCCCAGACAAGGTTGTATTTCAGGACTTGTGCTTGATGGTAAGTGAAGTGCAACAATTTTCCAGCTGACTCCGCAAAAAAAGCCAGTAGGGAGTATTTTTGTGTGTGCAGTGGCGCAAACATGGTTCACTGCAGCCTCGACCTCCTGGGCTCAAGGGATGCTCACATTACAGCCTCTTGAGTAGCTAGGACTACAGGCAAGCACCACCATGCCCTGCTAATTTTTGTAATTTTTGTAAAGGTGGGGTTTGCCATGTTGCCTAGACTGGTCTCGAACTCCTGAGTTCAAGTGATTCACCGGCCTCAGCCTCACCAAGTGCTGAATTACAGGTATTAGCCACCAGGCCCAGCCTAAGTAGGAATTTTTCATTAAGCGAAGCATCAGAATTGGTATCAGAGGTAGGGTACGCAATACAGGCTGGCATGGGCAAAGCCCATGAGGGATAGGATATTCAGGTCATTTATCTGGTTGTGATGGTTATCTTGAGTAATGGGCCACCTGGTGGTCTGGCCCTTGGCAACAAGGCTGTAAATCAGTTGTTCAGCATTCCTTCCCTGGTTGGGATATTCCACAATCTTGGTTTGGTATTTGAATTGCTTAAGGCCATTTCTGGAATTTTTCAAGTAAAAGGTATGGTTACACATTATGACAGCACAAAGGAGCAATATAGAATAGCTATTTTCTTTATAGAATGACTATTAGTGGGTGTGGCATCAGTGAGGCAGCAGTGTGGGTTTTGTGATCAGTGGGGACGCATGAAGGAATGCTCTAGGGGGGTGAGTTGAAGCCAAGGATAATCCCCATTCTGTCTCAATTCCTCCACTACAGTTTCTGTGTTTTCTCATATATTTAAAGCCCCAAATAATACAGTAAATATTATTTTGAATTTACTTGAACATTTTGTTTTTTCCTATGCCATTTGCTTTACCTTATGTTTCTGTGTTTTCATCTGGTATTAGTTATTCTACCTGAAGAACTCCTTTTCAATAGTACATTTCCGGCATGTCTTCCAACAGTATGTTTGCAGTGTTTTCCTGGAAATGTCTTTGTTTTGTTTTCTTTACTGAATAATATATGCAATTAATTAGGTAGTAACCCACATTAATATAAATATATAAATCAAACGCAGGAGTTTACAGACTTTAGGTTGATGGTCATTTTCTTTCAACTGCCTAAAGATGTGTCTTCTAGCTTCCATTATTCTTCATGAAAATTATGCAGTCTTATTTTTGTTTATTTAAAACTCTTTTTCTTTATCTACTTTGTTTTTGGCTTTTAAGAGTTTTAACATGATGTGACCAGGTATTATTTTTTTTCATTTATTCTTTGTAGGCTTATATTGCTTCTTGAAATTCTATTATGTTTTCTGTTTTGGTAAATTATTAGCAACAATTTAAAAAATATTGCATCTGTGACATTATCTTCTGTAACTTCAACTATACATCATACAATGCATCTATCTATCTATATGAACACATACATGTCTTTATAATATATAACTACACTCATGTACCACATAGGAATGCTTTGGTTGATCACATATAGAATTGTAGGCTTACAAGATTATAATACTATAATTTTACTGTACCTGTTCTAGGTTTAGATATATTTAGGTACACAAATACTTACATTGTGTTCCAGTTTCCTACAGTATTCAGTATAGTAACATGCTTTACAGGTTTGTAACCTAAAAGCAATAGGCTATACCACATAGTATACCTGTGTAGTAGTATATAACATCTAGGTTTGTGTAAGTAAACTCTATGATGTTTGCACAATGAGATAACCTAACAAGGCATTTCTCTTAATGTATCCCTGCCATTAAGCAATGCATGACTATCTGATGAATTCTTAACTCATACATAGTCAAGAGTCAATGATATAAAATAAAATTACATTATGAAACCTTTCTTAGTGTAAATCAAGTGCAAACATATTTCACTATTAACAAGTAAAAAAGCTTCAAACAAGGCTGGCTATGGATAAATGATTATGGTTTCTCAAGAATAAAATATGTTCATTATTTTGTAATTTTTGTGAATATCAACTGAACTTTGTGCTCAATAAATAGAATTAATTAGGTAGCAACCCACATTAATATAAATACATAAATCAATACATTTGCTTCCTATATTTTCCAAACAATAGAGAAAGTTACAGTAATAACTCTTACACAATGTAAAGAATGGAATATACAAGCCCACTTAATAATATACTCATTAAAGCATTTAATAAAACAAGTCAAAGTGAAGTAAAAGAAAGAAAACAGTGGATTTATTTTAATAAAAACGCATGGTCCTCTTCTATCTTTCCTCTTCCACATAGCTTTAATCACTTAATTTGGGTTCATACCCAACTCTACTCAAATAAGATAGACAATTATAGACAGTAAGATAGATAAATAGATGATTGATAGATAGATAAATAGATAGATAGATAGATAGATAGATAGATAGATAGATAGACAGACAGACAGATAGATACATAAAACCACTAACTGGTAACTGGCTCACTACCTAAACTATGTTTACCATTCACCCTTACACTTTAATGCATTCATGGTGGAGTAGCAATTACATAGCTTTTAAGATGTGGCAATTAGATGTAGTCAGCAGGACCACACAAAAGTCATATATTAAAACAAGACATGTATGACAGACCAGGACTTTGTTATTGATTTCAATGCATAAGATCCACTTATTTCCAAGTGCAAAACACATCCCTTCTTACATACAATTGAGCAGACACAGAAGGTCTAGGTAAATTAGAACTGTCATTTAACTTCGTGATAGAAATAAAAATTGAACAATAAATGATAAATATTCCTGACTCTTTAGTGAAATTTTTTCAACAACCAAACTATTGTAGTGAATAATTACAAATTATGGCTTAAAGTCTGTGAAAATGTGGTATCAAGTTGAATATAGCCTATCTGGATCAAGACCATTCACAATAATGAAAAAGTCACCCAAGAATAACATGCTTAGGGTATGGTAGTTTTAGGAATCCAACACACAACTACAGAAGCAGTTTTTAAAAAGTTAAATTTAAGTGTTATTTCTTTCAAGTTGGAGAGGTGGAAAATAAAGTTTCATGTTATAGGCTCACTTTACATAGGCTAATTTCAAATTGTTTAAGAGATATAACAATAAAGAGCTTTGTAAGGTAATTTTAGCAAAAATCACATTTTTACAGTAAAATTATTCATAAATCAACTAATATATATAATTGATCTGCCTTAATTTCAGGTTCATTTGGAACTTTCTGATATAGAGAATTGAAAGTTCTGATTCAATCCCATTTTTTGGTATATAACATTTATTTAGTTATAAACAAAATCTGTGAGATGAGTTGTCTATTGCATATTGAATCTCACTTTCTCTTTATTTCTATTCATTGAGTTTCAGACATTGAATCAAGAAATTATTGTAATACCAACAAAATAGATATAAATCAAAGAAAAAATGCTTCATGTTATTAAAGATCTAAACTGTGTTTTTATTTTTAAAATTTTATCTATGAAATGTTTGTGGTTTGGATTATAATTAAATGAAACACATTAAAAATTACATTTTAAGGAAAACAAGTAGAAGGAGGGAGAAAAGCTTTAAAAGGTGCCTGATTATAATAATTTCCATATTTTCATCTAAAGACAAGAACAGATCCGAATTAGTGACCCCAAACCAAGATCAAACAAGTTTCTGACAAGAGCGAACCTGATTATGAAATAAATTGTCCAAAGAAGTTAATTAAGCAGCAAAGGAACTTCTCAGACTTACCATGAAATAAATGGAGCTAGTTTGTTTTATATTACTTTCAAATAATTCACTAGGTTAAAGCAGAACACTTCTGTATGAATAGAATTGGTCATCTTGAAAGAGCAATGGCAATGTCATTCTTGATATGTGTGTGTAGTAGGAAGTAACTATATAAATATATATTACAAAATTTGTAATTAATGGTTATTTTAAGTATTTTATGAAATTAATTATAAATCAGAATATCCATTCAAGCATTTGGACATAATGAACTGCAAAGGATAAAATTAAGCGATAACACTGTTTTTCAAATAAATATCATTAGAATCTTTGTATTTTTTTCTTTTGGCACAAAGTGATTTTTCTTTTTGTTTTGGTTCATTTTATTTTGTTTGTGTTTTGTGACTAGACAGGGTTTCTAATCTCCTAGGGAAAGTCAGAAGAATTAATCATTTAAAACAATAAAAATAGCATGATTTCTGCTCAGATAGGGTCCCTAAGTAATCATTCCTGCACAACAGCATTTTCCTCAAGGTGGCAAGAGTACTATAATTGATGATTTGGCTATGGAATTATTATGTACTAATAACAGTACACAGCCTATTACTGTGTGATATCTCCTGCTGCTTTATAATTAGCTCCGTGCATGGTTTGGATGAGTAGCTGTGTGCTTCATGGACTGTTCGCCAGGTAGAACATAACGGCTCCTTGGGAGCCAATTAGCTGGGCCTGTCATGGCCAATTACAGCAATTTTTAGTTTTGTGGATTATAACCCAAAACGCCGTAATTGCGACAAACATACACAGGACTTGATGAGCTAAAAAGAATATCTGCACTGACAATACAAATTATTTCCCATTCATGTTTGTTCATTATTATAATAAAGAATCACTGCTTATAATTGTCTATGATTCTGAAATTACAGCAATGTTTAGCCTATGATGAGTAATTATTTACAATTTTTATTTTCAGGGTAGATTCTTAATTTTGAATGAAAATGAGAAAGCAAAAAGAAGTGAGACTTAATATATCCTTTCTCAAAGACGATGATAACTACACTTGATACAATGTATTAAAAGGTTTTCTCTAAGAACTGAATCCATCATAAAGCAATGAATACAAAATAAGTCATGCTTGACCCTTCATTTATATTGTTGCTTTGCTGTTTTGATTTCTGGAACAGTATTTTGCTTAAATTCATGGTTATTCTATGTGATGGCCATGTCTAAATTTTACACAGGGCTGTACTAGCAGAATCTGGCAATCTTATACATAAGGTAAATATTTTATTAACCTCTTCTTTTCCTAACAGCAATAAGTTGATTGTGAATGTTCCCATGGTGTCTCCTGATGTTGCAAATAGAGGCAGGACATACCTAAAAACTAGGCCTCACTCTATTCATAGGCAGATAATCATCACTTACAGAGTTTGAATTAAAGTGTGCCACATAGCCAGCACAAAAAATTTCATCAGAATGTCATATAAAAAATGTCTATTATTATACCAATTTTTGGAGTAAAGTATTATCTTAAAATGGTGATGATAAATGCAAAAGTGTAGAAAGAGTTCAAAGGCAATTTCTTAAAGGTATTTGTTGTAAATTTTAAGAAAAAATGGTTGGCCTGAACTGTTGACTAGTTAATACATAAAAGCAAGCTTTATTATTGAAGTTGTACAAGAGAAGCCTTTGTCCATGTCAAAAATAAACCAGACATTAAATGAGCAGATATAGTACAAATTTACATATAGAATAGTCAAAATGTGTGTTTTGTTATATCATTCATTTTGTAAATTACTGAAACTGTACAAATAAATATCCTGTAATAGGAAAATTTTTAGCTAGTAAATTGCTTGGAGTAGTTTGCATATTGTATATTGTAAATTAATGTCTGCAGATAAGAAAAGACATTGTATTGTTTAACTATCTTCTACATAGCAAGACAGCATGGCTATTTTTGAAAAACTTGTATATTTTTTCTCTTTTCTATAAAAAAGTGTAAACAATATCATAATTACACAAAACTCTAATGCTTAACGCTGAAGACCAATATTTTTATAGGTGGGGGTACAGAAGAAAACAAAAAACTGTCCCTCAACTATCTCACACTTTTATTCATTTTTTTAAAAAAGCTATGATGAAGTAGTAATGTTTTCCAAATACAGTTTTTTAATATGTTAAGGTGAGGTATACAGTAGAGAAAATACAAATGTAGACCAGTTATATGAATGCAATTATAGTTGAAAAATTCTCTTTGGGTTAAATGTATAAAAATATTAAAGTGTATTTGTTATTCTTTAAGCCAGGTACAAAACAGAAGTACTTGAAAAAAGAACACCTGAATTAAAAAATTGTCTAAATTATTCTGACTCCATACATTTTATTTCATAGAAGAATTTGTAATGTATGCATGTTAATATTAAATTTTGTAAAGATATTATAAATGCTTGAGGTAATAGATATCCCAATTATTCTAATTTAATCATTACACATCGTATGCTTGTATCAAAATACCATGTGCTGCATAAATATGTACAAATATTATAAATCCATAATAATTACAATATATTTTAATCTGAAAATCATTTAGGCCAATAAATTTGAAGGCAAATCTGAATTTATATTTCAATATCATCTTCCTTTTGCATTTCAAGAGAGTTATTTAAAATGGTAATACCATAAAAAAGATATTGTGCTGTTTAGATGCTAACAGGGATTAAGGATTATACCTGAATCTCAACTTTATTATTAAAATACTAATTTAAAACATTGCACAGCAAGATATATCATATGCTGACCCACAGTACAAAACTACATAAATTGCAAATAATTGAATGCTGATATGATTTGACTATGTCCTCACTCAAATCTCATCTCGATTTGTCATCTCCATATCCCCACATCAAGGGAGGAACCCGATGGGAGGTGATTGGATCATGGTGGGGTGAGTGGTGTTCCCTCATGCTGTTCTCATGAGAATGATTTAAATTATGATGACAATTTTGATAATAAAATTCCAAAAGAAAACATGGCTGGGGCGTGGTGGCTCACGCCTGTAATCCTAGCGCTTTGGGAGGCCGAGGCGGTCAAATCACGAGGTCAGGAAATCAAGACCATCCTGGCTAACACGGTGAAACCCCGTCTCTGCTAAAAGTACAAAAAAAAAAAAGAAAATTAGTCGGAGGTGGTGGCAGTCGCCTATAGTCCTAGCTACTTGGAGGCTGAGGCAGGAGAATGGCGTGAACCCTGGAGGCGGAGCTTGCAGTGAGCCGAGATCGCATCCCTGCACTCCATGCACTCCAGCCTGCGCAACAGAGCGAGACTAGGTTTCCAAAAAAAAAAAAAAGAAAACGTTAGAGTTGTTTAAAAAAAATAGAATGAAGAGTCAATATATTTTGAGAGAGTAGCAGATACAGCCTTTGTCTTGGAAACCCAATACACAAGATTTAAAACATTTTTGAAGTATAACGTATTTGAGTTTTAGTGATAACTGGAATATTTTAAGATTGTAACTCTGACACTGTTTATATTCAGTTATATTTTATTAGTATTCTTGTAACTGATTACGATAGGTCTGTGCTTACGTTGATATTTTTACTGGAAAATGTATGTAAAATTGTATTTATGATATGTTTAATATATTATGCAAATAAAACAGGTTTTGTAATTTTTTATTTCAGAAAATAAGTGAATGCTTTTTGTACTTTTATTTTATGAAATTATTAAGTATTAGTTATAATCATTTAAAAATAATATAATTTTGATTTTATCTATTATTTTCCTGTTATGATTAAACAGAAAGTTGTTTAGGTAAACTATACCTTTATTTTATGTTTTTAAAAATATATATCTTTTCCTTACCAGTTTATAGTAGAAAGAAAGTACTTTTTTGCATACGAGTTACAAAAAATATATACTCACAACTGGTACCCAGATGTCTTGATAGCAATCTGAATAGTCCATCACAGGCATGTACTCCTTGACCCAGGTGTACTGATAACAATCTGAACAGCCAGTCAGTGGCATGTACACCGTGACCTAGGTCACTTCCAGCAGCCTGGCATCTGGCCCTTGAGTCTCTCAAGTATCACTTCTGATGTCAAATTGAACTCATAGCTTTTAATATATTTTAGCATATTATTGCTAGATGACATTTATTCTGAAAACACTTGACTCTTGAACGACATAGAGTTACGGGCACCAACCCCTGTGCAGTCAAGAATCTGTGTGTACTTTTTGATTCCCCCCAAACTTAACTACTAACAGTCTACTGTTGACCATAATCCTTACCTATAATACAGTCAGTTAACACATATTTTGTATTTTATGTGGATCATGTACCATATTCTTACAATAAAGTAAGCTAGAGAAAAGAAAATGTTGTCAAGAAAATCATAAGGAAGAGAAAATGTATTTACTATTCATGAAGTGGAAGTGGGTTACCATAAAGGTCTTCATCCTCATTGTCTTCAAGTTGAGTAGGATAAGGAGAATAAAGACCCTAGTCTTGGGTCGCAGGTATGGCAGAAGTGGAAGAAAATCCATGTGTCAGTGTATCCATGCAGTGAACACGTGTTATTCAATGGTCAGCTGTATATTCATATGAATTAGAATTAATTCTAAAAGTGAACTCAGTGTACCAGCAAGTGGCAAAGTTTTATTTCTAACAGATTTTATAAGTTTGTTCATATTTGGGTGGTGGTGTACAGTCATGCAATTTAATAGCCCTGTTATTTATTTAGAGTAATTATACACATCTATTAAACTCTATGTGCATAAATTAAGTCTTGATATCATGAAATACTATACCCATTAGTCTTTGATATTTATTTGATGTATTCTTATATGATATTTATTTAATGTATTCTTATTTAATGTATATGTATATACATATTAGAAATCAGAAATAATATATATATACACACTCATACACAAACACACCCAGTAGTGCGATTGTTGAATTTCACAGTAGTCTAATTTGCTAATTTTAATTTTTCGAGGAACCATCATAATGATTTGCATAATAGCTATATTAATTTACATTCCCACCAACATGATACAAAGGATCCTCTTCTCCACATCTTCTCCAACACTTATTATTTTTCGTATTTTTGATAATGGCCATTCTAGCAGATGTGAGATGACATCTCATTGTGGATTAACTTGACATTTCCCTGATGATCAGTGATGCTGAACATTTTTTACATGCTTATTGACTATTTTATGTATTCTTTTGAGAAATGTCTATTCAGATCCTTCACTCATTTTTCACTAGGTTATTTGTTTTCTTCCTATTGAGTTCTTTGAGTTGCTAATATATTATGAATATTAACTCCTTATCTGATGTATACATTGCAAATATTTTCCCCAATCTGTAGGTAGCATTTTTACTCTAATGACTGTTTAATTTGCTGTTCATAAGCTTTTTAGCTTGATGAAAATTCATTTGTCTACTTTTGCTTTCATTACCTGTGGTTTAGAGTTATATTGAAAAAGTCGTTCCCCAGACCAATATCATGAACTTTTTCTCTATGTTTTTCTTGAAAATGTTCATAGTTTTCAGTCTTAAGTTTTAGTATTATGTTGCCTTATAGTTTATTTTTACATGGTGTGAAATAAGGGTACGATTTCATTCTTTCACATGTGGCTGTATATGTGTCCCAACACCATTGATTGAAGAGACTTTCTTTTTGAACCACTTTGTGTTCTTTTCAACTTTGTTAAAAATCAGTTGGCTACGAATGTGTAGATTTATTTGGTGGCTCTCTATTCTATTTCATTGCTCTATGTGTTTGTTTTTAGGTCAGTAACATGGTTATTTAATTACTATAGATTTGAAGTGAGGAGTGTGATGCCTTCAACTTTGTTCTTGCTCAAGATTGCTTTGGCTATTCTGGGTCTTTTGTGGTTCCATACAAATTTTAGAATTGTTTTTCCTATTTCTCTCAATAATGTGGTTAGCAATTTGACAGAGTGTGTTGAATCTGTAGATTGCTTTGGATAATATGGACATGTTAATAATATTCATTCTTCCAGTCCATGAACTTAAGATATCATTCCCTTCATTTGTGTCTTCTTCAATTTCTTTCATCAATGTTTTATAGGTTTTAGTGTATAGATCTTTCATCTCATAGTTAAATTTATTCCTAAGTATTTTCTTTTTGTAAATATTATAAAAGTAATGGCATTCTTGATTCTCTTTTTAGTTATATCATTGTTAGTGTATAAAATGCTACTAATTTTTCCATGTAGATTTTATATCCTGCAACTTTATTTAGTATATTTATTGTATCTAAGAGTTTTTTTAAATTTATTTTTAGTGGAGTCTGTAGGATTTCTATATTTAAGATCATGTTTTCTGCAAACAGGGACAATTTAACTTCTTATTTGTCCATACGGATACCTTTTATTGTTTTCATCTGCTAATTGTTCTGCCTGGGACCTCCAGTACTACATTGCATAGGAGTGGCAATAGTGAGCATACTTGTCTTATTTCATAGCTTAGATGAAAAGTTTTCAAATTTGCCCCATTGAGAATTATGTTATCTTTCAGTGTGTCAAATATGGCCTTAATTATATTCAGTTACATTCCTTCTATACTTAATGCCGTGATATTTTGTCATAAAATGATGTTGAATACTGTCAAGTGCTTTTGCTCTATGGAAATAATCATATGGTTTTCATTCTTCATTCCTTTAATGTAATGCATCACAATTATTAATTTATGCCTGATGAACTGTATTTGCATTACTGAGATAAATGCACTTGTTTATGGTAAATTATCTTCCAAATTTGTTGTTCAATTTGGTTTGCTTATATTTTGTCAAACATTTTTGCATCTGTGTTCATCAGGGATATTGGCCTAGAGTTTTCTCTTTTTGTAGTGTCTTTGTCTGCCTTTCACGTCAGCATGAGGCTGACCTGGTAAAATGAGTTTTGCAACAGCCCTTTCTCTTCAATTTTCTGGGAAATTTGAGAAAAAGTGGGAGTCATTCTTCTGTAAAAGTTTTATGGAATTCATCAGTGAAGCCATCAGGTCATGAGCTTTTCTTTATTGAGAAACTTTCCATTACAGTTTTAATATCCTTACTCATTATTAAGCTATTCTGTTAAGCTATTGTATTTCTCTATAATTCAGTCTTTGTAGGTTATATGCATCAAGAAAATTACTGGTGTATAATTATTCATAAGTCATTTATGATCCTTTGTATTTCTGTTGATTCAGTTGTAATATTCTTTAATTTTGGATTTTATTTATTCGAGTATTCTCTTTCTTTCTTCGTCTAATAGTTGTCAATTTTATGGTTGTTAATGTCAATTTTAAAACTAGTTTTGTTGATCTTTTTTATTGTTTTCCTACTCTTTATATAACTTATTTCTGCACTGACGGTTATTAATTTCTTCCTGCAACTAACTTTGGATTCAGTTTGTTTTTGTTCTTCTAGTTCCTTGAGAATGACCCTAAAGGAATTTCAGAGGTCTTCAAGGCTTTCCATCTTATCACAAGTCAAGAGTGCTAGAGCCTTGCAGTCAGAATTTTTTAAAGGGAGGGGCCCAGGGCACAATGGGTACTTTTGGACTCACTGTCCAGGGCTGTCGCAAGTATATGCTCCTTGTGTTTTCCTTAGGCAGGCCCAGGTGCATCTCAGGCCACAATTCTGGAAGGTGCAAAAGGCGGCAAGTACATGGTGCTTACTCTGAAGGTGTATGGTGTATAGGAGCTGTAGAGGCATGACTTCACCTATCTTTATTTGAAAGGATGCCTCAGAAAGTCTTGGTGCCCAAACAACAATTTGCTACTTAGGTGGAGGTATCACAGAGAGCCCCCAATAGTGCAATGCTTAGTGGAATTGTGGGAGCAGGACTGCCTCTGAGACCCCATAACTGTAGAGCAGTCAGCATGATATGCCAGCCTGTGAGAGCTATAGGCACATGACTCCAACCTATGAGAGCTTTTGTGCGCACTTTGCCCAGCAAAGCCATGGTTACAGGGCTGTCCAAGGCTTTAAGGATCCAACTCCCACTCTAGTGTGTCCAGAAGCCCAGACATGGAGTCAAAGAAGATTATAATTAACCCTTAAGATTTAATTTTGTTTTTCTTTTTGAGTTTTGGGCTTACTTGAGCCCTGTTACCTCTCTCCTTTCTTACCACTACTTTTTGGAATGGAAATGTCTGTCCTATGCCGTCTCACCATTGGATTTTGAAAGCACATAACTTGTTTGATTTCACAGGCTCTCTGCAAGAGAAAAATTTATTTTTGTAATAAATCGTGCCTTAAGTCTCACCCAAATCTGATTTAGATGAAGTTTTAGACTTAGATTTTAAAGTTGATGTTGGGATGAGTTCAGAATTTCGGGGCTGCTGGGCATAGGAGTGCAAGCCTACAGTCCCAGCTACTTGGAGGCTGAGGCAGGAAAATCACTTGAGCCCAGGAGTTGGAGTCTAGCCTGGGTAACAGCAAAGCACTGTCTCTAAGTTTAAAACATAAATAGATTGTTTAAATTAAATAATTTAATTTGGAGGGTTATGTGAATGGAATGTATTTTTTGAATAAGGACATCAATTTTGGAGCACCAGGGACAGAATTTTGTCCTCTCCAAATTTTCTGTTAAAACTTAATCCCTAATGTATTGAGAAGCATAGTTTTTTGAAAGGTGATTAGATCAAGAGGGTGCTACACTTATGAATGGACTAATGCCATTATAAAAAGGACTTGTGAGGGAAGTTTGCTTTCTTTTCCTATTCTACCATATGAGGACAGGGTGTTCATCCTTTCTGGCCATTCCACATTCCACTATGTGGAAACACAGTAAGAAGACCCTGAGAAGATGTTGGCACCTTGATCTGGACCTTCTGGAATCTAGTATTTGTTTTTTTATAAATACTTGAGTGTGAGAAATAAATGTATATTTCTCACAAATTATCCACTTTAAGGATTCTGTTAAAGCAGCACAAACTGAGAAAGAGAGAAATTATCACATGCCAGAGATGCAAAGATGGTTTAACATACACATATCTATTAATGTGACACACCACATTAACAAAATCTATGTGACCATTTTTATAGATACAAAGGATGTTTTTGATGAAATTCAACATGTTTTCATGATGAAAAGTCTAAAATATTAGATGTAGAAGGAATTTGCATCAATACAATAAAGGCTATATGTTACAAACCCAGAGATAACATCAGTCTCAACAGGGTAATGTTAAAGCTTTTCCCCTAAGATATGAAATAAGACAATTCTGCCCACTCTTGCTACTCCTATACAACATAGTACTGGAAGTCCCAGCAAGAGTAATTAGATAAATGAAAACAATAAAAGACACCTAAATGGAATAATTAAAAGCTAAATTTTCCTCATTTGAAGATGGCATGATCTTCTATATAGAAAATTCTAAACACTCCACCAAATAAAAAACTATTAGATCTGATAAATATACTAAATAAAATTGAAAGATAGAAAAAAAAGTAGGATTTTATATACTAACAATGAAATATCTAAAAAGAGAATAAATAGTCCTTTTTATAATAGCTACAAAAAGTTACTTAGGGAAAAATTTAACCAATGAATGAAAGAACTGGAAGACACAATAAAAGGAATGATATCTCGTGTTCATAGATTGGGTGAATATTATTAATATATCCATAATACCGAAAACAATCTACAGATTCAGCACACTACAAATTTTCAATCATGTTATTGAGAGAAATAGGAAAAACAATCTTAAGGTTTGCATGGAACCACAAAAGATCCAGAATAATGAAAACAATCTTGAACAAAAAGAATAAAGCTAGAGACATTACAGCCCTGATTTCAAAATATACTATAAATCTATAGTAACAAAAACATCATTATACTTACCTAAAAGCAGACACATGGAGCCATGGAACAGAATAAGGAACCCAGAAATAGATCCACACATTTACAACCAGCTGATTTTCAACAAAGTTGAGAAGAACACAAAGCAGGGAAAAGATAGTCCCTTTAAACAATGGTATTGAGACAAGTAGATTTTCACATTCAGATAAATGAAATTATTATTAATTATAGTTACCCTATTGTGCTACTAAATACTAGGTAACATTCTTTGTATCTAACTGTATTTCTGATAAATAATGATAAATATTTTAGGAGGTAAGAATCCTAGTTATCAAGATTTGATCATTACACACTGTATACTTGTTTCATATATCACATATGCCCCCAAATATGTACAGCTATTATGTATTTATAGAAATTAAAATTTAAAAACCTAAGAATGAAATTAGACCCTTACATCATACCACTTACAAAAATCAACTCAAAATGGGTTACAGACTTAAATGCGATAACTGAAACTGTGTAGTCACTAGAAGAAAACATAGGAAAAAAGCTCCATTACATTTATGTGGGGAATGATTTTTTTAGATGTAAACCGAAAAACAGTCAACAAAAGCAAAATAGACAAATGGAACAACATCAAAGTAGAACGTTTCCATATGACAGAGGAAACAATCAAGAGAATTATGAGGCAACCTATGAAATGGATAAGATATGTTCAAACCATGTATCTAACAAAGGGTTTCCATTCAAAATACAAAGGAAACTCATACAACCTAATAGCAATGAAACAAATAATTTAGAAATGGGCAAAGGATCTAAACAAATTTCTCAAAAGAAGACATACAAATGGTCATAAGTACATGAAAAACTGCTCTACATCATTAATCATCAGGGAAATGCAAAATACAACTACAATGAGAGATCAACTTACACCTGTTAAAATAGCTATTACTAAAAACACTAAAGATAGCAAATGCTGCCGTGTATGGGGGAAAAAAGAACTCTTTCAATCTGTTGGTGGGAAAGTAAATTAGTACAGCCAGTATGGAAAACAGTATGGAATATCTTCACGTTAATAAGAATAGAACTATTATATGATTCAGCATAGGGTACATATCTAAAGGAAATGAAATCAGTATGTAGAAGAGATATCTGTATCATATGTTCATATTCGTGACAGTATTATTCACAAAAGCCAATAATATATGAGCTCAACCTAAGTGTTCATCAACAGTGAGTGGATAATGAAAATATTGTATATGTGCACAATGGAATATTATTAAACTTTTAAAAGAAAGAAACTTTGTCATTTTTCATGACATGAATGAACCTAGAAGACATTATGTTAAGTAGAATAAGCCAGGCGTAGAAAGACTAATACCACATTATCTCACTTATGTGTCCTATTTTTTAAAGTTGAATTCATAGAAGTAAAGAGTATAATTTTCTTTGTCAGAGCCCAGGAAGTGTAGAGTTTGAAGAGATGTTGGTCAACAAAATCAAATTTCAGCTAGACAGGGAGAATAAGTTCAAGAGGTCTATTGTCCAACATGGTGACTATAGTTAATAAAAATATATTTTATTCTTGAAAATTGCTAATAGAGTAGATTATAAGTATTCTCACCACAAAATTGATGAGTATTTGAGCTAATAGTTATAATAATTAGCTCAATGTAGTTATTCCATAATGTATTTATATTTCAGAATAACATTTTACATGATAAATATGTATTTTTTGTAAAGTAAAAACTTAATTACAACAGAGTAAAATGAAAAAGCACATGCTATATGATTCTGTGAATTTTAATTTCTAGAAAAGAAAAAATAATCTATAGTGAATGAAATTAAATCAGTTGTTTTTGAAACAATGCATGATTGTTTAATGTTTAACATTAATGTTAAACAATGAATGATTGTTTAAACATTAACATTAATGAATGTTTAATGTTCATTAAATTGTTTAATTTAATGATATTAAATCAGACAGGAATAACCATTAGGAATAACCAAATATCCATTTGCTGCAAAGCAGAATGAAGTAATTTTCATTGATGGAAAGAAATTGTGGCATTTTAATTTGGTAGTTGCATGAGTACATAGTTGTAAAATATCTCAAAATGTACATAAAATGTACACATTTGAATGTAAACTATATTAAAAATATAATAAACTATAAATAAATCATTAAAGCAGACTGTGATTGAGTACTCCAAAGCCATCGCAATCTCGTTTTGTCTTGACTTCCTCTAGAAGATGGTGAATAAATAGTCACACTTCTTTGAATACCTTGTATCTAATGCTGGTTTTCTGGACCAGTTCTCTCTAATAAGATGACAGCAGAATTCACTGTCAACTTCCAGGAAGCTCATTAAAGGGGAAGACTTACTGGAATGGCTATTTCAACCCTTCAGCATTTATTACTGCTTCCTTGTACTTCTCTTCATATTAAGAAATAAATACTAGTGGAGCTTTATATTCTTTCTTGTATTCTCTAATTTTTGGTTTTTACAGATATGTAGTCAACATGGAATGAGTAAACAACAGAAACAGCAACAGCAGCAGCAACAATAACAAAACATTTAAAATGGCCATTAAAAATAGATTTTCAATAATTTAGAATTTGAGTATGTTCATTAAAGATTTTAAATAAAATATATTTAACAAAAAGAAAGAGTAATCTTATGGGAAATGTTTTCAGATCAAGCTTTCTTTGTAGAATGGAAAATATTTTCTACATATCATGCATTTATAACAAAATCTGTTCAAAAAAAATTGCACCAGACAAGTTAAATAGGCAAGCAAGACTTTATCCAGGACTGCTGCAATATGGGAGAGAGAATTACGTCAACTCCAGTGAAAAAAGTTCAAAGAGTTTTCAGAGCTGGAATGAGGTAGTGCAAAAGGACTAGGGGGCTGGAAGACATTAGGGATGAAGTTGCTCAATGTGATTAGTCCATTTCTGTTTACTACACAGCAGCCTCCACGGAGGCTCCCATGGAGACTGGTAGATAGGTGTGCTGCTCCTTAATGATTTCACTTCAAAAAGATACCTCTCATGTTGTTGAAAAATATCTTCCTGTGTTGTAAAACTGGCAAGAAGTTGAAAGAAAGTGTATTTCTCAAGGAGTCAGAGAAAGAGTTTGTAATTGAGAAGTTTTCTAAAGTCACTGCACAAAGGAAAACAAAAAGGGGTCAGGGACCTAGAGTCAGTGAGCAGTAACCTGTCTAAAATTTAGTCACGCTTAGGGGAATATTGAAGCTGTTTTGGTGAAATCCAGCACAATTATGAATTAGTTTTACATAAAAACAATTTAAAACAGCTCACAGTTTTACCACCTGCTAATACATTTTGGATAAAATGGAGAAGACAGCTGAATAAGGGTTCTTCCTTCAGTCATAGCGAGTGTACACTTCTCTCCAGAATTAAAGAGTACCAGATTTAAACCTGTCCACTGGATCACTTTCTTGATCACAGCTAAAAAATTATTCTATGTGTGTCAGAAAGACCAACGCACATATGCTGTTTGTAGTTGATATCTAAGATTCCACTTTCAAGCATGTGTGTGTGTATGTTGATATGCTTACTAAAAATATTTGTAAAGTTTAAGAAAACCAAGTATGGGCCATAAAGGTACTATGTTATTGAAAAAGGAATGAGAGTACAAGTGCATATAAGCTGGAGAACAAGACAGGTGCATAAAATACAAACTATGATTAGTGATCTAAAGTTTAATTTTTTGCTCTTCCCTCTTTCGTGGCAAAATGTTTCACACTTGCGTGGCAGAGCTGTGAAGTAAGTTTAGCCTGAATCATACTATTTCGGCCTGATATCATCTGCAATTTCTGTCATTCTCAGCAGTTAGATTTCTGGTTCCTGACCTAGACTCAACTAGACTTTCTAGATGTTTGGTCTCGTTGATGCTGCATCAGTCTTGAAGGTGATAGAAATTTCACACTAAATTGATGCCAGAATACTAATGTTTTTGTTCCTGGTAGCTGTGTGTTATCTGTTGCCTCAATTTGTCTGAAGTCAGAGAAGCAGTAAAGGTCTTTAAGTTGTCATGAATACAACTAAAATATTTATAACACAATGTTTAGTATTTATTTAAATTGGTGATAAATTTTATTATGAGGGTTAAGAGAATGTACTCTTAAATCAGAATCAAGAGATTTGAATCCCTGCCCAGCCACTTCATAGTTGGATAACTGTGGGTCAGCTACAATAATGTCTCTGTACCACAGTTTCTTTTCTAAATGGAAAAACTAATAATGCATACTTCACTGAGGTATTGTAAGTATTAAATACATCTGAGACATAATATGCACTATATATATATGTGTTACTATTAATGATATTATTATTACAAATTCAGTACCATATGACTAAGAACCAGTTCTCATGTATAGGCAAGAATATAACCCAAAGGATAACCTGCCATTTCTGTTCTTTCATCCAAGCAAAAGATGTATAAACCAGGGAAGGCTATGTCACATGTTTCTTATCAGAAAGGGTGAAATCATGCTAATCATGATGCTTACCACGCATAATCAGTGCTTGTGTTCATTTCATGCTGTGTTTAGCATTAAGAGTCTCTTATGAAATGCTACATAGTTCATGGAAATCCTTTAATATTAATTTATAATAAATTTCTGCTCCATTTCAGACTTACTGAATCAGAATTTCTATGTGAAATACTGAGAAATCTGCACCTTAACGAAGTATCACAGGTGTTTCTTAGACACTGAATTTTGAAAACCACTGTTTGAAGGTCAAAGTACTTATGAGGAAAAACTGTAAACTGCCCTAGTCTAATGTTCTTGGATTTTACGTCATCACCCTTGTTGCTAAACCCACAGGATCTTTTTTAAAATTAATTTTTAATCAGCAAGTAATAATAGTATGTATTTATGGCATTCAACATGATTTTTGATATATGTATACATTGTGAAATTGCTAAATCAAAGTATTTACATAGGCATTACTTCACATATTTATCTTTATTTGTGGTGAGAACATTTATTTGTAAGCTACTCTCTTAACCATTGTGAAGCACAGAATATATTGCTACTAACTATAGTCAGAACAACGTTGGTCAAAAGATTAAAAACATTCGTTAATCAAGAGTAATATGCCACCCAAATCTTGGATCAACCTCCAATATATGCTCTTTAATGTTAATATTACCTAGTTTCCAAATTATATCCCAGGTTTGGTAAAAATAATTTTTTTGTATAACTTAATGTTTGAATTTGACTCTGGAGTTTGTTACTCTTTCTACTCATCTCAGTTGGAAAGACAGCTTGCTTTATCAGCCTCCCTCTCTAGTAAGACTATTTTGCCCCTGTGCTCTTCATTTTATGCAAAGCTTCTTGGATACTATTTGGATGCTATGTCTGTATTCTCTCTTACTATACTCCTCTGTTGGAATATATAATAACCTAATTTTAGTTTGCTTTAAATTTTTGTTTCCAAATCAAATTGTTTTTCTAACATTCCTTCATTTATCATTTTTTCTCTCCTAAAATAACCTATGTGATGACTGCAAATGGGTTCATAACACTAACATTTGCTTCTCTCAGTTGGGCAGACACAAGACTTTCTAGTTTGCCCTAATCTTTTATGGTAGGGAATGTATATATGCTACATTTTAAAATATATACTAAATGGACAAATCAAAACATATTTCCAAATAGAATTTTATACCTCCAATTTCAAAATAAAATGTTGCCTAAAAGTAATAATGTAAAAAATGAATAACATCTACAAGAATCATTTGCTGCTGAATACTAATCTTCTTCTTTGGTTAGGAAATGACATAAAGAGTGGGAATGTCTTGTAATCTATAGCTTTTTATCTATAAAATGAGCTACTCTTATGAAGAGATATAGTCATAAGTTTTACTGTAAGTTAAATTATTACATTAGGGAAAACTTATTATATATCAATTTTTCTTGACAATGGCTTGGAAGAGCTGCATCAACAGCTTTCATACTCAATCTCCTCAAAAGTCCCTCCTGCACACACTTAGGTTCTGCAACAGCTGTGCTCACATTATGTGCAATTTATCAGTATCAATGTGATCCTGAAATTTGTTCATTAATGACAAATACTTTCAATCTCTAGCAAGTAATTGTAATTATTTTGCCCCCTTTTTTTGGCTCTTTGCCTAAATGGATTGCATGAACTTACAGAAACAAGGATAAGTTCACCATTAGAGCAAAATGTAATAGCTAAAGAAAATTTTATCTCACATATGTACATGAAAAGTAGTGATTATATTAAATACCATGTTTTAATATTTTAGTAATTGCCTGATACATGGTTGGTGGGTTTCATATATTGTCTCAAAAAGTCTTCAGAAAAACTTCATAAGACAGTTATCTTATCTTTACATTTTGCGTGAGAAAACTGAGATTTGTAAAGCTTAATTACAGCATTCCCAAATTACATCCCAAAATGTTCATGGTATAGAACATTTTTATCATCCTCCAAAAAGTTATTTTATGCCCTCTTAGGGTCAGTATCAATCTTCACTTCATTCTCTGGAAACCGCAGATTTTGATAGATTAAATACATAGAGTGCTTGCTCTGAAGCTACTCCCTTTTCATTTGTCTCAAGTACCTTCGTATCTTTTTTGATCATGCACTTTATAAGAAAGAAAAAAAAACTTTTACAATCTGTCATGTGTATCCATGTTTTCTTTGGTGTTTTTAGTAATATAGATCATTTATTTATATCTATGTATCCAGAAACTAATATATTTAACACAGTTGAAGTCTTGACACTTTGGTTCTATTATAAACCTATATGACAAGATAGAAACAATCTTTATAACTTTTAAAATAATGTTAGTGATTTACATATATTCATCACATACTATGAAGGGAAGTAAACATTTATAATCTCTATTTACACAAGTGTCTCTTCTTTGAACTGCTTTAACCTTTTAAGGCAAGTAATATTGGGTGAATATATACTCTTACATATTTTGTAACCACTAAGTTGGGAATTAGTCTAAGCATGAGGAATGCAGCAGTGAATTATTAAGACAAAAATATTTGCCCTCAAGAAACAAACATTCTTTTGGTTCTAACACTCTGTGTATTTAAAGACTGTAGGGTTTGTGTCAAAATCATGGCCCTCTTAGTTGGAGTGGCCTGAATTCAGAATTTGCCCTGTTAATGTCTGCAAGACACTGTAAAGTCACCTATCCTTTAAGTACCTCAGGTTTCCAATTACAAAATAGAACTATAGATAGTTGTCTTAAAATACTGCAGAATCAAGATATAGTATGTAAAATTTTTGCATAATGTTGGAGATATGATGTATGCTTAATAAAAAGATAATTAGCATTTATTATCATGAAACAGATGACATCTTTTGACATCAGTAAACTGCTAGGCAGTATTGATACAGGAGGTAGAAATAAATTATTTAGGCAGATAATGAGGGCAATAGAGTCCTCAGCAGAGCTTCCCTTCTAACAAAAAGCAGTCCCCAAAATCATGTCTTTTATGACAAATAGCAGCCTGAAAAATCATGCTACAAACATAGATAAGCAAGCTAGAAGATTGCATGGGGAAATGCCAGCAGCTGTAGCAATAGAAAACTCCTACCTGGGGTCAGGCATGTCCAATATGGAGACTTCATTTTCCTTTTTTGTTGTTGTTGTTACAGTGTGTACAGGAACAAAGGAATGGGCAACATGGCACAGCTTCAGCAGATAACCCGCCTGCATCATAAAATATTAGAGTGTGGGCAGCCAGAAATTTGTGCCCTATGCAAATACACCCCTAGACTAAACCAGATCTCTTACCCTATGTAAATAGCACACCTGATCCAACCAGTCTTTCTCACCCTATGTAAATCAGACACTACCTGGTCACCAGCTCATCTATAAAACCCTTTGCATTTCACCACAGATTTGGCAACCCATGTCTCTGGGAGCCCTCTCTGCAGCAGAGAACTCTTCTGTTTCTTTCACCTATTAAACTTCAGCTCTTAACCTCACGCTGTGTGTCAACATTCTTGTTGTCTATGGCTGCGATCAGGTGATACTCCAGACAATGAGGCTGTTTCATTGTGGAGGCCCATTCAGGATCCAAGGTAGATTCACTGGAAGGATAAGTATAGGAGGGGATCTCCCATCTTTACTTTCATTTCGGGGCTTTCTTCCCTTAATTGTAAAATCAAACTTAAAACTGAGTGTCTGATGGCCAGTTAAAAAAACCATTTGTATGGCTAGTGTTCTTAAGATTCAGAAGACAGGCTTGGTGGGGAGAACTTAGCAAATCCCCCTGAGTCTTCAGGGTGCTGGGAATATTGACTCTGTTTCAAACTGGTTTCCTTTCCTGGTGAGTCTAGTCATCGTGAAGGGCTGAAAGAAGTCCAGAGGCAACTAAGGGTTTCTGGCTGGGGCTACACCCCAATGTTAACAGAAGGCTTCTGGACTAACCCCAGCCTCTGACTGCCCAATGGGCATTGGCAGTAGGATCTTCAATCTTTTTGTATTGCAACTTCCCTCCTTTCCTTTCCTTCGCCCCCTTGCCTCCTGTCCCCTCTCTGTATACAATGCTGTGGAAATTTTTACAGTTTAGGCAAGATCAGCAAATGCCATAGAAACCAGGAATATAGCTCAAGGGCTTGGTATTTTTGTGATTTTCTAGGAACAGAGGGTTTTCTCCCTGCCCCCATCAGTGAACATCTCTCTCTAGCCTTGGTCTGGAGAGCACATTGTATTTCTTTCTTTTTTTCTTTTTTTTTTTTTTTTTAGATGAAGTCTTGCTCTGTTGCCCAGGCTGGAGTATAGTGGTGCAGTCTTGGCTCACTGCAAGCTCCAGGTTCAAGCTATTCCCCTGCCTCAGCCTCCCTAGTATCTTGGACTATAGATGAGCACGACCACACCCGGTTAATTTTTGTATTTTGAGTAGAGATGGGGTTTCACCATGTTGGTCAGGCTGGTCTCGAACTCCTGACCTCAAGTGATTCACCCACCTCGGCCTTTCAAAGTGCTGGGATTACAGGCTTGAGCCAATGCACCTGGCCAGAGGGCACATGGTATTTCAAGGCCTACAGCGCCGTCTAGTGGAAGACAGATCCTCTCCATGAGGCATTTTATTGGCCTTTTGCGAAAACACTCTAGTTTTCCAATGATCCTCCCTTTTTCACCCCTCTACTAGAGACCAGGCTCTATGCCCCTTCAGTCACTGGGAAAACTCAACGATGAGGAGAAAAATGTCTCCAAATCCAAATTTTAGACCCAACACTGTCCCATCAGCAGGAAAACTGCCATTTGGTCTCTACGTTCTTTCAAGGCATCTATTCTGCCTTATGGAATTAAAAGAGCACTTAAATAGTAAGGGGATTTTATGTCCAGAAATTAACCAGAACCACTGTCTAAGAATAAATGATTTAGTCAGGGCCATAATAGCAGATTATAGAGCTCAACCCAATACACTCTGTCCATTAAGAGATCTTGCCCAAATACAACAGTTGGTAGTCTTTCCTGAGATTTATCTACTGGGGAGTCATGCAGATCACACAAGCCTAGAAAGTCAAAGAGTAATCACCAACAAAGGCCTACAGGGGCATGTGAAAGTGTAACTAATGCCACCTCTTATTTCCTCCAGATCCATGGCTGAGTATCATGCCTGTATCCATGGGTGGCACCTTTAATGGATGCCAGGGCATATGAAACCAAAGAGGAAAAACAGTTTGGGGGAACGCTCCCACTGTATTCTCCTCCACCTGGGCCATTCCAAAAGAAATGAAGGAGACTAAAGGTACCCCTTTTTCTCACTTCTCTTTCTAGATGGGTAACAAACAATTTCAGCCTGTACTCCTCTGGATTGCATTCTAAAACACTGGTACTCCTTTGACCCTGAGACTTTGAAGAAAAAGTGGGTCATTTCCTTTTGCACAAGGGCATGGCCTTCTTACTATCTTTAACCAACCTGGCCTGCAGAGGGAAGCCTTGATTTTAACACTATCCAACAATTTGATGTTTTCTGTAGACATGAGGGCAAATGGTCCAAGGTCCCCTATGTACAGTCTTTCTTTGCTATGTGAGACAATCCAGAGCTTTGCAAGAATTACACAATTAGCCTAGCTCTTACAGCAGTCACATCAGGCAGGCCCAAAGGGAATAACTCCCCAAAACTAGAGAAGCAACTTCCAGGAGAACCATCTAAGGCAGCTATTGAGTGTTATGGCTCTTCCTTTCCCCCTTATTCAGGGCCACGTTCAGCCACACCATCAGCTTGCCCATCTCCACCATCTCCAAAACTCCACCTCCCCCACCTTCACTCTTATCCTTACAGGAAATGCCCAGTGGAAGTTATGGCACTAGGGTTCCAGTTCCCTTATCATTGCGGGAGCTTAGGCAAATAAAGGGAGATTTTGGTCAATTTTCTGATGCCCCCATTGGTATATAGAAGTTTTCCAAAATTTAACTCAGGTGACCTCACATGGAGTGATGTTATGCTTCTCTTAAGCCAAATTTTAACTGCAGCTGTAAAACAGGCAGCTCCGTAGGCAGCAGAGAACTTTATATACAAGCAATAAGTCTCCTATTGTAAGACAAAAAGGAAAAGAGAAAATACAGAAGGGAAAGAAATAGGGACATCACCATTCCCAATAGAAAGAGAGGCAGTACCTGTTGACAACCCTAACTGGAATCCCAATGACTCCACAGATGAATGGCAAATGAAACGCTTTTTAATGTGCATATTGGAGGGTCTATGAACAACTAGGGCCAAACCTCTTAATTACCCTAAATGGTCCATGATAGATCAAAAGCCAGATGAGAATTCCTCAGCCTTCATGGAAAGGCTGAAAGAGGAAATAAGAAAACACACTTCCTTATCCCCTGATTCAGTTGAGGGACAGGTAATCCTAAAGGGAAAGTTTATTACACAGGCACCTTCAGATATTAGAAGGAAACTGTAGAAGCAGGCTATAGAACTAGATAGCATCTTGAAAAACCTCCTGAGGGTAGCCACCTTGGTCTTTTATAATAGGGACCAGGAGGAGGCCCAGGAAAAAGAAAGAAAACACAAGAGAAGAATAAAGGCTCTCATAGCTGCTTAGAAGGCTTGCAAAGTCCAAGATCCCAGAGGTACATCCACTAGACGCTACCAGCGTGGCAAATCAGAGCACTTTAAGCAAGAGTGTGCAGGCAGCAAGAAGAAGCCACCTCAACTCTGTCCAGCCTGTGGCAGGGACCACTGGAGATTGAATCGTCCCCAGAGATGGAGGTCACCAGGTTCAGAACCAGTCTCACAGATGATCCAACAGGCCTGATGGGTCCTGGGGCTCAAACCCCCGACTCCAGTGGCTCAAATTGCCATTACTGCACCAGGTGATTCTGGAAATTGAAAGAAGGAAGATGGACCTCTTTCTGGACACTGGAGCTAGTCTCTCTCTTCTCCTCTCTAATCCAGGCATTCCTTCTTTCTATAGGACTACCATGATATTTATCTCAACCTGTTAGTTGTAGTTGGGGGAGCCTATTATTTACATATGCTTTCTTAATTATGCCTGAAAGTCCCACTCCTTTATTAGGTGGAGACATTTTAGCTTGCATGGGGGGCAAGCATCTATATAGCCCCAGGACAAACTCTTTGTCTCTCCCTGATGGAAGCTAATATTAATACAGAAGTATAGGCAACTCAAGAAAAATAGGTTCAGTTGTAACCTCTAGACTGGTCTGGATCCACCTTAAGGATCCCACTTCTTTTCCTAACCAGAGGCAATATTTCCTAAAACCAGAGTCTATAAAAGGGCTAGAAACCATTATTAATAACTGAAACCACAGAGCCTTCTCAAACCCTGGAACAACCCCTGCAACACTCCAATATTAGGAGCACAAAAACCTAATGGAGGAATGGAGACTGGTTCAGGACCTCTGCATCATTAATAAAACTATAGTTCCAATTCATCCATTGGTACCTAATCCCTACATCTTTCTAACCCAAATACTTGAGGGAACTAAATGTTTCACAGTCCTAGATCTAAAGGATGCCATTTTCTTTACACCATTACATCCTGACTCTCAATACCTGTTTGCCTTCAAAGATCACTCTGGCCAAACTCTCCAGTTAACATAGATGGTGCTGCCTCAAGGATTTTGAGACAGTCCTCACTTGTTTGGACAGGCATTGTCAAAGGACCTCTCTGAGTTTTCCCATCCTCAGGCCAAATTCTTTCAATACATAGATGACATACTGCTCTGTGCCTCAACCGAGAAAGCTTCTCAGGAAGGCAACAAAGCTCTTCTTATTTTCTTAGCTGACAGAAGATATAAGGTGTCAAAATCCAAGGCACAGCTTTGTCAAACCTCTGCAAAGTGCCTGGGTGTTGTCTGAAGGGACTAGAACATTAGTAGAAAAATGAATTAAGCCTATTTCCTCCTTTCCTCAACCTAAAACCCTGAAGCATCTAAGAGGATTTTGGGGCATTACAAAATTTTGCAGACTAGGCTACCTGGCTATGGTGAGATAGCTTGTCCCCATGTGACCTCATAAAAGAAGCTCAGGTGGTTAAAAATCATTTCCAAACCTGGGAACCTTAAGCTCAAAAGGCTTTAATTAGCTAAAATAAGCCTTACTTAAGGCATTAACCCTCAGCCTTCTCATAGGGAATGACTTCAATCTTTATGTTTCAGAAAGTAAGAGAATGGCCCTGGGAGTTTTGTCTCAAGCCCAAGGACCAGCTCAGCAGCAGGTGGGCTACCTGCATAAATAACTTGATTTGGTGGCTAAAAGATGGCCAGTATGCCTCTGATCAGTTGCTGTAGTGTTCCTACTATTGCTAGAAGCCACCAAATTAACCCTGGGAAATGGCTCAAGTTTTTATACCCCACCTAACATAGCAGGATTGCTGTCTTCTAGGGGGAGACTGGCTAACAGACAGTTGGTTCCTTAAATATCAGGCTCTACGGTTAAAAGGGTCTGCAATTCAATTAAAAACTTGTTCTCATCTAAACCCAGCCACTTTCCTCCCTGAGGAAACTGGGGAAACTGAACATGACTGTAAACAAGTTGTGGTACAGACCTACGCAATCAGGGAGGATCTCAGCAATAGTCCCCTAGAAGATCCAGACTGGACCCTCTTCACAGGTGGAAGTTTCTTTGTGGAGCAAGGAGTCAGTAAGGCTGGATATACAGTAGTCACTCTGAATGATGTTATTGAAGGTACATCTGTCTCTCCAGGCTCAAGCACTCAACTAGCTGAACTGATAGATCTTATAAGAGCACTTGAATTAAGCAAGGGAAAGGTAGTTAACATTTACACTGACTCCAAGTATGCTTTCTTAGTTCTTCAGGCTGCCATTTGGAAGGAAACATATTTTCTTACTGCTAATGAATCACCTATAAAATACCACCAGGAAATTAGCAGGTTATTATCCTCAATTTTCCTTTCATAAGAAGTAGTAATGCTGCGTTGTAGCAAGGGACATCAGAAGGGAAAAGATGAAATAGCTAAAGGAAACAAGTTAACTGATCAGCCAGTAAAGTCAGTGGCAAGAAAGCCTCAGGGGTTCACCCCACTTGAAACCCCTGTAATGTGGAAAGACTCAATAAATTAAGCCTCAATGCTCTCCTAAATAGAATGGGTCATCTCTCAAGGGTATAATTCCCAGCTCTCAGGATGGTGACAGTCAGAGAATGGCAAACTCCACTTGCCGCCCTCCAGCCAATGGAAATTCCTTAATATCCTTTACCAAACTTTTCACTTGGGAAGAGATAAAACTTAACAGTGTGACCTAAGATTGTTTTCAGGTGAGAACTTATTAAAAACAGTCAAGCAGATTGTTAATGCTTATGAAGTGTGTCTTAAAAATAACCCCCTTAACAGGTGATTCCTTCCTCCTCAACCCAAAGGATGAGAAGCTATTCAGGGAAGGACTGGCAGATAAACTTCATCCACATGCCAAAAATGAAGAGAATCCAGTATTTCCTGGTATAGGGAGATACTTGCACTAACTGAATAGAAGCATTTACATGCTGTACAGAAAAGGCCTCTGAGGTAATAAAAGTGTTAGTTAATGAAATCATTTCCCACTTCAGTCTTCCTAAGTACCTCCAAAGTGACAAAGACCCCTCATTTAAGGCAGCTGCCACATAGGGGGTTTCCAAACACTAGGCTTACAGTATCATCTCCATTGTGTTTGCAGGCCCCAGTCCTCAGGAAAAGTGGAGAAGACAAATGATATTATCAAGAGACACCTTAGAAAACTGTCTCAAAAGACTCACCTTCCTTGAGTCACTCTTCTCCCCTTGACTTTATGGTGGGTAAGAAATACCCGTTTTAAGTTAAGTCTGAGCCCTTTTGAAATGCTGTATGGATGGCCTTTCCTTACCTTTTCCTATTAGATCAGAAAACCTCTGAACTTGTTAAACATATAACCTCCCTGGCTCACTTCCAACAGGAATTAACACAATTAACAGAAGCCCAAACCCAAGAAATAGGACCAACTTTAATCCAGGAGATTTGGTATTTGGAAAAGCTCACTCTTCTCTCTCTCTTTCACTAAACCTAAGCTGGGAAGGGCCTTACACTGTTGTTCTTTCAACCCCCTTGGTGGTAAAAGTTACAGGAATTGACTCCTGGCTACATGACCCTCAAGACAAATTCTGGAAAGCTAAGGGAGCAACTCTTAACAGCCTAGAAGAATGTTCCAGATATCAGTGTGAAGAAATAAAAGATCTTAACATGAAAATCATAAAAAAAAAAAGGTAAATGAGTGAGGGTTACTCTTCTTACTCAATCCCACCCCTAACTCACCAGATACATTCAGTCATTTCTACTTCTCCTCTCGAGATTTGGCATCAGATATTACAACTTCTTTTTAAATGCATACTTCCAGGGAGATTCTGATTATCCTTGGAATTACATTTGTAATTTCATAGACCCCAAAGGGAAATTCTATATCTTGGTGAGTAAAATTTAGATCAAATTATGGATTAGGTCACACTTGCAGGATTGCTATATTCACTCTACTATTTGCAGTAGGACTATATAGTGTGGCAATTGCAGTGTAAAATTCTGTATGGAATTTTCTAATTGCTGTAATATTCTGCCTAATTACCACCCGAATATTAGGATGAATAATTACAGGAAAGATTTAAGCAAAGTTAACCCTAAAGTTACTCTAGCCACCCAATCCGATGCCACTTATCCTTTAAAAAGTTTCTTCTATGTTACTGTTTCTAAGAAAGTACAGCGACATCTGGTGGAGGCAAACCAGTATTACAACCCATGAGAATGGCTAACGATTGAACAAATTCTACTGTCATGGTTATGGCCTATAGTACCCCTACTCATAATGGTAATCTCAATACTCATATTTGAATCCTATATTCTAAACCTTCTTGTAAAATATATGTCTTATCACCTAGAAGCTGTTAAACTCCAAATGCTACTGGCAGATAGAACCAAGCATGGACATGCCTTTCTTCCAAGGACCCTTAGATTGAACCCAGGAAGAGCCCTGGCTGCTGTTCCCCACAAGATACCCCTTTTCAGCAGGGAATAGCCGGAAAGAGTTGTCATCCAGCACCCCCTAATAGCACTTAGGATTTCAACTCCTCAGGGAGAAGATGATACGGGAGGTAGAAATAAGTTACTTAGGCAGGTAGTGACGGGAACAGAGTCCTCAGCAGAGCTTCCTTTCTAACTAAAAGCAGCCTTCAAAGTCATTTCTTTTCTAACAAAGAGTGGCCTGGAAAATCAAGCTGCAAATATAGATAAGCACACTGGAAGCTTGCATGGAGGAAAGCCAGCAGCTGCACCAATAGAAAAGGGCTACTTAGGGGCCAGGCATGTCCAACATGGAGGCTCCATCTTTCCTTTTTTTTTGTTGCCACGTGTACAGGAAAAAACGAATGGGCAACATGGTGCAGCTCAGGCAGAGAACCCGCCTGCATACTAAAAGTTAGGAGTGGAGGTGGCCAGAAATTCGTGCCCTATGCAAATGGCACACCTAGTCCCAACCAGTTTTTTTTTGCACCCTACACAAATGGCACACCTGATCCAACCAGTCTTTTGCACCCTATGTAAATCAGACACTACCTCCATACCAGCTCATCTATAAAACTCCCTGCGTTTCACTGCAGATTCAGCAACCCGTTTCTCTGGGACCCTTCTTTGCAGCAGAGAGTCCTTCTCTTTCTTTCACCTATTAAACTTCCACTCTTAACCTCATTCCGTGTGTGTCTACATCTTTGTTCTTCGTGGCTGTGAGACCATGAACCTCAGGTGACACTCTATGCAACAAGACTGTTTCAATATTACTCAAAATTATAATTTAAAAATACTGAGAAATTATAATATAAATAATTTGACAAAGATTGCATGGGTAACCAAGATTAGAACTTATAAGTGCCTCAAAAGTCCTTTGTCTTACATCACACTGGTTTCCAAATAGTACAGATGTCTAATGGCATTTGTATCTATATATCAGGCATCAAATTTAATAGCAATTTTACAACCTCATAGCTTTTCATTAAGTTTGGGGTAAAAAGAAAAAAGAGTTCTCATATCATAATCCTTAATTAAGATAGGCAATAACACATTTTCTGATACATAAAATTGATTATTTCTGTCAGTAGATGTTAATCTATATAAATTTATGGGGTCTATTAAATTCTATTTGTCTATGTGTATATATGTATATATAATCATTATATTAATATTTTAATAAAATAACACAGAATCAAAAAAACCACCAGATACATTGAATTACATTTTCCATATCACCAGTTTGGCATCTTCATAACCTTCAATATTTTAAATAAATTGTGTAAATAATAAAGACTTTGTATATAATTTTAGCATTTTGACTGATAAATTATAAGATTCATAAGCTATATAATGTCCATGTAGCCCCAGTGTTTACACTGAATAGAAAGTAGATAAGTAACTATTGAATGAATAAATATGGTCTAAAAGTTAATTTATTAGTATTATTAAAATTTAATGTTAGTTGAACATGTTACTTAAAGCTAACACATTCCTGGTTCATTTCATAAAGCTTAAAAAGGTGATTGAACATTTAAAATTATATGCTGTACCTTTTCCTAATGCTGCTTTGTAGACTAAGTAGAAACATTTTCTGTAATTATTTCAGGGCAAAATAATTTAAGAGGATTAGGAGGCTAGATAAAATTAAACATATTCTGAAATACCCTCTCTGAAATAAATTGCCTTTGTGTGTCAAGTATTATAAATGAAAGCTATTAAAGGCTTAAGCCTCTTCTTTCATTTGCTTTAAATGAGTGTAACCATCTATATGCAAAACCCTCCAGTGACTTCCCAGAACACTTAGGAAAAAAGAACTCAAATATTTCATTACGACTATCAAGATTCTAAATAAATATCACTACCATTTTGCTTTGTTTGCAACATTATCCCTACTCTTTTATATCACCCTGGTGTAAATAGACTTCAATGTTTCTATGCCTTGAATTTGCACAATCAGTTTTGCCTTAGGACCTTTGAATTTTTGTTTATATACCTAGAATTCTCTTCTCAAAAGAATTCCATGTACCTTGCTCCTTTATGTATGACAACACTCTTCTGAGAGGATTTCTTGATCCACTCTTGGCAAAAGTGGCCCCTTTTCTCCCAAATTTATCTGCAGTTGCCTTTATATATTTTTAAATAAAACATAAGCACTCTGAAAGAAGGAATTAATCAAAAGTCTTTTATTTAAGTTTATTTAGTTATTCTGCATCTGTAGAGATAACGAAAATTAGTGAGTGTATAAATCATAAATGACTTTTGTGCATTCATGTTTTGGGGAGGGGTTCAAACTATTACAGTAGAGTTCTTATAATTAATGGCATGTACTTCCTGAGAATGCTTTCAAGTCTGTCTATAAACGTTGCTTGTGATTTAAGGTGGGTAGATAAACCAAAATCAAGTTTAAAAAGTGCTTACATGTTATCATTTATCTTATAATTATCAGTACCACAATGACAGAACCTATTTTAATATTTTACATTGCGAATGACAGCATTATGGCCATATGTATTAAAATTATTTTCTATATGTTAAATTGGGAACATAGCCAAAATCTGTTACACTGTTTCCCAATTCAAAACAACACGCTGACACTCAGGCAATTTTTTTCTATATTTATTTTGTTTGATAATTGGGAACAGCATTATTCCTAAGAACTGCTTTCAGCCCCTCAGATATTAAAATCAGATGTAAGGAAACAAAGTTCAAAGTCACTGTTTTTTATTTGAGTGCTAAGATTTAGCTTTTTGATTCAAATTATACTTAAGTGCATAAAATATATAGTAGGTATCCACATATAACCTTTTATAAATTAGATTTAAAATCTTAAGTTATCATTTAGGTTGTTATATGCTTAAGAAAGACTCTAGAGCATATCTAAATGTTGAGCTTTAGTTAAAACTATGTTCTTTCCCAGGGAACATCCCTTCTCTAATAAGTAAGTGCCTTTTAGACAGACCATTAACATAAGTAATGATTAATATGACACTGTAAATAATTTAGCATGTGGCAAATATAAGGAAGCTTAACAGGACTTAATTGTACAAATCTAAAACCCCAACTAATAATATTCCTTAATGACTTTCCAGTAATTGTGCTAAATGACTAATTTAATGTTAGCTATCTTTCAAATTACATTCAGGTGTGAAAACATGTAAACGAACGTTTATTACCTTTAAAGTTCTCTCTAGGATTTAGTGTTAGATCCATTTATTTATTTCTTAAAAATATTATAATTGTACCTCCTCATAACATTTCCTTGCTTTCAAAATTATTGAACCAAAGTATAAAAGATCAAACTATAATCTTATTTTCTGCTAAGTTTCACATGAAGTACTGGAGGAAATTTTTAGAACTCCATATACATTTGTAGTATTTTAATTCAAACCTATAGGGTATAATTGTTTTTATAGTATAAATTCATAAAATTATACTTCTTAGCACTTAAAGTGCAATCGTATTGGGTGCTAAATAGTTACACTAATCAAATATATATGTGTAAGTGGATTTGTGTGTCTTAACATGTGTGTATACATATATGTAAAAGAAATGTGGAGGCACACATACATATATAGTTTTGCATATTTCAAAGTATATAAACATTTTATTTCATTACTCTATGTATATAATCATCTGCAATTTACGGTTCTTGACTAAGTTATTTGTGAGATTTATCCAAGTTCAGACATGCAACAGCAGGTTTTTTTTTTTTTCATTTTAAGTGTATGTTTTATTATGTTTTGCTACTAAAACCAGTGGTTCAATCAACATTCTTATCTATCATCTCCTTGTACATCTATGCGAGATGTACAAAATGATACAAGATGTTTTTCTGAGATATATATTCTGGAGTGGAATTCCTGGGAAAACATATATGTACATTTTCATCTTTCCTAAGTGTTGCCAAATTGCTCTCCTGTAAGGTGTATCAATCTATAGCCCGATTTGCACCATCAAGTTTCAACTTTTCACACCCTCACCAAGGTCTGGTAGTATCCCTTTCTTCCTTCTTTCCTTCCTTCCTTCTTTTCTATGTCCCTCTCTTCTTATCTTTTTTCTTTTTCTGTCTTACTTCTTCCTTTATTAAATCTTGCTATTCTAGAGAATGTGAACATGTATCTCATTGCAATTTTTCTTACTCCTTAATCTATAGTAACTTAAAATATTTGTTCAGTGTTTTCTACTTTCTCTGCTCTGTAATTTTCTTATTCACATCTTTTGTCCCATGTCATAATGAATTTTAATTGATTTTGTATGGATTTGTAGATGTTACTTTTTCTATTTTGTATATGATATCTTTTTCCATTGTTTGTAGCAAATGTCTTTTCCTAAATATCAGTTTATCGTATTACAGGTGTTCTATTTTCACATGAAGATTTTCATTTTAATTTTGTAAGATGTATTATTCATTTGAACAATTCTGCATTTTAACTCGTTTTGGTAGATTTTTCAATCCTTGATGTCTGTAGGAAGTCTCTGTATTAGAAATACAGTTGTCATATATTTATATCAGTGTTTTAGGATTTTATCCTAAACATCAGAGATTCTGAGCACAGAAGATTTTTGTAGCAAAAAGTTTCAGAATCTAACTTATTAAAATCTTCATTATAAATTACTCTTAACTTTAAAGGAAAATGTTAAAGCTTTATTATAAATAATAGCTATAGGAGTGTATAATTTGATAACTATTATATGTATTTTCCTGTAAACACATGATTCATATTGGAGAAGAAATATATGCCAGTTAACTATATTTTAACCACTAAAGCCTAAGGGCTTTGTTGAAATATTACACTTTATTAGCAAATGTTCATATTTGAAATATTTATCAATTGGTCAAATCCTATTTGAGTATTTTTTGTTTTTTGTTTAGGATTAAACTAAGAACAAATAAAAACAAAAATTTTCACTCCTAGTATGTGGAGTTTATTGAAATAAATTAAATATTCATGGATAATAATACATTTAACCAGGAAAAAATTCTGTTTAGAAATAATTTATCATGTGAAAACTGTAAAGTTTATACTCTTTATGACATCATTCTCATTTGCAGATAATTTCTAATGGTGTATTCATTATTATAAATTACAGTTCTAAGACACAAAATAAGATTGGAAAGTTTAGAATTCTCAATAAAATGTTCACTGAAGTAAGCATTAGGAACATATCTTTCTATAAGCTGAATACATATATTTTGAGGTACATGCCTAACATACATTATTTATTTCTATGCATATAAATGGTATTTGTGTGGATGTGTGTTTCCATTGAGTTACTTAGAAAAAAAGTCTGAGAACACCAGAAGGCCGGGCACTGTGGCTCACACCTGTAATCCAGGCACTTTGGGAGGCCAAGGTGGGCGGATCACAAGGTCAGGATATTGAGACCATCTTGACCAACATGGTGAAACCCCATCTCTACTAAAAAATATCAAAAATTAGCTGGGCGTGTTGACCTGTTACTGTAATCCCAGCTACTCGGGAGGCTGAGGCGGGAGAATTGCTTGAATCAGGCAGTCGGAGATTGTAGTGAGCAGAGATTATGCCACTGCACTGCAGCCCAACCTGCCGACAGAGCAAGATTTTACCTTAATGAAAAAATGTTGTTTTAGTGGTTCAATATTTGTTTTCTTGGTTAAGGATTTAGTCTTAAAAATAATCAATATTCAAAGGCCAAGGAAGGAAATGTCAATGTTTAAAATGTGAATAATATAATGACTAATTGCAAGGCTGAGTGTTTAACTCCTAAATGTGTTTATTTAAATACTTATTTGTTTAATTGTATCCATAGTAAATGTTATTGAAATTTAGGACCAAAAGCAAAAATATTGATTAATCTTAATCTTTGTTATTCTCAGTGCATAAATGTTTGTCTTATATATGAGTCTTCCATTTTGATTACTTATTGTTATAATTCATTCTTACATGTCTTTTTCAAAAGTAATGAACATCTGTTAATCTACTCTGTAATACAGTAACTAGAATATCACTAGCAACTCAAAGGTATCTGTGTACCACTCCCCTGGACTGCCTAATGCATCTTCCTTGGTGGCAAGTAGTACGTTGTATTTAATATGTATCATATCCTTTTTGCCCTTCTCAAAAGTCTTATCACATATATATGCATGCATATATAATACCTTAGGTAAATATATTTTGAACTACAGACATGGAATATGATACAATATATAATCTTCCATAAGTTGATTTCTTCTTTTATTATTGTTATTATTTTTTGAGACAGAGTCTTCCTCTTTTGCCCAGGCTGGAGTGCACTGGCGCGATCTCAGCTTGCTGCAGCCTCTGCCTCCTGGGTTCAAGCGACTCTCCTGTCTCAGCTGGGACTACAGGCATGCGCCACCATGCTGGCTAATTTTTTTTTTTTTTTTTTTTTTGGTAGAGACAGGGTTTCACCATATTGGCCAGGCTGGTCTCAAACTCCTGACCTCATGAACCAGCCACCCCGGACTCCCAAAGTGAAGTTGTTTTCTTTTACTCAATATTTCATTCTCAAAATCCAGCTATGCAGTTGCATATCGCTACCATCTTTTATTTTACTGCTATAAACTATTTCATTGTTTGAATATGCTACAGTTCATTTATCCGTCTTCTAGAAGTGAAAGTTGTATGGCTTCTAAGGTTTTTCTGTTCTGAAAAGTGAGGTTATGAAGCATATCTCAATAACTCTTTTTTCATGAAGTTTATTTGTCTGATATTAGTTTCTTTTGTTTATTTTTAAATCTTTTTTTATTTCGAGATAATTGGAGATCCACATAAAACTGTACAAGGTAATGCAGAGATTCCAAGCACTCTTCAACAAAGATTTCCCAATAACGACATCTTGCTAAACTATAGTACAAAATCACAACCAGAATATTGACATTGATAGCAATCTACCAGTCTTACCTAAATTCTCCCTGCTTGCTATGCACTTGTTCATCTGTCCATGTGTGGTTTTACATCTATGCAATTTTTTCAGATGTATAGATTCATGCATCCACCACCACAGTAAATATACAGAGCATTTTAATAATCACAAGGAATGGTGGTGTTTCCCTTTTATTGCCACACCTACCTCACTCTTTCTCCTCACCCACCCTGGTCTCTAATCCCAGCAAACACTAATTTATTTTTCCATTTCCAAAATGTATCATTCCAGGAATGTCATAGAAGTGGAATTACACTCTATGAAACGTTTCGTGGTTACCTTTTACACTCAGCCTACTTCCCTTGATAGTCTTCTAAGTTGTGTGTAGAAATAGATTGGTCCTTTTTACTGACTAGTGGTATTTCATAGTGTGAATGTATCACAACTTGTTTAACCCTCAAACCAGTGCAAGACATCTGGATGACTTTTTGTCATTATGAATAAGGCTTCTATGAAAATCTATATACTGATTTTTCCAGTGGATATGTTTTCATTTTGAGGAGAAATATCTAAGAGTGCAATTTCTGGGCCATATGATAATTACATGTTCAGTTTTATAAGAAAATTCCACAGAATTTTCCAGAGTAACTATATTATTTTACAATCCCAACAGAAACATATGAATGATCCGGCTTCTCTGAAACATTCCTATAATTTAGTCATTATTTTTCATTTTGGTCACTGATAGTTGTATAGTGATCATTTTGGTTAATTTTAGGGTATGTCTTAATCATTATTTCATGCATTATTCACAATATCCAAGAAATGAAAACAATCTAATTGTTCATCAATTGTTGAATATATAAAGAATTGTGAATAAATAGAATATTGTTCAGCCTTAAAATATCCTTCCATTTAAGACAACATGGATGAAATCAGAGGACTTTATGCTAATGAAAATAAATCAGAAACAGAGAGAAAAGTACTATATACTATATAATTTCACTTATATATGGACTTTTTAAAATTCGTAGAAGATGATGGTTATCAGGTCCTTGGCAGAAGAATGGGAAAATGAGGAGATGTTGGTCAAAGGGTACAATATTGCAATTATTTAAAATAAATAGTTCTGGAAATCTAATACATAGCATACAGACTAAAGTTAGTGCTACTGTATGGAATACTTGAAATGTGCTAAGAGCATAGATCTTAAGTGTTCTCACTGAAAACAAAAATAAATAAAAGAGTAACTCTGTGAGGAGTCCTGCATGTGAATTAGCTTGAATGCAGTAATCTGTTTATTATGTATATTATATTAAATCATTACACAATACATTTTAAATATATAACGGTTTCTTTAATTTTCTTTTTCTTTTTTTTTTTTTGAGACAGGGTCTCGTTCTGTCATCCAGACTGGAGTGCAGTGACACAATCACAGCTCACTGCAACCTCCACCTGGCCTCCAGGGTTCAAATGATTCTCTGGCTGGCTACTTTTTGTGTTATTATTATTATTTTTTCTTTTGTTGAGACGGGGTTTCGCCATGTTTCCCATGCTGATCTTGAATTCCTGGGCTCAAGCAATCCACCCACCTAGGCCTCCCAAAGTGCTGGGATTATAGGCATGAACCACCATGCCTGGCCCTAAGTTTTTATATTTAAGAAAGACAAAACAGTGAAGCTTTTAGAAGAAAAGTGATAAATATCTTGAGCCAGGAAGGCATTTTTTAAATGAGATTTTAAAAAATTAAATATAAAAGCACTTTTCCATTTAAAAAATGGTTAATGAATTAGGTTTCACTAAAACTAAGAAACACTGTTTGAAAAATAACTAGGAGAGTTTAAAATAAAGCTACAAAAAGTAAGAAAACATTTATGATATATGTAGCATGTCTTTTACACAGAACATAAATATTTTCTACTAATTATATACAGACATCCATAAAATACGAAATAGATGAAATACATGCACAGACATTTCACAAGGAGTACCAAAAGGCAAACAAACATGGAAATATGTCCAACCACACTAGAAATCAATTTAAATTTAAATTTAAATCTGTACTGCAATGAGATATCATTAGTGCCTACCAAAATGGCTAAACTTTTTTTTAAATTATCGGATGTTGCAAAGAAGGTAATTTAAGGTAATTTGTAATTACATATACTATTGGTAGAGTGTGTAAGGGGGATATCCACTTTGTAAGTATCAGCTAAAATTTCCCATACACGTATCTTTGCAAAAAAAAAAAAAAACCCTCTCCTAGTTACACATAAAAGAGAAATGTGGGCACATGTTCACAATAAGACATGTGCAAAACACATGGGGGATTTATTTAGGTCATAGCTACTATGATCTAAATGTATACCAACAGAAACATTAATAAATAAGTGGATATATTCAAATAATCATCTACACTAATACTATATAGTAATAAACATGAGCATGGCTAGAATTGTGCAAAACAATGGAGATGAATATTATAAATACAGTGTGTAAAGAAATAAGACAAAACACAAAAATATTTGTAATGTAATGCCATTTATTTAACGTTCAAAAAGAAGCTAATCTGAGATGACTGTCAGTATTCAGGGTAAGTGTTTCCATTGTAGAATAGAGAGGGGTAGTTATTGGTAGATGGCAGAAGCAGTTTTCAGGGTTCTTTCACTTTTCTATTTCTTAATACTTTTTGTTACAAAGATGTGATCATGTGGCAATTCACTGAGCTCTACACAAGAATTGCTTCAACCCGGCAGGCGGATGTTGAAGTGAGCCGAGATTATGGCACTGCACTGTAGCCTGGCCGGCAGATAGAGACTCCATATCAAAAAATAATAATAATAATTTTCTTAAAGTTCTACAATTTTTGTTCTACAATTATGATTTGTGTACAATTTATTTTGTATTACATTCTTTAATCATTTCATATTGCTGTAAAGATTTTAGAACTTCTCTTTATACAGTGCAAGATTTTATAACAATTTTCAAAAGTCAACAAAATGATGATGACTCTTAGGAAGAAGTTGCAGGAATTTATAATCACACCAATAATGAATAAATTATACTATTGATTATCATCACTTTTAATACTTGCTATTGGCAAGACAGACAAGTTTTTAAAAATTAGATGTGAATCTCCGTATCTTTATTTGTATTTATCTGATTATTAATAAAGTTAAGAATGTCTTCATCCATTTGCTTCATAATTTGCATCCTTTAATGCTCTATATGTTTAGAACATTATGTAAATAGCATGGTCCCGGATTTATGTTTCTCTATCTAATTTATTTTTCTTTATAATGAGACAATTGTAAAGAATGCCTCGTATTATATTTTGAAATATAATTATTAATGTTTTTGTTATGTTTAAAACTAGTTTTATCTCCAGGAGTGCTCCCTTTACCACCAGAAATGTTTCATACCCTTGCTGCTAAAAAACATTTTCTCTTAAAAGTGGTCACAGAATTATAGGCAAGTTGTAACAAACAGGCTTTGGAAAGTACTAGGAGATTTTAGTATGAATTAATAAAAATGTGTGTAACTCATAAACAAATTATATAACATAAGTTATATAACACGTAATAAATTACATAAAGTTTGGGCAACCAAATAGAATATCGCTAATTCAACTGTAGTCTAATAAAGTGTAAGGTTGACACAAAGTCTGCCAAATAAATTGATAAGAAGCCTTAACTCCCTTTGTCTCCCTGAATTGGGAGGGATGTGCACCAACACAAGCTGATCATAAGGGGGTTTCCATCCCTTGGAGAGCTGTCCACAAAATAATGTTACTAGATCTGCCAGCTGAGAGTGAATAGTGGGAAAAGCAGAGCGCAATCTCTTTTGAAAAAATTGAGATAAATAAAAGTCAAGTCAAATAAGTGATGTTTGTGTGCTTCCTACTTGTGAATATCTTAGACTTAGGTCTTTGGTTGATCTTGATTTGTTGACTGAATCATTCAATTGGAAATGAGATGAAATGTCTCCAAAGGAAGACCATGAGAAAGTAATCCTTACCTTGGTAGGAATATGGCTCTGAATATTACTTCTGCTGTTAATAGGCTACAAGTATTCAATAATAAATGTATAAATGTAGGTTTTGTGAAATATGGCTAACTCCTTAATAGAGGGATGCAATAAGTTTCTGGTAAATCAGCCCTTACTTACCCATAGAAAAGAAACTTACTAAAATATCAAATAAAAAGCCAACAGTTTTAAAAAGAAATCTCATAAAATCAGAAACACTTCTGAAAAAAATTGAACCAGCAAAAAAATAGGACTGAAACACACGGTATTTATACAATAAGAACTGTGTCATTACAGGACAGATGTGGTGGCTCACACCTGTAATCCCAGCACTTTGGGAGGTCAAAGTGGGTGAGTCACTTGAGGTCAGGAGTTCGAGACCAGCCTGGCCAACATGTTGAAACCCCATCTCTATTAAAAATACAAAAAATCAGCCAGGCATGGTGGTGCATGCCTGTAATCCCAGCTATTTGGGAGGCCGAGGCACGAGAATTGTTTTAACCCAGGAGACAGAGGTTGAAGTGAGCTGAGATCTTGCCACTGCACTGTAGCCTGGGCAACAGATAGAGACTCCATTGTGTTATTACAACGTGGTGTTAATTGTGGTATTAAAAATTAAACAGCTTTGGGCCAGTCAGCATCTACTGAATCAGCAGACGCTGATTCGTTTCTGGAAGTTATGTTTCTTATGTTTTTGAGAAACAACATAAAAAGAAAATCCAGAAAAAAAAGTTATAGGAATGAGGACACATGTTAAGCAGATTTACAAGATGTGAGAACTTTGTGCCAAGACCTAGGACAGAATATCAAAGACTTTCAACTTTATTATTTTTAAAAGGGAACTGACATTACCTTTATATTAGTAGCAGAAGTGATGACTATAGGAAATATAATCAGCAATAAGATTCTTTCCGGATCTGAACGCAATAGCTGCCCGTGGGGAAGTTGAATAGTCTGTTTTCACACTGCTATAAAGAATATTACCTGAGACTGTGTAATTATAAAGCAAAAAAGTTTAGTTGACTCACAGTTCCAGGGGCTTAACAGTAAGCATGGCTACGAGGCCTCAGGAAACTTGCAAACATGGCAGAGGGGAAGGGGAAGCTGGCACCTTTTTCACAAGGTGGGAGGAGGAAGTGTGTGTGAGAATAAGGAAGTGCTACATTTTAAAACCATAAGCTTTCTTGAAAACTCACTCACTATCATGAGAACAGCATGGGGGAAACTGCCCCCATGACCCAATCACTTCCCACCTTGTCTCTGCTCCAACACCTGGGGATTATGATTCAAGACGTGATTTGGGAGGGGACACAAGCCTAACCATATCAGGAAGATATAAAATCTTTTGTAATTTAAGTATTTAAATCGTGAAAACATTGATGTCTAGCACCTAATGTTAATTACCTTGCAACTAGATCTTGAGAAAAATAACAGAGGTTATCAAGTTAGTAACTAGATTAGATATAATTAAATAAAAATATAAACCTTTATTATGCCAGACATCATGAATGATAGATAATCACAGTAGATATGGCTATTTTTAACAGATTACTATCAAATTAAATGAAATGAAAGAAAAAGTTGTGATCAAGAATTTATTCCATGAATGTAAAGTTGGCTTAACATTAAAAAATATTAATTTGATCTAGAGATCCCTTTGGCCTGGGTAACAAGGCTACTTACTTCATAGACAAACATTAAGATAAGCAGAGAAATAAATGGTCATGGGTACAATTGGGTTTGATTTATAAGCCATATCAATTTATTTTTGATTGATGATGTTTGATAAATATGTTGATTATGTAGACTAACGTAGATACTGCCTAGACCTGGGCCTAAGTCTTAGCTCCAAAAATTAATAACTCAATAACGTACTTCACCCAACTATTTAAACTCTTTAAGCTGTAACTACGTTGTGAAATCACAAAGAGCATTCATCATTCTTGATATTGTTGTGATGTTGGTAAAATAATCTTATAAATATATGCACACTCATTACCTTATGATATCAGAAATGTTACAATTTATAGCAGTTATTATTGGTAGTGTTATTGGTATGAACAATATGAGCATTTGTTCAGATATGCATCTGAACACCAACCCTCAAGTATCTGACTTACATATATTCTATTGAATTTACAGTTAGAAATACACATGAATGTGAAAAAATTTAGAAATTACCAACTCAGGCACATTATTTTGCAGCTATATAAGGAAGTTTTAAAATAAGGCAGGTTGAACCCCCAAAGCATTTAACAAAATATTCTATAACTTTTAGCTCATAAAGCCCCCATAAATAGATAAAAAACCCAAAGTTATTATTCATATATATTTTCATATTCTTTTTTATTGAAGAAGACCTTGCTACCAGCACTGCATTCTCAAAAACTAATCAAAGGCTTTCATAGCATTCTTACTGAAGTATGCGGGCGTGTGTGTGTGTGTGTATGTGTATGTGTAACTGTGAATGGAAGTCAAGAATTATTTTTAAAAGAATTCTAGGGGCCAGGCGCGGTGGCTCAAACCTGTAATCCCAGCACTTTGGGAGGCCGAGACGGGCGGATCACGAGGTCAGGAGATGGAGACCATCCTGGCTAACACGGTGAAAACCCGTCTCTACTAAAAAATACAAAAAACTAGCAGGGTGAGGTGGCGGGTGCCTATAGTCCCAGCTGCTCGGGAGGCTGAGGCAGGAGAATGGCGTAAACCCGGGAGGCGGAGCTTGCAGTGAGCTGAGATCCGGCCACTGCACTCCAGCCTGGGCGACAGAGCGAGACTCTGTCTCAAAAAAAAAAAAAAAAAAAAAAAAAAAAGAATTATAGGAACTCAAACAAATAAAGAGAAAATTTGTATGTAACACTAAGGTATTCAACGTTTTAGCTTCACTTCTCTGTTTTCCAAAATGTGATCAGGAGGATCATGTTAAAAATTCAGATTCTACATACCTTCCTGGTTCACTTACATTTTCAATCGTAGTGTCACTTGGTAGTAATACTTTCTTCATCTTTAATAAGCTTCCAGATGACAATTTTGAACAAAGCTTGAGAGCTGCTCTTCTTTCTTGATAATAGAAAACTTTTATTTCTGTTTCTGAAACAATTTTTAATGGTCAATGACAGAAAGCAAATTATGATATGGTTGTCAAAGCCTTTATCCCATTAGCAGGAATCATTTTCAGCCCACTAATGCTAAAGTTTGAGTAGAGGTCAAACTATGTGATGACTTAACTGCAAATTAATTTATTGTGAGTGGGAGAAGGAGAACTTCATCTGACATTTGAATTTTGTGGAATATGAAAGCTAACTGTGACATACACAGATGTCAATATGAGGCTACTTTTCTACCTGTGTTGGCAATGCACTAGAAAATACAGACGTCATGATTGAGATTATATAAAAATATTTCTGTTACGTTCAAAACTTTCCAGGGTTGCAATTTTAGGTAGGTTTGTCAAAAATTTTATGTTTTAGCTTGTAACTTGGAACTCCAGATAGGAAAACGGTGCAGAGGTTAAAAAAAAGACATGTAGCAGGTATATCCATCACTGCACAATAAAGCACACACGAGACTTTATGACTTATAATCGCAACTGTCATTTCATTATATTTCATGGTTTTGTAGTATGGCTACATGTAAAAAAAACTTTATTAAAGACAAATAAAGATTTTGCATGTAGCATTTCATTAGCTAATTTGTCAAATATTTAAATAATTGGCTATGATTTGCTTTAGGCAGCCTAATTTATCCAGGCTGACTTTTTTACATTTATATATTTTCTTAATTCTTCTGGTAGTCCTCAGGTTTGCCTTGAGGCAATACCCACATTGTATAGCAGTCACATAGGTTCTTTGTTTTTATATTATTTACAAAATTGTATATGTTTCAGTTGTACAACGTAATGTTTTCATCTACTCTCTTCTGGTATTGCTGTAAACATATCTGAAAATGTGGAAGCAGCTTTGGAACTGGGTGATGAGCAGAGGTTGGAAGTGTTTGGAGGGTCTCAAAAGAAGACAGAAAGTTGAGGGAGAGTTTGGAACTTCTTCAAGACTGGATAAATGGTTGTGACCAAAATGCTTATAGTGATACGGACAGTGAAGTCCAGGCTGTCAGGGTCTCAGTTGAAAATGAGGAATTCCTTGGGAACTGCAGCAAAGGTCACATGTGTTACACCTTAGCAAAGAGTTTGGCTTCATTCTGTTCACATCCTAGGAATAGGTGAAAGTTTAAGTTTCATAGGGATGATTTAGGGTATCTGGTGGAAGAAATTTCTAAGCAACAAAGCATTCAAGAAGTTGCCTGGCTGCCTCTAATAACCTATGCTCAGGTGTAGGAGCAAAGATATTACTTAACGTTGAAACTTACGTTTAAAAGAAAAGCAGATCATACGGGTTGGGTTTTCATCCATTTTATTTCATTGTTGTATTTTCTAGTTCTGGAAGAGGCCATCTTCCAAATCCCAGCTGACAGCTGACCAAATTCCTATGTATAATCAACTCAACCAAGGTCAACAAAGCTGCCCTATTGACTTATAAATGATCCTACAAATAAACGCAGTTGTGAACACTATTGCCATATGTCGGCTTCCTTTTAGCAGTAACAAACTAATTCCATTCTGCACACTTTATATCCACTCAAACTGAGAGATGCAACAAAACTGAATACGCTGTTTGGTTTTATGTGTACACACACATGCACACACACACACACACGCACACACACACATCCCCACACAAATATACATAAGAATTTTTATACCTCCTATTTTCCATGAAATGTTATTCTACCCATAGTGATTAACAACTAATAAAGTAAATTCTGCACATTATTTTCAAAAGTCTACATTTTCTAATAATATGAAGTCACTCTTTAACAATGAAGCATATTTTAGACTTCTTATTAAATTAAGGAAGAGCAATGACAATTAATTTGGACATCTGCAGTAAACCTGATTAATCCCTCCTGTGAGGAAATATTGATATAAAGGTGCAGAAAAAATGTATAGCAAACAAAAATGAGTAGCGAAAAAGCAGCAAATATTATTTTCAAGCAGCAAATATTTACAAAAGGTATAAATAGCATGTAAAAATCATGTGACTCTATACTTACTCACCTACTGTGCTACGTAATAGTTTTGCATAGTATCTACAATTTATAATTATGCCTCATTGATACATTAGTTAAATGAGCTGCAAATGTCCTGCTTGATTTTGAATTAGGAACATCAAAAGCTGATTTATAAATCTTTTACTGAAACATTTTAATTATTTTAGAAAGAAAGCCCTTTGGCTATAACAAATAAAATACAGTGCAAGCTAAGTCAAGTGTATCTGTTCTGCATGGTTTTTATCATCGCATCTGGGCACCATACAAAAAGAAAACATGATTAAAATAGAAATGTTCCCAGTGGCCCAAAGAGAAGAAGCCAATATGTCAAAAATAAAAAAAGAAAAATAATTCAAAAGAACAAATTAAAGTTAAGACAGGATTTAAAATGTTGCTATTAAGTAAGATAAACTCATAAAAATAACAGCTGGAATGTTAGCTAGTTCTTCTACAAAAGAACTTTGGAAAAACAATGTCTAAACTTTCCTCCTAGTCAGGAAACGTACTGAAATGTTTTCAATATTATTCAACCAAGTAGTTAAATTACTAAAATAGTGCCTTGTTTATTACTTTAAACTGTCATTACTACATTAAAGCTTTAATTCATGTAGTTTTATTATAAAGATAAGTTAAAAGTATGAGACATTTGAATTCATCAGCAATCAACTTCCACTTAATCTGGTTTCATTCATTCAATAATTCTACAAATGTTTATTGGACACCTCCTATTTCCTATACACTGCTCTAGTTGTTAGAGACAGAATAGTCAGTAAAACTGACAACGTATCTTTATGAGACTATTTATGGAGGACAAACAGAAAGTAGTTTAATAAACATAAACAAAAATACTTCATTAGCTAAAGATTAATACCCTGAAAAAAATAAATAGGATCAAAGGCATAGAATGTAGAGGGTTATTATCTTATGAGGGATCATTAGGAATGACCACTATGATAATGTAAAGTTTGAGTGGAGACCGAAGGATATAAAAGGGGAATTCAGGCCCATATTTGAGTGTTGTGGGTTGAACTGTGTTCCCCAAAAAGATATGTTGAAATTCTACTTCCCCCTTTATTTGTAAATGTGATCTTATTTGGAAACAGCGTCTTTGGAGACTTGGTTAAGATGTGTATGAGGTGGTCCCTAAAAAGCAAAATCAATCATTAAGAATTTTTTAATCTAAATCTTGTGATGAAATTCATTGCTGCTCTGTTAGAAAGCACAAGAAAAAAAAAGTTAAACTGCTGTTGCCCTTAATGAACTTCATTCCCTACTTTATTTTTCTCTTTAGCACTAATCATTTACTTGCTCATGTATTTACTTCTTTAGTTAATAAAATTAAAGTATATATGTTGGGCTTTCATCCATTTTTTCATTGTTGTATTTTCTAGTTCTGGAAGAGATTCTCTGCTAGTACTTTCAACAAATGTATATTGAAACAACATGTTAAGTTACATCCTATATTTTGTGTGTACATGTTTTACCCATAGAAATTTGCTCCCTATGCCTTTCTTTCAGTAAAAAATAAATAAATAAATAAAAGAGCATATTAAAAATACATTTATCGTGAATGTTTACTACCTTACTATAAAAAGTTTTAGCCAAAATTTTTTGGAATTAGATGAAACTTTCCAACTTTTGTTTATATTCACAGGTTAGGGGATAGTATTGCATATGTTATTAGAAGAAGTGATACTGATGTATTAACAAGAATAAAATAGTATATTAATATTGAACATTGAGAGGCTTAGAAGCACTTCATGTCTAACTCTCTATGTGTTCCTTATAATAGAACTCCATTAATAACTTAAAATTTCATTTTAGTCTTTTACAATTTACTTTTCCCAGTGAATAGCTATTTTGCCATAATTTTCTATTTTTTTTTTTTTTGCAATGGACAAATAAAGTATAAAAAGCATACAACTTTAAGAAAATAATTGATGTAAATAATTTTTATTCAAAACAGAAAATTCTGGCAGCAGCTAAACAAATTAAAATGATTATTTTAGTTAAAGTACTATAAATATATAAGTAAAATAATATGCCGTAATTTTACTAATTACTTTGGGCACTATATTTTGTTTAATACATCTTTATCTCTGGAGTATAGTTTAGTACCCCTCTAATGTTCAGATGTATATGCTTTATAAAAATAAAAATAGTTTGGGTGCAGTGGCACTTGCCTGTAACCCCAGCACTTTGGGAGGCCAAGGCGGGCCAATCACCTGATGTCAGGAGTTCAAGACTAGCCTGGCCAACAGTGAAACCCAGTCTCTACTAAAAATACAAAAATTAGTCAGGTGTGGTGGCAGTCACCTGTAATCCCAGCTACTCAGAAGGCTGAGGCAGGAGAATAGCTTGAACCCAGGGGGTGGGGGTTACAGTGAGCCAAGGTCATGCCATTGTACTCCAGCCTGGGCAACAAGCGTGAAACTCCATCTCAAAAAAAAAAAAACAAAATAAAATAAAATAAATAATACATTTGAATTTGATAATTTAAATTATTAAATTTAAATTCTTCTTAGTGTTACTTAAAATAAAGGCAAAGGTGGAAGGAGTGTTTCTAGATTTCCACGCTGAGGAATAAACACTGATTTCCAAACACTAGAAAGATTTAAAAGTTCTAATTGTTTTATTGTCCTTATTAAATGATGTCCCTTAAGAAGATATTTTTTCTGCATATCGGTAATTAAAATGCTTGTAGCTATATTTGAAGATAAAAACATTTTTTTCATTCAGAAACAGTTTTAAACTTTACTAAATCTAATAGCAGGAACATGGCTGTGATCCATTGGTGATGCATGTAAACATTTTGGAATATGTCTTTAGCTCTATTTATCTAAATGTTTTCTTCCTGTCAGACTTTGCATATTTTAAGTGACCACCATATTCTTTCTTCATGGAATATTTTTGTCATCTCCCTAGTGATAACAGCAAATCCGATCTTCTTCTTCAGTTGGGCGCATAGGCCCCTGTGAGCTTTTCACTGCTGAAAAATAAATTCAGATTTTAGGCATGCTATACATTTTTGAAATGTTAAAACTATTCTTGTTATTTTAACATGGTCTGTTTTTTTTTAAGATTTCTAGAAATGACAATAAATCAAATGGAAACAAATGAACAAAAACCCCAACATAATAATTTTACACTTACATCAATAATAATACCTTTAAAGTGGTTCTAAGATTGTTATTTCCATTTAGCCAGTATTCTACCCTTTCTATTTCCCAGTCTTTAAATATTTATGCCTACCATGGTACATTGTATTGAACATATTATTTAACCAACTTCAAGAAAAATGATTTATGTGTGTGGAATTCTACTAGTAAGGTACAATACATGTGATAAAAAATGTAGGACTAAGATCAAATTTCTGTTTATTATAATCTGAATTTTACACAATTATAGCCTTATAATCTATGACCTCCTTTGTATTCCAAGAGTTTTTGCACAGAAGAATGAATAAAATGATAAAATAGGAGAAATAATATAGTCAGCACTAAAATGTTATCACATAAGAAGGCATAGGTCTAGCAGAAGTCTGGAAATAAGCCTCAATTATATGGCAAATGTGAAATCATATTTCAATCTGAGACTATTCATAATGAAGCAAGTTCATCTGTGTATAAGCTTAAATATGACAGGAGAACACTAGCTTACAAATGCAACACATTTCTTTCTGCATTTTTCATATCTATTTTCTCTAACAAATCCCTCTTGGGAAGATGGAAAAGTTTAGTCCTCTTCAACAATCCTCAAGGGTGACACTGATACCTAAGAAAATTATGCCTAAAGAAGCTCTAAGATATTTTTATATTATAGCTGTATATGATTTTTATATGAGCATTAAGTAAATGTATATTTCCTGCAATCTCAATTTCAATTTGATGCTTCTTTTTCTTAAAAATATTATACACACACGTATCACACATATGTACATACACATAATTATATTGATGCATATAGATATATATTGTCTATTTTTACCACAGATACAAATACTAAACAAGGGACTACATATCATTTTAATTTTTAAAGAAGTTTATTTGGCTCACAGTTGAGCAGGCTGTACAAGAAGCATGGCTCTGACATCTGCTTTTGGAGGGCCTCAGGCTGCTTCCACTAATGACAGAAGGCAAAGGGGAGCTGCCATGAGCAGAGACCACATGGCAAGAAAAGAAGCAAGAGAGAGAGAAGGGAAGTATCAGGCTCTTTTTAACAACGCAGTTAGCTCTGGGAAACTAATAGATCAAGAAAATCATTCACCACCTCCCCTTGGGGGGCATTAATCTATTCATTAGAGATCTGCCCCCATGACCCAAACATTAGGGTCCCCAACAAGGGACTAAATTTAAATATGCATTTGCATGAGTACCTCCTCATAAATGATTCAGTGTGTTAATTCAATCTGTTCCAAATAGTTAAGAAAACAATTAAGCATTATACATTCTTCTCAACCATATCAACAAATAGGACTAGAATACTTATGGAGTAGGTTTATAGCTGATATTTCTGTTTCTGAGTCTATTCCAGAGAAAGAGCCAACAGAGGGAGACTCGGTCTCAATCAATCAATGAATGAATCAAACAGTTCATGAAAGAAAGAGAGAAAGAAGAGAGAAAGTAAGAAAGAAAAAAAGAAAGAAAGAAAGAAAGAAAGAAGAAAGAAAGAAAAAAAGAAAGAAAGAAAGAAAGAAAGAAAGAAAGAAAAGAGAAAGAGAGAGAGAGAGAGAAAGGAAGGAGAAAGAGAATGTCTTTAAATAAATAGTAATGTCAATCAACATCTATTTTTTATTCTGTTTCTGGAGTTTCTTTCTCACTGCATTTTGATTTTTAAAGGCAAATAAGTTAACTGCAAACCATTTTTTTCCAACTAAACTTAATGACAGATTATCACCAGTACCATGTTAATACAATATAAAATTGTATAACTTCATGCTTTTAGTGAAGACCTACAAACATATCATTATACTATTTATTTTTCACATACATTACAGAAAGTGTTTAAAATTAATTTAAATGAGAAAAAAGTTAGTTGGGAAATTGTAATTTTTTTTCCAAATGAGGCATATATTGATTGGATTTGCTGGGTTTTACTTATATATTGGCATTTCTAAGATCATACACTAACAATCCATTAATTCATCATGTCCCTTTAGTCTCTTGGGATTTGTAAGTTTCTCAGTCTTTCCTGGCTTTCACGAAGTTCTGAAGAGTATTAATCAAATGTTGAGTACAATGATTCATTTTGTGTCTGTGTTTCTCACGATTATACTGGAAATTAAGGGTTTATTGAAAAGATAACACAGAGTCCAGGTGCTCTTCTCACCACATTATATCATGTGATATATGATATTAATATGATATATGACTGATGATAAACTGATCACTTGGTTAAGGTGCTGTTTGCCAGATATCTCTGGTGCGAAGTCGTACTTTTCCTCTCAGTACTCTTCTGGAAGGCAGTTATTAAGTCCAGCTCACCCTGAAGGGAAGGAGAAATGGGCTCCATTTTTGGAGGGAGCAGTATCTACGTATATTATTTGCAAGGCCTTCCTTTAGGAAATAATAGATTTACCTCATTTTATTTATTTGTTAAATAATTTCATTAGATACTATGGACTTATAGATACTCATTCTTTGGTTATAACTCAATAATATTGTTACTTATGTTGTTTAAGATATTTGTTCATACTTTGGCCAATGTGAGCATTCTCAGATTCATATTGTGTCTTGTATCTTTTCTATTTGATCTATCTTTTTTCAAATTTTTTTGAAGGATAACTTCCTCACTTTCTGACACTACAGTGTGTTCCACACTTGTCATGTATTTTCTGTACCTTAATTCCAGTATCAGCTACGTATGAAAAGTGAATTGTTTCGATAATTATTTTAACAGCTACGCATCTGTATATATGTGAGTGTGTGTGTGTGTGTGTATGAATGAGACTTTATACTCACAATTTTGATTATAAATAAGTAATGCAAGACTCATTCTAGTTTTTCTGCCTAACTTTTTGCAACTTCTTTCTAAGGCAATAAGAAACCTGAGTCTCATCATGTAAAATTTATTTGCATGTTTTTTCAAACTGGGTATACATGTAATGTAGTTTCAGAATTGCTAAGTTATGCCATGTAGGAGAAAAGAAATACCACCCAGAATAAACTGTTTACATGTAGGTCTTTTTTGTTGTTGTTTTCTAAAGTTATTTGTTCAGTTCCATTTTTCACCATGTTCTTCAGTGACATTATGTCATGCATTTGTTATGTTCAATTATTTTGATTTGATCATTGGACAATGTATATATGTGTCAAAATATTGCACCCCATAAGTATGTGCAATTTTTGTGTGTCAATTTTAAAAATCTAATGATAAAGTTATTTTATCATCGTTTTCATTCTATTCTGGGATGCTCCAATAACTTGACTGAGCTTTTCTTTAGACACGTAGAAAAGTTCTCTGTATAAGGAACTTGGCAAAAATATTAAGAAGTCAGTATCCATTATTCAAATACCATACTTCCATCACTGTAATAAAACACTGTGAGCATTCTTGGTCCTCCACCCTTCACTCTCAGAATCACTGGCAACCATAGATCTGTTTTTCATCCATACAGTTTTGACTTACATTATGTAATATAAATAGAATTATACAATATGTAGCATTCTGAGTCTGGTTTGTTTGCCTTCACAAAATATATTTAAGGTTGTGTGAATGAATAGCTTGTTCCGTTTTAGCATTAGATAAGTTTTTATTTTACACATGTACTTAGTTTCATTATCTATTCAAGGACATGTATATAAGGATACTTGCTTGATTCCAGTTTTTGATGATTATGAATAAAGCTGTTATAAGCATTCACATGCAGGATTTCTTGTTGACATCATTTTTAAACTCATTTTAATAATTGCCTAACAGTGAAGTTGCTGAATTGTGTGGGAAGCATATACACAGGAATAAGTTAGCTCAGTAGACTTCAGTTGCTCAAATCTTGTGCAGCTCTCAAGAAGGGCCTGTCCTTTGTCCTCCTCTAAAAACTATAATTTTGGAATACTCCACATTATAAGAGTTAGCAGTACATTTGGGACATGAACCATGCTATGCCAATTTCTCTAAATAGTTTGTGCAATATAATTTATGGTGAAAACCTCCTGTCCTTCTAGGGGCTTAGAGCTTCATGAACTGCAGTCTGTCACTCAAGTACTACTGCAAATGTGAGCCCCAGTAAAACCCCTGGACTGCTAGGCTCAGGAAAACTTCCTTGATATGATAAATAATACTTTGCATGTTGTTGGAGGCATTATGTGTGTCCTATTTGACTTCACTTGCAACTAGTTTCCATTGGATTTCATCCCATGCAGCTTTTCCATTTTCTGTTTTGCTTTGTATCCTTTTGCTACAATAAATTGTAAACATGAGTATAACAACTTTTGAGTTCTGTGAGTTTTTCTGGTGAATTATCAAAACTTAGAGTGATCTTATAGACCCCAGAATGATACATTTTTAACTTTATACAAAACTGTCCATTTTTATTTCTGAGTGTGCTGTTTTGCATTTTCAAAAGCAATCAATGAGAGCTTCTGTTTCTCCACACAATCACCAATACTTAACATACCTTTTCTTCCCTTTGTTTCCTTTTTTAAAAAGGAAAATTCTAAATGTTTGCTAGTGTCACATTATGGCCTTAATTTGTCTTTATCTAATGATCAATTACTCTTTAATGTCTTTACATGTATTTATTTGCCATCTGTATGTCTTCTTTAGTTAATTGTCTAGTTATTTTGTGTAATTTTCATTGGATTAATGTTTTCTTTGTTTTTGAATTTAAAGACTTCTTTATATATTGAGAATAAAAGTACTTTATCAGATATATGTATTTGCAAATATTTTCTCTGGATCATTGGCTTTTCTTTCCATTCTCTTAAACATGTCTCTTACAAAACCATTTTTTAATACTGATAAAGTTCAGTGTAGTATTTTTAACGTATTATATTTTGATGCCATGTCCAAAAGCTGACTATCAAGCTAAGATCACACAGATGCTCTGCTTTATTTTCTTTTTAATATTTTATATTTTTATGTTTTGCATTTAGGTCTGTGATAATTTTTATTAAATTTTTGTAAGTGGTTTCAGGGATATATACACACACACACACATATATACATACATATATATATATATACTTAAATATAGGCATCCAATTGTTCTTGCAGCATTTGTTAATAAGACTGTTTACTGAATTTTTTTGTACTATGTAAACTCAGATTGCTGGTTGCATTTGTTTTCTTACCAATGCAGAATTCAAGTGGCTTGCTTATTCAAGGACAACAGGAGAGAGGCTCTGTTCTTAGGAAGGAACTCAGCCTCTCTTTAAGATTTTCACTTGATTGAGTCAGGCACCCACAGTAGCCTCCTTTATGATTAACTCAAAATCAACTGATTTGGGACTGTCATTGAAACTTCAAAATCCCCTCACTTTTGCCACATTCTGTAACCCAGATAAAAACTCATGGGCTAATCCACACTAAAATGGAAAGGATTATCCTAGGGCACAGCTCACTGGTAACAACTTTGTGGTGTGAGCACCAAAGTGAATTTTGATAGCCGAGTCTTCTGTGGAATTGTTCAATTTCATTTAAATTACCAAATTTATGCAGAGATAGTTGCTCGTAACATACCTTTATTATCTTTAATGGGTATGAGATCAGTAGTGGTGAACCCTCTCTCATTTCTGATATTGGTATTTTATGTTTTTTATTTTTCACCTCAGTTATCCTGGCTAACATCTTTGAGAGTTTCAGAAAAATAGATTTTGATTTTGTTGATGCTCTCTGTTTTATTGTTTCCATTTTATGTATTTATGCTTTAATTTTTATTACTTGCTACCTTTTGTTTGCTTTAGGTTTAATTTGTTCTTTCTCTAGTTTCCTAAGTTAGAGGCTTAAGTTACTGATTTTAGATTTTTCTCCTTTTCCAAAAAATACATTTAATAGTGCATCTCTCTCAGAACTGATTTAGCTACATCTGACAAAATTTGATAATTTGTATTTTCATTTTCATTAACTCAAAATATTTTTATATTTCCCTGGATAATTTCTCTTTTATCCGTAGGTAATTTAGATATAAATGGTTTAATTTCAATATGTGTGGTACATCTTCAACAATTTTTTTGTTATTTATTTCGTTTAATTATTTAATTGCTTGACAATAAAGTTTATGTTTTCTATGTTTGAAATTTATCAAGGCTTGTTTTATGGCCCATAATATGATGTATCTTAGTGAATGTCCTATGTGCACAGAGAAATTTGTATTCTACTGTTGTCAGATGGAATAGTGTATAAATGTCAACCAGATCAAATTCATTGATAGTGTTTTTCAGCTTATATATCCTAACTTAATTTCTACCTGACCTTTCAATTACTAAAAGAGGTGTCTTAAAGTCTGCAATTAAAATTTTAAAATTTCCAACTGTAATGTGAACCTATTTCTCCAAGTTTTTACATGGCATATTTTTAATCTCGGTTTTTAGTTATATTGTATATCTAGAATTGCTATCACTTCTCTGAATATTGACCACTTCGTGTAATACCCCTTGCCCTTGTTATCCCTGACATTATTCCTTATTCAAACTAATATCAGTACTTCAGTTGTCTTTTTATTAGTGTTAGCATAATATATCTTTCTTCATCTCTTTACTTTTAACCTTTCTGAATCCTTGTATTTACAGTACATTTCTCGTATATAGTACATGCTTGTTTTCCTTTAAACCCAAATGACAATCTCTGGTTTTTTTTTTGTTTTGTTCTTTTTGTTTTTTTTTTTTGAGATGGAGTCTTGCTCTGTCCCCCAGGTTGGAGTGCAGTGGCGTGATCTCGGCTCACTGCAAGCTCCACCTCCTGGGTTCACGCCATTCTCCTGCCTCAGCCTCCCGAGTAACTGGGACTACAGGCGCCCACCACCACACCCAGCTAATCGTTTTTTTTTTTGTATTTTTAGTAGAGACGGGGTTTCACTATTTTAGCCAGGATGGTCTCGATCTCCTGACCTCCTGATCCGCCCACCTCGGCCTCCCAAAGTGCTGGGATTACAGGATTCAGCCACCGCGCCCGGCCTGTTTTTTTTATTTGAGTGTTTATACTATTCATGCTTTGTGATTATTGATCATTGTATTAAAATATACCATCTGACTGCTGTTTTCTATATGGTGTATTTTTTTTATCTTTTTTTCCTCTTTTTTGGCCTTCTCTTATTTTAATTGAGCATTTTTATGATAGCTCTTTATTTCATCTATTAATGTATCTTTAATGGCTGTTGTAGGGTCTACCATGTGCATTTTCAAATATTGTATTTCTTCCTTCAAATAATATCAGGTCACGTTATGTTTAGTACAAATATCTTATAATGGAATCGTTCCAATTTTTTCCTCTTTGTGAAATTGCTACCTTTAATTTCACTTTTATATATACTGTAAGCACCCAATTCATTGCTTTAACTGTATATTATCCCTTAAATCAATTATGTATTAAAAAATTAAAGATTATATTTTACCTTCCTTGATTTATTTTCTGATGCCTTTCCACTCTTTGTTTATAAGTTTCTGAATCTATGTCATTTTTCTTCTTCTTGAATACTTCATTTAAATGTTGTATTACTTAATGTTTTTATTTATAATTGATGCATAATAATAGTAATATTTATGTAGCATGGTGTGATGCCTCAATGCATGTATATATTGTATAATGATCAAATTGGGTAATTACTATATTTATCATTTTAAATATTTACCATTTTTGTGGTGAACACATTCAAAATTTTTCCTACTAGCTATCTTGAAATATACACTACATCATTTGCTATAGCCACTCTATGGTGTAATCATGCAAGAAAGCTTATCCTTGCTGTCTAAATATAACTTTGTACCTGTTGATAAATCTCTCCCAGCTCCCAGCTCCCCCGACTCTTCCAAGCCTCAGGTAACCACTGTTCTACTCTCTACAACTGTGAAACCAAGCTTTTTAGATTCCACATATGAAAACAATTATCTGATTTTAAAATGGGCAGAAGACCTAAATAGACATGTATCCAATAAACACATGTAAATGGCCAATAGATATATGACAAAATGCTCGATATTACCAATAATCAAAAAAATTTGAATCAAAATTACAATGAGGTATCACTTCACCCCGGTTAAAATAACTATCATCAAAACGACAAATAATAATGTATGCTGGTGAGGATGTGGAGAAGAGACCTCACTGTTGTTGGGAATGTACATTAATAAAGCCATTTTGGAAAACAGTATGGATCTTCCTCAGAAAATTAAAAAATATAATTATCATATGATCCAACCATCTCATGACTGGGTATACATCCAATGGAAAGAAGATCAATGTGTTGAAGAGACATCTGCACTCCCATTGCAGTGCTATTCACCACAGTCGAGGTAAAGAATCAGCCTAAATACTCATCTCTGGATGTATAAAGAGAATGTGGTGTGTGTGTGTGTGTGTGTGTGTTTATACACATACATACATGTAAAATGAAATACTGTTGACTCATAAAACAGTATGAAATTCGGTCATTTGCCGCAATCTGGAGGAACCTGAAGAACATCATGTTAAGTCAAATAAGCCAGGTACAGAACTAGCCATACACTAAATGATCTCGCTGATATGTGGAATTTGACTTTTTGGGACGTTGGCTGTATGTCAAATCTTTTGTAGGAGAGTCTCTTCTTCACTTTTGAAGGATATAGAATTTGGGGTTAACAAACTTCCCTTTCAATACTTAAAAAATTTCAATCTTGTGTCATCTTAGTTGTGTGATTTCCGATGTAAAATCTGTTATAATTATTATTGTTGTTTCTGTGTTAAGTAAGGTACTTGATTTCTCTGTCTACCTTCAAGGTATTCTCTTCTCTTTGTATTTGCTTTTCCTCAGTTTCAATATGATACTCTTGAGTATGTTGTTGTTATTGTTGTTTATTTGGTTTGTATTTTTTATTCCTATATTTTGGTATTTGTCTTGATTGATGTTTCCTGGCTTTCTTAGGTCTGTGGTTTATTGTCTGTTGCTAATTCTGAAAATATTTAGGTCATTATTTCTTCAAACATTTCTTCTGCCGATACTCATTCTAATCTCCTTTTCACATTTCTATTACATGTATTTTGCATTATTTGGTCTTGTACCTCAGTATTTAAATCCTCTGGATTTTTAAAAATTATTTTTCTCTTTGTATTTTAGTTTGGTTAATTTCTATTGACATATATAAGTTCACTCAGTTTATTTCTTGGCCTTGTGGAATCTGGTGATAAACTCATCAAAGGCATTCTTCATTTCTGATATTTCTTTTTCTAGCAACTCTTTAATTTTCTCATATAATTTCCATATCTCTGCTGACGTTATCCATCTGGTCTCCCATGTTATCCACCTTTTACATTAAAACCCTTAACACACTACTAAGCTTTTTAAAATTCCCCCGTCTGATGATTTCAACATCTGTAGCTTATCAGAGCTTGGTTCTAATGATTCCTTTTCTCTTCAGAATCTTTAAGGATTCTTTCTCCCCTGCCTTTCCTTATGCCTTAAATTTTTGTTGCTGTTGTTGCTGAAAGCCAGACGTACTTCACAGGCGAGTAGATTTTGAGGTAAATATGGCTTTACTCTGAGAATTTATGTTAATCTATCCAGGAGTTAAGCTGTGTTTGACTTTCAATATTGCTAATGGTTACCAGTATTAAAGTTTCTTTTTCTTTTCGGAAACCGGGTCTCATTCCCATTGTACAGGCTGGAGTGCAGTGGCGTGATCTTGGCTCTCTGCAGCCTCCATCTTACTGGCTCAGGAGATCCTCCCACCTTAGCCTCCTGAGTAGCTAGGACTACAGGCACATGCCACCACGCCAGGCCAATTTTGGTCTTTTTGTAGAGAAGGGGTTTCTCCCTGTTGCCGAAGCTCATCTTGAATTCCTGGGCCCAAGCAATCAGCCAGATTCAGCCTACCAAGTTGCTGGGATTACAGGCATGAGCAATTGTGTTAAAGTTTCTTTCCAGGGGCCATCCAAACCTTCAAATTCCTCTACCTTTCTTGTTTGTGTCTTACATCTAGGCTTTGAGTCCCTCCTTTGTGATGATGCTCAGTTCTGATTACCCCTACCCAGATATTAGAGTACCCCCACCATAAACCCTGCAAATATTCTTGTTTCTTAGCTGCAGGAGATAATCCACCATTGTTTTCTGTATATGTCCCTAAGGACCTCCACCCTGCAATTTAAGCTATTTTTCTCCTTAGGAGAAACTGGGCAGATAAATCAGGGCAGAGTTCCCAACCTGCACATTTAAGAATATGGAATAGGTTTTGCCATAGTTGCCTTTCCTACGCTTTAGCTAGCACAATGGGAATCCCTTTTCTGAATTTTCTCGTATCTTTTATGTGGAATAGTTTGTGAAAAGGTAACCATCTCCCTGGGACTGCATCTCCCAGGAGCTCCCCACTCTCGCTCTAGCCTACACCCAGCCTTCAGCAATTCCTCACAATTTCTAGTTTAATGTCTTTTCTGGCTCATATATAGTCTGACTGTCATTTACCCAGGAAAACAAATGCTTAGATTCTATGTTGGCCTCTCTCCAGGTTTTAAAATGACTATGTGTCCTGTGAACTCAGTTCTCTGAAGCATTTCACGTAAATCATTAATTTGCTGCTTGCGCAAATTTTTCTTGTAAAGATGGGAACTTTTAAAAAAAATTTTTAAACATATTTATAATGAAACACTTTATTTTTTATCTCTGTCTGCCTCTCTGCTATTATTGCAGATACAATCCTAAAAGAATTAGCCTTATCTCAAGAAAATTGGGTGACAAATTAAGTGATGTAATAAAAATCAGAGTATAGTTACTCAGAATAGAGCTTGACTTGAAAGGGACTTGAAAACTTTTTGGGATTATTATAACTTTCTATATTTTGATTTTTGGGTGGTGGTTATGTCATGTCTGTGCACTCAGGCTTTGTGTATTGTTTGCAAATTATACTTCAACAAAAATAATTAAAATTATTTTTATTGTAGTACATTTTAATTATTGTTACTAAAAATAAATATTACAGAACTAATTATATATCTTAATCTTTATATAGCTTTCTGCATGTCTGTTCTTCACTATGCTAAATTATGTAGAAGCAGGCCTTACAAAAGTAAGTCTTGATCAGTAGGTGGCAACATTCAGTTAAAAAAAAAAAAGAAGAAAACTGACATCTCTTTTTCCTCTGTCACCATAAACCAGAGGCCCAAAGGTTAAAGGGTTGACTTCTGCTTCTTCTACTTGCAATGGCAGGGCACAAACTGTGATCAGCTGTCTGATTGGAAGGAGAAGCAGGATAACTTATAAAATCTAACATTAAGAAGACCAGAAAAGGGAGCAAACAAATACGTACCACAGCTAGTCTACAGACATCTCTTTTAACTGTATCAGTAATGTAAAATATTTTCATTCCTATATTGTTTAGTATAATCCTATGTTTTTATGATGAAAGGAATTCTGAATCTGTGCTTAGAGATTCAAAAGGAGAAAATGTTATAATCTATTTGTGTTAAGTAGAGATGTCACCCCTTGCCACATTATTTCTACCGTATACTAGAGCCAGGCCTTTTAACATATTTTTGCTGTGTTTGAAAGTGGTGACTGTGTCCTGGATAGTTTCCTATGTTTTTGTATAAAATACATCTGAATATGGAATTTAATCACATAGCTAAAAATATTCCATAAATTTAAAAATCACCCTTCATTAATACAAATTCTTGTATATCCTTCCAGTATTAACTAATATTTGTAGAAGTAAATCTAGAAATGAATTTTTGTCTCTAGTCATTTTTTACATAAAAAATAGAAAATGAGATAATCTGTTTCCCACATAGTTTCTTGACTAACAATATGTCTTGGAGAAAATTCAGTATCTCTCATAGTGTTTCCTCATTCTTTTCATTTTGCCATACATTTTATTTTATTTGTTGATATACTATGATTTATTTAACCAGTTCTCCATTGCTGGTAATTTGGGTTGCCGATATTATTTTTCTGTTTCAAACAAAGCTAAAATTAATAAAATAGTACATATGTCATTTCACATGTGTGAAAACATCCAGAAGATAAATCCCCAGACATAAAATTGCTGGGGGAAACTATATATATACATGTGTAATTTTGATATATACAGCCAATTTTCTCTCCAGGATGTTCATGTAGACTCTCAACAGTAATACATCAGACTTAGCGTTCCCTTAGTCTCACAGAAAGTCTTATCAACATTGGATTTTGTCAAATGGATAGATGGAATATTGTATGACAAAGTAGCATGCCTTATTTTTTATTGAGGTAGAATTTACATAGGGTAAATTACATAAATCTTAAACATAAGGCTTGTTGAATTTTCACATATGTATGAATTTCTCACATATCTTTACCATGTCACACCACCTCATCAAAACATAGAGCATTTCCAGCATTTTTAAATGCTCCCTTTTGCTCACCCTAGGCAGTACACCTCTAAGGATGACCACTAATCTCTACTGTCAAAATCTAGTTTTTCCTTTTTACACTTAATATACATAGAATAAAATACCACTAGAATTCTGGAGTATCTGGCTTTTCTCCTCAATCCCATACCTATGGTATTCATCTGTGATATCATGTAAACATGTTTTGCATTTATTTTCATTGACTGTGATATCTATTATTTGAGTGTATCTCAATTTATTCATCTTATGAATAAATAACGCTGAAATTAATTCCTATTTTTTGCTATCAAGGAACATCATCTAGTCACTGCAATATCTACAACCTACAATATTTATTGTTTTGTTACTCATAATAATTCCACTGAAAATATTTTCTGACATATTGTGATTTCCTCCTTGCCCATGAGTTACATAAATGAGTGCCTCAATTTCTAAACATTTGGAGACTTTCTAGTTAGGTTTATAATATTACATTTTAGTGAATCCACATGTTCAAAGAATATACATTCAAATTGTTTCAGATCTTTGATGTTTGTTGCTATATGCTTTACAGTGGAGCATGTTAATTTCAACATGTACTTGGAAAGACTATAATTTGTATAAGTTGGATATGATGTTCTAATATGTCTCAAATACACCAACATTAAACTGTTATTTAAATTTCTCTATTTTTAATGATTTCTCTGTTTGCTTGTTTTATCAGTTACTGAGAAGACTTATTAAAATCTTAATTGTGGATTTTTCTACCTCAGCATTTAGTTCTGTCAAATCTTCATATTTTTGGAAAATAATTCTATCAGGTGTAGAAAAATTTAGAATTGTTACATCGTATCATATAATTAATATTTTAACCATTATGATATATCTCTCCCATTTGTTTGGCATTAATACTTCTCTGATATTAAGATAGCCATCCCTGCTTTTGGGGGGTAATGTTTACAGGGTAAATCTTTTTCTATACTTTTCCTTTTAATGTTTTTGTATCTTAATTATTGTAAGTGGGTGAATGTTTTATAAGTAATACATGGCTTACTTTTTAATTAATCAAATTTCACTATTTCTGTAGTTTATATAAAGTTTGGTAATCTTAAATTTGATATATTTTCTGGTAGACTTCTATTTAAAAAATTGTATTTTAAAATAAAATCTTTCCTATTAGCATGCATAAACAGGTTTTGTGTGAATATATATATTTTTTTTTATAATTCAAAGATAAATACCTAAGAGTACAATTGCTTTGTCTTGCAGTTGTCATATGGTTAGTATTAATATAAACGAGCAAATCATTTTCCTGGGTTGTGGTACCATTTTACATTCCCACCAGCAATGTATAAATGATATGTTTTCTCTGCATTTTCAATTGCATTTAGCGTTGTAATTATTTAATGTTGTCACTGAAAGGAGTTGGGGAAAATGTACTAACCTGGTAGTTTGGAAATGAATGGGGTTTGTAAAACCAAAGGCAGAAAGAATTGCATATAATAATTATAAAAGAGTTGATAAAGTTGTCTTCCACAGAGATATGAGGTTAATAACTCTGGAATCACTACACATGCATACTGAAATTGAACAACGAAAAAATAAATGGTGGATAGTGCAACCAGGGTTCTCACTGTTGAAGTGGTGTGTGCTATAGATCAACAAATGGAGGAGGCTAAAATGATCTATGTAGTAATGGATTAGAGGTGGAGACCTGAGTATGAACTCATGTTTAGCTTAATATAGATGCTGATGGCAACATATATTTATAGATATGTGTATATATAGATGGAATAGTATACACACATGTACTTCCTTGTTCTGTTAGCTGAAAGAGTATACAAGCATTGACATACCAAGAGCAGCAAGCACACTTCACACTTAGCAGACGGTTTCTAATACCACTCCTCAATAAGGAAAACAAGGTCATTAGAGAAATGTTTTATTCTAGGACCGAGACATGAAATATATGAGATGATCTGGGCACAACTTGCAGTCTCAGAAAGAAAGATAATACTCAAAGAAACACTGTGGGGATGGATTATATCAACAACAGAGACACAAGAGCCAAATGAAAGAGATTCCAACTGCCAATACTAGAACAATTTGAGCAACAAACTAAATTACTTTGAGATTAAACTCAAAGTATACTGTGTGTGTGTGTTATAGACTCATTTCATTGATTTTTTATATATATATGCATACAGATAGAAGAGATGAGTCTATGATATAAATAAATGGATACAATATATAAATAAATGTAGGACAATAGGCAATTCTTCCACGCAGAAGTTCCAGATAGTTTATATAGAAATTCCACCTCAAAGAGATAGATTGTAATTCCTCTCTGTTTAAACATATCCTCTCCTTAGTGGTACTCTTCTAAGAAGTACAATTTAAAAATTGAAAATTGGGTAATTAATCTGCAGGGAAATTGATGAAAAACACCCCAGCCAAATAATCAAGAAATGATAATGTGTACCCTTGATAGGATATAATGAAAATTATATTTTAACTTCACAGACTTCTCCACATCCTATAAATCTAGTCTAATCATGAGACAAACATCAAATAAATCTTAATTTAGAAATACTCTATTAAACAACTGGTCAGTACATTTCAAACTGTCAAGATCATCAAAAACTAGGAGAGTTCATGAAACTGTCACAGCTAAGAAGATTCTAAGGAGACAGGACTGCTAAATATAATGTGGTATCCTGGGTGAGATTTTGGAACAAAAACAGTAAAATAACTTTAGAAATCTAAAAATATATGGACTTCAATTAAAATAATGTATTAATATTGCTTTATTAATTATGAAAAATATAACAAGGTGAGATGTCAAAAATAAAAAATTGGTGCAGGTATATAGGAACTCACTGCGTTGTCTGTGCAACTTTTCTGTAAATATATATCTATTCTGTGGTAAAATTTTGTTTAAAATAATACAGGAAATACACCCTGCCTGTTGATGGCAAGAATGTCAAACCATTTGTAGCCACATTTAACCCTTCACACAGGTTTAACCCAAAGCTATGTCTTATGACCTGGATGCTGCCTTAGAGTCAAGTCCAAAAATGTACACTAAAACAAAGAGCAACCATTAGCTGTATGCTTCATTTAAATGGTTTAGATCATCTTGAAGCAGATTTCTGTTTAATGTATTTCATACTCTCCCCCCATTTATTCATGAGTCACACATAGTTTCACGATTAACAAACAGGAAAATAATAGTATCAACAATTAAAGCAGATCAATAAAATCAATGCATTCTAACGAATAAAGTTCAATTGATACCCAAAGCCTAATGCAGATTAAAACATAAAATACAAAGTCAAGCCATTTCCTGTAATTTAATCAATTTATTATTACAAAAATAACTAAAACTTATTCAGGTTGCCTTATCTACCAAACTTTCAATATGGTCATATGTATAAATAAAGTTAAATATGGTTCTTAATTTCTTAATTATTTGGAGGCTTTTATTAAAACAAACTTAATTTTCAAATGTTTTACTTGGCACTCATCTGAAATTTGTCCCCTTTTTAAATAAGTTAATCTCTACAAAAATAAAAAATGTCCCTGTAGTCTCACTAATCTGTCTCAGCAACAAGTTTTCCAATACTAAATATATCCTCCTTTGGTAAATAAATAAGGCCATGTAATTGTCACTAAAATTATTATATATGTCTATATTCTACATTAAAGGTTCTGTATATGACTATAACTGAATTATTACAGGGAATAAATTCAAAATTATGTGATTATTTTTCTTCCACTAGCAGAAATGCTTTATTGTGTGTTCTATAATTTATGAAAAAATAAATATGATGGAAAATAATTTCACTTGTTATTCTAAATGTATTTGTCATTAATATCAATTGATATGTAATAATAAAAATATAAACCTAGCACAAAGAGATATTTCACTCAGAATTAATATTTTGTTTCCAAATCAAAGAGATTTTAAAATTTATAATATTAAGATAATTTGTGGCTATTCACTAAAATAAGAATCAGTACTAGATGTACTCAAAAATCCTGTCAGCAAACTTAAAACAAGAAAGCTATCCCCACCCCCCATACCCTCTGTTAGGCTTACCTCTTCTGACTTTAATATGACAAATTCTATTTAATTCCACTTATTTTTGAGAAGCCAGTTACAATATAAAATCTTATTACTCATGTAAGCCTTTTCTCCTCATGTGAGTACTTTATTTTACTTTATTTTAAAAAGTGATGATACACAGTCACATTTGCTAAATAGTCCATTCATATTCTAATATAAAGTAGTTTGTATTAAAATAAACATTTCTTGGGCCAGGAGCAGTGTCTCACGGCTGCAATGTCAACATTTTGAGAGGCCAAGGAGGGCGGATCACTTGAGGTCAAGAGTTTGAGACCACCCTGGCCAACGTGGTGAGACCCGATCTCTATTAAAACTAAAAAAATTAGCCGGATGTGGTGGCACATGCATGTAGTCCCAGCTACTCAGGAGGCTGAGGTAGGTGAATTGCTTGAACCTGGCAGGTGGAAGTTGTTGTGAGCCGAGATCATGCCACTGCAGTCCAGCCTAGGTGACAGAGCAAGACTCTGTTTCTAAAAAAATAAATAATGAGAAAAAGAAACATTTATTGAATGACATACACTGAAGTTTGTTGTTTTTTTTGCACTTTTATTATTGTGTGTTGTAATAGACACATTAATTTTTATCAAATAAAAACAAAAGGCAAAACTCACTTTTTTAAAAGATTTATTTAAATTATGATTACTCTCTTTATCAACATTTAGATTTAGTTGAATATCACAGATTGCGATATATCAGCTTAAGTATAAAATGAGATTACAACTAGCTGAAACATATCAAATCTATATAAGTTCATTTTGTTTTTCAAAGTAAAAAATACTCTATTTTAATAAGCATTATAAGATCTATTAATTGTATTATTCCTAGAAAATCAAAATATTATCAAACTCCTTTACAGTAGCCTGACCTTAAAGGCAGCAGAATGTTAGAAATGATAGGCATTTACCCAAACACATAGAGCAATTGTGCCAGCTAACTCCTAAAAATGAGCCTACCAAATTTTCTAGGCTATGCTCTCTACAACTTAATGAAGACCTTAAAGCTCACATTTAGAAATTTGGTTGATAAAAATAACTATACTCTATGATTATAACTGTTCAATTATGTCAAGTAGATATAATGATGCTGCAAACTAAATACGTATGCCAAGTACTTCCAGAAACATCCCCAAAACTGTCTTATCTGGAGAAAAATGCTCTCCTCTTAGAAAGCTGAGATTTGAAAGTGGTTTCCTGTGACTTATGCTACTGCTAAATGAACTGCATATTTTTTTCCACTAAATTGTTTTTTGAGGACTAAGGCTCTTTACAGCTCAGCAATAAATAAATAAAATTATAAGAAAGTTAACTGTGGTTAATGAGAAAAACTACATATATTTCAAATGATGTGGGATTGACTAAAAGTCTTACCAAACTGATTGCTGAGTAACTAATGATACTCAGTATGAATTGGTCTTATCAAAATTATCGGTTCCTGACTAAAAAAAAATTGGCTCTTATTTGAATAAATAAGGAAATGACTGAATTCATTCTTCTCTTTGTGTTAATTTCCCCTAGGACCCATTTTATCTATAACTTCTGGTGAGTTAGATAACACTCAAATATTTTATCTTTTTATCAAATGTGTTAGCTAAGTAGTTTTCCTGTGTACAAATAACCTTGGTGCCCTGATATAACACTACTGGTTGTTTCACAATAAAAATTCTCACCAGTAATTTTTTAGCCATCACATTTCCAGAACAGATAGTACCCAAAGTATCATCCTGCTCAATTTCCCTTTAGCAAGCACATATTGCTTTCTACTTTCTCGCCTGAATACATTACACAAAACATCAATAAAGATATCTACACTCATGCGAATTAGTCATCCACAACTCTAGACCCTTTCTATAACTGTATAAAATAATTTACACATACACAAGCTGGGTTTAAGCCTATATTACATATAATATTTTTAAATACTTAAAAACAATTTGAAAGTCAAGTTACAATAATTCATATCAAATTAAAAGTAATCCAGGAGTTTTCAGAGTTTCTCTAATCGTAGTCACATCCCTAGAAATACAGGCTATTACAGTGTTTTGAAAACTGATATAGTCCGTAGACATTTTCTTAATCCAATTACTGAATTAGAGCTCATGGCTGCTTTATATGAGTCAAGTCATGTCTGTATGTCTGTCCAATCTGTCTTGACTGAGTTGGGTTTCCCAGATATATTGATGTGGAATAAGACAGCCCAACTGAACAAACACAGTGTCAATAGAAACCGGGCCATTTAGTCTTAAAAGAGAAGCCCCGTTTGTGTGTGCAGAGAAAGGCACTCCTGAAAACAAACAACAAACAAACAAACAAACAAGCAAAATGGAATAGAGCAATTGTAGAACATTTCAGTGCAAGTGAAAAGGACATTTTGTTTTCAACTTGACAAATCTGACTTAACGGTTCTTTCCTATACTACTAATGGAGTTGCTGCATTGTTCATAAATATGCAATGTCAGCAAAGTCACTCCAGAAAGGAGAATCTATTACAATTTGCCACTTTTGTTTACCTCAGTCTATTGAAGAAAGGACTGTATTGGTATATAACAAATGGACTTTTAACATATTGTGAGAATTCAAAAAATACATATTTACTGGATAAATCACAGAAGGAGTCTTAAAATATTGTATGATATCACACAAGATAAGTTTATATATTATAGAGAAAGTTTATTCTAGAATAACAACGACAAAATTATTAGGCAGAGAGAACAGAAACTTGAGTTTAAGACAATGAGGATAGCAATACCAATCTTAAGGATAAACAAATTGAAGAAAGCACTCCAATTTATTTCAAAGACCCATATCATAATTGCCTTCATTCCAGTGCAGACACTGTGAGGTACTTTTAGTGAAATTGAAAGCCCAGTAGAAAATAATCACACAAAATCAAATAGCATTTTGCTATCTCCTAGTAGCTCAAGGAAACTATGTGTTTTAATTAACCAAATGCATTGTTCTTTCAAATCCAGATAAGAACATTAAGCCAATGTAATAAAAATTCAGATTGTTGTAAAGTTATACCAACAGGCTCTATAAGCTAGGGCATCAAAAAAAAAAAAGCTCTTTAAATGTAATTAGAAAACTAATAATGGACCCTGATAGTTTTTTTCTTCTATTTCCCTTTCTTTTTCTGTAATACAGCATGCCATTCATTCTTATGCAGACAAACAGAATAGTCCCTCTTCAAACATGCAGTTTTAAACCAGTTATATTAAATAGAGCAGGATAATTTTCACATAATTTATATCCAGCTATAAATGGACAATTATCTGTAAATAGTATGGGAATGGATGCATTCCCATTTAGATGACAATCACTCTATACAGAAACATGAAAACCAGAGTGTTTACCAATGGAAAGTATGTGATAACAACAACATTTCCAATAAAATAGCTCATCAAAAAATAGTTCAATTATCCAGAAAAATTCTGTTGTAGCAAATACTCATGGCATTTCATTTTGTGTAATATACAGCACTGAGTCACCTAACTTTTCTTTTTTGGAGTATTTCCCAGGCTAAAAGCTGAAAACCTGATTGCATTTTTAGCCTGATAACTGACTCTCCTGTAATAATACAGTAATAAAGCTTCTGGTTATAGACCACCGACCAATATGCACAAGTATCTATGCTATATCGTATGTGCAGATACAAAAAACAAATGCACAATAAGCATAATCCAGAACATAAGAGGAAAGGGGAGATAAGGTGAACTTATTTTAATTAATTCATTCAGAATCGCCAGGGAAGTCCAGAGTGAGCCATACAGATGTTTGTGGCAGCATTTCTATCAGAGAGATCAAGAAGTGCAAAGGCCCTGATCCTGTGCATTGTTTTGAGATGTATCAAGTAGGTCAGTGAATCTGGAAAGACCTGAGCAAGTAGGAGCATCATAGCAGACGATCCCGTGTATATAACTAGCTCATCTGGATTTTACTCTGATAGCAATGGGAAGCCATTGGTGCTTTCTGAGCAGATGGAGTAAATGGCATGTGTTTTGAAGGAAACTATTCTGCATGCTCTGTGAGAAAAGTTTGTTCTCTCTCTCTCTCTCTAGATATAGCTTAACATATAAGTAGATATGTATATAGTTATATATGTGTTTGTGTGTATATATAGTTTTTAAAAAGTAATAAAAATTTAGTGGGTGTTACAGTAAATAAAAAAATTTTTATTAATACTTTTAAATCAGAAAGAAAGCATTAAAACCCACACCTTATTAGTAGAAATGATATATTTTCAATATGCTATAAAATATATCAGATAATAATCACTCAAAGAAATTATTATTATTATTATTTGAGACAATGTCTCCCTCTGTCACCCAGGCTGGAGTGCAGTGGTGCAATCTTGGCTCACTGCAACCTCCGCTTCCCAGGAAACCTCCAGAGTAGCTGGGACTACAGGTAGGTGCCACCACGCCCAGCTAATTTTTTGTATTTTTAGTAGAGACAGAGTTTCACCATGTTAGCAGGAGGGTCTTGATCTCCTGAACTTGTGATCCACCCTCCTTGGCCTACCAAAGTGCTGGGATTACGGGAGTGAGCCACCACACACAGCCTGAAATTATTATATTTTTATTAAGGTACTATGTTAACTAAGATTTAAATTTTACCTTATTTTAGTAGTTAACATAATCAAGTAGCCCTTTTTAAAAGATGAATATTATCAATGTTATAAAAATGCAAGTGTTTAGAATACTGTAAACACTAGTTACATCAAATAAATAGATGAATGAAAAAATCAATAAATGAATGGACAAATGCACAAGTGAACAAATGGATTAATTAATAAATAATTTGTGGCATATGTTTATTTGCTATATTATTTTGTCATGTAGATAAACACACGATGCATTATGTGGTGACTTAAGTATGGCAGGGCAATTAGTTGGAAAGAATTAATTTGTCTATTTTACATGCATTTACACTTAGAGCTTAGGAGAGTCTAAATACCAACACAGAAAACAATTAGCATGCTAAACTTGTTTTCAGAGTCAATATTTACTGCAGAACACAAATTGAGTCACATTTTAGATGAAGAAATTCTATCATGTGGTTAAAAAGAAATTCTTCCACAAAGTGTTGTTTATAAATTCTCACTTCAATGCATCTGGATAAACCAGAATATTATTTGGAAGACTTTACTATGTCATGAGTCTGAAAAGCTCTTTACCTACTATAATAATTGAGCAATATGGATATCTTAGTCCATTTGGCTGTATTTAAAATACCATAAACTGGGTAGATTGTAAACAATAGAAATTTATGTATCACATTTCCTGACTGGAAAGTCCAAGAAAAAAATACCAGCAAATTCAGGGTCTGGTGAGGGGTCCCTTCCTGGTTCATAGATGGTAATTTCTTATGTGTCCTCAAGTAATGGAAAGGAAAACTCTGGTCTCTTCAGCCTCTTATGTGTACTAATGTGTACTAATCACATTCATGAGGGTTTCACTCTCGTGACATAATCACCTACTAAAGGCTCCCTACTCCTAAAACCATCACATTTTGGTTTAGGTTTCACCGTATACATTTAGGGGAGACTCAAATATTCAGACTACAGCAATAGACAAGTAAAGATGACTTTTTATTTACTTTTGGTCAAACATCCATCTGGTAATATCTGAATACAACTACTCAGTCTTCACCTTCTAATTTTCTTCCTTTTATATCTATCATCCAGAAAATAATAATTAAATTTAATACCTATAATTCGTAAAAATAGAGAAATTTTCAAAATGGAACTCATATAAATTTATTATTATATACAGAAATATTACTTTATTTTTTATCAACTCATAAATTATAAATATGATATTATGTCCCATTAGCATTTACATATATTTCTTTGCTTAAATATCTGTCACTATATACTACATTGTAAACATACAGAAGAAAATGCTATTTTTTTGCCTTTATATCTTCTACATTTTCAGATTGCCTGACCTATGTTAGTAGCTTCACAGTTTTAACACTTTTAACATATAATTTATAAGTCATAAAAATAACTTCCTTTAAATGTGTACCATAAAGAATTTTAGTGTACTTATAGAATAGAAAAACCATCGCCACAATCTAATTTTGAAACATTTCCATAATCCTAAAAAAAAGCGTATGCCCACTTTCAGTCACTCTCTATTTCTACCTCCAGTCCTAGGAAAACACTCGTTTATTTTCTCTTCTCAGCATCGGTTTTTCTGGGATATTTCAGAAAAAATGAAATAATACTATATACGCTTTTTGTCTATCTTTGTTTCACTAAGCAAAATGTTTTTGAAGTTCATCCATGTTGTTATATATATCAGTTCTTCATTCCTTTCTACTGCCAAATTATATTTCATAGCATGAGTATGCCACATTTTGTTCATCCGTTCATCAGTTGATAAATATTTAGCTTGCTTCCACTTTTGCCTATTATAAATCATGCTGCTATGAACATTATTGTACAAATGTGTATGGATGTATTCATTTTCTTGGAGAGATACACAGGAGTGGACTTTCAGTCATATGGTAAGTCTATTTTTCACTGATTAAGAAACTGCCATAGTATTTTTAAAAATGGCTGTACTATTCTATTTTTCCACTAGCAATATTTGAGCCTTCCAATTTTATGCATCTTGGCCAATACTTGTTAAAGTCTGTCTGCTCCTTATAAAAACCTTCAGCAAGGAAGGAACAGAAGTGTTCTTCTTCAAACTTATCAGCATCTATGAAAAGTCTGCCAGTGACATCACACTTAAACATGAAAAATTGAATTATTTCATCCTAGTATCAGAAACATGACAAGTATATCCTCTTCCATTACTTCTACTCATCATTTTACTAGAAATACTATCTAGTAGTGCAATCGATGAAGAAAAAGGAGTCAAGGCATACAAACTCTAAAGGAAGAAGTGAAAGTCTTTGATTAGATGACTTCATCGTTTTTACAGAAAATCAAATAAAATCTTTTAAAAAGTTAAAATAACCAAAAAGTGAGTTTGGCAAGTTAGCAGGATAAGTTCAAAATTCAAAAGTCAATTGCATTTCTATAAGCTACCAGTGAAGAATTCAGTACTAGAATTTCAAAAATTGATTTGCAATCACATCAACAATATAAAATACTCAAGGATAAATCTGACAAAAGATGTGCAAGAATTTTAGTCTGAAAACCACAAAACATTGCTGAAAACATTGACATAAATAATGCAAAAGATACACTGTTCTCATAATCAAAAGATTCCGTATTGTTAACATATAATTTTTCCCCAGACTAACATAGATTTAAGGCCATTTCAATAAAAATTACAGGGGATTTTTTTTCGTAGAAATTAAAGAATTGATTTAAAGATTTCAAAATTCATATTAAAACACACAGAATAGAATATAGAACAATCAAAACAACTTTGAAAAAAAGATTGATGTTGAGAAACTGACTATGTGATATTGAAGCCAATTTTAAAGCTGAAATAATCAAAATGTTGTGACATTGGCATATAGGGATCAATAGAATAAAAAAGAGAGACTACAGATAAGTCATCCATATATTTTCTGATGGTTATTTTTGTGTGTCAACTTGACTGGGTGAAGTGATACCAAGATATCTTGTAGAACATTACTTCCGGGTGTGTCTATTTTTGGTGTTTCCAGAAGAGATTAACATTTGAATCAGTGGACAGAATAAGGAAGATCCACCCCTACCATTATAGGATGCCCTGAATAGAAACAAAAGGGGGAGGAAATGTGAATCCACTCTCTCTTCTTTAATTGAGATGTCTACGTTCTCTTGTCCTTGGGCATCTTGTGCTCCTGTTTCTCACATCTTCAAACTTCGATTGAATTACGCAACTGGCTTTCCCAATGCTCCAGCTTGCAAAAGGCATATCGTGGAACTGTTTTCAGAATAGTTCCTTCCAGTGGGTTCTTGGTCTTGCTTACCTCAAGAATGAAGCCATGGACCCTCTCCGTGAGTGTTACAGATCTTTTTCTTTTTGTTTCTTTTCTTTTCTTTTTTTTTTTGAGACGGAGTCTCGCACTGTCACCTAGGCTGGAGTGCAGTCATGTGATCTTGGCTCACTGCAAGCTCCACCTCCCAGGTTCACACCATTTTCCTGCCTCAGCCTCCCAAGTAGCTGGGACTACAGGTGCCAGCCACCACACCCAGCTCATTTTTTGTATTTTTAGTAAAGACGGGGTTTTACCATGTTAGCCAGGATGGTCTTGATCTCCTGACCTAATGATCCACCCACCTCAGCCTCCCAAGGTGCTGGGATTATAAGCGTGAGCCACCGCACCCGGCCAGTGTTACAGTTCTTAAAGATGGCATGTTCGGAGTTTGTTCCTTCAGGTGTTCAGATGTGTCTGGAGTTTCTTCCTTCTGGTGGGTTCCTGGTCTCGCCTGACTTCAGGAGTGAAACCACAGACCTTTGCAGTGAGTGTTATAGTTCATAAAGGTAGTGTAGACCCAAAGAGTGAGCAGCAGAAAGATTTATTGTGAAGAAGGAAAGAACAAAGCCTCCATAATAGGGAAGGGGGCTCCAGCTGGTTGCCTCTGGCTGAATGGCCGATTTTTATTCCCTTATTTGGCCCCACTAACGTCCTGCTGATTGGTCCATTTTACAGAGTGCTGATTGGTGCGTTTTTACAGAGTGCTGATTGCTGCATTTACAAACCTTTAGCTAGACACAGAGTGCTGATTGGTGTGTTTACAATCCTTTAGCTAGACAGAAAAGTTCTCCAAGTCCCCACCTGACCCAGAAGCCCAGCCAGCTTCACCTCTCAGAACTACTAAGCCTCATGCATAATCACATTCACCAATTCCCATGACAAACCTACTATATATTACATATATCCTTTTGACACTGTTTCTCTGGAGAACCCTATCACATAAATGGAGGTGAGGAGGTTGCTTTTGTTGGGGGATAAGGAGACCTTTTTGACTAGCAAAGAACCCCAACAAACAAAAAATCTCATCAGAATTTAGGGGCTCGATGTCCCCAGTTTCATTGTCTTTCCATACACCTCCATCCCAACTTACATGATCTTATTGTTTCCCTTTCAATACCCTGGCTTTAATAGAAAGTGATCCTCTAACCACATTGTTAGAGGATGAGAGTTCAACTTGCATAGTTGTTCAGTCAATCACCATATGAGTTCATGTGCTTGATATTCAGCAATGTTAATACTGGGATTATAAGAGAGGGCTTTTCTTCAGGGCACAACTGAAATCTATGAAAGAAAAATAAACATTGGGGCCCCCAAATCACAAGCGAAAGGGAAAAAGTCAAGTTAGGAACCGCTTGGGGCAAACCTGCCTCTCATTCTATTCAAAGTCACCTCTCTGCTCACTAAGATAAATGCATATCTTATTACCTCCTTTGGAGAGGCTAATCAGAAATTCAAAAGAATGTAACCATTTGTCTTATCTACCTATGACTTGGAAGCCCCTCTCCACTTCTAGTTGTCCTGCCTTTCTGGAATGAACCAATGTTTATTTTACATATGTTGATTGATGTCTCATATTTCCCTAATATGTATAAAACCAAACTGTGCTCTGACCACCTTGGACACATGTCAGGACCTCCCGAGGCTGTGTCATGGGCACACATCCTCAACCTTGGCAAAATAAACATTTCTAAATTAACTGAGACCTGTCTCAGACATCCAGAATTCACATTTTGGTAACCATGGAGAGATTCTGAATAGAGGTGCTCCTGAACTTTGACAAATCTTCTATTGGTGCTTGGTACCAGCATAAGCTAACTTTATGGCCAAAAATAATAGAACAATTTGCTAAGGTCTGGGAACACACACTCCAGAGAATCCCTGAACTCCCAAAATTTCCTCAAGATCTAAAATTTATTTTGCTGTACAACTCCCCCCCTTTTTTTTTTTGGAGTGTTACTTGCTTCCCAAAAGGAAGGCAAGATTTCCTGCTTCCATGATGATGGAAGGCAAGGTAACTTCTTTATGGAACTTGAGCTCACTCCCAGCAAGGAAGACGAGTTTAAGTTTTCTCCTGCTTCTAGGATGGTAGAGAGCAGTCTTCAGTCTGAGACCCACCCCTAGGTAAGTAGCTGAGTTAGGGTTTTGTCTAGGCTAAAGTTTAACAACCAGCTGGTCCTAATTTATTCTTATCGTTAAAGCACTCAGTGATCATATTGTTGGAGTTTTATTTGTTGTTGCTGTTTCTGGCCTTTCTCCCACTAGATTTGACCAACATTACCTGACTTGATTAAATCTGTGTGACAATTCCAAATTTTGGGTAAGAAAGCCTCTCTAATTTGGTTAAAATTCCTCACAGCGGGAAAAGAGGAAAAACAACAAAAACAAAAAGGATGTGCTTGGTGTCTATACTTGCTTTCAGTCTTAAAAATCAAATGTTCTTTCATTTACTTTTCTTACACCCAATCACTTCTACCCCCTTGACCATCTGCAGCACCAAAAAATCTAGAAAAGGTTTCTACCGACTTGAACCCCTTTAAAGAATTCAGAACAAAGGCACCACTCACCCTTTTAGGGGTGCTGTGTTTTCTTTGTGGAATTTCAAGAGTCATGGGCAAATTCTTCATAGGTCTAAAGGTCTGTTTTCCTGTTTTGCATGACCTGGCTTCTTTGACTTTGGGGTACTAGAGATGACCTTGTACTGTGAGAGGACCTCTCTTTTGGAGAGGCTAATCAGAAAATCAGAAGAATGCAATCATTTGTCTCTTATCTATCTGTGACCTCGAAGCCTTCTTCCTGTTTCAAGTTGTCCTCCCTTTCTGGATCGAACCAATGTTCTTCTTACATCTATTGATTAATGTCTCATATTTCCCTAAAATGTATAAAGTCAAACTGGGCTCTGACCACCTTGGGCACATGTTGTCAGGACTCCTGAGGCTGTGTCATGGGCACGCATCCTCAACCTTGGCAAAATAAACATTCTAAATTAACTGAGACCTGTTGCAGATATTCAGGGTTCACAAAACTCTTACATGATTTATGTAGTACCTATTGAAAATTGACATCCCTTACCTCATTCTTTTCTCTCACCACTTGATCCTGTGCCATTAGGAACAATCAACCAATGTCATTATACTTCTTAGTTTTCCCAAAATGTATGAAAGTGCCATAAGTAGAGTTACTTAACATCTTGCCTCTTGAAAGAGATTGGTTAGGAGTACAGTGCAAATATTTTGTGTATCTCCATAAACAATTTATGCCAAGGGTTATCAGTGTTCTCTTTCCTAGTGGAATAGAATCTTGTAATGTCTTCAAATTTAATCAGATTAGAAAGCCAGTTGCAGAAACCCCAAAGTCAATTCTAAAAACTTACCTTTAAACTTATATTCCAGCTGGGCACAGGGGCTCACATCTGTAGTCCTGGCACTTTGGGAGGCTGAGTCAAGTGATACCTTGAGGAATTGAAGGCTAGCTTGGACAACATAGAGAAACCAAGTCTCTACAAAAAATACAGAAATTAGTCAGGCATGGTGGTGTGTGTCTATAGTCCCAGCTACTGGGGTGGTGTTGGGGGACGCTGAGGTGGGAAAATTATATGATCCTGGGAGGTCAATGCTGCAGTGAGCTGTGTTCATGCCACTGCACTTCAGTCGGGGCAACAGAGGAAGACCCTGTCTCATAAAACAAACAAATACATTTAAAAAAAATAAAGTTCTCTTCCTCTGGAACTACTTGGGATAGCAAAAATTTGTAGTCAGAATTCTCCAGAGAAGCAGATTCAGTAGAATATATATGGATATATAAATGAAGGTACAGAAGCAACTGAAAGGAGAAAGAATAGTCTTTTCAACATATACCACTAGAAAAATTAGACAGCCATATGCAAATAAAAAAGAAAGAAGACAAATTATCTCTATCAATTTCTTGCAATATATACAAATACTAATTCAAGTGAAGTAGACACCTCAGTGTAAAACCTTAAACTATAAAACTTCTAGAAGAAAGGAGAAAATTTTTTTACATTGGGGTAAACAATGATTTCTTAAGTAAAGTTCCAAAAAGCACAATCTATAAAAACAGAATTGATAAACTGGAGTTCACCAAAGTTAAGAACTTCTGTTCTCTGAAAGACATTTTCAAGGCAGTGTAAAGACAAACCACTGACTGAGAAAAAAATTTAGAAATTACATATCTGATGACATGGTTCGACTGTGTCCTCACCAAAATCTCATCTTGAATTATAGCTCCCATAATTCCCATGTGTTGTGGGAGGGATCCGGTGGGAGATAAAGAATCATGGGGGCGGTTTCCCACATACTGTTCTCATGGTAGTGAATAAGTTTTATAAGGGGAATGGTTTTATAAAGGGAAACCTCTTCCACTTGGCTCTCATTTTCTCTCTTTTCTGCTGCCATGTAAGATGTGCCTTTCGACTTCCACTATATTGTGAGGCCCCCCCGGCCACTTGGAACTGTGAGTCCATTAAACCTCTATTTCTGTATAAATTACCCAGTCTCAGGTATGTCCTCATCAGCAGCATGAAAATGGACTAATACATCTGATATGCACTTTTACCCAGGATACGCAAAGTATTATAAATCAATAATAAGAAATAATCAACTAACTTTAGAATGTCAGTGAAAGTGGAACAGAAAAAAAATGAACATTGTTACTAAAGAAGAAACATGGATGACAAATAGGCACATGAAATATGTTAGATCACATGTAGCACTGAAACTTTTAACAATTTGAAAGGCAAGAAAGTATATTCTTTTATAATTGAATACTCAGCAATGTTTTTAAGTAATTTTTGAAAAACTTTTATATTAATATATTCTCTATAATATTACATTATTCTTGATTATTATTTTATTCTTTGTATCCATTTTGGTAAATTGTATTTCCTTAAAAACTGAGAATATGTGCTGTTTTTCAAGTTTATGACTATAAAATTGTATAAATTATTCTTTTTAGTTTAAAAATATCTAATATTCGTTATTTATTGCAAGTCTTTTTATTTTATGCATGTGCCTTACAATCAATATATCCAAATAAGGCCAGATGTGGTGACTCACACCTGTAATCCCAGCTCTTTAGGAGACTGAGGTCAGAGGATTACTTGAGCCCAGGAGTTCAGGACCAGCCTGGACAACATGGCAAGACTGTGTCTCTATTTGAAAATATAGATATAGATATATAATAGTTTTACTTGATATGCTTTTAGTAATTTCTTAAAATAGCATTCTAAAATATATATCAAAATGATTGTTTATTTTATGGTAAATTCAATCATATTGTATTTTAATATGTGATCTATGTTGAAATAAAGACACATTTTTCTCAAAGAACATATCCCAATATTTTCTCATCTACAAATGAAGAAAAACAGAACTCACTTTTTAAAAAATGAAACATTATTAGTGTAGTATCTTCTTATAAACAGAGGTAACACTAATGACAATGATGTCAAAAAATCTCAGATTTTCTATTTGTACTCTTAGTCAAGAAACTTCATTTCTTTTTGGCAAACAGATTTTAATGTATGTAACTAAAGAAAATTTTAGGTTGTGATTGTCACAGTCATCAGTATATTGCAACACTCATCAAGATCTTATGTTAACATACTCCAGAATTTTTTTTTTGACTCAATATTCTGTATGAACAAAACACTCTCTTTCAAGTGAGTCATAACAGTTTTGGAAGGAAATCATCAATAAAATCAGAGCCTTACGAGCTACTTTTGAATAGTATGCCATTTCAGAGTTAATGAAATTCACTTACTATGCAGACAAAGGATAACAATTAGAATGCTAGGAAAAATGCCTCCTGTGAATTGCAATCAAGAAATCATCGTTTTCTACTTTCTTTTTTTTTTTATTGGTCTGCAAACTAAAAGAATCTTCTCATTAACAAGTGTTATCCATATATTACACTCATTGAAAGTTTATAGCATTTATAATTTCTAAAATGTATCTTGAATGATATTTTTTGTTTCCTCTTGGTTTAGCAACTGAATTCATTAATCATGAGGAAAAAATAGTGTGCTTGTATATTTTTTTCCTTAACAACTACCCATTGTATGTTTTAATCTCTATTTAAAAATACACTAATTGATAGAGAAAAGTGTCTTTGAGTCAACATGAATGTCGATCACAATAGTATCTGAAATTGCATAGGTTTGCCTTCTGTACCTATTTTATTAGAAAACTAGTTAACTTTTGCAACAATCTCGATGATTTTTATAAAAGGATCCCAACTCAAATGGAATAATACATTAAACTAGACTTCAAGAACTATAGTTTACTTACAAGATAATATTTACTAGAGAAAGATTGTAAAAAATTTTATCAAAGAGCATTTATTAGATTATTTAACTCTTTATATTGCTCAAATGTTTTGCCCAGTAGATCCAGGTGTCACAAACTTCCGGGAACTTAACTGTTGCCTATTTTCAATATGTAATATGAATAATGTACAAAACTTCCAACCGTTTGGTGAAGAAGTAGAGCTGGGCATTTTTAATTATTTTAAATTATCACATGCCATATTTCAGTATGTATAAAAATCACCAACTCTTTATTATTCTGTTTAAAGTTTACGTTAAATGCAGCAACTCTAAATATGGAAACTTTTTTGAGTGATTTTGGAGTACAAATCTACTGGTTGGGTGCAGCAGCTCATGCCTGTAATCTCAGCAGTTTGGGTGGCCAAAGTGTGTGGACAGCTTGATTTCAGGAGTTCATGACCAGCAGCCTGGAAAAAAAGTGAGACCCTGTCTCCACAAAAAAAAAAAAAAAAAAAAATTAGCTAGTGTGGCAGTGGCACTGCCTGTAGTCCCTGCTACTTGGGAGGTTGAGGTGGGAGGATTCTGTGAGCCCAAAAGCCTGAGGTTGCAGTGAGCCAACACTGGGCCACAGCACTCCAAGCTGGGCGACAGAACCAGACATTATCTCAAAATAAATAAATAAATAATAAGAAAAAAAGGAATTGGCTCTACTGACATTATCCCATTTTAAAATCAAGACATGTATCACAACTTAACACTATTATCAACTAATATTGAAAGGCTTTAAATAACATGTTTTTGAAGGGTGAATGAGTTTTGGTGAAAGAGCCTGAGTAATTTAATTGGAATCAACTGGTTCCATTAGTTAGAAAAAAATATAATTTATTATGACAACTTAATTTAAAATTACCTAGCTAAGCGTAATGTGAGATTCTCCACGGAAGACACATTTCAGTATTTAGTATAGCCATATAAAAATTATTTAGGCTAAAACTTGATAGCTACCTTTGAGGAATTTGTCAATTTACCATTCTGCAATTTAATAAGGTTATGTATTAATGAATATTAGCAATGTCAGGGTAAGAATCAACCTTATATAACTGACTTATAAAACTAATGTATATTTACCTTGTCGGTCTTTTTTCTAATTTCTCTCCCATTGCTAAAGACTGAATTGCTAAGCAATGTTGTAATGAAAATGAAAGCCTCAGAATTGAGATGAAAATATTTTTAGGTCCTTTTAAAACAGGTGATATTTCAGAGCTATCATATCTAGGAAGAAAAATATAACAATCTATAATGTAAAATTAGCCTAATCCCATGTGAACATTAACATTATTTTCTCATTTCTTTGACTAGGTCATTATTTTAAGGTTAATAATTTTTAAATTCCCAAGAATACCATAGAAATTGATTTTTTTCCCTTAAGACCCTCATTTGAAAGAAAACTATTTAAGTATGATACTTGTACTCCTGTCATATCCAATTTACTTTTAAAGTGAATTGGTTATTCAGTGTTTGTAATAGGTTCTATTTAATACAGTAATTCTATTATAAAAGTAAACTTCAGTAATGCCTTGTCTTCTCAATGCTTTGTAGTCATTTTGGAAGTTTTTCTCTCTAGTATGTAAATTTTTTTTAATAGAACAGTCCCTATTAGTTCTGTTTACCAATAACTAGCTTCAATTGAATTATTTGATTCTAAAATATCTTATGAAAATAAAATCCAGCTAAATGGGAAATGAAGAAAATTACATTATGTACAAAATCAATTGTATGGAGATATAATAGTAATTGGACCTGCATTTGTTACAACCCTCAGGTCAGAACAGAACAGCATCTGAGAATCACTCAACATAACACAGCTTTCAACATAATCGCAATCATTTTTATTTCAAGCTTTATTTAGACACACACAGAGTGCTTGAAGCCTCTTAAAACAGATAACATAATTTATTATGTGTGATTTCAGCAGGAAATCATTTTATAAAACAATGATAATATAATCTTTTCCTTAAAATTATCTTATTATATTTGTATTTATCCCATTAGATTTTAGCAGACTTATGCAGAAAAAAAAAATGTACAACCTAAACTTTATTGTATGTTTTACTGTGATATGCAAATTTATTTGTAAAAATTTAGGTATAGCTAGCAGTCTCTTTAACCTCTTCACTTAATTCCTTCATAATTCTACAAAATTTTACTTGATATATTTCAGATGTTTAATGAGAAGGCTCAGCAACACCATTTCACTTTACCAGCTGATATGGTTTGGGCGTGTCCCCACCCAAATCCCATCCTGAATGGTAGTTCCCATAATCCCCAAAAGTCATGGATGGGACCACGTGGGAGGTAATTGAATCATGCAGCAGTTACCTCCATGCTGTTCTCATGATAATGACTGAGTTCTCACGAGATCTTACGGTTTTATGAGGGTCTTTTCTCCCTCTTTTACTCAGCACTTCTCCTTGCTGCTGCAAAGAAGGATGTGTTTGCTTTCCCTTCCGCCATGATGAATGTTTCCTGAGGCCTCCCCAGGCATACTGGATTGTGAGTCAATTAAACCTCTTTCCTTTATAAATTCCACAGTCTCAGGTATGTCTTTATTAGCAAAGTGAGAAAGGACTAATACACCATCCTGTATGGCATTTGGCTTATAACTTAATGCTTCATTGTTGAATGACTGAATATCAGGCTGCAATTTTAACCATATTTTCCTAGTATTTTGTCTCCCTATGTATCTACCTTTTTTTTTAAATAAATGTTCAAATTAATACATGGATTTTATTTATATTATTAACTTAAAAATGCACAAGTATATTAAAAGAAACAGACAACTAAAAATTAAAAATATTAAAGAATGATCATTGTTAATATAAGGTATCCTACTACTGAGTATTGAAGAATTATAATTTTTAACATAAGGTATCCTACTATTGAATATGTGTAGAAACAAATATTGGCAGTAAATTCCACCTGACAGACTTAATTTTCTAGAATATTACATGTGATTATATCAACATTTCATGGAAGATCACTAAATAGCATAGTAAACTAAACTTGGAACTAAAGAATGTAAAACTGTGCTTTCTTGAATACACAAGCAAGACTTCAACAAGTAAGTAAGAGTGATTTAACCTATTTGTTTTAGACAGAATGTTTATGTCCTCCCCTCAATCTATTAAACTCCAAACCCCCAAAATGATGGTGATTGGAAATGGGGCCTTTGAGAGCTAATTAAGTTTAGATGAGGTAATGATGATGGGGCCCCCATGATGGGATTAGTTTCTTTATAAGAAAAGGAGTAGTGACCAGAGCTCTCCTTCTATGCCATATGAGGACACAGCATGAAGTCGGCCACATACATGCCAGAAAGGCCTCACTTGAACCCAACCATGCTGGCATCCTGACCTCAGACTTCCAGCCTCCAGAACTGTGGATATAAAATCTGTTTTTAAGTCAACCCCTCTATGGTATTTTGTTATAGCAGTCCAAGCTTGCCTCAGACAATCTCTAAGTTTATTTTTCTTTAAAGTGAATATGATGTCTATAATTCATACTTGACTTTCAGGGATTATGTTGAAATATCAAATTATCTCATTGTGGTTATGATTTGCATTTCTCTAATGATTAATGATGTTGAGCTTTTTTTTTTCCTTATGTCTGTTGGAAATTTGCATGTCTTCTTTTGAGAATGTCTATTTAGATATTTTGCCCATTTTAAAATCAGATTGTTTTGTTGCTATTGAGCTGTTTGAGTTTCTTATATATTCTGGAAATCAACCCATTGTCAGATGCTGAGTTTGCAACTACTTTCTCACATTCTTAAGTTGTGTCTTCATTTTATTGACTGTTTTCTTTGACATTTGGAAGCTTTTTAGCTTGATGTAATCCCATTTGTCTATTTTTGATTTTGTAGCCTGTGCTGTTAAGGCCTTATTTCAATAATCCTTACTTCATTTCAATTAGAATGGCTAATATTAAGAAAAAACAAAAGATTAAAAATGCTGATAAGAATCCAGAAAAATAGAGACCACTTATACATCATTGTTAGAAATGTACATTAGTACAGTCATTATGGAAAACAGTGTGAAATTTCTTCAAAACACTAAAAATAAAACTACCATATGATTCAGCAATCCCATTACTGGGTGTATAACCAAATAACTGAAATCAGTATGTTGAAGATACATCCGTACATCCATGCATATTGAAGTACAATTCAAAATAGCCATGATGTTAAATCAACTTACATGCCAATGTTATGATATATGAATAAGGAAAACGTGTCTTTTCAAGTAAGTATTTCAGCTATTTAATTATCTTACCTCTAGCAACTTTGCCTTCATCACTTCATTACTTCAACCAGATAAAACTACTTATTATTTATTTAAAAAATATGTTCTCTCAAAGAAATTGTACTGTCAGATTTTCCATATACATATGTGTAATTTGGGTCCCTTGAAGGTGGACTGGATGAGTGCTGATTCATCTACTCTTCATCTTTGCTTGGTTTACCAAAAGGGAAGTGTGAGTGATCATTAAAAGGTAAACATGTTTTTTGAAGGAGTTAAAGTTAACTACTCTCAAAATTGGAGCAAATAACTATAGAGAAAAAGTGAGACCAACTAAATTTGATTAATGCAGAAAGAGCCAGGAAAGGAATAAAATAAGAAAATAGTAGAAAAATATAGTAAAATAAAAATAAATAGAAGGCCACAGAGGTGTTTTAGATGTCCTCAATTTACTCCTTCAGATTTACTCTCTAACTGTCTCATCTTTCACCTTTTTTTTCTGGGCATGGAGAATATTGTCTGTATTCCCAGGGTATCTTTGGTAAACTAATGGAAACCATACCAGTTCATTAGAGACAGGTTAATTTTATTGATTGCAGAACGTTAGATGCAATAATTGTCCTCACTGAAATATGAGGATTTTCATTTCAATTTGCTATTCACAAGACCTTTTTCTAGCACCAACCTCTACTGATTTACTAAATGTCTTACACAATATCACAATATTCCATTATTTCTTTGAACACCATAATTTACTGTGTAAACAGTAAGAAATTGGCTAAAACCTAAGGATTTCATATCTTTCTAGACCATCTATTATAAAAAGAAATTTATCTTAAAGTAGGTCACATGCACTGTTGAAGGCTAATGTATGATGAAATTAGACAACATCTTGCAAATTTGAGGTGTTAATCTGTCCAGTTTTTTTGTTTTCTGTACCATAACCAAGAATATATAATTTTCTTCCATAGACATAATAGGTAGCTAATATATAAAATTTTTGTTCAATATTCAGTTAGGCTTCATTTACTTGGTGACAATCAATACTTTATATAAGTGACCAAAGGAATGAGAGAAAAACATTTATTAAAAGGCTCTGATATGGTTTGGCTGTGTCCTCACCCAAATCTCATCTCGAACTGTAGTTCTCATAATCTCCATGTGTCATGGGAGTGACCTGGTGAGAAATGATTGAATCATGGGGTCAGTTTCCCCCGTGTTGTTCTGGTGATACTGAGTGAATTCTCGTGAGATCTGAAGGTTTGATTAGCTTCTGGCATTTCCCCTGCTGGCACTCATTCTCTCTCCTGCTGCCCTGTGCAGAGGTGTCTTCTACCATGATTGTAAGTTTCCTGACATCTCCTCAGCTATGTGGAACTGTGAGTCAATTAAAATGCTTTTCTTTATAAATCACCCCGTCTTGGATATCTCTTCACAGCAGCATGAGAAACAGGCTCTTTTTTTGGGTGACATACAATTGAAAATTGAATATAATTCAGAAAATATTATTTATTATTATGTTTTGAGCAGATTTTTTTTTTTAATTTTCTTTCTTAGTAAAGCCCCACTCTTAAGAGACCTTGTTAAATTCCTCTCATGATTTGATTCCCTATGTTTTTAAAAAGAAAAAAAGACATAAATGGTAGTTACATGGACCTTGCTTCTCATACAGTAGAATCTCCTCTATCTGAAATCATCAAAATTATCACAGTGACAGAATCTAATTCTATTTCTTTCTTATTATAAACATTAGGTGTAGGCTTCTCTATTGTCTCAGAGCAATACACAGAACTGACTTCATCTTCTATATCCAAAACCATTACAAAAAAAGGATCAATTAGATATATTTTTTCTTATATGAGGCATAATAATATGCATGCATTAAAGGAACAAATGCTCTCATTAAATTACGCAGACTAAACCGTAACACTTGCCTCTATTCTTTTCCCTTGTTATAACTTAACCAAATTATAACATGGTAATGAAACAACATAAATCTTGAGGTATTTTGTTCAAAAGCATTATAAGTAAATAGACCTGATAAGTCTGATAATTTTTAAACAGGATTGTTCTTGAGTCACTTGTAGCAACTAATCTGAAAGTGAATGGGTAGAATTTGAGATTCGATTTTCCATAATAACTGAATGGCTTGTGGAAGGGTATGTTCTCTTCCTGTTGATTCTGGGTTCTGCTGAATTGAAGGTTTAGAGGCCACCACTGGATCACAAGCTGGGGTTTATCTGGGGTTCCTTGTGTAACTGAACAAACTAACAAAAATAATTCACTGTGTTACTGGGGTAATTGATCTTGACTGTTGAGGGAAAATAAGGTGACTGCTGGACAAAGGTGCAGTGGAAACCAGGAGTAGGTATAGAACCCCAGGGATTCTCTGTGTTGCCTCTAGTACTTGTCCATATGGTTTAAAATAATAAAATCCTTGTAAACCTCCATGTAGGCCTCAGAAAACCAAAGCAAAAACAAAACTCTCTGTTCCTTAATTATAAGATTTAAGTCACACTATTAGGCAACTCACTGATGGCAAAGAATGTGTAGAATGGGTGGTAGAGAAAGAAAAGTCATAAATGTCAATAAAATCCTTATGATTAGTTACAGAAATAAAAAATTGAGGTCTTCAACCATATTTTATTTTTTGTGCCATAAAAATTTACCTATTTTAAATAGCTTCTTTCTATTGATAATTTTATCCCCTTGCTATTATGTATAAAATGTGATAGTGGTAATCAAAATTATAGTATTTGTCAAGATTTAGAAAGGATGATTGTAGACAAAATAGCAGACTAGAGCCGAAATGGTCATTAGAGAGCCAGATATCTGAAACATGAAACTGAAATTATGACCTAGCTGATGATGGAGATGGTATTAAAGAATTTTGGAGATTTTAAAAAATAATTTGGGGCTTTTATGGGATATTCTACTTGGGAGGGAACATTGAAGAATTTGTCCACATTGGTTAGAACGTGGTGTGTGTGTGTGTGGGGGGGAGGTGAGTGTGTACATATTAAGAGGAATTGACATAGACTATAGAAAATTTGTGTAGTATTTTTAAAAATATTTTCAGGACATACAAATTTCAATCTGAGAAACTACCTTTTCCCAAAGTTTGAAGTACTAGTAAGATTATAATAAAGATGCTCTGCTTTACTCTCTCCAAGTGAGATATTCATGACTGAAGCTAAACTAATGATCTCATCTTTCTTAAGATCTCAAATGACATGATAGAATAAAGAAGTCCTTGTGGACTACATTGCCCCAAGTTGCCTTAATTCCTAAAATGTTTCTTGTTTGGCTTCTAAGGACTGATTTCTGTCCTCTCTAGTATTATCAAATACTGTTTACTTTCAACATATTTATTTTTTACTTAACTTGGTCAAATGTAGATTATAAATTTTGCAACCAAGTAAACCAAATTGATAATCATGGTGCAGAGGCCTTAAATCATTTCTATTTTACTCTATAGTTGGTATTAGGTTGGTGCAAAATTGTGGTTTTTGCCATTAAAAGTAATGGTGTAAGGCCAGGCATGGTGGCTCATGCCTGATAACCCTAGCACTTTGGGAGACCGAGGCAGGCAGATCACTTGATGTCAGAAGTTTGAGACCAGCCTGGCCAATATGGTGAAATCCCATCTCTACAAAAATACAAAAATCAGCCAGGCATGATAACGGGTGCCTGTAATCCCAGCTACTTGGGAGGCGGAGGAATGAGAATCGCTTGAACCCAAGAGGCAGAGGTTGCAGTGAGCTGAGATTGCACCACTGCACTCCAATCTGGGCAATAGAGTGAGACTCCATCTCAAAAAAAAAAAAAAGATGGTGTAAATCACAAGTACTTTAGCACCAATCTAATATTTTTCTTAGTAAGAATGTTAAGCTATATTCGACATCTTTTTTTAATCTTTGAAAAAACTTTACAGTCTTTCTCTTACATAGTAATTTATTTAATTTTATTAATATTCTGAAAAGATGTGCTTGGTATAATTGTTTTAGTGTGTTGTATATTAATGATAATATTTTAGTAGATATGCATTCATAATAGAATTCTGTACTGTTTTTAGTATGCTTGTTAATTTTTTAAGGTTTCAATAAATGTATTTCTAAATTTTATAGAACTATGTATCCCTATATTATCTTAAATGAATTAAATGACATTAGATTTAACTATTCCTAAAAATTTGATCAAATTTACCTTGTTACATAAAAGTCTGGGGCTTATTTTGGTGATACTTATTTTATTCACTTACTAACTTCTCAGATATTTATTCAATTTATGACTTCTTTCTGACTTCATTTCTTGTAATTGGTGTTTTTCTAATTGAACTTTAAATGGAACTTTAGAATCTCTACATTAGAGTTAGCAAATTGTCATCCTAAGCCTCATGTAGATTTTTTATTGTTTCAAAACCTCACCCCTTTTGACATGAAAACCAAAACAACAGCACTGACAAAATTTTAACATGTTATATTTTCATAAAGGTTTTGTTTGTTTGTTTGAGAAGGTCTCACTCTGTCACCCCAGCTGGAGTGCAGTGTCAGGATCAAAGCTCACTGCAGCTTGTAATTCCTGGGCTCAAGGGATTCTCCCGCCTCAACCTCCCAACATGCTGAAAGTACAAGCATGAACCACATTCCCAGAGTATTTAAATAGAGTTATCAAACGTTTGTTAAAAATTCGTATTGCAAATTTTAGTGTATCTCAACAGGACCTGAAATCAATCATACACTTGTCAGTATTTATTGACTGCCCCTGAGCTTCAGCCCTGTTATCATTGGTAAAATACAACAGTGCATAAGTAAGACAGAATTTTCTAATATCTTTCTTTCTTTCTTTTTTGAGACAGAGTTTCACTCTTGTTACCCAGGCTGGAGTGCAATGGTGCGATCTTGGCTCATTGAAACCTTTGCCTACTGGGTTCAAGCAATTCTCCTGCCTCAGCCTCCCGAATAGCTGGGATAGGCACCCACCACCATGCCTGGCTAATTTTTTGTATTTTTAGTAGAGATAGGGTTTCACCATGTTGGCCAAGCTGGTCTCAAACTCTTGACCCCAAGTGATCCGCCTGCCTTAGCCTCCCAAAGTGCTGGGATTGCAGGCACTGTGCCTGTCCAGAATTTTCTAATTTCAAAAGATTATATTTGTTAAAGAAAAATAAAAACAGAGGCTACAGTTAAGATAAACCCCAATACCAGCTACATATTGCCACGTACTCAAAACATGTCATCCTGATTTCCTTGAAATGCTGTCTCTAATCATAATAAGACACAAAATATGAGTGTTACATTTCTGCCAGCATGATTTAGTCAAATTAAACCAATCAACTATAGACAAATCAGCTTAAACAGCTCTGCTTGCCTTCAAAAGAATGTTAATATATAACAGCCAATCATGAAAAAGGTCAAAATATTTCCTTCTTTATGCTTTACTAACTGTGCTGTTACTGCTGTGAGTGGATCTTCTTACCATCTTCAGTTTGAGGTCTCCCAGTTAACAAAGCGGTCTTTCTTTGGACAATAAACTTTTAAATTGTTCCTGACTTGATCTTAATTTCATTTTTGACATCTGCATGGATATGGGCAACATATAAGTGAATAAGCAACATATGTAGTATAAAATGAAAACTATGAGATGAAGCAGAGAAATAAATAGAGAGTGTTATGTGATGGCATTGATTAGTATAATCGGAGACGGCCTCATTGAGATGATAACAGTTGAGCAAAACTGGAAAAAGGCAAGTAAACCATGCATCTAGTTTTCTGGGGGAATAAGGTTTCCAGCAGAAGGAACTATATTTGCAGGAGACAGTTGCAGTGTTTGTGAAGTGTAACTAGGCTGATATGCTTGAAGGTAAGGGAGTAAGGAAATGATTAGATGAAGAGTAGAGCAAAGATGAGAGCAAAGAAGGGTGCTCACAGGAGTTGGGGGCTGGGCCATCTTAGATCTTCAGGTTTTATGCTGAGCAATGTGAGAGACCATTTGAGCATGTTGAGCAGAGGGTAACATCTCCTGATATATATTTTAAAGTTATCACCGGAATGCTATGTAAAGATATTTTTAAGCTTATTTCTATTCAATTCAATATTTTATTTCTATTTAATTCAAAGTTAATTGAAAATGTCAAATATATTCTTTAGAACACAAGGTTAAAGGGACAAGTTTGAGGGTGAAGAAGGCAGGTGTGTTAATACATTTGTAAAAATTATGTTTAAATAGTTAGATTTTGCCCTTACCAAGTGTCTATTTCAGTGAGGACAAACCTCTGCCCTTTCCTTAATGGAAGACGTTCAATACAATCAACCTGCCACCAGGCCATATTGAAGGCTCAGTGTTGGTCTCTGCTGCTGACAAATTGGGCACTCACCAGTGACTGTAACCAGGTCAGCCTTGGTGAGTGGAAGTTCATGTTGCTGAGCCAATGTATAATCTCCATCCCTGCCACCATGGCCACTTTGTTCATGGGCACACTGGGCGATGACAGGGGTGGCTGAGGAAAGAGGCTGAGTGCTGTCCACAGAACGGGTCATCCTATCCACTTGGTTATTAAAATCTTCCTCTCCTGAGGTCACCCGTTGGTGAGCACTCATATGGGATACAAATATCTTCATGGTTTTTGACCACTCAGAGAGGTCCATCCACATAACTCTTCCCCAAATTTCTTTGTCACCAATTTTCCAATTTTCTTCTAAGCTAATAAGTTAACCTAGACATAGGCAAAAGAAACCTGTTCAGAGAAGAGAGAGGACACCAATTACTCAGCAAAAGAAGTGTGATAAGTTTCATGTTCATTACAAGTCCTATTTTACCCATTTTAGTTTGGTCGGTGTATTAGGATTCCCTAGGGAGAACTAACAGGATATAAATAAGCATATAAAGTGGAGTTTATTAAGTATTATTTATTAAGTATTATTAAGTTTATTAAGTATTATTAAGTATTAACTTACACGATCACAAGTTTCCACAATAGGCTGTCTGCAAGCTTGAGGAGAAAGGAGAGCCAGTCCAATTCTCAAAACTGAAGAACTTGAAGTCCTATGTTCGAGGGCAGGAAGCATCCAACACAGGAGAAAGATGTGGGCTGGGAGGCTAGACCAGTCTCTCCTTTTCACGTTTTTCTGTCTGCTTTAGATTCACTGGCAGCTGATTAGATTGTGCCCACCAGATTAAGGATGGGTCTACCTTGCCCAGCCCACTGATTCAAATGTTAATCTCTTTTGACAACATCTTCACAGACATACCCAGGATCAATACTTTGCATTCTTCAATCCAATCAAGTTGATACTCAGTATTAACCATCACAAGTCCACCCCTTGTCAACTTGAACCCATACACATCTTCTGAGATCATACATAATCTTCAAATAAAGACAATAATAAGGTCATAATTAGACCTAACATAATACAACTATCCTTCATACAACCAGAAGTGCACCAATCCCCAACTCAAATACTATTACATAAAGTTAACAATACCTAAATGTTGATGTAAAGTAAATAAATCTTATGTCACATGATAAAAGACAAATGAAATAAAATGAGGATATGTTTTGAGTACAAGTGTGTACATGCAGAAACATGTTTCTAAAAAAAGGAGGAGAAAATACTCATGACAGTTACAGTCCTTGTTTCTGCAGCTGGTCACATGGTCATAGCTGGTATTGATGATTACCATTTTCTACTACACATTCTGCATTCCCTTCGCCTTCAGTAAGCACCTCGGCAGGTCATGTTGCTTTTTTTTTTTTTTTCTTTTTCCTGTTGGAGTGATCAAAACCTTCATGCCTGAGGGGTGTGTAACTTTTGTAGTCCCACCTGGATTGGGCTGTTGTAGTTTCCCACTGACCTTAATCACAGGGCATGGTAATACTAAGAGACATGCTAATGGGTCTCCTGTATTCTATGAATACTCTTCCTTACCTCCGTTATGGAGTAGTAGACTGATTTCATCTTGATAGTTCAGGTCAATCACCCCAACCAACACTAACTCCCTTCTTAGCCTTTTGACTTAAAGGTAGGAGGAGCTCAAAGTGTCTGGGTGGTAATCTTAATTTCCAGTTTAATGGAATTGTTGTTGTACCTCCTGGTGGCAATGTTCTTCCCTCTGGAATTAAGACCTCTAGGCCAGCAGAATGTAATGTGGTGGGAACAGACAGCAAAACTATTGCTAGTGAATTACTAGAGGTGATGGTGAGTGGTGCCACTTCCACTTCCACTTCCACCACTTGATTCCTGGATGCATGAATCATGGCTATGGGGGAAACAGTACCATATGTTAGATGCTGATTCAGAGCATACATGGCCTTCTGGGTGAATTTTGCCCAAGCCCTGAAAAGTATTGTCATCTAATTGACATTGTAATTGTGACTTCAAAAGACCATTCCACCGTTCTATCAATCTAGCTACTTCAAGATGATGGGGAACATGGTAAGATCAGTGAATTTCATGACCATGAGCCCACTGCCACACTTCTTTAGCCATAAAGTGAGTGCCTTAGTCAGAGGCAATGCTGTATGGAATATCATGATGGTGGATACAGTAGTTCATGAATCCACAGATGGTACTCTTGACAGAAGCGTTGCATGCAGGATAGGCAAACCCATATCCAGAGTAAGTGACTATTCCAGTAAGGTCAAATCTCTGCCCTTTCAATGATAGAAGAGGTCCAGTATAATCAACAAGGTAGCTGGCTGATCACCCTGAGGAATGGTGCCATATTGAGGGCTCAGTGTTGGTCTCTGCTGCTGGCAAATTGGGCACTCACCAGTGGCTATAACCAGGTCAGGCTTGGTGAGTGGAAGGCCATGTTGCTGAGCCCATGTGTAATCTCCATTTCTGCCACTGTGGCCACTTTGTTGATGGGCACATTGGTCAATGACAGGGGTGGCTGGAGAAAAAGACTGAGTGGTGTCCACAGAACAGGTCATTCTATCCACTTGATTATTAAAATCCTCCAATCCTGAGGTCACCTGTTGGTGAGCACTCACATGGGATACAAATATCTTCACGGTTTTTGACCAGAGAGGTTCATCTACATACCTCCTCCCCAAATTTCTTTGTCACCAATTTTCCAATCACGCTTCTTCCAAGTCCCTGACCATCCAAATGAACCATCAGTTTCAGCTCTTGAATCAGTATATAATCGCACATCTGGCCATTTCTCCTTTCACGCACTTTGCATGAAAAGAGAACCTTTCTGCAAAGTGCATGAAAGGAGAACCATCTATGAACCAAGCCCTAGTCTTCTCTTCCTCTATCAACTGGTCATAGGGAACTCCCAATGAGGCCATTGGTGCAGGCTGGAGAAGAGAAGGGCAGAGTGGCAGTAGTGAAGACCATGGGTATTTGAGGAACTTCCTCAAGTAACTTACTTGTGCCTTCCAGAACTTCTGAAGCCTGATCACACACATACGACTTCCATTTGATAATGGAATGCTGCTGTGCACGAACCACTTTATGGCTAGATGGGTCAGAAAGCACCCAGTTCATGATAGGTAGTTCAGGTCACATAGTGATTTGATGATCCATAGTTAAACATTCAGTTTCGACCAAAGCCCCGTAACAGACCAAGAGCTGTCTTTCAAAATAAAAGTATTTATCTGCAGAAGATGGCAGGGTCTTGCTCCAAAATCCTAGAGGCGTTCACTGTGATTCACCTATGGGGGCCTGCCCAAGGCTCCAAACAGCATCCCTATCTGCCACTGACACCTCAAGCACCATTGGATCTGCTGGGTCTTATGGCCCAACTGGCAGAGCAGCTTGCATAGCAGCCTGAACCTGTTTCAGAGCCTTCTCCTGTTCTGGACCCCATTCAAAAACGGCAGACTTTTGGGTCACTCAAATGGGCTGGAGTAACACACCCAAGTGAGGAATGTGTTGCCTCCAAAATCCAAATAGGCCCACTAGGTGTTGTGCCTCTTTCTTGGTTGTAGGAGTGGCCAAATGCAACAACTTCTCTTTCACCTTAGAAGGAATATCTTGACAAGCCCCACACCACTGGACTCCTAGAAATCTTACTGAGGTAACACTTCCCTGAATTTTAGTTGGATTTATTTTCCATCCTCTGGCACCAAATGTCTCACCAATAAGTCCACTGTGTTTGCTACTTCTTGCTCACTGGATCGAATCAGCATGTGGTCATCAATGTAATGGACCAGTGTGATATCTTGTGGAAGCAAAAAGCAATTGAGGTCTCTCCCAATAAGATTATGACACAAAGCTAGAGAGTTGATATACCCCAAGGTAGGATAGTAAAGGTATACTGCTGGTCCTTCCCGGTGAAAGCAAATTGCTTCTGGTGGGCCTTATGGACAGGAATGGAGAAAAAAGCATTTGACAAGTCAATGGCTACACACCACGTACCAAAAGATCTGTTAATTAGCTCAAGCAATGAAACCACATCTGCTCCAGCAGCTACAATTGGAATCATCACTTGGTTAAGCTTACAATAATCCACTGTCATTCTCCAAGATCCATCTGTCTTCTGCACAGGCCAAATGGGAGAGCTGAACAGGGATGTGGTGGGAATCACCACCCCTGTGTCTTTCAAGTCCTTGACAGTGGTACTAATCTCCGCAATTTCTCCAGAGATGTAATACTGTTTTTAGTTTACTATTTTTCTATGTAGAGGCAGCTCTAATGGCTTCCATTTGGCCTTTTCCACCATAATACCCATCACCCAACCAGTCAGGGAACCAATGTGGTGATTCTGCCAGCTGCTAAGTATGTCTATGCTAATTATGCATTCTGACACTGGGGAAATGACCACAGGATAAGTCCAGGGACCCACTGAACCCACTTTAAGTTTGATCTGAGCTAAAACTCTATTAATTACTTGACCTCCATAAGCCCCTACTTAAACTGGAGGACCACAAAGGTGTTTTGGGTAACCTGGAATGAATGTCAGCTAAGAGCCGGTGTCCAGTAGTCCATGAAATGTCAGATCATTTTCCTTTCCTCGGTGCACAGTAACCCTGGTAAAAGGCCAGAGGTCTCTTTGGGGAATGATTAGCGGAAGTTTCACTGCATAAATTGTCAGTAATTTAGTGAAGTCCTTTCTCAAGAGGGTCTGGTCTCCTCTTTATTCAAGGGGTTCTGGATCTATAAACTGCCTCAAGTCTGGAAATTGATTGAGGGACTGTGATTCTCTGTTTTTATAATTCAAATTAGCCTTTTGTCTATTCAACCTAGAAATTTTCTCCTTATATAAATTAAGTAGGAATGCAGTAGGCTTCTTATCAATTTTACTTCTAGGAACACTGTGATTAATTAGCCAATGCCAGAGCTCTGCATAAGTCAGACTATTCTGATTGCTGCTTTGTCTCTGCTGCCCATTATGGTAGCTATGTCCACCTTGTCTTTGATGGTTGAGTGTCACCACTTGGCCCCTGCCACCTCAGGATCCAATCATTCCCATTGTATTTTAATTTTGTAGTTGAGTGACTGCAGTTCCCACTGTTAGATCTGACATACAGAGAAGAGAAATTACAGGGCTATTCAGAGATGCAGGTGCCACTATCACAAATCTGTTTTGTAAGGCATTGATCAAGGGGAATATCTTCTGGATCCTTCCAGCTGGGATGAGTAGATCTAAAGTGACTTATCCACTCCATCATCCCAATCTCCCTAAGCCTTTGGATCCCTTCCTCTACATTAAACCAAGGGAAAGCAGGCATTCTTAGCTCACTCACAGTGGGCCATCTTCTAATCCATATTTCAGCTAATCAAGCAAATAAACTATTAGAACCTTTTTTAACTCCTTGATCTGCAATATTAAATGAAGAGTCCCTACTTAGTGGGCCCAAATCAATAAATTCAGCCTCATCCAACTCTATGTTCCTTTCACCATTATCCCATACCCTTAATATCCATTCCCATGGCTCTTCTCTAGATTTCTATTTATATAAGTTAGAGAACTGGGTCACACTCTCAACCTCACCTCTAAGGGGCCTACTGGGACTTTAGTATAGTTATAAGTCTAGAACCTAACAGAGGTGTTGGGGGTGGCTCTGGAGATTTAACATTATTTTGCCTGGCAGTTGCCTCAGGGTTAGGGGGGCATCACTGTTGCCTCAAACCGTGCCATGTTTATCTTCTTAGACAAAGGTGGAAAAGGCTGATGGAAGCATGGGTCAGGGAGGGGATGTTGCCACTACTGGGGATCGGAAAGCTGTTCCTTCTGGCAAAAAAAGTTCATCAGAGTTTATAAACTCAGTGTCCGCAGCTTCATCAGGGTCCTTCCACACATCCCCATTCCAAGTTTCAGGGTCCCATTCTCTTCCAATCAATGCCCTCACTTTAACAGTAGACACCTGGCAAGGCCGTGCATGCACCATTCATCAAGGTCAGCCACTCACATGGTAAGAGCTTGTGTCTGATTTTCTACAATTTCAGTTCTTTCTCTACAGGAGATAAGACTCACTCAGGGCAATCTTAGCAGATTTGAGGCTCAGTATCTGCTTCTGAAGCCTGGAGACAGAACCCTGAATTCATCATTTTCTTTAATCATTTTGAGGGAGGAAGATTGCTTGGACTCAGGAGGTTGAAGCCACAGTGAGCGGAGATTGAGCCACTGCACTCCAGCCTGGGTGACAGAGTAAGGCTTTGCCTCAAGAAATGAACAAAGTGAGACTCTGTCTCAAAAAAAAAAAAAAAAGTCTCCAAAGAATGCCCACTTTTTTTTTTTTTAATTATCACCATAAGAACACTTAACATGAGATATAACCTCTTAAAATTTTGAATGTACAGTACAGTATTTTAAACTATGGGTACAATATGGTCAGTAGATCTCTATAAGATTCATCTTGCATTACTGAAACTTTGTTCCCATTGAACAGTAACTCCGCATCTCTCCTCTCCCTAGTCTTTGGCAACAACCATTCTACTCTGAGTTTGACTATTGCACCAACCTGATATTTTAGATATCTCACGTAAGTGGAATCACTAGTATTTATGTGTCTTTCTGGGATTGGCTTATTTCAATGAACATGGTGTCCTCCAGGCTCACCCATGTTTTTGTATGTGGCAGATTTATTTTAAAGGCTGAATAATATTCCACTGTATATTTATTCCACATTTTATTTTATAACTCCTATCCCCAGTTTTGCTTACTATGGTTTCAGTTAAAAGTCAACCATAGTACAAAGATATTAAATTTAAACATTACAGAAAAAAATTCATGTTTTAAATTGTGCACCATTCTGAGTAGCATAATGAAATCTCAGCCGTAGGACTTAGTTCTGCTCAGGATGTGAAGTGTTCCTTTGTCTGGTATATCCCTGTTGTCTACATTACCTACCCATTAGTAACTTAATAGCTGTCTCAGTTATCACATCAACTGTCTCAGTATTTCAATGCTTGTGTTTGAGTAACACTTATTTTACTTAACAATGGCCCCAAGACACGAGTAGTGCCTTTAGCATATTTTTATAAATGTTCTATTTTGTTAGTTATTGCTGTTAATATCTTACTGTGCCTAATTGATACACTGCACTTTATCATTGGTATATATAAGAAAAAAAAAACATAGTACTTATGGGCTTTGCCACTGTCTGCAGCTTTAGGCATCCACTGAGGGTCTTGAAACATATTCCCTGTGGTTAAAGAGGGGATACTATGCTTTTAAGGCATGACTGCCTTGGTAAATTTGAAACCCAAATTCCATCTCCCATAGGCAGTGAGACTGCCAGTCTCTGGTCTTTTTTCCTTTCTACTTGGCTTCTGAGCTTTATGCCTCCTCAATTACCAATTTCCCAAAAGAAAAAAAGTAAAAAACAGCTTTTGGGTTTCTTTATTTCATTAATCTTTTTGAGGTGTTGTTATTTTTTAATTGATATATAATAGTTCTACATTTCAGGAGGTGCATGTGATATTTTGATATATGTATATAATGTGCAATGATCAAATCAAGATAATTAGGATATCCATTTTCTCAAATATTTATCTTTTCTTTGTGTTGGGAGCATTGCAATTCTTCTTTTCACTCTATTTTGAAATATATAAGAAATTATTGTTAGCTACAGTCTTCCTACCGCATTATCAAATACTAGAACTTATTTCTTTTTTCTAACAATTTTTGTACCTGTTAGCCAACCTGTCTTCATTCCCTCTTTCTGTTTACCCTTCCCAGCCTCTGGTAACCAACATTCTACACTCTAACCTCACAAAATACATGTTTTTATCTCCCACATGTGAGGGAAAACATGTACTGTTTTTCTTTTCATGCCTGGGTTATTTCACTTAATCACATCCAATTTCACCCATGTTGCTGAAAATGACAGGATTTCATTCTTTTTGTGGCTACATGATATTCCATTGTATATTTGTATCACATTTTCTTTATCCATTAACCCACCAATAGACATACATTAGTTACGTATCTTGGCTATTGTGAATAGTGCTGCAATAAACATAGGATTACAGATATCTCTTTGATATACTGATTTCCTTTTCTTTTTTTTTGGATATATACCAGCAGTTGAATTGTTGGATCATATTGCAGTTCTATTTTTAGTTTTCCTGAGGAATCTTTATACTGAGTTGTATAGTGCCTTACTACTTTACATTTCTACCAACAATGTTTGAATATTTTCTTTTCTCTGCATCCTTGCATTTGTTATGTTTTTGTATATTTGATAATAGCCATTTTAACTGTGGTGGTGATATCTCATTGTAGGTTTAATTTGCTTTTGCCTGATAATTAGTGATGTTGTGCTTTTAAAAATATAGCTGTTGACCATTTGTAAGTCTTCTTCTGGCATATGTCAATTTAGATATTTTGCCCATTTTTTAATTGGATTATTTGTGTGTGTGTGTGTTTGCTACTGAGATATTTAAGTTTCTTATATATTCTTATCATTAATGCCTTATCAGATAGACATTTTGCAAATATTTTCTCCCATTCTGTATGTTCTCTCTTTCTCCCATTCTGTAGGTTGTCTATTTGTTATTTTTAAAAAATTTTTTGCTGTGCGGAAGCTTTTGGGCTTGATGTAATCACATTTGTCTATTTTTGCTTTTGTTGTCTGTGCATGTAAAAAAGAGCTAATACCAGTTATACTCCAATTATTTTCATAATTTGAAAAGAAGGAAGCTCTAAAAGTTATTTTACTCCATAGTAAAACAAAACTACATGTCAATATTACTGATGAAGTTTAATGCAAAAATCTTCAACAAATACTAGCAAACCAAATACAAGACCATATTAAAACCACTGTTCACTGTGATCAAGTGGAATTCATCTCAGAGATGCAAGAATGGTGAAATATACACAAATCAATAAACCTGATACATCATACATCACCTCAAATGAATGAAGAGCAAAAACCATATGATTATTTCAATCGATGCTAAAAAAGCATTTGACAAAATTCACCATTTACTCATGATAAAATCTCTCACTGAACTGGCTATCAAAGGAACATGCTACAACATGATAAAGACCATATATGTCAAACAGCTAATATCATACTGAACAGGGAATAAGTGAAAGCCATTCCACTAAGATCTAGAACAAGACAAGGATGCCATTTTCACCACTCTTACTGTACATAGTTCTTTAGGTCCTAGCCAGAGCAATTAGGTAGGAGAAGGAAATAAACAGCATTCAAATTGGAAGATAAAGTCAAATTATCCTTATTTGCAGACAACATAATCTTATATTGAAAAAACCTAGAGACCCCACCACAAAACTGTTAGAACTGATAAACAGATTCAGCAAAGTTGCAAGTCATAAAATCAACATACAAAAATTAAGTGATATTTCTATATGCTAACAGCATTCAATCTAAAAAAAAATGAAGATAGCATTTCCATTCACAATAGCTAGAAAAAGGAAATAGCTAAATATAATTTTAAAGTAAGAAGTAAAATTCATGTTCAAGGAAAACTATAAAACATTGATAAAAGAAATTAAAGAGAACACAAAATGGATAGGTATCTCATGTTCATGCATTGAAATATTAATATCTTAATGTCCATATTACCCAAATCAATATCCAGATTCAATGTAATCCCAATCAAAATATCAAATGATACTGATAAAACAATTCTAAAGCTTGTATAACACTATTAAAAAACCTAAATACCTAAAGTCATCCTAAGCAAAAAACAACAATAAAACACTGCTTCAGGCATCTTATTACCTGATTCAAATTATGCAACAAAGCTATTCTAATCAAAATTACATAGTATTGGCACAAAAACAGGCACAGATTTTAGAACAGGCAGGTAGCCAGACATAAGCAGGAGGGGGGACCCCTAAGAAAAGGGAGGTCTGGAAAATCTCACACAAAGGGGCCACCCAAACAGGCATGCTAGATATAAGCAGAGAGTTGATGAGATATCTAGGTAGAAAGGACATCCATTAAGATGCCCAGTAATCATTCACTCTACAGTTTACCTGTGAAAACATAGCTAGGTAAATACTGATAAGAGGGAAAACAAGAAAGTGTTCAAAAAAAGAAAAAGAAAGAAAGAGAAAAGAAAGAAAGAAAGAGAGAGAGAAAGAAAGAAAGGAAGGAAGGAAGGAAGGAAGGAAGGAAGGAAGGAAGGAAGGAAGGAAGGAAGGAAGAAGGAAAGAAAGAAGGAAGGAAAGAAAGAAAGAGAAAAAAATCTGGCACTAAAGTACAAATTAGGATAGAGAAAAAAGTTCCAAAGAGATAAATAGGCATAGTAAGTACATATTTAACTGCTATATGACCTTCCTTGTTGGCAGTAATGAGCAATGAAGCCACTATGTAGGATTTTTATCCAACACTGTGCCCACACATGTTCACCAACAAAATAGTAACAGAGGGTCCCAGAAGTGTGGGGGAGGACACTAGACAGGTGAAGGAAAACTAAACAAAGGAAAAAGCTAAACAGAGATATGAGACAGAGATGGAAATTTGAAGAAGTCCAACATGATAAAAACTCCCAGCGCCAGACCCTCAGTATGGTTTTCTGGCTGGATCAGCCCACTCCTCCCTTGAGGTGCACCTATTTTTCCTACAATAAGCTCTTTACACTATATTCCTTTTCAATAAAATTATTTGCTGTCTCTATACTGTCTCCTTGGTTGAAATCTTTCATCCAAAGTTAGATAAGAACTGGGACATCTGCTTTCCCTGGTAACACATAGACCAATGGAATAGGATAGAGAAATAAGGGGAGCCAAGGTCACCTGCTGGCCATCAAGCAGACCATCCAGAGGCAAAACTCCTTATCTGGACTTCAGAAGTGATCTGACTTCCCTGTTATCTAAAGCTGGCATCTGGTACTAAGCTTCTTTCCCCAAAATGTATAAGTAACCAGAATTTCTGCACATCTCCAGAATGCATACTTGTCAAAACTCATTGTGCAACCCTTGCTGTCACCAAGGCACCAAAATGTCTACTAATGTAATCATTTATCATTACCTATGTGACTTATATGGTCCAAGTTACCCTTAAGCTCCCACTTTCAGACCCATAAATACACCTAAGAAAAATCCACTGTAGTGTGCCCAGTCCCCTCTTGCTGAAGCACACTGCTGCATTCTGCTGCAGTGTTCTTTCTATCTAATAAAACTTTCTTTCTCAAACCTCACTGTTGTTGGAAAATTATTTTACCACCTGCAAGCCAACCACTCCCCACCATCATGGCTATGACGTCTTTCCCAGCAAAAACTAAGGAATAAATGTATGCATTTACAGCCAACTTACTTTTGACAAAGTACTGAGAACATACATTGGGAAAAGACAGTATCTTTAATAAATGGTGCTGAGAAAACTGGATATCTATACACAGAAGAATAAAACTAGCTATTTATTTTTTACCATAGGCAAAAAATCAAGTCAAAAGGGATTAAAACTTAACGTAAAACCTCACACTGATAGCAGCAGGAGACAGACAAATTCCTGGGCCGACAGGGATGGGTCCTTAGCAAAACCCAACCTTCAAGCCAAGCACAATACAAAGCCTGAAAACTGAGCTACCAGTTCCAGATAGAGTCCACAACCAGAGTGAGGACTTCCCCCATCTTACCCACTCTCTCTCTCTCTCAATTAGTTCCTTCTGAATGATGCCTTTTAACCAATCAAATGGTGCTTTTCCCAAGGCCATCAATGGACCACTCAGCACACATTCTCCCATTCTAAACCCATAAAAACCCCACACTCAGCCTCAGAGATGACAACCCACTTTTGGGTCCCCTCTCTGTGCTGAGAGTTTTCTTTCTGCCACTCAATAATATTCTACTCTGCCTTACTCACTCTTCAGAGTCTGTGTACCTTAGTCCTTTTGGTTGTGGAACAAGAACCCAGAATTCACCAAACTGGGAGCAAAAGAGTTGTAACACTTCTGCTCACTAAGCTGCAGGTGGTGGGAGTAAAAGAGCTCTAACCCTTCCTCCCACTGGACAAACAACAGGAGTGAAGAAGTCACTGGGTGTCACGCCCTTCTACTTGCTGAGCTATGGGGTGAAGAAGTGAAGCAACTGGGTGCCACTCTCTCCTGCTTTCTGAACTATGGGAGTGAAAAAGCTGCAACAACACTATGTAGCTACTGGAAGAAAATGTTGGAAAAACACTCCAGGAAGTTGGTCTGGGCAAAGATTTTTTTGGGGTAAGACTTTAAAAGCACAGGCAACAAAAGCAAAAATAGGCAAATATGTTGACCTTTTCTCCAGGATCCTTTTATTTTTTTCTAAGGTAAATTGCCTTTGGTTTCTTTTAACCTAATTGGGCATACAACTTCACTCAGGTTTCATCTCAGATGCTACTTGTTAAGGAATAACTTATCAAGTTATAAAGCAATAATATTTATTTCCTACTGCTACATATCATTTTTAATTTAATTCGTAGAATTTATCATGAACTGAAGTCATTTTTAAATTTTATTTATTTTCTTACATGTTTGTTTTTTTCTCCCATGAAAAAATAAACTCCTTGAAAGCAGAACTTTTGGCTTTCTTGATCTCCATCATATTCTCATTGCATGAATACAGCTGGCATTGAATAAGTTGTTTTGTATGTTTTTAAAAATGCATTTTAAAAGGCTACGCTTAATATTCAATTAAGAATTTCAAAAACTAATATGCATGGTCTCTAGAACATTGATATTAATTCTAATGCTTAGTCTAGAATTGAGACTATGGATTAAGTAATGTACATTCATGTTGGTGATTAATGGATAATGTACTTGAAAGACAAAATTATTTTTTAACTAACCTTCAAGTAAATAAATATCTATAAAATCTATTCACTTATTTAAAATTTGTTTCAATTCAACATGCAAGTCAGTAGGAAAAATTTATCCAACTAAACTTAGTTTTATGGGAAAAAAATATATAAAAACAAACAAAAAACTCATCATTTTAATTTAAATGGTCCCCAACATTCTTATATCATTAAATAAATCATTCTTTAATGTATTTTGTTTATTATCTTAAGAAAGGTATGTTTTCAAACCCCTGAAATTAATTTTGAATTACTTAGCTTTTAAAAAAATCTTTATACTTTCCATGAAGTGTGGACATCATAAAAATCTGTTTATAAACTTAAGTAGAATTTTTAAAAAACTTCACTATCATAATCCTTCTCTGTGAATATTTTTTTTAAATGTGTTAATCACCTCTACAACTACTAAGAAAAAAAGGCTTTGTTTAGACACCAAAATATCAAAGTGTGTAGATTTAAACAAAAACCAAACCTTTGACAGAAGACAATAAAATAACTAAAAACGTGCCTCTTGCTTTTGGAATATTTTTTATGCATCAGTAAAAATCTTTTCAGCCAAGTAATAGAATAAAACATAATTAGAAAATGGCAATCAAAAATGGCAGTCAATTACTCTGGGAAGTATTTCTGTTTATCACCATTAAAATGTTGCTAAGCCTAAAGACAAATAGTATGTGAGTGTGCATTTGTCAGATAAGAATTCTGAATAATTAGTGCTCTTAAGATTAGCATAAATAGCCTAAGGAAATGTTAGTACATAAAATAAGTCAAGAGAAAAGGATAAAAGGAAAAAGAAAGTAAAATAATGCCATTAGGCTATTATATATTAGCTAAGAATAATTTTCTATTTTTTCATTTATTTAAAAACGCAAACATATATTTTTTTTTCTTCCACTCTGGCACAACCTGTCCTGATTTTACTCACATAATAAGTTAACACATTTTAATGGGGTTACATTCATTTATATCATATTTTCTGAACCATTTTGGATTACTTTTCAAACAAAAGTAACCAAACCTTTTTAAATATTTTTAATTATCTACATAGAGCTGCTAATACCATTAGCAGAGTAGATTTAAATGAAATCAGAAAGCAGTAACTTACTGGCCAATCTGACATGGAAGTGAGAGGTAGTGCCCGCTGGGCTTCCTGGGTCAAGTAGGGGCTCAGAAAGCTGTGAAACTCACTCATTTCCTGCATCAGGACTTCCTTCAGTCCTGGATGAATAGTATTGAAGATATATGCTTAAAATATTCCTAATACCAGGATTTGTGCATGTGTTTTCTTCCCCAAGAAATCTATAAACAGCAAAAATTTTGCTATAAGTTTCCCTGTATCCTCTCTCCCTCTCTTCCTTACCTCTCCCCCAAAACTAAAGTAAAAGAAATGTTAACTGCCATTTTTCTGTGACCAGTGGACCTTATCTATACTCCCAATTCCAATTCCTTGTAAACATACTTTGTAAAGTCCTGTGAGATCCTATCTCCTTTGCCATGCCACTGTAAGGTCATAAAGTACAGAAAATCTAAGTTGCAATTCCGGTTTTCCTCAAAATCTAAGATACGACACAAAATAATTTACTGCCTTTGTTTCTTGCTCTGGTAACATCTTCCTGCCTCATGTATTTCCCGCCTTAAAGAGTTTAAAAGGCAATCACCCCCAATCATCAGTGGCTACCCGTTTGGGACCCCTTCCATGCTGTGGAAGCTTTGTGCTTCAGCTCTGCTCAATAAAGCCTACAGCTTTTTCTCTCTCTTGGTCCATGTCTCTATCACTCGCCATGGTCAGCTGCCGCACCAATTCTTTGGCATGGCTAGGCAAGAACCTTAGGTATTACAGAAGCACAACTATGAATCTTTTCTATTTGCTCTGATTTTTTTTTTCTTTGCACCTCTTTCTTTTTTAAAGAAATATTTTCTACTGTTTATTTTTCAATTCAGAGTACTTTGTCATTTTTCTGATCAATACCTACCTCCTTCACCCACTGGCATAGGGATGTCTCCTTCGTTTTTCCTCTTTTGACGTTTTCTATTTTCTTAATTTAAACTTTTATTCTGCCCCAGCCTTTGAAATTTTACTACTTTTTAATAAATGTTATTTAGTCATAGTTTTGAAAATCATCTTACTTATTTTTTCCCATCCAAGTGCTACAGAGCTTTAACCCTATGCACTCAGGATTCCTAGCTGCAATTAGCAAACTATCCTTTGCCTAACTTTAGCCGAAAATACATTTAAAACATGATTGTAGTTAACTAAATTTTCAGGATAAATTACTGCAAGCTGACAAGCTAAAAATACTGTCTGCCCAAACCAAGAAAGGAATTTCTCCAGCCAAAATGCCTTTGTTACCACCACTCAGAGCTAATGCTGCAGCATGAAGAGTCCACAAGCTCTGGTGACTCTTGGGACCCTACCAAATTGTGCCCCTAAAGAGAAATAGTACTTCAAGAAAGGATTCTCTGAACAGCTGCTTTTTAGTGTTGTTTCCTCATGATTTAAGTATCATTTGGTTGAGGTTGATTGAAGTTCGCTTTGCCTTAGCGCTGAGGTAATATGAGATCTGTGTTTTAATGTGGAGAAATGGAACCTATAATAAAGAAAATTTACATCTGCACGAAGTATTTTTAAATTATTGGGCAACGAAAAGTGCGTCTGATAGTCACTAAACGTCCATCCAGAAAAGTTTTGTTTGTTTTTTACACAGCTTGTCAATTCTATTCCTATAGAGGCTGTTTTAGCAGAATAATATAAAATGTGTTTTTGACGTTGTTATAGTGGCTATCTCTCTTATTACCTACTTATATTAAAAAGCAAAAGTAGACTTCAACTTGTGTCAAATAAAAACAAATGAAAACTAGATAAGGAGAAATTTTAATTACAAAGACAACTGCAAAAGGGAGAATGTTCTAATCTCAGAAATCTCCAAGAATCTCATAATTAAACAGAAAAAGCTTTCCTTTTATAGGGTAGGGAGGAGTAAGTAAATGTTTAGCAGCTTTTCCTTTAAGGGAAAGTTGGACAAGCAAGAGGAAATGACTAGTGAAGTCCAACAGAAAAAGTGGCTCACTGTGGTCATCCAATTTTCAGGGTAACCCGATAAGTGGCATGTTCCCCATTTAAGGGCTTGCTCAGGCTTGGAGTCAGCAGACTGTTAGGAAGGAAAGAAGCCTGGATGGCCTTTGGTAGATACAGAGGAAAGGATAAAAAATATGTAATTGTGAACATATGGTCAGTGTTCCTCTAGCTCAAGATAAATGAAGTCTGTTCTTTAGGATGGAATAAAAGTCAGCTTTTGGAAGGTCATAAAGATCAGGCATTTAGTGAGAAATAAAATAAAATAAAATAAAAATAATTAAAGATTGATGGAGGAAGTGAAACCAGGATTTGAGATTTAGAGGGCCAGTTGAAAAACATCTTTATATGGTGGGATAAGGGCAGCAGTAGCAATTTGATGCATTTGCCAGGTTTCAGTTGAATTGTTTTGGTTATGGCTTATACACCAGAGAGGTTTCAAGGAATATATGACTGCCACTTGCTTCTAACCACTACAAAAGTAGTTCTTTAGGAAGCAAGAATCTTTTCCAGTGCCAGACATGACATTGTACAGAACCTATCAATAGAGTTTCTATAGTTCTCCGGTGATGATTGGTGGTTTTGGTAAGACTGTTCATGCTCCTGGTTATTTTCTGTAGCAGAGATGACACATGCAGAAGTTTCAGCAAAATTCCTGAATGGACCACATAGCAACAGCTGCTGGCATGATGATGTTCTTATGTGACAGGTTGTAGCAGTAGTGCTCACTTTTTTTGGCTTATTCCACCCAATATACTTTTAGTCTCTTGTTCTCAGGGCTCCTGAGAACTGGGCAAGAAAGAAAGATAACTGCATCCTGCTGGGGCTGAGATTATGAGACTAAACTTTTGACTATTACATATTTCCATAGACATTTTCAGTAGTCTACACCCAGAAAAATTTAAATCAGAGCTAAATGAGTATTTAAGGTTAAAACAAAGGAAGTCCGGTTAAACACTTGTTAAGCTATAATAAGAGTAGCGAGGCAATAGAACTCAGCCCATAGCAGGGAGAGCTGCCACAAGTTGAATATGTTTTATTGGAAGCTATTAGGGCTTCATGGAAATGACTGTCCCACAAATGTTTGTGTTTGAGTATATATAAGCCCTTTTTTTTTTTTTTTTTTTGAGACGGAGTCTCGCTCTGTCGCCCAGGCTGGAGTGCAGTGGCCGGATCTCAGCTCACGGCAAGCTCTGCCTCCCGCATTTACGTCATTCTCCTGCCTCAGCCTCCCGAGTAGCTGGGACTACAGGCGCCCGCCACCTTGCCTGGCTAGTTTTTTTTGTATTTTTTAGTAGAGATGGGGTTTCACCATGTTAGCCAGGATGGTCTCGATCTCCTGACCTCGTGATCCACCCGTCTCAGCCTCCCAAAGTGCTGGGATTACAGGCTTGAAGCCCTTTTTGAAAAGTATAGCAATTGAGAAGGATTCTTTTAGAGTTTACAAAGAAAAGTCAAAAAGTCGCCAAAAGGAAATTCTTATCTCTGACACAGTTATATAGAAATTTGGGGAAACTAGAGGCTTCCAAAAGAAAGAGAAAACAGAAAAAATCAAAAGATGTGTCATGATATTGTGCTATCTGTTGGGTGAAGAAACTACATAGAATCTGGATTTCTTATAAGTATGAAGTAATTAGTAAAGAGGAAACAACTTGAGTTAGGAAGGAATATAATAAAAAGCCCAGTTCATCTTTCAGTTTTTGGTCTGGCATGTAAGGAGATCGGAAATTATTCTGTCAACACAGCATGAAAAAGCTCAACACACCTAAAATGGACACTGCTTTCGGATGCATCAGAAAATTGAGGTCACAGACCAAACTGCTGCCTGCCACAAGTTGGAAACACAGACAGATGCAGAGAATCACAACTTACTAGAGCAGAATCCATAAACAGAAATCTTACTGAAAATGGATACCAACCTACCCTGTAATTAGCTAATTTCAGGAGGCTGAGTTTTGACAATTTGACAATTAACAATTCATGGGTTTGTCCTTTTTGATTAGGATTACTTTGGCTATTCAGGTGCTTTTTTGGTTCCATATGAATTTTTAATTTTCTATTTCTGTGAAAAAAGACATTGGTAGTTTGATAGGAATAGTATTGAAGCTATATATTGCTTTGGGCAGTATGGCCATTTTAATGACATTGATCCTTTCTATCCATGAGCATGGAATGTTTTTTCCATTTGATTTTGTCATCCATGATTTCTTTCAGCAGTGTTTTTTACCTTTCCTTACAGACATGTTTTACCTTCTTGGTTAAATGTATTCCTAGATTTTTTGTATGTGTGTGTGTACCTCTGGTAAATGGGATTATGTTCTTGATTTTGATCTCAGCTTAAACATTATTGGTATATAGAAATGCTTCTGATTTTTGCACATTGACTTTGTATCCTGAAACATTATTGAAGTCATTTGTCACTTCTAGGAACCTTTTCACAGAGTCTTTAGGGTATCTCAGTAATAAAATCAGTGAAGAGACTTTTTCTTTTCCAATTTGGATGCCTTTTATTACTTTCTCTTGCCTAATTGCTCCAGTTAGGACTTCCAATACTATGTTGAATAGGAGTGGTGAGAGTGGACATTCTAATGAACAAAGCTGGAGTCATCACATTACCCGACATCAAGTTATACTACAAGGTTAGAGTAATCAAAACAGCATGGTACTTGTACAAAAAACAGACACATAGACAAACTGAACAGAATAGAGAACCCAGAAATAAAGCCACATGCCTACCACCATCTGGTCTTTGACAAAATCAACAAAAACAAGCAAGGGGGAAATGACCCCCTATTTTATAAGTGGTTGTGAGATAACTGGCTAGCCACCTAGTTTCCTTCTTCTGCACCTGCAGAAGAAGGAAACTAGACTCCTACTTTTCACCATACTCAAAAATTAACCAAGATAGGTTAAAGACTTAAATGTAAGATCTAAAACTATAAAAATCCGAGAAGAAAACCCAGGAAACAACATTCTGAGTATGGGTCTTGTGAAAGAATTTATGACTAAGTCCTCAAAGGCAATTGCAACAAAAGCAAAAATTGACAAGTGGGATCTAATTAAATTAAAGAGCATCTGCACAGCAAAAGAAACTATGAACAGAGTAAACAGACAGCTTACAGAATGGAATAGATTATTCACAAACTATGAATCCAACAAAGGCCTAATATCCAGAGACTATAAGGAGCTTAATTCTACAAGCAAGAAACAAATAACCCCATTAAAAAGTGTGAGCAACGTACACGAACAGATACTTTTCAAAAGAAAACATACACATGACCAACAAATGTATTAAAAAATGTTCAACATCACTGAACGTTAGAGAAATGTGAATCAAAACTACAATGAGATATCATCTCACACCAGTCAGAACGGCTATTACTAAAAAATAGAAAAATAAAATATGTTGGCAAGATTGTAGAGAGAAGGGAATGCTTATACACTATTTGTGAGAATATAAATTACTTAAACCACTATTTAAAGCAGTTGGAGAATCTCAAAGAACTTAAAATAGAACTACCATTTGATCCATTAAATCAATTGCTGAATATAGACCCAAAGGAATATAATTTGTTCTAACAAAAAGAGACATACACTTATATGTTCATTGCAGCACTATTCACAATAGCAAAGGCAAGGAATCAACCTAGATGCTCATCATTGGTGAGTTGTATAAAGAAAATTGGTTCATATACACCAGGAGACACTACACAGTCATAAAAGAATAAAATCCTGTCCTTTGAAGCAACATCAATGCAGCTGGAGGCCTTTATCCTGAGCAAGCCACCACAGAAACAGAAAACCAAATATTGCATATTGTTACTTCTAACTGTGAGCTAAGTTTTAAGTACACTAAAAATGGAAACAACAGACACTGGGGACTACTAGGGGGCAAGAGAGAGAGAGGAGGTGAAGGTTGAAAAACTACCTATTGAGAAGGCAAGCCATGAGGGACTGTGCTATCCGGCCCAGATATTATGCTTTTCCCATGGTTTTTGCAATCCACAGACCACGAGATTCCCTCGTGTACTGATACGATCAGGGCCCTGGGTATCAAGCACAAAACTGGGCAGCTCTTTGGGCAGACACTGAGCTAGCTGCAGGAGTTTTTGTTTTTGTTTTTGTTTTATATATATGTGTGTGTGTGTGTGTGTGTGTGTGTGTGTATGTGTGTGTGTGTATTTACCCCAGTGGCACATGGAACCCCAGTGAAACAGAATCGTTCATTCCGCCAGAAAGGGGGCTGAAGCTAGGGAATCAAGTGGTATCACTCAGCAGGTCCCACTACAATGGAGCCCAGCAAGCAAAGAATCACTGGCTTGAAATTCTCGCTGCCAGCACAACAGCCTGAAGTCAACCTGGGCTGATTGAGCTTGGTGTGGGGAGGGACATCTGCTATTACTGAGGCTTGAATAGGAGGCTTTTCCCTGACAGTGCGAAGGAGGCCGGGAAGCTTGGACTGGGCAGTACTCACCACAGTGCGGCAAAGTGGCTGTGGCCAGACTGCCTCTCTAAATTCCTCCTCGCTGTGAAGGGCATCTCTGAAAGAAAGCCAGCAGCTGCAGTCAAGGGTTTATAGATAAAAACCCCCATCTCCCTAGATCAGGGCACCTGGGGGAAAGGGTGGCTGTGGACACAGTTCAGTGGACTTAAATGTTCCTGCCTGCTGACTCTGAAGAGAGCAGCAGATCCTGACAAGGAAGATTCTCCCAGAACAGCACTCAAGCTCTGTTAAGGGGCAGACTGCCAACCGAATCTAGCAGCACATCAAAAGAGTATCCTCCATGATCAAGTCAGCTTCATCCCTAGGATGCAAGGCTGGCTCAACATAGGCAAATCAATAAACGTAATCCATCCTATAAACAGAACCAAAGATGAAAACCACATGATTATCTCAATAGATGCAGAAAAGGCCTTCGAGAAAATTCAACACCCCTTCATGCTAAAATCTCTCACTAATTGAGGTATTGATGGAACATATCTGAAAATAATAAGAGCTATTTATGACAAACCCATAGCCAATAGCATACTGAATGGGCAAAAGCTAGAAGTATTCCCTTTGAAAACCAGGACAAGACAAGGATGCCTTCTGTCACCACTCTTATTCAAATAGTATTGGAAGTTCTAACCAGGGCAATCAGGCAAGAGAAATAAATAAAGCATATTCAAATAGAAAGAGAGGAAGTCAAATTGTCCCTGTTTGCAGATGGCCTTATTGTATATTTAGAAAACCCCATCATCTAAGCCCAAAAATCTCTTAAGCTGATAAGCAACTTTCACAAATTCTCAGGATACAAAATCAATGTGCAAAAATGACAAGCATTCATATACACCAAAAACAGAGAAGCAGAGAGCCAAATCGTGAGTGAACTCACATTCACAAATGCTACAAAGAGAAAAAAATACCTAGGAATACAACCTACAAGGGACATGAAGGACCTCTTCAAAGATAACTACAAACCACTGCTCAAGGAAATAAGAGAGACACAAACAAGTTAAAAAAAAATTCCATGCTCATGGATAGGAAGAATTAATATCATGAAAATGGCCATACTGTCCAAATGAATTTATAGATTCAATTTTATTACCATCACACTACCACTGACTTTCTTCACAGAACTAGAAAGTCAAATTTAGCTACTTTAAATTTCATATGCAACCAAAAAAGAACCCATATAGCAAAGACAATCCTAAGCAAAAAGAGCAAAGCTGGAGGCATCACACTACCTGGCTTCAACCTATACTACAAGGTTATGGTAACCAAAACAGCATGGTACTGATACCAAAACAGATATATAGACCAATGGAGCAAAACAGAGGGCTCAGAAATAACACTATACATCTACAACCATCTAATCTTCAAGAAACCTGACAAAAACAAGTAATGGGGAAAGGATTCCCTATCTAATAAATGGTTCTGGGAAAACCGGCTAGCCATATGCAGAAAACAGAAACTGGACTCCTTCCTTACACCTTATACAGGAATTAATACTCAAGATGGATTAAAGACTTAAATATAAAATTATAAAAAACCCTCGAAGAAAACCTAGGCAATACCATTCAGGACACAGGCATGGGCAAAGACTTCATGATTAAGACACCAAAATCATTGGCAACGAAAGGCAAAATTGACAAATGGGATCTAATTAAACTAAACACCTCCTGAGCAATATAAAGTATCATCAGAGTGAACAGGCAACCTACAGAATGGTAGAAAATTTTTGCAATCTATCCATCTGGCAAAGGGCTAATATCCAGAATCTACAAGGAACTAAAACAAATTTATAAGAACAAAACAAACAACTGCATCAAAAAGTGGGCAAAGGATATGAACAGACATTTCTCAAAAGAAGACATTCATGTGGCCAACAAACATATGCAAAAAGGCTCATCATCACTGATCATTAGAGAAAAGAAAATCAAAACCACAATGAGTTACCATCTCATGCTAGTTTGAATGGCAGTTATTAAAAAGTTGGGAAACAACAGATGCTGAAGAGGCTATGGAGAAGTTGGAACACTTTTATACTATTGGTGGGAGTGTAAACTAGTTCAACCATTGTGGAAGACAGTGTGGAAATTCCTCAAGGATCTAGAACCATAAATACCATTTGACCCAGAAATCCTACTATTAGGTATATACCCAAAGGATTATAAATCATTCTACAATAAAGACATATGCACACATATGTTTATTGCAGCACTATTTACAATAGCAAAGACTTGGAACCAACTCAAATGCCCATCAATGACAGACCAGCTAAAGAAAATGTAGCACATATACACCACAGAATACTATGCAGCCATAAAAAAGAATGAGTTCATGTCCTTTGCTGGGACATCAATGAAGCTGGAAACCATTATTCTCAGCAAACTCATACAGGAACAGAAAACCTAACATCGCATGTTCTCATGCATACCACATGTTCTCATGCATAAGTGGGAGTTGAACAATGAGAACACATGGACACAGGGAGGGAATATCACACACTGGGGCCTGCTGGGAGGTGGGGGTCTAGGGGAGGGACAGCATTAAGAGAAATACCTAATGCATGTGGGGCTTAAAACCTAGATGATGGGTTGATAGGTGCAGCAAACGACCATGGCACATGTACACCTATGTACCTGCATGTTCTGCTCATGTATCACAGAACTTAAAGAAAATTTAAGAAAAATAAGTAAATAAATAAATAATGAAAACTACCTGTTGGGTACTACCTGAGTTACAGGATCATTCATACCCCAAACCTCAGTTTCATGCAATATGCCCATGTAACAAACTTGCATAGATACCCTCTGAGTGAAAATAAAAAAGGAAATAAAAGAAATAAAATGAAATAAAAAAGGAAAACTCCTGGGATAACAGACGTAAGGGACATTCAAATTATGATAGGTTTTACCTGTAAGAACTTTATCAGTTTCTCACAATGAAGACTGGAGAAAATCCCCTTGTGCTTGTAGTAGGAAGAGGGTAAAATACCCATTTTAAAGTATTCCTAGAACATTCTGTTCTACTTGTATCCCTCAAGAAAATCTATTTCATCAGATTCTAACCTACTAGAATTTTACCAGAGTCCAACCTGTCCTGGGCTCTCCAACACATCCCGCACTAGCCTTTTATATAGGAGAAGGGGAGTACTCAACTGGAGTCTACTCTAGCCTTCTTGCCTCAATTAATGGTGTAGAAGGACTTTAAGAAGTACTTATGACATTCACAGTCCAAGGGCAGTAGCTCCCTAAGACCTAATCTTAAGATTATGGAACACCTGGCCAGGCACGGTGGCTCACATCTGTAATCCCACCCAGCACTTTGGGAGGCCGAGGCGGACGGATCACGAGGTCAAGAGATCTAGACCATCCTGGCTAACACGGTGAGACCCTGTCTCTACTAAAAATACAAAAAAAAAAAAAAAAAAAATTAGCCGGGTGTGGTGATGCTCACCTGTAATCCCAGCTACTCAGAGGCTGAGGCAGAAAGGCCTGAACTCGGGAGGCGGAGCTTGCAGCAAGCCGAGAACGCGCCACTGCACTCCAGCCTGGGCGACAGAGTGAGACTCTGTCTCAAAAAAATAAAAAGATTATGGAACACCTCGCTTTCTTTCCAACTTACCACCATATTAATTCACCTATTATATAAATAATAACAGGGAAATATGACAGAAAAACCTGCAAATCTCAGACTTTACTTAATAAGTTTACAGTACACCAGAGACAACAAGGGGAACAAAACCAAGGTCACTAGAGAAGATGTTAGCCTCTGAAACCTACAGCTACAGGAAATGGCAAGCACAGCCTAACCTCCACCCAGATAAACACCAATCTTCACTTTACCTCAGCTCCTTGTAACCGGTAAAACATGTCCAGCTTTCAACCAAAAATTACAAGTCACACTAAAAGACAAAAACACAAAATTTGAACACCTAGTGATCAAGCCTCAGAACAAGACTTAGATGTGGCAGAGATTTTGGAATTATCAGCCTAGAGCTTTAAACAACTATAAGCTAAAAGCTCTAATGAAAAAAGTGGTCAACATGTAAGAATAAATGGGCAACGGTAGCAAGAAAACAGAAAATCTAAGAAAGAAACAAAAAAAGTTCGAAATGTAAAATCCTGTAACAAAAAGTGAAGGATTTACTTAATGGTCTCATCAACTGACTGAACACAGCTGCTTAGGAAAGAATCAGTGAGCTTGACTAAATGTCAATAAGAACTTTAAAAATGGAAATGCAAATAAAAAAGAATAGAAAAAACGAGAAGCTGCAACAAGGGAAGTTATGAGTAGCAAAAATTACGCAGGAGGAAATAGAGAAAAAGAATGCAGCAAAGCAGAATAATAAGTATGATTAGGATAGGAAGTAGGTTGGGAATCCTGGAGAGATTTATTGCAACATTTTGGGTAGAAGCTGACTGCTTCATGTCATTTACTAAGACTAAATTTCTTGGTAAACCTGTTTACCTGATAGTGCAATCTGCTTCTGGGAACTCTCGACAGAGGTTCAGTTGAAGGTGTCTAATTTGGGGTAGCCATTTATTTAGAGTCGCTTTTGGACCTTTTCAATTTAATTCAGGGTTTGGTTCTTAGAGTCTGGCAGCAGTAATAGTGGTAAGGCAGATGAGGTAAGGGCCTTTTTAGAGAGTTTTAACATTAGTTTCCCAGTGATGTCACTTCCAGATAACCCAAGTCTCTAACACTGTGTGATTAAACAGTCTTGATCTGTTGATGATAAGTGCAGGTATAATTAATAAGTCTTGCAATATTTTAAGATGTCTGAATGGATAGGTTAGAATCTTTGAGAGCACAAACAAAATAGGGAATTTTCCTGGGATGGCCAGTTATCTTTTCATATGGGAACAGTTGGTGTTACTCCACACAGGACTGGAGGGCAAACAGGGCTGGGGGTTTATCAAGATCAAAAGGACCTTAATGCTTCCCAAAGCTTGGTTCAATATTAGAGAGGCTTCTCTCTGCCTCTAGGTCTCTGACCTCCTTCTCTTACTGAATTAAGACAGCCTTACCACAATGGTCTTTCCTCCTGCTGCTCCTGTGAGATACAAAGACATTTTCTAGCTCACTTCCCAAGAATGCCTATCTTAAAGACTTGGGAGCCATGCTTTTGAAATATAATAATCAAGAAAGATAGAGCCTCTATCACCAGGGCTCTGTAGTAGAAGTCTAACTTAATAGATTCCTAGCTTCAAAAACTACCACCACCTCCTCCCTCTCTCTCCCCTTCTAGTAGTCCTCAGAGACTGTTGTCACCCTCTGTATGTCCACGTGTACTCAACGTTTAGCTCACACTTAGAAGTGAGAATATGCAATATTTGCTTTTTTTGTTCCTACATTAGCTTGCTTAGGATAAAGGCTTCCAGCTGTACCCATGCTGCTTCAAAAGACAGGATTTTGCTCTTTTTTATGGCTGTGTAGTATTCCATGGTATATACATGGAATGACATGTAGATACCAGGAAGTTTACTTTTCTTCTGGATAAGGCCAATTAGCATTTTGGGAAGACAAAATGTCCAAGTTGCCAGGAGGTTTGAACACTTGGCTACAGAGGATTATGTGTTGTTGCAAAACAATACTTTGTTTTTATTTATTCAACGTGACAATTAAAAAGAATTAAAGTAAATATAAGAGGTAATATGATTGTAAAAATCCTTAGTGCTTTTAAAAATGAGAAGACTTGGTTCTCTTAAATAATCAAAGATATGATAAAGTTAACATAAAGTACACAAAATTATTCTAATGGCAGAAAAACTTTTACTTTAAAGCAGATCACTCAGAAGATAAAGAAAAATCATTCATAATCTCTTACCAAAAGCAGACCAATAATCTAAGAAACTTATCATTTTAACAGAGAGAAACCAACCATATTCTATTTGTTATCAATATGCTGTTAATACTAAGATTTTTTAAAAAAAACTTTTAAAATCTTAAGGCCAGGCGCGGTGGCTCACGCCTGTAATCCCAGCACTTTGGGAGGCCGAGGCGTGTGGATCACGAGGTCAGGAGATCGAGACCATCCTGGCTAACACGGTGAAACCCCGTCTCTACTAAAAATGCAAAAAATTAGCCGGGCGAGGTGGCGGGCGCCTGTAGTTCCAGCTACTTGGGAGGCTGAGGCAGGAGAATGGGGTGAACCCTGGAGGCGGAGCTTGCAGTGAGCCGAGATCGCACCACTGCACTCCAGTGTGGGCCACAGAGCGAGACTCCGTCTCAAAAAAAAGTAAAATAAAATAAAAAATCTTAAAAAGTCTGAATCTTACCCCCAACTCACCTGTTTTTACCCCCAACTCACCTGTTTTGACCACAAGAAATAAAATTCCATTAACCTTCTACAGGTTTTCGTATCCATTCAAATGTTATACTTCATTTTTCCCCGTTTTCTTTCTGAATCAAGCAGTTCTTTAGTTTAGGAAAGAATTACTATTTTTTACTTAATAAAAACATACTTGGCATACTTTGCATCCAAAGATTCTTTCCTTTGACGTTATACAAATTCTATGAAAGGCATCTGGTTGGGCTATGTATTGTTACCTTTAATTGCACTAACATGAAATGGCAGATGTATTAAATATCTTGAAATAATTATATATCATCTGTTAGCACCTAGTGGAGTTGGGAGAGAAATTTTGCAACAGACTATTTTGGCCATTTAACTTTATTTGAAATTTCATGTGTGAATTTGTCATTTTTTTGTTATACCAGACTGGTAAATAAAGCTGATATTTTCTTTTTTAATAATTACTTAAGAAAAAAACTATTCCCATGTTAATTTTGTATCAGTGACTTACTATCTTAATAAGACAAAACTGTTTAAAATTAAGTATTTTTCAATGACGTTTTCATTTAAAAATTCAAACATTAATTATGACAGTATTTTATTTACCATATTTTTTACTTGGAGTCTATTGCCATAATTTGTGGCAGGACAGAAGCTTTCAGGCATTGCTTAATTATTGACACAGAACCCCTCATAGAAATTCATAAGAAATTTTATCAATTTTTGTTGTTCGCATATTTAATAAGATATTCAAATATAAGTAATTTCTGAAAAAATAAAATTAGTGTTACATAAAGATTGAATTTAAAGGAAAATATATTTTATCATGAATTGCAAACATAATTAGATAATAGAAATATAAAAGTTAGCATATGGCCTATTAAATATATTAAAAGATTCTTTCTGTGATCGTTTTGATTATATATTCTAACATAGGAAATATCCCAAAACATATTTAAGATTTAAACCAATATCCTCTTAAAATAAAATAGTTTTCACTCTTTCTAGCCATAGTTGCTCATCTGGGAAAAGGCATAAAAACTCATTAATCTTTTATGACATTCATTCCACTCTGAGCACTTCTATAAAAATTTAACTTTTATCTTTATGGGATTCTAATGTTTCAAGAAGATTTTCCTAAGTATCACAAAAAGTTTTTTTTGCTTTGTTTGACTTTTATAAGTTTTAAGACTACATGAACTATGTTAAAATGAAAGACATGGGGTATGCTTTCTAGCCAGCATAATTCTAGTTAAATAAAAATGAGTACTATTCATATATATATATGCATATATACACACATTCCATTTTGATATAGCAATCTGGAAGATATTGCTCTCATGTTCGACTTTATTATTATAACACACACCACCCTATTAAATTTTAAACTTTCATTCTCTTTGAGTTCACTAAACCACATGCATATTCTGATAACCTCAGATTCATTTGTTTATCTCTGTGAGTCAAGTGGTGTTTTGCTTGTTTTTTGGCTCACATCCTTATCCCAGGCTAAATTCATTTGAGAGCCACAGATGAATGATTAAAAAATAAACACTGAGCACATTTAGCAACTTACTTCAGTATTAAAAATTATAGATAGGTAAAAAAGAAATTTGAAAGTGTAATTAGAGTTGTTGTAAATGATGTAACAACATAATTTTTGTTTGTTTTAAACTCTGCTTTACCTTCACAAAAGTTATTATAGTAAAATTATAACTGAAGCATTATCTTTCTATGTTTTATCTGTAATTCCTCTGGTAAAGAATACCTTTCGTTCATTATCTGGGGCTATTTTGTCACCATCTTGTAGAATTCTTAGAAACACAAGATAAAGACGAAATACCTCCCCACCACTTCCCAGTATTAAGGAGTTGGTGTAAAATCTACTTCCAATATTGGAAGGTGAGATTTTCAATTTTTCTTTCTTCTTTTGTAGTATCATTGCAGATTCATGGATTTTTGTACTTTGATTTATTTCAAATGCTTGCTTTTTTTCAATATAAAATTTCCCCTAATTTGACCTTTGAGAGACATTTAAGCTTGCTTCTTTTACTATCTTGACAAGTGCACATTAGTTTTCGTTACTGGCACAAGATACACATGTATTCTTCTACATATTTTCTGCCTCAAATATAGATTCAGTAATCTCTCCAAGGAGCTTGGAACACATTAAATTTACATCACATTGGGCATGTAGTTAAAATTCTATATTATAAAACTACTTAAAATTATTCTTTCTTAATTATAGCTATATAGCCAGTTTAATGTAGAGTTAGTGTCATTTATTTCAGTTCACTTTAAATTTTAATTATTACTTGTTTAGTTAATTTTATATTTGAATATAAAAACAACTTACAGGGTTTAGATGAAAATTCATGTAAATGCTTATACTACAAGCAGATTTTTTTTGTAAGTCTTGTCTCCTACTTCATTTCTAAAACATACTCCCCAAAATATCTGATTTTAATGGCTTCTCCTTTACTCTTCAAGTGATTTTTTTAGATGAATGTTTAGATAGATACATGATAGATAGATAGATAGATAGATAGATAGATAGATAGATAGAAACTGACACTTATTTTAACTTGGTGTGTGCATATATATAGTTGAATTGTATTCACCAAAAATATATGTCTTAAGTCCTAACATCTGGTATCTGTGAATGTGACCTTATGTAGACATAAGATCTTTAATTTAAAGATCTCAAGATAAGAGCATAGCGCATTTTGGATAGGCCTTGATTCCTATGACTGTTGTCATTTTATGAGACAGGAGAGGGAGATTTGAGACACAGGAACACAGAGAAGAAGGCTTTCTGAAGACACATGTGAAGAGAGAGACAGACACTGGAGTTATACTGCCACAAGCCAAGAAATGCCACAGGCTTCCAGAAGTGAAAGAAACAAGAAATTATTCTTACTTAGGGCTTTTGAAGGGAGACTAGCCCAGCCAACAAATGAATTTTAAACATCTGGCCTCCAGAATATGAAAACAAATAAATTTCTGTTTTAAGCCACTTTTTTACAGACATGTTACAGCAGCCCTAAGAAACTAAATACACACACACACACACACAAACACACACACACACTTTCTTAAAGCAAAGCTATAGAAAATATTTTCTATTTTACTGTACTAACAGTAAACTATTGATTTCATTTTATTTTCAAAATATAGAGTTATCTTTAATTCTGTATCTTTTAAATAGCTGCAGAGTAATGCACTTTGATGATATGCCATATTTTAATATTGGTGTTTTGTTTTTCTATAGGCTGACAACAATGGCACATTGTCAAACATATAGAAATCTGTAGATATTATAAGTGAAATATTACCTAAATGTAGTAATAATTTGGATTTATATAATTATGCATGAGATTAAATATGATAATAGCTACTTCCATTTATCTCTGAACTAATATGTTCATATATTTTGTTCAATTTTTATTGAGTTATTGGTCTTTTATGCTTTGATTCCTACAGGTATTATTTTTAGTGATATTAGTCAAAAACATTTACTAATGTTTCCTTTGCATTTTGAGTCTGATTGGAGTGCTATGTTGCCATATTAGTACTTTTAGCCTTTATGTGGAAAAGTTATCAATACTTTATTGATGTTGAAATTCATTTAAAAATAATCTCTTTCTTTACTTTGTAATTTTTTTCCTTTGTAAGTTCTTTTAAAATTTTTAACTAATATTCAGTTGAAGATTACTTAGTGGAATTTTTTTTAAAGACAGTATCCTGTTTTTCAATATTATTTTAAAATTCCACTTTGTTGCCTGATACTTGTAGATGCTTTTTATTAATATATAGAAAGTTTCTCTATATACTGGACTATTTTTTGATCCATTAGTGTGTATGTACACAAATGGACACAATGTGCTCATATATGTGTGTCCATGTAGGCACACACATACATATTCATAAGCTAATGCCTCACTGTTTCACATAATGATCTACTTTGGTGGATTTTCTGCTGTCAAATTTACACTAGGAACAATCTCTTATAATTTTGCTAATATGTTTATTAGAATCTTTTTGATGTTCCTCTTTTTAGTTTAGAGTTGTTAAATGAGAGCAACTCTGAGTGAACTTTGGAAGGCCAAAGTTAAATGTGCTTATTCTTGAACAGATGTGGTGGCCAGATATAGCAGCTTCACAGACCTCTCTGTGTTGGTAACAATAAGATATGGCAGTTTCCAGAGTATCTTTGACGTTCTCTGTGTGGTGACAGTTGCCACATGTGGATTCTAGTATTCACCCTTTGACCTCTGGCTTCTCTATCGGCTCCAGCGATTTAAGCTGAATTTGTCAGATCTTCTTTCCTCCGTATTCATTTATTCGGTTACGGTGACATTTCAATCAGTTTTACTTTATGCATTAGATACCTTTATTTCTATTATACATGTGGTGTATTGTAATATAGTGTAATTCAAATACTTTCTAGTATACTTTAGTATCTCATGAGGCTGACCCCCACTCTATTGTTAATTTTGTTTTTTGTTTTGGCTACTCATAGCTATCATTTGTATATAAATTATTTAGCTAACTTGGATAGTTTTAGAAAGAAATAATTTGAGATTTTGTTCAGATTTAATTTAATGTATAAATTGATCTTAGAAAAAGAGACATATCTATGTTGTTGCATCTGGTATGAATTTCCCATCATTCAAATGTACTTTGGTGTGTCTCATAAGTGTTTTAAAGTTTTAGGTGTGTAGACTTTGCACTTTCTACTTCATTTTATTGCTAAGACTTTCACATTTTGTTATGTGCCTTATTTTACATCTTACAACATCATGTATATACATGCATATAATTCATTTCTGTATGTAGATTTTATATCCTATTATCTTAATGAACCTTCTTATGGTATGTAATATTTTGCTTACTGATTTTGCCTCTTTTTCCTGAATGTTCTGTTTTGTCATATGTGAATAGAGATAGTTCTGCCTCCTTTTCTAAGACTTATAACTCTAATAGCTGATCTTATATAAATGCATTGACTACTGCTTCAATATAGTACTTAATATAAAGAATCACAATTTATGTGCTTTCTTTTCTTAAATATAGCAGAGAAAAATATATGACTCCATTGTTGAGATTTTGTTTTGCGGAATGTTAGAAAAATAATAATTTAATTCTAATTAACTGAGACATTTACTTAGAAAATGATTGGGATCTTTTAAAATGCTTTTTTCAGGGTTTGTTAGTAGGTATATCCATTTCTCCTTGGCTCTATTAATATAGTAAATATGATTTCCAATACTGAACCATGCTTACATTATTGGAATTGGTCTCACTTGAGCAGCGGATATAGTCTACCAGTTATGAAGATACATATTTCAGCTACCATAGATATGAATTGAACTACACATATGTGAGCCAAGTGTTTATTTAATTTTTTCTTATTGATTTGATTTTGAATTTTAAAATTATTTTTCCTAAAATATTTACTTTTTTTTTTTTTTTGAGACGGAGTCTCACTCTGTCGCGGGGGCTGGAGTGCAGTGGCCGGATCTCAGCTCACTACAAGCTCCGCCTCCCGGGTTCACGCCATTCTCCTGCCTCAGCCTCCCGAGTAGCTGGGACTACAGGCGCCCGCCACCTTGCCCGGCTAGTTTTTTTGTATTTTTTAGTAGAGACGGGGTTTCACAGTGTTAGCCAGGATGGTCTCGATCTCTTGACCTCGTGATCCACCCGTCTCGGCCTCCCAAAGTGCTGGGATTACAGGCTGGAGCCACCGCGCCCGGCCAAAATATTTACTTTTACTTGTCATTGTCTTCTTAATGTTCATGTATGTCCACTACTTGTCATTTGTGGCTAGAGTTAGACACAGGGCTCCACTTCCATAGGCCTGAACAATGTGTGGTCCATGTAGATACCTGAAAAACGATAATTATCTCAATAATAGGTCATTATATTCAACTACTTGATATCCTTTTTACTCACAGTGATAAACAGCAGGTGATAGCAACGTTTATTTTCAAAGCAGACCTCTATTCTATTGTTATGGTCAGCTGGCGAGCTCAGCTCATTACAACTTATCTCACACAATTTAATTTCTCCAAGCATGGATCTATTCCGTTCTTCATGAGTGGAACCAATTCTAGAGGATGATGGTGTAGGCAAGGGAAAAGTCCCTTTCCTCCAACCTCCTAGGTTCTTTGGCTGATCTACAAATTAAATTGACTTAAGACATATTAACAAGAGAAAACCCACAATTTAATTACCTAAGTACCCCTGACAGTCCCACAGAATATGAAACTCAAAGAACAACCAGATGATTGAAGCTTATGTACAAGTTATAGGGTCAAGAAGGAGAGGAAATGTACAAGGAATAACATTTATCTTGTTATACAGATAAAAAGTCTATCAGGTAATAAAAGTTGTCTGGAACAGCCTTTTTTCTCATACAGATATAGTTACTTACATAGATTTTCTTTACACAAGTTAATTCTCTTTATGAAAGGACAGTTTTCAGAGCTACTCCTGTGTCTGTAGTTTCTCAATATAACATGCTGTAAATAAGCTTCAAATGTATATTTTGGGGTGCCATGTCTGGTCTCCCGCAGTCGTCCTTTGGTGTGAGCTCAATAATGGCAGTTTGCATCCAAGTTTCCTATACACTCTTCCTAACAATAATACAGAGAGATATGGAGAAAAATAAAAACATACATAGATGTCAGAAAAAACAAAGAGTCACAATGTATTTCATTCCACGTATTATTTATTTCATCTCGGCAAAAGGTGATGGATGAACAGAGAAAGAAGAGGATCCATAGCATTGAGAAGAAGCTGTAAGACTTCACCTACAGTCCATTCTTACAAAGATAAGACTCCAGCCACAGTGGAAACAGCTCAACGTATAAACAAGGCTTGAAGGATCAGATCAATAAGAAAGTGAAAGGAAAGGGGATTTGGAAAACATGCAAGGAAACAATTTGAAACTAAGTACTATGGCAAAAAGAAGGTTGCTGGAGGCCAGGAGTTTGTGATCAGCCTGAGCAAAATAGTAAGATCTTGTCTTTATAAAAAATAAAAATTAAAAAACTGTAGTTTATTTTTCTTTAAACATTTGAAGACACTTTTGGAGACAGTCTAAGAGGAAAGGCTAAGTAGTGTGGAGTTGGTCATTTCCTTGTGAATGGGATTATAATTCAACTCAAAATCTGAGCATAAATTTTGATTTGGTTTGTAGTTTGGGATAAAGATTATTTATTCAGAATAGTTTATATAAAAATTCCTTTAGAGTGGCATAGATTTAGAAATGTAGGTTAGTGTATATAAATAAATTTTACAGGCAAGTAATTTGAAAGCTACCTGGTATTATTACCAAGATTACCTGAACTAAATCAAGTCAAGATCATTTTGGACAATTGTTAAAAAAAAGAAAAAACAAAAAGAAAAGCAATAGTTATTTTTAAATCAGCTATTTTTTTTCAATGTCAAGAGCCATAAGCAGATGTATTAATTAATCCCTGAGTATTTCTTATCTTGCTTTCCTCTTCAGGGAAATCTTGAATTAATTTAGTACCCTGTGAATTCAGCTTACATTCTCATTTTCCTAAAGGTGAAGAAATTCTTAATTTGAAATGATCCAATTTATCAGTCTTTCCTTCGTATTAGTGACTTGACATCCCATTTATGAAAACTTTTTCTACTTTACAGTCATGCAGATAATCTCTATAATCATCTATATCTTTTTATATTTTTATTTAATATTGTGTAAGATGGGATGTTTCACATTTTATTCCAAGTAAGAAAGCATTTTTTTTGAAAAAAAATTAAAAATTTTCCTCATTGTTTAGTGTTTACATCATTTTTACAAATATAGAAGCAGCATATGTACAAGTCTATTATTCACTATTCTGTTACAATAGTGTATTTCTTCATTTCTGATCAATAATATAATGCCTTAATTAATGTGACTGCTATCCAGTAGAGAAAGCCCTCTGTCAGTTATGTGAATATATGCAAATAAAATTCTGCAATATGTTAAAAGTAATTTTGGTTTTGAATTAATTTAGTAGTATGTAAAACAATATTAAAATGCAACTTTAATCCTCATTTCTTAAAGGTGAAAAAATTCAGAACCATATTTTGTGTATTTGACAGAATCAAGATGGTCTAAAAAATTGAAAATCAGCCAATCATTCAGTGCCTCTATAGTTGCAGTTGTCTTCAGATGGATTAAAAAATGTTATATTAAGATTCTAACATTATATATTCGCTCCCATATTTTGATGCAGAGATTTGTTTCTGCCTAGTTCTTTTCCTTTCAGGATCCTAACAGTTAACCAGTTATTTGATCACTTCCTAAGAGTCAATATGTATTCTCAGCTTGATCCTCCATACAAAAAATCTGATGAAAGTGTGAAGCACTTGAAGTTTTATCATCTACTGGAATAATTTTTGCTTTCCACTGTCCTTCAAGTCCATCCTGAATGTCACTGTACTGAAAGCACTATCCTTTTTTTTTTACTTTCACACACAACTCATATTATTCACAGAAAAGGGGAAATATTCATACAATTTTATTAATATTAGCACTAAAAGTATTTATAGAATTTAAAATCTATTCATAATGAAAATATCTTCTCTTCGTATAAGGAGTAAGGAAAGGATCCAGTTTCAGCTTTCTACTTATGGCTAGCCGATTTTCCCAGCACCATTTATTAAATAGGGAATCCTTTCCCCATTTCTTGTTTCTCTCAGGTTTGTCAAAGATCAGATGGCTGTAGATGTGTGGTATTATTTCCGAGGACTCTGTTCTGTTCCATTGGTCTATATCTCTGTTTTGCTACCAGTACCATGCTGTTTTGGTTACTGTAGCCTTGTAGTATAGTTTGAAGTCAGGTAGCGTGATGCTTCCAGCTTTGTCCTTTTGACTTAGGATTGTCTTGGCAATGCGGGCTCTTTTTTGGCTCCACATGAACTTTAAAGCAGTTTTTTCCAATTCTGTGAAGAAACTCATTGGTATGGATTAGAGACTTAAATGTTAGACCTAATACCATAAAAACCCTAGGAGAAAGCCTAGATAATACCATTCAGGACATAGGCATGGGCAAGGACTTCATGTCTAAAACACCAAAAGCAATGGCAGCAAAAGCCAAAATTGACAAATGGGATCTAATTAAACTAAGGAGCTTCTGCACAGCAAAAGAAACTACCATGAGAGTGAACAGGCAACCTACAGAATGGGAGAAAATTTTTGCAATCTACTCATCCGACAAAGGGCTAATATCCAGAATCTACAAAGAACTCAAACAAATATACAAGAAAAAAACAAACAACCCCATCAAAAACTGCGCAAAGGATATGAACAGACATTTCTCAAAAGAAGACATTCATACAGCCAACAGACACATGAAAAAATGCTCATCATCACTCACCATCAGAGAAATGCAAATCAAAACCACAATGAGATACCATCTCACACCAGTTAGAATGACAATCATTAAAAAGTCAGGAAACAACAGGTGTTGGAGAGGATGTGGAGAAATAGGAACACTTTTACACTGTTGGTGGGATTGTAAACTAGTTCAACCATTATAGAAAACAGTATGACAATTCCTGAAGGATCTAGAACTAGATGTACCATATGACCCAGCCATCCCACTATTGGGTATATACCCAAAGGATTATAAATCATGCTGCTATAAAGACACATGCACACGTATGTTTATTGTGGCACTATTCACAATAGCAAAGACTTGGAATCAACCCAAATGTCCATCTGTGACAGACTGGATTAAGAACATGTGGCACATATACACCATGGAATACTATGCAGCCATAAAGAAGGATGAGTTTGCGTCCTTTGTAGGGACATGGATGCAGCTGGAAACCATCATTCTTAGCAAACTATCACAAGAACAGAAAACCAAACACCGCATGTTCTCACTCATAGGTGGGAACTGAACAATGAGACCACTTGAACTTGGGAAGGGGAACATCACACACCGGGGCCTATCATGGGGAGGGGGGAGGGGGGAGGGATTGCATTGGGAGTTATACCTGATATAAATGATGAATTGATGGGTGCTGACAAGTTGATGGGTGCAGCACACCAACATGGCACAAGTATACATATGTAACAAACCTGCACGTTATGCACATGTACCCTAGAACTTAAAGTATAATAAATAAAAATAAATAAATAAATAAATAAAAAGAAAATATCTTCTCAAATCTTATAAACAATCTCTACAGGAATTCTCCAGCACACATGACACAAAATGAAGTGTTAAAATTTTTTCTGAGATAATAAATTTGACCAAAATTAAAAAAACCTTTTGTTAAACATTTTGCTAAACTTATTCAAAATGCTTTGGCCCAAAATTGTTTGGATTTTAGTTTTTTGTTTTTGTTTTAATGCAGTGGCACAATTATAGCTCACTATAGCCTCAAATTCCTGTGCTCAAGTGATCCTCCCACATCAGCCTCTCAAGTAGCTATAACTAGAGGCATGCCACTGTGCCTGTTTAATTTTTTTTCTTTTTTACAGAGATAGGATTGCACTATGTCACTATGTTTCCCAGGCTGGTCCCAACCCCCTGGCCTCAAGCACTCCTCCTGTCTCAGCCTCCCAATGCACTAAGATTACAGGTGTGACCCACTGGCCTATTTTCATTCCCAGCCTCACCTTGCTCACCCCTTTGCCTCTTTTCCCCATGATTAACTCACAAATATACTTCTTGCATTTGAATCTTTTAGGGAGAGGCTGATCAGATAATGAAGACTGAGCAGGAGAGGAAAGCTGAGAAAGAGGTAGAGGGTTGCCAGATTCAGAAAACTGGTAACTGCAGGGGATCACAGGATTGGTATGTCATTAGGACGGCATGTACCAAGGCCCATTCACCACAAACAGTGACGAGAACATAATTTCCTGTTGGGACCAGTTCCCAGAATGTTGTACCAACACGATCCCATACTTCCACATTTAAGGTTCCTTTTTCAGGAAACCAAGGACAATGTTCTTCCACTGCCCTGAATGGAGTGGCCGTATTTTCCATGGACACTCGAACTCCCTCCTGTTTTAACAGGAGTTTAATATAGCAGAGATAATCATAATGTTTAGGCTCTGCATGACCTATAGTTAACCTGGACAATTCACAGACAACTCACCAGTTGTCAGGGAGCCAAACAAGCGTTTCTGTGAACAGGACCGATGAACGTTTCTCTGCAGTTACCAAAAGGAATTGGGTTCCCACATGCACTTAGGGAAAAAAAAGCCACATTGGGTGCCAGATATTGGGGGAACCAGCCCCCAATATTTCAAAGTAGGTTCTTTTCTATTTTCCCTAAGTGTCGACCAGTCTGAGAAATAAAGAGAAAGAGTCCAAAGAGAGACATTTTACAGCTGGGCCTCCAGGGGTGACATCACATATCAGTAGTACTGTGATGGCCACCTGAGCCACAAAACCAGCACAATTTTATTAAGGACTTCAAAAGGAGAGGGGGTGTACAAACACAGAGTAGGTCTCTAAGATCACATGCTTCTGAGGCCAGTAAAGGTCACAAGGCAAAGGGCAAAGCAAAGATCACAAGGCAAAGGGCGAAATCAAAAACTCCTGATAAGGGTCTATGTTCAGCTGTGCATGTATTGTCTTAATAAACATCTTAGACACAGAAAACAGGGTTCAAGAGCAGAGAACTGGTCTGACCTCAAATTCATCAGGGTTGGTTTTTCTTCCCCACCCTAATAAGCCTGAGGGTACTGAAGGAGACTAGGGTGTATTTCAGTCCTTATCTCAAACGCATAAGACAAACACTCCCAGAGCGGTTGTTTATAGACCTCCCCTGAGGAAAGCATTCCTTTCTCAGGGACTTAATTATTAATATTCCTTACTAGGAGAAGAATTCAGTGATATCTTCCCTACTTGCACGTACATTTATAAGCTTTCTGCAAGAAGAAAAATATGGCTCTATTCTGTCCGACCCCCCACAGTCAGTCAGACCTATGGTTGTCTTCCCTTGTTTCCTGAAAATCACTATTATTCTGTTCTTTTCCAAGGTGCACTGATTTCATATTGTTCAAACACACATGTTTTACAATCAGTATGTGCAATAGTGATCCTGAGGTGACCTACATTCTCAGTTTATGAAGATAACAAGATTAAAGTAAAACAGGCATAAGAAATTATAAGATTATTATTTGGGAACTGATAAATGTCCATGAAATCTTCAAATTTATGTTCAGAGATTGCAGTAAAGACAGGCATAAGAAATTATAAAAGTATTAACTTTTGGAACTGATAAGTGTCCATGAAATCTTCACAATTTATGTTCCTCTGCCGCGGCTCCAAACGGTCCCTCCATTCAGGGTTCCTGACTTCCTGCAACATTATAGCTTTGAATTCTTGTGCTCAAGTGATCCTCCCACATCAGCCTCTCAAGAGGAATGCCACTGTGCCTGTTTAATTTTTTTTTCTTTTTTACACAGATGGGATTAAACTATGTTTCACAGGCTGGTCCCAAACTCCTGGCCTCAAGCACTCCTCCTGCCTCAGCCTCCCAACGCACTAAGATTACAGGTGTGAGCACCACGCCTGGCCTATTTTCATTCCCAGCCTCACCTTGCTCACTCGTTTGCCTCTTTTCCCCATGATCAACTTACAAATATACTTTTTGCATTTGAATCTTTTATTGACAAAACTTAACAGGCTTATTCTAAACTGTAAATGGCAATTTCAGAGGCCACATATAAACAAGACTCTCTGGAAGTATAATAACAAGGTATTTGGAAACATATGTTTGATTTTATTATACCCTGTTGGATCATTGTCTTTGAAAAAATATTTGGGAAGTTTTTAGGTTTGGGACAAAAGTATATTTCTTAGAGGGCATTTGTGTTTCAATTTGCCAGAAATCTGGTGTACTGCTAATCTGGATGAGCTCAAAAAAGATTTCCTGAATCACACAGATTGTATGGATCCAGGCTCCAAATCCGTGTGAGACAAATGCCTTAATCTCAGAGGCAGCTATTTCTTTTTATCTCCAGTTTCCCCTTAGTGAAAATTAATCTTTCTCTGCTCTTCTCTTTGGAAGGGTGTGGGGTGGACTTTTTCAGGTTCAGTTTTAGCCTGAGTTAACATTGTGGTGGTCTTCCTGATAGATTTTTATGCTATAAAAGATTCTCAAAGTTGACATAACAGATATTCCCCATCCCAGGTGATCAACAAAACTAAAGCCTGACGTTTATAATACTGACAAATTTCATAGCTGCATAAAAAGCTGATTTAGTGTTCCTGTACATCACTGATTTCTGTTTCTATTTCTCTTTAATTGTACCCTGATTTGTATCTTCAACCTTATATAGATGTGCTTTAAATTTTTAAAAATATTTTACAGCATTTAGAACTATTTGCCAAATTTTTCTGAATAATTTAGCCACTAACAGAAATAAAATGGTGTACAATTTCTTTATTCTTTAAGATTTTTTCATCATCCTTTCATTCTCTCCTCTCTGATGCAGAAGGCTGCACCTTACAAATTACATTTTCCAGATGTCTTTTCCCAGAGGCTTCCTCTTGCATTTGTATAATAGTAGAGACTAGCAGTATAGAGTAGGAGAAAGGAGAAGCGAAAGTATTTATCTTCCTCTTCTCTATTTTGAGTAGCATTTTAAACAAGTTATTACATTTCCTCCATGATTCCAGCCTCTGCTGGACACCCTAGTTCTCTATCTCTGAACATATTACAAAACTTTTTCCGATCCTTTTGTTCTAGGAGTACCAGTGGCTTTTTGATCTTGCAGATCTCAGAGTTAACTCACCATCCTGTTTTCCTTTAGCTTTCCAACACCTCTGTCATTAGTTTTCCATATTAAATTTCTCTATTTTACTACCATGCATGCTAGCTTCCAAGACTGTCTTACTCACCTGGACTTTATGCATTTCCAAAATTTCCAGGTGGTAGGTTTTTCTAATCATGTTGCAATAAGCTCTGAAAGTCATTCAGGTTTCAGAGTTACCAAAATCTTCCCAATATAATTCTTCAAACTTTCACTTAACAAAGCAACAAGAAGAGACTAAAATAAATCAGTGAAAGAAAGAAAGAAAGAAAGAAAGAAAGAAAAGAAAGAGAGAGAGAAAGAAAGAAAGAAAAAGAAAGAAAGAAAGAAAGAAAGAAATGCGACCAGTGAATGGGCTTAAGATAGTTGCACATCTAAGTAGCAGTGTCCATTTCTGTTGCTTTGCAGCAAACTCTCGAAACTATATCAAAGCAGGAATTGTTAGCTCTTGTGTCAGTGTTTGAGTTATTTTCTGGCTTATAACTGAAACTTTTAATAAAGCGTTCTACAGAAAATATGAATCTCCACATTTTTGAAGCCCAGAATCCCAGTGTTCACTGAAAATTAAAATATTACTGTCATTTATCAAATAATGATTCCTTGACTTCTACTAAATTGTATTGTTTACTTTATGAATCTGATCTAGATGTGATGTTATTTTCATTTTATTACTTTATATATCCTCTTGTTTTTAGCTTTGTTTATAATTTTCAAGGATACATTTGAGCAAATCAACATTGATAGTTTTAGGGAAAAATAATTGTTAAATCAAGTGTAGCCTAAAGCTGCCTCCTTACATATTTTAAGGTTGGCCCAAAGGTTTCTCTTTACGTAGTGAACTATAACCTAAATAGAAGTGTACACAGATTGCAATCCACTCTTTTGCCAAACACCAAGGTTTAGCCAATCAAAGGTGGCCAATAGTTCAAGCCACCTTCAAAAAATGCAAATGTCAAGCTGTAACCAATCTGGCTGTTTCTGTATCTCGCTTCCATTTTCTGTGTGTCACTTTCCTTTTTCTGTAACAAATCTTCTTCCACCACATAGCTCCGCTGGAGTCTCTGAGCCTATGCTGGCTCAGGATGCTGACCGATTCACGAATCCTTCTTGGCTCAGTTAAACTCTTTGGAAATTAATTTGACTATCAGTTTTCCTTTTAACATGATAATGTAAACTATGAAACAAGTTGATTATGAAAGAAGGCCTGGTATAAAAGAAGGATAAACCCTTAATGAAAAAGAATCTGTTATGTATTGTTGATTTAATATTGTTAAAATTTTCAGAAGTATTTTATAATGATCAGTAAGCCATTTTGATTTGTGGTTTCACAGTTTATGGTTACAGTGACCTTGTTAATGTATTATTTTCTCAGGTAACTTATTTCTTAAAATTTTTTTTAACTTTTGTAAGAATGTAATAATAGCACATGCAGAAGTGCACTGACACCCAAAATAAACTTCAAGACTTGAACAATTAATCTAATAATTTAGGCTTCATTGTCTTATTTATAAGAAAGTGTGATAATCTGGAAGATACAAATGGGATACCAAAAACTTGTGTTACTGATAAAAATATAATATATATTATTATAAAATAAAAGTATATAAATATATTTATATAATGTAAATAATATATATTATTCTCTTTAAAATCAATATATAACCACGATTTTTTACTGGACCAAACTGTTGGATAAATGAATTATCAAACAGTATCTATCTTCCTCATTCACTTTCATTCAGTAGTGTGAAGGTCCTGGGGATTTTAAAGAGTGTGAAGGCCTCTAAAAATGTTAATCTCTTCTTTGGTTTTAGGGGGAGCCCACTTATGATCTAGTTCACTGATCACTTTAAGAAGAGTAGGTTTAACCTTTCCATGACACACTTGAGGGAAGAAAGTTTTGTTTGTAGAATTAGAAGGCATTTACGTGTTTTCTGTTAATAAAAGCAGTTTCTACCATGGAATGAGTATAGCCAAACTTTCTTCTCTAATTTCAATATGTTTTTTGTTTTTGTTTTTGTTTTATATTTTTAAAAATATACCAGCATTATTTAAAAAATGTTTCTTTTTATCCTTAAAATTTGGGGGCACATTTTTATGTACTCTTTGTAATTATAATATAGATTAGACATCTTACTCTTTTTTCTGTTTAAAGAATTTTGATGACTTATGAAACTTTTTTTTTTTTTTTTTTGAGATGGAGTCTGGCTCTGTTGCCCAGGCTGGAGTGCACTGGCCGGATCTCAGCTCACTGCAAGCTCCACCTCCCAGGTTTACGCCATTCTCCTGCCTCAGCCTCCGAAGTAGCTGGGACTACAGGTGCCCACCGCCTCGTCCAGCTAGTTTTTTGTGTTTTTTAGTAGAGACGGGGTTTCGCTGTGTTAGCCAGGATGGTCTCGATCTCCTGACCTCGTGATCCGCCCGTCTTGTCCTCCCAAAGTGCTGGGATTAAAGGCTTGAGCCACCGCACCCGGCTGACTTATGAAACTTTTGAGTTAACTCTTGCTTTTATCTTATATTTATCGTAGTTTCATTTTTAATTTCACTGATTTAAGATCTCATCTATATTATTACATACTTTAGGTTTATTCAGTCTTTCTAATTTTTAAGCTAAAGGTTTATTTTAGGTAAGAATAGGAAAATTAATATTTAGAATATGGGAGGTTTATTTTCTTATGTATGTAGTATTCTAAATTTAATTTTAATTTTACCAAAATCTTATACAACATAGAGGTAAGATAAACTCAACTCTAGCTTCCTCATAGCTATCTTGTCTCAGCTATAGTATGGGCAAAGAAACACTTGTGAAAGTTACACCCCACCAACATGGCACATGTATACATATGTAACAAACCTGCACATTGTGCACATGTACCCTAGAACTTAAAGTATAATAAAAAATTAAAAATTAAAAATTAAAAAAAAAGAAAGTTACACCCCAGGCACATGAGACCACTAAAAGCCTGAGATTTAATCATAAGAAAATAGAACGCTGCTCACTCCCACACCTATCCTATCAATAGGGCTCTAGTACTGTAACAGAGGACTGCAGCTGAAAGTGTTGCAAGGGGCAATGTTTACTTAAAAAAGTATTACTAAACAAATAGGAACACAAAAGTCAATAAAAACGAGAATATCAGAGCTGAAACCTCTGTACCTATAGCCACGGAAAAATTAAACACAGCCTAACTCCTAGTAGATTAACATAAAATCTGACATTAAAAATGCATTACTTCAGTTTCTATTATATAACAGTGTCTGGTGGTCAACAGAAAATTGTAAGTTTTGGAAAAAGCAATGAAAACATAGTTCAAAGATACAAAACAAACATCAGAAACAGACTGAGATGTGATACAGATTTTGGAATTATTAGACAAAGAATTTAAAGTCATAGAACGAATCAGTTAAAGACCCTAATGGAAAAAAGTAGATAACATAATAAGAACAGATGGTTAATGAAAAAGAGACATTGAAACTCAAAGAAGCAAAATAAATTGGTAGAAATTTTTCAAACAACTGCAACAAAAGTTTTTTAAAAGTCTTTGATGAACTCTTCAGTAAGCTAGATATGGCCAAAGAAAGTATAATAAATTAAAAATATGCCAATAGAATCTTCTCAAACTAAAATCAAAATAGAAAAAAGAATTTAAAACACACAACAGAATCCTGAAGAAATTTGGGTCAGTTTCCAAAGATGAAACACACAATTAATCACAATTAATTGAAATACCAGAAGGAGGAGAGAGAAAGAGAGAGAGAGACAGAGAGAGAGAAAGAGAGAGAGAGATAGAGAGAGAACAAGAGGCAGAAAAATTATTTGAAGTAAATATGGCCTAATATTTGTCATTATTAGTGACAGACCAACAACTATAGATCCAGGAAATTTAGTGGACACCAAGCATGATATGTACCAAAACATCTAAAATAATCCAGAAAGGAAAACAGAAGTATAAAAGAAAAGTAATGATCATTGCATCTGATTTCTCATCAGAAACCATGTAAGCAAGAAGAAAGTGGAATCACATAATTGTGTTAAAGAAACAGAAAAAACCCCACCAATATAAATTTCTACAACTCATTACATTATTTATCAATAGTGAAAGAAAATTAAAGACTTCCTCAGACAAACAAAAACCAAAGGAATTTTTATTGTGTCCTGACATGACAGAGGGAGAGTTCTGGAGTCTCTTCCTTTTCTTTCTTTCTTTTTTTTTGTATTAACGTTTATTTTAAGTTCAAGGGTATAAGTGCAGGTTTGTTACATAAATAAAACTTGTGTCATGGGAGTTGTTTGTACAGATTATTTTATCCCCCAGGCTTTAAGTCTAGTGCCCATTAGTTATTTTTTCCTGATCCTCTCCCTCCTCCCACCCTCTGCCTCCCAAAAGGCCCGAGTGTGTGTTGTTCCCCTCTATGTGTTTATGTGTTCTCATCATTTAGCTCCCACTTATAAGTGAGAACATGCAGTATTTGGTTCTCTGTTACTGTGTTAGTTTGCTAAGGATAACAGCCTCAAGCTCCATCCATGTCCCTGCAAAAGACATGGTCTTGTTTTTATATGACTGCATAGTATTCCATGATATGTATTTATGTACCACATTTTCTTTATCCAGTCCATCATTGATAGACATTAAGGTTGATTCCATGTATTTGCTCTTGTAAATAATGCTGCAATGAACATAAATGTGCATTTGTCTTTATAATAGAATGATTTATATTCCTAAGGGTATATACTCAGTAATGGGATTGTTGGGTCAAATGGTATCTGTCTTTTGAGGAATCACCCTACACCGTCTTCCACAATGGCTGAACTGATTTACACTCCAAACAACAGTGTATAACCATTTCTTTTTCTCCACAACCTCACCAGTGTTTGATTTTTTAATAGGGCCATCTAATTGGTGTTAGATGGTATCTCACTGTGGTTTTGATTTGCATTACGCTAATGAAAAGCGAAGTTGAGTTTTTTTTCCATATGATTGTTGGCCATATGTATGTCTTCTTTGAAAGATGTATGTTCATGTCCACTTCTTATAAAGATATCACCAGCTTTATCATATTAGAAGCCTTTCTTTATGACTTCATTTAACCTTTAATAACTCCTTACAGATGTGATCTCTAAATAGAGACACATTTGGGGTCAACACTTAAAATATGAATTTTAGGTATCACAACAATCAGTTCATAACAAACGTGAATTCAATAATGTAAAAAGTAGTATTATATGTCATGTTCGGTTGTGATATTTTTCAGATATTCAAGGTTGCTTCACCATTTGAAAAGCAATTGTTCTACTCTATCATATCAATAGGACATAGAAAAATAATTATAAGAATATATCAAGTGATACAAAAACATTGACAAAAATCAAATATTCAAGATAAAAATATAACTTCAAGAGGGAATAATAGCAATGAAAATTAAAGCAGAAATCAATTAAATGGAAACATAAAATCAACAGAGATAATCAATTAAACTAAAGTTGGTTCTTTGAAAGATTAACAAAATTGATAAGCCTCTAGCCAGGTTAACCAAGAAAAAAAGGAAAGACACAAGTTAATAAAAGAATAGTAAAGGAATATTATGAGCAACTCTATGTCCCTAACTTGGATAAAATGGACACATTTCTTAAAAGACACAATATTTCAAAACACACACAAGAAGAAATAAACAACCTGAATAGGCCTATACCTAATAAAGAAATTGAGTCAAAAATTGGCTATTGGCAAATGCGCTCCTATGTATTTACACAATTGCTTTGAAAGCATACATCCACAGAAAAACTTACACCTGATAGTTTATATCAGCTTTATTCCTAAACCACTAAAATTGGAAGCAATTGAGTGTCCTCTAGTAGGTGAATAGATAAACAAAGTGCAGTACATCGATGCAATCGGTATTATTTAGTGATAAAGCAGAAATGAGATGTTCAGTGATGAACATGTAGAAATCCTTATAATTTTGCAAGCCAAAATCAAGATGTCTGTAGTCCTGTGCTCTCACCAGATTCTCTAGAGAGACAATTCATTCCTTTCCTCTTCCTCCTACTGAGGGCTGTCCACATTTCTTAGTATGTGGCCACATCACTCCAATTCAAGGTCAACATCTTCAAATTTCTGTACCCGCCATGTTCACATCACCTCTTCGGTGTGTTATCACATCGCACTCTGCCTACCTCCAATAAGGATACATGTGATTGCATTTAACAACCCCATGGTAACTGTGAATAACTGTGAATATATACATATAATGCATATATATGTATATACATCATATATATCATATATATGATTTAGTCCTATATGGGTGATATATATACACATATATATGTATATATGTCTATATTTATCATATCATCTTGATTTTGACTTGCAATTTATCAATTTAACATGAGTTTATCAGTTTATCAGATTGTTCTTAGAGAATCTAATTCTATTACAAATACAGGAATAAACCTTACTGAAAAGGGTGGTAGGAAAATGTGCTGACCTAATTTCCTTTGGAAATGAGTAGGATTTGTAAAATTAAATAATATAGGAACTAACACATAATCTTTATCATACAAATGTACTATCTTAATGTAAGATGCTTGTAACAGTGGAAACTGGGTGCAGGTTATATGGAAACTCTGTAATATATCTTTAATTTTTATGTAAATCTCAAACTGTTTTAAACCTAATGTTTTTAAAAAGCTGTCAACTGCAATCAGTTAACTGCAGAATACACCATGTTTTAAAATGTACCTGACATATGTGTAACAAAAATTTAGCATATTCTTGCCCATAAAACAACTTTCAACACATTTCAAATAACTCAACTCATATTTGCCCCTGAAACATTATTTTGGAACTATATGAAATAAAGAAAATTAGAAAGTCTCCAAAGGTTTCAAAATTAAGAAATGAATGCAAAAAACTCATTGACCAAAAATGACATCACAACAGAGGTAACAAAATATCTTGAGTTAAAGATTAATAATAATTCAACATATAAAATATGGAATCAGCTAACATATTGTTTAAAAGGAAATTTATAGCTTTCAGAAGAAAGTAAAATCAATTACCTTAGTTTTTAAATCAAGAAGCCAAAAAGAAAAGCAAATGTAACCTAAAATATTTTTTGTGGAGAAAAATATTGTCATATATGCAAAAAGGAAAAATATAGAAAAATCTACATATTTACATACTATTAGAATATTTGAATGCATAATCCAAAATCTCACGACCAGATAAAATAAGACCCAGAGGGCTTCATTGGTATGTTATTTCCAACTCTTGAAGAAAATAAAATTCCTATATTATGAGCATGTCTTTCAAAAAATAGAAAATAGATGCTCTCAACTCTTTTAATAACACTACAATATTCGTATCAAAACCTATCTTGATGGTACTAGAGAGGCTAATTTTTTTCTAGGGCAAAATGCAAAGAATCCTAAATAAAATTTTGAGAAACCGTGGGATTATTTTATGAATTTAAGGTTGATATAACATTGAAAAAAGAATGCATTTAATTATGATACAAAATAAAGGAGAGAAAACTTTTAATAATATGCAACACCTGTCCCTAAAAAGAATTCTCTGCCATCTGATGCATTCAACTTCAGGCAATAATCCTATGTGTTTATTAAAGGATTTGTGTGGCAAGCAAATAGCCTCACAGTCTCTCATCATTTTTTTTTTGTTGTTGTTATTAACCAATTTTTATACTCTTGAATAAAAGTTTCTTTAGCTGCTTTTCAATCCTGGGGCTATTATTTCCAGAATTTCCAAAAGGCCATGCTTTTGTTTGCGTGTTTGTTTGTTTATTGTTTTTGTCAGTATCCCTGGGATCACTAGGAGTGGTTACCAGTATCACTGGCAGTGGGTCAGTGGAGCTCTTCCCCCTAAGGTCAGAATTCAATCTTTTAGTAATTCTTGCATGGGCTTCTAAGATGCCGCTTTGGGATCATAGAAGGAGGGGATTTTACAATTATAACTACAAATGTGATTAATAAAGTTAAAATATACGAAATCATAAACATCATGAAAAAAATAAATGTTAATCTTACTGATAACCAGGAAGAGATAGGAAGAGAAAGTCATATAGAGAAAGTCATCACAGTGGCATGGAGCTGTACATTCGACTTCATAAAAACTAAACAATGACTGGGCACAGTGACTCATGCCTGTAATCCCGACACTTTGGAAGGCTGAGGTGGGCAGATCACCTAAGGTCAGGAGTTCGAGACCAGCCTGGCCAACATGGTGAAACCTCATCTCTACTAAAGATACAAAAATTAGTCAGGCATAGTGATGGTTGCCTGTAATCTTAGCTGCTCGGGAGACTGCAGAAGGAGAATTGCTTGAATTTGGGAGGCGGAGCTTGCAGTGAGCCGAGACCGCATCACTGCTCTCCAGCCTGGGCAACAGAGTGAGACTCTGTCTCAAAACAAACAAACAAACAAAAACTGAACAATGATCTTCTCCGAAAATAATGAAATTAAAAGACCATTGGGTAAATATATCAGGACAAATATGTCAGACCAAGCACTGACTGCCTTAGGAGGGTAAATGGTGCTAAATTTTTTGAAAGACTATCTTTAATTTGCCACTTAAAAGGTGTATAAACTGCTTGATCAGAATATTTAAATAAGAAACACAAACACAAAAGACTAAAAATTATATGAAGACATTCTTAACTTTCATGTAATTTATGGCTACACAGGGAAGGTGACGTCTCTAGTCCTTTACATATATTGTGTCTGACATAGGCTATATTAACATTTATCCCATGTTTTGCATTTATCACAGTTATTTATGTTGGGACCAACCAGAGACCAATGCCTTTCTGAGGAATAACTGAATGAGACCTCTTCAATGACAAGGCAAATGGCCATGTAGGGATACAAATAAAAAGTATGGCGAAAGAAAAGAAAGAGTATGATGACAAGAAATATAACAGTAAGGACTGCTCTCTTTGTGGATACAGGCATGTTTTCACAAGTTTCATAAAGTGCAAACAAAGCAGCCCAAATGCAGCTGAAAGTTATGGCAGACCCTAGGGATTCCAAAGCCGATCACAATTTTAATCCTGACGTGATAGGAGTTACAATTAATCACCTAGTGAGCAGCAGGAAAAGGTAGAAATTCATATTTTAAAACCTACTTTATTGCTATCTGTAATGAGGGAAAGATCACAATTGTGTGACGAGAAGAAGGAGGTCTTGTGAGTTTTTGCTTAAGAGCTTGAATTACATCCAAATGCCAATTAATTCTGTTGAAAAATTTAATTGTATGAAAACTTTGAGAATGGTGTTACGTGCAAGACAATTTTTTATAATATGTTAAAAAATTAAATGTCTTAGTCATTATTGAAATTACAGTTGGCTCCTTGAGTGCCCATTGTGTGTCAAGCTTTGCATATGCAAATATTACAGAAAATATTATTTGGTCTACACAATTTTTCTATGAATCAAGTAATTTTATTATTGACATATAACAAAAGAGGTAATGAGAGATTAAATAATTTGTATAATATTCCACAGATACTTGTTAATAAATAAATCAAGTATAGTGATACATTTTTTGATTTTGCATTCTTAAACAATGAAGGAATACATTTGTTTTTCAAAAAAAATTAAGATGATATAATTGCTTTATCACATGATATATGTGACATTTCAAATTAGTTTGGGATAAAGATAGAACATACACCCGAGGAAAATAGCTGGACTTTTAGGGGACAAAAGAAACGATAAAAACCTAGAACCTTTTTTCCAACTTATATCAAAATAAAATCCTGATGAATCTAGGTTAAGGTAGCCACTAAGAGTCTTAAAACTTTTTTAAAAGCATTTGATCGCCCCACTGCAGTCCAGCCTGGGTGACAGGGCAAGTCTCTGTCTCAAAAAAAGGCATAAATAGTTTCACTTATATTCTTGATGTGGGTCAAATATTTCTAATTATAGCACAATATTCAAATACCATTAAAGTGGGATATTTAACAAAATTAAAATATCTATATATCTAATAAATATAAAGGAAACTCAAATAAAAACAAAAAAGTATATGCCTATAGAAGAATAACAAATGAAGGGATCACAGTGCAAAAATACTGTGTATAGTATATGAACGAATAACTATAAAAAGGCACATATATGGTAATTAAATACATGAAGATTGCTTCAACATTACTCATACATAAAAATACTACAATAAAAATAAATTTTAAAAAATGTTTATTTTTATATGAGTTAGGTGATAAACAAGATTTGAAAATATTCAATGACATGTGTAAAGGTACCCTTACATGTGATAGCACTGTATGAATAAGTAGTTGTAATCTATTTGGTATGAACTTAATAATAACTTCCAAAGTAAAAATAACAAATCTTTGTTATTTTGTTATTTTATGAACAACTTTATATAGTCTTTATATTGATTGGAAGTGTACTAAAAATCTGTAAAAATTTATTGCAGCATTTTTTGCATGTTAAAAATAACAAACAGCCTGAGTAATTTTTAAGAAGAAATGAAATTAATACAGTATGTTTCATAAATAAAACTGTATTGAAAAACACAGGTAGATCTGCCTGTAGGATGTGAAAAATTTGTGGTTTCAAATACTAAGCTACAAGAAACGTGGAGTAAAGAGGGTAGAACCCTAACAGTTGGTATTTTCTAGAAGATTACAGAAGAAACGTAAATACACACACACACACACACATACACACACACACACAATCTTTCTCTCTCTGTTTCTTTCTTTGTCATAGTCTTGAGATGTCAGACAAGAGTGGCAAGAAAGAGACAATTGCATTTATTTTTAAACCTTGGTCATATTTACATTTTAGTCATTATATACCCCTGTTAAATACTTAGATATAGAAAAATGTATTACCACCAAACGGTATGTAAACAGCTTTCTTATAGAAGTTCTAAAGATATTTTTTAAGTCTTTTTATCTATCTCATCTACCATCTACCTCACCTATTTCTTTTACTTTCCTACCTATCTGTTTGAATGAAGAAATGACAATTTTAAAAATAAGTTACAAATTATAAACTAAAAATTTACATCTTATGATTTATTAAAAAAATTATTTGGGCCTGGCGTGGTGGCTCACGCCAGTAATCCCAACATTTAGGGAGGCCGAGGCGGGAGGATCATGAGATCAGGAGATTGAGACCATCCTGGCTAACACAGTGAAACCCCGTCTCTACTAAAAATACAAAAAAAAAATTAGCCGAGTCTGGTGGCAAGTACCTGTAGTCCCAGCTACTCAGGAGGTTGAGGCAGGAGAATCACTTGAACCTGGGAGGCAGAGGTTGCAGTGAGCTGAGATCGCACCACTGCACTCCAGCCTGGGTGACAGGGTGAGACTTTGTCTCAAAAAAAAAAAAGAAAAAAAAATTTACTTGTTTTCTATTTTTATAATGTAGCTATTTTAAATAATTTTTCAAAACATTTAAATATATATTACATGTTGAAGTAAAATTTTTTTGTAATCACCAATTTCATTAATTTTAATAGGTTTCATTAACGCCCAAATTTAAGTTGATAAATAAACTATCAAATTCACAGCAATCTCCAGGCTAACATGTTGAATTTATTAAAATTTAATGAATACTAGAACTGAACATCTAAATCAGCATTATGTCTGTGTACAATATAACAAAAACATTGAGAACCATTGCTTTCTTCACCTGGTTTCAGTATACTTAAAAAAATCGCTGCTTAACTACTCTTTGTTTTGTTATCACTGTACAAAACAGTGTTTGTTTTGTACAGTAGTGTTGCTTAACTACTCTTTGTTTTGTTATCACTGTACAAGTAGTTGTTTGTATCTTTTCATAATGAGAATGGCAAAATAAATTTACAAAGTGTTATTTCACATTAAATAATGTGTTTAAATCTGTTAATTAAAAAGTTAATTAAATCCCTGAGTACCGCATTCGCTATATGCAAGGCCATTCATAAAGCTTTTTCTCTGTCATATGTTAAAAAAAAGGTTTGATTTCCCAGTAAGATTTGCATTTTTAAGTATTTGATATGATAAATATCAGAAAGAATTGGAAGTTGCTTTAAAAATATCTGGTAATGGTAACATTGCTAAGTTTCTATAAATTTAACTTAAAATTCATAGAAAAAATAAAAACCACATTTTTGGTTGTATAACTTTTATTTTTGTAATGCATTACTTAAATTTGTAAAAACTTGAACAAAATTATTTGAAATTGAATTTAATATTTCATATTAAATATTATTAATATAAAATAATGCCTATACTTTGATAAAGAAGGCTTGTAAAGTATAATAAACACTTCATTTATACATATTATATTTACAGACAGAGTTTTATATCATGCTAGATGATATGATTTATTGCAAATTTGTAATACTCTCTTGTAACTCTGGGACTGAAATTGTTAAATAAATGTTTAAATAAAAACATGCTCATTATCGCTGTTCACTGTCATTTAACCATCTCTTACTGTGTTTGAAACCAGTGATAGCACACATTCGTAGCATAGATCCACTAGTTCTTTTTGTCACCAGGGAAGATTTAGCAATATTAATGCACTTTAACAGTATAATTTTTTTCTATCAGCCTTTGGATGATGCTAAAGAAATATAGAATTGATAAGGGCATGATGTAAGAGTTGAATAAGCATCTTCCTGCATACTTGCTTCTTGGATTCTAGAGGAATCAGCTTTTATAATTATTCAAGTTATCTAATTTTTAAATTTTTCTCTTTCACATTTGTTTAAAGACTGCTAAGTTTTTGACACACACAACCATTACCAGTCAATAGACACTAAGAATCTTTGCTCCTAAAATTGCTTACTATGTGTGGCAATTGCCTCCCAACTTACTACAGGTGACCGTTTTACCACATTGCCAGTGCATAAAATTAGAAATTTGCTTCTAGCTGAAGGATTTCATTGTTTTCTTCTACCATCCTCTGATGGTGGGGCCACTACATCACATTTTAAGTATTTCTTACAAAAACATATCATTAAAGATACCACATAATGCTTTTTTTAAAATAATAATAATAATGTTGCCCAGACCAGTCTCAAACTAAAACTCCTAGAATCATGTGATTCTCCTGCCTCACTACAACACATTTTAAGTATATCTTACAAAAACATATCATTGAAGATACCATATAGTGCTTTAAAATAATAATAATAATAATGTTGCCTGAACCAGTCTTGAACTCGAACTCCTTGAATCAGGTGATTCTCCTGCCTTGCCCAGCTTACATTATGCATTTTTAAGAACGAAATAGAGAATTTGGGGGCATGCTTTCAGTAAATTACCACAGCTACCATTTGTTTTTTGTGTCTCTCTCACGTGCCACACATTTCAGCAGACTCTTTATGACCAACTAATTTCAAGGTGATGTGGAAGTGTAGAAGAACAAATGTACGTTCTATGAACAGTGTATATCTCTTAAGTCTTGAACCTTCGTTTAAAATACACATGAAGGGAATAAAAGTAGTAAATACAAGGAAGCCATGAGAGATAATTTATTTGGAGATAATTGCTGGAGTGCTATAAAGTAGTGAAGTTTGACTAGCACTGCACCTGTGTGTCAAGAACTATGATTTTAAGCAAGAAATCCACAGTGCATGATAGGTGTCCCTTGTTTTGGAGGAACAGAGCAATGGAATTTGATGCCAGAAAAAGTGAATGTTGAGAAGATTTTGTGACTGATAGGACTTTGTGAAATTGAGACAAATAAGCCTTCATGAAGAGTAAAATATGCCTTCATTAAAGGAGGGGGTAAAGGATACAGAAGAATTTCAAATGCACGACAGGTATCCGCTTTGTACTCAGTTTAAGTTATATTTTTCTAAGAAAATGTCCATTTATCCAAATTTTAGAATTTGTTTATGTTTCTTTGTAATGTCTCTTATAGATCACTTTACTCAGCATTCATTCTCCTTTTCATTCCTAGCGTTTGATAATTATCTATAAGAAAAAAATCCAAATGGCAATTAAAACATATGCATTGTGTGATTATATCATTAAGATGACTTGGGACATAGTTATATATATATATAATATTTTTCAAAATGTCAATTGTATGTCCCAAGATTTAATGAACTGAATTAATTCAATGTATCTGTTTCTCCCAATTCTATCTGCATAGTAATATTTTAGTAAATGCTGAATTATTAAATGCAGTTCTTATGGCTCATGAGGATCCACTTCATTTTCAGATTAATTAAAACATAATTTTAAATCAATTTTAATGTATATACTTGTGTATAATACTGGAAAAATAATTGGACTAGAGCTATTTCATTGCAGATTTTAATTGCTTTAAAAATCTATTTTTTGATTAATTTTTATTGAGACTGTTCAATAATGTGCATATAGCATTACTTTTGTTCGGTGCATTGTTATTTAGCTTGACTATCAATTGTTAGTTTCACATAACTACATTTCAACCTTAATCATTTATTTTAATAAATTACAAGTTTTCAGGTCTTCAAATTTCTGAATGTATCTTCTTGTTGGGCCATTTAATGGTAGAAAAGTGTTTTCACTCATCACATGTCATTTTACTTATAACCAGGTTCTTAAGACTGTGGCAGCACACCAGGCAGCATTAACAAAGCATGTCTTAGAGCATTGTATTTGTTTTCACAGACTGAAATCAATTCACCTTGAAAGTACTGCTCATATAGGATGAATAACTCTGAAGATAAGAAGATCTATCCTACTAGCAATGAAAAAATAGCCTTAGAGAGTTATAAATTTAAAAGAAAATATGTTTGTTGGAATTCTGTGCCTCTATACATCTTAAACTGGTTTGGCTATTTGTATGTTACATAGAGAGTAAGACTTTTTTAGTGCCAGTGAGACAATCTGGCACTGCCAGAGAGTAGTGCATGAGAAGAGAAGATAAATCTCCCAGGTCCACCAGTATACATACACTGAAGGAAATAACATAGGAAATTGTATACATAGGGATTACAATGCAAAGAAAAGAGTTTTACACTAGAAAAAAAAATAATGTGCACCTAAGATTTGATAAAAATAATCCTTTCTAGAAGGGAATAAGTGTTCATGAGGTTTTCAGAGCAGTTAAAAATACTTTTTATTCCTTTTAATAGTCTGAATAAAACCATTAAGAATATAACAACATATTTAATAAGCACAGTCTTACAGGTTTTAGCTGGAATGTTACTGTTTAGACATGTATACATTGATCTTTCCTCTAAACTATTGTAATAATTTTCTTGATTCCATTACTAACATTGAAGATTTCCTAAAGGCAATACAATATTTTCTATAGATGATTTTAAAATACATTGAATGAACTTAATATTCAAAGTGGAATTCTAACCTCAGCTTCATTATTAATGAAATAAGCTTAATAATAACACCTTAGGAGTATATTGTATTAGTCTGTTTTTCACACTGCTGTAAAGAACTGCTCAAGACTAGGTAATTTATAAAGAAAATAGGTTTAATTGACTTACAGTGTCTCATGGCTGGAGAGTCCTCAGGAAACTTACAATCATGGCAGAAGGCACCTCTTCACAGGGCAGCAGGAGAGAGAATGAGTGCCAACAGGGGAAAATGCAGACATTTGTAAAACCATCAGATCTCATAAGAACTCACTCACTATCATATGAACAGCATGGGGGAAACTGGTCCCAGGATCCAGTCACCTCCCACCAGTTCCCTCTCTTGACACGTAGAGGTTATGGGGATTACAGTTCAGGATGAGATTTGGGTGGAGACAAAGATCCAAATTGTATCATACATCAAATTCGAGATGAGAATTAAATTTCACAAAAAATGACACTTCATTATGTTCCCAGGAACTAGCCATAGAGCCATCTCAGCTACTACGTTTCTAACCAAGTCAAATGCAGTTCCCATTTCCCACTCCCTCACGCAGAGGGAGCACCACAGCTGTGTAAGCCAAATTCCTACTTTCAGAAGTGAGGTGAAAATTATAATATATGCTAATTTACATGAACATGAAAACATCTTGAAGAATTTGTCATAGTATATCTTCTAAAATCATAATAAATGATTCAAAACACATTCTTAAGTATATGTTTTAAATACTTCTGATAGATACTGTTGAGCTACTGTCTTAATTTATACAATCTTAGCGATACACTAGAATACATAACCTTATAATTATTTTTCACATTATTTTATTATGAATATTCTCAAAAGCCAAAGTGGAAATATTTTACAGTGAACATTTAGTAACAACCCAAAACCTATTACTATTGTATTACTGTACTCATTTTACCACATATGTATCTATTTTTTTCTTTCACATATCCATCAATGTAACCTAGTTTTTTGCATTTAAAAGTAAATTACATATATATTTTCACTAAATACTTCATTCTGCATATAACTCACTACAACTCAAGTTTTTGTTTCCATTCCATTATCTGCATGCAATTAAATGTGCTGTACTTTGACTAATGCATACACTTGTGTGCCAAGAAGAGTCCAGGGTCTGAGATTTTATCCTAATTGCAAAAGCACAGGGTTATTGGATGCTGGTAGTAAATGTGAAAGTTATTGTTCAGAGAAAAAGAATCACTCATCACTCACAGCAATAGCAATAGCCAGAGTAACATCGTGCTGATTCCTTAAGCCAAAATTTTCAAATGGAGTAAGCCAAAATTTCCAAATGGAAGGAGGTTAACTGATGCTTAGCACAAACAGTGGGTTGCATTACAGGAGAGAATCTCTGCTATGGACAGTATGTTTCTGTCCCCTCAAAATTTATATATTAAAAATCTAACCCCCAATATGATTGTAGTAAGAGATGAGGCCTTTGGGATGTAATTTGGTCACAAAAGTAGAGCTCTCATGAGTGGGAGTAGTGCCTTTATTAAATAAAGACTAAAGAGAACTTACTTTCTCTCTCTTTGCTCTCCATCACGTGAGGGTATAACAAAAAGACAGTTATCTGCAAACCAGAAAGTGGGCCCTCACTGGACACTGGATCTACTGGCACCTTAATCTTATACTTCCAAGTCTCTGGAGCCTGGAGCAATAAATATTTGTAGTTTAAGCCACACAGTATATGTCATATTTGTTATAGCAGCCCAAATTTACTATGACAAACCCTTGAACTTAGGAAACCTCAAAAGTTTAAAGGATTTACTAGTAAATTGTTCCCAACCTTTGCCACAGATGGACATATTATCTTTATTATGCTAGAGAGCAAACAAATCAGCTCTCTTCCCTAGAGAGAGGTAGTATCTTTATTGTTCAGAGCTGTTTTCTATACAAATATTATTTAAAAGAAGGTATGGAATAAAAACATCCATGCCTTTGCTTAGAAAACATGCATAAATAGACCTGAGAATAGTTTCTTGTTATACTTAACCCTTGTTTCTGTATGGAGTTGACTTCTAATAATTTTTTCTATTTATATATCACTCATTAACCGTTATGATTAATCTGAGCAACATATTATTAGTTAAAAACCTTTTTGTTTGTGTTTTGCACCATTTAATAACATCTACTATCAACAGGTTTAAATTAACAGAATGGGCCTAAATTCCAGTTAGCCATGCCTCTTGAAGTCCAAGAGGAGAGGACAAAAATTCCATAAACAATCAAAATAAGACTTAGAAGGCTAAGTGGTTTCTCCTTAAGTTTCTGTATGTAATTTTCCACTTCGCCCAATTCAATAATCCAGGTACAGCATTATATGATAGCAATTACACAGACTTCAACTTGGCCCCCAGAATAAGTGTAGGGCACTTCCATTATAAATAACTACTATGGTCTGTGAGTTAAGGTTGATCTTAGTGCTTTCCAGGCTGAGGTGGTTTTCTTTAAACACATTCATATCAATTATGGTGACCCCTTAAGTATAAGTAACTCTGTTTGGGAGAGAAATACAAGTAAAATTGTAAATTCCAAGAAAGAGGTACAATTCTAAGGACGTGTGATATGGTTTAGTGTCCCCACCCAAATCACATGTCAAGTTGTAATCCTCAGTGTCGGAGGAAGAGCCTAGAGGGATGTGATTGGCTCACGGGGCAAGATTTCCCCCTTGCTGTTCTCATGATAGTGAATGAGTTATCATGAGATCTGGTTGTTTAAAATGTGTAGCACTTCCCCCTCCACTCTCTCTCTCTCCTGATCCACCATGTAAAGATATGTCTGCTTCTCCTTCACATTGCACCATGCTTGTAAGTTTCCTGAGGCCTCCCCACCTATGCCTCCTCCACAGCCTGCAGAACTGTACATCAGTTAAACCTCTTTTCTTTATAAATCACCCACTTTCAGGTAGTTCTTTACAGCAGTGCAAGAACGAACTAATATAGAAATTTGGTACTTGCAGTTGGGCATTTCTATAAAGATAACAAAATGTGGAAGTAGCTTTGGAACTGGGTAACAGGCAGAGGTTGGAACAGTTTGGAAGGATAAGAAGAGGACAGGAACATGTGAGAAAACTTAGAGATTCCTAGAAACATGTTAAGCTGTTGTGACCAGAATGCTGATAGTGATATGGACAAGGAAGTCCAGGCTGAGGTGGTCTGGTCTGAGATGGAGATGAGAAACCTATTGGGAACTGGAATAAGGGTCACTTTTTCTATGCTTTAGCAAAGAGACTGGCATCACTGCGCCCCTGCCCTCGAGATCTGTGGAACTTTGTACTTGATAGAGGTGATTTAGGGTATCTGGTTAAATAAATTTCTAAGCAGCAAAGTGATCAAGAAGTGGTCTGGCTGCTTCTAACAACATATGCTTAAATTTGTGAGCAAAGAGATGATCTGAAACTGAAAGTTATATTTAAAAGGGAAGCAGAGAGTGAAAATTTTGAAAATTTGCAAACTGGCCATGTGGTAGTAAAGAAATATCCCTGTTTAGGGGAGGAATTCAAGCCAGCTGCATAAATATGAAAAAATAAATAGGAGTTCAATGTCAACAGCCAAGACAATATAAACAATGCCTAGAAGGCACTTTAGAGACCATCCCGGGAGCCCCTCCCATTACAGGCCCTGAGGAGTAGGAAGGAAAAATGGTTTCCTGGGCCTGACCCAGGGTCATGCTGCCCTGTCCAACCTCAGGACACTGGTCTCTACATCTGAACTGCTGCAGCTCCACCTATGACTAAAAGAGCTGCAGACACATCTCAGGCTGTTGCTCCAGAAGGTGCAAGCCACAAGCCTTGGAAGCTTCCATATGGTGTTAAGCCTGAAGGTGTGCAAAGAATAAGAATTGAGGATTGAGATCCTCCTTCTATATTTCAGAAGATGTATGGAAACACCTAGATGTCCAGGAAGAAGTCTGCTGCAGGGGTGGAGCCCTCATGGAGACACTCAACTAGGGTAGTGTAGAGGGGAAATATGGGGCTGGAATCCCCCGACAGAGTCTCCACTGGGGCACTGCCTAGTGCAGCTGTGAGAAGAGGGCCACAGTCCTTCAGACCCCAGAATGGTAGCTCCATCAACAGCTTGCATTATGCACCTGAAAAAGTCACAGGCACTCAATGACAGCCTGTGAAAGCAGCTGAAGGGGCTGTGCCATGCAGAGCCACAAGAGCAGAGCCACCCAAGGCCTTTGCACCCCACACCTTGCATTAGCGTGGCCTGGATGTAAGACAGGGATTCAAAGGATATTATTTTGGAGGTGTAAGATATAATGACTGCCCTGCCAGGTTTTGGACTTGCACGAGGCCTATAGCCTCTTTGTTCTGGCCATTTTCTCCCTTTTGGAATGAGAAAATTTACTCAATGCCTGTACCACCATTCCACATTTGGAAGTAACTAGTTTTTTTATTTTCAGTGCTCATAGGTTGAAGAAACATGCCTTGTCTCAGATGAGACTTTGGACTTGCACTTATGAATTAATACTGGAATAAGTTAAAACTTCGAGGGACTGTTAGGAAGGCATGATTGTGTTTTGAAATGTGAGAAGGACATGACATTTGGGAGGGGTGAGAGGTGGAATAATATGGTTTGGCTCTGTGTCCCCACTAAAATCTGATTTTGACTTGTAATCCTCAATGTTGGAGGAGGAGCCTAGGGGGAGGTAATTGTATCATGGGGGCAAATGGCAAGTGTCCCCCTTGCTGTTTTCATGATAGTGAGTGAAATCTTACAACATCTGATTGTTTAAAAGTGTGTAGCACTACCCCATTTACTCCCTGTCTATTGCTCTGCCATGTGAAAATGTGCCTTCTTCCCCTTCACCTTCCACCATGATTACACGTTTCCTGAGGCTTTCCCAGCCATGCTTCCTGTACAGCTTATGAAACTGTGCATCAATTAAACCTCTTTTCTTCATAAATTACCCAGTCTCAGGTAATTCTTTATAGCAATGTGAGAACAGACTAATACAATGTGCCTAATGTCTTTGGAAAGAAACTGTCTGCAATTTTTGGACTCTGAAGTAGGACCTACAGCCAGTAATACCAGCTGATTTGTTGGCCTTATGGTTCATAGCCTAGTTCAAATAATTAACTGTAGTTCTTCCTTCCTGGAGTTGTTGCTTGAGGGCAGTCAATCCAGTGTGTCCTGGTTGTAAACCACATTATGTTCCTCTGCCTCAAGTAGAGATTGAAAATAAGATTGGGAAAGGCATTGAGAGGTGTTGACTCGTGTGCATGGGAGGTGCAGTTGCTGGAACCATTCTCTGTTGCTTCGGATAGCTTCTTGGTAATGTTCATGAAAATACACAAATAGTAATTGAGTTTCTCTATAATTTGAAGTGTCCCAGCACACTCAACTTTCTGTTCAAAGTGGCTGAGTTTGGAATATAGAGAGAACCAAGTTTTAGAGAATTTATACCTTACAAATAATCTGCTTTTTTAAAGTAATTTTTCTGTTTTTAATCTTATTCATTTGTGAATAATAAAAACTTTCCATACAAGCGAGCTGTCAAATATGAAATTTACACATATTTTTTTCAAGTGTGTGCATCTTAGTCTTTTGTTTTTTTAAAGAATGTGTTTCAGAAAATTTTTTAACTTTTTGAAGTAAATTTTACCAAGTCTTTCTTTAATGATTCATTGATTTTTGAGTATTATTTAACGTATATTTACATAATTATGTGATAAATATTTTTCCATATAGTTTCTTCTGAAAGTTTGAAGTTTTAGCTTTTATGTTTATTTCTATGATATATTTCGAGTTAATTTTTTTCTGTCATGTGTAAGGTAAGATATAAGATTCTTTTATCCCATATGATGTACAAATATTTCATTATCATTTATTGAAAAAATTGTCATTTCTCAATTGAATTACATTGACCACCCTGTGGAAAATTGACCAGATGACGGTGCATTTATTTCTGGGCGATTTTATCCTTTTTAGAGTGAACTTCTCCTCTCTTTGTTCACTTCATTAAATAGTACACATTAAGAGTTCTACATCCCTGTAGTCCCCCTTTTCATAATTTCAATAAATGGAACCTTATAATTTATTAACTTTCAAACTGGCTTATTGACTTGAATAAAGTAATTATATTTATCCATGCTGTATGAATTAGTTGCTTGTTCTTTTCATATCAGCAAATATTAGTCCATTGCATGGGTGTAAAACAGTTTGTTTAATTCATTCACTTGTTTAAAAACATCTTGGTCGCTTTCAGGTTTTGACACCTATGAATTAAGCTGCTATAAATATTTAAAAGCAAGTTTTTAATAAGGACATATGTTTTCAGTTCACTTGAACAAATGCCAGGAAGTGGAATTGCTAGATCTGTGTTTCACTTCATGAGAAATTGCCAAATTTTCCTCCAAAGGGCCTTTATCATTTTTCAATTCCAAAGCAAGAAATGAGACTCCGTGTTACTCTGAATTTTCACCAAAGGGTATTTTTTTTTTTTTTATGAATTCTTACTCTGTCACCCAGACTGGCGTGCAGTGGCATGATCTCGGCTCACTGCAACCTCCGCCGCCTGGGTTCAAGTGATTCTCTTGCCTCAGCCTCCTGAGTAGCTGGAATTACAGGCTCCTGCCACTATGTCCACCTAATTTTTGTATTCTCAGTAGAGACGGGGTTTCACTATAATGACCAGGTTGGTCTCAAACTCCTGACCTCAGGTGATTCACCCGCCTCGGGCTTCCAAAGTGCTGGGATTACAGGTATGAGCCACTGTGCCCGGCCCTGGATTTAGACTTCTGATAGGTGTATAGGGGTGTTGCACTATGATTTCACAATAATGATGATGAATATTGAGGATATTTTAATGTGTGTATTTGTAATTTGTAAACTCTTTGTTACAGTGGCAGTTCCTTTAGTATGTCCTCATCGGGTTGTTGGTTCTTATTATTGAATGTAAAGTGTTATTTTAGTATTCTGTATACAAGTTATTAATCAGATATACAAGTTGCAAATATTTTGTTCTAGTCTGTGACTTGTCTTTTCACTTTCCTAACAATATTATTCACAAAATAAAGTTTTTAATTTAATCAAGTTTAATTTATAATATTTTCTTTTCTCAACATATGCTTATGGTTTTAGGTCTAAATATTTAGTGGTAAACTAAGATTCACATTATTTTATACTATACTTTATTCTATAAATTTTTTAATCTTGAATTTTATATTTGAATTACATTTTAATACAAATCATGTTACACAATTATACTTCTTATATACGGTATGTGGTATATAAAGGTTCAGTTATTTTTCCACATGTGGATATCCTATTTTAAAAAAAGATTAACCTTTTTCCATTGAATTGCCTTCGCATCTTTGTCAAAAGTAATTTATTTACTAATGGGTTCTGTATTTTGTTTCATTGATTTAAATGGTATGCTTAGCTTGTTCATGTTTATAATGATCATAAATATGAGTAGATTATAATCTTCCATATCACTGTTTTCTATTCCTATTTGTTTTGTTTGATCACATTTGTCTTTTCTGCCTTCTCTTATTTTAATTGATTTTGTTTAAGATAATACTGCTCTCATCTATTTAATTATGATAGGTACATTTTTAAAAGTTTTTAAAACTTGATGTTACAATAGTGTTTATAAAGCCATCAAAGTTAATATTTGTTTGTTTCATGTGTATTGTAAGGTCCTTATGACAGATTAGTCCCTATTCTTTCTTCTAATCTCTAATGTTATATTTATTTTTACATACACTATAAATACCCAAAACATGGTTATTACTATTGCTTCCAACATCATTTTCTTTTAAAGAATGTAAAGTAAGAGTATTCCCTTAATTTAGTCAATATCTGATTTTGTCCATTTCTTTCCTTTCCAGATTCTGACCTGTAAAATGTTTATTCTGCCTTGAGAAGGTTTTAGTATTTGCAGAGCATATATCCTAACAATTTCATCAATTTTTTGCATGGGAAAGTCTTCATTTTTCTTTTACTTATGAAGGATATTTTCACTGAATATGGAGTTTGAAGTTGGCATAGTTTAGTTTCTTCTTTTAGTACTTTAAAGATATCGCTTCACTGTGTTCTTGCTTATGTTGTTTTTTTGATGAGAATATGGCTGTAATTCTAATCCTTGTTCCTTTTCTCCTATAGGTAACAAGTTTTTTTGTTTGGCTTTGTTGTATTGTATTTTTTCTATATGGACTTTAAGATTTTCTTTCAGCCTGTGATCTCAGTAGTTTAGATAGGATATGCCTAGGGGTGTGTTTGTGTGTGTGTGTGTGTGTGTGCATGCATGTGTATGTTGGAGGGGATAGCCTTTATCCTACATTGTGTTTTCTGAGCTTTTTGGATTTAGTGGTTTGTTCTCCACCATGCCTATATTTGAAGTTATCTCTATTATTTCCTCACATATGTCTCTTGCACATTATCCTTGTATTCCCTTTGTAAAATTTCAGTTACATATATGCTGTAATTTTTTATATTTTCACACATATTTTGGATGTTCTGTTTTGTTTTGTTTTGTTTTGTTTTTTGAGACGGAGTCTCGCTGTGTTGCCCAGGCTGGAGTGCAGTGGCCGGATCTCAGCTCACTGCAAGCTCCACCTCCCGGGTTTACGCCATTCTCCTGCCTCAGCCTCCCGAGTAGCTGGGACTACAGGCGCCCACCACCTCGCCCGGCTAGTTTTTTGTATTTTTTTTTTTTTAGTAGAAACGGGGTTTCACCATGTTAGCCAGGATGGTCTCGATCTGCTGACCTCGTGATCCACCCGTCTTGGCCTCCCAGAGTGCTGGGATTACAGGCTTAGCCACCGCGCCCAGCCAGCCACCGCGCCCGGCCTATATTTTAACATAGTTTATTTTTCATTCTTTTTTTCTTTGTCTTTTAGATTGGGTAAATTCTATTGATTTGTCAACAAGTTCACACACTTTTCCCTGACTGTGGCAAGTCTACTAATGAACCCATAGACACATTTTTCATTTACATTACTTTGATTTTTATTTTAAAATTCCAGTAAATTGTTTCTTAAAGTTTCCATCTCTGTTGATAGGGGGAATAACATGAGATGTTTCATTCTTGGATTTTAGTGTAAGAACTTTTGTTATTTTGTTACTTTTGATATGTTTAAATTTTATTGTCGCTATGGTTACTAGAGTTAAGTTTATTGCTAGGGTGAGCACCAAAGGATACACATTTATTTAGTGAAGCACTGTTTTAGTCTCACTTTGGGGTCTATGTCTTTCCTTACTGTTCCTTCCCAATGAGAATCAGTCCCTTGCAGCACTCTTTGCTGTATTCTCCGCTACTTCTACTTAAAGCTTTTTAGTATCATTAAAAGGAGTTGGTAAGGAGTTTGGTTCTCTGATGTTATTAGCTTTGTACTGTGGCCTGTATTGCAATCTGAGTTTCAACAGTGTGCCTTTCAAAAAAATTTCTTCTCCTATTTCAGTGTTGCATCACCTTTCCCCTCCTCCTGATTTTCTCCTTGCTGCTGGGGTTTATTCACCAGAGTCCTCAGTCTCAGGTTTTTGCATCCTTCTTCCTGGCACAGTAAGGCTTTGTTACTTAGAACAGGGATCCTCAACCCAGGACCCAGGCCACAGACTGGTACTAGTCCATAGCCTGTTAGGGACTAGGCCATATAACAGGGGGTGAGCAGTGGGCGAGCAAGCAAAACTTCATCTGTATTATAGCTGCTCCCCATCGCTGGCATTACCACCTGAGCTCCACCTTTCACATCAGCAGCGTGCTTATGGACTGTAGTTTGCATTGATGGGTTGTTTTCTTTTAATGATTTTGAAATTATACTTTATTTCCAGGATCTATTAATTTAATATACTTTAGCTTATTTTTATAGTTAACAATACCATAACTGAACCAATTATTTTGTCTTAATGTACTTTTAAAAGGGGATTTAGTTTTTGGATAATCATTCACCCACCCTGATACTTTATCTTGTATACAAAACAATTAATAGTATATTTATATCTTTAATACTACTTTAAAGAAGAGGACTTTGTCTTCTAGATATTTTTGGGAAGCTTCATTTATTCTATTTATCTCATCTGAAATTTGTGGTTCTAATATCTAAGAGGACATCCTTATATTTAACTTCAGATTTATTCACTGTTTAATTGTTTCAACTATGTTGGTATTTCACTCAATAACTATGTATATTTTCACTATATATTATTGTCAAATTTATGCAATTATATTTGTACATGTTTATATTTATAATTTGAGACTCTATGTTAGCATATGTTTTGATTGTGTTTAACATGAATAAAAATGTGACTCAATATAAACTTTTTATCTTAATATAAACAGCTTTTTAATCTGGAAGCTATAAATTATGTTGTGGTGCTTTCACTTTTTAGTGAGTTTAATGACAAAAATGATTTTTGTATTTTCACAAAGCATTTGGTTTTTGGCATCAATTTAGTGTGATTTCTAACTCATAATTTAAAAAGTCTCATTTACAATATGTTTATACTAATTTTCTTTGATATTTGTGTCTTGATTATTTTGAGATTTTCTTTCATTTTATCACTGAATTTTGACCAAATTCTACCCATTCTCCATTCTACCTTAATTTAATTCATAATTAATTGAAATAAATATTACTTTTTATTTATAATGTTATATATTTTTTTAAATTGATCTCTCAATTCATCAAGTATCTCCTAATTTTCACTTATCTGAAAGTAGCAGTGTGGCTAAATTTCCAGCCACTAAATAATAATCATTTACCATAATACAGTTTGCAATAAAATTTTTCTCATATTCATATAAACCATAAACTGCCATGTCCTCAAAGTCTTAGATGCTACTGACAGTCTGTTCAGGTGAATGTAGGCTTTCACTAATGATTCCCTGAATGTTCTTCCAGCTCGTACTCACCCCTTCATTCTAAAGCCATGCCCACATTTTAGACTATCTATTTAATAGTAAAAAAAATGTATATTTGTTATCTACTGATGTATTACAAATACCTAAAAACAACCCTAGGACTTTAAGAATAAATATTTATTACCTCACAACTTTTGTTGCTCAGGAATGCAGAACTCATTTAATTACACATCTCTTACTCAAGGACTACCAAAAAGTAAAAGTTATGTTACCAGTTGGGGCTGCAATTTTATCTGAAGGCTTGATTGTAGAAGGATAAATATCCAAGTTTTTTCACATAGTTGTTGGTGAACATTTGTTCTTTGCCAAGTGCTCCTCTTCTTAGTGCAACCTAACAACATAGTGGCTGGTATCATACATACAAGGTGAGTGATACAAGACATACTGGGAGAGCAAGCACAATCAAGACAGAATGCAGCCTTTTGTAATCTACTCTTGGTAGTAACATTCCAATAATCCTGTCATGTTCTATTCATTAGAAGAAAGTCAAGAAATTTAGCTTGTACTCAAAAGGACAAGATTACACAAAGTTGTGAATACCAGTAGCCAGAAATTATTGGAGGAGCATTTTAGAAGCTACCTGCCACAGACGGAAATTTCTAATGGTATAGACACTTTCTCTACACCCTGCAACACTCACTGAAACAGCATTCTTCCAGCTGTTATTTATGTAAAACAAGTTTATTCTTTTTCAGTTATAAACGTATGAATATGCTACTAATTGTATCTCAATCCCAAGTTATAGAAATTTATCTTAGCTTTTTCAATATGTGAAGTTTAAAATTGCAGAATTGTTTAGTTTACCATTTTCATTGCTATTTTATGGAGAAGGAAGTAGGTAAATTATCAACAGTTTCCTATTGTTTTGGAGTATTTAAACTAAACAATTTCTACCATTATGGGTTCAGTCACGTGATTATACTATTTAGTTCTATAGTTAAACATATTTTCATGAAGTTGTGAGGAAATTTATCTAATTCATCATAATATTCAAAAATCTATTGTTGATTTCTTAACAGCTTCACTTGGTGTGATGTCATCTTTTAATTTAATGAACAGTCTGACATTTTTTGCTATCAGACTTCTTGGGAAATACATAAATAACATCTCTTGGTTCAACTATTTTGATACCTTTTAAATATATTGCCTGAGCTTGACAGGGTCATTGATTATTGCTATTTGGGTGTGATTCTCCTGTACACATTCTACAATTTATCAAGAATGTTGATGAGAATACCATGTGAGATGATGCCAAAAGGTCTTAGTCAAATACAGATTTATTAGAGATTTTTTCTTTCTCATTATCTGAGAAGTCTGTCATCCTGTCATCCTGCATGAGCAATGCTTTCAAGTTGAATGAATTTGAGATAGAAAGAACAAGTATGCTGCCACTTACCATTCTTTATAAAAGCTTGACTAATACTTAACGCTGAATGTAGTGGAAGAATTGCTGACATGAACTATTTTCATCTTGTGAAGCCTAATTCTTATTCTACTTTTTTTATTTGTCTTTAGTGCAGATTGAGAATAAAATCTTCACTGAAGGGGTATAAAATTTACGGTTCCCTAAGCAAAAGCTGGTGGCTATAAATTTTTTTCTCATTACTCTTTCTGTTCCAATATCCTGGTCACTTACATCTGTGAATGCATTATACCTTCAGTATGGCACATATTGGTTTTCTTGTTTGACAGCTGTAGCTGACAGATGAGGACATTCTAGAGATCATTTAAGGGCTGATGCCCTTAGGTGAGGCTGAGAGGTAAGTATGTAGAAGTTGTTTCGTATTTCTATTGGAGATCATGAAAACAATCACTAACGTAGATTTGTAATATTCAACTTTCCACCATTGTAATGGACAACCTAATTATTAATATAAACTGATCTTCTGCAGAACACCAAACACACATTTAAAAAGACAGAGTTCTAATTTTTTATTCTTTCATACTTACCCAAGTTAAATAATTGTATGGCTTGCCAAATCAGACAGACACTATTCATTGTCAAAAATCTGACTGGAAATTATGTTTGAAAGCAGTATTGGCAATACATAGTAATACATAGTCTGAGGATGTTTCCAGAACAAATTTAAATAAATTCCTTTACCTAAAAACCATAGTTTAGATAACATTCGATTTTAAAAAATATATGTGTATTTGTTTTCTCAGAATAACATGAGCCTTTTGATTAATGGCTTACTTTGTTAGCTTTTCATATAGCTTTATCATATCTCAATAATCTTTTTCTTCAAAGCCTTTCATACTTTTTCAGGAGAAGTCTACTATTTTGTATTTCTTCCTTGGCATAGAATATTTACATCTATTTTGAACACCTTTTATTTATATAACAATTTTCAATTTTTTATTTTAGATATTCCAATATTAATTATGCTTAACTAAATATGTATCTTTGTATGTAGATGTATAACGTGCTATGTATGACCTTCTATTAATTTGCACTTTCACTGAGAAAAGAATTATTCAGGCTCCAAACTTATAAGAGAAACACAGAAAGCTTTTGGCCATAAATTATAAATTATAAAGTTTAACTTTTATGTAATCATATTAGATTCATGACTATGGGTTTCATACTTTATTTGCCCAATTTCTTGCCTAAAAATGTGTAAGTAGAAGAGTTAATATGTTGAAACATATTAATAGTAGTATAAAAGATAATGTTAAGAAATTTTTATAAACAAAAATGAAAGAATATATAACACAACTAAAAATAAGTGTCCATGCCAAAAAGTACTATTTAGATTACAAGTAAATTATTCTACTAATTTTCATAGAAGTAAGGAGATATAGTATTTTATTACAAATACTTTTCTGTTTAGCATCAGCTATAAGTTATAGAACATACTACTATTAATAGATTAAAGTTTCTATTTAATAGAAATTGAAACAAAAAGAATAAACCTGTGTCAAAATCTGGACATATAGAACTACATTTATGATTAAGTATATTTACATATAAATATGAAAATAAATGGGAAAATTATACCATATACACAAGCTTGGAAAACACATGTGTACTCCTATTAACTAAATTTTCTATAACAAACATTTATAAAAATTATTCAGAAAAAGGCACACTCATAGATAAATGGGTAGTATGCAAATACAAATGATCAACACATATGTAAAAATTGTTTTTATTAGTTATCAAAGCAATGCATAAAATATCACTTCATGGCATTTGCTTGGCAAAAATTAAAAATTATTTATCTACTAGCTTACCCATCCTTCAGGCAGTTTCTGATGCTAATGAATATGGGGAGATAAAGAAGGAAATAAATTATCATAGACTCCTACTGGAAATAAGAATAGTAACAATCTTTTTGGAAAGCCATCTGGCAATGACTATTAAAACATATGATTCAACAATACTGTCTTGAATTTTATTTCACAGCTATAAGAAACACTTGTATGTAGGATATTTAGTATTTAGTATAAATTATTATTATTTCTATTTAGCATAATCTCATTAGGTGTTACTTATTTAACTACATATAGTACATGCATTTCTATTTTTTTTAGTTTTATAAGAATACTTATCATAAGATCTACTCTGTTAATACATTTTGAGTGAGTACATATTATTATTAACTATAAGCACAATATTGTGCAGCAGATCACTAGAATTTATTCATCTTGTATAACTGAAACTTTATACCTGTTCATTAGCAACTTTTTATTTTCCTATTAAACCAGTCCTTGGCAACCAATATTCCACTCTCTGAATATGTGAAATTTACTAGATTATATATTTCATATAAGTGAAATCATGTAGTATTTGCCTTTCTGTGACTGGCTTATTTTATAAGCATAACATTCTAAAGGTTCATCCATACTGTCACACACTGCAAAATTTCTTTTCTAAGGGTGCATACTATTTAATTGTATGTATATTCCACATTTTGTTTATTTATTCATCTATCTGTAAAAGTGCATTTAATTGGTTCCATTTTTTTAGCTATTGTAAATAGGGCTGCAGTAAACATGAGAGTGCTAATGTCTCTTTGAGATTGTGATTTCAATTATTCTTTATAAATATCCATAAGTGGGATTGCCAGATGATATGGTACTTCTGTTTTTAGTTTTGTTTGAGGAACCTCCAGACTGATTTTCATAGCAGTTGCACCATTTTGCATTTCCACCTACAATGCACAAGGCTTCTAACATTGCCACATTCTTGCCAACACTTGTTGTGTTTTGTTGTATTCATAATAATCATTCTAAAAGGTATCAAAACATTGTGGTTTTGATTTACATCTTCCTTCAAATGACATTATTATGTATAGAAAACACTAAAGACTCAATTTAAAAAACTGTTAGAATTGACAAACTCAGTAAAGTTGCAAGATACAAAATTAACATAAAAATGAGTTGTATTTCCATACACTAAGAACACACTATCTGAAAATAAAGTTAGGTAAACAGTTTTATTTATAATAGTACCAAAAAGTATAGAAATGAAGGAATAACCTTATCTAAGGAAGTGAAATTCTTGTTTAATGAAAATAATAATGCATTGATAAAAGTAACAAAGTCAGAAAAACACAAGTGGAAAGACATCTTAGGTTTATCAGTAGAAAGACAATATCTTAAAGTGTCTACACTGTACACAGCAAACTATAGATTCAATGCAATCTCCATCAAAATTCTAACAGTTTTTTTTTTCAGATCCAAAAAGAATTTTAAAAGCCATATGAAACAAGAAAGGATTATAAATATCCAAATCAATACTGAGAAACAGGAACAAAGCTGAAGTCTTTACACTTCCTGATTTAAAATACATTACAAAGTTACAAAAATAAAAACAGCATAGCACTGACATAAAAACTGACACATAGACCAACTGAATGGAAGAAAGAGCCCAGAAATAAGTTTACATATATATATATATATATATATATATATATATATATATGTAAAAGTATTGGCCAAAAAGTATTTCCCCATGCAAAAAAAAAAAAAAAAAAAAAAAAAGAGATTGAATGCCTACCTTATACCACACTCAAAAATAAACTCAAAATAGATTAAAGACTTAAATGTAAGACATGAAAATGTAATACTCCTAGAATAAAACGTGTAGGAAAAGCATGATGTCGATATTGGCAATGTTTTCATAGATATGACACCAAAAGCACAGGGAACAAATGACAAAAATAGAGAAATGGGACTATATCAAGCTAAAAAGCTTCCACACACAGCAAAAGAAAGTATCAGCAGAGTGAAGGGACAGCTTACAAAAAGAAAGAAAATATTAGCAAATCTATAAGTGACAAACAAGCAATATTCAAAATATATATCAAACAATTAAATAGCAAGAAAACTAATATCCCTATAAGACCTGAATAGAAATTTCTCCAAAGAAGAAATACAAATAGTCAATAGATATATAAAAAGATTTTCAACATGCTTAATCATTAGCATATTTACTTTTGAAGAAGACAATATGTTCTGGAATTCTTCATATCTTTTTGAAGATAAATTAAAATTAAAACTAAAATTTGTCAAGTCAAAATATTATAAGAAAAAAATGCAAAAATCCTGTGTAACCACATCCATGGTAAATCACCCTTAACCTAGACTCAATAAGAATATCTTGTGAATGAAAAAATAAGAAAGTGCTTGGGAAAATTAAGTATCTAAAACATGTTTTTCTTTAAAAAAATCTAAACACCAAGTGCAAAAAATTAGCAAGAAGTTACTCCGTCATGTACATCTTCTAAATAAATCTAAAAATATTCACAAAAAAATTGTCAAAGAAAATGCTACAAACTCCCAATTTTTCCGTAGTTTTAATTTTTTAAAATAATTTGTCCAACTAATGAATACTAGAAATAAAAGACTTTGTAGAAAAATATATTTTTCAAAAATATTTTCTTTGATATAATCTATTGTGTATAAACTAAGATATCAACAAATGGCTAACTCTGAATAAAGTTTTTCAGATATTCAGATACTCATCAATTTTTACTTTTCATGTCACAGTACCAAAAAGATATATTAACATATGTCTTTTTACTTATTAAGTTATTTCAGTATCTCACACAGAATAGTGAATCTAACTATATATATAGAATGGAAAATCAGTTAACAACAACGTCATTACCACTGACAATTACAAAAACTGAAAAGTAAAATTTCTCAAGTCAAAATATTATAAAAATTAATTTAGGGTATGTTTGACTTAGGAATAGCAAATATATGATCCTTTGCTCCATTACTTTATTTTTTCAGAAAATAGTTATGGAACAATAAGATTAGCAGAAAACATTATAAAATGAATTGAAGAAGGCAAAAATTAATGAAAAAAAATCCCATGTTTAGATGGTTTAACGTACACAAATCAATAAATGCGATATACCACACAAACAGAGTTAAAAACAAAATCACATGATCATCTCAATAGATACAGAAAAGGCATTTGACGAAGTCTAACATCTCTTTTTGATTAAAACCCTGAGCAAAATCAGCATAGAAGGGACATACTTTAAGGTAATAAAAGCTATCTACGACAAACACACATCCAACATTATACTGAATGGAGAAAAGCTTAAAGCATCACCCCTCAGAACTGGAACAAGACAAGGATGCCTACTTTCACCACTTCTATTCAACATAGTACTGGAAATCCTAGTCAGAGCAATCAGACAAGAGAAGGAAATAAAAGGCATCGAAATCAGTAAAGAGGAATCAAACTGTTGCTGTTTTCCAATGATATGATCATATACCTAGAAAACCCTAAAGACTAATCCAAAAGGCTCCTGGATCTGATAAATGAATTCAGTAAAGTTTCAGGATACAATATCAATGTACACAAATCAGTAACACTGCTATACCCTAATAGCAACCAAGCTAAGAATCATATCAAGAACTCAACCCCTTTACAGTAGATGTAAAAATAATAACAATATAACAACAATATCTAGGAATATTTCCAACTTCAAACTCTACTATAAGCCTATAGTCACCAAAACAACATAGTATTGGTATAAAGATAGACGTATAGACCAATGGAACAGAATAGAGAACACAGAAGTAAAGCTGAATACTTACAGCCTATTAAACAAATGGTGCTGGGATAATTGGCAAGCCACATGTAGAAAAATGAAAGTGGATTTTCATCTCTCACACAAAAATCAATACAAGATAGATCAAGAACTTAAATCTAAGACCTGAACCATAAAATTTCTAGAAGATAACATTGAATAAACCCTTCTAGACATTGTCTTAGGGAAAGACTTCATGACTGAGAACCCAAAAGCAAATGCAACAAAAACAAAAATGAGTAGATAGGACTTAAACTAGAAAGCTTCTCCACAGCAAAAGAAATAATCAGCAGAGTGGGAGAAAATCTTTGCAAACTATGAATCTGACAAAGGACTAATAGCCAGAATCTACAAGGAACTCAAACAAATCGGCAAGAAAAAAAAAAAAAATCCCATCAAAAAATGAGCTAAGGACATGAATAGCTAGTTCTCAAAAGAAGATAAACAAATGACCAACAAACAAATGAAAAAAGTGCTCAACATCACTATCAGGGAAATGCAAATAAAAACCACAATGTAATACCTTACTTCTGCAAGAATGGCCATAGTTAAAAAATAAAAAATAATAGATATTGGTTTGGTGGTGGTGTAAAGGGAACACTTTTATATTGTTGGTGGGAAGGTAAAGTAGTACAACTACCTTGAGAAACAGAATGGAGATTCCTTAAAAAACTAAAAGTAAAGATACCATTTGATCCAACAATCCCATTACCAGATATCTAACCGTAGAAAAAGAAGTTATACGAAAAAGACTCTTGCACACACATGTTTATAGCAGCACAATTTGCAACTGCAAAAATATAAAACCAGCCCAAATGCTTATCAATCAATGAGTGAATAAAGAAACTGTGGTACGTATATTCTATGGAATACTTCTCATCCATAAAAAGGAATGAAATAATGACATTCAAAGTAATCTGGATGGAGTTGGAGATCATTACTCTTTTTTTTTTTTTTTTTTTTTGAGGCAGGGTCTCACTTTGTCATCCAGGTTGCAGTGCAGTGGTGTGATCTCAGGCTCACTGCAAACTCAGCCTCCTGGGCTCAGCAATCCTCCTCCTCAGTCCTTCAAGTAGCTGGAACTACAGATGGGAGCCACCATGGCCAGCTAATTTTTGTATTTTCGGTAGAGACAGGGTTTCATCTTGTTGCCCAGCCTGGTCTCAAACCCCTCAGCTGAAGTTATCCACCTGTCTCTGCCTCCCAAAGTGCTGAAATTACAGGTGTGAGCCACTGCACCTGGCCTTGAGACCATTATTCAAAGTGAGCTAACCCAGGAATGGAAAACCAAACATTGCATGTTCTCACTAGTAAGTGGAGGCTGAGCTATAAGGAGACAAAGGCATAAGAATGATACAATGGATGTTGAGGCCTCAGGGGGAAGAGTGGGAGGTGAGTGAGGAATGAAAAACTACATAACATGTACAGTGTACACTGCTCGGGTGATGAGTGCACTAAAAATCTCAGAAATCACCGCTAAAGAGCTTATCCATATAACCAAACACTACCTGTTCCCCTAAAACCTATTGAAATAAACAAATGGAAATATACCCTATGTTCATGGATTTAAAAAATTATATTGTTAAAATGTTCATCATGTCTAGAGTGACCTACAGATTCAATGTAATTCCTATTAAAATTCCAATGACATTTCCCACAGAAAGAAAAACTATCATAACATTCATTTTGAACTACAAAAGATTCCCAGTAACCAAAGCAATTTTAAGTAAAAAGAACAGAGCTGAAGGGAACACACTACCCAACTTCAAAATATACTATAAAGCTATAGTAACCAAAACAGCATAGTGGCATACAGACTAATGGAACAGAATAGAGAGCCCAGAAATAAACTCATGCACTTACAGTCAATTAATTTTTGACAAAACTGCCAAGACACACAGTGAAGGAAAGAGCAGTCTCTTAAGTAAATGGCATTGGGAAAATTGGATATTTACATGCAGAAGAATGAAATAGCACCCTTATCTCTCTTCACATATAAAAATCAACTCAAAATGAGCTAAAGACATAAACATAAGACCTGAAACTACAAAACTACCAGTAGAAAGCATAGCAGAAAAAGCTATATGATATTAGTCTGGTTAATGATTTTTTGAATATGATCTTTCAAAGACAAACAACAAAAGTTAAAATGGCAACTCAGATTACATAAAATGTAAAAGTTTCTTCACAGAAAAAGAAATAATCAACAGAATGAAGATAACACCTATGAAAAGGGAAAGGGATAAAAGGAGATAAAAAGGAACATAAGTGTATTACCATTAAAATGTACACTTAAAATGGTAAAGATGGCAAATTATATATGTATATTTACCTCAATAAAATTAAATTAAAGTTCAAAATTAAAAAATTAAAAATCCAAATATATTAGAAATTAAACAACTCAATTGCAAGAAAACAAATGACCAAATTAAAAAATAGGCAAAAACAAATCTGGATGGACATTTCTCAAAAGAAGACATACAAATGGGCAACAGGAATATGATAAAATGCTTAAAAGCACTCATCATCAGGCAAACACAAATAAAAACCAGAGACGTATCACCTTACTCTTATTAGAATGGCTATTATCAAAAAGACAAAAGGTAATCCCAGCACTTTGGGAGGCCGAAGTGAGCGGATCACAAGGTCAGGAGATCGAGACCATCCTGGCTAACATAGCAAAACCCCAACTCTACTAAAAATACAAAAGAAAAAGAAAAAGAAAAAAAATTAGCCTGGTGTGGCAGCGGGCGCCTGTAGTCCCAGTTACTTGGGAGGCTGAGGCAGAAGAATGGTGTGAACCCAGGAGCGGAGTTTGCAGTGAGCTGAGATTGCACCACTGCACTCCAGACAGGACAACAGAGCAAGACTCCATCTCAAAAAAAAAAAAAAGAGACGAAAGGTGCATGGCATGGTGGTTCACGCCTGTAAAACCAGCAATATGGGAGGCAGAGGTAGGAGAATCAATTGAGACCAGGAGTTCAAAACATCAGCTTAAGAAACAAATGAGACCTCTATCTCTACAAAATATAAAAATTAAAAAAAAAAAACAACCAAGCATGTGGCGCATCCTAAGTATTCAAGAGGCTAAAGTGGGAGGATCGCTTGAGCTCAGAAGGATGATGCTGCTGTGAGCCAAGATTGCACCACTGTACTCCAGCGTGGGTGATGGAGCTAGCGAGACACTGTCTCAATGAAATAAAATAAAATAAGAAAGTAAAATAAAGAATATGGACAAAAGGGAGCTCTTACATACTGTTGATGGAAATGTAAATTAGTGAAACCATTAAAGGAAATAATATTGAGGTTCTTTAAATATTGAAAATAGAACTACCATATGATCCAGCGATCTTACTACTGGGTATACAGTTGACCATTGAATAACATGGATTTCATCTCATGGATCCACTTATAAGCTGATTTCCTTCTGCCCTGTCAACTCTGACACCCTGAAACCAACCCCTTCTCCTTCTCTTCCTCAGCTTATTCAACGTGAAGATGATGAAAAATTTTATAATGATGGCTTCCACTTAATAAAGAGTAAATATATTTTATCTGTCTTACAATTTTCTTAATAACATTTTCTTATATGTAGATTATTATAAAATATAGTGTATGATATATATGAAATACAAAATATCTGTTATTCAACTGTTTATCTTATTGGTAATAATTTTATCAGCAGTTGGATATTAGTAGTTAAGTTTTGGGGGAGTCAACATTTATATATGGATTTTCAACTCTGCAGGGGATTGGTACCCCAGCCCCCACATTATTCAAGGGTCAACTGTATATCCAAAATAAACAAAATAGGCATGTCAAAAAAAAAAAAAAAACACTTGCACTCCTGTACATTGCAGCATTATTCACAGCACCCAAGATATAGAAACAACCTAACTATCCATCAATGCATCAATGGATAAAGAAAATTTCTCATATGTACATAATGGAATACTATTCAGCCTGAAAAACAAAGGAAATTATGTTATTTGTGACAACATGGATGAACCTGGAGGGCATTATGTTAAGTAAAATAAGCCAGGCACATGAAGATAACTACCACATAATCCCATGCATATGTATAACCTAAAAATGTTGAGCTCATAGAATCAGAGAGTAGATTGGTTCTTAACAGGGACTGGGGTGGTTGGGTAGGGGACTAGGGAGATGTTGGTAAAAGGCTACAAATATTTAGTTATATAGGATAAATAAGTTCAAGAGATCTATTATACAACGTAATGACTATAGCTAAAAATAATGTGTTGTATGCTGGAATATTGCTAAGAGATTGGATTTTTAGTGTTCTCACTAAAAAAGATGATAAATATATAAGGTAACATACATATCAACCAGCTAAATTTAGTCATTCAAAACATCATGTTACTTATCACATATATATATACAATTTTTATTTTTCAATTAAATTAACTGAATTACTAGTTTTAAGAATAAAGAAATTAAGTTCTGTCTGTTCATATCCTTTGCCAATTTTTTACTGAGTTTATTTGTTCATTGCTTATTGATTTAAGTTCTTTATAGATTAAATAACTTTGGTTATTAGACCTTTGTGGTATGCACAGTTTACAAATACTTTCTCCCATTCTGTAGGTTGACTGTTTACTCAATTGATAGTTTCTTTTGCTCTGCAGAATAAGTTATTTAATTAGGTTTCACTTATCTATTTTAGTTTTTGTTGCAGTCAAGAAAGACATGCATACAGCCAAGAAGCATATGAAAAATGCTCAGCATCACTAATCGTTAGAGAAATGCAAATCAAAACCACAGTGAGATACCATTTCACACAAGTAGGAATGGCTATTATAAAAAGCCAAAAAATAATAGATGTTGGCAAGGCTGCACAGAAAAGGAAAGATACACAGCTGATGAGAATGTAAATTAGTTAAGCCATTCTGGAAAGCAGTTTGGAGATTTCTTAAGTAACTTAAAATAGATCTACCATTCAACCCAGCAATCCCATTATTGGATATGTACCCAAAGGAATATACATTGTTCTACCAAAAAGAAATCTCACTTATATGTTAATTTCAGCACTATTCACAGTGGCAAAGACATAAAATAAACTTAGATGCCCATCAACAGTGAACAGGATAAAGAAAATGTTGTATATGTACACCATGGAATACTATGCAACCATTAAAAAGAAAAATCCACGTCTTTTGCAGAAGCATAGATACAAGTGGAGGCCATTATTCTAAGTGAATTAATACAGGAATAGAAAACCAGACACCACATGTTTTCACATATAAGTGTGAGCTAAATATTGAGTACATATGGAAACAAAGAGGGAAACAATAGACAATGGGGCCTGCTTGAGGGTAGAGGGTAGGAGTAGGGAAACAGTAGAAAAACTAACCATTGAGTATGCTTCTCACTCCCCGAGTGACAATATTATTTGTGCACTGAATCCCAGTGACATGCAATTTACTCATGAAACGAACCTGCACATGTACCCCAATGAACCTAAAATAAAAGTGGAAAAAGAAAGAAAAAGAAATTGATATTTAAAAAATTAATATTTAGCTAAAATTAAGACAGATGATACGAATAAATTTTGTAACTGCATTATTTTACAAGATTTTCAAACAATATAGGAGAGCAACCACAACACATCCTTAAGTCTTCTTGAACAAAATACAATTTAATACTGAACTACTTAATTAACAATAGTATTATGATAGGGCTTATTAATAATGGTGGCTTCAACAAAAGTAATTTGTTAATTGCAGAAAAGCAATCAAACACATTATCTTGAAAATGTAATCATTTCCAAATGATATCGGCTATGAGGTCCTTCTGTCACTGAACTCTAGATGGAATGCTGAAATTAACATGCAGCATCAGTGATGATATTCCATATACTTAATGCTACAAACAGAAAGAGTCACAAACAATGATTGGGTACATGCCATAGTGCTACATCAAATCAGTTACTGGGTTCTGAGGAAACACAGGTAAGAACTCAAAGTCAGGAGAAAGTTAAAGATTGTTTCACATCAAGGCAAGAACTATTATTATTATTTTAGGAATAAAAGTAGTCAACAAAGTCCCAGCTTAGATATTAATGTTGAAAAACTGAGACAACAAAAAAATTTAGAATTTTTTAATCATAAAATCCAATTATATTCAAGAAAGACATGCATATGGCCAACAATAATTTTTAGATTTTAGGATCAAAGGCAAGTTTTCACTCAAGTGAAAGTCTGAGGAATTAAGTATATCTTAAAATAATATTAGAAACATGTAAGCGTATATATATATAATTAATTTTTTTTTTGTGCCATGTTGGTGTGCTGCACCCATCAACTCATCAGCACCCATCAATTCATCATTTATATCATGTATAACTCTCCAATGCAATCCCTCCCCCTCCCCCTCCCCCCTCCCCATAATAGGCCCCAGTGTGTGATGTTCCCCTTCCCGAGTCCAAGTGATCTCATTGTTCAGTTCCCACCTATGAGTGAGAATATATAATTAATTCTTAAGGCTTTTAAAGAATATGTGAATTGAATGAGCTCCATTTTTAAACTGCAGCAATAAAATTATATTACATTTTCAACAAATTTTTAGTTTCAAAAATTGTATGAAATATGTTTTCAACTTCTAGTGCTATCAATACCAGCAATAGTACCCCATACTGGCAAAATTACTCAAACATATCTTGCCAGTCAACCTATATCAGCTGAGATTTTTCATCTACCATGTACTGAAATTTTAACAGTAAAAAAATCAGTACCGGAGCTGACAGTGTTTAGATATTGATATTTCAGTGATGTTATGCCCAAAATTTCACCATTTCAGTAATAAAATGAGTATAATAGTTAATACTTTGATAAAATTCAGATTTAATCATCTCTTTTAGCAGTTTGTCACACAATCATGGTATCTGATTTATGCCTCATCCACTGATGAAATTAACAGTCAGCCATTTAGTGATTTACCAATAATAGGTCTATTTGGGATAAACTTAATTCCCCATGATGTACTTTTAAGAAACTGAATCAATATGCAGAGAAATGTATAAAATACAACCTGCTTTTAAATCGAGTAATGAACAATAATCTCAAATGTGTATACGTGTGTGTGTGTGTGTGTATACATATACATACAGAAATGTGCACGCACATATACTTACAGAAGCCAAATATCACTTAAGGAGAGAATCTACTGAGAGGAGTCCAGTTGTCTGACAAAATGTATCTGCTTCACATGCAGCATCCACTGCAATGTTAATGCTTAGGCCACAGCTTCTACAAGCTGCCTCTAGTCAATGGCCATCTGTAGTGAGGGTACTATCAGATGGGAGTCATCTAACTGGCTGTATTTCCCCTTGGCATCCAATAGATTTGACTAGGATTTCTCAGGGCAGCATTGCTGTCAGATATTTTTCTATTCAATTCTCAGTTATTTTTCTTTTCAGGGATACCAGGGCAATGTTATGGTTTGAAAGCTTTTTCTGCTTACTAGTAGCACTGTCTTCCCTCTTTATGATTTGTGAAATGTTCCCTACTCCAAATTAATCTGTTGCACTTTCCTCTCCATCTTGGAGTCTTCTCTGGGAGGAAATAAACTGACATAATTGGTATCATGAGTGTTCTGAGAAAGTAGGAAATGAGGCAGAATTTGGTATTGTAGCACTCCATAACTCGCTGGCAGGGAGAATTATATCTTGATGGGTATGTGGGGCACATACCTTCCTAGAACAAAGAGTGACTAAATATCTGATGATTGCACCATTTGTGACCTGGGAAAATGTCCCAGTACAGCAGAATGTCCTTGTGTGTAAAATTATGTATATGAAAGATATGAAAGTAATGATGCATCAGAGGACAGTGAAGGTGCCTGGTTACTATTTGGCTAAAATTGGCTGAATAGACACTCCAGAGAGAAGTATTGAAAATCAACAAGATTAACTATCAGTTGAAGGCTGAGTGTGGGAGCCACTAGGTTTCTTTCCTAGCTTACAGAAAGGCCGTATCTCTTGCAGAGGAATGGGCTGAAGTGAGGTTCAGGTGACTATGCTTAAGGAGTTGTGGAACTCCAGAGGTGTTTAAAATTTAGTCAAGAAAAGGATCTATAGTAAAATCAGTAACATGTTGGAGACAATATTGTACATCAAAATAAAACATAATGAAATCTGGGTGGAGGCACATGAATATTATAGCTTTATAGAGTGTTTTTGTTTTTTTTGTTTGTTTGTTTGTTTTTTTCTAACACTCAGAACTGAAGAGGTGGCCAAGCTCTTTGTAGGAAAAGCTAACATTTCTTCCGTGGACCCACTTCCTTAATATATGACTGTGTTAGACCTTAAGATTGTCTCCTCTCCTGACTGCATGGGTGATAACTAAAGTTACATCCAGCCTAAGTCAGTTTAAAGATTGCTGGTTTTGATTGAGAAGCCATGTATTAGGCCATTGTCACATTGCTATAAAGAAATACCTGGGAATAGGTAACTTATAAATAAAAGACATTTAGCTGGGTCAGTTCCACAGGCAGTACAAGAAGCATGATGCTGGCATCTGCTTGGCTTCCGCGGGGGCCTCAGAAAACTTACAATCATGGCAAAATTTGAAGGGAGAGGACACACTTCCTATGGCCAGAGCAGGAGCAAGAGAGAGTTGAGGGGGAGGTTCCACACACTTTTAAACAACCAGATCTTGCAAGAACTCACTCACTAATATGAGAACAGCATGAAGGGGATAGTCTAAACCATTTCATGAGGAGATCACTCCCACAATACAATTACCTCCCATCAGACCCCACCACCAATATGGGGCATTGTAATTTGACATGAGTTTTGGGTGGAGAAACAGATCCAAATCATATCAAACCAAGAGATTATACCTCAAAGGAACTGCAAGAATTACCTGTCAAATATCTGCGGGAGCCATGGAAGCAAAACTGGGATTGGATTTTGTGATTCTTGGGTGCAAAAGTCTGGAAAATAATCCTGAATAGGCAAGAATTCTTGACTTGGGGATATTGTCTTGAGACATAGGATTTAATGCCTAGAGGAGAATCCAGGAGATGGGAAAAACTTGCTGCTTGGAAGGCTCTTATGATTCTGGTGGAAGCCAGAGCTTATTGGGAGCGGAATGTAAATGTCCACATTGCCCTGGATGATGGTAGAGAAGGTAATCACATAGCATACTACCTAGAAAGAGTTAATCTGATAGAGCATTGAAAGAGGGTTTTTGGAAGCCAAAACCGAAATGCCATTTCAAAATAAATATTTTGTAAAAAAGTGGCTGATATCAACTCCAGAAGGCAGAATATACACTAAATTAGAGACAGCGATCCGTTTTCTCTATATCTTTGCCAAAACCTGGTGTTGTCAGTTTTTTTGGTTTGTTTGTTTGTTTTCTTCTTTTTGGCCATGCTGATAGCTGTATGTGACATCTCATGATTTTAATTTGAACTTCTGTGGTGGCTAATGTGGACCATCTTTTCATATGCTTATTTACCATATATACTGTAATTGTTAAAATGTTTACCTGTGTCTTTCACCTATTTGTAACTTGGTTGGTGGTTCTTTACTGCTGAGTTTTTAGAGTTATTTATATATTCAAGGTACTAATCCTTTATCACAAATGTTGTTACCATAAATGTTCTCAAAATCTGTGACATGTCCTTTTGTCCTCTTAGTAGATTATTTTGTAAGAAAAATATTTAAATTTTTATAATGTCAAATTTATCAAATTTTTCTTTACTGATTGTACTTTTGATTTCATGTCTAAGAATTTTGTCTGTACTTAGCTTCTATGATTTCCTTCTTTGTTATGACAGTTTTTAGTTTTACATTTTGCATTTAAGTCCATCATCTTTTGAGCTAATTCTTTTGTACAAGGTGAAGATAGGTCAAGGTTTATTTTTGCCTTTGAATATCAAATTGCTCAATCACCATTTTTGAAAGGCTGTCTTCTTCCTATTAACTTGCTTTTGTACCTTTGTGAAAAATCAGTATACCTTAGGGGCCTCTTTCTATGTTCTCTATTCTGCTGCATTAAATTATGTGTCTATCCCCTTGCTAATACCAGAGGATTTTGCTCATTTTAGATATATAATTTTTGAAATTCAGCAGACCAATAACTCATTTATTGCTTTCTCAAAATTATTTAAGTGTTACTCTTCCTTTGCCTTTTCATATACATTTTAGAATAGTGTTCTTTATATCTACCAAAATCTTGTTGGAAATTTGATAGAAATTATATTGAAATATATCAATTAAAGGACAATTAACGTGCTTACTCTCTTGAATTTTCCAATAAATGAACACCATATCTTCCCTAATTAAATTAGAACTTATTTGATTTCTTTCATCAGTGTCTTCAATATAGATGTCCTATATATGTTTTATCACATTCACACCAAAAATTTTCATTTTTGAGCAATTGTAAATAGTGTTATAATTTTCGTGTCAATGAATTCATTGCAAATATATAGATATATAACTGTTTTTTGTAGGTTTTTACAAATATTCCTTGGGATTTCCTACATAATCATGCCATTTACAAAGAGTAATAATTTTATTTTTTTCTTTCCTATGTTTGTGCCTTTATGTCATTTTTTTCTCTCTTACTGCACTGGTTAGATATTCTAGCATTATACTGAGTAACTGATGAGAGTGAACATCCTCACATTGTTCCTCATCTTAAGAGGAAGAAATTCAGTCTTTCTTCATTAAGTATAATGTTAGATGCAGGGTTTTTTGTAGATGATATCTATCAAGCTGAGGAAATTTCCTTTTATTTAATTTTCTCTGAGAAGTATTAAGAATGGGTGTTGGATTTTGTCACATGCTTCCTCTGCATCAACTCATATGATAATGCAAAATTTCTGTTTTCACCTGCTATTATGGTGGAGGACATTGATTGGTTTTCAGATATAAACAACCTTGCATCCCTGAAATAAATCACGATTGTGTATTGTGTGTAAATATTTTTACATATTGCCAAATTCTATGCCAGATAGTTGTTAAACTTTTTTTGTATATTCGTAAGGGACACTGGCCTGTTGTTTCCTTCCTGTTTTTCTTCCCTTTTCCCCCTTTTCACTTCCTTCCTTCCTTCCTTCCTTCCTCCCTCCCTCCCTCCCTCGCTTCCTTCCTTCCTTCCTTCCTTCTTTCCTTCCTTCCTTCTTTCCATGGCCTATGTCTTGTTTTGGAATTAGGGTAATTTTCTGAAATAGATTTGTAACACTGATGTTTACTTCCTCTTTAAATATTTGCTAGAATTCTCCAGTGAAACTCTCTGGGCCTGAAGCTTTCTTTTTTTATTCTTTGGACATTTACATATTTAAATTTGATATCTTTGAATGATTATTGTGCTAAGAAATGTATTTGGCCAGCCGTGGTGGCTCACGCCTGCAAGCCCAGCACTTTGGGAGGATGAGGCAGGTGGATCACTTGAGTCCAGGAGTTCGAGACCAGCCTGGCTAATATGGCGAAACCCTGTTGCTACGAAAAATACAACAGTTTGCTGGGTATGGTAGCATACCCATTTAGTCACAGCTACTCGGGAGGACGAGGTGTGAGAATCTCTTGAATCCAGGAGGCTGAGATTGCAGTAAGCCAAGATTGTGCCACTGCACCCCAGCCTGCGTGCAGGACTCTGTCTCAAAAAAATAAAAATGTATTTCATAATGTGGAAGTTTTGACAGTATTAAATTTTTAAAAATCAGTCCATTTTATCTCAGTCATCCAATCCATATGTTTAAAGTTGTATTATAGTATTCCATTCTTCTTTTTTAGTTTTTACATGTTATTTAAATTTTAATTGGCATACAATAGTTATACATATAGTGTACATGCGATATTTTATTACCTGTCTACAATGTATAATAACCAAATGACAGTAACTTCAAATATTTATCTTTTCTTTGTGTGGGAACATTATAATTCTTCTCTTTAGCTATTTTAAAATAGCTTATTTTTTTAATAGTCTATGCTTATTATAACAATACATTTTTGTGAACTATAATTTCCCTACAGTATGACTGAATATTAGAATGCATTCGTTCTAACTGCATTTTGTAGCCCTCAAAAAATTTCTCTTTCTACACCCTGGACCCTTCTCTTCCTTGCCCCTGGTAGTCATCATACTATTCGCTGTCTCCATGTGACAGAGAATAGAATGGCTCCACTTTAGTTCCCACATATTAGTAAAAACATGCAAAATTTCTCTTTCTATGACTGGCTTATTTCATTTAATAATCTCTTGTTTCATTCGTATTTCTGCAAATGACAAAATTTTTGTCAAAAAACCCAGAGAACAGAACAGCATGTTTTACAAGTGCAGAGGAAAATACCTTGCAAATATTGAGCAATAATACCTTTCAGGAATAAAAGGGAAATTAAGATTTCTTAGGTGGAAGAAAACTAAGAAAATACACTATTAGAAGACCTATCCTAGAAGAATGACTGGAAGAAACTCACTAAATATAAATGACACAATGACAAGAGAAGTCTTGGAACACCAGGATGAAAGAAAGCAAAGTAAGCAGAAAAGAAAAAGGGGATGGAAGGGAATATTCAATAAGCTTTCTCCTTTTCTGACATTCTCTAAAGTCTTTTTAAAGAGTTGCACTAGTTACTTGAACTAATGAAGCAATCACACCAGCCAACTGTGATGGTATGTATTTATAACATAATACCTTGAGCAATTGCTAAAATAATTTTACAAAAACATCATAAAATGAAATTATAAGAAACATTTAAGCAAGTCATAAAAGAGAAAGAGAAGACAGAAAATTTTTTTAGCAGACAGAAAAAATAGAACATAAAACTTAAGTGGAAGACATAGAATGAATATATCAATCATTTCATTATTTCTTATGGCTGAATAATATTCCATTGCATATTTATACACATTTTCTTTATCATTCATTCATTGTTGGACGCACATTGATACCATATACTGGCTATTGTGAATAATGCTCAGTAAACACAGGAGTGCAGATATCTATTTGGTACATTGTTTTTCTTTTTAGTTGATATATACCCAGCAGTGTGATTGCTGCATCATATAGTAGCTCATTTTTTTTCCAGGATCCTCCATAGTGGTTGCCCTCATTTGCATTCCCATCAACAGTGTACAAGTGTTTCCCTTTCTCCCTGTCTGACAGCATTTGTTATTTTCATCTTTTTGATCATAGCCATTTGTTGCGGGAAGTCAGGAGTGTACAAGTGTTTCCCTTTCTCCCGATCTTTGACAATATTTGTTATTTTCATCTTTTTGATCATAGCCATTCTAGCTGAAGTGAGATATCTAATGTGGTTTTGATTTGCACTTCCCTGATGATTAAAGATGTTGAGCATGCTTTTATATACCTGTTGGTCATTTGGATGTCTTCTTTTGAGAAATGCCTGTTATATATTTTCCACATTATTATTGAATTATTATTATATTATTGTTATTATTTGCCATTGAGATGTTTGAGTTTCTTACATATGTTGATTTTTCTCTTATTGCGTGAATAATTTGCAAATATTTCCTCCCATTCTGTAGGTTTTCTCTTCATTTTGTTAGTTGTTTCTTTTGAGGTGCAAATGTTTGTTAGTTTGATGTAATCCAATTTGTCTACTTTTACTTTTGTTGCCTGTGCTTTTGAGGTCTTCAAATTTATATTATGTAGCTCTTTGTGTGTTTATGCATACCTATCTAAAATTGTTTTGATTATTGGTAAGTTGTCTCTTCTACACATGTGAATCTATCTGCTCATCCATATTTTTCTTTGCCCTGAAGTATACTCTATTAGATATTAATAAACCCACTCCTACTTTCTATAATAAATGCTTACATGACAGGCATATATATTTTTCTCTTTATTTTCAACTTGCCTATATTATTATATTGAAATGATTATTCTTGTTGTTATTGTTGGTAGCATAGTGTTGTATCTTGCTTTTACATTCACTCCACCAGTCTGTCTTTTAGTTAGTATATTTAGACCATTTATAGAAAATATAATGATTGATATATTCATTCTATGTCTTCCACTTAAGTTTTGTGTTCTATTTGTTCTGTCTGCTAAAAAAGTTTCTGTCTTCTCTTTCTCTTTTATGACTTGCTTAAATGTTTCTTATAATTTCACTTTATGATGTTTTTGTAAAATCATTTTAGCAATTGCTCAAGGTATTATGTTATAAATACATACCATCACAGTTGGCTGGTGTGATTGCTTCATTAGTTCAAGTAACTAGTGCAACTCTTTAAAAAGACTTTAGAGAACGTCAGGAAAGAAGAAAGCTTATTGTATATTCCCTTCCATCCCTTTTTTCTTTTTTGTTTACTTTGCTTTCTTTCATCCTGGTGTTCCAAGACTTCTTTTGTCATTGTGCATTTATATTTAGTGAGTTTCTTCCAGTCATTCTTCTAGGATAGGTCTTCTAATAGTGTATTTTCTTAGTTTTCTTCCACCTAAGAAATCTTAATTTCCCTTTTATTCCTGAAAGGTATTATTGCTCAATATTTGCAAGGTATTTTCCTCTGCACTTGTAAAACATGCTGTTTTGTTCTCTGTGTTTTTGACAAAAATTTTGTTGTCATTCACATTGCTTTCCCCTCTAGTAAGGTATCACATATTATTGGATGCTTTAAAATATTTTTTGTCTTTAATAATCAGGAGATTATTGTTGCATTTAGTGATGATTTATTTAGATTTACCTTGTTTGACATTCATCTGCCTTCATTAATCTGTAAGTTTATACCTTTTGATAAATGTAAAAATTTTCAAAACATTTCCTTACAAATATTTTGGCCCCACATTCTGAAATGTGGACAAAATAACTAAGATTAGCTATATTTACAGGATGATTATAATGAGTTCATATGATTTTCTTTTTTTTTTCTATTTATTTACTTATTCATTTTAAATTCAGAGAGTATATGTGCAAATGTGTTACTTGGATATATTTCAAAATGCTGAGGTTTGGACTTCCACTGGCCCCATCATCCAAATAATGAACATAGTAACTCATGGGTAGTTTTTCAATCCTTTGCCCCTGTCCCTGCTTCTCCCCTTTTGGAGGCCTCAGTGTTTATTGTTTCTATCTTTATGTCTGCTTTTACCCATTGCTTAGCTCCCACTTAGAAGAAAGAACATGCTGTATTTGATTGTCTGATTCTGCCCTAATTCACTTAGGATAATGGTCTCCAGCTGCATCCATGTTGCTGCAAAGGACATGATTTTATTCTCTTTTAGAGCTGTGTAGTATTCCATGGTGTATATGGGCAGCATTTTCTTTATTCAATCGACTGTTGAGGAGCACTTTGGTTGATTCCATGACTTGACTTTGCTCTTGTGAATACTGCCATGATAAACATACCAGTGCTGGTGGGTTTGGTATGGCAATTTCTTTTCCCCTGGACTTACACCCCATCATGTGATTGCTGAGTAAAATGATAGTTGTATTTTAGTTCTTCGAGATATCTTCAGCTGGGCACCGTGGCTCATGCCTGTAATTTCAGCACTTTGGGAGGCCAAGGTGGGTGGATCATCTGAGGTCAGGAGTTTGAGACCAACCTGGGCAACATGGTGAAACCCTGTCTCTACTGAAAATCCAGAAAATTAGACTGGTGTGGTGGCAGGCACCTATAATCCTAGCTACTTGGGAGACTGAGGCAGAAGAATCACTTGAATCTGGGAGGTAAAGGTTGCAGTGAGCCAAGATGACATCACTGTACTCTAGTCTGGGCAACAGAGTGAGACTCTGTCAAAACAAAAACAAAAAACAAAAATCTTCAAACTGCTTCATATAGTGACTGAACTAATTTACATTCCCACTAACAATGTATAAGTGTTTCCTTTTCTCTGTAACCTCACCAGCATCTGTTGGTTTTTGACTTTTAATAATGGCCATTCTGGCTGGTGTGAGATGGTATCTCATTGTGGCTTTTGTTTACATTTCTCTGATGATTAGTAATGTTGAGCATTTTTTAGTATTTTTGTTGGCCACTTGTATGCCTTCTTTTAAAAAGTATCTGTTTGTGTACTTTGCCCACTTTTTAATGGGGTTGTTTTTTGCTTTTGAGTTGTTAAATTTCTTATAGATTCTGGATATTACATCTTTGTTGGATGCAGTTTCAGAACAATTTCTTCCGTTCTGTAGGTTGTCTGTTTAATAGTTTCTTTTGCTGTGTAGAAACTCTTTTGATTAATTAGGTCCCACTTGTCAATTTTTGTTTTTATTCCCTTTGCTTTTTTTAATTGTTTTGTTTCATTAGTCATAAATTCTTTGCCTAGGCCAGCGTCCAGAAGAGGTTGCCTAGGTTTTCTTCTTGGATTTTTATAGTTTGAGGTCTTTAATTCAACTTGGATTTTTGCATATGGTTATAGGTAAGCTCTAGAGTTATTCTTCTATACATGGCTAGTCCGTTTTCCCAGCACCATTTATTGAATAAGGTGTCTTTTCCCCATTCTTTATTTTTATTGACTTTTAAAAAGATCAATTGGTTGTTCTTTTTGCCTCATTTATCCAAGTTGTGAATATAATGAAGCTGGTATACTGAAATGCCAACCAGCGACAGAGGAAAAATGGCCCCACAAATGTCAGTTTTCGCTAGCCAGAGAATCTGGAAAGAGTAGAATAGAAAAATGGAATAAAAAGTTTAGAAAAAAACCACCGTACTTCAACCAAATATCAAAAACAAACAAACAAATAAAACCCTGTGAGTTTACCCTTACCCACATTAACAATAGCTGAGTATGGAATTTAGACTTTGATTAGCACTATACTGTAACAGCGTTAAGAGGCACAGAAGTAGTTTCCTCCCACACTGGGGTGAATTAGAAGAAGACTGAGTAGGAATCTCAGACTTTCATCCCCATTGGACACTAAGTATATACTTAAACATCCAATAAACTGTTCTCCTTAACTGTTTGTCCTGCTTTTCAATTGTTTTTCATAAATATTATCTAACTTCTACTTCAACTATTTTGCTAATTATTTTAATGTCTATCAAATTAGCTGTTCACAAAATTCACAAAAGAGGTAAATATAAAATATATAACTTCTATATTATAAGTAAATTTAATGATAGCTATATGTCTGAGAAAATAGTTTTATAATAATTCAAAACTACACTTCAATTCCTCTTTCCCCAAAATATTATGACAAATATATTTTTAGTTTCATGAAAAGCTTTCTTATTGCCCATTAAAATTTATTAAACATATTGCTTTGTATTAATTGTTCATTGATGATAAGTACTACTTGCTTTCCTAGACTGAAGCCCTCTAAGGTAATTTTTTAAACCTAACTAAAATATACATGTTAATATTTATTTTTAACACTATTTTTCTCTTGGTATGCATTTGCACAAAGGAACATGCTATTTTTGTTAAATATTTGGATAATTGAAAAGTTCTGTTGAATGCTGTTAAATATTTGAAAACTTGTTTCAGAAAAGGGGTTTTAGAGTTATTTTTGAGGACTGGTTTTAAATACTTAAAGAACATTTTTAATCATAATAATGTGAAAAGAGGAGTGGAAGGGGAGATGTCCAAAAAAGATGCAGAACAAGCAGAAGCAAAGCAAGGAAAAAAGAAAGAAAAACAAAGACGTTGTCTTGAATTGCATCAAGTAAAGCACCCAAGGCAACAAATATTTTGTAAAATATAAAGATAATATGCCTGCTGAAATCACACTGACATCTTACAATTATTAAAATGTGATAAAGCTGGAACACCTAACTATTTAGAAAAAAGGTCTTAAATATTTTCATTAGATATAGAAAATTATATTTTAATTCTTTCAATAATCAAACTAACTAAACTTCCCCATGACTTGGACAATCAAAAATATATTTTTCTTGTTCATATCAATCTGCTCAAAATGAGAATAAGGGAGCAAAATGTTAAAATAATGCGTAAACTCACAAGAATAAAGAGAACAATGGGGAACATGACAGCAAAAGAGATTCATTATAAAATTGTAGATGATGGATACTTTTAGGACAAGTAAAAGATGACTAACAAAACTAACTTCTTAATTATTCTAAGTGTCTGTTGGGAGTGGAGCCAACATAAAGCAAATCAACTCATGCCACAGAATATTAGAAAGTATCAGAAATCTGAGGCAACAAATGAGTTGCAGAGAGGGGGCAAATATTAAAGGACAATTGATTGTGGGAATTTCGATGCAGAAAAGTTAATATTTCATTTTAAGAAGTCAATAGATATTGAAATTAAAACAATAATAATGTAAACTTAAGCTATATAACTGAAAGTAAATGCAAGAACAAAGAGATGAAATTTGAATTTGGGGAAATAAATTCCACCTTATCAAATATTTGTAAAGCTATTCTGCTTTAACAAATATGTATAGACATTTCCTTAGTTAAAAACAATCAAATAAAAAACTCACAAGTATAATCAGAATACAGTACCACAAACTACTAATAATGAATGTCCCCCAAATTTTTGAAATATAAGTAGATGGTACATAGAAATTTATACTGTAAAATACTAAATTATACACAGAAAACCATAGGCATTTTATTACATCAATATAAATATGGACTATTATACATATAATAATACTAAATTCCAAAAATTACATTAATAAATACTAGCATTAGCTTAGAATTCTTCATATTTATTCACTGGTAATTTATAAATAAATAAGCAAAACAAATGTGCATTCCATGAGGAATACATGATTCAAAATAGACAAACATACAAACATGATAAAAAATAAAATACGATGTTGAACTTCACTAATAAAGTAAAAGATGTTATTCCAATTTTACTTATAAATTTTATGTTTTAAAAAGATTTACTGTATTTTGACTAACTTTTAGGAATTAGAAAAAGGCAGTAACTGCTTATACCTCTAGATGAAAAATGGGCAATAGACATCAACATGGAAATCTTCAATACCAAAATTACACTTTATAAATAATTTAATTAGGAAGAAGTGTGTGAATTATGGTGTTTTAATATTATTCATAATACTTAATCTAATGACTTAAGTATATATCGGTAAAATTTTTGTTAATTATATTACGATATTTAAGGTATAATGAGGACTAAAGTCACTAATGACAAAATTCCACACGGCAACAAAATAACTAGAAACAATAATTAAACAACATCAAATTTGTCTCTCATATAGATCTCTAGATCTGCATGATCTGCATTGAGATGATACTCTATGGTATCAAAGATCCATACTCCATTTATCCTATCGATTCTCTGTGCAAAATGTTCCTTTCTCAATGTTGTTTCATAGCCCAAGACAAATTTCCCAGGTCCAGATAAAATATCTGCACTTAGCCATCAAGAATAAGACAGAAAAGATAAAAGTATTCTCCCTTTGCTCTACTTCTTTTTTTCTATTTTTTTTATTTTTTATTTTGGAACAATCTTACATCTATAGAAAATTCTAAAGACAGCATAGAGTTTCCATACAACCCTTGCTCAGTTTCCTAGATTATCGAAAACTGTACTATAGCATATTATATTGATTTGTTACAAATAATGAGCCAGTATTAATCCATTCTAATTTACTATAAAACATGATGTATTCAGATTTATTTGACTTTACCTTAATTTCTTTTTATCTATCCAAGAATTCCATCTAGGATACCATATTACATTTAAAAATATGTCACCTTAGACTTACCTTGGTCATAAAAGGTGCTAAGGTTTTCCTTTTTTGATTATGTTGACAAGTTTGAAAACTATTAGTCAGATATTTAGCAGAATGTCCCTCAACTGTGATTTGTCTCATTTTTTTTTCTCGTGATTACACTGGACTTATGGGTTAAAGAAAAAGTAATAGAGATAAAATATGATTTTGAATATATTATATCAAGGGTACACACAATTGGCATGACGTATTACTGTCGATGTTAAGCTTAATCACCTGGCCAACCAGAATTTTTCAGGTTTTTCCACTACATTATTATTTTCTTACTTTATAGCTTGCATTCTTTAGAAGGAAGTTACTATGTGTGGTGCACTGTATTTGTCAGGGGTTCTCCATAGAAACAGAGTCAATGTGATATCTATCTATCTCTATCTTTTTTCCTATCTAATATATTTCTATCTTTATATAGTGAGAAAGGATGACGAAGCAATGATTAAAGAATTGTGGGGCCTGACAAAAGCAAAACCTGTAGGTCAAGTGGGCGGGGTAAATCCGGGTGAAAGTTGACGTTAGAGCATTGAGTTGCAAATCTGAAACCAAGCTGGAAACTCGGTCAGTTTCTAAGTTTCAGACTTGAGATTGAATTCTTTCTTCCTTAGAAAACTTGTCTTAAAATCTTACATTGATTAGGTAAACTCCACCTGTATTATGGAGGGTACGCCACTTTTCTCAGTTTCCACAGATTTAATCATCAATTATATTTTTTGATTTTCAAAAATATTTTTAATGTTTGTGGGTACATAGTAGGTGTATATATTTATGGGGTACTTGAGCTGTTTTAATACAGGCATGCAATGTGTAAAATCACATCATAGCAAATAGGGTATCCTTCCCCTCAAGCATTTACTTTTGTGTTACAAACAATCCAATTACACTCTTTTAGTTATTTTTAAATGTGCAATTAAATTATCAATGACTATAGTCACCCTGTTGTGCTATCAAATGTTAGACCTTATTCATTCTTTCTATTTCTTTTGTACCCATTAATCATCCTCACCTCTCCTCCACATCCCTACTATACTTCCCAGTCTCTGGTAATGATCCTTCTACTCTCTCTGTCTGTAAATTCAATTGTTTTGATTTTTAGATCCTACAAATAAGTGAGAACATGCAATGTTTGTCTTCCTATGCCTGACTTATTTCACTTAACATAATGACCTCCAGTTTCATTCATGTTGTTGTAAACGAAAGGAGCTCATTGGAGCTGAATAGTGTTCCAATGTGATTAAGTACCACATTTTCTTTATCCACCATTTCATCTGATTATGGACACTTAGGTTGTTTCCAAATCTTAGCTATTGTGAACAGTGCTGCAACAAACACAGGAGTGCAGATATCTCATCAATATAATAATTTCTTTTCTTTTGGGTATATAACCAGCAGTGAAATTGCTAGATCGTATGATAGATCTAGTTGTAGTTTTTGAGAAACCTCCAGAGTGTTCTCCATAGTGCTTATACTAATTTACATTCCCACTAACAGCACACAGGGGTTCCCTTTTCTTCCTATCCTCACCAGCATTTGTTGTTGCCTATATTTTGAATAGAAGCCATTTTAACTGGGGTGAGATGATATCTCATTGTAGTTTTGATTTGCATTTCTCTGATGATCAGTGATGTTGAGCACTTTTTCATATGCCTACCTGTCATTTGTATGTCTACTTTTGAGATGTGTCTATTAAAATATTTTGTCCAGTTTTTAATCGGATTATTAGATATTTTTCTATAGAATTGTTTGAACTCCATATATATTCCGGTTATTAATTCCTTTTCAGATGGATCGTTTGCAAATATTTTCTCACACATTATGGGTTGCCTCTTAACTTTGTTGATTGTATGCTGTGCAGAAGCTTTTTAACTTGTTATGATTCCATTTGCCTGTTTTTGTTTTGGTTGCCTCTGCTTTGGGGTTATATTACTCAAGAAATTTTTGCCCAGAACAATGTCCTGAAGAGTTTCCCCAACATTTTCTTGTAGTAGTTTTGTAGTTTGAGGTCTTAGATTTAAGTCTTTAATCCAATTTGATATAATTTTCATACATGGTAAGAGAGAAGAGTCTAGTTTAATTCTTCTGCATATGGATATCCAGTTTTCCCAGCATCATTAATTGAAGAGAGTGTCATTTCCCCGATGTATGTTCTTGGCACCTTTGTTGAAAATGAGTTCACTGTAAATATGTGGATTTGTTACTGTTTTCCCTATTCTGTTCCATTGGTCTGTCTGTTTTTATGCCAGTATGATGCTATTTGGTTTCTAGAGCTGCATAGTATAACTTGAAGTCAAGTAATGTGATCCTTCCAATTTCATTCTTTTTGCTGAGAATAATTTTGGCTACTCTGGGCATTTTGTTGTTCCATACCAATTTTAGAAATTTTTTTTAAAGATGGTTATTGGTATTTTGATAGGGATTGCATTGAATCTGGTGCTTACAGACTAGGAAGAATTGCTTAGGCATCAGGAAACAGGGAATATACGAGGTATTAAACAAAAGCCTATGTGTCTAACATAGACTGATGACAGATAAGAATGCATAATTTTGCAAGTGTCAGATTTTGCTGAGGATTTTGTTTTTCGTTTTAAGAAATGACCAACATGATTAAATTTGTTCATCACAATAAGTTCACTATCTTCAATCTTAACATTTACTTCATTATATAATGTATGGATGCAGAAATATTAATTAGGAAATTATTGCAGTTGCACAGGTATAACTCCATGGTAGCTTGAACTAAGATATTGTAAAAGTTAAAATCAGTGTGACTGATCTATATATTGTCTACATGGGGGAATGAGAGTTTTTCCCACATAGGACCGGAGAAATTTGGTGACATCTTGGAGTTTATTGTTAAGAAGAAATACTGAAGAATTTGTCTAATGCAATGGTAGGTGATGAGTTATTCTATGGACCCGAAAGTTGGGGGTAGAGGTAAACCATGAAGGTACAGTGTGAGAAACTCCAAGAAAAAAGGAGTTCAAGTAGGAACGTACAGCCAATTATGACATGTTTCTCAGTGGGGATATGGAATGATTACCAACAAGAGATTTACAAACACTGTGCACTCTTCATCATGTCAAAAGGAGTCTTGGAGTTGTGAATATTGAACAGCAAGTAATCAGTAATTATGCTTTAAGATGCTATCTTGTTTCGATATAAATATTAAAGATATGTGTGTGTGTGTGTGTGTGTGTGTGTGTGTGTGTGTGGAAAGGGGTATGATATAATTTTGTAGTGTTGAGAAATCTTCCAGATATTGAAACGGGAATTCCTTGAGCAGCATAACAACAACTTGAATATTTTTGAAAATGTAATACAGAGAAGAAACTTGAAGACTAGGCATAATGGTTGAGATTATAAAGCTTCAGGCCAAAACTTTTCCATATAGTACTTACCGCTAATAGAAGTATTGTATTAATGGTGAGGCTCAAGGATTTGTTTAGCACTCCTAGTGTATTTCTTATAAAACAGTCTGGCTCTTTTCTTACCCCACAGTGCAAACTTTCCTCTATAGTCTAACATTAGACATATTAGGTAGTGTGCTCAATACCTGGGTGAAGAGTTCATTCACACCCCAAACCTCGACATCACACAAATGTACCTAGGTAACAAAGCTACGTATATACACTTTGAATCTAAAATAAAAGTTGTATACATAAATAAATTTTTAAAAAGAAAGATTAAACATATGAATAAGAACACAAAATAAGAACACGAAGAAAAGAGAGCAATTACTGGAAACACACTTTCATACACTGATCTAATTAAAATACAGGCAGGAATTTTATTGTATTGTCGTCTTTATCTTGGTCTCTGCTGTTTGTTATCAGGGAAAGCTCTAGATGTCCCCCAAGGATGGCAAAAAACATATTTAAGTATATTGAGTTATTTTAATGCTAAAGATAACTTATTTCACCAAATAATATTTTCTGTTAGTCTAAGAGTTGGCAAAAAAAAAATGATCTTAAGAAAAATGCAATTATTGTGTAGGAGCAGAATAAATTTTCTGCCTGAATCAGAACACAATATGAACTAAAATAATTTAGTTATTCAGGTTCTTTGCTTGCTATGTAATACTGCATTTTTACCTTACAGTAAAATTTCAGGAGTTGTTTATTAACTTTTGGTTGCTGCTATTGTTATTTTGAAAAAGTATTTTTTGAAAATATAAATATTCATTGGTATCTTACAAGGCATTTATTGTTCATAAAATCTTGTTAATATATTAATAGACTTATTTCCTATGGCCATAAAATTTCATCACTCTACTTTGCCATGCCTAATCACAATTTAGGAGTCTTTTAAATGTAATCCAAAAGCATTGGGTTTCACACACTTGGCATATTGATATGACTCTGGACAAATCAAGCTTGAAATATGTTAGTGTAAATTACATTCCCCACAGTGGTGTCTTATTTGTTATGTCTCCATTATTTCTCAAGGCTCCACAGTGCATAAAATACTATTATGATATATTGAGCAATGAAAGTCAAGATTAGTCAACATTTATGCAACACTCAAATGAAAACTGAAAGAGAAAAATAAATGAATCTCACCAGTAATCAAATAGGATTTTATATATGCTTTACAATTTTTGATAAACATGGTTGTTAGTGTATAACGTTTCTGTATGCAAATTAGCAAAAGTTATACCTTCAGGTTTTTGAAATAGGAAAAAAGCCAGAATATTTGAGAAGATTAGATATAAGGAACTTAACTGACAAGTGAGCTCAGGTTAAAGAGCCTTCGCAGCGATCTGATAGCTAAACTTCTCAAAATAATCTCATATTATAGAGTTTGTAAAACTGTGAATTATTAAATGTGACAAAACTGTATTATAGATTTATCTCTCCAATGTTTTATGTTTATCATCCAGTGTTAAATCACTAAGCACAAAAATTGCAAGTGAATACTCAATGTTTAAAACGTTCATTGCAATTTAGAATTATTATGAAATGTCTACTACTTAACACACTTCAACTGAATTAATAATCATTTTCAACCTGTGCTATAAAAAGCTTAATTTCTTGTCAAAAAATAGAATGCATTTCAATGAAAGAAGAAAAATTAGTTGAATTTCAAATTTTTAGTTATTTTCTCATGCCAGAATACAAGCTGTGTGCTTCATTATCTCTTTAAAACCTATTGTTAGTCTGTGGTGTTTCAAATTCTGTATCAAATCAATGAAATAATAAATCAGAGATAGTTTTACATTTTATAAAAATATATTTTTATATGTTATAGGGAATAGGTTTAACTGAATTACTTTAAAAAGCAAAATAAATGAATTTTACAAAAAATTGTTCTAATATAATAAATACATATTTGAATATATGTAACTAACTTTTAAGAAAACTTTGACACAAAATTTCTCTTTCAGCATATAAAGAAACACAAACTAGCATAAACTATTTGGCTGATAACTAAATATCTGTTTAACTTCTTACATTATACTAATTTAAATTTTAAAAGGAAAGTTGTTTGGGTTGGAAAATGAGTGTATTTATAAATATCATCTGCATTTTTTTAAGTCTGGCTTGTTAAAATTATCAACTGACAGGTCTATATTAAAAGCTAAAATTACACCTTCTCTAATAATATATTTTATATGTATGGAATGAACCATTCATAAACCAAGAACATTTTTAGAAAAGTGATCAAAACTGTTATCGAATATTAAGTGGCTACCATAAATAGTTGTTTTTCCACTTCATACTTTTTAAAGGGTCAAACTGATAAGTATATTTTTAAAAAGTTATATTTCAGATGAATATAAATAGCATTTCTAAATTCAAATATCTATTTGACAATAATATAGTCAACATTTAGGAGGTGATAATTTAATTTCTGTACCTTAATGACTAGATTCTCTGAGAGGATTTGTGTATACTTTCAAAGATTCATTATTATATTTTCTTGTTTCCTCCAAAACCTGAAATTCTCTTTGCTTTAACCAGTTGGTAAATTTGTGTGATGACTGCAGAGCCAGACAATACGATTTCACCACTGACACTTTGATTAACCACTGCTTACGTTATTTTTACCATCTAAAAAATAAGTATATCACTTCTTCCATGGGGTTGCTTTGAGTAGGATACTGAAATACAAATAGATGTACAATTCATATCTAATGCATTACAGATTGCATTGAGTTTGTTAATAATTTAGGGTTAAGGGATTTTCCCACTACTCATTAAATTCATCACTAAAATACCTGACTGAAGTTCTTCAAGCTTGTTATTGTAATGGTGGGGCAGCAATAGAGATGTTTTGTTATAATGCTTCACTTCAAAGAATGTCCAATAACATGCAAAATTGGGAACAAAATATCATGTGAGTTTTACAGGGGAGTCTAAAATAAAGTAATAGGGGCCTCGCGGGGTGGCTCACATCTGTAATTCCAGCACTTTGGGAGTCCGAGGTGGGCAGATCACTTGAGGCCAGGAGTTTGAGACCAGCCTAGCCAACATGGTGAAACCCCCGTCTCTACTAAAAAATACAGAAACTAGCCAGGCTTGGTGGCATGCACCTGTAAACCTAGCTACTCGGGAGGCTGAGGCAGGAGAATTACTTGAACCCTGAATGTAGTGACTTATTTCTAATGAATCAAAAAAGTAAAGAGAATTACAGTAATGTTATGTAGTTCAGAATCACAGCAAAAATCACTTTGACCAAGTAATCATAGTTAACATTATTTATACAGAGTAAGGTTATTGTCATGTAACCTTGGCAGTACACAATGAGAATGACATGCCAGCTCTTTGGTATTCTTCTCAATAATTCATAATACCAATCTAATAATGAGAAAACATGACACAAATGCAAATCAAGGGACATTCTACAAAATAACTGACCTTGTTAGATCTTCAAATGGTCAAGGCCATGAAATACATAAAAATCTGAGAAACTGTCATAGATTGAAGTAGGATAAGGGGACATCACTAAATACAACATGGTAACTGGGATTTGATCCTGAAACAGGAAGAAAACAGTAATGAAAAAACTTACAGAATATTAATAAAATATCTAGTATGTTACTAATTTTTTTTAGTATTTTACTAACTTTTTTTACTAATGTTAATTTATTAGTACATAAAAGTTCCATGATTATGCAGGGCACTAGGTTTAGAAAAAACATTAAGAATAACATGGAAGTGCTCTCTACTATCCATATAACACTTCTGTCGATCACAATTGTTTTAATAAAATGTTAGAAAAAACAAGCAATCAACAAATAATGAGGCAGTAGCCGAGTACTCATTGGAAAACTCAGAAAATTAGTTTTACTTCTGGCTGTACCTCAGAAGTGATGCATATACCATTTATCATCCCTGAGACTTGGTTTACTCACCTATAAAATTAGCAATTTGACTACATAATTTCTTTTTCTTTCTTCTTCTTCTTCTTTTTTTTTTTTTTTTTTTTTTTTCTTGAGACGGAGTCTCACTCTCTCTCCAGGCTGGAGTGCAGTGGCATGCCATCTCGGCTCACTGCAATCTCCGGTTCCGAGTTCAAGCCATCCCCCTGCCTCAGCCTCCTGAGTAGCTGGAACTACAGGCATGAGTCACCACACCTGGCTAATTTTTTTGTGTTTTAGTAGAGATGGAATTTCATCATGTTGGCCAGGAAGGTCTCGATCTCCTGACCTTGTGATCCGCCTGCCTAGGCCTCCCAAAGTGCTGGGTTTAAGTCGTGAGCTACCATGCCCGGCCTTGACTATATAATTTCTAAAGTTCCTCCAAGTAATCCTTTTGTAATTTGTCCCCCTCCTTTTTTTTTTTTTTTTTGCTTAAAAAAAATGGTACAAATGGAAGAGAACATTTTTTGACTATTTTCCATCTTATATCAGAAACACAATACTGTTTTATTAGAAAGTATAAGGATTTAAAATATATGTTGCTAAAGAGAAGTATTTTTTCTACCATATTTGTCAAATATTATAGAAAAGGAAAGATAAGAAAAAAAGGTAGATACACATATAATGGCCCAACATGAAGGCATATATAGCAAGTAATAGGAAAAAAGGGGGAATATGAAATGTCTATAGTTGTTCAGATAAACATTGTGAATAATGAAAATGACATGAATATTTTAAGAAAGCAAGAGAGAAAAAATAAATAATAAAGGCCAAACATTAGGCTGTGAAAGATAAAAGGAGAACTGTGATGAGTGAGAAAAAAATTGCAGATTTGCCTAAATGGTAGAGGAATATAAAGAGGAGATTAAAAATTGGGAGAAAATAAATTTTAGAAGAGAAGGAAAGAAAATAGGAGTAAAGGAGAGAGAGAAAGAGAAACAGACTGGTGAGAAAAAACAGAAATAACTGAAGGAAGAAAGAGGTGAGAAGAAAAGGAAGAGGACAGGATGAGGAGAAGAGAAGAGATAAAAAGAAAAGAAATAAATTGAATTATGGATATAATATATTAATATGGAAACAGTGTTTTTAATCAAGACATGATATGTAAGAATCCAGCTATATATTAAAAGATTTGATTAATAAGATAATGGAATTGTGTAATTGAAAATATGTACTTATGTATTTTAATAAGGTGAAAAAGGATGCATATAAATTGGTCTAGGATTAAAAACCAAAATTTGTGTGAACCATTTTTTTCTTTTGAGCAAAAGCAAACATAGACAATATTACTATGTTAGGGAGACAGGCAGTATTATCTGATAACAAATTCTAGCAGTTTTTGGATGTCTCGTAATGAGCTAGAAGAGGGGACATTTGTTCCCCTCTTCCACAGAAATGGCTAGAAAGGCTGAACAAATGGCTAATATTCCCTGAAAATCCTATAATCAATTCATTGACAGACTATGACTTTAAAAAAATTAATTGCAAAGCTATTCTTAACGCTCTTGTCATAAAAAGCAAATTGTGTGTGTGTGTGTGGATATGGATGTTTGCTCCACTGAAATTATGACCCAGAGAGATTCAGCTGCACATTAAGAAAGCATGCTTCTCCATAGAATATCAAGAAAATGTTAGATATCTGCAGCTACTGTATCCTACATGTTCAAGCCACCTGTGATTCCTGCTAGCATTGGTCAAGGATTTGCATGATGTAATAGATAAGACCCAAGGTGGCCATTCAGCTGCTATGCATTTTGTCATTGAAGTTAAAAGCTCAGTTTGGGTGTTGAAAAAATTTCTTGTGATAAACTAAAAAAATTTTAATAATAATGTTAGTAATAATATTTGCATTAAGATATGATGATGTGGGTGTGATAGACCTCTGCTTTTTAATTGAAGCTTTCTCCATGGTCTTACTTAGTAGTGTGATTTTCATAGGCAGTGTCAAGTGAAGAATGATGGTGCTCATAAATTTGGAAAGGAGAGCTTTATTTCTCATATAGGTTGCAGCCTGCAAGGTGGCCATTCTGACAGGCTGGGAAGCATAGCCTCAAGATGGAAGCCAAAAACAGATACTTCAAGGGAGAGGAAACGGGAACAAGAATTATGCTGAGTGGAGTGATCAAACATCCATATTTAATAAACGATAGGAGGAGTCATGAACATTTATGGAGAAAAAATCATGCAAATGTGCAGCTGAGCTCTATGCCCCTCCATGCTTCCCATGTACAAAAAAATGTGGTGTTAATATGATCTGAGGATGGAACTTTGGATTCTCTGACATGAAAAGCTAAAGCAGAGGAAATGAAAACTCATACTTCATATTCTCTGCAGACTGTCCAGAAGCACTCTGTGGTCAGCGATATCTTATCAGGCAAAAAAGGAGGAGCAGAGTCAGGTGGTTGTTTAATACCAGTGACAGAGTCTTTTGAAAGGGCTGGTTTCTGTCCAACGCTTAGAGAAGAAAGGCTAATGATGGTTACTGAGAGAGTAGATGTAATAAGACATGTCTGATCTCTCATTCCATCATGGCTGAGAAATTTATTTTCAAGGTTTCTCTGGGATTCCTTTGGCTAAGAGCATTTCTGTCCAGTCGTGTGGGGGGCTTAGGATTTTTTTTTTTTTTTTTCTCAGAGGTGAACAGAGTTCTCATGATTGTTAAACTGAAAGACAATCAGAAAAAATATATCTCTCTTTTCATCTACCTTCCAAGATTCGACCTATCTAACACTTCCATTTCCAAGATTTAGTATGATTTTTTGATAACATAAATTGCATGAAAACATAGCTAGAGGCTTCTATTTTTTCTACTTTTTGTGGGAAAACGATTTGATGCTTCTCTTATTGCTACCCACTTGATTTACACACTAGTTTGTCACAGACTGCACTGTTGTCTGCAGGGTACAAGAAATTGCAGGCTTATCGTTAGTTGGGAAAGGTGAGAAACTGTAGGTTAGGTGTCCATAAAATATATGTGGGAAATTTGGCTAAGAGAATTGTGCCACGAAGTTTAGAGAGATATGTGAATGTTTTTGCTACAATCACATTTTATCATTTATTACATGTTTTGAAACTGTGCACTTTACCACACACACACACACACACACACAGAGAGAGAGAGAGAAAGAGAGAGAGAGACAGGGAGATATTTTCCTTTGTGTGCTCTTGGCTTACTAAAAACCTCAATGTTTCACTGCAGCTGTAACTGCAGGACCAGCCCAAACTGGCTCTACTCTGTTATTAACAAAATATCATGCTACCTCTTATGTATAACTGCCCAAACTGCAAGTACTATAGGCTCTGCATGCAGAATAGGAAGAGCTTTGACCTCTAACAACACCCAGAAGCAACAATGTTCTCTCCATGGAAGTAAAAAGACCAGGACATGACTAGAACCTGACCACTGGGTTCTTTCAGAAGTGAGAGGTGTGTTGGTCAGGAAGATCCAGGACTGAAATCCATCTCAACATACCTTACCATAAATAGCCAAATGTTATGCCCTGTAATAAGTCCCTGCCCAGGTAAATTCCCAAATCCTTTCATTTGACCTCCAACTTCTTAAAACTTGCCCCAGACCCCAAATTGGAGAGATACGTTTGAGCCTGACTCCTATCTCCTTGCAGGCTAGCCTTGTAGTAAGATCTTTATTTGAAGCTGTAGTATTAAGTTCTATGTGCCTTGAGCAGCAATCTAATTTGCTCAATAACACAGCTACAAACAACAACAACAAAAAAGAAATCTAGTGATGTTAGACTACATTAGTTGAATTAGAATTTCAAGAACATAAAAGATAGTCTCACAATTCTTTGTTTCGTTAAAACTATACATCCATTCTCTTCAGTTTCCAATGTAGTGCCGGGGTTTCAATACACGAAAATAAAGGCCTCAGAGGCAGCCTCAGAAGTAAGATTTTTTTACTGACCTTCTCCTGCCTTCCCTGCTTTCAGACCCATTCTCCCCCAAGACTAGCCATAAGAAACGAGAATCTCTTTCTCAAGGCAGGTCATAGAAATCAAAACCCTTTTTCCCCAAAGCCAACCATAAAACCTAAGAATATTACTCTAACTTCCCCTCTTCCTTTCTGTATGAAAACTGGCCATAAATAAATTATCTGACCTAACTTGTTTGACTATAGGTCAGAAGACCCCTCTTCCAGAGAGGTCTCTGCCCCACACTCAGAAAAATGGAATGCATACTCAGAGAGGCCAAGAAGAATCTAGGCACACAGGCCTTGCTGAGTTTTCCTAGTCTGTCTTTTTAACATTAGATCTTACCTTTTTTGTCCAATCATACTTCTACGTGGCCATCTATACTTTGTTGACCCTAACCATACAAATGGACAATTTCCCCTTATTTTTGAGTCTTCATTCTGAAGGCTCTCATGTATACACATTAAGTATGTCTGTATGCCTTTTATTCTTAAACTGCCTTTTGTGAATTGATTTTTCAGTGAACTTTTAGAAAGTTAAGAGAAACTTTCCCATTTGTCCCCTACCATAGCAATCTTAACAAATGCAGTCATATAACAAGATATATCTGAAAGATTTCAACAAGAATTTTGATATAGCCACAATGGACATGTTACAAACTATGAAAGATAATTGCGTATTCCTCATTGGATAAAATAAATTTAGAATTTAGAAATTTAGAATATGGGAATCATGCTGTTTTTAACATATGCACTATGTATGCTTATATATATATAAAGATATATACAAGGAAATGTGCAAACAATATTTATAATTTCTTAGATGTTGGTCTGGCAGGATTCCTTCTTTGAACAGGTCAAGTTTGATTTTATGCTGAGTCTTTATCTCGGTTTTCACCTCCTAGATTCAGAAATGGAGGCTCTGAAGAAAATCAGTCTCCCTACTAAGCACATCCCAAAGTGAAGTCTGTCAAACACAGATGCATGATGATTTCACTCTAATCTCCAGTATCACGTTTCATTGTTATTCTAAGCCTCTTCAGAAATGAAACCATAATGACTATAATTTTACTTGAATGGAACTTGATTTAAATAAGAGCTGCATCACTACTTTCCCACTCTTTCTTGAATATGTAAAGATCGTTTTGCTTCAGACCTTTATATTGTCTATTTCTCTGCCTGGAATGCTTGGCCTTTTCAAACTTAATTGTTTGGCTTTTTCATGGTCACCCCTCTGACCTATACCACTGCCCCTGAAATTGAATTATAGTACTTTGTTATATTTTATCACGTACAGCCATTTGAGGTTTTTGTTGATTTGTTTATTATGCATCTTCAAGATTGAATGTAAATTTTATGAGAATAAGGGACTGGTATTGCTTATTCACTGCTTTAAAGGCCAGTATAATGCTCTCTAGAGGAGAAGTGCTCAAAACTATTGGGCGAATGAAGAAATTTAATGCATATTGTGATCATTACGTAATCAGTAAAATCTACCTCACAAAACTAGAGAGTAATTTTTATCACTGATATTCTCATGTATTAGGAGTTTACTTCACAGTAAGTTTTTGACTTCTTGAAGCTTCTGCTGACTTGGACTAGAAATCTTGATTGTCAGTAAATATTTAAGTGCGTAAATGCGTAAAGAAATATATAAATATCCCAGACTTAGCAACATATCTTTACTTATAACAGTTTAACCTGTGTACAAGAAAAAAAATACTGTATTTTAATATTCTAACTAGGACTTATTCAACCAAAAGTCTACTAAGGAAAACATGTTTCAATGAATGAATGACATTGTTATCATATAGTCTTTCAAACAGTGAGAAAAATCTAAGCTATTTATGATAAATCAACATTAAATTATCTTCCCCAAGTCACTTTAGCTAATATTTCTGTATATCTCAGAAAGAAACTATTCAAAATGTTTTTATAAAGTTGTCTCTTCTTCTGAAAATAAATGTAAATTTTAAAAAATAAACCCATTTCAAATTCAATCAACAAATTAACTAATTCTTTTTTATTAATGTGTTCAGAACTTGTTGAGATGAAAACATTACACAAATTGGATATCAGTTCTTTTCCTAAAATTGTTCAATATTTTTATCATGCTTGAGAAAAAACTCAAACATATTTGCAGTGTATAGAAGACTGTCAATGTCAGCTTTGTCTGCCTTTCAGCAGCATCATCTGGCACCCTCCCCTCCCACCAAACCTCATGCTCACTCTGTTCTAGTGATACTCATGCTGAAGTATGTCAAGTTACATGAACCTTGCATAATCATTTTCACCACTACTTGAATCTTACTATAGCTATAATCACTTTTATTTCTCAGATCTCTATCCTTCAGGCCTTAGATCAAATTAGTCCTCATCTACGAAGGACTCCCTGATCTCCTCATGCTTCTGCTTATGGAATAGAACTTTGGGAAAGCTTATGTGAAATTAATTGTTTACAGGTCAATGTCTCTCAACTTCGTGAGCCTTGAAAGAATAAGAAATTTCTTCTATTCTTCATTAAATGCCAAGGAGTAATGTGTTGTGAAGTGAAAAGCCTTAAAAGATGCATTTTAGTAGATGGCTTGGGGCTAGGTCTACAAGGATACAGGTAGGCTTTCTCTCTCTTAAGTATTTACAATCTTATATAAGAGGAAAGTGGGTACAATACAAACACAAGGATACACACACACACACACACATATGTATATATATTGCGTTAGTGGAAAGTTTAGTGGCACAGAAATCAGAAGAGTATTTATCATAGAGAGAGTAGAAGTTCAACTGTGAAATATCAAAAAACTACCTATTGGTTACTATGATCACTACCGGCTAATGAAATAATTTGTGCACCAAACCCTAGCAATATGTAATTTATCCTTGTAACACACATGCACATGTGCCCCCTGAACCTTAAATAAAAGTTGAAAGGAAAAACCAAAACCAGAAATAAAATAAAATAATCTGTAAGATACTAAAACAAGAAAAAAACTAGTTATGAATTAAACAAAGAAGAAGGAGGGCATATCTGAGGCCAATTTTGGGGAAAGCTTGGAGAAACAAACTTTTACATGTAGAGTTGGGGAAAGATTACTATTTTACTAGGGAGTAGTGAGGGATCAACTAAATAATAATTAGAATTAGATCAGACTGAAGGGTTTTATATAACAAATAACTTTTTAATAAAAAATGATTGCTTATTAATATAAGAATGATATGGGATACTTTGAGAATCCTACTTTGAAGTTTACATATCAATTTTTATTACATAAAACTCTTTCTCCATAGATATATTCCTCCTTACAAAAAAATTGGGCATATCAAATAAATTATAGTTTATTGACAGGAATATTAAGAGCATCCAATTCATAGATGAAAGGTCTGGGAATTTATGTCAAGTCTATCTGCACCCAAAGTTATTTTAAATAAAATTTCTCTCACAGACAAAATCAATAAGACTTCTGTTATCTATAATCTGTAAATTAAATATGGAGAACATATTTTTGCTTTGAAATATGTTAACTAAAAATATATACAGCTTTTAAAACCCATAGTTTGCTTTTAAAATCCTGCATTCACTTGTTTCTAAACTAGACAAATACAGTTTTATATAACCACGATGAGATGTTTTACCAAATAATCACTTTAAGTATCCACTATATAGACATAAAATATATTTTTCTATCTTCATATGAGGCGATTTTAAAAATATTATTTTATAAATACATATAAGTGGATTGTTCTATATATTGAGCTAATTTGCATATTCTTGGCAATATACTTTTAAAAATTCAATGAACATTTATTAAGTGTTACAGTATTCAAAACATGGTCTGGAATCTAGGCTTGCTTTGTTTCATCTTTTAAAAAGTTGTATTGTTAATTATTATAAAGATGTAATCATTATACATCTATATGGGTACATATGATATTTTAATAAAAGCATACAATGTGTAGGAATCAACAAGTAATTGAGATATCTATTACATCAAGAATTTTTATTTCTTTCTGTTAGAAATATTCTACTCTCTGTCTTCTTGAGTTCCTTTTTTCAGCTCCCACATATGCAATGTTTGTCTTTCTGTGCCTGATTTATTTCACTTAACATAATGACCTCCAGTTGCACCCATGTTGCTGCAAATGACAGGATCTGTCTTTATTATGGCTGAATAGTACTCCACTTTATATATGTACCACATTTTCTGTATTCATTCATTGACAGACATTTAGGTTGCTTTCATATCTTGGTTATTGTGAATAGTGCTGCAATAAACATAGATGTGCAGATATCTCTTCAGTATACTGATTTCCTTTTGTCTGGGTATGTACCCATCAGTGGGACTGCTTGATCATATGGTAGTTGTATTTTTAGTTTATTGAGGAACTTCTCTACTCTTCTCCATAGTGGTTGTACTAATTTACATTCCCACCAAGAGGGAGAGTTCTCTTTTCTCTACATCCTCGTCAACATTGATCACTGCTTTTCTTTTTCATAAAATTCTTTTTACTGTGGTGAGATGATGTCTCACTGTAGCTTTGATTTGGATTTCTGTGATGATTAATGATATTGCACATTTTTATTTGCCTATTGGCCATAGGAAATAGGCAACAAAATGAAGAGACAATCCATAGAATGGGATAAAATATTTGTAAACTACACATCTGACAAGGTACAAATAACCAGATTCTGTAAAGAGTTATATAAATGCCGAAGAGTAATAATAATGCATTGTGAAGTAAAAGATCTTAAAAGACACATTTCAGTAGATGACTTGGGACTAGGTCTACAAGGATATAGGTAGGCTTTCTCTCTATATATATAAAATAATAATATTAATATTAATATAATATTATTAATAATAATAAATAACAATTAATAATATCATATATATGATATAATAGATTATATTATATATTATATATTATATATCATACATGTCATATATAATATATATACAAAGATCTATATTATATCATATGTATATTATTATATATATCCTTGTGTTTTATTGTACCCCCTTTATTTATATATATTATATATGTATAAATTTTCTTATTATTCTGGAGACTAGAATTTCAATATCAAGATAGCAGTAGGTTTTGCTTTTTGTAAAGCCTCTGTCTTTGGCTTGCAGATAGCTAGCCTCACTGTGTCCTCACGAGGTTTTTTCTCTGTACATTCACTTGTCTTCTTATGAGGACACTAGTCATTGGATTACAACACACCCATATGGCCTCATTTTACTTTAATTACCTTTTTAAAGCCCCCATCTCTATATATAGTTACATGCTGAGTTATTACTTTAAGATATACATTTTGAGAGAAAAAATTCAGCCCAAAACATTCTATCTTCTGGTCCCACATAATTTATGTTCTTCATATGAAAGGACATATGAAAATATTTTATGAAAAAATATAACCACCCTATTCCAACAACCACACAAGTCTTAACCCATTTCAGCATCCACTCTAAGTCCAAAATATCAACTAAATATCACCGAAGATATGGGTGATATTCAAGGTCTGATTCATTTTAAAACAAAATTACTCTCTAGCTATGAACCTGCAAAACCAGACAACATACAATGCTTCTGAAGTACAACAGTGGGGTAGGCAATGGATAAATATTACCATTCCAAAAGCGAAAAAAAGAAAAGAAGAGTGAAATCATGGATCCCTAGCATATCTGAAACCTAGCAGAGCAATTCTTATTTGATTTTAATGCTTAAAACATCCTCTTTAGCTCAATGCTCTGTTCTCTTTGTCCACAAAAACTATGACTTCTGTTCCCATAGGGGTGGTGGCCCTTGGTGCTAGGCAGTGCCTTCAGTGCTTTGCATATAAATCTCCTCAGCTAAATGTCCAAGTTAATCACTTAAAGTTCTGTCATCCACTAAACACTGGAAAATACTTCAGTCAAGTTATGTACCACTTTATGATAAGGATCATGATTCCTCCAGTGTACAATAAGTTATACATTCCTCATTAACAATGGAGGACTCACCATGAGCACTTCTGACATCCATATTTCTACCAAAAGTCTCTTCAAGGAAACCAAGACTTTTTCTAACATGAAGCTCAAACCTTCCTGCCTCTATCTGTGAATATATTTCAAAGTCACTTCCACATTTGAGGCGTTAGTTACAGCAGTACTGTATTTCCTGGTACTAACATGTGTATTAGTATTGGTTCTCCAAATAGACAACCAAAAGGATATATATATCCTTGTGGAGGCTTAGCAAGCCCAAACTCTGCGCAATAAGCAGTGGACTCTATATACAGAAAATAGTTGCAGTTTGAGTCCAAAAGTAACAGGCTGGCAGAAGTCCCTCGTCTTCTGTAAGGTCAGTCTTTTTCTATAAAGGCCTTTGGTTGGATGAGGACCACGCACATAATGGAGGATAACCTGCTTTACTCAAAATCTACTGATTTAAATGTTTATCTCATCTAAAAAATCCCTTCGCAGAGACATCTGGAATAATGCTTAGAAAAATATCTGACTATCCTGGGCTAGCCAAGTTGACATATAAAGTTGACCATGGAATATCTGTGTTTGTTCTCTCTGTTTCTCCTATTAAGCATACTCCTATCACTCAAAGTAATGCTAACTAGCATAAAAACTATACTCATAACAACAAAGTACATGATCATTTGGAAATCAAACATGTTTTCAAATAAAAAGAGCTATTAAAAATTATGATTTTTTGGAGAAGAAAAAATTATTGAGATAAATTTAGAACTTCAATATTAGAAAAGACCCAATCTAATAAATTGATTTGTTAATTACTGTAATTATGTTTAAAAGATACTACGTGAAATTTATAATCTTGGCAAAGACACATGTAAAATATGTTTTTTCTAACAGAGACTCTATACCAAAGAGATAGACAGGAATTAATTGATTTAGATATTGTAAAATAATAATAAAGAGTATGCTTTTACTGAATTAGTTGAATAAACCAGATGTCTCTGCTACATTTTTAATTTTATTTTTATTTTCATTTATGTGTATCAACTACCTGATTACTGTAATTTATTTTTATTATGCTATCATTTTAAAACTCATGTTAGCTTTTAAAATAATTTTCATTGACTTTTATTATTTATTCTATGGTTAAAAATAGTTTTGTTATTTAGTGTTGATAAGATGATGACAGTAGTCAGTGGTGTTTAATGGACTTTTCTAACTTGTCCCTCGTTACTCTTGCAGTGTTTTCTGACACCTGATAAATGGAAAACAACTTCAAAAGCACTTAGCTATGTAAATAACTGTGCTAAAAGCATTATTAAAAAAATTGAAATCCAGAGCTGCATTTAGTCACAACTATAGAATGCAAAAATTATCAATCCTATCACCAGCACTTAGCCACTTGTAAATGATGACTTACCAAAAACTTATTTGATTCTGAAAAACAAGTTGCAGGCAAAAACAAGTTTTGCGTGTATGTGTGCGTCAAAAGTAGTTGAGAAACAAGTGACTCAAGGAAAACATACTTTTTGTGAAGCTTAGAATTTACATTTTTTTTCTTTCTTATTTTGAGACCGAGTCTCGCTCTGTCGCCCAGGCTGGAGTGCAGTGGTGCTATCTCGGCTCACTGCAAGCTCCGCCTCCCGGGTTCACGCCATTCTCCTGCCTCAGCCTCCTGAGTAGCTAGGACTACAGGCGCCCGCCACCACGCCCGGCTAATTTTTTTGTATTTTTAGTAGAGATGGGGTTTCACCATGTTAGCCAGGATAGTCTCAATCTCCTGACATTGTGATCCGCCCGCCTCGGCCTCCCAAAGTACTGGGATTACAGGCGTGAGCCACCACGACCCGCCAGAATTTACATTTTTGTAAGATGTAGTAAATCATTCTATGTTTTCCAAATGTTTCTGTTTATTTTGCCTGTGAATTACATTTAATTTTTCAAACTATTATTTGAACGTCATGTGTGTCATTTTTCATGCTATTTTCAGCAATAGATATGCCTACTCCTTATTAGATTCCCTGTGCTTGTTGAAAGTTTAGGTGGGAGAAGATATTTTAATAAGCCAAAATCAATAGGACAATTCCTGATACTATTGGTCTTGCAAGAGATGCAACTTGATTGTTCATCTTTTATAAACACTTAACAAGCAGCATTGAGAGATGCCCTTTGAGGTAAAGATAAGCACACCTTTCCTATTATTTCCTTTTGAGTTCTATTTTGTGTAAAGTACATAAAAGTACACAAATGCTGGGAATTTTCTCTACGGATTATTTTTTATCATAAGGAAATGTATTCGGGGGACTGCTATTGGAGATTGCTGGTGGTAAGAGTCATGGGATTAATTTTTAGTTTCTATTCAATAAGAAGAAACAGGATATTTAGTGTTGAAAATAATATCTATCCATGGAGATCTCCTTAACTGAAGTGTCCCATTCCTTTCACATGCAAATCCACAACAAACAATAGTTCATACCAATCTGCTTTCATTGGTCATAGCATAACTTTGGGTTGCAAGATTTTTAGTTTGAGTCAGAGGTATGCCTTTAACTAGTGGATGAACTTGTAAAAGTTAACTTAATTTCTCTGTTATCTTGTTCCTTGGCCAAAATAATATTCACATACATGGATTCAGATTTTATAATGATAAAATTTTGTTTAAATATTTAGGAAAAGTTAAGAATTAATATAATGTCAGGTACAATGAAAGCACTTAATAAGCATTTATTACATTACTTTCAAAAAGTGATCCAAATAATTTAATGCACTAAATTTTCATCAAATCACTATAGAATGCCGAGTATCTACTCATTGCATATTACACTTCTTTGTATGATGTTTAGGAACTAAACAATTTTTCTTCTTTGTTAGTTGTTCATTTACGTACGTATCATGGCAGCTCTATCATGCTACTGCTTTTACCATTTTATCATAGTCTACATCCCTTTTATAAATTAAGCAATTTATTTAGCAATAGAGTTAGATTTTGTTTTTGTATAGTGAAATGGTCTTTGGGATTTTCTGTAAGAAAACAATTTTCTTGGCCTTGTATACTTCTGGGAAATGTCTGAGTATCAATTATGTAAATGTGCTTAGAATATTTTCCAGGATATATTATAGATACTTCTAAAATAATATAATGACAGGAGAAATATAGACAGTGAAATTATTTCAAAACTGTTTAATCAATTATATCAATAATGATTACTATGTTTATGGGTGAAATGTTACTATAGGATTTGATTATCATTAGAATTATACTGTAAGCATTCTTTTTTATCTATACTTGCTCTCTCAGCATTATGTTTTAGAGATTCATTCATGTGGTTGTCACTGGCAATAACTTGTTCAATTCCTTTGATCAATAGTATTCCATTGTATGAATATACCACATCCTATTGTTGATGAAAATTTGTGTTGTTTTCAATTGAGGTTACAAAAGTGCTGCCAGAAAATGTTTTGTTAATGTTGTAGCTGACACCGTTGATGCCCACTCCATATTATTTGGCCTGCCTCTGATTTCACTGCAAGTTGTAAAATATCAGCTATGTTTACAGTTTTTAAATCTCATCCATCTGCGTATTTTGACTTATTTTTCCGGAGTCTTTTTCTAGAATTGCATAGGCTTTTCCAATGCAAGTAGGGCAGCTTGGTATACCAAGAATTTAACACCCAAGGAAACCAGGTACAGTGATGGATGGAGGTTGGTGGATACATATTCAGCTTTCCTATCTAATGGGAAGTAATTCTGATGTATTTCAACATAATACTCAGGAAATCCCCAAAAGGATGAGTCCCACATGCCCCAACAATATCTTATTCATTAGCACATTTATTGGCTTTAGCATTACTACATTTCTGGTCTGACTTTCCACAGACATTTACTTGTCCTTTTGGAGACGACCATCATTCACATAAACTTGTCTGTACATTAGTCCTAGTCTCAATGTCTTCTTTTAGAAAAACTCAATCTAAGATAATTGGTATTAAAAGTAACCCTAGAATTTACCACCTCGGAAGTAGATATTGTATTTTGAAGTCAGTTGACATGAATGAGTCCTTATTGGTAGTAAGTGGGTGGATTAGTTTGTTAGGAGTCTCCAGCAAATAGGTGTAGTTAGTTAGGAGTCTTCAGCAAATAGGAGATGTATTACAACAGACAGATGTAGCCTTTTATCCCTTGCTAGCGCACAACAGGCTCCTGCTCCCTAAAAATTTTGTCATGCACTCTCAGCAAAGACAAATACCTCCAGAGATGATATTCTTATTTAGATTCAAGTTACTATCCTGCTTTACTCTTTGGCAGATAACTAGGTTCTTAGCATAGTCTAAGCATAGTCTAAGCAGAGAAGTGCAGTCCTAACCATGAGGGAAATAATTTACTTATAAAAAGAACTGCAGGATCTGGCTACTATCCACCTGTAGGAGTCCATAGAAATTGTATGAAAATGGTCTTGAGAATGTTGCACAGAGATGCCATGTGGTTTTAGAGAGATGCTACTGATATGGGAGCATTCAGCCTTGACTCAAAATCTAATATCCGATACATTTGAATCTTTGAGAAAACAATATCCTACAGTGAATGTTGTAAAGAGATTGGGGCTGTTTTTGCAGAATGTTGTGGGAGGGAGGGTCAGAAAGCTAAATGGTGTTAGTATTTCTTTATAAATTAAAAAAAAAAGATACCAGTGGCTGACTCTGTTCTCCAGCAAGCCTGAGAATACACATTCTTTTCTAAAACAGTGAGGAATGCAACAAACAAAAAAGCACCAGAGTAGTTGAGAAGTCAAGTGGTGACTCTCTTCTATATAAAGGCACTATAGTGGAAGATGTTGCCATGGAACTAATGTGCTCACTAATAGCAATAGGTGTGACAAGATTTTGTAATAGCAGAATTCACGCATGGATTTTATTGTCAGTGGCAAGATGGATATAATTACTAAAATGAGGTACAAGGCAAGAATGACAAAGAGAAAATGCAATCTACAGAAATTTTTGGTAATAGATAATACAGCATGGTATTAATAGATGGAATGACAATGAAGATGCCATTTGTCTTAAATAATTTAAAAGAATCAAGAGCCAGCAAACATAAAACTACTAATAATTGCTATGATAGAAGATGGAGCATCAACAAGTTTACAGAGCTGTGTTCATTTCACAACTAAATCATACAAAGGGAGGTTAGACCTCTTTTGGGAAGAATCACATATTACCTGCTACAAGTATATGGAATATATATTCTTAATCCTTCTACAAAGGAATCAGTAACTATTTACTGGAGTGACCATAAATTAGAAAAAGAGGAAACACAGACCCACAAGGCCTGTTGAATATAATGTCAAATTTACAATGGATACCAAGAGATATGGAATGACATAATGCACTCCTCCTTATGCGTTAGATACAGTCCTCTCTGGAGGCCATTTCTCTATGTGTGCCAGGGATCTGTGAAACTACTCTGTGATTGTTTTCCTATCCCTGAATGCATAGGTGCAGTGGGTATACATACTAGTTGCCAAAACTCATATCAGATTTCTTAATTCAGAGATTAATAGCCATTATGGAAGGAAAACCAAGTAGAGTGCATAAAACTGCCCACAGCCCCTAGACAAGAAAGTAACTCAGAAGCAAGGTGGCATCCACTTATGCCATCCGACTACATATGACTAGAGGTAGTTGAAGGGGAAAATACTGTCAGTTCTATGGCAGTCTTCTGAATGAACTTGATAGTCCTACCCTCAGGATGGGGAACACTATATGAAAACTAATGACAAATGGAAAGATGGATAAATGGTTTATCATAAAAAGGGAACAAATAAATAGATCATTCAAAAATGAAACAGTATTACCTTAGTGCGTTGTGAAAAGTTCTGAACTAGATGTTACCTCTGAGCGGCGTTTACAGATGCTCATAAAGGCAAAGCTATTTCGTTCTATTGATTGAAGGTAAAGATCCAGGATGGTCCCAATGAATTTAATTATTCAATCTGGAGTCATCTATGTAATGTGTCTTAATGACACTGACAGCACTTTGTAGTGAACACTTGGAATAATTCTGAAGTTGATTTGTATTTCGATTTCCATTACACAGTTTATAGCTATTAGAAAAGACTCATGTGGAAGATAATGAGTGGGAATTGTTATATGTGCCCCCAAAATTACTTTGAGTAATAGAAACTCAAGATTACGGTATAACTGTTAACTTCAGTGATGATCTGTGGATAAAGATGTCTAGATATGGTGTACATATCTAGATATCTATCCAGATGGAATATCTGTTGAATTCTTGGCTTCTCATAGTATTATATGACTTAATGCCTATAGTCCAATGTGTGTGCGTGTTGTGGAGAGGTACAGATAGAGGGAAAAAATCAACATGAAGAATAACTAGCATACGGAAGTCAGTATCAGGGTCAGGGCCAATTTCTAGGCTCATATACATTCTTCTAATAGTCTTAATATCCAGAAACGGTGCCTATGGGAATCTTTTTGGCATGTGTAAAACGCGTATGTCTAAAGTATATTAGAATGCATAGACAAAAGTATATTTGGACTTGACTTCTGCCTATCTGACATTATCCTAAGAAATGATTAAATTTACCAACCTAATATGAAAAAAGGAATACAGGTATGTCCAAAAAAGAATTTGAATCTGGAATAAACTGAATAGTTTTTCTCCTTGATTTACAGCCCAATCTGTGACAGCACTTGGTAAATGAGCAGAGCTGTTTTTGTTAAGATCAATAAATAATATTGTTAATTATAACTGATTTAATTTTTAATGATACATATATAACCAAAATGTAACTGCAATTTAGTGTAATCGAGTGTAATTGGTAAGATTAATTTGACTAGTCTCAACAAAACATTTGATATTGCTAATAAAAATTTTAAAAAATAATTAAAACATTTATAAGATATTTATCCAATAAAAACTAATTTAACAGAGGAGAAAATACAGATATTTAACAATAAATTAATTGTTTTATTTGTCAGTCTGCTGATTTGAACTTCAACAAAGTTTAAATCTCAATAGTGAAAGAAGTAAAGAGTTAAACATGATTATTAACAATTTTTTGCTGGAATGTTTAGTAAACCGAAATTTGTTAAAGCAGTATCTCATTTGTCCATACAGATCATTAGTATTTCGACAGTTATTCTTTTTTTTTTCTTTTTCTGTTCTATAAATGCTACAAAAGATTGTCCATAGATGATTTATAATTAAAAATCCTGGGCCAAGAGTCAAAGGGAAGATTATGAAAAATATAATGGATTTATAGCTTAGAATCTATGCTTGGAAAAATTGTTAATGATATCAAGCCTGGACATCTTTAAATGTGTAAGAAGTAACCAAATTTATGACTCACTCCAACAACAACAAAAAAGCTTTGCAGATAAATTTTCCAAAATGAAAAAAATGTAAGATAACCACATTATAATATAATTTATACTGATTTTAACTAAATAAAAATAAATAATATTTAATTCCAGCTCCCACAAGCCACATTTCAAATGTTCAATAGCCATATTGTATTAGTCAGGGTTCTCTAGAGGGACAGAACTAATGGAATAGATACATATATAAAGGGGAGTTTATTAAGTATTAAGTCACACAATCATAAGGTCTCATGATACGCCGTCTGCAGGCAGAGGAGCTAGGAGGGTCAGTCCGAGTTCCAAAACTGAAGAACTTGAAGTCTGATGTTCAAGGGTGGGAAGCATCCAACACAGGAGAAAGATGTAGGCCAGGAGGCTAGGCCAGTCTCTCTTTTCACTTTTTTCTGCCTGCTTCATATTCTATCCATGCTGGCAGCTGATTAGATGGTGCCCATCCAGAATAAGGGGGGATCTGCCTTTCCCAGCCCACTGACTCAAATGTTAATCTCCTTTGACAACACCCTCACAGACACACCCAGGATCAATACTTTGTATCCTTCAGTCCAATCAAGTTGATACTCAATACTTAGTGGCTCTCTCTGGAAGACAGGGTTAATTTACAAAAAACTGAACAAAACTCAATAATATTTATCTCGGGGGATTCCTGGATGTCTATTTGCTGATTCTTGGCCAACATAAAATCCGTGGGATTTGTTATGTGCAGTTAAAGACAACTTTCCCTGGCTACCTCCAGATAGTGTTTTTTTTTTTTTTCTTTTGTTTTGTTTTTTTCCTACAAGTTTTTAACTGGCTTAACCTGACTTTTAACTGATAAACCTAACTGTTTATCAACCTGACTTAAGGGCCAAAAGAGTATACAAATCTTGGAAACATCTGCTTTGAGTTCAGGGAAATCCAGGATTTTTCACACAGAACCACACACCTTGGTGGTTCAATTCAGTGACAAGAGCACAAGCTAGGTACAAATAAAAACCCTGGTGAGCGGTCACATAAGATGTCTTTCAGAACTGCAATGCTTGCTTGGATTCCGTTTCTCTTGCTGTATGCGCCATATGCTTTTTTGTTTGTTTATAAACAGAAATCTCTTGTTTTGTAGAATCTTTTCCAATGCACAACTTGAAAAATCTTTGCATTGCTATGTTAGCCAGTGTGACTACAGAATATTTCTATCATCATAGAAAGTTCTACTAAACAGCTTTGACCTATATTAATTTTTCAATTAATTAAGTGGAATGAAGTCAAAACATGGAAATACAATTACTGTTATCATGACACATACCATAAACTCAGCTCTCATCTTGAGGCAGTGCAAAGATTAAACTATTATAATCAGAAAGTCTTTGGTGTGGGAAAAAATGGAATATGAGTACTTAATCGAGTTTTAAAGTTACAGGCTCCTAGTGACAATTAAAAGCAAATCAACTTCTAGTAGGTTGTATTACTAAATTTAATTTTTCTAACAACATCTTTTTTACTGTATCCAGGTTTAACTGCTCTCAGTAGAATCCTTTATACCACTGCCGCCAGGTCACTTCAGCCAAACCAGCCTATAAAAGCTAACTCCGTCTGACCTCAAGATGCATGAACAAGCCCAGCAGATGAGCAGAAAAGATCTGTAAGATCTTGTCTCACAGCTGAACAGGTCTGAGAATAATGGATCAAAGTTGTAATCCACTATGCTTTTCATCACCTCTAGTGCAGCAAGAGCTGGCTAGTGGAAACATTTAGTTGGGAAATGAGGATTTTTGTTTTTTGGTAGTCATTTTGTATTTAAACACCTCTGGTGGTTAAATCTCAAAAACAGGTAAATAGGTGCCTACAATTCTGAAAGAATCTCTTTGTTGCTGACCAGTGGGAACCATGGTTTTATACGAGAGAATTGGGTAAGACTTAAGGAAGAGTTCTAACAAATACCAGTATAATGTAGATGATTAGAGAGAGACAAAAGAATCCATGTGGAAAGAAGAAACAGAGAGATGAAATTAAAACATCACAAGTTATCAAATGAACAAAATTTTTTTTAAAAGACCTAAAAATTTGCTGATGATTTCATGGAGAACTTATCAGTTTCTAGTTTGGAAATGTTAATTTCTATAAATTGCATCTTTAATGCAATCTCTCCAGTTTCATATATATCTATTTCTTTAAAAATGTTAATACTTGTGAAAAGAAGTGTTCATAAGATATAATAAGCAATAAATATAGAGTTATTTAGAGTTATTACATGAATAAATAAATAAATATGTAAATAAGTGAATGAAGTCTGTAACTTTAAGAAATTCACTGGATGTGAGAAATATAGTATGCTTTGAAAAGTTAATATTAGAAAGTTTTAAAAGCTTTTGTTATAATGTTATTGTTCTCAGATTGCAGTTAAATAACATTTAATTGTGCTAACTAGATCTGAAAATAACTTTTGAAGATGAAATTAGTATAAAATTTGGAAGAAAATAAATGTCACTTATGAAGAAATAGCTACAGTAGGCAATATTTTAATAAAACACATAAACATGCGTTGTTAATATTGTGTATAACTTGGATGATTCCATCACAATTTTATTTTAATTTGTCATTTCGATTCTCTTACATAAATACAAAGTATTAATCAGAATCTCTGTACCAGATTACACATTGCTGAGGACTTACATTGCATTTTCCTTAAAAGGATTAAAAAGAAAATTACCTATATATGCATTGATCATTGCAATAGTGAAATAACACTCAAATTGTATTTATAGTTTAGAGGAATAGATTAGAGATAAATAGGGGACGCTATTTATTTGCTCATTTGATGCTTCATGGAATTCTGTTAGTACAATTTTTCCCGGGTGTTTTTATGTATATTTAATCAGATGAGGCTAGAGATGGTTTACTTTTATTATATAGGAGTATTCTCAGTGTATTATTACCCCAATTGAGTATCTCAACAAATATTAGACTTCAGAGAAAAAATAGGCATATGAGTTAATTTATTGGGAGAGTCTACATAGTTCACTTCTATTATTAATAATAGAAATACACAAGAAAAAAATTTTTCCCAAGGAAACATATTTTATGATCCCATATATGCCAAACATTGATAGTAAGAACTTTATATGTATTATATCATTTTTTCTTAAAAACTCTACGAAGTACTCGTATTCCAATTTTACCTATACCATAGACTTTCTAATTATAATAGTTTAATCTTTGCCCTGTATCATGATGAGAGGTGAAAGAGTTTATGGTTTATATATCATGATAACTGTAATTGTAATTCCATGTTTTGCATTTTAGCACTTATTTTTTGGTAGTGATTAAAATAAATCAATACAACTAAGAAGAGTATATAAAGAGAAAAACAAAAAAATGAGTCAAGTTAAGTGAACTCCATAATGCCCTGAAAATCTTTTTTCTCATCTAAAGCCATCTTATTATCCTTCTTTGCTTCTATGGTTTACATGTTAATATTTAAAAAACAACAAATAAAACATACAGTTGAAAAAACACAGTGAATGTGGCAGTTTGTCCAATTATATATAATCACATTTAATGTGTTAATTTCAAGATAGAATATAATTTTTAAAGTATACATGAGATAAAATCAAGAGAAGACTTGGAGAAACCCATTATAGAATCAGTTTTCAAGAAAGGCTGTGTCACTGTCATGGACTTTTTTTTTCTTTTTCTTAACAGCAGTTTTATTCAGATATAAGTCACATGATAAACAATAAACATATCCAAAGAGTAAAATTATGTTTTTAGTATATCTGTTGTTTAAGCATCAACACATCCAATCTTAAAATATCTTCATCACTACCAAAAGAATATTTACCCATTAGCAGTCATTTTTTCAACTCCATTCTCCAAGCCCTAGCCATAATCAACCACTAATCTACTTTATGTCTGTATAGATTTTCATATTCTGGACATTTTATATGAATGAAATGATACCATATGTGATCTTTTGTCACTACATTCTTTCATTTTCAACAATGGTTTTAAGGTTCATCCATGTTGTAAGATGTATAGCCACTTTATCTCTTGGTTTTTGAAAACAAATATCCTATTGTATGGATATACCACATTTTGCTTATTCATTCATCAATTGATGTACATTTGGGTTGTTCTTATATTTTGTTTATAAGAAGTAATGCTTCTGTGAACAGTTGTGTACAAGTTTTTATTAGGATGTATATATTTTGAATACTCTTGGTATACAACTAGTGGTTAAATTGCCTCATCATATGGTGCTCTATGTTTACCTTTTGGATAGGTGGCCAAACTTTTTCCAAAGCAGGTAAATCCTTTTCTTTTCCCACCAGCAGTGTATGAAGATTCCAATTTCTCCACATTCTCATAAAAACTTGTTATTATCTTTCTTTTTTATATTATCCATCTCACAATATATAGGGATATGAAGGAGTGTCTCATTTTGGATTGATTTGCATTTCTCTGATGGCAAATGATGTTGAGCATCTTGCCATATGCTTACTATGCATTTGTATTATATATTTTTTGGAAAATGGCTATTTATATCTTTTTCCCTTTTCCTATATTGGAATTTAAAAAAATTTTTTTGAATTCAATAGATATTTAGTATTCTGGATACTAGTTCTATATCAATATATAAATGATTCACATACATAAAAAATCCATTCAATGCCTTCTTTCCACTTTCTTGATGGTGTTGTATGAAGTAATTTAATTTTTGAATTTTGATGCTGTCCACTTTATGTAGCTTTTCCTTTGTTGTTTGCTATTTTGTTGTCATATGTGAAAACCATTGCCTTCTTCAAGGCCAAAAATCTGTTTTATTCTAGCAGTTTTTGCGTTTTAGTTCTTACATTTAGGTGTTTGTTTTTCAGTTAATTTTTATAGGTGCTATGAGATCCAGGTCCACCTTCATTCAGTTCCATGAAGGTATCCATAGCATCATTTGTTCATAATACTATTTTTATTTTAATTCAATTGTCTCTGTACCCTTGTTGAAATCAATTGACCATCAATGTAAGGTGTATTTCTTGACTATGAATTATATTCCATTGACCTTTAATCATCATGGCAATACCACACTCTCTTGAACACTAGCTTTGTAATAATTTTTAAATTAAAAAGATGCTTCAAATGTGCTCTTTTCTAAGTCGTTATGATTATTCTAGGTTGCTACATTTTCTATACAAATTTTAGAATCAGCTTATAAATTTCTGCAAAGATTGATGGGATTTCATATGGATTGTGTTGAATCTGTAGATGTATTTGGGAATATTACCATTTAAACCATACTGTCTTCTGCTCTATGAACGTGTTATGACTTTTCAATTATTTGGATCTTTTAGAATTTTTTTTTCCTTTTTGAGATGGAGTTTCGCTCTTGTTGCCCAGGCTGAATTGCAATGACTCAATCTCAACTCATTGCAACCTCTGCCTCCCAGGTTCAAGCAATTCTCCTGCCTCAGGCTCCCAAGTAACTGGGATTACAGGCATGTGCCACCACGTCCGGCTAATTTTGTATTTTTAGTAGACACAGGGGTTTCACTATGTTCTTCTCAAACTCCGGACCTCAAGTGATCCACACGCCTCGGCCTCTCAAAGTGCTGGGATTACAGGTGTGAGTCACCGCACCAGGTCTCAATTTTTTTTTTTTTTGAGTCAGAGTTTCGCTCTTGTTGCCCAGGCTGGAGTGAAGTGGTGCGATCTCGGCTAACTGCAACCTCTGCCTCCGGGGTTCAAGCGATTCTGCTGCCTCAGCCTCCCGAGTAGCTGGGATTACAGGAGCCTGTCACTACGCCTGGTTAATTTTTTTGTATTTTTAGTAGAGACGGGGTTTCTCCATGTTGGGCACGCTGGTCTTGAACTCCTGACCTCAGGTGATTCACCCACCTGGGCCTCCCAAAGTGCTGGGATTACAGGCGTGAGTCATCACGCTCAGCCAAATTTTTTAAATTTTTAAAAAAATATTTTAGGTTCAGGTTTACAGGTGCTGGTTTGTTATATAGATAAACTTGTGTTACAGGGGTTTGATGTACACATTATTTCACCATCTAGATACTAAGTCTGATACCCAATACATTTCTTTCAACAATTTTGGTTTTCTGATTATAGTTTTATACTCATTTGGTAAATATTTATACATATTATGTTATTATTATAACATTAGCCATCATGTTTTACCCTATTAGGAAGGTTTCACCTTTAGAAATTCACTAATTTTATACCATGAGGAAGCTGGATGAGAAATAAAATGACACTATAAAAAAATGATTGTTATTCATGGCTCCAGAAAAACACCATATCTACTTTGTCCTAAAATGGATGTCCCATGCCCTTTCTAGATGGCCCTGGTTGCAAGTAGAAAAAAAGAAGAAACAACAGAATTTGCTATGGCATGCTCCTCTCTACAGTCCAAATATAACTGAACAATGTGGATTATACCTGAAAGCATAACTTCAAAGGAATTGACAGTATGTGAGTTTGCAAAAGTAGGTACATACATAAATATTTTATTCTCTTTTTTTGTTTTCTGGTCTCAGCAATAGAAGAAAACATATTAGAAGTGTGTTCTTAAGTTGAAGCATCTAAATAATGAATGAATTCCAACAAATTCAAAATAAATGTACAAAGAACAGAATAGCAAAGTATGGAATGAAAAATATTAAACCTTATTATATGTAATGATAGAAAGTTTCATATGTCTTTGGTTTGTCTGTGTGAGAATTGAGTTGCTGTGTAGAGTGTTCTGGGTTGTATTAGAAAAGTTTTGAAAAACATCTGCACCTGTAGAGGAACGAAATAAATGTTGTGTATTAATCTACCATGTTCAACACAGGTAAAAAAAGGTTGAACAAGATTCATATTTGATAATTTACCTAAATACTTGTTTTATTCAAGTAAAATTTGCCACATATCTTTCTAAAGCAAACAAAGGGGTTAAAATGTTATTTTTAAGGTGATACACACACACATATATGATTGACAGAGTTTCTGAGAGAGTGCTTGCAAGTGATAAAAAACTGACATAAATACAGTAATAAAAGTATTGATTTAGAGGAACCGAGATGATAGCATTGGAAGCTTTTTAAAAAGTCACAACAATTTACAGGTAAAAACTGTACTTACGGACCATATATGCTCCCTTATGTTTAGGGCTACTCCAGTTTAAAGTAGATTTCCAAAAAGGAATACTGTAGAGAATAGCAAAAGTGCTTATCTGCGTCTTATTCTTAATTGGAGTAATGTATCAAATTTTGATGTGAATTTGGTATTATGTCGATTCTGCCCTATTACTGTGAAGTTGAATTAAAATACAATGTTTGATTATATAATTCAATAATCCGAGTATTTTTTGAAACTGTGTTTTATAGTAAAAACCCCCATAAAACTTACAGTGAACTTTAGACAAAGTATTCTCAGCACAACAATATATTTGTTTCAACCCCAAGAGATTTTCACAAAGGTTATGCAGCAAAATCACCAAGTAAGATAAGGAATGAAAGGCGACTAAGGTACCAAATAGGAGCATTTCATTTTCTATTCTTTATAACAGTTCACCTTGGCTAAATTTTCTGAAATAAGACAGACATGTTATATTGTTATTGTTTTTTTCCCAACAGAGCTCCTTTGTATCATGCTTCTCCTTATTACACAAGGCCATAGAGTGTGCTGTTTACTGGCATAGACACTGAAGCCCGACTTTCTGTTTTCAAAGCCAGCTCAATCTCTCATTACTGTGTAATCTCACTCCTATTACATAACTTGCTTCTGCCCCAATTTCTTTAGTTTTAGAATTCAGGAAATAATTGTACTTACTTACTAAGGGGGAAAAAAGTTCTGCTGGAATCTGAGCTGTGAGGGGAATACTGATAATTTAATGGAAACCACAGCTTGCAAAATGTACTATACATTTTTCAGAAAATAGAAAACCTGCACCAACCCAAACCTTGATCAGAGACTAAGTCCAAATTAATACCATACACAGACCTAAATAAGCATAACGCCACATAGAGTCATGTGTTCTAAATAAGGCTGATTGTTTCAGTGACCCTTCAATTTTCCAATTCTGAACAGTGCTTGCCAACATAATCCTCTAATCTACCTCCACAAATCCTATAAGTACCCTTCTAAAATTTCTCCCTTTTGAGATGGCCCATAGCTCTTATTAAAGTGGCCTCATCGTCTGGGGTGATACCTGATGTTTGTTGTGTCACGCCAAGGAAATCAAGGATGCAGACACACAAGGAGTGAGGTTAAGAACAGAGGTTTAATAGGCAAAAGAAAGAGAAGAGCTGTCTATTGCAGAGAGAGGGGTCCTGAGCAGGTTTCCACCTCTTCAGTGAAGTGCAAGGAATTTTACATGAGCTTGAAGAAGTGGTATCTGATTTACATAGGGCATGAAAGACTGCCTGGACCAGGTGTGCCATTTGCATAGGGGGCCAAAAAGTGGTTAGGGCTAGGTGTGCCATTTGCATAAGGCACAAAAAGTTGCCCCTTACCCCCATTCTTTTATTATGCAGATGGGTTCTCTACCTGGCCAATGCCATATTGCCTGTTTCTTTACTGTACACATGGTAACAAATAAAAGGGAAGATGGAGCCTCCATGTTGGACATGGCTGGCTCCCAGGTAGCCCTTTTCTGTTGGTACAGCTGCTGGCATTTCCCCCATGCAAGCTTTCAGCTTGCTTATCTATGTTTGTAGCTCGATTTTTCAGGTTGCTCTTTATTAGGAAAGAAATTATTTTGGAGCTACTTTTTGTTAAAAGGGAAATTCTGCCGAAATAATTTTTTTTCTAGCTTCTGTATTATTAGGGTGTTTATTCTTCCTTGTCAGGGACCACAAAATTGTTCCTATCAATCTGAAGCTAGTAACTCTATATCTCTTCCATACTTTATCTATAAATGATAGATTTTAATATTTCCCACATCAATGGTTATTGTAAGAATTGGTGGAGATCATCCATATAGAAGTCATTCATATGTGAGCACTTTATAAGGATTTGCATTTATTGTTCTCTACTTGTTTGTGTTTTTCTCCATGTGTACTTTTTCAAAAAGCATGCTCTAAAGAACTCCATGAGAAAAATATCCTAAGACCTCAGAAAAAAAGTATCAGAGTGAGTTAGACCCAATAAGATCATACACAATAGTACTTAAGTACATTTTAAAGTACTTTAATTATTTCAAAATCCAAATAAACCAATGATAAAAAAAAATCTGAAAAATACCTCAACAGATTTGATCTCTATGCTTTTGTTATCTACATGCCTGCTCATTGTGCTCTGGAACATTTCTTGGGTACTTATGGGAAACAAAACATTTAGTCAATTCCCCTGTTTCTACGAGTCACTTGATCAAGAGGTAGAACTCCGTAGCTGTTTCAGTGAGTAGATTTCTGACATTTCTGTGGATATAATTAAAACCTACCCTTTCTTCTCTATCTGTACTATTTATGTAGTTCTTACTTATGTATGATATGCAAAGTTAATTTTTATATGCATTATATTTTTAAAATGCTCATAACTATTATGAATTTGTAATTATTATGGCTCAGAAAAAATTAGTTATGTGTTCAACATCTATATCAAATAGAGAAACTACAATGGTTTAAGGATGACTCTTTCATGACTCTCTCTTATGTAGTCTGGAGAGAAAGCAAATCACATATCAGCTTAACAGCAGCTGTACCAAGTGCATACTTGAATATATCAAAACGAAGGGCTTTTGCATCAGTAAAGCTGGGAAGAATTTATCTTCTTTCATGTAAGTGGGTGTTTTCCCTTTGTTTGCCCTACTAGTATACTATATACACCCTTTTACCACATAATTAGTAAAGATATAAATTATGGAGAGCCATCGTCAAAATACATTCAAATTCTTCAAAATGACTCCCTTAAGCATCAACAAAAAATAGTTTAACATTTGTGGCTTGAGTGTTGCAAATGTTATAGTATTCTTATTTTTTTAAAAAGAAATATTTTAAAGTTTCAGCTATTAGCTTTTCTTCTACACAGAAAAACTAGAAGAAATAAAATTAGAACTACAAATGTAGTTAATTGTTAGAATAGACACACACACACAAATTTGAACATAGTAATAGACATACTTGTAAGAAAATAAAATACATATAATATTCTTAAGGTATTTTACCTATGAAACGTTACAAGCAAATACATGGTACCTGGTCATACAGTTTGTTAAAGCTTAATAAAGATACTTATACCACATGGCCAAGGCTTTATAGTAATAGCAGGACAACTTTACAAAATAATATTTATCTAGTTAATCAGCATTTCAGAATTCTTCCTAAATATGTCATTTTTTATCTTCAGAATTTCATTTCTATAGAATTTGATTATTCTAAATTTTTAGCTACTAAAAGAAAGAGATGGAAAGATGGAAAAGCTTCCTCAGAAGCTTTCTGAAGAGTTGGGAACTTCCAAGTAGGCTGAAAACAGAGAACAAACTATGGTAACTAAAAATCTTCTCTCACTACCAGACTTCACATTTATTAGAGAAAAAAATGGAAAACAGTAAGATACTGGCAAAGTCCCTTCACTATCAGATGAACTTTGAGACTAAAGGGCCATTGCTCCTCCCCCTCCCACCCCTAAAAGGAGAGAATCTTCAAATTATATATGTAAGAAATATTAAAGACTTATATTGATCCTAAAGATTAGTCAGAAAAGATCTTTACTTTTATTCACAGATGAAACTTTACTGGCAGGAATAACACTTTTTGTGTTGGTTAGTTTTAGAGTCAAGGTAACTACTATTACATTTAATTCTGAGTTTGCTCATACAACTATTTAAAATATTTTCAGTAAGTTGAAATAAAAAAATCCATTGCTAATACAATGTAGAAAATCCCCAAACAACACCATCTTTTGGAAGTCTGCTATTACAAAGCCTCAAAGGATTTACTTTAAGTAAGTAGGAAGGGAGAAGTATGAGAATATTATCCCTAATTCCCACTTGGGAGAAAAGATCAACATTTGTGCAAATTGCTCTTTGTAAGGAAGAAACAAATACTTTAAATCCTCCTTGGTTAAGATATGAAAATACTTTTATTTTGTTCTCTGGGGATTCTCTCCCAATGGCTAAAAAAATAGGAATCTTAATTGATCTCTTCATCCAAAGTGCTAAAATTGTTCTCTATATTCAAGAAGCCAGATAGTTAATCTTCACAACAACAGCAGCAACAACAATAATAGTAAATATCACTTCTATATATTTTTAAAGGAAAAATGCCTAAATAGAAATTTGGTTTACAGTGCATTAAATAAATCAAAACAAGCCTGGGTAGGTTTTTTGTTTGTTTGTTTGTTTTTTAAAGTAGTCACATATAATGAGGAGGTGTCCAGGCTTACTTTACAATGATAGTGATCACTATGATAGTGATTCTCAAACTTTTTGGTCACATATTACGCTTTTTAAAACGGAAAATCTCAAAGTCTGTTTTAAAAATGTTTTTACATTACTAATATTTACCATAATGTAAATTGAAACAGAGAAACTTCATTTTTTTAACTTAGGTATTTAAGAATAACCATGATAAACACACTACAGAATAATATAAAAATAATATTTTTTTAAATAATGAAAAACATCAATGATAAAATGGCATTGTTTTTACAGTTACCCACATTTCTAGTCTCTGTTTTAAGACAGTTGGAGTCTCAAATCTGTTTCAGCAGACTTAACGAATTCTGTTGTTTTGCTTTTCATATAATATACAAAGATAATTGCCCTTGAACAGATAGAAATATAGTAAATATATAGAAAAACTGAGACTCTAATCACAGTTCAGATAATTATGGATTATCTGAAATTCAACAATATCAATATTTGACAAGTGATAGAAAAATTTCTGAAGAATATTCACCACGTAACATCTTGAAATGTATACATGAACTTTTCAAAGTCCATTACATTATAAACCATGAGTCAGTCCTGTATTTCAACTAGATCTTTTATTCATGCATGGCTTTGTAACCTCATACTTTGGTCATTTTGAAAATACTGGTTCACCAAATAATGTAGTTGTTTTACATTTTGATATATTTCAACACTTAGAACATTCATATTTGTTAATATCAATAATCTTATCACTTGAAGTAAGTATTGGGAAATGTTCAAGCTCACAGTAGCAGATAGCTGCTTTCAAATATTTTGAATTTTTGTTTGAAAACAAAAATTTTATCATTGGTAAAAGCATAGTGGTTTTCATTGAAATGAGAGATTAATTTTATTCACGTTTAAGAAAAAGTATGTTAATACCCAAATCTAGATAATCATTGCTTAATTGTCAGTGGTTATTTCAAGGAGAAAGTACCTCTATGATAAAAGTGAGTTTACCTTAAGATAACCATTATACAGCAGAAGTGTTTTCATTTATTTTTTTATTTTTTATTTTTTTGCAAAGTATCCATTTCATAACATCGAGTATGAAAAACTGTTTACTCAAGGGTCAAGATTTAATAAAATTAATAATGTTTACTGCTTCATCAAGGGTATTATTCAGTGAAACTGCTGCACTATGCACAAAGCCTTCCAACTGACAAATGTAAATTTTCTATTAAGGGCAGAGCAAGGGCGGGTGCAAAGAGCTAATTGTATAACATTAGTAAACAGAGAACATAGTAGAGGCTGTTTGCAAGGACATTGTAAGGTCCATTAATCATATTGAGTAATGTAAGTGTGGATTTAATTTTATTGTATTTTTGAAGAGTTATCTCACTTTTCACCACTAAAAGTTACTTTAAATTATTCTATTTTGGTTGTGTTTAGGAAGCTGCCATCAGGGATTCCACAAAGTGAATGAGAAAAATGGTTCCAAATTTGCTATCCACAAAAAACATCTGCTTCAAGGGAAATGATCACTGTCATGAAGCATAGCTGAGCTTTTATTCTTCTAGTATCAGGAGACAGTCCCACTACAGCTCTACAGTGAGGTTTTTCTTTGTTTTGTTTTGTTTTTACCTGAGTGTTACAAGCTTTTGAAATATTTTGGCCCACAGTGTATTTATAGAGCAAAACTTCTAGACAAATAATAGAAACAATTTGGTTAGCAAGTACAATGCAGAGCAAAACAGGAAAATCCATATGGATTTAGGTAGAATGTAGAAAAAATATTAAAAGGAATTCATACCCATGACTGCAAATAGATATCATTTTCCCATGCATTACTTCTACCTTTTTGTGCAGGTGCTTTTCCAGGTTTGCATTTTCTGAAGCTAGATTGATGGTGCCTTAGTCTCCTCTCACCATTGCTAGAGAGTTTCTAGCTGCAATTAGCTTAACTTTTTTTGTTCACCATTAACAGTAAAACAATGCCTAAGTAATCTTAAGAGATCATTTCTCCATAAGCAAGCACAACAGTAACAATAACAAGGCAAAAAATACATCTATAAGCATAGAAAACCAAAATACATTGGAATCTTCCCATAGACCCCATAACACCTTTGAGGAGAAAGAAAGATACTTGGTGTAATACTTCATCTTGCAGATTATTTTTTTCTTTTATGTAGATATGCTTTATAAGTGCTTATGTTAATGTAAGCTGAATAAAATATGTTACAGCTTTTTCTCAGTAGTCTGATGAAATTTTAAAATAAAAAGTAAAATTCAATTTATCTTTGTTTCATAAATAATTTGAAATAAGCTTTCAGTTGTCAGGTATTTTCATGATGAAAATAGTAAAATTTAGAAGAAAGGTATTTAAAGACAAAGTGCCTTTTTTGCAATTTCATCTTCATTAACTAAAACAAAAAAAAATTGAACATTAGACACAGATATATGATTGATGTTATAAAAATTACTTTCTGACCCACTATACTTGCATGTGTCCAAAACAGTAATTCATATATAAACTGGCTCCAGCCTATGGCTAGAATAGTAGTCTAAAATTTCATTAAACAAAAGTACTATCACAGAGGTTAAGTGGTCATGATATAGTTAACTAAATCAATTTTTAATAAAAAGACTTTTGGCTTAAAGAACAAAAATTATTTTCTAAAATAATATTCAGAAAACATATATTTTAGGGAAGGTACATGAAATAGCAATCAAGTTTACAAATAATGTTTACTATCATAGTGCAATATTTTAAATCAAAAAATATGAAAAACAAAATAGCTAACAACATATTTTAGGGACATTTACATAAATTCAATTAATAAATAATTCTTTTAAAAGATAACTATATTTACCTTAGCACCAATATAATTAAGAAGTTAAAAGATGTAAAATAGCACTAACGCAAAATGAACTTTTTAATAGAAGTGTAAGAATTGCCAGCCTACTTCAAAATATTGGCACCTCAAGGCCAATTTTGCCAGTAATAGTTCATTAAATTTATTGTGAAACTAAACACAGCCTTTATTATTAGATTATGCACCACCTGGCATGATTTCAAAGATATCTTCAGCATCGTCTACTTGCATCAGATTCTTCAACTTGAATTTGTTACTCCAGAGGTAGAAATCAGGCGTACTGAAGTATATCCTCAAAGATTCCATTCAGAAAACTGAGCATGCTCGACAACCAGAATTGTGGGTGAGGCTTTGTGACATATGTTCTCGATGGTCAAGGTGGAGAGCACTATATGGAAAAAGGAAGCTTTGGGAGCTGTACCAGTTATATAGAATGAGAGAGGTTTGAAAAGATTCAAAAACTTCCAACAGGTGCTGACAAAGATTTTTGTATATCAGCATAGAATAAGATCTCAGGCAATCAGTGAAGATATGAAAATTATATTCCAGGATTTGTTCTCAGTTAGAAAAAACGTGATTCATCTTTATGAATTAAAAATATGTGGTTTAAGTATGTATGGCGGAAATCTCCATTTCAGTAGGGCCCCGGCAAGAATTTACGTAGCCTTTCCCCTCTTTGCTCATATAACAAAGCCAATTTGTGTAACCGGTTAAACCAGGTATAAAGCAGAAAACAGCACATTCCTAAGTAACATAGACAAGCTAGCCCTGGCTGTCTGTAAAAGTTCTGAACTTCAAGTTCAATGTTTTTAGGAGGTAAGGACAGATTTTAGTCACTATTGCAATATAGAAAATACTTCAGTGTGAACTGAACTCAACTTTGATTTGTAGAGAGATGACTGGGTGTTTTAAAGGGAGAATGAGGGAATAGGAAGGAGGGATGAGTGGGGACTTCATAAGTCAGAAAAGTTAAAAAAAAAATACAAAAATTGCATTCAAAGAAGAGACTGTTTCATGTGTACCCATCTTAGGTTGCTAACTGACACTTTTTAAAGGTAGGCTCCTACCCTCCTGTAGTGACTGGGAGGAAAAGGCCCTGTCTTCCATTATTGGCTGAAATAAACGGTGAATTCTTTTGGCAGCCTTTAGGCAGGAGCTTTAAGTTGACCTGGAGTCATCACAGGAATGTGGATTTATGCTTTTAGAAATTTGGTTATTATTGTTTAATTTTTTTACAGGCCAAGGTTGTTATTTAGTTGTAAAGAACACTTGGAGGAACTTGACTAGTATGCGGTCAAAAAGAGAATCTTTGTAAGTATTCCATCTTATTCAAGGAAAGAAGGAGACATTATTTTCTCCAAATGAGATGAGTCAATTTCTCATTTTATCACCTTGTGTTTATTAAGGACCAGCTGAACCATCAGTTGAGACTTGATAGTGGAAGAGATTTAATGAACTATACAAATCATCATGCATTTTGTAAGAGGAATCTCTATGCAAACAAAAAGGAAATGAGGATTAATGGTTGAAGCAAAATATAAATTTAGTTCTGGAGTCCAAAGGGCAGTTGGTTGAGAAGATTTCTGGGCATTGAGCTCTAAGTTCCTTTAGATGGTGACGTGAGGACAGCAGAGGCAATCTGATGAATTTCCCTGTTTGGAGTCTGAGTGTTGTGGTGTTGGTGTACACTACTGCATCACAGTGATGGCTATTTTGCAGAGCAAAGTGTGAAAGGTGGAGGGTTTCTGGGAGATTGTTTGAGTGGCTCATGTAGTAGCAGCTCCAAGCACCAAGGTAACTTATGCATAATTTGTTGCACAGTATTTTGACAGTTATATTAAGTTATCTAGCTTCAGTACACGGAACTTGGTTCCATTAAATTTTGCCTGGCTATTTATGTAAGTGCTGCATGAGAGTAATTGACCACACAGGTGTTTTTTAAGTCTGTTTCGTGGAACATTTTTTAAGGAATCTCAAATTGGACCTTTAAAAGCCTCTAGAGAGTGGGAAGCCAAGTCAAAAATTTGTCTTCAGGCTTTGCCTACATTATATATAGATTTCAATAAATTTCCCTTTTCCAAGTTTACAAATGATCCTGTTTCACTGGTCTGTGAGATAGTGATCTTTCTTACCTATAAGGTTGGGAAATATCAGGCTAGTTTTCTCAAAAGGGCTTTGCAAGCATTGGCTCTATAAAGTCAACTTTAGTTCCTTAAAATGGTCTGATCATGTCTGTTTTTATAAATCAGTTTCAAATGCAACATTCAAATAAAAGTCTTGGTAGTGTAACCAATGTTTTAAATTATGCCCCCGATAAAGAAGAAAGATTCTTATTGGACATATGCAAATAATTATATTTCCATGAAAATAAGAATGCTCAATATTTTCAGATTTTTGAAGGGGTCAGGCAGGGAGAAAAAGAAGAATGTTTCAAATTTATTTATAAAAATATAATTTACTAGATTTTTATCAGTCATAGAGAACATAAGAGAAAGGAAAAGGGGATTTCTTATGTCCAGAAAAAAATATTATGAGTTGGCAATACTGTGAACCAACACAAAAACTATTTCAAAATAAAATAAGAAGTATGTAAGCAACCTTTACCAGTGTACTCTATTACATGCAGTTAAATATGTTTTTGAACTTGGATTAGGAGTTCTAAAAACCCATTAAGTTTTTTATTAGAGGTTTAGAAATCCTGAACGAGTCCACCTATATGATGCCAATTTTTTAAAGCAATTCCATCAAAAGCTATACCCAAGGATACCTGAAATACTATGGGTTTCTTAGAAAGTTTCTTTGTGTTCAATGTAAGTAGTCTGGCCTTTAGCTTATTGTAAGAGCTTTTCAGAAAACATCAGGGCAAAACAACTCTGGATGTCCTCTGTGGATGACAAAAGACTTAAAATGAACACAAGATATCTTTCCACTTATTTATATCATCTCTCATTTTGTTCACTGATGTTTTGTAGTTTCAGTATACACATTTTGCATCTCCTTGGTCAAATTTACTCCCAAGTATTTTTCCCTATTATAAATGAGATTATTTTTATAATATCTTCTTTGGATTGTTGATGTTAGAGTAGGGAAAGTCTACTGGGTTTTGTATGTTAATTTTGTATCCCACAACTTTACTCAATGTATCAGTTCTAAAAGTTTTTGATGGACTTCATAGGGTTTTCTACTTAGAAGATCATGTCCTTAACAATAGGAGACTATTACACTTCTTCTTTTCCTATTTTGATGACTTTTATTATTGTTCTTGCCAAACTGCTATGGCTAGGATGTTCAATACTACGTTAAATAGCAGTGTTAAGAGTGAACATCATTGTCCTGTTTTTGATCTTAAAAGAAAAGCTTTCAACTTTTCATCATTGAGTATAATATTAGCTATTGGTTTTTAACAAATTGTCTTTATTGAATGAAGGTGTGTTCCTTCTATACCTATTTTGTTGTGTTTTTATCATGAAATGATGTCAAATATGTCAATTCAATGCAAATCTCTATCATTCCAAAGATATTTTTCACTGAAATAGAAAAATATAATCCTAAAATTCCTATGGAGCCACAAAAGACCCCATATAGCCAAAACAATCTTGAGCAAAAAGAAGAAATCTCAAGGCATCACACTACCCGATTTCAAAATATACTACAAAGCTATATTAAGCCAAATAGCATGGTAATGGTATATAAACAGATACATCAACTGATGTAACAGGATAGAAAGCCCAGAAATAAATCCATGCACATGTGGTTAATTTATTTTCCACAAATGTATAAAGAACACACAATGGGGAAAGGCTAGTCTCTTCAATAAATATGACAACTAGATAGCCATATGAAGAAGAATAAAAATGGATCCTTATCTCATATCATACATTAAAATTTAACTCAAGATGAATTAAAGACTTCAACATAATACCTGAAACTGTAAAACTGCTAGGAAAAAATATAAAGGAAAAACTCCGTGCCACAATTCTAAATAATAATTTCTTGGATAAGACCCCCAAAACACAGAAAACAAAAACAAAAATAGGCAAATGGGATTTCATCAAACAAAAAAGTTCTGCACAACAGAAGAGACAATCAATAGAATAAAGAGACAACCTAGAGATTGAGAGAAAAGATTTTTAGTCATACGTCTGAAAAGAGGTTAGTATATAAAATATATAAGAAACTCAAAGAATTTAACAACAAGGAAACAATCTGAGTTAAAAAATAAGCAAAGGATCTGAACAGATACTCTTTTAAAAAGAAAACTACAAATGGCCTATAGACATGAAAAAATTATCAAAATCACTATCAGGGAATGCATATTAAAACCATAAGGAGATATCACCTCACATCTACTAGGATGACTTATCAAAAACACAAAAGATAATTCTTGGCAGGGATGTAGAGGAAAGGAGACCCTGCACACTCTTGGTGGGATGGTAAATTAGTCCAGGCATTATGGAAAAACCTATGGAGGTTTCTCAAAAAATTGCAAATAGAATTAACATCAGACGAGCCCACTTTGAGGGATATATCCAAAATCATTGAAATTGGTATGTTGAAGAGATATCTGCACTGCCATGTTTACTTCTGCACTATTCTCAATAACCAAGAAATGGAATCAAACTCTGTTCATTACAGATGAACAGACAAAGGATTTTGGTATATATACAAAATGGACTACTATAGAGCCTTAAAAAAGAAGGAAATCCTGTCATACATGACAATGTCAGTGAACCAGGAAGACAGGTTAAGTGACATAAATCAGGCACAGAAAGTCAAATACTGCATGATCTCACTTTGTATACAAATCTAAAAAAGTCAGTCTCATAGGAACAGAGAGGATAATGGTAGATACCAGAGGCTGGGAAAGAAGAAGGAAATGTGCAAAAGGAGGATATTAGGCAAGAGGTACAAAGTTTCAGTTAGACAGGAGAAATTAGTTTCAGTGATTCATCTTATAAAGATATATCAAAATATACCTTTATCAATATCAAAATGTATAGGTAGCCTATAAAATTTATAGGATAAAGTTATATCTTTATTTTGGCGAAGGATCAACAACAAATTTTCAGGCCTTCCTGGAGATAAGCAGAGTGCTAAACTATTCCAGTGATAAGACAACCCCATCTTAGACAGGAACTAAGAGAAATTTGATAGAAATCAATGAAACATGCAATTGGCTTTGCATTAGTCTGTTTTCACACTGATTTAAAGAGCTACTTGAGACTGGGTAATTTATTAAGTAAAGAGATTTAATTGGCTCACAATTCCACATGGCTGGGGAGGCCTCAAGAAACTTGCAATCATGGCAGAAGGGGAAGCTAACACATCTTTCTTCACAGGGCAGCAGGAGAGAGAAGTTTGTGAAAGAAGCAAAGGGGGAAGAGCCCCCTATAAACCATCAGATCTTGTGATAACTCACTCACTATTATGAGAACAGCATGGGATAAACTGTCCCCATGTTCCAATCACCTTCCACCAGGTCTCTTCTGCAACACCTAGGGATTACAATTCAAGATAACATTTGGGTGGGGACACAAAGCCTGACCATATCAGGTTTTATTATCAAAATCATAAATTTAAAATCAAGAAGCCATAAATATATATTTTTTCAATTTTTATTGCCTTTTAAATATCAACACATTTTCTTAAACTTTAAAGAGGCAATTCCCTAAATTTAAGAAGTGTGTGCTGCAAGTTTGGAAGACAAATAAAAAAGTTAAGTGGTTTACCGATTTTTTGTTATTATCAGACCTAATCCACAACCCCAACTCCCAATTCCTTATGTTGTGAAAAACACCTATTTTTATTTTTTCCTCAATTCAGATCAGCACAATGGAGGAAAGAAAATAATCCATGTGTGTATGACTTACCTGTATATGTGTGTGTGTGTGTATGTGTATGTTTGTGTGTGTGCATGAATATATGTGTGTATGGAGTTACACACATACCTGATAGACACATACATACATATCATATATTTGTGTGTACATTTTATTTATATATATACATATATATACACACATATGTGTGTGTGTGTGTGTATATGTATATATATGCTGTCCTACTGCTGTGCAAGTTGATAAAAAGTTGTAAGTTCTGGCAGGGCATGGTTGCTGACTCCTGTAATCCCAGAACATTGAGAAGCGAACATGGGTGGATCACAAGGTCAGGAGTTCAAGAGCAGCCTGGCCAAAATGGTGAAACCCTGTCTCTACTAAATATACAAAAATTAGCCAGGTGTGGTAGCAGGTGCCTGTAATCCCAGCCACTCAGGAGGCTGAGGCAGAGAATTGCTTGAACCCTGGAGGTGGAGTTTGCAGTGAACCGAGATCTTGCCACTGCACGCCAGCCTGGGCAACAGAGCAAGACTCCATCTCAAAAAAAAAAAAAAAAAAATGAAGTAGTAAGTTCCAAAGATTTTCTGGTGGTTGTTGTTGTTGTGTTTGTTTTGTTTTTGTTGTTGTTGTTGTTTTGCTTTGAAAGCTGATTGCTCCTATCCTTGACGCATACATAAACTTACTATAATCCTATTGCAAATACTTTTTTGTTTATCTTTAAAACAAACCTATTTATGTTGCTAAACACAGTAAAGAATTTTTTCTCTTTTCTGCATATTTTTAGCTCACTATCTTTGCCCAGTGAGGTTTCAAAACTGTTCCGTCCCCTAGTTTCTGACCTCACTGCTTACCCCTTCATTAGGATCAAATAGGTCCATCCAACACATTCATGAAAGGAGGGGAACAATGATTTCTGTATTTTACTACTTAGCCTAAAAATATATCTCTTCTTCATTACCTTTGAACAATTTTCCCTAATTCACTTCTGCTGTCTCATATCACAGGGAGATAAAATTTTGATCTACAATAATCAAAGCATGTATATTTGTCAATATAATTTGTCATTATATTTGTCAATATAAGTCCTAATTTCTTCATGTATGTAGTTGCTTATATGTAATTTAATTAATCAATAAGAAACTGAAAATAGTGCTCTTCAGTGTTAGAATAAAATACATGATCATTTTAACAAGTATCTTGCTATTTATATTACTATTTCGTGTTTCTTTTTTAATTGACTTGTATTTATTTTGGTTCTAAAAACCAAACAGAAATTTAAACCTATTTTGTTCTAACATAAACAATTTTAAAATTCATAAATAACCATGCACTGCTATGCATTTCTTAAAAATATTCTTTGAGTTTATAGATATATGAATTTGTACATACTAACTTATTTGCAGAAATAGAGACATCGTTGTGTTGGTAGGGGTAGAAAAATTGAATACTTCTAAAAAAAAATGAAAACCTTACAACCTTGCTTTCAAAAGTAACAGTACAGAGGCTAATTTTGTCATACATATTTATCAATTTTACGCATAAAAATAAAATGTTTCATAACACAATCAACAAGTGACATTGTATGCATAAATTTATATGCTGTGGTTCAGCTATAAATTGTGATTCAGCTTGAGCATTACAGAAAAACAAATTTCTAATTACATGTATTTGCATATTATTACTACAAACTTCCACCCTAGTTAGAATATTACTTCGAACTCCTAAGATGCTTTATAACATGCTAGAATCCTATACATATTTATATTTGTAAGAAAATACATATATATATATAATAGGCACTCATATGCATACATAATCATTTCTTACTATTAAACGTATTTATTACAAAATTAGAAAAAATGTACAAAAAAGTTTACAGACTTAGACAAAATCATCCACAGCTCTACCACAGTTTGAAGTTTTTCTGTAGTTTTGTGGGGTATGAGAGTGGGTACATATAAGCATGATTATGACATTATATCTCCAATGCAAAATATAATATGGAGTTATATCATGGTTGTCTCCCCAGATATTAAATATTTTTGAATGACACCACTATGAATGCCTTCTCCATGTCACAACCTATGAAGTTCCATAATGTATCTGGTTCATCAGTAATATATCCTTATAATTTATAAGAGTTTTTGTTACACAGAAGTCACACAATAAATAATGTTGATGCTTGAGCAACACAGGTTTAAACTGCACAGATCCATATATACATAGATTTTCTCTTGCTTCTATCACCACTGAGACAGCAAGAACATCTCTTCCTCTTCCTCAGCCTACTTAACATGAAGACAATGAGGATGAAGATGCTTCTGATGTTCCACTTCCACTTAATGAATAGTAAATATATTTTATCTTCCTTTGGATTTTATTAATAATCTTTTTTTCTTTAGCTTTTTTGGTTTTTAGAATACAGTATCTAATCTATATAACATACAAAATATGTGTCAATCAACTTTGTTACTGGTAAGGCTCCTGGTCAACAGTAGGTTATCAGTATACACAGAATTTTGACTATGTATGGGATTTGGCTTCTCTAAGCCCCACATTGTTCAAAGGTCATCTGTATTTGAATAACAGAATATTAACACTAAAGAAATTTCAAGTATTTTATATCTAGATATTTCAAATTTTTTCATGATGTGATCCTCTTTATGTACACAAAGCATATGCAAAACAAAAACTACTGGAAAAGGAATGAATTATATTTCTTATTTCTCATTAATTCTTCATCTCATGGCTGCTGAAACAATCTTCATAATGTCAATAAATTTGCTTATTGTCAAATCTGGAGGGGACATTACATGCTTATTTTTTAACAAAAATATTCTATATCACATAATATTAATAATCCCAACCATTATTTAAATATCTCCTTGTTTGCTTACAACAGCTACATCTGATACCTTAATTCCATTGTTTTGCACTTTTAAATATGTGAGTGTGTATATAAACACACACATACATATATACATATATGTGCATATATTTATAAATATGTTTATATATACATACATTTATGTATGCATATTTATAAATAAATCATATTTATTATAAATACACACACACACACACACACACAAATATCATTTCCTCTTTTGCCCCACATCTGGGAAAGCCCATAAGAAAGCCTATATGGTTTTCCTCTGGTGCTGTCAACAATTTCAAATCAAGCAAGTCCTGGCTTCAGATCTCACCCTTAATCATAATATTCAGAATTATTAGCCACTCTCAGCTGGCTTGAATGCCTCTCCAGCTCTCCCCAGAAAGCCTCAATAGGTGAGTAATAAATCTCTTCATGCCCTCTTAATGTGTTTTTGGCATCACTGGTCTGCATAGTTAAACTCATTTAAGTGTATGTCTGAGTGGGGTCCATCTCATCATGACTGATGATCAGAAAATATGTGCATATATTAAGTCAAACTGTTCTGAGAAGTTCTAGAGAATTTGCTTTGAGGACAATGTAGTCCCTTTTCTTTTTACTGTCCCCCGAAGAAAAGTACAACAAAACTTCTGTTGATTTATTTGATACTTTCTTTCACATATCTGCATAATATGCTTACATTTACATTGGTTTTTTAGTTTTGGACACTAGTAACATTTGACAAGAAGTAAGAATATTTTTGTCTTCATTCTCTTTCTTCTCTTTCCAAAAACATTCACCTCTACTATTTTCTCATCATCCAAAGATTTATATTTCATGTCTTCTTCAAATTCCTATGAACCTTGCTATAAATATTCATTTGTACATTATAGTTTCCGTTATTATGACAATGCAAATGTTTTTTAGAATTAAACTATGTAGTAAACAATGATTGCTTTTATTTTCCATGCAAACTTTTATTTTACCTAATTTATTCTATTATTGGCCTTTTTATTTGCCTACTTTATATGTAATTATCACTAATACAGGCATAACTTACTGCCAACTATTTCAAAATATTCTTGTGTGCATCAATTATTCAATAATTGAATCACCTTCAGGAAATACTTTCAATTACAATTCAAATTGCTCTAAGTAGGAGCAGTTGCATACATATCCTTTGCACAATTGTAACTCTAAGATTTCCTTTTACTCTTGTTCTGAACATCTCCTTAATGTTGATTCTATATTTAGCCTCTGATATATATTTTTTTAAAATGAGTACTACTTAGCAATAAAGAACAACTAAAACAATTACTGACAAATACATCAATATGGAAGAATATCAAAAATACCTACTTTGACAGAGAAAAACAAAGGAGCATTTCTACAAAACCCTTCAGAGGTGAAATTAGCAAACTTGATTATCAAATATAAAGTAGATATGAACTTAAAGAAAAAATCAGAAATTGAAGATAATCCAGTATATTTCAGGATTATATATAATTCTCTGTGTTGCTGTTTTCTAGGAAGCAAAGCATCATTTGTAGAATTGGCACTTAATATTCACTCAGTTATTATTTACCATTTGGGCATTATTTACTATTTTAGTTTTCAGGTCCATGGCATGTTAATAAATGAATATCTAAGTCATATTAACATTTCACTGCTGCTTGTCTTCCTAGAAATTTTCAGATACAAGTTTGTGTCCTCTTTACGATGTATGTAAAATCATTTTTAATTAGCAGAAAATAAGACTCAAAATCCTTAAGACTAAACATTTTGTCCAAGATGAAATAACTATGACTTAGAGCATTTTCCATAAACACAGAGAGCTTTATTTACTTTTTACAAAAGAGTCTCTCACTTGGTACAGGTAGGGTATTTTATTTTGTCTTCTTATTTTATTTTATAAAGAAAGACTGTGGGAGATTTTCACAATCAGACAGCTGCATTTGTTTGCATAAACTAAAAATATTAACAAATAACTAGAGTTTTAAAGTAGAGAAATACTTTATGTAGAATATGTAGTTTGCTATTTCAGAGTTTTAATTTTTACATGAACTATGATAAGTTGCAAAGTCATAGCAGACAGAAAGAGAGAGTAGTGATTGGAGAGTTATTTTTGGAGATAAAATGGATCAATTTAATGATGAACTAACTAAGAATTGGTAGAGAGAGGTAGCATGAATTATTCATGAATAACTTATAAACTATCATAGATAGTAAAGCTATTTATAAGGTATAATTCAGCCCAAAAGACCAGATTTGTAGGAAGCTATGAGTTAGGTTTTGATAAAGTTAATGTTATGCGTTAATGAAAATTCAAAAATTTATTTGGAGGAGTAATCAGGAGATTAACGTCTATTGCAAAATGTATAATTTATCTGCCTTAAGGTGGTTATTAAATCTGACAGTGCATAAGAACTTTCTAAGCACTGTCACAGTGCAATAACAATGGAAATGTCCATTGATTTTAGTGACGTGGAAATTCTCAGTAGTCTAAGCCAGAGATGTTTCAGAATTTTAATAGCCACAAACAAAACTGGAAAAGTTTCAAAAGTAAAGTATTGAAAAGATAAGTTTGGGTTTTAAAGATACAGCTAGAAAGGGTGAAATATGCCAGAAGCCAGAGTCAATATATTACTGTGGACCTGGTATGTAATGACTTTTTTTTTGTTAGTATTTGATGATCATTTTACTATTTTTGCATTAGAGTTTTTCCTGATTTCTATACCTGTAATAATAATTTTTGAAATAGAATTTCCACCAATTTTCCTTATTTGAGTAATTCTTCAGTCACCAACCACTACCCTGCTCACTGGCTGTGAGTTCCCACTTGTGCATGCTGAATTTGGAATTGACTCCAGTTCTGGGGTCTCTTTTCCTCTTTTGCTATAGTCCAGAATAAAACATATTTTTACTGCTTTAGCTATTGTCCAGCTCTGGTTTTAGTGTGTCACTGAAGCAAGGATGACTTAGCAAGACTTATATCTTCTTTTACTTATGCTCTTTCTACTGTAATGAAATTTAGCATTTGTTCAGCCAGGAGAAATTGTCGATTCTTCTATTTTTCTCTCAAACTTAGTTTTTCAGAGTAACACACAAACATTATTACAATTGTAATTTCCCTTTGATTTTGTATGTTGTAAAAGACAATGTTCGCCTTCTTTGGAATTAAGTTCTTGGTAGGGATTGTAATCTATTTAGTTAGAGGGAAAAAATGAGTAATGTATCTTCCTAAACATTAATTTTATCAATCTACCATTTAGCTTTGGATAAGAAATTGGGAGAACTTTCAAAGGGAAACATTCTCAAGTTGATTTAAATAGCTGTGACATACCAGTCTACTGCTCATTTTTCTTTCCAAATAGCTCAGTTTATGACTCAGCATCTCAAAATAATCTGCTTAATTAAATCAATGTTCACATACTGTATATATCTAAAGTGCATATGGAAAGAAGTAGAAGCAATATGCTTCAAATGAAGTATTTAAATAAAGCTTTATGCTAAAACTGACATGTTAGGTCTTTAAATATATCTTTCTTACTTTGCTTTTAATGTTTTAAAAGCCTCAGTTAACCCTAAGATTAGCATGTTTTATTGTTAAAGGAATACTTCTGCATTATTTTTGTAATTATTTTGCAGTTTATTCATCCTACTTGAGATACACACTATCACAGGAAGTACAGATTCTTCTATTTTATACATCAAAGTTAAATGATGCAGACCCTGATTTTTAAAAATATGATTAGAGAAGTTTAATTTGACTCTATGATACCTCCATATGGTCAGTTTAATCAACTATGTAGTTCTCAGACATGATAGATAACTATTTCCTAAGTTAGACGGTCATATTTTGTTACTTGATTATTAAATTAATAAGATACATAGAGGACTTGAACATATGGTCCCATTAAGAAGATGGAATACAATCCTCAAAAATGAAGGAAAATAGGAATAAATGCATACGGGATGAAACAAAAAATCCATATCTCTCAAAATTATTTACTTAAAATATTTAATTAAATATTAAATCACTCTGATGTAGATTGCTGTTATGTAAATGTCTCACCTCTTTCCCCCATATTGAAAACTCCAAATGTTAGAGATATATTCAACTATTTGAAAATGCTAATTTTAACTCCTAGGAATAGTTATTTGGTGAGTGTTTGTTAGGTACTTACTAAATCAAATTTAACTTCTTGAAACTGTGTCTTTGACATAATTTGAGAATATTATTAGTGTACAAAGTACTCTAATGCATTTAATTTTTAAGAAACTAAGTTTCAATTGTGAAATTAAAAAGTTGGAGTAAAAGTTGTGAAAATGTGATTTTAAAAGTAAAAGGAGTTTATTTTAGAAACATGAGCAAGTTCCAGGTGGTATAATGTTGTAACTTAATAAAAATAATGCATTTTATGATACTTCTTACCTCAAAAGTAAAGAGGAGGGATTAGATAATCAAATAAAGATAAGGAAAATCAAAAGTTCATTTTGACATATTCAACCAAGAGACGAACATTGAGAAACTTTGTTTAGTTTGGCTAATAGAGACTTATTTAATCATTAACTTTAAAAAAAGTTTTTTCTTTGGATTATAGTAATTTCATGTAATTGCTGCTGTGAAACCCAGTAAGATAACTTATTTTTTTATATTGTGCCTACCTGTTGCATGATAAACAATGCACGATAGGTCTTATCAACATTGTCATTAATAAATTATTTTTTCCAGTCTCATCTCCTGTTGTCTTTCAAATGTCAGGAAGCAAAAGTAGCTAAGTGCAGTTCAACAATCACCTGTCCTTCACAATGTTTACATTGTTTAGTTTCTCTGGAATATAATTATCTCTGCCCCTCCAGATACTTCATTTCGGACCTTTGGAAATACTACATCTTACATAAAACTTAATATTAGTATAACAAGATTTTTAAAAAGTGGATTTTGATTGAATATATTTGTTCTAAAATCACACGAGTAAGAAATTTAAATATTATCTCTGACATTTACTCCCTATTAGCTTGGGTTAGTGCTTTAAACTCTTTAGTGCTTTGCACCCTCATTCACGAAATGGTCTAATAAAATCAACTTTAAATATTTATTTTATGGGCTCCAGACTCCACTACCCATTTGTGTTCTCAACGACTCCTTTTGTCCCATAGTTTCTCCAGAGCTACTAAAATTAAATAATTCCACTGATATATATACCATGCTTCTTTGTGTTTTTTAATTAACTTTTTCACATAAAATATTAATATAAGTAAAAATATTAAAGTAATGGCATAGTTTATGTAACAAAACACATAAATATAATTTAGATTGGCCATAATAGTTAATAAATTTTAGTATCGCTATTGAATAGCATATTATTATGGGCTTTAAGCTAAGTTTATGTTACACATCTCTGTATTTAATGATGTGTAAATGCATTCATGAAATGTATTTTTTTCAAAATTAAGTTTCAAAATAATACATCTATTTATTATGCCATTTCAAATGTGTAAAACTCTTAAATCAAGGTAGTCTTTCTTTGTTTTTCCAAAGAGAAGAATCAAACCATAACAAACAAGTAAGAAAGAAAACAAGCAAGCAGAAGTCAGAAAGTCAAAAAGCCAGATGGATGCTGTTTGCACACCAACTAATCAAAATGAACACTAACTGTTTAAGACTGTGTGTGCCAAAATGATGCATATGGTTGAACACTTGCTGTATTACAGATGCAGTTATCAAATGTTTATATAAAATAGTAAATCTAATTCAGTTTACACATTTATTATTTAGTTAATGTAATAATAAATTATGTTTTAAAGAAATGTACACAATCAATATATAACATTTTTTATTTTATTTTTTATTGAAAAAAATGCATTCAAACTTAATACCTTCTTTTTCAGGCTATGGATCATAATAAAAAGTGATATTTTGGAGTCATATAATATAGCTATCCTGCAATTCACCTTCACTTTTTCTCAGTTTACTTGAGATACAGGAGTATATAAAATATATCTAATATGTTAATGAACATTTTAGTTGAAGCCATAGATAATGCTTTACTTAACATTAAAATAGTTATGTTTCTTTTCCTCCTGTAGCTATACATTGCCAATATTGACAAAGTATCTGTTTAGCAAATTGCTTTCTAAGCTAATTATGAAAGACTTGTTCATGAGTTTTCCAACAAAGGCCATTAAGCCAAACAATGTTATTTATGTCAAATAATACTATACATGCCAAAAAATAATTTTTTAGTAAAAATATTGAGAGACCATTTAATAAAATAAAATATCATGAAGGAATACAAATATTAAATGGTTCTTTCTTTTCTGTGCTAACGTTTTAGAGAAAAAGCTTTCTTACTGTCAGCCATCCATAGAATATGTAGATATAATATTCAAAGAGGAACATACATATAAAAGAAGCTATATTAAAATAGGCAGTATAGCATAGTGAGAAAAGAGTGGGATTTTAGAATCAAATTAACTGGATTCAAAATCTGCTCCATTTGTGTGGCCTAGGAAAGTTATTTAAGCTCTGTGTGCTTCTTTATCTTTTTATGTAAAATGAATATAATAAATTTTTCTGTGCTGGAGAATGACTGTGAGGATGGTATGACCTAAATTAACACATTTAAAGCACATGGAAAAGAACCAATAAGTATGCAATCCACATTTCCTGTGATTGTGCTATTCCGGTTCTGATTCTCCTTCGACTTTCTTTAATGAAGTTCAAAAGGAGCAAATTGACTTTTTAAAGAAAGCGCATTATTTTAGAAGAGACTGAAAAATCTCTAATGGCTCAAAGACAATATAGGAGTAAAGAGATCCTAGGTGTTTGGAAAGGGACCCAGAACAGAGGTTTGTGTTAACCAGATCCTTTAATGTGTACTTATTGTCTAAATGGTAAATGTTTCCACTTGAATATTATTTCACAAACGTTCACAATATACATACACATATGTATATATAATGTATTTGTGTTTCAAAATTTTAGAGTTGATTTTCAAAAGACAGATATTATAGCTGGAGAAAGAATTCTATGTAATAGTATACTGAGTTGGTCACTTATTCTAACAAAGGCTCGAAAATGGCAGAAGGAGATAACATGTTTTTTGCATTCCAAAGAAACCTACCAGTAAGCCACCAAAAATTAAAGTTACATGCATTCTTCAAGAGTAAAACAGGAAAAAAATAGAACCTGCATTAGTCTCCTCAAACTACCTATTTCACTGCTACCATGATCACTAAGTGTCTAGATAAGACTAAGATTGGCAAAGGTACAGAAGTTATTATGTGTGATCTTGCAGTAAATTCAGTATTTGTACTCCTTTGAGACTTAATCACTTCTTCATGGCAGAATGAAAAGTGTATCAGTTAGCTAATGCTGCCAAATAATCCACTTAAACTTTAACGGCTTAAAACAACAACATACTTGACTCACAATTGTATAATTTAGCAATTTAAGTTGGTTCAGCTTAAAGGTTGCCCTGCTCTCATCTGGTCTTCTGTAGCACCTGTGACCAGATGTGGGTCAAGGGCTTGACTTTTGCTGATCTTGGATGGATTCTCGTACATGTTAGACACTTCAGCTGGGATAATTGGAATGCCTCAACTCTGGTCTGTGTGGTTTCTCATCCTCCAGGAGATTAATCCAAGTTGATTCACATGGCAGGGAGAAGGCTTTTGAAAAAAAAAGTGGTAGTGTGGAATGCTTAGTCTAATCTTAGAACTCACATGCTTTGGTCCCATTGCATTTTGTACTTAAAGCAACTCTCAAGGCAAACCCGATCTAAGGTGTAGACAAATCACCTCCTGAGGAACAGCCCTTCAGGTTAATATTGTAGAAGGTGCAGATAGGAAAGCAAAACAAAATATAATCACTTTGCTAACAATCCACCACAAATGGTTATGGTTTTTCCTTCCAAAAATATTTTTTAATATTTAAAGAAGCTATTGTAATGGACAAGTAAAATTTTTATATTTTTATGAAGTAGCACATGGGATTTTGATATATGTATACATTGTAAAATGGCAACTTCAAATGAATTAATATGTGGATCACTTAATATACTTATCATTTTTCATGATAAGAACACAAAATCTACTCTTAGCCATTTTCAAATATTCAATACATTGTTGTATATTGTTATAACTGTAGTCACCATGATGTACAACAGATCTCTTGCACTTATTCTTCTAATGTAACTGAAATTTTGTGTTTTTGGCCAACATCTCCTCAATCCTCCCAACCCCAGCCTCTGGTAACCACCATTCTACTCTTCATTTCTATGAGCTCAACTATTTACACACCAAGTGTATGAGATCAAGCAGTATTTAATATCTTTCTGCACCTAGCTAATTTTACTTAGCATAATGTCTTCCAGACTCATTTATGTTGTTTCAAATGACAAGATTTCTTTTTTTTTTTAAAGCTGAACAATATTGATTGTGTATATATACCACATTTTCTTCATCCACTTATTCACTGGTGGACACTTAGGTTGATTCCATATATTGGCTATTGTGAATAGTGCTACAATGAACATGGAAGTAAAAATATCTCTTCAAGATAAAAAAAAATTTTCTTTTTATAGTGAGAGGTGGTTGCTTCCAAGGAAAACACTTCTTAAGTTTGGGGCATTTTAAGAGATGGAGAATGGGGTTTTCTTCCAATGAGGAATTATTTTTAAGAACATAAACAAGCTGATTTTCATGTGTTTATGCAAAATATATTTTATTTGAAGAGTAACACAAAATATAGAAACAGGTTTGCCATGGAGCAAACTGTAAATAAATTGAAGGAGGTGGCAAAAATATTTGGATTTCCTGTGCTCCAAATGAGTATTGCAGTGGCTAAGCGGGAACAGTATTGCAGTTTTCCTACAAAGAAAATGGTGTTTGATAAAACAAATTCCTGATTAAATTTAAATGAAAATAAAGCTTCTGGGTTATTGTTTTTTCAATATCATCTAAGTGAAGCTCGGCTAAATTATTGATATTGCCTTAAATTTTATGCTCTCTAAAGTTGTGTGTTATTTCGCCATTATTAGTAACATATACAATAATAAATACATAAAAGAAAAAAGTTGAAGATGAATATAAAATTTTCACTAATACCAAAACTCAACTAAATTAATATTATGGTTAGTAATGTTTTAACCAGCATCAGTTGTTTGTATTTTAAAAAGGAATGAAGGAGTCCACATTATATTTGGGTAAGTTGCAAATTTTAGTTTTGCAATTCATGACTCACGGGTGATGATAGTCATAGAGGAAACAATATCTTCTAATTGCTCTTATGAATATATTTGTGCTAAAGAAGGAGAGAAAAACACATAGATGATTAAAGTATACTACAATAAATGAAAAATTCTAGTAATATAATAAAAATCAAGAATTCTGAATATTCACTTTGCATTTTATAAAATGAAGTAATTTGAGGAGGCAGCATTTGAACTGGGTTACTAGGTGCTCTCAAGGGTATGAGAGAACACTCACAGATAAGACATCAGTCTATTTAAAAGGTTGACTAGAATGAAAATTCCCTGTTATGGTGGAAGTAGAATATGGAGGTATGTAAATGAAAGTTAAGAGTGGGAAAAAGTAAGGTGTTAGTGAAGTCATAAAAGAGATTTAATGTTATACTAATTTGTGCTTCATTCTGTATGAAATAGGAAACCATTTAACATTTTAGAGAAAATAAATTATATAATCTAAATAGTTTTAAGACCAATAATTTGATGCAATGTGAAAATATATTGAATGAAGAAAACCTGATAATAACCAAGTCTCTGGTGTCATCACTGCTGAATATTTTCTAATTAGATAATCTTATGAATGTTTACAGGCCTCGTGTACATGTAGTTTCACATCATATTCTCAAGATAATCACTCTGCTATTTTTGAAATATTTTCTTCTCTTGGTGTTGATGATACTCCATAGTCACTATTTATTTTGCCTTTATAACACGTAATCCTCAAATACCTGCATGATCCATTCTACTTCCCACTACATATTACACTGAATATTGCTTTGAGATTTTTTTTTGTCTCCTTGCCTTATGATATATAGCTATAGTTTTTCTGATATAATTTCCAAGTGTCTAATACCATTTGTCTGAGGATATCTCACAGATACATATCTCTAGCAAAGTTCTCTCTTGAGTGTTTCAATCTAGATGTACCACCTTGTATCTCAAACTCATTACTCAATAAACTTACTAAAGTCATTATTTACTGGAAAAGAAAATGTGTTGGGTATGCATTCCCAGTTGTATTAAAAAACTGAAATTGAACTTTCATTCTAAACTTAGACCAATCATTCTACACATTAAAATCTGCACGACAAAATATCTCTGTATCTTTCTATATTTTTCTATTACCATTTTTATTGCCTTAGTTTAGTTTTTTTCTCATCTTCTAGTAGATTCTTATAATAGCATTATAAATCTGTAGCTTTCCCGTTTTTATTATTTTCCCCAATTAATCCCTCCAAAGATATATAATGATCATGAGAAAGAGGATAATGTCACTCTCTATATGAAATTTATTTAATAACTTCCCACATTTTAAGGAAAAAATTCAAATTCCATAATGTAGGATGTAAGACCCCTTGATCACGCCCCGCTTAGCTGCATGTGTCTTTGAACATCTATGTATTGAGCTATTTTCAGCTCCACCAAAAATGCTAGGCACCTTTGTTGCTCAGTGACTTTGTTTATAGTATTTTTTTTCTCTTTTACTCTAAAAATGGCCTTCTCCTGTTTTTAACAAAAGACAAACCCATCTTTAATTTATTTTATTTCCTCTATAAAGTGTCATCTATCTCAGGCAGCATTTATTATTTGTTCTAGTGAGCTAGTCTCAGTTCCTCATGCATACTTCCAGTCTCATTATGTATTTCTACCAACCATGACGCATTACCATATAGTTGTCTGTCTAGTCACCTACCACTGGAAAATGAGATTATGCTTTATAAGAGCTTGCTCCATTATCCTTTAACACAAAAATTATAATAATCCATATTTTTTCATATCTTAACATATCATTTAATTTATTTATGTATTATATTTCTTGTTTATTATCTCCCTTTTTACCAGAAAAACCATATTAGATCACGGATCTTTATGTATTTTGTTCATTGTTGCTTAAGACAGTGACTGGCACATAATGGGCATTCAAATTCTTTTAAATGGATGTATTAATATAAGAAAAAATATTGCTCTTTCTGGTTTGTCTGCAAATTGTCTTTATATTAACAAATGGAATACACAATTCTCGAGGAATGACAAATATCCATTGTCAGTGAATATATATTTTCTCTTAGGAAAATGTATACTGATCCTATGGACTGAATATTTGTGTTCCCTCAAAATTTATATGTTGCCGCCACAATCCCCAATATGATAGTATTTAGAGATAAAAATTCTGGGAGGTAATTAGGGTTAGTTGAGGCCATAAGTGTGAGATCCTCATGATGAGATTAGTGCCATTATAAGAAGAAACACAAGAGTTTGCTCTTTCTGTTTCTGCACACACATACTGCTGAAAAGATCATGTGAAGATATACTAAAAAGACAGGTCTCTGCATGCCAGCAAGACAGCCTTCCGAAGGAACCAAATTGACTGGCACCTTGATTTTGAACTTCCCAGTCTCCAGAACGTTTTTTTTTTTAAGTGTTGATATTGTTTAAGCCACCCAATGTACAGTATTTTGTTATGACAGCCTTAGCTAACACAATCAATGTGCAGGCATCTGTAAATCCACCTGGGCCACAACACTGAGTTTATGTTTTTTGCTGAACATCTTTTGCATTTTTTTTAACTTGGTAGATGATATCAGCATCTACCCAGTTTTTCAGAAAATAAAAATGTTAAAAACTTAGGTGTTATTTTCCTTTGGTCTCAGCGAGTAAGACAAAAGTTTAGCCATACACGTGGTATTCTATAAAAAGGATGTGGTGTGTCTCTGTGTGTGTTTCTGTGTGTGTGTGTGTGTGTGGTTAGATAGCATAATTTAAAAAAATCTAGTGCTCACTCACAAATGAATGGAGTACAGTTTTATGTTTAGTCCCAGCTTCTAGTTGTTCAAAGAAAGAGTCATCACCCATTCCTTTTTAGGATTATAACCTCAGACCCTAACTCCTACATTCAGTTCCTATTCACTGATGGTTCATACAGATTTAGTGTATCTTGCCAATCTAGTTTTAATGTCTGGAATGTGGAAATGTTTCTTGTCTGTTTTTACATAAATTCATGTGTTACATTTGATTTGCTATTTCTTTGGGTGTAAAATGAGAAAATATCCTTTCTTTGTTAGCTCAGACTATCAGACTAAACAGAAGCACAGAGTTAGTTTTTTTCTTGGTTAAATTATGGCAATTATTTCTTAAATAATTTATATGTACGACTCCTACTTATTTGAACAATTGTCATTTATAAAGTAGACAGTCAATCCACCTTGCATGCTGAACATGCAAGCATGTTCGCTTGGATGCAAACATCTTTCTACTGTAAATATTTCCCTTTAAAAGTGAGAGGTTACAAACAAATATGCTGAAGTTAGGTAACCATCAAAAGGACTGATTTATTTAATATCTTGGTTTGTTCACAGCTAAAATGATAATAATAAAGGCTATCAATAATTTCATATCTTTTTGTCAATGTTGAGTGAGATAATTGTTGTCTATAATACGCTTAATACAGTTTCTAGATCTTAGTAAATTGTTTAAAATGTGGTAAATATTATTATTTTTATACGCTATCAACATTCTTTTTTTTTTTTTTTTTTTTTTTGAGGCGGAGTCTCGCTCTGTCTCCCGGACTGGAGTGCAGTGGCCGGATCTCAGCTCACTGCAAGCTCCGCCTCCCGGGTTTACGCCATTCTCCTGCCTCAGCCTCCCGAGTAGCTGGGACTACAGGCGCCCGCCACCTCGCCCAGCTAGTTAATATTCTTAACAAAAAGATCAGACTCAATCAAGTAAAAACAAATTCATTCTCCTCCAATACAATCCTGATGAAAACAGATTGCAGATTTAAGTAGATCTCTACTTATAGTAGAGATTTGATGTGATTATATTTGTATTTTAGATGCAAGGGAACTGTTAAATAACAGTAGGAGAAGCAGAAAAAAATATATAATTATGGTGAACTTTTGTTAAGTAACTTGTCATTGATAGGTATTTTATATGTTTTATTTCATTATTGTGTTTTAATCTTATTAAGTTCAGACACAATTTTAAGCCATAGCTCCTATTATATAATTAATACCCCCTATAACAATGATGACATTGTGACTAGAGAGATTAAAACAATACCCCTAGGGCATTGTGTTCAGAAATACCAGATGCAGAACTCAAATAGCGACTGTCTATAAACAAAGCCCAAGTTCAGTATAATAATTTTGAATCCTCAAAATACAGTACAATATAATATAAATAAAATCAATTAAATATATTTAAATTGCATATTGCAATTTATTTTTAATCTTATTTTTAATTAAATGACAGCCTACCCAATCAAAACAGCAGCATCTCTATTATTTTATTTCATTATATCATTGCTTGTATTGCAATAGTTAAAGGAACCTGTTGTAATAGAAGAAAACTAGTAAAATGAATCAAACTCAACAAGACAAGTTATTGGTTGTTGTTTAACACTCTCTTAATTGTTGACATAATTAAGTGAACAGTACCATTAAAGTCACTATTTTGTAACTTGTGAGGTAAGAGGCAAAAATAAAATACTCTTTTCCTGATTAAATGACTATGAAGTGCCCATTTATTCTTTATTGGGGCAATTTAATACAAAGAAGCAGCCAATATTCTTGTTAAGCAAATGTGTTTCATTCTTTTTTTTTTTTATTTTGTCTTATAACCCTCAGATTTGAGTAATTATTAGAATTAAGGTACTAAGAGTGCTATGGTAAAATTAACTTACAAAACTTACTTGCAAAAGGAGATATTTTTAAGGGGATCTTGACCCAAATAATGTATTCTTTAGGATCATGGACTTAATTATCTATTAATATAAAGTGTAGAAAATTGCTGTGAAAAGAAAGTATAGCAGATTCTCAACAGCCTGGCTTAGGAGGTAGATAGAAGGCTATCTTGTTATTATTTATATTACCCAAACTACTTCTTATTTTCAAGAGTCTTTAATATCATCATAGTTTTTTTTTTTTTTCAGGCATTGAAAAGAAATTAGTGCTTTTCTTTTGCAAATAAGTTAGCAAAAATAATTTATTAAATTCAAAAAAATAAAGGTGGTACTTTAGAAAACAGACATTTTAGAAATAGTTGCCTCAATTTTGTAAAATCAGATCTAATATAGTAGTATTGTTATTCAAAAGGCACCTTTGCATGGTATCCTCATTGTTATTTATTGGTTGTGCATGCCTGTCCCCGCCACAAATTCTCATTACTTCACCCCTTTGTATCAACAAAAATCATTGCTTCTTGAGTGAAGATCTCAAGGATGAGCAAAGAACAGTTCTTAGTTAAGAATTTCTCCTAAAATTGAACCTGTCAGAGGCCTATTATCTCCTGTGGGCCTCGTTAAACTCTTTGATATGAAAACCCTTTTCCCTCTCATACCTCTTTTATGAAACAATAAACTAGTAATAAATAGTCTTAAAGACTTATATACATTAATGTAAAATTCAATCCATTTCTAAAAACAATGAATAAATAATGTGAACAGGCATTTAACTGAGGAAAAAAAACTAAACATATAAAATGATTGTGAAAATTACTATTTCATATAAGCAAATAATGAGTTAAAAACCACAATTTTTAGTTCACTTGACTGGTCAAAAATGAAAGAAACTGACAGTAAAGTATCTTTGACTTAGAGTGGATGAATCCGGATCTTCAGAAATTTTTTAATGTAGAAATTAATACAACACTTTTAGAAAACAATTTGCCAATTTTAATTTTGGGTATTTAACCAAGATTAACATAGGTCATATGAGCCATGCAAAATTTACACCAAAAATGTACCCAGTGGCAGTCATTTGAAAAACAAAATCCAGGTATAACTCAAATATCTGCTATTGAATGGAAAATACAGCATAATACATTTTCCAGCAATTAATTATGATTATCATGTGAAATACTATTGCTGGAGGTTTGTTAGATACTCAGTGCCCAAGGTTTTATGGGAGTTTGTCACATAGTTATCCTCTGCCCAGCATGTGCCAACATTCTAGACCCTCATACGAAAAGCCGGTGTTTGGCATAAAACACACTATTTGCACACAAAGTTTTGGCACAGTGAGCCTTCCTTAGGGAATATTCATAGAATGAAATATACAGAGTACAAATGAGTGAATCTTACAACTCACCAATAAAAATGAAAATAACTCAGAGTCATATTAGCAAATTGGCAGAATAAGAAGCCCCAGATTTGTTTTCCCAACAGATACACTTACTTAACAACAATGTACAATCCAGAAAACCTATATAAGAACTTCATAAACCAGTTTATAACCAGAAGAGGATTGAGAGGTCCCCAAAATGAACTGATCGGTAAAGGTATGAAGTCAATAAACTAATATCTAAAAACTGGGAGAAATAGTTTTTCTTCACATGCACAAAAACAGCAAAAAAGAGAGAAAGAAAGAATAATATCAGACACATGAAATGAATACATGCTACAACCAAAAAAATAAATAAATAAATAAAACTTTAGAAACCAAACCTAAACAATAGAGATCTATAAAATACTTGACCAATAATTATTTTGTCATCTTAAAAAAAATGTAATGTGCTACAAGGAAACACAAATAGAAAGCTACATAATATCAAGGAAATAATGTATGAATTAAATTACAATATTAACAAGAAGATGGAAACTATGAAATAAACCAAATAGAAATTCTGAAGCTACAGAATACAATGAGTGCATTAAAAAGTTAATTACAATTACAGAAAAGCTACTGAAGAAAAAGAATAAATACACTTGAAGACAGGTCATTTGAAATTACCTAGTTAAATGATGTTATTTTAATAATAAAATTAAAGCCTAAAGACTTCTGAAACATCATGCAAAACAATATATGTATTATGGAAGTACAAGAAAAAGAAGAGATAAAGGAAAAGATAGCTTATTTGAAGAAAAAGTGACCTAAAACTTTTCAAATATGAAGAAGATAATGGACATCAAAATTGAAGATAGCAAAAAGTTTCTAACTAGTATGAACCCAAAATGAGCTTAGACACATAATAATTAAAAGTGTTAGCAGTCAAAGAAAAGAGAATATCTTGAAAGCAGAAAGAGGAAAATGACTCACTATGTACAAGTAGGTTTCCATGAAATTAACAGTGAATTTCTCAGCAGAAACATTATGGGCAATAAGAAAATGAAATAGTATGGTGTGCTGTAAGAAAAAGAAAAAAAACTGTCAACCAAGAATACTACATTCAGTAAATTTTTTTTCAAACGTAAAGGAGACATAAAGACCTTCCCAGGTTGACAAAACCTAAGGGAGTTTGTCCCCACTCGACCTGCAGTATAAGAACTGCTAAAGGAAGTGCTTCAAGAAAAAATGAAATGATTTTAGACAATAATATAAAAGCATACAAAAAATTAAGTTTCTGGTAAAAGTAAATACCTAGACAAAGATTGGTTCATGTAATATTGTAATGATTGTACATACATCACATTTAATTACTGTGTGAGATTTAAAAGATAAAAGTATGCATATAAATATAAAACTTACTGGATACACAATTTTTAAAGATGTAATTTGAGGCATCAATAACGTAATTACATTTGGAGGAGATGTAAAAGTAGAGTTTGTATAAATGATTGAAGTTAAACTGGTATCACCTTAAAATAGGTTATTGTAACTTTAAGATATTTCATATAATGTCCATTATAATCACAAAGAAAATAGAGCATATCAGTACAAAAAAATCAACAAAACACAAAGAAATCCAGCAAATGAGAAAAAGAAATACAAAATGACAACAGTGCATACAGAAAACAATTGACAAAGTGGAAATAGTAGGTAATTCTCTCTCAGTAATTGTCTGTAAATGGATTTAGGTGTCCACCAAAAGGACATAGAGTATTTAAATAGATATAAAAACAGGATAAAACTGTGTATTTTATAGAAGAGATGAATTTAGGTATACAGGCACACATAGACTGAAAGTAAAAAACAAAAAATTTTCCATGCCAAAGTTACCCAAAATGAGCAGCAGTGATCATTTATATCAGACAAAATCAACTTTAGGATAATAACTGGCATGACAAATAAAGATATTTTATAATGATAAAAAGGTCATTTCATCTGAAAGATATAACAGTTCTATCTCTGTATCTATCTAGAAAATATAAAATTTAGACAATAATATAAAAGCATACAAAAAATTAAGTTTCTGGTAAAAGTAAATATATAGACAAAGATTGGTTCCTGTAATATTGTAATGATTGTACATACATCAGATTTAATTACTGTGTGAGATTTAAAAGATAAAAGTATACATATAAATATAAAACTTACTGGATACACAATTTTTAAGATGTAATTTGAGGCATCAATAACATATTTACATCTGGAGGAGATGTAAGAGTAGAGTTTGTATATATGATTGAAGTTAAATTGTATCACCTTAAAACAGGTTTATTTCATATAATGTCCATTGTAATCACAAAGAAAATAATTACAGAAGAAACACTAAGAAAGAAAATAGAGCATATCAGCACAAAAACATCAAGAAAACACAAAGAAATTCAGCAAGAGATAAAAATAAATATAAAATAACTATGATGCATATAGAAAACAAATGACAAAGTGGAAATAGTAAGTAATTAATAGTATATAGGCACACATAGGCTGAAAGTAAAAAACAGTACCAGTTTATAGAAATATATATAAACATAGATAGATAGATAGATAGATAGATAGATGCAGCTAACCTCAGCACATTTAATCTGTGAAGCAAACATTGACAGAATTAAAGGAATAAATACATAACACAATAGTAGTAGAATATTTCAATATTCCACTTTCAATAATGCATAGACCAACCAGACATAGGTCAATAAGGTAAAGAAGGCTTGAACAACGCTAAAGGCCAATTAGGACTAACAGGTTTACACAAAACACTCAACTGAACAACAGAAAAATAAACATTCTTTTAAAGCACATATGAACATTATTCAGAATAGATCACATATTAAGCCACAAAACAAGTCTTAACAAATTTAAGAATATTGAAATTATATTAATTATCTTTTCTAACTACAATGGAATAAAACAAGAATTCAATAACAAATGAAAATTATTTAAAAATCCCAAATATGTAGAAATTAATAAGCTTCTGAAAAACTATTGGGTTAAAGAAGAAAACTAAAAATATTAGAAAATATTTTTAAAAAATGAAAAGGAAAAGGAAACATATCAAACTTACGAGATGTAGTAGAAACAGCACTAGAAGACAAGTTTACAGGAGTAAATGCCTACATTAAAGAGTGGAAATATCATCAATAAATGACCTGACTTTACACCTCAAACAACTATAATAAGAAGCACAAACTAACTCAAAGTTAGTAGAAGAAAGAAATAGAGATTAGAACAGAAATAAACCATACAGAGGGTAGACAAACAATAGCGAAAAATGAAGAGACCTTAAGGTCAACAAATTTGACAAACTGTTAGGTAGTCTAAGGAAGAGACAGAAGAAGAAAATAGAAATCAGTAATGAAAGAAGAGAGATAACAACTGATGTTACAGCAATAAAAGAGATAAGAAACTAATATACATAAGCATATGTCAATAATTGGATAATCTAAAAGAAATGAATAAATTCAGAGAAACATAGAACCTACAAAGATTGTATCATGAAAAGGCAGAAAACCTTAACACATTTCTAACTAGTGGGAGATTGAGTCAGTAATTAAAAATCCCACCACAGAAAAGAATCCCAAAGTCAACAGTCTCCACTGACTAATTCTACCAACCATTTAGAGAGCTGGGCACAGTAGCTCACATCTGTAATCCCAGCACTTTGGGAGGCCAACTGGGCAGGATACCTCGAGGACAATATTTCGAGACGAGGCTCGGCAACATAGTGAGATCCTCATCTCTTAAAAATATATATATATACACACACACACACATTTTTACATACATATTATTACATATATACATATATATAGTATTTTTAAACAATTTAAAGAAGAATTGATGCCAATCCTAATCAAATTCTTCCAAAAAATTAAAGAGGAGGGATCTTTCAAACTCATTTTATGATGTCGCGATTCCTCTGATACCAAAGTCAGACAAAGGTACTATAAGAAAAGAAAATGATGACCAATGCACGTGGTGAATATTGACAGAAAAAATCCGCAATAAAATATTAGCAAAATGCTGAGCAAGGTGGCTCACTCCTGTAATCCCAGAACTTTGGGAGGCTAAGGCGGATGGATCACCTGAGGTCAAGAGACCAGCCTGGCCAATATGGGGAAATCCTGTCTTTACTAAAAGTACAAAATTAGCCAGGTGTGGTGGTGCATGCCTGTAATCCTAGCTACTCGGGAGGCTGAGGCAGGAGAATCACTTGAATCAGGGAGGCGGAGGTTTCAGTGAGCTGTGATTGCACCACTGTCCTCCAGCCTGGGCAACAAGAGTGAAACCCCGTCACACACACACACACACACACACAAAAAAAAGGACTAGCAAAGCAAATTTAACAACGCATTAAATATATTTTACACCATAGCCCATTATGATTTTTTTCTGGAAAAAAATTATCATTTAATTTGTGAAAATCAATCAATATAACAAGTCATAGTAATAGAAAATTACTGGAGGGCAAAAATTACATGATTATTTTAACTAATGCATAAAAAGTGTTTGACAAAAGTCAGCAACTCTTTGTGATGAAAACACTTAAACAAAATAGAAGAAAACTGCGACAATATGGTAAAGGTCCCATATGTAAAGCCCACAGCCCAGAACTAACCATTTTTCTCTTAATAATTACCATTTGAAATGATTCCCTTATGTCTTTGATAAGCAATCTTTATATTAAGATTCTTATACAAATAAATATATTGCCTTGTATTGTATCTCTATAAATGTAAATAAAGCAAGAAATTATAATTTTTACATCTATTTTAACCACTATGTATAAATCTATATGTCATTTTTTGACTAATTTTAGTCTAGAACAATTTATATATTGGTTGGAAGTTTGAAAGACTTTTTTTTGTTTGTTTTTTGGGACGAAGTCTCACTCTGTCACCCAGACTGGTATGCAGTGGCACGATCTAGGCTACTTGCAACCTCTGCCTCCAGGGATCAAGCAATTCTCTGCCCCAGCCTCCCGAGTAGCTGGGAGTATAGGCGCCCACCACCACAACCGGCTAATTTTTGTGTTTTTAGTAGAGACGGGGTTTCACCATCTTGGCCAGGCTGGACTTGAAATCCTGACCTTGTGATCCACCTGCCTCGGCCTCCCAAAGTGCTGGAATTACAGGCATGAGCCACCGCACCTGGCCAAAGACCTCTTTTGTAATCAAAATGCTAACAACAAAGTCTAGAAATTTAACCTTTTTTCTTTGGAAGATAAAACAGATCTCAAGCTTTCTTTGACACTTGGGTTTTTAATGTATTTATTTGGGATCAATACTAGAAAGTCAAGTACAGAAGCTCTATATGACATTATCCTATGGATGATATGGAATGACCATCAAGGAATTTATGTACATCATAATAGGAAAATATATATTTTTAAAAATGTTTTTGTGGAATGGTTTTTTCAAAAATATTTGTCTAAAATACTATTTTTGCAACAATATTGAGTCGATTTTACTATGATTTGTCAGGTAGTGTACATTGTCTTTAATATCTTCACTTTATAATAATTAGTGTAGCTACACTTGGTAAGAAAAAATAAAATGTGTTCTTTAGGTATTATTGTGAAAATTCATATTTTTCTAAAGTGATCCTGACACATGAGAAAAGGTCGAATTAAAACTTATGACAAACCTTGTTTATCATCTATAGTATTGAGTGGGAAATAAAAGACTCAGGAATTAACGTAGCCACAAAATAAAACAAATGATAGATCTCGCTAATTTTGAAAATATATATATATATGTGTGTGTGTATATATATGTATCATGCTTATTAGCATAATCCTTTATCATAATATTAAAACACTTTACTCAACATTTGATTTGCCAAAATTTTATTTGAAACATTCTAGAAGTTTGCTTGTAAAAGAAAACAAAGAAAAGAAAAACAAAATGGAAGAATAGTTGGTGAAATAGGATTTCCAGCTTTTCAATTTTTTATTAGAGGCTCATAAAAATAGTTCTCATTTTTGTTAGCTTTAGTATGCATTTTTAAATTGTAAACTATATTTGTAATACATTGGACTATTGTAGTGGATTTATCTCCATGCATATTTAATAAAAATAATATATTTATGAATTAGTTTAAAACCTGCATCAAACCAAGGCATTTGAGATAGTCCAAAAAGGCAGTGGCATGCCACAGAACTAGAAAATCCCTCTCTTTCTTTCTGGCAAGTCATCATCCAGCCTTATCAAGTACAAAATGATTTTTCTTTATAAAAAACATTAAATAGAATCATCTTGTTTATTGGATATTCTTTTTGTTACTTCAATTTAGGCTATTCTTTTCTACACATCCAGCAAATCAAACAAATTGAATTCTAAATCCGTTTTCTATCACTTAGCAGTTCGTGTTAGGGTTTCAAAGTTTCTGCTTTATCTCTGCCACACATATCCTTCATCTAGATATCTATAGTGCTAATTCAATTCCTCTCTGTCTTTGATCAATTTTCATTTCCTCAACAAGTGAAATCATGAACACCCTATTTAAAATTGTAACCATTTTCCTCAGAATATCTCATTGTTTGACCTCTGCAATTTTATATTATTTATAATTTTAAAATATTTATGATTTATTATATTTACCATTATTATTTATTATTATTGTTTTCCTTTTCAATAGAATTATACTTCAAGAGGACAAGGTTCTCCTGTCTGTTTTAAAGTTCAAAATTGTGTTTCTGTATCGAGAAATATATCTTGCATATGGTAGGTGCTTAAACAATCCAAGTTATTTCTGGATCAACAGAGATGTTCAAAATATTAAATTAATTTAAAATATTTATTATGATCATATTATGTCCAAAAGAATTAAATCAAGAAACAAAGCCAAAAAGCAGCACATTCTATGGAGATTTTGAAATATATGTGCCTGTTAGTCTTTAGTAATGTTAAAAGGGGAGTGTTACGTTGATACTATTCGATAAGCAGAGAGCTTCATAACCAAAATTTCAGCTCCAACTCTTAATCACATGACTATGTTTACCAACTCAATAATGAACTAAATTTTCACCTTCCAATATTGATTATTGCTTTAAATATTTAACATAATGTCATTTTTCCATCTGTTCATCATTTAAATCTCATCATATATAAATTTTTTTTTCATTTTAGGAAAAGATTATAATATCGGTTTATTTTATTTCTCTGTTATTGCTTGGGAGACAGAAATTTAGATAATTTAAATTTTCCAGTAGGAATACAGTTATTAAGTGGATAAAGCATGAATAGAATTTATTTTTTCTAAATACAAAAACAGATTTTACATTATAGCTTAATGATTCCTTTTGACTTTTTCAACCCCATTAAATAATTGAATACAAAATATTTAAGGAATCAAATATAATTTTAAAATCATTTGTTCTCCTACATGTTCAAAGTTAATCATGTCTAATCTCACCTGCTATGATTACACCTTTATCCAAGCATTTGCTCCATAACTAAATTTAGTTTATATCTACATACATTATTTTCTAAAAATTCTTACCTATAACTTTATATTTTCTATTTATGTTGTACTTATGTTAAGAATGCATGTCATAATAACAATATATTATATTTAGGGGATATATTATAAAATTCTAGGAATGTAAGAGTGTACCTATGTGAGAGCAAGCAAGTCATGAGTAGAACACATGTATCTGTTGGTCTTGCTTGTGGGAAAATCTTACCCCTTGTTATGATAATAGCTTGTTACATTTCTCTTGTGGATTTAACACTCACTTTCATTTACTCTGTTTCTCATGCAACTGTTAATCACAGTGATAGGTAATAGATTTTAATTTAAGCTAGAATAATATTTCTCCCGGGAATTAAATCTTGAATCAAATATTCTATGTAGAGAAAGTAATTATTACTATAGTTTTGTGTATAATTTTTGTGTGTGCATGTGTGTGTGCTTCTGCTATCAGAACCAAAAACTGACAAACCTTGAGTTACTCCCTGAAATCACAGGCATTGCCCTGGTTCATGCTCTTGTCTGCTTTCTTTCATTTCTATAAACTACCCACCAATAATTTTGTTTTTATCAAACTTCCTAATAGTTTGTGTTGTGAACTGTAATAAATACTTATCTATATTTCTGATGAAAAGAATATTTGTGTATTGAAAATTATAAAAGCATCTTATCCCTAAAGTAGCTTCAAATATAAAATATTTGCAACTTTTTAAATTCTACATCAATATGAAACATTGTTGCAACCCTGATTTGGTGTTAAAGTATTTTCAAATTGTTAAATACTACCTTTCCTGTTTTGTTGTGGATGAATAGCGTTATGTGTTGGATGAATAGTGTTATGATTAGTCTCAGTTCATGAATTTATAATCTCTGTGACAGGCTGATGTCTGCTCTAGACTATGCTTTTAGGTGAATATACAGGAATATTGACAGCTTATGCAAAGGACAGGAATGCTCAAAAAGTAGGGAATGTTCTACTTCTTCCACGCCTGTAGAAAGGCATCCTGAGCTTCTGAAGATCAGTTGGAGGCCTGTATGTCTTGAACTAATCTTTTTAAAGAATTGGACCCTTCTGTCTAAAACACATTAGAAAAAAATATAAAATAAAATTTTTAAAAAATAAAGAAAAATTTGGGTGGAAGCGGGGGCGGGGAGAGAGAAAGAGAGAGAGAGAGAGAGAGAGAGAGAGAGAAAGAGAGACCGGGGAATGTTTCAACTTCATAAACTCTCCATGTCAATCTTTCACAAAACCTGGTTATAAAAATGAACCCACAAATACAAAGATTTCACTTGGTTATAAGTAAAGTAAATCCCCTAAGGCAATAAGACTGTGTTCACTTTGATAAGATTGATTAAAAAAAAAAAAGAGAGAGAGGGAAGAAAAGCTGTGAGGCAAAGAGCAGTCATTAGTTCACAGAAAATCACAACGCATTTGCAAGAGAGTGTATAGTGTTAACCTCTCACATTGTCAGCAACTGGCACACAAATGAAAACTTCCTCTCCCTGAAGTCATGTCTAACAATAATAACAAATATTCCGAAAGCTTTATTTTGGCAGAATTTTTAAAGAAATTGCACAGTTTGGATTTTTTTCTTATTAGACAAACTTGGCTATAGGCTACATTGCTATCGATTTTTTTTATAATGTGCTTTTGTGTTTTGCATCAAAATGCTTAGACTGCCATAAAAAGAGAAAGAGGTAATAGAAGAAATAAAAACATATCTTAAAATGCCATTAATACCATAGCCATAGAGTTGAGTAGAAGTTTATCTTTAGACATATTCTATATATTTTAGTAATTACACAGATTGACAAAATAAAAACTATATATTTGAAAAAGCTAAACTTTTTGACACATTTTCTTACATGACAGATATGTTTACATGCACTCACATAAATGTGAGTTGTTAAAATGCATATGCAGACCTGAATAATTTCTGAAACTCTCTCTGCAAAGAAATAGTGATTATATTTTATGATTGCAGGTATGTATACTGGAGTTACAATAGGCAGAAACTTATTAGTTATACCTATGACACTGTCAATTTCATGTTGGGAATCAGAAAATGTAACATCTTTCAAAATGAACATTCAATTACCAACTTAGAAAGACAACCACAGACGGTGAAATAATCTCTAATTTTAGTGTAATTTACTGTTTATAGCCTTTTGCTTTTCTAGAAACAAAATAAACCTTCTGAAGTACTTTTATCTCCTTCTAGTAGAACCACTGTCCTTACTATTAAATGAGAAAGCTGGTCTTGTTCAAAATCATCTCTATTTGATTGCAACACATAATCATTTAGATGACAAATTCCCTTTTTTCCATTATTATAAATTCTAGTATTCAATGCCTTTTTACGTACATGTGGGGCCTTGAAACCAGACCATTAATTCAAATAGTTTGATAACATACTTCTCTAATTACACCATACAAAGTTCCAACCATCATATTTCAATTTTCCACACAAATATCATGTTAGTTTTTCTAAATCTCACTTTACTATACTCTGTTCAGCTCATGATAAACTTTAATGTTGCTCTTTACAGTAACTATGCCAATTACAAATTCCCCTTAGTGCATGAGCGTAAATGGGTACAACCTCATATCCAACAAAGTTAACCCAAAATTAGCACATCCCAGGGTGATTGCTTTTCAACTGAGTAGTGACAATGGTAAGTTTTAGTTTATTAAGTTGATAATTGTGGTTTTTGCCATTACTTTCAATGGCAAAAGATTTAACATGAATGTATTTGTCTGACAGGTAATTTTCAGTTCTGTCCAATAGAACTGTGATAATAAAAACGTTCCACATTCTGAACTGTATAATAGGGTACCAGTAGCCACATATCACTACAAAGTGCTTGAAATGTGGCTATTGCTGGGAAGGTCATTGTTCTCATTGTTCAATTCCCACCTATGAGTGAGATCATGCAGTGTTTGGCGTATACCCTTTAGATATGATCTCTTGCCCAAAGCCCCAACCCCAAGACATAAGACCCAGGGGCCTATGACCAGAGCTAAATCCTAATAGGCCTATTATACTTCGAAAGTTTTAGGAATTAAAAAAACTTTACACTGATCTTCAAGCTATCTCCAAGCCATCTGTAAGCTGCACTGTCACCTAATCATTTGGAATTCAAATTAAATAAAATAAATACAGAAGTTTCTCTTTCCAGCATGCAAAATTAGTGAAAAGATAGAAGTAAATTATACTGCAGTTAATAAGGTTGTGTCCATGACACTTAGCAAATGAGTGAGTTGAAACATGGGGGGAAAATATCATAGTAATATAATAACTATTACAATTTTATTTTTGTTTTATTTTTCAGAGATATAATTTTTAATAAAAATGAGTGTGACCAAGTCATTTTTATTCAGTTCATGAAATGGCCACTTTTCTCCTCTGATAACAAAAAACATACCAAAGCATGAAGAAGGAAGTAAAAAATATGACCTGCAAAACTACCATCCAGAGATAATCATCACCGTTAATATTTGGAGATATGTCCTTTTGAGTGTGGCTTTTTTTTTTTTTTTGGTTTGTTACATATGTATACATGTGCCATGTTGGTGTGCTACACCCATTAACTCGTCATTTACATTAGGTATATCTCCTAATGCTATGCCTCTCCCCTCCCCCCACCCCACAACAGACCCCAGTGTGTCATGTTCCCCTTCCTGTGTCCAAGTGTTCTCATTGTTCAATTCCCACCTATGAGTGAGAACATGCAGTGTTTGGGTTTTTTTGTCCTTGCAATAGTTTGCTGATAATGATGGTTTTCAGCTGTATCCATGTCCCTACAAAGGACATTAACTCACCCTTTCTTATGGCTGCATAGTATTCCATGGTGTATATGTGCCACATATTCTTAATCCAGTCTGTCACGGATGGACATTTGAGTTGGTTCCAAGTCTTTGCTATTGTGAATAGTGCTGCAGTAAACATATGTATACATGTGTCTTTATAGCAGCATGATTTATAATCCTTTGGGTATATACCCAGTAATGGGATGGCTGGGTCAAATGGTATTTCTAGTTCTAGATCCTTGAGGAATCGCCATACTGTCTTCCACAATGGTTGAACTAGTTTACAGTCCCACCAACAGTGTAAAAGTGTTCCTGTTTCTCCACATTTTCTCCAGCACCTGTTGTTTCCTGACTTTTTAATGATTGCCATTCTAACTGGTGTGAGATGGTATCTCATTGTCGTTTTGATTTGCATTTCTCTGATGGCTAGAGGTGATGAGCATTTTTTCATGTGTCTGTTGGCTGCATAAAAGTCTTCTTTTGAGAAGTGTCTGTCCATATCCTTTGCCCACTTTTTGATGGGGTTGTTTGTTTTCTTCTTGTAAATTTGTTTGAGTTCTTTGTCGGTTCTGGATATTAGCCCTTTGTCAGATGAGTAGATTGCAAAACTTTTCTCCCATTCTGTAAGTTGCCTGTTCACTCTGATGGTAGTTTCTTTTGCTGTGCAGAAGCTCCTTAGTTTAATTACATCCCATTTGTCAATTTTGGCTTTTCTTGCCATTGCTTTTGGTGTTTTAGACATGAAGTCCTTGCCCATCCCTATGTCCTGAATGGTATTGCCTAGGTTTTCTTCTAGGATTTTTATGGTTTTAGGTCTAAAATTTAAGTCTCTAATCCATCTTGAATTAATTTTTGTACAAGGTGTAAGGAAGGGATCCAGCTTCAACTTTCTACTTACGGCCGTCTACTTACAGCAATGTGAGTTGTGAGGTGTCAGTCTGCCCCTAGAGAGGAATGTCTCCCAGTTAGGCTACTCAGGGGTCAGGGACCCACTTGAGCAGGCAGTCTGTCCGTTCTCAGATCTCAGCCTCTGTGCTGGGAGAACCACTGCTCTCTTCAAAGCTGTCAGACAGGGACATTTACATCTGCAGAGGTTTCTGCTGCCTTTTGTTTGGCTATGCCCTGTCCCCAGAGGTGGAGTCTGCAGAGGCCGGCAGGCCTCCTTGAGCTTCAGTGGGCTCCACCCAATTCGAGCTTCCTGGCCACTTTGTTAACCTACTTAAACCTCAGCAATGATGGGCACCCCTCCCCCAGCCTGGCTGCAGCCTTGCAGTGAGATCACAGACTGCTGTGCTAGCAATGAGGGAGGCTTTGTGGGTGTAGAACCCTCCTAGCCAGGCACAGGGTGTAATCTCCTGGTGTGCCATTTGCTGAGACCCTTAGTAAGGAGTAGTATGAGGGTGGGAGTGACCCAGTTTTCGATTTTCGGGTGCTGTGTGTCCTGGTTTCCCTGGGCTAGGAAAGGGAATATCCCTTCCCCTTTGGGCTTCCCGGCTGCTTCAACTCTCGCTCCTTGGGATGCACCCACTGTCCTGCACCAACTGTCCGACGTGCTGCAGTGAGATGAACCTGATACCTCAGCTGGAAATGCAGAAATCACCCATCTTCCATGTCGTTCACGCTGGGAGCTGGAGGCTGGAGCTGTTCGTATTCGGCCATCTTTGACCCGAGCTCTATTTTTGTCTCTTAATTAACATTTTTCTAACAGTATACTTTACTGCCAATTCCTACATCAACACTTAGTTGATGTGAACACTGTAATCTGTTGTGATAGTACTATTAAGCAATATTTCCAAATTTAATATATAAATTTATGTCATTGCTTATTTGAAGGAGACATTCTGTTAAAAATAATCACAAAGCTTTATTCAAGTGATTACATCTTTTTATAACAGCATTATCTATACAGAGAAGAGGTCAAGAAGACAGAAACCCATTACTGGGACAAGTAAGAAATACATAATTGATCAACTTTTTTACAAATCACAAGTCTATGAGAGCCTACATTATTTATTTGCAAATGAAAATGCATTATTTAATTTAATAACAATATTACCTAAAGGTTATTTTTATTTTATTCTTTCAATAACTTTAGCTATTTCATTTTAGTATGTACAATGAAAAAAAGTGGCAATGTTCAATGATTCATATCAAAGTAAACACATATATAACTAATACATGAAGGAATAAATCAGTGCGAACACTTCAGAAATCTATCATTTCTCCTTTTACATCTGCAAATTAACCAAAACTTTAATTATTCAGTGGTAATTATTTTGTCACCATTATTATAATTTGGCTTTTGCAGAACTATATTTCAGTGATATTATTTTCCTTACTGTAGCTGTATTTTAACTATTATTATTGCTCAAAACCAAGAGTATACCTCAACCTATTTGCTGTTTCTGCAGTAAGTGGTTATTTGGGTTATTTTTACTTTGAGAAAATAACACATGGCCATTCTATGAATATATCCATTTGAGTCTTTTGGTGAACATGTCTACATGCCCATTTATGTAGACTATATATGAATGAGCAGCATTGATCTGGGTATTTTCATTTTTAATAGATAATACAAGATTATTTCTCAGAGTGATCATTCCAACTACAACTTCTTCCTGAAAAGCATTTTTGCTTCCAATGCTTCATATCCTTGATTACTCTCAGGCCTACAGTAATCAACCTTTTAAATTTTAGTCTTTCTAACGAAGGTGTAGTAAGATCACATTGTGATTTTAATTTATATTATGTATATGAATAGTGAAATTGAGCACCCTCTTTTTCAGCTATTTTAATATTTAGATTGTGAATAGCCTGTTCACATTTCTTGCTCATTTTTCTACTTTTATTTGTCATCATTTTCTTATTCTTTGGTAGATGTTATTTATACTCTGGTAAAAAACGTTTTGCCAGTTTCATATCTTGCAAATATCATCTCCCACACTATGACTTGGATTCCATTCTCTTCATGGTATCTTAATTTTAATGTAATATAATTGTTCAATCTTTTCTTTTACATTTTATATATTCTATATTCTGACTAATAAGTCTTTTTATACCCAAGATCATAAAAGCATTTAAAAATATATTATCTTTCAGGAACTTTATTACTCTACCACTCACATTTAGATCTGCAATTCTACTGATTGTTTTTCATGTATCCTGTGATATATGGGTCGTGCTTCTTCTCTTCCCAGTTATTGCTACCAAATTGACTTAGCTACAATTTTGAAAAGAATGTCCTTCCCCTCTGGCTCTGCAAATATTTCTTTATACTACAATATTACATCTTATATGTGTATGAGTAGATTTTGGTTTTTGGATTCCCCCAATTTCCTTTAATTAATCTATTTATATAGTATTTCACAGAAACTATGATCTCTTAATTAAATGTAGTTTTATAAGAAGATTGCATTTCTCATGGAGAAATACTTCCCATTTTGTGCTACTTCTCCAAATTTCATTTCAGCTATATTCACAACTTTAGATACTTATGTAAGTTTTAAAACCAACATGTGAAGTTATAAGGAAACAGAACTGTTGACATTGACAAAATAACATGCTTAATCATTTTCAAGGTAAATAGATGTCTAAAGAAAAAGCGCCTAATTTCTGGAGAATTAATATAATTAAAATGTTGATTCCTTTCATCCACAAATGTAATATATCCCTCTATTTATTGAGGCCTTTGAAGTTGCTGAATATTAATACCTTATATTTGTCTATGCAGAAGTATTGAACTGTAGTTGTTACTGACATGTTTCCAAATCAATTTTTTCAGAATTTGATTTTCAGTTTACATAATTATAAAATTTTTAGCAAAACATTATTTTAATTTCTATCTATTTAACATTTCAATGTATGCAGTTTTTATTCTAAACTCCATGTTCAATTAAATCTTTTATTTTCATTTTTTTAACTTTTGTTTTAGATTCAGGTGTACATATGCAAGTATGTTGCCTGGTTTTGTTGTGCAATGATGAAGTTTAGGGTGCAAATGATCCCTTTACCCAGGTACTGAGCAAAAGACAAGATTTTGTTCTTTTTATGGCAGTATAGTATTCCATGGTATATATGTACCACATTTTCTTTACCCAGTTCACTGTTTTTGTTATTTATGTTTTTGTTTTGTTATTTATGTTATTCACTCTTTTGTTATTTATCCTTTTGTTACTGTGAATAGTGCTGTGATGAACATGCAAGTACGTGTGTCTATATGGTAAAACAATTCACTTTATTTTGAATATATACCCAGTAATGGGATTGCTCAGTCAAATGGTGGATCTGTTTTAAGATCTTTGAGACATTTCTAAACTGCTTTCCACAGTGGCTGAACTAATTTACATTACCACCAACAGTCTATAAGCATTCTCTTTTCTTTGCAGGTTTGCCGGCATTGGTAGTTTTTTGATCTATTAATGATAGATGGTGTTTCTGACTGATATGAGATGGTATCTCACTGTGCCTTTGATTTACATTTCTCTGATGATTAGTGATATGGAACAATTTTTATATGTTTGTCCCTCACTTATATGGCCTCTCTTAAAAAGTGGTTGTTCATGTATCATTCATATCATTCTAAAGAATATATGTTCCAGCAATACAATAACTTATATTTTTACATATTAATATATAATATTAATTTTATATCAAATGCTTTGCATGTTTAATGTAATTTTTAACTTTCTTCATAATAATATAGATGTATGATCAAATAAACTTTGCACTCATAGCTTTAGAAGTATGTTATCCTCTACATTACTATCTGTATTATCTAAGGCAAATACAAATCTTTTTTAGCTTCATTACCTTATCTGTATTATTAAAAAAGTACCTGTGAGATTTTTGTGTAGATAATTTGAAATAATGCAACCTGTGAGATTTTTGTGCAGATAATTTGAAATAATGAATACCTTAGAAGTGTTCATCAATATTTTAGAAGAGGCCCAGTAGATGATAGTTTATAATTTTAAATTATTTTATCAAAAATATATAGCACCAGCATATAATACAAAATAATATTTTAAAATATTGTAATTACAATATTTCATGTAGAAGAAAGGATATGAGTCCATAAAGTGACACACACAGATACACACTCCCACAGCCAGGAATTCCAAGTGTGAATGCAAGAGTGGCCTTCAACTCAACATCTAAATAAAATTTAAATAAATCTCACTAACTCAATATCCTGCAAAAACTAAAGTTGTTCTAGATATTTTTATAAATGTAAATAGCATTTATATATCTAGAATCAACTCTGTTTCTGGTTTCCTTGGTAATTTACGCTATATTTTTGGCCAACTATATACACATGTATAACCATTAACATACGCACACCTCACATATAGACTTAGTGAACTCTCACTCTTTCCATAATAGCCCTAGTGACTGTTTTAATTATAAATGTCCCTCTACATGTTTCTGTGAGGATATAAAAATGTCAGCAAAAAATACTCAGAGGAAAAAAATGATGATGAGCTCTTTTTCTGAGTGGTTAGATGTATAACATCTTTAAAAAGTCTTTTTTTCTTATCTACATTGCTTTTAATTATTTTGAATTCTATTTTTCATGATGTAAAAGAACAGCAAAAATTCTTACCAAAAACAAACAAACAAACAAATATATAAAACTCTTGTATTTAAGGAGATGAAAGAGCTGACCTAACATTAGTATTACTCTCTCTGTGACTTATGGTGTGGTTAGATAAATCATCCAAAATTATTCAGTTAATATGTGGCAGACCTTGATTTGAACCTGTATCAGATTACTACAAATCACAGTTGCAAAAAACTATACAACTTTCTTTCTTTTACTCTGTAGTGTAAGATAATATTTTCTTTTTCCTCTAACTTTTCCAGTTTCAATGGCTTTGGTCTGAAAATCAAACTGACAAAAGACAGACTAATTAAAAAAAAGTTTTAATTATGTAAGAATGTATAGGAGTTACAAAGAAAAATACAGCTCCAGGAGGAAACAAGATAATTGAGATTTGCATAACAGCTTTTGTTAAACATAGGAAAAGGAACTTGGGGCTTCTGGACAGAGGAGAAGGCAAGGTATTAAGAGGAAGGGAGGAAATGAGTAGAAAATAAGGGTTGTTTTATGCAGGCAACAACAGTTGTCTCTAGGAATAGCTCTTTCTGTTACAGAGACACTTTCAAAAATATAATTTTTCTTTATAAATGTACATTTATTTTACAAAGCAGAAAATTTATATTCTATTTTTAGGCAGTTAGGGGAATGAAAAGAGCTTTTTCTGCGTCTGCTGTTTGTCGGTGGCCTTTAGTTCAAAATAGTCCATATGCCAAACGGATATACTTTGAGTAGCATATTCTGATATCCTTTGTCTTCTATGTTAACTCTTCTGCAAGAATGTCAAAGTTTTCCTTTATCTGACCCTCTTCAACTCACCAGGAATTTGGTTTCACTGCTTCCAGAAGGATTCCTCCACTTGTCTCTTTATTTTGTACATCAGTTTAGGATCACTCCTGTCTTGCATTCCAGTTAATCTATGTCCCAGTTATAAACTTCAGGTTTTTTTAACCCTAATATTCTTTCAAAATTCAGTTCATATGCAACATTCTCCAGGTAGTTTCCTATAACTCCTCTGGCATATATATATATAATATGTTACATATATAAATATTTTTTTCTTATTGTTTAAAGTTTTCTCCTTTAAACACTGAGTGTTTTTACTGAAATCCTGAAGCTTATCCACATTGCTACATAGCAATGAAGCTCACACTGCATGTATTATTCAATATTTGATATTTTTCATCAATAACCAAGTAATGTATAATAATTCCTTAGAATTTCATTGATCTAGAAAGTACTAAGTGCATTTTTGCATTTGCAACAGATTTCTTCTGCTTTTAATTTTTGTCTAAAGTATAAATAAGTGCACCAGAAAATATAACAGAAATTATTTTTGTTTTTTGATTATAAAAAATAATTTTCAGTGTGTTATATAAAAAAGTAAATTATCCTCAAGTGTATACACAAGAATTTAATACTCTACATATGGATTTTAAAATAATAGTCAGTGCATTTGGATTTTATATGAAAAAAGAAAAAGAGAACTAAGAACTCATTTTACTGATTTGTGTAAATATTAACATTTAATATAATGAAGCTATTTAATATTGAAAAAGAATTTCCAGATTTTTTATTTCAGTTGGCTTTCAATTGCCTCTATTGTTTTAGAGATTATATTTCATTTTGTTTAAAGAAAATCAGGAAATACAAGTCAAGTAATAGAGTATAGAAAAAACTGTGTAGAGTCTCAAGTTAAACTGCACAGGCTGAAGTCCTGATTCTGCCATGTACTTGCTCAGCTGTGTGTCAATGAGGAAGCTATTAATCACTCACTGGGAAGTTTCTTCTTTAGAAAAATGGGATAAAAATACTTGCTTCAGAATTTTACTGTAAAAAAATTTAAAAAAGGTAAATGTAAGCTAAACCAGTGTCTAGCATTAGTATATATTATATGTGTTTTTATTAGTTTTTATTATGTAATAAAAATCATTAGATTCTGATTCATAGTGGATGCATTTATAAAACATTAGTCCTCATAGCAAAGTGATGTGGAATATTTTTCAGTTCTGCCTACCAAGTCTAGCTTTTAATGGAATATAATATCCAGATCTAAAAATTGCTAATGATAAAGAGGAAAAACTCTTTTAAACAATAACCTTTGTAGGGGAGTCAAAATTAAAATAACAATTTTTTTATGTTTTTTTAAATTAAAAGTTCTTCAACATTTATGAACTTTGAATCTAATATTTTATAAGCAAATCTTAGCTTAGTGTACTAAGTCTGGAATTCAAGAAAATGACAAGGAATAAACCAGAGAACAGGACAACAGACTCTCAGATAAATGAGTGAGAGGACAATATTTCTATTAGTGGCATGTTCTATTTCTCTGAAGGACAATATCATTATCATAGAGTGATGTGGTCTGCCATGGCTTGTTGCCTTTGAGTCTTTATCTGTGACCTTTGAGTCTCAAGTAGAGGACAAAGCAGGCACCCAGTGGCATTTTAGAAAACAAATCTGTGAGTTTTAGAAAACAAATGGTAGACAAAAACTTAAGCAGTAAACATGAAAGTTTAAAGAGAGGAGAGAAGAAAGGTGTTTTCAAATTTACATGACTCCCAGGAGATTTTGATGCCCTCCTCTAAAATGAAGTCGTATTTAGAGCAATAGCATGACCTGAGGATAAAGTAAGATGAATAGCCTGGTAATCTGTAGCTAGGATGTGACTTGGCAGGTTTGAAAACATGTGTTCAGTGGAGCCCTAAAAATGCTGACAGTTTCAGGGATGTCTTACTCCATTTCCTGCTGCTATAAAAGCATACACCAGGATGGGTCATTTATAATGGAAATACATGTATTTATTAGAGTTCTGAAGGCTGTGAAGTCCAAGATGGAGTGGCCACATCTGTTAAGGGCTTTCTTGCTGCATCACACATGGTGGAAAGAATCATATGGTAAAAGAGAGCAAGAGATTAAACTTTCCACCTCAAACCCTTTTATAATTAATTTATTCATGAGAGTGTCACCCTCATGACCTAATAACACCCATTAGGACCCACCTCCCAACACTGTTACGTTGGAAATTATGTATTCAACATGCTTTTTGTGGGACAGATTCAAATCATGTAGGGGTTTGAGTGTGAAAAGGTGTAATTCCTGCTTCTCCGTGACTTCCGAGGATGGCATAAAAAATCAAACGGGGCAAAACATGGGCTTTAGACTAATTCACCAAAGATAAGAATCTTAACAAGGCTTATTAATAACTTAACAATGCTAAGTTAATATTAATATATAATATATTTTGTTGTACTTTGTTCTTAATATTAATCTGTATTAATCTTCATGACAATCCTACGTGGCAGTTCCACTTATTACACCCTTTTACAAATGAGGAAACAATGGCGCAGACTTACCTCCCCGGGTGTTCAGTTAGTAAGTAGTGGGATGTACATTCAGATTCACACATTATGTTTAAACTGATGTTCAATGTGCATATTTTTAAAATTGTATATTGAGTGACCATTTCTTAACCATTAAGAATTAAAAAAACACAATGACGTGCAGAAAAAAAAAGGCATTCAATTGTAGTAGACCATGTAAAATGAGGAAAAAAGTAATTCAGAGTTAAGGGCTGGAAGTATGAATTTTAAAAGAACTACAGAAAAGCAATTTTCCCTGGGGTTTTAAGAATAAGTATAATTTAGCTATACTGAAAAACTGTGTGAGTGCATGTATGTATTTTTGGGCATGTATTTATGTGTGTATTTTAACAAACATGAGTTTGCATAGGTTAGGATTAGGGCAGTATTATAAATACAGTGCTTAGTCAAATGTCATTTAGGAAATACTTAAAAACCTACGGTTGGATACTTGAGAAATTTAGATTATCTTTACATTTGAGGTTATAAAGAAAAACTAATCAATAAAGAAACAAATTTATAAAGATGTAAATGTCTTACACAAAACCTGGTCATATATCTCTGATTATTGACGCCTCAGGTAAGATTTCGGGTGTTTGATTAAGTTTAATTTTTCCTGCTGTTTGAATCATTTCTCTTTCACAGGATGACTCTGTTTTCAGACTAGTTTGCCATTACATTTTCATTAGAAAGAAGTAGCTCCCCATTTGTTCTTTCCTGCCCAGATATGACCCTTGGGAATATAGTTTGGAAACCTAATTTCCGTACAGCGATGGATAAGTCAAGGGTCAAACGTGGCTAGCATGCCAATATTTCATGTGCTGTAGATACAATTCATGTCAAGGAGAGAGAGCAAAGGGTAGGGTAGAAAGTGGACCCAGGAATTGTAATAGAAAAGCTGTATTTAGTCACCAGAATTGTCAGTGTTATATGGATAGTTCCATTTTTTTAGGTGGCACAAAAATAGAACTAATATATGTGAAATCTGTCATCATAAAAGCCAATTTTAATGTACGTTTATCTTGATGTATTTCTGGAATAAAAAGTAAGAAAGAAAATATTCTCATATTGATACTTCTGCTTTGTTCATTTAAAACTAATTTACGTACAATTAAAACTGAACAAGTTATGTATATTGGAAAGCATTAAGTGGCTATAGATACATTGTAGTAATCTTTAATGTATTTAAAACTATACTAGGAAAGTGTATCAGTGCTTTAAAGTAAGTTTAAGAAAAATTTTTTTGTAAATAAAATAATGATCAGTAATAAGTGACATGAAATTTTGCATACTTTTTAATAAAAAATGTGTATTAAAAAGTCAGCCATATCTCAAGAATATATAATTTTAAAAATTATATAAAATACAAAATATATAATTTTATAAATTTATTTCAAACTTTTTAATGTGAAAACATTTCTCATTTATAGTCATTAGCTTCCTAACACGCTAATTTACAAGTATACTATAGTTTGGAAGGCAGAGATTAGGAAGGTTCATCAATTAAAATATCTACTCTCTCTATTTTTTTTTTTTTTTTTTTTTTTTGAGATGGAGTCTCTCTCTGTCACCCAGGCTGGAGTGCAATGGCGCAGTCTCGGCTCACTGCAAGCTCTGCCTCCCGGGTTCACGCCATTCTCCTGCCTCAGCCTCCCGAGTAGCTGGGACTGCAGGTGCCCGCCACCACATCCAGCTAATTTTTTGTATTTTTAGTAGAGACGGGGTTTCACCATGTTACCCAGGATGGTCTTGATCTCCTGGCCTCATGATCCGCCTGCCTCGCCCTCCCAAAGTACTCTATAATTTTTTTAAATTGATTTATAAAATCATTAAATATTCAAAGGCATATATCTCTCTCAGTTTTATATTTTACAAAATCTAATATTTGAAAAAACTGTGTAGTGACATGGGTAGAATTTATCATCTTTTAAATGTTTGCTCAAATTTTCTCATAAAACTAACATAATACTTCTTTATGAAGTACAAGAAGCACCCAGCTAATTTTTTTGTGTTTTTAGTAGACACAGGGTTTCACCATGTTGACCAGAATGGTCTTGATCTCTTGACTTCGTGATCCGCCTGCCTCGGCCTCCCAAAGTGCTGGGATTACAGGTGTGAGCCACTGCGCCCAGCCGAGTACCATTATTTTGTTAATTATCTTGATTTCATCATTCTACAATGTATACCTATATCCAAACATCATGTTGTACTTCAGAAATGTATACAATAAAAATGATTTAAAATATATTATTATTTTCCTTACTCTGACAAGATATTTTGTTCTGTTAATTATCCATATGTCCTGTATTCCCTCTGAATAAGTCAATTTTCTTAAATATAATCTTCAATTTTTTTATTATAGTCATTCTATCGAATTTTTATATATAGTATTTTATATTTTTCTTAAGTTTTTTATCTCATTGGTATCGTCTGTCTTGCCACCAAAGTGAACTGTAATAATGCTACTGTGTTTTTACTTTCCCTTAATTTCTCCTTTCCTCTAATTCTCTTGCATATTACATTATTTAACATGCATAAAATATATTTTGTTTTTGTGCCTTTCTGAACGTACTTAACAGAAAAAATTCAATTTTCTTTATAAAATGAGTAACGTAATGCATTTAATTAATCTATTAATCATTAACCACTTTATTTAATGATAATGTATCAAAGACTTCATATATTTTGAATTATGCTCTGTTCTGGAGATATAGCAACGTAGAAAAAGAAGCACATGGCTTTCTCAGCCATATGACAAATAAACAAAAATGCAGGTTAGGTAGAGATAGTGCCTGTAAAGAAAATTAGTAAAAATTGGAGCAAATAATTAAAATATTAGAATTGACCGAGCTCTCCAATGGAGAGACAACAAAGAAGAAACCTAAAAGAAGTAAGAAATTCACCCAGCTAAGTATCTGGAAGGTTATTCTGGGTAGAGGGAACTTAAAATGAAAATGACCTGAGATAAATCAAGCTCCTTTAGTGCGAAGAACTGTAAGAAATCCAGTGTTGTGTAATATTTCACAGATGAATATATCATCTTTTCTTGACAGTCAACTATTAGTGAGCATTTAAACTGTTTCTTATTTTCTTTTATACATTGTGAATATGGCTTCTATAAATACAATTTCACATATTTTCTCTTCTAAATGTGAGAGTTTATTTTGGACATATCCCTAGGAGAAGAATTCTAAGGCGGGGGATATGTGAATATTCAAATTCAAATGATAGCACAAAACAAATTACCAAAACCATTCTATCATTTTACACTCCAACCAGAAATGTACATAGTATGTGCACTATGTGTCCTGCAACAATCGAAATTATCAGATTTTCAATTTTTGCAGTCCACCTGTGAGTCAATGGATGTCTCATTTTTGTCTTGATTTGGGAATAACTTAGTATATTATAGTTTTAGACAGACACTTAATATGTAATAAGCAATTGTAAAATGTCATAAAATGAACTTTATATATTTATCACAATACTTCTCAGTAAGATATAGGTGGAAAAAATAATGATGTGAATATTTGTTTAGTATCTTCTACATTCACAGAATTTCATCTTTCTCCTATACTCGTCATTGCTTATCACTGTAATATCATAATATATGATATATATTATGATGTACTTTAAGTATCTTTATAATCATTTAGAGTTCCTTACATATCTACAGAGCTTTCTGCCTTGTAAGTATATAAGATTTCTTTACAATCTCTTTTATAAAATGCAAAACTTTTTATATACTTTTTATGATGGTATGGATTTTTACAGACTTTCCTGGTCTTAACTGGACGTGCCAAATATATTAGGAGACATTATTATACCTTCATTTAGAAATGCTTTCCTTTTGAGTTCTACAGATGGATCTGGGGAAGACATTAGGTATTTCCTAACAAACTGAAAAATTATCTAGACTGCAAAATTTTGTCCTGCCATTTTTCAGGTAGGAATAAAAGACCCAAGAAAAAACAACTGCAAAGTTGACAGGGACCAATATCTCTCAGGACACACCGTAGTTGTAAAGTGTCATAACAATTTCTTTCTTTGAGAGACTACTGGGGTAATATAGTTTTCTAAAATAGACTACCTTAAAATTTGCCGTTTGAAATTTTGTCGGTAGGAAAGAAGTGTCCCCATGTTTGAAGGATCTAAGTCACTTTGACAGAGTAAAGGAGTTTTGACTTAAAACCCAGGTAAACCCCAGTTTTCTGATTATAACATTACACATCAATCTTAACTTCAAAGTCTTGCAAGAAAGAGAACACAGGACCAATTTGCATTCCAGAACTAATTATTGTCTCTATATTCACAGCCTTTCTTTGTTTGAGCTTCTCAAAACACTGTTTCATTGAAATGTCAACTAATTCTCAATATACCCACATACTCTATAAGAACTTTTTTTTTTCTCGCTTTGGGGAGATGCACAATGGTTCCTCTGATGTGCAACCTTCTTCATTGCAATGATTCATTAAGTACCACATATTTACTTAATGGTTTTAAGATGATTTGGAGGCTTTACATACAATCAACTGTGATCCTGACTGTCATAGACTGAGGCCTTTAATTTAATAAGAAAGTATATAACATGAGACAAATTTAAAATAAACAAAATATGAGAAGAAAACCAAACATCAAAATCAAAATATGTCACCTCACCCACCAATAACTTAAATGTTCTTAAATAAGCATTTACATTTGTGAAAACATCATTCAGGCTCATGTTTGAAAAATTCAGGAAAAAAAAATGCAGTAGACAAAATTAAAAGCAGATTAATGTGACTCTTACCAAAATTTTAATGTCATTTTGCTCAGAAATAGGAAAAGCAGTTTTAAAATTTGTATGGGGTTATAAAATATTCCTAATAGCCAAAACAGCTTTGAGAAAAAAAAAAGTTGGAAGCACTACACATCTTGATTTCAAATTATGTTACAAAGATACAGTTCTTAAAATGATATGGTATTGTCTTAACAAAAAAGATGAACCAATAGAGAGCTCAGAAACAAACCCAACCATATATGGTCAACTAACTTTCAACAAGGTCACCAAGAAAACACAGTGGAGAAATGGTACTCCCTTCAATAAATGGTGTTGAAAAACTTTAGCCACATGAAAAACAATAAAATTGGACTCTTATTACATAGTATATACAATAAGCAATTCAAAATGTATTAACAACCTAAATGTAAGACCTAATACCATAGCATTCCTAAAAATAGGGGAACAGCTCCTTGACTTTGGCCATGGCAGCAATTTTTTGATATTACATCAAAAGCACAGGTAACAAAAGAGAAAGTAAACAAGAGGAACAACATCAAATTAAAAAATAATTGTACAACACTAAAAGCAATCAACAATATTAAAAGACAATCTGCCAGGTGTGGTGGCTCACACCTGTAATCTCAGCACTTTGGGAGGCCCAGGCAGGCATATCACTTGATGTCAGGAGTTTGAGACCAGCCTGGCAAACATGGCAAAACCCTGTCTCTACTAAAAATACAAAAAAAAGAATAAAATTAGCTGGGTGTGGTGGTGCATGCCTCCCAGCTACTCAGGAGGCTGAAGCAGGAGAATCACTTGAACCTGGGAGGAGGAGTTCGCAGTGAGCGAAGATCGTACCATTGCACTCCAGCCTGGATGACAAGAGTGAGACTCTGTCTCAAAACAACAAAGACAATCTGTGGAATGGTGAAAAATACTTGGAAACCATACATCTGATAAGGAGTTAATATCCAAAATATAAAAGGAACTGACAAAACTCAAAAGCAAAAAGCCAATAATGCAATTTAAAAGTGTGCAAAAAGCCTGAATAGGTATTTCTTAAAAGAAGACATACAAATGGCCAACAGGTATATGGAACACATCAATAACATTCAGAAAAACTACAAATTAAAAACACACAGAAATATCACCTCACATCTGTTAGAATGGCTACTATAAAAAAGATAAAAGATAACAGGTGTTGGAAAGGGTATGGGGGAAGGGAACCGTTGGACTCTGTTGCTGACAATGTTAATTGGTTAGCCATTACGGATTACAATATGGAGGCTCCTTAAAATTAAAAAATAGAATTACTGTATGATACAGCAATCCTACTATGGGGTATACATCCAAAAAGATGACATTAATATGTCAAAGAGATATCTTCACTCCCATGTTTATTGTGTCACTATTCACAATATCCAAAATATAAGCTCAGTGTAAGTCTTCATACCCAGATGAATAAATTTTTTAAATGTTTGTATATGTACACAATGCAATATTATTAAGCCTTAAAAAAGAAAGATATTCTGCCACTTGTGACAATTTTTAAAAAAATAGCTGAATACATAGAACAGTGGTTATCAGAGGAAAGAGAGTGGGAAAAATGAGTAAATTAATATCAAAAGGTACAACGTTGTAGTTATGCAGAATGAAAAAATCTAGGGATCTACTGTACAGCATGAGGACTATATTTAATAATGTTGTATAGTATAATGGAAATTCATTGCGAGTAGATTTTAGGTACTCTTACCACACAAAAAAGAAGAAATCTATGTTAGATGAGACCTATATTAATTTGCTTGACTATACTATTTGTTACACTATGGATGTATATATCAAAACATTATGTCAGACACAAATATATACAATAAAATATTTTTAACAGGAAAAAAATAAATAGAAATTTTAAAAATGTCTGAGAAATGTAAACTAAAATACAGTGTGTCCAATGTAACCTAAAATACAGTGATGCCATTAAAAATATACTGATGTGAATAAATAATTTTCTATTATTTAAAAATAAGAGCTTCATACAATTTATATTCTGTGAGCACCAAAAAAACTACCACTACTGATATCCTTGTGAATCAGTGTGCCCAATTGTATTAGCCAAGGTTCTCCAGAAAACCAATAAGATATATATAAATTCATATCTATACCAATATTGGTCAGTCATCTGTTCATCTAGCTGTCATGTACTCTCTATAGAATTTTTTAAAATTTTAAATATTTGGCTTGTGTGATTCCACAGGTCAGACTGAAAGTCTGAAAATTTGAGTAGTTGATGTTACAGTCTTGCATGTAAATTCCCAATGATTAGGGCACTTAGAGCAAAAGGTGTCACCTAAGGCAGGGTTTCTAGGTTCCAGTGTTGATAAGAATCTCTTTTTCTTTGGACAATCTCAGTCTTTGTTCTTAAAGCCTTCAACTGATTGGATAAGGTTGACTCACATTACAAGAATAATCTGAATTACTCAGGCTATTGATGTAAATGTTAATCACATAAAAAAAAAACAAAAAACTTTACAGCAACATCTAGACTGTCATTTGACCAAACAACCAATAACCGTGGCCTAGCCACATTTTCATATAAAATTAGCCAACGAAACAATATATAGGACTGCTTAATTTTTGCATGAGTTCATTACTTTTTGATTGCTTTCCATGAGGACCTTGTTTATATAGTGTTGATTATATCTATGTCCCTAATTTATGCTATCAAAGATTAAAAACAATAGCAAGTTAATGAGAAATAATTATACATAGAAAATGGTTGCATGTACAGAAATCCTAAAATTTTTTTTTATGTAAAGTTTCATTCATGATCATCTTAATCATTCTCACCCAAAAATATGTGTTGCAGTACTAGACATAAAGTCACAGCATTTTATCTCAGAGGAAAGTAGATAAGACATAAATGTTAGTGGGTCTATATGAGAGCCTTAGTTTTATTTCCCAAGTGGTTGTTATATTTATGGAATTCATTATACCATGGCATTACTCTACCATCCAATAAAATCCCAATTGCCTTGCCTTATTTCAGTTTAATGGCCATTTTTTAAAGTAGATTTTCTCTTCATGCTATCTGAATGTGCACCCAGAATGTGTGTGCATACATGTGCATCACACTTGACTTGCCACATGTCTCTGCCCATGTTCAAGTTTCTGGTTCTACGTGGTAGCATTAGAAGTGTTTTAATTCTGCTCTTTTCATTTGATTAATTCTGTTGATGAGTTTCTCACATCGCTTCTGGCAAAACAGTTTCTTACTCTAATGTAGTTCTCCTAGATTACTCACTATAGATATTGAAAGTTTGTCACCTGTTCTTTTTCTTGAAAATCTTCTGAATTTCTAAATTACTTAATTCCATAAATGCATATTTACAGAATAGGTTTTCTCTTGTCACTTATGTTCTAGGACAAATCTCATACATTAGTGTATTCACTTATAGATTTTTATACTTTCGTTCAATAAATATTATGTTTCTAATGTATGTAATATGCCAGAGTTTGAACATTTAATCTATAATGTTCTGTAAAACTATCCGTTGGCCCTATACAACATGAATCTATCAAAATTTAGAAAATAATTAAATTGCTTAATAAGTAAGAAACATAGCATAGAAACTGAGTACTAGATACTGTTTATTCATGCTTCTCAATTATATGTTTCTTCATGGATGAAAAACTCAAAATTAGAAGGATATGTTTTATACCAGTTCTATTGTAAAATATATTTGTTAAAATTTGTGTATAAGTAGAGTAAACCTAAAAATATGAAATATATTGTGAAATATACATGTATAACATCAGATAATATGATAAAAACATGCACATGACTAACACAAGAGATAATCCTGTAATATAAGAAATACAAATACATACACATTGTATATGTGTATATATGTTTTTATATATACAAAGTATATATAGAATCTCTGGTACTAGAACGTGATTGAATGGAACAATTAATCATGTGTGTATTTTATTTCATTGAGTCTCAGAAATGGAGATTTGTTTCTTATGCTAGCCAAATATTCAAATTTAGGAATAACATTTGACCAAAACTCATATATAGGAAGGTACACATATGAGGAAAGCAACCATAAAATTGTTCAGTAGGCTTATATGGGTTTTCCTTTGTCAAGGAGTATTAGTTACAATGCTAATAGGTACTTGTATGATATGCAAAAACTATTTAATATACTTCTTTTATCACATATATTTTATTTTAATCTTCAGTATGGTTAATCTAACTTTAACTCTTTAAAAAACTTGTAGTTACTACAGTTACTTGACTTTTAAGTCAAACAGACATTTTAATAGCCTTTGGATTTAATAATGTACTATCCAAATGTATTTGGGATTAATGAACTTCTCAACTTTGGTCGTTTGGAAAGGAAATGATCAACTCATGCAATTTATTTTAAAAGTATATTCTTATGTTTCTTATCATAGAATTAACTTTGCTTTCTTTTTTCCCTAACTTTTGTATTGCAAATGTAATTTACTTGTTTCTTGAATGTTTTTAATATATATATATGCTATTAGGTTAGTTACTAAGTATAGTTTCTGAATATGTAGAGCTACAGTTATTTAAGTTTTTGCTGCAATTATTAATTATGAAATTTATGCTTCCTTTAACTTTTTTATTTAATAAATTAACATTAATGAATACTATATTTTCAGGTTCTTCATATTTACTTTCCATATTCTTTTTCTATTGCGATTTAATGATAGTTCAATTCTGGATAAAACAAAAATCTTAATAGCCTCAAAATATATTTGATTAAATGAGCATATCTAAGTGTATTTTATTTCTTCAGAATCTTGGTATACTGATTTTTAGAGACATCTGCTTTCATCATTTCATCTCATGTTTGCTTTGATAACTGAATTTCTTTCTGCTCTTTATTCTGAAAATTAAAGGTCAGAAGTCCCAAATCAATCTCTGGCAGAGGTATTCAACTCGGAAAAAATAACTCTGTCTACTAAAAATCTGCTAGAGACATTAAAATATGTATTACAGTTCATCAAATCTTCAGTCTCTACCTAATGGAAAAAAAAAACCTTGTAATTCAAGAGTCTAAACTTTCCTTGGGAAGATTGTGCTGTCTTTAATGTCAGAATTTTCTACAGTTAGTATTCTTCTATCTCAAAACCAGAGAAGTGGCAAATACTGCGCATATGCTCTAAACAAATTTATTCAATTAAATAAAACCATTGTTTTAAGGGAAATGCTTAGTAAAGTAAGAGGTAGAATATTCATATGCAAAAGTGTTTGTATGTCTTTACACCCATGTGGGTATGTGGCATGGTTGAGTGGTAACTAATCATGACATTGATATTAAACATTTAATAAACAAATGCAGTATGTGACAAATGAAAGTTTCTTGATCTGAATTTTCTTACTAAAGAGAAATACATATATTTCTCTCTGTTATCTTGCCATATTTTTCTAAATTTAAATATATTTTCATTTTCCAATTTAACCTTCTATGATATATATCATATTAAATATTTTTACCATGATACATATTGTCTTAAATATATTTTGCTAAATACTGATTATTTTGTTCTATTTTGTCTAGGCAACATACATACTTGTAAGTTTTAAGCTTTACATTTTTCAGCTCTTCTCTTATGAAGAACACACATTATATATAAGTACATATATATTTTATAATATTCAGCATCATGTAACCTGGCTATAGGTATAAATATTTCAAATAAAGAGCTTGTGAATGAGTTGTTTTTATATACAACTTTTTTTATTTTTATTATTATTATTATTATTTGCGACAGAATTTCACTCTTGTTGCCCTGTATGGAGTGCAATGGCCCAATCTTGGCTCACTGCAACCTCCACCTCCTGGGTTCCAGCAATTCTCCTACCTCAGCCTCTTGAGTAGCTGGGATTACGGGCATGCGTCACCATGCCCGGCTAATTTTTGTAGTTTTAGTAGAGACAGGGCTTCACCATGTTGGTCAGGCTGGTCCCGAACTCCTGACCTCAGGTGATCCACCTGCCTCAGCCTCCCAAAGTGCTGGCATTTACAGGTGTGAGCTACCACAGCTGGCCTATATACAACTTTTAAATGAGAACCCATACTGGAGACATTTTCTCAATTGCTGCCTCTTAGATATCTGTTAATTTTATCTGTTACCCTACTAGCTTTACTTCTAGTGCTTCTCTCATCAAATTAAGATTATTGCTGCTGCTCCCGTTATTATTTTCAATTTCCAGAAAGAACAGCATAGAACTCCTTCTATGGATTGAAGGAGATTGCACAGATAAAGATGTGAAGTCTATATCAGAAAAATCCACTTTCATATAAAGCACTTGGAGTATTTTGTTTACATTTATCATTCTTAATGCAGTTGTTTTTGTTGTGAAACTGTTAAACAATCTTATTTGTAAGCTGGACAGTATGATTTATAAGAATAATAAGGAGAAGTGGATTCACCTCTAGAAAATAGGTTATAAAGTAATCTGAAATCTTAAATGCTCCAAAATTCAAAACTTTTTGAATGATGACATGACAAAACAAATAGAATATTCCACATAATACATCATGCGATGGGTTACAGTCAAAATGCAGTCAAAACTTCATTTTATGCCAAAAAAAATTTTAAAATATTTTATACTATTACCTTCAGGCTATGCATATAATCTGAATATTAAATGTAAATTTAAAAAATTTGTGTTGAGATTTTGGCCCCATCCCCAAAGCATCTCATTATGTATATGCAAATAGTCCAAAGTCTGAAAAAAATCAAAAATTTGAAACACTTCTCTTCCGAAATATTTTGAATAAAAAATGTTCTATCTGTATATTGTGTTCCAAAACCAAACAAGACTGCGATTCACTAATTATAGGATCTTGCAAAGATAAACAATAGAGTATTCCACAGCTATTCCATACACATAATAAAAACTATTTATCAACCATAATATAAGCATACGTTTTAAAATTAACAAGACTTTTTTCACCAGATAATAGATATATAATTTTTTACATTTGTGCTAAAAGAACAAGGACTAATTTTCAAAAAGTATGAATGAACCAAATTAGGTTTTCCAATATAATAAAATAATTTATATAGTTTTAAAGTTTAAAAATTTATAGTCAGTTTTGAGAATAACAAAAATTGATAAATCTATAACAAAAGTTATATTAAACAGTCTGTAAAATTAGATACCAGGATTTATGTGCACTAATGACTGTGTTCATTTAAAAATTATACTGGATTTTCCTTTTCAACATCATGGTTAACAGAAAGGTTCATTTTGAAAAATTTCCTCATAGAAATAAGAGGTTCTCCTAGATATTAAGGCACTAAATATTCCTGCATTATGTTACTACTCTGATGATGTACTTTAACTGTTTTTAACTGAAAAAATTAATTATTTTGACCATTTATTTACCTTTAAATTTAATGAAATTTTGATGCTAAGAAGATGTGTTGCATATAATACTCCTAGGAATATCACCAAATACACTCTAATAAAGAATCAGTTAAAACTGTATTTTTGAAATGTTATTATCATTTATATCATAACAATTTCTTGATTCAGTGTTATTAAAACAACTGTGTAATTAAAATGGCAGTATCACAAATATAATAAATGTTGCTAATTAAGTAGTACTCAAGTGTACTGTGGTGAGTTACAAAAATGCAAGTTAAAAAATACAAGACAATTGCTATACTAGGAAATATCAATTACCTTTCTTTCAACTATTAAGTTTGCATATTCAGAAATCCAGTGTTCTGCTCACTGAAAGTTGCTTTTTATGTAAAATGAACTTTTTGCTGGAATATGTATAAACTGAATGCAGTAAACACAAATGAAGATTTATTTTATAGTTCTCAATTTTTGGTGACAACTGAGAGCAAGAAATAAAATGAAGGCTGGACACAGTGACCCACATCTTTAATTCCAGTGCTTTGGAAGGCTGAGTGGGGTGTATTGTGTGAGGTCAGGAGTTCGAAACCAGCTAGAAGCAACCTAGTCTCTACCAAAAAAAAAAAAAAGAAGAATTATAAATTAGCTAGGTATGGTGGCTCCCATCTATAGACCCAGTTACTCAGGAAGTTGAGATCAGAGGATCACTTGAATCCAGGAGGTCAAACCTGCAGTAAGCCACAGTCGTGTCACTGTAATACAGCCTTAACAGCAGAGTAAGACCCTGTCTCTAACATAAATAAATAAATAAAATGAAGGATTCTGCATGTAAGCAGACCCATGTTATTACAAATATCTGTCCTCAATGATTTGGGTTTTAATATGATTATATGAAGCTATGACTATTGAGCATAAAGACATGAAAATTGGGACTTTCACAAGTTTCATATCTGTAACATTGAATTCCTCTTATTGTATTTTAAATTTTAAAGTAAAATAATCTTGTTCTTCATTGTGTAATGCTCTATTAAATTTGCATGAATTTTCATTATATTGAGATTTATGATTTTAAAATGACTTTAGAAACAAATGAATGCATTAAAAAGGCAATTATTACTATTATTAAAACAATCTAGTCATTAGAATTGAAAACATGTATAATATTTGCTTGGAAAATAAAATTGACCTTTGGTTCTATATCTTTTGGATACTGGTAATGTTTATCATGTATTTATTAATTCGGGAAAAATGTGAAGACTATATTTCAAGCAAGAGAAATGGCCCTCCAACAAAATAGATAGACAAACATGATTATATTTTAGTGTGTAGGCCATTAGCATTAAATATTTTTAAAGAATTTATTCTAAAATATATCTTTGGAGCTAATAAAATGTGTTATATAAATAAACTTTTTAAAAAAGTATCTATTCTCAAATTGCAGACTGGTAACATTTTATTTGAGTGATACTCAGCAACATTTTTCCTTTGTGTTTTCTTTTTCTCTAATGTGCTGTTGATGGACTTTTCTATCCACAAGGCAAAATTTTTCAGCATAACTTGCAGCAAATAGAATAGCAACTTGTCTCTTCATGTGGACATGCCAAATAATGTAAAGGAACTATTTTCTAGTTATTAAAAACAGTAATTGCTGTCTGAATATAAGAAGCAATTACCACACGATGATAATAAAGAAGAGGATAATTGCTTCTTTTTAAAAATTGGTTCAAAAAGGCTATATTCTGTATAATTCTGTGTAATCTTACCATTTCATGCCATGATAATTGATGAACCTGCTACAAATTGTCAATATATGTTTGGGCTTCCATTCCACTTCTTAAAACAGTTGTAATCAATATAATTAAGTAAAATAAATTATTATATTTTATAATTGCAGATTTACTTTTTAGGCGTTCTAATAGGTGTGCAGTGGTATCTCTTTATGTGTGTTGTTTTATTGAGACAGAATTCACATTTCATATTATTCTATTTAAAAGTGTACAAATTATGAGTTCTTAATATATTCACAAGATTTTGCAAGTATCATACCTTTCTATCAAGTAATTGTAAGAAATTGTCATCATCCCCCTAAAAGCTCAAACTTATTAACCATCATTCTCAATTACCCCTTAGCTCCATCCCCTGACAACTACTAATCTACTTCTACTTCTGGGAATTTGCACATGCCAAATATTTCATAAAAAGAAATCATACAGTATGTGGTCTTTTGTGTCTTTTTTTTCACTGAGCTTACTGTTTTAAAAGTTCATCTATGTTGTAGTATGTATCATTCTTTTTTTGTTATTTTATTTAAAGTGGAACTTTGTGAGATTCTTTTTTATTTAACTTTTATTTTAAATTCATTTTAAAAACACACATGTGCAAGTGTGTTATATATATATATAAATTTGTGTCATGGGGATTTGTTGTGTAGATTATGTTACCACTCAGATATTAAGCTTAGTACCCATTAGTTATTTTTTCTGATCCTCAACCTCCTCCCATCCTCCACCCTCTGATACGTCCTAGTGTGTGTTGTTTTCCTCTTTGTGTCCATGTGTTCTCATCATTTAGCTCCAACTTATAAGTGAGAACACATGGTATCTGGTTTTCTGTTTCTGTTTTAGTTTGCTAAGGATAATGGCCTCCAGCTCCATCCATCCATGTCTCTCCAAAGTACAGGTATTAGTCAGGGTTCTCTAGAGGGACAGAACTAATAGGATATATGTATATATTAAAGGGAGTTTACTAAGGAGAATTGACTCACACAATTATGAGGTAAAGTCCCATGATTCACTGTCTGCATGTTGAAGAGCAACTAAGCCAGTAATAGATGAGTGCAAGTCCCAAAACCTCAAAAGCAGGGAAGCACACAGTGCAGCCTTCGGTCTGTGAAAGGCCCAAGAGGCCCTGGCAAACTACTGGTGTGAGTCCAAGAGTCCAAAAGCTGAAGAACTTGGAGTCTGATGATGAGGGCAGAAAGTATCCAGCACAGGAGAAAGATGAAGGCTGAAACACTCAGTAAGTCTGCTTTATTCTAGCTGGTCTGGCAGTTGATTAGATGGTGCCTACCCACAATGAGGGTGGGTCTGCCTCTCCCAGTTCACTGACTCAAATGTTAATCTCCTTTAGCAACACCCTCACAGACACACCCAAAAACATACTTTGCATGCTTCAATCCAATCTAGTTTACACTTAATATTAACCATCACAGGACATGATCTCATTCTATTTTACGGCCCGATAGTATTCCAAAAAGTGTGTATGTATCATTTTTTTTTTTTACCCAGTCTACCATTGATGGGTATTTAGGTTGATTCCATATCTTTGTTATTGTGAATAGTACTGCAATGAACATACATGTGTATGTGTTTATAACACAATGCTTTATATTTCCTTGGATGTATACCCAGTAATGGGATTGCTGGGTTGAGTGTATTTCTGTTCTTAGGTTTTTGAGGGATCATTTTTTTCTACTGCCAAACAATATCCCATTTTATCATTTAACTATGACACATTTAGGTTATTCATTCATCACTTTATGATCCTTGTTTATCTTCCATTTTGTCTATTATGACAGTGCCATGCTTCTATAATATTGTTTACAAGCTAATGCATAGCTTTGTGTTTTTAATTATCTTATTTTTAAATTATATTTCCAGCTATAGAACTGCTGAATCATATTTCAATCTTAAGTGTAACTATTTGAATAATTGCAAGCTGTTTTCCAAAGTAGATATAAAATATTAAATTTTCCCCAGCTGTGAGTTAGGGTTCTAAGTATTCCATATCTTTGTCAACTTTTGCTATTTGTCCATCAATTTGATTATACTGATTCTAGTGTGTGTAAAAGGTATCTCCTCGTGGTTGTGTTTTGTTTCATTATCTGCCTTCTTTTTGAAGACCTTCTAGTCACACTGTTTACAGTAAAGATTGCTGACAATAAATTATCAAGATTTTTGTTTATCTGGTAATGTATCTATTTTATGATCACTTTTGAAGGATAAGTTTATTGGTTATAGAAGTCTGGGTTGTTTTTCAAATTATAGTTATTTTAGTTCTTTAAATATTTCACTGTTCCTTTTTGTATGGTTCATACTGAAAAGTCTTATGCAATTCTTATGCCTGTTCCTCTAAAATTACAATCTTGTATTTCCTCTGCCTGCTTTAAAAATTTTCTCTGTCTTTGTTTTTCTGCAGTTTGAATATGATATACATAGGTTTATATTTTTGAAAAAAAATATGTTTATCCTGGCTCATGATCTCTGAGCTTTCTGAATTTGTTGTTTGTGTCAATCACAACTTTTGTAATATTCTTGGTTATGATTACTTTCAATATTTCTTCTGTTTTCTCTTTAGTTCTGGTAATCCAATTATACATATCTGATGCCTTTTGAAATTATTCCACAATTCTTGAATATTCTGTTGTGGTTTTTTATTCTTTTCTATTTTGTTTTTCCAATTGGGAAGGTTCTATAGACATGGGACTTCAAAGTTAAACTATAAACTAAATTCCTCCCATTATCACCTTGACCTATGCTTAGGAATGAGGAAACCCAGTGAACAATGTCAGTCACATTGATACGGGGTTTTTCTGGGTCACTGTCAGCCAGGCCAGGCACATACCCGCCCAGAGCCTCACTCAGCCCTGGGCCTGATGCAGAGGTGCCTCATCAACTCAGCCCACTGGACTGCACCTAGTTTGCACACTGGCTCAGATCCCCCATGCACCACAGCAGGGCCCAGCGTGCCCCAGTCCATCTGTGTTACAGCTCGTGTCCGTATTCGGTGGTTACCAAATTTTCGTCCCACATCCAAGAATGAGGTTACACTGACAATCAAAGGATGAGGTGGGTGAAGAAAAATGTTATTATGCAACGAAACAGCTCTCAGCAGAGAGGAGACATGAGGGTGGTCGCCCACCTGAAGTCAGGTGTTCTAGGCCCCAGTGTGGCTGGGTCCAGGACTTTTATGGGTTCAAAACAGGGAAGTGTGTGCCAATCAGTTTGTGAGTATATAAAAAAAGGCCAAAACAAAGGCACCACTCAAAGGTGGGGACAACACTGTAAAAAAACAATTAGGAAAGTGTAGGTACATGTAAAATAGGTAAAGGACGAGGGGCAACCAAAGGAAAGCATAGCAAACAGGAGGAGAGGTTATCAATCTGGTCCGCAGAATTTTACTGATAACTTGGCTTTCAGGCTTTAAGCTGTCTTTGGCTTGAAAGTGGAGTTTAACTGGGGATCCACCCCTATCTGCCTAGGCATTTGACTGCCTCCTGCCACTATCATTCCCCACTCTCAAGAGGTACATTCAACTGCCATTAGAATAAAAATGACCGCTCTTAACAGCTTCATGCAGACAGGCAGTGCTGTTTTGGGTAAAGGGTAAGAAGGTCTCCCTCAGAGGCCTAACTAAGTGTCTCCCGTAAAAGGCAGCCATTGTTCAAGGCTCCAGTTGCTTGGTCATTTGGAGGTCAATGGCCTGAAGGTAAGAAGACACACCAGGTTATCAGAAGACCTGTACCTAAACAAAACAAGGGGATAAGGACAGTTCAAAAGTCCTGAAACTGTGAACATGCCCCAATAACTGGTAGTTATAGTTATTCTTGCTAAGATTTGGGTGCATGTGGTTTGCCATTGGTTAACTCCCTTGGTCTTATTTTCCAAAAAAGAACCCTCCAGGTTTTGGGCAATCCATTTACCCCTATTACCTGGCAGGATTTGAGGATAATTGTCCAGAACTAGAATATTGATTCAGATTTTAACACTGGGGACCCAGCCAGAGACCACTGGTTGGTTATCAAGAATAAGCAGAGTTAGTTTAAAATGCAGACAAGAATTTAAAAATAATTAATGAGATTAGAATGTAATGACAATGCATGATAAGTTTTGAAACACAACTTTTCTCTCTCCAGATCTCATTTTTTTGTCAAAAACAAACCAAGATAGGACTGATTTGTTTGCAAAATAAACTTCAATCTTGTACTTTGCTAGATTAGTTGCATAAAGTACAGCAAGATTAATTATTTTCAAATAGTTTTTTTCTTTTTAAATTTTTTTTTGAGACAGAGTCTTACTCTGTCACACAGGCTGGAGTGCAGTGGCATGATCTCAGTTGGGGCTCCTGGGACTGTTAGAAAGTGACATTCTTTACTCACCACAGGTTAGGAACCCTGTACAGGGACTGTGTAGACAAGATGTGAGGCCAGTTTTTCCAAGGGGCTTTTATTGGCTCTGCAAGTCAAGCTTGATTCCTTAAAGGGAAACACATTCTTTTAGTCAAAGCCTGGTAAAACAACCAGTTTATCCAATTACACCTTGTTGCAAAAGAAAATAGATTCTTATGGTACTTATGCAAACAACTACATTGCCATAAGTTAAGAATACTCACAAATACTTTCCAAATTCTGGAGAAACAAATATGCTCTAAATTTTGTTCACAAGAGCATACCTTACTCAATTTTTAAAAATTGTTTTCTACCTTTGGGTCCCTCAGAACTAGTTTTCCTTTCCAGGGCTTCAACCTGAAGCTTAGAATTGAGTTTGGGACAAAAAAGATGCTTCAAGAGGGTGCATGGACTTATTAACCTAACTCCCAGTTGGGCCTTGCCTAACTAAAGTGAGTGCCTGGTGGGGTCACTCCTCTATTGCTTCCTTATCATAAGCAGAATGCTAAGGAGAAGCTGTGGAACCAGGTTCTCTTCAAACCAGCGAGAGAAAAGGAGTCTTGATCCAAAAGGAAATAATCGCTCACATAGAAAAGTTTCCTGTATTCGCAGGGCTACGTTAACTCCTGACATGGTGGAGAGAAGAAGAAAAAGCTTAAGGGCAGGGTGAGAAAGGGGCCTGGGGGAGAAAGCTTCTTGCTCCAGGTAAATGGGTTTCTTCAACAGGGGAAGAAAAAACAAATTCTTAATCACGCATGCTGCTTGTTGCTGAGAATAGATGGAAGTCACGTTGTTCTGAATTACATTTCTGATGACTGAGCCGAGTGTCCATTCCACAAAGGAACATTTTTTTTTTGTGCTAACATTATAAAAGAAGAGACGACGGGGACCATGGCAGTCCTGGAGGAAAGCAGAGAGATGCCATAGAAAAGACTGGATTGGAACAAAGCTGACATTTCCAACCCCCAAGAGGGATGGGAGTGGGTGACAACCTCCTCTGTAGTCATGTCATTTGCTTCTTAATTGGCTGAGAGATACTCAGTGGTTTATCTGCCTTCAGAAAAAAATGTCTGAGGATAAGAAGCCTCAGAAAAAGTGAAGAGTCATAGTCCTCATTTACTCATGCTTCCAACAATCCTAGATGAGCCCTGGGATTCCTGATGCGGGAATGTTCTTGGTCACATTTCCAGCTGGAGAATTTCATGGTTGCCAATGTCCCTGTTTAGGGCCTTGCTCGGCCGCATGCAGGAGGCGCCATGTCGACTCAGCCCACCAGGCTCCACCTTTTTGTGCACCATCCTGGATCCTGTGCTTGCTGTGTAATTCGTGTTCACCCCACAGCTGGGCCAGGCATGCCCCAGCCCACCTGTATTACAGTTCATACTCTCATTAGATGGCTCCCGAGTTCTTGCCCTGTGTCCAAGAAGAATGAGGTTACACGGACTATTGAAGAGTGAGGTGGGTGGAGCAGAATTTTATTGAGTGACGGTAGAGTTCTCAGTGCAGAAGGATTGCAAGGGTGGTCCCCCATCTGAAGTCAGGTGGTCTCCCCAACAGTGTGACTGGGTCTGGGATTTTTATGGGCTCAGATGGGGAAGTGTGTGCTGATTGGTTTGTGAGCATGCAAAAAAAAAAAGGCTAAACAAAAGGTGCCACTCAAAGGTGGGCACAACAGTGTGAAAAACCAATTAGGGAAGAATAGGTATATGTAAAACAAGTGAGAGGTAAGGATCAATAAAGGAAAGCATGTCAAATGGGAAGAGAGGTTCTCAATCTGGTTTGTGAAATTGACTTGTAGCTTGGCTTTCAGACTTTAAACTGTCTTTGGATTGAAGGTGGGGTTTCACTGGGGACGTGTCCCTGTCTGCCTGGGCATTTGACAACCTCCTACAGCTATCAGTATTAGATTTATCTCACAGTTACAATCTTTGCAAAGGAGATTTCAACTAGACTGGGAATTATCTCACTATACTTGACATTTGGGATCAGGCAGATAGTTAGAAATAATAGTTTCTTGTATTCTGCTTTTTTTTGTTTTTTTCTTAGCATTAGATATATTCTGAAATATAGAGGAAATATATTATCTTTATTTTACAGGGCATTCTTATGTTAATCTCAGTCTTCCTGTAGAAGAGACAAACTGGTGAGAAATTTTGTTTTAGAGAGGAAGTAAGAATATAAATAAGTCATTGATATTATGCAATCATAAATTTTTACATTAGCTTTTATTATGCATGTAGTAATGTGATTTTGTATAAAATTAAGAAAAAATAACTTGGTGTAATTATTTTACTGTGAAAGTGATTGTCAAGGATCATTTATACTTTTATTCCATGAACTCTTAGACATAAAATAATATACATTTTATATGTGGCAGGTAGAAATTTAATTTTCTCACTGATTCTCCAGTTCTGTAACATGGTAAGTAGGTCAAGGCTCCCCATTAACTTGCATTTTATTTTTGAATGCCATGATAATCTACAAGCAGTCTAATTTGTGTTAGAGCTAAAATGATTGGATTTAATAGAATCAAATTCTAAAATAGAAAAGAATGTTATTAGGTAACTTTTTCCGTGTAGGCTAAACACTGTTTTCTTCAAAGAATTTGAAAGTACCATAGTTTTGTGATCAAAATATAGTTAAAATACAGGACTATAACATTTAATACAAACAAACTCTAAATATTTGTACATGAAATATAAATCTATTTTACTTAAAATTCAAACACACAAAGTATCTTTTTTGAAAAAAATAGCTTTATGAAGGAGTTGTGAATTCTGATTAGTTGGGTAGGAGATGAAATAACAGGGTATTGAAGCCGTCCTCTTGTGCTAAGTCAGTTCCTGGGTAGGGGCCACAATACCAGATGAGCCGTTTTATTAGTCTGGGTGATGCCAGCTGATCCATCAAGGGCAGGGTCTGCAAAATATCTCAAGCATTGATCTTAGGTTTTATAATAATGATGTTATCCCCAGGAGCAATTTGGTTAGGTCTGAAGCCTCCAGTTACATGACTCCTAAACCATAATTTCTAATGTTGTGGTTTAATTGTTAGTCCTGGAAAGGCAGTCTAGTCCCCAGGCAGAAAGATAATTTGTTTTGGGAAAGGGCTGTTATTTTCTTTCTTTTAAAGCTAAACTATAAACTAAGTTCTTCGGAAAGTTAGTTCAACCTACGCCTAGAAATGAACAAGAGCAGCTTAAAAGTTAAAAGCAAGAGGGAGTTGGTTAGGTCAGATCTCTTTCTCAGTTATGATTTTTGCAAAGGCAGTTACACTTTCTTAAAACCTTCCAAAATACATTAAGTAAAAATAAATTACAATACATAATAAAATTATTGCATTTAATATATGAAATAAGGGTGTATTTATGTGTGTATATGAGTGTGTGTATAATTTTCATTTTTTAACCTTCATTGTTAACTATTGAAATTATATTTTGGCATTACAATACCACTTATTTCACTATTTTCATAAAAATCTTTATAAAGTGAAACATTTCCTTTTGAAGCTGACTTTGCAAAGTTATACCAGTGAGGGAAATCTAACATAAGTGACTCAAACTTTTTTCTAACCTGATGAGCTAAATGCCTTTGTTTATTCCTATGCATAGACAAAAGCTATTATGGGAGGAATTTAGTTTATAATTTAGCTGAGAAATTTAGTTAATTAATAGTTTAACTTTAAAGCAAGAATGATAATAATCTGTTCCCAAAGCTAAGATCCTCCCTGTTCAGAAACTGAAAATACCTTTTTAAAACTAATAAAAGTTCACAAGGTTAAAATTATTGTATTAGCCTGAAGTCTGCTAAGACATAGGCATAAGCAGTAAAAACTCCATATTTCCTAGTTTGCATTTTGTAACTGTTTACTGCTCAGGAGTCACATAACCAGGGGTCACAATATTTGTAACTTTCCTGAATGCTCCTATAGATAACATCACTATTTTGAAAATTAAGACAGGTCTTAAAAAGATATTTTTTAGACCTTTCATTCCAGTAGACCAACTGATGCCACCCAGACTAGTGACCCAAACAAAGGTACTGTCTCAGCCCACAAAGACAGATTTGGCACCCCTGTGATTTCATCCCCAACTCAGTCAATCACTAGAACCCATTCCCTAGCTGCTTGCCTGCTAGATAATCCTTACAAATCCTAGTATTCAAATTCCCTGGGAGTTGGGTTTGAGAAATCTCGTGTTCTCCTCACTCAGCTGCCTTGCAAATATTAATTCCTTTGTCTGCTGCAACACCTTCTGTCTCAGCGTATTAGCTTTTACTTTGCAGTAAATCAGAAGAACCCAATTGGGCTGTAGTAACATTTTTACTCACATTTTTAGTTACACATAAATACATTTGAATAGACTTTTTTTCATCCAATATTTATTTTAGATTTAGTGGTTACATAAGCATGTTTGCTACATGAGTGAATTTCATCTCATTAGGGTTTGGTGTAAAATTATTTCATCACTCATGTAATGAGCATAATGCCTTGTAGGTTGTTTTTCAATGCTCACCCTCCTCCTACCCTTAAACATAAATTAGGCCCTGGTGTCTGTTGTTTCCATCTTTGTGCCCATGTTTGGCTCCCTCCTATAAGAGATAACATGGAGTGTTTACTTTCTGTTTTCTGCATTAACTTGGTTAAGGTAATGGCCTCTGCCTTCATGCATGTTTTAGGACATGAATTAATGTTTTATGGTAGCATAGTATTCCATGGCATATGTATACCATATCTTTTTATCCAGCCCACTGTTGATGGGCCTCTAGGTTGATTCCATATCTTTGCGACTGTGAATAGTGCTATGATGATTATATGCATCCATGTGTTTTTATGGTCGAACTATTTATTATCCTGTGAATATATATCCAGTAGTGGAATTGTTGGTCAGTGGTAGTTCTAAGATCTTTGAGAAATCTCTAAACTGTTTTCCACAGTGGCAGAACTAATCTACACTCCCACCAGCAGTGCAAAAGTGTTCCCTTTCTCCACAAACTTGCCAATATGTGTTTTTTTTACTTTTTAATAGTAGTCATTTTGAGTGGTATGGAATAATATCTCATTATTGTTTTTATTTGCATTTATCTAATAACTAGTGATGTTGAGAATTTTTTTGTGTTTGTTGCCATGCATATATCTTCTTTTGAAAAGTCTCTGTTAATGTGCTTTGTTTATGTATTAATGGAGTTATTTATTACTCATTAAATGGAATTAATTCCTTATAGATCCCAGGTATTAGACCTCTGTCGAATGCATAGTTTGCAAATATTTCCTACCATTCTGTAAATGCCTGTGTACTCTGTTGACAGTTTATTTTGTTATGCAGAAGATTTTTAGTTTAGTTGAGTGTATTAGTCCATTTTCATGCTGCTGATAAAGGCACACCTGAAACTGAGCAATTTACAACCGAAAGAGTTTTAATTGAACTTACAGTTCCACGTGGCTGAGGAAGCTTCAAAATCATGGTGGAAGGCAAGGAGGAGCAAGTCACAGCTTATGTGGATGGCAGCAGGCAAAAGAGAGGGCTTATGGAAAGAAACCCTCATTTTTTAAAATCATGACGTCTCATGAGACCCATTCACTATCATGAGAAAAGCACAGGAGAGACCCGCCCCCATAATTTAGTCATCTCTATTGGGGCCCCTCCCTCAACACATGGGAATTATGGGAGCTATGAGACTTGTGTGGGGACACAGAGCCACACCATATCGTTCTGCCCCCAGGCCCTCCCAAATTGTGTATCTTCACATTTCAAAACTAATCATGCCTTTTCAACCATCCTCCAAAGTCTTAACTCATTTGAGCATTAGATCAAAAGTACACTGTACAAAGACTTATCTGAGACAAGGCAAGTCCCTTCCACCTACCTGCCTGTTAGCCAGTAAAATCAACAGCAATTTAGTTACTTCCTAGATACAAAGGGGGTACAAAAATTGGCTAAATACAGCCATTCCAAACTGAAGAAATTGGCCAAAACAAAGGGTTACAGGTCCTATGCAAGTCCCAAATACAGCAGATAAGTCAAATCTCAAAGCTCCAAAGTGATCTCTTTTGACTCCATGTCTCACATCCAGGTTGCTCTCATGCAAGGAGTGATTTATAATGGTCTTGGGCAGTTTTACCCCTGTGGCTTTGTTGGGTACAGCCTCCCTCCCAGCTGCTTTCATGGGCTGGTATTGAATGTCTGTGGCTTTTCCAGTTGAGTGGTGCAAGCTGTTAGTGGATCTACCATTCTGAGGTCTGGAGGACAGTGGCCCTCTTCTCACAGCTCCAATATGTGGTGTCTCAGTAGGGACTCTGTGTTGGGGCTCCAACTCCACATTTCCCTACTGCACTGCCCTAGCAGAGTTTCTCCATGAGGGCCCCATCCCTGCAGCAAACTTCTGCCTGGGCATCCAGGTATTATTATACATCTTCTGAAATCTAGGCAGAGGTTCTCAAACTCCAGTTTTTCACTTCTGTGCACTTGTAGGCTCAACACCATGTGGAAGCTGCCCAAGGTTTGGGGCTGGCACCCTTTGAAGCCACAGCCCTAGCTCTATGTTCACCCCTTTCAGCCACAGCTGGAGCGACTGGCTACCAAGTTCCTAGGCTGCAAACAGCACAGAGACCCTGAGACTGGTATGCAAAATATTTTCCCCTAGGCTTCCAAGTCTGTGGTGGGAGGGGCTGCCATGAAGACCTCTGATGTGCCCTGGAGACCTTTCCCCTATTGTCTGAGTATTAACATTTGGCTCCTTGTTATTTATGCAAATATCTGCAGTGGGCTTAAATTTCTCCACAGAAAATGGAATTTTCTTTTTTGTAACATTGTCATGTTGCAAATTTTCTGAAATTTTATGCTCTGCTTTCCTCATCAAACAAAGTGCCTTTAACAGTACCCACATCACCTCTTGAGTGCTTTGCTGCTTAGACATTTCTTCCACCAGACATCCAATATAATCTCTCTCACTTTCAAAGTCACACAAATCTTTAGGGCAGGGGCAAAATACCACCAGTCTCTTTGCTAAAATATAACAAGAGTCACCTTTGCTCCAGTTTCCAACAAGTTCCTCATTGCCATCTGAGACCACCTCTGCCTGGATTTCGTTGTCCATATAATTATCAGCATTTTGGTCAAAGTCATTCAACAAGTCTCTAGGAGGTTCCAAACTGTCCAACATTTTCTTGTCTTCTTCTGAGCTCTCAAAACTGTTCCAACTTCTGCCTGTTACCCAGTTGCAAAGTTGCTTCTACATTTTCAAGTATCTTTTTAGCAGCACCCATTCCTGGTACCAATTTACTGTAATAGTTTCTATTTTAACACTGCTGATAAAGACTTACCCAAGACTGGGCAATTTACAAAAGAAAGAGGTTTAATTTGACTTACAGTTCCAGGTGGGTGGAGAAGCCTCACAATCACGGTGGAAGGCAGGGAAGAGCAAGTCACATCTTATGTGGATGGCAGCAGCTAAATTAAGGGGGCTTGTGCAGAGAATCTCCCATTTTTTTAAAAACCATCAGATCTTGTGAGACCCATTCATTATCACAAGAACAACACAAGAAAGACCTGCCCCCATGATTCAATTATCTCCCACCAGGCCCCTCCTACAACTCATGGGAATTATGGGAGCTATAAGAGGAGATTTGGTTGGGCACACAGAACTAAAGTGTATCATTGTGTCTCACTTGTCAATTTTTGTTTCTGTTGCCATTGCTTTTAGAGCCATTGCTGTGAAATCTTTGCAAGGGCCAATGGCCAAAAATGGCATTTTCTAGATTCTTCTAGGATTTTTACAATTTTAAATTTTATATTTCAGTCTTTAGCTCACATTGAGTTTATCTTTATAGATAGTAAAAGGAATGAGTCCAATTTAAATATTCTGCATATGGCTAGTCAGTTATCCAAGCACCATTTATTAAATACGAGTCATTTCCCTATCACTTATTATTGTCAGCTTTGTAAAAAATTAGATGGTTGTAGGTGGGTGGTTTTATTTCTGGTTTCCCTAACTTATTCCATTGTCCTGTGTACCTGTTTCTATATCAGTACTAGGCTGTTTTGCATACTTAGTATAGTTTGAAGTTGGATAGTGTGATGCCTCCAACTTTGTTCTTTTTGCTTGGGGATTCTCTGGCTACTCTAGCTCTTTTTTGGTTATATATGAATTTTAGAATAAGCTTTTTAACTCTGTGAAAAGCATTGCTGATAGTTTAATAGGAATAGCATTGAACCTGTAAATTTCTTTGAGCTGTATGGACATTATAGCAAATTGATTTTTTTTCTATTCAAAATCATGGAATGTTTTTATATTTGTTTGTGTCATTCTGATTTCTTTCAGCAGTATCCTGTATTTCTTGTTTTCAAGATCTTTCACCTTCCTGGTTTGTTGTATTCCTAGATATTTTATTATTTTTGTGGTTATTTACAAGAAAAATGCATTTTTGATTTTGCTCTCAGCATGGATGTTCTCGATATACATAAATGGTACTGATATTTATATATTGATTTAGTATCTCAACACATTGCTGAAGTTGTTTATCAGAACTAGGAGGATTCGGACAGAGATTATGGTATTTTCTAGGTAAGAATCATATCTCCTGCAAAGATATACTTTGATTTCGTCTCTTGCTATTTGGACACCTTATATTTTTCCCCCTTGCCTGATTGCTCTCACTAGGACTTCCAGCAGTTTGCTGAAGAGGAGTGGTGAGAATGGGTATCCTTGTTCCACTTATCAAGGAAATTCCTTCTAGTTTTTGTGAGTTCAGTATGATGCTGGATGGGGGTTATAGATGACTCTTATTACGTTAAAGTATTTTCCTTTGATTACTGTTTTCTGAGGGTTTTTAACATGAATCAGTGTTGAATTTTGTCAAAACGCTTTTCTATGTCTATGGAGATAATCATGTGGTATTTATTTTCGATTCTCTTTATGTGATTGATAAAGCATATTTATTGATTTCCTTATGTGAATCAACCTTAAATCCCATGGATAAAGCCTACTTGATGGTGGTGAATTAATTTATTAATGTGCTGCTTGATTTGGTTTGCTAGGATTTTGTTGATGATTTTTTGCATCTATGTTTATCAAGGATATTGGCCTGAAGTTTTTGGTTTTTTGTCGTGTCTCTGAAATAACGTGTTTTTGTATCAGAATGATGGTGACTTGCCCTCATCCTTAGTTTTTTGTAACAGTTTCAGTAAGAATTGAAAACGCTCTTTTGTATACACCTGATGGAATTTGACTGTGAATCTGCCTGGTCCAGTACTTGTTCTGGTTCGTGGGTTTTTTATTCCTGATTCAATTGTAAAACTTGTTTTTGGTCTGTTCAATGTGAGGGTGTATGTGTCCATGAGTTTACTCATTTCTTCCAGGTTTTCCAGTTTTGTATGTGTAGGGGTGTCTATAATATTCTCTGATGGCAATTTGTATTTCTGTGGGGTCATTGGTAATATTCCCTTTGTCATTTCTAATTGTGTTTATTTGGATCCTCTTTTTATTTGTCTAAGTAGCAGTCTATCAATATAATTTATTCTTTCCAGAAACCGACTTTTGGTTTCATCTATCTTTTGTGCAGATTTTTGTATCTCAATTTCGTTCAGTTCAGCTCTGATTTTGGCTATTTCTTTTCTATTGCTAACCTTGGGGTTGCTTTGCTCTTGTTTCCAGTTCTTCTAGGTATTAAATTGTTAATCTGAGAGCTTTCTAACTTTCTGATGTAGGCTTTTAGCAGTATAAACTTTCCTCTTAATGCTGCTTTAGCTCTGTCCCAGAGATTCTGTTATTTTGTATTTTTGTTTTAATTAGTTTCAAAGAGTTTCTTGATATCTGTCTTAATTTCATTGTTTACCCAAAAGTCATCTAGGGGAAGGTTGTTTAGTTTTCATGTAATTGTGTGGTTTTGAGAGATCATCTTACTATTGATTTTCACTGCACTGTGACCTGAGAGTATGATTGGTTTATTTGTTTTTAATTTGTTGAGAATTGCTTTATAGCCAAGTGCATTGTCAATTTTAGGCTATGTGTTAAGTGCAAATTAGAAGAATGTATATTCCGTTATAGTTGAGTGGAGTGTTCTGTAGATGTCTGTTAGGTCCATTTAGTTAAGTTTCTACTCCAGGTCCCAAATATTTTTGTTAGTTTTCTGCCTCAATGATTATGTCTACTATTGTCAGCGAGCTGTTGAAGTCCCTCACTATTATTGTGTGGTTATGTAGGTCTCTTTGTAGGCCTCTAAGAACTTACTTTATGAATCTGGGTGCTCCAGTAATGGATGTATATGTATTTAAGATAATTAAGTCTTCTTGTTGAATTGAATCCTTTATCGTTATGTAATGACCTTTTGTGTTCTTTTTGATTGTTGTTGGTTTAAGGCCTGTCTTGTCTGATATAAGAACAGCAACCCTTGCTTTTTGTTTCCTTTATACACTTTCTCCAAACTTTTACCTTTATCTTATGGGTGGCATTGAATGGAACAGGGACCTCTTGAAGATTGCATAGAGTTAAGTCATCTTTCTTCATCCAACTTGCTAGTTTATTCCTTTTAAATGTGGCATTTAGCTCATTTAGGTTCAATGCTAATATCAATATGGATTTGATCCTGTCATTGTGCTGTTGGTTGGTTCTTGTGTAGACTTGATTGGGCAGTGGCTTTCTAGTGTCAATGATCTACGCACTAACCTGTGTTTTTGTGGTGGCCATTAATAGTCTTTTGTTTCCATGTTTAGCACTCTCTTAAGGACCTCCTACAAGGAAGGTCTTATAACAAATTCCCTTGGAATTTGCTTATCTAAAATAATTTTATATCTCCTTTGCTTATGAACCTTAGCTTGGCTGAATATAATATTCATGGTATGTCTTTTCTTTAATGGTGATAAATTTAGGCCCCCATCTTTTTGGTCTTGTAGATTTTCTGCTAAAAAGTCCATCATTTGCATAATGGTGTTTCCTTTGGAGGTGATCTGCCCCTTCTGTCTAGTTGCCTTCAGTATTTTTTCTTACACATTCACTTTGGAGAATCTGATAATTATGTGTCTTGGGAATGACCATCTTATATGGTATCTTAAGAGAGCTCTCTGAATTTCCTGAATTTTTGTGTCATTTTTTCTGTTGAGGTTGGGTAAATTTTCATGGATAATATTTCGAAACATGTTTTCCAAATTGCTTGCTCTCTCTTCCTCTCTTTCAGGGATGCCAATAAGTCATAGGTAGAGCCTCTTTACATAATATTATATTTCTTGTATGTTTTGTTCATTTGTTGTTTCTTTTTTCTTTATTGGCATTGGACTCTTTTGATTCAAATAATAACTGGTTTGCAAGCTCAGATTCTTTCCTCAGGTTGGCTTATTAGGCTGTTAACATCTATGACTATATTACCAAATTATTTTAGCAAGTGTTTCAGTTCTATCAAATCAGTTTTTTGTTGTTATTATAGTGGTTATTTTGTCTTACTGGATTTCATAGATTCCTTTAAATTTCTCCCAACTCTCAATGGTCTTCATTTTCATTTGGATGCTGAATTCTGTGTCTGTTATTTCAGCTTATTTAAGAGCCATTGATGGGGAGCTAGTACAGTCTTTTGGAGGTAAGAGGAGACTCTGTCTTTTAGAGTTGCCAGGGCTTTTGCACTGGATCTTTCTCAACTGTGTGGGCTGATGTTCCTTTAAACTTTGAAGTTGCTGTCCTTTAGATGGTGCTTTTTGCTTTTATATTCTTTGGTGTTCTTGCAAATTTGACTATGATACAAGTTGAATTCAATCAACTGGCTTTATTTCTCAATTATTTCAAATAGCCAAGGCTTAGTACATCTTTCCTGGACTGCATGTTCCAAACCTAGGTAGCTGGGATCAACCCCACAGCTCTGTTCTCTGGCTCTTAGAAGTTAAGTCCCCACTGCACTGGAGGGACCAACATGTTTCCAGTCCACTGGTAACAATACTTTGATGGGGGTGGTGTTAATATACTTCCTCAAGGTGACGGTAATAGGAACTATGCTCAGGCATACACAAGCACACCAGTGGTGAAGGGCACTGGTGCAGTTTGCATTCTAGTGGTACCAGTGATGCATTGGGACTCAATAGACATTTTAGTGTAAGAAATAATAAATAAATATAAAAACATAGTTGGTTTTTAGTAAATATATATAGCTGATTTTATATTAAATAAGAAGCATATTTTTTCCCTGAGAAGATTTTTACCATGTCACTTTTTAAATTCTTTTTTAATTTATTTTTATTTTTGATGTGGAGTCTCTGTTGCCCAGGCTGGAGTGCAGTGGCACAATGTTGGCTCACCACAAGCTCCACCTGCTGGGTTCACACTGTTCTCCTGCCTCAGCCTCCCAAGTAGCTGGGACTACAGGCGCCCACCACCAAGCCCAGCCTTTTTTCTCTTTTTTTTTTTTTTTTTTTTGCATTGTTAGTAGAGACGGGGTTTCACTGTGTTAGCCAGGATTGTCTCAATCTCCTGACCTCGTGATCCGCCCGCCTTGGCCTCCCAAAGTGCTGGGACTACAGGCGTGAGCCACCTTGCCCGGCCTTACCATGTCACTTTTAAGGAGAAAATGAAGTAAGGTTCTCTGTAAAATAATCTTACACTGGTGCAATATTCATTATTAAATAAATCATGTTATAATTCACACTTACATAAGACCTTTTTGATAATTTAATTTTGGTTGCTCTTTAATTTTTTTAACTAAACTAAAACAAAAAAAAGACTTTGTTTAATTAAATTAAACAAAAACAAGAAGACTAGAGAGTCAAAATAATTTCTCCTTATCTGAACTTTGTAGATTCTCCATGATAATTTGGCACCAATGCACACAGAAAATAGTTAAGCAAATCATCTCAAATAATTTTTTCTTAAAGAGACAGTCTCTATCTAAGCTTGCTAAATAAATATATTGATTCATACATGATTCTATTTTTAAAAATGCATGTTTAACACATACAAAGTTCAGGCAGTATTTTTTGACACATTATATCAAATAATAAGGGAATATTAAGTAATGTGGCTTCTCTGTTTATGACATTTATAGTTGTCTTTGCACTGTATTTAATCATACAAATTGATCTGAAATTATTTCTATATTAATTCTAATAAAACAGACTTTGCTGGTGAAAATTTTCTCTAATAGAATAAGGTAAATTTGCTGAGACTGAGTTTTTTCTAAATTCATTTTAGCAGTTTGAACAATTTGAGATTCCACAATATGAAAGAGTCAGGTTAGTCCACTAGCCTTGTTAGTAGAATATTCAAAAAACAACCTTGAAACAGTTAAATCATGTCTATTAATCAAAGTTTCATATGCATGTGGCCTGTTCACAAGACAGAAAAGACTTTAGAATTAATCAAATAAATATACATTGTTTTCAAGGTCTGAAAAAATTTGGGGGCAAAATAAGGTAGGCTACATCCAAAATTCTATGACTTCATTCTTCATTATTTATTTATTTATTTTGTATTAACCAAGTTAGTTCCCTTTTATTGCTGAGTAGTATTCCATAGTATGGATGCATCACAGTTTAACAATGTACTCATAAAATGATATTGAGGGCCGGGCGCGGTGGCTCAAGCCTGTAATCCCAGCACTTTGGGAGGCCGAGACGGGCGGATCACGAGGTCAGGAGATCGAGACCATCCTGGCTAACACTGTGAAACCCCGTCTCTACTAAAAAATACAAAAAACTAGCCGGGCGAGGTGGCGGGCGCCTGTAGTCCCAGCTACTCGGAGGCTGAGGCAGGAGAATGGCGGTAAACCCGGGAGGCGGAGCTTGCAGTGAGCTGAGATCCGGCCACTGCACTCCAGCCCGGGCGACAGAGCGAGACTCCGTCTCAAAAAAAAAAAAATGATATTGAGGCTATTTCCATTTTTTTTTTTTGCTACTATAAATAAAACTGCTGTAAGCATTTGTGTACAGATTTTTGTGTAAACTTAAGTCTCCGTTTCTGTGGTATAAATTGCTCATGTCTCTCATATAAATTGCTCACTAAACATTGCAATTGCTAGATCATCTGGTAATTACATATTTAATTTTTAAGAAACTGACAAACTGTTTTCCATGGTATGCCATCTTCCATTCCCACCAACAATGTATGAGTGATCTGATTTCTCTGTATTCTCACCAGCATTTGATATTGTCAGTATCTTTTATTTTAGCCATCCTGATAGATATGTAGCCTTGTCTTGTTGTGGTTTTAATTTGCATTCCCCTCATGGCTAATACATTGAATATCTATCTTTTCTTGTGACTATTTGCTATATCCTATCCTCTTTAGTAAAATGTTTTGCTATGTTTTTGGCCATTTTCGAATTGGATTGTTTGAGCTTTTTATTTATTATTAAGCTTTGAGAATTCTTTATATAGTCCGGATAATGGTTCTTTACCAGATGTGTGGCTTGTAAATATTTTCTTTATTATTATTATTATTATTATTATTATACTTTAAGTTCTAGGGTACATGTGCATAACGTGCAGGTTTGTTACATATGTATACTTGTGCCATGTTGGTGTGCTGCACGAGTTGTTTGTTTTTTTCTTGTAAATTTGTTTGAGTTTCTTCATTATTATTATTATTACTTTTATAACTCTATTCTTTGGATTTTTAAAAGCAATTTTTATATTATTGGTATAATATATAAAACCTGTATTACTTTGACCAGCGTGAGATCCCTAACCAAATTAGTTAGGCTTGGCACATCTCAGAACATTAGAATCAAATGATCTGTTAATGTTTTATTAAGACTGCTTGAATCATGCCCTATAGTTACAAAATATATAATTCAAATAATCAAAAAGACACTTGTGTCTAGGAGCTATTTCTAGAAACACATTTCTCTGAAATAGGATATTCCAGAATATTAATATAGCATGTTTTGTTGGTACTCACTGAATCTGCCCATTTTTTGGTCATAATTAAGACCTATCTTATGCTATGAATTTATAAGAATGCAGCAATGCAGAGAACACATAATAAACCAAGTGAATGGAATAATTGAATTCTTAAATAGAAAAATGTTATTGCTAATGCGTTTTTAGTTTTGATTCTAATAGCTAAAGTATTCACGATATAAATCATACCAAAAAGTCAGTCAAAATGTCATTGACTATTTCTTGTTCCATATTTTGCATGAATGCAAACTATTATCTACACAAAATATTTTCCTGAGATTTCTTGTAATAGTTTCGAAAAACATAGTAAATAAAAATCCAAGACACACAACTAAGTTTGAATTTCAGATATTCAATTAGGATTTCCTAGTATGTTTATGCAATATTTGAGTCAAGCTCACAAAAAAAAATTATTGTTTAGCTGAAGTTCAGATTTTATTGGACATTTTGTATTTTCTCCCACAAGCCTATTTGAAAGCCCGCAGGTATAACTTGTTCAGATAGTTTTGAATTCAGATCTAGGAGATTTCAATGCCTTTTCATTACCTTAAAGATGGATGCCCTTTTGTTCAGGAGATTCTTAATTAATGCCTATTGTCCCAGTATGACTTTTATCTCAAAAGTGGACTGAATTAAACATAAGTTGAAAATTTTCTTCTCTTTGATAAGAAACAAAGATAACTTGAGTTCCCACTACTCTCATGAACATTTTATGCTTGTTTCTATTTTTACCACTAGAAACATAAATATGAATACTAAACAGATATTAGAACCTCAGTATGCTCTCCAGAGTCTATTTTTGCACAGTATAAAGTACATAATATAAAACTGGCAACATCACCTTCAGTAGAATTGGTCTCTGTTATGTTAGTACAAAAAAGATCAAAATAAAGAGAACACTTGTAAAATTATTAGCATAACTAATTCACATTGTATTTAGTTCCCATGCAGTAACAGGAAACCGACCTTGGTATATTTTTTTTCAAAGGTCAGACTCATGAAGATGAGATATTAATAAAAGGGGAAATATAACAATTTAAATTGCTACCTGGGCTTTTTACATTTGAACTCTGAATATTTTAGTTAAGTTTACTTTTTTTGTAAACACCTCATTATCTTGTATGCATTATGTTCATGCGTACACTTGAACATAATGCATACAAGAAAATTGTTTTGTCTGGGTCAATTTTTCTTATTCTTCGTTTCTGATTTGTCTGCTCCAATTTTGAGGTCTTCAATCTCTTTATACATTTTCCTTATTGTTGAATTAATACTGAATAGAGAACAGCTGAGAAAGAGAGAGAGGAGAGAGAGAACAAGAGAGAGAGAATGAGAATCCCCTAAATTGACCCTTGTTATATTTAACTCTTTTCTTACCTTTAAAATATAACATTCTCTATGATAAGGACTAAATTTAAGTTACCCCCTCCCTGAATATATTGTATTAACACTCCCCCTCTTTCTCTCTTCTAGACATTTCCATACAAATACACACTTACTCTGGTATCTTTCATTTTTAAACCAACTCCTTCATTCCCCATGTATTTCAGCATTTGCCTATTTCTTTATTATTGAACTTCTCCTTCCTCTACCTACACATACTCATCCCCTGGTTCTAGTTCTCTCAGTAACTGGTAGTACTGTTCAGCTAGTTACTAAACAGGAAGGAATCTGCCAGGACAATTCCCCTCCCTCATCTCAGCATCCAAACTCATACTATAAAGTCTTGCACTTTCCCCTCCCAATTATATATTAATTTCTTTTTTGCCTCAACTGCTGGCAACCTACTCTTTCTCAGACTACTAACATAATTTTTCATTTGTCCTCCCTACTATTCTGTTCTACTAATATTTTCCCCAAAATATACGATTATTGCAACTCTCCTGGGCAAAGTGGTATCTACCTTCACAGTAACTAAAAAGCATGGAAATATCCAAATCTGGGTTCAATTCAATACTATTTGTTTAAGTTTGTTCTGTTTACTAAAGAAACTTCTGGTTTCCTGGATATTGTGCCCCTTCACCTTGAGAGGATCTAAGTAAAATTTTGATATCTGAGCTTTTATATCTAAGAAGCAGAAGGAAGTGAAGGAGGAGGACTCTATTAATGTAATGTGGGGCTGGAAGAAAAAAATCAATGAGTTCTCTAGAAAGAGGTTGAACATCAGACCATAAGAAAAAGGAAAGTGCTGAAAATGATACTTCAAATACTGGGGTCTGAGTAGAGCAAATTAACAAATAGAATGGCTGGGAACGGTGGCTTATGCCTGTAATCCCAGCACTTTGGGAGGCCGAGGAGGGCTGATCACCAGATCAGGTGTTCAAGACCAGCCTGACCAACATGGTGAAACTCCATCACTACTAAAAATACAGAAATTAACCGGGTATGGTGGTGCATGCCTGTAATACCAGCTGCTCAGGAGGCTGAGGCAGGAGAATCGCTTGAACCAGGGAGGTGGAGGTTGCAGTGAGCCGAGATTATGCCACTGCACTCCAGCCAGGGCAATAGAGCAAGCCTCTGTTTCAAAAAAAAAAAAAGAGAGAGAGAGAGAGAGAAAAGAAAATAAATAGAATTAGTTTCAATTTACTTTTTAATTGTTGCATGGTTTCTTGCCTGTGATGTTGGCATTAATTATGTGTAATGATAGAATAATAATAAACGTATCTATGGCAGTTGATTAGCTGCAAGATATATTACGTGAGGTTGTCTGAAATTTCACACTTTCACCAGAAATGATTTCAATGTAATGTGTTTTTTATTGGATTACATTATATATAGGGTGTATAGAATGACATTCATTATGCTTAGTACTAGTGTTTTAATACAATTCTAGACCTATCAGTTTTTTTTAGGTAGAAAATTCAGATACATTATGTATTTTTACAGAATTTCTAAATTTTTGCCATTATCTCTCAGCTGTTTTTTCTTTTTTCTTTTTGATTTTCGAGACGTCAGAAACTTTCTAACTATGCTCTTAAAATGGGGAAAAGAAGAAAAAATAATAATTTGTTTTTTAACTTCTCCTTTTCTTTCCTTTTTTATATTTTTTGCCTTATAAATATTATTTATAAATAATACAAAGGCAAAAAATATAAAAGTAAGTCATGTATTTTCAATAATTATTAAATAGAATGATATAAAACATTATATAAATAGGATAAAGAATAAGTAATAATATGATAAAATATTTACAAATTGTAATGATAAAATATTTTTAGACCTTTTCATTATGTTGAGTAAAATTTTATGCTTTTTCTCTTTTTACACAAAGAGAAATATATGTTGATATTTAGGTCACAATATTTAAATGATAATAAATTATTTTATTTTATTTATTATAATAAATTATTTAAATTATAATAAATTAGGACTATAAAATATAATTATATAAATTAGGACTATATAATAAATAAAATGTAGCTATTCTTGTTATTTTGTACAGTGGTAGATCTGTCTCAGGCTTTGCCTATATTTCTGTTACTCAACAATTCTTATAATCCTCTTTCTCTCTCTCTCTCCCTCACACACACACACACACACACACACACACACACACACACATAGTATTTTATATATTAATGAAGGGTAAATGCTGATAATACCTGATGAATGAATCAGAAAAAAAAGAAAAGTTATTATGATGAGTGTGATAAAGCAATGTGCAAGGACCGTGTAATCTTATAAATCAAAGAGAGAATTCCAAAATAGCTACTCTGGGAAATTAATTTTATCATGATGGCATTTAAAGAGTAAGTGTGAGTAGTCAGAGATAAAAGAAAACGTGTTTTTCTTTTAATCCATAAATAAAAATGACTAATAATGGGTGATGATGGAAAGACTAATGTGGTTGCTGCAGGGACAGCATGAGAGTAAAGAGAGACTGAAGAATTGAGGTACCCACAGGGAAAAGGCTATGCAGGACTCACATATGATGTAAAGATTTCCATCTCTACCTTGAGGAAAACTGCAAATATGTGTGTGTTTTAAACTTGGGAGGGACAGGTTTATTTACTTGCCTGTAATGTGTGGAAATGTCTGAAATAAAATAATACAGGCAGCAGTAGCAAAATGGTCTAACCAGTTAATAGACTGCTTAAATTGAATTGTCATTCAATCTTTTATGTAGCAAATATTTATGACATAGATGTGTCACCTAAGATGCTTTATTCAGCCCTCATAGTGGGCATACATATTTTTGCTTTCAAATAACTTGTTTTGCCTTAAGAATGACACTATTAGCTTTATAATTATCTATTGTAAATAATATGATATTCATAGGGCTTTTTCTTACTGACAAAATACAATTCTATTACAGAAATGGCTACCACATTCAAAATTTGAATGAGAAAATGACAGCAAGAATAAGAAACTAGATATAATTTTGTCAGTTGGAGCATATTAGAATTTGAGTAGTTCCAGGTAGCAAATAACTCTATAGCCAACCTACTAAGTGTGTATTTATGTAGGAGTTCCAATAACATGGGTAAGTAATACAGCTCCCATTCTATCTTATGGAAACAAGCAAACAAAAATCCCTCTCCATAAAACTATCCAATAATACGTTGACAGTGGATATACCCATTCACTACTCCATCAAATGGCAGTCTCAATTTCATATCAGTACAAAATTTACAAAATACTATTATGAGAATGAATATTGATGGTGGTAATGAAGAGGAAAGTATTTGAGGGAACCCAAGAAATTACACAGAAGAGTAGAAAATAATATGGAGCTTTTTTTTTTTTTAAGTGTTGGAAGTATAGCAAACACTATATTTAAAAAATAAAAACAAAGAAAAAACAGCAAAACTATATTTCCTCACCTCAAAATCTCAAAGAGTTGTGCAGAATAAAGTACACATTGCCTCAACGTTAGAGTAGAATTCCAAGCAGGATTTTTCCCTATGTTAATTTTCATTGACTATATTCCTTAGGTGCTTTTATATTTTACTTTATTATGCCTACTTTAAAATGAAGTGCAAGTTTGGCTTTATGGAATTAGTTTGCTTCTCACTCATATCGCAGTAAAAAGTAGGTCACTTGGCCCTCCCTGGCAGTTCCTCAGGGAGGTGAGTTCCCCCTGTTAATGGTTTTGTCACATGAAGCCTTTCTTCACAGTTCAAAGCCTGGAGGAGAGACAACATGGGTTAGGCACACAGGTTTTAATTGCTGTGGCCTGTAAATGACTTATGCTCCTTCTCCTTACATTCCACTGGCTAATCTCAATTATATGGATCTTCTAAACTTACAGACGAGACTGGAGAATAATGGTTTCTGTTAGCTTGGAAGAGGAAAATGAGAGTTTAATATTTTGTCGACTTGAGAATCAGTAGCAAATTAAAAGTATGTTTTGGCACTTGTTTTTTTAAAGTGTTTATTATTATAATTTCTGTTTGTAAGTATACATGTCTGGTTTCCCTTTATAGGTCGCTCTCTTCTTCAAGGCAGGTTTCTGTTAGATCTTTACTTCCTTTCCAGAAGACAAGGGCACTCATTTGAAAATATGTGACTGAGAACAAAATCTGAGCACCTATTTTGATATGTGTAACTGGAAAATAAACGTGGATTATATTGTATAAAACAATGAACACTTAGATTACTCCTATCTGGAATAGTGTATGTCAAAAAAAATAAAAAAGAAAAGCTAAGGAGACCATCTGGTATAGGTCAAAGCTAAGGAGACTGCTTCATCAAGGTTAAATGAATCACCAAATGTTATGACAATAAATAATATCAAAGTTATTTCTAGAAAACACTTCGTGATCCTAGTCCAGTGACTTACCCTTCAGTATTGTTGTTTCCTTACAGATATATTTCAGGTGAAATGTTTTAAAAACTGTATTTGGTTTTACTAATAAACACATATATGTATGATTTACAAAGTAAAATGTAGGCTCATGACAACTCGGATTGTGTCATTTCTAGGGCAACATAAACTTGTATGGTTCATTCTCATGACAGTATAATTGAGGATTTCTCTCTTGAGTATTTTATAAGCATTTATAAATGTAAATGATTTGCAAATTATCAATAGTATTATAATGCTAGATATAAACTAAGATGAGCTTGGCAGTCAGCCTTAGTTAATATCCTCAAATATTTAAAGCAAATGCATAGGTGTGTATGTTTAAGTGTGTGAGGATTAGATTTAAAAAACGTTAAGGAAAGAAGGAAAAAGATAAGGAGACTAAAACATTAATATTTAACTTAAGATATTGCAAATATAAATGAGAAAAGAACAGTCTACATAAATGTACATAGTCTATAAATATATAGACTATATATAAAAAGAGAGAGAGTGTTTTTTTTGTGCTGTTTTTAACTTTTCTATTTTTCAACACTTTCTTTACAATATTTTGTTTAATAGTTATGGCTGAAGAATTTTTATGTTATTATTTAGAATTGACACCAAACTTCTGATACTAGAATTCTGATACCTTGAGAATAGTTTCAAGCACAAATAAATTTATTCTAATGTGTGAATTTTTTCAAAATGCATTTGGAGGAATGTTGAAGATAAAAACACAGCAAATGGATTACTTTTTTCTTCAAATATTCCAGTAAGACCTAAAATTAAATCTGTGATTGTTATTAATATGAATAATGTTCTATTGTTTTGATAGTTTGATTTTATATCATAGATCAATCTCTTAAAAAGAAATAGCAATACAATTCAGTGATTTAGTTACTCAGTCTGACATAATGTGTGTAGGAGCATTACAATTTATAACCATTCATCTTCTTGTAGCTTTATTTTTTTTGTTATGTATTTATTTATTTGAGATGGGGTTTTGCTCTGTCTCCAGGTTGGAGTGCAGTGGCGTGATCTCGGCTCACTACAACCTCCGCCTCCCGGGTTCAAGCCATTCTCCTGTCTCAGCCTCCCAAGTAGCTGGGACTATAGGCGTACGCCACCATGCCCGGCTAATTTTTTATATTTTAGTAGAGACGGGGTTTCACCATGTTGGTCAAGAAGGTCTCAATCTCCAGATCCCATGATCTGCCTGCCTTGGTCGCCCAAAGTGCTGGGATTACAGGCATGAACCACCGCACCCAGCCTTCTTGTAGCTTTTTAAATGTGCTGTCTTGTTTATTTCTTTATAACTGAGGTAAACTCTTCATTTGTGGAAAAAAATGAATTCAAGAACGTTTGTTTGTTCCTGATTCTTCCAATTTCTCTACTTTATGCAAGCTTCTATATTTGGCTTTTGGATTAGCTGTTCTTTCTCTTTTTATTTATTCTGTTCTTTCTCCTTTTATTTCTTTTCATTTGTTCTCACTTATAACAGCACTGTCCAATTATGAAAGTACCAGGATGTAGAAGAGATTTTGAGAGTTTGCCCTGAATTTAATTCAGAACAGAGCTTAGAATCTGACTTGACACTTAATAATTAATCAAAATTAATCAGATAATCTGAGGATGAGTACCTTGATTTGAATATTGTTAACATAAAATGTAACACTATGTATATTCATCTGACATTTTTATAGGATAGTATCCCAAAGAGCCAATGATGTTGTTGATATGGTTTGACTGTGCCCCCACCCAAATCTCATCTTGAATTGTAGCTCCCATAATTCCCATGTGTCATGGGAGAAACTGGGTGGGAGGTAATTGAATCATGGGGGAGCGTATTTCCCATGCTGTTCTCGTGATAGTGAAAAAGTTTCATGAGATCTGATGGTTTTATAAAGGGGAGTTCTCCTACACATTCTCTTTTGCCTGCCTCCATGTAAGACATGACTTTGTTCCTCCTTGCCTGCCACCATGATTATGAAGCCTCCCCAGCCATGTGGAATTGTGAGTCAATTTAACCTCTTTCATTTATAAATTACCCAATCTCAGGCATGTCTTTATTAGCATCATAGAAATGGACTAATACAGCTGCCATCAATGAGATTATAGTCAGATATTATACTAAATGTGTGTCATCTTAGTAAACATAATCATCACAAATAATGGACTGTTTGACTTCATTTGAGATATGAAAGCGCTAAGTGAAAATAATAAAATGTAAATTGATTAGTGGCCCAAATAGAGAGGTTAAGATGTCATGAAAACTTAAAGAGAGATTTTCATGAAAGAAGGACATCACTTGTTTCAAATAGTGGGAAACTATCAAAATTTATGCATATTAAAAGTTGCTCTGTGGAGTAAAAATCTAGAAGTCATTCATTACAAGAAAAGGGATATTTTATTGGAATAGTAGGCCATAGATGCATGTTGGATTGAACTGAAGAGAGAAAAAAATTCCAGTTTTCCATAAGTGTGAATTGAAGACAATAAAAATGGTGGACAAATTATGAAACAACTAGACTTCAAAATCAAAACATCATCTTAAAAATATTGAAGGACAAAAATAAAAGTCAAAAATATAAGAACTTCCAATGAGGTGCTATAATAGAAATGCAATCACACCATAATATTAAAGCACTATTATAAGAATACAGAAATATTGAAAGTAAGAAAACAGAAAAATTTATATATTATGTAAGTGTATACACACAATGAGACTGACCAAAACAAACTGATTGATATCTGAAAATACCTTAAAGCAAAGTCTATAGGAGACAAATATGCAAATTTTGCAATAATCAGGAATGAAATCCAGTGAAATGATACAATAATTTAAAATATTTCTATACCTGAAAGAATATCTAAATTATATAAAGTTAGAGAAAGAAAAAGCTAAATAGATTAATTCACACAAACCATTGTGAGATTCTAATATGTCACTGTGTAAGTAGTAGTACATGCAGGTAATCATAAAGCATATAGATTTGGAAAACATGCATAATACAATTGATCTAAAGAATGTATATTAAACATGAAACCCCAAATGTGCATATGGAATAGTTCACAAAGTAATCATTTTTTGACCCATAAAATAAGTCTAAACAAATACTGAAAACATGAAATAAAGAAAATGTGTTGTCTCACCAGAAGTAATAAAGTAATAAATCAAGATTAAAAAGATAAGTAATATTGTCTTCTAAATTTTTGGATAAGTACTTTATAAACATCTTTGTGACAATAAGCTCTCATAACAATATTTAATAAACAACAAATTGTAGAAGAAATGGCCAACTCACTGGAAAAAAATAAGAACAGAAATTGGAAATAGTTCCACATCCATTAAATAGATAGTTTTTACAATTGAAATTATTAACACCAAGGAAATGCCAGGCCCTGGTGAATTTACAAGAGAACTATCAAATACATTTAAGAAAAATAATAGCACCATTATCACACAAACTTTACCAGGAAATTAAAAATATCAGAACCTTCTGTTTTTTATGCTATCCTATTTTTTATATTATTATTATGCCTTATGTTCTAGGGTCCATGTGCACAACGTGCAGGTTTATTACATATGTATACACATGCCATGTTGGTGTGCTACACCCATTAACTCATCATTTACATTAGGTACATCTCCTAATGCTATCCCTTCCTGCTCTGCCCACCCCATGAGAGGCCCCAGTGAGTGATGTTCCCCATCCTGTGTCCAGGGGTTCTCATTGTTCAATTCCCACTGGACATCAGAGAAATGCAAATCAAAACCACAATGAGATACCGTCTCACAGCAGTTAGAATGACAATCATTAAAAAGTCAGGAAACAACAGGTGCTGGAGAGGATGTGCAGAAATAGGAACACCTTTTTTTTTTTTTTTTTTTTTTTTTTTTTACAGAGTCTCGCTGCTTCATCCAGGCTGGAGTGCAGTGGCACAGTCTCAGCTCACTGAAACCTCTGCCTCCTGGGTTCAAGCAAATCTCCTGCCTCAGCCTCCCAAGTAGCTGGGATTACAGGCACAAAGCAGCATGCCTCGCTAATTTTTGTATTTTTAGTAGAGACGGGGTTTCACTACGTTGGCCAGGCTGGTCTTGAACTCCTGACCTCAAGAGTCTGCCCACCTCGGCCTCCCAAAATGCTGGGATTACAGGCGTGAGCCACCGTGCCCAGCTGAAAACTTTTTTACAAAGTCACCATTATTATAATTGTGATACTTAACAAGGTTATTACAAGAACAAATAGTTTTATGCCAATCCATATTGTAAAGGCAAAGTTTGAAAACAAATTATTATAAAACAAAATAAAATGATATGTATAAAGGGATAGAGATACTTTTAATAAATCATACAAGAGGGAACACTGGAATTCAACAACAACAAAAAAGTGACAGACAATACTTAAAACAAGGAAAGAAAAGCAAGTGAGGCTGCCTCCCTGGCTGAGATGAACTGAGAGTTGAGGGAGACTCCCCGGTATAAGGAAATGGTAAGCGGGAGACCCACAACAGTTGACATTTCCACCATGAATTTCTACATTCCAAACATGGGAGAGCACTTTGACCCTTGCAGGTCCTGAACCTAATATAAGGAGCTGCTAGGAGAATCTGTGATGACATGGCCCAAGGAAGAAAGCTTGCCCTGGGTTCCATGTATTTCCTGAGACCTAAACAGTTTCAGCAAGGTACCGTTTTAGAATGGCACATCCAACATGCTGTATACTGTACTGGAGTCCTGTGGTGCTGGGGCTGAGGTGCTGAGAAACACAAGCTGCTAGACCTGGGGTTCAGGTGTGAGTGACTATGGCTACTGCATCTGGGTGTGAGGGCCACAAGGACTGAGGTGTGAATGGTGCACGTACTCTCTACTGTCAGCCTAGGCTGCCATCACTGAAGGTGACATTGCCTGCCCCAGTGGCAGGCCCCAGCCATGCTGCTGCCTCTGACCCAAGCACATTTCCAGTGGCCTGAGAATCACTCCCCCTCTGCCTCTCAGAGTCAGCACCTGTACACACCATGAGGGGACCTAAAGACACATCAGTCTGGCCTGGTTTGACACTCACCCCCATACCAGAGTAAGTTTGACACTTACTCCTGTTGTGCATAAGCGAGAGACCCACAACAGTTGAGATTTCCACCATGAATTCCTACAATCCTAGACCCTATTGGGAGCCAGGTGATTGCCCAGCCAAGTCCACCACCATGGATACCTGAACATTACTCTCAGGAGTCTGAGATTGAGTCTACCGACTCAGTCACTACCACAATAACTGGCATCTAGCTGCATATACCACCTGCAGGCCTGGAGACTTGCCTGCATAGCCATTCACAGCTACTGCCAATACCTGTGTACACAGCTTGGAACCCAAAGGGCCTTTATGCCACAGCCACTGCACACCATCTGCCGATGGTCCTGAGAACCGTTCCTTCTGCCTGGCTCACTGCTGCAATTATCAGCATCAGAGTAAGCCACCTGAAGGTCCAAGGATTGGCCTGCCTGGCCCCACTGCTGGTGATAGTGTGTGCCACCCTGGGGCAGCAAGATAGCCATGATCAGCCCACCACTCCCACCACTGGGGCCTGAAGACTAGCCTACCTGGGTGTCCCACTTCCCAGAAAACCTGCACCACAACTTCCACTAATAACAGAACTCTACACCACTGAGGAAATCATAGGTACCACTAATGCCATTTACAGCCAAAGATGTTATCCAGAGATTAAACTATTGTATGCATTCAGAATCAAACTCAAAGTACCCTACTGAACCAACACCATAGCTTCATAATTAAAAAAAAAATGTTCACCTAGGAAAGCAAATTCAAAAAAGGGGATAAAGCAAGTGTTACACTGGATACACACATATCAACATAAGGACAAAGGAAACATAAAAATCAAGGAATTATGGAAACTCCAAGGAACACAATAATTCTCCAGCAACAGATTTGATTCTAATCAAAACAAACACAAAATGGAGGGAAAATCATTCAAATCATTAATTCTAAAGAAACTCAGTGAAATGTAAAAGAATTCTGAAAAAGTATGCAAATAAATCTAAAAAATAATTCACAATCATGAATGAGAAATTTACCAAATATATAGATATCATAAAAAAGAAGCAAACAAAAATGCTGACTGCAAAAATTCCTTGAATAAAACACAAAATACATTTGAAAACCTTAACAATAGAATAGGTCAACTGCAAGAAATAATCTCAGAACTTGACAGTTGTTTTGAAATAACCCAGTCAGATACAAATTAAACAAAATAATAAAAAGAATTAGCCAAAAATTTCTAATATCTAAGACATCATTAAGTGACCAAATGTTCAAATTATTGGGATCCCAGAATGTGAAGAAATATCAAAGGTATCAATAAAAAAAAAAAAAAAACATTTAAAAAATAGTAGACAAAAACTCCTCAACTCAGGCAAGAGATACTCATATACAGGAGGTTCTTAGATTATCAAACAAATTAATTCCCAAGAGGTTGTCTCTATAGCACATTATAGTCAAATGGATGAATGTCAGAGACAAAGAGGGAATTCTAAAAACAGCAAGAAAAAATTCACCTAGTCATGTACAAAGGAAAACCCATCAGACTACCAAAGGATTTCTAAGCAGAAACCTTACAGGCTGGAAGAGAATGAGATGACATATTCAAAATGCTGAAAGAAAAACAAACAAAACAAAACTGGCAGCCAAGGGTACTATTCTCAGCAAAATTATTCCTTATAAATGAAGAAGAACTGTTTTTCTAAGACAAGCAAAAGCTGAAGAAACTCATTACCATTAGACCATTCCTGCAGGAAGTGCTCGAGGGAGTCCTAAACTTGGATGACATTTACAATCATGAAAACACATCAACATATAAAACCTAATGGTAAAGGAAACACACAAATAAGAAAGAGAAAGGAATCAAATAATGTCACTGTAGGAAAGCACCAAACCACAATCACAAACAATAAGAGAAAAAAGAAAGAAAGAATGTGCCAAAAAAAAAAAAAACCCAAAAAATGATTAACAATATCATAGGAATAAAAGTTTCTGTGTAATAACTTTCAATATAAATGGATTAAATTCTCTATTGAAAAGATATAAATGGCCGGGCATAGTGGCTAATGCCTGTAATCCCAGCACTTTGGGAGGCTGATGCAGGTGGATCACGAGGTCAGGAGATCGAGACTATCCTTGCTAACATGATGAAACCCCATCTCTACTAAAAATACAAAAAATTAGCCGGGCATGGTGGCAGGCACCTGTAGTCCCAGCTACTCAGGAGGCTGAGGCAGGAGAATGGTGTGAACCCGGGAGGCAGAGCTTGCAGTGAGCTGAGATTGCACCACTGCACTACAGCCTGGGCAGCAGAGCGAGACTCCATCTCAAAAAAAAAAAAAAAAAAAAAAAAGATAAAAATGTCCTGAGTAGATAAGAAACCATAATCCAACCACATGCTCTCTACAAGAAATGCACTTTACTTGTGAAAACACATATAGACTGAAAGTAAAGGAATGAGACAAATATTTTACACAAAAACTAAAAGTGAGCAGGAGTAGCTATATTTACATCAGATAATACAGGCTTTAAGCCAAAAAGTATTAAAAAAAGACAAAGAACATCATTATATAATTAAAAAGGAATTCAGCAAGATAATATAACAATTCTAAGTATACATGCATCCAACATGAAACACCCAGATTCATAAAGCAAATATTACTAGATATAAAGAGAGGTAGACTCCAATATGGTAATAGTGGGGGACTTCAACACCTCACTCTCAGCAGTATACAGATCATGTAGACAGAACATCAATGAAGAAACATTGGATTTAAACTCGACTTTAGACCAATTGATCCAACAGATATTAACTAACCATTTTGTCCAACAACTACAGAGTACACATTCTTCTCTTCAGCATGTGGAACATTCTCCAGCATGGATTGTACGTTAGGCCAACAAACAATGTTTGAACACTTTTTAAACCTTGATATTATATTAAGTACCATCTCAGACCAAAATTGAATGCAACTAAAAAAATAAAATAAAAAATCATTATCAAGAGGAATTTTGGAAACTTTCTAAAACATAGAAATTAAATCAGAAGCTTCTGAATAATCACTAAGTCAATGGAGAAATTAAAATGGAACTTAAAACATTTATTGAAATAAATGAAAATGGAAACACAACTTCAAAACCTGTGTGATGCAGCAAAAGCAGTACTAAGAGGGAAATTTATAGCAATAAATGCTACATGAAAAAACACAGAAAGATTTTGAATAAACAGTCTAACAATGTACCTCAGTGAACTAGAAAAGCAAAAACAAACCAATCCAAACTTAGCAGAAAAAAAGAAATAATAAAGATCAGAACTGAACTAAATTAAATAGAGATCTAAAAAAAAATACAAATAACCAATGAAATTAAAAGTTGCTTCTTTGAAAAGGTAAAATTGATAAACTGCTAGATTGACAAACCAAAAATTCTCAACAAAATGTTAAGAAACAGAATTCAAGAGCAAATAAAAAAGTTAATGGATCATGCATGATCAAATGACATTTCTTCAGGGATGCAAGGATGTTTTAACATATATAAATCCATACACGTAATATATCATTTTAACAGAATGAAGAATAAAAGCCTTATAGTCATCTCAATAGACACAAAAAAGGCATTTGATAAAATTCCAAATCCCTTCATATGAAAACTCTCAACAAACTAGATATAGAAGAAATATATCTCAAAATAATAAACACCATTTATGACAAACCCATAGCTAACATCATAGTAAATAGGGAAAAATTGCAAGCCTCTTCTCTCAGAACTGAAACAAGACAATGATACCTACTGTCACCATTCCTAATCAACATACTACTGGAAGTCTTAGCTAGAGCAATTAGGCCAGAAATGTAACGAAATAAATTTAAATTAGAAAAGGGGAAGTCAGATTATTTCTTTTTTTGGAGATGACATGATCTTATATTGAGAGAAAAACAAAGACGTCACCTAAAAAATGTTAAAGCTGATAAGCAAATTCAATAAATGTGTAGTATACAAAATTGTCATACAAAAATCAGCAGTGTTTTTATGCATCGATAATGAAATAGCAGAAAAAGAAGTCAAGAAGAAATGGTATTTTAAATAGCTACAAAATAAAATATTTATGAATAAAGTTAACAAAGTAGGTGAAGATCTCTACAGAAATATGAATACTACAATGCATTGATGAAATAAATTGAAGAGAACAAAAATGGAAAGATGTCTCATGCTCACAAATAGGAAAGATTAGTATCAGTAAAATGAGTATACTGCCAAAGGCAGTATACAGATTTGATGCAATCCTGATCAAAACACCAATGTTATTTTTCACAGACACAGAAAAAAAAAAATCCTAAAATTCTTATGGAAGTAAAAAAGAGCCACCATGGCCAAAGCAATTCTGAGCAAAAATAAGAAAGCTGGAGGCTTCACATTACCTGACATCAAAATATATTACAAGGCTATAGAAATCAAAACAGAATGGTATTGGTATACAAACAGATACATAGATTAATGGAATGGAATAGAGGACACAACAATAAATCTATGTATTTATCACCAACTGATTTTTGACAAAGGCACCAAGAAGATATGTTGGGGGAATCGACGCCTTTTTCAATAATGGTGCCAGGAAAATTGGATATTCATATGCAGAAGAATGAAACTGAATCTCTATTTCTCATCATATACAAAAACCAACTCAAGATGAATTAAAGAGTTAAACATGAGACCTCAAACTATCAAATTACTAAAAGGAAACATAGGAAAACACTCCAGGACATTGGTCTAGGTTAACGGTTTTATGGGAAAGTCCTTAAAAGCAGACACCAAAATTAAAACATATTGGACTATATTAAACTAAAAATTATCTGTACAGCAATAAACAAAACAAAACAAGAAAAAAATAAAACAGAGTAAAGGTCAGCCTTTTGCTATGAATATACATTTCTCAAAAGAAGACATACAAATGGCCAACAGGTATGTGAAAATGTAATCAACATCACTAAGCAACAAGGGAACGCATCAAAACCAAAATGATATTTTATCTTACCCCAGTTAGAATGGCTATTAATAAAAAACAAAAAATAACAGATGCTAGTGAGGATATGGAGAAAAGGAAACCCTTTTTCACTGTTGGCAGGAATGTATGCAGTGTAACAAATATAAAAAACATGATATGTTCTTAAGAAAACTAAAAATAGAACTGCCATATGATCCAGCAATCCCACTACAGGGTATCCATGCAAAAGAAAATAAATTAGTACTTCAGATGGATACCTACACTCACATGTTTGTCATAGCACTATTCATAATTGCAAAGATATAGGAATCAACCCAAGTGACCAACAATGGACAAATGGACAAAGAAAATGCGGTATGTGTACAAAATAAAATATCATTTGGTCATAAAAAGAATAAAATTATGACACTTGCAGCAATATGGATGGAATTGGAGATCATTATGTTAAGTGAGATAGCCTTTGCACAAAAAAACAAATACCACATACTCTTACTCATATGTGAAAGCTAAAAATCTTTACGACATAAAAATAGAGAATAGAATGGTAGACACCAGAGTCTGGGAAGGGTGTGAGGGCGAGAGGGGGAAATAAATGAAATTTGGTGAATGGGTACAAATTGATAGATATAATAAATAACCTGTAATGTTCTATAGCAGACTAGGGTGACTATAGCTGGTAACATTCTATTTTATATTTCTAAGTAGCTGGAAGAGAGGACTTAAACATGTTACCGACCCATGGAAGTGATACTTAGAAATGGCAAATATTTAAGGTGATGGATATGCCAAATACCCTGAGTTGATCATTCCACATTCTATGCTCACATGTACCCCCCAAATATATAAAATATTATGCATGAAGGAAAAATAAATATATTAAGAGATAATAAATTCAACTAAAGTGGATATTTTATAGGTATGAAAATGTAGTTAAACATTTGAAAAAGTATCAATCAATATAATTTATTACATGAGTTGAATTAGGAAAGTTTCTTGATTATCCCAATACATACCAACAAACATTTGATAAAAGGCATAGTAAATAGAAAATGAAATGGAATTCTCTTAATTTGATTCATAAGAGTACCTTCAAGTAAATATATGAAAAATTATACATGTCCCTATAAGACAGTTTTGGAAGTTATGACTTGACAAGAAAGCCAAGAAATTTAAAAAAGGAAGAATACAGAGAAATTAAATAAATAAATCTGTTTTTCTTAGATATATGATTGCAAATGTAGACATTTCTGCCCTAACCCTCCCAGATTAACTCCTACAACAAATAAATGGAGTTAGTGAGTTGTCTATGTAAAGAATTAATGGAGACATTTTTTAAGAAAACTTTTTTTTTCCCCTAAATGAACGGTATGTGAGTAAGTTAAAAATAGAAAAATTAGCCAGGCGAGGTGGTGCATGCCTGTAGTCACAGCTACTCGGGAGGCTGAGGCAGGAGAACTGCTTGAACCCAGGAGGCGGAGGTTACAGTGAGACAAGATCGCACCATTGCATCCCAGCCTGGGCAACAAGAGTGAGACTCTGTCTCAAAAAATAATTAATTAATTAGTTAAAAAATAAAAAAAAAGAAGGGGAGATCGGGGGCCTATTGTCCGGAAGTAATTAGACTAAAACTTTAGTCAAGCTAAGAATAAAATTAAGATTATCTTTGTCAATGTCCATAACAAAAATCAGCCAATTTAGTTGTTAATTTGACAAAGTTTTTGTTCTTATATTAGATTTTTCCAGCTATCTTTTGTTACTGGTTCCATATTCCATTAGATTATGATCAGCAAATGCAATATGTACTTTATTAATTTTTAAAAATCTCTGAGATTTGCTTTCTGAAATACTATTTTCCATAAATGTTCCAAAAGTTTCTTAAAATAATCATAATTTGCCATTATACACACACACACACACACACACACACATACGTATATAGGCACACATACTTCCATAACTATATACACATAAATGGACATATACATGTATTTATATACACTATAAATGATATTCCACTATAGGATGAGAGATATTTAATATATCATGAACAGAGTTTGCCATATTATAGAATACAGAACATGTTCACAATATTAAGAACGTATCTAGAATACTCATGAAGCTATAGTTACATGCTTGTTGCTAGACATGAATAGTCTGATTTTGATCAATGTTAGGGCTAAACGAAATATATAAAAGTATTACATGAATATAGGGGAAAATAACTTAAGAAAACAGTTTTCTGCTGCTTTGTCTATGGTTACTAATTATATGAAGTCATTTGAAATGAATTACTTATTAAGTAAAAGTACTTATTAAGGAATATTTGACAGTAAGGTCAGTAAGTTGGAGAATAATTTCTTTTAACAATTCATACTGCTACAGATAAACTAAAGATTGTAAGATTACTGGCAATAAAGTGATGTCAATTAAGAAAGACTTTTGAGGTCCCCACTATTCATTTCTAGAAATAAACTGATACCAGTTTGGTATTAAGTTTGGGAATAACTTTTTAATTGTTCATAATGGACTATGCAATGTAATTAATGACCCAATTTCAATGTTTTTTTCATTGTATATTCTTTGACCAAATATAGAAAAAATAGATAATGTAATATGCCTATAAAAATTATCTGGGCAAAATACAACTTTTTCTATTATTTCCTGAAATTAAACCATGTTGAGCGTGGTGTTGCCAAAAATGTTCCGGTAACTCATTAATGGCAGTTTTATGAAATTCAATTATCACTGAATTTTACATGCAATTACATTATAAATGAAAAACTTTTTTTCCTTAAAAGAGTCTTAAGTACAAATTAGTTTCAGCAGGGATTCTCTTTTACAAATCATCACAATCTGCTCAACTCACTTCCTGGAGAAATGCCTAAGCTGTTTGGTTAAGAATTCTACACTTGGAAAATTCTTGTTTGCTATAATACGTACAAAAAAGGATTATAAACCAACAGTGCTGAACAGTATTACAGCGTATTATCTTGTGCTTCTTGTCACCTACAGTTAAACTGATGCTTATCGTTCATTTAATTACTGTATTTAAAACATATTTTTTGTTGCCTCTAACCTCTGCAGTATTCTATCCTTTAAAATTTCTGGATTCTCATGTTATTGCTACTAATAATAAGCTCTTTATTCCGTTTGAGCTTTTCAGAAATAAAAATTTGAATATAGATAGATTTGTGTATTCACTAGAGTTGATCTCAAAGGAATGTCTAAACAGAAATATAAAATGTCTCACATATAAATTTCAAATAAATATGTCAAATATCTGTTTATGTTGGTTCCAAGAATGTAAGTCAAATTCTTTACCTGTTTATGTATGTGTAAAATAAGCAAATAAACAAAAATTACACTTATTTGAAAGGCTGGGGAAACTTTTTAAATAAGTCAAATAAATTATCTACTTGATGTTTTTATAAATCCATTCTTAAGTTTTTCTCATTCTTAAAACAGCATTTTGAGGTCAATGTTTATACAGAAAGCAGTAATAGTAGTAGCACATAATTTTATGCAACTTTATATTTTATAAAAATAATTTTTATACTTTCTCATTTCATTACTCTTTTTAAAAGACAAGGAATAAGCTCATAATCTGTAGAGTCTAGGATTTCTAATTTTTACTCATCTGGGTATCCCACTATAGTATGCTAGAGAAGTATAAATTAAGCCTTATATAACAGTAGGGTCATAAGTATAGATTATTTTATTGTATGCAATAATAATCATTGCTGAAAGGCAGTAAATCAGTTCCAACGGCCATCGAATATACATGTTTAAAAAAAATCAAGACTGACAAGGTCAGGCGTGGTGGCTCACGCCTGTAATACCAGCACTTTGAGAGGCCGAGGTGGGCAGATCACGAGCTCAGGAGACAGAAACCATCCTGGCTAACACTGTAAAACCCGGTCTCTACTAAAAATACAAAAAATTAGCCAAGCATGGTGGCGGATGCCTGTAGTCCCAGCTACTCGGGAGGCTGAGGCAGGAGAATGGCGTGAACCTGGGAGGCGGAGCTTGCAGTGAGCTGAGATCCGGCCACTGCACTCCAGTCTGGGAGACTGGGTGACTGGGCGACAGAGCGAGACTCTGTTTCAAAAAAAAAAAAAAAAAAATCAAGACTGACAAAAAAGGGAAAGAAAAACATATGACTACATATCCACATGTACACACACACTGATAGGATAAGATTGTGTCCTTCAAAATTCATATGTTGAAACTTCATTGTCAGTGTGATAGTATTAAGAGGTGAGACCCTGGAGGCAAAACCCGCATGAATGAGATTAGCAACTTTATAAAAGAGGTGGGTGGGATTATCACTCCTTTGTTCCTTTTGCCCTCCAGACCATTCTGTCCTGTGAGGACACAGCATCCGTCCCTTCCAGAGAACAAAACATTCAAGGCATCTTCTCGGAAGCACAGACTGTGCTCTCACCAGACACCAAACCTGTCAGTGTTTTGATCTTGGACTTCCAGCTTCAGAACTGTGAGAAATAGGCCGGGCGCGGTGGCTCAAACCTGTAATCCCAGCACTTTGGGAGGCCGAGACGGGCGGATCACGAGGTCGGGAGATCGAGACCATCCTGGCTAACACGGTGAAACCCCGTCTCTACTAAAAATACAAAAACTAGCCGGGCGAGGTGGCGGGCGCCTGTAGTCCCAGCTACTCGGGAGGCTGAGGCAGGAGAATGGTGTAAACCTGGGAGACAGAGCTTGCAGTGAGCTGAGATCTGGCCACTGCACTCCAGTCCGGGCGACAGAGCGAGACTCTGCCTCAAAAAAAAAAAAAAAAAGAACTGTGAGAAATAAGTTTATATTCCTTATAAATCACCCAATCTCAGGTATTTTGCTATAGCAGCATTACAGCACTGAGGCATATACAGTGCACAATATTTAACACCAGTTTTCTTGTGAGAATTGTTCACAATTAAAATTCTCAGAAGATATGGGGTGATCTTATTTTGTGTTAATTATGGGACAGGATTTAGGAGCAACATAATTAGGTCACAGTTTAGCAGGCTTTGCTTAGAAAATTGAGCTGTAGCGAGAGAGTGGGGAAAATGGTTTGAGGATAAGACTAGAAGGGTCATCACCTAAGATACTTAGTCCTGAAGAGTCCTTAGCTAGGAAGGAAACTATTAACATTGTTTTGAAATGCTTCTGTAGTATAAATTTAATTTAATTTCTTAAAGTTGACAGCATATTATTTCTTTAGATATTTAAAATACTTTTGAACAAAATACGTATTGTTTTAATTTTATTCCTTAATAATTGTTTAATATCACCATATTTACCACATAATAAAGTGTCTTACTTTAAATGACTCAATTCTAGACCAAACACTTGGCAGTGCCTTTGTACCTCCAAAGATTATCTATTGTGAGAACTATAAATGTCAGAAAATTTTATAAATATACCAAAGAGACTCTTCTATGTTGGTCAAATGTAAGATAGCCTTCATTTGATTGTCATTTGGTAATTTCAGATATTTGATGTATTAGTTCATTTTCATATTGTTGATAAAGACATACCTTAGACTGGGTTAATTTATAAGGAAATTATGGACTCACAGTTCCACATGACTGCGGCAGCCTCACAATCATGGTGGAAAGCAAAAGACACGTTTTACATGGCAGCAGACAAGAGACAATGAGAGCCAAGCAAAAGCGGAAACCTCTTATAAAACCATCAGATCTCGTGAGGCTTATTCACTACCACAAAAATAGTATGGAGGAAATCACCTCCATGATTCAATTATCTCCCACCATGTTCCTCCCACAACACATGGGAATTATGGGAACTACAATTCAAGATGAGATTTAGGTGGGGACACAGCCAAACCATATTAGTTGACTTACTAATTTTTAATCAATAACTTATGGGATAGTTCAAAGGCCAAACATTTTGTCTTTCTCTTATTTTCCCTCAATCACTTATTTTATATATATGCTTCCACAGCCAAACATAAACTGGAAAAATTAAGGTCATTGTCCTCATAAATAACAGTAAAAACATGCTTTTGGATAAAATTGAACATAATTTTTGAATGATCCCTTTCTGATTACCTTGCCAATTTCTTTCAACAAATCATTGTTAAATCTTTTCTTGACTTTTACAAAATTTAAAAATAAGTAATCATATTTTCTTTCTTTTTTTTTTTTTGAGACGGAGTCTCGCTCTGTCGTCCAGGCTGGAGTGCAGTGGCCGGATCTCAGCTCACTGCAAGCTCCGCCTCCCGGGTTTACGCCATTCTCTCGCCTCAGCCTCCCGAGTAGCTGGGACTACAGGCGCCCGCCACCTCGCCCGGCTACTTTTTTTGAATTTTTTTAGTAGAGACGGGGTTTCACCGTGTTAGCCAGGATGGTCTCGATCTCCAGACCTCGTGATCTGCCCGTCTCGGCCTCCCAAAGTGCTGGGATTACAGGCTTGAGCCACCGCGCCCGGCCAGTAATCATATTTTCTATATTAATGGTATAATTAGGTTTATATCTAGACCAGAGACATGGGAATAAATCAGAAACACTTTGAGTAAAGAGCCCACATGGTATTTTACCCTGCTTTGACATGAACAAGTGAGCCTGTCACAGTTTCATAGATTCTGATACTCATGTTTTGGCTCACTTGAATGTGGGGGCTGACAAATCTGATACCTGTAGGACAGGCCAGCAGGCTGAAAACACAGGCAGTATTTGAAGCTGCAGTCTTTTTCTGTTTTGTTTTTAACTGATAAAAAAAAAAAGCACATATTTTTTTCATGGTGTACAAAGTGATGCATTAATATGTGTATGCACTGTGAATGACTAAATAAAACTCATTAACATTTACAGCATCTCACTTATAAGTAAAAGGGGTGCAAGTGCAACTTTGTTATATGGATATATTGCCTAGTGGTGGTAAGAACATTTAAAATCTACTCTCTTACCAATTTTCAGATATACAGAACATTGTTATTAACTACAGTCACCATGCATCTCTGTTGTTCCCTGGGTCTTATTCTTTCTAACTGCAATTTTGTACTATTTGACCAACATCTCCCTCTTCTACCTTCTTTCTCTGGCCCCTGGTAAGCACCACTCAACTTCCTTTTTTGTGAGTTCAACTTTTTTATATTCCACACACAAGTGATGTCATGCAGTATTTGTCTTTTTATCCCTGTCTTATTTAACTGAACATAATGTCCTTCCAGATTATCCATGTTACTGCAAATACCAAGATTTCTCTCTCTCTCTCTTTTTTTTTTTTGAGATGGAGTTTCATTCTGTTGTCTAGCCTGGAGTGCAGTGGTGTGATCTCAGCTCACTGCAACCTCTGTCTCCTGGGTTCAAGCAATTCTCCTACTTCAGCCTGCCGAGTAGCTGGGATTACAGGCACCAACCACGACACCTAGTTATTTTTTGCATTTTTAGTAGATACGGGGTTTCACCATGTTGGCCAGGCTGGTCTCGGACTCCCGACCTCTGGTGATCCCCCCACCTCAACCTCCCAAAGTGTTGGGATTGCAGGCGTGAGTCACCGCACCCGGCCAACATTTCTCCTTTTTAGGGCTAAATATATTCCACTATGTATCCATACCACATTTATTTACCTAGGTATCTGCTGATGGACACACCGATGGACATTCAGATTGACTCCGTATCTTGGCGATTGTGAAAAACGCTTCAATAAATATGGAAGTGTAGATATCTCTTGAAGAGCCTGACTTCATTTTCTTTGGATATATATCCTGTAGTGAACTTGTTGGATCATGTAGTAGTTCTATTTATAAATTTTCGAATAACTCCTGTACTGTTTCTCATACTGGCTGCCCTAAATTAAGTTTTTAGCAACAATGTACAAGGGCTCCCTTTTCTCCACATTCATGTCAATACTTGTTATCTTTCATCTTTTTCATGGTAGCCATTCTAGCAGATATAAGGTTATATCTTGTTTAGATTTAATTTGCAGTTCCCTGATGTGTGATGTTCATCATATTTTCTTATACTTACATAACTGTTGAACATTTGTATTTCTTTTTTACAGAAGTGTCTATTCAGGCCTTTTGCCCATTTTAAAATCCAGTTATTTGTTTTATTGCTATTGAGCCATTTGGCTGATATAAACATATATATATGTAGGTGTGTGTACATATACATGTATGTGTGTGTATATATATATGCACTAGTAAACCTATATTTATTCTCTGCTATGGACTGAATTGTGCCTTCTCCCTAAAGTCCTATGTTAAAGCTCCATTCCCCAATGTGACTATAATTAGAGATGGGATATTTAGGAGATAACTAAAGTTAAATGAGGTTGTAATGGTGGGGTCTTGCTTTGATAAAACTGATGGCCTTTTTAAAAATTGATTTTTATTTTTAATTTTTAAGGATACATAATAGTTGTATATTTTTATGAAATGTATCTATTTTGATAAGACATAATGGCCTTATATATTTTGAACTAACACCTTTTTAGATGTATAGTTTTCAAATATTTATTACCATTTTGTAGGTCTTCTTTCTACGGTATCGATTATATCCTTTGCTGGGCAAAACGTTTTTAGTTTAATGTAATCCTCTGTGTCTAGTTTTGCTTTTGTTGCCTGTGCTTTTGGGGCCATATTCAGAAAGCCAATTCCCAGATCGGTTATGGAGTTTTCCCCAGTTTTCTTCTAGTAGTTTCATAATTTTGGGTTTTACATTTAAGTTTTCAATCCATTTTGAGTTGATTTCCATCTGTGATATGAAATAAGCCTTATATCTTTCTGTTTCAGGTGCATCCCCATCTGTCCCAACACCATTTACTGAAGAGACACTTCTTTCCCCATTGTGTGTTCTTGACACCTTTGTCAAAAATCAGTTGGCCATCAATGTCTCAATTTATTTCTGGGTTCTCTACTCTGTTCTATAAATCTATGTGTTTGCTTTTGTGCCAGTCCCATACTGTTTTCACAGCTAGAGCTTTGTAGTATATTTTGAAGTCAGGTCATATGATACTTTTAGCTGTTTTCATTCTTCTCCAGACTGTGTTAGTTATTCAGGGTCTTTTGTAGCTCCAAACCAATTTTAGGATTCTTTTTCTATTTTCGTGAAAAATGTCATTAGTGCTTAGAAAGAGAATGCATTGAATATGTAGACTGCTTTGGGTAGCATGAGCATTTTAACAATATTATTTTTTTCCATCCATAAACTTGGGATATCTTTCCATTAATTTGTGTTTTCACTTTTTCATCAATGTTTTATAGTTTTTAGTATAGAGATCTTTCATTTCTTTGGTTAAATTTATTTCTAGGTATTTCATGTAACTTTTTTCTAGATTCTAGTTGTTTCCATTTGTATGAGTCAGGGTTCTATAGAGGGACAGAATTAATTGGATAAACGTATATCTAAAGGGCCACGATAGGCCTTCTGCAAGTTAAGGAACAAGGGAGCCAGTCCCAAAACCTCAAAAGCAGGGGAGCCAACAGTGCAGCCTTCAGTCTGTGGTTGAAAGTTCAAGAGTCCAAAAGCTGAAGAACTTGGAGTCCAATGTTTGAAAACAGGAAGCATCCAGCATGGGAGAAATGTGCAGGCTGGAAGACTAAACCAGTCTAGTATTTTCACGTTCTTCTGCCTGCTTTTATTCTGGCCATTATGGCAGCTGATTACATTGAGTCAGTGGACTGGGAAAGGCAGACCCACACAAATTGAGGACTGACTTTTGCAGTCCACTGACTCAAAAAATGTTAATCTCCTTTGGCAACACTCTCACAGACACACCCAGGAACAATACTTTGCATCTTTCAATCCAACCAAGTTGACAATCCATATTAACCATCACACTATTGATTCTTCTCATTCCTTGGCTTTCAGTTGTGTCACCCCAATCTCTGTGTTCTTCATCACCTGGTGTTTTCTCCATATGTCTTGTCTCTCTCTCTTCTTTGTATAAGGATACCACTTATAATGAATGAAGGGCCTATTTTACTTCTTGTTACTTTATCTTAAAGCAAGTAATTTCATTTCTAATGACTCTATTTCCAGAGAAGGTCATAATCTGAGGTAATAACAATTAGGACTTCACAATTTTGGCAGGGAGACACAATTCAACCTATAACAAAAGATGAAATAATGTTTCCCAAAAGTTTGATTTAATGATACACCATTTCTGACTTTTGAGGAAAACCCCTTTGCTAAATACTATATTTTTCTAAGTTCTCTTCTAGTCAATAATGTTATTTTTTTACGGAATCCATGCTCTTATATCCGGGGCTTTTAATCTGTAAAGCAGGTTTGTATATGTGAAAATATTTTACCAAAGCATGTTTACTTTTTGTCTTTCATATGTACAGAAATGTAAAGTGTTAAGGAAACATAGATTAAAATTACAGTGACTATTATGGGTCAGAAAAGCCTATGTAGGTAATAGGAAAACTATAAAAAAATTACAAGGTAATATAGTTATGCTTATGAATAAGACAATATAGAGAATGAGTGCAAAGGATTATGGACCGTATAAACAAATCTGAGAGTAAAAAATGTGAATAGAAAACCATGTATGTGTGTGTCTATATGTATGTGTGTGTTCTGTGCATATATGTGTATGCCTATAATGTATGCACAAGAAATACACAGACATATATACAAATACACTCTGAGGAAGTGGTAGATTTAATGGGGAAAAAAAAAGCAGGAATAAAAGAATAGAGATGTATGTATTTTGTGCTCTAGCAAGCACACAAAGTACATCTTGTAAATCAGTGGTACTCCAGCCAATTCCTTTGCCATTGTTATTCTGTCATGGGCTTTTTGGTGATTTATAGAAAAATAAGAAAACGTAATAATTTTATTATTAATGAGAATTAATTTAAATAAATTTTTAGTTTTGCATATTTTGAGATACTATATTTTCTATATTTGTTGCTGTTTAATATTATTTTTTAAGATATGTGAAATATAACAACTGGCAGTTTTTCTTTAAATTTTTAATTTTTATTGGTTCTATTTTCTAACTCTAATTCAGCAACAGAAATGGAAAATTCTTGGGTTTCCCTCTTAATTTTATGTATAATAAATTTTTCCATGCTGTGAAATTCAAATTTTGAAAATTAGTGCTATAGTTGATACACCGTTATTGAAAATGTTTAGTCAGGAAAGAATCATACTTTTATGTTTGATTGCATATTTTTGTAAAAGGATTATAAATAAATGTTCATAGCAACTTTATTTTTAATAACCCAGAACTGAAAACCACAAAGCCCAAATTCCCATCAACAAGTGAATGGTTAAACACATTGTAGTATATGCACATGATGGAACACTGCTGAGCAATACAAAGGAATGAAATATCAATACATGCAAAATGTGTATTGATTTCAAAACAATTATGCTGAGTGAAAGAAGCCAAGCATAAATAACACATGCTGTGTGATTCCACTTATATAAAACTGAAAATTCTAAACAACTATAGTGACAAAAAGTAAATCGGTGGTTGCTTGTGATCGGGGAATTAGCACTGTGTGTTAAGGAGGGATTACAAAGGAGCTTGAAGAAAACTCATGAGGATAATGGATGAGGTCAAGATCTTGATTGTGGTGATGTTTTTACAACAGTGTATATGTATATACATATATATAAACATATATACTTTACATATCTGAATACATAAATCTCTATCCTTTTATTCCTTTACTTAATATACATATATGTATACATATGTATACGTGTATACTTTGCATATCTGAATATCTGAAGTTTGTTATGATCAATTTTATTTCAATAAAGCTATTTTTCAAAATAATTGATCAACGTGGGCAAGGAGGACTTCAGTAACCTCAATTAACAGGTAAACTAAATTATACCTCGCAGGTATATTTATAGTAGAATCAATATAATAATTTTTAGTAGAATCACATTTTTAGTAGAATCAATATAACCTCATAGAATGTAGACTGTGGGTATTTACATGGGAAAGACATTCTTGTTAATCCTTCTCCTCATGGATACAGACAAGTGAGCAATTTCAGTCTTGACTCAGTGCAATGTTAACTCTTTTTGCTGTCCTCCACATTATAATTTTAAGGTACATATTCATTCAAAAGTTCACACAACATTTTGATGGCCCATTATTTTTATATGCTTGGTTAGTTCAACCTGATAAACATATATTGGAATTTATTCTAGAAATTCTTGTAACTTTTCAAAGCGTGGTAGACAGTCTACAATGATTCAGGACTCCGCCATCTTGAAGAAGATTTTAGGGATCCAGTTATCTGAGATATGTTGGTCTATCACCTTCAAGTTAAAGAAAAAGACTATTTCACATTGTATCTTCTGCAACTAAAAAAGAGGTGCAGCAATTTGAGGGCTGCTTTGAGTTTTGATGGAAGCATGTTGAATACAGAGAAAAAGAAGCTTCTCGAACAGTTTCAGAGTGTTGCACAGGTGGTCCTGATATAAAACTCTCTGTGGCAGGTAATTGTAACTGGTGGTGTCTTTGAAAAGTTCCAACAGAAGGGTCACCTTTATGATCCTAGGGGTCTAGAGCAAAGTTATATTGTTGCCGCAGAGATTTATAAACCATATGAAAGCAGTGCCTGTTATTAGATTTACTATTGATAGAGATTCAATATGTAACTATGGGATACCACGCCAAGTGACTATTTATCCATAACTGTCTTTCATGAATGTGGTAACATCAAAACCATCACATCATAGGGTTTGTTGGGCGCAGCACCAATTAATCTTAAGATGTTTATTGTTCCACTGGAATTAGGCTTCATAAAGTACAGAGACCACATCTAACAGCATTAACAAATATTTCACACCCAAGAACTATATATAACCTACCATCGCTAAAATGATACCTCTCCACTTGCTCACAAGTATTGTCTCATGGGCGTTTGTTACAATAGCTGAAAAAAAAAGAAACGTGGATTGGTCACCTTGTTATAATGATCAATGACTAGACCTTTACCACAAAATAACTACACTATAATTTCATGCGGTTCTAAAAAATTTTGGTTTGCTTTGAGGTCTGTATGTGGTCATCCACTTTATGTATAAAGATTCTTCAAAGTAAAGATATGCAAGTAATCATAAATAAAGCCAAATGATTTGGCATATTGGCTAGTAATTAGGGATAAGAGAAACCGGGAGATAAACGTTGGTTTAGAAGCCTGGAAAAGAGGCATATGAGTAGACGTACAGGAATGGAAATATAGGGTGTGACTGTTGTATCACATATAAATACCTAAAGAAAGCATTTGCTGCAGAAGAATATTAGTTTTCATCGTCAGATGATCAAGATGATTTCTCCAGATACTGTCATTGTCATTCAAGATCCTGCGTAATGTACCAGTGAATAGGGTAGTTGTTGTAGCAGGGGTGATGGCTACATAATGGGCCTAACATTAAGGGCTCTCATTCTACAAGACAATATTAGCTACTGCCACTGCTCTATGTCAAAATTCTCTGAAGAAGTGAGCGAAGCTAAGCAATTTATAGTGTACAATTCCTTTAGGAGAATAACCAGTATACAAAATAATGAATATTATGAATTATAAGCCAAGGACTGTGAATAGAAGCAAATAATATTTTAGAATACATAAATATGTAAATTCTTAATTTATACTAATTAAAATTACACTGTCGGCAGGGCACCATGGTTCACGCCTGTAATCCCAGCACTTTGGGAGGCCAAGGTGGGCAGATCACTAGGTCAGCAGATTGAGACCATCCTGGCTAAAACGGTGAAACCCCGTCTCTACTAGAAATACAAAAAAATAAAATTAGCCAGACGTGGTGGCGGGCACCTGTAGTCCCAGTTACTCAGGAGGCTAAGGCAGGAGAATGGTGTGAATCGAGGACATGGAGCTTGCAGTGAGCAGAGATCCCACTACTGTACTCCAGTCTGGGTGGCAGAGCAAGACTCCGTCTCAAGAAAAAAAAAAAAATTACCCTATCACATTTTAAATTATAATTTTGCTAAATCAAATACCATTTCAATTTTATTTAATAAAGTGATTTAAGCAAAAGTTTGCATATTACAATACATTGAAAGATATCAAAAAATGCTTTTAAAAGTTGGGACTATTTCCATTATTTTACAATCATTTTAATTTTGATGAAAGTGAATTTGGCAAATTAGTCTTTATGAACAATCTTTGTGAAAACTCTTTATTAAATGACTTGTCCTTAATATTGTTTTTCTGTGAAATTGATTTTAAACTTTTACATCTTTTAATTATCTCACTTATATATGAACTTCTCATGGCTATTACCTTAATTACTGCCTAGTTATCCAAAGTGGAAAACTGGTGAATGGAGTATATCAGCCTTTATTCTGGATGACCAGTGAATATATTACATAATTATTGGGACACTTCTGGACATAATGATCACCAACCCTTAATTTTTTGCATTAATTATTAACAATGAATGTATCAGTTCTAGAAATCCGAAGTACTCAGGATATTTTCGAGTTCACTCATGCATCTATACTAGTAAAATATTATTACCAGAGCTGAAAGGTAACATGTTATTCTCTTTCCCATGGAATCATATGCAAAGAAACTGCTGCTAATACAAATATGAGAGATGCACATATAATTTGCTGATCAAATTAGAACAATACAAACAAAACAAAAAACATTTAGTTTAAACTTTCCATGTACAAAAGCTTGTATTTATTGATTTTTTAAAGGAAATACCATATTATCTTGAAAATTGCTATTAAGAAATACAGTTGGCTATTTTTGCACTCAAAATTATTTTAAAGATGGTGATAATGCCCTACCCCAAATGATTTTTCACATGTATGTATATATAAAGAAAATTTAATGACTAGAAGCACGAGGAACTGAAACACAAATGGGAAAGAAACATACTTTGGAAGCTAGCACAATTTATCGAGTAGGAGTAACCATAAATATAGAATTGTTGTAGGAGTCAAACCGGGAACAGCTAAAGAAAAATCAGCCAGGATTTTCAGCATAAAACCATCTACATGTATTTGAAATATTTAAATAACCAAATAAGAACAAATACATTTGACTTTACAGTTTTTTTGAATGAGAACAAAATTTTGCTAACATCTGTTTTTATTTAGCCCACTAGGATTCTGATAGCGGTTATTATTTTTTTAAATATTCTAATGTGCTAAGAAGTATATTTGGTACTCTGAGTCAGTGATATTAAAGAAATGCTTGATATTTTCTCCTATTTCTCTGCCTCCTCCTCTTGCTGCTTCTTTTCCTCCTTCTTTTCCTGTCTCTCTTTCTGTTTGTCTGTATTTCCTATTTTCTCTCTCTCGATCCTCTTACTTCATTCAATGGCATAAAATGCATTGTATTTGCATCAGTGAGCATGATTCTGATGTTGGGCATGACTAAATATTTGTTGATAACTTACATGTTACCTATTCTAGATATTATCTTTAGATTAGTGAATTATGATAACCACTAAGAAGAAATACTTTGAAATTTTTATGTGTATTTTGATTTCAAAGAAAAGTTAAACTGATCAAACAATTTCTGTAAATAAATACATTGAAAATAAAAACATTCTAATTTGTGGTTGTATCAGCTTATATTCTTTAATTGTTATCTGACTATCCACAAAATTATACCTTGCAATTTCTACCATTAGTTTTACAAATACGACATTAATAAATTACACATTAGATCAACTTCAAAACACACAAAAAAGAGACTTCTATGGCAACTAAACAAACTCATTTGTATGAGTCTTATTTCTTTATCTTTAATGTCTTTGATTTGTAATATCAAGAAAGATTCATTTAACACACAAATAATTATTCATGCCCTTCGTAAATAAACAACCATTTTGTCTTGTTTTAAAATAACATTTTGCATATGTACTTAAAATGCATGTGGATCTTAAATCAGTGTAATTTAAAATAAACATTTCTGGGAGGCTGAGGTGGGAAGATGGCTTGAGGCCAGGAGTTCAAAGACAAGCCTGAGCAAGATGGTGAGACCTAGCCTCTAGAAACAAAATGTAAAAAGATTAGACAGCATGTGGTGCGTGCCTGTTGTCCTAGCTACTCAGTAGGCAGAGGTAAGAGGATCTCTTCATGCCAGGAGTTTGAGGAGGAAATAAATTATGACTATGCCACTGCACTTCAGCCTGGGCAACAAAGTGAGACCTTGTTTCTAAAAGTAAATAAATAAATAAATGCATATTGCTTGCTGTCTTAAATAAGATAAACTTTTTCCCTTTTGTGAAGACAAATAGTAGTTTAATATCAGTGATAAGAACAAAACCCCATCTTATTACAGCTATTGAAATTCTTACTTTACTTTTATAATTCTTCCATCACTTTTCATATGATAACCAATTTTTTTCCATAAACATATAAACTCATTATCTTAAGCACATATCAGTAGCTCCTTAAAATTTTGAGATATTGTAAATTTTATTTAAAATGGCATTTAAAAATTAATATTAATAACAATAAATGATTATAAAGACTTTATCTGTAATTAGTTAATATGTAAATTTAAACGCGTTTTGGTCTAAATCATGAAAAATTTTGTTATTTATTGCTTTCATTACAGATTCTGTTCAGTTTATACATATGAATTAATTTTCCATCTGTAAAATCTTTAAGAAGGTTCTATTTCTTATAATTTTATACAATTGATAAAAATTAACCCTCCCTTACAAAAAGTGTTTATGAACTATAATGCATGATCCTGTGTGAAAACATAAAACTATGATCCTGTGTGAAAACATTAAAATAACACAAAGGCAGCCATATTTGAAGGAGCCTGCATTCTGACCTGTAGAGCAGCCCCATGAAACCTCTAGTAAAACTGTGAAAAACTAGTTAAATAAACAAATCGTTAAAAGCAAATGGAGAAAAGTACACATTAATGTCAAAGGAGTACATACAGATAATTCTTTTTTTTTTTTTTTTTTTTTGAGACGGAATCTTGCTCTGTCGCCCAGGCTGGAGTGCAGTGGCCGGATCTCGGCTCACTGCAAGCTCCGCCTCCCAGGTTCACGCCATTCTCCTGCCTCAGCCTCCGGAGTAGCTGGGACTACAGGCGCCCGCCACCTCGCCCGGCTAGTTTTTTTGTATTTTTTAGTAGAGACGGGGTTTCACCGTGTTAGCCAGGATGGTCTCGATCTCCTGACCTCGTGATCCGCCCGTCTCGGCCTCCCAAAGTGCTGGGATTACAGGCTCGAGCCACCGCGCCCGGCCCAGTCGGCCAGTCGGCCGGGCGCGGTGGCTCAAGCCTGTAATCCCAGGACTTTGAGAGGCCGAGACGGGCGGATCACGAGGTCAGGAGATCGAGACGAGACCATCCTGGCTAACACGGTGAAACCCCATCTCTATTAAAAATACAAAAAACTAGCCGGGCGAGGTGGCGGGCGCCTGTAGTCCCAGCTACTCCGGAGGCTGAGGCAGGAGAATGGCGTAAAACCCGGGAGGCGGAGCTTGCAGTGAGCTGAGATCCGGCCACTGCACTCCAGCCCGGGCGAAAGAGCAAGACTCCGTCTCAAAAAAAAAAAAAAAAAAAAAAAATTCTTTAGCTTTTCGACAGAAACAATGAAAGTACAAAAACAATGACATTCCATAATTAAAGTGGTGAAAGGAAATAACTAACATCAAATTTATATTCTAAAACATATGAAAATATGTTTTTCAGAGACAGGAAAGGTGCTTCCAGTTGCAATAGAAACATAAAACAATGAAAATGAAAAAGGAATGAAAACAACTAATAAACATAGAAAATATGTTAGTAAATGTAAATAAATACTGAGCAATAAATGAATATTGAAATGTTTATCATGTAATTAAAAATTCTCATCAAATAAAATCACAAGTGACAATATTCCAAGAGGTAAAATAAAGGGCAATATGAGTTAATGTAGTATTAATTTTTTAGAACCAGCAAATAGCTCTACATTTAATAGAACTAAAAAGAGAAATCAACCATCCTATTGCAAGATTTCAACAAATAATTCTATTAATTGATACAGTGAAATGTTAAAGAATAGTATATAGAAAATAAGAGCAATGTACTCACAATGAGCAAACAATATTTATTTTTAAGGGCATATGGAATATGCCCAAGTGTTTTATATATTTACCAAAACCAACCATGTGTGGGTCCATAAAACAATATTAACAAATTTCAAAGTACTGACATCATCAAACATATGTTCTGCAAACATAGTGAAAACTGAGCTATAAATAGCCACACAGATTATTAATAAATCCTCTCTGTTTGAAAAGTATTCAGTATGCATGTAATGTTCCTATAGGTTAAAAATGTCATTTAAATTTGAAATTATTTTAACTGAATAGTAATTAAGACATGGCGTATAAAACTTGTTGAGAACATCTAAACGCACATATATAGATTAATATTGAAGGGCATATAGAAGAAAACAAAGCCCCCAAATCAATAATCTAAAAATCTAGATCAAGAATTTAAAAATTAAACACAAAGAAAAGAGAATGAGTAAACTGATAAATATAAATGTGGAAATAAATGTGATATGACACACAATAGAGTAAAAGCCTAAAAGCTGGTTTTCTGAAAAGACTAGTATTATTAATACTAAAGAATTATATTTAGAATAAAAACAGAGGTGGAATTGATAAATGACCCCCCAAAAAAGAAGACACAAAGATCTATATCAGAAATAAAAATCTGATATCACTATATTTTCATAAAAATAAATTTAAATATTAATAAAATATAAAAACAGAAAATTATAATCTATGAAACTGACATAAAATATAAGTGACAGTCACAAAAGTATTAAATTTATCATTAAAAGTGAAAACATCATGGGTGATGCCTTAGCAGTGAGTTATTCCATGTAATTGAGGAATAAATTACATCAATATTATAGAAATAATTGCATAAATTATTCCATGATATCACTCAACCTATATACTAGAATCTTACAGGGCCATTACAAGGAAGTGAAACTGAAGGCCATTATCACTTTGAATATTGATACCAACAACCTAAAGAAAGTGTGGGTACCTTTATCTAGTGACTAAGTAAAATTCAATATATCCATGAGCTAATGTGCACTAATTTCAGTATTAAAATGTCAATTTAATATTCACATCAACTAATGTTACCTATGAAATTGATACAATATAAAGTATTTAGCATGTTCATTCAGTGCAGGAGATGGTAAGGGTCCTTAGTAAACCAGGAGAGAGTAACCACTTTACATAATAAAGTACAAAAATGACCTATGGCAAACATTATGTTGAAGGGGGAAATACTGCATGTTTGAGATTCAGGATGAAAAGCCAATTCCTGTTCTCACAACTTACATTCACCAGTGTAATAGAGACCTGGATTAGGGCAACAAGATATAAAAAAGTGAGAAAAGGTATAAGATTTTAAATATGTTAAAGTAAACTGCCTTCAGTCATAGAAAAAAATAGTAATCCACAGATACATTGATTTAGAAATGCAAAGTAAATATGTAAAAATAATGTATACTATTTAATTGCAGCACAAAAAGGAACATGGAATTTAACAGTGCAATTTATAGTAGTATCAAATACATCAAATGCAAAGGAATAATTTAAATAACAGATGTGCAAAATAAGTAAATTAAACTACAAAGTATTGTCGAGACAAAGGAAAGCAAATCTAATTTAATGGAAGAATGCCCAATACTCCTGTCTCAAAAGATGTATTCTTAAGTTCATCTATAGATCCAATGCAATTCTAATAAAAGTCTAGTCATTTTAGGAGGATTAAAAATGTATGTCAAGAAACTATATGGAAATGGAGAGGGTCAGAAATAGCCATGACAAGCTTGCAAAAGGAAAACAAAGTGAGAGGTCTTACCTAACATATTGAGAACTATCATTAAGCCGCATTAATTAAAAATAATGTTAAGCAAGAAACCAGAGGTAAAAATTGCTGTATGCTATGATGCCTATACATGAAGTTCGAGGTTGGCAACATCAGGGATGGTGTAAATAATTATAGCATTTGCACTTTGGGAGGAGGGAGGTTAATCGCTTGTCAGGGGCATAAGGTGGTTTCTGGAATGTTGCTCTTATTCTATTTCTCCATTTGAATCATGGTTACATGGATGAGTTCACATTATTAATTCATTAACATTCGTTGAGCCAGGACCTTATTATTTAGGCATTTTTCCATAAGTATGTTATATTTCAATAAACCTTCATTTTAAAATGTATGCTAGATATGAATTATTGCACCCCCTTTCTACATGAAGAATCTGACTCAAAGCTAAATAATTATGCAGATTTACCACTGTTAAGACCAGTATTTACTTAGTTTGATCCTACCCAAAATTCATGTTTTTATACAATAGTTATACTATCGAGAAAACCTGAAATTTTTCCAGTGAGGAAAAAAAGTGGAAATTGAATTAGTCCTTTCGTTGTAAAGAAAACTAAAAGAGTTAGAGTCTAGAATATCAGGATAATATAAGCAATAAACTGAATTCAAGAAAACAAGACAGATTGATGGTATGTACCTCACTGATCTTTCACATTAAGTCTTCACTATAAAGGCTGAAGAATTACACATTTATAAAATTATTTTGGAGAAAATGATTGATAGATTTAAAATTACTCTGATCTTAAAACAGGTTATTATTTTGGACTAAGCTGAAATTATTTTTAAATAATAGTATCATCATTTTCCCAGGCTTCTCTGTTCAACTCTTTTCATGAAGATTGTTTGTCAACTGTTGAATATAGATGTCTGTTTTATATTTGGTTATCATTAGCTGTGTGCTTGATTAGTACATGTCTATATTGAGTGGAATATTTTATGCAACAATTCACTTGAAATAGTGTAAGTCTTTGCTTTGATCAATAATTTCTATCATATCTATCATAAAATTTCATTGCGTTTTTTCTTCACATAAAAATGTAAGTAGCTTGTTTTTATGCCACGTAAGTGTAAAAAGAAACACATCTTAAAAGTATATAAGTTTATTATCGAATTTTGAAACCCTAAACAGTAAGTCATGTTGAAAACTGATCTAGTGACTCATAATTTGATGTTTCAGTACGCTAGCAGAATAGCTTCTTCAAAGGGTAGATATAAAGATCTTGAGATTTTTTATAAATTGCTATTTTCTCCTACACCCATTGTGACTAAGTAGTGTTCTCTTCTGTATGTTTGTTCTAAAAGGTATAATGAATTAATATACTCAGTTAATGAGATGGTGTCCCCACCCTCCCAGCTCTTAAAAATTTTCCTCAGTAATTTAGAAATATGTAAATAAAAAATATATTACACTATGTATGTAAGTATATTATTTAAATTTCAGAGTCACAAGCCAAAAAAAATTATGAGGACATTTAAATCTAAAGATTTAAAATTTGTTTTGACAACCTCCCGTAGATATAAGTTATTTGGGAAAAAACATAAAATATTTTTGTCTCTGTTTATGTCATTAGCTCATCTCCTTTTCCTCCTGATATGTAGGCACTAAGAAAAGAGACGGCAATATTTGAAGGCTGAAATTTAGGTAACTTAAACTAGGTTTTTTCTTTTTGAAATCCAGGTCATTGTAGACAATTTAGCCTATTACCCCAGAAGCTATTGAGTTGGTGGAAATCAATGATTAGGTAAGTGAAACTGATGACCAGATAAGAATTGAAAAAAGAGACCAGGGACATCTGGACAGAATTTTCACTAATGCTTTGGAACTACATAGAAAAAAATCACATAGAGCACATCAGTTTTGTCAGAAACTTGAACACTCCTTGATAAATGTAGTTCCTTGATAAATGACACTCTAATAATTGATTACAATTCTATCCTATCAATATATCAACATATTTTCAATTTATTTATTTCATTTGTTAAGTATTAGATCAAAAAATAACATATTTGTACATTTTTGAAGATAATTATTTGGTTAGATAATTAAACGATGCAGTAAAAAACAATCCCATCAAAAAGTAGGCTAAGAACATGAATAGATAATTCTCAAAAGAAGATATACAAATGGCCAAAAAACATATGAAAAAATGCTCAACATCACTAATAATCAGGGAAATGCAAATCAAAACCACAACGAGATACCACCTTCCTCCTACAAGAATGGCCGTAATCGAAAAATCAAAAAATAATAGATGTGGCACGGAAGCAGTGAACAGGTAACACTTCTATACTAAATGTGGAAATGTAAACTAGTACAACCACTGTGGAAAACTGTGTCGAGATTCCTTAAAGAACTAAAAGTAGAACTATCATTTGATCCCGCAATCCCACTCCTGGATATCTACTCAGAGAAAAAGAAGTCATTTTATGAAAAACATACTTGGACATGCATGTTTACAGCAGCACAATATGCAATTGCCAAAATGTGGAAGTAATGGTAATTTTAATTGACAAATCATAATCATATACATTTAGGCAGTGCAATATGATGTTTTGATATATGTATGACAAGGTGAAATGAGTGAATCAAGCTAATTAACATACTCATTACCACAGTTATCATTTTTTGTGGTGAGATGTTTGAAATTTACTATGTTGCTTATTTTGAAGTATTGAATACATTATTATTGACTGTAGTCACCTTGCTGTGCAAAAGATGTCAAAGCTTATTCATCTCGTTTAACTGAAATTTTGTACCCTTTGACCAACAACTCTCTATTTTCATCCCCACCCCTCAGCCTCTGATAACCATCCTTCTCTACACCTCTATGAATTTGACTTTTCTAGATTCGACATATAAGGGAGATTGTGCGGTATTTGTCTGTCTGTGCCTGGCTTATTTTATTTAGCATAATGCTCTCCAGTTTCACAGGGAGATGATTTGTTCTTTACTAAGGCTGTGCTCTGTTCCATTAGTTGCTTGAACTATAGCTAGATATAGCCCTAATTTATCTCTTTCATAGGATTTCTCTGGAAGTGGCAGGATTTGGCTAATATATGTCAGAACTAAGTATTTTTCTGTAGCTTCCTCATAACCACAGCTTTGTTTGTCATAAATTGTGGCTCCTACGGTCATTTTTAATCATATGTTGTTGATGGTGGTGGGGCTTTTTTTTTTATCATAAAAATACTTATTTTATTTCCATTTCCCTATCTCCAGTTCTTTGCTGCCTATTGCCTGTTCACTTCTAATAAGCTAATAAAACAATTTTCAGATTTTTCTGCATGCAGCAAGCCACTTCCAGATACCAAAGGGTGTATTGTCTGAAGTTACACTAAGCTGACAGTGACACAAAATCCAAAATATTATACAGAAGTGTATTTCTTTCTTATATAAAATCCCATATGAATAGTTTCATTGCAGGTATAGTGGACTCATGATCATCATAGACATGTTGATATACATAGATATGTTTTTCTCAGCCAACTTCAACTTTGGAGTCCTGACTCGTTGTTCAAGATTGTTTTTTCATCCCAATATGGTATGCCTAGAATCTGAACAGCAAGAAAGAAAAAGGGAAAAAATTAGTTAGAAACTAAATGGAGCATACTAGATATGCTTAGGAAGCTCCTCAGATAAAGTGTTTCTATATCATTGACTGAAATTTAGTTATATGAACTGAAATGACTCAAAGGGGGACTAGAAATAATTCATTATTCCAGGTGCCCATGTGTCCATATAATATTTAGGGATTCTATCACAATGGAATAAGAAGGAATAGGTATTAGAAATGAGCAAATAGTCTGATACATTGACAACATAATATGGAGATGAGAAGTTTGTTGTTGCAGTTTTGGGAATGGTGTCGGTGTGCTTGTTGTGGATGAATTAGAGAGCAATCTATCTATTTGTGAGGGTTTCTATATATTGCTCAGCTATTCTTTCAGTTCACTCTAACTGCCTTTTCACCCATAATTTTGTTTTTCAGTGCCTGAACATACCAAAAAATAAATGAAGTATGTATAGGAGTGTTTCCTTACCTGAAAAATGAAGCAGTGAGATTAGACAACCTCAAAAATCCCTCCAAAATGTATTATTCTATGACTTTCTTTAATAAGAATAATAAACTTTGTTATTCTTCTAGTAAATTGTTAGGGTATGGTAGATAAAAATACTGTATTTTTTTAAATCTTTAAATATATTACACACTATTAACCCCACCCGGAAATTCTACTGAGCTCAATAAATTTTTAATGAACAAATGGCTATATTAATGTGTCTATCTCTGGTCATATCTAGACAAAGCATCAAATATAATTATTTTAAAAATCCATGATAGCGTGTTCATTGTTGGGCAAAAGAAAAGCAGATAATGCTGAATTTCTTGAAAAATTCCATTTCATGAATGAGTTTTCCACCAATAATTATGATAGAGCACACTTACAAAATACAAGAGAAAATGAAGCCAAGGAAGAGCTATACTTTCTACAAAGAGAACAGTATAATTAAATTTAAAGATAAATATCAATATAGTACTGGTATTACAATGCGTTTGCTGGCTTTGTTTAGATTGCCTTGAAAAATCCATTGGGTTATATTTTCTGCTTTCTCTACTTAGGCCAAAATGTGAGTAATAAATCACCATCACATTTGTAATCATTTGTTATTTTACACTTTTATTGAAGTGTAATTGATGTTTAATGACAATATACTTTTAAAATTAAAAATTTAATAACTTTTAATGATAATTTAAATATCTACATTACTGTGAAAGTAAATGCAAGGTTTCAGGACAAAGACAGATTATTAAGAATTACAGCAGTAATTACATTGTTCTCTTTTGCTACCATTCTTTCCCATTCTAGGATGATGAGATGAGAGGCAGGTTTGCATGGGTGGGAGTCATACCAAAAGACAGGAACCCTGAAATTAGAAAGTTGAAAGTGTATATAGGACAGCTTGCAGACCTGTTCTCACCCCCTGAGAGAGGAGGGACAATCCAGTCTTCCTAGTATGTGCAAATTCTCTTAGGGAAGAAAGGGAAGAGTCCCTGTATTCTTAATGTTTGGAGTGTAAGTAAAGATTTTTGAGGGTGGGGAGTAGGAGATAAGACGGGCTCCCACTTTTAACATCCAGGTTTTATCCCCATTTAAAAGGCAAACACATAAGGTTAAACTTTCTTAAAAGTTTTAGCTTTCAATCCTTCTTAACTTCCAAGGCTTGTTCTTTAACCAAGGTCCTAACTTTCTTTGTTCAGAAGAAAGTTCTAACTGCAAAAACTTGAAAATATAGTTGACTCTTGAACAATGCAGGGTTGGAGCACTGGCCTCTGCACAGTCGACAAATCATAGATAACTCTGACTTCAAGAAACTTAGCTAGCAATAGCTTATTATTTACTGAAAGCCTTCCTGATAACATAAACAATCAATTGATGTATATTTTCTATGTTACGTATATTATATACTGCATTCTTATAATAAAGTAAGCTATATAAAGGAAAATGTATTAAAAAGTCATAAAGAAAAGAAAATGTATTTACAATTCATTAAGTGGAAGTGGGTCATCATAAAGGTCTTCATCCTTATCATCTTAATGTTGATTAGGCTGAGGAGGAGGAAGAGTAAGGGTTAGTCCTGCTGTCTCAGGGGTGGCAAAGATGGAAACAAACATCTCATAGAAATGAACCTGTACAGTTCAAATCTGTGTTGTTAAAGAGTCAACTGTATTTTTTTTTTTTACCGTGTCTCACTGATATATATACGCTTGTGAAACCAGTTATCTTAAGCAAGATAGAAAATATATCTATATATCTATACAGTCAAAAGTTGCCACATCCCCTTGTTTTGTTGTTGTTGTTGTTGTTTTGAGACGGAGTCTTGCTCTGTCGCCCAGGCTGGAGTGCAGTGGCGCGATCTCGGTTCACTGCAAGCTCCGCCTCCCGGGTTCACGCCATTCTCCTGCCTCAGCCTCCGGAGGAGCTGGGACTACAGGCGCCCGCCACCACGCCAGGCTAATTTTTTGTATTTTTTGTAAAGACGGGGTTTCACCGTGTTAGCCAGTTTGGTTTCTATCTCCTGACCTCGTGATCCGCCCACCTCCGCGTCCCAAAGTGCTGGGATTAAGGCCTGAGCCACCGTGTCCGGCCCACGTCCGCTTGCTTAACCGCTTTCTGTTGGCTCTCCTGCACTCCCTGATCTCTGGGCAATGGCTGATTTGCTTTTTGTCACTATATATAATTTTGTACTTTGTAGTATGATCTAAAAATAGAATATAAAAAGTATGTGTACTTTTTAAAGTGCAGTTGTTTTTCAGCTAACCAATTTAGGTAAATAAAAAATGTTTTAATCAATTACTTTAATTAAGAAACCTTAATATGAAAGTAAATAGAAGATGAAACGTAAAATCACATACCACAATGAATGTTAAATTAAATAATTAATATAAACAAAATAAAACCTGACAATGACTACACATCACATTTCTAGTATATAAGTACACTGCAACTACATTGTTATAAAGAAGATCATCATCTATTTTTAATAGTCAAATGTAAGTAAAATAGTTTGTTTTTTCAAAGCTTAATTTATTTTTTCTAGCTTCCATTTCCTGTGATTTGAATACTGAAGGGAAATTAAACCATTTACTTTTTCAAATAAATTGCTAACATTATTTTAAAAAAATGAACACAAACTCTCAGATTTATGCATATTTTTCACTAACTAGGAAGACATCAGAAATATGTGTATTGAAAAATTAAATTCTATGAAATAAGCATTGTTCATCTTTAGTTGTCAGACATTGGAAAGTACTATTTTGTTGTCTTAATTTAAAACATTACAACATATACGCTTGCACTTTAGTTCAAAATACTTTGGGATCAGTATAGAGAAGGATATATTTTAATCTTGGTTTGCCAAAATAAAAAAAAGGCAACATTTATCATTTCAAAAATTTCTTAATTCACCCAATATTAATTTGTTTACCTGTGGAAATGAGATTTGGTGAAATTATTTTTAGAAATTTATTTTATTATTTGTTTTCATTAAAAGCGTTTTGTAAACTCAACAGTTAGGGCTTAGTTGGTAATATTTATACAGCTTTACATGTTCGATAAACATAATTCCCTGTAAATATCTAAGCAGAAGTTGTGCCAACTCCAAAGATGGCAAATAGGCTATTACTAGATAATTAAACACATTCTTACAATTTTTAAAACACTAGGTAGAATACACAAATTTATGTATTAATGTCTGCCCAAAATAGGAGTGATAAAAAGAGAATAGAACTAAACCCCATTCTCACTCATCCCCAAAAGTAGATAATATATCAACAAAAGTCGGTTTAGGGTACATATCGATTATACTGTGATTTCACAGAAGCATGAATCTCAAAACACATCAAATTGAGCACTTTAAATATAGCTTATGGTGTCAATTACATGTTAACAGTACTATTTTTTAATTTTAAGATTTTAGAATATTAATTTAAACTTAGTTTTTATTAAAACAACAATATGTCACCGTTAAGAAGTAGAATAATTATTTGTTCAATGCCAAAGGTAAAAGATTTAAAAAAATATATTGTTAGGATCAATATCCTAGTCATCTGATTCTAATTCCTTTTCATTTGATTATTCAAACTATTTCATTGGGTTTTTATTCTTTCTTCTTGGTGTAGCTGGTATAATCTGTGTAATTTACTATGCTGTTAACCTGATTTCAGAAACTCATTTTTTCATTATTCATCAAATATTTATTGTTTGTGTTAACATTGCCTTTAAAACCTTTTCCTAGGCATGCAGAGAAATATTAGGCAGATAAATCTTATTAGTGAATGTAATATTTTACACATATAATCACCCCAAAAAAGGAAGACAGTTTATACTTCCCGAAGGATTGTTAAGTGTTTACTCCAATCCCAAACTTACAGAAATCTACATATTGTTTAATAGTGGAAGAATTGAAGAGAATAGTAAAAGTGTTTTGGAATTATAGTAAACATAATGAAAATGGGTATCATATATTATTTTCACTTTTAACAAAACTAAAAACAATTCACATTAATGATGGAAGTCTAACGAAAGCTCTCTAGGAAGGATAGTGTGTATGTGTGTGTGTGTGTGTGTGTGTGCGTTTATATGTGGATGTGATTTTATTTTCTTTGCTGGACAACTGTTTTAGATCATCTACAGTCTCTGGACTGAAGACTTTCATGATAGTTTATACCAGTAGGAATTTTATATTATATTTTCTATCTAAAAAGAAAAACAGATCCCTCTCTTTGATCATTTTTAAAGAAAAAAATGCACATTTCCAGCACTTGTTAGCATTAAATAAAATATTTTAACAACTTTGAATGTATTATTTTTTGATTGACTTACTTTGAAAATAAAATGTCCAATTTAAACAGTCTAGCAGAAATTTTTTGTCAAAGCAAAATCGAAGTGGAAGATTTTTTCTTTCGCATGGCGTATTTTGAATGCTCACGCTTTGTGAATGTTGATACTATTTTTCACTTGCCAAATATAGTGCCTTTTATCTAAAGTGGATAATACATATTAAAATTTTTAACAGCCATGTAAGTTTTAGCTAAAGCAGCCATAATGTGACAATCAAAACAAGTATTGTATAAGCCAGTCTTTTAAATTCATGTTCTTGTCAAACACTAGGTGACACATATGTCACATAGGCACATTTTGTTTTAAAAAATGTTTGGAGTCAGTCATCTAAACACAGGATTTGCCATGTCTAGATTTCAAGGCATCTGAAGTTATAATCTCCGCTGACTTGAATTTGATTAACCTTTTGCTGTATTCTTTTTTCTGAATTATAATTGAATGATAAAGTCATTTTTTCAGTAATTACTTGAAAAAGTATTTGTTCTATTTATTAAATATAATGAATAAGGTAGCTTTTTGGGGACATGATATTTTCCCATACTGGAGCCATTTACTAAACCTTGCAATAGGATAAAATATCAGACTGAGATTAATTGGAACATATTAAATAAATCAGGTTTAATTTTGTATAAAGCATTGCTTCTTTAATCACTGGCAGATTTGCTACAATGTCAATTTGTGTTCAATAATCCAAAGACAGGACTTGAGGTTATGCATTTCTAACAAGCTCCTAGGCTGGATGGCCCTGGTCCATTCATCTCACCTTGAAGAGAAAGGTTATAGAAAGCAATTCTTTTTATAAAAATATTTCTGCAGTGATACAACCCTGCAGGATAACTGAAATATGTGTAGCTTAAAAAGTGATACAAATGGTTATTTGTGCATACGTTTTTCTCTATTTGCAATGCAACTAAAAATAAAGTTGTTCAAAGGACAACTTTCCTTTGAATTTTGGAAAAGATTTTTGTATCTGTTTTAATAGCTTTGAATACTGATGCCAGGACCCACTAGACTTCCCCAATATATAGAAAAAGTATGGGTAGAAAGGACATAATCTATCTACCTATTCAAGTTGTTACTTCAGAAAGAACATACATTTTGATCTGTAGTAGTTTATATGGTTCATGGATAGTAGTTTGTTGTTCTGGATTCTTTTTTCATTCCTTCAATGGTATGTTAGTACCATCCAGTATTTTTATTCAAGCTATATTAGAGATTCCACTTCCCAAAATATACTAGTTGGGGGTCTCTCACATAGCTTTGGAGAATTTGGTAGAGAGTTTGCTTCTTGTACTTACGTTAAGGTGAAAAATGATCATTTGACATTGTCTGTAACTCATGTCATTGACTTATTAGAAACCCATTTTTCATAGAGTCCTATGAATTAGCATAGGTATAAATTGTCCCTGCTTATAGACAGGTGCTGTATAACTTGACTTCAGAGATTCCAAATCACCAATATCTTACAAGAAATGGGGGCTCCATGTATTCATCTCTCTCTATGGCATTAATCATCAAAATTTTGAGGTGACTAAAAATGTCCACCTCAGTTTGCTTTGTACTGAACTTTAATATTAGCATCCTTAATTTTTCAATTTATACCAAACACAATTTCAGCATGCAGAGTGAGTCATGAGTGTTTACATATTACTGCTGGTGACTCAATTTTCCACTCATTTTTATAGATTTGTATATTTAGATACAATATGTTAAATACTATGTTCCTTTATTTAACTTGGTACTAGTCACCCAGGGGATAACAATCTCACTAGGGTTAGCTTTCCTGACTGTTTTGTTATGTAAATAAAGTGTCATATATCTGGTTCTCAAAGAACGTGAACAACCAGGTTCTTAGAGATTATTTATACACAAAGACAAAAATGGAATTGTGTTTCTAAGTAGATGAGCTTAGATGAACTTTGCTAAAGCAATTTTGTTTTCATAAGCAGTGAAAGGGGAGCAGTTATAGAAAAGATCTATATCTTTAAAACACAAAATACTACTATTAAAAAAGCATCCCTTTGAAAATACAACAAATTCTCATCATTAAATAGTTTATTTAAATGAATTAAAGCTATTTCTTCAATACCTAATATACATGTTTATATGTCACTGCTAAAATGATTTTTAGTTGAAAAAAGCAAGAGGCAGAGAATAAGGGTATGGTGAAGAAAAATTGTTCTATAAATAAAAATATGGCTAAGTCAGTTTTAAAATACAAGCCTATTATTAAAATACTGGGTAAAAAATGAATTAACTATATATATAATGTATATATATGTGTGTGTATATATAATGTGTGTGTATATATATGTTTCAGCACTTGGATCTTTCTCATAAGCAGAGGTTGCAGGATGGAGTAAGTTGTCCTTCCTTTTGCAGAGGGTATCTTGATATGTCACAGACCTCTAATCCCTCTTTGAGGTTTTTCTTCTTTAGGTTCCTGGCCTTTAAATACACACACATGCACACACACACACACACAAAAACTAGATATATTACACTATATGTAGTATATGTACAGACATTATACTATATATGTATGTAACATATATAAATATTATACATGTAAAATGTATAGTATTAAATAATAAATAGTATAGATGTATATATTAATATGTATATATACACATATACATGATGTATATGTATATTAATGTATATACAATATGTATGTATTGCATATATAGTATTTAATATTTAATACTATATATTTTACATATATGGACACACACACACATATATAAACATGTTGGTATAGATTGCTAAAATAAGGTCTTAGTACTCAATGACATGCCAGCCTGTGAATGCAAAGAATACAAAATCATACAATATATAGTTACACAGTCTGATCATAAGGGTCATAAGTATTTGCCTTGACTTTCATTTGTGTATTTTGTTTTCCAAAGCACCTATCAAGAAACCCTCTGCAAGAGGAAGGACAGCTTACTCCACCTTGTAGCCTCTGCCTGTGAGAAAGAGGCAAGTGATGAAGTATTGATGGTACCAATAGTTGGATAAGCAACTAAATCAGACCCTGTGACACCTACTCATACTTATTTGACAACTCTTGTAGACTAGAACTATAGCTTTATTGGGCTCTTACTTATAATAACCTGTAGGCTAAGTTTACCAAAAAATGGCTTTAGTTACACATAGTTGCACACATTATTCTGCTATTCACTCGAGTTAATAGCCAAGGAATTACAGCTCCACTCAATAGTAGTCCTGCAGGACTGAGGAAAGGAGTATCTTCCCAGTGTGCAAGAGTTCAATCAATGCTGCAGGAAAGAAAACTAGACAAATGCATGAACCTACACTGAATCATTAGCAATGAGAAATTGTGTTCTAGTCAGAAAGTTAGAAGGTATACAATTAGAAAACAGGTTACAGAGTCCTGCAAAATACGTAATGTTAATAAACCTCTAAATGATCAGGAAAGTGAAGATATCTATGTCCCTGAGCAAATTAAATGTAACCCAAATGTGTAAAAATGTAGGAAAACCAATAAATTTCTGTAATTTAAAAAAAAATAAACTTAGGATGGTAATCATTATATTCATAAAATACCTATTAAAATAAATCTTCAGAAAACTCCATAATGAGTATATGTGAGATAAAAAAACTAAATCATATTCTTCATTTAAATATCAATAATATTTATTTAGTACATTATTAATACCTAGGAACAAATAATAAATTATCATCTATGTTTATGTAAGGATAATTGGAAACTAATCATGAAAATAATGTTAATATATTCAAATCTCAATTACATACTAAATTTAGGTCAATTTTTCACATTAGGTCACCCTTAGACTATATTTTAGCCTTTTGGTTCCATGTTTATTAACTATTTTTATAGTGCATACTCAATGTAAGTATTAATATTGACAAATAATTGTATATCTAGGATTTAAAATAAATCAGAATACGGCTTTTGTTTTAGTAGAATTAGTATACTTTGTAGGACTTTTCATCCTTCCTTGTTACTCCCTTTAAAAAGAGAAGAATATTGCTCAATACTTGAATTAAAAAAGTTAAATTACTTTGAACAGAGTGTAAAACCAAGCATTTATATAAAATTCATCAATATTTTACTTGCACTTCTACATTGCTCTGACCTCAGATATACTTAAAATGCTATCTTGACTTCAGTTAGGTCTTTAATCAGAGCTCACTTTTTCCATGAAGGATTTTTCTGACCATTCAAAAATCTTATGCCTGTCTCAATTTCAACTATTTATATTTTCTTTCCTTTATTTATGTTAATATATCATGCAAGTTAATTACACAGATTATGTCAAGCTTTTTTTAAAAATATGACTGCTATAAAGAAAATAGTTTTCTCTTTTTTTTACATTTTTAACTATTTTTGTTGTGACATCTAAGACTCAATATCTACTCAGTAAGTATCTCTTGATGGATAAACAGATGAGGTAATAAATAAATGCATAAGTGAAATTTGATGTCATTTCAGGTACATATAAGTAAGCTTACCTAATATTTTAAAAAGATTGACTCTTTTTTTATCAAATTAACATGTAAGAATGTATAGCATTATGAACAACTCTAGCAAATTATTTTATAAGAATTCAAAACGTGGTCTCCCAACTTATCAGACTATTTTATTTCATCAAAATTCAAATAAATTGAAGGGACATCAACAAATTATTATATTTAACAAATTTTAGTTTTATAAGATGTCATTGCTTAGAAGAGAGCCATAAGATTCTTCATTTCCTAAGTTTATCTGCAATTGGAAATCAACCTTAGAAAGTTGGACATACTTTCATGAACCTGGTAATTGATTGCTGACAAAACCTTTTCAGTCTCAGAATAGCTGCATGCAGGCACTCATGGACACACATACACACCCAGCGCACATACATTAGACGTATTTTATGTAGGAGTATATTTTTGACTGAATTAAAATCTTCTATTAAGAGTTAAAGTACCCATCACATTTACATATGACTCTTTATGTCACCCTGTACCCTTGTTAATGTAAAGCAGTATTACTCATCTTTGTATAGAATACATCTTGTCACATTAAATAAAGCAGAATCTTTCAAAGAAAGTAGTAAAATTTCCTTCAAAGTAGGAAACTAACAAAATTGAAGTTTTGTGAAATGCTTGAGTTTTTTTTTTTAAAAACTGATTTCAATTAATACATTTTGATAACAATTACCAAACAATACATTTTTTGCTAAGTGATAATAATTATGTAAAACTGTGAATAATAATATTTTATAACTGTATGAGTATATATAATTATCATGTATGTGATATATTATGATATAATAATTTTTACAATAGCCCTGTAAACTATATGGGCTGTTGTAACAAATTATTATAAAGACAGCAGCTTAAGCAACAGAAATTTGTTCTGTCCCAGTTCCAGAAGCCAGAAGTGTGAAGTCGAAGTGTTGGGAGGGCCACACTACCCATGGAGGCTCTTGGGGAGAATAATTGCCTTGCATCTCCCAGCTTCTGGTAGATTCGGTCATTCCTTGGGGTTTGGGGTTGTATTATTCCAGTCTCTGCCTCCCTCTTCACATGACCTTCTCCACTTCTGTGCGTCTAATTTCTCTGCCTCTCTTATGAGGACATTTGTGATGGCATTTAGGTCCCACCTGAGTTATTTAAAATAATCTCCTCATTTCAAAATCCTTAACTTAATCATGTCTGCAAAATTGAATGACCCTTTTTCCAAGTACGGTAGCGATCACAAGTACAAGGAATTTGAAATTGACGTCTTTGGTGAGGGGAATACATGTGTCAGCTTATTACTACATACACAACACACACACACACACACTATATGGAAAATTTGGAGAGAAAAAAATAAATGTGTTTAGCCAAGATTGTGCAAAACCATAACTATCCAGAGCTCCATTCTAAACAAATATAAAGTTATTCCCACCACATTCTCTTTCTTCCCTCTTCTCTCGACCAAACTGTTTCTCTTTTTCCTTCTCTCTTTCCCATTCTTTCTTCCTTTTTCTTATTCATTCTTTATCTGATTCCCTTCACTTTTTACCATGTTTCCCTCACAAATCCCCTTTGTTGCTCTTTATATTGAAATATCAATCCCAATACCATGAAGTGGGGCAAAGTCAGCATGTTTGTGAAAAGATGAATTGGCATGGAAAGGGGTCAGAGGCCAAATTAGGTGAAAAAGACACTCAAAGGCAAGGCCTGCCTACCATAGAGTGTCAGAGCCTGGGCAGAATCAGGAGAGTGTACATCCAGGGTAAGGCCTGGTATGGAATTTCAGAACCCAAACATGTGAAGGTGATTGCTGGCAGAGGTCATCTGCCTTGGGCCCTGAGCATGATGGCACATTCTTTCTGAGCACTCCAGACTGCCATCCTTATCCATTTCCTGATAATCAGTAGTTTCTGTAATGATTGAGACTGGACTACATAAGTCAGGCAAGTCAGAGCCTAACTACCTTCTAAATGCTCACCCCTCAGACGAGGTCTTGCTTATTTGCTGCTCTCTACAGGGTTTGATGCTTATGCAATTAGGGCTGTTCTCTCAACCCTTGTTCCTCTGCTATAAGGTCATCTATCACATGTGCGTTTTTAAAAATCCCTCCCACCCCAACAAGTTACCTGGGGGCATTAGGGCTTAGAAAACTAGAGTGTATAATCCTGGCACTCTGGCTATTGGTCTAGCTATGTTTTTTAAAGTCTTTTATCTCAGATCCAGTTTCCATACATGAGTTGCCCTGTCATGAGGTATCAAAGTCCACACTTGGTGACAAGGAATCTACACAGAAGTGGTGTCTGATAGGGCATGAGAGAATGATAAGGATGTCCATGAGGGCAAAGGTCATAGTACAGAGTTTTGATGTACTCACTGTTCAGACTGTATCCAAGTGGCAGGGAGGCAGAAAACAGATAATTCATTGCATGTATTAGACCATTCTTGCATTGCCATAGAGAATTACCTGAAGCTGGATAATTTATAAAGGAAAGAGGTTTAATTGGCTCACAGTCCTGTAGGCTCTACAGGAAGCACAGTGCTGGCATGTGCTCTAAGGAGGCCTCAGGAATCTTCCAATCATGGCAGAAAACAAAGGGGGAGCAGGCATGTCACATGGTGAAAATAGAAGTTAGAGAGAGAGAGTGGGGTGGGAGGTGCCACACAATTTTAAATGACCAGATCTAATGAGAAATCACTATCAGGAAGACAGCACAAAGCCATCAGGGACCTGCCCCCATCATCCAAACACCTCTTGCCAGGCCCCACCTTCAACATTGGGGATTACATTTTATATGACATTTGGGAGGGACAAATATACAAACTATATCAATGGGGGTGTTGGTAGTGGCCCAAGTGTGTATCAGAATCCTAGTAAAATCTAAAGTGTATCTGGCCGGGTGCCGTGGCTCACACCTGCAATCCCACACTTTGAGAGGACGAGGCAGGTAGATCATGAGGTCAGGAATTCAAGACCAGCCTGGCCAACATAGTGAAACCCCGTCTCTACTAAAAATACAAAAATTACTTGGGCATGGTGGCGCGCGCCTTTAGTCCCAGCTACTCCAGAGGTTGAGGCAGAAGAATCGCTTGAATCTGGGAAGCAGAGGTTGTGGTGAGCCGAGATTACACCGTCGCACTCCAGCCTGGACAACGGAGCAAGACTCTGTCTCAAAAAAAATATATATATATATATATATATGTGTATATATATATATATAGTGTATTCACGTGGGGAAGAGGATAACAGCAGTAATGGGAGACTGGGTAACTTTGGAAAAATTTCTCAAACAATTCAATAAACTAAATATAAATGGAGCCAGGCTAGTCACAGTTAAAAAAGGTGAAAATGAGAATAAATAAACCTTGAAATTAAAGGTATCAAATTGGAATGGGAAATGTCATTGTTAAATTATGACTTATTAATATGTATAGATAAATATAGAAATGAAAATAAATCTGTGTGTGTTAATATATGAATATATGTTTCTGCATGTTTACTCATACTTTTCTTATCTATGCAAGAGAGAGTTTAAGATAAGAGCTGTGATCCCCAAATTAATAAACATAAACAAACCTAAGACACAAACGCTGGGTTGTACATATAATTTTCCATTAACACAAACTATTACTTCTTAGAAAAGTGACTTATTCTAAAGTTGGGATAGCAGCAATACGAAGTGAACCCGTCACTTTGTGCAGTTTCAGAAAAACAAAGAATTACTCAAATGATGAGGTGACACAGCAGAAGCTTGAAGGACTCTCACTGTCCAAGTTTGTACATTTTGAGCAACAGAGTAAATGGTTACCTTAGTTATAAACAGTTGAACACATAGAAAATCATGGCACATACTGATGTAAATAAATAATAAATACCACAAAAGTGAGAACAGGATATTAATAAAGTAAAAAATTACCTTGCACAAAGTAATTAATGTGGAGATAAAAAGTAACTTTTTATTGTGGAAGCATCACAGACATTACTTTAATCAAGCATTCAAAGTGTTTGACATTAATAATTGAATAAATTGAAATTGTGTCTTTTGTAGTATGTAGGCATAGAAACACGGCACCATGCCTGTCATATTCCAAAGATGTTTAATTTGTATTAATCGTGAACTGAACAGCCATCTGACAAACATTATGTTTAGTTCATGCTGCTAAATAATTGTTCTGTACAATACAAATGTGACAAGATTGAAACTTCAAGAAAGTCAGAAGAACTGGTCCAGACTAAAGAGAACTAAGAGGCATGACAACAAAACGCAACATACAATTTTGAACAATATTAATTCTCTATTAAGAACATCCTTAGGATGATCAGTGAAACCTTAAGGGTAACTTTGGAATAACGGGTAATAATGCATCAATGTTAATTTCCTAAATGTATTACAGTTTTACAGGACAGTATAATTTAGGAGGTTTTATAGGAGGATATTAGTCAGGGTAGCTTCCACATGCCAGAGATTGTATTGTTCACTGAGTTAGTGATGAAACAATCAACATACTTCCTCAAATAATTAAATAATATGTTTTTGAAATATTTTTGGAAAATGCTCATACTTTAAAGAGATACTTAAAATATATTTTTAAAAAAACATAGGGAATCCAGGAGAAGATGTTGCATACTAAAGCACAATAAGCAAAAAACATTAGGTAGCAAGACTTTTAAACAATAAAATTGTAAGATGGAAAAGAAAGAAATTGAAAAAATAAGATTCCTTCCATATTTATAAATATTTGTTATAAAATATTGTGCTATGCCATATTATGTTTCAAGAGAAATGCTACTTCTGTCTGGGATATGACTGAACATATCCAGTGGGAGTCATTCTAGGTCTCTATTTTGAGCTTTGCCATCTTACTAGGCACTGAGTCACAAATGACTCTCTGGCTTCTTGTTCTTGTTGTTTCCTCCTACATTTTTCTCTTTGTCAGTTGAAACCTTTCTCTTACGCGTTATTCTGAATTATATCAACCTACTAGTAACTTAGCTCATCTGCCTTACTGCTTAGCTAGAATAATCTGCATCACATGAAATTGTTTTAAATTGCCAGCTTTTGTTTTCTTTGATGAAGAAATTAATTTAATTACTATAGTTTATTATTTTACTCATATTAATTTGTACCTTTCTCTAAAGAACATGTTGGTGTGAAAATCCATCTAAAGCAATATATTCTAGTTGAGAAATTGTGTAAATTGAACCCATTCAAATTTATTTATACCTATGGAAAAAAGTGAAAATTGATTCTATAGTTGCTAACTAAAAATGTCTTATTACTTAACTAATTCATAACATCTGCTGAGGACAAAGAGAATATTAAGCAGTGTCTATACAAAAGCAAGTTAACATACAATGTTGGAGATCTCCTAAATGAAGAGTATTAAGTAAAGTTCAACAAAATAATTAAAATTTATATGTTTTTCAATCTACTTTGTTCCAGAAGTTTTAACTTATCCAATATTTTAAGTTTTTAAAGATGTATTTTCTTGATTTAAGAGATTAAATAGGTATCACATATGATTTTCATAGTGAATACTCATATATAATCCCCAAGGTATATTTAGTACAGTACAATACCATGTTGATTTTAAATATAATTTTTTACCCTCTGGAAACCATCTCTCTAAATGAAGCAAAATATCACTCATATTAAAATTATCTGATCTCGACATCCAATCTTGAATATGCTTTACAAAATCACACTTCTATGACTCCACAGGTAGACTCTTTAATAAATATATTTTGATGCTCATTGCAATTAGTTAAAAGAATCTAAGATAGCAATGAGAAAACATTCTGCAGTGAATGATTTGTTTATTTCTGTTTTCAGAAATCCAGAAGGTATTCAAATAGCAGTGGGTGACATTGCTAAACATTTCATTGGAAATTGCAATAAATAAATTTCATAAATACATTACAGATTTGACATATGATGGTATAAATTTGTGTCTGTGTATCCATTTTCCCCAATTGCTAATTTTATGAAATTTTAATGGATTATATAAAATAAAAAGATAAAGTGCAAATTATTTTTATATATTAAAATTTTCAGAACTTGGCCTAGCCAAAACTTATTTTCTATGCACAATGTTGTAATATAGAAAAACTTATAGAATTCCTATACATATATTCAATACTCACACTATACTATGTTTCAGACTCATGGAGATGTCCAGTTCCTTGACTCTTTTATTTTATTTTATTTCACTTCATTTTTAAAATTTTATTTTTGAAACAGGTTCTCACTGTGTCACCCAGGCTGGAATAGAGTAGCACAATCTTGGCTCACTGCAGCCTGGACTTCCCCAGCTTGAGCGATCCTCCCACCGCAGCTGGAGGATGACCTGAGTAGCTGGGACAGCAAGCACATGCCACCATGCTTGGTCATTCTTAAAACATTTAATCTATCTCCTTTCTCTTTGTTTAGCCTTTCTTTACTGTAAACCTTAAGTTCTGTACTACATCATTTCAACCTTTTTACTTCCACTTTCTCCCAGGTTTTCCATCCCTCAAAAGCACATTACAGATTGAATGAAATGAAGTTACTTTAGGAAATTTTCATTTTCTCTTGATTCAATAAAGCAAAAATTCAATATGTTTTCTTTTAAGACTAGTTGCTAACACACATACTGTTCCCTGTCTTGAAGAATCTAAAGTAATCACAATATTTCTGTATGTGCGTGTGTGTGTGTGTGTGTGTGTCGGTGTTGCAGGAGGGAATGGAGTGCAAATCTCATTAACTGTTAGTCAAAAATTAAGGAACATCACAGTACAATCTTTAAAATTGTTCATTTATGTTTTTTAAATGTGTATTGTACTCTTTTATTTACTTAAAATTTACTTATATAAGGTTTGGAAACAAAACAGGAACAATATGTACCATATTGGTGAGAATTCACACATCTAAGGAATGTATGTAGTGGAAGGAAGATGTGTCAATGGATATGAAAGCATTATTATTTTATATTTTTCTTGATATAAGCTGTATTTATCAAGTACTTTAAATCCAGTATATATTCATATAGCTACTTGATAATTAATTTAAATAATAAAGAGAGGGTTTTTTTTTTTCCAAGTCAGGTCTTTTTAGAACATCTTAATATTTAAGAAATGTGGATGAGGTACAGTGGTACAGCTCACACCTGTAATCCCAGAACTTTGAGAGATCAAGGCAGGCAGATCACTTGAGGTCAAGAATTCCAGACCAGACTGGCCAACGCAGTGAAGCCCCATCTCTACTAAAAATACACAAAATTAGCTGAGCGTGGTGGTGCATGCCTGTAATCCTAGCTACTTGGGAGGCTAAGGCATGAGAATCACTTGCACCCAGGAGGCGAAGGTTGCAGTGAGCTGAGATTGCACCACTGTACTCCAGCCTGAGTGACAGAGTGAGACTCTGTCTCAAAAAAAAAAAAAAAAATCAGCTGGGCAAGGTGGTTCATACTTGTAATCCCAGCACTTTGGGAGGCCAAGGAGGATGGATCACTTGAGATCAGGAGTTTGAGACCAGCCTGGCCAACATAGTAAAATCCTGTCTCTACTAAAAATACAAACAATTAGCTGGGTGTCATGGTGCACGCCTGTAATCCCAAACACTTGGGAAGCCGAGGCAGTGAGCCAAGATCGTGCTACTGCACTCCAGCCTGGGTGACAAAGTGAGACTCCATCTCAAAATAAATAAATAAATAAATAAAATATAAAATAAATAACTAAAAAGAATTGTGATAGCTAGTGTAATCAACATAAAAAAATAAGGCAATATCATCTTTAAAATTAGAGAACATATATTTTTCAGTTAGAGAGACATTAGGGAAATCTATTAAGATGGACATGATTTATTGAAATTTAAAACTATTAAATGCCCACACTAGTAGTAATGCTAGAATAATGATAGAAGTTTAAAGCACAGGTAAGATTAATATAAATACTGCATGAAGTGAAGGCTGAACTTCACAATAAAAACCTATATCAATAGATAAAAACCTTATATCAATTGATCTGTGTCAAATTATATTTGACACACAACCTATACTTATAAGGTTACACCCACAACAAGGACAAAGGGCATAGAGATGGTGGACAATGCTGCTGGTGTCTACTGAATATTTTCCTGCTTCAACTTTTCATACCAACTCCAAATACAAAAGAAACAAAATCATCCATAGATAAAATGTTGTTTTTCAAAATGTTAAGAGGAAATACCTTATTGAAGCTTGGGCTACTACAATTTAGTAGGTTTAAAAGTTAACAACTTTATTCATGCTTAAGAAAAGCATATGATGGGAGGGTAGCAAAGGTTGAACAATTACCTATGGGTATAATGTTAACTATTCAAGCAATGAGTTTACTAGAAGCCCAAATCTCACTGTTTTGCAATATATTTATGTAACAAACCTGCGTATGTACCTCCTGAGTCTATAAATATTAAAAAAAAAAGCATGTCAGTTTTTCTCTAGAGTCTAAAAAATCCACAAACATAGTTTGCATTTGCATTTGTTGAGTTAAAATTTGATAATTCAGAAATTATGAGATTAGTCATTTAGAATAAATATAACTTTTAGATAGACTTCTATAGTAATATCCAAGTTTAGTTGTCTAATTTAAATTTTATTGATATTAGGAAGTAATTAGAAATTTGTAGTGGAAGGTAATTGGGCTATGGGTATATGGTGTAAGTTACCATTGGAGGATCTTGACTATAAGTCATCCAGGTTCTTAGCATTTTGAACAAATAATGGAACAAAATGCACAAACAAAGCAATGAATGAATAAAGCAATGAAAACGCACACTTATTGAAATGAAAGTACACTCCACAGAGTGGGACGGGGCTTGAGCAAATGGCTCAACAGTGCTTGGTTACAGAATTTTCTGGGGTTTAAATACTCTCTAGAGGTTTCCCATTGGTTACTTGGTTTACATCCTATGTAAACGAAGGAGTAGTCTGTGACCAGTCTGATTGGTGGCAGAAGGTAACCAATCAGGGGCCAAAGTGAAGTTACAAAGTTACACCCATATGGTGATAAAGATTAGCCCCATCACCAGTCTGATTGGCTGCAGGAGGGGACTAATCAGCGGTACTTTCCATTCTCATCTGAAATGCAGAAAGGAGGGCAGATGCAGAGGGAATAGCCTCTGTTCTTTTGTTATTTGGGAGTGGAAAGTTGGGGTTTTCTTTTTGATCTATTTGTAAGAAGTCAATGTGAATCAGCCTTAAGTTCCCTGCCTCCAGGCCCTGTTCTCCTGCCTCATATATACTTAAGGTGCTTTACCTGTTTCAGGAAATGCATGCTTTTAAAAAAGATAATTTTACATTTCTAAGATGCTTTTAATTTATGTATTTTCCTTTTTTTGTAATTGATTTGACTGACATCAGCTTATTTTTTTAATTCACATATTTTATTAGTTATCTTTAAAAGTATATTTATCATGCAACTATAATAAAAATGATACAAAAGAAATGAGATAACACTTGGGAAAAATGCAAGCAAGGAAAAGGATTAAATATTTGGAAAATGTATAGATTCATAGAATATTTTCACATTATACTTTTTTTGAGCGTGCAAGCAAATTACTCTAACTTTGACTATTAATAATACACATAATTTTTCCTAATATAAACTGTCAAGAATACATTCCATACTGCTTTTCCCACTAGTGAGTAAACTTCTGCTCCCTTTTTAATCAGTAAACTAGTGAAAACTAGCTAATTGAATGGGAAATTACAAAAAAAGAGAAATCAGAACAGTTAATCTGCTGCAAAACTATCTTGCAGTGACTAGATTTAAAATCAAAATATATATCTCCTAGCTTACCACTTAAAATACACTCCCCAAATCTTTTCCCTCCAATGATACAGATATATGAGCTGACTATTCATGTAAGTAAATAGATGAATAAACTCTTCGTACTATTAAAATCATGATGACATAGTGAATGGGAGCTTTGATTTACATTCATCTTTTTTATATGGATGCTAAGAACCCTAATTATAAATTTTATGGAAAGTCTGTAATAAAATTCATTAGTAATATTTTATTTTCAATGCAAAATTATATTTTAAAAGATAGCTCATCAAAAAATATAAAATGACTGAGTCATAGAAAATTTTGCTTTTTATGTTGAGTAAATTCACTGAAAATTTGAGATCCTTATAGAGAGGCCTCATATAAGAAAAAAATCTGATCAAATAAGAAAAATACATTTTACATTCAGATACATATTTAAGTTTATTTTTAGTTTAGATGCAAGGATACTCAAGGACTCAAATATAACCTGCCTCATGTGAAAAAGGTATTGAGGATATTTTAAAAGGCAATGAGCTGCAAGAAAGATATGTAATAAATCCAAATGTATAATTTCTTTTTAATATACTGCAAATTGTTTTTATTTATTCTATGTGTCATTTCAGTTGGATGTGATGTAGAAGATATTCAGTCAATAACATTGAATATATATGTTAATTAATGAATAAATATAGTTATTATCTGACAAATTTATTTCTATATGAGCTATTTTGATAGCTTAGGATCTGACTAAATTATCTGAGGATCTAAAAATACTTCCATTTTGTTACCAGAAGTTAAAACTATGAATTAAAAGTGTGTTAATAGGTGATTTTTGAAATTATGCCAAAGTGTTTATGTTATGGTTGTCTGTAAGAAGTTTGCAAATTATTTTAGTAAGATTGTGAGACTAATCCCAGATTTGTTTAAAGTATAAAACCATATGTGCTATATTAGAAAAGAATCTAAGATTAATCAACCTATGTGTGATATTGAAAAGACTCCAAATGAATTTAAAGAGAAAGAAAATGTGAAATTGTTATTCTGTTAGATATTGCAATATTCACCTCACTTTAAATCCGCTTCCCACATGAGTCATTTTCAACAATTAAAGAGATTAGGACAGGAGGGAGATTGGTTTAACAACAATCTGTCTTCAATAACACAGCACTTTTTTTTACATTGAGAAAAAGATCATGGAGGGAGATGATAACTGCACTTAGGGCAGTTTGGGAAATACAAATGAGAGATTTGGGACAGTGGGAAAGTAAAAAAGTTCCCCTAAAACAAATTGCCCCCCAGTGAAAAATTGAGTTACTTGTTACATTTGGTTTTGACTAGGAGAAACTGGCCTTGACATCTGCTATTTTACTGAGCTTATTATTACTCCAGATGGCACCTTCAAACTGTTCTCTACTGTTTCACTTCTGAAGAATAACAATATTTTGCTTTTTGACGACAAGACCCTTACCTTCATGCCAATGTCTCCATTTTACTTTGTTTCTTCAAATATTTTATCAATCAAAGTTAATGACACACAACAGAGACATTAATATGGCTTTTATTAAATTATATAAATAAACTTAGAAAGTAGCTATTGCTTAAAACGCTAAGAAAAAATGTTTTGCTAAAAATGGAATCACACATTTTGCCTCTTCTAATAAAATAAATAAGTTATCTACCACCAAGCAAAAGAAAGTAAGACAGAATTTAGGAGGTGGCTAATAAGTGAAGTATAGTTATGAAGAATGGTTTGTAAATGCAGGAAAAGTCTAATAAGGCATCAGGAAGGTGATCTCCTGTAACCAATTGCCCAGTGGGTTCACCTTGCATAGAAAGAGCCAGCTGTGCAGGAGATGTTTTATTATTACTGAAATCAGTCTCCTTGTGCATTCAGGGAGAAGAGATTTTAAGGACAACGTGATGGGTTGCGGGAAGCAGTGAGGCAGGAGTGCTGATTGGTCAGAAAATAAATCACAGGGAGTGGAAACTGTCTTATTGCACTGAGTCACTTCCTGGATAGGGGCCATAAGATCAGATGAGCCAGTTTATCAATCTGGATGGTGTCAGCAGATCAATCAAGTGCAAGATCTGCAAAATAGCTCAAGCACTGAACTTAGAAGCAGTTTAGGGAGACCAGAATCTTGTAACCTCCAGCTGCATGACTCCTAAACCATAATTGTAATCTTCTAAGAGAAGATAAGTAAATTGGGTGAGTTCTGTGAGATACCTAGATTTTTGCATAATGGTAGTTTCCAGACTGAAGCACAGGATTTGGGAACCCGAGGACAGTCCAGTGGTCTTGCTGGGCAGAGGAAGGAGGAATAAGAAATAAGAGAGGCCAAGATAATGGAAATCTGTGAATTCAAGTATCAGAGGTAAGCAGAAAAAAAACCACTGAAAGAGTTCCAAAAATGTACAAATGTAATTCACTGAAATATTTGACAGAATGCTAATCTGAACATAAATAGAGTAAAACTCTGTTAGGCCAGGCATTGAAAAAGTGCTTGGTAGTGACTTCTTTGATTATTTTAAAGAGTTTATGCAGACCTGGTGATGTGGTTTGGCTGTGTCCCCACCCAAGTCTCATCTTGAATTGTGCCATAATTTCCATGTGTCATGAGAGGGACCAGGTAGGAGGTAAGTGAATCAGGGGGTGAGTCTTTCTTATGATAGTAAATGCCTCACGAGATCGGATGATTTTATAAAGCACAGTTCCCCTACACAAGCTCTCTTGCCTGCTGCCATGTAAAACATGATCTTACTCCTTATTCGCCTTCCGCTATGATTGTGAGGCCTCCCCACCCATGTGGAATTGTAAGTCAGTTAAACCTCTTTCCTTTTAAATTACCCAGTCTCAGATATGTCTTTATTAACAGTGTGAGAACAGACGAATACACTTGGAAACCATTCAATTTTCTACCAGTAAATGTGGAGAAATTTTATTGAATACTTGTGACATTGAGCAGAGATCCCAGAAATACTATGCCTTAGGAGTAGGTCAAATATGAATGTAAAGTCTATGTTTCATCAATAAAGCTTAAAAGTAATACTTGAGTGGATCAAATTGATTCAGAAATGACTTAAGTGTCTGCCAAACAAATTTCAAAATCTCCTACAGAAAAATGATAAAATGTTAATATAGCAGCATAATGTATGGTATCCTATCAAAAATTCCTTGACATGTAAAGCAGGAAAATTCCTTTGACATCTGACAAATAAGTAGGAAATAAATCATATCATAGAAACAAACCCATACATGTGAGGAATTTTATTAGTCAACAAAGATTAATAAAGTTACAATAAATATTGTTAGAATAAAAATTAAAAAGAAAAATATAATTTGGCAAAAAAATGAAAGATTAAAAAATGTAATTTCTTAATTTAAAAATATATCCTCAAACTTCTAGTTTTCCATTTGGCAGGAAAGAAGGTTAGAAGTTCCACTCTATGCTAAAAAGTAAAAACTGGAAAAATGGGAAAGTGAAAAACAATTCTTAGATTGAACAGAAAAGTTAGTCCCAGAGAAAATCAGTGCTCCTAAACTTTGAGAGAAAGACAAACAGATAATCACATTGGATATTTCACAACATATACATATATCAAAATATTACAACATACACTTTAAATGCATACAATTTTATCTATTATATATATAAAGAAATTTTTACATCAACTAAATACATACAAATTTATTAACAGACCTGCTATGTAAAAATGTTTCAGCTAAAGAACAAATCATCAAAATAAAATTTGAATTTACAGAGAGGAATAATGAGATCAAAAATGATAAATATGCAGGAAAATATTAAATGGTACTTTTTTCCTCTTAATTTCTTTGGGAGACAACTGTATGTAAATAAAAAGTGTCAGATTGTATTGTGGCATTTATGTTTCCTGCAGAAGGGATGTATATGGCAGGAAGAGTGTAAAATTGGAGGTGGTGAATAGAATTTATCTTTGATTACCAAAGTTCTATATGATTCCATTACTTTTGATAAAATTCTATTTACTTACTCTGCTGTTGGTTGTATGCTTGATTTTATCATGGTTTATGCGCACTCGAGAAGAGAATATTTTATCTACTTTTTGGAAGCTCAATGTGTCATTAATAGGAAGAGTAAGCTAAAATCTTCATCTCTCTCATGATTTGCTTTTCAACTTCTTATACTTTTACCATCATTTTCTTATATATTTTGAGAGTAATAGTTCTGGCGCCTAAAAAGCTAAGGCTTTTCAAGCATTTCTGTTGAATTGGCAGTTTTGTCATTACATAGTGGATCTTTTTCTTCCCCAAATAATCCACATTGTCTCAAAATCTCTTTTAGTTTATATATTGTTTTTATTGGAAAATATTATTTTGTATTTGTCCTATAAAATAAAACTTGGATATCATAGAGAATGATGGGCTTTTTCTTGAAAAGGGTATTAAACAATTTTATAAGGACAATGTGGTACATATTTGTATTTCTAGTCTATCATAATTTAGTTTTCAGATATTACTATTTTCGTTTAATTATCACTTCATACTCTCTTATTCCTAGATTCACTTGTATCCATGCATATACATTTACAAGAACTTTACATAAATATTATATTTGTTTTTGTTTATAATGTTTTGTTTTATCCCATTTTGAAAATCTGTATGTTTTTATTCATCCTTTTTTATTGGATTAAAAATATGTTCTTACTATGAGAAATGTAAATAAAACAAGTGATATATAATCATGCTTTAAAATATTAATAATATCTTGTTAACAAATGTTAGATGAAATTGTGAACTATGATGTTCTTTATGGCTTGCATTCCATTCAAAAGTAGTTATTAAGTTATATTTCTGTAACTATATTATAGTTAAAATTTCCATGTTGCCTCTTTGACGTGAACAACATTTTGCTTTTCCCAATGTTGTCTGACATTACATGAGTTTAAGCACCTCTTTTTAGGGTGTCATCTATGTTCAGAGCATGATAATTAGAGTAAAATTACTTGAAAACATGATTATGCACATACTTCAATTTGAGCGATACATATGAATATTATTTTACCATGTTTTGCTTTAAAAAAAAAAAGCCAAATTACCTGAAGTTTGCATGTGAGACTGCTGAGAACCAAATGTGATATACAGACCATTTTCTGAGAAGTACTGCTATGTAGGTTTGCAAAAGACATTGGAAAGAAGATAATGGAATCCAGAAATTGGGCACAGTTTTGAAGTACAGAAGAACATATATATAAAGGAGTATAGAACACTAAAAGTTAAATTTCAATCAAAGACTCTCTCAGTCCTCTTTCCTTGTGGTGGTAATTCTTAATTTGGTTCATTTTCCTCCTAAAATGCAACGAGATGCATATTTTTCTTTTAAATTTCTGATGTAAACATTTTGGTTTCAAACAGGAATTTAAATACCATCATTTTTGAAAATGATTTTGATTTTACCTGATTTCAGTGAAGACATTTGTGCACATTCACAGAATTTTCATCAAGTTTTATGATCTTGAATAAAATGATGAATGTAAAATAATATTTTAAATTATTAAAGACTGCCAGCAGACAATGTTCAGGGAGTGTTATTTAACTGCTCTTTCATGATTCTTTATTATTAACAGAAACAAACCTTGTTAAGGCAATGGCATCTTGTGACTCATGGCCATATTTCAAAAATTGTAAACAAGAAGAGCAATACAAAACTAACATAAACAGGACTATATCAGATATATTAATTTGCATGCAAGTAGGTGTCTATCAGGTATATCAAAACAATGCTCATTTGCTGGAATCTATGTAATGAGAGTCAATATTGATACTACCCTTTATATTTTAAATATAAATTTGTAACAAATATGGGTAAGAGATAATATAAAATAGGGTAAAATCACGTTTTTATCCATTTTGAATGAGTCTCCGGAAGAGTTTACATAAGCTGATGTATTTGCAAATACTAAATAGCAGAGTAAGGCTTCACCTTTAAGGTTATTATCCAGGCAATTATTAACCTTTTCAATGTGCAGCATTTGGTTTTACATGGAAGAGTCTATCCTGCCCTTCAGCAAGTTATTATTTTTATGTATTAGAAAACATTTAACAAATAAGTCAAACTGGCACGATACATAATCTGAAAAATCCTAGACTTACTCATTCTATGTTTCTGTTTTAAAAATAGTTATCTAAACTTTAGAAATTTTTTCAGCAGAAACCTATTTTAATCTTTATTTTTGTTCTATTCAACTCAGCAGATGTTTGTTGAGACAGTAACATGCAAGATCTTAGATACCAGGATTCAAAGGTGAAAATGCTAATAAGATCTCAATCTGGTAGACAACATGCATGCAACTAAATGTATCACAAAACAAAATAAAATAGAACACTGAAAATAAGACTCGGGTAAGAAACATGCCATGATGTTTTACGTGTTAGCTTAGAGAATAAGATATTAAAATGACATTAATGGGAAAGAATATTTCAGGTTGCACAGGCATGTTTTATTTCAGTCTTTCCTGAGTATACATATATTTATAGCAATATCTACATTTGATTAACTGTTTTACTGGCAAATTAGAACAAATCAACTGAAATATAAATAGAGTGAACAGTTGATGTACAGTCAGTTGTCTGTATCCACAGATTCCACATCTGTGCATTCAACCAACCACGTATCCAAAATATTCAGGAAAAAATAAATAAAAATAATAGTATAATAATAACCATAATACAAATAAAAAGTAATGCTGTATAACAACTATTTACATAGTATTTATGTATGTAAATTTAAATTGGATATCATAACTAATTTGGAGACAATTCAAAGTATACAAAAGGATATGATTTATATAAAAACATAAAACCATTGTATTTTGTTTTCCTTTTTTCAACTTTTATTAATATTTTAGAATCAGAGAGTACATGTGTAGCTTTGTTACAAAGGTATATTGCATGTTGCTGAGGTTTGAAGTATGAATGAATCTGTCACCAAGATAATGAGCACAGTACCCAATAGGTAACTTTTCAACCCTTACTGTCATCCCTTACTCCCTCCTCTTGTGTTCCCCAGTGTCTGTTGTTCCCTTTTTTATAACCATGTGCACCTGATGTGTAGCTTCCACTTACAAGGGAATACATGCAGTATTTAGTTTTAAGATTTTGTTAGTTCACTTAGGATGACGGTTTTCAGTTGCATCCAGTTGCTGCAAAGCACGTGATGTTGTACAATGCCATTTTATGTAAGGGACTCAACTGAGCATCTGCAGATTTTTGGTACCTGTGGGCATACTGGAACCAATCCCCCATGAATACAGTAGGAAAGCAGTATATCATGTTCCTAAACCCCTACAGCAATAAATCCTGAAAATCTATCCCTGAATCACAACCCAAATGCATTTTTGAATACTTCCATTAAAATGCTAATATTCTGAGAGAGAACGAAGATTATTTCACAATTAAGAAATGGTTAATGATGAGTTACCGGGTGTATATAGCATGAAGCTGCTCTATTTAGATATTAAGGAAAAACAGTAGCCTATATCTGTTAATACAGTCCTTGGAAAGATGTATATGGAGTAGAACATTTGGGGGTAGTAAATACTATTTTGGTACCTGGGCTTTGTAATGAGGGATGCGTAGACGGCCATTGTACTTCTACGTTAAAACACTACTTAATTAACCAGGTTGTCTCTGGTGGATCATATGTTTAAACGTTATGTTTACAAATTAGAAAACATTTAACAAATAAAATGTAAGATCAAATATATTTAATGTAAATCAGAATACAATAAGATCGTAAGTTAATATTTTTTCTTTCAATTTCTTGATTCCATATCTACGATGCCTAGACATAACCTTTTTAAAATGCTATAAGGCTGATACAATTATTGAGATAATGCTGAAGAAAATGCATAGGATATTATTGGCAACTTTTCAGAAAGCAATTTGGGAAACAAGTAAATCTGGGATGGAAGATTGATGTTATCTTCCATGTTATGTTATGGATTGACAACACAATGGAAAAAAAAACTGGTAGATAGCAGATGTTATATCTTTGTTTATAATGTCAGGAAGCATAATATTATGCTAAATATGTGTCAACATGATCTCAGATCAGATAATATATGCCAAACAATTTCTATGATTACTTTGTAAAAAAAATGCTTAATAACCTTAATTCATTTACATCTCTCAATTTCAAAGTCAAAACTTTATTGATCTCTCTGAAATGTATTTTGTGTCAATGACAATCCAGAAGATACAGTTCTTACTTTTAGATCTTCATGATAAAATTTTAAAGGTGTATAAAAATCTCAAAATGAAACTTTTTGTATAATTAAAATACTGTCTCTTCTATTTCTTTAATTAATGAATTCAGTATCCTAACATATTTTATACCTCACCTTCACAAATTTCAACACCTACTTTAAATATTTCATTATATTTTTCTAAAATTGAGTATTTTCAAAATAATTCAACAATTTATAGTAAAAATGCAAACTTTCTGTTACTGTTACAACTAAATGTTGTGTTTGAATACATATAGATTTTGTCATAACCAAGTAAAATAACTACCATATCCATTACCTCAAACACTTGCCATTATTTGTGATGACAGCATTCAAAATATGTTATTTTAGCTCTTCTTAAGTAGGTAATGCATTATTGTTGACTATAGTCACCTATATTGTTGACTATAGTCACCATATTGTTGAATATAGTCACTGTGAAATAGAGCACCAGAACTTATTCATTCTAACTTTGTACCACTTGACCAACCTTTTACCATTTTTCCCTTCCCCCAGCATTAAACTCATTTTTACTTAAGGTATGTACATTATTTTTAAAAGTAATAATATCACACACTTAATAGACTACATTATAGTGCAAACAACTTGTATATGCACAGAAAAACCAAAAAGTTTTTGTGACTCACTGTATTGCAATATTCACTTTATTGTGATGATCTGGAACTGAATCCACCATATCTTTGAGATGTGCCTGTAGTTTTATCTTGAGATGTGCCTGTAGTTTTAAAGTGCTTGCATAATACTGTACCCCATAATTATTAGGTGTCAATTAAGAACAAAATAAAACTTATTAAAAAAAATTACTGCCAAAAACATGCTAATGGTCATTTGAACCTTCAGTCAGTCATAATATTTTTATTGGTGAAGCGTCTTACCTCAAGATGATGACGGCTGGCTGGTCAAGGTGGTGGTTGCTGAAGAGTTGAGTGGCAATGGCAATTTCTTAAGCTAAGACAACAACAAATTTTGCCTCCTTAATTGACTCTTCCATTCATGAAAGATTTCTCTGTAATATGCAATGTCATTTGACAGCATTTTTATTTTTTATTTTTATTGGAACATAGTAGTTGCATGTATTTATGTAGTACATGTGATATTTTGCTACAATCACATATGATATTATGCTTGTAGCAAATATATGCATAGTGATCAAATCTGGATAATTGAGGTCATATCAAACATTTATAGCTTCTATGTGTAAGGAGCATTACAAATTCACTCCTCTAGTTATCTTGAAATACACAATAAACTATGGTTAACTGTAGTCACTCTCTTGTGCTACCAAACACTTAATGCTATTCCTTCTAATGCATGTTTGTACCCATTAACCAACCTCTCTTTACCCCCAACTCCCCACTAAACTTGCCATCATATGGTAGTCATAATTCTCCTTTCTAGCACATGAGTTCAATTTTTTTAGCTTTCACGTGAGTGAGAACATGAAATAATGGTCTTTCCGTGCTTGGTTTATTTCACTTAACATAATGTCTTCTAGTTCCATCCATGTCGTGAAAATGATAAAATTTCATTCTTTTTATGACTGAATAATATTCAATTTAGGTGTCCATCAATGGGTGAATAAAGAAAATGATAGCATTTTACTCACAGTCGAACTTCTTGCAAAATTGAAGTCAATCCTCTCAAATTCTGCTGCTGCTTTAGCAACTAAATTTACATCATAATCTAAATCCTTGGATGTCATTTTAACAATGTTAACTGCATCTTCACCATGTGCAGGTTTTGCCTCAATAAACTACTTTCTTTGCTCATGCATAAGAAGAATTTCTCATTCCTTCAAGTTTTATCAAGAAACTGCAGCTATTCAGTGACACCTTCAGGCCCCACTTCTAATTCTCGTTCTCTTGCTATTTCTACCACATCTGCAGTTATTCCTCCACTGAAGCATTGAACCCCTGAAAGTAATCTGTTATGGTTGAAAGGAACTTCTTCAAAATTCCTGTTAATGTTGAAATTTTAATCTCATCTTACTAGTCACAAATGTTCTTAATTGCATTTAGAATGATGAATTCTTTTCAGAAGATTTTCAATTTTCATTGCCCAGGTCCATAGAAGCAATCAATATGGCAGCTAGATCCTTACAAAATGTATTTCTTAAATAGTAAAACTTAAAGTTGAAATGACTCCATGATCCAACGGTTATTTTCAAATAAATGTTATGTTAGCAGGCATGAAAACAATAATAATCTCTTGGTATGTTTCCATCAAAACTTTTGGGTGACCAGTCATTGTCAATAAGTAGTAATATTTTGATAGGATTCTTTTTCTCAGTAGCAGGCCTCAAGCGTGAGCTACAATATTCAGTAAACCATATCGTAAACAGATGTGCTGTCACCTGGGCTTTGTAGTTCAATTTATAGAGCAGAGCACAGACAGAGTAGATGTAGTGTAATTCTTAAGGGTCTAGGAATTTTTAAATGGGAAATGGGCATTAGCTCCAATCAGCTGCGCTAACTACTAGTGGGAGAGTAAGCCTATCCTTTGAAGCTTTAAAGCCAAGCATTGATTTCTCCTCTCTAGTTATGAAAGCTCTAGATGACACTTTCTTCCAATAGTAGGCTGTTTGGTCTACATTGAAATTCTATTTTTTAGTGTAGTGACTTTCATCAGTTATCTTAGCTGGTTTTTCTAAATACTTTGCTGTAAAGCTGCCACATCAGCACTTGTTGTTTCACCTTGTGCTTTTATGATATAGAGATGGTTTCTTTTCTTCAATTCTATGAACCATCATCTGTTAACTTCAGACTTTTCCTCTGAAGCTTCTTCACTTTCCTTAGTCTTCATAGAATTGAAGAGTGTTAGCCCTTGCTCTGGGTTAGGCTTCACATTCAGAGAATGTTGTGGCCGGTTTGATCTTCTATTCAGTCTACTAAAACTTCCTCCATATTAGCAATGATTGTTTTGGTTTCTTATCATTTATATGTTCACTGGATTAGCACTTTTAATTTCCTTCAAAAACTTTTCCTTTGTATTCATAACTTGGCTAATTGTTTTGTACAAGGGGCTTAGCTTTCAACCTATTTTGGCTTTCAACATGCCTGTCTCACTAAGATTAATCATTTTTAGCTTTTGATTTAAAGTAAAAAACATTCAACCTTTCCCATCCCTTGAACAGTTAAAGAACATTGTAGGATTATTAATTCACCTAATTTTAATATTGTTTTGTCTTAGGAAAAGGAGGCCAGAGGAGAAGTAAAAAACAGGGGAAGGCCAGTCTACGGAGCAGTAAGAACACACACAACATTCATCGATTAAGGTTGCCATCTTACACTGTGCCCCAAAACATCGTATAATTTTGTGGTGCCCCAGAACAATTATAATAGTAACAACCTAGAGCAAGGAACATAAATCACCCTAAAAGATACAATAATAATAAAAGCGTTGGAAATATTGTGAATATTACAATATGTGACACCGAGACACAAAGTGAGCACGTTGTCAAAAAAAAAAAAAAATGGTGCCATAAACTTGCTTGACACAGGATTGCACAAACCTTCAATTTTTAAAAAAAATGCAATACCTGAGAAGCACAATAAAGCAAGATGCAGTAAAACATGGTATGTCTGTACATCCTTTGACAGCACAGGAGAGAGGAATGAGTTTTCTGAGAAACAATAAAATTAAACAGACCATAATTTATATATTTCAGATAATGAAACTTCTTTTTTTTTTTTCAAGACAGGATCTTGCTCTGTCACACAGGCTGGAGTGCAGTGGTGTGATGTTGGCTCACTGCAACCTCCACCTCCCAGGCTCAAGTGATTCTCCCACCTCAGCCTCCCAAGTAGTTGGAACTACAGGTGCAAGCCACTACAGTCAGTTCATTTTGTTATATTTTTTTGTAGAAACGGGGTTTCACCATGTTGCTCAGGCTAGTCTTCTGTGCTCAAGTGATCTGCCTGCCTCAGCCTTCCAAAGTGCTGGGGTCACAGGTGTGAGCCACTGCACTGAACAAGCAATGGATCTTACTAGAAGAGCAAATCATTTAATGGGTTAAAATCAAAATTCAGAACAATGTCATCTATTTGTGGAAAAGATGTGAGAAATAATACAAACATTTTCTTCATTTCGTACTCAAAGAAATGACTGAGGAAGACATGGTTTATTTTATAGATATTCTAAAGCAAATTCAGTTTGTGTTAAATCTGTAGGAGTTACTAAATCTGAGTAATTTGTACACAATCGGAACCTTTTGACCTAACTATTTTAAGACATTATTTTCAATTTATATGTATGTCTGAACATGTAATAGTAAACTAAGTACTCTTTGAGGAAATGTAATTATCTAGTATGAATATCAGCCTGTGTATGTGTGTGAGCGGTAGTGAAGGGAACAATGTCCACTGAACAGGAAATAATTTCCCTCTGGAAAAGCATATATAGAGAAAAAATTGTACTTTTACTCCTTTGATAATCCTCATTGTATATTTCATTCTTCAGACGCTGACACTAGCATCAGCTGTACTACATGTTTTTAAGTCTTTAGTCTTAATACCTGACTTCTTTCCACTTTCCCATCTTGCTTGTTTTATTTTTTCCTCAAACTTGTAACCTAGATCATCTTATTAATATTGGTTTTGTTTTATTATTGTATTTCTAAATTTTTAATTTGTTTTAATTTTTTTGTTTTTTTTTTAGTTTTCTGCAATATCATTCTGACTTTGTTAATGTTGCTATTTCTAAGTCAATCAAAAAAGCTGACTGAAGCTCACTGAACTGGAATTTTTCTGCTTACTTCTTCGTTTACCTTCTCCACCCTTCTCTGTTAAAAGAGACTGGCCAGTTTGAGCTACCAGAAAGTTAAAGAGAGAGAGAAGAGTGAATAGAGAACTATTATTCCTACAGTTCTCTCTGTTGCTTTATCTTTTCCTGGCTGTTGACACCACCACTCCAGCTGGTTCTCTCCATTGAATTCTTTCCTTCCAGTTTCTGGTAACTACAATTGCATCTCCCCGTTCAGGCTAAGAGAATGTGTTATTAGTAGCTCTAATGTACTGTGATATATCTTTTAGAGAATTTTAATTTCAAAGTAGTCCTTTTATTAACCCCTTCTTAAGTTATACTAATTCTAGTTCACAGTGGGAACCAATCTGATACATTTATCATAGAAATTGATCTAATACACTGAGACTTACATGAGAGTTTTGAAGAAAGATGATTTTATCCACATCCTGGCTAAACTATAAGGAAAAAAGGCACAATCAAATGTCAGTGACTTAACATGATAGTGTCTTGTTTGGGTTATATGTCCATAATAGGTTGGCAAGTGGACTTTATCAGTATATCTAAGGAACACCATAAGTTCCATAGAAATACAACTCTAGCATTTCAGAGTCAAGAAAAAAAAAAGATTTTAAAAAATAAGTGTCAGTGGTTTAAATTCTGCCCAGAAGGTCATTTTTCTTATGTTTTTCTGGCTGATATGTCACATAGTTTAGCTGACCTTATCATATGACATTTTTCAAGACGGGACCCATATATGATTGAACACCAATGCATTCTGTCATTCTGGCCATCAAATATTTGGTTTCCTCCTCACCCACATATGAAACATTTTTACCCAATCCCAAAAGTCCCACCTAATCAGCATATCTAGCATTAGGCTCAAGATCCCATTGTGTTTTGTGATTTCTTCTATGTCAGATGTACATGGCTTCCTTTGCTCTGGACACCTGAAAACTAAAAGAAAAAAAAAAGTTATCATCCCTCGTCACACAAACGTGCAATATAAAATATAAAAATGAGAGAACTGAGCAGAAACATTACACATATATACATACACACACACATATACACACACACATATGATATTAAAGAGACAAAAAATGAGGGAGGTTTATGCATCTTTGTTATATGAGATTCTAAAACCTCACTGGATATATATTAAAAGGAATATAGTTCTTAGAGGAGCAAACGTTCTTTGTCAGACTCTTATTTCACTCTCTTTGTCACCGTTTATCATTGTTCTTCTTGATCTTTGGTTCTGTCTTCTGTAAGATCTTTTTTATTTCTGTTACACTTGGTTACATCAGATGGAAGTTACTTTGAATGGAGATTCCACTGACACTTATTCTAGAAATTCAAAAGATAACTTTTTTAATCGTAAAATTCTTTTAAATTTTTTGCTCAGCATACTTCACTTAAAAATAAAATGGTGTTAAAAATGTGTGTGTATGTATATATACATGTGTATATATATATATATATACACACATACACACACACAGAGATATACACACATTTATATGTGCATATATATAAGAAAAGTAGTTAAGGAAAAGTCTATGTAAATGCATAATGCTTCCTTACTATTTTCATACCATAAAAGACATTTCAGGAAAGAAATAGAATAGTCACAAAGTATAGGACAGAACAGATTATAAGAATACAAAAGAGTCAAAATTAAATGTAGTATAAATTAGTTTATTAGTTTAAAATGAATCTCATCAATTAAACTGTTATCTTAGTGATTAAGAGATTTGCATACCATATAGCCAATAAAACTAAATATATGGTTCTGCTGGGAATTAAGCAATTGGGTATGTTTTTATGCCTCATTATTAATGACCTCATATGATATTTTAGGCCAGTGGATACTTACTAATTTGAATAATTCTGTTTTTATGATAGCCTCAGTACTATATACTTTATACATAAAGCCTCTGGAATTATTTCCCTTTTGAATAATTTAAATTTATAGACAATTATTAAAGATTTAAAATTATTAGCATGCCAATGAAAATGTTAAATAGGAGTAGTCTCACCAAAAGTAATAAGTACTTTTAGACAGTCAACAATTTAAACTTAAAATTAAAAGTGTAATCACTGTTTTTCAAACCTACTTTCCATTTTATTATCTAAACAAAAGACATCCAGAAATTTAAGATAACGTATTTTAAGAATTTCATAGAAGAAATTAAAATTTAATGTCACATGTAATAAGATTTGGTGTCATAAATACTAAATATAGATAATTATGTTTAAGGAATACAGCTATGAAATAAACAAATATGTAATCAGAAGAATGATTATTTGTATCAAATTTCATTCTATTTTTATTTATTTATTTATTCATTTATTTATTTGAGACAGGCTGTCACTCTGCTGCCCAGGCTGGGGTGCAGAGGCACAATCTCAGCTCACCACAGCCTTGGACTTCTGGGCTCAAGCAATTCTCCTGCCTCAGCCCCCACAACTCCGAGTAGCTGGGATTACAGGCACAAGTCACCATGCCCAGAAAATGTTTTTTGTATTTTTTGTAGAGACAGAGTTTCACTATGTTGCCCTGGCTGGGCTCAAAACTCCTAGATCTAGCAATATACCTGTCTCAGCCTCCCAAAATGCAAGAATTACAGGTGTGAGCCACCTCACTCGACCTTTATCAAATTTTAGAAACAATCATGACATTTGTCCAATCTATACACTTATTACAAATGTGCTAATATGGTATGGTGACGTTGCCTATGACTGTTTCTTCTTATTTAACATTAACTTAAATATCTTAACATGCTGAACAACAAATTCCAATTTTATGTTCAAGTTTATTAATGTGATAACTACTCAAACAATGAAGTTTTGAAAATTCCTTGTCTAAATATTTTAAAGTTCAAAACTTCTCTCACAATAAATAAGATTTTCCTGTTTAGAATCTCTACTCAGGGCTGGCTTCTTGGCCATGCAACCTGTGCAGCCTCACAGGGTCCTAGGTTTAAAGGTCCTCACACTTGGCTTTTCCATGGCTGTTGTGAAATTATTTTTGAACAAGGAACCCCACATTTCCATCTTGTCCTAGAACACACAAATTGTGTAAACTGTCCTGCTATTATCTATTTTTTCATATAGAAATAATTATTTGGCAATATGCCTTCTATTTTCTGTTTAAAAAATTAATTTGAAAAAAGGAAGAAAAATATGTGGAAGTAATCCAAAACTAATAAGAGATATAGAGGATACCCATGACTCTTATTACTAAAATTTGTGTTAAAGATCCGGCCTTTTCCTATCACAAAGATAGTTTTGAGTTGTTTCATGGAAAAAGACATTAAATAAATGGCCAAGAGACAAGCAAAGATGAAGCCAGATAATAAAGGATGAGAACCTCAAGTATAAAGGTTTGTCTGGAAAAAATATTTCCCTATAGTTAGTCAGTAGGAAAATTTATTTGAAGTAATTAATCCATAAGGCTGTTAAGATAAGAATTTGTTGGGTTATCTCGCCAAAGAAACTCCTTACAACATGTAGTGATTTCAATCCCATAAACTCTAAACTGAGAAAAACAGAGGAAGAACTATAAAAATTCAATCCTCTAGGAAGACTATCTTCCTGATGTCTAACACAGAAGGGCCAAGAAGACTAACGGGCAAGACTTCCCAGAGGACAGAGCCAAGGGACATGGTGAGTGATAGCAAGGGCAGTCCTGTCAGATTGCAGAAACAGTGTTGACTGCTAACTTAATTTGTTAACCAAGGGCAAGAAAGTTATACATATTGCAGGGTTTTTTTTTCCATTGAATTATATATATATTTTCCTATATGAAAATAACACCAAAAAATAGCAAATCAAACACACAAATTAGTAAGTTAATGAAAGAATTGCAAAACAAACACACAAAAAATAGAAGAAAAACATGTAAGTTAAGAGCAGCAATTAATGAAATACAAATTAATGTATTTATCTGTATTAATGAAATAATGAGATAAAAAAGATGGAGAAGAAAAAAGAAGTATTTGTATTTTTTGTCATATAATTGTATTTGTCAATTAATTGATAGGATGAAATTTTATAACCTAATTGTTACATAGTAATAACCGATAAGCCAATTATAAATTCTGGTATTTCAGAATTATCAATTTAGAATTCAAACCATTTTTGTTTAGGGAGTTCAACACCTGTCACTGTAGCTCTTTTACTCTCTCTCAACTATCTATCTCTGTATCCATCCATCCATTCATTTCTATATAATCTATATAGATAATTATCCATTTATAATCTATATATGCATATATTGTAGGTAAATTTTAAATATAACCTATTAATTTATAATATATAGACATCATTATACATGTGCTTAGGTAATATATAATTATGTACTTTATATCAGTTACATATACATTTTGTTATATAAGTAATATATTTTATATATTGTTTTTAAATCTACATGAAGAAAGGTTGTGTCTGTGAGAGAAAGAGATTGATTAATTGAAAAAGATAAAGTGATCTTTATAAATACATCTTCATACAATTATATTCAAGGATTTTGTTTCTATTCTATACATAATGGTGACATATGATTAATGAGGTTCAATGCAAAACTTTCTATTTTAAAACTAATTTTATCATAGGGAAATATTATTAATTGCCAAAAGGTTTTGTACAATATAGTTTTCTATAATGTAGTTTTCTAATATCATCTAAGGGATCATCCACTGTATTCTTAAGTGTAGTGAAGGCAACACCAACCACAAACGCCAAGTTTTTGATGAAAATCTATACCAGCAACATGAAGCAAAAAGTTATTATACTGGAATTATGAAGTGTATTTCAATGGTTTGAAAAAAATCTTAACTGCACCATCTCACAAGTAAACAATATAAATCTATAAAAAAAGAATCATAAACTCTGACTGGTATATCAGGCAAACAGGAGATAATCTTCCTTTGTTTCCCAACCCACAGGACTGGTTTAAGCAAATAATGATGCTTATGGTGTTAATTCTGTGGAGTAATGTTATTTTAAAAAAAATTAACACTGTAGTTTGTTTCCTTGAGATTGTTGGAATGAACTCTCTTGATATCTGTGTCTTTGAAAATCCCTGCCACTTGAATTGAGGCATATCTGCTATTCTTGCATATTGATTTTAACTATTCTAAGTAAAATGTGTTTAAAACTTTTCTTCATACTCATCCTTAACAGATTTTATTCCTTTAACTCCTATGGGCGATATGTGCAAATTTTTTTGGTTATTTTAAGACTATTAAATTTCATCTAGATTAAATATAGACCAAACGATGATATTATGTGATTTCCCCAGAACATAAGACAAATGGCACATAAGATTTTCATGGGCCGGGCGCGGTGGCTCAAGCCTGTAATCCCAGCACTTTGGGAGGCCGAGGCGGGCGGATCACGAGGTCAGGAGATCGAGACCATCCTGGCTAACACGGTGAAACCCCGTCTCTACTAAAAAATGCAAAAATCTAGCGGGCGAGGTGGCCGGCGCCTGTAGTCCCAGCTACTCGGGAGGCTGAGGCAAGAGAATGGCGTAAACCCGGGAGGCAGAGCTTGCAGTGAGCTGAGATCTGGCCACTGCACTCCAGCGTGGGCAACAGAGCAAGACTTCGTCTCAAAAAAAAAAAAAAAAAAGATTTTCATGCAACTTTCCCTGAATTTCAAAGCTCTTTTTTTCTATAAGTGTCTGCATTTTAATTTAAACATATATTTGCAAACACTTGGTTCTGTTTAAGATTCATGATTTCAAACGCATAGGTGTATATTTATTTATACTTAAATACGTTAGTTTCAAAGATGACCATCAATGATCTGTGCCTCCTTGAACTCATATTAATAAGGGACAATTTCTAGGGCAGAAAGAATATTGTTTAAGTAACACCAGGTCATAAAAGACACTGCTGCTTCACTCTTGCTTTTCTGGATCGCGGAATCTAATGTCATGATTATATTTTGATGGACTTGTAATGAGGCTCACTTAGGAAAGAACTGAGATCTCTGTTAATAACAAGTACACAATGCTGTCCATGTGTGAGACTCCTTAAAAGAAGTTTCAGCTTACTAAAGCCACAGGTGACATTGAAGCACAGCCTCATGAAAAAAACTGTCAGCTAATGTCTCTTTATAATTATGACCCATAGAGACTGTGCCAGCCCAAAAGTTGGTCCCCATCCTTTTTGGCATCAGGAACTGGTTTTGTGGGAGACAACTTTTCCACGGACAGCAGGGGATGGTTTTAGGATGAAACTGTTCCACCTCAGATCATCAGGCATTAAATTCTCATAAAGAGTGCACAGCCTAGGGCAACTTGCCTGTGCACTTCACAATAGGGTTCGTGCTCCTATGGGAATCTAATGCTGTGGCTAATCTGACAGGGGGCAGAGCTCAAGTGGTGATGCTTTCTCACTGACTGCTCACCTCCTGCTCTGCAGCCCAGTTCCTAACAGGCCACGGACTGATACCCGTCCATGGCCGGGGAGTTGGAGACCCCTACTGTAAGCAATAATAAACATTTATTCTTGCTGTAAATCAGGAATTTAGAGGGGCAATTTGTTATGCAGTAAGAGAAAACTAATTCTGTCATATGTCTAGCTATCTAAAATGGAAACAAATTCATTTAAAGCAAATAGATTTGTTTTATTCAAAGAAATCTCATGGATATATAAGTGTGTCTAATTTGTGACAATTCAGCAAACTGTCTTCTTCTAATGACTGCCCTTTTCTGTATGTATTCAATACTTCAATAAATATTAAAATAGAAAAGATAATTTACAATTTTGATTATTTTACCAGATCTTCAAATTGTTCATCGTTCATACTAACATTATCCTCTTTGTGATTTATTTTATAATGGTTTCTAAGTGTGTCATTTGTAATTAATTTTTTTTCCTCTGTAGAAGTTGGGGAGACAAGTAATAATTCCCTAGGCAAAATATATAAGGATACTTCACCAGGGAAACCAATAACACTACAATTTAAGACATGTGTTTCTTCCTGAGAAAAGCTAAAAAAGAAAATTTGTAAATGTTCTCACCATGACTTTCAAAACATTCCTGATTTTGTATTATTTTTCCATTTCAGCAGAAGATGTCAGGAATCACTGTGGTTAAACATTTGTGATTTTACCTTTTCTCACCAAATTTTGCTACATTGATTTAGGTTGCAGTTATCTCACTATGATTGGTAGATATGAAATATTGCTGTGTCTAAAGTCTATTTGACTGATTCTTTTTCTTTTTATTAAACTGCAGTCTAGTGCAAAAAAAAAAAAGTCAAGAATAAGGGTGGGATACAACCGTGCAATTTTTCTCTTCAGTTCAAATCATAATCAATTGAATATAGCCTGACTCTTTGAAACAGAACAGATAAGCAGAACTGCTTGTGTTGTATAATGATGTTATCTGATATCAGCTTTCTTGTTTCCAGCACTTCATGTGCCATGAGACTTTCCTTCTATCTTGAAATGAAACCAGTGAAGCCCACTCAGCCCTTTCAAAGCTTCGAAATACATGCCGGAATTATTCTTCTGACAACCCCCATTACCTAAAGCCAAGGCACTCAAACAAATGTGGCATAAATGCAGTTACACTTCTCACTACCGTTATCTGCCATACTCAAAAATATAAATGTTATCTGGAACATTAGCATCCTAAAGGAGTCATTAATATTACATTTTCAGGACTTTGCTGTCTGGGTCAAGAGTGTAGTTTCTAAATAATTTTTAGGATGACATCTTAAAGAACTGATATAATTGAACTTCTATATTAATACTTCAATACTGACATGAAATCACTATTTGGATATGTATTTCATCCAAGAAAATGCCTCATGTAGTTATTCTGTAGCATTGTATAAGAGAAGACTTTAAAACATGAATTGTACTGCAAAATGTCATGTTCAGTCCGTAGGCATCCTGCTAAGATGATCAGCTGAATTCGAAGGATGTCTCCAGGATATCTTCAGATAGAAATCATTTATCACATTTGAGATCTTGGTGAAAATTCAGAGACATATAACACAATTTATCAAAAATACTACTGGTAGAAATCAAGCCATAAAAATTTGATAAAATTAAACAGAATAATTGCCTTGGTAATTAACATCAATAGACATGAGACCATCTAGATTATTCATAATAAAGTGAATACTGAAATCTTGTGCACCACTCAGATTGATATGGAGAAGTGATTTAGAATACTAATATTCTCAATAGTAGTCAGAGAAAGTAAGTGTTATTTTTATTTCAGCTGTCTAAAGCCTTTTAATTTTTTGGAAACTTTTTTTCTACCAGGATGTTGCAGTGATGTATCCTTTATCTTACTTTTATTTTGACACATTGGCTACTGTGACTTGCTAAAATGTAGTCTTTCCTTCTTCCCATTTAGCATTATTTTAAAAACAAGGAGGATGAGTGTTATGGGCTGAATTGTGCACTGACTTCCAAATTAATATGTTGAAGTGTTAAAACCTCAGTACCTCAAAATGTAATCGTATTTGGAGATACGGTCTTTAAAAGGGAAAATAAGTAAACATTGGTCCTGTAGGGTGGGACTAACCCAATGTGACTGATATGCTTTTAAGAAGACTAAGTTTGTACACACAGTGACACCAGACATGTACATGCACAGAGAGATGACCACGGAAAGACACAGTGAGGCCTCAGAAGAAACTAAGCCCGCCAACAACTTGACATGGACTTCTGGCTTTCAGAAATGTGAGAAATCAATTTCTGTTGTTGTTGTTGTTGTTTGTTTGTTTGTTTTTGTTTTTGAGGTGGAGTCTTGCTCTTTCACCCAGGTTGGAGTGCAGTAGTGCGATCTTGGCTCACTCCAACTTCCGTCTCCCAGGTTCAAGCAATTCTTCTGCCTCAGCCTCCCACTTAGCTGAGACTACAGGTGCATGCCACCACACCTGACTAATTTTTTTTGTATTTGTAGTAGAGATGGAGTTTCACTGTGGTAGTTAAGATGGTCTCGATCTCCTGACCTCATGATCCACCCTCCTTGACCTCCCAAAGTCCTGGGATTACGGGTGTGAGCCACTGCACCTGACCAATTTCTGTTTTTTAAGCCACCCTATCAGTGGTATTTTGTTATGGCAGCCCTAGAAAACTAATACAGTGAGTATGTTTATTTGGAACACATAGTATGTGCCAGGCATTTTTGGGGGAAGAGTAGAAGAATTTGGCAAATTCCAGGTAATATTGTTGTGCTTTCTATCTGACTTCCCTTTGACATCATAATTCAATTCATTTTTGTAACACAATTTTAAGCTCTTGCTTCACAATACCATGCATTTTCTTATTTCTACTCCCCCATTATGGAGGTGTCTGTTATGGAATATGCACCTGGAATAATCTGTCCATAGTTTGGAGATTTCAACTCTTAAAATAACTAAAACAAATTCCACTATTTTATAAATCCACATCATTTTTACTGTCATATAGCTATCATTTACGAGGTGCAAACACTGATATCATAGTAGTGATACATACGAAATAGACTTTTAACTAATTTCTTTTTCTCATTAGTGTCAGGTTGACTGTTTACTTATTAGTTGTTCAATGGTGGCACATGTTTTAAGAATAACAGTCCTATATGTTTCATATAAACAAATTAATGTGTGCAACAAGTGCAATAATTTTAAAAAGCAAAAATATAACACATTTATATATTAATATAATATATGTATATATATTACCTAGTAATAAGCACTTACCATGTACTACAGCCTATGCTAATAACACTAATAGGTTATAACAATTTTGGAAATATTATTTATATATTATCTAATACTTAAAGCAGTTACCATGTTTCATAGTCTATATGAATAACACACATGCAATATTTTAAACTTTTTATTATTACAGCGAATGTTTTCAGAATAGTAGAGACGATCTTAAAGAGTTTAAGTAACTTGCCATGGTCACATATCTTAGTTTCATTGTTGGAATTCAAATACATCGCTTTTGACTGAAGAGTGGAGATGTCCAAACATTAGTCTATACTGCTATTCTAAATTAAGTCAATAGATACTAGGTAAAAGACCACACATAGAATTATTACCATTACACCAAAGAAAGTTAAAGCAACATTTGTTTCTGTGTCTTTGTGAAACAATACTAGAATCATGGATGCTTTATTTGGCCTGTGTTAAATACTGCCGATGACAAGAAATATTTTACCTACTTGTTTCAGGGGGAAAAAGTGGTGATCAGAGTTGAAACTGTGAATTCCCTCAAATAGCTTTCTTAATGATGCGAGCAACTTATCAAGACTTGCATGAAGACTTTTGCTTCAATGTGCCATCTAAAAAAATAAAAATAAAACAAAAAAAAAACAGAAAGAAAGAAAACTGCATAAAAGTCTGTGCAACATCACTTAGTCCTTTGGTAGGCAAGAGCCATCCTAAAATGTCTTGCTTTAGGCCCTAAAGTTTTATCATTATCCTCCTTCTGCATCGCCCAGTTGAGATACCACGAACACTGTCCCTGTGGTTTTCTGATGTAAAGAATATTTGACTAATACAAATAAACTATTTAATCAACAGTTTTATTTCTGATGTCTTTTAGGAAGTTTTCAGTTAATAGACATATAACATATATAAATTTTATGTGTCACTTGGGTAGAAAATGATTTCAATAGACTTATTCATTATTACTATATTTATAATCGCTGTTCTAGTTCACAAACAATAACGTAAAGCATCAGAGCAAAATATCAAGAGTATATGGAAGAAATGTAAATTATTTGTTAAAAAGACTATTAATGTTTAGGAGACAGAAAATGTATCTCATTTGTTAGGAACACTGAATTTGAAATATGTGGATTAAAATGAGGCTGGGAGGAAAGTAAAAGATGTCAATTTATGCAACAGTTTAAATACTTTACCCAATATTTATGAAAGCGAAATTGCCCTAGGGGCATTTGGTCACATAAAGAACTAAACGTACTTTTATTCTGAGTAATAAATTCTTCCTTATTGATCTATGTTTAATAATTTCACTAGATATATTGGAAATATGAATTAATTCTTCCAGAAGAAATTTTTGTGTGTATGTGAACAGGAGGGAGAAAGACAAAGTAAGAGAAAGATTTTTAATGAATAAAACTTTGTATGAATAAAGCCTGAAAAATTTGAAGTTACAAGTATCAATGTGTTTGCCTAAAGCATCTTGCCTGATATCACGCTTCATAAGATATGTTGGTTTCATTTTTAAATTAGATTATTTTATTTATCATATTTACTTGTATATCTTGGCCAGTACTATCTTTATTTTAATAGTGTAAGTCTGAGAGCTCAGGAAACCTCACATTCCTTACAAAACAAAGCCTCATATTCACTCTATAATATTCAGCATACAAAGAACAAATCTAAAAGGAATATATGTGTTTTTTCGGTTATATCAATGGAAATGATGAAATTGCAGAGAGCTTATTTTTAGTGTTTATTTATTTAAATAAGTTGCATTTTTATACTGTCTTAAATCATTTATTAGTGTCCAAGACATGGAGCAAAAAGTCATGTACAAATTTATGAGTTCTCCTCGACATTGATATGAATCAAATGAAAATAGCAGAAATGTATATATGTTCACATTTAAGTTTTATTATTTTATAAATGCAAAATATTGTGTTTTGAAAAGGATATAAAAGGACCAATATAACAAACTATACATTGTCTTATGTTCTTTCAGAAGCATTTATAGGAGTTGACAAGCATCTTTGATGTATTATACTGACAACTTCTTTAAAATTATTTTTAATTGACAATAATAGTACTAGTTTACTAATAATAATAGTAATGAGGTACTATTTTAGTACTAGTTTACTACTAATAATAGTAGTTATGAGGTACAAGATGATATTTCAAAACCTCTATGCAATGTGTATCAATCAAATCAGAGTAATTAGCAATCCATCTCTTCAAACATTTATTATTTCTTTGTGTTGAGAATATTCAAGTCTGCTCTTCTAACTGTTTGAAAATATGCCATTGGTTGTTGTTTATTACAGTCACTAAATAGTGCTATGGAACATGAGAACTTATTTCTGCTATCTAGCTGTACGTTTACATTCACTAACCAATCTCTGGCTATGCCCAAAATACCCTTCCCTTCCCAGGCTCTAGTAACCACTATTTTACTCTCTACTACTGTGAGATCAGCTCTTGGAGCTTCCACATAGGAGAGAGGACATGTGATACTTATCTTTGTGTGCCTGTCTTATTTCACTTAACAGCCCACAAGCTAATCCATATTACAGCTGACAAAATTTTGTTCTTCTTTATCACTAAGTAGTGTTTTAAACAAGGGCAATATTTCTCTTATGACACTTTTATGGCAAATAAATAATGTAAGTGTATTTGTTAAAAATTAAAATAATTATCTTCCTGGGCATAGTTTCTCAAATTTGCATAATAATAAAATCAATTGAGCATTTCCGAAAGTACTTCTTCCCAGAGCCCACCCCAGGCAAAGTGGCTCAAAATCAATTACATATATTATTATTTGTAAATTAACTTCTCTTAGCTTAAAAATAAACACTTTCAAAATGTGTTTTCTCAAATATGAATAATTAACACACAATGCAGGCCCCTCTTCCAATCATAAATCAAGCTTTTGAAAGAATGATCCTGAAAATTAGGCAAAGCACTAATAATCAGAATAGTCTCAGGTTTAAGTTAAAATAAATTATTTTGCTATCAAAATGAGGGGCCACATGCAAGAGCCTAATATGAGAGATAAAATTCAGTCAGTACAGTGCTATGTATATATGTGAAATTACCGCTTCTTAAAGAGAAGAACACATAATATCTATTGATACTTATTTAGTGTGCTGAGCTATAGAAATTTCTTCAGTTTCTGGGAGTTACAGTATTAAAACTGAGACAGCATCAGCCAATAAGGGGTAGCAATTGCTATATTAATTGAATTAATGATGTAAGCAATACCATGTAGAAAATAAAGATTGCTTTTTGCAACTTATAGAGTACAGATAAATTAAAACCTATTAGATGACAGTTTTGTAACTAACACATTAAGTTAGTGAAATTTTTCTTCATTTCCTATGTGAAAAAATACAGATTCAGAAAATAAATAATTCATTAGAAATCTCATTAAAAATTCATTCATAAAATAACTCATTAATAAGTGTCAGAACTCAGTTTGGGAGATTCAAAAGCAAGTGTTGGGATATTCCAAAACACTTGCTCTGTGTGTGTGAGAGATCATTAAATAAATATTGTAGCAGAATCTTATCACTCCAAGTCACTCTTGTCAGATGAAGCTTTTGACAGTAATTGTTTTGTAAATGCGTCATAGTGAAGAACTCAGGAAATGAGAAGAAACTTTATATTCAGATGCTCTACAAGGATAAATAAATACTTTAACATTTGAAAAAATGTATTGACTGTGACAGATTTATATTAGTTTATACCTTTGTGGAAAAACAGGATGAAATATGTAACAAATACTTTATGCAGTAATATTCATGATATTTCAATTTATCTGTTTCATGATTGGCCATATTTATTCAAAGAGACGGTTGGTGACAAATAAGAAGTACTTATTTTGACATATTCAATAGGCTTTACTGTATTGCCTAATGTGGTTAGGTGTTTCTATATACAAGAAAATAATTAATTATCTTCCATCATCATAACAATAACATTGTGATAAACAATTTATTTACGGTTATGAAACTGAGTATCGTATAACAAAACTTTGAGTTTTCTCATTTTATACAACTATTGTGTCACAAAACGAGATCTCTATACACAACTTGCTTTTATATAATGACTGCATGTGTCCCCCAAGTGCATTATTTTAAACAACCATAATATCATTTAGGTAAAAGTCATAAATCAAAAGAATCATATCTGCAATATTGTTTTAGTTGGTAGTTATTAGGCAATACTTCCGTAATAACAGCAAAATTCAGTCACTTGCCACAAAGGTTCATTTTCTGCTCTGGCTGTGTTTTCATTGTTGGTCAGCTGACTCTTTTCTCTGTCATCATTATTCTGTAACAAAAAAACGATAGAACAGCCTTCATCTGTATTATGCCCAATTGTCCTGGCAGATAAAAAGAAAACAAAAGAAAAAAAGAAAAAGAAAAGAAAAGATGACTATGGTGGGTCTCATATTGTTACAGGATTCCTTTGGTGCCACTTTGCCAGCTGGAAATCTCTGTGGCCACCACTGCCTCTGCCCTGGCCTTTCTAGAGCCACCTGGACTTGCTCTGTCTGCTCAGCCTAGGGCCCTGCAGTCAGTTCACTCCCTGGCCCGGATCCCTTGACTGCCTTGGCTCTATGCTCACCTTGAGGCTGAATCAGGCGTGCTTTGAGTGGCTTCTGCATAGGGCACCGGCGTCTAAAATAGGGGACAGTGTTGGTGCCCAAAACCTCAGAGATGCCAGCAATCAGCAATTGCTGAGCCCCAACGGGTGTTACAGCTCTTGCTTGGGGAGTCCCAAGAAAAGCTGCAGCTCTTCACTCTGGTAGCTCAGCCAGAGCGTGTTATAGCTCTCTCTTGTAGTCTGGCGAGCAGGAGTGTGTTACAGCTCTTTCAATCCACCTGTCCACAGCTCAATAAGTACGAAGTTCTTGTCCTGTGACCAAGAAGAATAAGGTGTGTGGACACTGGAGAGTAGGAAAGGCAGAGAAGAATTTTATTGAGCAACAAAAGGAAAGTTCTCAACTGTGAGAAGGCACCCTGGAAGCGGCTTGGGGCTGAATCTGGGTTTGTTTGGGTTTACAATGGGAGAATGTGTGCTGATTGGTCCATAGCTGGTCTTTGAAAAAATCACCATCCTGATTGGTTAAAAAGCATCATCCAGAAGGAACCAATCAAGAGAGAGAAGGTAAGCTGCGGATAGAAGTTCTAACTCTGATTGTGAACTCTATCTGGAACTAGCAGCTCGGTTTTCAGGCTTAAATTGCCTTTGGCTTGAAGGTTGGGTTTTACCAGGGACGCATCCCTGTCTGCCTAGGAATGTGTCTGTCTTGTGTCACTGTAAATACTGGCATTAATTATTTAAAGATGCTGGCCTCAAAAAGAGCTATTCCATCAGCACATTCAGTTCCTTGCTCAGCATTTGCCACAAAATCCCATAAACCTACAAGGTAGATGGGAAGTGCAATCTTACCAGGTGCTTCAAATAAATCAAAACAGAATATTTATCAAATAGCACATTAACTGGTATAAGTTTATTATTATGAAATTATGGCCCATATACCATATCTCACCTCTTGTCTGATTATTAAGAGATGCCTCTCTCCCAACCAGCCAAATGAAAAAAAAAAAAAAAAAAAGATATCCCTCTTAAGTTAAATGATTTGTGTTTTTTTTTTTTCTGTTGAGGGCTTCAAGAGATTATTTTGAATGAAAAAACAAAAATAGTCGAAGGTTATTTACTAGTTTTCTGCTATAACTGACCTTTTTGCATTGTGGACGCCTAGGTTATGAGAAGCATATATAAGGAAGTATGGAAAATAAATAACTAAAATTAACATTTTAAGATATTTTCTGACTCCATAAATAAAGCCAAGGTTCCAAAGGAGTGTATAACAAACTTATAGTATTGATCTCTTCTGGGAAGTAGCAATGAAGGTATTAGAAGAGAATGTTACACTTTGCTGCATTATATCATATATATAATTTACAATAACTTCAGTTATATTTAAATTCGAGAAAATAAATGAATGCAGGAAGGAACAAAAATAATAAAGAATAAGTAAATGAAACACAGAAATATGACTAAATAAAATTATATGGGCCAAAGAATGAAAAACATGGCATTTAATACTTACACATTTGGTTTTTATTCCATAGCATAACCAAAAGCTGAGATTCATCCTAATCAATCTGAAGGTTAACTTTGCCAAGGTTAAAGACCATGGCCATGACACAGCCTCAGGAGCTCTGAGTCTAACAATATGTACCCAAGGTAGTTGGGTTACAGCTTTGTTTTATACATTTTAGAGAGAGAGAAGATACAGGCAAAGACACAAATCCATACATGTAAGGTAAACATTTATTTGGCCCAGAAAGACCAGACATCTGGAAGTTGGGGCTTCCAGGTCATAGGAGGATCCGTAGGTGGATTTCATGATTTGTTTTAATATTAATGCTGGTCAGCTGTGTTTAAACTCTGTAAACCAAAAAGTACCTCAGACAAGTCTCAATCAATTTAGAAAGTTTATTTTACCAGGCTTAAGGATGTGCCTGTGACACAGTCTCAGGAGGTCCTGACAATATGTGCCCGAGGTGGTCAGTTTACAGATTGGCTTTATACTGTTATTCCCAGACCGTTTGTTCCCCGAAGAAGACCACCAGAATCCAGAGTCAAAGCCAAGCGGCAAGGATCTTTAATGCAAGTTCGAACTTGGTCCCTCCGTTCTACAACATACAAGAGGGCCCCAAACAATGCGTGCGCTTGCTATTTATAGCTCGAGGTAAACAGGACTTGTCAGGTTACAGAGGAACAAGGCATTTCTCTAGGCTACAGCATTACAATTGGTTTACATGTTAATGTGAAGTTATGCTTTTAGCAGCCTTCTTATCGGTTCCTGCGCTTTTACAAACGGTTGTAACCTTATTGGAGTTTCCCCAGGTGTTGTTTTTCTTAATGTGTTTGTGTCAGGCCCAGGAAGTTGGGACAAAATAGAGGATTGTGTTTGTACTGGGCCCAGGACTAAGATATGTGGCAGACACTGGTAATTAGAGCAGGACAGAGACTTTCACAACGTTTGTCCTTACAATGTCTGGAGTCTATAGATAACCTTAATCGGTTAGGTCCGGGGTCGATCTTTAACTAGGCTCAGGGCGCCGCCCGGGCTGTTTGCCTGTGGACTTCATTTCTGCCTCTTAGTCTCTTCATTTGATCTCTTTCAATACATTTTAGGGAGACATGAGACATCAGTCAATATGTGTAAAATATACATTGGTTTGGTCTGAAAGGCAGGACAATTCAAAGTGGGGAAGGGGCTTCTGGCTCATAGGTAGATAAGAGGCAAATTGCTGCATTATTTTGAGTTTCTGATTAACTTTTCACTGAATATACAATTTACAGAAATAGTCATTTGTGCTTTTGTCTGGCTTAGTGAAACAGTAAAGCAAAGGAAGCAATTGCATATGCATTTGTCTCATGTGAGCATAGGGATGACTTTGTGTTCTGCTTCTCCTTTGTCTACAAGAAATTTCCTTGTGGGCAAATTGTAAGGGAGATATGTAGCTTTTATGTAGCTATCTTATACAGCAATAGAATGAGAGGCAGGTTTGCCCGAAGCAGTACCCAGCCTGACATTTTCCTTTGGGTTAGTGATGTTAGGGTACCGAGATTGATTTTCCTTCCACAGCTCCAAAGGGAGAAGGGCATAATGAGGCATGTCCAACCCTCCATTTCCATCATGGCCTGAACTAGTTTTTCAGGTATCTTTGCGGTCTCCTTGGCCAAGAAGGGGGTCCATTCAATTGGTTGAGGGGCCCAGAATTTTATTTTTGGTTTAAATTAGGCAGTAAACTATCTTTTTAGGTTTCAAAGAAGGTTGGTAACATGATTAAATTTATATGTTACAAGATATATGTAATATTATACCATTATGCCATATATTCAAATAAATAATAATGAAATAGCAGTTGTCATTCAACCACTCTACGAAAAATGAATGACACATCTCCTTATGAATCTCTGTACTAATATGTCTAATTTTAAAAATATATTGAAATTGAGCAAAAAGTGAGTTATCACAACCTAATATCTACAATATCCAAAATGCTTACCATGTTCCAACTACTAACTTATGTACATAGTAGCGAAGAAATATTCATCATGTTAAGTAGCATTTATCCACATTAAATCTATCCGGCATACCAAGCAAGTTCAACACATTTAATCCTCACAATACTTTACCATAGTTGTAAGATGTAGGTGTTACTAGCCCAATCTAATAGATGAGAAAAATAAAATTCAAAGAGGTTTAATCACTAGCCCAAGGTCACTACCTCAAGATTGGTCTACATATGAGTCAAGCCCAAGTCTGTCTGTCCTCAAAAGACATAAGTTTCCCACTAAGTTTTACTATTTCTCTATTTTGATTTTTATAGTAAGAGCAGGTTGTTTTTTTCAGCACATAAATTTTCACAATGGGAAAAAATAATCAGAAAAAATTGCTCATAGTGAATAAAATGTACATAGAAGACACTGAAGCTATTAGAATGTGTGTACTTTATTTATATTCATTTTGATTGCAGTACCTGAATAAGCTGATAACTTCATTTCCATTTTGAATATGTAGTCACAGCAAAATGTTATTTTCTGATGCCAATTTTTTTTTTTTTCTTTTGGAGAAAGAGTTTTATTTTCCCCTTTTTCTTAGACAAAAAAGTCTTGTACGTTTCTCAAATATACATTACCCCCATGTTTGAAAGGAGGAGATGCAAGCAGCGGCAAACAGTCTGAAAAAAATCAGCAATAAGTACAGTTTAGCTATTAGGCAAGGGAAAAACATTGACATATGTATTAAGTTTCATACAACCTAATGTTTTTTTTCCCAGAAACTAACTTTAGACTAAACAAGAAAACAATGTTCATTAGCTGTTACTTGCAAGAAAATTTGCCTTTAGTGGGGGAAAAAAAAAAAAAAAAAAACTTTAGAAGGAAACCCAATAGGAAAAAAATGCACATGCTACAAAGACCTTTTTTGAAATACCTTTTACTTTTTATTTTACATTTCCATCCAAATCTCTAATTCCGATTCCAACTAGCAATCTTTTTAATTTATTATTGATATGGATAGGAGACAGGGAAATGCTGGGTAAAAGAGGGCAGGGTCTCTGGCAAAGATTCCACCCTCAAACCTAAACCCGTGGCCCTAAATGAGAACTTCATATCCTTCACATCCCCATTTTCTTGCCTGAGTGTTGTTGCCTTTTGGCTCACTATGCCCCTCACCCTGTACCCATAAAACCCCCAAGCTTCACTGCCAGAGGAGCAGAGTGGCTTAGCAGAGAAGGAGAGAAGAGAAAAAGCCACTGGACCTCTAGAGGAGAAGAAACAACTGAGCCTTGGACACTACAGATAGAGGCAGCTTCACTCAGAGATCACCTTCTTCCCGCACCATCTCCTTTCCAGCTCCCTTTCTGCTGAGAGGCACTTCCACCGTTCAATAAAATCCTACGCATTCATCACCTTTCAAACCATTCATGTGACCTGGTGCTTCCTGGATACCTAACAAGAACCCAGGTACCAAGAGGGTAGGGTGTAAAAGGCTGTCAACTTGACTCTCCACTGAGCTCATTAACACTTAGCCATCTGCAGACAGCAACTGCTAAAGGAGCATTAATTGTAACAAACCCCTAGATGCTGCTGTGGGGCTGGAGCCCAAAAGTGCTCGCCCTGGCCCAGGCAACTGCTCACCTGAGTTCTCCCCTTCCCGTGATGGATTTCAGCACAGTGACTAGCCAAGTAAGCAAGCCACGCCGGTTGTAAGTCCAACAAGGGGTCAAGGGAACTCTCCCATCTCATTATTTCACAGAACATGTGCCATTGTATTGGTGTATCACAGTCGATAATATTTTTCATCATAATAATCATCTATTAATCCTTCTATTTGCCTATCTTCCAAGTAAGCATTATTTCTTATTTAAATCAAAATGAAAAGAATTGGTAGTGCATATTCCTGCACATTTATTTTGCATGATTTTTGTATTTTAAACTTTAAATTATGCCCTTGTTTCTAAGGTGTCCCTGTTTCTACAATATATTGTTTACCTTTGTTTTATGTTTTATTTTATTTCCATAGATTACCATTATTTTACTCTTGTTCATTAGCCACATTAGATTTTATAGGTATTACATACACTAGCTGGAAACTTATTATGTTTGTGAAGAAGGATGCTTACTTGATTTACCATGAAATACTAATCATAAATGGCAAGCTCTCAAGTGTTCACATTTACTGAGATTCTAAAGGGAGGAATGTAAGTTTTTGTCTTATTTAATGATATTTTAAATGTTGCTTTATTGTGTAAACATATCAATAAAATCAAACCTTGAAACTATGTTCCAAAGTCTTTTAAGCCTAACAAATGCCAGACAAATTAATGCAAAATGATATAGGTTAACAATATGGGAAAAAGCAGAAATGATTTTTTTTTTTAATAGTGGCATTTGCATAAGAAATCTGAAGATACATATAACTGTTCTTCCAAATATCAAGCCACATGCAGTTTCAATGAAGATCAATTTGTTTTTCTGTTTTTGTTTTTTAATGCAGAAAGTCATATTGGATCTAATAATTTTCAGTTGGAAATCACATATCTCTTTTCTTTAAATATACATGGCACTATCCAAAATTTTTTCATGTATTCACTAGAATAAATAACCAACACACAATTTCAAGTAAGGTTATTTAATCAATGTTAAAAAATAACTAAAATAAAAATCAAGCCTATATGTTAAGTGTAAAGAAAAATGTCTAACAAATCCTAATTTTCACCGAATATAGTGAATGTTATGCATGCGTCTAATTGAAGAGAGCACCTGGACAGGCTAAGCGTGAGCAATAAGGCTGTCTATTCACTCAGGTGTGAGCGGACTGAGTCCGCAAGGGGAGTCAGCAGAGGGTGGTGGGATTGGAGCTAGTTTTATAGGTTAGTGGTAAGCAGTGGAAAGTTACAGTTGGGGCCGTTTATTGCAGGTTGGGGAAGAATGTCACAAGGTACATTATCACAAGGTGGGAGGGGTCACAGAGCACAGCGTCAGGAGGTTGATTGATCAGTTAGGGTAGAGCATGTCACAATGGTAGAATGTTGCAAGGTTGGCTAATCAACTAAGACAGGAACTAGCTGTTTTTCTTCTTTTGGGGTTTTCCTGTTGTCCCAGACTTTCTGGCTCCAGGAGACCTTCTGGGTGTGTACATGTGGGTCACAGGGGTCACAATGGCTTGGCCATAGCACAGCCTGCTCTGAGGGGCTTACAGTAAAAACAACTAACATGTTTAGTGTTCACCATATTCGGTTACCAGGATAAATATTTTCACATGTATTATTTTACATCATTTCTGTGGCATAGATACTATCATTGGGTCAATTTCATAAATGAGGAAACTGAAGCTCAAGAGTGGTAACTTGCCAAAAGTCACACAACAAAGGAATGTCAGGGTCAGCCTTTGGATATTTGTTTGACTCAAGTCTGAATAATTGCAACTGCATTAAGTGGATTAGGGTTAGGTCATAAGGCAAGAGGATAAGAATGCAGGGAATGGGAACATTAGCCTGTTAGTAGAGCTGAGAACCATTATATCATATGTTCATTTGTTCACTTAAAATTTACTTTCTTCTTACATGTGCCACCTCCTCTATAATGATGATTGAGAGATACGAATTTGATGCAGTAAACTAGATGTTCCATAATCTTGCAATTTTTTTAAATTAAACCGGTTAATTTATGACTATTTCATTAGCTAAGTGAATAAGCCTTTTCTAAGTGAAAGTCCAGTTCACCTGCCAAATATAGATACGGAAGTATAAATGAAATGAGCTATGAGGTGACTAGCTGAGGAAAGATATACAATATGAAAAGCATTAAAAGGGAATGAGACAGAAACACAAAAGTTTTAATGTAGGCCAGGGTCAGAATTTGAGCTATTGAAGGAAGGCAACTTTGAAGAAAATTTTAAGGGATAAAATTGATCACAATTTCTTGAACAATGGATACTTTTCATAGAACTAAAAACCAAAGAACTCCCATCTTCCACTAAGAGGACTACACAAATCTGGGGGCATATGCTAGGAAAATAAATAAATGGGCTAGAGAACAATTAGGAAGGCACTAGAAATGGAATGTCTGGGACAGTAAAGAGGTTCATATTAAAAAGTAAGTTGAAGGCCAAGTGCGGTAGTTCATGCCTGTAATCCCAGCACTTTGGGAGACCAAGGTGGGCAGATCATGAGGTCAGGAGATAGAGACCAACCTGACTAACACGGTGAAACCTCGTCTCTACTAAAAAATACAAAAAAATTAGCTGGGCCTGATGGCAGGCGCCTGTAGTCCCAGCTACACAGGAGGCTGAGGCAAGAGAATCACTTGAACCAGGGAGGCAGAGATTGCAGTGAGCTGAGATTGCGCCACTGCACTCCAGCCTGGACAACAGAGCCAGATTCTGTCTCAAAAAAAAAAAAAAAAAAAAAAAATGTAAGTAGAAAATATTTGGAATGCAGGAAATCCAAGTTCATGGCCTTTGCTTAATATTTCCTGCAATAACTGTAGAGCATCCTCCTCACGAAATGGAAGAAAATGAACAGAGGAGTTGTACTGTGCAAAATTCACACTTATTTCAAAACGTTTGTATACTGGAAATGGAAGGATCGATGGAAAAGTAAAAATTGAAGTAGCTAAATACATTAGTAAAGGTCAAGAAAAAACAAGAACTGAAATATTGTTACATATTTCCACATGGTATGAAAAAAGATATATGTTGCAGTTATTCCTGTCAATGAGAAAGGGGAGTGTATGAATTTAGATTCTTATTACAAGTTGGATCACGTCATCTGTATTCTTCCCATTGTTAAAGGGAGCAATGCCACAGTTAAATTTGAGGAAAGGATAAGTCTCCAAACAAAGTATACCTTTCAGTTGTAGATTCAGAATAACCTGTTTGAATGGATTTTATGTATCCATTGAAAATGAAATTTTGAATAATTTCTCTTAATTTTTTAATATCTTCATTTATTGGTCTCTGAAATCAAGTTTGGCAGTGGCACTGTGGAAATAACAGTTTTGCTCAAACACAATTAAAAGGGATGTTCACAGGTCTTGTTTAATCTTATTGATTTCTTGGCCTTTTGTAAAAGGGATACATAAAAGACTTGGGTTATTCAGATCAGTGTATATGGAGAAGTGCTAAAAGAGCTATGACTGTTTAATTGGCAAACGTTTAGGCTATAGTTCCTAACGTAGGAAGTCTGATTATAACTAGGCAAAATAATAATGTCCATTGACAATAATAAATATTATGGTTTTAATTTCCTGTACTGCATATTTCCATGCTCTATAGCAACAACACTAACGATATTGTATAGCTGGAACAATGCACAGCTGTTCCCCAGTCAAGCCACATAGAAAAGTAACCTGGGTATTTTTATGTAATATTGTGTCTGTCCTTATCTACTAAATCAGATTGGGTCAAGAGAATAAAGAGAAAATACATATTTGTAGAAGTACCTTAGGTGATTCTTATGTAGTCACCCCAACATTTTTTTTCAGATGAGCTCTTGAAGAAACATATTTATTCATAATTTTAATTTATTTGTGGCTAAAAAAAGAAATTTCACAACTGAGGATTAATTATACTAACATAAATTTGACAATAGAATTGAGTTTATAGTTCTGCAATCTACAACATTCTAGAACACAGACAGGGAATTATTTAAATAATACTACCATGTCATTTTCAAGAAATTATCCTCATGAGTGACTTGATTGGAAGAATTAGCTAAGAACAATTCAATAGGGAGATAGATTAGGGGATAAAGATTTCACCTAGTTCATAATATATCTTTAGTTTTGTGCTTGTCTCGACCTATTTCATAAACATCTTTTTGCACATGAGAAAACAATTATTAATTTGGCTGATCTACACACATTTCTGATATGAGGAATATATATTTGACTTTGGAGAGAAATATATAATCGTAGCATTGGGATTCTTCAATAATATCTTCATTTTTTATTCTGAGTGTGTTATCACCACGTACACAGTGGACCACAGCCTATGTTATCAGTTGGACATTTTCAGTAACAGAAACAACAAACAGCAAGTGAATATAGATCTCGTACTCCCACTCTTGTGAGGATGGAGATTCTCATCTGTATTTCATAATACTTACTGGGAGATGTTTATTAGAGAACAGTTTCACTGAGCACTATCAAGCAAGGTACAATAAAGACAAGCCCAAATTTCTGTGAATATGTGTAGTGGAAGGTATGCAAGTGTTTTATACAAGAAACTATGAAATATTACTGAGGAGAAAATTAATTATATCTAACTAAATGGAAGGTAATTATTTCATGTTTATGTATTGAAAATCCAGTAACATAGAGATGTCAATTTTCCCCAAATTATTCTGTATCTTGAATGAAATACTAGCCATATATCAGCTGGGTATTTGCAAAAATTGGTAAATTAATTCTAAATTAATTAATTAATTAATTCAAAAATTCACATAGCAATGTAAATAGCCAGGATTGGTAGGACAAAAGGAAAAAGAAGTAGAGAACTGGTAAGAGCAGATATCCAGATATATGTTTGTGTTGGACAACCAACATCTTCCAATTTTCTAACCTACAGCGCAGTGACTATAGTTAATAATATTGCATTGTTTACTGGATATTTGCTAAAAGAACAGATCTTAAGTGACCTCACCATGAACACATACACACATGCATGCATACACACACACAAACACACAGTAACTGGATATGGTAAAGACTGTGTTAATTAATTTGATTTTGGTAGTAATTGCACAATATAAATGCGTATTGAATGATGTTGTACACCTTGAATATATACAATTTTTATTTGACAATTGTTCCTCAATAAACCTAGAAAATAATCTATAATGAATCTGTAGTAATTAAGAGAGTGTGGTAATAATAACACAAAAATTTTAAATATTCACCAAGGGAAGAGATTACAGAGTCCAGCAATATACACAATGGAAATCCTCAAATGGACTTCTGCTTGAAACTCTCCACTGATTGGAAGGTCCAAAATATTCAGAGACCTGTATTATAACCCAGGGCACTGACTCTCATTTCTTTCTTCTTTATCTTATTTCAACAGCTATCAGGGTTGAATTGTGTTCTGAAGGTTCTTTGTGTCTTCTTCTGCCTGCTTCACCTTCACAGGTGTTTCCTCAAGATTCTTTTGATCATCTAATGTTAGCATCTTTTGCATTTCAGGGGACCCAAATTGACACTATAACCTAAGAAAATGTGTGTGTGTTCACATGAAAAATAACCATTGCAGCACACTATCTGGAGCATGTATTCTATACCTGTATATTAAAATGCATGGTATTATGTCAAATCAAGCCTTTTAAAAAAAAATCATAGTCACTGAGACTAAATTTCCCTATAAATCATTAATATTCATAGTATTCACCCACTGGTCTTGAATATCAGAATAACGATTATTATGTTTGACATACCTGTAATTAATAAAATATTCAATTGATTTTGAAAAGTACTATAAAACAGCTTTTTATAGAAATATATTAATTTTGAAGTATATTTGTCTTCTCTCTAAATTTAAATTTTGAATATTACCACCGTAATTTAATTATCAGTGTCTTTATCAGAATTACTTGTCATTATTTATTAAGAAAATTATCCTGCCCCATGCTATGGTATGTGGGATAGAAAATAAAGTAGATATGTTGTTAGTGGTGTTCTACTATATCCCATTAATTAGATTAGTGTATTTGAGCTATTCCACAGTGGTAATTGATTAGCACTTGCTTGTTATTACTCTCAAATAGTTCATGTTAATAAGGATAACATACAAATTGGAAAACAGCAGGAAGTACTGTATTTAGAAATACTACATTTGGTCATAGAACAGACCAGGCTAATCTATGTACAAAGAATTTAAATGAAACAGAGGATCCAATGGATTATATGTTCTAATTGTAATGCCTAAAATTTAGAAAACATGTTAATGTTTGCAAGATATTTTCACATAGTATATTGGTTTCCATTGCTGCTGTAATAATTTGCCACAAATTTCGTGGCTTAAAACAATACCACTTTTTTCTCATAGTTCTGTAAGTGATAAATCTGGTATGCCTTATTAGGTTGTCTGCTCCAGGTCCCATAAGACCAATATACAGCAAAATCAAGGTGTCACTCACTGGGTGTCACTGCTATCTGGAGGCTTTGGGGAAGAATCTATTTCCAAGGTTATTCAGGTTGTTGAGAAAATCCAGTTTCTTACAGGAGTGTCATTGATGGCTGTCAACTTGATGTCTGCTACTGCACCCCAAGGCTATATGTCATTCCTTCTTTAGTGACCTCCTCCATCTTCAAAGCAACAAGGGCAAATTGAATCCTTTTCCTGTTTCGAATCTCTCTGACTTCTTCAGCCATTAGCTGGAAATAAATTCTCTGCTTTTAAAATCTCAAATGGTTAGGCTAGGCCTCTGGGATAATATCCTATCTTAAAGTCAGCTGTGCCACATAATATATAATCATGGGAGAGATGTCTCTCGTAGTCACATGTTCCAGGGATCAGAACTTGTCATCTTGCTGGTGGGAAGGGTTAGGATTCTGCCTGTGACACACAGGTTATCTATGAAGCTGGTACTATAATTATGACATTATCATTATCACAATTAAACTTTCAGAGGTGCAGAGATTGATAACAATTTATATAAACTCTGGTAGTTTATAATGAAGTTAGCTAGTTCTTGAATAAAAAATCTTTGAATAAATTTATTTCCCCAACAAGTATTCTTATAAGAACTGAGCTACATAGACATGAAAAAGGAAGACATAAATGCCTCCAATGGTCAATACAGTGATATGGGGCTTCATTTTTGATTTGATTTTTTATTTTGGTAAAAGATAATCTGTGGAAATAAAGGTAAATAAAGATACTATCACATAATCAGAGTGGCAAAGGCTCAATATATATTCAGTTATACAGATTATATGACATAGCAGTCACTAAATATACCATAATTTTTTTTTTTTTTTGAAACAGAGTCTTGCTCTGTCGCCCAGGCTGGAGTGCAGTGGCACAATCTCTGCTCACTGTAAACTCCGCCTCCCAGATTCAAGCGATTCTCCTGCCTCAACCTCCTGAGTAGCTGGGATTACAGGCCCGCACCACCACGCCCAGCGAATGTTTGTATTTTTTTTTTTTTGGTAGAGACAGGGTTTCACCATGTTGCTCAGGCTGGTCTCGAACTCCTGACCTCATGATCTGCCAGTCTTGGCGTCCCAAAGTGCTGGGATTGCAGGCGAGGGCCACTGCTCCCAGCCAGTATATAGCAAATATTTGAGCTCATAAACGATTACATTCAACAAAACATCCAAAAGATTATTCTCAATTATCATTGTAATGGTCTATTTCTCTTGACCTGGCACTACCTAATATATAAGCCACTCCTACATATGATTATTGAGCACTTAAAATATGCTATCAGATATAAAATGCATAATCAATATTGAAGGCTTGATATGTAAAAACAAAAATATAAGATATTGCATTAATACTCATGTAACGATTACATTTGAAATAATACTTTGAAAATACTAGATAAAATAAATTAGTAAAACTAACTTTATCTGCTTTTTAAAATTATTCTTAATGGGGTTTCTTGGAAAATTCTTAATTACATCTGTGTCACATTATGTATCTATTGAACAATGCTGCTTTAAAACAATATAGCAAGAAACATTCTTCAGGATACATTTCTTATACATCATTGTTTATATAAGAGGAAATGGTTTATTTTTCTATTATCTACAGATCACCAAATAAATTACTTATAAATAAATATGTTATTCTTTGCATATCCTCAATTAATTTGTTGCTAACAAATAAAAAGGAATAATCAAAATTTAAAGCTGTAAAAGCTATTTGATTATTAGAATCAAACCAGAATACAAAGCAATGTATCTAGTATAATCTCATTTTGCTCTTGTCTTTGTATTCCAGATCATTCCTCGGCTTGTTGAGCTCATTTCTTCTTTCCTTCTAGGTCTGATAAATTGACCCCAGTGTTCATCTTCTATTAATTCAAAAGAAGCTTTGTGCTTGCATCAGCGCTGCTTGACACAGGGGAAAATGAGAAATGCGGCCATTGATATGCAAAGAAGGGCAACGTGGCTAAACTGAAGAGAGTAGGCTTTTGTCCAGCTACTTCCAAAATGGCTCATTTCAAATTCCCACTTGTTCAACTAAAACAAAATATTAATGAATCTGCTGAATAAAGCTTATAAATGCTGAAGAATTAATACGGGTGAAATCTGAAGGGCATAAGTATATTTTTTCAATAAATTCTCTTTGACCACTCATGCTCAGGTGTGTGATATGTTACCTCTTGTTTTTATGAATCCTTCCATTGTTGCAAATGGGCTCTGCATAACCTTTTCAGTTAGGAAAGATCAAAGAGACTTTGATAAAATATATTGGAAAGTTACCTATGCTTGAACATTTAATCAAATGACCAAATGACTAAGCAAGCACTGATTGGTTAGAAAATAGATTAATGTCAAGAATTATACTGAATGTAGGTAGCTACATATCTAAAAAGAGTGATAATATGTATAGTTATGTTGCAAAGAGGAAAAAATAGTTAGATTTCTTAGTTTAAAAGTAATTACCAGTGCTGGACGCCATGACTCACGCCTGTAATCCCAGGACTTTGGGAGGCCAAGGTGGATGGATCACAAAGTCAGGAGTTTAAGACCAGCATGGCCAACGTAGTGAAACCCCACTTCTACTAAAAATACAAAAATTAGCTGGACATACTGGTGCGTGCCTGTAGTCCCAGCTATTTGGGAGGCTGAGGCAGAGAATTGCTTAAATCTCCTGGGAAGTGGAGGTTTCAGTGAGCCGAGATGGCACCACTGCACTCCAGCTTGGGCAACAGTGTGAGACTTCGTCTTAAAAATAATAATAATAATAATAACTGGAATGAAAATTTAGTTTCTTAACACATATAGGCACCAACTTAATTGAATAGAATTTTATTTGCTATATTTACCTTTCAAGTGAATATTTTTTTACATAAAGATTTTGTGGAAAATGTTTTCATGCGTTAAAAAAGCAATAAAGGTGTAAATTAAAGTGTATATACTTTATGGTAGCTACAGAATAGCTCCATGTAAGTAGTACGAAGAAAGTAAACCTGCACGTATGCTAACTATGCATAGTTTCTTTGAAGACAAGATAATTTACCACACATTTGTCTCTTGGTATTTGCAGGAGATTGGTTGCAGGACCTCTACACATATCAAAATCTGCAAATCCTTCAGTCCCTTACATAAAGTGGTATTATATTTGCATATAATACACACAAACTCTGTTACAAATTTAAATCATTTCTAGATTACTTATAATACCTAATGCAACATAAATGCTATGTAAATAGTTGTTATACTATACTGGTTTTTTTATTAGTATTGATTTTTATTGTTATGTTGTTATTTTTATACTTTTTCTTATATTTTTGATCAAAAGTTGGCTAAATCTGCAAACGCAGAACCTGTCAATTTGGAAAGTCGACTGTACAATATTCAAGCTTCAAAAATTTTAAACAGTAATACTTTTGGAAGATTAGCGATGCGCTGGATTTGTGAAGAATGGAAGAGCATGGTTTTAAACACTTGGATAAATATATTGGTGATATTTAAGATGAAAAATAAAGCATTCAACTAAAATTTTTGGAAAACAACAGACTAATAATTACTAAAGATAAACATAAAACTAGTGTTTTTTTAAATAAAAGGGAAAAGCAGTTAATTTAATGCAAATCTAGATTTGGTTCTTGAAAGACTCAGAAGCTTGTTATAGCCCTTCTTACTCAAATTATGAAAATGAATACAAAACTACCACAATCAAATCTATACAATAAAATAAGTAAATATACAATTAAATATACATAAATATACAATTAAAATTATAAGAGATTACTTGTTATATGTTTTTTTTTTTTTTTTTTTTTTTTGAGACGGAGTCTCGCAGTCGCCCAGGCTGGAGTGCAGTGGCCGGATCTCAGCTCACTGCAAGCTCCGCCTCCCGGGTTTACGCCATTCTCCTGCCTCAGCCTCCCGAGTAGCTGGGACTACAGGCGCCCGCCACCACGCCCGGCTAGTTTTTTCTATTTTTTAGTAGAGACGGGGTTTCGCCGTGTTAGCCAGGATGGTCTCGATCTCCTGACCTCGCGATCCACCCGTCTCGGCCTCCCAAAGTGCTGGGATTACAGGCTTGAGCCACCGCGCCCGGCCTACTTGTTATATGTTAATTGTAGGATATTGCTTGCTCCATGGTAATAAATGTGAGCATTTGATTGCCATGTTGAATTTTCTAGGAAAATGAAAAAAATTTAAAGTGAGTTAAACAGAGGTTGAAAATATAAATAAACTGAGAAAAGAAATTTGGTAACTTTTCAAAAAACAAACCTTTGGAAAATAGCTCACTTCATGAAAAAATATGTTTACATCTTAAGGATATATGATTATTGTGCAAGTTTTCATAACATAAAGGAAACAATATTTGTCTTCAATTATATTAAAAGTAAAGGCACAATTGATGCAAAACCTTAAAAAAAGAAATAAAATTAAAGATTTATGGAATTCACATTTATGCCTATAGAATCCAAAATTACAGTATTACTAAGTATAATTCAATGTGGTATTTGAAGCATAATTTACCACATTATATTCCAACTTCTTTTATGTCTGTAGCCAAATAACTATGTATTCATTAAAGAAGTGGTGTTGTGCTGTATGAAAATTATAGGATTCTTTTTTTATTTTTATTTTTTTAAATAACAAGTAAGCTTTACCCTTTTCTCTTTCTTCTTTCCTGCTGTCTGGTAAGCACATGTGATGGCTAATGCTCCTGTAACCATTTTGTACTAAAAGGTAATTTTGATTATAAAATTACATGGTTTGAGGCTGATAGAACAAACCTGGTTCAATGTTCTCTTCACAGTGCTAATAAATTAGGCGTTCTTTATATCTCAGCACCTATTTATTTGAGAAAATTAATTTATGTTTCTTTGTGCCATTATTGCTCTATCCTAAATGCAATTCTACAGGTAAATTATCCTGACAGTTTAAATTTAGGTTATCCTTGGAGCATGTCTTGAAGATACTGTGAGGATAACGTGCAGGGAACAGTTAAGAAATTAAACTAGTGCTCAAGGCAAAATGTGTAACATGTGAGAAGAATTTGAGTAAGTGATACAAGACCAAATTATAAAAATATTATAATTTTTTTCAACAAATATAAAAATATTTGAAAGAATTACCCCAAATATAATAAAAATATAGTGGAGGAGATCATGAAGTCCTGAACTAAATCAATGGTGTGAGTACTTAAAAAGCCTTAGAAAAAATTTGTCAGTAGATGTAAAATTACTAAGATTTTGTAATAAGTCAGCTGTATTATATTCTAAATATATAAAAGAGATAAAATATTAAATATCTGTTATACTATAATTTACATTGTTTATGTAGTTCATGTTGTGCTATATCCAATTCCACAGTGTTGCTAGTATTATGTAGATGTAGCATTACTTCATAGGTAATTTTCATAATACATGAAAGTTATGAATCATTAAGAGACATTTTCCTAAGAAAGCCTAAGCAATATATAAAAATCTTTAGAAAGAAATGTTGAAATTTCTGCAGAAGCTGACTTCTTTATATAGTCTTTATATAAGTAATGGCTTCAAGAACTACTCTATTTTTGCCAAAACTTTAAGTAAATTTTGATGCTGACAGTGCAGAAAGTGAAGATGTAAAGCCATTTCTAGTTATAATATCAATTGGTAATGAATGCTATGCCACATATCAAATTCTAAATTTTGATGGAACTGGTCTCTGTTGGAAGAAGATGCCACCAAACAACCTATAATTCTAAGGAAGAAGCTTAAGTTTTCAAGTTAAAGATGCAGAATATTTAATGATAGTGGTCCCAGACGTTATTGCCAATGGAGTTCCAACGGCGCTATTTAAAATAAGATTATTTATGGTTTTAGTCATGCTCTCATTAAAATTCACATAAGTTTATGTGGTTTGCGAATGATCGATTTTTAGTTGTGTTAAAAGAAAAACTTTAAACAAATTAAATTTTACAGAGTTTAATTGAGCAAAAAACAATTGACTCTCCATGAGTCCATTCTTAACACTGGTTTTGTATGCTCCTAAATACCAATTTTGTTACCTTAATTCGGGTTCCTAACACCGCTTAATAAATGGGTTATTATTAGTAATTTGATTTGTGCCATGGAGTTCATCCAAACTGCATATTTTAATAATTTTAGTGCTGGCTTGAAAGAGCACAAACACATTCCTCCATATATCTCAACTTCCTGAGCCCAACACAAACACATTCACACATTCCTCAGCCCTGGGCCCAGCACAAACACATTCCTCCATATATCTCAACTTTGGAAAAACACCACCTGGAGAGTCCCCCGATAAGGTCACAACCATTTGTGGTTTTACTGAAAGCACGGGAACCAATAGAAAACTACTAAATGTATAACTTAAAATGACAACCAATTGTAATGCTGTAACCAAAAGAATACCCTTGTTCCTCTGTAACTTAGCATATCCTGTCTACATCGGGCTATAAAAAGCGAGCACACGCATCGTTCTGAGGCCCTCTTGTACGCTGTGGAACGGAGGGACCAAGTTCGAACTTGCAGTAAAGATCCTTGCCGCTTGGCTTTGACTCTGGACTCTGGTGGTCTTCTTCAGGGAATAAACGGTCTGGGCATAACAGGCTGATTTTGCATGAAATATTGCAGGGTATTTCCTTGTATGTAACTGAATTTTGTACCACTCGGGTTAGCAGATTTATGAACCAATCAGTCTCCTGGAGTTTTTGAAATTCTTACTCAAACCAAATGATATGATCTCATAGTTACAGAAAATCTGTACTCAAGAGTGCTTGTCAGCACCTTTTCCATATTTTCCATGAATCTTTTTGAAGAAATAATACCATAAAATTCTACCTGCTTGTGAAGAACTTACAGAAACTACATCAGAGTTAAGCAACGAACTGTAGAAACAACTTAAAATGGTCATAGTTAAAAACACAGTTGACAAGAAAATGTGGTTATTTCCATGGCCTACAATAATTTAACATAATTACAATAATTATGACTAATAAAATATACCAAGATATATCAAAATTTTATGAATCTCATACGGCATTAGGACATACATTAATAACATATTCATTGAAACAAACTCAAAAAGGTTAAACATTTTTTCTTACAAAGGCTTAAAATAATCAAAATAGAATCACAGGTCACATGACAAAATAGAATCACGTGACTAAATAATAGCCTTTCATTTAGCCAAAGTGGTAAAAAAAAAAAATGTTTTAAAAAGCAAAAGCTTTTATTCTTTGATAGAAGACTCAATTTTCCAATTGAAAGAGCTGAGGAAAATAGCCTGAGACAGACTGTTTTTCTATCCCTTGTCTCTCTTTTGCTCTCTCTCTCTTTTTTTTTGCAGTTTGCTCAAAATGTGAATAAAAATCTTCTACTGTCACAACTGTGCCACATGAAAATTCTTGTTTAAAAGAGAAAACCAAACTTTCACCTTTGTATTAATGTATTATCAATTCTAAAACTAATTTAATAAACTCTAATAAGCCAATCTCAGTCATTATTTTGACCACACAAGATTTCTAAAAACCTTTTGTTATCTCTTACAAAATTTTATTCTATTTTCTTTCTCTTTCCAACTCTTTATTTTTTATCTATATCTTTTCATTTCTTTAATTTGAAGCAATATTTAAGTAAATTTGAAAGTAGAGAAAATTATTTTTTTCAAAAACACACATTGTCATGCTTTTACAACTTTTGTCACCAAAAGGGTAACTTGCTTTGCAATGCACGTTTTTGTATACAGAATATTTTATATCTAGTAGTTTTAATTATACATATTAACTAAAATTTTAACTCTTAGGAAGCCTAATTTTTAGTGAAAACATAGGAAGTAATTATGTACTGTTTTATATCAGTATTTGTAGATGAAAGCCATTTCATAATATTTTAGAAAGATATGTTTCCTTAATGTTTTGCTTATTAACAGATCTAGATATATATAGTTTTTCTAGATCATAGAAGAATTAGGTAACAAAGTATGTCAATTGAAAGTTATATTTAATAATTAATGTTTCACTGATTACAAATGACTTAGAAATTTTATAATTATCTATTATTTAATTTAATATAACATGACTTTAAGATTTTAAATTACTGAAAAGTGAAAAATATTTGGCAACTATGACACAGGTACTCTCCCTTATGTCTTCCCCAGTCATTATAGGTCTCAAGTAGCCATATGACACCTAGGATATTTATGAAGGGCAAGGCACATCTGGGTGCTGAATTTACTCACCAGTTAAAGCACTTAAGAGAGAAGATAAAGCTGTAAAGACTATGTGTGGAGAGTTCAAGCCCTCCCAGCTTGCCCAGGAGGCAAAGTTGGACCATAAAGGAAGGAGTCATAATGGGTTTGACTTTTCCTTGCAGCTGGTAGTGAATTCACTGAGGACATGTTCCCACGCCTCACGTTGGCCACCAGTCCTGACCCTAGAATCAAGAAGCTCAATACTGAATACATAGACTAACAATTATATCAAGCAAGTATCAAAAAGTTTATAGAAGCAGCAGTTTTATGACCTTAAAACACAAAGTAGAGGCAACATAAACCTGTCTAACTATAAAACACATAGCGGAGATGACATAACCTGTCTGACCAGTAGACACATGCAAAAATGTCTGAATTATATTAAACTGATAATTCCGAAGCCATTTTTGTTTTAGTTTACCAAGAATTTCAAAACTATTTCTATCAAATATTATTATACACAGGTAACACCTATAGAAATATAGACAAACAGAGGCAGATCTTAGCTGTTATAAAGGATTCTCATTTGCCAGTTTTCAAATAGTTTTTCTTTTCCCCATTCAGCCTATCAACTCTCAAATGACCTGTTTCCTTGGCCTCAGCAATTGTTAGCTAAACAATACTAAATTTACATTTCTAAACAGATGATTCAGGTGCTACAAGGTAGAAAATTTGTATCTCAAAAGCACATAGCTGACACTTTAGCTTTAAATATTGCTCAAATATTTGAAAAATCATTTATTCAAATCACTGAAAAAGGTAGTGCATAAAGGCCCAGTTAAAATGAGATGGCGAGAGAAGCATCTTGAACAAAGGTAGGACTTTTATGTCAATTTCAAACAATGGTAAGAATTTCAACCCAGTCTTCCCTCTTTGGCACCCTTACAAATTAGAATTTTCTTTACAGATGCAAATTTCTTTTAAAGAAGGATTTCAAGACAGGTAAATGTCTGAAAGGTATTTTGGAGAACTGTTTATTTCAATAGGTGGTTTTCTTTAACTTAGCTACTGTCTCCTTAACAAAAAAAAAAAAAAAAAAAAAAGACTCCGGATAGAGTCTACTAAAACATAGGGCAAATAAAGCATTCTTTATGCCTGGACTCAGCATGGACAGTTCTGAAAAAGAAGCAACTCTACTTTACCCGAAGACATATATTTTTTAAACACTGTATCCGCCATAGCTTTCTCTGCAACTTCAGGCAGGATAGTAACTCATTCAAAAGTTAAGCAGATTAGATTTTTATTATTAGTCACTTAAGCTTTTTATTTTCATTTTATAAAGAATCTTTTAAAACGGAAATAAAAATTTCATATTCTTTTTAAAAGTTTATGCATATCAGTAGGCATGCCTGGAGAAGGCTAATTTGGAAGTTCTCATTTTTAGGTGCAGTTCTTAAAGGGCGGTGTGTTTCATTTGGAATACTCCACTGTAATTTCTAAATTACCTTTAGTAAGATTTCACCATTTCTAAAGTGTTTGCTGCTTCTGGGCCTTAATACTTGCACATGTAAATGTGGGCATAACCAGAAGGTGAAGTAACCAGTTCTTCAGGAATTAAGAATTCCATTTTTATATTTAATTTTAATTTTGGCTGTCAGATATCCTTGATCAACTAAGACTACGATTTCTTTTTTCTACTGAAGAATTAAAGAAAAATAAACACAGCAGATAGATTATTAAAAAAAAATTCCTGTGAATTTCTGAAAGATAGAATCCACACCTCTGCAATATTGTCATTTACTGCACTTTCTGTCCAACCCAGTCAGACACCTGAGGCCTGTAATGGGATCCAATCCAGCTATTCATTAAATCCATCTAATCCTGGACCTAGCCTAATTTTTGTTGAAACTTTCAAACCCATTTCAGATTTTTAAAAAATTATTCAAACAAGCCTAAGATACTCAAAACATAAATTGGTGAGCTTGGAGACAACTACTTACCCATAATCCTTAGTTGCTGGGAGAGAGTAATGGACACAATGGGTCCAGCGAACACCTTGCTTGGTCACTCAATGCTCCCGTGAGTCTCTAGAAACTCTAGTCCAGATCCAACTTCTGACACCATCTGCTAAAAGAGAAACTTTAGACAAATTAAATTCACAGAGTTTAAAACTCTTTTATGCCTAGTGTTCCATTACTGGAATGCTAAGCCTATGGGAATTATTTATATCTTACTGCTCAAAGTCATCATCAAGGTCTGATTGCAAAACTTCAAAAAATTGCAACCTCACACATAAATGGGTTAACTGAACAAAGAATGATTTGTGAATCAGGCAGCCTTCTGAAACAGAATAGATTCAGAGAGACTTTAGCTCTGCCAGTTGGTTGAAGAGTTACAGACAAAAAAAAAGAAAGTGATGTGCAGAAAATGAAAGTGAGGTACCAAAATAATTGGATTGTGTATAGTTTGACTTTTTCTTATTTGAACATTGTTTGAACAGTTGACCACCCATGACTGACTGAAATTCAGTGATCAGTGAAAGGGTAAGCGATTATCTGTTTACACATTCAGTTAGGTTACAGTTCCCTATTTACAGAGAAACTTTTAGGCTGTACTAACAAGGAGGCAGCTTTAGGCCAAACTTAATGGTTACATATATTTTGAGTCATATGATCTTGACCCTGTTATTTCCATAAGTACTTGTTATACTTTGTGATATTTTAGAAAAGAAGGTGCTTTTTGTTTATTTGTTTTTTTAAGAAAGTAGTTAAAGCATTAACACTTATAATGTTTATAGTTCTCATGATCAAACATAAATGTTTAAGGGCACCACAATCTTTAAACAGATATAAAAGAAATAAAACTGTGAAAAAAATATGTTCAAATTTCGGGAAGGCAAATGTAGAAAAATTTTACCTAAAGATAATTAACTAAAGTCAAGAAAGATATGTACTTATTTTCTTCAAATAAGCCTTGTCACATGAAAGGTGTGATCTTTGTTATTCACAAAATGTCAAACTAAGATCTATATTTAAACCTAATGCAGGGCCGGGCGCGGTGGCTCAAGCCTGTAATCCCAGCACTTTGGGAGGCCGAGATGGGCGGATCACGAGGTCAGGAGATCGAGACCATCCTGGCTAACACAGGGAAACCCCGTCTCTACTAAAAATACAAAAACTAGCCGGGCGAGGTGGCGGGTGCCTGTAGTCTCAGCTACTCGGGAGGCTGAGGCAGGAGAATGGTGTGAACCTGGGAGGCGGAGCTTGCAGTGAGCTGAGATCTGGCCACTGCACCCCAGTCCCAGTGACAGAGCGAGACTCCGCCTCAAAAAAAAAATAAAAAAAATAAAAACCTAATGCAGGAACGTCTGAAGCTTAGCATGAGAAAGGAATTTTATGACACATAAGTCTAAAAGAATAATGACTTTTCTTCATGAAGTAAGGCTTTATTTATATTTTTCAATGATATTAAGAAAATTTGTGAGAATATTTTAAAAGGCAGCCAAACAAGCAACAGCACTTGATTCTTGAAAATGACATAAAACTCTTCCCTTCTCGTAATTGGATTCTATTTTAAAATAAACTATATATAAAACATATCATAATTTATTGACTCATTTTTTAGAAAAAAATACATAAAGAAAGAATCGTGTTTACTTAAAAAATCATGGTACTCATCAACCTGTATAAAGCAAATGTCTTTATAAAAATTGTGGTGCATTTTGAAGAAAAATAGTTGTGTGCATGCATGTGTGTGTGTGTATTTATACAAAGATACTGATTGATAATTCAAATAACTAGCAGGAATTTTATCTCTGTGTCAAAGATATTACTAAAAACACTTCTGATATCTAAAAAGTGAGACAATAGCTATTTAAAGTAGCATTAGTCATTCCAACAGGTAATGCTTGAAAAGTAACCACTGATTAATATGCTGCTTTCTTACATGTCTAATAATTTGATCAATAAATTTTTTCTTCTGAGTATGAAATGCATTTTTATTAAAAAAATTAAAGGGTAACTACTACTTTTGTTTAGAAACATAAAACTGATTTGTTACTCATCTGAAAGACGTTAGAGATTAAATTTGAATAAATACAAAATCATAAGGTTCTTCTTTAAAAAGTACAGGGAGTTGAAGTTATACACAAGACTCAAAAATATTTTGATATTTAATTTCTCAAGGGATGGTAGTGACTCATGTATAATTTCCTTTTTACAAATCATTATTATTCTTGGTAATCAAATCAACATATGGTACATTATTGAAATAGTTTTTATAAAGCTATTTGTCTTACACTAACAAAACATTTAGATATGATTTATTTGTGTAATATCTTTTCTAGCTAATTCTTACAGTATTTAGTATCATCCATGTTTTGTATATTTCACTAATCGAAACATGACAAACAGCATGCAGTATTTATCAAAGCTTAATGTTGTAGCAAATAAACTCTATAGGGAATATGTCCATTTTATAAGTTGTCATACATAACATTGCAACTAAAATGATAGATTTTATGTACTATTTGTTTTCCCATAAAAACCTAAGAAATTCTTGATGTCAGAAGCTTTTATTTTTGAAAGTAGTAAAAGGTGATAAGCCATTTAGATTTGAAATTTGTTTCCCAAAAATTGTAATACTCACATCAAGTAAAGAAATATTTGAAAAAATTGAGAATTAGAACAGTGGGCATCTGTATTAGTCTGTCCACATGGTGCTAATACAGACATGCCTGAGATTGGGTAATTTATAAAGAAAAGAGGTTTAATTGACTCACAGTTTTACAGAGCTGGGGTGGCCTCACAATCGTGGCAGAAGGTGAATAAGGAGCAAAGCCATGTCTCACATAGAAGCAGGCAAGGGAGCTTGTGTAGGGGAACTCCCCTTTATAAAACCATCAAATCTTGTGACACTTATTCACTATCACAAGAACAGCACTGGAAATACCTGCCCCCATAATTCAGGTATTTCCCAATGGGTCTCTCCCACCACTTGTGGGGATTATTGTAATTCAAGGGGAGATTTGGGTAGAGACACACAGCCAAACCATACCATTCTACCCCAGCCCCCCCTTAATCTCATGTCCTCACATTTCAAAACCAATCTTGCCTTCCCAATAATCCCCAAAGTCTTAACTCATTTCAGCATTAACTCAGAAGTCCAAGTCTAAACTCTCATCTGAGACAAGGCAAGTCCCTTCTGTCTATAAGACTGTAAAGTCAAAAGCAAGTTGGTCACTTCCTAGACACAATGAGGGTACAGATATTGAGTAAATACATCCTCTTCATATGGGAGATATTGGTCAAAATGAAGAGGCTACAGACCCCATGCAAGTTCAACATCCAGCAGGGAAGCCAAATCTTAAAGCTCAGAAATAATCTCCTTTGACCCCATGTCTCACAACCAGATCATGCTGATGCAAAAGGTGGGCTCCCATGGCCTCAGGCAACTCCACTCCTATAGCTTTGCAGGGTACAGCTCCCCTTCTGGCTGCTTTCATGGGTTGGTGTTGAGTGTCTATTGCTTTTCCAGGTGCACAGTACAAGCTGTTGGTGGATCTACCATTCTGGGGTCTGGAGGACAGTGGCCCTCTTCTTAGAGCTCCGACTAGGCAGTGCCACAGTGAGGACTCTGTGTGGCGGCTCCCACCCCACATTTCTTTTCCACACTGTCCTAGCAGAGCTTCTCAATGATGTCATTTCTATACATCCTCTGAAATCTAGACAAAGGTTTCCCAAACCTCAATTCTTGACTTCTGTGCACCCATAGGCTCAACACCTCATGGAAGTTGCCAAGACTTGGAATTTGCATCCTCTGAAGTCATGGCCTGAGCTATACCTTGGCACCTTTTAGCCATGGCTGGAGCAGCTGGGACACAGAGCATCAAGACCCTAGGCTGCACACAGCAGGGGTCCCTTGACCTAGCCCAGGAAACTATTTTTCCTCCTAGGCCTCTAGGCCTGTGATGGGGGAGGCTGCTGCAGAGGTCTCTGCCATGCCTTGGAGACATTTTCCCCATCGTCCTGGTGATCAACATTTGACTTCTCATTACTTGTGCAAATTTCTGCAGCTGGCTAGAATTTCTTCTCAGAAAATGGGTTTTTCTTTTCTACTGCATCATCAGGCTGCAATTTTTTGAAACTTTTATGCTCTGCTTCTCTTTTTAACATAAGTTCCAGTTCCAAACCACATCTTTGTGAATACATAAAGCTAAATGATTTTAACAGCACCCAAATCACCTCTGTAGGATACCCTAAATCATCTCTTTCAATGTCAAAGTTTCACAGACCTCTATGGCAGGGGCAAAATACAGCCAGTCTCTTTGCTAAAACATAGCAAGGGTTACCTTTATTCCAGTTTCCAGCATGTTTCTCATCTCCATCTGAGATGAGCAGCATTTGGTCAAAAAGCCAGTTAGCAAGTATCTAGGAAGTTCCAGTCTTTCTCACATAATCCCGTCTTCTTCTGAGCCCTCCAAACTGTTCCAATCTCTGCCTGTTACCCAGTTCCAAAGTCATTTCCAAATTTTTGGGTATCTTTACAACAGCACCCCACTCTACTGGAACCAATGTACCGTTAGTCTGTTCTGACGCTGCTAATAAAGACACACTGAAGACTGGGGAATATATAAATAAATGAGGATTAATTGACTCACAGTTCCACATGACTGAGGAGGTCTCACAATTGTGGTAGAAGGCAAAGGAGGAACAAAGTCACATTTTACATGGTAACAGGGAAGAGAGAGCATGTACAGGGGAACTCCCCTTTATGAAATCATCAGATCTTGTGAGACTTGTTCACTATCATGAGGAGAGTACAGGAAAAACCCACCCCCATGATTTAATTACCTTCCATCTTTTCCCTTACATGACATGTGGGGATTATTACAATTCGAGGTGAGATTTGGCACAGAGCCAAACCATGTTGGTATCTGTGTCAAGACTACATAAATATCTCAAAATTCACTAGGGAATGGATTATAGTCATATACTAGTGGAATAGAAAATAGTAATATGTTTACATTTCAATTTAATAAACATTACTCTTTAGAAAAGTTTTCATATATAGGAAAAAAAGATATTATAAAGTTTCCCATATCACATGTCATTTTCTCTATCAATGTCCTACAGTAGTATCAAACATTCATTACAATTAATAAATCAATATTGATGTGTTATTATTAACTAAGTTCACAAGTTATTCAGTTACTCAGCTTTTCATTGTGTCTCTTTTCTGGAATCAGGGTTGCGTTTAGATTTCCACATTACCCTTAGACGTATGGTCTCTTAGACTCATCTTGGCTATTACAGCTTCTTTGACTTTTCTCATTTTTGATAATTTTGACAGCTTTTAGGTGTACTAACCAGGTATTTGTAAAATGTCCCTCAATTAATATTTCTTTAATATTTCTAACATGATTAAACTAGAGTTCTGAGTTGTAAGAATCACAGAGGTTAAGTGTTATTTTTATCTAATTCTATCAAAGCTGCATGATATCAGTGTGATGTGACGGTTGACTTTGACCACTTAGCTGATCAAGTGTTTGTCTTATTTTTTAGTGTAATGTCCCCTCTTCCCCTTACTGTACTCTTTGGAAGGAAGTCATTATGTGCAATCTACATTTAAGGAGTGGAAACTTGTGCTCCTTCTTGAGGGCAAACTCTCTACATAAATTATTAGAAGTTTGTCTCTTCTTTCCACGTATTTATTTATTGAGTGCTTGGTTTTGATTATGTATTTATGTAAATATGGCTTCATGGGTATTTATGTTACAATTTGGGTTAAAATTCAACATTACTTAATTTTGTTGCTTAGTTTTTTTCCTAGTTCTGTTCTTTGGGAGCTCATTTGGCAGACTCTGGTCTCCTTGAACTTTTCATTGTGTGGTTGTTTGGTTTGGTTTGTTTGGTTTTCAGCACTTCCATTTTTACTCTAAGCTCAACTTCTACATTTTCTGCTCCAGCCCTAGAATCAGATATTTCTCCAAGGAGTCTTTTGGCAGCCATTTTTGAATGAGGCTCTCTCTCCTGGATTCTTGAATTAAAGAATTATATTACAGACCAATATTTGAGTTTATTGCTACTAAGGTGTTGCTACGTCTTTCAGAAAACCATTCAAAAATATATTTGCGTATATGCTATGTGTATATGCATTTTTGCAAATATTTCTGCATATAACCATCTGTCTCTACATTAAGCTACCTGAGTTTAAACAGAGATAGCCAACTTTAATGTATCACCTCATGGATATCACCATATAGCCTATATGTAACTTCTAACTCAAACAATGAGAAACTTGCTTCCCACCGTTAGCCATCTATTTACACTGATGTTATGACAAAATAAAAGCAATAGAAGAATATTTACTCTTCATAATTAAGATACTCTTAATTTTTTTATTTTCTTAGTTTTTGTGGGTACATAGTAGGTGCATATATTTACGAAGTACATGAGGTATTTTGATACAGGCATGAAATTCAAGTAAGCATATCATGGAAACGGAGTATCACCCTCTCAAGCATTTATCTTTTGAGGTACAAAAAAATCCAATTTACACTGTTCAAGTTATTTTAAAATGTACAGTTAAGTTATTGACTCTAGTCATCCAATTGTGCTATCAAATATTCGGTCTTAAGCATTCTCTTTATATATATATATGATTAACCATCTTCATTTACCTAATTCTTATTTTCTTAAACACTTTTAAAATTTAAAAGCTTAAAAACAATAAAGCATCTATTTAAAAAACTCATTAACGTAGGTGTGGTGGCTCACATCTGTAATCCCAGCACTTTGGGGGCCTGAGGAAGGAGGATCACTTGAGCCCAGGGTTCAAGAGCAGCCTGGACAACATGGCAAAACTCCGTCTCTACTGAAAATACAAAAATTATCTGGGCATGATGACACACACCTGTAGTTCCAGCTACTCAAGAGGCTGAGGTGGGAGGATTGCTTGAGTCCTGGCAGTTGAAGCTGCAGTGAGCCATGTTGTGCCACTGTACTCCAGCCTGAGTGACAGAGCTAGACCCTGTATCAAAAAACAAAATCAAAAATAAAAAAACACTAAAACAAAAAACCCAGCACACACAAAAAGCCTCATTAATATTCTGAGACTGCAGTAGTCACAAATGGTTTAACACAAATGAGTACACTTTTATTATTATTATTACTAGTAGCAGTAGTAGTAGTAGTAGTACTAGTAGTAGTATATGGACCTCAGTTGCTTAGAATTGAAATTATTACAATCTTTTGCTTATGCCATAATCTCATTCAAATCTGTGTATGGTCATTTTGTACTTGCGTATTCACGTTATTTATCTAGTTTTCAGTAATTAGTGAGTGCCAGTAAACTCGCTGGGGAATTGAACTGATATGTTCCTGTGCACCATTATCACTTGGCATCTCACTTGAGAAACTGCTGAACCCTGCAATCATGGTTATATAGTTGTCATGTTTTCTTTTTTTAATTGACAGAAAAAATTGTATGTATTTACCGCATAAAACATGATGTTTTGAAGTATACATACATTGTGAAATGACTAAATCTAGATAGTTAACATATGTATTGCTTCACATAGTTTATTATTTTGTTGTGGCAAGACACTTCTACTCTTAGCATTTTTCAAGAATGCAATGTACTAACTGTAGTCATCATGTTGTTCAACAGATCTCTTAAATTCTGTATCCTTTGACCAATTCTCCTCATCCCCCACCACTCTATTCCTTGGTAATCACCATTCTAGTCCCTATTTCTATGAGATATCTCCATGTACGAGTGAGATCTTTCTCCGCTTAGCTTACATCACTTAAATAATGTCCTCCACGTTCATCCATGTTGTTGTAAATGACTTGATTTCTTTCCTTTTTACAGCTGAATAGTATTCCATTTTGTATATGTACCATATTTTCTTTATTCATTAATTTTTGATGGACACACATTTCTTCATGTGTTAGTTATTGTGAATAGTGCTATAATAAACATGGGAGTGCATATCTCTTCGAAGTATAGATTTTTTTTAATGCATTGTCAGTAGTTGGATTGATGAATCATATGGTAGTTTTATTTTTAATTTTTTTTGAGGAAAATTTCTATTATTTTCTATAATGGCCATTTGACTTCACATTTCTACCAACAGCGTTATATAGTTTTAATGCATCTGCATATTTACTAAAATGTACATGTGTATATGAACACATACAAACACACTTTTTTTTAAACTTGGAAATTGGATATTACTTTGCATGTACGTTTTTGGGAGTCTTAATTTATTTACTTAGTACTATTAAATATCTGTGATTCATTCCTATTGTACTTTGCCTTCATCATTTAACAGCAATATAATATTCTGTTTTGTTCATTAATTCATTTTCCTGCCAATGAAAATTGTGTTTCTTTTCTGAAATTTGTTATTGTGAAAAGCACTGCCATGAAAATTCTTGGAAATGTATCACAAAGTATATATGACAAAATTTTTCTTTGTTATATACTGGAGGATGGAATTGCTGAGTTGCAGAGTACACAATATTGACAATCTTCAGAAATAGAATCCACTTAAAATCCCACCAGTACTGTATCATCTGGAGTCACATACTAACAGATGGCTCTGTCAGATTTTGTTATTTGTATATTTAAATAAATGCATTTTCAAAATTATGTTATTGATAATTTGAATTTCACAATTATTAGTATTTTTTCCTGGATTTTGATTTATGATAAGAGAATTAATTTTTTTTTTTTACTGAAAGAGCTGATGTTCCAAGTAAGTTTGATAGTCTATGGTTGTATACTAGAGACAAGCATTTTGGTGAGTCTTTCTTTATAATTTTACTCATATTCATCATGGCAGGTAGGCAAGTCCCCTTTTTAAACACTTCAATTTTAGAACCTTAATTATTTTCCAAAAATAGTTACTATATTAAGTGCTGTATCTTATATAGAGTCTATTGCTATTTTAACTTCAACTCTACCTTAGGAGTCTTTTCAAATTATAGTAGATATAAACCTGCTATCAAATGGCTTATTCTGCATATGGCCTGATGTGGTTCAATTTCATCTAAATACTTTATGGTCAGTTATAGCTTCTCAAATAAATTTTAATTATTATTGACCAGCATTATTGACATCTTACAATGATAAATAAGTCTATGTATTATCTTTATCCATTTTATAATTCTTAGAATATTATACTGGGTTTATAATGTGGACAATGGTTTTATAAATCTATCCAAGTTAATACTAAATAAGCTAGTTATAAAATAGACACATAAATCTGTGGAAGAGCATAAATCTTCAAAATAAGTGTATTAACATTATGACAAGGTCATGAAAATTATTTAGCTCCTTAACCTGTATGGACAGTATATGCTTCTTAATTTGATAATTTATGTCACAGTATATTTATAAATGATTATGTCTTTTCATTACTAATATTAAACTTATATAAATGTATTAAAACATAACTTCAACATATAACTGACTGTAAGTTTAAAGTGAGTCTAACTGTAGGCTCACTTTAAATGTCTACCTACCAAGATATACTTCTAAACTTATGATACAAAAATTTCCTTATAAGAATAAACATTTAATTTAATAACATTAATAATGTAGGAGAAACTTGATTTAAAATAGCATCTTCTAGGGGACAATTCTTCAAAATATCTAATATTCATAGACAGTAGGTCACAGTGTTCGTGCCATGCTTAAGAGTTTGTTGAGTTTGTTTTTGTGAGATTTCACATTTGGCTCATTCTGTAAATTATGTTGTTATAATACGTGATACAACCTATCAAAACAAGCTGGAGTTCTTCTGCCTTTTCCTCTTCTCTTTTTTCTCTTCTCTTCTATCCTCTGGCTTTTACTCCTTCTTTTCCTGAATATTTTAGTTCAAAGGCTACTGGGGGGACAGAGCACAGCAGATGTTTATGTGTGTGAGTGTGTTGATGGGAAGCAGTGGTGCTCTAACACCTGGAGTCTGACTCTGAGTACAGTATTCAAAGGAAAAAGACAGCCTTACAAGGGCTTTTGGTCACAAACCAGTATTACCCAGAAAATCCATACTGGGCAGAGGAGTTGGTAGAAATGGCAGTGGCTGCTCAGCCCGCAGTACTGGAATTAGAGTTGGGGGAGAATGACATCCATATGTGGAAGCTGCAGTCTACCTTGTGATATCACTGAACAAGTGGAGTAAGCAGGCTATTATTGGTGGGCTAGTAGCTTAGAGCAGGGAGTCATAGCACATGTCAAGGTGATGAGACATCAAATTAATGGGGAGGAGCTCGTTATTAGGTTTTGGAGCCCAAGAAGTGTGAAAACATGCAAATGTACAGTGGAGAAAAATGGGGAAAATTAAAGTAAACCCTGTAGTGTTGGATTCAAGTTGGAGATAACAGTGTGAGCTCAGAGATTTCAATATATCAATATAAAATTAATATAAATATGAACATGTACATATAGGTATGTGTGCAAATATATCTCTACTTCCGTGTACTACAATATTTTTATGTACAGTGTCATACCAATAACAATGAGTACATGTAGAACCAAGATTTGTGTTTCTTTTCTCTACTATCCCCTGAAATGATCTAGGGGTCCTTGGAGAAATGATTGATTCTAGAAGTACAAAATGAGATTGGAGAATTTTCTGTGAGAGAAAATTTTAAAAAGTGCTCAAAGAACAAGGGGTGCATATCCAAAGACACAGAAATCAACTGAAAGAGATACTCACTGTGGAATTTGAGCCTTTAATAATAATAGTAATTAATTATGACCCATAAAATCATATAGAAATTCATGAGTCTATACTAATATAAATTAATGAGTGAATATATAGAAAGTATGATGAGATATTTCATAATTTCTCGATCCAAATACTTATTTAGAACAAACAGAAACGGGGAGAAAGAATAACTTTAGAATGAATAATCCTAGCATGTGTCATCTTAATCAAGGGCCCAGAATCAATAAACAAGTAACGAAATCAATTCAAATGCTGTGGCCCCAACTGACTGGATAGGAGGAGTACGGTATCACTTCTTTGTGATTCCTGTCAAAGATGCTTAATCTATATCTAATTATGATGAAATATCTGAAGATCGCAAATTGAAGGGGAGTATACAAAATTACTGGCTTTTAATATTCTCAGATATCAAACTTACAGTTATAAGTTCTGAAGATCTATTGTGCATAATGGTAACTATAGTTAATAACAACATATTGCATACTTGAAATTTTCTAAGTAGATGTTAAATGTTTTCACCACAAAAAATGTAACTGTGAGTTAATGCATATGTTATTTATCTCAATTATGTTATTTACTCACAGTGTATGTGAATATTAAGACATTAGGCTACATACTTTTTAAAAAGCTTTGTCAATTATATACAATTTTTATTTGTCAGGTATACCTTAATAAAACTGACAAAATAAAGTACAAAAATAATATTACCATGTGTCAAGATCATCAAAAGCAATGAAAGACTAAAGTCCTTTTGCAGGTCAAATAAAACTAAAATGACATCAATAAATGCATATGTTTCATTTAAAAGTATATCCCTCTCTTTGAATGAATATTATTAATACTGGAATAATTGAAGAAATTTGAATGGGTCTTTGGAGTAGATGGTGATACTACATAAATATAAAATCTAGATCTTTATGTTTTACTTTGGTTTTCTGGAACATAATTGTTAGTAAGAAATGCATACAATGACTTTTACTTGTGTGATTGGGCATCATCTCAGTAAGTTACTCTTAAATAATTCAGAAAAAATAAAGTTGTATGTTATTTAGGAACTTAAAGAAAGAAAAAACATAAAATCATTTGTAATCTACTTGCCATTTTAATAACTTTTAGGTTGTTAAAAAATGAAAAAAGAGACATATTTATGCACAAAGTGGCTAATATGTATAAGAACTATGACACAGAAATTTATTTATTTATTTTGCTAGAGCAAGACAGGAGAAATTGTCCCTCCAGATTCACTTTACAATATGGTCATGGAAAAACTTTCTCCCAAAACACATGAAAGTGTTTAGTGATTGCTTTTTATTGTAATTATTTAATAGTTGGTTATACAGAACATAATTCATAGATACAAGTTGTGGTAGGTATGCTTTCTTATCTTCTAATGTTTACAAAAATTAAAGGAACTTGTAGTGTTAGTTCAGACTAGACAAAAACCATTATTTCTGATTTTAATCATAACCTTGGTATGGCATCAGTGCATTTAATGCCAATGCCTAGTTAAAATAAAATCAAGGAAAGCATTTTGAAAATTAGACTTTTAATATTTGATTTTACTTACAGAGAAAGCTTTTGCTATCGCTTTAAAATGAAAACATGAAGGTTAGCAACATATTTTCCATGACCAATAGGCCATAATTAATTAAAGCAATCTATCAATAGTTGGTGTAGATTATTAGCAATATAAACACTAGCATCATCATTTCTCTTGCCTTTAGGTTAATTTCAGAAAAATCATATTTCTAATTTCCCACTCTTCATTAGTAGTAGAAGCAGAAGTGATGATAACTATAATAGTTATACTTAGTGATGCCATTTCATGATGCAGAGTATGTTCTCATTCATTCACTCGAATAATCACAACCATCCTACATGAAACATTCTTATATTCATTTCATATATAAATATATTCATTCTCAAAATGTGTGGAAGATGTTATCCAAGGTCATTGGACTGGCCTTCAAAAACCATGAATGACTTGAAATTATTACATTGTTTTATTGCTCCCATCTAGCATAGTATTTCTCCCCATGCAACTTTGAGAAAAAATGTTTTCATGTCGACATACCCTCAAGGGCCATTTCTAGTAGTCAATTGATTACTTATGCTCTTCCCTTTTGAACTTCTATTGAATTATGGGAGTTGTTTATAAATCTTTAGAGAATTGGCCTTAATTGTCCAGCCACCTCTATATATTTTGATTTTTTAATGTTTCTTTTTAAAAAATTGTGTAAGTTTAATAGGTAGTAATACAGTTTTGTTAGGTGACTATATTGCATAGTGATGAAGTCTAGGTTTTTATTGTATCCATCAACCAATTAATGTACATTGTACCCATTAAGTAATTTCTCATCAGCCGCCTCCTGTTATCCACTCCACCTTTTCAAGTCTCCAATGTCTATGATTCCACACTCTATGTCTGTATGTACACATTATTTACCTGTTGAATGGAAAATGAATATAATTGTTCATTTTATTTTCTATATATTTATATACTAAAATAATCTTGCCACTTTCCACTAAAGGTAACATAGTAGAATATGACAAAAAATTGCAAATAGATATCTGCTATTGTCTGAATGTTTGTGTCTCTCCAAAATTCATATGTCGAAACTGAATTCCCAGTGCAATAGTATTGAGGTAGGGCATGCAGGAAGTAGTTAGGTTATGAGAGTGGAGCCTTTATGATGGAAATAAATGCCCTTATAGAAGGGATCCAAAGCAGCTTGATTCCCCTTTCTGCTAAGTGAGGACACAACAAGAAAACACCATCTATGTATGAAGTATGAGCTCTCACCAGACACGGAATCTGTTGGTGCCTTGATTGTAGACTTAACCTCCGGGACTATGAAAAATAAATTTCTGTGTTTTATAAGACACTCAGTTTATGGTGTTTTGTCGTAATAGCCAAAAGAATCAAGGTTTGATTCTTTTTATTGTTATACAGTTTTCATTTTATTAACACACTACAATTTTTTTATTCATCATTGTTTTAGCTGTTACAAATAAAGCTGATATAAATGTTTATGTGCAAGACATTGTGTAGAGATATGTTTTTATTTATTATAAGTAAACACTATGAAGTGGAATAGGTAGAAAAGTACATATTCTGTTATAGGGTGGTTATATCCATTTTATATTCCCACCAGTCCTGTATTAAAAAATTCAGTTACTCCGCATTCTCCTAGCAACTGATTCTTTTTTCCCCTCCCTTCCTCCCTCCCTCCCTTTCTCCCTTCCTCCCTTCCTTCCTTTCTTCCTTCTTCTCTTCCTTCCTCCCTTCCTTCCTTATTTCCTGCTGCTCCCCTTTGTTTTCTTTTGAGAGGTATCTCATTTTATTTTGTATTTGCATTTCCCTAATGAGGTTGTGGATCATTTTATGTGCCTATTTGTCATCTGTAAATATTCTTTACCAAAGTGTGTGTTCACACATTTTCTTTGTTTTCTGAGTTTTATCTCCTTATTACTACATTATGAGTTCATTAGCTATTTTAGATATAAGTACTTTGTCAGATACTGTTTTGGGAACATTTTCTTTCTGTTTGTACCTTGTTTGTTTATTCTTAAAATAATGTCTTTTAAAAATAAAATTTCTCAATTTATATGAAATCTATTTGTTGATTTTGTAACACCTTATATTATTTGTGTCCTATCTACAAAATCTTTGACAAACTCAAGATTGTTAACATTTTCTCTTTTGCTTTAAGTGTTAAATTTTTGCTATTTCTAGGTCTCTAATAAATTCTAAGGGTTTCTTTTTCTTTTTTTTTGGTTTGTTCATTTGTTTGTGTTTGATATTTTACATACAGTAATGATCAAGATTAATGTTTTGGCAGACAATTGTCTAATTTTTCTAGCGGTATTTAAGAAATTATTCTGAAATTATTAAATAACCTTTGCTCATTTTCCAAAAATTATTATACCATGTATGTGTGGGTTATTTCCGGACTCTCTATCCTGATCTATTATTTTATTTGTTTATCTTTATGGCAATACTACACTGTGCTGATTCTTTTGGTTTTATATTAATTCTGGAACTCAGGTGTTATGTGTCCTCCAACTGTTCTTGTTTTTTTTATTTTCAAAGCTGGTTTTGGTATTTTATGTTCTTTGAATTTACATATAAATTGTGTAATCAATTTTCCATTCCTACAAGAAAGCCTCCTGAGATTTAGATTGAAAATATATTGACTATAAAGATCAACTTGGGGAAAACTTGAAATCTTAACAATATTGAGCATTTTGACTCCTTAACACAATGTTTATTAACCTATTGAATAATGAAATACAATGTTATCATTGATATGTAATAAGAATATTATTTTGGAAAAAAAATAAATAGATTCTATTTTACCTGTGGATTATATGTTCCATTTTATCTTTAAACCTTCCTGGTAGATCCAGGAGACTGAACAGTAAAATGTGGAGATAACAAATAACTTCATGGAACTTAAAGCCTTGATTGGCCTTGAGTCTTCATTCTTAATTTCTTGACTCCTCTTTATTCTTGAGAATCAAACAGAGGCAAAACCTTTTTCTAATTTATTCTAGCTTTAATTAGAATAATTGGATTTTTTTTCCTATATGCTGAAATTACAAGGAACAAAGGCTATGGCCTGAAGCTGAAAGCCCTGAAAAGCTGTAACATTTTTACAAAATGGAAACAAAGAAGACACAGATAGTGATTACAGATAGATCAAACAAGATATTCTTTTTCTCACATTTTTCATTTGTTTTTCTTGAAGTCAAGTGCCACTTTGGCCACTTTAGAAAGTCCTAACCTTAATGCAAGCGGCTCCAAGTTAGCAAATATGCTTCATTCCGTCTCAAAACTAAATTTCTCAAGTGTTTCAGGAGATTTGAGCTGTATCCCTCAAAGCATCATAGGCTTTAGTGAGTGCTTAAGGACCCTTTCCAGAGTCATCTCTCCTGGTTCTGAGAGTGCTGGAGTGTGGCCCAAACAGGTACTCCCTACGAGCCAAATGCTGCTTGTTTTTTTTTTTTTTTTCTCCAATGTTTTACTGTCTACAACGTAGTTGTTTTCTACTTTCAATTTAGGTACGTCGGACTATCTATTCACCAATATATCAGGAAGTAGGAGTTCATTATGAATTACTTTAGCAAAATTTGGTGGTTTGATATGTAGGATCATTTGAAAGATTTTATTCTGGGTTGACTCCATAAAACCTGTCAGGTTTAAGTCAAATTAAGATTGCACTCTTGTGTATGTTTATTGTTTCTTAAAAAATAAAAAGGACCAGCTACTCGGGAGGCTGAGGCAGGAGAATGGCGTAAAACCCGGGAGGCGGAGCTTGCAGTGAGCTGAGATCCGGCCACTGCACTCCAGCCCGGGAGACAGAGCAAGACTCTGTCTCAAAAAAATAAATAAATAAATAAAAAATAAAAATAAAAAGGACATAATTATAATATAGCCTTTGAAAAAAAATTCTGATTCCATTATATTGCATCCTGAAACAAGTTGTTTAACTTTTGTCAGTTTTTTATTTGATATAAGGACATACTCTTGCCTCATAAGGTTGTTCCAACAAGTTAAAAATAAATGCACTGTTCAAACCTGAAAATTAGAAGATAAAATTAATTTTTTTATTGAGTTCTTTTCTCCTAATAACCTCTATCTGGAGACAAAAAACCTTGAATTTTAGTAATTTTATTTAATGGAAAATATGCATATCATATAGTAATCCTTTTTTACATCTTTTTCCAATCACAGAAGTACTAACTGAAAATATAATACATACTCTTTCAATCAGATAGAAACAGATAAAAATATTATGTGTAAAAATAATAAAAATATATATAATTGGGCATTTATAGGTTAATGGATGACTCTTACATCCATAACTCTACTCATAGGAGATTTATAATAATTTTTATTTTCACCCCTCAATTTACATTCATGCATTTTTTAGACTTCCTTTCCATCTTTGAAAATCATATAACTTAGAGCTTAGAAATGCTCCTTTCAACTTAATTTTAAAAATTGTATTTCTAAATAAATCAGCATATTTAGTAGGAATATATTGGGGTCAGTTCTGACACTATCACTAGGTTAGTTAGATTGCAAACTTTACTGTATAAGACATACTTTTTTGTTATGTTACAGATAATGCAACGGCAGTCCAGTAAATAAGTTTTAATGATAAAAGTATGAATTTACAGGAAAGTAGCAGAGACAGGAGGTATAATAAACCACTGATATTAGATACAGAGAGTGAAAGGTTTAAAGATAATATTTTAATATTTTTCTAAACTCCTAAATATGCTATATGGTATAAGATATTTATACTCTGATAACACATTCATTTGGCTATTTATTTTCATTGAAATTTTGGGTCCTGTGACAGCTATTTGGGTCATGGAATAAAAGAAAGAACAAATGAGAGAAAACATTACCCGCCTATAAACACAAATAAATACATACTAAAACTGATAATATGGAAAACTTGAAAAATAATCATCAAATCATGTTTGGAAGATTTTCCAGAAAAAAAAATAAAAATATATTATCAAAATAGGATCTTGAGTAATTTTCAATCACTTTTATAGCAGCAATTTTTTTCTAGTAATTGTATGTAGAAATACAATGTTTGCAAAGGATAAAAGAGGGTATCTTCAGAAGTTAATCAGATTAATTAAATGTGGATACATAAGATGATTTGATAATTTACCTGTTTGCGTTTTCTTTTTTCTGTGATTTTAATTTTATTACAGTTTTCCTACACACTAAAGAAAAATCAGAAGTGAATGGCTTGCAAAATATAATTATCTTACATTATCATCACAACCTAGTCTGAAAGTGGTAATCATCTCTATTAGATTATCTATTCCATCAGACATTACCAATACAAAAAAATACAAATAACAATGGTGTTAATAATTATCATTATATATAGAAATTGATCATACATCTTGCTCTTGTATAACACTATTTTACAGAAAGTAAAACATTTTGGTTATTTTCCATATCAGTCATATGTTTAATTTAAATCCATTTATATGAATATGTAGTTTTAAGAAAGACAAGTATAATTTTTAAATTAAGATAACAAAGTAGGTGCTAATTTGCAAATTTTGGATTTTTTGTGTGTTTGTACTCCACTGAGATGCTTTAAGTCAGATTAATTGTAGAGTAGAAATTATAATTTTTTTAAATTAATATATTTGAGGCAGCATTTTATTTGAATAATGCTATTTTTAAAAATTACTTTATGTAAGTAGAAAATGTCTTGATTAGTATTTATTAGATAAATATGCAGCGTAATTTGAATTTACTTCATTAATTTTATTCTGCAATATGCTACAAAATGTTAATAAAATAATATTCTTGGTACATTAAGAAAACAATTTAATCCAATTTGAAATAACTTTATATTCTGTATATTTTGGTTTTATAATACATGTTTATCCTGAAATTTCTCTTTAAACTTTGAATTCATAAAGAAACATTATCAATATCAGACCTCTGAAAATCTTGAAAAATAAATTCTTTGTATTGGCGTGTAGATAGAATTTTGGCCATAAGTATCAAATACAGAATGGCACTGGCACTAATTTTGGAAGGAAGGGGGAATTATATGTTTTAAGGCAGAACATAGTTTTCTAGTGTTTAAAAAAGTCTGTATGAAAAGGAGTTCATTTTTTCTCATATTTTTCTTAATTTATCTACAGCCATACTGAGTTTTATTTATTACCGCACAGTTTAGCAACAAGACAAAATATTAGACTTAGCCTTTTTTACTTTCTATTGGCATTTCTATGAGAAAGAATATTTGTCCAGGCTTCTCCTTCACCACATTTATAATAAAAGGCTGTAAATGTACCCCTGTCCACCCAAAAGGTAGCAATGGACTATGAAGAATAGAGATTAAAGAGGCAAGAAATATTTACGGTAGAGATACCATGTTGTATGTGCAGTTACATTATTTTTCGCCTTTCCCAAAACTTTAATGTGACTGTGGGTAAATCTCCCAGTTTTGTTATACCAAGTCAAAGTATCCCTAAAAAATGGTAATAATAAAATAAAATAATGTAATAAACTAGTTTGGAAAGGACAGATTTTGTGGGTGGTATTAGTCAGAAGTATTTCATAGCTTCTGGGTTTTCGGTTGTCTTTCATTCACTTACAGCATCATTTCTCTGCATGATCTGATCATTTCAAACTCTGAGGGGCTTGAAAACAGCAAGCAATTTTTGTAAAAGTGATTTTAAAACCCTCAAAAGTTCCTAGATTTATTTCTTATAAATGTCAAAACTCCACAAGCTATATGTGGTCTTCACAAAGGAAATAATCCTACATCTTTATTTTACTCTGATGGCAAACATTTCTCATCTCTGTTAGATTTGAGTGAGTAACTGTATCAGCAAACTATGTCTGTTGGTCAAGGGCACATTTATCACTTGATAAATGAATCTCGTTGGCCATAGCCAGTTGAAGATCAGTAGTGATAATTCACTTTTAGGTGCCTGAACGGAAGTAGCTACAGTGGCAGAATGAAAACCCAGGTAGGCGCAGAAGAAAGCATCATTATATTTAATTTGACTATTATGTTATTGTAATATGAATGGAAGTTAAACAGTCATTCAAAAATACTACAGAACAGTCGTTTCTACAAAAATATCTAAGTTAAGGTCACATCTCAACAGTATTTTTGCAAGTGTAATTTCTCTCTGCAGTTGCATTTTGCCCTTTTAGGGTAAATAGAAGATTAAGCAGAAAAGACAATGAGGGACAAAAAGAGGCACCAAATACTTTAATGATTTACAAGTAGTTAGAAGATTAAAAACAACAGAGATCAACTTTACAATTCATAAATTTCTTGAAATCTATCATTTAGAGATCCAGAAGACAAATATTTATGTATTTACTTTTTCCTCCTTGAAAATATTTTCTTTTGGGAAAATTCATGATAGAAAGAAAAATTCAACTTTTTAAAATCATAGCACAAGAAATATTTTTTTAAAAAGCTTTAGTTTCTTTATAATTTTACTTTCTAAAATATTACAAAGGGTAACACATCATTCCTTTATACTGTTAAGCTTACAACTGAGCAATATTTAATTTGGTGAATTATTTCACCTGTACAGTAACATCTACTTTATGTAGCTAATTTCTAGAATATAGGTTAAAAATAAATGCATACAAAAATTATTATAACTTACCTTTAAACACCAAGACATTGAATTGTATAAATCGATATTAGAAATTACAAAGCATAATTGACATGCTAGTAATTCTATCATGGATAGAAATTTGTGATAATATCATTAACATAGGAAACTGAAAAAATTTCACCATTCAGTCAGCTTGTAAGTTTTAAAACTCGTTTAACTACAAAGTACATGTGTAATTTTAAAAATATATTGATATCTGTACAATTGCTTTTCTCACCTAGAAACTTGGATGAATTAACAAGAAAGGTAATGTCCAGCAAGGAATTTTTTTTAAATTTATGTGATTTATGAGGAAATATGTAATTTCACTTAGAATATGAAGACATTAGCCTATTGCTGACTATGCTAAAAACGCTGGAAAAGAGTTAATGTATTTTTGATTTATAAATTGAATGAGAAACAGAAAAGATCTTGAGAAATAAGGAAATATGCATGCAAATCACCTGAAAAGCCTATTAAAACACAGAATGCTGGACCATCTCAGAGTTTCTTTTTTTATTTTTGAGACCAGGTCTCCCTCCGTTGCCCAGGCTGGAGTTCAGTGGTACAATCTTGGCTCACTGCAGCCTCTACCACCTGAGTTCATGTGATTCTCCTGCCTCAGCCTCCCGAGTAGTTGGGACTACAGGTGCATGCCACAACATCATGCCTAATTTTTGTATTTTTAGTAGAGATGGGGTTTCACCACATTGGCCAGGCTGGTCTTGAACTCCTGACCTCCAGTGATCCACCCACCTCAGTTTCCCAAAGTGCTGGGATTACAGGTGTGAAGTTCATATGAAAGATTCAGTTATCCAATTGTTACTCTTACATTGTTGACTACACAAAAAATACAATAACAAAGAAAAGACAAATAACATGTTTGAAACATTCATGATTTCTCTTACTACCTTGGGCAAAACACAAGTCAAAGAGAGAAAGGAGAGGCATTGCAATGTGTTAGAGGGTTGGTGGAGACAATAGAGATAGGGAAAGCAATCAACCATTCTGACTTTCTGGGGCCATAGTTAATTTTCAGAAGAAAAATGTCAGCTTTCATTAACTAATGAAGAGAGTTCATCAATAAACAAGAAAACTATTTTGGTTAAATTATCAGCCCTTTAAGGTCAGGGATTGTATTTCATTTGTCCCCATACCTGCAGCATTTAGAACATTTCATAAAAATCACATACACTGACCATGAATAGAAGATGTTTAAGCCATTTTAATTCAATAGACACATGGTCTTCTCCTCAGTACAGATATACACACACACACATACTCATTACAAAGCCCTGCACTCCACTTACAGAAAAGAAGCAGAGCAAATGCTATTTCTAAGTTAATTATTTAAACAGAAGTAATACTAAATAACTTGTATTTTAAGAGAATACTGGATCATTTTGTAATAGGTTTATTGAGGCCATCAAACTGTACTAATCTTGATAGGTTGGTAGATTTTTCTTTACTGGATATGTATGACCCCAATACTAATTATGCAAAAATGTGTTTATAATCCTATGGCAAGAAATTTACTCTCATTCCCATGAACTGGTTCTGATCGGCATTCTTCTATTATGAAATCAAAAATGCTTGAGGTCTGTATTAAAAGTTGTACATAGAACTAAAAATCACAATGGAGGTGTAAATCATAATTCTTTTTCTTATTTAAATTCCATCACACACACACACACACACACACACACACACACACACACAGAGTATTTTCCTTGGTTCCTGGTACAGAGTTCTGAAAACCTATAGAATCGCTTAAATAATAAGTGTCTTTTCTATTTTACTAACTTTTTTTCTTACATTGTTACATTTTTTATTTTTCTGGTAAGAACACCTAATATCTACTCTCAGCAAATTTCCAGCATATAATACAATATTCTTAATTCTAGTTTTTTGCTGTATGTTATGTGTTTAGACTTATTTATCTCACTTAACTGCAACTTTGCACAGTTTGACCAACTTCTGTCTATTTTCCCTATCCCTGGTAACCACTGTATATTTTTTCCTTGCTTCTATGTATACTTTACATGTCTATTCATGTTATTTTCCTTATTTTGGTGAGATTATTTTTTTTCTTACTCATTTGAGTTCCTTGTAGAGATTCTGTGTATTAGTTCTTTTTTAGGATGCTTAGTTTGCAAACATTTTCTCCCATTCTGCGGTTTGTCTGTTTACTCTGATGATTATTTATTTTGCTGTGCAGAAGTCTTTGAATTTAATTAGGTTTCATTTATGCATTTTTGTTTTTGTTGCATTTGCTTTTGGAGTTTTAGTCACAAATTCTTTGCCTAGGCCAATGTCAAGAGTGTTTTTTCTCGGTTTTCTTTTAGAAATTCTGAAACAAGACAATGATGCCCACTTTCATCAGTTCTATTCAACATAGTACTGGAAATGCTAGCCAGTGCAATTAGACAAGAGAAAAAAAAAGGCATCCAGACTGAAAAGGTGGAATCAAACTACCTGTGTGCCAATGATATCATTGTATTCCTAGAAACCCTGAAGACTCCCCCAAAGGACTTCTAAATATGATAAATCAATTCAGTAAAATCTCAGGTTACAAAACTGATGCACACAAATCAGTAGTGCTGCTATAAAATAACAACAACCCAACCAAGCTGAGAATCAAATCAATAACTCAGTTCAAACCAGGAATATACTGAACCTAGGAAGTGAAAGGTCTCTACAAGAAGAAATACAAAACACTGTTGAAAGAAATGATAGATGACAAAAACAAATGAAAATAAATTACACACTCCCGGATCAGAAGAATCAATATAATAAAAATGACCACACCATCCAAAGCAATCTACAGGTTGATTTCAATTCCTATCAAAATAATAAAATCATTTTTCACAGACTTAGAAAAAGCAATCCTAAAATTCATACAATATTTTTAAAAGCCTGAATGTCCAAAGCAATCTTAAGCAAAATGAAAAAGCGTGGAAATATTGCATTACCTGACTTCAAATTATACGACAAGACTATAGTAACCAAAACAACATGATAGTGGTAAAACAGTGGATACACACACCAATAGAACAAAGTAGAGAATCCAGAAATAAAGCCAAATACTTACAATCCACTGATCTTTGACAAGGTATACAAAAATATAAATCAGGAAAATGACACCCTATTTGATAAGTGGTGCTGGGAAAACTGGATAGGCAATGTGGAATAAAACTGGATCCCTGTATCTCACCATATACAAAAATCAACCCAACATGAATTAGAGACTTTATTTTTTTTTTGCCTTGTAATTAAATGATTGGTGGATGAGGGCTTCTAGTTAGCTTCAGGGTGGGGGGTGGCTGCCAGAAAGAAGAAGACATGATAAACCGGTTGGAACTTTGAGCTCCATCCCCCTTCCAATCTTGAGGGATTGTGGAGGAGCTGGAGATCTTCAATCATCAGTGGTCCAAAATTTAATCAGTCATACCTACATAAGGAAACCTCCATAAAAATCCCAAAATTATGGGGTTCTGAAAGTTTCCAGGGTGATGAACACATTGAGGTAAAAATATATCCTCCAAGCACACAACCTCCACACCACACACCCCACACTTTACACACACTACACATCACACACACCACATGTACACCACACATACACCCGCCACACTACACACACACCCCACACACCACACAGAAAACACACACAGCTGCTGTGTGTGTGATAGATTTAGCTGCTGTGCCCAGAGGGGGCATGGAAGCTCCACACTCCTGCCTCCATAACTTAGCCTATGCCTCTCTTCCATTTGGCTGCTTCTAGGTGGTATTCTTTATTAAAAACAAACAAACAGTAACAATAAGTGAAACACTTTCCTGAGTTCTGTTAGTCATTCTAGAAAATTATTAAACCTGAGGAGGGAGTTGTGGGAACCCCCAAATTTGTAGTCAAGACAGATAGAAATGCAGGTAGCCTGGTATATTGGTCAGCTCTCAGGCTGCTAATAAAGACATACCCAAAACTGGGTAATTTAAAAAGGAAAGAGGTTTGATTGACTCAGTTCCTCAGGGCTGTGGAGGCCTCAGGAAACTTACTATCATGGCATAAGGAGAAACAAACATGTCCTTCTTCACATGGCAGCAGCAGAGAAAAGTGCAGAGATATGTGGTGGGGGGAGCCCCTTAAAAATCCATCGGATCTCATGAGAACTCACTCACTATCACAAGAACAACATGGAGGTAACTGCCCCCATTATTCTAATTACCTCCCACCAGGTTCCTCCTATGACACGTGAGAATTATGGGAACTACATTTCAAGATGAGATTTGGGTGGGGACACACCCAAATCATATCACCTGGTGACCTTATCGAGACTGTTGAAGTAGGAGTAGGCCTCTTGTGGGGCTGAGCCCTAAACCTATGGGGGAGTGCTAACTCTGTATAGTTAGTGTCAGAATTGAATTGTGGGACACCCGTGTGGTTTTGAAGAATTACAGAATGAATATTGGAAAATAGACCACCACATATCTAGTGTCAGGCAAATTACTACTTCTGATCACAAGAGGGTAAGATAAAGTGAATGGGAACTCACATGAAAGAGAACATTAATTTGTCAAAAATGCTGTGTGGAGTCATAAGTAATATTTTAAATTTATAAACCTTTTGTTTCTATTTCAAATTATATTTGCAAAATTAACTAGATTGACATATAAAATACTATCAAGGGTTATTTGTGATAATATTTTACAGGTATATTTGTGCATAATCTCTAGAATCCTAAAATTTCTGCACCTAAATATTTCATTGAGTATTTTAAGTTAATAAACCTTTACAAATTTCAGAATATACATCACACAAAATGTTTAATGATAGATTATTACAGTAATAAAATATCAAATTAATTATAAAAAATGAAGTGAGAAATGAGAAGCAATGGAGAAATTAAATGGAGTCAGAATATGCCAAGAAATCAATTTAATTGGATGCATTTCTCTGTAATATCTAAAGAGTCCTACAATAGATTGTAACTAATTACCTCATACCAGGTTATAGTCTTGAATTTTCTTAAGGTAACAAATCATTTCTCAATGTCATTTTATCTCAATGGCATTTGTTTCTAATATTAGCTCTTATTCATCAAGATAGTTTTTGTTTTTCTTTTGTTTGTTTTTCTGGAGCTTCTAGAGATAAACTACATTTCTTGGCTCATGTTCATCTTTCTCTCTTTTTTTTAATTTTTATTTTTTAATTTTAGTTTAAGTTCTGGGATACATGTGCTGAATGTGCAGGTTTGTCATATAGGTATACATGTGCCATGGTGGTTTGCTGCACCTATCAACCTGTCATCTAGGTTTTAAGCCCCACATGCATTAGGTGTTTGTCCCAATGCTCTCCCTCTCCTTTCCTCAAACCCCCCGACACGCTCCAGTGTGTGATGTTTCCCTCCCTGTGTCCATGAGTTCTGATTGTTCAACTCCCACTTATGAGTGAGAACATTTAGTGTTTGGTTTTCCATTCCTGTGTTATGTTGCTGAGAATGATGGTTTCCCGCTTCATCCATGTCCCTCAAAAGGTATAAACTCATTAGTTTTTATGGCTGCATAGTATTCCGTGGTATATATGTGCCACATTTTCTTTATCCAATCTATCGTTGATGGGCATATGGGTTGGTTCCAAGTCTCTGCTATTGTAAATAGTTCTGCAATAAACATACATGTGCATGTGTCTTTATAGTAGAATGATTTATAACTCTTTGGGTATATACCCAGTAATGGGATTGCTGGGTCAAATGGTATTTCTGGTTATAGATCCCTTAGGAATCATCACACGGTTTCCCACAATAGTGGACTTAATTTACACTCCCACCAACAGCGTAAAAGCGTTCCTATTTCTCCACATCCTCGCCAGCATCTGTTGTTTCCATACTTTTTAATGATCGCCATTCTAACTGGCATGAGATGGTATCTCATTGCAGTTTTGATTTGCATTTCTCTAATGACCAATGATGTTGAGCTTTTTTTTCATATGTTTGTTGGGCACATAAATGTCTTCTTTTAAGAAAATTCTGTTCATATCTTCGCCCACTTTTTGATGGGGTTGTGTGCTTTTTTCTTGTAGATTTGTTTAGGTTCCTTGCAGATTCTGGATATTAGACCTTTGTCAGATGGATAGATTCCAAACATTTTCTCCCATTCTGTAGGTTGCCTGTTCACTCCGATGATAGTTTCTTTTGTTGAGGAGAAGCTCTTTAGTTTAATGAGACCCCATTCGTCAGTTTTGGCTTTTGTTGTCATTGCTTTTGGTCGTTTTAGTCATGAAGTATTTGCCCAATATCCTGAATGATATTGCCTGGGTTTTCTTCTAGGGTTTTTAAGGTTTTAGGTTTTATGTTTAAGCCTTTGATCCATCTTGAGTTAATTTTCATACAAGGTGTGAAGAACTAGTCCAGTTTCTGTTTTCTGCATATGTCTAGCCAGTTTTCCCAGCGCCATTTATTAAACAGGGAATCCTTTCCCCATTGCTTGTTTTTGTCAGGTTTGTTGAAGATCAGATGGTTGTAGGTGTATAGTGTTATTTCTGAGCCCTCTGTTCTATTCCATTGGTCTGCATATCTCTTTTGTTTACCAGTATCATGCTGTTTTGGCCCTTTCTCACCACTCCTATTCAACATAGTAATGGAAGTTCTGGCCAGGGCAATCAGGCAAGTGAAAGAAATTAAGGATATTCATACAGGAAAAGAGGATGTCAAATTGTCTCTGTTTGCAGATGACATGATTGTATATTTAGAAAATCCCATTTTCTCAAGCCTGGACACTCCTTAAGCTGATAAACAACTTTGTAAAGTCTCAGGATACAAAATCAATGTGCAAAAATTTTATGCATTTCTATACACCAATAATAGACAAGCAGAGAGCTAAATCATGAGTGAACTTCCATTCACAATTGCTAAAAGAAAATAAAATACCTAGGAATACAGATTGCGAGGGATCTGAAGGACCTCTTCAAGAAGTACTACAGTCCAGTTCTCAAGGAAATAAGAGAGGACCCAAACATATGGAAAAACATTCCATGCTCATGGATAGGAAGAATCAATATCATGAAAATGGCCATATTGCCTGAAGTAATTTATAGATTCAATGCTATTACCATCAACCTACCAGTGACTTTCTTCGTAGAATTAGAAAAAAAATACCAAAAAACAAAACTACTTAAAATTTCATATGGAACCAAAAAAGAGCCCGTATAGTTAAGACAATCCTAAACAAAAACATCAAAGCTGGATGCATCATGCTACCTGACATCTTTCTCCATTTTCAAAGCCAGCAATGTTGCATCTTTCTGATCTTTGTTTTTTCTTGTTTGGTTGTTTGTTTCATCATCTCTCTGTCTCTATCTCTTTCTCTCAGATCTCTTTAGGAGTTTCTCATAATCCTGTGCTAAGAAATAGACTCACTTTCATGTAATTTTATTACATTTAATGAGGAATAATTTCCTCAGAATACTTAATCATAGCTGCAAGGTACTTTTTGCTAGGTAAGCTACCATAGCCCCAGGTGCATGGGTATAAGGCTATGAACATGTTGGAAGGGGAGGGACATTATTCATTCTGCCTATGTGACAGAGAGAAAGAAAGGGAAATGCAGAAGAAGGAGGAAGAGGAAGAAAAATAGAAATTGGTTATGAGATTAAAATAAACTTTTTGAAAGAAAAGTCCCCATAAGCACAAATTAACCAATTCATAGATTCATGTACAATTTCTTTAGCGACAAAAATAATTTATAGTATTACAGCTAAAATGAAACCCTTTAACTTAATTTCTTTCTGTTTGCAGAAAGTATATAATTATTAAACAACCATATTTTAATGGAGAAACTATCTTCTGTAACTCCCGCCATTGATTTAAAGATTTTTACAAGTAACCACATTTAATTTTAATGTATTTTTATTAACAAATGAACATGAAACCACGAAAGAAATCTAACTTAAATACTGCAATAACTTTTATAATAATTAACAGCTAACAGGTCAAAAAAAAGCTTTTAGGGTGCCAAGTCAAGTCACATATTTGTAAAGGAATGAAAACACTTGAAATTGTTGGTTAAGTCTCATTTGCATTATACTCTATTTTTATATAAATAAAAGTAACCAAAAATTACTGTTTAAAATGATAAAATTAATACTAAATTGCTTAATATGCTACCATGTAACTGGTTTTAATAGGAATCCTTTTCAATGGCCAAGAACATGTTTAATAGACTCAAAATAGTTACGACATTATCCATTACATACATGAAATATTTGTGTGCCAATCATTTTAGTACTATTTGCTTGAGACCTATACGTACGAGTGATCATCGTTTTCTACCCAGCATATGCATGTAACCATTCCATTAAAATGGCTTATTTTATCTTGAGTTTCTTACATTACTTAAAGAGATGAATACTTGATTAATTTGTAAACAACAAAACAAAACTTAATAAAAATGCTTCTCACATTATAACTTTTAATTGAAAAGTTATCTAAATGGCTTTTTACCTACTCTGGACAGCATGATTATTTCTCAGTTACCTAACACTGTGCTTAACACAGAGTAAGCAATTAGTAAATGATTTCAGAATAAATATAAAGATAAATATAGAATATTTTCCAACTTACTCACTTGTCAGAATATAATTCTAGGTTATGCAACTTATACTTTCACTTTGTTACAAAATATTGTTGCTACAAGACACCATCATTAAACATCTATAACACTACACAGGTTTCCAAATAATGGTTTAATAAATTATCACAAATGTTGGCAATTCATTTTTTAACCAATTAAATAATTCCTAGATCTGGGTTGTTTAAAATATAGTAATTAAAATCTTTATTATGTCATCTTGTCTTCACCGCCATTTCATAGATATTCTTGCATTGTTTTACTAAGAATACTTGGTCAGTTGGAATCACGACTATTGCTACCCACTACTCTTTAAAGTTCCCATCATTACTGCTATTTTGATGGGACAAACAGACATCTGCCCTTTGCCTGAGTGATAACTGTTTTGAAACACATTATTTTCTCAGAGACATTACCTCATCTCAATCCTATCCAAATTTTTCATTGTCTTTTCTTCCATTTATACATTTATCAAAAATTTCAGACACATGAACTTCCACTACTTTGATTGGAATTTACATCAGGAAAGGACTACTAATGAGATAGTACGAAAGATGCTAAGGGAGTGTAAATATTACACTGACTTTAGCAAGGTTTAGCCAAAGTTATTTCCCTCAATTCCTTTTGCTTAATCTAAACAGACCAATCAACTCATCAACAACTGCTTGAACCAGGAACTCAGTTTACTGTGTTTAAAGACTCTCTTATAATTAACATAACCTCAGTTTCCCAACACCATCAAAGAACCATAAACAATTTCCAAAATAAAACTGAATTTTACCTTTCAAATTCTATCCTATAAAATCTCTAATTTATTGGTCTCTTATGAAGTAGACATCTTCAGCTATTTTCAAGTTGCAGTTTTTAAAATGAAACCTTAGGCTAATGCCTTCTGTCTGCAAATTTCTTTCACCAAGAATATGAGGATTAAAAAAAAAAAGGAATATAAGGAATATACTCTGCTTTTCCCCCACAGATAATAAAAATAACTGAAAAAATTATTTTGCCTTCAGAGAAAATATGTCTATTGAACTAGATAAAAACACATGCGAATAACTAAAATCTGGTAGAAATTTAAAACTATGAAGTATCCAAGAATCCCTTTTTGCAAAATCACAATTTACTCTGCCAGAATTTCATGGATATTTATATGTAAGACTCCAAGTTTAGAAATGAAGACCTTTATTAATCAGATAAATAACAGAAGTCAGAATATTGACATTTTCTTGTATCATTTCACTGAGACCCAATACCCACAGGGCAAAATAAAGAGTGCTGGTTGATACAATTTTGGGCTTGTTTTAGAAGACAGCTATTGAGTGGTAAGCTTCATTTTAGTTGTTTAACTTCATTCAGTGGTGTATTAGTATAAATGCCACATATGAAGACTTAAATAACTAAATTTTAGAATAAACTATTGGCAAATGTTGCTTCTTTGGAACATTCTTTTTTCAGGATTTTTGTCTCAAATTCTAAAAAATATATTTATATTTTAGCATATAAATATATTTTAATGATATTTCAAATTTCCACATGAAAATAAGGAGAAATTTTGGAAATCGCACATCATGAATCTTGAAAAGACGTTCAATTATAGCTTTTCAAGATGATTGGCATGGCAGAAAGAACATAACTATATATATATATATTTTTTTTGAGACGGAGTCTTGCTCTGTTGCCCAGGCTGGAGTGCAGTGGCCGGATCTCAGCTCACTGCAAGCTCCGCCTCCCGGGTTCACGCCATTCTCCTGCCTCAGCCTCCCAAGTAGCTGGGACTACAGACGCCCGCCACCTCGCCCGGCTAGTTTTTTGTATTTTTTAGTAGAGACGGGGTTTCACAGTGTTCGCCAGGATGGTCTCGATCTCCTGACCTCGTGATCCGCCCGCCTCGGCCTCCCAAAGTGCTGGGATTACAGGCTTGAGCCACGAACATAACTATATTTTTTACCTGTAGATCTTCCCTTATTATTTTTTCAGGAGTGTGAGCTAATTTAGTTCTTTTGAGTGGTCTAAAGGTGTATTTTTAATGAAATATATAAAACACAAATGTAAGCACCCTCAGGTTTCCTTGTGACTACTTTATTGTAGCTTAGGTTTTCTTATTTCCAACCATCTCCCATATCTTCTATTTCCTGGCTAAAATTTAGGTCACATTTTTGTCCTATAATATCTTCATATCTTTTCTCTTTGGTTCGAGTAACCCTTTCCCTCCCTGATATCTCTGAGATAAAGATCTATCTTTTGACAATGTTTTGGAGCATAGATTGCAAGCTTAAATATCTAGAGAATTTATAAGCTGTAGCATTAAAGATAAGAAATCTTCCTTTACTCTGGTTTGAAAAACACAATAAAACATTCTGTTACTATTTTCAATAGAATAAATTGCTATATTCATGTCTTAGAAATACCTCTAATAGGGCTCTGTCACTGTATACAGTAATTGTAGAGTTCAAGTGCCCAACCAGGTAGACTTTTTGTGGACAAAACATTTCTATTCAAAACACAGTGCTTGGACTGCCTGTTGTAGTGGCAGACATTGCTGAGTTGGCACCCTTAGCTTTTAAAATTCTCTTTGACAGACATTTTAGTAATGTAATGCATTTTGGATTTCTTTTTTTTTTTTTTTCACCTACTGGCTGCTGTGATATCTTTCATTAAATATGTTTTTTTCCATTTCAACTACATCTTAACGTATAGTCCTCTGATGAGCTAAAGTACTATTATTAGAATATTTCTGATGCTTTTTGTTCTACACCAGTGATACACAAAACAGATCACATCAGATATATGATATACATAAAATATATCATGAAATATACAAAAATAAAACTGTCGACTTTATCTTCTTCCATCAGACTTTTATTGAAAGATGCAATTAAACATATTTTTAATTTTCAACATGTTTTCTGCTATTTTATTGTAAAACACATAATATCTATTTCTTTATATGGTCTCTCAAGAAAATGGGCACATAGAATCTTCAAAGAAATAATTTAATTCATGTATAAAAAATATCTATTCCTTCATGTTAAAGAAATATATATTCCCTACAAAAACAGTAGTGAATTTTTTTTCTTTGGTAGATGGAGAAACATTTAATACAGTGCCTTTATTTTGGTGAGATCTTAATAAACTTCATTTCTTTCTTTCTGCACATCCTAAAATTGAGCTCATATTCATCAAAATAAGAGAACCAATGTCCTTTAACCAGTATCCTGCAAATTGCCATCCGTTTTCTGTCATTATCTATCATTTTTTGCACAGTTGGCTACTATCTCTGGCATTGCTATACCCTGAAACTAATTCTAGTTACATTGCTATTCACACAGCTGAATATGAAAAAAAAATACAGATTCATATGGTGTGGTGCAGAGGATTTTGCTTAAAAAAGAGAAGACCTCAGTATAAAACCATGTTTCAGTACACAAATTGTCCATGATTTAAAAGCAAATCCTTTAAATTTAAAATTGCATGAACTAATATAATAAAGAGAAAAACATTTAGCTTCGATAATTAGGAGTTATATGACCTTAGTAATAATTTAACATCTCTAAATCTATAGCTTTGTTATTCATAAAGTAGAAATAGAATTGCATATATAATATTAATAAGACTTTTGAAAATATGTTGTGTTTATGCATATGCAAGCACCTACAACAATTCATGATGCATAGCATGACTCAACAAATTATAGATTTCCTTTATAGTTAGAAGATAATTAAGCATATCACAAACTATATTTGTTTACCAAAGTAGTCACCTTATAATATAATATTTGATGAAAGAAAAGGAGATATGAAAGTACGTAAGAGAGTGTTGAAGGTGGGATTTTCAGTGGTCCCAGAAAGATAAGATAAAGCCTCAAAGCCAAGCATAAAAAAATAAAAAAAAAATACCCTGGGAGTTCTAATATTGATGCTAGTAGCATCCTTAGATTCCTTATTATGGGACAGGCCACACAGATGTTTGACTATATATATCCATTACTCATCTCTAATTGCATATAAGCAGGCTAGAAATGTATATGAAAGAATATTGTTAAGGAAATTGTGGAATTGAGAATAATGTGTCAACGTCCTCTATTCTCTATGAGGTACACCTACTTCTCCAAAGTCACATGAAAGACACGTGTAGAATCTTTTGGAAATATTAAAAGGTGCTTACCAAGAAAAAAAACTGTCATCGTACTCTCAGCTACATCCCTGCTGCACTGCAGAAAATCATAGGTACACATGCGGCCTCTGGAGGCAAGCATGAAAATATTCTTTTCAATTCCCCAGGAGTTTGGGACATAGAAACATTTTCTTGACTCTTGCCTTAACAGCATTAAGGCATGACTGTTAGAATCTCTCTTCTAGATAAAAGGACTTCTAACAGTGTTACAGAAACAAGGCAAAATTGTTTTCAGATATTAAGGGTATTTTTCCAGAACACCCTGTATTGATTGCAGCTCAATATATATGAGAAGTACTGTTTCAGAAAGAATTGCAGGTGTGACTTTTGACTAATGAAGTGAAGTACAACAATACAAGAAGCTCATAATCTTTTAAAAGGTATGCTATAATCTTGAACTAAAAGATACAGAGCTAGCATAACATAAAAAGAAGCCTTTCAATCCAGCATGTACTACAATTAGAAGCAGTCCAAATATACTTACCTGGAAAATAGGCTATTTCTTATGAAAAAATAAATGATGACTCATAAGGTGGAAACAAAATTCAGAGACTGAAGCCAAGAGCAATACAGACTCTTTCTCTGGGAGGAGGAATAAGCCCTAATCAAGGAATTGACAACACATGGTTAGCTGGATTTCAGCATTGCAGTGAATCAATGATTACTGTTTGCCTAACATCACCCAGAGCCACTGCTATGTTAATGAAAGTAACCATTTAAATTATCGTATGAATGCCTTACTGTTGTTTATTGGGTATATAAGAGGTGCATAACTTGTTTTTCAGTTCACAAGTTTTTATATTGAGAAAAATCATACATATGGGAGATCATACCGAAGGAGACTCATCCATACTTGGACCTGATTTAGATGTGATTCCCTAAAATAGGGGAAGATAACACATTAATATGAAACTTTATAGGTCATAGGAGAAGGGTCAAACATGGAAAAAAAATTTGTGACCAGATGGCAGATTATGTCAGATTAAAAATGACCACAAAGTCTTTAACATTCTCCATTTGAGATGTGTCTAATTCCCCTCTCCTTCCATCTGTGCTGGCATAGCTCTTATTTACTAGTAGAGTACAGAAGAAATGCTGTGAGAGTTTCTGGCCTAGTATTTAAAAAAAAATACAGCTTATAAATTGTTCCTTATTGGAGTCCTCAGTTCTGTGTAAGGATTTCAAATCCCCATCTAGAAAGACAAGACTGACAAACTGTGAGACTACATGAACAGGGAGAAGGATCTAGCCAGATGTAGCCTTCTCCCAACCGTCTTCGGCAAAGCTTCACACATGTGATTGAAGCCATTATAAATGGTCCAAGCCATTCATCTTTTCAGCTGAATATCAGTAAGTTACATTTGTCAACAACAAATGAAACTGAAAAATTGGACCGCTGAGCCCTGAAGTATGCCATTTTCTATGGTTACGCTACAAAATATATTAGAGTGGAAATGTGCATTATCTAATCACGCTATCTTACAGGTCCTTATACATATCAAAATGATTAGCACTGCTACATTAACTTATTTCTTGACGCCTCTTGGTCTCTTCCTAGACTATAAACCAGTACCCCTACCCCAACAATGACAGCTTTAATGATTCACTTTTTACAACTACTTTCTGTAAATTGCTGATTTGGTTTGTGATGACAAAAACTTAGAACCTGGTGTCATCCTGTCAGGTCTAAAATTGTCTTAACTAAGGAGAGTTTCTATTTTACCTGCTGAAGATAAAGAATATATAACACCTTTCAAGTGAATTTTCTTACCCTTATGTCTCTCTCAGAAATTCATGACTTTACTGTTCACTTGTTATTTTGTATGTAGCTTCAAATAATCTATAGCATTGAAATTGTATTAGTTTCCTGAGGCTGTTATTCACAATGTACAACAAACTGGGTAACTTAAAACAACATAAATTATTATCACACAGTCCTGGAGACTGTGACTCTGAGCTTAAGGTGTCATTGGGACCTTGCTTCCTATGAAACCTGTACTGATATCTTCCATGCCTCTTCCTAGCTTCTGGCTGTTAGCTGCAATCTTTGGTGTTTCTCGGCTTACAGCTTCATGACTCCAATCTCTGCCTTAGGGTTTGTGGCTCTGTGTGCGGCTTTCAGTTTTCACATGGATATCTTCTTAGGAGGACACAGTCATATTGGGTTAGGCAGCCAGCCTTATCCATTATGACTTAATCTTAATGTAAGTAATTATATCTTCAACAACCCTATTTCCAAGTAAGATCACACTTTTAGTATTGGGGATTTAACATTACAACATATCCTCTTTGAGTAATATATTTCAGGAAAGTTGTCTGCCACTGTAAACATGGATCACCTTTAATTTTCAATAACATATTTCTTATTTCTATATCCCTCACCAAAAACATTCTGTTCATGATGATCTAGGTATTCTCTAAGGCAGCAGAAATTTTCTCTACATCTCTCCTCACTTCTTTCTGAGCCCTCACCAGTATTGTTTTAACATCCATATTTCTACAGTCTCTTCAAAGCAATCTACATATTTTCTATCAAATGCTTCAAATTCTTCTACTCTCTATCATTACTCAATTCCAAAGCCACTTCTCCATTTTCCTTTTTAAGTATTTGTTACAGCAGTACCCCAACTTCTCAGGATAAAATCTGTATCAGTTTGGGTTATCCAGGATGTGTGTGTGTGTGTGTGTGTGTGTGTGTGTATCTCCATCGTACTGATTCTGTTTTCTAGTCTTTCTTTCTCTCTCTCTCCCTACATGTAATCAAGAGAGATATATACATATAGGGAGAAGGAAAGAGAGAGAGATACTTTAAGTGGATGTCCTTTCATAATATGAGTGGAACTCATCCAATAAGTTGGTCTTGAGAGAAAAAGCTGAGATTTACTGGAAAATAAACGAACTCTGCTTTAAGACTGTAACATAAAATTCCTGCCTGAGTTTCCATTTTGCTGACCTACACTACAGATTTCAGAATCCGAGCCCTCACAATTATATAAAACAATTTCTCAAATAAATCTCTCTCATACAGATAACAGATAAATAAACATAATTAACTAATTGTAATTTTTAAAATTTTTTATTTTATTTTATTTGAGATGGAGCCTTGCTCTGTCACCTGGCTGGAGTTACAGTGGTGTGATCTCAGCTCACTGCAACCTCTGCCTCCCGGGTTCAAGCAATTCTCTTGCCTCAGCTTCCCAAGTAGCTGGGACTACAGGTTTGCAACAGCACGCCCAGCTAATTTTTGTATTTTTAGTACAGATGAAGTTTCACCATGTTGGCCAGGATGGTCTCAATCTCCTGACCTCGTGATCCTTCCACCTTGGCCTCCCAAAGTGCTGGGATTACAGGCGTGAGCCACTGCTCCCAACCCTAATTGCAATTATTAATCACATGTACAAAATACCTTCACAGCAACATTTAGACTAATGTTTGACCAAATAACTGGACACCATAGCCAAGCCAAGTTGGCACCTAACATTACCTGTGTTAGGAAGATTCATTTATTTATCACCTTCTTTAAGAAGATGCACCTGACTACTACCCTAATGCTCGCAAAATTGCCTGTTTCATATCTCACACCTGAATTATAAATAAATTGATTTCATTATTATCTGCAATCTACAAACATATTAATTCCTTGATAGTAAGGGCTTAAAATTTTAATTTTTAAATCTTTAGTGCATTATTTGAGCCCAGGCACCTACATAGTCTGCAAGCATTAATTGAATGACACAATTTTAAAAACATGATATGTTGGTACTAGATGTGCATTAATTTCTTATAAGTGAAAACAAAATTTGACAATATTTAAAAAGAAAGGATTTGAGTGATTAATATTAAGCATAATTTTCAAGTGGAATAATTATAATGTTCAATAATGAAATTTCCAAAATTTAAGAGCCATCCTGAATATATATGTAATACATCATTAATAATAATCTACCACTTACAGTATTGCTAATTATAAGCATCCCCACGTGTCATTTATATGACATTGGCAAATTCTACCACATCAGTAAAAACAGATGGTAATTACAGAGTGAATTGAGGCAGATTGTTACTATACCACACCATGTAGATTGAACACGTCTGCTGTTTATGAAATTCGTCATCTAATGACTCAGATGAATTGCATTCACACTGGCAATTAGATATTTGAATCAGCATTTTGAAACAATGAGGGTCGTACAGTTAGAAATGCTTAATTAGCAGGACAAGGACTCATTTCAGTGGTGCTGGACGAAAATACTTTCAATGAGCAAGCTTACATGTGGCTAGGCAAAAACTAGGCAAACTTTGCACAGGTCAAAAACTGAATAACCACAAGTCTTCTTCCACTGCAAGCCAGACTAAAAAGTAGTCAGTTTTTCGTGTGTCTGTGTGCGTGTGTGAGTGTGATTGTGGTACTTTTGTGTGTGTGATTCTCACACCAATTTGTAGAATGGTTCAATTAAAAAGACCAAATTATTTATAACTTTATCATAACTATTATGGAAAAGCACACATATATACTTTAAAAATATCACCTTATTTTTTATATTATTTATAAATATTAAAGATCAAAACAGTAATTTAAATTCATTGAATTTCCTCTGTTCTGTCATCCTTTTTATTTCTCAAGTGTTATTAAATATTTCTGTCAGTTATGTTCATGAGACATATAACTTTAAAATAAAGTTCTTTGTATATTTTGTGATTTTTATTTATACATATTTGGCATAAATGCACATTCAAAAACAAAATTTTAGAAAGGTAAGATATATACAAATGTATGTGATTTGGATACAGAAAAGCATGTAGGTGAGTAATGCATATGTATTGCACCAAAGTTTTACAATTTCTTATATCACATTCACTCTTCATCTTTTAATAGCTCTGTTCGTTCCTTTAATGCTATTAGTGAGTAAGAAAAAAACAATGGTTGGGGTATAATTCAGTGGAACATATGTCTGTTTATTGATACAAGTGAGACAGTTTCAAACGACTAGGATCAGCCCTGTTCCTATTTCTATGCACAATTGTATATTACCACATTTAGCTACATATTAAAAGCTGGAATCTTCAATTCTTGCTTTTTAGTTATACTTTCTCAAATCATGAGGCTTGTTTAAAAAAAAAAAACTATATAATTGCATTGTGTTTTATTGTGTAAAATATTCCCCTAAATCCCAGCAACAAGTTTAATATAAGAGAAGAATCAGTATTTTATCAAATAAATGCCTTTTAAATTAAGTTCAAGGAAACTGAAATCTCAGCATTTGCGCGCAGAATATCAATAATCCAAAATGACCGATCAAGTAATATTACTGAATTTCTAGTGCTTTCATTTATGAAAAAGAGAATATGTCCTAATTAGTTTCTAACTGATTTAGAAGTCGTATTTGTAAAGTTGTAGAAATCTCAATTACTTGTAGGCATAGCAATCTTGAGCCCAACATGTCTTTTTTTAACGTTTGCAAAAATTCAGTTCTCCAATAGTACATGCCACATTTAAACTAGAACAAACAAACCCTATCTTCTGATATTTGATAACGGTGCCTTTTAAACACCATAATCATTAGTTTTAAAGCTCTTTGGAACATGACAGATTTAAGCACAATATGGATCTTTTCATTTTTGTTTCAAATAGAGATATCCATTTGAAGAGAAGATATTAATTCAGGATAGTAAAGCAGTATCTTCAGCTACAGTTAAGAAAAACATTTATTTATACCTACAATATCTAAGCGTTTCTAAAGGTAATTTTAAAAGTTATTTTCCTCATCTATGTGTTTATAGCACAGTAAAGTTCAAATAACTTCCTACTAAAAAAGTTTAACAGAAAAAGCTAAGGTTAAAATGTAGCTTCAAATACACAGGAATACCAAACATAATTGTCTGATTTAAAAAAGCAGCCATAATTGGGGGTCTAAAAATTAGGAGTGGTTGCAAAGAAGAAACACACAGATCCTTAAAAATACAATCAGAAAACACAAACAGAAATTTGCAAACAGAAACAAAAACAGAAATTTGTGTTTGTGTTTGCAAACACAAACAGAAATAAAATGGGATTTTTTTTTTTTTTTGCAAGATTAGAAACCAGACATTTCTAGGCAGTTAAGTAAAGCATTATATCATTCAGGGATAAATAAAGGCCATAAATCAAATGACTCCCACAGAGGTTATGAACTGAAGGTCTTAAATACCTAAATGTGTCTGCCACAGCACTCTCCTTTCTCATTCGTCAATAGCTTCCACAATAGTTCATGCATATTCAGACTACTCGCTTTCCCTAAGGGTCAATTATTATAAGCATATTATTACATAATGCAGGTGTAAAAAAATGCTGTACCTTACTCTCTTCTTATCAATATTCTGATAAATGTTTTGACTTTCAGGGAAAAATAAAAACAAAATTACCTTTATATAGCAGAGTTTTCAGCTGTTTTCCAATATGACCAAGCTAAAATATACATGATTTATGTGGCATCGTCCTTTCAAAGTTATTATGTGTGTAAAGAGAAGAATCAATACTTTTCAAGTATATGTAAAATATATAAGCATGTTCAACTAACCAAACATTAAAAATGAGACCTTTTTAATATATAGACAAATATATTGGATATAACAAAATTTTGAAAACAAAAAAATATACATTATTTACATCATAGTGTTATTATTAATAAGGTAATATGGTAAAATCTAAGTAATTGTTCATAAATGATAATAATTTCATCTTCCTATATTGTCCAGCAAATTTTCCCCCTTCAGTGTAAAGTGGTTAAGTGTATCTATGCCTTCTGAATGGACTCTGTCTTTCTTGTTGTGAATCAGACTCAGAAGCTATACTGGTATTATAACTCTCGTTTGTATTAATATTGCCCCAGCATTCATCTTCTTGTCCTATCCCTGGTTTGTCACCATTGACTTGCATACTTTGAGGCAGTCTCCAAATAATTCCCATTTTCATGTTCTAGGTAGATAAAGGTCCTATACCCTAAACCACTTGATAACCTTCATTCTGCTTTAGGCCTGGTGAACCTGGTAATGTAACCAGGGTTACATAACTCTGGTAATGTAACCTGAGTTTCTGTGCTTAACCTTGAGTTCCCTTTAAATTATCCAACCAATCCTCTCATAGGAAACCCACCTGTATAATGCCCTAGACCCCAATAAAGTCTTTGGCCCACAGGAAACCATCTCTCCCTCTTGCTTCTCACATACTGGTTAAGCTCCTGTATCCTAGATATCCCCCAGCTCCCTTCCTGTGGGCCTTATGATGCAGCCTGTCCTCTTCTCTCAGATATTTGTGTAATAAACGTAATCTTTCTGCTATTCTGGCTTGAGTACTTCTCATTATGCTATACTGGACTATGCTGACCTTCACTTACATAATTCACTTAAAAAGTCACAAGTGAAAGTTTCCAAAGTTCTAGATATCTGGGCACTGGGATTGATGAAATTTTTTTGTCCTTGAAATACAGCTTGGAATAAAATGTTTACTTTCTTTCCCATTGGCTCATACTATGACTTTAGGGGAAACTACATTTTATTCTGAAAGGTTTCTGAAATTTTCTACTTGGTTGTTACAAGAGTTACCTAACTTAAGAAAAATAATAAATCAAATTTGGTTGCTGCCAAACAAAAACCCCAATATACATGCCATGCACTTAAGAGTTGAAAAGATAACTGCCATCAGAGGCCAGAGCAACAGATTGAGGAAGCCCAAGGAGAACTGCTTTCCAACAGACTTGCCTTGTTTTGCACTAGCAACTTTTTCTAGCTGGTGAGAAAAGCTGAGCTAGACTGCTGAATGAGACACATTTAGCCATTGCCCCAGTTGACACAGTTAATCACAAGATATGTGAATAAAGTTTTTCCCTCACACCAACCAGGCTGCCTATCCCAGAAAGTTGAATGAGGCCACTTGAGACCATCTGGCCCCAGCTGAACCAGCCCACATCAGAAAACAGGCTCTGACAACCTGTGGAGCTATAAGAATTAATTCATAATTTTTGTTTTAAGTTGGCAAGACAAAAATGTAAACCACCTGGCATTGGCTGGAACCATGTAGAGGCTGGAAATGTGGCAGGAAAACTGTTAGCATATGTTGAAAAACTGATGCTCACTTTATAACAACTGGAGAAGTGGTGAAAAATATGTTTTAACATTTTGGAGAAAGAAAACAATTAGCAAAATGGTTTTCTGTGATATTGTGAAAAATGAAATATATATTTAAATTACTGAACATCTGACTAATGCATCAGGCAGAATGTTTTAATCTAAATGTCAATCGATTGACCCTAGCAACCTGGAATAAGGAGATAAATGATCTAATAAAGAAATTCTTTAATCTGCAACCAAAATTTGAGAAAATAGACAAGATCTAGGTCTTCCTGAATAATACTCAAATCCTTAGTGTCTTTTGCATGTAAAGATTCACAAAGTTAAATATCTGGTATTAAAAATTGAATCAAGGTTTTAGCTTTAAGAATCTTATTAAGGGCTTCTAAGAATCCTAAGGGTGTTGCCTCTCATCAGCCTGATATGTAAAGGAAGATAGAGAGATATAATATAGATGTGGCTTTTGGAACATAGAATAAACTCACAACAGACATATAAGAAACTTATAAAGTTTTAATAAAGTTATACTGGCAAAAGAACTACCAGCTTATAGCAAAAAGAAAAAGACAATTTAAAAACTTAATAAAAATCAGGGGAAGCAAAAAGACTTCAGGCTTCCAACTTTCTACTGTTAAGAAGCAGGCTGAGAAATAAAAGATGAACATTTATTGTGAAAGAGGGATTATATATCAAAGGAAAGAACCTGAATCAAAGAAAATGAGGCAAGCATGATACACAGTGATGAATTTGGAGGCCATTCCCATGGAGCACTAGATCCAGAAAGAAAAGAATATTTTCTTTTTCCCCAGTAGAAAGACTTAGCAATATTTGCCTACCTGCATTTCAAAATTACCTGGCCCAATGATCCTCTTGTCCTAACCACTTGTCGTTATTGTTATTGTGATTAGCCTATTCCTATTTCAATATTGTACTGTGTAGGTTCATGGGATGAATTTCTTCACTGTGTAATTCACCATTATCTGTTGAGATACAGGCAGAATTTGCCAAGGTTAGCAAGCTCATGGAGCCATTTCTATTTATTTCCTGTGCGTACACATCTACAAAATTTTTAAGCTTCCTTTGCAGTAAATTTACTCTTTTTGGAAAGAGACTCAATCTTTATTTTAATCATCTGAAGAAAGTGAATTTGCTTCAGTGATGGGAAATAATGGTTCTGTTCCTTTTGGTTTAAACTAACAAATAACACTTCACTATATGAAACTTTCCTCAAATGGATGATGTTGTTGTATCTTGTAATGATTTCTTCATTCCTGGAAATGTCCAAGCAGAATCATGATGACATCCTCAGAAGTATGTGTGACAGAGAAAGAATTGGATGGAATACAGAATGATAAATAAAATTCATCCTGACTCTTAAGGATAATATATTAAGAGTGGTTGCCTGGAGAACTGTTAAGAAGCATTGGGAAGCCAAGCTCAGGATATTCATGGTAAAAGTACTGCCACCAATAATCAAGTTTTATTGGGCAAGGAAAATGTACTGAGTGATAACACATTTAAAAGACCTTTAGATACAATTGAAACGCTATCATTGTGATAGGTAGCCTCTTTTATATGTCTTAAAAACACTTAGAAAGTTAATCATAAAATTCAACTTTCTTGTTGAATTTTTAAATTGATTTGCATACTGTACTTCAAAGCTTTGGTTATTATATTGAGAGAAAAGAATGCAAATTATACTTAAAACATGTAATGATGCATTGTCCTTTGAAACAAATACAGGTAAGTTTAGTTTTCAATTCACAACATTTTTAAGTATGTAAGTGTATTTGTGAACTGAAAGTGTTATTTTAGAAGTGCTTGGTTGTGATTTCCAAATGTGTTTTACTTTTTCTTTTAAGAAGCAAATTTCATTTGGAATATGGAGCTTTTCAGAGAAAATAAAAACGTGCTAATAGTAATGTTCCTCATGCAATAAATATCCTAAGGGCGTTCTTATTGGAAAAGGCAGCTGAAAAAAATAAGTTGTTGATTTTCAAGAAAACTTGGTAATTAACCTCCTGGCAGTTTTCTTCAGACTACTCTGTTAGTCTCAGCACAACAATGGTAACTTAATTCTACAAACAGAAATTAAATAGGCTTTCAAACAAGATCCTGTGAAATAATAAAGTTAGTATTCTACATTTACTAAATGTACCTATTAGGACTGACATGAAATGGAATTTTATTTCCTTGCCCTTATAGTAGGGAAGTTTTTAGTGGAAAATAGAAAAAGTTGGTTTCATCTTGCATGGAATGTAGTTATAAGAATATGAATTATTGAAAGAAAATCAAATGTTTTTATGTACTCTTTTTGGTTTTTAAAATATTACAAATAACTTCGTATTTATTTTTAAACATTAATTTGAAAAATCAGGTTTTACAACACTATATAGTATGAATCAAACTTATAAAAAAGATATAAATAGTAGTCACAAAATTTGTTTAAGACTTTTTTGAGAAAGGCATTGCACTACTAATAAAAATTATCAACACTAATATTCATTTAATCCTGTGCAGTAAAACATTATTATTCCAATTACGCAAATGAAATGAAGCACATAGTAATTGAGCAAACTTTCCAACATCACTATTTAGATAGAGAAGGAGATTCAGATTCAAGTCCAGTGTTGCCAGAAGTCCGGGACTCCGAATGGAGGGACTGATTGAAGCCATGGCAGAAGAACATAAATTGGGAAGATTTAATGGACATTTATTAGTTCCCCAAATTAATACTTTTATAATTTCTTATACCTGTCTTTACTGCAATCTCTGAACATAAATTGTGAAGATTTCATGGACACTTATCACTTCCCCAATCAATACCCTTGTGATTTCCTATGCCTGTCTTTACTTTAATCTCTTAATCCCATCATCTTCATAAACTGAGGAGGATGTATGTCGCCTCAGGACCCTGTGATGATTGCGTTAACTGCACAAATTGTTTGTAGAGCATGTGTGTTTGAACAATATGAAATCTGGGCACCTTGAAAAAAGAACAGGATGACCGCAATGTTTGGGGAACAAGGGAGATAACTTTAAACACTGACTGCCTGTGAGCCAGGCGGAACAGTGCCACATTTCTCTTCTTTCAAAAGCAAATAGGAAAAATATTGCTGAATCCTTTTTCTCAGCAAGGAACATCCCTGAAAAAGAGAATGCACCCTGAGGGGAGGTCTCTAAAATGGCCGCTTTAGGGATGGCTTTTACGGTCATAGGCAAAGGGATGAAATAAGCCCTGGTCTCCCACAGTGCTCCCAGGCTTATTAGGACAAGGAAATTCCCGCCTAATAAATTTTGGTAAGACCGGTTGTTTGCTCTCAAACCCTGTCTCCTAATAAGATGTTATCAATGACAATGCATGCCTGAAACTTCGTTAGCAATTTTAATTTTGCCCTGTCTTGTGGTCCTGTGATCTCACCCTGCCTCCATTTGCTTTGTGATATTTTATTACCTTGTGAAGCATGTGATCTCTGTGACCCACACCCTATTCATACATTCCCTCCCTTTTGAAAATTGCTAATAAAAACTTGCTAGTTTTATGGCTCAGGAGTATCATGGAACCTGCCGAAGTGTGATGTCTCCCCCAGACACCCAGCTTTAAAATTTCTGTCTTTTGTACTCTTTCCCTTTATTTCTCTGACCAGTCAACACATAGGGAAATAGAAAAGAACCCACAATGAATATCGGGGATGGGGTTCACCTGATATAATAGACACACTAACTTCAGAGCCTAGGCAATTACTCTAGGTAGAGGGGCTAACATGTAGAAAGCTATATATCATTGAGAGTATGTGTCTGATTTCCTTATTTAGATTTTCCTAAATTTCTAGAACTGCAAGATGCTTCAGATTTATCTTGTACATTTCCTACCCCAATCCTAGAATCTAGATTCTAGATTTGCTCATTGCTACTGATGTGGCATTGCTTTTAGGGGCTGTCAGTTAAAAATGCAAACAAGCAAATATGTGTGCCTAATAAAACATGTATATACACATATTCATAAATATTTCTATATGTAACAATATGTACCTATATTCAGGTAAAAATGAAGTCTTACCAATATCTCCAACTCTATTCCATTATCAAATAGTATCCAAAGTTACTTAGATTAGCACCTTTTCCCCCAGCCACCTCATCTCAGTGAGATAAATTCATACATTTATTTGGACTACATTTAGATTGTTTTGTGACATTCTGTATGACCTCCTGGGATCTCAGTATCACTTGAATAATTTTATTTGTAATCACTAAGGTCTACATTTTGTGCATTAAAATTCTACAGATTTTGACAAATGCAAACTCTTATGTGTCTAAAATTTCAGCATCATACACAGAAGTTTCATCACTCTATAATATTCCCTATGTTGCAGTTATTAAGCCTCACCCTTCTTCCCCTACATCCCTGGCAAGCACTGAACTTTTTAATATATCTATATATTTGTCTTTTTCAGAATGTCATGTAATTGGAATTATACCATATGCAGTGTTTTCAGATTGGCTAATTTCAATTAACAATACGTATTCCATATTCATCCATATACTTATGTGGCTTAGCAGTTTATTTCTTCTTATTATTAAATAATTTTCCATGGTAGGGATGTACCACCATTTGTTTATCCATTCACCTTTGAGGAACACCTTCTTTGTCTTCTATTGTTGAAGATTATAAATTATACTGAAATGAAATTCACACATACGTTTTTGTGTATGGACATGACTTTTCAAATTAGTTTGCTTTATGTGATAAGACAATGTTTAAATTTTTAAAAATAATGTCAACATTTCTTCCAATTTTTTTTATCATTTTGTTTTCCCTCTAGTACTGAATGAGAGATACTTTTGCTCCATATCCTTACCAACATTTGTTGTTGTCAGATATTTTGGATTTTAGCCATTCTATTAAGGGTGTAGTGGTAACTCATTGCTATTTTACATTGCAGATTCCTAATGATAAATGATGCTATTTTTTCCTGTATATATATGTTCTATTTGCATATCTTCTTTGGTGAAGTTTCTGTTTATATATTTTGTCCCTTTTAATAGTGTTGTTTGCTTTATTCTTGTTGAGTTTCCAATGCCCTTTCTATATTTTTATACCAATTCTTTATTACATGTATGTTTTGAGAATATTGTCTTCTGTTCTGTGGTTTCTCTTTTGATTCTTATGATGGTGTCTTTTTTTTTTTTTTTTTTTTTTTTTTTTTTTTTTTTGAGACGGAGTCTTGCTCTGCCACCCAGGCTGGAGTGCAGTGGCCGGATCTCAGCTCACTGCAAGCTCCGCCTCCCGGGTTTACGCCATTCTCCTGCCTCAGCCTCCCGAGCAGCTGGGACTACAGGCGCCCGCCTCGTCGCCCGGCTAGTTTTTTGTATTTTTTTTAAGTAGAGACAGGGTTTCACCGTATTAGCCAGGATGGTCTCGATCTCCTGACCTCGTGATCCGCCCGTCTCGGCCTCCCAAAGTGCTGGGATTACAGGCTTGAGCCACCGCGCCCGGCCATGATGGTGTCTTTTACAGACCAGAAGTTTTAAATTTTAATAAAGTCAACTATTAATTTTTCTTTTTGCAGAACATGCTTTTGGTGGTATATCTAAAAACTCATCACTAAACTTAAGGTTGTCTAATTTTTCTTCTAAGTTTTCATCTAGAAATTTCATAACTTTGTGTTTTACATTCAGATCTATTATCAGTTAATTTTTGTGAAAAGGATAAGGTATCTGCTCATTTCTTTCTAATGGGCTGCCAAGTGTTCCAGAATTACTTGTGGGAAAGACTATTGTATCTCCATCTAATTGCTTTTTCTCCTTTGACAAAAATCAATTGACCATATTCATGTGGTTCTATTTCTAGGATCTCTATTCTGTGACTTTACCAATGTGTTTTCCTTTTTATTTATTTTTAATATCACCACATCTTAGTAACCTCTAGCTTTATATCAAATTCTAATGTATTGGGAAATAATTTAACTTTTTATATTAACCATATATCCTGAAACTTTTCTATCCTTGCTTATTAATGTCAGGACACACACACACACACACACACACACACATATAGAACTTGGGATTTTCTATACAAATAATTATATTATTTGTAAACAAAGACATTCTCATTTTTTTTTTTGTCTTGCTGCACTGGAAAAAATTTCTAATATGATACTGAAAAGAGGTGGTCAGAGAAGATAGCTTTATTTGTTCCCAGTTGGAGGAGAAGTATGCCTATTTCCTCATTCTATTAAATCCTTATGATTATTCTAACAAATTAGCACAAATTCAGTAGACCTCTTATTTTTGCACTGTCACAGAAAGAAGGAGAACTCTGTGGTGTTTTTCCTTGTAAAAACACTAATCTTACTGAATCGAAGCCCCAGTCCTATGATTTCATTTAACTCTAAGTACTTCTTCAGTAGCCCTATTTTTAAACATAGTTATGATGGGTTTAAGGTTTGAACATATGAATCTTGCAAGGACTCTAGCATTCAATACATAACACTTATATTATTGATTTTAGATTTTTTATTTTTTTAGCTTTTAAATTCAGGGGTACATGTGCAGGTTTGTCACATAGGTAAACTTTCATCATGGGGTTCTGTTATATAGATTATTTCATTATCCAGATGTGAAGCCTAGTACCCATTAGTTATTTTTCCTGATCCTCTCCCTCCTCTCACCCTCCATCCTTCAATAGGCCCCCATGTGTGTTGTTGTTCTCTTTGTGTCTGAGTGTTCTCATCATTTAGCTCTCACTTATAAGAGAGTACATGTGGTATTTTGTTTTCTTTTCCTGATTAGGTTGCTAAGGATAATGGCCTCTAGCTTCATCCATTTACTGCAAAGGACATAATCTCATTCATTTTTATGGCTGCATAGTATTCCACAGTGTATATGTATCACATTTTCTTTATCCAGTCTATCATTGATGAGCATTTAGGTTGACTCCACATCTTTGTTACTGTGAATAGTGCTGCAATAAACATATGTATGCATGTTTCTTTATAATATAACAATAATATATGCACAGTTTTCAGGTGTGTATTGTGGCCTAGAATATGGTCTATGCATATAAATGTTTCATGAAATCTTGGTAATAATAAGTATGTGATTGTTATTAAATAAAGAATTCTATAAATGTCAAAGAGGTCAAGTTAATTATAGTGCTATATAGGTCAACTATGCTCTTACTTATTTTTTAATTAAAAGAAGAGGTGTTACTGTCTCCAACTGTAACAAAGTATCTGTGTTTTTTTCCCTTGGAGTTTCATCAGTTTTTTGTCTCACATATTAGGTAATGGATTTCGTTGTCCCTGATAATTTTCATTGTTCTAAAGACTTCCCTGTCTGGAATTAATAAAATTTCTTTAGCTTTCTTCTAGTTGGTGTTAGTATGGTATATTTTTCTTTGTGCTTTTAACTTTACTTATGAATCTCTTTATATGTAAAGAGATGCTTGTACTCAGCACACAGTGGGTCTTGTTTTTATCCATTCTAACAATTTCTACCTTTTGTGGTTTTTGTTGAAGCTTGTCCACAGCTGAACAATTTTTATTTTTAATTGGTATATTTAGACTATTCACATTTAAAGTTATTATTTTGATATAAGTAGATTAGTATCTCCCATAATTGCAGCTGTTTTCCATTTGTTGCTTTTGATCAGTTTCATGTGCATTATTATTGTTATTATTTTACACAGTAATCTTTAGATAATTTAACATTCAGAAAAAGTTTTTACCTTATCTTCATTTATTCTTTCTCTGATTCTCTTTCTTTTTTCTATGTAGACACAAGTTTGTGACTTATATTATTGACCTGTCTGAAGGAATCCTTTTAACATTTCTTATAGCACAGGTATGTTGTCAATGAATTCTTTCAGTGTCTGTTCTAGAATGCATATATTTATTTTTCGATTTTGAGGGAAATATTCACTTACATATTATTCTAGGTTATTTATTTTATTTTGTTAACATGAAATATTTGACTAGCATTTATTTGTTGCATGGTTTATGTTGAAAAGTCTGCAATTCATACCTTTGTTCCTCTATGGTCAAGATGTTTTCTTATGTATTTTCTATATTTTATGTATTACACTTATTTCTACATACTGTCTTCTCTTATAAGACTTTTTTTTCTTTGTTTTTCGTTTCCTGGAGTTTGAATACAATATTCCCACAATTACATTTTTAGTATTTATTCTCTGAGCTCTCTAATTTTGTGAATCTCAGTTTGATGTTTGTAACTAATTTTGAATAATTCTTGGCCATTGTTACTTCAAATATTTCTTCTACTACATTCTCACTTTCTTCTTCTTTTAGTGTTCCAATTATGCCTATATCACACCCTTCAAAGTAGTATCACAGTTCTCTTTTTAACACACATTTCTGTGTTTGCAATTCAGACTGAGAATTTTTTTAATCAGCTTATCTTCAAGCTCACAGATTTTTTTGGTCATGTCCAATCTATTAATAAGACCATAAACAGTATTCTTCATTTATGTTACCATGTATTTTATTTTTATCATAACCTCTTAGTTTTTTAAAAGTTTCTTTGAGGCATAATTGATATACAAAGAACTACACATATTTAATGTGCTAATTTTGATGATGCACGCATGAAAATTGTGATGACATATGTGTTCATTTTTGGACTATGTAAATACCCATAATGTAACGTCTACAATTAGGTTAATAGGCATAAACAACACCTCCCAGAGTTTTCTTGTGGCCCTTTTGTGTTGATGTAGTTGATTGTTTCATTTTGCTTTTTTTTGTTTTGTTCTAAGAATACTTAACATAAAATCTATCCTCTTAACAAGTTTAGAAGCATATAATACACTATTGTTAACTAAAGAGACTGTACAACAGGTTTTTGGAAATTATTCACTTAGCATAACTGAAACATTATCTTTTTTTTTTTTTTTAACAATTCTTTATTTCTCTCATTTCTCAGGCCCTAGCAGCCCCCATTTTCTCTGTTATTAAGAGTTTGACTATTAAAGATACCTCAAATAAGTGGAATCATGCACAATTTGTCCTTCTCTGGCTGGCTTATTTCACTTACCATAATGTCCTTCAGGTTCATCCATGTTGTTGCAAATGGCAGGGATTTTTTTTCTTTTTTAAGGCTTGATAATATATCATTGTATATTTATACTATGTTTTCTAGATCCAGGCATCTGTTTATAGACAACTTAAATTGTTTCCATATTTTAGCTATTGTGAATAACACTGCAATGAACATGGGAGTAAAAATAACTCTTTGTCATATTGATTTCATATTTTTTGGACACATAACTAGAACTCGGATTGCTGATCATATGGTAATTCTATTTTTAATTTTTGAGAGACTTCCAAGCTGTTTTCTGTAGTGGCTACAGCATTTTACATTCTTACCAACAGTGCACAAGGGTTCTAATTTCTACACATTCCCACCGACACTCTTTCTCATGTTCCTTTCTGCTTATGTTATTCATCTGATTTTGCATTTTATCTACTTTGTCCATTAGAGCCCTTCACATACTAATTATAGTTATTTTAAATTTCCTGTCTGATAACTCCAACATCTGTGCCAAGTCTGAGTCTGGTTCTAATGGGTGCTTTGCCTCTTCAGACAGTGTTTTACGTGCATTTTAGCAAGCCTTGTAATTTTTTATTGAAAGCCAGACATGAAGTGTCTGGAAATACAAACTATGGTAAACATGTTTTTACCCTAAGGTATCTATTTTATCTGACTAGGAATTGGGCTGATTTTAATGTTTGTAGCTGTGGGTGCCTGATAGCTTCAAATTTTTCTAATGTCTGGTTTTTGTCTCCCTTGTATCTTATGTTTTCCCTAAAATCTCCTCTTCAGGTAGGATGTGTGTCTCACAACTGTTTCAGCTTCAACACACTGCTATATTGGAGCTCCATTTGTGTGGTGCTAAGGTATGGTGGAGGGAAGACAGTCTGTACTATGATGTCTCTTATCATTCTCTTAATGGGCTTGTCTTCCCGAGGCTGTGACATTCACAGTGCTTCTCAGCCTTCCCTTATTCCTTAGGTGAAACAGGAAAATGTTATGGAGAAGACCCTAGGAATACTTCCTTTACAATGGTTACCCTTCGCTAATCCTGTCAGAACCATGATGGGATCCTTCTCGGCTCTTCACCTATAGAACATCATGATTTTCAGATGTAAAGCCCAGGCAAGTATGCGTGCCTCTGCAGCTCCTAGCTCTTGTATTAGCCCACATTCACCTTTCAATATTCAACAAAATTACTATTTAAATAACAGGATAGGACCCAATTGATTATGACTCCAACAGCTACTTCTTTGGGTGAGCCTATTCCACTGTGACTCTCTACATTCACCTGTATCTCCAGATACTACAATGGTGGTTTCACAGTGACTTTACTTCTCTGATGGGCCAAAAAACAATCATTAATTTTCAGTTTGCACGATGTCTTTTTTCTTGTTGTCCTAAGGACACGAGTAACAACTTCCAATTTCTTTATATATCAAGCTTAAACCTGAGTCATTTTTGTTTCATTTAGAAAAAAAATAAGAAATAGAATACAACAAATATTTTAGTTATTTGCTCTCTTATTCCATGGATGAGAAGTATTAATGTTTATCAAACTTTGACCAAGTTGTGATCTAAGATGTATAAGGTTTCTGTGATGAGCTACTCACCAAACTTACTGATTTCTTTCTTCTTTCAATTAGATTAAGAATTTCTAAGTTGCTACAAATGTAAATCCTCTACATATGTGTATAAAATACACATGCACATACTCCTTGTGCACTTGATTTAGCCATTGCCCTCAGCTTTATTCAACAGCAAAAGAAAAAATGAAGACTTGACTCCCACTTTGGAAAAAATTGCTGAATCCAGTTTCTCTACATTCCTTTCTTAAACCATATATGGTCTCTTTAAAATTATAGCATCACTGACTTTAGAAAAGAAATTGTTTTCATACAGAAAAGAAATTATGACTAAAGAGTTCTGCTTTTCAAAGATGCTTGGATATGTGTCTATACATACGATGAGATATGTTCCATTTATTTGCCTCAACTCTGAATGTTTAAGACTATAATAATGATAGACTTAAATATATTATATTTCATTAAACTTACCTCTTCCATTTTGGGGCAGAAGCATCTTATCTTCTGAATATGATGGCTTAATTTCCACTGACATGCATTTTACATTTTTGCAACTAATGACTTCAAATTTAACACTAGCAAAACAGTATGAGGAGTTTGGAATATTCTACAGAAAAATAGAAAAAAAAATTGAGTAATTAATAAACTAGAAACGTGGAAAATAATGACCAATGAATTTTAAGAACCTCACATAAAAATATGATAGAAAAATAGAAATTAAGAAAATGATACCTTTGACCTCATTTGATCCTTCATCCCAAGCCATTCAAAATACCAAGTTACGACAACAGACACAATTTTCTTCTATTTATGTATTTTAATTGGTTTTAAGATATTACAATGTAGTAGACATTTAACAATGAAACAGTCATATTTTTAAATATAATGTATACAATTACAAGAATACAGTGACTATAAAGTTGTGTCAATAATATGAAATAACAATTGATTCTCTAAATGAAGAAGGCAACTTTATTTAGTTCCTTCTAAGATTTTGAGGCAAAGACTTTGACAAAGTGAAAGGGATGTTTGTGTTAGATGTGGTTTAAATAAAATTTTAGAAATGGATGAGTTTATAGGATTAATGAGAACGTATGTGCCTCGAATCTTTAATCTGCTCCCTGTTACTTCTAACAGAGCTGCAAAGACATAATTTAATACAAATAGAGGCCATTCTTATTCATATTTTACAAATCTTTATGACCTTAAGGCTATCTTTGCTTTCCTCATAATAGTAATCAACCATTCAAAATAAAACAATAACCCACTTTGTACCACTTTAAAAATAAATGTAATCCAAATATCTGAATAACATTTTTACATAAAATAGGTTTGGATTCTACCTAGATGGTTTTTCATGGTTAGATACAGCTATGAATTAGAGAAACTTTTCCTAAAATATATGGTGAAGCATAAAAAGTAATCTATTCTGAGATTGACAAGTTGCCTAGAATTAAATGGGATTGGACTTAAAAATAAGCTCTTTCATGTCTCTGCTACTTTAATACCATTTCTATTCCTATGTTCCCCTTTTATCAATATGTATGTGCATACTGTATATACAACAGGAACTTGACATTTTATAGTAACAAGAAGACAAAAACTATATTACCTTCTTACTGTGTTATTTTTTCAATCTGTTCAGTGATGTTTTATTTTCAGTCATAACTGGAATGTAAGTATGTTTGAGTAAAGATATTACCTTTCTCCTTCTAGGTGCTACTTCTATTTGCCCATGGCTTGACATTCATCTTTGGATATCATAGAGCCTGTGTAAACCACATTAAAGACGACATTTTGCACTCTCAGACATTTCCACAGGTCTAAGAGTCAAATATTAAACTTATTTACTATGTTTCTTTTTTTTCTGATGACTTCAGTATATGTATTCCAAGCCTATGAATACAACTTATTTATACGCAGACTGTGCAATTTCATTTACATTCTTATTGAGTTCAGACAGAAAATGCCAGGTATGCACCAAAATATATTTAGAGCTCTCTATTTTATTGTCAGCACAAAGATTTACAAACGTATCTCCTCACAAATATGCACATGCATAACTTCATGCCCTCCACTGCAGGGAAATAAGTTAGGTATTAGTAATACTTACAGCAGTTCTTGTGCAATATGATTTTCCCCTCCAGTGTACTATCATTTTCCTACATGAAAGATATCCAAAAATGAACAAAGCCACTTTCCCAAAAGGATACTGAGTGCAAAAATTATATGCTTCAGCTCCTTGCATAAGCTTACCTGTATCTGCCTCAGTCTATATTTTAAACCAACAGGTATCTATCCAGCATTTACTTAATTCTAATGTTTATAATATTAAGAATTTGTGGTAGTTGGTGATTGAAAATTCACAGCATCCTTGTCTTGCCCATAAGTATCACTTAATCCCATTGAAAACAGATATATGAACTATTCCATTGATTATAGGAAGATATAGATTTAAATGGTACTTGGTAGGAGTCCAAAAGAAATCCAACAATTCATTTTGGCATAGAATATCAAACAAGTAAGGCATTAAGGAGTTGACGCTTAATCTTGGCTTTTAGGGACATAGATAGAATTTAAGGATATAGAGAAGGAGCACAGCAGGCCAAGGTTGAAACTTTAAAAATAGTGACATTAAGCTGTGTTATGATGTGTGCTGATTGTGAAATTAGCATGGATAGTCAGCAGTGACTATCTGTGAAATACATGAGCCTTTTGTGTTATAGCAGTGAATAGGCAAATAAGAAAGAATTATGTCAGCCTGTATCAAATATATTTAATGTTAGCAGAAATCTACTTTGGGCTCACCTCATCAAAAATGTACAGAGCCACTAACAGGAAGGTAAAATATTAAACACGTAAACTGCTCAAAGCCAAAATATTGAATTCATGATGTACACACATATACATCACAGATGCATACACACACACACACACACACACACACACACAGACACACACACAGCTGTTTTTTCCTGTTTGTCATTTTCCAATTACTAAATTAAATTGTATAGATTCATTATCTCGTAGAATCCTCTTTAGAATTCCTGGTGGTCAATATTTACATTGGCATTTAATTTTCAAGTTATTTTAGGCTCAATAAGTTTAGGTAAATTGCCCAAAGTGCCTAATAATTGGTAGAATCAAGATTTATATCCCCATATGAGTTAAGAACCAATATTCTGTTTGCATTAAATCATATTTCCAACATGTCTAAGATTAAAACAAAACAAGAGATTCTCTGGAATTTAAACCAAGCAACAGCTCACTGACTTGATTTCATGCAATTTTGATTTAGTTTTTCCTTTGTTTCATGTATGGTTAATATGGTAGTCTCTAGAATTAATGTGTCTCTGTCTGTATCCTCTACTGGCTATATGGGTTTAGAAAAACTTTTTTAAACCTTGTCGAACATTTTATTCATAAGTAAAAGGGGGTAAATACCATCTTGTTGTCCTGGGGTTTCTGTAAGATGTTACTTTTAATGTGCTTAAAATATTTCTTGACATGTAGTAGGTGCTCCAGAAATGTTAGATACATTGTTACAATTGTTTATTATTATTATTATATAATTGTAGCTTTTATTTTAGATACAGAGAGTACATGTGCAGGATTGTAACATGGGTATATTGGACTCAAGTAGTAAGCATAGTGCCCAAAAGGTAGTTTTTCAATCCCTGTCTCCCCTTCCAGCCTGCTTACCTCTAGTAGTCCACAGCATCTATTGCTCTCATGTTTACATCCATGTTTATAGCTCCCACTTGTAAGTGAGAAAATGAGGTACTTGGTTTTCTGCTCTTGCATTAATTCACTTAGGATTATGGCCTCCGGCAGCATCCGTATTGTCTGCTGCAAAGGACATTATTCTATTCTTTTTTGTGGCTGCATAGTATTCCACGTTGTGTATTTACAATATTTTCTTCATCCAATCCACTGTTGATGAACCTTAATCAATTCTATGTCATTGCTATTAGAAATAGCACAGTGATGAACATACAAGTGCATAGGTCTTTTTAGTATAATGATCTATAATTCCTTTGGGTATATCCCAAGTGATGGAATTGCTGGTTCAAATGGTAGCTCTGTTTTAAATTCTTCAAGAAATTATCAAACTCCTTTCCACAAAGCTGAACTAATTTACAGTTCAGCCAACATGATATAAGCATTCCTTTTTCTCCACAGTCTTGTGAGCAATTTTCTTTCTTTTTAAAAAATTATTATACTTTAAGTTCTAGGGTACATGTGCATAATGTGCAGGTTTGTGACATATGTATACACGTGCATGTTCGTGTGCTGCACCCATTAAATTGTCATTTACATTAGGTATTTCTCCTAATGTTAAGCCATTCTGACTGGCATAGGAGAGTTTCTCACTGTGGTTTTGATTTGCATTTCTCTGATGATTAGTGATTTGGAGCATTTTAAAAATATATTTGTTGACTGCTTCTATGTCTCCTTTTGAGAAGTGTCTGTTCATGCCTTTTGCCCAGTTTTTAATGGGGGTTATTTGTTTTTTTGCTGGTTGATTTGTTTACGTTTCTTATAGATTATGAATATTAGACCTTTCTCAGAGGCAAAGTTTGTGAATATTTTCTCCAATTATGTAGGTTGTCTGTTAACACTGTATATGCTTTCTTTTGCTTTGCAGAAGCTCTTTAGTTTAATTAAGGCCCACTTCTCAATTATTGTTTTTGTTGCAATTGCTTTTGGGGACTTGGTCATACATTTCTTGCCAAGGCCAATATAAAGAAAGTTACTTCCTAGGTTTTCTTGTAGAGTTTTTATAATTTGAAGTCTTACATTTAAATATGTAGCCCAGTTTGAGTTTATTTTTGCATGTAATGAAAGGTAAGGATCTAATTTCATTTGTCTGCACATGCTAGCTAGTTATGCCAGCATCGTTTATTGAGTAAGGAGTTATCTCCCACCTTGCTTTTGTCAACACTGTCAAAGACCCGATGGGTGTACTTGTATGAGTTTGTTTCTGACTTTTCCATTCTTTTCCATTTATCTATGTGTGTTTTTGTACCAGTACCATGTTATTTTGGTTACTGTAGCCAAATAGTATAGTTTAAAGTCAGGTAGTAGGATGCTTCCAGCTTTGTTCTTGTTGCTTAGGATCGCTTTGGTTATTCGGACTCTTATTCCTTCCATATACATTTTTGAATAGTATAGTTTATCTAATTCTGTGAGGAAGGACACTGGTAGTTTGATAGAATACCAATTAATCTGTAAAGTGCTTTGGGCATTATGACCATTTTAATAATATTGATTCTTCCTATCTATGAGCATGGGATATTTTTCCATTTATTTGTGTCATCTCTGATTTATTTCAGCAGTGTTTTATAGTTCTCCTTATAGAAATCTTTTACTACCTTGGTTAGATATATTCTTAAGTATTCCAGTTTTTGTGTGGCTATTATTTAAATGGGATCATGTTTTCAATTTGACTCTCAGCCTGTATATTATCGGTGTCTAGAAATGCTGTTGATTTATGTACATTGATTTTATGTTCAGAAAACATGCTTAAATAATTTATCAGTTCTAGGAGCCTTTGGTAGAGTCTTTGGTTTTCTCTAGTTATAGAATCATATAGTCAGTGAAGAGATATTTCAACATTTTTTTTTTTCTGTTTAAATGTATTTTATTTCTTTCTCTTGCCTGATTGCTCTGGCTAGAACTTCTAGTGCTATGTTGAATAGCCTTGTTCTGAGTTCTTAAGGGGAATACTTCCAGCTTCTGCTCATTCAATAAGATGTTGGCTGTGGGCTTGTCATAGATGACTCTTATTTTGAAGTATGTTCCTTCAATACCTAGTCTGTTGAGGGCTTTTATCTTGACGTGATGTTGATTTTATCAAAAGGTTTTCCTCTGTCTATTGAGATGATCATATGTTGTTTTGCTTTTAATTCTGTTTATGTGTGATGAATCACGTTTATAGATTTGCATATGTGGAATCAAGCTTGTGTCCCAGGAATAAAGCCTATTTGATGCTGGTGAATTCACTTTTTGATGTGCTGCTAAATTTAGTTTCTAGGATTTTGTTTAGGATTTTTGCATCTGTATTCATCAAAAATATTGGTCTGAAATTTTTTTTTCACTGTGTCTCTGCCAGGTTTTGGTAGTAGGCTGATGAATTAGAATGAATTAGTGAGAAGTCTTTTCTCCTTGACTTTCTGAAATAGTCTCAGTAGGATTCGTATCAGTCTTTCTTGGTATATCTGGTAGAATTCTGCTGTGACTCCATTGGGTCCAGGACTTTATGTGGTTGGTAGGCTTTTTATTATGGATTCAATTTCAGAACTTGGTATTAGTCTATGCAGAGTTGCAATCTCTTCCTAAGTCAATCTTTGGAGATTTATGTTTCCAGAAATTTATTAATTTCTTCTAGATTTTCTAATGAGTTGCAGAGAATTTTTCGTAGTATTTCCTAAGGGTCTTTTGTATTTCTGTGGGATAAGTTGTAATTTCATCTTTGTCATTTTTTATTGTACTTATTTGAATCTTGTCTTTTTTCTTTGTTATTCCAGCTAGTCATCTATGAAACTTATTTTTTTTTTAAAAAGAATTAACTCTTGGTTTCATTGATCTTCTATATGGATTTTCCATCTCAATTGCATTGAGTTGTTGTCTAATTTTAGTTATTTCTTCTCTGCTATTAGCTTTGAGTTTGGGTTGTTCTTCTTATTCCTTGTTTTTTAGGTGCAATGTTAGATTGTTAATTTGAAGTTAATTTATTTGAAGCAAATTTATAACTTCTTAATGAAGGTATTTTAGAGCTATAAAATTTTTTCTCAACACTGCTTTGGCTATATCCCAGGGATTTTGGCAAATTGTTCCTATTTTCATTAATTTAAAAAATTTTTGATGTTCACCTAGGAATTATTCAGGAGCAAGTTGTTTAATTTCCATGTCTTTCTGTAGTATGGAGAGATCTTTTTGATATTAATGTCTTTTTTTATTGTACTGTGGTCTGAGAATGTGCTTGATATAATTTTGATTTTTAAAAATTTATTCAGACTTGCTTTATGACCTAGCATGCATTTGATTATAGAACATTTTCCACTTGCAGATAAGAATGTATATTCTTTGATTGTTGGGTGGATTTTTCTGTGGATGTCTATTAGGCCCAATGGTCAAGTATCAAGTTTAAGTAGAGGGTTTACGGCTAGGTGTCTGCCTCAATGATCTATATAACACAGTAAGGTGTTGATGCCTCCCACTATTATTGTGTGGTTGTCTCAGTTTTTTCACAGGCCAAGAAGAACATGTTTTATGAATCTGGGTGCTCCAGTGTTGGGAGCTTATATATTTAGGATAGCTAAGGCTTCTAAAACCTTTATTAGATTGTACCCTTTATTATTATGTAATGTGCTTCATTTTGCTTCTTAATTTTATGGTTAAAATCTGTTTTAGTTGAAATAAGAATAGCTACTTCTGCTGTTTTTTGTTTCATTTGCATGATAGAACTTTCTCCATTCTTTCACTTTGAGCCTGTAGGTGATGTTACATGTGAGATCAGTCTCTTGAAGACAGCAGATGGTTGGGTTTTGTCTTTTTATACATTCAGCCACTCTATATCTTCTAAGTGGGGCATGTAGCCCATTTATATTCAGTGTTAGTGTTGATATGTGTGATTTTGATCCTATCATCTTGCTGTTAGTTGGTTGTTATGTGGACTTGATTGCCTGTGGGCTAGGTGCTGAATTGTGTTTTTGTGGTATCAAGTATTTTTCTTTTGTTTCAATTTTTAGCACTCCCTTAAGACCTCTTGAAAGGCTTATCTAGATGAAACATATTCCCTCAGCATTTGCTATCTGATAATTTCATTTCTCCTTCACTTATAAAGCTTAATTCAGAGGGATAGGAAACTCTCAGTTGGGATTTCATTTCTGTAGGGCTGAAAATAGGACCCCAATCCCTTTGGGTTTATAAGTTTTCTGCTGAGAGGTCTTCTGTTATTTTGATAGGATTCCCTCTGTACATGATGATTTTTGCTAGCTACCTTTAGGAATTTTTTATTTTGCATTGATCTTGGTGAATCTGATGACTATGTGCGATAGGAATGGTTATTTTGTATGGAATCTAGCCAGAGTTCTCTGTACTTCTGAGATTTGCATGTCAATTCCTCTAGCAAGATTATGGAAAATTTATTGGATTATATTCTCAAATATATTTTCTGAGTTGCTTATTCTCATTCTTTCTCTCTCAGGAATGCCAATGAGTCATAGATTTTCTTTTCTTTTTAAGTAATTCCAGATTTATCAGAGCGTTTATTCATTTTTCTTATTTTTTTAACACTTTTGTCTGACTGCGTTGCTTCAAAGAACCAGTCTTCAAGCGCTGAGATTCTTTTTTCAGCTTGACCCACTCTACTATTCATGCTTCTGATTGTATTATGAAATGCTTGTACTGAGTTTTTTTAGCTCTAGAAGTACAGTTTGGTTCTTTATTAAAATGACTATTTCTTTCAACTCTTGGATTATTTTACTGAATTTTTTTTTTATTGAGTTTCAACTTTATCCTTAATCTCCATGAATTTCCTTGCCATCCAGATTCTGAATTCTATGTCTGTGACTTCAGTCATTTCAGACTGATTAAGAACCGTCGCTGGAGAGCTAATGGACTTGTTTGGAGGTAAGAAGTCATTCTGGCTTTTTGGATTTTTAGAGTTTCTTCTTCTTTTTCATCTGGGAGAGTTGATGTTTCTTTAACTGTGATATAGTTTGAGTGTAATTAGTTGGCTTTATTTATGGATGATTTCAGAGGGCCAGGGCTTTGTATGGGATCTTTACGTGTGGATGAAATCTTGTGCTTGGTTTCACAAGTGTATACATTGGCAGGGTAATTTTTGGTTTTGTAGTTTGAGCTGTGATTCAATAGATGGTGCTGAAGAGTAGTGGCTAGTAGCTAAGTTAATACCTAGCCTTTGGGCTGTTTCATACTTTGGGGGGGGATGACCCCCTCACCAGATCCATTCCTGGGCCTTGAGGAAGATCCTCTGATCACCAGTGCTGCACCCACATTTCTTTTGTTAGGTGTTACAAGATTCGGGATGCCCTTTGGGCAGAGATATGCCCCACCTTCTTTGGACCAGCCCTGTGGAGAGAAGCATGCTCCACTCCTTCCCCAGCTTAGGGACCTATGTGTCTCATCACTCTCAGTATGTTATGTGAGAGCTCCTCCCCAACTCAAGTACCAGTCACAGATCTTGGCTCTATACTCTGAGTTGCCTGCCGCAGGCGTGGAGATGCCAGGACATCTTGTGGCTCAAGTTCAGTTTCTGGCTGTGCTGGGAGATCTGATGTGTTCCTGGTTTCCCAGGAAAGTACATATGTGAATCAACTGACTCAGGCTTAGCTACCTGCAGGGGCTGTAACTGTGCAATCCACTCCTGCAGGGCAGCTAGGCATGGACCCTGGGAATTGCTGGCGGGAAGGAGGTCTTGCAGAGCAGAAGTGCCCCACTCCCATGGTGAAGCTTGCCCTGCTCTCTCTGGGCTCAGAGGTCAGCTGGGGCCCACAGCTCCCAGAGGGGTATGGGTAAACCTAGAAGATGGGCCACTGTCCACTGGAACTGCCCTTTGCACAAAAGCTCCCAGGCTCTGTGCCATCCAACGGCTTATCTCTCCTTGCTCCTGTCAGAGATCTCCCTGACAGCTCACAGATCAGTGCATGATAAAGGGTCACCTGTTGCTAAACTCTCAGAGGTCCATTGTGAGAATGAACTGTCCCTCAGTTATCTCACTCACCCGTTTCCCAGGAATTGTCAGGGACTGGGAACTAGCCCTGGTGTTTGGGTAATCCATGCAGGGTTTCTTCCTGTGTAGTCTGGGCTTCAACATTGCCTCTTCACCTGCTCTCAGTTTTCTCTGTGAAGATCTTCCCAAATTATGGTAGTTTAAGCCATAATCTGGTCTCTCTCCATGGGAGCAGCACTTCCTGACTGCATCTACTTGGCTATCTTTTCCCTTTTTATCTATTATTATTATTATTAAAAATATTAACTTAAATGTAAATATGTCAATATATCTCTTGATCAGGTGACATTTTGTAAATATAATTAGGTTTATGTAATAAATGGTAAAATAATACTAAAAAAGCTGGATCTGGAAAGTTTATGAAGCATCTCAATCTTTTTTCTGAGAAATTATTATTAATGATAAAACATATAAACATCACAAATGGATATTCATAAGCACTAGTCCCCTTCTAACTTTTGAGGAACAGTCCAAATTTCTCTTAGGAGATACACATTGGTGTAACATTCTTACCTGTAAACGTACACAATTCTAGCAAGTCTTCTAAGCATCAAACTCTGTCTACCTCAATCCATCTCCAGCAAGAATAATTTTCTCTGGTGTCACTGTGATGATCCAATTTCCATCACAGAAATCTACAGTGACTTAATATTTTTGGCAATGATGGGCATTTGATCTCTAATTTAACTCTCATTTTACAAATGTAAGTCTTGGAGACTCAGAGAAGTTGCAAATTTCATTTATTCTGTCATTCAAAATTTCCTATTTTATATACTGGGTAGAAGGTGCTGTGAGAGACAATGGACATATAAATATAAATAAAAAATGTTACTGCAACTCCCCAGATAACACTTTATTGTAGGACACAGATTGTAAATAAACGTACAATGTAAAGAGTGTGTGTGATCCATTGTTTAATAGAATATACTTTTAGTCAGCCAAGTTGAATTTCACGCTTAGTTTACAACTCAGCACTTCTGATATTAGAACATTTTATATTTCTGGGTGTAAAATTTTATTATCTTTAAGCCAGGGATAAGAAAGTCTTTCAGAATATTTTTAGTTGACAATTTTGTTATTTTTCATTTTTTGCTAATTTATTCATTTTTAAATTGACATGTAAAACTATATGTACTTATCATGTCTAACATATTGTTTTGAAGCATATCTACGTTAAAGAAAAGATGGTTAAATCTAGCCAATTAATAAATGCATTTCCTAACACAGTTATCATTTTTGTGCTGAGAACACTTAATATTTTAATCTCTTAGCATTTTTCAAGAATATAATATATTGTCACTAATTGTAGTCACCATGCTCTATAATAGATCTCTTGAACTTATTCCTCCTATCTATTTATAATTATTATAGATTAGTGTTTACAATGTATATAGATTACACATAAAAGTATCTGGGAATATTAAGTCTTTCCCACCTTTTATTTGTAGGATTCTTAATAGATTTAATATCAGTCAATAGTGGAAGAATATTCAACTGCACATTGGAAAATGTAACTAATTTCCCCCAGTTAGAAAATGGAGCAGTGTCTGCCTTTTGATTTAAAAAAAATGTTGAATTTCACTGGAGAGAAAAAGAGACAGAGTGGGGATGAGCCATTTACAATGGCAGAGTGAGAACCTCCAGTAATACATTGATAAAAGCAACAAAAATATCGGCAAAAAACTGTCAAAGTCAAGATTGTTGGAACTCTGGAAATTAAACAAAGTACTGAAACAACAAGAGGAATGTGTCTTTGAGAAAATCTGAGAACTTTAACAAGAACATCAGGACAGGATTAATAGTCTTATAACTTGACCTACTCCATTGCTTTCTCCCTATCTCTGTAGTGGCCTTAAAAACTGGCAAAGTTACAATTACAGTAACTCAGAAAACAGACTTTTAGCTACAGCTCAAAGCAAACCATATTTGGAGTTTTTCAAAAAGTCTCAAAGCTAGAGCTGGTTCACTCTTTGACTTGCCTGTTACCTCCGTAGAGAAGCACTGGTTGCAGGATGTTGTCATTATTTGACCTAACTCAGAGCTCACACATCAAGAGAGAAGCCCTATCTCTAGAACATTTTTTGAAAACAATCAGTGAAAAATCTTGTCACATCACAGTTGCCTAAAGTTCTGACACATGTTGGGTCAAAAAAGAAGAGGGACAAAACTTAAAGAGGAAAGTCTGGGAAAAGAGATATCCACATGGATTTTTGAAAAGCTCTAGAAGACCTTATAAGGACAAAGGTGTGTTCATACCCCAAAATAACTGAAATAGCCACAAACTCTCACCTCTGGCTGTTTTTGAGTCAATTTAAAATCCTAGGATATGAACTATGCTCACTTGGATTGACTGGTAAAGCTGAATCCAAGATTCACAGGTCTTCTCACATGTAACATAGGTTTTCAGTAACCTGGTGTTCTGGGGACATAATTTTTCCTGGTATAGCTTCTCTAGTATTTTTTTGTGTGTTTTTTAAAATTTTACAAGTGTGTATGTGTGTGTGTGTGTGTGTGTGCATGTGTGTGTTTTGAAGTAGTCAGAGTAAGTATTGTATAAATCTTATGTGTACCTTTTATTTATTTGGGTCTTTAAATGTGAATACACAAGAAAAGCAAATTCTCCTTTTGAGGTCTGGAGGACATTATTTACATTCTAGTGTGAGACAGTATATTCTATACTTGTCAAAAGAAATCCCACTTTATAATTTAAGACTATGAGAGAAGCCATAATGTACCAAAAGGTGATAATCTTCTCCCCATGTACTTAAGGTTTAAGCCAAATACAACACGAGAAAAATAGGTGGGGAATGGTAAAAACGATTACTTGAACTCTATGCCACAGGCTACCATATGTAAGAACTTCCTTAAAGAAACTATTCTAACACTATCTCCACACATACTCCCTCCTTCCCTTGGAGATGTGAGTTATCTGATCGGTGTCTTTGGTAGAAAGAGTTGAACATATTTAGCTGAGCCCCTGCCAGTGATCCTCTACAATTCAGTATATGTAGCAAGCTTGGTTCTGTGGTCATAACAGAGATATGAGGCTTCAAGGTAAGCAGTTGTGTTCAGGGGCACTATTAACAAACTCATGCCATCACAGGATAAGGCTACATACTCCAAACAGCTTTGTCAGAAATATAAACAATGTATTGATATACATCTGGTTTATTCTAAGATCTCACTCTCAGTTGTTCAACTGAGCAGAGACAGGGCTATTATTTACTAATCCCCTAACATCTCAACAACTCACATAGACATTTATCTACTTGGAAAGAGAAGTTGTTGAAAGAATGAAATAATTATGTTTGTATCCCACTGTAAAAATTGACGTGCTCACTTATAGGATGCTTTACAGCTCTGGTTTTACAATGTTCGGATTACTAACACTGTAGAGACTGGTGAATATTTTGAAATTTCTCCTCAGTAAACATGTACTTCTGAGTAAAACGAATGATACAACTTCAGAGACTCATAGGCTCCAATCTATATGATGCTTAGCATTTCTCTGACATTTAAAATTCAAGTGCTGCTTTATAATTCAATAGAAGGTAATTCACTGAAAAATTTACATAGTAAGCAAGTGTTATAGCTGAGTGAAACTGGCATGTGAAGACCCAGAAGTAAGAAAATGACTCATTTTCATTATTACTTTACATATATTACAGTATTAGTCAATTCTCATGTTGCTATGAAGAAATGCCTGAGACTTGGTGATTTATAAAAAAAGAAGTTTAATTGGCTCACGATTCTGCAGGCTGTACAGGAGGCATCGTGGCTTCTGCTTCTGGCGGGGCCCAGAAAACTTGCAATAATGGTGAAATGCAAAGGAGAAGCAGGCTCATCTAAGCGGGGAGGTGTTACGTACTTTTAAACAATCAGGTCTCCTAAGACCCCACCATCACAAGAATAGCACTGAGGAGATGGTGCTAAACTCTTCATGAAGGATCCACCCTCGTGATTCAATCATTTCCCATCAGGCCTCACCTCCAATATTGAGGATTACAGTTGAGCATAAAATTTGGGTGGGGACATAGATCCAAACCATATCAATTTCTTTCATTTGTAGAGTGTCAAGTGCTATAGAAAATTAACAATACTGTAGTATTACCATGTATATCTCTTTCAAAAACATGTATATACATGGCTTTAAAAACTTGTATATACATGCTTTAAAAACAGTGGAGAAGGGAATTTTTCCAGTTTTTGCCCATTCAGTATGATATTAGCTGTGGGTTTGTCATAAATAGCTCTTATTATTTTGAGGTACGTTCCATCAATACCGAATTTATTGAGCGTTTTTAGCATGAAGGGCTGTTGAATTTTGTCAAAAGCCTTTTCTGCATCTATTGAGATAATCATGTGGTTCTTGTCTTTGGTTCTGTTTATATGCTGGATTACGTTTATTGATTTGCGAATGCAGGGATGCCCTCTCTCACCACTCCTATTCAACATAGTGTTGGAAGTTCTGGCTAGGGCAATCAGGCAAGAGAAAGAAATCAAGGGTATTCAGTTAGGAAAAGAAGAAGTCAAATTGTCCCTGTTTGCAGGGGCAATTGACATGATTGCATATTTAGAAAACCCCATTGTCTCAGCCCAAAATCTCCTTAAGCTGATAAGCAACTTCAGCAAAGTCTCAGGATACAAAATCAATGTGCAAAAATCACAAGCATTCTTATACACCAGTAACAGACAAACAGAGAGCCAAATCATGAATGAACTTCCATTCACAATTGCTTCAAAGAGAATCAAATACCTAGGAATCCAACTTACAAGGGATGTCAAGGACCTCTTCAAGGAGAACTACAAACCACTGCTCAGTGAAATCAAAGAGGACACAAACAAATGGAAGAACATACCATGCTCATGGATAGGAAGAATCAATATAGTGAAAATGGCCATACTGCCCAAGGTTATTTATCGATTCAATGCCATCCCCATCAAGCTACCAATGACTTTCTTCACAGAATTGGAAAAAACTGCTTTAAAGTTCATATGGAACCAAAAAAGAGCCCTCATTGCCAAGACAATCCTAAGTCAAAAGGACAAAGCTGGAGGCGTCACGCTACCTGACTTCAAACTATACTACAAGGCTACAGTAACCAAAACAGCATGGTACTGGTACCAAAACAGAGCTATAGACCAATGGAACAGAACAGAGTCCTTAGAAATAATACCACACATCTACAGCCATCTGATCTTTGACAAACCTGAGAGAAACAAGAAATGGGGAAAGGATTCCCTATTTAATAAATGGTGCTGGGAAAATTGGCTAGCCATAAGTAGAAAGCTGAAACTGGATCCTTTCCTTACTCCTTATACGAAGATTAATTCAAGATGGATTAGAGACTTAAATGTTAGACCTAATACCATAAAAACCCTAGAAGAAAATCTAGGTAGTACCATTCAGGACATAGGCATGGGCAAGGACTTCATGTCTAAAACACCAAAAGCAACGGCAGCAAAAGCCAAACTTGACAAATGGGATCTAATTAAACTAAAGAGCTTCTGCACAGCAAAAGAAACTACCACCAGAGTGAACAGGCAACCTACAGAAGGGGAGAAAATTTTTGCAATCTACTCATCTGACAAAGGGCTAATATCCAGAATCTATAAAGAACTCAAACAAATATACAAGAAAAAAGCAAACAACCCCATCAAAAAGTGGGCAAAGGATATGAACAGACATTTCTCAAAAGAAGACATTCATACAGCCAACAGACACATGAAAAAATGATCATCATCACTCGCCATCAGAGAAATGCAGATCAAAACCACAATGAGATACCATCTCACACCAGTTAGAATGACAATCATTAAAAAGTCAGGAAACAACTGGTGTTGGAGAGGATGTGGAGAAACAGGAACACTTTTACACTGTTGGTGGGATTGTAAACTAGTTCAACCATTATGGAAAACAGTATGGCAATTCCTCAAGGATCTAGAACTAGATGTACCATATGACCCAGCCATCCCACTACTGGGTATATACCCAAAGGATCATAAATTATTCTACTACAAAGACACATGCACACGTATGTTTATTGCAGCACTATTCACAATAGCAAAGACTTGGAATCAACCCAAATGTCCATCAGTGACAGACTGGATTAAGAACATGTGGCACATATACACCATGGAATACTATGCAGCCATAAAAAAGGATGAGTTTACGTCCTTTGTAGGGACATGGATGCAGCTGGAAACCATCATTCTTAGCAAACTATCACAAGAACTGAAAACCAAACACCGCATGTTCTCACTCATAGGTGGGAACTGAATAATGACATCACTTGGACTCGGGAAGGGGAACATCACACACTGGGGCCTATCAAGGGGAGGGGGGAGGGGGGAGGGATTGCATTGGGAGTTATACATGATATAAATGATGAATTGATGGGTGCTGACGAGTTGATGGGTGCAGCACACCAACATGGCACAAGTATACATATGTAACAAACCTGCACGTTATGCACATGTACCCTAGAACTTAAAGTATAATAAAAAAAAAAAAGACAAAAAAAAGTGGAGAAATGTATATATGATTCAAAAGGTCTCAACAATTTTAGTTATTTTCAAAGTTTATCATCTTTTTTTCTAATTTAATTTGGACAACAAGCATCTACAATATAAACTGATTCATGTAAGTATATAGTAAGACAAAAATGAAAAGAGAATTTGATATGAAGAAATATGCTAGGTTAAAAGTTTAAATTTAATAAAACCGATTTTTATTTCCTTGCATGCTGTAGCCTAAACTCATGCATATTGTTATGTCACTTTGTGCTAATTCATCAAAAAATCATTTTAAAAGTAGTGCTCTGTAAAATTTGATATATAGTATAATGAAAAATATTAAGTAATGTCAAATAATTATCTTAGCAGCTGTGGTAGGCTGTAAGGGCTCCCAAAATTATGCCTATGTCCCAATCCCTAGAACCTGCAAATATCAGTTTATTTACAAAAGGTGGCTGTACAGATGTATTTTATAAAACAACCTTAAAAAAAGTTTACCATCCTTGGTAATTGGGTGGGCTCTAAATGTCATCACAAATATCCCTGCAAGAGAGGCAGAGATTAGACCACCACACACCCAGAGAAGAGGGCAATGCAAAGACAAGCAGAAAGATGTGACCACAAACAGAATACCAACAGCCACCAGAACTTGAAGGTAATGAGGAACAGATTTTACCCTGTAGTCACTGGAGGGAGTGTGATCCTACTGACACCTTCATTTCAGACTCCTGAACTCTAGAGCTGTGAAATAACAAATTTCTGTTGTTTTAAGCCACCAATTTGTGGTGATGTGTCTATGGGAACTAATGTAAACTAATACAATAGGTAATATTAATGAAGTGCTGACTATTTTAGGCATTCTTTCAAGGCTTTTTCTCTGTTCACTCATTCAACCCATGAAAGATTAAGTAGTAGCCTACATTTAACATGTTCCTCTTCAAAGCAAGTATTGTTCTAAGCATTTCACATAGTTATTCAGGCAGTATTTGAATCCACACAGCTTGACAAGACAATCTGGACTTTCAACCATTCTGCTATCTTGTCTTTTAAATAGGTTATTAGTTTATGCAAGTTAGTTTATTGTTTTCCATAATATACTATCCATGGGAGCAAATAATCAGAGACATCTATGAATTGTGGCTACACTGAAAAACTGCTCAGATAATGAATGCTGTTAACAGAAAATTAGTCTTAAGAGTTTACATTAATTTGCAAATATAATTCTCAGAACCAAAAGTTATACTCAGTATAAATGGATATTGTTACAGCTTCCATGTAAATTTCAATTTCACAATCAATTTTCAGCCTTTCTGTAATGAGAAATGACAAAATAATCTTAATAATGAACTGGCATGTTTATTCCAAATACTCTTCACCTGAACAACATCTATTGTATTTAAACATCTGCTTTCAGTTTTAAACAAAATTTTAAAAATCATTAAAGAACACTATTTCAAATAAACTTCTTGCAAATCTTAGAATGTGTTTGCTATTATAGAATACAATGTTTGGAATTCACTGCATAAATACCTCCAAGTTTTTCTGTTACTATTTATTCCCAGTGACTCAGCAAGTAGTTGAGACCTACTTTCCATATTCTTTTTCTCTGTATATTGTTAACATACCCCCTCATTAACATCCTACATACATGCCACAGACACCTACATGTACTCACACATGATAATTTTAGGTATTTTGGGAAAATACAAAAAAAAGTCTACTACATTTTTCCAATGCTAAAATAATCCAATAAGAAGGATTATTAACAGTAACATTATCTAAAAGCATGAATAATATATGTGTATATATGTACATATATATGTGTTAGATATATATGTGTTAGATAAATATGTACATACATAGTTTGTATCATCATGTATGCTAATAGTTCAAGTAGTCATATGATGACTTCACATATAACCTATTTTTGGTGGCAATAGGTCTGTAAGCAGTAAGCTATGAAGAATTAGTTATATAAGGGCAGATAAGTGAAACCATTGTTTAGTTACGCTACTGAAACCATCATATTTATATGTTTTGAAGGATTTTATAATTATTAAATATTTGGGGAACAAAATAATTTGTCATTTTAGGTTACAAAATTGGAGTTATATGCATTCATTTTTGGTATCAATAACGGTTTTAAACAGTTTTAAACAGTGAGGAGTGTTGAGATTAATAATTTATCTTTTTCTCCCTTTATATGTGTAGCCTTGCCATTAAGAGTTCAGTAGTACTTTTCTGTCTAGAACAGACATTTCTGTAATCCAAGCAACAGGAGCAGTTAACTCTGCTGTATCAGTTCCTGGACTTTTCTCTGTCATGTTCCTGCTCATTCCACATAGTTCATCAGGGTATGGTTAAAAACACAAAATTGGTAATAAAAGTTACATACTGGGAACAGGTCTCAGACTTCTGGAATAAGTCACAATATTCAGCCCAGACCGTGATGTGGGTTTTCCTTGTTAGGTGATCCATTGCTTCTTTCCTATATCTAATCCCTGTACCCTGAGTAGTATTTCCTTATGGGAACTTACAAAGCAATGAAACAACGGAGCCAAAGTTATTTTTGAGTATATCACAAACCTTAATCCATAATACCATTAAACTGAACCCAAATCCAAACACTTTTACTCTTAGTCCAGGTTTTATTGGAAAGGTCAAGAAGATGCACAGGACACTAGCTTTTGAAAGACAATTTCATGGTGCCATAAAGGCTCTGTAAAGGGAGATGCTTTTCATATTTAGGTGTCTTATTTCAAATTAGGCTGTAGCTGCTGTTAGATAGGATGGAAATTTATATTGAAGATAAAGACACATATTATCATGGTTTCAAACTAAAACCTAGATAGAAGCCCAGTGGACAGTCCTCATGCCATAAGAGTAAAAGGTAACTGGTTAAAATTTACAGTAATAGTGTCATCTCCATTAAGAAAGTAAGTCTTGAGTAATAGCTGAAATTTTTATGAACATGAATTTAACAGCTGGATACTAAATCAGCCACTTTGGCCTTGGAATGCATCAAAATAACACAGCTCTAATATGTGAAATTTCTTGGGATTTGTACTTCTCCTAATGGCCATTTTAACTGTTATTAGAATATTTGCTCTAAATATTTTCAGAGTCTTGTAGTGAGCTGAAAGCATGATTTAGCTCCTAAAGCATTCAGTTTTATTCATCGGTCTATCCATTAATTTATTTAGTCATCATTTGTTTATTTACTCATCCTGTTAGTTACACAATTGTTGCATGTTAGAGAAATTAAATATTTAATATGTAATGGTGTACAAAAAGGCAATATTTGATTTCATAAAGCATACATTGACATGGACATTTAAAATCATATATAAAATACATAATTATATTTACAGATAAATGTTATCAAAGAAGAAATACAGAATGTAAGGAAAGATACAGTAGGAAGATCTCTGCAGCTTTGTGCAGGGTGGGGAGGGGTAAAAATAATAAAATATTTTTTAGGAAGCATTCAACTTCCTGACTTGATATAGAAATTTAATCAAAATTTCAGAAGGGAATAGAATACAGTTGGAAGATCTCTGTAGTTTTGTGCAGGGAAGGGGAGGGGAGCAGCAAAAATAATAACATATTCTTTTAGAAATCATTCAACTTCCTGACTCGATATACAAATTAGAATAGACAATATCTCAATTTCAAAAAGCACAACTATGGGAAACTCAGGCTTAGCATACTTTTTCTTTTTCTTTTTTTTTTTTTTTTTTTGCCTTTAACCATCAAAAATCTGAAATGTGCAAACTAACAAATCTGAAATTTTTTTTTAAAAGGTAGAAAATTTTATTATTTTCTGCACAATGCATAGTCTTTATAACGTTGATTAATTAAATCTTATAAGAAAGAAAAAATAGTGTTCCCAACATATATATTTGAATATACATGTTACATGTGTATTAAAAAGAAAACAAAATTACTCTAGATGATCTATAATTTCAATAAAATTTCAATTATATTATAATGGATATTTCTTTAATAATGTAATTCTAGTACCAGAATAGCATTCTCCCTGTAAACAACTAACAAATTAAATAAAGCATCTTTTTCAAGAGTTACAGGGAAAAAGCAAAATAGGCCTGCGGTTCTTCAGAGAGAGGAAACCCAAGGTAAGCCTGTGATTGCTTTCGCATTGGAGTATGTTAGACCTGTGCTAGCCAATACAGTAGCCACTGACCACATGAAGCTGTTCAAATTTAAATTAATTAATATTTGAAATTCCATGTCTCACAGTGCAGCTGAGGAGCAGCTCTATGCTTTGGCCTCCTTATTGATATTGTTTCAAACTACGGAATGGTTTTTCTTCTAACTTCAAAAATTTCTCCACTTATTTTTTTTTTTTTTTTTTTTTTTTTTTTTTTGAGGCGGAGTCTCGCTCTGTCTCCCGGACTGGAGTGCAGTGGCCAGATCTCAGCTCACTGCAAGCTCCGCCTCCCGGGTTTACGCCATTCTCCTGCCTCAGCCTCCCGAGTAGCTGGGACTACAGGCGCCCGCCACCTCGCCCAGCTAGTTTTTGTATTTTTAGTAGAGACGGGGTTTCACCGTGTTAGCCAGGATGATCTCGATCTCCTGACCTCGTGATCCACCCGTCTCGGCCTCCCAAAGTGCTGGGATTACAGGCTTGAGCCACCGCGCCCGGCCTCCACTTATTTTTTATGAAGGTTGAGTTATTTATTATAATGAACTTATTTTATTTTCCTCAATATTTACTTCTGTGCCTGGTCTGTTTCTGTTGCTAAATATGTAACCATTAACTGATGCAATGAATATGTCCTAAAACATTTCCAGTATGCTAGTCCTTGAAGCCTTCACAGCCCCCGGGCCCCACAGGTAATCACACACCCTTACCCAACAATAAGGTAGGCCTAGTTGCCCATTCTGTCTCATGTCAATGCTTTAAACTCCTTCTTGCTTTTCACTGAGGACTATCCTTGTTTTTCAAATACTTTCATAAAAAATTCCACTTCATTAAGTGCTCTTTCAATATACATACTGGGATAAAGGAACTCTGTTGGCTGAATGAAAGTTGGTTTGGGCCAATTGTGCTGAAGCACAGGAGCCTGCCAAATCCTCAGGGTTGCCAAGTAAAATATAGTATCCCCATTACATTTGAACTTCAGATAATCAATTATGTCTTTCAGGAGACATTCAAAATATGCTTTGGGCACACTTATTTTTTATTAAGAAAGTATTCCTTGGTTATCTGAAATTCAAAATTAACTGGTATCCTAAATTTGTATTCACTGAATCTAGTGAGCTTAGGGTGTATGATGGGAAATATTGTCCTTTTTGGTATCTAATCTAATTTAATAACACTTTGGGTGTGTTATTCCGATGCTGCAGAACACAAAAGTGATGCTTGATGTCATAATGTGGCAAATGTGATGTGGGTCAGGGACATGGGTCTTTCTGTGCAGGCAAGAATATACACATCTGAAGTGTAGCTTTAATCCTTTATTTAAGATGTAACAAAAACTTAAAGTGCAGAATGTGTTGAATAACAGAGGTTACAAGCAAAGTCAGGTCTGGAACAGAGGGGCTGAAGCTGCTCATAGTACCTCCATAGGGTCTCAGACTGGGATTTTTTCAGAGTGATTATTTGAAGAAAGGAGGTATCTCAGTATCCTCCTTAGTCTCTTAGTAAGCCTGAGGTTAAAATATCATGGTTCTTTGACATTTAGTTCTACGTACTAACACAAAAGCTTCTTTCAGGACAAAAGCAGCCCTGGGTGCTCTCTACTCAGGATTTCTGACTTTCCCTAGACAGAAAGTCACTTTTTCTTCAACCACAATCTGGGGTTAATTATTCAAGAAAGTGAAGATTTTCTCTTAAATGTTAAAAATGTAAATATTTAGTAAATTTTTTGGACAATTGTGATTAACTTTTCAATGTCTATATCTATGGAATCTCAAGCTATTTATTTGTAAATAGCTTTTATAAGTATTTAAAAGAACCATTAAAGAGACTCTTCAATGCTTTTTTGGTCCCAAGAATCTTCTGTCTCCCTTTATATTTTGAAATAGTTGCTGTTTTTGGAGGGAGTGCCAAGAGGCTGAAAAGTAAGTAAACGATAATTTGAAGGGAAGCAGACCATCCATCTGATGAGGCATCACTGTGCAAATAAATTGATGATTTCTTCTGTTTCCTCAATTCTGACTTTTCTTTCTAGTAATATATCTATGCCAAGTATCTTTCTGAGTGATTGTGTGTATATGTATATATAGACTATATACATATGTGTATATATAGATTATATATAGACTATATTAGATGATTATATATACATAAATGATTATATTTATATATAGCTATTTAATGCAGTCTATATACAGTCATTTAATAGAGTCTATATATATTTATATATAATCATTTTATATAGTCACAAATATAGTCATTTAATCATTTAATTAGTTTTAATATGGTCACTTAATTAGAAGGTGTACTTAGTGACTATATACATATATACACACATACACACACACATACAAACCTATAGTCATTTAATCCTTATAATACCCTACGAGTTGGTATTATTATTATTATTATTATTTTACCAGTGAGGACACTTTGGAACAAAGAGGTGAAGTTATATGAACAAAATGTACACAGATAGTAAGATGGTATGTGTTACAACTGATAATTGTACTCTGTAGTCTTGTTCTAACGTTTATTGCTTGAACCACTCAGCTGTACAGCTTCTTGGCCTCTCATTAGCTACACATTTGTACATTGGGAGTCTTCAAAGTTAATGTGAAATTACATTAACTTGTATTAGTCAAAGGTCTTACCCTATGCCCAATCACTCAAGTTAGAACATCCAGTCCACTCCCTACTCTTCCTCATGTGCACAAGTTTTACTGACTTTGTTACTAAAAACAAAACAAACAAAAAATCATTCTCAAGAACATCATTCTGTTTTTTATTTTGGTTTTTATTTTTACTTTTTGAAAGCCTCAACCCCTTTTGTTTGGATTTAAAACCAAAAATGTTTATTTTCCCAACACTGGATACTTTCTGATTTCATTTCAGTTATTATAATGCCACCAGAGAATTTACCCTGAACAGGAAGCCAATTGCATTGCTTTTCATTAACTTGAAATCCTCGTGATTTTATCTTCCATCAGTATCTGGGCCATAAGGAAACTCACAAAGGCACAGGATAAATTGCCTGGTATTGTGAGTAAAGATTTCTTAAAGTAGTTTGGAAGCTGATGTTAAAAACTAATACAAATTAAACACTGAAATAAATAACAAATGACAATGAACATTCTTAGCTTCTCTCAGGCAAACTTTCAAGGATACTGGTATTTATGCTTCAAACACTCCTCCTCTTTGCCTGAATAATTCTTATTTCTCTGTTAGTCCTTAGTTTTGGTAAGATTTTCTCTGGGAAGTCTTCTTGACACACCAGGAATAAGTTTCACACAAAACAGTACCTATTATTCTGCATTCTAATTGCTTTTTTAGATTCCATACACCTTTCTGGACTCTATATGAAAACAACCCATTAGTCTCAAATAACTGCAACTAGTACCAAAATTATGCTTCCTTCAATTTTCTGTCCTTACTCTTGCATATAATTGGTTTCCACTCTCATGAATCCTAGGAAGGGGGAGTGTGGAGTGGGAAGTGTGAGTTGAAGTATATCTTTACTTATTTGTCTAAATTCACTATAGCCAGTTACCTTTTCTTTGGAAGACGCTAAGGCTTTTTATGGTGCCAGAAGCGTCTACAGTGAACTATTAGCTAGTTTTTGATAAGTATTGTTATAAAAGTCTCCTAAAGTGTCTCTGTTCCTTCTATGATTTTTAAATATCAGTGCCATCATTATTATTCACTAGATATGTGGAATCTACAAATCTCCCCAAACACACACACACAGACATACACAAAACACACACAAAAAGCACAGATTCTGAATAGCAGTAACTTTTAAATGTACAGTTATATTAAGAAGATACAGGAATAACAAAAACAATTGTGGAAGAATAGAATTAGTATGAACATGAAGATTCTATCACTGAAGCCCGGAGAGGATTTAATTACACATTATCATATAAAATTACTGTAAATCAAAAAGATTAAACTTGTTACACAAGGCAAAATTCAGATTAAAACACATAGGAAGGACGGGTAATTAAATCTGACATTGAATTACAAAGGTGGGGAGCAGGACGGGTTATAATATCAAAAAAATGGTAGATCAGGAATAGCACGGTGATACAGATTAACTTGTTAATCTTGGATTTAACAAGTTTGGAGAGAAAATTTCCTCCATGAAAGAAAGATAGTGGAAAGTTGTTTTTAAAAGGGTGAAAAAAATCAGGTCAGCCTACAAGTATATCCTTAGTAATCTGTCAACCTGGAACAAAACACAATAGAAAACTTGGAGAAATTACTAAAACAAATGGAAAAAGCATTCTTTAGGAAGAGGAAAATGTCAGTGCACCCTCCACTCCATGCCTGGCATATTTCTAGGTATTTGTGGCACCTCCTTGCCTGGATTAGCTGCCGGGGCTGCTCCCTCTTTCCTGCAAAGACCTTGTTGCACCACTGGATACTCACCTCCTTACTGGGAGACAATGAAAATACCTCCTTTTCTGGATTAGCATACGCTGCCCCCCTTTCTCCTGCAAAGACCTTGTTGCAGTGGCAGTTTTTTGAATCCTCTCCAGGGAATATTTCCAGCCACCCACTCACCTGGAGAGCCTGAGCTGCCACTCTTCCTATGCATTTATAGGAAGTGGCTTGGTGTAGCAGCACACTCTCTGCTCACTCTCTCAGCACACTCACCTGGAAATCCTGAGCTGTTCTTCCTTCTATGCAAAGACCTTGGTACAGCAGTACATTCTCTGCTCTATGCCCAGACATATCTCCAGGCCTTTGTCACACATGCTCCCCAGAATAGGAACTTGAGCTCTCATCCCCTTCCCACACACACACAAACTTGGTATATAACTACTCCCTCTGCTCCACACCCAGACATAAGTCCAGGCATTTTGGCATACCTACTCCAGTGGGTTAGAAGTTTGAGCCACCCCTCCCTTCCTATGCAGAGATCTTGTTGTGCCAGCAGTTTACTCCTTCCCAGGCATATTATCTGGCATGAAGCGCACCTATCCCCCTGGAGTAGGAGTTGAGTCACCCAACCTGTCTACCACAATGATTTTATTGCAGCAATGGCTTCTCTGCTCCTTGCCAAGTCATATTTCCACACATCTGGCACATCCACTTACCTGACAAGATCCTGAGCCACCCCTCCCTTCAAGTGTAAAATCCTGGTGCACCAGTGCTCTCTTTGCTCAATGTCCAGACATATCTCAAGACATTTGGAACACACACTCTTCTAGATTAGGAGTTTAGACACCACTACTTTCCATGCAGAGTACTTGGGGCAGTGGAAGTTACCCAACTCCATCTCTACAAACACCTCTGGATGCTTGACAGACTCCCACTGGATACTCCCTTGGAACTGGTGCTGCCTGCTATTGGGGAAACTGTAGGTGGGCCTGCCTGGTGTGGTTTTTCCCTTCTTGGTCTCTCCTCCTCTAAGCCTGAGCAAGGAAGGAGCTCAGTCCATTGCACATTCCAGAGATCAGCTTGAGGCAGGGAAAGCTTGACTTAGCAATAGGATCCAGTATACATCCATGCACATTGGCCGGAGCAGTTTTTACCCAAAAGCGCCACCTACTGGCCTGGATGTTGAAGAGCACCACACACAGGAAATGTGACAGAGGCACAAAGCACTGGGGGAGCAGAGTTTCCTAAGACTTCCACCATCCTGGCCCACAGAAGGGAGTCAGCCTGCTCACACACCAAGCACATTGTAACTACAACCAGCGTTTGGGATAGCCACTATACAAAAGCAATCTATAACCAAAGATCTTTTACTGACTGTTTGCCTTGGAAAATACCCAGAACCAAAGTCAATGAACCCTACACAACATCATACGTTGTACCTCCTTGGGATTGGATGAGGGTGTGGGGGATAATACTATCCAAACAAAAACCATATTAAAACATAAGGAGAGATAACTTTTCCAAATGTGAAAAAACAGAGAAACAAATCTGAATGCATAAAAACAAAAAACAAAACAAAACAAATCTAAAAAAAGCAATGCTACAGCACTCCAGAAGGGAACACTAACTCTCCAAAACTGAATTCTAACCAAACTGAAATTTTAAAAATATCACATAAATAATTTGAAATATTAATTTTAAATAAGCTCTATGAGATCTAAGTGAAAACTGAAAATCTACACAAAGAAATCAGGAAAGCCATTCGGGACAAGAAAGAATGGGATAGACATCATAAAACAAAACAAAGAAAATTCTAGAAACAAACAAAAAAATTATTGAAGGAGTTACAAAATATGGCTGAAAGCTTTAATAATAGGCTAGACCAAATGGAAGAAATAACTTCAGAGCTGGAAGGCAGATCTTTCAAATTAACCCAGTCAGAGGAAAACTTTAAAAAAGAGAAAAAATGAAATATCTGAGAAATATGGGATTGTATAAAATGTGTAAACCTATGAGTTATAGCTATTCCAGAATGAGAAAAACAAGCATAAAGTATGGAAATGCTATTTGAGGAAATAATTTAAAAAATTTCCTGGATTTGAGAGAGATTTGAACATTCATATGCAAGAAGTGCAATTAATTCCTGGAAAATACTTTGCAAGAAGAACTCCACCAAGGCATATATACATAGAACTATCCAACGTCAATGTGAACAAAAAATTATAAGAGCAGAAAGAGAGAATTATCTTTATATATAGGTGTAAAATATATAGGTGTATAATCACCTATATTGACAATCCAACCAGACTAACAGCAAACTTCTCCTCAGAAACCCTACGATCCAGAAAAGAAACAGGGTCTAAAGAAAAAAAAGTCATCCAAGAAACTTATTCCTGCCAAACTAAGCTTTACAAATGAAGGAAAAGTAGTCTTTCCCAGACAAACAAACACTAAGGACATTTGTCACAACTAGACTGATCTTCCAAGAAATACTCGAAGGAGTTCTAAAAATGAAAATAAAAGAATGGCACTTGCCATTATAAAAGGTCACATAAGCACAAAGCTTGCAGATTCCATAAAGAAATTATACAATTGAAACCCCAATGCAGTTAGCTAACAACACTATGATGGGAATAAAACCTCACATGTCAATATTAACCTTGAAGGTAAATGATCTAAATACTCAACTTAAAAGACAGAGAGTGGCAAACTCAATAAAAATAAAAAGATGTAACTATCTGCTGCATACAAGAGACACATCTACTGGCTAAAAATAGCTACAGACTCAAAGTAAATGGGTGGAAAATGATATCACACAAATGGAAAACAAAAATGAGTAGGAGTAGTCATCCTCACATCAAATAAAACACACTTTAAGCCAATAATAGTTAAAAATAGACAAGAACAATATATAATGATAAAGGATTCAATAAAAAATAAGATTTAACTATACTCAATATATTGTTGGGTCCACCCAACACCAGAGCACCCAGATTTATAAAACAAATACTATCAGACTTAAGAGATTGATATCAATACAATAATAGTGGGCAACTGTCACAACCCAGTGATATCACTAGACAGATATCACCCAATGATATCACTAGACAGATCTTCAAGGCTGAAAATCATCAAAGAAACTGTGGACTTACACCAGACTATAAACCAAATGAACATAATGAACAATGACAAAATGCTTTATCCAATAACTGAAGAATATATATTCTTCTCACCTTCACATGGAACATGCTCTGGAATCAACCATATTCTTGTCCATAAAGCAAGTTTCAATAAATTTTTAAAAAGTAAATTGATATCAAATATATTCTCAGACCACAGTGGAATAAAATTAGAAATAAATACCAAGAGGAGCTCACAATACTGCATAAGTACATGGAAGCTAAACAGCTTGCTCCTGAATGACCTTTTAAAAAACAAAACAAAACAAAAAAATTAAGCCAGAAATCAATATATTTTTCAAAACAAATAAAAATGGCATCACAACACACCAAAACTTCAGGGATACAACAAACTCAGTGTTAAGAGGTAAGTTTACAGCATTAAATGCCCACATCAAAAAGACACAAAGATCTCAAATTAATGATCTAGTGTTGAACTTCAACGAACTGGAAAAACAAAAAATCCAAATCCCAAACTAGCAGAAGAAAGTAAGTAACATATATTAGAAAAGAACTAAATGTGCTTGAGACAATGGAAAAATTGAGACAATGGAAAAAGATATAATGGAACAATAAAATAAAAATTTGTTTTTCTGAAAGAATAAATAAAATTTACAGACTGATACCTAGATTAACCAAGAAAAGATTCAAATAAATACAGTCAGAGATAAGAAAGGAGACATTATAACTGATATATCAGGAAAAAAAAAATGTGAGACTGCTATGACTACCCCCATACACACAAACTAGGAAAACTAGAGGAAATGAATATATTTCTGGAATTACATAACCTCCTATGACTTAACCAGGAAGAAACAGACATCCTAAAAAGATTGATAACGAATAATGAAACAAAATAAGTAATAAGATTTTTTTAACAAAAAAAGCCCAGGAAAGATCAATTCACAGATGTATTTTACAAGACATATAACAAGGAGCTGGTATCAATCTTGCTGAAACTATTTCAAAAAATCAAGATGGGACTCCTCCCGAACTCATTCTATGAAACCACTATCACCCTAATATCAAAATCAGGCAAGAATACTACAATAAATGAACATATGATATGGTTTTGCTCTCTGTTCCCACCAGAATCTCATCTCGAACTGTAATCCCCATGTGTCAAGACAGGAATCTGTAATCTCCATGGGTTGAGGGAGGGAAGTGGAAACTTTCCATTTCAATCTTAGATATTTCTTTATAGCGGTGTGAAAAAGGACTAATACAACATAGATGCAAAACTCCTCAACAAATTACTAGCAAATCCTCACCAACAGCACATCAGAAAGATAATTGATCAGGATCAAGAGGATTTTATTCTGTGGATGCAAAGATAGTTGAACCCATGCAAATTAATAAATGTGATTCACTACATAATCAGTAGTAAGAACAAAAACCATACAACCATCTCAATAGATGCAGAATGGCATTAAATAAAGTTCAACATCCCTTCATGTTAAAAACTCTAAACAAACTAGGCTTTGAAGGAACATATATCAGAATAATCAGGCAACTATGACAAACCAACAGCCAACATCATGCTGAATGGGCAACAGCTGGAAGGATTTCCCTTAAGAACTGGAACAACACAAGGATACCCATTCTCACCACTCCTATTCAACATAGTACTGGAAGTTTTAGCTAGAGTAATCAGGCAAGATAAATAAATAAAAGGCATCCAAATAGGAAAATAGGAAGTTTAATTACCTCTGTTTACTTATAACGTGATCATATACCTGGCAAACCCTTAGTATTCCTCTAAAATACTCCTAGTCTTGATACACATACCAAGTAAAGTTTCACAATACAAAATGAAAGTACAAAAATCAGTAATGTTTCTTCACTCCAATGATGTTCAAGCTGAAAACCAACTCAAAACTGTATCCTATTTACAATACCACAAAAAATATTTAGAAATATATTTAACCAAGGAGGTAAAATATCTCCATGAGGAGAACTGCAATATGAAATAAATTGTACATGACATAAACAAATGGAAAAATATTCCACGCTCATGATTGGAAGAATCAATATCATTAAAATGACAGTACTGCACAAAGGAATCTCCATATTCAATGGAATTCCTATCGAACTGTCAAGGTTATTTATTATAGAAAGAAAAACATCCTAAAGTTCATATGGAATCAATAAAATCCCCAAATAGCCAAATAAACTTTAGGCAAAGAGAACAAATCCACGGGGATCATGTTGCCTGATTCAAATTATACTACAAGGCTATCATAGCCAAAACAGCATGTCACTGGCATGGAAATAGACACAAAGTTCAATGGAATAGAGTTACTAAATCTAAAGCTGCATACATACATACAGCTGAAATTTGACAAAGTCAACAAAAGTAAACAAGAAAGTTCACCTTATTCAATAAACGGTGCTTAGAAAATTGGCTAATCATATGCAGAAGAATGAACTGAAACTCCATCTTTTACTCTGTACAAAATTAACTCAAGCTGAATTAAAAATGTAAATGTTGACCTGAAACTAAAAATTATAAAAGAAAACCATGAAAAAGTCTTCTGGATATCGTCCTAAGCAAATAATTTACAATGTAGTGCCCACAAGCTAATGTAACAGAAGCAAAAATAGACAAATAAGAGAATTAAATTAAAAAGCTTCTGCACAGCAAAATAAATTATCAACAGAGTAAATAGCCTACAGAATGGGAGCAAATATGTGCAAATTATGCCTCTGACAAACGGCTAAAACCCAGAATCTACAAGAAACTCAAACAACTCAATAAGACAAAAACAAACAACCCATTAAAAACTGGCAAAGGACATGGACAAATATTTTTCAAAAGAAGAAAAACAAGAGGCTAATAAACAAATGAAAAAATACTTGACATCACTAATCAACTGAGAGATTCAAATTAAAACCACAATAAAATATCACCTTACACCAGTCAAAATGGCTATTATAAAAACATCAAAAAAAAAAAAAAAAGATGTTGGCAAGCATGCAGAAAAAGGGAATGCTTATATATTGTTTGTCCGAATGTAAGTTAATTCAACCTCTGTGGAAAACAGTGTGATGATTTCTCAAAGAACTAAACACAGGGCTACCTTTTGACCCAACAACTACAGTACTATCTACCCAAAGGAAAAGAAATAATTATATCAAAAAGACACCTGTACTTGTATGTTCATTGCAGCATTATTCACAATAGTAAGGTCTTGGAACCAGCATAAGTGTCCATCAACTATTGACTAGATAATGAAAATGTGGTATATATATACATTATGGAATACTGCATAGCTAGAATAATGAAATCATGTTCTTTAGAGTAACACTGAAGGACACTAGAAGCCCAATCTCCACCAGTATGCAATATACCCATGTAACAACAACAAACTATCTGAATTAAAAAATCCCTGACTCTAAAATAAAATAAATTTAAGTAAAATAGTAGCTTAATTACCAGAGCTGTGGCTATTACATTACTGGTGCAGAACACTAACTCTAAGCTCGTGCCATCTGTCTTCTCTTTTAGAAAACCATGACTACCAAAAGCCAATGACTAGATTTTAATTTTCTAAAATAATGAACAGGTCTTTTTGTTATATTGTTAAAATGAAAAGCAGTTAATGAACCACTTCATTGTTTAGGAACTTACGTTCCACCAATTACGAGTCACAATAATAAAAGCATACATAACATTATTCATTATCTCTTCATTATTGATTTGCCTTCAGATACTTAGGATCTATAATATACAGTAGGTTGCACAATAATAAATAGTGGAAAACAAATGTATCCTTATTGCTATTCACTAACAGAGGCATATATGGAGATTAGTCAATATTATAAATTTATCAGAACTATGAATTATTTATTGTTTTTAATTTTTAAACTATCTTAATTTGGGGGTTTGAAATAATGTTTTAATGATGCTCAAATTGGCAAAGGCTACAGAAATTCCATGATTGTTTATTGTGTGCACAATTTCAATCTAATAGCAAGCATTTTCTATATTGGGAATCCAAGAATTACAGCCATTAGAAATCCAGCAGAGTATTCATTTATAGTATGAAATAAAACTTGAAATTACTGATATCTTCCACTTGGGATAATAAAACATTTTACAAAGTAGAGATGAAAAAGAAAAGCAAGATGGAAGAAGAAAATACGATTTTTTAGAATACCAGTTTAACTGCTTCATATATTACTGAAAAATATTCTTATGTGAGAATATTAGCCACTAATTCAATTTTGTAAAACTGAACACAAATTTCTGAAATACTTAAATTTGTCTTTATTTTCTAAGTTTTATTTGATTTTTAGTTACACTGATGTTCAAATAACCAAATAGATTTTGAATTAGTTACTTTAAAATATATCTGTGTCAAAATATTCCATTAATTTTCTATTCGGTCAATTATTTAAATTCATTTCCCTTTTTCATGAGGAACCATGGGATTAACACATTTTACCATATTCTAGTACCTTAAGTATTATGGATATTTTAGATTAATACTTGAGAGATCCAACTGAACCTTTGATTGTGCTATTTAAAATACTATTCTTGAAGCCTCAGAAGTAAATAAACAACTGGGGTGCTTAGATTATAATCAACCTTTACTTTAGATATCTACAGTTAGTATCTAGGCTTATGTTATGGATAATAATCAACAAAACACCATTGTCTACAATTCTGATGATGGAAGGAAAGTTAAAATTTAACACAGCACAGTGGCCATCAAACAGCAATTCTCAGTCAAGTCTACAACTGTTACTATTACTTTCATTTGGAGAACATTTTAAAAATTAAAATACCTATGCCTTCTCCCTAGCTAAATAATACGGACAAGGTATCTTTATTGAAGAAAAAACTAGCAAACAAAATCTTTCAAATTTTCTTTTTTTAAATGTGCAGCTAGGTTAGAAAGTACATAATAATGTCTAATATTTTCCAGGCCGGGCGCAGTGGCTCAAGCCTGTAATCCCAGCACTTTGGGAGGCCGAGACGGGCAGATTACGAGGTCAGGAGATCGAGACCATCCTGGCTAACATGGTGAAACCCCGTCTCTACTAAAAGTACAAAAAACTAGCCGGGCGAGGTGGCGGCGCCTGTAGTCCCAGCTACTCGGGAGGCTGAGGCAGGAGAATGGCGTGAACCCGGGAGGTGGAGCTTGCAGTGAGCTGAGATCTGGCCACTGCACTCCAGCCTGGGTAACAGAGCAAGACTCCGTCTCAAAAAAAAAAAAAAAAAAGAAAGAAAGAAAATGCTACGTTATATCAAAACAACCAACAGCTCACTATTTAAAGAAAATCTATGGCGAAATAATCTCTAAACAAAAAATTTAATGTCGATGTCCATAGTAAGTACTAAGGTTAGTATTACTTCAGTTAATATTGGAAATAAAAAGAAACATCAAGAGGAATTACCGTTATTCCTGGAGAAATAAAAAGAGTAAATAAAACATGCTTCTGGGAAAAGGAAAATACATAGGAGTGACATTTTGCAGCTGCCCTAAAGATATGTGAAACTTTGAACTTGAAAGAAATGATTTAGGGTATCTTGCAGAAGACATTTCTAAGTGGCAAAGCATTCAAGAGGAAGCAGAGCATGAAACTGGAAAACTTGCAGCCTAGCAATGCAATGGAAAAGAAAAAAACAATTTTTCTGGGGAGAAATTCAAGCCAGCTGAAGAAATTTGCCTATGTAAAGAGAAGTCAAATGTTAATCATCAGCACAATGGGGAAAATTACTCCAGGGCATGCCAGAGACCTGCACAGCAGACTCTCCCATCACATAGCGTGAGGCCTGGGAGGGAAAAATGATTCCCTGGGCCAGACTCATGCCCCCTCTGCTGTGTGCAGCCTAGGGATGTGGTGCCCTGTGTCCCGGGTGCTCTAGTCATGGCTAAAATGAGTCAAGGCACAGTTCAGGCTGTGTCTTCAGAAGGTGCAACACCAAACTTTGGCAGCTTCAACATGGTGATGAGCCTGTGGATGCTCAGAAATCAAGAACTCAGGTTTGGGAACCTCCACCTAGATTTCAGAAGTTGTACGGAAATGCCTGAATATCCAGGCAGAATTTTGCTATAGGAGCAGAACCCTCATGGAGAACCTATGCTAGGGCAGTGTGGAAGGTAACACTGAGCCTCCAGAAATTTATCAGTTACAGTTCAGGTTTTTCCACTCCAGGCTAGATTCTAGTGGAGATTTCTTCTCAAGATTTTATCTCTGGTGAGCTGTAATTCTCTGTTCGTTCTGTCTGGCTCTCTAATTTATGGGACAGCAGTTTGCCTTGCGATCTCACTTCAATGAGGAATCTAAGAAGAGCTGTTAATTCTTCAGTTTATTCAGCTTTTAACTTATTGTTAGAATGGAGTAGCAACATCTAAGATTACAGCATGATAAACCAGAAAACAGAAGTCTTTGTATTATATTTAGAACTAGCATTAAATACAGATCCCAATTGTTCAATAATAATTATTTTTTAGATTTCATTTCTATAATGCTCATTTATTAAAAATATAACAACTTTCCAACATTATGTTACATTGCTGGCCAATATGTAGATAAATTCACATTGTTTATTCTACCTAAAGTTATTTAGTTTTTTGTTGCGTATGTTTAGCCAACATCTGTGATGTTAATTGTTGATCTGTATCCTTCAGTAATAACTATCATGAATTTAAACTTCATTACTTTGAGTAATATTTATTAATAATATGTGACCAGCATTGTGTGAGGCATATTGGTAAATATATTACCAAATTTTCATGATCCTTTTCTTTATTTTTTCCAATAGCTTATTTTTCAGTGTTTTGCTTTAGCTTTGTTCAAAGTATAATCTCATTTATATCAATAAGTATTTTATTTAAAGTTTAAAAATGCATATATAATTGTTTTCTATACATTTTCTTACTTGTTTTCCAATATATATGTATTTCCATTTACAAATATTACTATATATAATTGTTACAAATATATATTTCCTAGGTTTATCATTATCAAATGTTTAATGAAACAACTGAAATCAAAACTGTTAATTTAATCAGGCATTTAAAATTAATATTTAAATGGCATAATCATCTTAATTATTCTATGTATATAGTATCTTAAATTATCAAGAATGGTTTATATAATCAAGAATTAAAATAATTTGTATGAGCATTAAATCTATGAATTAAAATAAAGGATTTACATACATTATATATATATAAGTTAATACAATTTGACATTAAAAATGAGATTGGCCATAGAGGTTTCTTGATGACTCTTGTAGATTTTATATTTTATAATTTATTAATATTCAATGTAAATATTCCAGGTTTCAATATTGCATATGTTCTTCAAAAGTCTTTTCTTTGAAGAGTAGAAACTTGTAAAATCAAATTAGTTAGGTCGTAACTTTTTTTCCTGATTTCATTTCCTCCTACCTTCCCGTATTTATTATTTATATTCTAGAATAAATTCTTCTGATATTATTTTTATTTTTATTTATTTATTATTCTATTTCTTTTATTCACTTTTATTTTTATTTTTATTTTTGTGGGTACATAGTAGGTATATATATTTATGAGGTTCATGAGATGTTTTGATACAGGCATGGAATGTGAAATAAACATATCAGGATGAATGAAGTATTCATCTGCTCAAGCACTTATCCTTTGAATAACAATGCAATTACATTCTTTAAGTTATTTTAAAATGTACAATTATGTTACTATTGACTTTAGACACCATATTGTGCTATGAAACAGTAGCTCTTATTCATTCTTTCTAACTATTATTTTTTGTACTCATTAAGCATCCTCACTTCCCACCCAGTCCCCCACTACCCTTCCCAGCCGCTGCTAACCATCTTTCTACTCTGTATGTCCAGGAGTTCAATTGTTTTAATTTTTAGATCCCACAAATAAATAGAAACATGCAATGTTTGTCTTTCTGCACCTGGTTTATTTCACTTGACATAATGATCTCCAGTTCCATCCATGTTATTGCAAATAACTGACTCTCAGTCTTTATTATTGCTGAATGGTACCACTGTGTATATGTACCACAAGAGACTGCTTGGTGCTCTATTTATTCCCTGTGGTTATGCTGATACGTAAAGCCAGCAAGTCTCAGAGGCTCACCCAAGGTCTTGATGTAGTACTTGGGTGTCTCTGCTGGTTACTCAAAGCTCAAGGGCTCTTCAGTTAGCAGGTGATAAATGCTGCCAGGACTGGGTCCTTTTCTTCAAGGCAGCAGGTTCCCTTTGGCCCAAGATGTGTCTAGAAATGCCATTTATGAACTACTGCCTGGAAATGGGGCCTCATGATCCTGACTGATGCCCTATCCTGCTGTTGCTGAGCTAGTATTCTGAATTCAAGACAAAGTTCTTCCCACTCTTCACTTTCCTCTCCTCAAGTGGAATGAAGGGGTTCTTTTGGAGCCTCTAGTTGTGCAACCTGGGATTAGGGGTGAGATGATGCCAGCACTCCCTTAGCTGCCCTTAGCTGTCTCAGTATGTCATGTGTCCCCCCTTCCCCAGTGCACTGTCTCTGGGTCTACTTAAGCACTAGGATTTGCCTAACAGTTGCAATTCTTATGGCCTAGACTGCCTTTCACATTTAGTTAGAGACAAAGAGCACTGTAACCCCTGGTGGTGAGGTTTGTAGGCACTGAATTTCAAACTGCTGGGATCAACACCTCCCTTCTGGCTAGGGCTGGATTAAATTCTCCCTGCATGAGCAGGAGCCATCTGAGTTTGGTCTAGTTTTCCCTTCTGCTCTAACAGGACAGCACTGAGTTAAATGCCTCACAATTGCTGTGTTCTCGCTCCTCCATGCCTAGAGATGCTCTTTGTACCAAACTACCAGTGCCAGGTGTGGGGGATGGTTGGCATTGGAGATTCAGGACTTTTTTTCTATCTCTTTAGTGTCTTTGTCAGTGATATGAAGTTAAAACCAGGAACTATGAGTGCTCACTTAATTTTTGGTTCTTATAAAGGTGTATTTTTTGGTTTGTTTGTTTTGTTTTTATGTGTAAATAGATGTTAACTTGGTGTCCTTGAAGGGGGAAAAATTGGTGGAGCCTTCCATTCTGCCTTCTTGCTCTAAATAAATTATTCTTTTGAAATGGGTTATATATACCTTGGTCCTTATAATGGATTATGAATACCAATATTTCTATGAAGATCCTTTTCTACAAAATATAGCTTCATTAGAATATAATTTAAGGAGGCTTTGTTATAAAAATAAAATAATTCTAAAAAAAATGAGAATCTCCACACATTATCTATTTAATAGAATAGCCAATCCCTTAAATACCGTAATGAGAACCCCCGATACTTCTAATAAACACTTTCAAAGGAAAAGCAAATAGAGTATTGTGGATTTTTGTGTTGTGTTTTATTTAGGCTTCTTTTAATTAATATATTTATATTACAAAATGAATATATGCAGAAATAAATTGGATAAATGTTTCATAAACTTGTAGTTTTTAAAGAGGAACCACATTTAAAAGTTAATAAAAAGTTATTAGATGTTCAGAGTTTTTGCTTCCTGGTCTAAGTTTGTGTCTCTACAGGCAATTCCATAAATAAACTATTGGGTTTGAACATTTTTAATTATCCATATATATCATTCTAAATATCTTATGACTTTTGGCTTTAGATAGATATTTAAATATTTGTACAAGCATAAATATTTATGTAAGCATATATATAAGTATATGTGAATTTACATGTATGTGTTTGTGGATACGTACATATATATCACTTACAAATGTATCTGACATACAAATTCTGCACTATTTCCTTTGTCTTCTCTTTGGCTTTTTTTTAAAGCATGAGATTATTCATTTTACATTCATAAGTATCAAAGTGAAATGTGTAATTCCATATAGTTTCTCAAAGTGTTTTGTAAAACTACTTTGATAAAATAACATAAAATGTTATTTGGGAATAGTTTCTGTCTTTATATATACTTAGAAGAATTTTGATTACTCTCAACAACAAAACACTTCAGTTTCTGGCCTAGTCAAAGCAGCAGACTACAGAGTTTTTTTTATGTTAACACAGTTTGGAGATAAACTAACATAAATCACATAGAATTTTGAATGACTGACTGTGTTATAATACATTGACACTGAGGAGTTTAGAAAGACATTTCCCATGACATAAAATCAGAAAATCTTTGTCGTACTACATATAGAAAAATTGTTCTTTTTATGACATTTATGGAAAATATTATAAAATAATGTTATTGTCCTCAACAGGTAGCGAAGCCATCATACTGTATTATGGTATACTTGATTGGCCACTTGTTTCTCAATTCAGAGAAAAGGCTGAAAGCAATACATTTAGATAAATGTTAGGCATGTGTACGTTGCAAGTTCCTGATTCCTGGTAAGTAAATAATACATTTCTTTTCTTGCTAAATTTTCTGTATTATCCATGAAAGTATAGTTTACAAGAAATTTAGTTTTTTCCCAAAAGAAACTTTGACAGAAAAACTCACCCCCCACCCAAAAAAAAAACCTACATTTGACCCATAGCAACTGATTCAGCTGCTCTAAACTATACTTCCATAGAAATGAAATTTGTGTGTGTGTGACTAGTGGATGTACTCTCAGGAAAAGAGTAAGATAAGCAAGAGGAAGTAGAGAAAATGAAAAACTTAGAAGTGATAGGTTATTAATATGCAGCAGACATTTTTGAGAAGACAAGAGTGTCTTAAATACCCTGGCAGACTTTCTATCCTTTTGAGAAAAGTGACATACCATTTAGAGGAAATGATACATAAATGCTTTTTTAAAAAACAAGAACTTTATTAAACACACCCCTAGAAACACATTCACACACATACATACTCACACGCCACTCCAGGAGAAAATCTTAGTCATTAAGCTCTTCAGATCAAATTTCATTCCCTCCTCCACATTCCCTTCCCCCAGGAATAGAGAAGAAGGGAATACTATATTTCTGATTAATTATCTTTAATGGATATGTTTGAACAGTGCCTTACTCATGAACTTTTATTGTGAACTTTGAACATGAACACATATTTTATGATTTGTAGTAACTGTTTACTAGAATATAGTCTTTTTTTAACTACTTTGAAACTTGTCTGATACTGAGTTGTTATGCAACAAGTAAAAAGAGGAACATCAAAACTATACAACTTAGAATTTTAAAAGAGGCATAAAAAGAAAAGAAACACGGTGTCTATATTCTTAGTTGTTATAAATCAAAAAGGTGAGTCTTGTACATAAGAGAAAAACATAAAGCACAAAGCCTGAGGAAATCACTTAACACATCTAAAGCAGATAAGGGCATCAAGTGTCTTATAACAGATGAGAAAGCTGCATCTGATGAGGAGATCAATTATATTTTTTCTTGTTCTTTCAAAACAGAGAATTTAGTTGGGCTGGGATTTTAAATTGTCTACAGAGTGCTTTGATAATGGGCTCCAAATGGATTTTACAAATAACATGATTTAGTCGCAATAAACAAACACACATTATATTACCCAGAGATTACTAGTTTATTTTGTACCAAATTTTATAAATATAAATAATAATTATGTTATTCATGTAACTATGCTTTTACATATTGCTGTATTAAAGATTATTCACCTATTATGGCTATATGTATGCTATACATATAATAAACATACTTGCAAAGGTATATTTAAAAGCAAAATACTGAACAATGATATAAAAACATCACGAGGTATACCTGATGAGTTGCTAACTGAATATTATAAGTACTTTATGCTAGCATATGACAATTTATTCCACAAATGTACATTGTCATTACTTAGTATCAGGAACAATTCTAGTTATTGTTGCTCACCCTATCAGAGAGTATGATTGAGACAATTAAAGAGTGTTACTCTAGAACTAAAAAGAATTATATTCTCACTGATGTTGAGGTTATTTTGGACATATAGATAATGTTAGAAAATAAGCTTTCATGATGCTATTTCTAAGGAATTTGGTAAGCTTACCAAAAGTTCTAAGAAGAAATTTGGTAAACTACTGGCATAAGCAAAAATATATACATTTTCTCTGTAAACCACAATTGTATCTCAATATCCCAGAGTCAGACATTGCTGAAAACTAGGATATGAAGTCATCCATCTGCAAAAATGAGACTAGACTTACTTAATAAATCACTGAAAAGTGACAAACTTATCCTCAAAAATGTATATTACCAGTTGATCCAAGTAGAGATGACCCTGGCAGAATTCTAAATTCTCTTAAGTTAGAGGACAAAGAGTAGTAATTAAAGGCAGTTATGCAACCCATACTTGGAGAGAACCATTGGGTTCACATGTGGTAATGTAAAACTAAAAGCAGATTAATAAAACAAAAGCATAACAAATTTATTTCACCACAGTTTAATGTGACATGTGATCTTTTGGAAATAAAGACCCAGAGACCCAAAGAAAACTCTGTAGGTTGCTAAATCCAGTGAAAGAAATGTACAGTTGTGAAAAAAAAGTTTGGACAAAACGAATATAATTTAATGCTAATAAACTGGGGAGCGAGAAGGGAACTTGGATTCCCACTCCCCAGTTTATTCGGATTCTCTTGTTCAGATTCTCCTCTGTCAGTGTATAGCATTTTTTCTCATTGGGTACAGGGCAGGACACCTGGCATATGAGAGTCTTATTGGATACTTTTAAGAAATGAAGGTTACAGGATTATTTTACGTACAGCTCACACACAGAAAGGTCAGAGAGGGTCAGAGAATGATTTCCAAGGTGCCATATTTGGGGGTAGCATGATCTGCACCTCAATGATATGGATCCTTAACTTTCTGAAGGCTTTACATGTGTCAAACTAGTTTACATTCTATGCTCACTAAGATGGTGATTTCCCATGGCAATGATATTAAGTTTATGTTCAAATTTCAAATTAGTTCAATGTATATTTTCTTTGCCTATACTAATGACTAAATAAAATTTCACACATTTATAGAAGAAAATTACAATAAATTCATAGTCATCAACTCATTTGGGTCCTGCTCATTAACTGAAAATCAATTATTCTTTCCAAATTAGCACCTGTTCATTTCTCCAGAATTTATTTTCTAAAACTTTTCCATGCTCCTCAAAACTTCTTCTCTCTCAGTAAATATGTCACTTCCTGCCACACAGCAAAAATAGAAAATATCAGAGGGACTGCTTTTTTTCTTCACATTTAACTTCATTGTGTTTATATCATTTTTTAAAAAATCTAGTGTATCTTATATTTTTTGAGACCTTGCATTACACTCCATCCTATTTCTATTCTGTTTTTTACTTTCTTTAGGTAGAAGAGATGGTACTGTTCAAATTCTCAAAAAATTGAGAAGACACACAGAATGAGAAGTTGATAGGTATTTTACCAATGTTATTATTTGCATAGTTTGACTGGACAACTTGCTGGAGATTTCTACCTCACTAATAGATGGAGTTCTTCACTGAGCATCTTTACAACACAGCTCAACCTGGTTGTGTAATGAACACCACATGCCAGAATAAAAATGAACAAAATTATGCATTCTAAAACACAAACAACAAATGTTGGAAAATAAACAAACAAAACAAAACAGGTATATTTTCAAGTATTACATTTCCAGAGTGAAAATAAAACACATGTCAATTGACTTTTCAATGATAGGCTTAAAAACACAAATATATTAATTGCTCAACTTCAACTTAGTTATCAACAGTGTCATTCCATTGTATCCACTTCACTTGAACTGAAACCAACCGGTTTTTCAGGTGTTTCTAGAGTTGCCAGATTCGTCAAATGAAAACACAAGATACGGGAGGGATTGCATTGGCAGTTATACCTGATATAAATGATGAATTGATGGGTGCTGACGAGTTGATGGGTGCAGCACACCAACATGGCACAAGTATACATATGTAACAAACCTACATGTTATGCACATGTACCCTAGAACTTAAAGTATAATAAAAAAATTAATAAAAAAATATAAAAACACAAGATACCAAGTCGAACTTGAATTTCAAATACACAACAAAATTATTTTAATACCCTTTATTTTATCAGGGACATAGCCCTAAATGTGTTCTATTTTATAAAAATCAAAAATAAAAATAAATCATACAGATTTCCAGTTTACAAAAGGCCAGAAAAATCATAGAACTAGCTTCATACCTATATAACATAGTAGACAGGAGAGTTCTCAGCCTCTATAGTAGTGATTCCAAGTAAGATATTGTTCTTAGAAGCAAATAGATGGGCCAGTACAGACCCATACTGTAGCTAAAAGTCAAAGATTATAACAGAGACAGCAGCATCTGGAATTAGAGGTTAGTGGGGAAGATGTGGTAAATTTCAAGAATGGAGACAGAATAGAAAAAAAAAATTGTCTAAATTTTATACATATGAGAAATATTTGGATTTTGCTGAGGTTTATGTCTTGTAACATAAACTCAAGAAACAGCAATGTATCTTCAAGGAGATAATTGTGGTAATATAATTCTCATATTTTGAAGGGTGAGAATGCCTTTGAATTTTAGCACCTGTCATGTGAAATGAGCCTGCCATCTTGAAAACTGCAGAAAATTTCAGTAAGTGCAGTTTCAGCTTCTAGATATTCCTTGAGAGTTTCTTCATCGTTTTAGTGTTCTTAACACGTTTATGTATATTTAGGTGTATTTCTTATTTTGAAGGCTGAGCCGAAGGCCCCATATGTTGAAGATATAAGGGATCTACCTAGTTAAAAGGAAAATGAGCTCGTATTTTAGTAGTAAATACTTAAAGTGAATTTTATAGGATGTTTTTCTAGAATCCTAATCTATGTTTCTTTTTGGTTTTTCCATTTCTAGCCAAATTCTAAGGCAGTCACAATTTGCCTTCTACACTGATTACTGCCTTTCAAACCTGACCCACTGGGACAAATATACCACTTTTCATATTAGCCTCGAAAACATCAACTTTGCTCAGTCATTTAAAATAAGACTTAAACAATTCACACTAGTTAAATAGCAACAGAAAAAGAAATCTGATATCCTTCTAAACTGAAGAAGATATATCAGCTATTTTCCTTCTATGTAATCATAATCACACTTTTAAAATTCTCTACCTTTATGATCCATCACCTATAGAAAATACATTATTTATACATAGTGGGTCTTCTCTAATACATTTTCAGACAAGATTCTAGATTTATTAGCATATTTTTTCAGACAAGGCATGAGCTTTCAATATAAACTCAATAATAATTTTTGATATGTTAAAAGTACTTATTAGTAAACAACAACGATGCATTCACGTTCTTGTATAAGATAATTCTACACAGGAGTCCTCTTCCCATTTGTGTAATAACTTAAATAAACCTCCGTATAATCTGCTTTTGTCTTGTCTTTCTATCTTTGCTGTGAAGAGGCTCCTCACCACGTCTTCCCTTAGATTCCTTGTGCCAAAATTTTACAGATATTTTCAATATCTGTTTAACCAACTATAATAACTGTGTTATTGAAATTAACAAACTAATGTTTTAACAATCTTATGCTGATGTGTCTGTTTTCTCAAGAAATCTAAACAAATAGTAGTCACAACCTAGTGTGGCTGTTAGTCATTAAAGTGTTGTCCCTGAATGTTTTATTATTATTGATTCCATTTTCAAATTAAAAAAGAAGCTCAAAAAAATTATGAGGAGAGACAGGAAAAGAGAGAAGGAAAGAACAGTGGAGATCAATACAAAACTGGCATAATGAAAGACAGCAGATTTGAAAAATATGGTTTATAAAAATATGAGCATACAAGACAATATTCTATTAAAATATCAGAAACTTATACATTAAATTTATTCACTATGGTGACTCTCTGTAGTCGTGCTCAATTTTGAAAAGATAATTTAATTTACTTAAATTAGGTGTGAGTGAAAAAAAGCTACATTTAAATGTTATCTTGGTGATGCTAATAGGCATTAATAGTTGAGACACAACTGTTCCAGAGGAAACCACCCCAAGTTTGCTCTCTCAGTTTATCCCCATCATCTACTAAGATATATTTGGAGACAAATCATTTCCTAAAGATAATAATTTTTAAAATATTCCATGTTCTTATACCATAATACTAAGTGTATATACATTTTATCTTTGTCCTTTCCACATCTTTTTAGCCCACCTATTAAAATCTCAAACTCTCTTAAGGAATTTTCCTTTTTCATTTTACTTTAATAGATGTGTTTTGTTGCTGTTTACTCATTTACTGCAATGAATATTTTCCGAGCTTTTGCATATAAGAGGATATGATATAATGTATGATGTATGTTATTGGCAGTGAATCTGTATCTATATGAATCTGCAGAAACCACAATTCTTGCCTCCTCAGAAGAAAAAATTCAACTGAGGGGCATGAGGCAGAAGGAGAGATCGAGCAAGTTTTAGAGCAGGAGCGACAGTTTATTAAAAAGCTTTAGAGCAAACATGAAAGAAAGTAGCCTGGTGCAGTGCCATCGCAAGTCAGCAAAGAATCTGCAGGAACACTTCATGAAGTTAAACCAGGCCTACAGAAACCTGGGGAAACCCACAGACCAGCACAAGACAATGCCGGGCGACTTGAAAGATCAAGTGCATAATTTGACCCTTAGATTTGTGGTTTTATACTTTGGCACACTTCTGGGGTCTTGTGTTACTTCTCCTCTAATTCTTCCCTTGCGCTGGGCTGTCCTCGCCCAGTGGCCTGCTAGCTCTAGGGAGAGGAGCATGCGCAGTGTGTTTACTGGAGTTGAACGCATGCTTACTGGAAGCGTTCTTCTCTGACCGGTCCAGCATTCCTAGAGAAAGGTCATTTACCAGTTAAACTCTTCCACTGGGTCACTATCCCAACTCCTAAGATCTTATTGGGAAGTTGCTGATCACCATCATCAGTTTCAGGTGTTTTCTATCTATTGGGAGCCTGCCTTTCCCTGGAGGTGGCTGCAACCAATTAGTTTAGGAAGACATCACCTGACCGTTCCTTGACCATTGTCTGACCATCACCTGATGGTCGACTGACACTCCTAGTATATGTGTGTTGCAGAGTGAGGGAAGTCCTCTCCTGCCTTGCTCATGCCTGAATACTTATCCACTGTAACAAGTATAGGTATTCATCTTACTAGATGGAAGATATAAAGCTGATATTCAAAAGAGCAAAATATATTAAACAAAATTGTTGGCTATGAGTCTCAAAAGCAGTTAAGTAATAAATCAAGCCAATTAAATTATATAAATATATTACAACTTCATGAAAATATTAAATAATCCTAAATTAGATTTAGCAGAACAGTACTACCTTATGAAATAGAGTATGAGATATCAGACTCTTAGTTTACATAATTAGTTTAGGTACACAATTATTTCAAGTAAAAGCAAGTTGGCAAATTATGTAGCATATAGTAAGTGCTCAATATTTATTAGCTTGTGTTATTAGTAGTTGTAATGTTTAACTATTTAACTATTTTTGTTGTTGGTGTTGACCTTGACAATTATATCAAAATTTACTGTCATAATAAAATATAAAATCTGACTTTAACAATTAAAATTAGGAAGTATCTGGGAAAGCAGTTGTGTGAAATAGAATAATGAAAGTTTATTTTTCATGATACAGAAGGACAATGTATATCTTGCTTTTTCTTAAGTGAGAAAAATAATTTCAAATTATTAAACTTAAAGCAAAACACTAATTAAAAAATAACTAATAAATACTTCTTCCAAATTATAAAATATTCATTAAAAAACCAATGTACAGAGAGAGGAAGAAAGGAAGGAAAAAATGAAAAAAATTATGAGGAGAGACAGGAAAAGAGGGAAGGAAAGAACAGTGGAGATCAATACAAAACTTGCATGATGAAAGACAGCAAAGATTTGAAAAATATGGTTTATAAAAATATGAGCATACAAGGCAATATTCTATTAAAATATCAGAAACTTATACATTAAATTTGTGGTATTTTAAATACACATATCTAAAAGAACAACAAAATAAAGCTTAGACTATCAACATAAGACGGTAGCAATAGATAAATCTATATAAATGAAAGCATGAGGAAATGAAAGACAGGTATTAATATCAAATAAATTTTAATTAAGGGCACAATATGTCATATGAAGAATCATTGCATATTGAAAAGTGGTGCAATGCATAAAGACATAATAGAATATCAACATGTAAAATCATTATTCAGACTAATTATGCAGGTATTCAACTTTCTGTATAACAAAGACAAAATAATACTACAAGATGCATCATAGATTAAAAGGGTTAGTTCTTGATAGTTTTTCTGACTTTATATATTGTAAAAATACTTTGTTTATGTTTAAAACTATTATGATTATTGTATTTTTTCTTTCTTGAGATGCAGTTTTACTCTTGTCATTCATGCTGGAGTGCAGTGGTGCAATCTCAGCTCACTACAACCTCCACCTCTGGGTTCAAGCGAGTCTTCTGCTATAGATTTGTCATGCTTTCGTATTTTTTTCATTTTATAATAATCTTAACACATATAGTATATATTGCCATACATTTTTCATATAATATAATTGAGATTGAGGGATGTTTAATTATTTGCCTGTGTTGATACATGCAATAAGCTGATGAATAAAACAGCCTGGTTTTTTCTTCTTGATTGATACTTTTTATTAAAGAACATTTTTCCAATACTACTTCTTTAGATGCATAAGCAAAGTCACAAAAAGAAAATAGCACTTGATTTAGACACAAACAGAGATTTTTCTATTTGTGTTCTTGTCCCATCCCAGAGATGAGTCATGAGTTGTGTTCTTTCTCTTCTAAGTACCACCTGTCTGTTGCATCCCATAAATAATTGTAGATATTTTGAGAACTGCATTTTTTACTCAGACTGATGAAAAAGAGAGAATTTTAAGATATGCATATATAACTTCATGAAATATGACAGACCCTGGAACAATGCAAGTGTTAGGAGCACTGACTGCCCCATGCAGTTGAAACTCTGTGTATAAATTTTGACTCCTTGAAAACTTAACTACTAATAATCTACTGTTGACTGGAAACCTTATTGATAACAAAACAGTCAATTAACACATATTTTTATGTTATATGTTTTAAATACAGTATTCTTACAATAAAAGATCAAGGAAAATATTATTAAGAAAATCATAAAGAAGTAAAAATACATTTACTCTTCATTAAGTGAAAATGTATCATCATAAAGACCTTCACCCTCATTGTCTTCACACTGAGTAGACAAAGAAAAAGGAGAAAGAGGAGAAATGGTCTTGCTGTCTCAGGGGTGGCAGAGATGGCAGAGGTGGAGGTTGTGGAAGGGGAGGCAGGAGGGGTAGGTGCCTAACTTTAATTTTATGGAAATACATTGTAATTCCTGTCTTTTTACTTTTTTCTTTAAAAATGTTTTTATGCAGTATCAATCCTTTTTAACCATTTGCATTAGCCTAAAACATGTGCATCTTAGAAGGGCCCATGTTGTAAAAAAGTCAAAAGCAATCCTGAATAATTGAAATAATTACTCAGTTATTGTTGTAAAAAGTCAAAAGCAATTCTGAATAATTGAACAATGAGATTATCTAATGTCAATTCGTTTACATATTCCTTTTCATTGTCAAGAACTAGGTTGGAAGCACGCCTCTCCATCAGGTCATCTTCTGTTAATTGCTCTGTTGTGCCTACAAGCTCTAGAATGTCTACAAGATCCACATCTTAAAACCCCTCACCTTTTATGCCATATTCATAATGTCTTTCATGTTTTTCTTAATCAGCTCTTTCATAAACTCTGTGAAGTCATGCGCAACATCTGGACATAGTTTTCTAGAGCATAAATCTGTTGCTTCAAGCTTGATGACTCTCACAGTTTTTTTTCTGTAAGAACAATGACCTCTTAAATGGTGTAAACCTTCCAGACTTTTACTCTTACATAGTAAAACAATCATTTCCATAGAATATGTGGGTAATGAGATTCAAAGGTTATTAGGCCATTGATCTGGAGGTAGAATTAGAGACATTGTGTTTGGGGGCAAGTAGACCACTTTGATAACTTCCAGGTTGAACTCCTGAGGTTCTGGAGGGCCAGGGACTTTGTCTACTATCAAAAGAACTTTAAAAGAAAGTCGCTTACTGGGAAAATACTTCCTGATTTCAGCGACAAAGCATATATGGAAGGAAGGAAAGAAGGAAGGAAAGAAGGCAGGAAGGAAAAAAGAAAGAAAGTCTTCATTGTCCAGGCCTTTTTGTTGTACAACTTAAAGACTGACTGCTGGCATTTATGTTTTTCTTTGCAGGCTTTAGAATTAGCAGCTTTATAAATAAGGGCAGCTCTGATTGTAAACTCAATCTCATTTGTTTAAAACAGTGAAATTCACCTACTCTTCATACTTTAAATCCTCATGCTCATGTCCCTTTCTTACTAAAAATGTCCTTTGTGGCTTCTCTGTTTTTTCCAAAATAGAATACTCTTATCTGCATTAAAAATTTATTCAGGCAAATATTCTTTCTTTTAATGACTTTCTTAACGCCATTTGTGAATTTGTCTGCTGCTTCTTGGCCAGGAGAAGCTGCTTCTCCTGTTATTTGGCTACTTTTTAAGCCAAACCTCTTTCTAAAAGTATCAGACTGTCCCGTCCTTTGCTGGCATTAAATTCTCCAGCTTTAGATTTGTCATCTTTCTTTTGCTTTGAGTTGTCATATGATGACTTTACTTTTTCTCAATTCATATTAGTTTGTAGTCATGCCTATCTTATAGCAATTCCATATCCACATAACTTCATTTTCAGTACAAGATAAAAAGGCATTTCACAAAAAGTGCAAGGTTTTCATGCCTGCTGGCATGCATAGCTGCAGTAATGACTTCATTAATGTCCTTTTTCTTATATACCTTAAGTTCTAGGATACATATGCAGAACGAGCAGGTTTGTTATATAGGTATACACGTGCCATGGTGGTTTGTTGCATCCATCAACCCCTCATCTACATTAGATATTTTGCCTAATGCTATGCCTCCCCTAGCCCTCCACCCCCCAACAGGCCGATGTTCTCCTCCCTGTATCCATGTGTTCTCATTATTCAGTTCCCACTTATGAGTGAGAACATGTGATGTTTGGTTTTCTGTTCCTGTGTTAGTTTGCTGAGAATGATGGTTTCCAGCTTCATCCAGGACCCTGCAAAAGACATGCACTCATCCTTTTTTATGGCTGCACAGTATTCCATGGTGTGTATGTATCACATTTTTTTTTTTTACCCAGTCTATGACTGATGGACTTTTGGGTTGTTTCCAAGTCTTTGTGAATGGTGCTGCAACAAACATGTGTGCATGTGTCTTTATAGTAGAATGATTTATAATCCTTTGGGTATATTCCCAGTAATAGGATTGCTGGGTCAAATGGTATTTCTGGATCTAGATCCTTGAGGAATTGCCACAGTGTCTTCAACAATGGTTGAACTAATTTACACTCCCACCAACAGTGTAAAAGTGTTCCTGTTTCTCCACATCATCTCCAGCACCTGTTGTTTCCTGACTTTTTTTTTCTTTTTCTGAGATGGAGTCTCACTCTGTCACTCAGGCTAGACTGCAGGAATGCAGTGACCCGGTCTCAGCTCACTGCAACCTCGGCCTCCCAGGTTCAAGCAATTCTTCTGTCTCAGCCTCCCAAGTAGCTGGGATTACAGGCATGTGCCACCATGCCTGGCTAATTTTGTATTTTTAGTATAGACAGTGTTTTCCCATGTTGGCCAGGCTGGTCTTAAACTCCTAACACCATAAACCTCCCGCCTCAGCCTCCCCAAGTGCTGGGATTACAGGCATGAGCCACAGCACCCTCCCGTTTCCTGACTTTTTAATGATCGCCATTCTAATTGGCATGAGATGGTATCTCATTGTGGTTTTGATTTGCATTTCTCTAACGACCAGTGATGACGAGCTTTTTTTCCATATGTTTGTTGGCCTAATAAGTGTCTTATTTTCAAAAGTGTCTGTTCATATCGTTTGCCCACTTTTTGATGGTGTTGTTTGTCTTTTTTTTCTTGTTAATTTGCTGTAGATTCTGGATTTTAGCCCTTTGTCAGATGGAAAGATTGCAAAAATCTTTTCCCATTCTGTAGGTTGCCTGTTCACTCCAATGATAGTTTCTTTTGCTGTGCAGAAGTTCATTTAAAAATTATAATAATGGCCTTTACACTGGATTTTTTTTTATCTTCAAATGGTGGGAGACTGGAGCTGCAGATCTCAATTAATGATAGAAATAAAGCAATTCAACTTTTCATTTTAATGTTATGACTTCTCTGCTTCTTAGAAGCACTTTCAGCATCATTAGTGGCACTTCATAAGGTCCCATGGTGTTATTTAAGGTTTATGATATTGCACTAAACAGGAAAAGAAATATGAGAGAACTACAACAGATCACCTTTTCCTGCTATACACAATTTACTGGAGAGATGAACAGCTCATGTGGAGATGAATAGTGTCACACAGTGTTTTAAATTGTACTCACAACACTTGAGCTCAATGCAACAGCAACACGTGGTGGCTACAGAAATTCTTACAGTATTCTGGTGTGTACCATAGTTAATTTTATGCAGTTATGATTTAATATTGCATCTTTATATTTGTTTATATTTTTCTCAACTGCAAATGGTAACATATGTACTCTGTATTTGTGTGCATAAGTTTTGATACATTTTAAATTTTTATAATAGGTTTATGCATGTTTTTATTTTATTTTATAGTAGTAAATGAGAAAATAGATTGGTATCTGCATATATTTCATGCATTCATAACATGCTTAACTTTTTTATTTTTTGGTATTTGTAGGCTACATGATTTGTCCATGAGTTTATCAAGTTGTTACAAATCTCAAAAAGATTTCTGTATATGAGTGGTTCTGTATAGTTCAAGTTTGAGTTTTTCAATGGTCAGCTGTACTTAAAACTTTTCTAAGCTTTAATAGTTCTAACTTTATTTTGAATATTAAACTCTAAACACTATGATAAATATTTGTGTTTTAGCTATGATATGTGTGTGATTTTCTACACATGCTTTGGAAGATGACATCTTGAGCATTCAATTTGATGTATATCAAATATAGTTAACTCATTGTAATTACGATGTTATTAAACTAATTTTATGGAGTGTTTACTTATCATTGAAGTCATTTTGTTTTAGATATGTATTTTCTATAGCCAGAAATAGTCATTTGTTTTTGCTTTTCCAAGTTATACATCATGGTGTACAAGCATAAAGAGCAATCTATTATTACAAAGACAAAATTGTGGTTTTTCTTCTCTTAGCAATGCAACTCACAGTGGCACTAAAGTAAATTTAAATAGTTATGAGAAAGAAATTTCAAATGTGAAAAAGTTACTAAAAACATACAGGTAAAAAATAGGGACTGGAGTCAAGCATCCATGGAAATGAATTAGTTTAAGGTAAATTTGGATAACGTAATGAAACACATCTCACATAATAGATTAATGTAATGGTAAATTTTAGAATACATCAAGAATCCATGGGAGCTTAATTTAAAATAATGGTCCTTGGATGCTTCCAATATTTAATGCAGTGCAGGTGTTTTGGGAGTCATGTATCTGCATTTTAAACTGTTACCAAGGTGTTTTCCATTCAGTTTGTCCATTGTCCTCACATTTGAAATGACACTACGTTTTTAAACTTAAAAAGCTATAAGTATGTTTTGGTTAAAAAAAATTTACCCTTGTCTGATTTCAAAACTTTCTGTTGTTTCCCTGTCTATAAACTAGAGTGGTAAAAACAGCATCTATTCTACAGAGTTTCCATAAGAAATAAATATTCATAAATCACTTTAGGATAGTATCTAATACATAGTAAACTCAATAAATGTTAGGTGTATACTGTGTCATGCAAAATGGTGTGTTACCTAATAAGGCAGATGTAAACTCCAGTGGCTTACTTTGGATCACTGTTGAGTATGAGAAGTAGAAAGTCATTATAAAGTGGCATGCACCTGTAGTCCCAGCTACTTGGAGAGGCTAAAGGCAGAAGGATTGCTTGAACTCAGGAGTTTGAGGCCAGCCTGGGCAACATAGCAGGACCATATCTTTGAAAAAAAAGGGAAAAAAAACCTGACAGTGTTTTCTAAATGGTTTTGAAAAAAACATTTTTACCATATACTACATAAAATGTCCTTAAAATTATCTATATGGGATGTAATAATAAAAGATTGAAAACATAGGATTTTGATGTCATGTATTCTCATAGTGAATATTAGACCCTGTTGTAATTGTCTTATCTCAAAGATCCACAATGAATGTGTTACATTAAATATGATGCAGTGTACAACTTTTACTTGTCATATTGTTATACAATCTTAACTACCACAGACTCTAATAGTAAAATAGTTTCAGCATGCATTCAATAATATTTTATATGGTAATTCACTTTCATTACTTTTTTAATAAGAAAATCTCAAATCAGGTTACAAACAAAAAAATTGCCTAATAAATTCTCTGCAGACAGATAGATGAATAGATGATACAGATTAATTGATCAGTCAATCAATAGATAGCGAGATAGGTATTCCACATTCTTATATTCTACTTCTCACAGCTTGCCTTCATACACACTACATTGGGAACAGAAGAAAATAAAAACTTCTTTTTTAAAAAATTATTTCCAAGATTGATTATAACATTGGCTTCTACCCTAATATAACTTATATTTAGAATTTTAAAATTTGGCACAGGCAATTAATTGAACAATGTACAAATGTCACGATAGGACATTTTAAAACTGATTTAAACACCAACATTTCTTTATCAAAAGGTGAAATTATCAGTGTTTGGAAAGAAATATGAGCAATATTTATAAAAAATTGCATCGTATTTAGGAATTATTCCAAAATGAATAGAAGAATATACACTAAAGTATTAAATAATTCAAGTCACTCATACAAAAGAGACATATCATCACTGAAGAGATATATCATCACTGAAGTAGTAACTGCGTCTTGTAGAATATCCTTTAACATATTTTGTGTATCTATAACAATAATTTGGAGAAAATCTTAAGTATAACAATATTTTCTGCTCAAATCTGGAGCCTCTTGATACGATATGGGACTTCCCCAAATCAAACATTTTTGATAATAATAAACTATACCTACAGTATGTTGTTAACCAATTAGCCAATTAAAGTGGTTAAAAATCATATTTTAAAATATATGCATTTAATCCTTCAAGAAAAAAGACAGAATTAAAAATACTTCTGAAAATATTTAACTTCATAAAGAAGCTAGAGGTTAAAAATAATTATCTCAACTGGATTTCATGTATAGTTTGATGTTTGGGAACATTATTCATTGACAAATGTCTTTTCAAATAAACAATTATGCTACACTTTTGTAAGATAAATGCAGATCATCTTTAACTAGAATTTACAGAAGCTTTTCAATCTCAAAATTCCCTATCTGTTCAGCATAATAGGCTTTCAAGTAGAAAATATGTCATCGTTAGTACATTACAAGATCTTTGAAGTTTGTTTTGAAGAGGGTCTATTATTTTGTTCATTTTTCTATGTTGTATATATGTTAATTTATTTTTGTTCTCTGAAAATAAAGAAAACAGGCATAGGAATGATAAAACTCCACCAGACTCACCTATTATGCACTGCAGTGCTCTAACCAGCATGCTATGTATCTTGATCTGTTGATGACTATAAAGACTCTGGTTAAAAACACGTTTAATGAGCACCACCTACAAGTTTTGTTTGAAATTTCTCACTTGGAACTTTCAGAAATAATTAGTGCCATTGAAACATTTGGAATAGAATCAGACCTCTAGTTACATTATGAATAAGAAATCAGTTATTAAGATATTCAAAAAGAGAATAAAACACCTATAAATTCCTAGGGCATTTTTATCGCCAATTACTCATTTTAGAACATTTCTTGATATGGGATACTCAGGTACAAAGAGAACTATTGCCTGTGGCCCTGAAGAGATTGTTCTCAAGCCCCAGGTTCCTACATATCTCTTTATTCCATTAATCATAGTAACCACCTGTTTCTTCTGTTTGTACATATTTTGGACTGTGTTGCCATTTTTGTCTAGTTGGCTACCACTCATGTTATTCTACCTTTGACACTAACAGGAAACTGGTAACATGTCTAATGGTCAACTTTTTAAGATAATATTTAATATAAGAGATATTTTGTTCAAAAATACATTTTTAAAAATTTTGTTTTGTTTTGTCATTTATTCTTGGAGAGTAGGAAAAAGGGAAGAAGTTAAAAGATACTCAGACATACTAAAATAGGTTTATGTATATCCATGTTATTGTGAATTACCACAGTCACTAACCAAGAGATATCATTTTCCATCTATTTCTAGGTCAACTGTGTATTAGTAGGCATCTCCTCAAACTTTTAGGTATCATTAAACCCAAAAGCAAGATCAAAAGTACTTGAGATTTTTAATCCCGAACTGGATGATAGAGAACAAAACTGCATTTTTCTGGTGTAATTTTAACACCTATGTCACAAGAGCTTGTCCTGTCTCATTATATTAAATTGGATCTTAGTCTCCTCAACCTAATATTTAATATTTGTTACAACCTATAAAATTATCATTTTACTGGGTAGGGAAATAATCACATGTCCTGAAGTAAGTGGAATGACAATAATGTCTATGATTACAAATTACCTGAATTGTCCTTCCTATCTGAGCAAATTAAAGCAAAAACTATGTTTTGTAAACCCCAGGCTACTGTTATTTTCTGTGTGTGTGTGTGTGTGTGTGTGCGTGCGTGTGTATGTGCATGTGTGTGAATGTGTATGTGTGTGTGTCATAATAGGAAACGTCTGCTTCTAATGTCTTAGTTAATTGATTATTACAGTATTTGATTGTTTGTTTTAAGGACAATAACATATGGAAAGTAACAAGAACATCAGCCTTTCAGAAGACCACTAAGGAAACCTGTTGACGGACCAAAGCTAAGTTTACTAGGTAACATTTGTATGGGAGACACATCTGAGCATGTACTTAGTGGATGTCAAAATGCTGAGAACTTGGGAAAGATGTATAGAATTTTAGGGTTTGGGATGTTTATTAAATAATAACTTTATAATGGTGAGCAAAGTGAGACTAGTGACCCTTTATGGGAAACCTGTAACTTTTATATGAAAGACATTTAATTAACTCACAGACATTTTCCAGGAGCAAGTATGCTCTATTACAGTTCGCTAAATTTTTATTTCTCACTTTTGGTATTATTTTACATAGGGACATATATAAATTTTTGGTCCAAGACCATGACATATTAACACAAAAGCAGGAAAGCTTGTTTCTTCATCGTATTATTTAACATAGAGACAGAAGAAACAGCCATTTTAAGCAAAAATAAAACAAAATGACCACAACAATGAACAAAACAAAACCACCACAACCATTTTGAAAAGCAAACAAACATAATGTTTTTAGTTTGTGTGTGTGTGTCTGTGTGTGTGTCTGTGTGTGTGTTTAGCTCTTAAAAAGCTTTTAAAAAGTTGCATAGAAAGGTTTTTAATGTAATAAAAATACATAATATAACAGTTTCCATCTTTGTTTTTGTTCTAACCTCTTTTTTGCTCTATAGAATGGTTAAATATTTTACTAAATGTAGGAAAACTGAAATTTTGTATTGTTGCTGAGTCAAAAATTACAATACCTGCCTGCAGTTACTACTGGATCATATGCATCTAGAGAGTAGAGACAAAACTTATCTCAGTCTCCTTTTATGGAACTAATGACTTCACTTCTGATAAATAGAAAGTGACAAAAGTGGCAGGATAACACTTCAGAGATTAGGTTATAAAAGATGGTAACTCTGTCTGGCTGCTTCTCTCTCTTGATTTTTTACTTGCTTTCTCTGATGAAGCAAGCTACTGTTTTCTGGGGCTGCTTACATGTCTCAGTGGCAAGTAATTGAGAGCATCCTCCAGCCGACAACCCACAAGGAACTGAATCATGCCAAGAACCACCCAAGTGAGCTTAAAAGCAGACTCTCCCTCTGTTGAGCCTTTTGAAGACAGCTACAACCACCCAATACCTTAATTGAAGCCTTTATGAGACACTGAGAGACAGATGATTCAGATAAGGCACACCTGCCTTTCTGACCCACGGAAGCTGACATAATATTATTTGTTGCTTCAAGTTGCATAATTTTAAGGTAATTTGTTATTCATCAGGAAAATGAGAAAAGAGATATTTGGGGAACATCAAGAAGTCTCTGCCACAGGCATAGAACACTTAAGACAGAGGGTAAAATATTTTAAAGAATATCTAAATATCATTACTATTTAGGATATGGTAATGTATATATTCAAATTATACCTGATTTTAATTATACTCTATTACAATGAAGAAAGCATATAAATTTTTGAGACTAAAAATATGGCAATTATTTTCTTTGTAAGCATGTGATGGATTTTGTTTCTTAATAATATACTGGTTTTTTTAATTTGGTGCTATTAAATAATAAAACAACAGTTACCTTAGTTACTAAAATCACTTATGTGTTCACCCCTAAATTACATAAATTACCTTTGCTACTTTTCAAATTCATATGAATAAAATTATGCTGAATGGTTCTTGAACCTTCTTTCTTTAGCTAATATTATGTTTGAAAAGTTGGTCCGTTGTTGCAAGTAACCCATTTGTCTTCATAGAATTTTATTATATTATTCTATAAATAGTGTATGTATTCTATTGTTGATATGAACTTAGGGTGTTTCCATTTTTAGATACAATTAATAATCCCTGTTTGAAAATGTTAGTACATATAATAAACATGTGTACAATTCTTTTACCATATATTATATGGAATGGAATACTGAATCCTAGATATTGGTATCTTAAAAACGATTTGATGATGCTGAACTATTTTCCATAGTCATGAGATTACTTTGCATTTTTATCAGTAATTTATGAATTTTATTGTTCTACATCTTCTAAACACTTGTTCTGATTATCTCTTGTACACAACACATTTTCCCAAAACATGGTAGGTAAAACAAAAAGTATTTAACTATTCTGTAAGACAGTTCTAGCAGTTGGTAGGTCTTGGCTAGGCATTTGTCATGTGAGTTATCCCACGCAATTGCAGTCAGGCTGTGATTGAGGAGTTATTTTGAAGGCCAATTCACCCAAATACTTGGGAGTTGATGGTAAATTTCTGATGGGCTCACACCTGGGAATATCAGACAGAACACATACATAAGGATGCTGGAAGTGCTGTGGATTTTCTCATGACATGGTGCTTGGGTCTTAAAAGGGAGTCCCCCATGATGACAAGACACAACACATTTTACCTTTTATGAACTAAGCTTGGAGATCACATAACATACTTTCTGAAATAGTTGGATTCCTACACAGATTCAAGGACAGGAAACATATTCATCCAATTTTCAATGACAGAAATACAGCAGGCTGTAGAAAAAGGATGTGCCATGGAAAATCTTGCTGCAGCCATTTTCTAAGACACAATAATTTATGGTTTGTTGTTGTTGTTGTTGTATAGAATTTTCAGTATGTCTGATGTTTGTGTGGTGATATCTTACTTTGGGTTTAATTTGAATTACACTGATTACTTGAAAAACTTTTGTTAAACAGATATATAAATATTTCAAGTGGAAAACGGTTTTTAGTATCTATTTGCCAAAAACTAAAACTCTCTCAGAATTATGACGATATCTTTCCATATTACCCTTCTTTCTAAAAAAACTTTAAAAATAGCCTTTATGTATTTCACCATAAAGTTCACCACAAAATATGCTTTGCCTATGATCCATTTGTAAGCTATCACATGAAGTAGCACCATTGCTAAATACATAAATAGACATTATTAAGAATGAGGGCATTTCTCTACATAATTTAATATCTCATTATTAAAATAACATTGATAATGATATATATTATTCAAACTCCATGTAAAATTTGCTGTATCCAAATATCTATATCAGCCTGGGCAAAGTGGCTCCTGCCTGTAGTCCCAGTTACTTGGGAGGCTGAGAGTAGAGGACCCCTCAAGCTGAGACGTTTGAGGCTGCAATGAGCTGTGATTATGCCACTGCACTCTAGCCTCAGTGACAGAGCAAGCCCCATCTCTAAAAACAAAAACAAACTGAAAAAATATATCTATGACTTATAACAACCTTGCCAAATTCTGCAAATATAATTCAGGCATTGATCGTGATTGCCCTAATGCATATGGCAATTTTGTTGTAATCGTTAATGTACAATATTTTTTCTCCAGTCCATGATATCTAAGACCTTGTCTTCTGAACCATTAATGTCAATAGAGATACCAATTTTTACAAAAGTATTCTTGTTTTAATGTTCACATTGATATAAATAATGCAGCTGATGTGGTGATTAAGAAATAGTATAGTGTTAGAAACTAGGTGAAGCATCTGGTATTTTTATACAATGCTGTTGTTATGTAATTTGGCACAACACATTTGGACAAAATATTTGGTGGTTTCTACTAGGGCTGAAATATATTACCGAGTGGTTGCACTCCTAGGTACATATTTCCACAAAAACATTTCTATATGCTTACAAAAGACATGTACAATAGTATTAGTAGCATAACTAGTCCTAATAGCCTTCTTAAAGATTGGAAAAAAAAGTGGTTTCTTTCCTACTCTCTACTGTTACACAGTGACCCAATGCTTTTGACACTAGATATATGGGTATCCCCCACTACACTCCAACAAACCAAGCAATTCTCCAGAAGATTTTCCAGTGGACACAAACTGGGTGTCCTTGAATTAAATTCTGAGACAATTTACCTGGAGACAGCATCAGATCCTGCCGGTAAAGGGTTCAGTTTCACAAGACTGCCTCTCCTCTGCAAACACAGGTGGTGACCCATGCTTCCTACTGACTGACTAGACTGATTATAAATCAGAGTTCCCACAACCCTCTCCTTGGATTTGATTAATTTGCTAGCATGGCTCACCAGAGCTCAGGGAAATACTCTCCTTATATTTATCAGTTTATTAGTAAGATATACATAAAGGACACATATAAGCAGCAAGGTGAAGAGACATATAGGACAAGATATATGGGAAAAGACACAGAGTTTCCACGCCTGCTCTGCTACCCTAAGGAACCTCCACATGTTCATCTATTTGGAAGGCCATTTGGACTCTATTCCTTTGCGTTTTTATGGAGGCTTCATTACATAGACATGATTGATTACATCACTGTCCATTGATTATAAACTCAACTTTTAGCCCATTTTTTTTTTTTTTCTCTCTGGAGTTCAGGAGGTGGGGCTAAAAGTTCCAACCCTCTAGTCACATGTTCCCCTGTCAACTGTTCCCAGCCTGAGGCTTTTCAAGAGCCCAGCAAGAGTTGCCTCACTACAAGAGATGTTCCAATCGCCCAGAAAATTCCAAGGAATTTAGAAGTTTTGTATCAGGAATCAGGGTGAAGGAGCACATATTAGAACAAAACATTCTCTGAGCACCTCTACCTACAATGGTATTGGGAGCTCAATACCTGGGGCAGAGACCAAATATTAAAACAGAAGATTCTTCTAGCACTGCTGTAGCTCAGGAAATTACAAAGTTTTAGGAGCTCTGTGTTAACTACTCAGGACAGAGACCAATATGTATATTTCTTGTTATTTCACAAGCCCCAATATGTATATTTCTTATTTCACAATATGTACATTTCTTGTTATTTCACAATATTCACAAAATATTCTCCAATGTTTGAATGATTAAATTGTGTGTTATTATGCAACTTTGAGGATCAACAAAGTAATACTACAAGCAATACCACAGGTCAATTTCAAAAACTTAATATTGAGCCAAAGAATACTGACATGAAAGAGATTATATTGTAGGTTGGTGTGGGGAAAAAAGGACAGAAACAATTGATAACATTAGAAATCAGGATAATAATATTATCTATGAAGGAAATTTCGACTGACCTAAAGTTTGTGGTCTTCCAAAATTCACAGGTTGAAGTCTGAATCCCTAGTGTGTGAAGTATTCTGAGGTGGTAACTTTGAGAGATAATTAGGTCTTGAAGTTGGAGCCCTTGTGAATGAGATTAGAGCTTTTATAAGTGAAGAGAGCAGAGCTTGCTCTTTTTGTGTGTCATGTGAGGATACAAAGAGAATACAGCCATCTATAAAGACAGAGTAAGGCCTTCACTAAGAATCCAACTACACTGACAACCTGATCTCAGATTTCCAGTCACAGGAACTGTGAGAAATAATTTTTGTTTTTTTTAAAGACAGAATCTTGCTCTGTCACCCAGGCTGGAGTGCAATGGTATAGTCTTGGCTAACTGCAACTTCCTCATCCTGGGTTCAAGTGATTCTCCTGCCTCAGCCTCCTGAGTAGCTGGGACTATAGGCACGTGCCACCATGGCCGGCTAATTTTGGTATTTTTAGTAGAGACGGGGTTTCACTATGTTGACTAGGCTGGTCTCGAACTCCTGATCTCATAGTCTGGCCACCTCAGCCTCCCAAAGTGCTAGAGTTACAGGTGTGAGCCACTGCTCCCTGCCGTGAAATAATTTTTGTTGTTGTTGTTGAAGCACCCAATCTATGGTAATCTTAGAAAATGAGAAATGTTTGTGGATTGATATATATGAAAGAAACCAATTTTCCCCAAATTTATCTAAAGGTATATTATATCACTGCAATATTCTACAGAAGTTTTAGTTTGTTTCTAATCTTTATAAACTCAAAAATGACTTCCCTTTTGAGACATAGATCTTGGCTGGCCACTGGGACTTAGAAACTAAATGCTTGACTATGGGCCATCAAGTTACCAGACAGCCTGAGCTGTCCATCATGAATTGGGTGATATCTGACCTACTGAGCCATAATTGGGAATGCACACACACACACACACACACACAAAAACAGAAATAGTATATGTGTAGCCATGTCTAAGTAGGTCCTGAAGGCAAAAATTACATAAAGTGGCTCAAATGCCCGTGGTCCCCACTCCTGCTATACTGTCTTTTCTTTCCCAAAGCAGAAAGGTCTGCGTCAGTAACCTTGTGGAGAGTTCTTTACATTCAATTGACAAACAAAGAGAAGACTAAAGCCTGATTTACAAATGACTGTGCATAATATTCAGGCTGTCCTCAAAGTGGACAGCAACAGCAGGACAACCCCTTTCTGAGCAATCCTTGAAGGACAGTGATGAAAAAACTCCTCCCAGTGGGGATAACTTTGGGCAGTGCACCTGGTGATGCACTATACTTGCAAGGAGATATGGCCAGATATGTGATTATATATTAAATCACAGGTTGTAGTCAGTGTTTTAGCTGGATGATGGAGTAGTTGAAAGGAACACCACTGGAAAATTGATGACAAAGACAAACAAGATAGAGGTATGTGGATAGGCCTTTGTAAATGGGCAAAGAACATGAATATATTTGTGTGTCATGTGAATGTTCACCAAAGTGTGACTTCAGTAGATGGGGATTTTAATAATCAAGTGGATAGGATGATTTGTTCTGCAGATACCAGTCAGCCTCTTTCCCCAAAGACCACTGTTAGCCAATAGGCTCATGAACAAAGTGGCCACGGTGTCATGAATAGAGGTTATCCATCGTCACAGTAGCATGAACTAAATTCTCACAAAGGCCAACGTGGCTATGGCCACCATTAAGCACCCAGAAGCAGAGACCAACACTGAGAGAGAACATCATTTCCTATGTGATCAGTCAAGTTACCTGGTGGTAGCTTGATTACACTGAACTGCATCCATTGTGGAATGGGTAGTGTGATGGTTAATATTAAATGTCTACTTGATTGGATTGAAGGATGCAAAGTATTCTTCCTGGGTGTGTCTGTGAGAGTGTTAACAAAGGATATTAACATTTGAGTCAGTGGGAGAGGCAGAGCCACCCTCAATCTAGTTGAGTACCATCTAATCAGCTGCCATCACAGCTAGAATAAAAGCAGTGAGAAGAATATGGAAGGACTTGACTTGTTGAGTATTCCGGCCTTCATCTTCCTCTCATCCTGGATGCTTCCCACCCTCAAACATCAGACTCCAAGTTCCTCAGCTTTTGGACACTTGGACTTACAACAGTGGTTTGCCAGGGTCTCTCAGATCTTTGGTCACAAACTGAAGACTGCACTGTCGGCTTCCTCACTTTTGAGATTTGGGGACCCACACTGGCTTCCTTGCTCCTGAGCTTGCAGATGGCCTATTGTGGGAATTTGCCTTGTGATAGGGTGAGTCAATATTCCTTAATAGACTCCCCTTCATATGTACATCTATGCTATGAGTTCTGTCACTCTAGAGAACTTTAATATGGATAGTGTTTGCTGTTACTGGAATAGATACACTTTCTCTGGATATGTACTTGCCTTCCCTGTACATATTGCTTCTGCTAAACCTACCATTCATAGACTAAGAGAATACCTTATCCATCATTATGCTATTCCACACAGCATAGCTCCTAGCAATGAACTCACTTCACAGTCAAAGAAGTGCAGCATTGTGCCCATGCTCACCATTGAATTCACTGGGCTCACCATGTTCACCATCCTGAAATATTTGACTTGATTAAATGGTGGAATGTCCTTCAGAAGACTCGGTTACAGCACCAGTTAGGTAGCAATAACTTGCAGAATGGAAACTGGATTCAAAGTTATATATGCCCTGAATTTGTGTCTAATATTTGGTGCTGTTTTTTGATAGCCAGAACTCATGGATCCAAGAAAAATGGGGTGAAAATGGGAGTAGCATCATTTATTGTAACCTCTAGCAACCCACCAGCAATTTTTTTTTTTTTTTTGCCTTCTGTTTCCACTACAGTATGCTCTGCTGGCCTGAAGGGCTTAGTTCCAGAGAGAGAGAAATGATTACTCCAAGAGACACAACAGTTCAGCTTCAGTTGAACTGGATGTTAAGAATTACAATCAGTCATTTTGAGCTCCTGATGATTCTGAATCAACAAGGAAAGAAGAGAGTTTTGATGTTGATTGGGGTGACTGATTCTGACTCTAAGGGGAAATTGGACTATTGGCTATGCTTTGAATACGTTTTCCAAAGTTTATGTGTTAGAAAATTAATCCCCAATGCAGTGGTATTGAAAAGTAGGACCTTTAAAAGGTGATTAGATAATGAGGGCTCTACTCTCATGAACTACGCTAATGTTGTTATCAAGGGAGTGGGTTAGTCAGCATGAAAGTGGTTTCCTGATAAAAGGATGAGTTCAACTCCCTTCTCCCTCCTCTGTCGTTCTTGAACATGTGCTCTCTTGCACTTATACCTTCCACTAGGACATGACTCAGCAAAAGGGCCCTCATCAGATGCTGAGCAGACCCAAGCACCATGCTCTTTTGGACTTCTCAGGCTCCAGAACCATGATCCAAATAAACTTCTATTGTTTATTATCAAATCTGTGGTATTATTATAGCAACACAAAATGGACTAAGATATTATTACTTCACAGTGGAGGTAAGGAACGGTATATCTGACATATAGTATCAGATATATCTTAGAGCATCTCTTAGTATTATCAAGCTAAGTGATTAAAGTTAGTGAAAAACTGCAACAAAGCAATCCAGAAAGGACTATTAATAGCCTGGAGTTTTCAGGAATGAAGGTTTTTTTTTCTTTTTTCTATCACACTGGTAAAGAATCATGACCAGCTGAGGTGCTTAATGAACACAAAATGAATATAGACTAGGTATTAGACAAATGTAGTTATAAATCCTATGTTTCTGCACAGCTACAACTATGTAACTGGCTTCAGAAATAGTTTATCATTAAACGTTCTCCTTATTTTGTTATGAATATGTTTGTGTGTATATGTATTAATACATGTATTAATCAAATATCTTTTTTTGGTCTTATTCACTTACCATGTAACACAACATATTAGCTTTATATCAGTATGTAAGTACAGTAGTGCAATGCTTAACCATGAATATATGTTATGATAAATGTGTCCTTAGGTGATTTCTTTGCTGTATGCACATGATAGAATGTACTTAAAGAAACCTACTACTACACACCAAGGCTTTATGGTATAGCCTATCACTCCTAGGCTATAAGCCTGTGCAACATGTTACTGTACTAAATACTGTAAGCAATTGTAGCACAATGGTATTTGTGTATCTAAATATGTTTAAACATAGAAAAGCAGTAAAAATAGAGTATAAAGGTATAAACTAAAAAGCATCTGAAACAAGTCTCAATCAATTTAGGCTGTTTATTTTGCCTGGGTTAAAGACCTGCCTGTGGCACAGCCTCAGTAGGTCCTGACAACATGTACCCAAAGTTGTCAGGGTACAGCTTGCTTTTTACATTTTAGAGAGCCATAATACATCAATCAATACACATATAATATTTACATTGGTTTGATACAGAAGGGTGAAGCAGCTGAAAGTGGGGGCTTCCAGGTCATAGGTAGATTTAAACATATTCTGATTAGTAATTGATTGAAAGAGTTATTACCAGTAGAAAGAAGTGTCTGGGTTAAAATAAGGGATTTTGGAGACCTTGGTTTTATTAAGCACAAGCAGCCTCCAAGTAGCAGGCTTTAGAGAGAATAGACTGTTAATTAAATCTTTCTTATTAGGTTTAAGGTCTGTGTTGATGTTAATGATGGATGGGGTATAATAAGGCCTGTCTGACCCCTACTTTCTGTCATGGCCTGAACCAGTCTTTCAGGCTAAATTTTAGAGTGCCCTGGCCAAGGAGAGAGACCACATAGAACAGTTTGGTGGTCTTCAAATTTTATTTTTAGTTTACAAAAGATAAAAAATGATACACCTGTATAGGACACTTTTGAATGTAGCTTGCAAGACTGGAAGTTGCTCTGGGTGAGTGACTGAGTAATAAGTGAATGTGAAGGCCTAGAACATTGCTATACATTATCATAGACTTTATAAACACTTACACCAAGGCTAAACTAAACTTATTTAAACATTTTTCTTTCTTCTTTAATAAATTGACCTCCGCTTACCATAACAATTTGATTCCATAAGCTTTTTAATTTTTCAAACTTTTCAACTCTCATAATAACATTTAGCTTAAAACATAAACATATTGTACAGCTATAAAAACCTATTTTTGATATTCTTATTCTATAAGCATTTTTCTATTTTTATAAATTTTTTTCTTCTCTTTTAACATTGTTAGTAAAAACTAAGACAGAAGCACACACAATAGTCTGAGCCTACACACTGTTAGGATTATCAATATTTTCACCTCCACTTTTTGTCCCATGGGAAGGTCTTTATGAGCGATAACATACATGGAGCCGGCATCTCCTATAGTAACAATGCCTTCTTCTAGAATACTTGCTGAAGGAACTGCCTGAGATTGTTTTGCAGTTGTCAAAAGAAAAATTTCAGCCAAATTAAATTTAAAAGAGCTTAACTGAGCAAAGAATGATTCATGAATCAGGCATCCTCCCGAGCCAGATGAGGCTCAGGAACTCCATGCAGTCATAAGGTGGACAAGAATTTATGGACAGAAAAAGGAAAGCAAAGCACAGAAAACGGAAGTGAGGTACCCAAACAGCTGGACTGGCTATAGTTCAGTGTTTGTCTTACTGGAACACCATTTGAACAGTTGGTCACATTGGATTGGCTAACACTCAGCGATTGGCACAAGAGTAGATTACAGTCTATTTACATTCCATTTAGGCTGTACTTCAAGATCTACAGAGAAATCTTTTTTTTTTTTTTTTTTTTTTTTTTTTTTTTTTTTTTTTTGAGACGGAGTCTCGCTCTGTCTCCCGGACTGGAGTGCAGTGGCCGGATCTCAGCTCACTGCAAGCTCCGCCTCCCGGGTTCACACCATTCTCCTGCCTCAGCCTCCCGAGTAGCTGGGACTACAGGCGCCCGCCACCTCGCCCGGCTAGTTTTTTGTATTTTTTAGTAGAGACGGGGTTTCACCGTGTAGAGAAATCTTTAAGCTGAACTTAAAATATATAAGGAGCCAGCTTTAAGCTAAACCTGATTTAACACAGTTAAGTTTTTTCATTAGTAAAAGGCACACAATTTAAAATCATGATATAAAGACTGCTATAGTAAATACATAAACCAGTAACATGGTCGTTTACTATAATTATCAAGTATTAGGCACAGTACATAATCGTACATGTTATACCTTTTACTGCTGGCAAGACAGAAGATTTGTTTATACCAGCATCACTACGAACATGTGGGTAATACATTGTGCTTGAAGTTACTATGGCTACAATGGCACTAGGCAATCAGAAATGTTTAGTTCCATTATGAAGTTATGAGATCATGACTCTACACCTGGTTTGTTGATCAAAACATTATTATATGGTGTAAGACTGCAATAGTATATAAATGATAACAACGTATGTTAAAAAAAAAACCTCTTTTAATGAAGTAAAGATAATATCAAAATACATTTAAAATAATAATGCAGAAAGTTTATGAGTTGTTGGTGGATCAGTGGAAGCATTATGTAAAAGAGGTCAATTTTCTCCAAATTTATTTAAAGAGATGTTATCTCAATAAAATTATCTGTAGGTATTCTTGTTTATATTTTTGTGAATGGTGAAAACTGAAAACCATAAATAAATATACGTAAATTAAAATTCCATATATTAAAATATATGTAAATTAAAATTCCATATATATTAAATATATGTAAATATATGCAAAATTAAATAAAAAGCCAGGGAACTCTTGAAGGACAACTCAAGAGCACTTAGTTGCTCTAGCAGGTATAATAAAGTATAACGAAAACTATAGCAATTAAGCCAAGGCACTGTTATAGACCAGAGGGGTAAATTAAGGTCAGAAACAATCTCACATGTATACTGTTAGGAAAATATATTTAAACTGAAATCTTCTTCTAACCCAGAAACTCTCCATAAAGGTAAAAAAGAAAGAACATAATTTTAATACTAATTAACCATTAAACTATAATGTGATGTACATCATAGGCAATCCACTAAGAGAAGGCAAAGACAGAAATAAAAATCTCATCTTTACATAACCAAACAGACGCAACCCACTTGTGATAAGTAACTTAATGTATCAACTTGACTGAGCCAAAAGGTTCCCAGACATTTGGTAAAACATTATTTTAGCTGTGTCCGTGAGGGAGTCTCCGGATGAGATTAACATTTGAATTAGTAGATTTAGTAAATCAGCTTGCCCTCCCTAATGCATGTAGGTCCCATCAAACCAGTAAGGCTTTAATATAATGAACCAGTAAGGCTTTAATATAACAAACCAGAATATAATGAAAAGGTTGACCCTCACACAAGTAAGAGGAAATTCCTCCTGCTTCACTGCCTTTAACCTGGTGCATAATTTTTGTTTGTTTCTCCCACATTCTGACTGGAACTAAAATATCAGCTCTTCCTGGAGCCTGAGCCTGCCAGCATTCAGACTGGAACTAGATCATCAATTCTCTTGGTTTTCCAGCCTTCAGTCTTAGGCTATAGCTACAACAGCATCTCTCCTGGGTCTTCAACTTGCCCGATACAGATCTTGGGACTTGTTACCTCACATATCACATGAGCCAATTCCTTATAACAAGTCTTTTCATATATTGATTCTATTTCTGTGAGGAACTCTGGCTAATCCACCATGATTTACATATTCTTAAGATAAACAATAACTCTTCTTCAGTAAGATAACTTGACAGCACCATTTGTCACACATAGTTTTTTTCTAAACTCATTTAGTTGTTGGAGTGCCCATCTATGTTAGTTCTTCGGCTTTATGCAGAGGAAAATAAACTTCTCGTATTATTTTATGACAAGTTAGTAGTTTTGCCATGTGGAGTGAGTTGCCAGCTGAAGTTATGCTCTTACCCTCCAACGGAAACTTGGAGATAAGGACACTGTCTTACTTGATGTTTCTATATCAAAGAGATGGTTCCTGGGCCTTTGAGAAAAACAGTCAAGCATCTTAAAGCTGCAATAGGTTTATTTAGCTGTTGAAAAAAATTTACATATACTTCAAACAGACAAGGAAAAAGCTTAAAACTACAAATGTTTACAGGAAATGCTCTAAGAACAGGGATGGGTGAAAGTATCTTCTCTGACTTTGAAGAAGAAAGATTAAGCCTTTATTTTTTATTTGTATTTGCCCTTACAATCTCCTTCCTGTGTCATCACAGAATGATGATGGTACAATTTTCTAACTGTTTCTACCTTTTGGGGTGACAGTTGCAGTAGTCTAGATACACAGTAAGTCCATAGTAAAATAGAAAAGCAATTATCACAATTATGATAGAATAACAGAATTGCTATTTTTTAAGTCAGCACATTATTTACATTAGAGAGAAAACTTTTGAATTTACCATACCAAAAAACCCAACAAATCATAATCTTAGCAATGCATAAAATGTTTTTGTCAAATATTAATTTGTCATGATTGTATTGTTTAAATTTTAAATAATTAGCAATCTAAATCTTATTGCTAGTTTTACATAAATCCTTACTCAATCCAAGCCTAAACAGGATCTGAAATTCTGGAGGCCTATGACCTTTAATAAAGAGTTTTACTTGCAAGGCCTAAAGAACGTCTCCTGAGTGTTAGTCAATCACATATTACATCAGCATGACAATTTAAGCCCTTTAGTAATTGGTCTTTTTAAGTAATTTTGCCCAGCTGTGAAATGCCAGACATCCTGGCAGGCATCCAGTATCAAAGTCTTATAATAAAACACCCATTGAAAGGTACCAATTGAACTTTTGATGTTTAATGCATATAGCTCTAATTGTTTTAAGTCTGGAAGACACATCTGCCTTTGATCTCTATTGTATGATATTGTATGGCATGACATCGTAGTGTAGTGTAGCACAGTGTAGTGTAGTGTTGTGTTGTGCAGTGTGTTTACATTGGGACTAAATATATAATTACACCATTAAAACAGTTAAAAGTTTTGTGAATAACGAGCATCCACCTCTGTTTATCTACCTATACTGAGACAGGAGAGAATTTGGGTCCCAAAGCTCTTTGAACAAGATAAGACCTGTCTTATACTCTATATATTGTAGAGACTACAGGAAAACCTCCCCTTAACTATCTAATGATTCACTGAAAAATCAACTGACAAAAGGCAGATTAATAAAAGGGAAGACATATAAAGACAAGGTGGGGAGGGATCACAGAATGATTACCACAACCCCTCAAAGGGGATGCAGAAATTTACACAATCTTGAGGTTACAGAAAGATGAGAGTTTACCTCATGACAAAACAGATTATGGGAAGGGGAGAAAGATGTGACCTGGCTGGAAAAGTTAGTCTTTTAATGTCAATGAAACCTCTCTGATGGCAGCCCTCAGAGACAATAGATGGTCAATGGTTTTTCAGACCTTTAGAAGTGTGAGACTCTCAGTTAATATTCCTAAATTCAGACAAAGGAATACCTGGCTACATCAATCAGATTTTCACTACAGATGCAAATCTACCCCACAAAATACAGGTTTTTAGCTATTCTTATATTTCCAGCCAATATGAATAACTATCTTAAACTATGTCAAGAAAATAATATATTTCGTGATAAAATATTTTTGTTTCTTTCACTTAATTAGCAGATTTCTACTTGTCTATTACCCATATTTATGTCTTTTTTTTTCCACACAAGTCTTCCAATCAAACCAGTTACCAAATATTTTTGTATCAAATTTAGGGCTTGAGTGCCTAATGCATATCAATTACTTTTACTTTATTATCAAATGTAACAATGGAGATGGTTCCTACTTTTACTCTGTGGATAATCAGAATTTTTAAGTTGTTAAAATATGCCCCTGGCCAGCAGACAAAATGGACTCCCCAAGTGTATCAGCCCATTCTCTCATTGTTATAAAGAAATAACTGAGACTCACAAGTCTACAGACTGCACAGAAAGCATAGCAGCTTCTTCTGGAGAGGCCTCAGGAAACTTATAATCATGGCAGAAGATGAAGAAGAAGCAGGCATGTCTTACATGGGCAGAGCAGAAGAAAGAAAGAGATGGGGGAGGTGCCACACACTTTTAAACAACCAGATCTCATGAGAACTCACTCATTTTGCTGGGGTGGTGGTGCTAAATCATTCATGAAAACTCCACCCCAAGGCAGGGACAAGATGGCTGACTAGAAGCTGTGGTGCTCTGAGGATCCCATGGTAAAGATCCAAAATAGTGTGCCAATCCTACACCAACAACGGAGGTATCCAGGTTCTGTCATCAGGACTGACTAGGTGGCTAGTGTAACCCAGGGAGAGGAAAGAAGATCAGTGTAGTGCAGCAGCCCACCTGAGAGCCATACGGGGCAGGGGAGCCCCAGCCTGCAGCCAAAGGAGGCGGTACGTGAGTGTGCTACCCAGCCTGGGAACCTATGCTTTTCCCAAGGAACTGTGCAACCCATGAATCAGAAGAAGACACTCATGGGCCTATGCCACTGGTGCTTTGGGTTTCCACCATGGAGCTGTGCAGATTCTCATTCAGCTAGAATTGGCCTAAGCGGGCAGAGTTCCCAGAAGGGATGGCCATCACCACTGCAGTAGCTGCCTGCTGTCTAAGCCAGCTGAGTTCCTTGTGGGAAGGGCAGAAGCCAACAGTGCCGCTGCAGGGCCTCCTTGCAGGAATTCCACCTCCAGCCAGGGACTCAGGGACAGAACTCTGATCGTCCTGGGCCTGAGCCCCTATGGGGAAGTGTGGTTGGAGTCTCTGTGAACCAGCAGACTTAGTCTTTCCTTTTGCTAGCTCTGAGGAATGTAGGAAGCCAAGGCAAGTGGGTTCCCCTTAGTGGTGCATACCCCTCCACTGAATACAGCCACAGTGTTTCATTAAATGGGTCCTTCTTCCCATGTCAGCCATCTAGGTGAGACCCTCCAACAGGGCTTGTCAGACATCCTATACAGAAGCTTTCTTACTGGCATCAGGTTTGTGTCCCTTGAGGTAAGAGATCCCAGAGGAAGGAGCAGGCACCTATCTTTGCTGTTCTTGACATCTCCAGGTGCAGGAGGAAACCAGTTGAATAGGACATGAAGGAAACCTCCAGCAAACTGCAGCAGTTCTGCAGAAGAGGGACCTGACTATTCGAAGAAAAATAAACAAACAGGAAGCAACAACAACAACAACAAAATGTCCCCACAAAGACCTCATCCAAGGGTCAGCAGCCTCAAAAATCAAAACTAAGCCTCAAAAATCAAAACTAGACAAACCCATGAAGATGAGACAGAATTAATGAAAAAAATAACACTGAAAATCCAAAAGGCCAGAGTGCTTCTTATTCTCCAAATGATTGTAACATCTCTCCAACAAGAGCACAGACTGGATAGAGGATGAAACGGATAAATTCACAGAAGTAGGTTTTAGGAGGTAGGTAATAACAAACTTCACTGAAGTAAAGGAGCATGTTCTAACCCAATGCAAAGAAGCTAAGAACCTTGATAAAAGGTTAGAGGACCTGCTAACTAGAATAACCAGTTTAGAGAGAAACACAAATGACCTCAGGGAGCTGAAAAACACAGCATAAAACTTCATGAAGCATACACAAGTATCAATATCTGAATCAATCAAGTGGAAGAAAGAATATAAGAGATGGAAGACTATCTTGCTGAAATAAGGCAGGCAGACAAGATTAGAGAAAAAAGAATGGAAAGGAATGAACAAAACCTCTGAGAAATATGGGACTACATAAAAAGACCAAACCTATGACTGATTGGAGTACCTGAAAGAGACAGGGAGAATGGAAACAAGTTAGAAAATGCACTTCAGAATATTATCCAGGAGAACTTCCCAAACCTAGCAGGAGAGAATAACACTAAAATTCAGGAAATTTAGAGAACCCCGCTAAGATATTCCATGAGAAGCTCAAGCCTGAGACTCATAATCATCAGATTCTCCAAGGTCAAAATGGAGGAAAAAAATGTTAGAGGCAGCCAGAGAAAAAGACTGCATCACCTACAAAAGGAAGCCCATCAGACTTAACAGTAGATCTTTCAGAAGAAACCCTACAAGCCAGAAGAGAGTGGAAGCCAATGTTCAACATTCTTAAAGAAAAGACTTTTCAACCCAGAATTTCATATCCAGTCAAACTGAGTCATAAGTGAAGGAGAAATAAAATCCTTTTGAGACAAGTAAATGCTGTGGGAATTCATAACCAACAGGCCTACCTTGCAATAATTCCTGAAGAAAGCACTAAATATGGGAAGGAAAGACCAGTACCAGTCACTGCAAAACACACCAAAATATAAAGACACTATGAAGAAACAGCATCAACTAGTGTGCAAACTAACCAACTAGCATCATGATGACAGGATCAAATTCCCATATAACAATATTAACCTTAAATCTAAATGGGATAAATGCTCCAAATAAAAGACACACACTGGCAAATTAGATAGAGTCAAGACCCACCAGTGTGCTGTTTTCAAGAGACCCATCTCACATGCAAAGACACACAGGCTCAAAATAAAGGGATGGAGGAAATTTTACGAAGCAAATTGAAAGCAGAAAAAAGCAGGCTTTGCAATCCTAGTCTCTGACAAAATGGACTTTAAACCAACAAAGATCAAAAAAGACAAAGAAGAGTATAACATAATGGTAAAGGGATCATTTTAATAAGAAGAGCTAACTATCTTAAATATATATGCACCCAACACTGGAGCATACAGATTCATAAAACAAGTTCTTAGAGACCTACAAGAGATTTAGACTCTCACAAAATAATAGTGGGAGACTTTAACACCCTACTGTCAATATTGGACAGATCAATGAGAGAGAAAATTAACAAGGATATTCAGGACTCGAACTCAGCTCTGGATCACATGGACCTATAGATAGCTACAGAACTCTCCACCTCAAAACAACAGAAAACATATTCTTCTCTGTGTCACATGGCACTTATTCTAAAGTCAACCACATAACTGGAAATAAAACACTCCTCAGCAAATGCAAAGAACTGAAATCATAACAAACAGTCTCACAGACCAGAGAACAATCAAATTAGAACTCAGGACTAAGAAATTAACTCAAAACCACACAACTACATGGAAATTGAACAAGCTGCTCCTGAATTACTTCTGGGTAAATGATAAAATTAAGGCAGAAATCAAGAAGTTCTTTGAAACAAATAAAAACAAAAAGACAATGTACCAAAATCTCTGGGACAGAGCTAAAGCAGTGATAAGAGGGATAAGAGGGAAATTTATAGCACTAATTCCCACATCAGAAAGCTAGAAAGATCTCAAATCAACCCCCTAACATCACAATTAAAAGACCTAGAGAAGTAAGAGCAAACAATTCCAAAAGCATAAGACAAGAAATAACTAAGATCAGACCAGAACTGATGGAGACAGAAACATGAAAAACCTCTCAAAAAAATCAATGAATTCAGGAGCTTTTTTTTTTTTAAGATTAACAAAATTTATAGACCACTAGCTAGATTAAGAAAGAAGAAAAAGGAGAAGATCAAATAGACACCCAATAAAAAATGTTAAAGGGGATATCACCACTGACCCCAAAGAAATGCAAACTATCATCAGATAATGCTGTAAACACCTCTACCCGAATAAACTAGAAAATCTACAAGAAATTGATAAATTCCTAGATACATACACCCTCCCAAGACTAAACCAGGAAGAAGCTGAATTCCTGAATAGATCAATAACAAATTCTAAAATTGAGGCAGGGATAAATAGCATACCAACCAATAAAGCCCCAGACCAGATGTATTCATAGCTGAATTCTACCAGAGGTACAAAAAGGAGATGGTACAATTTCTTCAGAAACTATTCCAAAAAATTGAAAAGGAGGGAGTCCTCCCTAACTCATTTTATGAGGCCAGCATCATCCTGATACCAAAGTGGGCAGACAAACACACACACACACACACACACACTTTAGGCCAATATCCCTGATGAACATTGACAAAAAAAAATCCGCAATAAAATATTCCCAAACCGAATCAAGCAGCACATCAAAAAGCTTATCCATCATATTCAAGTCATCTTCAACCCTGGGATGCAAGGCTTGTTCAACATATGCAAAAAAAAAAAAATGCAATTCATTCCATAAGCAGAACCAATGACAAAAACCAGATGATTATCTCAATAGATGCAGAAAAGACCTTTGATAAAATTCAACCTCACTTAATGTTAAAAACTCTCAATAAACTAAGTATTGATATAACCTATCTAAAAATAATAAGAGCTATTTATAACAAACTCACAGACTGAATGGGCAAAAGCTGGAAGCATTTCCTTTGACAACCAGCACAAGACAAGTATGACCTCTCTCATCACTCCTATTCAGCATACTATTAGAAGTTCTGACCAGGGTAATTAGGCAAGATAAATAAATAAAGAGTATTCAAATAGAAAGATAAGAAGTCAAATTGTCTCTCTTTGCAGTTGTCATGATCCTATATTTAGAAAACTCCATTGTCTCAGACCAAAAACTTTTTAAATTGATAGGCAATTTCAGCAAAGTCTCAGAATACACAATCAATGGGCAAAAATTACAAGCACTCCTATGAACCAATAATAGACAAGCAAGCGGAGAGTCAAATCATGAATGAACTCCCATCCACAATTGCTACAAAGAGAATAAAATTCCTAGGAATACAACCAACAAGGGAAGTGAAGGACCTCTTCAAGAACTGCAAACCACTGTTCAGAGAGGAAACAAATTAATGGAAAACCATTTCATCCTCAGGGATAGGAAGAATCAATATCATGAAAATGGCCAGACTGCCCACAGTAATTTATAGATTCAATGCTTTTTCCATCAAACTGCCATTGGCATTCTTCACAGAATTAGAAAAATATATGTTAAAATTTATATGGAACCAAAAATGAACCCTCATAGTCAAGACACTCCTAAGCAAAAAGAACAAAGCTGGAGTCATCACACTACCTGACTTCAAACTATACTATAAGCCTACAGTAACCAAAACAGCATGGTAGTAGTATGAAAACAGATACATAGACCAATGGAACAGAATAGAGACCTCAGAAATAAGACCACACGTCTACAACCATCTGATCTTCAACAACTCTGACAAAAACAAGCAATGTGGAAAGCATTCCCTATTTAATAAATAGTTCTGGGAAAAGTGGCTAGCCATATGCAGAAAACTAAAATTGGACCCCTTTGTTACACCTTATACAAAAATTAACTCAAGATGGATTAAAGAATTAAATGTAGAACCCCAAACCATAAAAACCCTAGAAGAAACCCCAAGACATAGGCATGGGTCAAGAATTAATAAGGAAATCACCAAAAGCAATTACAACAAAAGCTAAGATTGACAAATATGATCTCATTAAACAAAAGAGCTTCTGCACAGCCATAGAAACTGTCATCAGAGTGAACTGCCAACCGACAGAATGGGCGAAAATGTTTGCAATTTATCCATCTGACCAAAGTCTACTATCCAGAATTTACAAGGAACTTAAACAAATTTACAAAAAACAATCAACACCATCAAGAAACAGGCAAAGGATGTGAACAGACTCTTCTCAAAAGAAGATGTTTATGTGGCCAACAAACATATGAAAAAAAAGCTCATCATCACTGATCATTAGAGAAATGTAAATCAAAACCACAATGAGATACCATCTCATGCCATTCAGAATGGCAATTATGGAAAAGTCAAGCAACAACAGATACTGGAGAGGCTGTGAGAAATAAGAATGCTTTTACACTGTTGGTGGGAATATAAATTAGTTCAACCATTCTGGAAAGTGGTGTGACAATTCCTCAAGAATTTATAACCAGTAATACCATTTGACCCAGCAATCTCATTCCTGGGTATATATCCCCCAAAATATAAATTATTCTATTATAAAGATATATGCACATGCATGTTTATTGCAGCACTCTTCACAATAGCAAAACATGGAGTCATCACAAATGGTCATCAATGATAAACTGGATCAAGGAAATGTGGTATGTATATACACTATGGAATACTATGCAGCCATAAAAATATATGAGATCATGTTATTTGCAGGAACATGGATGAAGCTGGTAGCCATCATCCTGAGCAAACTAACACAAGAACAGAAAACAAAACACTACATGTTCTCATTCATAACTGAATATTGAACAATGAGAACACATGGACACAGGCAAGGGAACAACATACATCAGGGTCTATCGGGGGTGGCAGGGGAGAAAGAGCATCAGAACAAATAGCTAGTGCATATGGGGCTTAAAACTTAGGTGACAGATTGATAGGTGCAGCAAACCACAATGGCACATGTATATCTATGTAACAAACCTGCACATTCTGCACATGTATCCTGGAACTTACAGTAAATAAATAAATAAATAAATAAACAAACAAACCAATAAAAATAACTCCACCCCCATGATCCAAGCACCTTCCTGGAACTTATAGTAAAATAAATAAATAAATAAATAAAAAATAAATAAATTCTACTCCCATGATCCAAGCACCTCCCATCATGACACACCTCCAACAATGGGGATTACAATTAGACAAGATTTGGGTGGGGACACAGATCCAAACTATATCACCAAGGCTACCTGGGGTTTTCAAAGATCAACAGAATTAGGCAGCCATGTTTGATGAGGGAGTGATCATGTGCTCTGTTTTCTCAGAAAGAGGTTAAAACTGTCCCAAAGAAAATTTTTAAAAATGAATTAAGGGTCAATAAAATGAAATTTAAGTGGGTTTGCAGGGTAATCAGCAACAATCCTTAAGCCAACTTTCCCTTTGGCCCACTTGCTTAAGGTTGATCAATAATTAGTACCTGACATGGTTTGGCTATGTCCCCACTCAAATCTCATTTTGAATAGTAAATCTCATAATTCCTACATGTCCTGGGAGGAACACAGTAGGAGGTAATTGAATCATGGGGGTTGGGGCAGGTCTTTCTTGCGCTGTTCTTGCAATAGTGAATAAGTTTCATGAGATTTGATTGTTTTAAAAAGAGGAGGTCACCTGCACAAACTCTCTCTTTGCCTGCCAACATCCACATAAAATGTGACTTGCTCCTCCTTCCTTTCTTCCATGATTGTGAGGCCTCCCCAGCCATGTGAAACTGTAACTCCATTAAACCTGTGTAAAAACTGGCTACGAAAATATTATCTGACCTACCTTGCTTGACTGTAGGTCATAAGATCCTCATTCCAGAGAAGGCCCTGCCCCACACCCAGAAGGGGTAAAATTAGCAGGGTGTAGGCTGGGCGCGGTGGCTCACGCCTGTAATCCCAGCACTTTGGGAGGCCGAGGCGGGTGGATCACGAGGTCAGGAGTTCAAGACCAGCCTGGCCAAGATGGTGAAACCCCATCTCTACAAAAAATACAAAAAAACTAGCCGGATGTGGTGGCACACACCTGTAATCCCAGCTACTCTGGAGGCTGAGGCAGAGAATTGCTTAAACCTGGAGGGGCAGAGGTTGTAGTGAGCCAAGATCATGCCACTGCACTCCAGCCTGGGCAACAGAGCAAGACTCCATCTCAAAAAAAAAAAAAAAATTAGCAGTGTGTGGAAATCACATTCTTCCATGGGTCAGCTTCTTACTAGGCCCTTTAGAACAGCTGGCACCAGTAGTTTTTTCATATACAGAACCTAAAGGAGGAACTCAACTACAATGCTTATCATCTCACAGTGCCTTAGATTTCATCCACATAAAAGAAAAGGAACAAAGAGCCTGTGACAGGGCTATGTTTTCCTGTGTACTGTATTAGTCCATTTTCATGCTGCTGACAAAGACATACCTGAAACTGGGCAATTAGAAAAAAAAAGAGGTTAAGTGGACTTAACAGTTTCACATGACTGGGAAGGCCTCACAATTATGGTGGAAGGCAAGGAAGAGCAAGTCACATCTTACATGGATGGCAGGAGGCAAAGAAAGAGTTTGTGCAGGGTGACTCCTCTTTTTAAAACCATCCGATCTTACATTTACTAAATAAAAGCATAAGACTTAGATACACAATAGTACATTTGCTGAATAAAAAATAAGACTTAGAGTATACAATAGTACATCTGCTGAATAAAAACATAAGACTTAGAGTACACAATAGTACATTCACTAAATAAAAACATGAGACTTAGAGTACACAATACTACATTTACTGAATAAAGCCATCAGATCTCATAAGACTTATTCACTATTGTGAGAAAAGCATAAGAAAGACCCATATCCATGATTCAATTACCCCCTACAACACATGGGAATTGTGGGGGTTACAATTCAGGCTTAGATTTGAGCGGGGACACAGCCAAACTATATTATGCATGTTCAGAGGAGTAAAGACAAGTCTAGATAGACAGGTCTCTCTGGGTTTCTCCACTCAGTCTATTAACATTGGATTAGACACTTTTGTCCAATCATATTTCTCCACATCTATCCATACTTTATTGAACATAAGCATACAGATGGACAATTTCCCCAGTATCTTTGGGCCTACAATCTGAAGGCTCTCATGTATACGTGTTAAATAAAATTGTATGCTTTTTCTCCTATTAATCTGTCTTTTCCAAGCTGAATTTTCAGTGAAATTTCAGAGGGCCAAGAGTTCTCCTTGGCCTCTACATAAGCATAATAATAGTCTGGTAATTTTGAAATTGCTTTTTAATTCAGATAACTTTGTTGATGACACAGCATCAGTAACCAAATAAACTATGATACAATAAAAATTGTGTTAGGTAACTGCCATAGTCCATTCAAATTTCTATTAGCATCCTATATAATCCATTTCTCTATTTCCTGTTGTGAAACATATTTGAAAATGAATACAATTTTTTTTTGTATTTAAAGTGAAGTTTCTAAATTTGGCATCTGTCATGTTTTAATAGCTTTTGCAGTTCTATCAGGAAAATTACACCCTTTAGAAACTTCATCCTTCTGTCCTATGGGAGCTCTACAATGCATTGCTGATATCTGAGTAGGCAGTTGTAAAGTCTTTGACAAAACAGCTATCAATTTTTCTTTAGATATTTTAGTTCTCATGAAAAAATTCTGCACTTAAAAAATTTGCTCTATTGCATGACAGATGCTAAGTATATAAATATGGAGAGAGAGACAGAGAGAGAGTCTAAATCTCTGACCACAAAGAAATCAGAATATACCATCTGCTGCTGCTTCTTGATGTTTCTTGTTTACTACATTTAAGTAATTTTGAAATTTTTACACTCTAAACTAAACATCAGTTCTATTTATTGCTATTATTTTATAGTTGGTTATTATAGTTACATAACAATTCTCAAATATTACTAAATGCCTTTGTTATATATTCAGCAAGTTTATTTGTTGTAAAAGAGAAAATTTAAGCATTTGTTTAACACTAATAACTCAAAATGTAAAAATTGAGTGCCCTTTAAATGCAGGTTACCATAACAGACAAAGGGCACATGGGAAAGTGACACAATACTAAAAAACAAAACAAAACATAACACTGGAGATTGCAATTAAACTGTTCATTAATTTCCTGATTGATTCTCACAGATAAATAATTTTTCAAACTGTGAGTTCTCATCTTCAAAACAAAGGTAGTGGTATCTGTTTATCTAGTCTGAGTTGTAATAAGATAGTAAAGTGGATAGAGGAGAATGCCTAGGGCATGGAAATTAGACCTGTATACCAAAGTGCATGCAACTGCCAGATATGTCAAGCGATGTTATTACTAGAAGTTTTCTTCTTATAAAAACAATAAATTTCTCTTTATTACAAATAACTCAGTCTCAGATACTTTGTTACAGCAGCACAAAACAGAATGAAACAGAATTTTACAACACATTTGTAACACATAAGTGTAATAAATAGTAACAATTCTCCCATTCCATTTATCATTTCTCTTTTATTATTAACATTTTTATCCCTTCTTATTAATCTCATTTCCTTTTAGGCAAGAAATATGACAGAAGTCTCAGTATTCTTTAAACTTAACACAGAGTTTTCTGAACCTGTAGGATTTATTCCAATCAGGTCAAACATATTTTTGGGAGATCTGAATCAATCTTTAATTTGGAGTACATTTCTCATTAAATACTTTGTCATTTTCTTTATTAATCCTTATCTAATTACTATGCCTTGAGAGTTTCCACAGCATGTTTCCACTAAAAATAATAAAATAATATTCTATATGGATACCATAAAAAGACACATATTTTTTAGCTGTTTAATATTCAGCATAATTTGAAATATAGCCATGTAATTATTAAACATAGATAATCAAAGAACATCTTTACATATGTAATTACATCATTCATATATTTTGATTGTGGACAATTATAACAAATCTTTCAACATGCATGATTATATCATACAGTAGTTTATTACAGAAATATTAAAAGAGACTATCATTAAATATTTTAAATTCAGAAAATCTCACATCCTGGGAGAATTTACTATGAGCAGAAATAATGTATGTCAGGTCTCAATTATGATTAAGTTTTAATGTAAGCCATGGAAGCATTTTATGGTGACTAACATTTGGGTAAGATTTTCTACTGCAGTGAATCAACTTGACACACATTTAAGATGAGAGCCTCCCAAAAACAAATAAATGTGTTTATCATGACTGCCACATGTGCATTTCACTTAAAGGAGTAATGGAAAGAAAAAGAAAAAAAATACACAGGTCATTTGTTTCATAATCTTAGATTCATAAAATAAATTCTTGAAAGTCTAAATATTAGCATTTTTCTTGAAAATAAGACATAAATTAAGACATTTTAGTTACTGAGATGATATCTAAAGAAATTTTGTATATTGTATTATTAGCATAAATATATAAATCATATAAGTCCCTTACCATTTCCCTAGCCTATGTATGACAATTCCCTAAATAGCAATAATAGAAATCAGACATTAGATATGTAACTGCTGAGCCATTTTTATCCCAGACACAAGTCCAGTCCTGACTTACTCTAAACTTTACTTTTTTTTTTTTTTTTTTTTTTTTTTTTTTTTTTTTTTTGAGACGGAGTCTTGCTCTGTCGCCCGGTCTGGAGTGCAGTGGCCGGATCTCAGCTCACTGCAAGCTCCGCCTCCCGGGTTTACGCCATTCTCCTGCCTCAGCCTCCCGAGTAGCTGGGACCACAGGCGCCCGCCACCTCGCCCGGCTAGTTTTTTGTATTTTTAGTAGAGACGGGGTTTCACCATGTTAGCCAGGATGGTCTCGATCTCCTGACCTCGTGATCCGCCCGTCTCGGCCTCCCAAAGTGCTGGGATTACAGGCTTGAGCCACCGCGCCCGGCCCTAAACTTTACTTGACAAGACATAATAAAATACACTCTCAGGGTAATAAAAGTATGTCAGTTCCTAGTGATATATACATGTGATTAGAGAAACATTTTTTAATCAGTGTTTATATATGTAGTCTTATTAACAGCTTTAAAAAGTAAAACATGACCTTCATATAAACACAAAATTAATGCATCAAAGGTTTTATTTAACTCATTAATTAAACAGGATGCCAATAATATATTAAAACAGGTTTAAATGAGAATTTGACTTAAAGAGATATATGTTTTCTAAAGTTTCATTCACATTGCTATAGACAGAAATTATTTGCTTTGCAATAATCAACAAACATTTGCATAGGTTTTATTTTCTATTGCTTAAGATATTAATTGTACACCTGTATACAAAATCAGATTATTGCAGACAATCTACTAGACAACATTCAGCACTCTACATACAATATGCTGAATTAAAGAAGTAGCCTGAGTTTAGCAAGTCAAAAACTTTTATAATGGAAAATAAACTTGTCTGTCTCTTGTCCTAGAGTAAACACTATCTTTATTATACTGAAAAGCATAAGAAATCTGTATCTCCCTAGCAGAACCTAATTCAAAACCTGATAGTAAAACATTGTGAGAATGCAATGTAAGGTCTTGATTTTTTTAGGACAGAGTCCCCAACTCACAGGCCATGGACCGCTACTCACAGGCCACACTATATGGCCTGTTAGAAACTGGGCGCACAGCAGGAGGTGAGCCGTGGGCAAGCTAGCCATGAAAACCTCATCTATATTTAGAGCCGCTCCCCATCACTAGCATTACCACTTGAGCTCACTTCCTGTCAGATCAGCAGAGGCATTAGATTCTCATAGGAGCATGAACCCTGATGTGAACTGTGGGGATCCAGGTTGTGCATGCCTTATGAGAACCCAGTGCCTGATGACCTGTCACTGTCTCCCATCACCTCCAGATGGGACCATCTGGTTGCTGAAAAACAAACTCAGGCTTCCACTGATTCTACATTATGATGACCATATAATTACTTCATTATATATTACAATGTAATAATAATAGAAATAAAGTGCGTGATACATGTAATGTGCTTAAATCATCCTGACACCATCACCCCTCCATCCAAGGAAAAATTGTTTCCCACAAAACCAATCTGTGGTGGCAAAAATGTTGAGGACCACTGTTTTAGGGTACAGGGAGGGGAAAAAGGGAGGAAGAATGAAGAGGGGGTTGACAGAGAGTAATCAGCATATACATGTTTTTCAGTTTATTATTTTTCTTTACAGTGATTGAAAATCTATGTGTTTAATTTATTTTCTCTGTAAGCTCTAGATCCCCAGGCAAAATTCATCAGCAAGTGATAACACGAGATGGAAATAATGCCAAGGCTGTCACTCTACTAGATTATGTTCTTGTAGATAATTTTAGAAAAATGCAGGTAACAGAGTTCATTTAAGAGATCTTCAAGTGTTAAACTCTCCATATTTACCTTGACAATGCTCTTTTAAAGAACTGTCTCCCTAAGTATTGAATACCTAATCCTCAGGGGTTGGCACACTGAGAGGCTATCTGAGATCACTAGTAAGTATGCATGCTCGCCAGGCGCGGTGGCTCACGCCTGTAATCCCAGCACTTTGGGAGGCCGAGGCGGGCGGATCACATGGTCAGGAGATCGAGACCATCCTGGCTAACACGGTGAAACCCCATCTCTACTAAAAATACAAAAAAATTAGCCGGGCGTGGTGACGGGCATCTGTAGTCCCAGCTACTCGGGAGGCTGAGGCAGGAGAATGGCCTGAACCCAGGAGGCAGAGCTTGCAGTGAGCCGAGATCGCGTCACTGCACTCCAGCCTGGGCGACAGAGCGAGACTCTGTCTCAAAAAAAAAAAAAAAAAAGTATGCATGCTCAACCCATTTTCTATCAAGATCAATATTAGCTATATTTTCATATAAAATATTCTCTCCAAAAGCTGGACTGGCCTTGCTACCTTCATGATGAAAAGTGTAAAACAGCAAGCCATGGTATAAATTATTTCTAGTAATAAAAAGTGGCAGATATAAAAATCTCTCTTACTGCTTTTATTATCCTACTTTTAGAGTACTCTCTTCTTCTGTTTTTCCTAGCACAGTGGTTCTCTGCAATCCTTTCTTGCTCCAGGAAGACTGGGCATATACTCTAGGGTTAGATGGCAATCTTTTCCTTTTACAGAGCTCATACAAAATAATGAGTTAGAAACGAAATGGCAAACAAAGCTTGGACCGTTGTGCCTCCTCTCCCAGGCCTCTTCTATTGTACTTGTTCTGGAACCCAGGGCACCTTTTGTTACATTTTCCACAAAATAAATGATCAGTATCCCATCTGGCAGAGGCAAAGGGCAATCAATGGTTTTTAACAACCCACCTGCTTTTATCTTCATGCATCATTCCAAATTTATCTAAATTCTGAGACTCTCAAGGGCTATATGAAGTAATTATTTCTATTCTCATTACTATCCTGTTCTGCATGAAAATCAACTCTCCCTTTTCAAATTTGCATCTAAAATAACTCTCTGAAGCTTTCTTCTGGTGAAGTTTCTCCCACCACTGACTTTGTTTTTATTATTACTTAATTTCAGTTGCGTTACAAAATAAGAAAACAAGTTAACATAGACAATACATTATGCTTAAATAGAAATGGCCCCCTCCAAGTCTTAATTCTTTGTCACCAGATCAGAGGTCTTCAGATTCCAATGCTCACCAGATGCAATGCATGTCTTCTACAAATTAAACAACCCATTACAAAGTTTGTTCTGTTAATATAATTACAAAGCTCATATTTTAAATTCTATAATATTTTTCTTTTAGCATAAAGTAATCATACTAAATCTTCTACTAACATGTGCAAGTATCCCTAATTTACTCATTTAAAGAAAACCATGGTCTGAGAAATTTACTTCTAATATATACTGTGCAAAGCAAGGCAAATTAGGAGTTTTTGATTTAAATGTTTTGGATACTAATTATACAATGTATTCTCAATGATATTACCTGAAAATATACACATGCACAATTTCATTTATACATACACAAACACAAAAATTTTTACTTTCATATTACATGGAGCAAATATTTTCTGTTAGATTTTTTCCTTATGAATTTGTTGTCATGAAAAGAATACAGCAAAAGAAGCTTTTAGAAAATAAGAATGCTCTTCAATGTCAAACCAAAGGTCAAGAGAATTTTTCATAAGACCATTAGATAAGATTTTCAAATTCTTTACTTGGTAATTTAGAGTTTCTTTGAAAAGATTTGACTTTTGAAGTGCAGTTTTAATCATAGTTTTAGAAAAAGAGTATTATATCATAAAAGCACTTCAGTTCAGATAATAGGAAGTTCATCCTTTTCATTCTTTTTTAAAATGTCAATGCGAATTTAATATATTTTACATGCTATCAGTATCAAAATAGCATCTCAATGTAACGTCCCAGTTCCAAAGATTATTTCAATAATTCTGCAGTATATTACTTCAGAAGTATCTTGTCTTCAAGAAATGTTTTCTAGTTAGTTCTCTTTTCCAAAGGATTCACCACACACATGAATATTAGTCAATGATATGTTTGTGGTCAGAAAAAATCAATGTAAGACTTTATTGGCCTAAATAATAAGGTACACTATTGTATTTATAAGGAGTAAAATCACATACAATTTGGTTATCACAAGTAGTAAACCGAGCAAATTGTGAATATATATACAGGTAACTTTAATATGTAATCGTTTACCTTTCTGTAAAGTGTTTCCAACATGGCATAATGTTAAATTGTTAGAAAAGTGCTAAAAGTCTTTCAACAAATCTTCAAGAAAATAATTCCTTAGAAGTTAGTAAGATGGTGATAGACTATTTAGCTTCTTTATATGATAAGATTACCATAGGATTTAGTGTCATTTTAGTTTACTCATTCAATTAGGGGCAACTTCTTTAAAGCAGCAATCAGGAAATAACTATATATGACTAAAGATCCACTTAGGCATATCCAGGAAATAAATATATTAATTTTAAATTAAAAGTTAAATCACCATTTTTATAATACATGGCAATAATATGTCTAGATATTTTAACAAAATATCTTCTTTAATTTTGACCAAAAATTTTTAAGCCTTCTAGACATTACTTCTGAAACATTTATGACACATTATGTCTTTATTGTTGGATTGTGGGGAATCCTTGAAGAGACCACAGAAAAACAAATCAGCAAGCATTGTTCAATATTTACTACTATGGTCCAGTCAGTAACACAGAAACATTACATGTTTAAAAAGCAAGTATGTGGTAGAAATAACAGATTACACAGAAGACGGAAAAAGCGAGGGGGCAGAGCAAGATGGCCGAATAGGAACAGCTCCAGTCTCCAACTCCCAGCGCGAGCGACACAGAAGACCGGTGATTTCTGCATTTTCAACTGAGGTACTGGGGTCATCTCACTAGGGAGTGCCGGACAATCGGTGCTGGTCAGCTGCTGCAGCCCGACCAGCAAGAGCTGAAGCAGGGCGAGGCATCGCCTCACCTGGGAAGCCCAAGGGGGAAGGGAATCCCTTTTCCTAGCCAGGGGAACTGAGACACACAACACCTGGAAAATCGGGTAACTCCCACCCCAATACTGCGCTTTAAGCAAACGGGCACACCAGGAGAATATATCCCACACCTGGCCGGGAGGGTCCCACGCCCACGGAGCCTCCCTCATTGCTAACACAGCAGTCTGTGATCTAACCGAAACGGCAGCAGCAAGGCTGGGGGAGGGGCGCCCACCATTGCTGAGGCTTAAGTAGGTAAACAAAGCCGCTGGGAAGCTCGAACTGGGTGGAGCTCACAGCAGCTCAAGGAAACCTGCCTGTCTCTGTAGACTCCACCTCTGGGGACAGGGCACAGATAAAAAAACAACAACAAAAAAGCAGCAGAACCTCTGCAGATGCAAACAACTCTGTCTGACAGCTTTGAAGAGAGCAGTGGATCCTCCAACACGGAGGTTGAGATCTGAGAAGGGACAGACTGCCTGCTCAAGCGGGTCCCTGACCCCTGAGTAGCCTAACTGGGAGACTTCCCCCACCAGGGGCAGTCTGACACCCCACACCTCACAGGATGGAGTACACCCCTGAGAGGAAGCTTCCAAAGTAAGAATCAGACAGGTATACTCGCTGTTCAGCAATATTCTATCTTCCGCAACCTCTGTTGCTGATACCCAGGCAAACAGGGTCTGGAGTGGACCTCAAGCAATCTCCAACAGACCTATAGCTGAGGGTCCTGACTGTCAGAAGGAAAACTATCAAACAGGAAGGACACCTATACCAAAACCCCATCAGTACGTCACCATCATCAAAGACCAGAGACAGATAAAACCACAAAGATGGGGAAAAAGCAGGGCAGAAAAGCTGGAAATTCAAAAAATAAGAGCGCATCTCCCCCTGCAAAGGAGAGCAGCCCATCACCAGCAACGGATCAAAGCTGGTCAGAGAATGACTTTGACGAGATGAGAGAAGAAGGCTTCAGTCCATTAAACTTCTCAGAGCTAAAGGAGGAACTACGTACCCAGCGCAAAGAAACTAAAAATCTTGAAAAAAGAGTGGAAGAATTGACAGCTAGACTAATTAATGCAGAGAAGGTCATAAACGAAATGACAGAGATGAAAACCATGACACGAGAAATACGTGACAAATGCACAAGCTTCAGTAACCGACTCGATCAACTGGAAGAAAGAGTATCAGCGATTGAGGATCAAATGAATGAATGAAGCGAGAAGAGAAACCAAAAGAAAAAAGAAGAAAAAGAAATGAACAAAGCCTGCAAGAAGTATGGGATTATGTAAAAAGACCAAATCTACGTCTGATTGGGGTGCCTGAAAGTGAGGGGGAAAATGGAACCAAGTTGGAAAACACTCTTCAGGATATCATCCAGGAGAACTTCCCCAACCTAGTAGGGCAGGCCAACATTCAAATTCAGGAAATACAGAGAATGCCACAAAGATATTCCTCCAGAAGAGTAACTCCAAGACACATAATTGCCAGATTCATCAAAGTTGAAATGAAGGAAAAAATCTTAAGGGCAGCCAGAGAGAAAGGTCGGGTTACCCACAAAGGGAAGCCCATCAGACTAACAGCAGATCTCTTGGCAGAAACTCTACAAGCCAGAAGAGAGTGGGGGCCAATATTCAACATTCTTAAAAAAAGGATTTTAAACCCAGAATTTCATATCCAGCCAAACTAAGTTTCATAAGTGAAGGAGAAATAAAATCCTTTACAAATAAGCAAATGCTTAGAGATTTTGTCACCACCAGGCCTGCCTTACAAGAGACCCTGAAGGAAGCACTAAACATGGAAAGGAACAACCGGTACCAGCCATTGCAAAAACATGCTAAAATGTAAAGACCATCGAGGCTAGGAAGAAACTACATCAACTAACGAGCAAAATAACCAGTTGATATTATAATGGCAGGATCAAGTTCACACATAACAATATTAACCTTAAATGTAAATGGTCTAAATGCTCCAATTAAAAGACACAGACTGGCAAACTGGATAGAGTCAAGACCCATCTCACATGCAGAGACATACATAGGCTCAAAATAAAGGGATGGAGGAAGATCTACCAAGCAAATGGAGAACAAAAAAAAAGCAGGGGTTGCAATAATAGTCTCTGATAAAACAGACTTTAAACCATCAAAGATCAAAAGAGACAAAGAAGGCCATTACATAATGGTAAAGGGATCAATTCAACAGGAAGAGCTAACTATCCTAAATATATATGCACCCAATACAGGAACACCCAGATTCATAAAGCAAGTCCTTAGAGACTTACAAAGAGACTTAGACTCCCATACAATGATAATGGGAGACTTCAACACTCCACTGTCAACATTAGACAGATCAACGAGACAGAAAGTTAACAAGGATATCCAGGAATTGAAATCATCTCTGCACCAAGCGGACCTAATAGACATCTATAGAACTCTCCATCCCAAATCAACAGAATATACATTCTCAGCACCACATCGCACTTATTCCAAAATTGACCACATAATTGCAAGTAAAGCACTCCTCAGCAAATGCAAAAGAACAGAAATTATAACAAACTGTCTCTCAGACCACAGTGCAATCAAACTAGAACTCAGGACTAAGAAACTCAATCAAAACCGCTCAACTACATGGAAACTGAACAACCTCCTCCTGAATGACTACTGGGTACATAACGAAATGAAAGCAGAAATAAAGATGTTCTTTGAAACCAATGAGAACAAAGATACAACATACCTGCATCTCTGGGACACATTTAAAGCAGTGTGTACAGGGAAATTTATAGCACTAAATGCCCACAAGAGAAAGCAGGAAAGATCTAAAATTGACAATCTAACATCACAATTAAAAGAACTAGAGAGGCAAGAGCAAACACATTCAAAAGCTAGCAGAAGGCAAGAAATAATTAAGATCAGAGCAGAACTAAAGGAGATAGAGACACAAAAATCCCTCCAAAAATTCAATGAATCCAGGAGTTGGTTTTTTGAAAAGATCAACAAAATTGACAGACCGCTAGCAAGACTAATAAAGAAGAAAAGAGAGAGGAATCAAATAGACGCAATAAAAAATGATAAAGGGGATATCACCACCGACCCCACAGAAATACAAACTACCATCAGAGAATACTATAAACACCTCTATGCAAATCAACTAGAAAATCTAGAAGAAATGGATAATTTCCTGGACACTTACACTCTCCCAAGACTAAACCAGGAAGAAGTTGAATCCCTGAATAGACCAATAGCAGGCTCTGAAATTGAGGCAATAATTAATAGCCTACCAACCAAAAAAAGTCCAGGACCACATGGATTCACAGCTGAATTCTACCAGAGGTACAAGGAGGAGCTGGTATCATTCCTTCTGAAACTATTCCAATCAATAGAAAAAGAGGGAATCCTCCCTGACTCTTTTTATGAGGCCAACATCATCCTGATACCAAAGCCTGGCAGAGACCCAACAAAAAAAGAGAATTTTAGACCAATATCCCTGATGAACATCGATGCAAAAATCCTCAATAAAATACTGGCAAACCAGATTCAGCAGCACATCAAAAGCTTATCCACCATGATCAAGTGGGCTTCATCCCTGGGATGCAAGGCTGGTTCAACATTCGCAAATCAATAAACGTAATCCAGCATATAAACAGAACCAAAGACAAGAACCACATGATTATCTCCATAGATGCAGAACAGGCTTTTGACAAAATTCAACAGCCCTTCATGCTAAAAACGCTCAATAAATTCGGTATTGATGGAATGTACCTCAAAATAATAAGAGCTATTTATGACAAACCCACAGCTAATATCATAATGAATGGGCACAAACTGGAAAAATTCCCTTTGAAAACTGGCACAAGACAGGGATGCCCTCTCTCACCACTCCTATTCAACATAGTGTTGGAAGTTCTGGCTAGGGCTATCAGGCAAGAGAAAGAAATCAAGGGTATTCAGTTAGGAAAAGAAGAAGTCAAATTGTCCCTGTTTGCAGATGACATGATTGTATATTTAGAAAACCCCATTGTCTCAGCCCAAAATCTCCTTAAGCTGATAAACAACTTCAGCAAAGTCTCAGGATACAAAATTAACGTGCAAAAATCACAAGCACTCTTATCCACCAGTAACAGACAAACAGAGAGCCAAATCATGAATGAACTTCCATTCACAATTGCTTCAAAGAGAATCAAATACCTAGGAATCCAACTTACAAGGGATGTCAAGGACCTCTTCAAGGAGAACTACAAACCACTGCTCAGTGAAATCAAAGAGGACACAAACAAATGGAAGAACATACCATGCTCATGGATAGGAAGAATCAATATCGTGAAAATGGCCATACTGCCCAAGGTTATTTATAGATTCAATGCCATCCCCATCAAGCTACCAATGACTTTCTTCACAGAATTGGAAAAAACTGCTTTAAAGTTCATATGGAAACAAAAAAGAGCCCGCATTGCCGAGACAATCCTAAGTCAAAAGAACAAAGCTGGAGGCGTCACGCTACCTGACTTCAAACTATACTACAAGGCTACAGTAACCAAAACAGCATGGTACTGGTACCAAAACAGAGATCTAGACCAATGGAACAGAACAGAGTCCTCCGAAATAATACCACACATCTACAGCCATCTGATCTTTGACAAACCTGAGAGAAACAAGAAATGGGGAAAGGATTCCCTATTTAATAAATGGTGCTGGGAAAATTGGCTAGCCGTAAGTAGAAAGCTGAAACTGGATCCTTTCCTTACTCCTTATATGAAGATTAATTCAAGATGGATTAGAGACTTAAATGTTAGACCTAATACCATAAAAATCCTAGAAGAAAATCTAGGTAGTACCATTCAGGAAATAGGCATGGGCAAGGACTTCATGTCTAAAACACCAAAAGCAATGGCAACAAAAGCCAAAATTGACAAATGGGATCTAATTAAACTAAAGAGCTTCTGCACAGCAAAAGAAACTACCATCAGAGTGAACAGGTAACCTACAGAATGGGAGAAAATTTTTGCAATCTACTCATCTGACAAAGAGCTAATTTCCAGAATCTACAAAGAACTCAAACAAATATACAAGAAAAAAACAAACAACCCCATCAAAAAGTGGGGAAAGGATATAAACAGACATTTCTCAAAAGAAGACATTGATACAGCCAACAGACACATGAAAAAATGCTCATCATCACTCACCATCAGAGAAATGCAAATCAAAACCACAATGAGATACCATCTCACACCAGTTAGAACGGCAATCATTAAAAAGTCAGGAAACAACAGTTGTTGGAGAGGATGTGGAGGAATAGGAACACTTTTACACTGTTGGTGGGACTGTAAACTAGTTCAACCATTATGGAAAACAGTATGGCAATTCCTCAAGGATCTAGAACTAGATGTACCATATGACCCAGCCATCCCACTACTGGATATATACCCAAAGATTATAAATTATTCTACTACAAAGACACATGCACACGTATGTTTATTGCGGCACTATTCACAATAGCAAAGACTTGGAATCAACCCAAATGTCCATCTGTGACAGACTGGATTAAGAAAATGTGGCACATATACACCATGGAATACTATGCAGCCATAAAAAAGGATGAGTTTGCGTCCTTTGTAGGGACATGGATGCAGCTGGAAACCATCATTCTTAGCAAACTGTCACAAGAACTGAAAACCAAACACCACATGTTCTCACTCATAGGTGGACTCGGGAAGGGGAACTTGGACTCGGGAAGGGGAACATCACACACTGGGGCCTATCATGGGGAGGGGGGAGGGGGGAGGGATTGCACTGGGAGTTATACCTGATATAAATGATGAATTGATGGGTGCTGACGAGTTGATGGGTGCAGCACACCAACATGGCACAAGTATACATATGTAACAAACCTGCATGTTATGCACATGTACCCTAGAATATAAGTATAATAAAAAAAAGAAAAGAAAAGTAAATTTGGTACTTATGCACAATAGAGCATTATTCAGCCACAAAAAAATGAGATTCAGTCATTTGCAACAACATAGATAGAACTGGAGGTCATTATTCTAAGTGAAATAAGCCAGGCACAGAAAGACAAACATTGCATGTTCTCACTTATTTGTGGGATTTAAAAATCAAAACAATGGAACTCATGGAGATATAGAGTAGAAAGATGATTACTATAGGCTGGAGAGGGTACTAGGGGGATGTGAGGAGGCGGGTATAGTTAATGGGTACAAAAAATAGGAAGAATGAGTAAGCCATACTATTTGATTGCACAACAGGATGACTATAGTCAATAACAATTTATTTGTACATTTTAAAGTAACTAAAAGTAAAATTTGATTGTTCATAATACAAGGGGTAAACACTTGAGGGGATAGATACCCATTTTCCATGATGTGATTATCAAACATTGCATGCCTGTATCTAAACATCTCATGTACCCCATAAACATATACACCTACTATGTACCCACAAAAATTAAAAATATTTTTAAAAGAGAGTGATCTTAATGAACTGAATAATTATAAGGTCGTGTATGTTAAATATATATTTCAGATTGTTCACCAAAAAAAAAAAAACAAAAAAAAAGAAGACGGAAAAAGCAAAAAGAAAGGAAATAGGAGTGACCAAGAAATTACTACAAGAAGCAGTGAGTACCCCTAAGGTTGATGGAATAGATTCACGGACCAGCGGATTCACGCCCCCTCGCTGGTCCTGCTACCTCCAGGCACAGGCTTCTCTGAGCCACCGACTTGCAGCTGCCCCGGCCACCTGCACCCCTGGGCAGCACCATGACAGATCAGGCCTTTGTAACACTGACCACAAACTATGCCTACACCAAAGGGCTGCCCTGGTCCGGGGCTCACCTCTAAAACAGCACAGGACCACAGAAGACTGGTCGTGTTCGCCACCCCGCAAGTCTCAAACTCCATGAAAAAAGTTTTAGAGAAAGTCTTTAATGAAGTAATCATGGTAAATGTCTTGGACAGCAGCGATTCTGCTCATTTAACCATAATGAAGAGGCCAGAGTTGGGTGTCATGCTGGCAAAGCTCCATGCCTAGTCACTTACACAGTATTCAAAATGTGTATTCATGGATGCTGATACTCTGATCCTAGCAAATATTGATGATCTTTTTGAGCAAGAAGAATTGTCAGCAGCACCCAACCAAGGGTGGCCTAACTGCTTCAATTCCGGAATCTTTGTTTATCAGCCTTTGGTTGAAACATATAATCAACTGTTGCATCTTGCTTCTGAGCAAGATAGTTTTGACAGTGGAGGCCAGGCTTACTGAGCACATTTTTTAAGCATCTGGGCAACAACAGACATCAGAAAACACCTGCTGTTCATTTATAACCCAAGCGACATCTCTATATACTCCTACCTCCCAGCATTTAAAGTGTTTGGTGCAAGTGCCAAAGTTGTGCATTTCCTAGAATGAGCCAAATCATAGAATTATAGTTATGATACCAAAACAAAAAAATGTCAAAAGTGAGTCCCATGATCCCAATGTGACTCATTCAGCATTTCTCATCCTGTGGTGGAGCATCTTTACCATGAATGTTTTACCTCTGCTTCAACAATTTGACCTTGTCAAAGACACCTGCTCATATGTAAATGTGGAAGATATCTCAGGAGGCATATCATATCTGTCCCTTGGGGAGATTCCAGCTATGGCACAGCTTTTTGTATCCTTGGAAGAACAGAAGGAGTGGTGGGAATAGGGCCAGGATGATTATATGGGACAAGATTCCTTTGACATCAAGAGGACACGTGACACTTACCTCCAGTAGAAACACTGCCATTTCCTGTGGACACGTGTTCCTAATACTTAGTACCTAGAGCTAGGTTGAGAAAAGTCTGTTATGGCTTCAAGAGACTTTCACTAAAACTCATTAGATGAGAGGTTTTCACAGGACAACAGGTGAGAACTGGGCAAAAGTTGTGAAGTGGCAATTCCGTTATATGGACAGTGTTCTACTTTTTAATTCTCTTTAGCACATTTTAGAAATTCTCACTTTTGCTGATTGTCAACATACATAGTAAAGGCAACTCATTATTAAACTGTTAAAGTGACTATATCAATTTTTAAAATCTGCAGACCCTGGTTCCAAATCAGTCACTCCCTTCAGAAGAGGACATGGCATCTGTCCCTTGCTCGCTTGCTGGTTGTATGTACCTTTCACTAGACCTGTATTTTAGAATTGCCCTGTGCTGCCAGAGTGAGTGATTATAATTCTGCTTTCAGGTAAAGCAGAATTATGCTTTACCTTATGCATATGCTTTAATTATGCTGAGTGATCCATAAATGTATCAACAAATAGCATTAACCCATTTTATTTCCTGGTCTTAGTGTCTGAAGATGTCCATCAGTTTTCTATATGCAATAAGTTTTATACAAGACAAATTTTCTCACTCAAAAAGATCATCAATATTTGCTAGAATCAGAGTATCTGCATCCATGAATACACATTTTGAATACTGTGTAAGTCACTAGGCATGCAGCTTTGCCAGCGTGGCACCCAACTCTGGCCTCTTCATTGCAGTTAGATGAGCAGAATGCTAAATGCTAAATGCTAAATGCTAAAATGTTGCAGTGGCACCCTGTATGAAAAATGTAGGCTTACTACCATAAAAAAAGATTCAGAAATGGTGATTGAAAAGATCTGGAACATCTTAAGAAGAAAAACATGCAGATAGAATTTAGGTTTTGAGAAGTAGGTATGGCCCATCCACCGTGTGCACCTCAGAAAGTGTACATGAAGGCTGGTTTTAGGAGTAATGGAAGTAGCTGGAGGTGGGAACCACTGCTAGTGTGAAGTTCTGAGGCTGAAGAGATGCTGACAGGATCTCTTCAGTTTTGTGCTTTGGCAAGTAATTTAGTGTGTTTTTTTAATTTAAACCAACATGCCAACATAACTTTGCAGAAGGAACACATCTCCCTAAAATGTTCAAATTAATATATGAACTCAAATAAATAGTAAAAGATGTTGCCCCAATATCCTCAGTCATTTGAATTTATTCTTTGATCTAAACTTTTAAATAAATGATATTTTTGAAAATATTTGATTTATAGTGTGAAATAAATAGCTACTTCCAATTTTGAGGATGAAATATGTGGTCAAATAATTTAAGATAAATATATTTGTATCTCTAAAATAATATTAATACCTTGTGATTTTAATAAAATTGGATTTTATTTTCTCAGTTGTAGTTTATCTTCCCCAAACTTACCAAATCACCTGAAGACATTAAAAATATTTGAAACTATTAACACATTATTATTTTTTTGAAATGCTCTTTCTCTATCATGTTGATGACTCTGTTCAGTACTGACTGGTTCTCTTTCTGTCACTCTGGCACCTGTGCTATTCATTCTTTCCATCTCTTCTCATTAAATTAATTTTCTGAGTAGCAAATCACAGTGGTCAGGAAAAACATAGGCTTTGGACTTAAATATCCAAGTTGGAATTCATGTACAATCTCTTAGCCTGTCTCAATTCTGTTTCTTATTCATTAAAAAATAACAATAACACTTACTTCATGTGATTACTGTAAGAGCACACACGACCAAAATTGTAAAGCAATTAGACACTGACTGGAACATAGTAAATAACAATGCCAATACATGTTTGCTATCACTCTTAGCCTTTAAATGTCAGTGTGTCACAGGACTGTTCACAGACTTGGTTTTCTTCCACTTTTATGTACTACTATAAATCCATCTCTTAAGCACCTATGATTTCAATTGCTCTCTGTATATTGAAAATTCCTCACATCTATATTTCCAGTTTTATCTTGTCTTATGACTTCCAAAGTATTCCATTTCTTACTCAAAATCTCTACTTAAAACCAAGGATGTACATCACTGACTCACAATTTTTCCTTTAAATATACTCCTCTTTTGCTTTCTCACCAAGTTGGTTAAGCCAGAAATATGTTAACCATTTAGATTCTTTTTTCTGCCTAACTCCTTATGACTAATTAATCACACCCCCTTCCCATTTTAAGTGCTAAAAGTATGTTCTGTTTTATTTCTCAGTGCTCTGATTTTGTACTAACTTACACAAGTTTTTCAAATAAGCAACTGCAATACTCTGCATATTTAGACTTGCTCCCTTTTAACAAAGTAATCACATGAAGAGATCTTTGTAACACACGAATCTGCTGAAGTCATTTTCCTACATGAAAACCCATCAACATCTTGCCAGACTCCTTCGAATAAAACTATGTTTCCCCATATCTTGTAAATCACTGAATTCCCTCCCTCTTTCACACCATGCTTTAGTAATTCTAAACATTTTGAACTACTCAGGTGGACTATGGAAAACTGCATTTTCCAAAGAATACTGTTACATATACGACTGGCTTTCCTGTGGTTGAGATGGACAGTTTCTGTTACCTCTATTTGCATCTGAGTGACAACCTGCACTTTCTGTAACCAGTAGAGTATGTTAGAAATGATCCTAGATTTCTTCCAAGGCTTAGTCATAAAAAGAAATAGTTTCCACATCTCGCTCTCTGTCTCTTTATGTCTTTCCCTCTCTCTCTCTCTCTCTCATCTCAGTCTTTCTGTCTCTCCCTCTCCCCATCACTGTTTCCTCTATGTCTCTTTCTCTCTTTCTCCTCATCTCTAGCTCTAGTTCTGTCAATATGTTCATCTGTAGAAGGTAGCACCATGCTGTGAGGAAGCCCAAAAGAGTCCATGTAAAAAGAAAATAGAGTTTCCCACATAGAGAGAAACTGAAGTACAAAGTCACCAGCCAGCATCAATTGCCACACATGTAAGCCAAATATTTTTCTGATCCACAAAATCTGAGTGTAGCAAATGGCTATCTATGCCATAAATGTTGTAATTTGTATGCAGGCATAACTGGAATAGGTGTCATTTCCTTTAGGAATTGGATCCCTGTCCCAGGAACATACTCCAATTTTTTAACCTCTCATATCATATCATTTTCTAATGTCATCAGTACCAGCATTTTTTATCAACATCTATTCATCTTCTTAATTTCAGTTTAAATAGTATCTGTTCCATATTTTTTCATCCCATAGATTATAGTGTTTTTATTTACTATTGCTTATTCTAATGTACTCTGTTCTTCCTTTGTCAAAGTGTGCTTCAAATTTAATTCATTGTCTAACTTCATTAGAATTTAAGCTCAGGGATGGTAGAATATTCATCTGTCTTGCCATAATTATCCCATCCTGTGCACAGTAGATTATGCAAACTTGTGATAGGTGCTGAATCAGTATTTTCTGCATGAATACATGAATAACACATAGCAAAACTAATAATAATTATTATTAAACTTAAATAGCTTAATCAAATTGATAATTTCTGCCAACTCAATAGATCTGTAAATCTGACAGACAATAAAAACACTTTGAAATGTAAAATACTTGTAGTTCCTGCAGTTTAATCTTTCAAGTGAAGATGGATTCTTAGATTTTGCTAAATTGAAAGAATATGTAGAGCTAAAATTGTGGACATCGAAAATGTGTTCAATCGTTTTGTATAAGAAATTGCCTAAAACAAGATCTATGGTTTCAAAGAAAGTAAACAAGCAAATGCTAGTGAGGGTAGAGATATTGTAGAAGTATTGTTGGTATTAATGATATTATTTTTAGCAATAGTTTTGGATAATTTGCAACATGCTTCCTACATTCATTTTTTCTACAAATAAAGTTTCCAGTCCCCTTGGTCATTTGAACTAGATTTCTGTTTCCTGGTATTATTTGTATTACTGATTGATGTGATGTAATGATATTTGAGAAGAATTGCATAATATATGTAGACGGATATCAGAGTCACCTCCAAGATGCTTTGATAAACTTGGTTTAATATCTCTAATGTATCTCAAGGTATTCTTGCATGTTGTTGGTAGGCTTATAAAATTATTACACAGGCTGATATAAGCCATAAAGTCAAGGAAAAAATGTGCTTGTCACCATTTATGCTGTTTTCTAGATAAAATAATGCATGTTAAATATAATTGGCTATAAATCTACATGAAAGACTGGTAATACTAAAGTCAGAGTCAAGAATTAGAAAAATTATTTAGACTAGAAATAAACAAAACCTAGATATTATGTTTATGCCTACCTCTAAATACCTATATGTGCAGAGAATTGTTGAATAAATGATCTGGTCTTTAGGTTATATTAAGGAAGATGCATTAACACATATTTCAGGTTACTGTGACATAAAATGTTATTAAGATATTTATTATTTAAAAAAATTTTTTGGAGGACTGTTTAGGCAAATTTCTGACTTTGATCTATGCTGCCCTTTTACCCAGATTTAATAGTTTAACTGCTCAGTTGTCAGTCATCCTTATTTATCTAGGAGCATCTGATTTGAACATTATATGTAATTACGGAATTCAAAGCATCAGCAAAACATCAGGAAACTATTTGACATACGGAGGAGACGTAATTATCTCTTCCACCACTAGAATTATATATGTTCTAACTATCCTGACACAATCTCAGGGTGTCATCTGAACTAAAACTTAAATTTTCAACAATCAATAAAATAAACAAAAAGCTAGATATTGTAGGTATGGATACAAATTTGGATGAAGATGGAGATGGAGATAGAGAGAGATATGAACTAGATCATGCATGTGATGTAGGATTTTTCTTTACCCCTTCACTGGACTCACGGCAGGAGTGTCCCCCGACTCAGCCTGCTATGCTCGACTCCTTGTGGGAGGGAGCACATGAGTGAGAGGGTGTGGTATTGAGCTGGCTGCTTTGGGCATCAACGAAGGAGCAGACTCCATGCAGGGCCCATGGACAGACCAGATGAGTTACCTCCTGGGGAATGCAGCAGTGCCCTGGTGAGGGTGCCTGTGACCCCAAACCCCAGAGTGGGTGTTACGTGCTCTTTTAGTTTCACCATCTATTGATGGTGGTGTGTTAGCAGCTCAGTTGGCCCCTTGCCTTGTAGCATGGAGTGGCTGCCCTACACCAGAGAGGGCAAAGGGTCAGTGTGATAGCCTTTCTGAGTACCTGCATTCGGTGGGTCCAGAGCTCTTGTCCAGCATCTGAGAGTGAGTTCACACGGACTGTTGAAGCATGGTGAAGGTGGAGAATTTCATTGAGCAACGAAAACAGCTCTCAGCAGAGCAGGGAGCTGGAGAGAGGATGGGAAGAGCAGTTTCTCTTCGCTCTCTTCGCTGAAGTCAGGTTGTCTCTTCCCTGAAGTCAGGCTGTCTCTCTTCCCTGAAGTCAGACCATCTCCTTCCCAAAGTCAGGCCATCCCTTCTTCTACTGACTGAGTCTGAGGTCTTCACAGGCACAGGAAGGGGAGTGCATGCTGATTGGTTTGTAAGTATGCAAAAAAGGTTAAAGTGAAGACACCACTCAAAGTTGGGCATGAAAGTGTAGAAAACCAAATAGTAAAGGGTAGGTATCTGTAAAATAAGTGAAGGGTGAGGAATGCATGCCAAATAGGAAGACAAGTTCTCAGCCCAGTCTAAAAATTTAACTTGTAGTTTGGCTTTCAGGCATTACATGGTCTTTGGCTTAAAGGTGAGGTTTCATTGGGAACCCGTCGCTACCTTCCTAGGCATTTGGCTGCCACCTGTTACTGTCATGTACATATGCAATTTCCTGTAAATTCTACTAGAAATAACCACCATAACATAAATTAAACATTTCTAAAAATAAATTTATTTTTTATTCTTTACAAGTCTGTTTCACCTCAAATCAGTTTCTCAATCAATGATATCACAGCATCATGAGAATCCTCTTGCCCAAATACAAAATCCGGAAATAACCTAATTTTACCTTTCTTACTTTTTCTTCATTATCTATTAGTCAGAAAATACAGATAGCTGTAGATCAGAATTATATGTCAAACCTGGCTGTTTCATGCTATTCAAAAAGACATTATTATAGTTCCAATTCCCATGATTTTGTTTTCCAAACTATTATAAAATGTTCTTACTAGAATCCTTGCATGCAGTCAGAGCATCAGTATGAAGGCTACCCTTGTTTTCTCTAGGAGGACTGAATACGTTTCAAGATAACTCCTTGACCCATGGCAAATCACATATCATTACTAAACTCTTTGTGTGCTGGGCTACCAAAGGTCCTCTCAGCCAAAATCCTCAAATCTAGCCTTCAGAATTCCTATGGTAGAAAGCAAGCATTCACACTCCATGTTTACCACTCCCAAATTCTTAGAGACGGTGCTTTGGATGCGCCCTCAAGTAAAATGTGAGATTTTTTTCTTTCTTGCACTGATAGCAAACCTCTTCTTAATCACAGACCTTGTTTAAAGTTAATCAAATGTTCTGTATTAAAGACTTTTGTTAAATAGATTTTTAGCTGCTCCTGTCACACACACACAAAAGTAAGTATGTGAGATGATAGATATGTTAATATGCTTCACTATAGTAATCATTTTTTTTTTTTCTTTTAGAGACACAAGGTCTTGCTCTGTTGCCCAGGTGGATTACAGTGGCAATCGCAGTTTACTGCAGCCTCAAACTCCTGGACTCAGATCTTTTCACCTCATTTTTTTTTCCTCCATAGAGATGAGGTCTTGTTATGTTGCCCAGGCTGGTTGCAAATCCCTGGCCTCAGGTGATCCTCCCACCTTGGCCTCCCAAAATGCTGAGATTACAGGCATGAGCCACTGCATCTGGACACTATAGTAATGATTTTACCACATATAGGTACTCCATAACTTCAGGTTGTAAATATCAAATATACACAAGAAAATTTATTTAAATAAGAAACCTGACCAAATTGCTCAGGAGGGGAAGGGTCATTTTACAACATTCCTTGTTGTTGTGAACTGTGTATTATTTTTCCGTTGTCTAAGTAAACTAGTTTGCATGGTGCCCCTCTCTGCAAGTCTGACATACAAGACTCTGAAAGATTTTTGCCTCTTCTTTTAACAATTGAAGTACAGGTTTGAATTACTGAAGTCAGGTTTGAAGCTCAAAATCATGAGATTATAGAAAATTTTAGTAGGCACTATTATATAGATTATACTCAATATTGATATATTCTGTTGTTGCAAAATTAGCTGCAATTCTTGCCATTACTTTTAATGGTAAAATATCTAACTTTATTTGAAATCAACAGTTATAGTTAAACTTTAATTAATATTTATGGATATTCACAGATTTTGTAAAAGACTTATTTAAATGCATGTTCTTTTTTTATGAATTTCTATATAATGCCTTATAAATTGTGTAAATAAGCATTAAGTACACATTTACATATTTTCCCAATTTTCTATTATCTGTACATATGATTTAAAAATTATCAACTTATATTAAAATCAAACTTGATTTACTGTCTATGGTTCAAGTTTCCTAAAAAATCACTTGAATTGTTTTTATGTCAATATGTTTGAATATATGTCCAAAGACACCTGGCCACTATAGTAGTAATTTTACCACATATATGTACTCCATAACTTCATGTTGTAAACCTCAAATATACACAATAACATTTATTTAAATAAGAAACCTGGCCAAATTGCTGAGGAAGGGAAGCGTAATTCTGCAACATTCCTGGTTGTTTTGAACCGTGTATCAGTTTTCCTTTGTCTAAAGAAAGAAAACCTAAAGATAGAATACACACACAGAGACATTCACAGCCACACATATGTGTTTGTCTGTACGTGTTTACGCATATACTAATCTATGGGTATTTAAGATGTCAAATGCATAACTGAGATTATTGGAAAGTAAACGGTGTGATCAAGACATTATGACTTTAGGTTATAAAGCAAGTAATTTATTCATCTCTGTTAAGTAACAGGAGATAAACATGAATATCTTGCCAGGTCATTTCTATATAAAAGATTTATGTGTAAACTAGTATCAAGTGATTTAATTTTAAAAAGTAGGTTTGTAGTTTTAGCCTAATCATAACACTTCAATATATGAACAAAAATTGACAAAATATAGAGGTGAAATATAATTATAGTTTGAGATACTTAAGCACTCTTTAGAGAATTGAAAGAAAAACAGACTCAAACTTAGTAAAAGCATTGAAACATTAGACAATACCATTAACACCTATGAGCTAATAGGCATGTGTAGAATCCCACTCCTAACCACTGAATGAATGATATACAGTCACTCCTCCTTATCTGCACGGGATTAGTTCATGGATATCTGAGAATATTGAAATCTGCAATTGCTCAATTTCTACATATAAAATGGCCTAGCACTTGCATACAATCTACAAAATCCTCCTGTATGCTTTAAATCAACTCTTTATTTCTTATGATACCTAATAAAATGTAAGTGATATTTAAATACTAGGCATTTCTACTTGTGTTACTTTTTATGGTTTTGTAGCTTTTTATTTTTATTTTTTTCAAGTATTTTCAATCTGTGGCTGGTTGAATCAGCAGATATGAAATGTCTATCGTACTTTCCTTTTAAGTATATGAAAAGGTTACACTATACTAAGCCAGAAAGCATACATCAACAACAAAAACAAAAGATTGAAATTTTTAAGAGCGTGTTATTTAAACATATTTAAATTAAGCTAGATGTTGTAAGCAAACAAAATTTTCCTTGTGTTTGGAAATTCGGTAGCATACTTCTAAATATACTATAGGTAAAAGTAAAAATAGAAACCAGCTAGATAAATAACAGGAGAAAAAAGGAAAGTAAAAGAACAAAATAAAAATAGAGAAAATGAAGAAAGAAAACAAATACAAAATTTGTAAAAAGACAAGACAGCATATTATTAATAAATAAGTTGTAATCCCTGGGAAACTGCAGGATTCTTTGAGATAAAGGTGTATGGAAATAAGAGCTATGGATTGGGACTGGAAAAAATAATAAAAAAATTCTTACCATACATGAAATTGTCTGACAAAGTATTCTTACCAAGAGAGAAAGAATGCTGTCTGTCAAATCTCATCCTGGATATTGGTGCACAAATGCAGAAATCAAAGCATGTGTTGAGGAGGAAGAAAGGCTAACATGAGTGCTGAGAGGACACAAACAATCCGGAGTATTTGGCAAAGAAAGAATTTGTTAAAAGTTTTGGAAACAGTAAGCAGATGTTCAGCTGGGGATAGGCGTAGAATCGAAGACACTTCAAGAGTTGGATAAGTACTGATCATAAAGTCTAAATTTAACAAGCAGGTGTAGCAAGTTATATCTGGAGTATTAATGTGTGATGTGCAGATTACTTGAGAAATCAAGCTATTTATGCATATTTTCCCCATGGCCACCCTTATCTCTCATCTGTATATTAGATTATGGGCCCTCCATTTATCCTTGGGACATGTCTATAACCATATTTTTCTGTACTAAATTCAGACAACGTGCAATTCAGTGTGAGATAGTATAGCATATTAAAAAATCGGTGAAAACTGGTAAGAGATCTGTAATAATGACCATTTGTCTAACTGCCTCCTTCTACTCACACATGGAAAGTAAAACAATCCTTTCAAGATAAAAGTAAGGAGTTTGAGTGAAAATGATTACGAGATAAGGAGCTAAAACTGTGAAGTTGCCCCTGACTCTTAAGCAAAGTCTCAAAGAAGAAAAGCTTGGGAAGCAGCGAATTCAGGAGATGGTCCTACATGAAGTTCTGGAGTATCTAAGAGACGGAGAGACTGTCTTATCACTTTCCAGCTGCAGTGTAACTGAGGCAATCCCCTACAAATATCTTATACCATTAGACTTGATGTACAGTGGTAAATTCAGTCAAAAAGTCTGAGACTTCAACACCTAACTTGTGCAAAGAGCCAAGAGTGACATGGAAGTGAACTCAGCATGTGATAATGAAAACATACATAAGCCCAACAAACTATGTATCAGAAAGAGGGGATATAAATTAAGAAGATGGAGGTTGGTGGAAACAAGCTATTTCTCAATGAATATAGCTATGAGAATGAGCTGTCTTGAGAATGATGTCACTTGTGAGAATCAGTGCCAAACATGTTTTAAAGAAGCAAATGTTTGTGAAAGTGGATTATACAAACTGGGTCAGTCTTGTCATACTCAACTAAATCAAGTCAAGAGGCCAGGGAGAAAAGCATTCAGGGCACATAGCTCCAACTGGAAGAATTAAATTTTCTACAAACCCTACTGCTGAAAAGGCCAGACATAATCCTAAGACCAATCTTACCTAGTTGTTGCTAAAATCACCTGACCTGACTGGTTTTACCTAAAGCTTCTCTACTACCAGTACGTTTTTCTTTGAAACAATACTTAACATTTGCTTTCTTTAAAAAAACTCCCAACCTTCTTTGTTTTTCAGGCGTCCTGAGCACCACCCAGTCTGCGTGTATGGCCCAAACTTCAATTCTGGCTTCCTAAACAAAATGTTTTGAAATTAGAGATGTGTCTCTATATTGTATTTGATTTTGACATGTTCAAGAAAGAGGAAAAGCCATTCTAACACTAAAATGGTTGGACTCTCATTAACAATATTTTCTCCAGTAGGCAGTATTCGAAGTTCCAAAGTATAAACTCATCAGAATAAGTAATAGAAGAAAGTCTAAAATAATTCTGAATCTGACTGTAACTGATTTAATAAATCTAAATCATTGAAAGCTTTTATTGGAACAGACAGAGAAAAAAATGAGTGAATTAGATAAACTCACCTGCACTGGAGAAGGGGCTCACAGTTAGTAGATAAATTGGAGAACTACATTGCAGAACTAAAATGTCACTGCTTTTATCTCCAACAACTGAGCCTTAAACAATATAAAGAAAAACACCTGAGCCTTATACAGTATTTTTGTTTAATACAAATAAGCATATTTCAAGTACTTATTCCCAAGAAAGACACTGCCTTCTAGTGATAATGGATCACCTCCTGGCTTGTAGAATTCCTTAAAATTGGGAACAGAATTATTTTTCCACATTTATTGTCAATTTACTGTCCAATCGAGAGCTCAAAAAAAATAGCCAGAAGAGAGTGAAGTGGAACGGTTAGTTCTGAAAACGAGTGAGAGCTGGGGCAGTTGGGGGTTGTGGGAGAAGGAAGGGAGGTGGGAAGAGGAAGGAATAGAATAGGAAGAAGAAATTTTAGCTGAATTAATAAAAAAAGTTTCAGCAGATATAAAGACTTCAGCAAGCATAGTAAATTAAAAACAATTCTAAAGTGATCTGGGAACTTCAATAAAGGAGTAAATGGAGACAGGATTTTTAATATAATAATATTTTTCGAAGCATGCATATTGGGCTGTGAAATACAGACTTTGTGATGTCCTTAAAATCATAACCTAAGAAATACTTTAAAGTATCACTCCATAATTGACACCCCAATTTCAATAAAAAGAAGAGTTTGAGGTTTTTCAGTATTTAGAAAAAAAGTTGTTTCTAAAACATATTGAATCATGGTATTGGATCAACAGTCACTCCTTGATACATAATCTGCACTGATATGAAATATAATGAGTTTCTATGATAAGAGGAGGAAAGAGGGCATAGTAAAATACTTGGTATATCGATTCAGTCAACACTTATTTAGAGAACTAGATATTTGCCAGGCATTGTGTTAGATACTACACATGAAATGGTGACTATGACAGAAATTTAAATATGATCAATGTTGGCTTAGTAGATCCCAGTGCTTATTTATTTAATGAGTGAATGAGTTCAAAGTATCTAATTTTGATTCATGTCTGCAACACTAAAGTATTATGCTAGTTTTGCTAGCATCATCATTTATGTGAAGCTCAGTTGCTTCAGCTATGGATGAATACTATTTACCTCACAGAGTGGACAAGAAGAGGATAGATAATGACACTGTATATGAAATGAAAGAGTACTTTATAAGTGTAATTAAGCACTCAGAAGTGATTTTTCCATTGTTGTTTCTTGGAGTATTGGAAAATTGTTGCTAACTAATGGCCTTTTGTGAATCCATCCCACAGTAAAGTTGCTTGATGAAGTTTCATTCCAATTTTAATTTATTGTCATGCAAGCTACTCGATTGTCTTATTTATTAATGATCATGCAACCTATTATGTCTGAATATTCAGAGTTAGAATTGTGAAAAAATGATAAACTAGAAATTTGAATTATTCTACATTGATGGAATGTAATTTATATCTCTTAATAAAATGTATTACTTTATTTGTCAATAGAGGTAAGTTCAATGTAATGATAGTATCTATGTTAACTAATTTTGTGTGCAAATGTTGCTACAAACTCAGTGCAGAATATATAATATTATACTTAAAAATCATTAGTACATCAAGGCCAGATGTTTTTAAATGTGAAACAAATGCAGAATTATCTTTATATTCTAGCTATTTTCCAGTTTCTACATTATACTTCACACAGCTATAACTCATTTAGTCTATTTTGCAGATTTATTTTCACCTTTATCTCTAGAAAACATTTTTATGCTGGCCATGGCGAAACTTAAGGATATTTAATTTCTTATTATCTGTTACTTACCACTATGTAATTGTGTTAGTCCACTCATTTGGTTTTTGTGCCCCAGTTTGGATAACTAATTTGCTACTTACCCCCCATGTGTGTAAGACTTTGCCTTGGTAACTTGCCTCTTGTATTATTTTGACTAAGATAATGGCTCTACATTGCTCCAGATAAACTCTTTTCTAGTATTTTGTTGAACTCCTTTATAGTATTTTGTTGTCTGCTCTCAAACCTTAAGGTGGCAATAGCTTGATGATAACCATTTCCTCACCTGCTTTACCAGCCGAATTACTTCACAATATTACCTTATGCAAAATATACTGCAGCAGTTGCTCTCTTAGGTTTTCTGCAAACTACAGTTCTTTGTGGTCTTTTAAAATCTACTATCATATTAGTCCATTTTGACACTGCTGATAAAGACATACCAGAGCCTGGGCAATTTATAAAAGAAAGAGGTTCAATTGGACTTACAATTCCACATGGTTGGGGAAGCCTCACACTTATGGTGGAAGGCAAGGAGGAGCAAGTGACATGTTACAGGGATGGCAGCAGGCAAAGAGAGAGCTTGTGCAGGGAGACTCCCATTTTTCAAAACCATCAGATCTCTTGAGACTTATTCACTATCACGAGAACAGCATGGGAAAGACCAGCCCTATCATTCAATTACCTCTCCACTGGGTCCCTCCCACAACATGTGGGAATTCAAGATGAGATTTGGGTGGGGACACAGCCAAATTACATAAACCATCATCTCATGTTCTGTATGAAAACTAGATCCAACCACACACAATTGCTGATTTAAAATGCTGACAACAAACTAGTTCCTGGTATTTCTTCCCATACAAATTATGTTTCTAGCCTGACAGATAACTTTTCCTCTGATTCTCTGAAATTCTTCTTGTATATGCTTCTCTTCTCCTGTTATTTTTCTTCAGCCTTTCTAGACTTTGAATTTTATTGATGTTAACTTGCCTGCCTTTTTGGATACTTCAGGCAAAAATTCACAAATCCATTTAGGACTCTCAAAACACAACCCCTTAAAATTTATCTGTTGACTTGCTGCATCCTCGTCAACACCAGAACCATTTAAATTTGACAACTCAGACATCTACCAGAACCAATTTTTCTCAACTTTATCTGCTTTATTTTGCGTAGTTAATTAGTCTAATTGGTTCAATTTATCTAAGTTACCAAATTTGTTGACATAGAGTTTCTTGTAGTATTCTTTTTTTTATCCATTTAATTACCATGAAATTATTAGTCATGATCTTTCTTTCAATTTTGATACTGGTAACATTTTTCTCCCTTTATTTATTGGTTATTCTAGATAGAGTTTTATAAGTTTTACTGAACTTTTCAGAGAACAAATTTTAGATTTCATTGATTTTCTCTCTGGTTTTCTGATTTTAAATTCATTGATTTTTGCTCTAATATTTATCTTTTCTTCTTCTTGCTTTAGACTCAAATTGTTCCTTTTTTCTAGTTTCCTAAGGTAAAATCTTAGGTTATTGAATTTACAGATATCATCTTTTACGACATATGCACTTAATGCAATAAATTTCAGTCTCGACAATGCTGCCATTGGATCTCATCAATTTGAATGTTTATATTCATTGCATGTTTTTTTTCTTGAAATGGAGTCTCGCTCTGTTGCCCAGGCTGGAGTGCAGTGATGTCATCTCAGTTCACTGCAACCTCTGGCTCCCAGGTTCAAGTGATTCTCCTGCCTCACCCTTCCAAGTATCTGGTGCTACAGGTGTCTGCCACCACACCTAGCTAATTTTTTTTTTGTAATTTTAGTAGAGACAGGGTTTCGCCATGTTGGTCAGGCAGGTCTCAAACTCCTGACCTCAGGTGATCTACCTGCCTTGGTCTCCCAAAGTGCTGGGATTATAGGCATGAACCACCACATATGGCCCTTATATTACTATGTATGTAGTTAAAATATTTTTAATTTTCATTGGGCTTCTTTTTTGACTAATGTGTTATTTAGAAGTCTGTTAATTGTGAAATATTTGGTAATTTTCTGGCTACCTTTTTGGCATTTCTTTCTGGTTTAATTCCATTTGTGATCTGTGAATATATTTGTATTATCTCTATTCTTTTAAATTTATGTTGGATTTTACATCTTAGGATATGGTTTCATTTGGTGAATGTTCCATGTGACCGCAAGAAGAAGATGCATTTTTCTGACTGTTGGTTGCTGCATTTCTTATATGTCAAATAGCTCAAGTTCATTGACAGTGTTGTTCAGGTCAACTATATCTTTATTGATTTTCTGCCTGCTTGATTTGTCAATTACTGGAAGAGGAGTATTGAAGTCCCTTACTATCATAGTAGACTTGTTTGTTTCCTCCTTTTAGTTCGATCAGTCTTTAGCTTGACCTTATTGATGCTGTCTTGTTAGGTGCATACAAGTTGAGAATTTTTATTTTGAAAATTGATATATTTATCTTTATATAATATAGCTCTTTGTTCCTAATAATTTTCCTTGTTCTGAAGTGAGATTTTTCTGAAATAAATTAGGTAATTTTGCTTTCTTTTGATGAGTATGAGCATGGTATATATTTCTTCATCCCTTTATGTTTAATCTACCCATGCCTTTAAATTTAAAGTGTGTTTACAGTAGACGGTATAGTTAGATTTATTATCATTATTCTTTCTTACAACTTGTGTCTTTAATTTGGTATATTTACTTCATTCTCATTTAATACATTTACTTATGTAATTGGATTAATCTGTGTCACATTTATAGTTGTTTTCTATAGACTTCCTCCATCTCCTGCCCCAACTCTTTTCTTGCCTTCTCTGGATGTAGGTGAACATGTTTTTTATTCCTATCCCCTTTTTTTTGTCAGTCAATTATATTACCCTGAAAAAAATAATGATTGGTCTAGAGTTTCCAATATACGATTTAAAGTAGTCTATGACTCCCTTCAAATAACACTATACTGCTTCAGGTATAATGCAGGTACATTATCACAGAGTATTTAAAGTCCCTCCCTTTCATCTCTATGATACTTTGATCATTCAATTCAATTACACATGTATGATAATCACCTATGACATGTTTCTATTATTGATTTAAATAGTTGTATTTTAGACTAGTTAATAATGAGGATAATAAAATATTTTATTTCACCTTCACTTATTCCTGTTATATTGCTTTCCCTTGTTTATGTAGATGCATGTTTCTGACCTAAATCTCCTTCCACTGGCTGAAGAATTTCTTTTTCTAGTGGACATCTACATTCCTTGACTCATGACCCCTTTCTTCTGTTTTCTTTGCCAGAAAAGGTGACTCTCTTTGACTCTCCTTCCGTAGTCACATCTCATTCTCTGACTCTTACCTCAGCAGGTGAACGTTCTCTGCTTTCAGGAACTCATGTGTTTAAGTAGGCCCACATAGATAGTTTCAATGCTTGTGGATATCTTTGAGTGTCTTTGCTATGATATTTTATACAGAAATGAAAATAAAAATATAATGACATTGTAGTGATAACTTCTTGTTGCTTAAAAGTTTTATCACAGAAAAAAATGCAACATTTCTTTCTTTCCTTTTTATTTTTATTTTTATTTTTATTTGAGACGGAGTCTCGCTCTGTCACCCAGGATGGAGTGCAGTAGCGCGATCTCGGCTCACTGCAAGCTCCACCTCCCGGGTTCATGCCATTCCCTTGCCTCAGCCTCCAGAGATGCTGGGACTACAGGTGCCCGCCACCACGCCCGGCTAATTTTTTTTGTATTTTTAGTAGAGAAGGGGGTTTCACCGTGTTCGCCAGGATGGTCTCGATCTCCTGACCTCGTGATCCGCCCACCTCGGCCTGCCAAAGTACTGGGATTACAGGCGTGAGTCACCGCGCCCAGCCAAAATGCAACATTTCTTAGAGGATATACAAAGAAGTGAAAAAAATATGTTCACAAAATATAAGATTATGCTTATCTAAGGTAACTTTAAGATCATTTGCCCATACACGCAAAAATTAAAAAGTGTTCTATAAATGATTTCTATACTTTTTCAATTTGAGTATAGGAGAAAAGGACTATAGTTATCCATGAAGCATGCCAGTTTAAGGAGGCAAGAGTGCCTCACAGAAATAATTTGGCTATTAAATATATACTTAGAAGCCAGATGATCTAATTTAGTGTGAGAAGTCAGACATAAATAGTAGTTTGAGAGTGGTCTGAGAGTGTTGGGGGGTGAAAAAAAAAGAAAGATGTCTGTGGCATAGGAAACAGAAAGTATGAATGGTTTGAGTTAGAAACAAAAACTTGGTAAACTATTAGAAAGAAGACCCATATGGCGTGTGCAAGAGTGTCATAAAATAAGTCTAGATTATTCAACATTTAAGATTTTAAGATAAATATAATGCAAAACCATTAAACATTTTAAATAATATTAAAACAGTTGTTAATTAATTGAAATTTCACTGAAAAATATAGAAGGATATAAAACAGCTTGTTATTTAAAAAATCATATATAGAGTTGTATGGAGAATGAATTGTAGAAATACAAAGAAAATGTGACTAGAAGAATTAGAAAGACATTTCAATTGTCCAGATGAGAGATTATATTAGAAAATAATGATGTGGGGCAAATGGAAATACATATTATGTTAAATATCTTAGAGTTAGAATTAACAGAATTTATTGCTTAGAGGGGCTGAGTAAGGAAAAAGAGGTACCAATGCCTCTAGATTCTGACATAAGCAATTGTGTGATTTGTTATACCAATTAATAATTTAAGGCTTGCATTGCAATCATTTCTTTATTAATAAATATTTATGGGCTGGGTGCAGTCAGTCATGCTTATAATCTCACCACTCTAGGAGTCTGAGATGAGAGAATGATCACTTGAGGCCAGGACTTTGAGACAAGCCTGGGAAATTTAGTGAGACCCTGTCTATAAAAAATATCCATAACTAAATTAAATAAAAAGAGCTGGACGTAGTGGCACACACCTGTAGTCTTAGGTACTCGCAATGCTGAGGTAGGAAAATTGCTTGAGCCCAGGAGTTATAGTGAGCTACTAGCATTTCTGCACTCCAGCTTGGCCAACAGAGTGAGATACTGTCTTTTGAAAAATAAATAAATAAAAAGTAAAAACAAACAAACAAAAAAACGCTTACAAATATTTACAGGCTGGGCACAGTGACTGCCACCTGTAATCCAAGCCCTTTGGGAGCCTGAAGTCAGAGGATCGCTTGAGGCCAGGAGTTTGAAACCAGCCTGGGCAACATAGTGAGACATCGTCTCCAAGAAAATTGAAAATAAATAAAAAATAAATTTAAAAAATTATAAAGGGACTATTACGAATGAAACATTGTGCTAATAATTAGTGTAACTTAGAGTTATCAGGTGGGCAAATAAATGTGAATTTGCTCAGCTTATATTAGATTTTCTGGACTATTCCATGTACTATTAAAGTGACTATTTAGGAAACTGAACATACTACATTCTAAGTTCATTGGGGTAAAACTATGCTACATAGAAATATGAAAAGTTTAATTTCAAATTATAATTTATTTTTAGTACTTTGGGAGTTAACATACCTAGAAAAGTATTCCTTGCTTTAATTCTCATGCATTAAAATATGTGTAAAACTAATAGTATTAAAGATGAACGTACCCCACATCATTTAAGCACATTATTATAGAATTCACAAAAAATCTTGCTATTATACTATAGAATCGCTTTGTGAAAAGAAATAATGTGGGAAAATTATTTTCTTTGAGTTTGTATTCATGAGCTAACCTTATTTCAAGTTAATTTCATATGAGCTATTATTAAAATATTTAAATGCAAAACAACTAGAAATTGTATTCAGAATGTTTACAATGTTTATTTTATGTTAATATGTTTCATAGAAAATGAGAGTCCGGTGGTATCTAGAATTAAAAAGGAAAAGATAGAAGGGCAATGATAACACGGTGAATATAAAAATATTCTTCTGTAAGACCCATTTCTAAATCTACCTCTGCCATCATTTCTAACAATATGCTTTAACACCACATTTTCAGATCTGTCTCACTTACTGACTGTCCTTAAAAATTGTACCACCTTGTACATTAAGATTCTTTGAGTTTTTAGTACAAAGAAATCCAATCATATTGATTGGAATTAATTTAAATAGAAATTTTTTAGTTTGCATGATCAAAACATCCAGAAATATTACTAAATTTAGGTAAAGCTAAGTGGGTGGCTAAAAAATAAAATTCTCACCAAGATCCTACTTTCTCAAAGCCTCAGTTTCCTGGTGGGTAAAAGAAAAGGAGAACCATAACAGTAGAATCCACCTATACAATCATAATAAGGCTTACATAAATAATATGTTTCGGAAGTTGTCAGGAACATAAAAGTTCTGTATAATTACTTGCTATTTAATAGTTACTTTAAATATATTACTTCATAATTTTAATTTATCTACATAAATTTACCAAATGTTATCATTTGATATAGCATCAAAAACATGAAATACTTCAGAATACATTTAAAGAGCTAGGAATTCATAATCCAAACTTTAATTTTTGACTGATTAAAATATTGAAAAGCCCAATTAATGAAGCACCATGTTCATGAATTTGAAGACTAAGTATTTTTAAAATGTGTTGCTCCTTAAATTTATTTTCAGATTTACTCAGTTAAAATCCATCAGATTTGTGTAAAAGAGTGAACTGAGTCTGACATCTGACCAACACAATTTTGTTAAGTAGATTAAATTGAATGTTTACACTAATTAATTTCCAGACATACTCTAAATCTACAAAATCAAACCAATGAGTTCTGGCATAAAGTATGCATGCTTAAACATGGAAAAGAATAGACTGTACAGAAATTGATCCATCAGTTTATATATGGGAAACAAGCATATCATTCATGTGTATGGGAAAGGATAGTCTTAAGAAAGCATACAGAAAAGAAAAATCATTACAACTGTTAGATTACACAACATGTAAAATATAATATTAAAATGAATTACAGGTCTAAATCTAAAAACTAAAACAACATTTCCGGAAGAAAATAAAAGAAAATATTCATTTCCTTAGGGTATTCTAAAGGCTTTTAGATAGAACACTAAAAAAAACCAAACCAAAACAAAACAAAACAAAAACACACCAAAAAGAAGAAATAAGAAATCTGTCAGCTACTTGGGAGGCTGAGGCAGGAGAATGGCGTGAATTCAGGAGGTGGAGCTTGCAGTGAGCCTAGATTGTGCCACTGCACTGCAGCCTGGGTGACAGAGCGAGACTTCGTCTCAAAAAAAAAGTCTGATTTAAGTAACATTAAAATCCGGCCTTCAAAAGACTTTGTTAAGAAATAAGATAAATCACAGGGAGGGAAATACATGTATAATACGAATATATGACACATTTATAATACCCAGGCAATATTAAGAAATTTAAACTCAATCATAGAAGACAACACAATTAGAAGAAGAAACTTCAAAAAAAGAGCAAACATGAATTGACAGTAAACTCATGGAAAGATTCTCAGAATCATTACATATAAAGGCCATGAAAAATACAACTATAATTGTATACTACTGTACACCCATTAGAATGAGTAAAACAGAAAGGACAAAACCCCTTATGAAAATAGATTGGCATTTTGTTACAAAATTAATTACCTACTTACCATACAAAATAACAAATCCTAGTATTTTACCTAATCTATTTCCTTATAAAGTCTATATATAAATAGTTACAGTGGCTTTATTCATAATTGCCAGAAACTGAAAACAAACCAATAGTCCAAAACAAAAATTGTGGCCGGGCGCGGTGGCTCAAGCCTGTAATCCCAGCACTTTGGGAAGCCGAAACAAAACCAAAGCAAAAACATTTGAATAAATATTGTAATATAATTGTATAGCAAAATGTTACTCAACAATAAAAAGAATGAAGCCCTTCTACCTTCTGCAAAATGAATGAATATTTGTTTAAATCCCTAGTGGAAGAATTCAGACACAAAGAGTGCATACTATATGATTCAATTTGTATGTAAGGTCTAGAACAGACAAACCTACTTTATGGAGATATAAACCATATTAATGGTTGCCATGATCACAGAGGAAAGCAGATTTATAAATAAATAAATGGTGTCAAGGGTATTATCTGAGGTTATGCTTATGTACTACCTTTGAATATGGTGCTGGTTATACATGGTATATTTTGTCAAAATTCAATGAACTACTAAAGCATTTATATTTTATCATACAAAATTTATAGCTCAAAAGAGATGACTAAAATATTAAGTTCTAAGAAAACAAGTCAATTGAAAGTATCCACAATTTCATGCTCATTAACCATCAAATGTAACATGAAATAAGAAGGCTGACAATTTTATAAAAAAGAAAAAATATACAAAAGAACAAGTTATAAAAAAATACACTCTTCAGAAAGACAGCACACATAATGCTCATAAAATGCACATAATAAAAACCATAATAAGATATCAGACCAGACATGGTGTCTCACACTTATAATCCCAGCTATGTGGGAGGCTGAGGCATAAGAATCATTTGAACTCCAGGAGGCAGAGACTATGCCAGTGCACTCCAGTCTGGGCTACAGGAGTGAAACACTGCCTCAAAAAAAAAAAAAAAAAAAGAAAGAAGAAAGAAAGAAGAAAAAGAGGGAGAGAGAGAAGGAGAGAAGGAAGGAAGGGAGGGAGGGAGGGCGGGAGGAAAGAAAGGAAGGCAAGGAGGAAGGAAGGAAGGAAGGAAGGAGGAAGGAAGGAAGGAAGTAAAGAAAGGAGGGAGGGAGGGAGGGAGGAAGGAAGGAAGGAAGGAAGGCAAAGAAGGGAGGGAAGAAAGAAATGAAGCGAGGGAAGAAAGGAAGGAAGGGAGGGAGGGAGGAAAGGAAGGAAGGGAGTGAAGAGAGAAAGGAAGGGAGGGAGGAAAGGAAGGGAGGGAAGAAGGGAGGGAGGGAGAGAGGAAGGAAAAAAGGAAGGAAGGAAGGGATGGAGGAAAGGAAAGGAGGGAAGAAGGGAGGGAGGAAGGAAGGAAGGAATTGAGGAAATTATGTGCATGTGTTTCAAGAATTACTATTTGTTCACCTGTTAATGTTCGGGTAATCAATATAAGTATTTGTTGCTGGTGTTTTTTAATAACGTGTACACTTTTTAGAAGATTTTTGTTTATGCAGAAAGGATGATTTTACATGTTCATCAATATGATAAAACTGTTGCATGTAATTTTAAGTATTTTAGCACTTCTTGTCATTCTAGAAGTACTGAGGCTTGTGCAGAGGTTGCAGTGAGCTGAGATCGTGCCAGTGTACTCCAGCCTGGGGGACAGGAGTGAAACCCTGTCTCAAAAAATTAAGAAAGAAACAAAGAAATAAAGAAAAAAGAAAGAGAGACAGAGATGATGCTGTCAAAACAGAACGATGCTGTCATTCTGTTTCTGAGTAGAGATTATTAAATCATCCTCAAAATCGATCCTGCCATTCACTTTTTCCAAACCTTTCTTCTCTTCAAAATCCCCTTAGAGGGTATGTGACATCATAATATCCACATTTATAGTCAGAGGCTTGAACAATCTCAATCTTACATCACTTAACATTTTGAATTGGTATCAACATGCACAAAAATTCATTTAGTTACATCACATATATTACTTTCTCTTTTTTGAAAAAAGTGCAGCGCTTTATTTTTCCTTACACAATGACCTGTTGCTGGGGTCTAATGTTCTCACATAATGGTAGAAAACAAAAATCGTGGCCGGGCGCGGTGGCTCAAGCCTGTAATCCCAGCATTTTGGGAGGCCGAGACGGGTGGATCACGAGGTCAGGAGTTCGAGACCATCCTGGCTAACACGGTGAAACCCTGTCTCTACTAAAAAATACAAAAAGCTAGCCGGGCGAAGTGGCTGGCGCCTGTAGTCCCAGCTACTTGGGAGGCTGAGGCAGGAGAATGTCGTAAATCCGGGAGGCGGAGCTTGCAGTGAGCTGAGATCCGGCCACTGCACTCCAGCCTGGGCGACAGAGCGAGACTCTGTCTCAAAAAAAAAAGAAAAAGAAAACAAAAATTGTCATCTCTTAAAGAGTAAAGATTGCTTATAAAAGCCTTACATAAATTAAAAGGATGAGTAAATTTTTGGGTGTAAATTCAAACAACTTCCAACTCAAGGCAACATAGAACCCACAATGTTCTGTCAGGAAAACTTCAGATATTGTCATAGCAAAGATCTACATCATCTCTCATCTGGATAATTTAAATAGAGTCTTTGCAAGTTTACCTTCCCCTTGTTATTCACTTTTACTGTTAGAAAACTTTGATTTGTTCCTCCTCATTCTAAAAATAATTCCTAACAACTTTTTCATAACTTATAAAAACTTTATTAGAGAAGAGTTATAGCATAATGATGCAGAAGTTTAGCAATAATGCAGACATTTTGGGACATTGATTTAATTTTATTTGATTTTAGAAAAGCTTCTAAATCCTTTTTATATTTAGGAATGTGAAAGTTATTGCTAAGGACAGCTTTCATAGAGTGCTTGGGGTAAAAGCCTTGGTGGCCCTTATGGGAATTTTTATGTACTTATGCTCAATATCAGGCACTTTGAATATTACTGGAAATGCAAAAATTAGTAAGCAAAGGATAAAATCAAAGTTGAATAAGTAGCCTAATAAAAGTAAAAAATTGTAATAACTGTTTCCAAAATGTACTAGTATTAAGCTTGTGTGTGTAAAGATCACAGAGTAAAAACATTGATATATTTGCATTCATATACATCATATAACTTAACAATATGTAATGCATTATTTGTTCTCCTTTAAAGGTTTTGGGATTTGTTGTTGTTGTTGTTTTTATTTGTTTTATTGTGTTTGTTTTTCTTTTTGAGACAGGGTCTTGCTTTGTTGCCCAGGCCGGAGTGCAGTGACGTGATAATAACTCACTGTAACCTCTTACTTCTGGGCTTAAGCAATCCTCATACCTCAGCCTCCCAAGTAGTTGGGACAACAGGCACACACCATCACTCCTGGCTAATTTTTATTTTTTTAATTTAATTTAATTAAACTAGTTTTTTGTTTTTTGGTACAGATAATGTCTTACTACATTGCCTAAACTGGTCTCAAACTTGTGGCCTCAAACAATCCTCCCACCTCAGCCTCTCCAAGTGCTAGAATTATAGAGTTTTACAACAATATCCTGCCCTCTTCTAGAGATTCTTTAGAAACAACAACAACAACAACAAAAATTGTATAAGAACCTGATGCAATACCCCCAAATCTCAGCAATTAAATATGAATATTCTCTAAATTCAATGTCTAGCAGAGCATTCTTTCTACTTACAAGTCTTCTTGTAGATATGCAATATCCCCAGAAAGGAGAGTTGCATTTCCATGATGCTAATATGGATATCATAGCATAGATATGAAATTATCAGCCAAGCTCATACAATACCAGTGCAAGAATAAAGACTGATATTGAATGCATGATTCAGGGCAAGTGACTGCCCCCATCAGCAATATTTATGTTTATCTCTGGATATGGAGTTATAGAAAAATTAAAATAGTTTTAAGGAAAGCCCTAAAGGTAGTCAATGTAACCTTTTGATCTTTGTTTTGTTTGTTATTAATATTTTGTCAAACTATTTAAATAACATTCCCTATTGGGTAAACACAGTAACCTTAAAGATTTTTAAAGATCTGTATTCATTTAATGGAAAACAAGCATATTACTAGACTCCTGGCAGAGTGTGGAATCTCCATGTAGTTAATATCAATATATACTTACTTTAATGACATTATTTTAATGTAATCCCATTTGTCTATTTTAATTTTTTGTTGTCTATGCTTCTGGCATCAAATTTAAAAAACCACTGCCTAGACCAATGTCATGCATTTCCCCCCCCATGTGTCCTTTAAGTTTCTACAGTTTCAAGTATTATGTGTCAACCTTTAATCCATTTTAAATTGATTTTTGTATATGGTGTGAGATGACAGTCCAATTTCATTTATGCATATGGATAGTGACATGGTTTGGCTATGTCCCCACCCAAATCTCATCTTAAATTCCCACTTGTTGTGGGAGGAATCTGGTGGGAGTAACTGAATCACGGGGGTGGGTCTTTCCCGTGCTGTTCTCATGATGGTGAGTAAGTCTCATGAGATCTGATGGTTTGAAAAAGTGGAGTTTCCCTGCACAAGCTCTCTCTTTACCTGCTGCCATCCAGGTAAGACATGACATGCTCTTCTTTGCCTTCTACCATGACGGGAAAGCATCCCCAGTCATGTGGAACTATAAGTCCATTAAACCTCTTTCTTTTGTAAATTGCCCAGCCTTGGTTATGTCTTTATCAGCAGTGTGCAAACAGACTAATACAGATAGTTATATGGATATTCAATTACCTTAATATTTTTTATTGAAGATACTGTTTCTTTTCTTATTTTATATTCTTGACAATTTTGTTCAAGATGAACTCACTGTAGGTGTGAGGGGTATTTTTCTGAGCCTTCTTTTCTGTTCCATTGGTGAATGTATACTTTTATGCCAGTATTATGCTGTTCTAATTACTATTGCATTGTTGTATGGTTTCATATCTGGTAGTGTGATGTCTCCAGCTCCAGCTTAGTGTTTTTTTTTCTTTCTCATTATTGCCTTGTGCTATTCACAGTAGTCAACTTACGAAATCACATTAGTTGTCCATCCAGGGATTAATGGATTAAGGAAATGTGTTATATATACAAAATGGAATACTATTTATCTTTAAAAAGTGAAGACATTCTGTCATTTATGACAACATGGATAAAACTGGAGAACATTATGCCAAACAAAATAAGCCAAAAGTAGAAAGACAACTACTGCATGTTCTCACTTATATGTAGAATCTAAAACAATTGAACTCCTAGAATCAGAGAGTGAAATGGTGGTTACCAGAGGCTAGAGGATAATAGGAGTGGGTAGATTATAGTCAATGGGTAGAAAGTCTCAGTTAAACAGGAGGAATGAGTTTCATTTGTTTTTTTACTTATCCTATTTTCATTAAGTTTTTTTCTTTTATGGATACATAATATTTAACATATTTATGGAATTTTACATACTTACGTAACTATGGAATATTTTACATAATTAATTTATGGAATATATATATGAGTATTTGTTATACACATAGAATGAGTAATGTGAGCAATGGTCAAGTCAGTGTATTTGGAGTCTCCATCATTTGGAGTATTTATCATTTCTACGTGTTGGTAACATTTCAAGTCCTCTCTTCCAGCTGTTTTGAAATGTATCACACATTGCTGCTAACAATAGCCACTCTAGTATACTATTAAATATTAGAACTTATTCTATCTAACTTTAAGTTTGTATCATTTCACCAATCACTCTTAATTTCCCCCTCCTACCTTCATACCTTTCCCAGTCTCTGATATCTGTCAATCTGTTCTCTGTCTCCATGAGGTCAAGTTTTTTAGCTCCCACATGTAACAGCATGTGGTATTTGTCTTTTGTGCTTGGGTCAGTATTTAAGTTAACATAATAATGACCTCTAGTTCCACCAATTGCACACCATGAAGAATATAGTTAATACCTGAGTTCTGTACATTCTCATATAACTGAAAGTAAACTTCTAATGTTCTCATCACAAAAAAGTTAAATATTGAGATGATGGATATCTTAATTAGTTTAATTTGATCTTTCCATACTGCATTCAAAAATCAATTATTACCCCCTAAATATACACAATTATTTGCTACTATAGAATAATGAAATATATAATATTAATAGTTTATTTCTCTTTTCTATGATAGGTTACATTAAGTAGATAAAGGTATGAAAAACAAAGCAAAGACCTGTAAAATAAAGATTTTATATGCAGGATAGACATTGAAAACTTTACTTGTTACTCTACAACTTTCTATATTTCTAATGTGAAATTGATGTTAAATTCAGTGTATTAAGTATGAATACTTCTGAACCAAACAAAAAAGCACAAACATGTCATAGAGGTTATATGATGGTGTTTCCTCATTTACAATAACAATTAAATCAGGAAAATAGTTTTCAGATGTAATTATTGACTGGTAGCAAAGATACTATATCAAGAAGTGTACATTGGAATCTAAAATCGGACTAGAAACTTTATAGTTGTAATAATGGTTTTGGTATTTATTTTCTGCATAAAGTATGTGTGTTTGAGCCTTTGGTAGGACCATATCCAATATTAGCATTCAAAGAGACCAAAGGTCTTAAGTGAGATAACACATTATAAGCCACATTAAAATAAATACTGTCAATTCTGATATCTATATATACCTTAAAAGAAAAAAAAATTCCAGAAAACTAGTTAAAATTCTACAGTGGCTGCTCAATTAAAATTGGCACTTCAATCCCATTTTAGCTGTCTTATCTCTTAAAACATGCTCTCAATTTATTGGTATATGAAATAAAGGTATACAAACAGTGAATTATTTCATCATTTCTAAAGTTAATAAAACCAACAAAAAACTCATTGAGGTAATGAGTATCCAATGCTTGCCTGATGGGAAGAAAAGCTGATAATTATAAAAATTAAAACAATAATAATAAACAATTGTTGAGGAATTACTATGTGATAGGGACGTTGCTAGACATTGCATGTGAATTACCTGTTAAATCTTTAGAAATTATAGAAACTAGGCATTGTTTTTATCCTCATTTTATAAAACCTTAGAAAAGTTATGTAATGGCCCTGTATCACCTCACCTAATAAATTATAGGAACTATGCTAGGTGACTAGATTTACCACACGATACATATATTAGTATGGGTTTGTATGCATCATTACAAAATTTGATGGGATGCACTTTAATTCTTTCTAATACAGTGAAATTGAGGAAGGAAGACATGTGTCCACTTAACTTGTGCATGTACCTCACAATAAATATTCAATGCAGAATTAATTCTAATATGAAAATTGAAAATTGGGATATTTTTGGCATTGTTATGTATTTAATATGTTATTAACATATAATCTTAAAACAATTACTGTAGTGTTAAATTCAGTACTCACAATATAGGAGGACAAAACTCTGTCTAGCAAAGCAGTGATATTCCAAAAAGAGTTACCAAAAGCTACAAGCTATAATGATTGCACAAGAGAACTTGTGACCTGAGGCTCACACCTACCTAAAATGAAGATTATATAAATAACCAAAGTCTCAACGTTTGAATTATTAATAATTTAGACTACCATGAATCATCTAGATACAGATATTTTGTTTCCTTCTCTCTTTCTACATGGAACACACACTACTAATATGTATTCTTCTGTCATTAACTACTTTTTATGATTTATTCTACAGATAAGAGCGTATGCTCTGAATTATTGAAGTTTGATATCATATTGTACATGGTTCATAAAAAATAGAAAATGTTAACTATATTCATCCTTTTGGACTCATATTACCTAGACATATGTTTTAATTATTTATATTGTTATTTCATACAGTAAAATTTCAATTATAGTTTCAATTCAATTTTCAATTAGATTTATGCTTTTCATTGTCTGCCCTTCAACATCTCTAAGTTTCCATATTATATTACTCTTTTTCCTGAAAAAAATCACTTTAATAATCTTTAAAATAAGCCCTTGTAAAGAAAATTATCTTGGATTTTATTTGTTTGTAGCAATGTCTTTTATTTATTTATTTATTTTTATTTTTGTTTTTTTGAGTCAGAGTTTCTCTCTCTTCACCTGGCTGTAGAGCAGTGATGCAATCTCGACTCACTGCAACCTCTGCCTCCTGGTTTCATGCGATTCTCCTCCCTCAGCCTCCAGAGTAGCTGAGACTACAGGTGCCTGCCACCACGTCCGACTACTTTTTGTATTTTTAGTAGACATTAGGTTTCATTGTGTTGGCCAAACTGTTCTCGAACACCTGACCTCAGGTAATCCACCCTCCTCAGCCTCCCAAAGTGTTGGGACTACAGGCATGAGCCACCACGCCCGGCTCGTTTAATGTCTTAACACCTATACTTATATTTTTATTGCCCTGCTATTCACTATAGCAAAGACAGGGAATCAACCTAGGTGCCCTTCACTGATGGATGAGATAAAGAAAATGTGGCACATGTACACCATGGAATATATGCAGCCATAAAAAGGAATTAAAACATGTTCTTTGTAGCAATATGGATACAGCTGGAGGTCATTATAAGCAAACAGAAAACCAAATAATGCATGTTCTCATTTATAAGTGAGAGCTAAACGTTAAGTACACATGGACATACATATGGAAACAATAGACACTGGGGACTACTAGAGGAAGGAGAGAAGGAGAGGGTGGTAAGGGCTAAAAAGCTAACCATTGGGTGCTATGCTTACCATCTGGGCGATGGAATCAATAAAAGTCCAAACTTCAGCATCACACAAAATACCCGGAACATGTACCTCTGAATCTAAAATAAAAATAAAGTTTTTACAAAAATTAAATTTCTTATTTTGTCTTATTTTTGAAGAATATTATCACTTGACAGAGAATATAAATTTGAGATTAAGAATGAGGAATATATATATATATATATAATTTCATTGAGTTATATCACCATTGTTTCTTTGGAAAAACTTGAGAAACAAGTAGGTAATCTGCATTATTTTTATAGATTCCTTAAAATTTTCTCTTTAATTTTGCTTTCTACCAGTTTTACTATGATGAAATTGAGTAGATGTGGTTTGATTCTGAATTTGTTGCTTGTGGATTTATGCCTTCTTCAGTCTAGGAATATTCTTCTTAGCGATTATGTCTTCAGATATTCTGCCCTATTCTCTCCTTTTTGTCTGCCTGACAATTTAAATATTAATTACAGTACTACAGTTCTTCAAAGAGTTCACCTGTGAAATATGCATTATAATTTATTTGGACAGCTATGTGATTCTGGACAAAATAATTATAAAAAAGTCTTATTCACAACTACTTTATGCTTTGACTGGTTTTATAACATTTCCCATGAGTATATTTTAGAAAAAATCTCCATCCCTCCAACAACACCCTTAAACTAAGCAAATATTGGAAACATAAAAATAAAATAAAAAAAAATACAAAGCAACTCATTGAAATAGTTTTATACACTGAAGAGGAATTTGAAAAAAAAAATCAACCTGTAATTTGCAGAAAAATGTAAGGAAGCAAAACTATCTTTTTCTCTTTTCAAAGCTATATTTGAAAAATTTGCATTTTCTATGCTACCCTCTTGGGTCAATGACTCATGTAAAAAATATTTGAGCAAATGTAAATTAACATTTAATAATTTTTGGTAGTATGTTAGCTTCCTTTTGAAAAATGAATAAAGATGAGTAGTTCTCCATCTTTTGTAATTTTAGTACACTAAAGAAGTAAAACATTTCACTTGACTGAACCAAAGTAAAATGATGAATAATTTTTACCCACTTAGTGTTTAGAGTTTTCAAAGAGAATATAATTACTAAAAATCTATAGAAATAATTTGTATCTAGAATTTTTGTGAATATATAAAAAATAGTTTTGCAGGACTTTATGCTAAGCATTGTTGGTGGACTTGTATCTATTATTTTTATAACTTAAGAATAATGGGACATGTAGAAATCAAAATACCTCATTTTGCATTTTGCATATTCCACTCAAAATTCTTTTAAAAAAACTCACAGAAATATTTTTTCTGACCATATAATGTGTATTTTTTTCTGATCATTTATGAAATGATACAAATGATTTCTATATATTAATATGATAATTTGAACAGCTTTTTAAGCTGATAACAACATTCAGGAAATAAAATCTCCAAAATATAATACTAAGTCAAAGAACTAATGCAATTATCTTTCTTATTCCTGCACTATTTTTATAAGTAACATAATGTTATAATGAAATATAGATGCATGATTAACATCAGTGATCATAATCTTTATATGCCTAAGAATTTTCTCTATTTTAAGCAAAAAGTTTTAAGCCCTATCAATAATCTTAGCATTCCCTGATGTTTTTGCAAGAAAATAGCTGCATCAAAACTGTCCTTCTCATTTTGCTAGACCAAATCTTACTTTTCACTAAAACTATTTTATTATTCATTTGTTCATTCATTTGTTTCATAGACATTGGCCTCTGTCTAAGTTGTCTAAGTTGAGAATCTATATGGCACCTTGGTTACCATTACATTTCCCTAAGGTTAGATAAGCTAGGTTCAAATCCTTATGCTCCATCCCAACAGCTGTCTGAGCTAGGGGCAACAAATCAGCTATTTGAAGTTAAATATCAACAAGTCATTACATGCAAAATGGTTATAGTACTTCTGGCACATAGGAGGCTCAGTGTAAATATTTGCATTTTTTTCCCAAAAGAAATACCTAAACATTTACATAGAACTGAAAACGACCTGAGGGCAGAGAGTAGGTCACAGTTCTGTTGCTATTCTTGCTGTTATTGTTGTTATCATTGTTGTTTATAACAATGTCAAGCCAAATAGTTTGGTTAGCAGGCAGTCCTTGAAAAAGAGTAGTCATGTACTGAATATATAATGCAAATACTACCTTAGGTATCTTACAATTTAGTGAAGTATGTGTAGGCCTAGCAACTTTCCAGCAATTAATTGGCAAATATTTTATATAAAATAAGGAGGAAAAGTTATTTAAATATTTAGAAAAAATTGATATAAAGTTACCTTATTTGTAAAAGATGAATATCACTAACTACCATATAAAATTATTTCAAGGAATTAATAAGGTGGTATCTGCAAAAGTTTTTCATAAGGTCTTCACTCAATAAATAAAAGATGTTCTAATGACAGTGTCCTAGTCAGTGGGGAAACATCAGAGGCACTAGCATTAAGAACAAGAATAAAGCAAAGTTGACCTAGATTTCCATTATAATTCAGTATTTGCAAAGATTGTTAGAGGTATTAAAAATATACAGGAGATATCAGCAAATGATATTAGACAAAGTAAATCAATTAATTACATAAGAATTGTTCAAGAAGAAGCAAATTATATGCACCATCTCTAAAATTCCCAATTAATGATATACTTCTCTCAAACAGAAGAGTTCAATAAATTCACAGAATACTAAGTAACACACAAATTCAATAGCCTGCATGCACACACACACATACAAACTAGTTTGAGAGTATAATAGAAGGGAAAGCAGGTTTTACGATAGCAACAAGAAAACTTAATAGTTAAGTACAAACTTAGCAATAGATGTGCAATATCTGTAATTTTAAAACATTTCTGAAAGATACATAAGTAAACCTGAACAAATGAAAAAACCTTTGCTATTAAATAGGATAATTTAATATCAACAAGGTCTGAGTTCTCTACATGTTAAAAATAATTTTAATAATAGAAGTAGAGAGTAGATTGGTGGAGTCTTAGTCCTTGTTTTTTTTTTTGTTGTTGTTGTTATAATGGGATACCATTATAACATTATAACCCATTATAATGGGTAATTGATTTTTTAAAAAAGAAAAACTCAGAGGTTTGTTTGACTCACATTCATGAAGGCTAGAAGTCTAAGGGTGGGTAGTCCATCTAGTAAGGGTCTTGTGCTGCATCAGCTTATAGTGGAACATGGAAGAGGCATTGGACATGTACAAAGAGACACATAGGAGAGGTTGGGCAAAATAATTTATTCATGAGAGCAGAGTCCCATGATCCACAAATACATGGGGGTTATGAGAACTGCAGTTCATGATCGGATTTGTGTGGGAAGACAGCCAAACCTTATGATTCTGCCCCGGCCCCTCCCAAATATCATGTCCTCACAATTTAAAACCCAACAATGCCTTTTCAATAGTACCCCAAATTCTTAACTCGTTCCAGCATTAACTAAAAGTCCAACTCCACAGTCTCATCTGAGACAAGGCAAGTCCCTTCCACCTATGAACCTATAAAATCAAAAGCAAGTTAATTACTTCCTAGATACAATGGGGGTACAGATATTGTGTAAATATAACTATTCCAAATAGGAAAATTAGCCAAAACAAGGATCAATAGGCCCCCTGCAAGTCTGAAATCCAATAAGGCAGTCATTAAACCTTTAAGTTTCAAAATAATCTCTTTTGACTCCATGTCTCATATCTGGGTCACACTGATGCAAGAGGTGGGCTCCCTCAGCCTTGGGAAGCTCCACTCCTATGACTTTGCAGGGTACAGCCCTCATCCCAACTGTTTTCATGGCTGTCATTGAGTGTCTGTGGTTTTTCCAGGTGAATGATGCAAGCTGTCAGCAGATCTACCATTCTGAATTCTAGAAGACAGTGGCCCTCTTCTCACAACTCCACCAGTCAGTGCCACAGTGGGCACACTGTGTGTGGGCTCTATCCCCATATTTTCCTTCCACACTGCCCTAGCAGAGGTTCTCCATGAGGGCTCTGTCCCTAAAGTAAACTTCTGCCTGGACATCCAGGCATTTCCAGACATCACCTGAAATCTAGGTGAAGGTTCCTAAACCTCAGGGGTTTTTTGTGTGTATTTTTGTTGTTGTTGTTGTTGTTTGTTTGTTCTGGTTTGGTTTTGAGATGGAGTCTCATTCTGTCACCCAGGCTGGAGTACAGTGGCACAACCTCGGCTCACTGCAAGCTCTGCCTCCCAGGTTTACGCCATTCAAACCTCAGTTTTTTACTTCTGCACACCCACAGGCTTAACACCACATGAACACCACCAAGGATTGTTGCTTTCACCTTCTGAAGCAATGCCCTGAGGTTTACATTGACCCCTTTTAGCCACAGCTGTAACTAAAGCAGCTGGGACACAGAACACTATGTTTTGAGGTGGCATAGAGCAGTAGGGCCCTGGGCTGGGCCACAAAAAAACATTTTTTCATGCCTGTGATGGGAGATGTTGCCATGAAGGACTCTAACTGGCCTGGAGACATTTTCACATTGTCTTTGGCTCCTCGTTACTTATGCAAATTTCTGCACCTAGCTTGAATTTCTCCCCAGATAATGGGCTTTTTTTTTCTATTACATTGTTAGGCTGCAAATTTTCCAAACTTTTATGTTCTGCTTCCTCTTGAATGCTTTGCCACTTAGAAATGTCTTCCACCCGATACCCTAAATTATCTCTCTCAAGTTCAAAAAGTGCCACAGACTCTAGGGTGGGGCAAAATGTTGCCAGTTTCTTTGCTAAAACATAACAAGAGTCACCTTTGCTCCAATTCCCAAGGAGTTCCTCCTCTCTATCTGAGACCATCTTGTTGTAGATTTCCTTGTCCATATCACTATCAGCATTTTGGTCAAAGCCATTCAACAAGTCTCTCAGAAGTTCCAAACTTTCCCACATCTTTCTGTCTTATGAGTCCTCCAAGTCTCTAGGAAGTTCCAAACTTTCCCACATTTTTGTCTTCTTTTGAGTCCCCAAGTCTCTAGGAAATTTCCAACCTTCCCACATGTTTCTGTCTTCTTCTGAGTCTTCCACACTCTTCCAATCTCTGTCACCCAGGCTGGATTGCAGTGGTGTGATCTCGGTTCACTGCAACCTCCACCTCCCAGGTTCAAGCAACTCTCATGCCTCAACCTCCTAAGTAGCTGGAACTACAGGCACCCTCCACCACCCCTACCTAATTGTTTTTCATATTTTTAGTAGAGACAGGGTTTCATCATGTTGGCCAGGCTGGTCTCGAATTCCTGACCTCAAGCAATCGGCCCCAAACTCAGCTTCCCAAAGTGCTGGGATTACAGGCATGAGCCACTGCTCCCACCCAGAAGGGAAATTTATAACTTACATTAGGATCCCAGATAATAAAGGAAAAAAATGATAGTAACAAAAATTATTATTTGGCAAATATCACTGTAAGAATTGTTTCAGATAAGCATGATGAGATACAAGATGCTGAAACAGCTTAAGGTATATTCTCAAAGATATATATATAAAAGTTGACAAAAACAAGCAACGGGGAAAGGACTTCCCATTCAATTAATGGCGCCGTGATAAGGGGCTACCCATAAACAGATGGCTGAAACTAGACCCACTCCTTAAACCATATACAAAAATCAACTTAAGATGGATTAAATTATTAAATATAAAACAAAAAATTATAAGATAAAAATGGTGTTTCCTAGATTTTCTTCAAGGAATAAATACTACCCTAGACATAGGCTCTGGCAAAGATTTTTATGACAGAGACTCCAAAATCTACTGCAATAAAAACTGAAATTGACAAATGGGACCTCAACTAAAGAGCTCTTGCAGAGCAAAATAAACTGTCAGCAGATTAAACTGACAACCCACAAAATGGGAGAAAATATTTTCAAACTATGCATCTGACAAAGGTCTAATATCTGGAATCTATAACGAATTTAAATTAATTACTGAAAAACAAACAACCTTATTAAAAACTGGGCAAAGGACATAAACGAACTTTTCAGAAGAGGACATCTACATGGCCCACAAGCATATGAAGAAATGCTCAAAATAGTAATCATTAGAGAAATAAAAATCAAAACCACAATGAGATACCATTTCACACCAGTCAGAAGAGTTATTTTTAAAAAGTCAATAAATAAGAGATGCTGGGAAGCATGCAGAGAAAAGGGATTACCTATACACTACTTGTGGAAACATAAATTAGTTCAGTCTCTGTGGAAAGAAGTTTGGCTATTTTTCAAAGAACTTAAAAGAGTCCTACCAATTTGACTCAGAAATTCCATTCCTGGATTTGTACTCAAAGGAATGTAAATTGTTCTACCAAAAAGACACATTCTTGCATATGTTCATTGCAGCTCTAATCACAATAGCGAAAGACATGAACTCAACCTAAATGTTCATCAATTGTAGACTGGATAAAGAATAGTGGTACATATACACCAGAGGATACTATTTAGCCATAGAAAGGAATGAGATCATATACTCTGCAGCAACATGAATGAAGCTGGAGGCCATCATCATAAGCAAACTAACTCAAGAAGAGAAAACCAAATGCCACATGTTCCCACTTATAAGTGGGAGCTCAACAGCAAATACACCTGGACACAAAGAATGGAACGATAGACACCGGGTCCTATTTGAGAGTGGAGAGGAGGAGGAGAGTAAGGATCCAAAATCTACCTGTTGGGTACTCTGCTTATTTCCCAGAAGATAAAATAAAAATTATTTATTTCAGATAAAATAATCTAAACCCTCACAACAGGCAATTATCTATAGAACCAACGTGCACATGTACCTTGAAACTAAAATAAATGTTGATAAAAGACAAGATGACCCATCCTCTGTAGTTATATCAGCCTGTTCTCACGGAACCTCAATGCTTATACAAGGTTCTATAAGTGAGTGAACATGGTGGCAAAGATGTATGTTCTGCATACGCTGCAAAACATGAGCTCTGTCTCACCAAAATGATCTAGCTATAGCCACTGCTGAGCACATTATTCCAGAAAAGACCAGTGCAGATAATTTAGTAGAACACCATTTTTGGGGGGAGATTATCTAGTCACCTGGGGGAAGTTCAGTGAGCTGGCAGTGAATCATCCTTCCCAGAATGCACACTTATTTTGGACATGCATTTTTCTTCTCTCCCTTAAGTGCCTCGGGTGGAAAATGGCACCACATGAAGGCTTACAAAATACCTGAACCATCGCCAAGTATTGTTCCTCAGACCATTTTATAGCAAAGGAGATACCAACATAGACTGATGATGATGCATTTCATTGGTCATACATGGGTGTGTTTATCTAGAAGCAGGCACTCTGATTGTGTTATAAAACACTGTTAAATTGGAAAACATTCAGCTAAAATATGGAATGACATCTCTTAAATGTGGGGCATTGCCTCCAGGAATATGATGTGTAATGAAGCAAAAGCTGATATATGATGCTACGTTTTCAGTAGCTAAATACACAGGTCTGAGGATCAACAGGTGAAAGTAGAAAAGGGACTTTCCTCTTGCCATCAATAAAACATATCCCTTTTGGGACTGTGAACATCCCATATCTACAAACCTAGATTTTCATACATTAGGGACCCACAATGAAATACATTAAAGATCCATTGTATTTAAGCTCTGAATGAGTTGGCTATTTTGGACGGTCATGAGAGTAAGCCAGCAGGCAACTAGAAAGTTACCATTTGGTGGCATTTGAATTATATTATACTGTGGTATTTGAACCTGAGTATTGAAAAGATTTACATATGCTAGTAAACAGGTAGAGTACATGTGAACCTGGGGGATTAAGTAGTGCTTCTCTTAGTAGTCTGCACACAATTACAACTGTCAATGAGCAATTCCATCAAACTAAGCCTAATGAGTGCAAAGCAACTAAAAATGTAGACCCTTAAGTTATGACAAACAGACCAATATACCAATCAAACAACAATATGTGCTGAAGGGCTGACTGAGGGTCAGGCAATTCTACTAGAGTTCACGAAAAAGTTAAGGACGTCATGTCTAGACTCCAGAACAACTGCATTCACTAAGAATGTGTCTTCATTCACAAAACTCTTGAAGACTTCTTAGGCCATTGTGACTGAATATAACTATGAAGAAGATTCTGTGACTATCTGGAGAACAATTAAGTTCACTGATGTTCAATAATAGAGACCCAATTTTGTAGTATTAGCAAGATATCTGATGGACATATGAACAGCTCTTTATGAAAAGAGGTAAAACATTTGGCGTAGATTTACACACCTTCCCAAATTTACTTAGCCTTGCTTGTCTCCTAGTTTTTGCATGATTCCCAGTAAATAGCCCAGCTTGTTATTCCTATCATCTAATTTCCCACCACTGCCAGATAGCTTGACTTTCCTGATGCAATGCATCTCTGATCTAACCAGACCCATGGACACTTTGGTTCAGCTACTACTTCTGAACCTAGAGGTAGCCCTGTTCTGTTAGGCGTGGGATTTGGCTTCTGTAGTGGCTGCCCAGGTGCCCAAAGTGCCAGAATGTGAAATTGCTGGAATGTAAATACCCTTTTTCTTACTCACTCTGATGGATTGTGAGATTTTTTTATACATATACTCTGAATAGACTTACCAGCTATATGACTTGAAAATATTTTCCCTGTTCTGTAGGTTGTCTTTCTGCTTTTTGGATAATGCCTTTGATTGAAAAAAGTATCTCGTTGATGAACTCCAACTTTTCTGTGCTTTTATTGTTTTCTTTGTGTTGTTGGTATCATATTTAAAATTCATTGCCAAATGCAATGGCATGGATATTTAGTTCTATGTTTTCTCTAAGAATTTTCAGTTTTAGAACTTCCAGTACAACATTGAGTAGAGGTGGTAAAAGTGAGCATTCTTGTCTCATTTCTGACTGTTAGGGGAAGACTTTAAGTCTTTCACCATTAAATATGATATTTACTGTTGGCTTTTCAAAAAAACTCTTTACCATTTGATAAATAACCTTTATTCATAGTTTTGTGTTTTATCATGATGGTTTATTAGATGTTGTTAAGTAATTTTTCTACATCAATTAAAAAAACATGTGATTTTCTTTTTTTTTCATCATTATACTAATGTGCTATTTTACATTGTCTATTTACTTATTTTTAACCACCCTTGCATTCTTGGTATAAATCTAACATAGTCATGGTACACAATTATTTTTATATGTTGTCGGATTGAGCTTCTAGTATTTCATTCAAAAGTTTTGCATCTATAGTCACAGAGAGATATTAGTTTGTAGTTTTATCTTTTCAATTAAATCTTTGTTTGCCTTGATAGCATGGTAAAACTGGCCACATGGCAAAAGTTAGAAAGTGCACCCTTCTGTTTGCCTGGGACCTGGATTTTCTTATCCATCAGAGCTCTCTATCCAGTTTCAACTACTTTTGGTGATTAAAAAATACACTTTCACTTTAGTAACTTTATTTTACAGTCTCTTTACTGAAGTGGTTTAAGCTCTGCTCTAAATAAATACAAGAATCATTAGTACATAATTACCATTTAAAATGCGACAGAATAAATCAGTTAAGAACACTGTTTAGATGAAGAACAAAAGGAACAGAATAGGGCCTTAGGTTATTCCATGATTGGGAGTTAGAAGAAAATTAAAAGAAATAATACATGCCATTTCCTGAGAGACAGAGAAAAGTTACAAAAAAATGAGTATTTTACTCTGTCAGTACTGATGGGAGATCAAGAAATGTAAGAACAGATAAGTAAAAAATAAATTTGTCTAGAATGGTGGTTCTCAACAAAAGGCACCAGTCTCCCAGGACTATCTAAATATACAAGAAGGCTTTTGCACCTTTGTGGTGGTTGTTTTTGTTGTTACAATAGCTTGTGGTACAAATGACAATGGGGTTCACACTGAAATATACTAAGTTAAATGTAGTTATTATCTCCTAATTTCTATTTAGAAATAGGAATGTCCCATGACTTTCCTGTCTAATAAAGTAGAAAAACATTATATCAATTTATATCAAAAATATGATTTCATATAAGTGATTAGCTGTTCTTTTCCACAGCCTTAGGGTGATCTGAAATCTACAGAAAAACTTCTATGAATTTAGTAGCATGGACTCATTAATTTTGTACAATTTGCTTATATACAGTTCAAAAAAATATATTGAATAAAAAAGTATCTATTAATTTTCACATGGCCATATACAATTAATTTAATTAGGAAATTATCCAAGAGACATTTGCTTCTATTCTAGAATGTAATCGATATTTAATTTGCTATGCTTTTAAAAAATGACATCATCATCATCATCTTACCACCATCTTGTGTAATCCACGGGCTTAAACGTAAATTGTTATAATAAAGGACAAAAGCAGGCTCTAGGTTAGGCACTATACTTAGCAATGGGTCTGGCCTCAATAATGTCAATCGTAAAATGTGAAGACTGTGACAAACTCAAGATCAACATGGATAGCTGTAATACACTAAGAGATGCAATGTAATCATCCTAGAGATGGAAAGTGGTATAGCAGTTGTGATATAGAGTTGTTGCCATGGGTGTGGGCCATTTTACTTAAAACATGGCTTTTTATTAGTGGCATTTTATAGACCCCTCAATACACCACACAGTCTATCCTCCTTATTTGTGAAGTAATATTTGTGTATTCACTTACTCACTACAATTTGTGATCCTCATATCTCTTTAAAAATATTTTAATACATGGATAAAATTGTATGTATTTATGTACAACATGATATTTTGAAGTACATATACATTGTGGAATGACTAACTCTAACTAAATAACATATGCATTACCCTACGTGGTTATCATTTTTTGGGGGAAACATTTTGTATAATTGTCTTAGCATATTTTCTTTTTTAGTTTTTAAAAAAACTTTTAGACAGTCTTTTTCTGTTGCCCAGACTGAAGTGCAATGGCATGATCTCAGCTCATTGCAACCTCCACCTCCCAGGGTCAAGTGCGTCTCATGCCTCAGCCTCCCAGGTAGCTGGGATACAGACATGCACCATCACGCCTGACTAATTTTTGTATTTTTAGTAGAGATGAGGTTTCACCATATTGGCCAGGTTGGTCTGGAACTCCTGATCTCAAGTTATCCACCTGCCTCGGCTCTCCAAAGTGCTGGGATTACAGGCATGAGCCACCTCACCCATCCTGTCTAGGCATTTTTTCAAGGTTTCAATATGTTATTAACTATAGTCATCATATTGTGCAAAAGATTGCTTGAATTTATGTCTCTTATCTAACTGAAATTGTGTTCATTTCTCTTTTTTTCAAATAGACAAATTAGACTCTACAGGGAAGAGTTGTTTTTATGACAAGGTTATAATCTATGTGAGATATTTAAATATATGTATGTATATATATGTGCATATATTTCCCCTAGTAGCAAGAGTTTAGTATTCCTTATTTAAGTGTTTGTGGTGACTACATAGAACATTATTATAGATCATTACTATTGTGAATAACGAGAATCAACTACCTTCGTTTAATGCACTTTTAGCAAATGAATAGCTGCTATATACAGGGGTGGCATATTTTGCAGAAGGATTCTGAGACTCAGTAAAACTTGAAAAGACATTTAACATTAATGAGTTAAGGTGTTGTAGGGTAGAAAACAAATGGTCCTATGGAGACAATCAAATAAGAAAAAAAAAATCGAACACAAGTCATAGCTTTTGGGAATAATGGATATGTGCTTTATCTTGACGGTGAAAATAATTTTATAGTTTTACACATATGCCAAAAACACAAAATTGTACACTTTAAATTATAGCTTAAGAAATCTGTTTTTACAATGTGTTCATAAATCAAAAATAAATAGAAAAGAACAAATGGCACGAATGGGGGCAGTTTGGAAGCAATATAAAATTAATTTCAATTAGCTGGTTGAAAATAGCAAGTAAAAATTAATATCTGTTATGATAATGAATAATTTTGCTTTGTTCTCATGTTTACATAAAGATCTATCTCGTTACTACTCAGGATGGAGCAACGCTCTAGTAGCATTATTCGTACCTCTCACCAATCTGCTCATCATAAAATCTTCACAAAAGATAAGTGGTAGACACAGTTGGTGAAACTGATGAGAAAACAACATCAGCTTGTCACATTTCTAAAAGGAGTGTTTTTTTTTTTTTTTTAAGATGATCTACAATTTATGAATTGCTCTTCTCAACACCAAAGGCCATTGTGTCCTGCTGGATCATGAACAGTACTTGATGATGATGAAAATGAAGTGATTTTCCTATTCATTTTTTGCCATCATGGAGTGGGATAAGTTCAACAAGTCTCTCTTCTTCTTGAGGAAGACCCTTCAATTCTGAATCTTTTCAAATACAAATTGCTAGGAAGTAAGGGTAATTTTGACCTCAGTTCTAAATTTGGTAGGGATATAGAAGGCTATAACATTTTCTCCAATTTAGAATCCAACAAAGTAAAAATCTGTGAAGAATCAGGCAATGAATATCACCCAGAACCTCCACGAACTGATCAAACAGTGTTTCTTAGAATGTAAGAAGCAAGAAAGTGGAATAACTGCCAAGGTGAGTTAGACCATACCAGCCAAAATAGTGACTCTTTAAAAAAAAAACAAACACATAGTTTATTTTTAATGATCCAGTGTGGTTGCTTTTCTATTCTATCCCTTCATCCTGTCCTTGTTGACATAGCCATGATTTTTCGTGAAAGTTCATTGTCAGTGGCTGTGTGCCATAGAAGACCCTTTTTAAGATAAAGATTGCCTAGGACAATGATGATTATTCTATTCCTTTGCTACTTTTTCTCCCCACGTCAGTGACCCTTCTTGCTAAAATCCTGAAAGTCTACCGGAAAAGTCCTAGAAAATTACTTATTTATTTGCTGATAAAAAAGTAGAACTCACTAGGAATATCTTCTTCTCTATCTTAAATATTTTCATATTTTCACTATGTCCAAAATATACATGCTACCATACTAAAAACAGACTGGAAGGGCACTCTGAGGATTGCACAGCAAAGTGATAAAGAAAGAAGGTTGAAATTTTTCTGTTTCTCTAAGTTATACAAACTTGGACTTGACCCTATTTCCATAAAACTTGTTACTTGAGTAAATGACTATCTTATTGCCAAACTACTTTTTAGTTGTTTTATAGTAAATTTTCAGCTTTACAATCCTAGCAGATATAACAATGTGTGACTTAATATGCATAATGATGTACTGCTGTTTAAGTATCAGTAACTGAACAATTGACATAATGATCATTAGCTGAAAAGTATTTGTTCTGCTTCTACACATGCATGGCAAATGCTGAGAAATAAAAAAGAGGATTAACTACATATGAGTGATGTGTAACTAAACCAGCATATAAGATATACATACAAACATGCAGAATTAGAAAATTTAAACATATCTGAAACCTCTTCAATAATAAATTATCTATAATATATTATAGACTACTGGGTAACACATCATAAGCCGATTTCTTAAGGAATTATCCTAACCTGTGAAATATAATTGGATAGATAATAATTTGCATCCCCTTATTTGAAAAAACTTTAATATTTACAAAAATTATGCAAATTGTTGCATAAAGTTGCAGAAATATGGATGCTCCATATCTACCACTATTGATCTAATATTCATACTTTATACATCTAAAGCAAAATTTACTCATTATTTTCTTTAATTTGTATGTATAGCATTCCCAGTGACTAATACATTCCTTTTGGGGTATGAGAAATAACACTATCAGAAAAACAAATGTCATTTTGCACATATTTTTTATTGAAATTGGGAGGGCCTGGCAATTCTTGAACGTGCTATGGGCACAGGGCAAAATCACAGAATATAAAGCTGTGATTTATATTCCAAAAAGGAAATGTATATTCTACAAAAGAAAACTAAGGACAGGAAGGGAGGCCATCTTTCTGACTCAATAAGCTTATTTTTATATATTAATTTTCTATTTATATTTGACTTAGGTACTGGCATTTATTCATTTCCTAGTATGTCCAAGCTGTTTATTTTTTAAACTCACTGAATTTCTTGAAAATCAAATATTTGTTTCTGTTTTAAAAGTAGGCAGACTTTTCTCCTACTTTTAAATTTTTATTATATTTGTATAAAAGTAATTAATATTTATAACCCAAATCACATACTTTTTTGAGGACCATTTTGATGATAAAAACATTTGGCACTTTATTTAATGTGTTCTGCAGCAATATTTCTTAATTACTTAATTGGCTTTTGTGACCTCTAGTCTTAATCTGAATGCCTTTTGAATCTGACTCATAAATATTTTATGAAATTCATTAACATTTAAGACTTTTTGCAATTACGGCTCTTACTGATTAATTTTTCCTCTTTTTGTATAGGATTTTTTTGTAATTTTTTTTATCTGTTCATATAAGTAAAGAGATGGGCTGCTAGTTGATATACTTTTTAAAATATAATTGAGAAAATTAAATTAGTAGAACCGTGATTTTTATATTTTTCTAGTCCTATTACATTACTTATTAGAGCCAAAGAGGTTAGTAATTTGTCCAAACATGCAGAAAATTGCACACATCACACACATGCATGTACGCATACACACATAAACTCTGCACCATTCTCTCCCACGTAGTTCGAGACAATACTTCACCCAGGCCAGGTTCCCAGTTTCATAATTTGAACAAATTGGCATGCTTTTTCTTATAGAAGAAACATTATTCCCATTAGGCTTAATATTCATGTTTGTTTCCAACACCTTAAAAAGTCGATCCTGGCCAGGCGCGGTGGCTCAAGCCTGTAATCCCAGCACTTTGGGAGGCCGAGACGGGTGGATCACGAGGTCAGGAGATCGAGACCATCCTGGCTAACACGGTGAAACCCTGTCTCTACTAAAAAGTACAAAAAAAAACTAGCCGGGCGAGGTGGCGGGCGCCTGTAGTCCCAGCTACTCGGGAGGCTGAGGCGGGAGAATGGCGTAAACCCGGGAGGCGGAGCTTGCAGTGAGCTGAGATCCAGCCACTGCACTGCAGCCTGGGCGACAGAGCGAGACTCCGTCTCAAAAAAAAAAAAAAAAGCTGATTCTTCCATACTACCACTATGACTAAGATTTCCATGCCCATATTGCTGTGTAATTACTAATGTCACAGAATTCCCCCATCTTCATAGCTCTGTATAACATTACATTATGGTTAGTAAGATTCCTCATGTCTTAAACCATTTCCATAATGTTCCTTTAAGTTTCTTCTTTTCTTTATCTAATGTTTAGATGAGATATTTAAAGTAAAATATAAAAATGATATTTAAGAGATTAATCCTTGAGAAGATAAAAGATGACCAGGTTCCAGAATAAAGAAAGACTAGACTGTACTTTGATAAAGGTAGAAGGTTTAATAGAACAAAATATCCCTTTAATAAATAAATATAAATGAATAAATATCCATTTAATAGAAGGAAATTAGATAAAATATCCATGACAACACTGTAAAACATAGAACTTTTTCAAGCAGAGAGTTATTTAACTCCCCCATTACCCACACCTTAGATCCAAGAAATGGAACTATCTTGCTCTCCTTTTCTGTATCCAGAACATTAGATTTCCTTCTTAATTTACAAGCTTGAGTTTCATCGAAGAGGACTCCATACTCTATGGCTATACTATTACCATCCTTCTCACTTTGAATTACCGACTTTTCAATCACCATCCTCTCACTTATTATTGAACTTACTATATGGATTAATGTCTTTACACACGTTAACTTGTGATGTCTTTTACCATAGCATCTATTATCACCATTTTAGATGACCACTCAACAGATACATTTGCCAAATTCTTTACCCCAGCTCACAAAAACATTTTCTTCCATTATTCGTCATTACTCCACATCACTGATGTGAAGTATTGAATGTTATTTCTCGCACATTTTATTACTGATTACAGAATTATATATGAAGTGTTGATTTAAACCACGGCCCTTTTCCTGCCTAACATTTTCTATCTTTCTTTCTTACTAATTTTTTAATTATATGGAAATTTCTAGTTCACTGATGCTACCATTATTCTATTCTGTGTTTTTATGAGTTTGACTTTTTCAGATTTCGCAGATAAGTGAGATTATGTGGTATTTGTCTTTCTGTGCCTGGCTTATTTTACTTAACATAATGTCCTCCACGTTCATACATGCTGTGGTAAATGACAGAAATTCCTTCTTCTTTAAGGCTCAATGATGGTTATCAGGAGTTGGGGGGAGAGGACTGGGGACACGTAGATCAAAGGATACAACATATTAGGTAAAAGAAATATATTAAAATCTATTTTATATGATAATTATTTTTAATAACAATGTATTTGATACCTGATACATTGCTTATAATATGGCTTAATTATTCTCACCTTAAAAATGGTAAGTATAGGCCAGGCACGGTGGCTCACCCCTGTAATTCCAGCACTTTGGGAGGCCAAGGCGGGCGGATCAGGAGATCGAGACCATACTGGCTAGCACGGTGAAACCCCGTCTCTACTAAAAAACAAAAACAAAAAAATTTAGCTGGGCCTGGTGGCGGGCGCCTGTTGTCCCAGCTACTCGGGAGGCTGAGGCAGGAGAATGGCGTGAACCCAGGAGGCGGAGCTTGCAGTGAGCCGAGATGGCGCCACCGCACTCCAGCCTGGGCGACAGAGGGAGATTCCGTCTCAAAAAAAAAAAAAAAAAAGAAAAGATAAGTACATGAGTGATGGGAGTGTGAATTGTGAATTAGCCTGATTTAGTAATTCCACACTGTCTACATATATCAAAACATCAAGTTGTACACCATAAATATATACAATTTTTATTTATCAATTTAAAAGAAATAAATTAAAATTATAGAAAAAATTTATCTTAACATCATTTAAAAATTTTTATCTTTCTCCTGAGCTAACTAGGTACAATATTTTGCTTATATTAATGCCAAGATGTTTGCCATCTCTTTATTTCATTTATTTCAGTAACTAAATATACTGTATTAACAGTCGCTATCATTCAATCATGCAGTTATTAGGTTGGTACAAAATAATTGAGGTTTTTGCCACTACTTTTAATGGCCCAAACCGCCATTACTTTTGCACAAACCTAAATATAATAACTTTATATTAATGATAGGTCAATTATATTCCCTTCACTTAATCACTTCTCCATAAGTTATATACATTTTAATCAGAATTATTTGTGTATGATAAAAAGGTTTATATTGTAATTTTTTCTACCAACATTTTGTAACTTACTCATTCGGTTAAATGAAATAATCTCAGTAACTACACAACATGAAACAACCCATTCTTCCACACTCAATTTTCTTCCACCCAACCCTGGGGATTGCTATTTAGCAGATTTGATTTAGTGCCTGGGAATCATCATTCTAAATATTATTGCAAGTGATTTTGATAATCTCACAGCTTTAGAAACAACTGTTCTCGACAAGATCAATTCGTAAAACTCTTTTTGAATTGTCTCACTTATATCTGTAGCAACAAGGCTACATTATAACAAGAATGGTTTTCTCGTTTAAATCTGCATATTTTTCAAAACAATTCACATCTTACTTTATTTAAAATGGCTTCTAAATAAAGCCCTCACTAAAAATCAGTCTCCATATTATCCATCTTTCCACTATTTGTTATGTATGTTTATGTATTCGAGCTTATTTTATCAAACATTAGTTATAATTTATAGATATCCCACGCTTCTACATAAGGAATCATCTACATGTTCTGAGCCACGTTTTCTCTTTGCCATGAAAAAAGAAAAAGCTATGTTTTTATGCTGTTTTTTCATGATAACTTCTCCAACTTTATTTTACCCTTAACATTAGTTTAACATGTTATAACTATCCAATATATAACACTTTTCCTTAATATGGTTTTCTGTTTGTACCTCATGTACAGTGTGCAATAAATAAATTATGATTCAGTAATATCTTTCAGATTTGTCAAATAATATGTTTCTGTAAAGAATCACAATACTTTTATTGTTGCAATAATTAATTATAAAGTTGACCAACTAAAAGGTAAATATTATCAATTGGTGTTTGAGATAAAAAGTCTAGAAAATTGGCTAGTCTGTTGCTCTAGAAATGCCAAGAGTTTTATTGTTTCAAGAGGCAGAGAGAAAAATAAATCTAATATTAATGAAATGAGTTCCCTTTTTTGTATTGTGCATGTATATCTAGTTATATGAATTAATGCATATATTTTGCATTAACTTTGGTAGTAGTTATGTATTTCAAAATATTAACAGAATATGTAAATCAACAAAATGAATGCTGTGAAATACTCTACATATGATTTAAAGGTAAATATTACCAATCATACTTAACTATTGGGTAGATATTAACTGATGCCACACTATGTTAATAAAATGAAATGATATTTAAAATATGTACATATTCACAGCATTGTATAGAAAGTTAATTGAAATATTCCAGAAAGCAATTTTATATAAATTAGGGCAGATATGATTATCTGCAAAAACATATTCTGTCTTGTAGGCCAGATAACAGCTAAAATTTTACTGTGTGCATTCCATTTGCCAGACGTTAATCTACTAGAATCTTGTAACCAAAGCATCCAGGTTTCCTTGCTTATCACATACACTCTAGGGATGTGTTATTGCACTCATTTATGTAGAAAGTTACATAGTAGTTATTTCATTACTTCTTAGTTAATTTTCATATTACTCCTAGGAATAGAATGAAGAGAGGTGAAAATATTAATATCTCAATTTCAAATGTTAAATATTATTTGTTATATAAAATGACAGTTTGTATGTAAAATAAAGCAAAATAATAAAAATTAGTGAATAAAATAAAGCAACATAATTGCAATATTAACATCTTCAATGCTATACTATTTTGCAATTAGATATTGCTTTATACATTATGTATTCATAGGTATATTTTAGTATAGACTAGAGATATAGCCATGATTAACAACAAATATTTCCTAGCAATAAAATCCATCACCCTGTATTCTGAACACAATTTGTTTTACCACCTTAGTGCCCAGGCAATGGACTCAAAATTCACAGTCACCTTTATCCCTTCTTTATATTCCAATCCCTTTATTTTGCCCACATTCAGTAAGTGACCAAATATTATGAACTCTTCCCCCTTCTTTATTATATTTGTTTCATCTTCTACCCTTCCTCTTCCACTGTTTTATTACAAATCTTTACCATGTTTCACTTGAATGATTTTATACAATCTTTTGTACACAAGTCATGGGTTCTTGAGACTATGGATGTCGTATGTTTAATATACTTGAGTTCTGATCATAGAAATGAGTTTCACTCATCAGTTGCTACCTCTTATTTATTATTATTATTATTGTTATTATTATTATTATTTGAGGCCTAGTCTTGCTCTGTTGCTCAGGCTGAAGTGCAGTGGTGCGATCTCAACTCACTGCACTCCTCATTTCCCAAGTTCAAGCAATTTCCTGCCTCGGTCTCTGGAGTAGCTGGAATTACAAACATGTGCCACCACACTCGACTAATTTTTATATTTTTAGTAGAGATGGGGTTTCATCATGTTGGCCTGGTTAGTCTCGAACCCCTGATGTCAAATGATCTGCCTGCCTCCATCTCCCAAAGCCTATGCTGGGATTACAGGCAAGAGCCACCACACCCAGTCTCAACGTCACTAGCTCTTGTTTGCTTATGGAACACAGGCCAAGTGTTGGTCTGAAATGCAAGGCCTCTCCTGACTCTAAGCTACGTTTACAGAAATATTGGTAATACTCTGATTTCCATTATGATTGTTATTTGCCCCTTCCTCATGTCTAATGCTTGAAATCCTAGCCTCAATTCAAAGCTTAATTTGAATGTCTTTTCATCCTGTAAAATATTTCTGGTTGCCTTACCCAAGACAGAATGACATAAAATATTTGTAATCTCTCATTCACTGATCAGATTCTATGTTATTTTTCTTTGACCTGTTTTACATCTTCTACATAATTACACAAACACTGAGGGCTGAAACTGTTTCCAATTAGTTTTGTTGTTGTTTATTGAGATAGAGTTTTTCTCTTCTTGCCCAGGCTGGAGTGCAGTGGTGTTATCTCAGCTCACTGCAACCTCCACCTCCAGGGTTCATGCGATTCTCCTGCCTCAGCCTCCCTAGTAGCTGGGATTACAGGCATCCACCACCATGCCAGGCTAATTTTTGTTTTTTTAGTAGAGACAGGGGTTTCACCATGTTGGCCAGGCTAGTCTCGAACTCCTGACCTTAGGTAATCTGCCTGCCTCGGCCTCCCAAAGTGCTGGAATTGCAAGCGTGAGCCACTGTGCCTGGCTGCTTCCAATTAGTTTTTGCATTTGATAGAAAATGTAGTGCAATGCCTGGTGTTAAGAAATGCAAAATAAGATATAGATAATCACTGTTCTGGAACCATCCATTAAGGCATTATGCTTCTCTCACCTATTTTTTTCTGGACAAAAGAATTTAGATTTAAAATGTGTTATTTACTTGGCTCCAATATCTCTCTTTGCCAAATGCTTAATTTTTTTTTTAATCCTTTGCGACTTTAGAAAAACAAAAGGGGTATTAAATGCTGTAATTTTCTCTCTCTCTCTCCTCTACTTGCAAACAATAACTTGGTTATGTAAATACATTTTCTTACAGCAAAATTAAATAATTAATAAAATAATATTTTTATGACTAAAACGAAGTTCTGTTATTGACTCCTATTCCCTCCTATGATTCATATTAGTAGGCCTTTAATTTCCTGATCATCGAGACTTTGTTAGCCAGTTTCTGCATGCCAATTCAATGCCACTCTTCTTGTGTTACTGTTTATATAGTATTTTCTGCTGTGTTGTCTGATTTTATACCTCATCTGCTTTAAGCTGGTGTGGTTATTCTTTGAAAAAACAAAGTTGGATGCTGAGTAGAGCAAGTTTTCGTCCTCTCTAATGACGCTTATTAAAGTTCAAGCTTTAAAGACGAGTAAATCATCCTCTACTTTCCATACACTAGGTATGGTACATATGCTGTTATTATTGCACATGTTAATAGCTACATTTAAAAAAAGCTTCACAAACCATGACTTAGAATTGTGTCCTGATTGGTTTACTTAGAAGAAATACCAAATGCCCCTTTTCTTATGACGACCAATATGCTATTTCTGTAGCTGAGAAGTAAAGTATTATATAAACCTTAATGGGTTTAGAGGTAAACAAAATGTTTTCTAATCATTGTTTCCTGGAAAACTCTGCCTCATTTCCCTAAAAGCCCTACCTTGTAAAGCTACTTGCTTTTTCTCACTTTCAAATGTCAACTCTCTAATGTACAGCTGAGGATTATAAAAAATCACCTGTTTAAACACAGCATCAATTCCCTGGTGTATTTGACTGAGAAACAATTTCAGATAATCATATCAGTATCTAAATTCCACACAAATAAAATTTTCAAATCTCAGTAGATTATGTGAAGTAAGAACACTTATTTTTACTCTTAAGTGATCTTTAGTTCTTAACCAGTTATTGCAGGGCAAAATAAAAGATTCAGGTCACTGAGATGATGGCAATCATTCTTGGTTGGTTACTGTTCTCAGTCACTTGGTTACCAATTTGACACACCTTCAATAATGAAGTCTACCTTCAAGTCAACCATTAAATTGCACCTACTTATTTTATTTAGAGTTCACTATTTAAAATAAAATATTTGGTATTATACTATATCACATGGAATAGTTTTCCTTTGGTAATTTATATATTCCTCTTATGGATATGACTTTCTTTCTTATAGCAATCTTATACACTGCTCTTAAATTTAATGTATTTAAACCTATTTTTGTATCTTAGAATATCACTAAAACTCTCCTACAATTTACTCAAACTTCCTCAAAGCATAATGGTAATTCATTCCATATTATAACCCAACTTCCTTACATACAAATGTGTTAATAATCCAATTTACAACAAAGTATTCATTTACTGTAAGAAATGTAGGATAATATTATTTGCACAGTACCATCAAGAAAGACTACTGCTAACTATTTAGCCTCGATTTAGCTGAATAGAAAACATAATAAATCGATCACATGCAATTCCATGTTTTACAAAAAACATCAGAATGTATTTTTCAATTAAAAGGCAAAATGAATAGCAGTCCAACCTCTTGAGAAGCAACTTTATTTAATTTTGAAAACAATTTGAAAAATCTCAGGTATGATCTATTTGGTTTGTATTAAACTTTTGTATTTATTTATCCAATGTTTAGGTAACCATAGGAACTTATGATTACAATAAAAATAATGAGCCTTATACCACATATTTATTTTAAAAATTATTTTTGAGATGCTTCAATTTTACATTGATTTTAATAAGATTGCATGTTTCTTGATGAAGTTTTTAAATGTTTATTTATTTGATTAGCATTGAAAACCTGAGATCTATTTATAATTTGTCTTTTATATGCACTGATTTCAACATCCTAAACTTTATAAAGCTTGCTTAATATCAATATTCCAAATAAGACTAAGAATCTTTCCCATTAGAATTTCATAGTATGTTGAAACTTAAAATAATAAAATTAATAATTATACTAGCATCTTATACGTATCCTTGTACATTTATCTAAAGGGACACAAGACATGAATTCTATATGGAAGTAATAGCTAAACAACATATCTCTCAAATTAGCGGTGTAAAAATGTAAGAAACGTCCAAAAAACACTGTGGAATGAACAAAGGTATAAAAAAGTTCAGCCAGGCGTGGTGGCTCACGCCTGTAATCCCAGCACTTTGGGAGGCCAAGAAGGGGCGAATCACAAGGTCAGGAGTTCGAGCCCATCCTGGCCAATATGGTGAACACCCATCTCTATTAAAACTACAAAAAATTAGCTGGGCATGGTGGCATACACCTGTAGTCTCAGCTTCTCTGGAGGTTGAGGCAGGAGAATCGCTTGAACCCGGGAAGCAGAGGTTGCAGTGAGACAAGATTTCGCCATTGCACTCGAGCCTATGTGAAAAAGCAAGACCTTGTCTCAAAAAAAAAAAAAAAAAAGGAGATGGGAGGGGGTCTTTTTAAGTAATTCATATGTCTGCAACGCAGAAGTGAAAATAAGGATATAGACATAATTATGCACATATGTATGTATGTAAATATATTTGTGTATGTGTGTATTTATATTTTTCCAGGAGTTAAAATGAAATAATGAGAGATAACAAGACATTTTCCCACTTGACTGTATAGCCTGCTCATAAGATAATAGAATTTACACTGTAACTAATGATAAGCCATTTGAGTTTTGTGCAGGGGAGCATTTTGATCAGCTGAGTATTTAAAGAATGATCACTTTTTACACTGTAGAAAATGGCTTAGAGAAGGTTAAGTAGAGAAGGAAAGCAGAAAGATGGATGTTGTTTGGGAAGTCTCAGTGAGAAAAAATGAGAAGATTCAATTTTATTAAAGAGAGTAGATTCACAGAGCGTCAGACAATATTTTGGTACACACAGGAGTTTGTTATGCAGAATTAACAATCAACACCTCTTAGACAGTGGACTAAAATTCCAGATAAAATCAATAATAATGTACTTTCTAAAGAACTTGGGAATAGTGATTTCTGTAATATATTAGCTTATAACAGTCAACAAATGTTTAATATTCTTTAAAACTATTTTTCTAAAACTTTGGTTTCAATTAAAGGTAGAAATTTAAATGAGTTAAACGGTACATTTAAATCTCAGTTCTGTTTTCTGCTTCATGTTCTTATATTTATCTCACAAAACCAGGTGCATATATTTAAAATTATATTTTTGATACATATAATTGTGCATTAAACACATAGATTTATTAAAATTATTGCCAATCTAAAATTACTGTTTACAAAACAAAAATAGACTGTGTAAAAGAAAATATTTATTCCCTTTTCCACTCTCCTAATTACAGTTTGCTGTTATGTCAATTTGTTGCACACCTTTTCATGTAATTCTCAGTGTTTTTACAAATAAAATCTTTTGCACAATAAATTGATATTTACTTGGTGTATTTTCTATTGAATTGAAAAACATAAAACAGTTGGGAAAACAAAGTGTGTAAACCACTCATTCTCAATATTTCTGTTTACAATTTGTTATCACATATATGCTATAATTCTTACTTTTCTTATGGTCTTTACATGATGCTCATTCTGTCTATAGCTGCCCAACTTCTTCCATCTCACAAAAAGAAAAGCTTGATTTCATTTAAATATATCCATGCTGAAGTCATCATGACAGTTGAACTCTCAACTGAGCAGCCTCTAATCATACTGGCCTCTCTATAGTTCTCAAATGTTTTCAGGGAGTTTATCTTTTCACAATGTCTTTTTTTTCTTAGTTTCTGAAACTCATTTTGACTTTTTTTTTTTTTTCAATTTTACTCTTGTATCTCTGTTACTTAGCTCCTAACTCAGTGCCAGATCATTATAGGTGCACACATGTATTTTTAATTCGTGGCTATAAATATCTGTTAGTGTAGCTACATTAATACCTCACATCTTCTAATGCTAAGCAAAATTGACTCAGGTGCTCAAGTCTCATCTGAATATGGGTCTCATAGGAACTTGGTTTATTCTTTACAGGGAAGTTAAACATTCCAGAAGAAACGATTATGTAATCAAAGCATTGCCTGTGGCAATTCTCTGTTCTTTTCATGCCTTTGATCTGCCAGTCATCTCCTGTGGTATATTTCTTTTCTTAAGCTAGACTTGAACTATTTTTTTATTATTTCTTTCTTAAAGATTTATTGTGCTCATATAATTTTTTTCAAACCAGGGTATATATGTACTAGAAAGGGTTAGTCAGATAACAAGTTTACCTACTGTAAGCACAGAATGGCATTGGGAAAGTTCGCACTGCAATAGGTGAAAGATTGTTGAATCTTTAAGAATTGTAGCCACCATTTCTGTCTGAAAAACTTGAAACATTGGAAAGGGGAAGTAAGTAGAGATGTAGTCAACGTATACTAAGCTCTTCTACATAAGCTTTGCTTATACACATGCACACAGAGGCATACACAAATGTATATAGATACATACTTACATAATCATGCATTTGTATGTGAATGGGCATTCATGTATGCAACCAAAACAAGTAGAAAGTGTATGTCCTGTCTATATTTATCATTTTAGAGTAATAATTTACTTGACCTGGCATAATTTTGGTGTATCTAAATGAAGACAGCTTGGGACTACTCGTTTAAAGCTATAGCTGTATATTTCTGGCAGTTTATTCAAATAATTTTGTTCATTATGAAAGATATATCTGCAGGGAATCACTCTTATCTTTTCAATTCCACACATGTTTAAGCTTCTAAATTTTATTCTTTCCAGCAGAGATTTGCTGTCAAGTACATACTGCAATGTTTGATCTTAACCTGTTAATTACTTACATCACACTTAGGGCACATTAGGCAAACAGCTCAATTTATGTGTATTTGGGGACTTGTGCTTTGAATGCATACCAAATAAATGGTGGTTCAGATCATTTTTAATGGCTATGTTAAAGGTGAAAGCAATAGTGAACTAGTATAGAGTATAATATTAATCAGCATGCGTATTCACTGAAATTCAAGTGGGAACAATCTTCCGGATTATTTGTATATTCACTGATACACATTTTAGAAAACCAAATTATTTCCCAAAACTTATAGGAGACTATGACTTACGAACATTTCTATTTTCCATTATTTTAATTTAAATATAATAATAAAGAGCTACTAGGGATACAATTGTTCTTTTTTATAGTTAATTCTATCATATTTAAGCAAATGATTATTTCTGAAAAGTCTCAGTTGATATGCAGCTGATGTGAGTTATCTTCAACCGTAATGTTAAGAAGGCAAATAACATTACTTTCATGCTTGTGGTGAATTAATCTAATATTTGGGAAGGTGCAAAACAACCTTATTAGGTAAGATAAACTGTAGAATTTTTATTTCTGCACGCGAATATCTACTTTGTGAAACATAGAAGATTATTTATTTTCATTTCAAGTCTTCTACCTTTTCTTTGCTCTGTCTCCACTAATCCAGCTGGTCAGTGTACCCGTAGAATATCCAGTGGGAAGAGTGTTAGCAAAGGTTTTTGACACAATATTAGCTTTAAATTAAAGGTAATTGAAGTTTTACCATTTCACTTTCTATGATATTTTGATAACATTCATAGCATTAACAAACTTGCCTTTCTTTCAAATTTGCTAATATTGGGGGTTGATTGTATTCAAATTTTGTCTCCAAGACTATTCATCCTTCTAGACAAAGACTATTAAACACGACTTTCTCCTTGATCAAATTTTAGTAAGGCTCCTGTAAGCTCTCTTCTCAACTAGGCCTCAATCTTGCACTTCTTTTTCATCCTTGCAGAATTCACCTTTAGCAACAAGCCTGCTAAATCAGTTTAGGGAGAATGCGACCACTCTTAACATGGAGTCGCTCTGGCCTGCCCTCAGCAAGAATCCTGTTTGGTCAGTCCAGCAAGAATTTCTCCTACCCCTGGTGTCTGCTCTTAGTAATTTTCCATCTAACAACCAACCCCAATCTGCTCCTTGGCTATTAATCCCCACTTTCTCCAGTTGTATTTAGAGTTGAGTCTAATCCCTCTCCCCTACAGTCATAGCACATATTGCAATAATTTTAAATAAAGTCTTTAGCATTTCAGCAAGTGTCAGAAATTTTTTAACATTACTAATATTTTATTTAAGACTTTGGCATCTATATTTATACGTTGGACTAACATATACTAGATTTTTTTTTCATTGAAAAACTCACAATGTATTTGTTTTCGTCTTTCTTAGAGAAGTTAATATGGTATTGGAATTTTTTATCCTTTCCTAAGTTAAAGTAGCTAGCCTAATTCAAAAGAGAGTGTTTGACTTAGGATTGTCTTGGCAATGCGGGCTCTTTTTTGGTTCCATATGAACTTTAAAGCAGTTTTTTCCAATTCTGTGAAGAAAGTCATTGGTAGCTTGATGGGGATGGCATTGAATCTGTAAATCACCTTGGGCAGTATGGCCATTTTCACGATATTGATTCTTCCTATCCATGAGCATGGTATGTTCTTCCATTTGTTTGTGTCCTCTTTGATTTCACTGAGCAGTGGTTTGTAGTTCTCCTTGAAGAGGTCCTTTACATCCCTTGTAAGCTGGATTCCTAGGTATTTTATTCTCTTTGAAGCAACTGTGAATGGAAGTTCATTCCTGATTTGGCTCTCTGCTTGTCTGTTACTGGTGTATAAAAATGCTTGTGATTTTTGCACATTAATTTTGTATCCTGAGACTTTGCTGAAGTTGCTTATCAGCTTAAGGAGATTTTGGGCTGAGACGATGGGGTTTTCTAAATATACAATCATGTCATCTGCAAACAGGGACAATTTGACTTCTTCTTTTCCTAACTGGATACCCTTGATTTCTTTCTCTTGCCTGATTGCCCTAGCCAGAACTTCCAACACTATGTTGAATAGGAGTGGTGAGAGAGGGCATCCCTGTCTTGTGCCAGTTTTCAAAGGGAATTTTTCCAGTTTTTGCCCATTCAGTATGATATTAGCTGTGGGTTTGTCATAAATAGCTCTTATTATTTTGAGGTACGTTCCATCAATACCAAATTTATTGAGCGTTTTTAGCATAAAGGGCTGTTGAATTTTGTCAAAAGCCTTTTCTGCATCTATTGAGATAATTATGTGGTTCTTGTCTTTGCTGGAGGCGTCACGCTACCTGACTTCAAACTATACTACAAGGCTACAGTAACCAAAACAGCATGGTACTGGTACCACAACAGAGATATAGACCAATGGAACAGAACAGAGTCCTCAGAAATAATACCACACATCTACAGCCATCTGATCTTTGACAAACCTGAGAGAAACAAGAAATGGGGAAAGGATTCCCTATTTAATAAATGGTGCTGGGAAAATTGGCTAGCCATAAGTAGAAAGCTGAAACTGGATCCTTTCCTTACCCCTTATACAAAAATTAATTCAAGATGGATTAGAGACTTAAATGTTAGACCTAATACCATAAAAACCCTAGAAGAAAATCTAGGTAGTACCATTCAGGACATAGGCATGGGCAAGGACTTCATGTCTAAAACACCAAAAGCAACGGCAGCAAAAGCAAAAATTGACACATGGGATCTAATTAAACTAAAGAGCTTTTGCACAGCTAAAGAAACTACCATCAGAGTGAACAGGCAACCTACAGAATGGGAAAAAATTTTTGCAACCTACTCATCTGACAAAGGGCTAATATCCAGAATCTACAAAGAACTCAAACAAATCTACAAGAAAAAAACAAACAACCCCATCAAAAAGTGGGGAAAGGATATGAACAGACATTTCTCAAAAGAAGACATCCATACAGCCAACAGACACATGAAAAAATGCTCATCATCACTCGCCATCAGAGAAATGCAAATCAAAACCACAATGAGATACCATCTCACACCAGTTAGAATGGCAATCATTAAGAAGTCAGGAAACAACAGGTGTTGGAGAGGATGTGGAGAAATAGGAACACTTTTACACTGTTGGTGGGATTGTAAACTAGTTCAACCATTATGGAAAACAGTATGGCGATTCCTCAAGGATCTAGAACTAGATGTACCATATGACCCAGCCATTCCACTACTGGGTATATACCCAAAGGATTATAAATTACTCTACTACAAAGACACATGCACACGTATGTTTATTGCGGCACTATTCACAATAGCAAAAACTTGGAATCAACCCAAATGTCCATCTGTGACAGACTGGATTAAGAAAATGTGGCACATATACACCATGGAATACTATGCAGCCATAAAAAAGGATGAGTTTGCATCCTTTGTAGGGACATGGATGCAGCTGGAAACCATCATTCTTAGCAAACTATCACAAGAACAGAAAACCAAACACCGCATGTTCTCACTCATAGGTGGGAACTGAACAATGAGATCACTTGGACTCGGGAAGGGGAACATCACACACTGGGGCCTATCATGGGGAGGGGGGAGGAGGGAGGGATTGCATTGGGGAGTTATACATGATATAAACGTCATGCACATGTACCCTAGAACTTAAAGTATAATAAAAAAAAAAAAAAAGAGAAAATGCGTGTCGAACTTTCCCTATCATTAGAAAGAAAAATAAATCATGAAAACTGAAAAAAAAAAAAAAAAAAGAGAGTGTTTATGTGTGAATATAAGTGGTTTTGACAAATGCTTACATTTTTTAATGCTGTAGGTGAAATCATTTTTCTACATTTTATTTAAATGCCTGTCATTAATGATTTTCTAAAACATTGGTAATTTTGTCTGTTTTTAAACGTATTGGTCAGGATTATTTTGTCAGTTTTCTGTTGTTGTTGTCCTTTCCTTCTCAATGAATTCACTCTTTCTGTGCTTTCCACTTTATACACTTCTTATATGAAGTTTATTATTTATTATTTTGATTCGTTTTGGATATACTCTGTAGTTTTATTAGCAGATTGATTGAATTTCTAGGCTATCACTGTTCAATCTTTCTCATGTATATGGGAAAGCATTTAAAGCTAAACATTAATATTTATGTACTACTGATTTTCCATCTAAGTTTTGATAGTATGTTTGTTGCCATTAATGTAATTTTAAGCATTTTATAATATTCATTGTGTTAATTTACTTTACTGATGAATAATTTTAAGTTACTTTTTATTATTTTCAAATGTTGGAGATAATTTAAATATGTATTTGTTACTTATTTCCAATTATATCATCTTGTGTCTCATGGACATATGAATACTAAATGCGTGCAGGTATAAACTCACTACCTTGATTTGATCCTTATCAACATGTACTATGTCAATATATCAAATTGCACCCTATAAATATATATCCAGCTGGTCAGTGTGCATGTAACTGGTCATATAATTGCAAAGTGTTCATTAAAAACATTTAAAATTGGTTAGTATTCTGTACTAACTTTAAAGTAGTTACACAGAGTACTTTATAAGTCAAGAGAAATTTTAGGTATAATTAACAGTATGAGCAAAATTATTGAGGTGAAAAAAAGTATGAACATAAAATACCAGATATGATATAGATAAAAATGTCAAAAGTGAAAAATAATAATCATTAATAGAATATTCATTTTCACTTTTCTCATTTTTTCTATCTTTTAAGTTCAGAAAATACACATGTAGGTTTCTTACATGAGTAAATTGCATGTGACAGGTGTTTGGCATAGAATTTATTTTGTCACCCAGGTAATAAGCATAGTGCCTGATAGGTAGTTTTTCAATCCTCACCCTCCTCCCCTATCCCACCCTCAAGTAGGCCCAGGTGTCTCTGTGCCTCCTTTGTCCATGTGTACTCAATATTTCACTCCCACTTATAAGTGAGAATATGTGGCATTTGGTTATCTGTTCCTGTGTTAACTCACGAAGGATAATGGCCTCAAGTTCTATTCATGTTACTGCAAAGGACATTATCTCATTTTTTATAGCTGCATAGTATTCCACAGTGTGTGTGTATACACACATGCACACACAATCACACCACATTTTCTTTAACCAGTCTACCGTTGATGGGCATTTCCATGTCTTTGTTTCTGTGAATAGTGCTATGATGAACATATGCATATATGTGTCTGCATGGTAGAAAAATTTATATTTTGGGAGGAATCTACCCAACGATAGCACTGCTAGGTTGAATAGTACTTCTGTTTTACATTCTTTCAGAAATCTCCAAACTGCTTTTTACAGTGGCTGAACTAATTTACATTCCCACCAGCAGTGTATATGCATTCCCTTTTCTCCATATCTTTGCCAACATCTATTTGACTTTTTAATATGACCATTTGACTGGTGTGAGATGGCATCTCACTGTGGTTTTCATTTGCTTTTCTCTAATGATTAGTGATGCTGAGGTTTTTTTCATTTGCTTATTAGACACATATGTCTTCTTTTAAAAGTGTCTGTTATTAGACACATGTCTTCTTTTAAAAGTGTCTGTTCATGTCTTTTCCCCACTTTTTAATGGGGCTGTTTGTTTTTTGCTTGTTAATTTATTTTAGTTCTTTATAGATTCTGGATATTAGACCTTTGTTGGATGAGTAGTTTGTATTTTCTCCCATTTTGTAGATTGTCTGTTTACTCTGTTGATAGTTTATTTTGTTGTGCAGAGCTCTTTAATTATGTCCCATTTGTGAATTTTTATTTTTACTGCAATTGCTTTTGCCATCTTTGTCACAAAACGTTTGCCAGAGCCTGTGTCCAGAATGGTATTTCCAATGTTTTCTTCTAGGACTTTTATAGTTTTAGGTTTTTATATTTAAATCTTTAATGCATCATGAGTTGAGTTTTTTTATGTGGTATAAGGAAGGGGTCCAGTTTCAATCTTCTGCATGTGGCTAGTTAGCCCAGAATCATGCATTGAATAGATAAATGATTGTAGGTGTGCTGCTCTATTTCTGTGCTTTCTATTCTGTTCCATTGGTCTATATGCCTATTTCTGTACCAGTACCATGTTGTCTTGATTATTGTAGCCTTGTAGTATAGTTTGAAGCCAGGTAATACGATGCCTCCAGCCTTTTTTTTTTTTTCTTTTTTGGATCACTTTGGCTGCTAAGGCATGTTTTGGTTTCATATAAAATTTAGAATAGGTTTATCTAACTCTGTGAAAAATACCGTTTGTAGTTTGATACAAATAGCGTTGAATCTGTATGTTGCTTTGGGTAGCATGATCATTTTAACAATAATGATTCATTTTATTAATGAGCTTGGAATGTTTTTCCATTTGTTTGTATTATTTGTGATTGCTTTCATTGGTGTTTTATAATTCTTATTGTAGATATCTTCCCCTCCCTAATTGGCTATATTCCTAAGTGTGTGTGTGTGTGTGTGTGTGTGTGTGTGAATTGTGAATGGGATTACATTCTTGATTTGGCTGCCAGGTTGGACTTTTTTTTTCTAAGAGTGTCTTGATTTGTTGAGTAGGTGGTAATGAAGTGGCACAATCATGTCTCACTGGCAGCCTCAATTTCCCAGGCTCAAGTGATCAACCCACCTCAGCCCCAGAAGCAGCTAGGACTACAGGTGCATGCCACTATGTTTGACTAATTAAGAAAAAAATAAAGGTGACAGTCTCAATGTTGCCTAGACTAGTCTTGAGTTACTTGAGATCCTCCCTCCTTGGCCTCCCAAAGTGTTGGGATTACAAGTGTGAGCCACTGCATCCAGCCTAGATTTTGTTGATGTGTAGAATGCTACTAATATTTTTTACAATAGTTTTGTATGCTGAAACTTTGCTGAAGGAGCCTTTGAGCAGAGAATATGGAGTATTCTAGGCATACAATTATATCATCTGTAAAGAGAGATAGTTTGACCTCCTCTTTTTCTATTTGGGTGCCTTTATTTATTTCTCTTGCCTGATTGCTCTGACTAGGACTTTCAATGCTAGGTTGAACCAGAGTGTCGAGAGTGGGCATCCTTGTCTTGTCTCAGTTCTCAAGGGGAATGCTTCTACCTTTTGCCCATTCAGTATGATGTTGGCTATGAGTTTGTCATGGATGGTTCTTATTATTTTGAGGTATGTTTCTTTGATGCCTAGTGGGTTTAAGGTTTTTCATAGGAAGGGATATTGAATTTTGCCAAAAGTTTTATCTGTATCTATTGAAATAATCATGTATTTTTGTTTATTAATTCTATTTATGTGATAAACCACATTTATTGATTTGCACATATTGAACCAAACCTGCATCCCAGGAATAAAACTTACTTGATCATGTCAAATTAACTTTTTGATAGGCTGATGGATTGTTTGCTACTATTTTGTTGAGGATTTTTTTTCTATGTTCATCTGGAATATTGGCCTGAAGTTTTTTGTTGTTGTCATGCCTCTGTCAGATTTTGCTATCAGCCTTATAACATGAGTTATGGAGTAGTTCCCTGTTTTCAATTTTTGGAATAGTTTCAGTAGGATTGGTACCTGACTTTGTTATACGTCTTATAAAATTTGGCTCTGAATCTGTCTGGTACAGGGCTTTGTTTGTTTGTTTGTTGTTGTTAGTAGACTTTTTATTACTGATTCAATTTTGGAACTTATTATTGATCTGGTCAAGGTTTCCATTTCTTTCTTGTTCAATCTTGGGAAGCTGCATGTTTCTAGGGTTTTATCCATTTATTCTAGGTTTTCTAGATTTTGTGGATAGCAGTGTTTGTAATGGTTCCTGAGAGTTTTAATTTTTTCCTGTGGGGTCAGTGGTAATGTTCCCTTTGTCATTTCTAATATTTTTTCATTTGAATTGGATCATTTTCCTGTATTAGTCTAGCTAGTGTTCTATTAATCTCTTTCCTTCTTTCAAAAACTTAACGTTTGGTTTCATTACTCTTTTTTTTTTTTTTTATCTCAGTTTTATTCTATTCAGCTCTGATTCCAGTCATTTATTTTCTTCTGCTAGCTTTGGGTTTGGATTGCTTTTGTTTCTCTAGTTCCTCTAGGTGTAATATTTCATTGTTAATTTGAGATCTTTCCTACTTTTTCATGAGGGAGTTTACTGCTATAAATTTTGCTCTTAATACTGCTTGAGCTGTGTATAAGAGATTCTGGTATGTTGTGTCTTTGTTTTCATCAGTCTCAAATAATTTCTTGATTTTTGCCTTCACTTCATTGCTTACCCAAAAGTCAGTCAGTAGTAATTGCTTAATTTCTATTTAACTGTATGGTTTTGAGAGAGCTTCCTAGTATTGGTTTCTATTTTTTTGTGCTGTGATCCAAGACTGGTTGGTATGATTTTGGCTGTTTTGAGTTTGTTGATAATTGTTTTTATAGCCGAGCATATGGTCTATTTTAGCGTACATGCCATGTGCAGATGAGAAGAATGTATATTCTCTTGTTGGGTGGCATTTTCTGTACATCTGCTAGGTCCATTTGTTCAAGTGTCAAGTTGAGACCCTTAATATCTTTGTTAGTTTTCTTTCCTCAATCATCTGTCTGATACTGTCAGTGGTATATTAAAGTCTCCCAGTATTATTGTGTGGTTATCTAAATCTCCTCATAGGTCCCTAAAAACATGTTTGTTTTTCGTTTGTTTGTTTATTTATTTATTTATGTTTTTGAGATAGAGTCTTGCTCTGTTGCCCAGGCTGGAGTGCAATGGCGCAATCTCAACTCACTGCAAGCTCCGCCTCCCAGGTTCATGCCATTCTCCTGTCTCAGCCTCCCGAGTAGCTGGGACTACAGGCATACGCCACCACGCTTGGCTAATTTTTTTTTTTTTTTGTATTTTTAGTAGAGACGGGGTTTCACCGTGTTAGCCAGGATGGTCTGGATCTCCTGACCTTGTGATCCACCCGCCTCGGCGTCCCAAAGTGCTGGGATTACAGGCGTGAGCCACCGCACCCGGCCAAAACATGTTTTATAAATCTGGGTTCTCCAGTGTTGGGTGCATATTTACTTACGATAGTAAAGTCTTCTTGTTGAATTGAATCATTTATCATTATACAATTGCCTTCTTTGTCTTTTTTTTTTTTTTTATCTTTGTTGGTTTAAAGTCTATTTTTTTGGAAACTAGAGTGGCAATCCTGGCTCTGTTTAGTTTTCCATTTGCTCAGTAAATTTTTATTCATTTGTTTGCTTTAAACCTATGTTATTACATGTACAGTATATCTCTTGAAGAAAAAATAGCATATCGTTGAGTCTTTCTTCTTTATACAACTTTCTACTCTATTCCTTCTAAGTGTAGTTTTCACCCTATTCACATTCAAGGTTAGTACTGATATGTGTGAATTTGATCCTATCATCATATTGATAAATAGTTTATATACAGACTTGATTGTGTAGTTGCTTATATTTCCAGTGGTCTATGTAATTAATTGTGTTTTGTGGTGGCTGCTAGTAGTCTTTTGTTTCCTTGTTTAACATTCCTTTAAGGACACCTTGTAAAGTAGATCTGGTGGTAACAAATCCCCTTAGAATTTGCTTTGCTGAAAATGATCTTATTTCTACTCTGCTTAGGAAGCTTAATTTGGCTGGATATAAGATTCTTGACTGAAATTTCTTTTATTTACGCATGCTGAATATACGCAGCCAATTTCTTCTGGCTTGCCGGGCTTCCGCTGAAAGGTCTGCTGTTACTGATGGCGTTCCCCTTGGCGTTCATGGAGACACATCTGTGCACACATACATGAAAGAGTTGCCAATAGAACTGTGCCATGTCCTATGTTTTGTGATTATAAAATGAAACTATACGAAAAAGTCAACTGGGATTTGCCAAATAGGCAATGGCCACAGATGTTCAATTGGGCATGTACTGCTCCAGTTTTTCAGAATAGCATGACTGTTCTTCTCTTTATCATAATCATGCACAACCAGAAAAATTACATTAATAAAAATAAATCATAATTGAATATCTAAACTTCATTTCAGGATAATTTTGATGAGACGTGTTACAGACAAAGGATGAGGTCATACTGGAAATAATTTATTTATTTTTTTAATCCTATGTTTAAAAATATTATGTAGTTACTGCAGGTGTTGTTTTTTTCCCCTCTATCTTTGGTCAACCCATTATAATTAATATAGCATGAAAGGTATATTTATGTTACTACAGATTTCTAAGAATTCTTTCTCTCCAGTTAACTTTAAAAGTTTGTTTTGACTTAGAACAATTATAGGACCCAATGCTTGCAATTTTTTTTTTTTTTTTGGATGGAGTCTCGCTCTGTTGCCCAGCCCGGAGTGCAATGGCACAATCTCCGCTCATTGCAAGCTCCGCCTGCCGGGTTCACACCATTCTCCTGCCTCAGCCTCCCGAGTAGCTGGGATTGCAGGCGCCCAACACCACACCAGGCTAATTTTTTTACATTTTTAGTAGAGACGGGGTTTCATCATGTTAGCCAGGATGTTCTCAATCTCCTGACCTCGTGATCCGCCCGCCTCGGCCTCCCAAAGTGCTGGGATTACAGGCATGAGCCACCGCGCCCGGCCACTTAAATTGTTTTTAAAGGATAAAAAAGTGATGAATATAGAAGAAAGTTAAAAACTTTACTGGTAATCCTAGAGCTAGAATACATCCTCTAAATTTTAGTGTTTTGGAGGACATTTATATCCATGATTATAACTATGTAAAATAATATCTGTATTCCAGCTGTCGAGATTTGTTAATGCTAGCTGATATCCATTCTAAGAATATGCTTACATTTACTTCAGATAAATTATATTCAAAAGTTAACATAGTTATGCCATTTGTATGCGTACACATTATGTTTTCTACTTAATTTGTTAGGCTAATTAACTTCTAATGTTAAATTTTAGATTGGTCCTATGTTTGAGGTTTGTGTCTGCCAACTAAGTTTATCTCAAGCTCACATAACAGGTTTCACTGGAATATATGATGCTATATTTATCATGAGGATAAATTATATTTTACCATCTCCTCCATATCAACAGGAGAGATTTCCATGGATTTCTAAAGACTAAAATCAGATAAAAATAAATATATTAATTATGATTCTATTTGGAAACTCAAAAGATCTTTGTGGACCTGAAGTTTTTTAAGCATAACAAAGGACATTGGTATATGATAAATTTATTTAGTAAGGAACAAGACACAAGAATATATTTTATTCCAATTCTGTTTCAGGGAATACATAGTTTTGTTTGTTTGTTTGTTTTTTCCAATTTATACTCTTTTAATAGAGTTAAAGCAATGTTTTGGACATACATTTGGTTAGCTGAAATAATTAAGAATGCTGTAAAACAGTTTCTTCTAACTAACTCACAAAGGAATCGACTGAATTGATGCTTCTTAATATGAAGCTTTTTCATGAGAAAAATACTCTAATTTATTTAGTGCTATTAAGAAAAAAAAAATAGTGCTACAAATTTTGGCCTCAGGAGTTCGTAGCCTATGTCTGAGTTAAAATAGGTCATAATTTCTGATTTCTTTCTCAAGATGGATATAGAAAAAAATGAATTGGTGGTCAGTGGAATTTTATTGATGGTACATCTGGCCAAACAAATTTATTTCCCTTGGAAAATTGAATTTATCTATTTGCAGATGCAGAAAATGTCATATAGAAGGCTCACCTACTGGTAATACTGTAATTATGTTCTACAGTGTCTTTCTTTAACTCCAGTTCCTGTATATAAAAATGGATCTGCTTCAATTTTATTTCTTTCCAAATGGTGACTAATCTCCTAAAACATTAGTTACACTGATGTTAATGTATTAAAGTCATGATTCTAATTATTATTATCCCCAAAAGGATGAAGATCCTTCTTAGGGAAGCAATATTTTGGAAGAATATTAAATAAAATTTTGCAATTAGGTCAGCCATGAGAAGTAAACAATCAATACGGTATGAGTTTTGGCTTTTATTTGTAATGTATAAACAAACAGGAAGTTAGTTACACATTAGTAATCTCCAAGTCTTATAATTAAAACAAAACTTTTCACAACCTAGTAGTGACTCTGGTTAAGTTAGCAAATTGATAACAACCAGCAAATTTCACTCCAGTTCTTATCTCTCCATCTGAACTCCTAAAGAACTGAATACTTAAAGCATTTTTAAAATAGACATAACACATACACCTGTGTTTCATAATGACTTTGGATTCTAGAAATTAATTCCTCCTCCAATATCAGGTTTTTCTTCTTTCCCCAATGTGCAGTCACTGAGTAAATAACAGTCTCTTTGGAGAATGGCTATGTAAAAGATTTTCATGTACACTTGACTTAGCTGGCTCTCTTATTCACTTAATGAGTCTGGGCTGAGATCCAAAAACTGGGTGACTACCCTCAGAATGCTGAATTCATCTTTGCTTTTTTTTTTTTTTTTTCTTTTTAGATGACACAACTTGAGCAGTACCCTTGCTGTGTACCTTCCTATGCAACTTCCAGGAATACTGTGTTTTGTTAAGTATCTCCATGACTCTCTGTGGGTCAAGGTCCCAAACTGCCACCATTTGCTCTCTATGACCTTTTAATAATTGTATCTACCTATCTTCTGACAGTTGAGGATTGCCACGATTTCTTCTTGTGGGAAGTCTTTTATGCCCTTTATTTTCATTGGTAATAGTTATGGAACTTCCTGTCCTAGGATCAGGCTTGTAGTAGACAGAAAAATTAATACTGAACATTTTAGTGACTTCTGTGCCTCTATCACCAGCACATATGGGTTGACCATACAGAGGAGGGGTTTCTCATTGTGTTTAAGAAAGGTAGGAGTATATATTTATAATAGAAAGGATTGAGTCATTTCCATTGACTGAGAGCTTTTAGAAAAAAGCTTCAGATTCAGGATTTTAAAGAACATCAAACCAAACATAATGTGGACCTTAGAATAGTAGATGTAGTTTTGTTGAGAATGTAACCTTCTTTGGAGCACAGATAATATGAATATTGATTTCCTTTTTTTTTTTTTTTTTGAGGCAGAGTCTCGCTCTGTTGCCCAGGCTGGAGTACAATGGTGCGATCTCAGCTTGCTGCAAGCTCTGCCTCCCAGGTTCACACCATTCTCCTGCCTCAGCCTCCCCAGTAGCTGGGACCACAGGCGCCCGCCACCACGGCCTGCTAACTTTTTGTATTTTTAGTAGAGACGGGGTTCCGCCGTGTTAGCCAGGATGGTCTCGATCTCCTGACCTCATGATCCACCCGCCTTGGCCTCCCAAAGTGCTGGGATTACAGGCATGAGCCACCGCGCCCGGCCATGAATATTGACTTCTTATGCTAGTACTCAGAATTCTCTATAATCATGCTGCAAGAGTTGAAGGCCACTTTCGGTATGATACAGGAAGCACTATGGTGTAGACACTTAACTTTCTTTTGAAAGGTGATACCCCTTAGCTTTTTGTTATCTTTATCTGGAATGTCTGGATCTTAGTAAGAGCCACACAATTCTATTACAATTATAATTTTGCCATATCTCTGTAATTACCCATATATTATAATCTGTTATCCATTCCTGTTAACTATTAAAGCACTGCAAATCACCAGTGGTTACTGTTTTAGCAAATGGACCACCACTATTGCCAGCGTAATTCTATTCTCCAGTTAACACTAGTTATTATGTTTTCATTGTCAGTCATGTAGCCGGTGATTCAGCAGCAAAACTTCATTTTATTATGAATTGTCTTGAACTACTTTTGTATTTATGTAGAAGAGAAATTCTTCATGAAGAAACCTTTGAGATGGATATTCTAGCATGCGTGTTTGTTAGGGATTGTCCTCAGGATCAATGATTGTGGAAGAAAGGCAAGAAAGCAAAGCTGAAATGCAATTAAGGCCCATTTTGGCCATAAATACCTTCATAGGAAGCTCTCAAGCTAAAATGTTCATTCAGAGGAGACACAAACAGAATAAAGAGGACCAGATCTTTACACCCTTCAGCAAACAGCCACTGTATGCCGGCTACACTGAGGAAAGATGTGTGATTTTGAACAAGGCAGCATTCTGAAAATAAGGCAATTCTGAAAAGGGCTAAAAGCCCTTTCAACATCTGGAACAATGGGTCCTCTATAGAAAGAGCAACAGGTCACTGCCACACAGTGATAAACTCCTATGTGCAATACTTGTAAACTAAGAATAACACAATATCATGAAAAGTATTTAATAAGGATGAAAAGTGTTCAGTGACATCTCAATGAAAATTGTAGTATAATTTTTTGACAAACTCCTTACAAAAAGTATGTATTAATGCCAAGAACTAAGAATTGCCAATTCAGTTTTGAAGAGAGGAGGAGGAGCACTAAATAAAATGAAAATTTTAAAAATCTGGAAGATCTATACTTCTACAAAGGTAGATCTTTTGTAAAGCAACTATAATTAAGATGGTATGAGTTTGACAGGAACTCATGTATATTAAAAAACAGAACAGTATACAGAATTCAGTAAGATAATAAAATGTTTATCAACTGCTTCTCAGCACAGATAACAGATGACACTGCAGTGCAGTAATGAAAAGCATACTCTTTTTTATAAATAATGATGTGTCAAATTGCCATTGAAGTAAGAAGAATTTTTTAACTTCATATAGTATAAAATTCAATTGCAGATATACTCAAAGTTTACATGTAAAAAAGGGAAAAAGTAAAACAATATTTTTTAAAAAGAAAACATAGTAAAATATTTATCAATTTATGTAGGCAAATATTTCAAAAGAATACCAAAACCACTATCTTTAAGGAAAAAACAGATAAACTGAAGGATACTAAATGAAAAACATTTGTTCTTTAAATCAAAATAAGTGACTATGTTGAGTCTCATTACTTTAGAAGATTAAAAGGTTAAGGACACACCTGGGGAAAAAACATGGATCCACAGGACAAATTGTGGTGCATGCTTTTTCCAAAAGAGGGCCTGGGGATCTTGATATTAAAAGGTGAAAGGGTGGTGTATTAGCCTGTTCTTGCATTACTATAAAGAAATACCTGAGACTGCATAATATATAAAGAAAAGAGGTTTAATTGGCTCACCCTTTTCAGGCTGTAAAGGAAGCATAGCAGCTTCTGCTTCTGGTAAGGCCTCAGGAGCTTCCAATCATGGCAGAGGCAAAGAAGGAGTAAGAGTAATATGGTTTTGCCCTGTTTCACCACCCAAATCTCATTTCAAATTGTAATCATCACATGTTGAGGGAGGGACCTCGTGGGAGGTAATTGATTCATGGGGGCAGTTTTCCCCATGCTGTTCTCATGATAGTGAGGGAGTTCTCATGAAATCTGATGGTTTAAAAGTGTTTTGGGCCCGGCGTGGTGGCTCAAGCCTGTAATCCCAGCACTTTGGGAGGCCGAGACGGGCGGATCACAAGGTCAGGAGATCGAGACCATCCTGGCTAACATGGTGAAACCCCGTCTCTACTAAAAAATACAAAAAACTAGCCGGGCGAGGTGGCGGACGCCTGTAGTCCCAGCTACTCGGGAGGCTGAGGCAGGAGAATGGCGTGAACCCGGGAGGCGGAGCTTGCAGTGAGCTGAGATCTGGCCACTGCACTCCAGCCTGGGCGACAGAGCGAGACTCCGTCTCAAAAAAAAAAAAAAAAAAAAAAAAGTGTTTTGTTCTCTCACTCTCTCCTGCTACCTTGTCAGGAAGGTGTTTGCTTCTCCTTTGCCTTCTGACATGATTGTAAGTTTCCTGGGGCCTGCCTACCATGCAGAACCATGAGCCAATTAATGCTCTTTTCTTTATAAACTACCCTGTCTCTGGTATTTTTTAGTAACGCAAGAGTGAGCTAATACATAAAATTGGTACCATGGAGTGGGGCAATGCTATAAAAACACCTATAAATGTGGATGCAGCTTTGGGACTAGGTAACAAACAGAGTTTGGAAGAGTTTTGAGGGCTCAGAAGAAGACAGCAAGATGAGGGAAAGTTTGGAACTTCCTAGAGACTGGTCGAGCAGTTATGACCAAAATGCTGATAGTGATGTGGACAGCAAAATCCAGGCTGAGGTTGTCTCAGATGGAGATGAGGAACTTATTGTGAAGTAGAATAAAGGTCACTATTGCTGTGCTTTAGCAAAGACATTGGTGGCATTTTGCCCTTGCCTTAGAGATCTGTGGAACCTTGAACTTGAGAGACATGATTTAGCGTATCTAGTGGAGGAAATTTCTAAGCAGCAAAGCAGTCAGGAGGTAACCTGGTTTATTCTGAATGTATTCAGTTATATATATTCACGAAGAGATACTTTGAAATTAGAACTTATGTTTAAAAGGGAAGCAGAGCATTAATGTTTGGAAAATTTGAAGTCTGACCATGTGGTAGTAAAGAATAACTCATTTTCTGTGGAAAAATTCAAGACAGCTGCAGAAATTTGCATAAGTAACAAGGAAGCAAATGTTAATAGCCAAGACAATAGAGAAAATGTCTTCGTGGCATGTCAGAGATATTTGCAAAAGCCCTTCCCATCATAGGCCCAGAGGCCTAGGAAGTAAAAATGGTTTTGTGGGCTGAAACCAGGGAGACACTGCTAAGTGTAGCCTCAGGAATTAGTGCCCTGTGTCCTTGCTGCTCCAGCTGTGGCTAAAAGGGGCCAAAGTATAGCTTAGGCCATTGCTTTAGAGGCTGAAAGTCTCAAGCCTTGGTGGCTTCCACATGTTGTTGGGCGTGTGTGGGTGTGCACAAGGCAAGAGTTGAGATTTGGAAACCTCTGCCTAAATTTCAGAGGATGTATGGAAACAACTGGGTGTTAAGGAAGAATTCTGCTGCAGGGATGGAGCCCTCATGCAGAACCTCTTCTAGGGCAGTGCAGAAGGGAAATATGAGATTGGAGCCCCCACACAGAGTCTACTGGGGCACTGCTTAGTGAAACTGTGAGTAGAGGGCCACCGTCTTCCACAGCCAAGAAAAGTAGATCCACTGACAGCTTGTACCATGTTCCTGGAAAAACCATAGGCACTCAACACCAGCCCATGAGAGCAGACAGAGGGGCTGTACCCTGCAGAGTCACAGGGGTGGAGCTGCCAAAGGCCTTGGGAGCCTGCTCCTCCCCTTGCATCAGTGCACTCTGGATGTGAGACATGGAGTCAAAGGAGATTATTTCAGAGCTTTAAGATTTAATAACTGCCCCACCAGGTTTCACACTTGCATGGGTGGCCCCTTTGTTTTGGCCAATTTCTCCCATTTAAAAACAGGACTTTTTACCCAATGCCTGTACCCACACTGTCTCTTGGAACTAACTTGCTTTTGATTTTAAAGGCTTATAGTCAAAAGGGTTTGTCTTGTCTCAGATGACACTTTGGAATTGGACTTTTGGGTTAATGTTGGAATGAGTTAAGGTTTTAGGAGACTGCTGGGAAGATGTGATTGGTTTTGAAATGTGAATAGGTCATGAGATTTGGGAGGGGGAAGGGGCAGAATGTTGATTTGGCTCTGTGTGCCCACCCAAATTTAATCTTGAATTGTAATCCCTATGTCTTGAGGGAGGAACCTGGTGGGAGTTGATTGGGTAATGGGGGTGGTTTTCACCTTGCTGTACTCATGATAGCGAGGGATTTCTCATAAGATAGGATGGTTTAAAAGTGTTTGGCTCGTCCTCTTTGCTCTCTCTCTCCTGCCACCGTGAAGAAGGTGCTTGCTTCTCCTTTGCCTTCTACCATGATAGTAAGTTTCCTGAGGCCTCCCCAGACATGCAGAACAGTAAGTCAATTAAACTTTTTTATATATAAATTATGCAGTCACAGGTAATATCTTTATAGCAGTGTGAAAATGGAATAATACAATGACTCTTCCATGGCAGGAGGAAGGAAAAGAGAAATGGTGGGGGTGGGCAACAAAATTTTTGATGACCAGATTTTGGGAGAACTGACCCATTGTCATTAGGACTGTACCAAGGACAATGGTAGTAAACCATCCACAAGAAACTCATCCCCATGATCACCCCCTACCAGGCCCTAACTCCAATATTGGGAATTGCAATTTAACATGAGATTTGGGTGGGGACATATATCCAAACTATATAATTCTGCCCTTGGCCCCTCCCAAATCTGATGTTCTTCTCACATTGCAAAATACAATAATGCCTTCTCAATAATTCCCAAAATCTTGACTTCTTCCAGCATTAAGTCAAAAGTCCAAAGTATGAAGTCTAATCTGAGACAAGGCTAGGCCCTTTCACCTCTGAGCCTATAAAATCAAGTTAGTTATTCTCAAGACACAATGTAGGTATCAGTATTGGATAGATACTCCCATTTCAAAAGGGAAAAAATCAGAAAAAATAAAGGGCTACAGGCCCTATGCAAGTTCAAAACCCAGGAGGGCAGTCATTAAATCTTAAATTGCCAAAATTGTCTCTTTTGAGTTCAGTCCCACATCCAAGGCACACTGATATGAGAGGTGGTCTCCAAAGGTATTGAAAGGTTTCACCCCTATGACTTTGCAAGGTTCATCCCTGTGGCTGATCTCATGGGCTGGTGTTGAGTACCTGTAGCTTTTCTAGGTACAGATTACAAGCTGTAAGTGGCTCCACATTCTGGAGTCTGGTGGATGGTGGCCCCCTTCTCACAGCTCCCCTAGGCAGTACTGCTGTGAGGATTCTGTATGAGGGCTCCAATCTCACATGTCCCCTCTGCACTGCCCTAGTAGAGGTTCTCTGTGAGAGTTCTACCCCTGAAGCAGTTTTCTGGCTGGGCACCCAGGCTTTTTCAAACATTCTTTGAAATCTAGCTGGAGGGTCCCAAGCCTCAACTCTTACACTCTGGGCTCCCACAAGCTTAACACCACGTGGAAGCCAGCAATGCTTAGGCTTGCAGCATCTGAAATGGCAGTCCAAGCTGTACTTTGGCCCCTTTGTGCCACAGCTGGAGCTAGAGTGGCTGCAAGGCAGGGAGCAGTGTCCCCAGGCTTTGCAGGGTATTAGGTCCCTGGGCCTAATCTATGAAACCATTCAATTGTCCTAGGCTTCTGGGTCTGTGATAGAAGGGACTGCTGCAAGGTCTTTGAAATGTCTTTGAGGACTTTTCTCCATTGTTTTGGCTAGTAGCACTTGGCTCCTTTTTACTTATACAAATTTCTAAGTCTACTTGAATTCCTCCCCTGAAAATGGGCTTTTCCTTTCTACCACATGGCCAGGCACGCTTTCTCCTTTAAATGTAAGTTCCAACTTTAATTCATTTATTTGCTTATGCATACAAGCAAGGGTTGTTAGAAGCAGCCAGGCTACATCTTAAATACTTTGCTGCTTAGACATTTCTTCCACCAGATACACTAAATTATCTCTCTCAAGTTCAAAGTTCCACACCTCAGGACAGGGGCACAATGCCGCCCAGTTCTTTGCTAAAACATAAAAATGTGACCTTTGCTTCAGTTCATAATAAGTTCCTCATTTCCATTTGAGACCTCCTCAGCCTGGCCTTCACTGACCACATCATTATTAGTATTTTGGTCATAATCACTCAACCAGACTCTCGGAAGTTCCAAACTTTCCCTCATTTTTCTGCCTTCTTCTGATCCCACTAAACTCTTTCAAACTCTGTTTGTTACCCTGTTCTAAAGCCACTTCCACATTTTCAGGTGTTTTTATAGCAATGCCCCACTCCTCGGTAACAATTTTATGCATTAGTCTATTCTTGAGTTTCTATAAAGAAATACCTGAGACTGGGTAACTTATAAAGAAAAGAGTTCTAATTGGCTCATGGTTCTGCAGGCTGTACAGGAAGCATAGTGGCTTTTGCTTTGGGGGAGGCCACAGAAAGCTTCCAATCATGATGGAAGGCAAAGGGGAAGTAGAAATCTTGCATGACAGCAGCAGGAGGAAGGTGGAGAGAGTTACTATACACTTAAATGACCAGATCTCATGAAAACTCATTCACTGTCATGAAGACAGTACCAAGATGGTGGTGCTAAATCATTCATGAGAAACCCATCTCCATGATATAATTACCTCCCACCAGATCCTCCTTCCAATATTGGGAATTACAATTTGACATGAGTTTTGGGAGGGTATACAAATTTAAACTATATCAGGTGGGTATTGGGAGAAAGGAAGAAATAAAAAATGAGTGTGGGTAGGTATGAGGCAAGTGTTTCCATTCTTTTGAATCTTTGATCAGTCTTTCACTGAATACACAATTTACATGTTAGAGAGGGGTAGAGGAATAATCACCGATTCCTTCCTCTAGCTCAGTGAATCTGCGTTTTTACATAAGGTAAATTAAACATAGGGCAGAGGAAACATTCAGATATGCACTGGTCTTAAGTGAGCAGAGGAATTACTTTCAGTTCCATCTTTCATTCCATAACTGTGAGGATAAGCTATCGATGTATATTGCCAGGGTGAAATTCAATAGAACTGTTTTAGGGTAAAGATCTGGGAACCCACAAATAAATTTCTTTGTAGGCAAATTGTAAGGTTTGTAACTGTTTATCTTTGTAGCTATCTTATTTAGAAACAAAAAAGGAGGCAAGCTTATGTGGCTTTTTCCTTTGGCTTAGTGAGTTTGGTTTTCCATTCACAGTTCATAAATATGCACCATTACGAAGATGAAATGCCACTCATAAGTCATAAAATAAAATGAATACATTGATATACACAGATGAGGACATATACAAAATATATATTGATATACACATATAAACATACCTGAAATGGAAAATATATGAAGAATATCTTATAATGAATAACAAAAATCTAAAGTGATACATAAAAGAGGATCTAATGATGTTAAAAATAGTATTATTTTTTGAACTGGGTGTGAGTTACACTGGTATATGTTTGAATCAAGTAACTGAAATGAATACTTACAATTAGTACATTTTCTTGTATGTATTCACTCATCAGTAAAAACAAATAACTGAACCAGTTTCTGTTTTCTTCAGCTTAACCCTGAATGAGAGTGATATCTGATACCAGAAACAAAATAAATTGTGGAAGAATCTAAGGTGTAAGCAGAAATAGTAAATCCACAACATTAATAAAAATGGAAGAGCATTATTTATAATACCTAGGAGACATAACATTTTAAATACTTGAAGACCTTGGAAATTATGATACAGCATGATTAGCAGAGGAAGCCATAATCCTCCTGGGAACATAACTCTATTGATCTGGGAACGACCCCACCACCCCCTACAGCAGCCACAGCAAGCCCTGCCCAACAAGAATCTGAGCTAAGACGTGCCTCACCCTACCTCACCTGATGGTCTTTCTCTACCCACCCTAGTAGCTGAAGACAAAAGTCACATTCTCTTGGGAGTCCTAAGCCCCACCCACCAGCAAATCCTCCCTATTACTACTGGAGCTGATGCTCTCTTGAAAGCCCCACCTCCTGACAGGAGGCAAACCAGCACAAAACCAGTGCAATAAGCAACAATAATACAACTATGGACCCTCACAGAGTCCATTTCACTCCCCTGCCATCTCCACTGAAGCAAGTGTTGCTATTCACGGCTGAGAGACCAGTAGATGGTTCACATCACAGAACTCTGTGCAGACACTCCCCCTAGTACCAGCCTGGAACCCAGCAGTCCTGAAGATGGCTAGATCCAGAAGAGAAATAACAATCACTACCATTTGGCTCTCAGGAAGCCACATCCCTAGGCAAAGGGGGAGAGTACTACAAGGGAGCACCCCATTGGACAAAAGAAATTACTGAGAATTTAACCAAAGACATGAAAGCATATGTCAATGCAAATGCTTGTACACTAAAATTATACAGGCCCTATTTGTAATATCCATAAAATTGAAAAGAGGCTGGGCACAGTGGGCTCATACCTACAATCCAGCATCTTGGGAAGCCAAGGTGTGCAGATCACCTAAGTAAGGTCAGGTGCTCGAGACTAGCCTGGCCAAAATGGCGAAACCCTGTTTCTACTAAAAATGAAAAATTTCCTGGATGTGGTGGTGCACGCCTATAACCCAGCTGCTCGAGAGGCTGAGGTATGAGAATTGTTTGAACCCAAGAGGCAGAGATTGCAGTGAGCCAAGATCATGCCACTGCACCCCAGCCTGGGTGACAGAGTGAGACTCCATCTCAAATAAATAAATAAATAAATAAATAAATAAATAATAAATAAATACTTGGAAACAGAGTGAAAGTTCATCAACAGGAAAATGGACATATTAATGTAGTACACTCAGACTCTACAATTTAGAGAGAAATAAAATATAGCTACTGAAACATGAAACAACATAAAATAATCTCTATTTTCACTGAGTTAAAGAAGATCTCAAAAGTGTATAAGGAAATTTTTTATTGTAATTGATGTACTAAATATATTTATTTTAATTTTACTTTCATGGCAATACAGATGTAAAAACTTGTTAAATTTTATATATGTGCAGTTTACTGAACATTATTTATACCTTAATAATTTTTTAAAACTACTAGAGGCAAAAGCTTGTGTATACAGCATTGCAAAAGTGAGAAATCTACTTACCACCAACAGAACCCACATAACTCACACTTCAGTCATTTAGAGAGAACTGATATTAAATAAGAAAATGACAAATTATCTCATAAAATTGAGCATGTTCTACTAATATGTAACAGAAAAGGACATACAATTGGCTCAAAATGTATAAAAATGTATTCAATTTTAAATATAGTAAGAAAAATGAAACTTATGAAAATTTTGTAATACTGTTTCACCTATCAATGTATTATATTACAAAGTTTTATAACTCTGTGTGTTAATTGAGGTTTCAAGAAAATGGCCACTCTCCAACTAAAACAAACAATGTCAAAAGGACCTCCTATTCAATAAATGATTCTGAGATAACTGGCTAACCATATGGAGAAGAGTGAGACTGGATCCTTATACTCAACATATGCAAAAGCTGGCAAAGTCATCCTTATCCTCACCATATACAAAAATTAACTCAACACGAATTAAATATTTAAATATAAGACCTCAAACTACAAAAACCTTATATAAAAACCTAACAAATGCCCTTCTCAACCTATTTTTTTGGCTGCCTCTACTGATGAAAACTCAATGACTGAGGAAGAGGAGTGGGATGAAATGTTTTACCCCTCTATCTTTCCAAGAATATAAATAAATTACTTATTAAAAATAATTTATGGTATATTTTATCTCAAACCAAAACAAAATATTTGCATTTCCCTTTTCTAGAATTAGCGCCATTGCACTCCAGCCTAGGCAGCAAGAGTGAAACTGTCTCAAAAAAAAAAAAAAAAAAAAAAAGACACACCTTGCACACATAAAAATGCATATATTTAAGCATCCAAAATTTTAGAACTTGTGTTATAATGTGTTAGTGAAAGTAAAAGCATGAGCAACATTCTGGAGGAAAATATTTGTAACTCAAACATTAGGTAACAAATTAGGGCTCAAATATATTTTAAAGTTCTATATATCAATTAAGAAATTAAAAATTATAAAATCTGAGCAATTCACAAAGAAAAATTGTGAGGTTAATAAAAATATGTGAGAATTTCTTATTTTTTAACTAAACAAATGTGAAATAATCAGAAATTAGAATAATTTTCATACTCTACTGGTTGATATGTAAAGTGTTATACTTGCTTGCAAACAAAGCTGATTAAAATCTAATGAAATTAAAATTTCAGACACCAGGAATCAGTAACAACATGTGTTCACAGAGACACTGGTTATGAGAATATTCAACTCAGTACAGCTTTTTTGTTATATCAAAAAATGGAAAACATGGCAGTGTTCAATATAAAATAATTAATAATTAAAAATAAACTAATAAAAAGAATTAAAAAGAGTATAATATGAACACCCGATAGTATTCACAAATCTAGGTAGATAGAAAGATAAACAGATAGATAAACAGATATAGATAGATGATAGATAGATAGATATGACAGATAGATATTTTCCAGACACAAATATAAATATACCAAAATTATATCTTACAAAACAATTTTGAATTTTTTAAAAGTTCGATTAATATCAATTTTATAATATAAGGATGTGTTAAGAACAGAAGTAAAAACAAAATCATGTCCCTATACACCAATAATTTGGAAGAATCCTTACCATAGTAATGGTTGCCACTGGGGAGGAAAAAGGAAGAGTAAATTTTGTAATAATGTTGAAAAGGTTTTAAATTGTTTTTGTAAAAATACAAGAAACAAATGTAAAAAACAAAACAAAACAAAACACGTGTATGAAGAATGTATTTCCATGTAGTTTCGATTCACTTTTTTAACATTACTAAAAATAAAACTGTAAGAAATCAAACATGAGCAGGCAACTCACCAGTGCAACCTTATTTTGGAGTAATACAACACAGTACATCAATTATTTGTACACACATCCTCCTACCTCCGTCTGTGTATTCCTTTGTAGCATTGATGATGACTGTGTATTCTCAACAACTGCCAAGTGTCTGGTTCATGCCAATAATAATAGTTATCATTTATCAAACCTTTCCTTTGTACCAAGTGCTGTGCTAGTTCACATCTTGTATCTTGCACAATTTCCACATTCCTGAAACCATTATCTTTATTTTTAGATTGAGAAGTGATGTTAAGAAATCTGTTCTAACTTGATGAAAGCCATACAACTTGCAAATTAAAGGCTAGCATTTGTACTTAGATATTTTTGACACTCAGAACTTTGCATTACATTATTCAATAAATATTGATTGAATGAATTAAACACCTGAAATTACTCTGAAAAAAGAGAACGAATTTTTATTTAAAATATAGATCATTGAAATAAACAGTTACAATCTCATCTAGGTAGAGAATAGAGATAAATAATTTTCTACTTGACTTATGATGTTGGAGGAGAATTGCTACATGGCTCCAAATTACAAGATAAAAAATATTAGTGTATTGTGCAGTAAAAATGGCATATAAAATTATTTTTAAAATTGGAAATAAGGACTAAAGACTGTTATAAATTACCTTGATAGCTCTGATATTGATGAACATCTGAAAAAAAGGCATATTTTTGTGACTAAAAGGTAAAAAAAAGTGCATCGTGCAGTGGAAGTGACAGTTATTTCTGATTTCTATCTTCATATCAATAAATTACATTAAATTATATGTATCAACAAGTGAAACCACCCTATCTTTGGACACTTCAGCCAAAAATTAAACAAGTGGTCCACCATGGAAGTCAATATTGTGCAGGGTTGATACAGCCTGTTAAACGTTATTATATTGTCATATAACTTTTTTCCTCAAGTTAGGCATTATTTGCTTGTATAGAAAAGCAAAGCATCTATTTAAGCATCATGTGTATATATTTTACATAGATGTATTAACCTGACATTTCCAGGATGTTGACCTTACAATCAGTTGTGATTAGAGTAGCAGCTGATAGAAATACACCGTGCCTAACCAGGCAGGCTTCAGAGGATCCAGAGGCAGGAGGAGAACATGAATGAGAAGAAGCTGGCATGTGAGTCACAAGTTAACAGAAGAAACATGAATATAAATATTTCATGTGTCAGAGAATCAATTTTTATCTTCTTCCCAAAATAAAAATGTGTTTAAACTACATTAAACAATAGAAGAAAACAGAGTGCAAGCTTTTATTTTCTAATATGTGTACAAGGCCACTTCATTTTAAAATGAGAAAAAGTCATTTTTTGCAGGAGTGTACACCTTCCTCAAAAGAGTTGCCCACATTAATCTTCTATAAATGGACTGATAATATATTTAATTCCATGAATAATTACTTTATTAGCTTTTATAGCTCTAAAATGTACAGCATGTTTTTCAACTCATTTTATGTCTATCATCTCTTAACTGTAAACTAAGATGTTGAGATATTTTACAAATACAATGTAGCCATAGTTTTAATGTCCACTTTTCTCCTATGCTGCTTTAATTTACTCTTGTTGGAAACTTTAGCTAATAAATATCATAGTTCATTTACCTAAAGATGTTAGCAAGATAGCAATTAAAAGAAACCTTTTTTCATCAGTAGCCTACAGCAAAGTAATTATTATAAAATTTAAATGTAATATGGAGTTTGACAGTACAATACTTGTATTTTGAAAATTTAGAAGGTATTTGTCCAATTTTAATTCCCCAGTATTCAAATAGCCAACTTATTTTGAGGAAGCCCACATTATAGTATCTTGATGGAATGCAATGTTGCAGGAGACACTATGAAAACTAAAGAAAAGGCCGGGAGCTGTGGCTTCGGGCCTGTAATCCCAGCACTTTGGGAGGTCAAAGCGGGCAGATTACCTGAGGTCAGGAGTTTGAGACCAGCCTGGCCAACATGACAAAACCCCACCTCTACTAAAAATTCAAAAATTAGCTGGGTGTGGTGGCGGGTGCCTGTAATTCCAGCAGGAGAATCACTTCAATCCGGGGGTGGAGGTTGCAGTGAGCTGAGATCACACCTCTTCACTCCAGCCTGGGCAAAAGAGAAAACTCAGTCTAAAACTAAAAAATAAAAAAGTAAAGAAAAAAACTAGTCTGTCTTTCTCCCTTGTCACTGGGAGCTTAAATGTAAGCAACATAATATGGTCTAATCATTCAGACAATTGTACCCAAGAAACTGAATCTTCAAGTTGCATTTAAAGATGCAGTAATAATTAGATGATGGTGATGATACTAAGGAGCATACGTCAGTGAATGAAAATGACTAGTGGATATGGCAACAGCGGAGGCAAACATATGATGCCGTTTCTGTGGACAATATCAATGGTGTTCCACGGTGTCTTGTACCAAATGAAATGTAGCTGTACCAAATTAGTAAATTGTATGGCATTATCAGCAAGCCTCATAAGGGGATTAAATAATTTAATGGATGCATATTTTTTTCTCACAAAATTAGTGGCTAGCAAACGTGGTGATAGATTAGCAATTCACTTATACGCAGAAGAAGGTTTTTCGTTCATAGTCAAATTCCTGATGGGTTTTATCTAAGGAGATAGTCAAATCTGGTGTGTGCTTTTTTGTTTGGTGCGTGTGTGATATATATATATATCTGAGAAAGGGTCTCCATTCGTTCCCTGGGCTAGAGTGCAGTGGTGTGATATCTCACTACAGCCTCAAACTCTTTGGATCAAGCAATCCTCCTCCCTCAGCCTCCTGAGTAGCTAGGACTATAGGTGCATGCCAATGCACCAGCTTGCATTTGTATATATTAATAGTTATTCTTGATAATAATGTGGTAAGCAATGTCTGTCACTAACATTATATGATTTGTCCCATAGGAGACATTTTCAGAAAGCACAATTCTATCAGTGATGCTTTTCTCAATTAACATAAAAACAGATTAGTGAGAAAGTGTAGAAGATAGACGTGAAGATAGTAACAGTCTAGTTCAGTCCATTTCATTGTAAAATTTATTCTCCTCAAACTTGAAAATATTTAAAGGTTGCTTGTCTAAGTTTAGGCATGTTCTCAATCTCAACAGCAACATCAATTAAATTCTTCAGGGTTTAAAATAGTTGCTTAAGTTGTCTAGTAGCTTTTACAATTTTTTTAAAATTTAATTGACAAATAATTGCATATATCTATTACAAAATGAGTCTTTTTTAACAAAGATATTTCAGCCGATATATTTAGTCTTATTTATTAATTAGTTGCATTTATACAATTAAATTAAAAATAAAAAATAACTACATATTAATTCTGTTTTCATAATTGCTTCACTCAAAAATAACTTTTTAATTACTTTTATAAGTACATTAAAAAAGTACTAAAGTATAAATTGCACATAATCAAATGATGAGTTTCTCAAAAAAATACTCTCAGGTTTCAATTTCCTCAGTAAGTTTTATTTTTTCCCCAAGTTTATACCTGTATCCCCAGTAGAAAACCACTGCTCTGAGCTCTCAATTCACCACCACAGCTTAGTTTTTAGTTTCCTGTAGTTTCATTAGTTTTTAGTTTCCTTTAGTTTTTAGTTTCCTATATGTACATACTTTTGTACACTTTTACTAAACATTATTTTGAGATTTTTGATGTTGTGTATCAGTAGTTCCTGTTTTCTGAGCTATATTTACAACTGAAGAATAAACACAGAACAAGGTAATTATACTCTGATTGATGAACACTTGGATTTTTTTCAGTTGCTTTTTCTTATGATAAAAGATTATATAAATATTATTTTACTAGGATTTTTTGCTCTTATGTGTCTTAATAACTATTGGAGATACAATAAGCATGAAGTTATTAGGTTATTGGGTAAATATAGAAGTTAGGCATATAAGAAAGTGTAAACCTACTTTGCAAAGTTTTAATATTCTTACCTACATATTTGAGAATATAATTATATTAACTCCTTGCTAACATGTGATATTTTTCATGTTTTAAATTGTACCTGTTCTGGTGAGACTGAGGTGATATATTGATTGATTTTATTTTTCCTCTCCCTAATGATTAATAATGGTGAGTACCTTCTTCATCTCTTTTAACAACATGCTCTGCCTCCCCATTTAAATTTTTTTTCCTGTCTCTCAGTATTGTCTTTCGTTATTGAAATCTTACAACTTCTTTTTACTTACTTTAATTTTTTTCTAATTAACATATAATAGTTGTACATGTTTATGAGATACACAGTGATGTTTCAATACATATAATGTATAGTGATCAGATCAAGGTAATTCACATACCCATCATCTCAAACATTTATCCTTTTTTGTGTGTCTTGGAAACAGTCATTACTCTTTTTTACCTGTTTGAAACGATACAATATACTGTTGTTAACTATATTCATCCTAACAAGGCAAATCAAAATCACACTGAAGTATCATCTCAGCCCATCTAGGATGACTATTATATATATATATAAAAAGCTGGTAAGGATGCAGAAAAAAGAGAATTCTCATACACTGCTGGTAGGGATGTAAACAAGTACAGCCATTGTGTGTAGTAGAGTATGGATGTTCCAAATAAAAACAAAACCAGAAACCTACAAGTAAAATTACCATTCAATTCAGTACTTTCATGAGTACCTTTTCTTCTGATTACTGGTAATTCATATATTTTAGCTATGTCAGTTCGAGAATATTGCTGTATTTTATTGTGTTGCCTTTTTAACACTGATTTGTAAAAGTCTAAAAAATATTTTGCATAGAAGTTTTTTGTTAAATATATTGTGCATATATTTTCCAGCCTGTGTCTTATCTTTTTCTTCTTCATTTTAATGTATAATAGCACCAGAGTTTCAACGTGCAAATAATCCAGTTTTTATTTTTTTCTAACTTAATTGCTTTTTTTGTTTTTATTAAATTTATCTTTACTTACCCAAAAAGAGTGAAAATATTCAATTTTTATTCCAGAGTTTTTAGAGTGTAGCTTAAAGTTTAGGTCTGTGATTTATCTCAAATTAATATTTTTTGTATGTCATAAGAAATGGGTCAAAGCTATTTTGTTTCCCTTACAGATGCCCAGCTTTTCCAGGACCATTTGTTGAAAAGACTATTCTTTCCCCACTGATTAACTTTGGTTTTTATAATGAAAATCAAATAACTATATATTTGCGAGTCTATTTTTAGATGTTTTATGTATATACTTACACAAATGCCACACAATTTTGATTATCGTAAATTACCAGAAGGCCTGAAATCAGATACATGTTTTACAACTTACTTTAAGGAGCATTGTGGCTATTTTGTGACCTCCTTGTTTCCATATAGTTTATAATAATGTTGTAAATGTCTACACAGACATTTTAGAATTTTGATTAAAATTATATTCAATGTTTAGGCCAATTTAGCAAGAGTTGACATCTCAACAACAGTATGTCTACTCATTTACATTAGCTGTCTTCAAGACTTCTCTGCAATGATTTCTACCTATAACGTACAAACATTTAATTATTGTTAATATGTATTCCTAACTACTGTGCTGTATTATATTTTGTATGTTAAATATAAATTTCCAATTATTTATTTTTAGTATATAGAAATGAAATAACTTTTTGTATATTTGAGCTTTTATTTACTTTCGCTGTTAAATTCCCTTAATAAAGTCTTGATTTTGGGAAGATTTCTTCAGATATTTACATACAAATTATGTCTTTAAAAAATGAAAAAAAACCCAATATTTTATTGAGGATTTTTGCATAGATGTTCATCAGGGATATTGGCTTGAAGTTTTCCTTTTGTGTTGTGTCTCTTCCCAGTTTTGCTATCAGGATGATGGTGGGTCAATATGTGCAGCAAACCACTACGGCACACATATTCCTATGTAACAAACCTGCACGTGCTGCACATGTATCCTGCTTTTTTTTTTTAGAAGAAATAAAGAAAAAAAGGAAAATATCATTTTGATTTTTACTTTGTGCTCTTTATGACATTTGTATTTTTTCTTACTTTATTGCACTTACATGTTAGGAGAGGACAGTAGAAAATCTAAAATTGTCCTTGCTTTTTAATTATCCTGTGTGTTCAAATTTTAGTATATATAGGGTTGTTCACATTTTCTATTCCTATTTGCATTCATCTTTGTAAGTAGTGCCTATCAATGGATTTGACCATCTCATCTAATTTGTAGGATGTATTGACATCACATTGTTTAAAGTATGTTTTTAATGTCTTTTTAATGACTGTTAGATGTGTGTTTTATTCTGATTTTTCAAAATAAGTATAAATGGGAATTTGCTCTATCATTATTATTAAAATATTGTTTTGATAATCTTCTCTATTTTTCTATCCATTTATTTTTATTGTATTCCCATTGTACAGGTTTTCTCTATTTTGTGTTAAATTTGCTTTCCTTCTAAACTGGAAGCCTAAACTATTGATTTTGAAACCTTTCTTATTTTTTAATGAAAGCAAATAAAGCTATACATTTTTCTGTAATACTGTAGTAGTTGTTATATGTTGTGTCTTATTATCATTTTTGTAATATTTTCTAATTTATATTGCAGTTCTTTTTAGCTCTTGATGTATTTGAATGCATAATTTTATTTCACTATTTAGGAACTTTCTTGGCAAATTTATTTTGACTTATTTTTAGTTTAGTTAACTTTTAGTCAAATAATATACTTGGTACTTCAGAATTTATTTCTTTTAAGACTTATTTTATGCCCCAGAATATTATCTATTTTCATCAATATTCTATATACACTGGAAAATAACATGTATTCCACAGAAGTTCAATAAAGGATTCTAGAAATATGAAAAATATCAAGTTGGTTGGTAGAATTGTGCAAATGGTCTATATCTTTACTTATTTCTGTGTTTTTAAAAAATATTTATTGTTTTTTATCAATTACTAAGAGACGCGTATTCATTCTCTACTGACGATTGTGGACTTTATCTAAAAACTTTAGTTCTGCAAATTTTTGTTTTATGTGGCTTCAAACTCTAATTTGGGGCACGAATGTTTGTTACGCTGTTTTGACAAAAATCCCTTTTAAACTTAAGAATATTCTCTTTTTCTGTGATTTAATACTATGTATTTTAAGTTTTGCTTAGAATGTCTGTTTTACTATTTCTGTATTAGTTTGCTTTTTTTTGAGTTAGCATATCTGTTTTTCCATTCTTTAACTTTCAAACCGTTTTTATGTTTACAGGGCATCTATTATAAACAAACTATAGCTGTTCCTCCAAGAGTAGACTGGGGAAAGCTCTCATGTAAACAAAAGTGTTAACCAGTGCTTTTTTTTTTTTCTAATGTTATATACTCTTCAGTTAACAGAAGCTGTGGGTTAATCTCCAGTGCCTTCAAACGTGATGTCCCCTGTAGAGTTTATAACTTTTATATGCAGGATTGTTATGTCTAATGTAAGTTGCTTTGACATCAGCGGATCAGAAACTTTTTAGGTTTCTGATTTTGGGTATTGATGTACTTTATTTGGTGTATTGGTTATTACTTTTTCCAAAGGAACGCATGTAGAATACAGAGAATGCATTAAGGTTATTAAGGTGTGTGGTGAGTATATATGCAAACTTTTCACTTTTAATTATAATTTTTTAAAATACTTAATTATTTGCATTTAATTACTAAAATTCTCAAGTAGCATTAATTATAAAAATTCTAGCAAGCAGCATGACATTTTCAGATCAAGTTCTCCATACATACCCAATATCCTACAAATGCATCTGCTAGTCCTAAAAAATTGGATTTAATGATATATTCTCAAATAATTAACAATATATTACACAAAATTTTCTCAAGAAATAGTGCCAAAATTTACAAATAATATTAGATCAATATTATCGCTCAGATAAATGTTGCTGTAGCTCAGAAAAATATTATACTGTTAACTATACTAATATATTGTAGCAGGGCAAGCCTCAGACAAAACCCCTCAGACAACAGGTTAAAGAAGGAAGAGGCTTTATTCAGCCAGGAGTGTTGGCAGACTAGCATCTCAAGAACACAGCTCTCCAAAGAAAGAGTTCCTGGCCCTTTTAAGGACTTACAACTCTAAGGGGTTCATGTGAAAGGGTCATGATAGATTAAGCAAGCATGGGGCAAGTGACTAGGTTGGGGTGGTTAGCAAGGCAAGTATTTCTCCATACCATTGTCTGTGATCTATAGATAGCACAAGCGGTTAGGATGGGGGTTAGTCTTTAACCTCCATGTCTGGCCAGTGGCGCCGATCAGTCTGTTATTTTTCAGTTTTTACTTCCTCCTTTTCTTTGGAGACAGGGGATAGTAGAAGAAACGTCCTCTCTCCTCAAAACAAAAGTCAATTACAGCCAACTTTAGAAAACAGTTTATAGTTTAAGGAAGGGCTTTAATTCGGCCGGGAGCTTTGGCAAGACTCACGTCTCCAACAACGGAACTCCCCGAGTGAGCAATTTCTGTCCCTTTTAAGGGCCCACAACTCCAAGGGGGTCCACATGAAAGGGTCATGATCAATTGAGCAAGCAGGGGGTACATGACTGGGGTTTGCATGCATCCATAATCAGAACTGAACTGAACAGGACAGGGATCTTCACAGTACTTTTCTTATGCAAATAACTGATTAGGTCCGGGGCTGATCTTTAACTACTAGGCCCAAGGTGTGGTGCCAGGCTATCTGCTTGTGGATTTCATTTCTGCCTTTTAGTTTTTACTTCTTCCTTCTTTGGAGGCAGAAATTTGGCATAAGACAATATGAGGGGTAGTCTCCTCCCTTAGAAGTAGGTTTGTTTGGACTTACCTATGTCTATTTTCTGATTAGCAAAATGTGTAATGCTAGAAAGTATGTGACCTTCTGAATGAGTAGCAGAGATAATCCAAAGTACATCCTACTCCCCTGAAGGAATATGTAAGAATTGCTAAGCCTGTTGGGAAATTAAATAGCCTCATATAGTTTTCATCTTTTTTTGTTCTCTTTTTATGCCAAATTTCTAATGGCAGTGCTAAAGAGCAATGAAATGGCCAAAGGCAGGAAGCCAGAGAGAAAAGGGAGAGAATAAAGAGCCAAATAAGCAACCTTTAAATAACTAAGAGTTGATTGATTGATTCCACCCACTTAGACAATTATCTTAACAGCTCTGTTTGCTAAAATTTCCTGGTGGTCTTGCCAGATACTCTAAAATAGCTGTGATTTAAAACAATATGAGTTGTGTGTAAGTGCAGAAGATAGGGAGTCAGACAATTTTGATTTAAATGAAGCTGCATGAGTTCTGATCTTTGCCACCTTTCCCTGCTTTAGGTCCAATTCCTATTTATGTATAGACTTAATGAAGTCACACTTGTAAAACACTTACACAGTACCCAGTGCATTCTATTTTCTCAGTCAACAATAGTAGAATAAAGATAATTTTATATATATGGCGGTCCTCATTAATATTTAAGAAGGCCATTTACAAGGATGTAGGAGTATACCACATATACTGAAGGTTGATATTATGATAGAAAAGCAATTAATATCATTCATTCAAGAAACTATTCAATTTGGTGAGAGAGAGGCTTAGCAATTGAATGCTTGGCCAATATGACTGATCATTGCAGCCTGCATACTTGAATATGTTATTCTGTAAGACCAGGTATTTCATAATTTTCTTCTGTTTAAAACAGTAAGATATATGAAATAACACAGAATTATCAAATTAATGAATACAGCTAATAATAGAATAATTAACCCCTTCAGTAGAGAAAAGAATGTCTAAATATACCTTTAGAATTGATTCTTCCTATCTTATTAATCAAAGTTATTCATTAAGCAACTGTTTATCTTTCAAAGAGTCATTAGGCATCAGGCATAAGGTATACAAATGAATATGTAAATGACTTGGTAGAAAATATGACGTTTTCTTTGAAAAAGAAGTGTATAGGAAGCAAGATGGGAGTAGAGAGGGAGTACAAAATAACCTTAAGTGGATAAGCCAAACCTCCCTCCATGATGGGGGTTGTCAAGTCTCTTTCTCTGATAAAGGCCAGTTAGGAAATAATTCAAGCTTTACAGGCTGGAGAGTATCTGGCAGAACTACTCAACTTTGCTTTTGTAGCTGTAGGCGAGGAAAGATATATTTTCCTTACCCATTCTGGGATTATGGCTGAAGCCCCTATAACAAGGAACCGCTTAGCAAAGAAAAGAAACACAAAGGTACTTAATATAAGTTGTACGTGACATGGAAGCCTACATAAGGAAAAGACCCACAGAAATAGTTAAACCTGAGTGTTTTTTTGCTAGATTTGATGAAGACTGGATAGATGCAGAGAAATAGGATAGGCCAAAGGGGTATGATCTGACAATAAACTGGAAAACTTAGCAAGGTCTGTTCAGATTCTTTTCTGTGACCTTTTGTCTTTGGGCATAAGGATGCTCCTTTTATCTGGCAATTGAGAAGGTATTTTTTTACGTTAAGAATCTCCTGACCTGCTTTAGGGAATGTCAGAACATTCTTCATTTGTTCTACGGCCTGATTCGGGGCTAGGTAGAAAAGGAAGGTGAGAGTTACCTTTCTGCCTCCGTGATTTTGCTGAAATTTCCTCAGCATAAAATATTAAATATGCCACTGTGCTACATTTTGGGGTAACATGTGCTGAACCCCATTATAGAGATAACATAACCATAGACAGAATGCTTTTTTAAAAAATATAAGAGCATTCTAATAATACATTGTTATTAAAGAAAAAAAAAAGGCTGATTTGTCCTCAGTGCCATATTTGTTCAGACCCTGCTCTAGGGAAAGCTACTTTAAGAGTAAACTGAATGTGTGATAGACAATTACAGTTACAAAAATGATATGCTAAATAGTTTAAACTTGGCTCACATGTAAATATGTTCAAAGTTAATGAAGACATTTAAATTTAAGTACGAAAGAAAATAATTAGATTGAATTTCAGAAAGACCACTGTTAATTTGGTGTCAGTTATCTATTGAAAATGTCAGTAAAAATAGAGTTTAACAGAATTATAAGAGTCTGTGCATTTATATTTAGAAACGCATAACTTTTACATTTAGCTTTCCTAATATTTTCAGTTGTTTCAATCCAATGAATAAATAATTTGGACTTGTACCTAGTAAAATCTTACCGCTTTTTTTGCTGTTATTTTTATTAGCCTTTTTCTCCTAGCTCAGTGAGCTTCAAATCTTCCCGTCAAACAGGTATTATCAGAGATATACCATGAAATTAATAATTATTGAAAGTACAAAAATTCTGATTCAGAATTTTAGAGGCTGAGTTGCACGTAGTAATCTATGGTATTCATAATTCTCTTGGACATTTCAAATTTAAAAATACCTGGAGTTCAAGTATGGCAATTGGTTTTATTAAAATAAAAGTTTCTGGATTTTTAAAAAGATTCTAGATTCTAGAAGTTTCTAGATTTTTTTTAAACTAGTTTTCAAGGCAATTATTGACCCATGCACAAAATTAAACTTACTGTTGTAGTTAGGCAATATCTAATAAAGATTTAATTAGTATGTCTCAGTTTATAAACAAATTACCATAATGTTCAATGAACGTGTCATGATGAATCAAATACATCTTTATACCAGATAATAGCCTTTTAACAGATAAAACCAAAACAAATTATATGTCTCAATTTCTGTTTCCATCTAGTCCAGAACGAAGAACACCTTTACTCCATTCTGTAGTGCAAAGTGTCTTACTTTAGGTGATAATAAAGTACTCTAATTCACTATTACATGCTAATTATTCTGGAGTGATAATGAGCCACACCTTGCAAATCATTGTAAGACATCATTGTAAGAGGGAAATTCTTCAGAGGAAGATTAAGTACTCAAAGTAGTGCTTTCCTCAAAAAATATAATGAAAGCCACAAAAGTAAGCTGAAATTTTCTAGAAGCCACATTTAAAAATTAGTAGAAAAAAAGAAAAAACAGAATATAATCAAAATAAAATCATTAATGAGATATCCTTTTTCTTTTCATTCTAAGTCCACCCTGGATTTTGAAGAGTTGGCATGAAAAAATAGTAAAATATCTCATTAATCATATATTGATTATATGTTGAAATAACATTTTGAATGTATTGGGGCAAATAAAATACATTTTTTAAATGTATGTTCTGTTTACCATGAATATTTGTACCAGCTACATTGCATGTGCTAAATATTCGCACGTGGTTACTGACTAGTGCCTTAACACAGGGTTAAAGCCCTACTGCACATCTATCAGGTAAATTAACTTGAGAAACTTGCACATCTATGTGTATGTCAAAGACTGACATACTTTTCTCTAAACTTAGCATAAAGATAGTAACTTCCTCACTTAGTGTATATGAAGATAAATTATAATCTATACAAAATGCACTAAAAATGTTAGCTAATGTTATAATTATTCTTGCTGATAAGCTCCAATTTACATACTATAATTCATACACAGAAGAAATAAAACTTCTATGACATTTTATGTGACCTTTACTTGGTTAATTTCATGTGTCAACTCAGCTGGGCTATGTTGCCCAATTGGTGATCAAATACCGGTTTAGATGTTGCCATGAAGGTATTTTTAAATCAGTAGGCTTTGAGGAAAGCAGAATACTCTGTATAATTGGGTGGGTCTCATTCAATCAGTTGAAGGCCTTAATTAGGAGAAAAGCTTGAGGTTGCCTAAAATATAACTAATTCTGCTTCCAGAGTGAGTCCGGATCCCAGACTGCAACATTAACTCTTGCTGGAGTTTTCACAACACACATACACACACACACACATACATACACACACTTCTATTAGTTCCATTTCTCTGGAGAACCTTGGCTAATACACTTTCCTTAATTCCCTTATCCCCCAAGTAATAACAGAGTATGCACTCAGGAGAGCATGCCATTATTAAATCAGGTTAATATGCTGTTTTCACTTAAACAATAACTTTTTGTTGTATAATCATATACTTTATTTTCCAAACTGAGATTTTTTTAGATGAAAGTGTGCAATATTCATAATTACAATAAATTATACATAAATAGAAGCTATCCCAAGAAACCCAAGAGTAAATGTTACCTCACCTTTAAGTAAGCTTCGCATTTTAAATAGATATTTAGTCTTTCAATTTCAGTTTTATTTCAATTTTTTCCCATCCCTTCATTCTCTCCAAGTTCACAGGGATAGCTGTCACTCTGTGCCACTGTGATGGGTTTCTGGAAAGTGTGCTGCTCATGTTGAGATGTTTAATGTACTCAACTCAGAACTTTAGCCACTATTCTTGATGACTGCAATGCTGTGGGGGCTGCAGGTGATAAAACTGATGACCTCTGCACTGAGCATGAACAATGCATGACAAAGGTTTTTGCGTAGGATGTCCATCCCCTGCTTATGATTAGTTCTACTATGTCAGCTCAATTTATGGTGTAAAAGCAAAAATTGTGCCTGAAAAAGTTAAACAGGAAAGGAAGATTTATTCAAGCCTATTGTAGCATGGCAAAAAGACCGTAACTCATTCTGAACTCAACTCCACCGAAACAAAGGCAAAAATGTTTTTGAGTACTTGGATAAGCCACTGGAAAAGTACTAGAGGATGTTAGGAGAAGGTTGACCCACAGGATATGTCAAGAACATTGATATGGCTTGGCTGTGTGTTCCCTCCCAAATCTCACCTCTGATTGTAATAATTCCCATGTGTTTGGGAGGGACTGGTGGGAGGTAATTAAATCCTGGAGGTGGGTTTTTCCCATACTGTTCTTGTGATAGTGAGTAAGTCTCATGAGATCTAATGGTTTTATAAAGGAGAGTTCCCCTGCACATGCCCTCTTGCTTGCCACCATGTAAGATGTGACTTTGCTCCTCATTCACCTTCCACCATAATTGTTAGACCTTCCCCCAGACATGTGGAACTGTGAGTCAATTAAAACTCTTGTTTATAAATTACCCTGTCTCTGGTATGTCTTTATTAGCAGCATGAGAACAGACTAATACACACATTGAGTTATGCCTGAGTTTGCAAATATGATTAGGTAATTTCATTTTCTAATTGGTGCCCATCAAGTTAGGCTACTAACCTCCCACAGAGACTGGGAAATAGAGGCATTATTATATTCTTTGATCATTACCCTTGAAAAGGATGTCCCTGGTCTTTGAGAAAAAACAATTTTGGGTTGTAAGACTGGCAACAGACTTTTTATAAAGATTTATAACTCTAAGCAACAGAGATAGAATTTGCAATAATACAGTTTCTAAATAGTGCTATAAGAAAAGGGAGGTCAGGGGCTAAGAATCTAGATAAAATCTGTCTAATGTTTCATCAAGTTGAAAGTAAAACTTTGCAAGGAAACCAATAATCCAACCACATCTAGCTGCAAACACAGTGACACAGTACATATCAGCACAATCCAAATATTGTTATCTTGGCACAATATGGGAGAAACAATACTTTATACTAGTCACTAATTCAGAACTTATTTTGCCTCCTGGAGATCCTGGAGATCCCAACATTACAAGGTGCCACTTAGTGGGCAGTGTAATTTACCATTGAAAATAACATTTTAATATTCTATCAGGGTAGCTGTTTCAGAATGATAGGACAGATGGTTCAACTGCAAAATCCATAGGAATAAGCCAAATTCCACTCTTCATTAATTTAAAATTATTTTCCTGATCAGAAGAAGTGTTATGTGGTAGATCATGATGGTGAACACACTTAAGGTCACAGGTGGTGATATTAGAATTATTTCATGCAGGAAATTTAAGCAGATGCAGATTAAGCATCCAACCAGACAGAATAACCCATGGCTCTATCGATAATGGAAATTTTCAAATATATTTAATCCATTTCTATATAACAGGCTCTGTGCTACTGATGTACAGCGCTATATTAAATCTTTGATTTTACTATAGGCAAGCTGGGGAAATAGCAATAGCTAAAATCACCCTGTATGTTTCAGTCTAGATGTTTCTGATAGCATGACTAACTTTTATAACCATATCCTTGTTTCCATTGCCACATTTTTACTGAGAAAAACAGGGGTTATTGGAGAGAGAGGCTGGCTGATATCCACAGAAAGGATTATCTTGCCCAACTGATTACTAACATGTTTTTCTTCTGAAGATGCTGTTTAGTAAGCATTTTCAGGGTAAACAAAATATCTCTTTGAGACCATTCAAAGATGTTAATCCACACAATTCTTTCCACAGCCTCCTTGCCAGCACTTTTCTAATCAAATTATTCTAAGGTCTTGGGCATCCATCCAAATCATTAGCCATTGTCTATAAATCAGTGTAGATCCATATCTCAGTCTTCTATTTTCCAGGCCAAATGACAGGCAGATCTTCAGTCACTGAGGGGATTTCCATTCACTCCTATTCATAGGGTTTCCCATGAGTGGGGGATGTAATATTACAGCTGTCCATTTTCTGTTGTTGGTAAATTATGTAGAACTCTATTTATATTTAAAACAGCATTGACTTATTTTATTCCTCTGGTTGTCATAATCGCCTCAAGTGGTTACCAGTGTGGAGTGAGAAGCAGGCAACGTGCATTCTTAACCACTTGTTTATGCAAATCACTTGTCCCTTCAGAACATTTGTAAGCCATATTTAGTATGTACATATCATTTTCACTTGTTGGTAGAATAGTGCTCTATATATCCAACCTGAAGGTGTAGAAGATTAGAAAAACTCCTAGTACATATTGTGGCCCATGGTCTCATATTATGTTTCTATTATGGCTCAAAAGATGTTTCTCAAAGAGCTATCTTTTATTGGCTAAGGATGGCATATGTTTACTTCAAAACCTTAAGGTCTATACTGGATTCACCCATCGTGACCTGCTAGAGCCTCCATATATAAAACTTATCTGACTCTTACATTTCAAGCACTATTGTGTGTCCTCAGTCATCTAGTCCAATTGGCAGAAGAGCTTATATGACATCACAGGCATAATGCATATTGTTCTCTTGCTCTCACAGTCCACTCAAAACTGGAAGCCTTTCAGTGAGGCAGGTATGGGCCTTCAAAAACAAAACTGTTTACTAGATAGTTTTCCTCTGTCTTAGTGGTGGGTGGTGCCGGAGCCAGCCGTGTGAATTTGTCCTCTTCTGATGCAATGTTTTAATATGCCACAGACCACTCATACATGGAAATTGTATGGGGGTGGGAAGTTCCCACACTTTTTGAGATTTATTTTTCACTGTATGACACATATGTGTTTTATTGTTACTGATGAGAGGTTCTTGTCTCTCAATGTAATAAAAGTTAACTTGAAACAAGGCAAACTTTTCCAGACAGGTTTATTAAGACTTATACCCAGAAAGGTTGAATATTAAAGAGAGAGCACAGGAAAAGAAAAAACCAATCAACCAAACAAACAAACAACAACAACAACAAAACATTCTCCAGCTTATGCACTCCATGGGGGAGTGCATTGCAGTATCCTAAGGAGGGCAACATACATAATTCATGAAGTGGATGAGCATCATTATATGTGGTGAGTGGAGTACAGAGTGCACAGGTAGAGAAATCATGCTAGCACATACACCACATGGTCAGAAAATGATAGATAAGCCCCTCTCTGTGAAAGGTTTTACTGTCATAATGAGGCTGGGGTTAAAGATAAGCCATTCTTCTGGACTTGTGCAAACAGGGGCAAAAGGGTTAAATCCTCCGAGTTATATTTATGTTGGGATGTTGATTATTTTAGTTTCCAAGGTCCTGCAATCAGTGGGTATGGCACTTTGAGTAAGATTCATGGTGCAAGGCCTGGATGGTCTGGATGGGTTCCTTGCTGGCCACAGGTTCTTCCCCCTCCAGCAGCTTGTAGTAAAGGTCCCCTGTGGGGAACAGAGGCCTAGTCCTGTCCCTACCCTGCCTCATTACAAATAAGTAGAATAGCTCTCTACTTCTTGTACACCCACTCCAATTAGCATAAGATGAATTTTATGGACTAGCGCCATGCTCTGTGTGATTGAGAGGATATCAGACTCCTACAGAATATTCTATGAATGCAGACTAGAAAGTAAATATAAGCCTGAGATAGGACAGTGAGATTTATACTTGGCCCTGCCAGTTAAACTGCTTTCAGTGGTTTTTGCTTACAAGTTCAAATTAGTGGCTACGTATCATGAACCATTTGTGTTTGTTTGTTTGTTTGTTTGTTTTAATTTGTTTCAGTAAATCTGGAGCAACAGATTGGTTCCCTTCCTTTACTAAATGCATGAAAATACATTTTGATCATCCACTTTCCATCTGTTATTGGCTCTTTCTCACTGAAAGCATTTGAGCAGGTGAAGGTTTCTGAATGAATTAGGTGTGACTGACTCATACTTTATTTCTTCATTATGCTGGCTCAGTGCAGACAATTAGGAAGATCAAGACCCCTTAATCACTTGGGGATGGAAGCCAATATACCAGGAGAAATTTATATAGTTTTGTTCTAGTTTTAGATAGTTTACATAAGGCTAGTTAGTACCCTCCTCCTCCTCGTCATCATCATCAACATCACTTGGTATCAAATTATAAAGTGACTTCCTTCACAGTCCAGTTCTGTGAAATGAATTTAGGTGTCACAACTTGTTATGGAGATAGAGGTTTTACAAGAGTCATTAAGTAAAAAGCTCCAAACACCGTCACATTCTGAGGTATTGGAAGTTAGGACTTCAACATTTACATTTTGAGGGGGAAACAAGGCCACCCATAAGAAATTGTGACATCTAAATTCATTTCACAGAACTGGACTGTGAAGGAAGTCACTGCTATGTTACAGACAAGAAAGTGCCTATTAAATATAGACACCTCTATTCTGATGGTGGGCTCAGGAATCAGTTGCCATTGGGCTAACCAAATAGAAAATTCAGATCTCCTGTTTTGTGCTTGATTTGCAGAACTCAACTATACCTACAACTTTAGGGCTAAGGAGTCTCATACATGTAGTGTTTTGCTTCTCAGTACCGGTGAAAAGAAAAGCATACCAGAAAGATACTAAAAAGAATACTGAGCAAGCCAAACCACAGGACTTGCTACAAAATAGTGTAGTGATTTGTGCATTTCCTGTTTAGTAAATGAAGAACCCAGGACTAAAATATTTTTAAAAAACCAGTAAGGTAAATCTGCAAATTCTCTGATTTTGTGATTTTATGTTTACATATTCTATTACAGAATACAAAATTGAGTGATTGATGAAAGGAAATATTCACAGACAAAAATGATAAACAGATTAATGAAAATATTTTTTTAAACCTAGAGTTTCACAGGGAAAACACCACACTTTAATAATTAACTGGAAGGCTATAATTTTAATTATTGTGTGTATTGATGTCTTGCTAGTCACCATTGCTTGGTATAACGGCTAGAAAATCTATCTGAAAAACAAACATGTCCGAGAGCTATAGTTACCTGTGCCAAACGCATCTCCACTTTCCCCATACTAATTTTCCTTGTGAGAAGTTGAATAACTTCTTAGACCTTAAGACTTTCACATACAAATGAAAAACTTATAGAAGTTAAAAATTAAAAACTAGACAAATTTTTAAATTTCCCTACTTTGAATGAGAGTCAACAATAATATTAATACAAACTATAATATTGAAATTAATTCAAGCACTATAACTCCCTGGAAAAAAATCAATAATCCTAATAAAACTGGAATTTCTTCATATGCAATATTTTTTAATTTAATGTGGGATATACTGTCTTTACTAATAAGAGGGCATTTGTATTTTATTTTAAAATTTACTTTCTTCGCTAGGCAGCTAATACATACTGACAATATGTTATAAGTTGTTGAAACACATCTCAATTTCTATGCAATTTATATGGCATAAAATCATAGAAAAACATATTTTATTTCCCAATAGAGGTTTCTGATTTTTACACTGAAATATAACTTTAATCGTAGAGAAATTTATTAGGCTGAGATAATTTGATGAAATTTCGTATTTTTACACACATCCATGTATTATAATCTGACTCTATATTAATACATTGTACTCAGGCTGTATATTTATTTATCAGCCATACATATGCCGGAAGGAAGCACTTTTGCACATGTCAGCTCCCAGATGTTGCATTAGATACATATTCTACTCTCAGCTGACAAACTAGACTTAATACATGTATTTGATCTTACTGAGTTTTAGTAATGCAAGTAAATTTTTTTTTCAGCTGATTTAGTTGCAAATAGCTAAATAGGTTAACCATCTGGATATCACAAACTCTAAATCAAGCCAATGTTGACCCCTGAAAATATAGCTATCTTGAGACTTCTATTAAGCCATTCTGCAAAATTATCCTATTATCCTTTCAATTATCTTATTGTAGTGTTTCTTTAATCATCAATTAAAAGGGCAGGAAATATAAAATTAAATGAAACAACTCAATTCTAATGGATTTTAAATATTTAAAGAGCTGTAATAGCTTGATTTATTTAAGTTATTGTTTCTTTTGTTTGTGGATTTGTGAGTTATTAAGACATGCTTCAGCTCATTTCAATGACTTTTTGGCTGTGGGAATTTTAATTTAAGAAAACTTTTCATATAAATAGCAGAAATGTTTCCGACTAACCTCAATGGATTTCAGATCATTCGTACGGTTTTAGAAACATGTTATTTTTAACAATAAAAAAAGATATGACAACATGCATTCTAACTTAACAAGAATGATAAAGTTTAATTTTATAAAAAATATCATTCTATAATATCTACAAAATTGGTAGTGGTATGTGTACATTTAAAGCATTGATAGCATGCTCCTCCTTAATATAAACTAACATAACATATATACCTTAGCTATTAAGAAAATTACTTTCTCTTTTGTTGTAGTAAATACAGAATAATTGTAATTAAATATGCACAAAGACATATTTATATTTATTAGAAAAAATTCAAATTTTTCTGACTCCATTTTCCAAAATGTTTCTTAAAATATTATGACTGATCTTTGTAACTATTTATTTACAACAAACTTAATACTTGTAAAATTCCAATCATTGCTATGTAAAGTCTTGACAAAAACTTTGAAATGTAGCCTCAGTTAATTGTCAACCCTTTGTTTATGCTATTGAATGTCATCATTCCAACGTGCTATATTATTTACCTAAGTAGAAATTTATATCAGTTCAGGATAGTGCTATTTTCTTACTGAGTGTCTCTTCATTTACTATGAAGAATACCTGTGAGCTGTGCAGTACTGTACTACTATTGATAAGGCAATGAAAAAACAGATGACTTACTTGGTTTTACAGAGTAAAAGTAAGAGAATTCTATACCACAGATTGTGCAATGTAAATTTGCAGAGATACTTAACTTGTTTATTCACAAATTTAAGGATACCTTGAAGTAGCAATAGACTCTCTGAAGAGTAGTAAGAATAGAATATGCATGAGTACTTTAACTCTTTTCTGAAATATATTTATGATAATAAGGTAAACAACTAGAGTCTTTAAGCTGAGCAATTCTTTAACCTTAAATCTTGTTCTAGCTTATATTGTAGCATGCTATTACCATATTACAGTTTATCAACAAATGTAGCTGGATGGATAAATATTATAAAAAGTTATTGAATAATGGAGAAATGCACAGGGAGAGCAGTCTTGCTGCCTCTTCTAACTGATCGTGCTGAAATAACAAACATGTTTTTATATGTTTACAACCCACACACTATGGGCAAGTTTCATGACACTATCCTCAGAGTCTTTATGCTGGGTTGTGTTGTATGAACATGGCCAAGACTGGTGTCTCAAGTTAAGTTTCCTGAAAATAGACATTGAGATGAGAATTTGAAATCAGGATATCAATTGGACAGTGTTCTCAGAATACCTCAACAATATTTCAGTCATACCTCAGTAAAAGTGAGAGGCATGAACATTAATGTAGATACAAGAGAGTGGTCCGAGGATCCCATGAGGTGTTCTAAAGCAGAAATCTCCCTTCAAAGATGTTGCAAGTGAAAACAAGGGGTTTATAGGGACAGAAAACCAAATACCACACATTCTCACTCACAAGTGGGAGCTGAACAATGAGAACACATGGACATAGGGAGGGGAACATCACACACCAGAGCCTGTCAGGGGTCGCGGGCAAAGGGAGAGAGAGTATTAGGACAAATACCTAATGCAAGCAGGGCTTAAAACCTAGATGATGGGTTGATAGGTGCAGCAAACCACCATGTCACATGCATACCTATGTAACAAACCTGCATATTCTGCACATGTATGCTGGAACTTAAAATAAAATTAAGAAAAGAAAAAGAAAAAAAAAGGGGTCAGGCCTTTCTACTCATACATCTACAACATTCATCACAGAATGTAGCTCAAGTTTGGGTGGTAGAGAACCTTTATTCTGGAGACGATTTGAGGGGAGACAATCAGCATTGCACTATCAGCAAGCAATGCTTTCCATCTGAGGTGGCTCAGTCTTGAAGAGGAAAATCAGTGAGGCAAACTATAACCTGTACTATACTATACTCCTCATCCTGCTCAGATACACCAATTTAATGTAAATGTATATGAAAGTTTACTGATTTCATACGTTTATAACTTACGAAAATTTTCTCCAGCATTCTGGCAGGGCTCCTTTCTTAGGAAATACTAAAATATATTAGTAAGAGAAGATATAATCCCTGCCTCAGAATTTGGCTATGAGGTCAAAACTAAGCTCAAGTTTTCATCCTTATACTATAAAGTCTAGATTACCTCTTTTAATAAGTAGCACTTTTACAGGCTTTGACAGCTTATCCGGTGGGGTGACTCTGCCACTAATCACTGATTTGTCTGTTTCTCTGGTCACCATGCACTTCATAGGACATAAATGACACATTTATATTTTTTTCCATCAGAATTAGGCAATATTCTTTTAAGAGGTGTACTAAAGGATTGCCAACATGACAAATATATTCTTAACTCCCCCATTTTTGAAATAAACAACAACAACAAAATGTTACAAACTTCCTAATGTGAAGGATGTAAAGCTCCTGGCAGATTGGTGACTAATTTTCTTGCCTCCAAAATCAAAAAATCATTCCCTATTGCCAAGAGCGATTCATCCCAGGGATGCAATGATGGTATAACATATGGAAAGTAATAAATGTAACATATCAAATTCACAGAAAGGACAAAAACTATATGATTATCTCTGTAATGCAGAAAAAGCATTTGACAAACTTCAAACATTCTTTCACGACAAAAACTCTGAACAAATTAGGTATAAAAGGTGCATACCTCAACACAATAAAAGCCATATAAGACATTTCAACAGCTAACATGATAACAAATGAAAAAAATTTGAAAGCCTTTCTCTAAAATCAGAAACAAGACAAGAATGCTACTTTCACCACTTCTATCCTTCACAGTACTGGATGTCAGTCTCAGCCAGAGCAATCAGGCAAGAGAAAGAAATAAATGGCACCTAAATAGGAAAGGGGGAAGCCAAATTGTCCCTGCTTGCTGATGAAATAATTTTATATTTAGAAAACCCTAAAGACTCCCAAAAAACTATTAGAAATAATAAATGAATTTAATAAAGTTGCAGAATAAAACATTAACATATCAAAGTCAATAGATTTTTCTATATGCTAATAGTAAACTGTCTGAAAAAGAAATCAATAAAACCATCCCATTTAGAATAGCTCCAAAACAAAATAGGATACCTGGAAATAAATATAACCCAGAAGGTAAAAGTTCTCTGCACTGAAACTGTAAAACACTGATAAAAAAAATGAGGAGAGAACAAATAAGTGGAAAGATATCTCATGTTCATTAGTTGGAAGAATTAATATTACTAAAATGGGTAAACTACTCAAAGTGATCTACAGATTCAATGCAATCCCTATCAAAATAGTAATAACATTCTTTACAGAAAGAGAAAACAAATTCCAAAAAAATGTATTTGAAACCACAAAGAACCCAAATAGCCAACACAATCTTGAAAAAAAAAAAAAAAAAAAGCTGGAACCATTACACTACCTGACTTCAAAATATATGACAAAGCTACCGTTAAAAAAATGGCATGATGTTAGCATAGAAACAGACACATGGACCAATTAAACAGAATAGAGAGTTAAGAAATAAATTCACCCACTTACAGCTCACTGATTTTCTATCAAGGTTCAGGAAACATACATTGAGAAAAGAATAGTCTCTTTAGTAAATGGTGCTGGAAAAATTGGATATTGAAATGCAAAAGAATGAAACTAGACCCTTATCTTTCACCATATACAAAGATCAACTCAGAATGGATTAAAGACTTAAATGTAAGACCAGAAATTATAAAACATCTAGAAGAAAACATAGGGGAAATGATTCACGACATTGGACTAGGCAAAGGTTTTTTGGATAAGACCTCAAAAGCATAGGCAACAAAAGCAAAAATAGACAAATGAGATTACATCAAACTAAAAAGCTTCTGCATGGCAAAAGAAATAATCAACAGAGTGAAGAGACAACCTACAGAATGAGAGAAAATATTTGCAAACAATGCACCTGACAAAGTGTTAACATCCAGAATATATAAGAAGCTCAAACAACTCAATACAAAAAAAGAATCTAAATTAGAATGGGCAAAAGGCCTTAATAAACATTTTTCAAAAGGAGACATCCAAATGACCAAGAGCTATATGGAAAAATGCTCAACATCACCAATCATCAAGGAATTGCAAATCAAAACCACGATGAGATAGTACTTCATTCCAGTTAGAATTGCCATTATCAAAAAGACAAAAAAATAACAAATGTTGGTGAGGGTGTGGGAAAATGTGAACTTTTACACACTATTGGTGGGAATGTAAATTAGAACAGCCACTACAGAGAAAATAGTATGGAGGATCCTCAAAAAACTTTTGAAAATTGCCATATATAGTGGCAATCCCTCTATAGTATATATCCAGGTGAAATGAAATTTGTATGTCAAAGAGATAACTGTACTCCTATGTTTACTGCAACGCTATTCACAATAGCCAAGATATGCAATCAGCCTAAGCATCCAACAACAGATGAATGGATAAAGAAAATGTGGGATATATACACAAAGGAATATTATTTTAAAAAGAATCATATTCTATTATTTGTAACAACACAGATAAACTTGAAGAACATTATGTTAAGTGAAATACGTCAGACACAGAAAGAAAAATACCAAATGTTCTCACTCATATGCAGAATCTAAAACAGTTGATCTTGTAGAAGTAGTGAATGAAACAATGATTATCAGAGATTAAGGAGTGCAGAGAGAAGTGGGGCCTGGAGACAGAATGGTCAACAGTTACAAAGTTAGAAAGAAAGAATAAATTCTGTCGTCTCATTGAACAATAAGGTGACTATAGTCAACAATAAGGTAGTGTACATCTCAAAACAGGCAGCAGAGAGAATTTTGTATTTTCTTGCCACAAAGAAATGATGAAGGTTGGAGGTGATCAATATGCTGATTACCCTGATTTGATTATACACAAAGTGCACATGTATCAAAATAATACATGGCACTCCATAAATATGTGAGATTATTACATGTAAATTGATAAAAAACGAAAAAGTTGAATGAGGGTCTTGCTATGCCTTCTAGCAGTAGCATTCTACTGCTAGATCTGTAGAGATTAGAGGTGAGTGGACAGATAAGCCCTTGGGAAAGATGCTAAACTGGGATATTTTTATTTCCACCCTTTATTATTTGGACTTGCATTTTGTAGATAATGGAAATATAAACCACCACATAATGCATCAGTAAATGGTAGCTCACCCTTGAAGGTTGTCATCATCAAGTTGTTACCACACCTGTGCTTTAAAAAGGCTTCCTGCCTTGTAACAGGAATCTACTAAAACTTTACTGATGCAGGGTTGTGTGATTATTCTATGGACAATGGACTCCTACCCTAAATTTAGTTTACACATCTGACCATACTGATGATGCCATATATACACATAATCTAAGAGGATACAAAAAAGTTTATTATTTACATTATGTGACTTTCCAAGGAAAGCAGGGTGGCTCCTAGGCGGGTCTGAAGATCTTGAGAATCCAAGAGAAGACCTACTTAAAGATTTTATGGTGATTACAGAGTAAGGTTCCAGCGAGAATCCCCTGAATGTGGTTTTAATGCTCACTGGCACCAAAGGAGAGAGCATTAAGGTTTTCTTGTCAACTTGTTCAGATATGCAGCATAAGGGAAGGGAAAGGGATGAAAATTAAAATCTATCAGCCGCCAAACATTAATAAATGGAGAAGACTCTTCATTACAGATAGTGAGCTCCTGAATCTTCCTAGATTCATATTTATCTCCCAGGCTCTGAAGACACACATCTTAACAAGCTCTCCAATGTATTTGCCAACTATTGCTCATCCAGTCAAGTTAACAAAATATCATTCATGTTAATATGATATTTTATGGAATATACATATTATGTGTCTATGTCCCTTCAAACTGCAGTCATGCACTACAAAATGGTTTTCAATCAATGCAACACATATACTACATTGATCCCATAATATTATAATGCAGCCAATAAATTTTTATCACCTAGTGACATCAGAGCTATTGTAACATTGTAGTGCAATGCATTATTCATGTATCTGTGGAGATGCTGATGTAAATAAACCTACTGTGCTTCCAGTCATATAAAAATATAGTACATACATTTATGTACATTATGTACAGCAAATAATATTTGATAAGGATAATAAACACCTATGGTACTGGTTTATATATTTATTTTACCAGACTTTTAAATTATTATTTTCAACTTACACAAAAAAGTTAATTCTGAAACCGTTGTAGGCAATACCTCCTTCGGGAGGTATTCCAGAAGAAAGCTTTGTTAGCATAGGAGATGACAGCTCCATGTGTGTTATTGCCCCTGAAGACCTTCCAGTAGGACACAATGTAGTGATGGAAGATAGTGATATTGACAATACTGACCCTATGTTGGCCTAGGCTAATGTGTGTGCGCACTTGTGTCTTAGTTTTTTTTTTAAAAATTAAAAGTTAAAAAAAGAAAAAAGGCTTATAAAACAAGAATATAAAGAAGGGAAGTATTTTTGTACAGCTGTACAACGTGTTTGTGCTTTAAGCTAAGTTTTTTTTTTAAGAGTCAAGAAGTTACAAAATGACATAGTTTATAAAATTGAAAGTTATAGTAACCTAAAGTTAATGTATTGGTGAAGCAAATTTTTTTTTCATAAACTTAATTTAGCCTAAGTGTACATGTTTTGAAAGTCTACGGTAGGGTTCAGTAATGTTCTAAGCCTTCACATTCACTCACCATTCAGTCGCTCAGTGACTTACCCAGAGAAAATTCCAGTACTGCAAGCGCCATTCACGGTAAGTGCCCTATACAGGTATAGCATTTTTAATCTTTTATATAATATTTTCACTTTTGTCTATGTTTAGATATACAAATACGTATTGTTTTGTTACGGTAGCCGATAGTATTTAGTACAGTAACATATGGCACAGGTTTGTAGCCTAGGTGCAATAGGCTATACCATGTAGCCTAGGTGTATGGTAGGCAAAACCATCTAGGTTGGTCTAAGTACACTCTATGAATATTGCACAATGACAGTAATGCTTGAAAACACATTTCTTAGAATTATCCAGCAATTAAGTGAAGCATGACTGTGTATTATGACTGAAGGCAGGACATTTAACATAGATAGCCCTACAGTAGAACTGTAAATGTAAACTGTTAACTGTCCCACTTAACGTTTAAAGTATCATAACTTTATTCCTGATAGGGATGGAAAATAAGGCATTTGACAGATTACAGATAGCATACATTGTACCAGAGATCCTGTTAATGTGTTTTATCAAATATAGCTTGTTGCATAACATTTGCACTTAAAGTTTCCATTTGCTTGAGTCTGTAGTACTCAACCTTCATCATCTAGACAATGTATAAATTTTGAAAAAGTTTCAGTGATGAATTACATGGAGAAATTAGGGTACTACTAACTGTTGATATTTTAGTTTATTAAAGTAGGTAATAATGTCTGTCATACCTCTTGGATGTAATCTTTTTACTTTATAATTTTATCATATAACATTCATGATGGAGGAGTCAGTTCAGAGTCTTCCGGTTGGCTTTTCCCACTATCACAGACTTAACTCACTCTCCATGGAAACAGCATATGTTGTGCATGTGTGTGTCCGTGTGTGTGTGTGTGTGTGTGTGTGTGTGCGCGCGCGCACGCGCGTACGCAGAGCCAGGGGCTTGTTCTGTCAACTACAAGAATGTCAACTACCAAGAATGTAATTCTAATCACAGATTTCTCAGTTGGGTATAATAATATCTGGTCTAGGAATTTATTTATTATCTGGTCCCATGACACTCATACTTCTACAGTGATCATAATTAGATTTGGGGTGTAACAAGTCTCAAAATGTCTGGATATTATTCACCAGTTACCAAAGTCAATGACTCTAGGTCACTTTGAGATTGATGCATGTTTCAGGTTTGTTTCTTTTGGAGTCCTAAGTTTTCCTTTAATCAACAGATCCCTGGAAATAATGTAGACTGAAGTCCAGAGTCTGGCAAACATTGTTAGATTCAGCTTTAATTGTTCTTGATTTCCATGGATTGAGCATTCTTGATAGCTTCCAATCTATCTTGACCCTAAGAATGTCAACTTTGATTAACGATCTCATAACTCTCTGAGGTTCAAGTCAACTTTGCTGCCACTCTGACTTTTGTCACTGATTTTATAATCGTATCCAGCTTACTTAAGATGGTTAAGCATTGCTCCCTGTCTTCCGTTACTTCAGAATTTTATACATACTTTAATGTAGATAATCTTTTATCTGTAATAGCATCTACCACAAACTCTAGTCTACAGAAGACAGTCACCATATGACACTTTCAACGGCATTAAGGTCACCCTCATCATGTTTTTTATTGCTTTGATAAAAAGTGGCTTTCAAGCCCTACCATAGAACATAGTAGACAGGTGTTTTTTGTTTGTTTAATTGAGTTTAGTCCTTATACAGTACACCTACTCTAGCACATTCCATTTTCTCAGCTTTTTTTTTTCTCCTTTCACCACCTACTGTAGTCATTCTAGATTTCTAGTTTCCTAGTGTGGCCCATCACATTATCCAAAGTTCTAAAAGTTATTCTAACAGCAATTAACACCTTTCCTTGGGTTACTTGTCAAGGTGCTAACTCTTGTACTGTGGGAGTATGCTCACATATGGATGGACCCTTTGTTATCAATCCTTCTGTTTTACTCCTCTTGATCAGTATGTCAAGATTCAGGCCCATAATTCTCTTGTAGCATCTTCCAGGTATAGTTCCTTTCTTCTTTCAGTAGGCATAATATTTTTCTTGGTAGGATGTTTTGTGACTAATCCTATTTATGGCACAGGTTAGAAGAAAGGAAAGTGAGTATAGATAATGACTCAATGCCATCTTGCAAGGCCTTTGAATCATATTAAAGAAAGAGGGAATGCTAAACTTTAACAGAGAAGCTTGGGATACTTTTATGGGCCCTGGAGATGCAGGAAAATCTGAAAATTAAAGTTTTTTTGTGTGTGAATCACTCAGGAGTACCTGATCCCCAAGTCTCTATGTCTTACTCCTTTCAAATGAAGACTCTGGTCTTGAAAAAGCAGATTTGCCAGGGTTAAAAATTCCACCATCTAACTAGTCCTATTACCGTTATAATTTAATTCTGGCTCTAATTTTCAACTTTTGCCATCCTCCAGAACAGGGATTTAGAGTTTTTATATATGTTCCCAAAATATACTGACTTTCACATGTGGCTTTATACTTCAGATGGCTCTGCAGAATCTCCATTACGTATGCAATTCACATAAGTGTGTGTGCTTTTTTTCCTAAAGTAGACGAACCAAATTAATTAGATAGAATAGTTAAAAAGTAGAAAAATTAGGACGAAAGGCATACAATTTTTCCCTGACAACAGCAAAAATGTATGCGAACTAAATTTCAGAATATCATTAAATAAACAGACAACCTATAAAGAATACGTACGTATTATCTGCACTATATCATGTTTCTCATAAGAGGTTGCATTTAAAAAAAATGAACCCAATCTTTTTAGAGTAGCACAGGAATCAAATCACACTGATCTCCAAAGAAAGCAAGTAATTTGAGAACGTTTTATGGCTTTACAGCAAAAATACACAGATTTACATTAAATAAATATTTTATAATTAAGTTATTACAATAAATTTGTAGGCAAATTGTGAATAAAACTGATACTGTTACTAATGTTACTAAGCTAAAATTAAATATTACCAGCTGAAAAATGTCAAATTATCATTAAATCAGACAGAATTTGAGAGAGGAAATGTAGATAAATAAATGGAGACAGAGATAGAATAGCTAATGTGTTTGTCTATGTATTGGGAATCCATGAAGCAGAGTTTAAAATGAATAATCAGAAATTAATATTCAGAAAATTTTAAATTATTATTTGAATTTATTATTATTATTTAAACTATTATTTAAAATTCAATAACAGGCCTGGTGTGATGGCTCACGCCTATAATCCCAGCACTTTGGGAGGCCGAGGCGGGTGTGTCACCTGAGGTCAGGAGTTCGAGACCAGCCTGGTCAACCTGGAGAAACGCTGTCTCTACTAAAAATACAAAAATTAGCCAAGTATGGTGGTGCATGCATATAATCCCAGCTACTCGGAGGCTGAGGCAGGGAGAATCACTTGAACCTGGCAGGTGGAGGATGCAGTGAGCGGATAATGCACCACTGCACTCCAGCCTGGGTGACAGAGAAAGACTCCATTTCAAAGCATTAAAAAATAAATAAATAAAAAGTAAAATTCAAATAACAAAAATCAGAAAAATAATTTATTATTAAAGGGATAGATAGGAATCGTGCCAATTAAAAATCTTTGATAGTAAGCAATTCATCTTTTAAATAAAACAATAAATTCCAACTGAATAATTAGCTGTAAAAACATATTAAATAGTTAAATAGGACCGGGAGCAGAGGTTCACCCCTGTAATTCCTGCACTTTGGTAGGCCTACGTGGGTGAATCACGAGGTTAGGAGATTGAGATCATCCTGGCTAATACAGTGAAACCCCATCTCTACCAAAAATACAAAAAATTAGCCAGGCGTGGTGGCCAGCGCCTGTAGTCCCAGCTACCCAGGAGGCTGAGGCAGGAGAATCTCTTGAACCTGGAAGGCAGAGGTTGCAGTGAGCTGAGATGGCGCCACTGCACTCCAGCCTGGGCGACAGAGCAAGGCTCCATCTCAAAAAACAATAATAATAATAATAATAATAATAATAATTAGCTAAATAGAGGAAACAACCATATTTAAAACACAATGTTAAAAAATTATTGTCCCTTAGAAGTAATACTGGAGATCTGCAATGCTTTTTTTTTTGTAACAAAATATCTGTAGTAATTTTTATTATGTGTATGCATTATTAAATAAAAGATAAAGGATTGCAATACCTATCAAAATTATAAAAATTGCCACAAACTTTAATACACAATTGAAAATTTGCCTTAAGGAAATTATTCAGTATAATACAAAAGTTATATTCCAGAAGAATTTTTATTGTAGAGTATGCACAATATTGAAATGTGGTAGAACTCAATAATGAAGAGATAATATGCACAACTATTAAAATAGCCAATTATAAAGACTGAAGGAATCACAATCTATGGCTAAAGTTTATTATAAAAAATACAATTGCTTGTTTCTATTGCAATTATGTGTTTAGAAATAATTAGTCTAAGAAGAAAATGTGTTTTGTTGTTGTTCTGTTTGTTTTGTGGGTTTTTTGTGTGTTCCAAAACTTTCTATGAGTAAGGGTTTTAAAGGAAAGAGACTATTGACAGAATGAGATTGGAAAATATAATGAGGATGAGAATTTAAAAATTAAGCAGTGGATTCATGCTTGGGGCAATCTAATTTAGTTCAGAATTACATGGGAACAAGCAGGAAGGTGGAAAGACACGGCCCATGTTGCAGAATTTGGTCATAATGAAGAGCAGTCAAGCCACTAAGCTTCCTCAATGTTGTGTCAATCACCAAGTAAAGAAAGAATAAATACCCTCAGCTCTGAGACAAGTAGTGATTTCCTTAAGACCTTTCATACTAAACCCAGGCTACAAATTCCTGAAAGCGTCAGTAACTTCTACTTCTAGCTCATAATTAGGTGGCATTGATTCAGGATCTCTGGGGACATGGTGAAGCGTATGTTGAGCTAACCTACCTCTGATTGCTGTTAACGGTTCCAATATCACTAGCAAGGGAAGTTCACCAGTCCATGGAGATCCCATGGTTATGTACTTGCAGCTGATCATGACTTGTGATATACCATTTATTTTCTTACTGTTGCAATTTAACATAAAAATAACATTAAAAAGTGCAATACAAATAATCACAAAACTCACAGTTGAAGACAAACATGACAGCAATAATGAGAGATATCAGATTATCACAAAAGAGGGACAATGGCTGGTGGTGAAATGCAATGAATCAAATTACCAACTTGCCTCCTCTATTTAATTTAGTTCATCTACTTTAGAGAGAGAGAGAGAAAAAAAAGCACTTATGTGTCCTGCATACTTCATGGAGATTCTTCAGAGCTATCTGAAATACAAAGCCAAATATGAAAGTCAGTGAGTATTTGGAGTATATATAAAGACTCTAATTCCCTATTCTGGAGGACAGCAAAAGTTGAAAATTAGAGCTAGAATGAAATTATAATGGTAACAGGGCTAGTTAGATGGCGGAATATTCAACCCTAGCAAATCTACTTTTTCAAAATCAGAGTTTTCATTTGGAAGGAGTAAAGCACAGAGACTTGGGATCAGGTACTCTTGAATGATCCATACACACAAAGAACTTTAATTTCCAGATTTCCCTGTTATCTCTGGGGCCCATAAAAGTGTCCCAAGCTTCCCAGTTAAAGTGTACCATTCCCTTTTCCTTGAATATGATTCAAAGAGCTTAAAATAGCTTGTTGAGCTAACGTACCTACGATTGCTGTCAAAGGTTCCGATATCACTACTAGCAAGGGAAATTCACCAGACCATAGTGATTGTGTAGTCACGTATTTGCAGATGATCATAAGCATCAGCTGCAAGTTGAAGTAAAGGTAGAAACATGGTCTCATTCTCTCACAGAGAGCAAAAGGGGATATTTGACAGTATATACCTATGTGCAGAAGCCAGTCTTTCCCCCACCCTTGTTACTATACAGAATTAAAACAATTCCATTCCCTCTCCCCTCCAAAAAAAAAAAAAAAAAGAAAACAACAGTTTCAAATATTCCATTTAGTTACCTTTTTCTTTAGTTACTTTCTTTTTTTTTGGTAGAGTCGGGGTTTCACCGTGTTAGCCAGGATGGTCTCGATCTCCTGACCTCGTGATCTGCCCGCCTCGGCCTCCCAAAGTGCTGGGATTACAGGCGTGAGTCACTGCGGCCGGCCCATAATTTTTAATATGTGTGACAGGGTAAAGACTGGCTTAGCATGCTTACCTTTAAAAGTATTGCTAACATTTATTTGTATCTTGTTACATTTAGCTCCTTCTAACATCCCAGGATTTGATCAAACTGAAACAGTTTGCCTAAGTTTGAAGAAGAGACAAAATTGATAGGATTTAGCTGAAAACAAGATTGCATTTTATTAAGTGCAAAGGTGATAATCGTAACATCAATGAACAACACATTAACACAGAAACCAATAATGTTAAGGCTGAACAGAAAGGCATAGTATTTTCAATTCTTGTAAAGCTTCTGTTTCAGAGATAGCACTAGGGATGCTTTAATATTCTTCCCAAACATGTCCCTCTACCTCTAGGGGGTTCCTGCCTGGTTGGTGATACAGGTGGTTTGATTCAAGAAGACTTGCAGTACTAATGGTTTATATAAAATGAATCAACTGTTTAGAAGTCAAAACATAGAAGAGTAGCTTTATCTGTTCTTTGTAAAATAAGAAAAAACTAAAAATTTATAGTCTATAAAGCAAATTTTCAAACAAAATTTATGGCCCATAATGAATATCACTGTCAATTTAAACCCTTTAGTTTTCTTTCTCTAAATATTACTTTTATTAATTATCACCTAGAAACTACTCCAGGCATTTTTCACAGATCCTGGTTCTCCATCTGCTTTGGTTTATCATCTGTCTGCTGGATACGTGATAGATGAAAAACACCCTGCTACAATACTTCTACCAATTGTCAAATTATCGAAATTCTTAATTCTCTCATACAGTGAGGGATCTTTTTGTATATAATCTATTATCATGTCATTCTTTTCCAAATACATGACATTCTCCTGCAAATACAGATTCAACTTTTTTTCTCCTTTCTCATACCAAAATGCAATTTAAATGAGATGTCTTTCACAAATCCATGCTTTTACCTTGCTTTCTATGATAAACAACCTAAAACCAAGCAAAATTAAGAACCTCTTTATTCTTCAAAATATGAATGTAATAAAATGTTGATTTCAAGACTGAAACACATTTATTTACAAAAAGCAACAACTCTAAAAATGATTATTTCAAGCTACTAGAGGTAGGAACTCATGGCCTCTATTTTTAAGATTAGGAAGTAAAAGTATAGCTTCACAAAAGATGGCCTGGTAAGCATGAATCAGTAAGCTTATCAGAATCTATTTAGAAATATGCAGTGAATTATTTACCACAAATTGCCCGAAACATGTTACTTGGCAGTATTCAACTAGAATTTAAAAGAAGAAACCCTGTCAAAATAACCTATCTTTTCCCTAAGACAGAGTGACAGAGATGAGCGATCAAAGCAATGCAGTACACATAATCCATATCAACTTTAGAAAGCCTCCTGATGTTGTCTTGCCAGCCATAACATTAAACACCCTGGAAATATATGATCTTGACTCCAAAATTATTGAGAAGGCCGAACAATTGGTTGTTGGTTTTTAGTGGATTATGTCAACTGAAGAGGAGAAATAAAAGATGTCTTTAGTGATTCCTTCTCAACTCAGTGATATTTATTACTGCCATCCATAACCTAGATCGATACTTTCTTTTAGAAAAAAATAAAAAAAGTGTCCTTGTTACTCACTTGGGAATCTGGGGACAGTTATTGTCCAATATGCCATTTTTTATCTTTGTCTCTCATACCTCATTCAAACCACACCATCTGTCATTCTTTTTCCTTTTATGGCCATTCTCATTTCCTTACTTACCCTCTTTTAAAACTTAAAGAACATGAGGAAATATTGTTATTCACTAACAATATTTGAAGCACTACAATGCCACATCGTACAGCTTGCAAAATAATAGAAAAGATAAAGCAATTAATTTTCAAAAATGTCTGTTCTTAAGACCTATATGGGTTCATATTTACAACTCAGTTTTTTCAGACTCCTCCCCAGGAGATACTGATTCCATGCTTCTAAGTTGTGACCCAGGATTCCATGCTTCCAACTAGTACTCTGCAACTAGGCATGTTTGGGAAACACTGATTTAAGTAATGTACTCTAAAATGCCCATCAAGTTTCTAAATCAGGATGCAAGTAGAGATAGAATACATGATTAGCATTTGATTCATTAATGGTTTCTTTCACTGAGGTAGTTAAAATTCTATTTACAACATAATCTCCATCTGAGGTATGATGAGTAAAACAGAACCTTTACAGAATGATTACATATGAGCACCATATCATCATCAAAACTCTTAACATATCATTCAAAGGATCAGAGTTGGTCAGATTTGCCTATAAAAGGAAAGTTCAGTCTTAGATGTTATCTAGCATAGACATTTTTGGCAAATGAGAAAGGCTATTTCAATGTTACTAATACAGTGTACACAGAGAAACTCTCAATTCTGGGTAGGGTACTTCCAGGTAGCATCTTTATTTCTAGAGAATCTTCAACTCCACATTAGACAATTCATTAATTTGGTTCTTTCACTTTTAATCTGAAAATGTAGTTCTTATTAAGCTTAAGAAGTAGAGGAGGCCGGGCGCGGTGGCTCAAGCCTGTAATCCCAGCACTTTGGGAGGCCGAGACGGGCGGATCACGAGGTCAGGAGATCGAGACCATCCTGGCTAACCCGGTGAAACCCCGTCTCTACTAAAAAATACAAAAAACTAGCCGGGCGAGGTGGCTGGCGCCTGTAGTCCCAGCTACTCGGGAGGCTGAGGCAGGAGAATGGCATAAACCCGAGAGGGGGAGCTTGCAGTGAGCTGAGATCCGGCCACTGCACTCCAGCCTGGGCTACAGAGCGAGACTCCGTCTCAAAAAAAAAAAAAAAAAAAAAGAAGTAGAGGAAAAACAGATAACATGTTGTGCACATACATGAGGTATAAACCATTAACAGAAAATGACAGCTTGTGCTGAACACATGCTGTGGCATGGTGCCCAAATTTCCACTCTAGCAAGAGTCTAATACTTAGGGGAATAGGGAATGCATAAACCTTATCCTCATCTTCAAGTTTCACTTGGCTGGAATTATTCTCACCACTAGTGGACCAGTCCTCCTTTCTACTTCTCTTACTTTTTTTCTTTTCTTCCTCTACCACCTTTTGCTAGTACGAATTGGATGTGAAAAACCTAGTTATGTCTCTTATCTCCCCAAAATCTTCAGTGGAGAATGCAAATGGATAATACAAGTTAGGGAGAAATTTATATACTATCTAATGTCACCATTGTATGTATTGTATAATTATCAGCTTGGCCACTATATTTGTAAAAATGTATAAAAAGCAATGTCTAAATTCATATAGCTGATTGCTAGGTATGGGTATGAGAAATCTTCAGAGTCCAGGATGTCAAATGAGAGCCTTTCACCCTGAATTGAGTCTTTCTGTGTATACATTACTGGTAAGTTTGACATTTATTTTCTTATCATTTGCTAATTAACTCTGTGATAGATCACATTCATATTGGAAGATCTCATTAAACAATGAAATCTGACGCTGATCAAATTATTAAAGGTAACTTAAGATGTTATGTTCATTCTTTGTTTCCTTTTTATAAATCTGTTCCTGTAGATATGATCTTAGCATAATCTCTAGAATTTCTATCCACTTTTCCTTATTAGATAAGTTATATGCCTAAGGAGGGTCCTTTTGAAAAAGTTTAAAATAGAATAAAGATCTGCTATTTTACCTTACTTTATTGTTATTACCTAACGGTTTCCAGAGTTCCTAAAGAAGGTAAGATTTTAGGAAATTTGGGAGAATGTTCCCTATTAGTGTCTTATTTCAGAGGTGCTGGAAAAATACAAGAGACTCCTGGGCAGAGATATAGAATTGTGTTACTCACAGCAAAGCAGCAGCATGGCCCTTATGTTTGCATTGGTTCTCCTTCTCCCCACTCCCAAGTCCCATAGAACAACGGAGAGCAGCTCTGGATGCTGCATGCACAGTAAGTTTATGTCACAGTTAAGGAAACCCTAAGTGTAAGGGATTCCCCATCATACAAGGAAGCTGCTACCAAACCTGACTAAACTTTGCCCCAGATGATGGTACTTTGTGCACACTTTGAACAGTAAACAATCTGCACTCTGTTGTGGAGGTAGTCACTCACACTAACTTTCCAAGTTGTTCACTATATTAATGTCCTTGAAACAATACTTCAGCACAAAAATGGATAAAAGATGTGCAGAAACATGAGACCTATGGGGAACGTTCTCCCAACTCTCTTATAATCTTGAGCTTCTTTAGGACCTCTTTGGATGTTAAGTAAAACTTAAACAAAATTGCATACGCATTGACTCTTGAGATAGCCAATTTTTTTTTTTTTTTTTTTTGAGACGGAGTCTTGCTGTGTTGCCTGGGCTGGAGTGCAGTGGCCGGATCTCAGCTCACTGCAAACTCCGTCTCCCGGGTTCACGCCATTCTCCTGCCTCAGCCTCCCGAGTAGCTGGGACTACAGGCGCCCACCACCTCGCCCGGCTAGTTTTTTGTATTTTTTAGTAGAGACGGGGTTTCACCGTGTTAGCCAGGATGGTCTCGATCTCCTGACCTTGTGATCCTCCCGTCTCGGCCTCCCAAAGTGCTGGGATTACAGGCTTGAGCCACTGCGCCCGGCCGAAATAGCCAATTTTGACTGTAATCACCTATCAGAAGTTGGTAGCTAGATTGTTGTTTCCAGGCTCAGGCTCCCTAGAAGAAGAGACTAAAACAAGTCATTGTGCAAATGACAGATTGAGGGAAATCTCCCAAGTGGAAACCATGAGGGAGTGAAGAATGCAAGATTGAATACAAAAAAATACAGATAAAAATGTGATTTCAATTGACCTTTGGCTTCAGACTGTCCCAATAGAGAGCCCAAGTGTATGAATGGCAATACAAAGTTGCCCTAACTTGAGGGAAGGTGGCCACTTTTCTATATCCCTGTATCTGTCCATTGTGGACTTCACACTTTGCCTAGGGGAAAAGCAAAACTGTGAGTTATTTCTGGTTGGTTCAAATGACTAAATTTAGCCAGGAGTATTTTTAAGTATAAGAGTGCACTCCTGAGCTGTTGACAGCTAACACCCACAGTAACTGAAGGTTGGGTACACTAGGCTGTAAACGAGATATGGACAAGGCACACACAATATTTAACACAAAGCATAATAGTTTTAAATAACATAATTAGGCTGCAAATAAAGTCATAAATTTGCCTTAGAAATCTATGATGTAAGTAGTCAGAGCAAATATACATGTGAAAAATTCACCCATAAACACACACATACACACACATGTATATGCAGTTCGACTATAATATATATAAAATATGAAACAATGATGTATATATTTAATTGATATACATTTGTTTTTATATTTCATAATTTGTGAAGCATATGGAATTAAAAGAGTGATTGATTACCTTTATTCACCTAGGAATTCTTCAGTTAATGCCTAAAATTTTTTTCATTCACAGATTCCCTTCTTTAAGTACAAAATTTATGTTTCAGCGTAAGTTATTTTTTAATAATTCACTGATGCCTTATCAATATTAAAGTACTGTTGTTTCTTCTTATACTGGAGTACATGTTGACACATAAATTTAAAATGTTGGTATACCTCAACTTTAATTGTGCTTGTTATGGGAAAGAGTCCTTTGGTGACATTCAGAATGCTGAAGATCACAAGTTGCCAAACACTCTATAGTAGAAAGTTCCTCAAAATCATTGAAAGCATACTTCACTTATACTGAAGTTATCAGAATTCCCTTTCATCTCAGGATGACTGATTCAGAGTTTAGAGGGCATGTTAATTTGGGATGCAATATTGTATTACTAATTGAGAACACTGGATGTATTGTGATCTAGATGAGAAATATTTGAAATATATTTGGGGAATTCATCACTGTCCACATTTTGGGCCAACAAAATCTTACAAATTTCCTCTGGTGCTACTCTGGTTTGTCTCTACTATGTCCAGTGACAGAGAGACACTGAATGTTTTTACCTTCTCAAGATAAGTAATACATTACTCTTTATATGATTTCATACAATTTTCTTAATAATTCCATGAGAAAAGTTACTGTTTATCTTCATTGTTCATAAGAAAGGCATCCCTTAGGAGGAATACATACTACAATATAGAGAGAATAACTATTATAACCCTATTATTTGTATGAGAATGGGAACTATGGGCCGATATCATATAGACAAATCTTTCAAGCTAGGTAGGTAGGTCACCTCTTTTACCACTTTTAAGAGCAATTGTGTAATGCTACTGCAAGAATTCTAAACACCATCTAAAAGTAGTTAAAGGTTTAGGAAGAAATATGTAGTTTCAATTTTAGGTACTAAACAACATAAAACTATAGAAAATTGTAAAGAAAGGAGAAGAAAATATTGTATGTTACATTTAAACATTATATTTATGTGTCACCTAAATCATTAATCAAATGTAATTGAATGATTAAGTATTTTTAATATTGAGACTTTACAGCATTTTATTTTGATGGCAATTGATAACTCACGAAGCTGCAAAATGTATAACAAAAGATATATGTGACAGGAAGTAAAAACACCTGGTTTCTATCTATAAATATTTTATGAACTTTCTGGATGTTATTCTCTTCATCTATTAAACAAAAAGATTGGATCAAATAATGTTTAAGATATTTTTTGAATGAACACATTATGATTCTGTGTATGGTACATATGAAAACACTCTAAATCAAAATATTTATTTGAACAAATATTTTGAAATACTGTAAATTAGCATCAACATTTTAAAAGATATTTTATATTTAAAATTTTTTATGTTAACTAATTAAAATATGTCTAGTGGTGGTATAATTTCTCTGTAAAACAGAACATCTCTTTGATGTATAACTAAATATTTATCCCTGAATAGATCTAATTTAAGCAGATGTTTTATAAAACCTTTGTACTCTAGTTCTAAAAGACTATTGCCATTTTACGCATACAAAATGAAAACAATTATTAAATAGCTAATTTTGATTAGTTTCAGAGTTTAGTTAATGCTTATTTTAAAAATTTGTTACCTGCAAAATTAAGAAGTTCTAATTAAAATGGAAAATTAAGATTATATTACTATGAATTACATTTACAGGGAATGTCAATGGCATTTTAAGAACTATGTAGTTATTTAAATAAAAATCCGTTTGCTTACAACTTTATCATAATATGTTACTTCTTGTTCCCGGTGTATTAAAACTATTATAAAACATGACAAAGTGTATATATGCCTTCTTTCTGACAATTTAAGCTTGTACCAAAGAGATGTAAAGTATTTTAAAATACTGTACATGTGAATTTAGTAATTTTGTTGCCTGAGCCTCATACCAAAGTTTCACTGATATTTCTCATTCTTCTTGAACTCTGAATGTAATAAATTAAAGGTTAAAAAACTATAAATTTTTTCACCAATGAATCAACAATACTATTTTCATTACCTTGCCTATGTTGTCAACAGAAGTAATAAAGATATGCGTGTTTAAACACCATAAATATATTTTAAACTAATACTACATTTAATTGAAAGGAAAAACACAGCTATTATCAATTGTTATACTTAATAATTTTCTGAAATATAATTAATATCTGATATTTTTCTTAAAACCAGTACTTTTCTCTGTCTTAGTTGTGATTATTTCCTTGTATCTAGCCAAATTCCTAAACAGTGAATGCTTAAAATATTTCTTGAGAAAATAACTGGATCAATCATTATTATTGTTATTCTCATGATATAAAAGAGACCACTATACCCCTTATAAAGGCACTTTGAGTATTACCATTAGTCTGTGTTCCAAAATTAAAGGCAACATTTATTAATCATTTATTAATCTTGATTCCTTAGCTTAATTCTTGGTCAATATTTTTGTAGTCTTAGGGCAAAGAATTATAGTTCAAAAAGTGAGTTACAAAATAACCAAATCATTGGCAATTTATACATGCAAATTGCCACTCTTATAAAACCATGCTATTATTCTTCAAGGGAGGTTCTGAAACATTGGAAAAAGCTTAGTGTGGAAACCTGACAGTCACTTAAATAAATATGACAGGAAGGACCTGTTGTTTTTGCTTTTTCTGTTGAGATAATGTATCTAAAGTTTATTTTCTTTCTTTCTTTTTTTTTTTTTTTTTTTTTTGAGATGGAGTCTCGCACTGTCACCCAGGCTGGAGTGCAGTGGCGCCATCTCGGCTCACTGCAACCTCCGTCTCCCGGGTTCAACTGATTTCACCTGTCTCAGCCTCCCATGTAGCTGGGATTACAGGTGCCCGCCACCAAGTCCGGATAATTTTTTGTATTTTTAGTAGAGATGGGGTTTCACTATTTTGGCCAGGCTGGTCTCGAATTTCTGACCCTGTGATCCACCCGTCTCAGCCTCCCAAAGTGCTGGGATTACTGGCATGAGCCTAATGTATCTAAATTTTCTATCAAAGAACATACAATAAAAAGCAATATTAACCTACAAGATCCTTTAAAAAAGTGAAAGGAATCATTATTATGGAATTATTTAAAAATTATCAGAGAAATTATGAATAAAAAATCAATTAATTAAAAACATAGTTGTCACAAATTAAATTTTCTCACTTTTTACTTCCTTTTCAGTTGGATGTGAATAAATCAAAGATATGTCTGGAAACTAATGAGAGTGACTTTGAAATTTGGTGATATTCCAGGGAGGAATACTTTAGTTGAATTTCATATAACAAGGCATGATTAAAAATAGTTGTGTACACACAAAACATAGCAATTTATAAATGTGACCAACAGATTCACTCTTCTTGGAATCACACTGATTAGAAAGTCACACATACATACACATACACACAAAAATTCTTTATTTCTTGGGAGCACCATCGTCCTTGTCTCTAAATTTCAGGTCCCACATTTTTGACATCCGTTACTGCAGCCAACTACCAACATAATCAATGTTCATACTTCTCAAAAGAGGTGCCAGATTTTATACAGTGTAATTTGATTATAAGATAACCTACAGTTATCAAGCACATATATGTGCTTCATATGTTCTATGTTCTGACAATAAAGGTAATATATACTAGTGATCTTTAATGAAAAGTGCATTCTTCTTTTTAGTATATGTTTTTTGAGTTATCAAGATAGTTCCCAATGTTTCCTCTTCACTGAAAAATGTGCTACCATCCAGAGATACCCATGCCAATCATGATTATATGACATATCCTAATTCATCTAGGCACAGTGAATCAGAACAGATGGACATATGACCACATCTGAAGCCATAGAACACTTGTAACTTGAATAAAAACTGAGATGGAGCAAACTCTTATCTCTACTGTTATCTTGCATGGCAAAAGCAAAGATTCTGAAATTATGTATCAGTCCTTTCAGCTAACCATGTGTATCAACAAGCAGATATGATGTGATGGACGACAGAAATTGTGTTTTTAAATTTTATGATGACATGGTTTGGCTCTGTATCCCCACCCAAATGTCATCTTGTAGAGCCCATAATTCTCATGTGTTGTGGGAGGGACTCGGTAGGTGATGATTGAACCTGGGGGCGGTTCTTTCTCATGGTGTTCTCGTGTTAGTGAATGGGCCTCATGAGATTTGATGGTTTTACAAACTGGAGTTTCTCTGTACAAACTCTCTCTTTGCCATTCATGTGAGATATGACTTGCTCATCCTTGCCTTCTGCCATGACTGTGAGTCCTCCCCAGCCCTGTGGAACTGTGAGCCCAATTAAACCTCTTTCTTTTGTAAAATGCCCAGTGTCTCAAGTATATCTTTATCAGCAGTGTGAAAATGGACTAATAGAGTAGATTAAAATCTAATTTGAAGATTTCAAATAGTCTATTTGTCATAGGTAGTTTTAGGAATTCAGAGAACTACTGGATTTTTGTTGGACCAGTATATAGTGGGAGAATGATTTTTAAAAGTCAACTCACTTGGGTAAATTAGGAAAGTTATTAGAATTGAAAATATGTAATGTGTAGTGTCCATCATGTGTCAAATTACAAACTCTTATGCATTTGAGAACAAAGATTATTTTTTTAATCCGTACTTCCACCAAGATTCTTTCCCCTGTTCTCCTACCAACACTCACACCCTCATATACTAACTCAGCCCATAAAAGAGGGGCTACATGGATACAAATGGATTTATAGCTTTTCATTGTATATAATTGCCAGTATTATTAGAGAAGGTCTATGAATCAGAAGGTATAATGTGGCTTTATCACTGAGTCTATGAGAACAGAAAAGGTGAACTATTAGTTCATGCTCATAAATTGAGCAATTCTGGCAATAAGAATCAAATAGCAGGAGTCGGTATTCTGGGATCTATCAGTGACAGGTAATAATAATAGTAATGAAACAACCCTGGGATCCTAACAGTAAATAAGGAAGACCCTAAGTATCTTTAAAGGTAAACTTAATCTAAACGGAAGATTTGGAGTTGCTTTAGTTTGAGAAAAAGTCTATCAAAGTTGACCAAATCAAAAATTATTGCTTATAATATTCTCTCAAGCTACTTTCCTAGACAGGGAGCAAAATAGTGAACTAGATGAGGTGCTTCTCTATGGAAGTGATCATTTTAGTCAGAAATTTAAAGTCAATTTTTTAGTCAACATAGTTGATGTATCTTTAAACATGAGAGCAAGGAATACACACATGAAATTATAGTCACTTTTACAGTCTCTGGTTCTGAAATGTGTTATGTAGATAGTGCATTTGTATACTCTTCCATTGTATTATTCAGCTAATATCTTCCACTAAAAGCAGGAAAATACACATTTGTTAGGTCAAGGTTGATAGACTAATATACAGGTGAAGACTGCATTTAAAACACATGCTTATACCAAGTGGCTTTTTAGCAATTCATAAGGTTCCTGGCTCAAGTTGGCAACGTCCATAACATGACCTAATTAGTACTTTAAATTTATATCCAGCTTAATCCAACACAGGCATCTGGGCTGGCTTAAGCAGTATGTATAAAATTATTACTGGATTATATTTTCCCATGCCTGGTTTAAGTCTAAGAACCATCATACCAGTGTTCTCTACACAAAAGCAATTCTGATGAACTCTCTGCACCTCATAAATCTCACACAGTTATAGAAGAAAATGGATGTTGCAAACAAGATTCAAATAACAACAGCTGCAGACAAGCTGTGCATCTGGCACATTCTGGCTCTTGTTACAACCACATAGGGCAAGTGACAATTGCTTTCCTTAATCCTGTGATTGTGTTCTGTACAATTTGAATTATTTTTCATAACTTGTGGACCTCCTACAGGCATCTATGTCCCAAATTTTATCTTTCATTGCATTACATCATGGTATTGTAGCAGCATGCTCTAGCACTATAAACTTATATTTTATATTCACTTAATACTGATATGCACTTAATACCAATAGAAAGAAACTACTCGTAGCAGTAATAGGTTAAGGCAGGCAAATATGGATTATTTGAGGCATAACACCCACTTTCAATTTTATAAGTGACAATATTTTTTTTGTTAGCATCAATTCAGCAAATATTCATCATGGCCTACATTGTGTAACATAGAAAGATGTAATCCACGTATTCAAGGAGACAAAAATTATATACGAAGCACTTGACTATGATTCAAACAGAAGTGTTAAAATACGTAGTGCAGATTTTAAGTTTTATAGGCCATCTAAAATGACATAACTAAGGGTATTTATAAGGTCAATTCACCTGCCTTATGGTGACATTCTCTTAGCCAGTCGCAATTATTGAGCTCTTACACTTTACCAGACACTACAAATGAACTCATGTTATTCCCCAAAAAGCTCTGTGAGTCATTTATTATTATCAAGCATCAGATCACAGATGAAAACATATCTCGAGGAGCTTTAGTATGTCTCATATCATTTCTTGCACTAAATGTTAGAGAGGATTCAAACAGAGAATTCCATGACTTCAGAGTTCATATTCTTAAGCCTTTCATCATCCTCATTAATGAAGTGCTAATGGGCAGAGTATTATTATTTTCAAATTTCCTGATGTTAATAGACAAAATATCCCACATTCTAAGAATCTGAGTTAAAGTCTTCCATATTCAGTATGCAAAAAAAAAAAAATAACTTTTCTCAATTTTCAAATTCAGGGCAGTAAAACAAAACACCTATTTCAATTCCACCTACTTCTAAATGGAACTAAACATTTATTATCAGAGAGGAAATCTCTAGCTGTATGTAAATTGTGCCTTGAGATTCTCTTCTAAAAAATGTCTGATAAATCCCAACAAATGACTTGAATTTTTCATCCTTTTTTCAAACTTTTTGGCAGGGTATATATATCTTAGCAATGTAACAATTTTCAGCATCTCTTTCTTCATCTCTTTTTTCTGTGATCGCTCTCTTACTAAATTTGACACCAAACCCGTGTAGGAGTTAGGTAGAATGGGAGGATTAGAAAATAAATACAAAGATAAACATAACTAGTTATTGATAGAAGTCTAAATTATTGCCTAAATATTATATTTAAGGCAGCATTTTGGAGAGAAAAAGTAGTAATTATCTGGGGACTGAGGTAGTATAGGGAAAGAAAGAGGTGGAGAGAGGGGAGAGAGAGACACATAAGGATAAAGAGATAGAGAGGTTGAAAGAGAACAAGAGAGAATAGCAATAGGTTGATTTCTGATGTAAATCTCGATAGCCTACATCTTGGCATCTTTATGAGAAATTAGTTCTAGGAGTCTGGAGAAGCACATCTCTTAGGGAACTGATCAGAATCTTCATCCCCTGAGGAATGGACTAATTCAAATGATACAGATCCTTTGGAAACTACTATTATATAAGTGGTTGCCAGCTTCACTTTTAGTGGCCTAAGTAATCCACTATCACTACTACTACTACTCTCTGCTTGTCATGTCATCTAGCTGGTTATATGAAAAAATTCTTTTAGTATTTCTGTGTCTCCATCAAGCAATATGATCTCAATGAGGTGAAATCTTAATTAACAAAAAATACCTAGTTACTTATTTTTATTTTTCATCTAATTAGTGCTCAATATGAGTTTGAGTGTGCTCTCTTTCCCCCAGCTGAATACACAGGTTACTTTTGTTTTTTTTTTTTTTTTACAAAGAGCATCTAGTCAAAGTAGGATATTTAAAAGAGCCTTTATTTGAAGGGCCAGGCTGCTTTTACTTCCTGAAACAATTAACTAACTGAACTTTGATATTAGACAAATTATTAAGCTAATTCTACCTATACTTCTTCCTGTTAACTGCACAAGGCATATCTAGGCAGAAAACAAACACCTGAGACTGCAAGTCAGCAAGTCTTTTGGAAGATTTTCTTTTTCTTTGTATTTTATCTGAGTTAAACGAGTGAGTCCAATAAAATTTTTCAGGCAATCATTTCTGAATTATTATATGCTACTAACTGTACCCCAGGGACCCATACACCAACAGAAATACAGGTGGCCGTGGAGCACTTCACTTAATTGGACAAATGTTATGTGCTAACATTAAGCTTTAGTATGACAAAGATTGTTTTGGCAATTCAGACAATCTAAGCTTTTCACTAACAGGTAAGTAAATAACTGTCTGAATTACATTTCTCATGTTCTTTAGGATGGTTCCAGGCAAAGATGTGAATTAAAAGTCTGTCTTACCAGTTCTCACCTCGCCACCTATCAAATTCTTCTTGGAAGAAAAGACATGAAGTGATTGTTAACAAATGAGCATGACTGGAAATCAGTGTGTTACTTCTTCAAATATATTGTTAACCTTGCTTGAAGTCATAAAATAAATGGCTGCATGCAGTTTAAAATGTTCATGCTTCAGAATCAGGTGCTTAAACATTTAGCTGGCATGGATGTCTTTCATCCGCCTCTATGCCTCCAGCTTCTGCCTCTGCTTTGGCCATTTCACAGAATAACTGCTCAGCACATAAGGCAAAGGTGGGAAGTGAGGGAATGCTGCAGAGATGTTAGAGAAAAGAGATAGGAAAGAAAGAAAAGGGTTAACTGGGCACTGCAGAACTTCTCCTGGGAAGGTAGATAACCTTAGCTATTGCCCTCCTGCATTCATCTTTCATTTGGGGAATATCACTGATGTTTAGATTTATGTTATGTTCCTTGATTGATGTATTGACCTACTTTATTTCAGAGCATGTAGAGTATGTTACTGCAATATGTAGTTCTTATTTTATACTTTTCTTTCTGAATTATGAATTATCATAAATAACATTTATAAAGGCAGAATTTTTATGAAAAGATAAATAATATGCACATTTTGTTTTTCTGAAATCAGGAATATATAAATGTTTTATATCATTAATAATTTATTGTAATATAAAATACAAACTGAAAAGTGTCAATTGAAACTAGATTTGAAAAACAAGTATCAAAGGATCTAAGACTGATCTATGGCCTATCTCTGACCAAAGGAGGAAAAAACCCTCTTACAATGCACCAGAGGTTTATATTTTACAATCCGTTTTAAAAGCTGAGATAACAAATAAAGTTCAACCACAACATGCAAAAAGAATTAATTTTGTTTTTATAAGGAATCTAGGCCACTTTCACCACTCCTCCCCAGCCCATCCCCAGACTAAATTTCTTATCCTGTACTGAATCACCTCCAAACATCATAGTGCTGCATAGCACTTTTATATTCATTAAATTGATACGTTTTGGTGTCAGTCATTTTTACCAATTCCTTAGCCCCTGATAGACAGAAAAAAAGTCATGTTCAATATTTTATTACAATTGATGAGGATATCACTTCAACCTTAGTAACGATAGCAGCAGGAGGCAGACAAATTCCTAAGAGGGAAGTGGTGGGTCCCCAGTGAAACCTTCAAGCCAAAGGCAGTTTTAAAACCTGAAAACCAAACAGCCAGTTCACATACTTTCTTGAGGCCTTTTAGCCAATCAAATGATGCTTTTTCCAGGCCTGCTGATGGACCAATCAGCATGCACTTTCCCATTCTGAGCACATGAAAACCCTGGAGTCAGCCACATCTGGGGACTAACGGCCTTCGGGTTACCCACTTCGGATCCCCTCTCCACTGAGAGCTTTCCTATCACTCAATAAAACTCCTCTCCACCTTGCTTCCTCTCCGGTTGTCTGCCTAACCTCATTCTTCTTTGATGCAAAACGAGAACATGGGACCCGTTGAACAGTGGGTGTGAAATGAGCTGTAATACTGCAGCCCTCTTGTCTTCCACCCACACTCTGAGGCCTCCTCCCATAATGGGAAATGACAGCAGGGTCAGGCTAGCCCAGGAGCCACAGGCCAGAGTGAGGCAACAGGAACAAGCAAGCTGGAACATGCTCCCTTTCTCCAAAGCATGTGGGCAGGAGGGAATAAATGAGCTGAAACACAAATGAACCATAACACTTCCTGGGGTCCCAGACCTTGGGGGTCCCCGAGTCAGAGCTGCAGCATCCCCTTTGGGACTCCACGGTTTGTGGCATCTCTGAATTTTCAAGTGCCATGGTGTTCCCCTTGTCCATATGCCATCTCTCAAGGTGGAATCCGCTTAAGGTATGCATGGTCCAGTCACAGCCTCACATAGAGCTTGTGTCTGTGCTGGCACCTGGAGTTGCCCTACCCTCTGAGCAGCCGGCGTGCCTGGCTGTGTGCTGTGGCTGAACCTCATGTGTGCTCACTCACACACCCCTTGACGCTCCTGCCCAGCTCGCATGTGATGGGCGTGAGATCTGGGCTGGTGGTGCAAGCCGAGCACAGCCTTACAGGCCAAGTATGTGGAGCCAGCCTAGTGGTCTTAGAGCAAAACTCGAGCAGAGACCCTGCTGGTAAAGCAGCACCGAAAGGATCCTGTGTCAGTAGGTATTAGTTAATCTACATGAAATAGCAGATAATATATTTTCTGAGTCTGATGAACAGTTAGTGGAATCCGTGAATGATAGCCACAGTAACTAGCAACAGCTTTGGCTGCCCTTTATAGAAATAATACTACCACTGTGTTGATGACCTCCAGCTAGACTACTGGGTATGTACCAGTAGTCAGTAGACAAAGTTGGATTTTTGTCATCTCAGAGAAGGGTATCACTCATGTGAGACATGAGTTAGGTGATTAGGCTTGTGTTAGGTGATTTTACAGAAGGTTCAGGAAGTAGAGCTTTGTTCCGAATGGGTTGCTGTCAAGAAACAGGTAATTCCTCCATTGGTGTCTATATGAATCTTATCTAGAAGAAAGGCTTAATCTATAATTGATAAGAAAGCAAAAGTTGTACGTATTAGTCAAAGACAAATGAATAGTTGATCATTTGTATGGTGTACATATAGACCTTGTCCTTCTTTCTTCTCAAACAAGATTGAAGACTGAATTTTTAAAAAAAATTTTGCCTTGGTATCAATTTATCTGATGTTGTTCTTTAAGATTAATTATGTTCAACAAGAGAAAGTCTCAGGCTAGCTTTGCGTGCAAGGCCAGTTCCTTAGAACACTGAAGCTGAGCTGTGTTTCCCAGAATTAGAATATGATAATCTCTTCTTTAATAAATATTCTTATGAAGACCATAAAAATATTTTAAAGAGAATAAAATAATGAACTCCTTTGTGTTTGAATAAAGCAGAATTTGAATTAACTTGGGCAAATTTTGTAGTTAGTAAGTGGCAGATCTTAATTTTAAGCCTTACATTCTAACTCAAGAGCCACAAAAATGTGTTTTTATCTGTCAATTGAATTTGTTTATTACAATACAGTGACAAGCCACATGGAAGTATATGAATTTAAAATGGAATTAACTGAAATTAAAAACAATTTTGCTTAGAAGCAAGAACACCTCAGTGACAATGAACATACCAATTTTCTGCATTTTAAGCATTACACTGTTCTCCAATAAGAGAAACCAGGGCTTCTTGAATAAATGGCTGAGGCTAAGACTGGTACACGAAGTGTAGAAAGAAAACGACTGGGCTATGTCAAAGGGATACATAATTCAAGTGAAAATTCTCCAGGCCGGGCGCGGTGGCTCAAGCCTGTAATCCCAGCACTTTGGGAGGCCGAGACGGGCGGATCACGAGGTCAGAAGATCGAGACCATCCTGGCTAACACGGTGAAACCCCGTCTCTACTAAAAAATACAAAAAACTAGCCGGGCGAGGTGGCAGGCGCCTGTAGTCCCAGCTACTGGGGAGGCTGAGGCAGGAGAATGCCGTAAACCCGGGAGGCGGAGCTTGCAGTGAGCTGAGATCCGGCCACTGCACTCCAGCCTGGGCGACAGAGCAAGACTCCGTCTCAAAAAAAAAAAAAAAAAAAAAAAATTCTCCCAAGTCCGAAATTAGAAAAATATTAGCAACAAAATATATACAATATTTTTGGATTATAACCCACAGTGTAAAATGAATATCCATAGGTATATATTGATATAAATAAACAATTAAATAAATGACTGGGAGATAATACACAAATCTACCGTGCAGAAAAATTACAATTTGTTTAACTACTTCATTCTTCTTAAGTGAGTGTTGTACATAGTGACAGTCTTCCAAAGAGTACTGTATCGAAATACAGGAAGAAAGAGTAATTTTCCACTGGAGAAATTTATCAAACACTGCCTCAGTCAGCTCATAATGTTTAACATGAACAATGCTAAGTCATGTTGATAGTAGGTACCCTTAATGTGTTGTGATGAGAATGGTATATTACCTCAGGGGTCTTTCTTTTCACAATCCATAACCTCATTCAAATCTGGGTAAGCATCAGAAAAATCCTAATGGAGGAACATGCTATGAAATACCAGATTACCAATGCTCCTCAAACTGTTCAGGTAATCAGTCAAAAGCAAGAAAAGTCTCAGAAACTGTCACAGCCAAGTGGAACGTAAGGAAACGTAACAGTGTAATGTGGTATCTTGTATGGAATTCTTGAACTAGCAAAAGACATTAGGTAAAGAATTAGGAAATATGAATAAATTGTGAACTTTAGTTAACAATAATATAGTAGTGTTAGCTCATTAAATATAATAAATTTACCTTACCAAAGTGAGATGTTATTACTAAGGAAAACTGAGTGTAAGGTATATGAGAACTCTGAACTATCTTTACTTTTTCCTTCTGAAAGTCTACAACATTCTAAAATAAAGTTTATTAAAAATTAAAATATTATTAAAATCTCAGTTTCTCAATTATACTAGCCATAGTTTCTGTGTTCAGAATCTACATAGAGCTTGAGACTACTCTATGGGCTGCCTGGATATAAAACATGTGCTTCATTACATAAAGCCCTGAGGGCTGATTATTTTTCAGTTTACTTCTTTCCTCCTTACAGTAATTTGACCTCTATGTCAAAATTTAAAGTTTCAGATCTAGGGATAAAAATAGTAGAAGATGTATACCTGACCTTCCTTTGTTTTTTCTACATTTCAGGCATTCACATTTATAAAATTCATTTAGAATTTTGGAATATCTGCTCTTTAGAAATCATTGTTTCAACAGTTTTAAAAAAGACATTTTAAGTGAAACAAAATTATACATAGACAACTCCCAAATCTGATGAAGTATCTTCCCTTTGGTCTGCTAGGAATTTGGTAAGATACTATACTTTTCCAAAGGTTATGTAGCTAGCCTCTGGCAATTTTTATTATGACAGAACAGCAAATCTTCATCTAAAAATCTTCATTCTGACTACGATGGTGCTAATTATGTTTTTTATAGAAAAATGTTTTCTATTTTAATGTGAAATAAAATATTGAATTATTTGTAACACAAACACAAATGGCCAGAATTATTTTTAATGTATACAATTTGGACGTCATATACCTACTACAACTGAAACCTAGAGCTCACATTCTTTCTGAAAATATATATTTTTTGGAGGAAAATTATTTTAATCCTTAAGCTAGTAATAAAAACAAAGAAATAAAACATGCAGAAGTTTATAGCTTTAATTTGTGTATTTCTAAATCAGTATAAATCAGAAGAAATTTTTAATTTAGAAAAAGCAAACAAAAACATTCATCCAATCTGTAGAAAACACAGCATCCTTGATTAAGATATTATTGGTGAAAATAAGCTACTCTTTAAGAATATGACTCATTTCACACATGAACTTTTCCTTAGGAATAATTGTAACATTTATTTTGTTTCACAGAAGTTCACACTGTTACCTGACAGCTTCCTAATAATTGAAAGTGTACACATGTGATGATATTCATGAAATTAGAGCAATGGAATCAAAAATTAAAGTAACCATTATTTTCTAATATTAAAAAAAACCCTTCTGAGTAAAATACTCGCTTGTAACTTATAAAGTGCATTATATCATCAAATTTTACATGCAGGTAATTTGTATTGACTCTGGGACTCCCATTTGCTGAAAAACATAAGACTTTTATGGATTTTTAAAATAAGACTTAGCTTAATTGGGTCATTACTATGGCACATACTAATATATGCCTGTCTGGTGAAATTTCGTAGCTTGCCTCAAAACACCATGTCTGAGATTCACTGACAAGGTCCCTAGGACAAAGCTTATATTAAAGCAAAAACTAAGCACATATAATTTAATCCAGTAACAAGGCCATAGTCCTCACAGAAGAAACATTTTCACATAAAGTGATACGTATGCCACTCAAAAATATTCCAGCCTAGCTCCCTAAACTAGTGAACAGATCCCAGAGAAAGGACGATAAATAAAATTAGAAAAAGTTGTTTTACTTCAGCTCTCTAAGATGCTAGTAGGATGAGGACTTGTTTTGATATTTCTCCAAGTAAATTATACATGACAAAAACTCAGGAAAATACATTATTTTTGGATTTCAGGATTCCAGTTCACTGCTAGTGGTATTCAGAGATGCTGATGAAAAGTAGTGGTGTGTATGAGAGTTAAGGATGGCAAAAGATGGGGGAGAACCAACAGTGGCACCTGGTAGACCTAGTAATGTAGGTGGTAATATGTTGTGGAGGCTTATATAAAACACACCCTGGGAACATCTGAAAATATTTGAAGGCGTCTTTGAAATGGTAGAACGACCATAAATCAAATAAATACTACTCTTAATGTATTATTTTGTGTTCCTTCAAGGTGTTAAGATAAACAAAAACTAGTATAACATAAATGTAAGATAATATAGAATGGTTTTATTTTGAACCCAGATTTACTGAAGACATCTCATCACTTAGAATGTAATAGAGCTGATTTTGTAGGCTTTTAACATAAACAGTTAATTTGTGATTAAGCATGTATTTTTATTTTTACTACTTAACAATTTCTGAAAGGACAGAAGGATGCAGTGTTCTGTAACTCTCAATGCACTTTATGTTCTCCCCAGCAGGTTTATTTGTTTTCCTACTCTTTGTATGCACACTGAGTTAAAGATCAGTTACTTTGTTGTCAGTTCAATGAAATAAATATGAAATCAGCAGCAGGATCTAATGTTCCAAGTGGCCCCATTGTGCCTTTAGTTCAAAATGTTCTAATGAGATAAAATATATTCCACCTTTTCTTTCTTGTTTAGTAAAGATATATGCCTTTCCTGTTAGAGCCTTGCAGAGGAAATAAAATCACTGACATAATGTACTGTGGCTCAACCTGACACCACAGTGCTTAAAATTGTGTTTTTAGTTTTTTCTCTTACTGTGTATGACTTGAAAATTTTCATTCTCAATTTCCTGCACACATGGGAGTGTGGAAAATAAAGACTGCTATAACACGGTGCTCATTTTCATTATCACAAGAGACACTCAGCTGTGTTTAAATGTCCCTTTCTACTTTATATCATTACTGTCGAGGATCCCTACCATGCCTCAGGGTAACTTTTTCAGGAAGAGTAATTAAAGAAAGCAGCAACTACTCTGCTCGTGGAAATATGAGTATATAATCAAAAGATCAACAGTAGAAGGATGCAGACCTATTTTTGCAGGTGATTTATACATAGCAAATTGTTGTAGGTCTTTAAGAAGCAGATCTAAAAATTAACGTGGTTTTGTTTCCAGTGGAGGGTGTCCAGGTTCTTAGCATTTTGAACAAAGAATTGGACAAGACGCAAACAAAGCAATGAAAGAAAAGCACGGATTTATTGAAATGAAAGTTCACTCCACAGAGTGGTGGCAGGCTCAAGCAAGGGGCTCAAGAGCACTGGTTACAGATTTTTCTGGGGTTTAAATACTCTGCAGGGGTTTCCCATTGGTTCCTTGTTTTACACTCTGCATAAATGAAGGAGTGGCCAACAACTAGTCTGATTGGTTGCAGAAGATGACCCATCTGAGGCTGAAGTGAAGTAACAGAGTTCCATCCTATGCAAACATCTGATTGGTTGTAGAAGGGGACCAGTCAAAGGCTAAAGTGAAGTTACAAAGTTACACATGAAGACTTGGCCCACGACCAGTCTGATTGGTTGTGGGAGGGGACCAATCAGAGGTACTTTCAATTTTTCATCTGGCATGTAGTGCAAAGAGAGTAGTCTCTGATCTTTTTCTTACTTGGGTGTGAAGAGGTGGTGTTTTCTTTTGATTCAGTTCTAGGAAGTCAGCACAAATCAGCCTTAGGTTCCCTGCCACCACACACTATTTTCCTGCCTCAATTTCAGTAGCTGCTCCATAAACCGAAGATTAAAAAATAATAATAATAAAGTTAGTATTGATACTCAAGATATTTCCATGTGTGTCACTTGCTGAAATGTCCAAAGAACATATGTTAAACAATGTTTTTAAATTTTAGAACCCTACTGAACTCTTGTATTAAACATTTTGCTACAGAAATTTCAAAATACAGTTGGAAGCCTTAACAATAGACTAGTCAAGCAGAAGGAAGAATCTCAGAGCTCAAAGACTAGTTCTTTAAATGAATTAAATCAGACAAAAAATAAAGAGGAAAAAATAATTTTTAAAAAATGAACAAAAGCTCTGTGAAATGTGGGATGATATAAAGTGAACAAACCTACAACTCATTGGCATTCCAGAGAGAGAAGGAAAAAGATACAGCAATTTCAAAACATTGTGAATATAGTCCACAAAAAATTATCCAATCTCACTAAAGAGGTCAACATGAAGATTCAAGAAATTTACAGAACCCCTGTGAGATACTCTACAAATGACCATCTCCAAGACAGAAAGTTACCATAGTTACCACTCTTTCCAAGGCCAATACAAAAGAAAAAAAAGTCTTAAAGACAGAGAAAAGGACCAGGACACATATGAAGAAAACCCCATCAGGCTACCATCAGAATTTTCAGCAGTAACCTTACAAGCCATAAGGGATTGCGGGCCTATTTTCAGCTTTCTTAAAGAGAAGCAGTTCCAACCAAGAATATCAGATTCTGCCAAACTACATTTCATGAACAAAGAAGAGATAAAATCTTTTCCGGGTGATAAAATGAGAGAAGAATTTGTTGCCATTAGACCAGCCTTACAAAAGGTTTTTAGGAGAGTGCTAAACATAGAATGAAAGAATGATTTCCACCACAAAATAGTAGCACACTTAAGTACATATTCCACAGACCCCATAAAGTAACTACACAGTAGAATCTACAAAACCACCAGCTAACAACATGACAACAGGATCAAAACTTAACATAGTATTGTCAACCCTGAATATAATACCAACCTTAAATATAAATAGTCTAAACACCCTGTTAAAAAGTCACAGAGTGATGAATTGGATAGAAAAAGTAAGACCCAACTATCTGCTGTCTTTGAGACCAATCTCATATGTAACAACACCCACAAACACGAGGTAAAGGGATCCGGAAAGATCTGTTTTCCATTTCCATTCACATGGAAAACAAAAAAGAGCTGTGGTCACTAATCTTATATCAGATAAAACAGACTTTAAATTAGTAACAGTAAAAGAGGATCCAGTAAGCCATTACATAATGAAGAGTTTAGTTCAACAAGAAGACTTAAATATCATATATGTGTGTGTGTGTGTGTGTGTGTGTGTGTGTATACACGTCCAACATTGGAATGCTATAATTCATAAAACAAGTACTTCTAGACCTCCACAAAGACTTACATAGCTCCACAATAACAGTGTGGGCATTCAATATCCCACTGAAAGTGTTAATTTATCAAGGTAAAAAACTAACAAAGAAATTCTGGACAGAATATTCTACCCACAACCACAGAATATACATTTTTTTCATCTGCACATGGAAGATACACCAAGATCAACCACTTGCTCAGTTATAAAGCAAGTCTCAATAAATCAAAAATCAAAACCATATCAAGCATACTGTCAATGACAGCAAAATGAAAGTTAAAATGAATACCAAGAAGATTTGTCAAAACCGCACCAGGACATGGAAAATAAATAATTTACTCCTGAATGACTTTTGAGTAAACAGTAAAATTAAGGTAGAAATAAAAAAGTATTTGAAATTAATAAAAATACAGACACAATATACCAAAAATGTCTGAGATGAGGCAAAAACTTTGAAATTTGGGGATCTACTTAGCTAGAGCAAAAGCAGTTGGAACCAAAGACTGGTAAGACCATTAACTGGTAATGTTGATGAATTGCTGGAAGCTTAGTGTGGACTAACATGATAGTGAGAAACTCATGAAGGCTAAAGTATTGGGGGAGGGTGGGACATAATTTAATGGGCTTTATCTCTTGCAATTCACATTAAAGAACTAAGAAAGATTCACGTATAGTTCTTGTCAACAAAAAGAGCCTAACTCTGTACAACGTTTGAAGAATTTATTCTAAGCCAAATATGAGTGACCATGGCCCATGACACAGCCCACGGGAGATCCTGACAACATGTGCCCAAGATGGTCAGGGTATAGATTGGTTTTATATGTTTTAGAGAGGCATGAGACATCAATCAATTACATTTAAGAAATACACTGGTTTGATTCAAAAAGGCAGGACAAATCAAAGCTGGGACTTCCAAGCTAGAGGTAAATTTAAACATATTCTGGTTGACTATTGATTGAGTTTGCCTGAAGACCAATAAACAAATACAAGCATGTTAAAGAGAAATATGAGCTAACTGGAGAAGCTCCCAATGGTGTAAACTGGGATAATTTGAATTTAAAGATTATTAGATTATAATCATAAATATAATGTAAATATTCATGTGTCTGCGCTAATGTAAACAAATGATGGTATAAATAAGTAAATGGAGGGGTACAGACAAATATCCCAGGCAGAAGAAAGAATTCTAAATAATTTATGAAGTTACTTTGTCATTAATGACTTCAACATAAATCCTCATTCCTTGAGTTTTTTCAATGAGGAAAGAATAAGGAAGTAAAAGGAGAAAACAAAACAAAAAAAGAATAACTTTAGAGTAGAAAAATCTGATAAACACTACTTCAAGCCAGATATTTAAAGTTAACATTACCAGTGATGTTGATGTTATGTTCCCTTAACAATATGTAATGAGAATGGGAATTTACCTCTGTAGTCTTTTTTTTCAAAAACACATTATCCAAAGGCATTATGCAAAGCGTAATAAACTAGTCACAGAGAGACAAATACTGCATGATACTGCTGACATAAAGTGTCTATTATAGTGAAACTCATAGAAGCAAACAACACAATAGCAGTTTCGAGAGGCTGGGAGATGGTAGAAATGGGGAGTTGTTGCCCAATGGGTATGAAGGTTCAGTTACGCTAGATGAATGTTAGTGCTAGATATCTGTTGTACAGCATTGTGGCTATAATTGACTGTGCCATACTGTGCATTTCAAAATTTGTTAAGAGGGTAGATCTCATGTTAAGTTTTCCTGTCACACACACAAAAAAGCAAACACACAAAAGGACTCAAGAAAACTTTAAGAGGTGTGGGATGTATCTATCACCTTGATTATGCTGATGATGTCATGATATTGTGATATCCCAATGAATCATAATGTACACAGCAAATATGTGTGGCTCTTAATATATTAATTTTACCTCAATAAACTGTAAAAAAAAGTAAATGCACACACACAATCTCAATCTAACCATGAGAAAAAAATAGACAAGTGACAATTAAGGAACAATCCACAAAATGTCTTATCCATAATCTTCAAAATTCCCAAGGTCATCAAAAACAATAAGAAATGTAAGGGGATATGGCTATTAACTGTAACATGGAATCGAGGATGAAAACTTTAAAAACATTTGTAAAAAGCATGTTAGGGGAAAACAGGAAATTTTAATAAATCATGGACTTTCAGTAATAACATATAATGATTGCTTCATTAATTGTAGCAAATGTACCATCTTAATGTAAGATATAAATAACTGGGGAAAATGAATATGAGATATAAGAGAATTGTATGCTAAACTTGCATTTTTATAATGTTAGACCTATTCTGAAATTTAAAAGTTTATTAAAATTAATAATCACACACAATATTAGAGTTTTGAAAATTTTACACTCTTGTGCAAACTTGGGGTTCATACTCTTTCTTTAAAAGGTCTTCTAGCCAAGCTAGGTTTGTATTTCAATAAGGACGAAATCCACTGATGCTTAACACCCTAATCATTTGTGTTATTACCTTTGCAACGTTTTCGTTACGTCTACTGCACATGCCTCCTCACCCTGAAGAGCATGGTTTATTCACGGTAGATGACAGAAGCTCAAGAAGACAACTATGCAGACACAGTAAAGTCTCTGCTTGTGTCATATTCTCCAATATTCCATTAGCCAAAGTAACTCACATTCTCAATCCCCAAGTCATTGTCAAAAAATATATGTTGCTTATTCTAATAGGAGTCACTAAGTATGTTGAAGTATCACTTTTACAAAGACAGACTGAAAACCTGGGAAAAATAATCCAGTATATTATGAGTGCAAAAATGCAAGCTTATCTTATGCAAATAGTTTTTATTTAGTTCATCTAAAAAAAATGGTTCTGGGTATCATCTTTCCTAGTATCCTGAAAAGCACACTATCCCTAGAGTAAAGTATCTGGTTTGCCTAATAATTTGCTGAGTGATCTTGGGAAAGAACACAACTTTCTGAATGTATGTTTAGTATCTGAATCTAATCATTCAAAAAGGTCTCTCTTAAACCTATTTTTTAATTAGTAATTATTTCCCTGCCACAAGCAAATTGAATGTTTTTTGGTGTTCCATAGGAGTGTGTAAAGGCAAACACAAAAATGAGAAATGTGTGGACATAGTCTAATTTCTCAAGAAACAGAGAAGATATGCAGGGCCATTTTATTTTTTGTTTTGTTTCTATTTTTTATTTTTGCATTTTGATAGCCTACACTATATTGTAATATTCATCTACAAGTAACAAAACCTAATTTATTTAAACATATTCTGATTACAGAATGTTAAACATATTTTATAGAATATTAAACTTATTCTATAATTCAAACCTTTGCTAAGTCATTTATGCCTGATATATCAAATTTATATTAAATAGTCACCTATTATTTTATTTTCTATTTATTTATTAATTAGGGAGACGTTTCTTTATTTTGGTGTAACCTAAATAGTGCACACAGATAGGAATATGGCTAAAGGTTTTGTGTTACTGTTCAATGATTTTCTATTATTTTCCCAAAATTAAAATTTTATGTAGCCTAAGACATAGATATTGATGTTAGTATGATTTTGTTTAATATAAATGTGTGCCACAGAAGTGAAATAGCCTATATGAGAAAAAAAGTTTAAATTCGAAATGCCATGAAATAACCCTGGACAATTTTTACAGACTATGACTTAAAACAAACTTACTATTGGCATCATTCATCATTTTCTCTTTGAATTTTTCATTTTGATTGAATAAAATTACTATCCAGTTTGACAAATTGGTAATACTTTTATCTCTAGAGACTTTATTTTTGAATTAAAAAAAAAAAAGTTTCTTATTCAGGGGAAAAAATAAGTTTTCTACTCAGAACTTTTGAAAAAGAAATGAAAATTGTATGCATTCCCAGTCGATACTTTTTCTCAGTAACTTGCTTTAGGTGGAAGGCATGATTCAGTATTTCAGTTAGGTTCAAAGACAAATATGTCCATCTTACAATTGCATAATTTATTTGGATAACGTAGAAATATTTAATCAGATTAATTTATACTGAAAGAATGATTGAATGGCCTAACAAACTATAAGTTTACAAAACTTATAACACTGATTAAATGACAGACATAAATTTTACTCTCCATTGTTCCCTGGTGTTTACTCATAAATATTTTAGACACAGTGACAACACCAGCAAGACTGGTTGTTTTATCAGTTTTGAATGAATTCAAATCCAAGTTTAGTAAGATATCTGCTTAGAAAACCAAGGTACTTTAAAAAAATTATTTTTCTTAATGTTTGTAACTTTCCTTCCTACTTTCTGGGATTAATATTTATTCTGAGCTAAACTTTCATATAATCAAGTTTTATCTAACATTTCTTGCATACAGCAAGTGAGAAGATTGAAGATATAGCCTCTTCTACAACTTATCTTATGTCTCCACTAGTTTTGGTCTTCCAAATGTTAACAAACATTCTTTTTTGGGGAGTTGGGGGGCCTCTATATAATTCCATTGTTGCTTTACTGTGATATAACCATATTTCTATATGAAGTTTGAGTGTGCACTAACCATGAGCTTCCAAAAGGATGAAAAGTGAATTAAGAAAATAGTGCAGAAAGAATGATTTATCTTCCTAAGAATGACTCCTTTGATCCTACCTTCACCATCCTCCACCACAGTCAAATCTTCATTTCCTCTTAGGTTGTTCACTACATTACATTACACATTATGTACAACTTCTGTTTGTTTACTTTCAACATATTTATAACATGTAAAATAGTTTTTGTTTTTCAATTAATGTGTTTTTTGTGATAATTGCATATTTGGGGAAGGAATAAAACATAATTTTCCCATTATTAATAGAATTGTTATTTCTTAAGTTACCAGATATTCACTTAGCAGCAGGGTTTTTCAGGGGAAAATAAGATTCAAACTAAAGGCTAATGGCTATTTTTTTTTAAGTAGAAAAATTTGACCAGTAATTGGAAAAGAGATTAAAAACTTAAATGCTCAAATATTGAAAATGAGATAGTAAAATATTTTTGGTATTTTAACATATATAATTCAAAAGGAATAACTTTTAGCTCTATCTATTAACTTGGAGAATTAAGAATCTGGAATAACACATAAATTCAATGAAATATGCATTTCATGAAATTATGAAGGGACTAAAATATTGAACATTCTCTTCTAAAAAACTATTGAGATCAAAGATTTCTAACATCTCCTCTGTTCTTAAACTCCTCAGAGAAAAAACTCCAAACATTTTTAATAATATGTGTCTGCAGTAAATTAATCAGAAAATATAACTTCAATACTTATTCACTGATTGATACATTTTGTGTTTTACTACATTAGTATAATATTAACAAGTTATAACGATTACCACTAAGATAAATCACAAAATGCTGTTTACAATTTGCATGTTGTTTTAACACTTGCAATGAAATGAGTTGTATACCTCTGGCATTCTCTAAAGCCACCTTGGAGACTATTTCTTCAGGAGACACTGTTACCTGTAAAATTATGTGACTCATTTGTGCTTAAAGATGAAAAAGGTTTCTGGCAACCTTCTACTACATTATCTGTTTTCTTCTGAAACATTGCATTTACAAGGGCTGTGCTTTCTTTTTAATAATAAAAAGAATGTACTTATTTGTAAACTTTTCAATTAAAAATGAGAAACTATATTGCTTGCTTTTTATTCTAATGTTGTTTAAAAGGAAAAATGATGAACTTTTAAGCAGGATGTTCAGTGAAATAATATTCTCAATATAAAGGAATATGGCAAATTATAAAAATACAGCAAAATATCAAACAAATATAATTATATAAATTTTTCACCTACAAGAAATACTCTATTGAAACTTGAAATTTGATTATTCTGTGCACTAAATTATTCATTCATGATGATTAATTTACTGCCTTCTAAAATTCTATATTTTAGTGTCTTCAGTAAAAATATAGTATGCAGAATTTTATTTGAAATAAGAAAAATTCATTATGTTGTTGATAAAGAAAATTATTTTATTCCCTAAAGTCCTATACCATTATATTTTCAATATATATTATACAGTTTTCAGAGCTTTGGGAAAAATTAATGCATTCCTAATTGTTTTATTTGTCATATTGCATATTACAGTAGTACCAAAAACAATTGATTTGAGTATTCAGGATCAGATATGTGTATTTTCATAAACTGTTTCAAATATTTATATTTATATGAGCATTGCACTGTGTTTATTAAGAGTGATTGAGTTTGATGGAGGGGCTAAGATGGCCAAATATAAACAGCTCTGGTCTGCAGCTTCCAGCAAGACCAATGCAGAAGGTGGGTGACTTCTGCATTTCCAACTGAGATACCCAGTTCATCTCACTGGGACTGGGCAGACAGTGGGTGCAACCCATGGAGAGAGAGTAGAAGCCTACACCACCAGGGCTCTGGGTTTCCAGCACAGAACTGGGTGGCTGTTTGGGCAGGCACCGAGCTAGCTGGAGTTTTTTCATACCCCAGGGGCACCTGCAACCCCAACAAGCCAGGAGAAGCATCCACTCCCCTGGAAAGGAGGCTGAAGCCATGGAGCCAAGTGGTCTCACTCAGCAAGTCCCAATCCCAGGGAGCCCAGCAAACTAAGAACTTCTGGCTTGAAATTCTCACTGCCAGCGCAGCAGTCTAGGGTCGAGTTGGGATGATCAAGCTTGGTGAAATGAGGGGCATCCCTCATTACTGAGGCTTTAGTAGGCGGTTTTCCCCGACAGTGCTAAAGAGACAGGGAGGTTTGGACTGGGCAGAATTCATCACAGTGTGACAAAGTGGCTGTGGCCAGACTGCTTCCCCAGATTCCTCCTCACTGGGAAGGGCATCTCTGAAGGAAATGTAGCAGCCCCAGTCAGGGGCTAACAGATAAAATTCTCATCTCGCTGGGACAGATCACACTTGGTGGGGAGAAGTGGCTCTGGTCACAGCTTCAGCAGACTTAATCTTTCCTGCCTGCTGGTTGCAAAGAAAGCAGCTGATCCTGACAAGGAGGATTCTTCCAGCATAGCACACTAGCTTTGCCAAGAGACAGACTGCCTCCTCAAGTGAGTCCCTGACCCCCATGCCTCCTGACTGGGAGACACCTCCCAACAGGGATCAACAGACACCTCATGCAGGAGAGCTCCAGCTGGCATTAGGCCAGTACCCCTCTGGGATGCAGCTTCCAGAGGAAGGAATAGGCACCCATCTCTACTATTCTCCAGCCTCTACTGGTGATACCCAGGCAAACAGGGTCTGGGGTGGACTTCCAGCAAACTGCAGTAAACCTGCAAAAGAGAGACCTGACTGATAGAAGAAAAATTAACAAACAGAAACCAACAACAACAACATCACAAAAAAGACCCTCACACAAAAACCCCATCGAAAGGTCATCAGCCTCAAAGATCAAAGGTGGATAAATCCACGAAGATGAGGAAAAACCAGTGCAAAAGTGCTGAAAATTCCAAATGCCAGAATGTCTCTTCTCCTCCAAATGATAGCAACACCTCTCCAACAAGGGTGCAAAACTGGATGGAGAACGAGATTGATGAATTGACAGAAGTAGGTTTATAAAATGGGATTATATCTTGGATAATATCCTGAAGGTGGGTAATAACAAACTTCTCTCAGCTAAAGGAGCATTTTCTAAACCCATGCAAGGAAGCTAAGGACCTTGATAAAAGGTTACAGGAACTGTTAAATAGAAAAACCAATTTGCAGAGGAACATAAGTGACCCGATGGAGCTGAAAAACACAGCACAAGAATTTCGTGAAGCCTACACAAGTATCAATAGCTGAATCGATCAAGTGGAAGAAAGGATATCAGAGATTGAAGACCATTTTGCTGAAATAAGGTGTACAAACAATATTAGAGAAATAAGAATAAAAAGGGATGAACAAAGAATCCAAGAAATATGGGACTATGTGAAAAGACCAAATCTATGATTGATTGTTATACCTGAAAGTTACAGGGAGAATAGAACCAAGTTGGAAAACACACTTCAGGATATTACCCAGGAGAAATTCCTCAACCTGGCAAGACAAGCCAACATTCAAATTCAGGAAATACAGAGAACACCACTAAGTCACTCCAGGAGAAGATCAACCCCAAGACACATAATCATCAGATTCCTTAACAAGGAAAAAATGTTAAGGGCAGCCAAAGAGTAAGGTCAGGTTGCCTACAAAGGGAAGCCAATGAGACTAACAGTGGATATCTCTGCAGAAACTGTACAAGTCAAAGGGGCAGTGGGGGCGTTGGGGGGGCAATAGTAAACATTCTTTTTTTTTTTTTTTTGAGACGGAGTCTCGCTGTGTCGCCCAGGCTGGAGTGCAGTGGCCGGATCTCAGCTCACTGCAAGCTCCGCCTCCCGGGTTTACGCCATTCTCCTACCTCAGCCTCCTGAGTAGCTGGGACTTACAGGTGCCTGCCACCTCGCCCGGCTAGTTTTTTGTATTTTTTTTTTTTTTAGTAGAGATGGGGTTTCACTGGGTTAGCCAGGATGGTCTCGATCTCCTGACCTTGTGATCCGCCCATCTCGGCCTCCCAAAGTGCTGGGATTACAGGCTTGAGCCACCGCGCCCGGCCATAAACATTCTTAAAGAAAATAATTTTCAACCCAGAATTTAATATTGAGGCAAACAAAGTTTCATAAGTGAAGAGAAATAAAATCCTTTCCAGACAAGCAAATGCTGAGAGATTTTGTCACCGCCAGGACTGTCTTGCAAGAGCTCCTGAAGGAAGCACTAAATATAGAAAGGAAAAATTGGTACCAGCCACTGCAAAATCATACTGCAATATAAAGACCGATGACACTATAAAGAAACTGCATCAACTAATGTGAAAAATAGACAGCTAGCATCATAATGACAGGATCAAATTCACACATAACCATATTAACCTTACATGTAAATGGGCTAAATGCCCATTAAAAGACAGAGACTGGCAAACCGGATAAAGACCCAAGACCCATCAGTGTGCTGTATTCAGGAGACCCATCTCATGTGCAAAAACACACATAGGCTCATAATAAAGGGATGGAGGAATATTTACCAAGCAAATGGAAAGCAAAAATAAAGCAGGGGTTGCAAGCCTAGTCTCTGATTAAACAGACTTTAAAACAACAAAGATCAACAAAGATGAAGAAGGGCATTACATAATGGTAAAGGGAAAAATTCAACAAGTAGAGCTAACTATCCTAAATATATATGGACCCAATATAGGAGCACCCAGATTCATAAAACAAGTTCTTAGAGACCTACAAATAACCTGAGACTTCCACACAGTAATACTGGCAGAATTTAACGCTGTCAAAATTAGACAGATCGATGAGACAGAAAATTAACAAGAGTGTTCAGGACTTGAACTCAGCCCTGGATCAATTGGACCAAATAGACATCTACAGAACTCTCCACCCCAAATCAACAGAATCCACATTCTTCTTAGTGCCACATGGCACTTATTGTAAAATTGACCACATAATTGGAAGTAAAACACTCCTCAGCAAATACAAAGAACAGAAATCGTAACAAACTGTCTGACAAACCACAGTGCAATGAAATTAAAATTCAGAATTAAGAAACTCACTCAAAATCACACAACTACATGGGAATTGAACAACCTGCTCCTGAATGACCCCTGGTAAATAACAAAATTAAGGCAGAAATAACGAAGTTCTTTGAAACCAATGAGAACAAAGAGACAGTGTACCAGAATCTCTGGGACACAGCTAAAGCAGTGTTAAGAGGGATATTTAGGGCACTAAATGGTCACATGAGAAAGCTGGAAAGATCTCAAATTGACACCTTAACATCACAATTAAAAGAATTAGAGAAGCAAGAGCAAACACATTCAAAAGCCACTAGAAGACAAGAAACAACAACGATCAGAGCAGAACTGAAGGAGATAGAGACACGAACAACCCTTCAAAAAATAAATGAATATATGAACTGCTTTTTTTTAATTGACAAAATAGATAGACCACTAGCTAGACTAACAAAGAAGAAAATAGAGAATAATCAAATAGACACAATAAAAAATGATAAATGGGATATCACCACTGATCCCATGGAAATATAAACTACCATCAGAGAATTTTATAAACACCTCTATTCAAATAAACTAGAAAATCAAGAAGAAATGGATAAATTCCACATACACCCACTGAAGACTAAACCAGGAAGAAGTCAAATCCCTAAATAGACCAATAACAAGTTCTGAAATTGAGGCTGTAATTAATAGCCTACCACACACACAAAAAAGGCGAGGACCAGATGGATGCTCAGCTGAATTCTATCAGATGTGCTAAGAGGAGGTGGCATCACCCTTCTGAAATGATTCCAAACAACAAAAAAGGAGGGTCTCCTCTGTAACTCTTTTTATGAGGCCAGCATCATCCTGACACCAAAACCTGGCAGAGACACCACCACAACAGAAAAACTTCAGGCCAATATCCCTGACGAACATCAGTGTGAAAATCCTCAATAAAATACTGGCAAACCTAATCCAGCAGTCATCAAAAAGCTAATCCAACACAAGCAAGCCAGCTTCATTCCTGGGATGCAAGGCTGGTTCAACATACACAAATCAATAAATGTAATACATCACATAAACAGAACCAATGACAAAAACCACATGATAATCTCAATAGATACAGAAAAGGTCTTCGATAAAATTCAACATCCTTTCATGCTAAAAACTTTCAAGAAACTAGACATTGATGAAACATATCTCAAAATAATAAGAGTCATTTATGACAAACCCATAGCCAATGTCATATTTAATGGGCAAAAGCTGGAAGCATTCCCTTTGAAAACCAGCAAAAGACAAGGATGCCCTCTCTCACCACTACTATTCAACATAGTATTGGACATTCTAGACAGGGAAATCAGATAAGAGAAAGAAATAAATAGTATTCAAATAGGGAGAGAGGAAGTCAAACTGTTTCTTTCTGCAGATGACATAATTCAATATTTAGAAAACCCCATTATCTCAGCCCCAAAACTCCTTAAGCTGATAAGCAACTTCAGCAATGTCTCGAGATACAAAATCAATGTGCAAAAATTACAAGCATTCTTATACACCAACAATAGACCAGCAGAGAGCCAGATCATGAATGAACTCCCATTCACAATTTCTACACAGAGAAATAAATACCTAGGAACACAACTTACAAGGGACGTGAAGGAACCTTCAATGAGAACTACAAACCATGGCTCAAGGAAATAAGAAAGGACACAAACAAAAGGAAAAACATTTCATGCTCATAGATTGCCGAGACCAGCTCAGTCGGGGAGACCCTAACCCAGCAGTGCTAGAGGAATTAAACACACACACACACAGAAATACAGAGGTGTGGAGTGGGAAATCAGGGGTCTCACAGCCTTCAGAGCTGAGAGCCTCGAACAGAGATTTACCCACATATTTATTAACAGCAAGTCAGTGATAAGCATTGTTTCTATAGATTATAGATTAACTAAAAGTATTCCTTATGGGAAACAAAGGGATAGGCTGAAATAAAGGGATGGGTCTGGCTAGTTATCTGCAGCAGGAGCATGTCCTTAAGGCACAGATTGCTCATGCTATTGTTTGTGGTTTAAGAACACAAACTGTTTTCCGCCCTGGGTGGGCCAGGTGTTCCTTGTCCTCATTCTGGTAAACCCACAACCTTCCACATCATGGCCATCACGAACTTGTCACAGTGCTGCAGATATTTTGTTTATGGCTAGTTTTGGGGCCAGTTTATGGCCAGATTTTGGGGGCTTATTCCCAGCAATGGATAGGAAGAATGTATATTGTGAAAATGGCCATACTGTCCAAAGTAATTTATAGATTCAATGCTATTCCAATCAAGTTACCATTGCCTTTCTTTGTAGAATTAGAAAAAACTACTTTAAATTTCATATAGAACCAAAAAAAAAGAAAAAAAAAAACTTATATAGCCAAGACAATTGTAAGCAACAAGAACAAAGCTGGAGGCATACTACCTGACTTCAAACTATACTACAAGCCTACAGTAACCAAAGCAGCATGGTAGTTGTACCAAAACAGATACATAGACCAATGGAACAGAACCTGGAACTCTGAAATAACACCACACATCTACCACCATCTGATCTTTGACAAACCTGACAAAAGCGAGCAATGGAGAAAGGATTCCCAATGTAATAAATTGTTCTGGGAAAACTGGCTAGCCATATGCAGAAAACTGAAACTGGACCCCTTTCTTACACCTTATACAAAAATTAACTCAAGATGGATTAGAGATTCAAATGCAAAACCCAAAACCATAAAACCTCTAGAAGAAAACCTAGGCAATATCATTCAGGACCTAGGCATGGACAAAGATTTCATGACTAAAACACCAAAAAGAATTGCAACAAAAGTCAAAATTGACAAATAGGATCTAATTAAACTAAAGATCACAACAAAGGAAACTAGCATCGGAGTGAACAGGCAACCTACAGAATGGGAGAAAATTTTTGCAATCTACCCATCTGACAAAGGTCTAATATCCAGAATCTACAAGGAACTTAAGTAAATTTACAAGAACAAAACAACCCCATCAAAAAGTGTGAAGGATATGGACAGACACTTTTCAAAAGAAGAAATTTATGCAGCCAACAAACACATTTCAAAAAGCCATCATCACTGATCATTAGAGAAGTACAAATCAAAACCACAATGAGATGCCATCTCATGCCAGTTAGAATGCCAATTATTAAAAAGTCAGGAAAAAATAAATGCTGATGAGGCAGTGGAGAAAAAGGAATGCTTTCACACTGTGAGTGGGAGTGTAAATTAGTTCAACCATTGCGGAAGACAGTGTGGCAATCCCTCAAGGATCTATAACCAGAAATGCCATTTTATCCAGGAATCCCATTACTGGGTATATACTCAAAGGATTATAAATCATTCCACTATAAAGACACATGCACACATATGTTTACTGTGGCACTATTTACAATAGCAAATAATTGGAACCAACCCAAATGTCCATCAATGATAGACTGGATAAAGAAAATGTGCACATATACACCATGGAGTACTATGAAGCCATAACAAAGAATGAAATCATGTCCTTTGCAGGGACATGGATTAAGCTGAAAGCCACCATTGTCAGCAAGCTAACACAGGAACAGAAAACCAAACACTGCAGGTTCTCACTCATAAATGGGAGTTGAACAATGAGAACACATGAACACAGGGAGGGGAACACCACACATGGGGGCCTGCTGGGGACTGGGGGGCAAGAGGAGGGAGAGCATTAGGACAAATACCTAATGCATGTGGGGCTTAAAACCTAGATAATGGGTTGCTAGATGCAGCAAACCACCATGGCACATGTATACCTACATAACAAACATGCACGTCCTGCACATGTATCCAAGAACTTAAGTAAAATTTAAAAAATTAAAGAGTGATTGAGTTGGACTATGTTTGAAATTATTTGACAGTTCAATTGTATCTATAACAATTGAAATACATTTTATTCCTCTTTGAGCCAGTATTGACTTAACTCTATTAAATATCTCTTCATATTGCTTCCATCCATAAAGGAATTTCAAATTGCCATTTTCTCTTCTGTTTTCTAAATGGGTATCTACAACCAAAGTGATAGTTTAGAGTGCCATATTCAGTATTCTTCTTCATTAAATCTTCAGATGAAGACATTCTTTCTTATTTTAAAATTTTGAGATTCTGTGTTTCAGATAGGTTGAGAAATAGTCTTATGAATCACAGTCCATGAACTCCAGAAGCAAAACAATTTCAAATAATTTATGGACCCATTAGTCTTAGTAACAACAACATCAATATCAACAGCAACACACATGAGAAGGGAAGATGCTGGGTAGGGACAACTGAGCAAATTCCAGCAGTCAACTCAGTATCGGGAGGCCAGTCTCCATTAATCCATTGATTTTTTTCTGTGTATCTGCTCTTTGCTTACTCTGGAGTTGATTAAGACAAAACAGTTGCCTTTTTAATGTTTGTGTTGGATCACCAGAACTTGATTCATTAAGATATATCTTATGATATATTTGATACGTTGTAATCAATTAAACAAGGGAAAAAACAAGGCCCAGACACAAGAATATATTGGTATCTCTGATCAGACCAAAATGTTGCATGATAATGATACATTGATACATACATAAAGAATAGTGGGACTCCTTGGAGCATGTGAAAATGTGAGAATGACCTAGAGCTTTTACAAATTAAGTTAGGCATTAATATTTTTGGAAGACTATACAAGTTAGGACACACTATACTATTTGACCATGTATTATCTATGAAAAGGAATTTTTAAATAATCTGTTTTATAGTTTCTTAAATGTTGGCATTTGAAATATTTTAACAGTATCAAATAAAAATATTTTGAAGAACAAATATTTTATGTGCAAGCTTCTTTAAACAAATAATAAAATCTGCCCCAAATAAACAGAATTTATTATGAACAATATATATGAAAGCAGAAAGGCATGAACTATCAACCTAATTTTAAAGTCAGAGCTTAACTTTCTTCAGGTATGTATCAAGTTTTTAACTTTTGAAAGTGATTACATAATAAGTGAAGACTTTCTATTTTTGACTGGAATTATAGTAATTAAGGTATAATTAATTTGTGAAGATAATAATGGCTAGACTCATTTATTCATGATTAAAACATGAAAATTAACTTCAAGATAAGGCAACATATTCTTCATTCACAAGTTTTATTTAAACTCATTTATGTTTTTACTTGCAAATCAGCCCACCATAAATGGGGCCCCCACAACAAAAGGCTCTAGAATCTGGTTCAGTTGCAATATAGCAAGCACTGCTATTTGTGCTCCGTGTCTCTCCTTGCAAGCCTTCTTCATTGCAGAGCCTTTAGCAATCTACTTTCATGTCTTCTGGAGTATCTGGATAGCTCATGATGGCCATAAGGTGTCCAAAGATTTTGACGCAAGAAAGTGCCCTCCTCAGTCTCATACTATATAACATTAGAGTGGTAATTACAACTTTAGAGCTCAATATTCTTGTGGGTTATCACTCTCCCTGTGCAAAATGTCTGAGCCGCTGTTCTGGAAGTGGGGGAGGAGACAGGGGCCTAATTCTTTTGGAGTGACAAGCCTTTATCACAAACGAGACACAAGATGGGATGGATAGACTGTTGTCTTCTTGGCTTTCCTCCCTTGAAATGGAACGTTTGTCCACTGAGTAAGGTGCTATGATAGCCTCCAGTGCCACGATATCCTTAGCCTGCCATACTAGTGGTAGAACCTTAGCTTTACAAGTGGGAGCTGGGTAGAAGATGGGGTACTACACCTCTTGGCTGCACTCACCTATAATTGAGTCTCTGCAACACATAGCTGGGTGAGATGAGAAGTGTTAGCTGCCTGAGCCTTCCTTGGAGATACCATATCTTTCAACTGCAAGCTGGAAGAACCCCTGTGTTCTTGACTCTACCCACCCATAGTGGAATTTCAATCATGCTGTGCAAAGAGGCCGGAGAGAAGGAACAGATTTGGTTTAATGTCACTGTTTTATTTTACTGACTTTAGAAGATATTTATAAAATAAAACCTTCTTTAGTTTCAGCATACCCTTAGATCAATTTCCAGAAACTTATTTATTATCGCATTTTAAAATGTAATTTTCACAAATTATGTTTGTCTCTTTGGGGAGTAGCTCCCTGTAGCTCTTTACAAAGACATTTTGAGAATGAAATTCTCCCATGTAAACCTTTCATGATGATAAAATTATAATAAATACAACCATATGTGTTTCTGATAAAAAATACACATGCAAAATCATGTACTTTAAAAATATTTGGCACATATTTTTTGGTATAAAACCTACCTTTTAATTATTATTTTATTTGGAAATTAAAATACTATTTTATTTCATAGTCTATTTACATCCTTATTATTTGATTCTTTAACATATATTCAATTTTATTTTCCTGATAAGTAACTGAAACACAGCAAAGTTAGAAAACACACCTACATTCACAAATTATGTGAGTGGTGAAGCAGGGGGTGGTTGAAATTACTTGTTCTCAGTTACTATGCTCCAATGAGTTTCTAAATCATGCTAATGTAACTAGGACATAACCAAATAAATCAAATATGTTTTTGCCCATCTCTAATAAAGACCATTCTATTGTCTCAACCAGTTTGAGAGTATTATCACTAATGATAGGATTCACTTGAACTCACTAATGTGATATGAAGATTATTTTAAGATGAAAACTTCTGAATAAACATCAGCTCTAAGAAAAGAAAACACGAAACTCGAAATAACTAAGTTTAACTTCTTTTGCTGACTTAAGAACATTTTCCCCAAATTAAAGCCACCATAAATGCCCTCTTTGGGAGGTTTACAGTCAGAAATGAGAGAGAACATTTATACCTGGATGAGAAATTACACAGGCAAAGCCCCATGAAAATCTTTTGTAACTTCCACTTGTTTCCCTGAACTTGTTTCTCATTAGTTTCCGACCATTTGTTTTCCCTTGAAGTCTTAACCCCCTTCTTATGAGGATGATATATAAACCCCTAACTCTAGCCGTTCAGTGAGCTGCTTGTTGGTGCACCTTCCACGTGCATGAGTAAACTCTGTCATTTCTTCTGTTTCTCTGTCTTTTCTCAGGTCATTTGCAGCCCCAACCACTAAATCGAATTTGGTAAAAGAAAATGTATTTTTCCCTCCTAATTCCTGTGTTGGAAACGACATAGCTGCATCATAGTCATCATTTTTCAATGTAGACCACCCAGGTAACATTTGATTAAAGTCTACCGGAAAACAACAGTTCAGGTGGCGAAACTAAGAGAAAAGTGACTTTAAGCAGAAACTGAACATTAGTCACAGATAGAATAGGATACTGATTCTACAAGTGCACTTAGAGATGGCTCAGGATGTGTGTGGTTTTATTTTAATACTAAGAAAAAATATAAATCCAAGTGCTTAGACTAAAGAAAGGGATAAACAAAGAGATGCAACAGAGTAAACTAATTTTTAAAAATGTTCTTTGAATTAAAAAAAAAAAAACTAATTGATATGTAACCCAAGATACGATGCAGTATTTTAAAGTGTGGTAAGAGCATCTAAAACCTCATTGGAAAATTTGGGGAATATTGAAGCCTTCCCCATATTTCTGTGAATTTATAGGATCCCCATATTTCTTGCAGATTATGTGCTCTTAAACTAAATTAGTTGTTTACTGATTTTCATGAAATTTGTTTTATGTTGTCTATAATGTGTACTCGACAAAGTACTACTGATCTCTTGGTTTATTTTTCAAAACAGTCACAAAAATAACAATCGTGAGACAACTCATTCCTCTAGCATAAATAAGGCTTTGGAGTGACAGAAATATATATTGTAACATTTCAAATAGCTTTAGAATGTATTAATATATGTATGCCTGTATAAAATATTTCTTAGAATGCTACTTGAGTGCAAAGTTGAGAACAGTGTTATTGTGGTGAATGGATATGTTGACTATACTGTTCTGCATGTCAAAAAACTGTTTAAAGATACACATACATATAAGATATTAATAACAGTGCTATTCGTACACAAAGTTGACATCAGTGTTATTTTAAGGACGTGTTCACCACACTATCATGCATGAAAAACGTGTTTAAAGACACATGTAATTTAAAAAACATTGTGCTGACGTTATCTAAAGAACCCCATTATCTCACATTTTTCAAAAGCTGTATCACCCTATCACCATATTATTAATCATTCTTTCATGACCTTGCTTTGTTTTCTTTTCCTATTTTTTTTTTTATCTTTCAGTTTTATTAAAGTATAATTGACAGACTGGCTTTATTTTCTTCTTCCCGTTTCCACAGCAACAACCCCTACCCAATGAAAATAATACATGACTTCCTTTAAATTATGCAAAGGATTTCAATGCTTTTATCATTATGCCTTCCTTTATTTAGCCCTTATGGTACATTAAGGTATTTTTCTAAACCAAAGTATAAAAATTTAGGTGCTGTGTGTGTGTTTAGACTTTTAGGGTATATTTACATATGGCTAAAATAGATATGTGTTAAAGTAACTCTATGTATACAAATATTAAAGAATTGTTATGACCAATTCTTAGCTTATTGTATTATATCCAAGTTTATCTATGCATTCCACTTTTTCTCCTTTAGCATTTTAACAATTTTATAAAAAATAGAGCATGGCCCTAAGATACGTTACCATGGATCATTCTGTTTCTTGAGCTGTAATGACTTCTTGATTCAGTCTTTTCAAAACCAACCCCATCTTCCATATCATGTCAAAATACACATACTTATGAGTGAATTTTGCTTTGTGCAATAAAACCTTTTTTTTTTTACACCATTTAAGTCAAAAGAAAATACCTTTGATGAAGAATCTTTATAGAGAATACGTTCTCTGGATCTAAAGATAGGATGATATTCTCTAACTCACCTTGCTTTGAACTGACAAGGTAATAGAAATCAAAAGCTTTGACACTCTAATCAATCAAATTGATTAATATCTAATCAATTAATTGAAGATAGGTCTATAATACTAATTTTTTTTTTTTACTACATTCTAGATCTATATCACAAGTGGTGGACTGTTCTTTTGTTACTCCCATTTGATTAAAAAAGGGTGGGCCTGGCAATGGCTAATGCCTGTAATCTCAGCACTTTTGGATGCCGAGGCAGGAGGATCACTTGAGGTCAGGAGTTCCAGACCAGCCTGGTGAATGTGGTGAAACCCCCCGTCTACTAAAAATACAAAAATTAGTCAGGCGTGGTGGCAGGCACCTGTAATCCCAGCTACTTGAAAGGCTGAGGCAGAAGAATCACTTGAACCAGGGAGGTGGTGGTTGCATTGAGCAGAGATTGCACCATTGCACTCCAGCCTGAACCATAGAGCAAGATTCTGTGTTCCACCCCCCAAAAAGATAGGTGCTTAAAATAGCAAATCATTTTTGCTAGGGTTGTCTTTAAGCTCCTGCAATAAAATTTGCAAAATTTAGATTTGAGAGTACATTGGATTTATGAACTTTGCTGTTTCCCCTCTTTTTTCACAAGAAATAATTTGTTTTACATGTCTGCATTCTTCACTTAAGTTAAAAATATTACACACACACACACACACACACATACACATCTTACTTCCTAAATCCCCATATGTACTCTAAGAATATTTTGAGAAAGGAGAAGTCAGTTCCACTTAATTTTGTTCAATAACCAATGGTTAATTGTCAAGTAGATAGGATAAGGGGGAAACTCTGTTTTCTTTGTGACTAAAACACAACATAAACTTAATCTCTTTACAACATTGTATTGAAGTGAAATACTTTTCTACATTTAGTCATCTGAATTAAAACAAATTTTCATGATAACAATGCTGTTCCGGTCAGCTATTGTCCCTTATTATGTGTCACATTCATCATAAATGAAATGCAATGACTGTTTAATAATATAAATTTAAAAGTCAAGACTGGAGCTCAAAGGGAAATCTAAAAACAAATTTCAAAAATTTAAGTGGTTTAATTTTGTGACATTTCTCTTACAAGACTAAAGAGACTATCCCAGACATTAATAAAGATCTAACAAGTATAGTTTTAGATTTGTGTGTAATAATAAGGATATCATAAATAAATTATTTGATTACTAAGAGTACATTTCCTTCTGAAATTCTGAAAGCTTACAAATAGTTACCTATACATTGACAAAGTATAATGTGTTTTATTAACATTCTTCGCAAGTAAAAGCTTAAATAATATTTTCATGAAAATCATATATTCTTTTATATTTTATACTTGAAGGGAATCATTAATTTTAATATCATTTTACCCTGCTAAGTGACCTACACAACATTTATGAAAAGTAAAAATTATATGCTTTGATATCACTGTAACATAAGTGACAAAATTTTGTAGCTTGTATTTTTTGAGTAACACTTTTGGGCAATATTTTAAAAATCTAATATTCTAAGGAAAATTCTGTGAGAATTCACACCTTGAATTTATGGTGTGAGATCTGCAGTTTTTATGAAATAATATAAATAATATTTTCTTTTAATCATAATATGCTAACAGTGGCCTTTCCTATTTACTTTGAAAGCAATCAGATACAGTTACACAAACCAAGAATGTGATAAAATAAAATTTGTGCTGTTTCCAACACTTCTCTAAAGACAAAATTTGTCCCTTAATTACTATTTCAGAAATACTGAGACAATACCATTTCAGCATAATTAATAAGAAAAAGTTTCCTTTCTGAATAGCTGAATATTTTGAATGTTATTAGATGATAAATCATACTGATCAAAATATAGTTACATCTATATATACTAGGCTGTCATCATTAAGAAATATAGGTTATAACAATAAGCATATATTTACATCTTCATCTTTTGAAACAAAGAGTGGAAAAGACTTTAATCCTCCTGTTGATTCTCTAAAATATTTAAACAGCAAAATATTTCTTAGTTGGTAGATATCTATCCTCTGATAATCTACTTTGTTTATTTATTTTTATTTATTTATTTTTTTGAGACAGAGTCTCACTCTGTTGTTCAGGCTGGAGTGCAGTGGTACAATCTCGGCTCACTGCTACCTCCGCCTCCCGGGTTGAAGCGATTCTCCTGCCCCAGCCTCCCAAGTAGCTGGGAGTACAGGTGTGGTCACCATGTCCTGCTAATTTTTGTATTTTTAGTAGAAGTGGGGTTTCACCATGTTAGCCAGGCTGATCTCGAACTCCTGACCTCATGATCCACCCGCCTCAGCCTCCCAAAGTACTGGGATTACAGGTATGAGCCGTAGTGCCCGGCCAAAAGTCTACTTTTTAAATTTCCTTTATTTCCTTAACTTCATTATTTTAGCAGATTAATTTAGGTTGAACTTATATTTCTCATGTGTAGACCTACATATAGGCGTGTTTTGTTTGCTATTATGTATCTTCAATATATTTACCTCCCATGGCCCCATCTTAAAAATAGAATATCTGAGGTATCATCTTAGGCCTATTGAATATAATTTGTACAGAAATGCTCTGAGAATCTGAATTTTCAATGTGTATTCGTCTTCTCTTTGTGAAGCAAATTATACCCAAGTTCAAAACTTCATGTGGAATAAGAGAAAGAAGGAAGGAAGAAAAGAAGGAAGGAAGGAAGGAAGGAAGGAAGGAAGGAAGGAAGGAAAGAAAAGGGGGAAGGAGAGGGAGCATGGGATACAAAGGGAAGGAGGGACGTGAGGGAAGATGGAAAAATAAGAGTAGATAAATCTAATAAGCCAACATTGAGAGGCAACTATTTATGGATCTCTCCAGTTTCTTGTCATTTTGCCAACAGAGACATTGACTGCTTTTGTTCTAGACTGTCTTTTTAATGATGTTTGTTTAGTAGCTAGGGAGACAGAGTGTCTAACCATCGAGCAGGAAGGCTTACTACCGATTATAAAATATTTGTTTCCGAAATGAATGATTTCTTTCATACAATGTAAACAGTTACATTTGCAGGCATCCATCTGGGTTCAGCTGGGTTGCTCTCATGAGACTTAGTGGCAAAGAGGACTGAGGAAATACATCGATGCTCATGCTGCTTACATTACCATAAAGCAATAAAATTCTATGTCTCTGAACCGTGAGTCTCATGTGTGTCCTGCCAGCATCTATAAAACTGTAGCAACCTAATCTGTTAGCTTGCAAGTCAGATAAAATCACAAATCTTTCCCAGATCCTGACAATTTTGGCTATGAAGATGGAATACTGACATAGATAAACATTTATAAAAAGGGAAGAATATTGGCTCTTTGGGGACTGATTAATGGAACTTGAGGAAATTCTTTGGGAATTGGTGATGAACATGTCTAAAATGTTACGATTTACTGGGCAAGAAATTATCTTTTTTATTTCCTGTTAGTATGGACAACTTTGGAGATTGTAGGATGTGTACTAGACGATCTTCTTTATTACCTATTACTGTGGGAGAATTTGGGCTGAGATTGCAGGATGTACACTGGACAACAATAGGTTCAGATACTGGTGGCAAAATTTTGTCCTAGTTGTTATTAACTTTTCCTGGGTTTAGATCTTGTTAATGTGATAGCCAGCTTCAGGTTCAATCCTTGTAACAACTAGTATTAATTTCCATCCTAGGCTAGGCAGGCAGAAGGTTCCAACCCATTCCAGACAACATTTATCTGTGTGTGTCTGTGAGTGTGTGTATATATATATATCCACGTCATTGAATCACTCAGTGATAACTATGGGGATGTGTGTGGGAAGATATCCAGTGATATCTGTGGGTTTTTTTCATGAAAGATACAGAAGCTAGGGCCGACTCTTACTGTTTTTAATAGAAGTACTATTAAAGTTATGGAAAATAACTATCAAATCATGGTACAAACTGTCTGATAGGGATGACGAATCCTACAGCTAGTTAAATTGAAAGCCATTGCAAAACTTTTTGAAAACAATGAAACGGCATTTTGTTTTAAAGGAAGGCTAAAGTAGGAATGCCTATCTAAGATATCATCAATGCTGCCCTCCCTTGTACCTACTGGTGCTGGGGGTATTTCCTCAGTTCTTCTCCCTTCACTGCAACAAAAGCAGCAGTCTATTTAAAAACAAAACAAAGAAATAAAACCTTTATATCCAAATTATTTTTAATTGCAGTTGTTAGGAATTGAATAAGTCCTCCCAGAATTCATACATTGAAATGTTAACTTCTAATGCAATGGTTTTAGAAGATGGGGTCTTTTGGGGCAATCATGAGGGTGAAGACCTTATGAATGAGATTAGTGCCTTTGTAAAAGGGACCCCAGAGGATTCTCTTGCTCTCTCTCTGCCATATAAGGAGGATACAAGAAATCTGCAGGTTGGTCCCCAAGATAGGGCCATTACCAGAACCCAACCATGCTGGCATCATGGTATCAAACTTCCAGCCTCCAAAATTGTGAGAAATAAATTCATGTTTAAGCCTCCAGTCTATAGTAGTTTGTTATAATATTTCAAGCTGAATAAGACAGCAATTGAAAATGTTTACACTGTAGGTTCAAATGAAAAAAGACAATCACTTGTAAAGAATATGCAGAGCATGAGTTCAATTACATTTAAATGCATTTGACTCAAAAATGGAAGAAAAATATATTTTTAACTTTAATGTTTTTATTTAGCTCTGAATTGTGAGATAACATCTGAAACATTTTATTATTATTATTATTATTTTGAGATAGAGTCTCGTTCTGTCACCCAGGCTGGAGTGCAGTGGCATGATCTCAGCTCACTGGTCCACCTCCCGGGTTCAAGTGATTTCCAGCTAATTTTTGTATTTTAGTAGAGGCAGGGTTTCACAGTGTTGGTCAGACTGGTCTCGAACTTCTGACCACCAGGAACCCATCTGCCTTGGCCCCACAAAGTGCTAGGATTACAGGCGTGAGCCACCGCACCTAGTTCTTTTTTGTATAATTTTTTAATGTTATTCATTTAGTTTTTCATTTTCTCAGAACAATTTTAGTACCTAAGTTTATCATTTAGGTATGTTAAAGCTATTAATATTTTAAGTTGATTCCATATTCTGGCAAAATATTGTCTTAATTTGCCTGAGGTTAGTTATTATGACTTGATAATTGTTTATTTTTCTTATCACATAGCTTCAATGTTTTCAATTGTGTTTCATATATTATTTCAGGCCTATTATTTCCCTCGTTTGTCAATACTGATGTATTTTCAAACTAGTCTACAGCTGGATTGAGTTACAGAAACATGTTTTCTTTTCATATTTTTATGTCCTCTAAAAGAAAAATGAAATTAGATGGTCTAAGAAAATTTTATTGAACATGAACAAAATTATTAGAAAAATTTTTATTATTGTTGTATTAGGAATCTCTAGAGGGACAGAACTAATAGGAGATATCTATCTATCTATCTATCTATCTATCTATCTATCTGTCTATCTAAACATATATATGCACACACACATGTATATTTGGGAGTTTAGGTGTTAACTTACACGATCATAAGGTCCTAGGCTGCCTGCAAGCTGAGGAGCAAAGAGAGCCAGTCCCAGTCCCAAAACTGAAGAACTTGAAGTCCAATTTCAAGGGCAGGAAGCATCCAGTATGGCAGAATGAAGGCTGGGAGGCTAGACCAGTCTCTCTTTTTCATGTTTTTCTGCCTGCTTTATATTTGCTGGCAACTGATTAGATTGTGCCAACCAGATTAAGGGTGAAACTGCTTCCCCAGCCCACTGACTCAAATGTTAATCTCTTTTGCCAACACCCTCACAGACACACCCAGAATCAATACTTTGTATCCTTCAATCCAATCAAGTTGATATTCAGTATTAACCATCACAATCTACCTCTTGTCAACCTGAACCCATATACATCTCCTGAGATCATATATAATTTTGAAATAAAGACAAAAATAAGGCCATAATTATGCCCAACATAATACAACTGAATATAAGTGTAAAACTGGAAACACCAATCCCCAACTAAAATACTATTACATAACGTTAATAATACATAAATGCTGATGTGAAGTCAATAAATCTTATGTCCTATGATAAGGGTAAAGAAAATAAAAGTAAGACATTTTCTTATTACAGTTTATACATGCACAAAAACGTTTTTAACAAAAGAAGAAGAAAACACTCATGACAGTTACAGTCCTGGTTTCTGCAACTGGTCACATGGTTGTAGCTGGTCTTGATGGCTACCTTCTTCCACTACCCATTCTGTATTCCCTTTGCCTTCAGCAAGCACCTCAGCAGGTCATGATTTTTTCCTGGTGGAGTGACCCAAAACTTCATTCCTGAGGGGTCTGGGTCATTTGTAGTCCTGCCTGGATTGGGCTGTTGTAGTTTCCCTTTGACCTTAATCACAGGGCATGGTAATACTAAGAGACGCCCTAATGGATCTCCTGTACTCCATGCATACTCTTCCTTACCTCTGTTATGGAGTAGTAGACTGATTTCATCTTGATAGTCTGGGTCAATCACCCCAGCCAACATTGTAACTCCCTTCTTAGCCTGCTTACTTAAAGACAGGAGGAGCTCAAAGTGGCCAGGTGGCAATCTTAACTTCCAGCTTAATGGAATCATTGTTGTGTCTCCTGGTGGCAGCATTCCTCCCTCTGAAACTAAGACCTCTAGGCCAGCAGAACATAATGTTGGGGAAAAGGAAGCAAAAATTTTGCTACTGGATCACTAGGGGTGATGGTGAGTGGTGCCATTTCCATTTCCACCCTTTGATTCCTGGACCCATAATTCCTGGCTATGGGAGAAACAGTACCATATATCAGACGATAATTCAGAGCATACATGTCCCTCTGGAGAACTTTGCCACAGCCCTGCAAAGTATTGTTATGGAGTTGGGTGTTGTAATTATGACTTCAAAACGGCATTCCACCATTCTATCAATCCAGCCGCTTCAGGATCATAGGGAAGATGGTAAGACCAGTGAATTCCATAAGCATGAGTCCACTGCTCCACTTCTTTAGCCATAAAATGAGTGCCTTGGTCAGAGACAATGCTGTGTGGAATACCATGACCCTGGATAAGGCATTCCATAAGTCCATCGATGGTAGTCTTGGCAGAAGCATTGTGTGTAGGATGGGCAAACCCATATCCGAAGTGTCTGTTCCAATGGGGACAAATCTTGGCCCTTTCCATGATGAAAGAGGTCCAGTACAATTAAGCTGCCACCAGGTAGCTGGCTGATCACCTCCAAGGAATGGTGCCATATTGAGGGCTCAATGATGGTCTCTGCTGCCAGCAAATTGGGCACTAAGCAGTGGCCATAGCTAGGTAAGCTTTGGTGAGTGGAAGCCCATGTTGCTGAGCCCATGTGTAACCTCCATCCCTGCCACCATGGCCACTTTGTTCATGGCACTATTGGGCAATTACAGTGGTCACTGGGGAAATAGGCTGAGTGGTGTCCACAGAACGGGTCATCCTATCCACTTGATTATTAAAATCCTCCTCTGCTGAGGGCACCCACTGGTGAGCATTCACACAGGACACAAATATCTTCACAGTTTTTGGCCACCAGAGACATCCATCCACATACCCCTTCTCAAAATTTCTTTGTCATCAATTTTCCAATCATGTTTCTTCCAAGGCCTTGACCTTCCAGCCAAACCATTGGCTAGAGCCTATGAATCAGTACATAATCACAAATCTGGCTATTTCTCCTTCCATACAAAGTGCACAACCAGGTGCACTGCTTAACGTTCTGCTCAGTGGGGAGATTTCCCTTCCCCGCTGTCCTTCAGGGATTTCCTAAAAAGGGGCTTCTTCTATGCTGCAGCTGTCCACTTTCAGGTGGTGCCTGCATATCATGCAGAACCATCTGTCAACCAGGCCCTAGTCTTCTCTTTCTCCATCAACTGATCATAGAGAACTCCTCATGAGGCCATCAGTGCAGGCTGGGGAAGGGAAGGCAGGTGGCAGTAGTAGAGACCACAGGCATTTGAGCCATTTCATCATGTAACTTACTTGTGCCTTCAGGACCTGCTCAAGTCTGCTCATGTATATACTACTTCCATTAGATGATGGAATGCTGCTGTGCACAATCCACTTTATGGCTAGATGGGTCAGAAAGCACCCAGTTCATGACAGGTAGTTTAGGTTGCATGGTGACTTGATGACCCATAGTCAAACGTTTAGTTTCCACCAACGCCCAGTAACAGGCCAAGAGCTGTCTTTCAAAATGAGGCTAGTTAATCTGCAGAAGATGGCAAGATCTTGCTCCAAAATCCTAGAGGTCTCCACTGTGATTTACCTATGGAGGCCTGCCAAAAGCTCCAAACAGCATCCCTATCTGCCACTGACACCTCAAACACCATTGGATCTGCTGGGTTATATAGCCCAAGCAGCAGAGCAGTTTGTACAGTAGACTGGACCTGTTGCAGAGCCTTCTCCTATTCTGGACTCCACTCAAAACTCACAGCCTTTCAGGTTACTTGATAAATGGGTCGGAGTAACATACCCAAATGAGGAATGGGTTGCCTCCAAAATTCAAATAGGCCCACTAGGCATTGTGCCTCTTTCTTGATTGCAGGAGGGGCCAAATGCAGCAATTTATCCTTCACCTTAGAAGGAATATTTCAACAGGCCCCACATCAGTAAATCCCTAGAAATTTTACTGAGGTAGAAGGTCCCTGAATTTTAGTCAGATTTATTTCCCATCCTCTGGTATGCAAGTGTCTCACCCATAAGTCCAGTATGTTTGCCACTACCTGCTCACTGGATCCAATCAGCATGTCATCAGTGTAATGGACGAGTGTGATATCTTGCAGAAGCAAAAAGTGATCAAGGTCTCTCCAAATAAAACTATGACACAAAGCCAGAGAGTTGATACACCCCTGGGGTAGGACAGTTAAGTTATATTGCTGTCCTTGCCAGCTGAAGGCAAACTGCTTCTGGTGGGTCTTATGGACAGGAATGGAGAAAAAGGCATTTGCTGAGTCAATGGCTGCATACCAGGCACCAGGGAATGTGTTAATTTACTCAAACAGTAAAACCACCTCTGGTAGAGCAGCTGCAATTGGAGTCACCATTTGGTTAAGCTTATGATAATACACTGTCATTCTCCAAGATTCATGTGTCTTCTGCACAGGCCAAATGGGAGAGTTGAATGGGGATGTGGTGGGAATCACTCCCCTGCATCTTTCAAGTCCTTGATGGTGGCACTAATCTCTGCAATCTCTCCAAGGATATGACATGGTTTTTGATTTACTATTCTTCTACGTAGAGGCAGCTTGAATGACTTCCATTTGGCCTTGCTCACCATAGCAGCCCACACCCTACCCATCAGGGGGCCACTTCTGGAGGCCAAGCTGCTAAGTTCTGCCAGCTGCTAAGTTTGTCTATGCCAATTACACATTCTGGCACTGGGGAAATGACTAAAGGATGAGTCCAGGGAACCAATGGACCCACCGTAAGTTGGATCAGAGCTAAAACTCCGTTGATTATCTGACTTTCATAAGCCTTTAACTGGAGGACGACAGTGATGTTTTGGGTCCCCAGGAATCAACGTCAGCTCAGAGCCAGTGTCCAGTAGTCCCCAAAATGTCTGATCATTTTCCTTTCCCCAGTGCATTTACCTTGGTAAAAGGTTGGAGGCCTCCATGGGGAAGGATGGGAGAAAGATTATATGCATAAATTGTTGGTAATGTAGTGGGGTCCTTCCTCAAGGGGACCCAACCTCTCCTTCGTGTGTGTGTGTGTGTGTGTGTGTGTGTGTATATATATATATGGGGTATCTCTCTGTCGACCACACTGGAATGCTCACTCCTGTAATCCCAACACTTGAGGATGAGGCGGCAGGTGGATCATCTGAGGTCAGGAATTCAAGACAGCCTGGTCAATGTGGTGAAACCCTGTCTCTACTAAATAAACGCAAAAATTATCTGGGTGTGGTGGCGCCCCTGTAATCCCAGCTACGCAGGAGGCTGAGTTAGGAGAATTGCTTGAACCTGGGAAGTGGAGGGTGAGTGAGCTGAGATGGCACCACTGCATTCATTGCTATTTATGATCACATTATAGTTAACGGAATTCCTAGCAGCCTGATAGAGACCAGCTCATTCAACGTTCACCCCTCTCCCATTATTTATGAGAGTTCCCAAAAGGGCTACTTTATCTGTGCCCACAGAACAGTCCATTAGCAGCAGTCTCCATGCAAGATCACTGCCCTTGACTGTCTGCCACTGCTCACTGTCTGCCAAACTGGTGTCAAACATTTCAGTCACTTTCCATATCCTAAAGATGCTAATGTTTACCTAATTACAAACAAACAACACTTTGAATCTGTATACTCTCCTCTTGTGGAGTAGTACATTGCTGGGTAGATTTTGTAGGTGAAGATTTTTTTTTAACACATGAACTGTGAATTAGCAGTAACTGCAATCACAAATCCATGTCTCAATAAACCTTCTTACATGGATTTCAGAGATTCTGAGCCCTCGCTCATCTATGAATTTGGGAAATGAACTAAGTTGTAAGACCTGATGCTGATATTAATAGACCCCATGCTATATGTGCCCCTTTTCTCTATTGTCCTCACATCCTCTCTTTTGTGACTTAAAACACCCCCATTATCAGTACGAATTTACATTTCGCAAGAATAACAACTGATACCAACTAAAACTTAGGTGAAAACATAACATGAATAAAAGAGGTGAATTACCTGTTCATCTACTTCAAGTAATATGCTCAGCCTCCCATATTTTAGTAAAGAGCTTAAAGAGAATCTCGTAGTAGAACTCTACCATGTTGATACTTTAACCTTAGATTAACAAATACTGGTTGAGAAAAAAAATGAAAAAGAAAAAATAACTGGATGATCATTGTAGTTTGTAATTTTTGCTGTCATTGGAGTCAGAGCCAGTGTTTCTTGAAAAGAGGTGAGGAGAGATATGTACCTATATTTGTTTGTTTTCATTAGTCAAGTTATTCTCTTTTACCTTTTGTACAGAGCCAAGTGTAACTTCAATATATAAAGACATATTCTATTTATAATATAGTGTATAAAGGAAAATTAATTAGTTCATGTGGTTCTCAATCCAAAACCAATGATCTATTTCAAAAATAAAAACTGCCTGGTCCAAAATACTTTAGGGATGATTTGAATGCAATTATTTTTTCTCATGGTTCACAACACAAGAATTCATTGTAAGTGACTTTCACTGTTAGTACTAATTTTGCATTTCACTGCATTAACTGACAAGTCAGCTGTGTAAAAACCGGATGAGAGTGGAATTGCTCAACTCTAGGATTTCTCTTTCTCTCTGTGGTAGCCAGTGAGGCTCACTGAGGCCAGTTGTGAATATCAGTGCTGATTTTTGTAGTCATCAGTCCAGACGAATGCGTCTCACAATTTAAAGGGCCCACAAATCGCTTGGGGATCTTGGTAAAATGCACATCATATCCCATAGGTTTGTGTTGGTCCTAAGACTCTTCATTCATATTGAGCTCCCGGGTGACTAATATAGTGACTGATGTGGATCACACTTTGGTAAGCAAGAGTCTGCATTATTTAAATCAAATTTTCTTCATTTTATATAAATATTATATATATGTGAGTCAATACCCATTCAGGCCACTACATTACAATAGACTTTGTTTTAATTTACTTTTGTAATATATCTGTCATTCCTCAAGCACATAAGAACTGAGTATTAGGGTGAGGCAGCCTGACATGAATTGTGCTAGCAATCATGAAAGAACACTCTTCATAATAGAAATAACTCTAGATAATTTCTGTAAGAAGGATTAATAATGGACTACGAAGAATATACTCTAATAATTATACCCATTGATGATGTCCTATGGGAATAATATAAGCACACACTTGTTATCATAATTTTCAAACAGAGAAAAATCATACATCAAATCAATATTAAATAATTCTTATTAATTTCTGAATGTAGGAGATATGGTAGTGCCACCTCTTGGTAATAAGTGGAGTAGCAAGATAAGTTCCTACCTTTACATTATATATATACATATATTAGGTTATGTATTATACTACTAATACTAATGCTACTGGTACTAATACTAATAATGCTAATACTGTATTAGTATTAGTAGTATAATATATAATCTTATATATATGTACATATAAAGTCAAAGGTAATACTGGTATTAGTATTAGTAGTATAATATATATTGTGTTATATATATGTATATGTACATATATAAAATGCAAGGGAAATACTGGTATTGGTATTAGTAGTATAATATATAGTATGATATTAGTATTAGTGGTATAATATATAATCTAATATATGTAGTACTACTACTTTATATGTTAATATAATACTATATATATATAAGTAGTATATATTCATTGCTTTTTAAACTAACAGTTAATAGCATTAGATTAATTATGTAGATACAGGTACATCAAGTATTTAAGCTCATTTGTACTTTTTTCCTCTCATTAATAGATTATGGTAAACAGTTTCTTAGTATAAAATAACTAATTTATTCATTTTTATTTTTGTGTCACTAACACAAAAGTAATGGAAATTTATATATTGAGTAAAAAAAAAGTAGTAATAGTACTATTTCTTAGGGGTAAATTGTGACTATTTTAAAAAAGTTTCCTTAATTGAGTTATTTCTGTATAGCAACGGAAGGAAGAAACAGAATACCCACATTATTCTTAAAAGAAGACAATATTATAATACTTGGTAATATCTGGGGGCTTAATGCATCTTGCAGTATGATATGTATATGGTTTCATATGCTAATTTATCACTTTAGTTAGGCAAAACTATACGAAAATTCATTAAATATATGTTTAGCATTTTTTACAACATGAGTTGCAATTTCGCTTGGTATCAAAGTGGAAAAGGCAAGCTAATAGCAATATAGTAATGCTTAAGGCCTGTACTTAAAACATATTTGTTGAATGAATGAATGACAAATAGTATGGCAAAATCATACCTTTGATATAAAACGATATGGGCAAATATAGGGTGGAATTGCTATATCTAATTAAAATATATATATATATAGCCAGTTGATTTTTATGTAAAATCTTCTGTTTTGTAAATCAGTATCTTGTTCTTCTTTTTAAAACTGTAGGAAACTGGTCTACCACCTATGGTATAGAATTATAGAATCTTAAAACAGGATTCTTTCTATGGTTTATAGCTACCTTCTAACAATTTTATAAGTGAATATCCTAAATAAATTTAATTTGACAACAGTGTCAAAATTCCTGGATTAGAAATTAGATCTTTTGAGGCTTAATCTTATTTCCCCTGATAAATATTGACAAACACTTCAAGATAACATTTACAGTACAAACATTAAAATCAAATTGAACTAGAATATATCTTTTTTTTCCTTTTATCATCTCTTACAATACTGTATCTGGTATTATAAAACAGAGGATGTGTACATATCTATTCAGAAACTTCAAAATATTTTACAGACTGTTTTTCTTTTTTTCCTAATTTTTCATTATTCATGTCATGTGGTAAATGACAGAATCTCTGTTGAATATATTAAAAAACTATAATATAGTATGTTAAAATGTAAATTATTTATTTATTTCTTGAAAGGAACTCAATGTATACTATAAAACTGTCACATTAATCTTGCATTATCACTTTGAAATAGCGAAAATAAAGTATTTTTGACATAAAACTTGACTTTTAGATACAGGAGACAATTAAAAGTATATTTTCCAAATAACAAAGAAGTTAGTGATATAACAGTAAGTATACTTTGTGTTGCTTAATTTTATGTGGCAACCTGACTGTGCCCCTGGATGCCCATATATTTGGTCTAACATTATTCTGGGTGTTTCTGTGGGAGTGGTTTTGGATGAGAATAACAATTAGATAGATAGACTGAGTAAAGCACACTGCTCTCCATAGCTGGCCTCATCCAATCATTTGAAGGTCACAATACAACAAAAGACTGAAGATTCCCTGAGTTAGTCATGCACCCTGCATAAAATAACAAATGAACCTGAATTGTGAATAATTTGGGAAAAGTGGTTAAGATGTAAGACAGAGAAGACAAGATGAAGAAAAAAATTATTAAAGAAGAGAAAGAGATGCCTTCATGAAAAGAAAGTGCTGGAAGGGTAATAATACATGAAAATACTAGCATGTCCTTGAAGATAAGCAGACACAGACTGGGAGAAATGATGGGTTATTTGGAAGTTGTTAACACATCTCAATCCTACTCTAACGTTAACAGAGTTAATACAATGAGGAACTGGCCATTGTATATCTCAGGGTATGATATAATAACAAGCAATGTTAACATTTCATGGCTTAGCACTACGAAAGTTTATTTCCCATTCACACTATGAACCTATCATATGAACAACACATTTAGATCATTATAGTTATTCTCAGATTCCAGCTGATAGTAGCTTTATTTTAGCATTTGCTTCCAAGATCACCTTGGCAGAAGAAAAAAATGTGATCATTTATTCTTAGGCTTTGTAAAACTACAGTGGAATTGATACACGCCACTTCAAACATTTCATTGAATAAAGCTGCTACAGTACTCTATTTTATACCCTATGCTATTCAAATCATTTGATAAATATGAAGAGAGCTAGCATTGGCCAGGATTGGTAACAAATTGGATGAGACATAAAAGAAAAAATGAGGAATCTTAGATACCTCCCAATTCTCTAGTTCAAACTGGATAGCTTGTTAAATTACAAGTGCAAAGAAGTAGAGAAAAAGAGAACTAAAGTATACACACTTCAGCTTGTGTGAGAGAATCTATCAGGAATTATGAGTGTATGTGTGTGGGTATCCGTTTGTTGGGTATGTAGCAAGTTTTGTATCACGGAGTAAATATTTGAGTGACATTTAACTTACCACTCCAAATATTAATGTGTTTACAACATCACATGCTGGATTTGCATGTAGGAAATTATTCCCTCATAGATGAAACCCACCTGTCTTTTACTGCTTTGTGATACTGGAAATCAACCTTGTAAATATTTCCCTTTTGCCAGCTGACATAATATCAAGCTGGGTCAGTAAAGAATGCCAGTCTGATTGGTTTCTCTGTCTTCTTTGCTCCTGCAGTGTGTAGAGACCAGTTCCTGTGAGATACCCAGTGATGCTGATCTTCCACATGGCTCCTCAGTGACCTAGCCCCAGGCAATTTCCCAGCATTTTGTTAGAATTACAACTGGCCCTCCTACAAGTTTTGCAAGCATCTTAGCAGGTAGTTTCTCAGCGTATTTCAGTTATACTTCCATGGGTGGCTTCCCAGTGAGTCCCACTAGCATGTCAGAAGGTGGCTTTGTAATTAGTTTCAGCAGCACCACAAGAGTGGCTTTTCAGTGGGTTCAATTGGAGACCAGCCAGAATCAGTGCATTTCTTTGGCATCTCAGTGGGAAGTTTTCTGCTTTGCAGTACGTGTCTATTGTATGAATTATTTGTGATTTTCTGTGATTTATGATGCTTTGACGTCTCAGGGCCTTGCTAATGCTACAAATACTGTTCCTCTCATGGTTACCTAGTTCCTAGAGATAGTAATCAACTTGTCTGCCAGCATATCTTTTACATATAAACCAACAGATCCAAAGTCCATACCCCCAACCACCTCCTTTATTTAACTCTCACACAGCAAGTCAATGTTGTGTCTGCCTTAAATTATTCCAGGAGCAAGTATTAGACAACTAGGGATCCCTCTATAATGGAGAGCTTACTGATATTGTTCAAGCCAGCCAATCCTAAGGGTTTACCATGCCTAGTCCATTCTTGAACTTGATTCTAAGGGTTTCAAAGGACATTAGAATACGAACACTAAATTGGACTGAATTCATTAATACAAGCGTACTTACTGTAGATTCTGGATATAATGTGGTAGATTGTGGACCTGGAGATACCATGGATTTTTTTTTTTTTTTTAAGTAAAACTTGGAAAAAAACAGTGTTTCTTGAGAAATTATATGTTGGAGCTTCCCTGGTACAACGTAGAAGAGGGAATCCTGGGGCTTTAGTAGATAGGTACGTTGAAGTAGAATGAGCATGTGAAAGTAGTCCCAATTTCTTTTTTTTTTCTTGAGATGGAGTCTCTCTCTGTCGCCCAGGCTGGAGTGCAGTGGCGCGATCTCGGCTCACTGCAAGCTCCACCTCCCGGGTTCAGGCCATTCTCCTACCTCAGCCTCCGGAGTAGCTGGGACTACAGGCGCTCGCCCGGTTAATTTGTAGTCCCAATTTGTATGTTTAAGAGAAAGTCTAGCAGTCACCCCCTTTATTAAGGTAGTGAGAAATGTACTCATGAGAGAAACACCTGAATCCATGAAAAGCCCCGTGATTGCTTTCCTTTGCAGGTTATTTGTGACTGGGGCGGGGGGGAGGGGGTGGATACTGCAACTGATATGTTCTTTCTGATTTTAACATGGAAGATCGGATCCAGAGGTACTAGAGGCCAAGTTGCAGCACTTAACTGCCAAGACAAGGTTGATTTATTAATTATAAAGGGCAGCTCAAGGATGCACTTGTATGCATAATGACTTAGCCAGTAAGGAACTTTGGTCCTGCTTAATTAACTGATTATCGTGTTCCTAAGATAGAAGTAGATGGATGTCTTACTGGAATACAGCTTGCTTAATATTAGAAAATAACAAAAAAATAGTTTCAGTCTGGTAATAAAAACCTGTTGCCACAGTAGAGAGTCACCATATCTCATCTATTTCTAGACTTAAGATAATTCAAAGATCCAAAGTCTCTTGAATGAATGAATTCAAATCAGTTGATAGAAATGACACAGTAATTTGAGTACATAATCTTTGATGTAAAGAATTATTAATGAGGGATTGATGACACAAGATTTGGTTAGTGAGAGTTAAAGAAAACTGAAAAGAGAGATAGTTGGTAGCTTGTTCCCTTCAAAACTGACATTGAAATTTCATTGCTAGGTTAGTAGTCCTGAAAGGCGGGACCTTTAAGAGGTGATTAGGCTATGGGGTTCTGCCTTGGCAAATAGACTGATGCCACTAGGAAAATGAACTGATGGGAGTGGGTTCTGCCATGTGAGAAATGGTGTTTCTCCCTTCCAGATGATGCAGCATTCAAGGCATCATTTGTGGAAATAGAGACCAGGCCCTCACCAGACACCCAACCCTGCCCGCACTTTGATCTTGGACTTATCAGCCTCCAAAACTGTGAGAAATACATTTGTTCTGTATAAATTGCCCAGTCACAGAAATTCTGTTATAGCAAAACAAAATTAACTAAGACAGATATAGGGAGACTAGATAGATAGATAGATAGATAGATAGATAGATAGATAGATAGATAGATAGATAGATAGATAGAAAAAAGAAGATATAAGAGGCAGCCATTAACCCTAGAGCGGTAACAGGTTGCTTAAAGAAGTGCTCCTTCTCCCTGCCACACCAACCAAAGGCTGAAGGGAGACATTTTTGTGGCTTGCTGGATGGTGAAAATGTTAGGGATGTCTCTGAAAATATATTCCCTCTGGTAATGGGGGAAGCCATTTACAGGGATGATTGTCACCTTAGAATGCATTACAATGCCACCTGTAAAAGAGTCAAAAGAGAACATTTGCAGGGAGGAAGGGGCCTCACTGGTGACATGCTACTATGAAGGCACTGTAGGATGTCCTAAGGATACTACTAAAACTAAGTGTTTCAGAAACCACGAACAAGAGAACTTGCCTTCTACAGGAGCTGGAATTGGATGAAGCCATACCCTAAAGTAGTGTATCACTAACAAAACATCTCCCAGAAGGAGGCGAGCATGGGATTAATTTTCTTATGAAGGACACTAGCCCTGAAGAAAGCTTTGACCTAAAGGAGGCTAGAGATTGAGGCACAATGGGTAGAAGAGGAGGAAACCCCTTTTTTACCTCCTCAAAAGCAGATGTATAGTTCTAACAATTTTAGGAAAGAAGAAGATAAATATTTGTTTGCCTTTGCTTCCTTCCTTCTTACTGTCTTCCTTCATGTATATAAAAGAGATACACACACACACACACACACACACACACACACACACACACACAGAGAGAGAGAGAGAGAGAGAGAGGTTGGGAAGAGAAGAGAAAATATGCAAGGCTATTATGGTTATTATCTCTCTAATTGATCACAACGTAGTAGTTGGTATCTATAGCTTTCTTCTTCCACTATTCTGTATATTCCCTGCATGTAGCTGGTACCTCAGCTGAAAGTTTTTGTCTTGTTTAGTAATGTTAAAACTTGTGATGTAAAACTCTTATTGAGGGTCTAAGTTTACAACCATCTTTTTATTTATTTTAATTTAGTCATTATTTTGATAACCACAGTTTTTCATTAACCTGTACTACTGTACTACTGTGTGCAGAAGTATTAAAAAGCACCTGGAGATTTCAGACATAGTCCTCCTTGCCTTCACAGTGTAGCAGCAACAAAATATTTCCTTGGTAATTGGCATTAATAGCTTCAGCTGACAGAGTAACCCTTCTTTTCTGCCTGCTTGTTCAATGGGAAAAGGATTCCCAAATTGCTTAAAGGCAGTCTCATTCTACAATTGAATGAGTGTTGGATCTCCCATTTGAAGCATCCAAGCCTTAGGAAATAACACCTATAAAAACAGGCAGAGCCCAAGGTTTCCAAAAGAGAATGCAAATATTCAGAGAGGATATTTAGAAAGAAGAGTGAGCAGAGTCTCCCTTACTTCCACTACTTGACTTCTGGACTCATGCATAGTGACCTCTGGGAAGACAAACAACTATAATGTCTTCTGATTAAAATAATACAAGTCACATGTTAAATCCCTTTAGAATGTTATCTCCCAGTGGGTACCATTACTAAATCTTCAAGAAACCATTTTATTTTTAAATTAAGTCAGCCACTACTCATCCAAAAGTGTGTTGGGCTACATGTTATAAGAAGTTAATTTCGTGAGCATGAACCAATCGCCACTCTTCCTTTGCTGAGAAATGGGTTTCTTCATGAATGTTGCTGTGAGGAATATCGTCAATGTGGGTAAGGTATTCTGGAGGATCATGAATGACGATGCTATGATCTGAATGTCTGTGTCCCTTTCCCCAACCCCCAATTCATACCTTGAAATTCTAATCTACAATGTGATAGCATTAGACAGCGGGGCTTAGGAGAGGTACTTAGGTCACGAGGGCAGAGTGCTCATGAATGGGCCTAGTGCCCCTTTAAAACAGAGTCAAAGGAGCTAATTTATCCTTTCTGCCATGTGAGGACACAGTGAGAAGGTGCTATATACAAACCAGGAAATGGACCCTTACCAAGCATCACATCCGCCAGCAATTTGATTCTGAATTTCCCAGCCTCCATAACTGTGAGAAATAAATTTCTGTTGTTTGTGAGCTCCCTAGTCCATGGTACTTTGTAACAGCGGCCTGAACTGGCTAAAAACAGATGGTGTTGGTGAAGTATTATGTAGGAAGAAGGCAATTCATATCCCAAATATACCTATTTAAATAAGAACAAATTTCTCCCCTTCCATGATGGAAGAGGTCCAATCTAACCAACAGCTATGAGGATATTTAGCCTACCAAGGTAATGATATCAAATCTAGTCCTCATTGTTAGCCTCTATATTAATGTATTAGGCACTCAGAATTATTGTCAGGTCAGCCTTACTAAGAGAAATTCCATGTTGTTGAGTTAATGTATAGCCTCCATTTTTACCACAATGATCATTTTGTTCATGGACTTATTGAGATAGCATTGGATGGGCTTGGCAAAGATGCTAACCAATATCCATAGAGCATTTTATTTTACCCACCTGATACTTTAGAATCTTATCTCCTGGGAATTTCCTTTGGTGTATACTCACACTGGAGCAAATATATTCACAGTTTGTGTCAATTCTAAAATGTCCTTCCAGATACTTTTACAGATTTCTATGTCACCAATCTTCCAATCCTATTTTTTCCAAAGTCCTGAACATTCAACCAAACCATTATCAACTGTTCATAAATAATGTAGACCTGTACTGTTGGCCTCTCTCATTCTAGACATATTGGACAACTAAATGCACTGCCTCAAGTTCTGCCCAATGGGATAAATTTGTCTTTCAATTATTCTTTAGGGACATTCTTGTGTGAGGCTGTAGTGCCACTGTTGTCCACCTTTGGGTGGTACTAGCATATCCGGTCAACATATATGTAAAGCAGCCATTGTGAGGTTTTTTTTTTTTTCTGCCAACTAGTCATAAGGAACACCCCAGGGAACCATAACCATAAATTGTGGGAAAGGAGCTAATACAATAGCAATCAGTGTTGAAAGCATCTTAGCCACTTGAACGTGAAACTTACAGTAACTTCTGGACCTACCTAAGCTTGGTTATAATACCTCTTTGTTGTAATATATATTTTTATTTATATATGCTTACCAAGTTGTAGCAGATTCTACCTGGACAGCTTCCAAGTGAGTTTTGCAGGTGCCCTAGAATGAGGATATCCAGTACGTTTCTATAGCACCCCCGGGGAAGTTTCTCAGTGAGTTCTGCCTCTCACCTCAATCAGTTTCTCAGCAAGTGTTTTAACATCTCCATAGACATTTGCTCTTTGCCAATCCTTGACTTGCGACATCATACACAATTTCTCTGCCATGCAGTAGAAGACATTCTCATATTCTATTGTCAGATCTAAATTTCAGCCTTGGATTGGGGATCTTCCACATTTGTTCTTTCCTTTGTACTCTGCCTCAGCAATAAAGGTAGTAATTTTTCTCAGTATACACTACACTTGTTTTATCACTTCATTTTTCCCTAATATTTAATGTGTTATTAACTAGTAAATAAATTTTAGATTAAAAATTTAGTGTTCTAATTATTATGTGGTTTTTATTTTATGACTGGACTATGAATAATACATCATCTTCTCCCTTAAAGTTTTTTTCCTCTAGAATTTCTTGGGACATACCAATTTGTTATTAAACACAAAATATGTGGCAAAGATTGTGCCTACTGTTTTGAGGAAATATATATTAATGCAAAATTATGCAGTTTTGCACCTTATTCATATTTAGGTATAGTGAAAGAGGAGAATAAGAAAGAGGAGAAAGAGAAAAAATGAAGAGGAGGAAGAGAAACAGCAACAAGGAGAAGGAGAAGGAGCAGAAGAAAAAAGAACAACAAGAATGTTTAGAACATTATGTAACAAGGAGAACTCCACTAGCCTTTATGATAAAGAAACAATTCTCTAAGGTATTAACATTAATATTGAGGATACAATGCTTGCAAAACAAGTTAAAAGGAAGAGGAGAGTGATCTTAGCTGAGAAAATATTATTTGCCAAGATAATCAACATAAGCCAGAGACAAAGAGAAGAAATGAATAAAAATAGTAGTAGATAGGTATGGAGAGAGAAAGCATGCTTGCAGGAGAGAGGAGTCTAAGTAATGCACATGACTATTTGGATAACTAACAGATCATTTCAAATGTTGTATGGAGAATGAATTGAATAAATGTGAATATGAGATTATAGATGTAACATTTTAAAAGAAAATATCAGGGTAATATTGTGGTACACCAGGCAAGGATGTGGGCTGGATATAGGGTGGAGCAGAGGAAATAAAGCATATTGTACAAATTCAAAATATAGCTTAGAATCAATTTGAAATTTATGTTTTATTGAATATGAGAAGTGACAAGAGATATATAAAAATGACTAAAATGATAAATATTCTGCAAAGGGCTTAATCTTTAAAATAAAAAAAAAAAACACAAAAGAGATATCCCAAAAGAAAAAGCATTTTATTAAGATGAAAGCTCTCTATCACCAAAAGTATTCAATCACAAATCAAATAACAATCAGCACAGATGAAGTAGAGAGTATTCAACTCTATAACGAATGGTTGTCAAATCTGAGTGATCATTGTAATCTTCTTAAGGCACATTTAAAAAGGGAGATTCAGTCTTTACCCTCAACTACAGTGTCAGAAACTCCAGGATTTGGGAAGTTTGTGCTTTTATGTGTTCCAGGTGACTCTAATGATCAATGAAGTGTGACAAACACTAGATGATATTTAAGGTCCTATAGTAATCTGAAATTTTATGATCAAAGCAAACTAGTAAATTGTTTGCCATTAGAGTTTGTGTTAGAAAAAAGCGGAATCCCTTAATAAGAAAGATAATGGAAAACATACATAACATAATTATTTTAGAGGAGGTCTTTATTGCACACAAGAACGTTTTGTGAGACATTTTTCATATCTACTTAGTGATAAATGTGATCAGGATTGTGGTGTTTTTTTTGGCTAGATATGCATGTACATGTAAGTATGCATATATATTAATGACAATGATACATTTTATTTATTTATTTATTTATTATCTATAAGCACTTGAATAAATTATGGTGTTTCTCAGGAAAAAAACAAAACTCCCAAACTCCTTAACATCTAGTCTAAATAATTAAATATACATTGTGTCATCTTTTAACTAGATTTTTGTTTCAGCCTGCCCCTATGAATCCAGAGTGGTAAGGTCTTGTAACTGCTCTATTAAAAAATCATTTTATAACTTTTTAGCTCATTGCAATTAAAAGATGGATTCCTTATGATGGCCTATAAGGTCTCATGATTGCCCCTAACCATGGCTCTGATCTTAACTTTTACCACATTCTCTTCATTATAGTGATAGTCTCATATTTGTTATTCTTTGAACACACCAAGCAAACCCAATCCTCAGATAATTTACACCTGTTTGTTGTTGTTGTTTTATGCTGGGAACATTTGCTTCAGGCAGTCACATGAATCACCTCTCAATTTCTTCAACTTTCTTGTTAGCTTATTATTTTTTATTTAATGAAGGTCATCCATTACCATTTCTAACCATTCTATATAGGATATCAACCTCTATTATATTTATTACTGCCTACCTAACTCGCCTTGTCTCTTTTTCTCTGTGATAGTTGGTGTGGTGGTAAGGTGTGTACAGAAGGGTGATACTCTGCACTCCTGTAATTAGGTCTCTGTTTCAGTGAGCATCTGGCTATGACTTTCAAATGTCCTTCTCAGCTTTTTGTTTTGTTTTCCATCTTTATGTGAAAATGAAGACTAGAGGGATCGGGAGTTGGGTTAATTTCCTTCCTCTACTCAATTAGGTTTTGATAAAACACATAGGAACCCTTTGTTAAAGAGAAAAAATATACTGAGCAATTTCAAAATGGCTACTTTTTCTTTCTCTTTACCCAAAGCATGAGGTTTTTCTCTGGTCTTCATCTTAGAAACCTGATGGGGTTCGTGGAACTAAAACTAATGAGCCCTTGTGACTGGGTCACTGAGTTTTTAATTCCCAAGCTAATTCACAATGAGCCTTCAGCAATTTGTCCTCTCAGTTGAAGTATTCCTGCCAGCACTGACTCCATTGGCTGGTTTCTGATTCTGGACATCTACTCTCAGTAAGCTGTGATTCTTTGTAATGGCCTTTCTCTTCATTTTTCATGGCAATGGTTTGCCTGGTGACTCCAATTATTTCATAAACCTAGAAGAGTTGTTGAATATTAGTTTGTTCAGTTTTTTTTCCGCTTGTGAGTATAGGACTAATAGCTTCCCAACTCTTTACATGTTGGACCGAAAATCAGAAGAAATCTCATTTAAAAAAATAGTTTGCTTTCTTGCTTTTCTGACTACAGTTAAGCTCACGGGTGTTACAAATCTTTGTCTTCGCTTTTTGTTGTTTTATTTCAAAACTGTGGCATAGCAGACACTTGACAAACATTTACTGAATGTATGCTGGCATGATTTTCTGGATCTTTCAAGAGGGAGGGCCCTTGTCCTAGTGGTCATAGCTCTCATGAGCAGACAGAATATACTAAAACTGAGGCTAGTTCTCAGAGGGTTTCAGAAGCCACATAAACAATGCTCTTACCAGGGTTTACCGGTCTCTCAAACACTTTGAGTTTACAGACTTCATTCCTTTATATGATGCCTTGCCAGAGGCATGTCTAGAAAGCTAGTAAAATGCCAGACATGGAATCTGTATTACTGTATTGATATCTGAAATAAAAGCTACTACAAATTATTTCCTACTCAAAGAAAAGAAAAATCCTGTAAGCACAATGTTTTTCTAAATCTGAAATTAGAGGATACCTGTCTAAATGAATGAGCTGTGTAAGTAAGATTCAAGGATGTTGCTTAATTTTGCTATTATACTGGTGTCCCAGCAGCTCCATATCCTACTGTAGACCATTCTTATCCAAGAGGTCATTGTTGTTGATTTGTCAATTTGGAGAAACTATGATCCACGAAAAATGCTTTTGTGTGCCTTATAGAAAATATACATTTTACTTCCATACCTTTCCTAGATTTCAGAGTTCACTATCACCTCAGCAACTTATGTGGAAAATTTTGATAAGAACTAGTGAATACTCTCTTTCATATTATGGAATAATACAATGTATGCATTGACGGGGGCCAAACACAAAGAGAGTTACCTGAGTGAAAGTTATTATTTGGTTATCTTTCTAATGCACGTTCTTCAATAAATTCAGAAAACCATTCATAATATCTTTGCATGAAAACTAGTAATATGATTTTGACAGTCATCCACTTCACTACCCATTTGTAACTGTTCGTACAATCTGGATACAGTGCTTATAATTCAAAATACATGACCTCAGCACATCAGTGAATAATGGAATTGGTTGTAGTATCTACTACCAGGTAGTCTACTGCCAGAGTACAAAATCACTTTCTAGCCACACAGTAACAGTGTTTTCCCTAGGATATCTTTTTTTTTTTTTTTTTTTTTTTTTTGAGATGGAGTCTCTGTCGCCTGGGCTGGAGTGCAGTGCAGTGGCATGATCTCGGCTCACTGCAAGCTCCGCCTCCCGGGTTCACACCATTCTCCTGCCTCAGCCTCCTGAATAGCTGGGACTACAGGTGCCCGCCACCGCGCCTGGCTAATTTTTTGTATTTTTAGTAGAGATGGGGTTTCACCGTGTTAGCCAGGATGGTCTCGATCTGCTGACCTCGTGTTCCGCCCGCCTCAGCCTCCCAAAGTGCTGGGATTAGAGGCGTGAGCCACTGCGACTGGTGTTTAATGCATTTTTAAAAGATATTGAGTTACAAATTTCTGGTTCTCCAATACTTGACTCCATGCATTCAACTTTGCATGTCTTCTTTATTTTTTTGATTTGTGAAGCAGTTATTTCACTTGGAATCCACTATAAGGCAGATGTTATATTAGCTGTTGGGGAACAATAATTGAATACCTTCAAAGGGCTCAGTTGGTGGCAAAACATACAGACAAAGAGAGGATAGCCTCAAAGATAAATTCATTTTAAGGAAAACAAAAAGGAATTCAAACAAGAAGAAAACAGAGTAGGCCTTGTTTCATATAGAATTGGAGAAGCCATAAGCCAAGTAAAAATTGAGAGCAACTGTGTTCACTTAGAAAGAGAAGGCTCTGCAGCTTGGTAGGGAGAAGACTGGCTCTTGGTGGAGTTACAGGGTTATCAGGGTCAATGGATGCCAATGAAGATTCTTACAGGAACTTCTGTATAACTCTGTTCTGAGCTATCTTTACTGACATCATATATTTAAACTAGACTATTCACTATAGTGTGAAATTCTGCAAGTTCCATTAATTTAGATGAACTAGAATTCTACAGAATTTGTCGGTATAAATTTAATCCACATAAAAGTTTTGCAGTAATCCTCATTTACAATCTGGGCGGCAACCCAGATTTTTTTTTTTTTTTGATTCTGAAGTTTATACTCATTTTTCTACATTTCATTTTATGAAACAAGAATTACAAATAAAGTAGTGGATATGAATTATGAAAACATACATAACTACATTTAATACGAATTGAGAAAGCAGAAAGAGTGGATACAAATAAACTTGGCAATAGAGGACAAATGTACTTAGAGAGGCTCTGTTTTTTGTATTCATAGCCTATATCCAGTCCTTGGAAGGCCAAGATTAGGTCAGACAGAATCAGAGTGTACACAATTCACTAACCACGTGATTTAGAGAATGCTACTTAACTTCTTTAAACAAAATTACCGGCTGGGAGTGATGCCTCACGCCTGTAATTCTAGCACCTTGGGAGGCAAAGGTGGGCAGATCACCTGAGGTCAGGAGTTCGAAACCAGCCTAATCAACATGGTGAAACCCCATCTCTACTAAAAAATACAAAAATTGGGTGTCATGGTGGGCACCTGTAATCCCAGCTGCTCGGGATACTGAGGCCAGAGAGTCACTTGAACACAACAGGCAGAGGTTGCAGTGAGTCAAGATCAGACCGCTGCACTCCAGCCTGGGCCACAGAGCAAGACCCTATCTCATAAAATAAAATAAAATAAAATAATACTGAACTGCTTTCAGCACAAATATAAACAGAATGAGGATAACAACAATGACTACTCAATAGGACAGTTGAGAGAATTATATCATTATTTTCTAACTTTTCACTTTCCTGCACACAGAGAACCGGATGGTATATTTATGTCCCAATGGTTTAAACACATGAGGCACTCTGACTGCCTCAGGTTCCTGCCAGTCATCTAAAAGACTGTAATAATACTAATACAAAATACCTAGAAATTTCTACATCATTTGAATTGAGGAAACATTATTTAGATAAAGAATGCATAAAGTACATTGCTAGAAACACAATAGGTTGCCACTGAAATAGCTATCACAAAGGACTTTTCTTTACGACGAAGTGGGTCAAAATTTTCTGCTCCAAGTTTGTATTTTGGATAACATAATAGATATAGAATAAAATGAAGAATTTCTCTCCCCTTTGAAAGATCACATCAAGTCTCATATTTATTGAATTTAAGTTAGGGCAAACATGAACATTTGATACATTTCATTTTCAGTGACAATCCAAGTCCCAATAATCCAGGCATGGGCATGGTACCTGCATTCATATTTGGGATGTGTGATCCTAAAACAAAATTTTTCTCTACAAGTGCTTTCATCTTATTTGTTCATTTGCCTCAAGTAATGATTTTTGTGATGAAACAAACAGATCAGCAAATCTGCCTTTTCTCTTTTTCTCAAGCTTTTGAAGATTTTTCTTCATATTTTTAAAAAAAATTCTGCAGAATTTCAGAATTTCTCTATATTTTCAAAGTTCCCATTTGCAATATAATTCCAACACCCTCCATGCTTCCATCTGAAATCACATGTGTATATTTTCTTCAGTTTCTTTTTCTTTATAGAATGCTGAATGCATTAAGCAGATTCCATGGTAACATATTTTTCTGAAACTTTTTGTTCTTCCTGTTTAAGGAGTTATATCTTCCTTAGTAATTTGTGTCAATGTTTTTAAGTTAAATATTTATTCTCATGATATTAAATATGATTCTGTGTTTCTCCCACATAAGATGTGAGTTGATTACGAGAGATACAATTGATATGAAAGATAAGGAAACTGGAGATCATGCAATCCGTTTTCCCTCAGATGACTAAATAATAACTGTTACACATAGCATTCATTCTTGAATAGATAACCTCTGAATCTGCATACGGCTTTCCAAATAAATTGGTCCACTGAACACAAGTTAGTGTCAATACTGTATTATATGTATGCAATTCTCACAATAATCTTATATTGTTTGGATTTATCTCAAATGTTACTTGTTTATTTAGCAACGTAAATTTAATATTCTATTTTCTGCAAAAAGACAAATTATGCCATTTTAAAATAGCATCACACAATTTATTATACCATTTATAATTTACACATAATTTATCTTCAACTATAATAACTCATGTGCTCATGAATATCCTTTATTTTCTCATTAAGAGTAAGAAATTCTTAATTCTTGACATTGTTATTTCCTTATTTACCAATGGTGGCACAGTCTCTCACAGGCATTTGATAAAATGCTTTCATGAAATTCAAAAGCTTTCGTGGTATTAACAATTTTATAGATACTTCATAATGTCAAGATTTTAAAAGAAAGTCCCCAGTAGTCTGTATCTATTTATTTTTAAAAGGAGAAAAATTAAAATACAGCACATTTAAAATTTATTGAAAGGTAAACTTTCATTTTGGGGCAAATAGCTAAGCAAATGATCATATCTGTTTTAAAAATGAAGAAAAAGAAGACAAATAAATGGAAAGTTAGTATGTGAGAACAGACATGTGCAAGAAAAGCTATTTTCTTTTTTTAAATCTAATTTGTTTGTCTTGAAGGTATTAGAAAACAGAAAACTCTACAAGTCAGAATTAGTGACTAAATGCCACTAGCTCTCTTACCCAGAAAATACCAAATATAAACATATTTCCTCTTTGTGATGCTATCATATCTGAATAATTTATGTAAGAAAATCTCTCTATAAATGATTGTGCATATGTTTTTCAAATTTTGTTTAACCTGAATGTTTACATATTTTCTTCACAAAGTGTACTTGCCTAAATGAAATCAAATAATTTGAAGTTTATAAAGATCCAGAAGCACTGAGTTTCTCTTTACAATTGTAATACAATCTTAAAATAGAAATATCAAATTTATTTGTTAATTAGCCTATGTAGATATTGGCTATTAAGAATACTGAAAAAATAGACTTTAGGAAATATTTGTAAATGCTTTCTGAGTAGTTGATGTGCACATTTAGTTTAGCAAATATTCTTTGTTGATTGGACCATAGGTGACTGCATCCTAACATCACTTAACATTGCTCTTTCCCTAGGTGATTTTTTTTCACAGACCGTGTCACTTTACTAATAGATGCTTCAGAAGAAGTAAATGAAGAAAAACTGATGGACATTTTAAAGTAGGAATGTTTGGGAGTAATCATTACTTTATGTAAAAACTAACTTTTGTTAACAAATTTATTTACTAGAATAGATATTCAAAAGGAGTTTAATATGAAAAATTAAAAATAATTTTAATATTTTTGTTATTTAAATAATATAATTAATTTTTGTACACATTTTCATGACATTGATCCATAAAAAGTATTCTCACATTTTCAAAGAAAACAGTTATAGGCCGGGTGCGGTGGCTCAAGCCTGTAATCCCAGCACTTTGGGAGGCCGAGACGGGTGGATCACGAGGTCAGGAGATCAAGACCATCCTGGCTAACACGGTGAAACCCCGTCTCTACTAAAAAAATACAAAAAAAACTAGCCGGGCGATGTGGCGGGCGCCTGTAGTCCCAGTTACTCGGGAGGCTGAGGCAGGAGAATGGCGTAAACCCGGGAGGCGGAGCTTGCAGTGAGCTGAGATCTGGCCACTGCACTCCAGCCTGGGCTATAGAGCGAGACTCCGTCTCAAAAAAAAAAAAGAAAACAGTTACAAATATTTCAAAATATTAAAATACAACATGAAGGAAAGCTATAACAATAAATGTAAACTATACAGAGAATAAATATTCATCAAAGCCAATACATTACTATTTTGGTAGTAACTATTCAGGAATGACCGCTATGAACTGAACAGTACTCTCCCCAAATTCGTAAGTTGAAGCCTTAACCCCTAGCGTGACTGTATTGGAGACAGTCTTTGTAAGATATTTAGATGTTAAAGAGGTTATAAAAGACTATGGCCTTATAAGGACAAAAAGATCTCTCTTTCTTTCTCTCCCTCTCTGCACCAGGTGATGACACAGTAAGAAGGGAGCCATCTGCAAGCCAGTGAGAGAACCCTCATCAGAACCTGAACATGTGGACACGCCGATCTCAGATTTTCAGCCTCCTGACTGTGAGCAAACAAATTTCTATTGTTTAAGCCATCCAGTCTGTGGTATTTTGTTTTGGAAACCTGAGCTGACTAATATAATGACCAATACATTATTTAAAGCAACATAATCTTTATACAGAGCATAAATTCAAATTGTATGTAATATAAATATTACTTCCTTTAGATTGAATTTTTGTCATATGCTATAACATAGAAAAAGAAAAAAAAACACTTTTTAAAAAAATTCCTGCATATTATCTTTTAAATTTTATTTCAATGATGGTAATTCTGAAACATATATGGAGACATATAAATATAATATATTTCTTGCTGGTATATAAAATAAAGTTGCTATTTAGAATACTAATGATTTTGTCCTGAAAAATGAAGAAGCCCCTAGAGAGGAAACTGAATTTCTCTAAATAAGAAAGCAGAAAATGTTAACCCCCAAGAAGGAAATTAAACAAGAAATCATTATGAAACTAACTTGAGAAGCCAAAAGAGAGATCAAGTAGTATTAGCAAAATGAATAGTAGATGTCTATGTGCTCTATAATGTGGCCAAGGAATTATCTAAGTTTCTTTTTTGATTTAAAAATAGTGAGACTATAATATTAAGACAAGAACCAGTCATAGAACTTGCCATAGAGGACATGAGAAATTAAGTGAAAAATAATGGAAAAGACTTGACTTTCAAAGTAGTTGGAATTTTGGATTTTATCTAAAATTACATTAATCTTCAAAATGCAGGAAATCCAAAATACCTCATAGGACACATGTAGATTATCCATTAAATATTCAAAACATATGTATTATTTGCATCCTATATAAAGGCTGCCTTTGTTGCAGAGTATATAAAGCACACATGCTAACTCTCATGCATACAATTCTAAGGTTTTGACTATAAAGAGAACCTATTTTGTCTCCCCATTTTGCCTTGATTGATTCACACAACTTAAGAAGATGAGATAAATCACCTAAATGAATAAATGATATGGTTCTTCTCTATATTGATGAAAGGAATGGGAGAAGATTAATACAGCAGTGTGTTAGCTCATGTCCATCAGTAAGCAGAAAACTCTCATCTACATACCACCTTAATTGTTCCTCTATTGGAAAAGTCTGTGAAGCAAACACTAGTAAGAAAATCATAGGAATATGAGCTAGGAGGCCAGGATTCAACTGGGGAGTAATGAATTCAATAACTAAATCATTAATATGTTCCACAAGTCATAAATTAACTAGTCAAAATGTCATAATCATAATGCCTTAAACCTGACATTATAACAAAATTCTTAACAAGAATTCAGAGTATTTGTTTCAAAATATAATCAATACAAAAAATATAGATTTTACATTACATAATGAGAATCCCATTTTAAAATCAAGAAAAATCCATCAAGCACTAATTATAACTGCCTTTGATTCAAAAACTGCACATTTGGTTAAACCCATTTAAGCTGACATTATACCCACAATGGCAAAAAGCATTGTGGTTGCATGAACGATTCTCTTCCTATAGATAGCAATTAGAAAATATTGAAAATACAACGTATAATATAAAAATAATTATTTAAATACACTGTAAAGTGTATAAATAAGGCATGATTTTCTGGTAAAATTGTTAAATCCACATAGTGGAATACTTTAAGACACATCTCACATTAATGTACAGAGCAACCAACCAGACATAAAACATAATGTAAAAATATGAATGACAGTGTCAACCATCATAAACTTATTGTTATTTGTAGAACACTATAGATGACAACTGCGGGATAAACATTACTTCAATCTTATGTGAAATATTCACCAAGATTGACCACATATTGATCCATAGAACGAGTTCCAATAAATAATAAAAAAATCTCTTTACAATTATGTTCCCTGATTACAGAATAATTAAATGAGAAATAAAAAAATACAAGAAGAATTGCTCCAAATATTAAACAACTCATTTTTAAACAGCCCCTATGCAAACACAAAAATCAAAAGGGAATTATAAAATATGTTGGTGAGATGATAATAAAAATAGTATTCCAAAATGTATGTGAAGCTGCTAAAGATTTGTGTAAAAAAGGAGCATTTTCTATGTTAAATGCAAATATAAGACAAAAATAAATGTCTTAAATCAATGATATAAGCCTTCAAACACAAGAAACTAGAAAAAAGCAGCAAATGAAAAATAGAGTATGCAGAAGGAAGGGTGTAATAAAAATAAAGAGAAAAAGTCAACACAATAAAAAGCAAGTAAAAATAAAGTAGAACTGCTCAGTAAAAGACAGAACACTCAAGTCTGAATTTCAGATTAACTGTTTTTTAAAGTCTAAGTATGTCATAAATATTTTACAGGATATAATTACACATGCAAAAAAGTACATGAAATTTTGAGTTTGATCTAAAATTATCCCCAAAATAAGAAATCCCAAATATTATAAAGGACACATGTATGTATTAAACATTCAAACTATCTGAATTAAACTTTAAATAGGTTTCTGTATTTTTCCTTTGCTAAATCTGATGACCATAATATAAAAATGAATAACACTAAAAGTTTGTTACTTGAAAAATCCATAAAATTGATAAAACATATTTTTAATTGATCAAGAAAAAAGGAAGCAAGGGACAAATCATTATTACTAGTAATCATAGGAAAGGCACAACTTAAGATCTTTTAGGCACTTTAATGATAGAAAGGTAACACTATAAACAACTCAACGCCAATTACAGAAAGTAAAGAAATAACACAGAAATTGTAAGTTGCTGAAACTGACAAAAGAAAATATAGGCAATCTGACACAAAATAGTATTTACGGTATGATTTCATTCATATAAAATTTTAGAAAATACAAGCACAATTACATAATGCTAAAGCATATTCATATGGCTAAGGGTTTGGAAATAGATTGACTGCAAATGAGCATGAGCAAATTTTTTCTGGAACATCAAAATATTTCTCATTGTGATCACGGTGCAATTTTCATGAGACATCTTTGAAAACTCACCAAATGGGTCAAGTTTACTACATATAAGTTCTGCTTTAATGTTTTTATTAAAATTTAATGAATAAAAAATGATTGTGGATTGGCCTGTTATTCAGAGCTTTAGACAGTTTAATCATTTTTTAAAAAGAACTAAGTAACAAACTATTGAATTCTACAAATTTACATATGAAAAAGTAGATTGAAGTACATTAAAATTCAAAAAGAAAAAAAGAAGGAATTATTAAAGAAAATATTAAATAATGTGGTTAATAATGTAATTAGCACAATTTGATTGTCCAACTACACACAGAACACAGAAAATATGGTAATACAAAAATATAAGAAAATTATCTGAGGAATTATCACCAGAAAATGAAAATGTTTATAACACCGTAAAATGTAGAACTCTCAATTTTTGAGCATTATATGATTCAAAAAGGAAGGAAACTTCTCAATTCATCTGATGAATTTATCATTATGTTAATTCCCAAATCTGATGAAACACAGGAGACAACCAAACATCTTTGTATTCATATAAATAGTGCATGAATTGCTATTTTCTTGGAAATTCACGTTTGTAACCCAGTACCTCACAATTTAATGTAATAATTTTTAAAATATATGTTTAATTTAATATCAATTGAAACTGATGTACCCTTATATATCTAAATATTTAAAACATTATGATTTAAATCAAATCAATAGTATAGATGTAACGCTGCTAAATAATTTCCATTCCATAAAATTTAGCAACCTATAAAATAATCATACACTATAATCATTTTTTCTAAAATATATTCCATCACATTGAAAAGTGAAAGAAGAAATCTTGTAATCATCCCAATGTATGATATAAATAAATTACTAAATCAATTTAAAATATATTTTCTTAGAAAAGTAGAATTATAAAAACAATTACTAAGAAGATAAAATAAATATGAAATAAAAAGCCTACATTATATTTAATGATACAACAAAGATAATTTCACTAGAAACACAGAATGAGATAAGAAGTATCAATAATACTATGTAGTTTTGTTATACATGCCTTCTGCAATGTGCAAAGATATAATAAATAAAATATATCTAATTATAATGGCATAGACACATATTTTTGATTAATATAAATAAGTGCCATGGAAACCAAGAAAACCCACAAAATACATTTTAAGAGTTTATCATGATTACCAAATAAAAATTATATCAGTAGTTGCTCTTACATATAATATCAATTTCTTATCAGAATTGCAATAAAAATTGTCCAAAAGTCACTAAAATATAAAACATAAAATGTCTAGGTTTAAAATTTGCATAAAATATGGCTTCTTATAAAAGAAATTATGAAATATTACAATATTAAAGAACTAAAAGCATAGACCTGATAACTATAGACACAATATGTTCCTAGATCAGAACACTCAATAATGTCAAGTTAATATTCTAGTAATTAATTATGTTTTATTAACATTTAATTACTTCATTAAGGTAATATTAAAGTCTGAAAAATGGAAACAAATGACCCCAAAATTTGAGGGAAAAATAATTCTGTCAGCAATAGTTGTACCAAATTGTATTTCAAAAACATACCTTATTTTATAGTGTAGCAGTGTGGCAATTTCTAAAGAATAGATAGTCAAATAATAAAAGAGGGCACAAATTTCAGAACCACCCTATTATATGTATATGCATATACATTTTCCTATGCAATTGTCCTATGTATAACTTGTCACATCATTGTTAATTTGAAAAAAGTGGAAAATTTACTTAAATGGTGCTAGTTCACTTTGTCAGCTGCATGAAAAAATATACTTAAATATAGGCATGCTTAATATACACATACGCCATATATATTTAATATAGATTAAATAGTTAAATATTAAAAAAAGAGAATATGTGATATTGAGTGAGAAAAATTTACAAAAATGGAATAAAGTAATCATAATGAAAATATTTAGCAGACCAGAATCCTAAAGCAGCTAACCTAAAACATAAAATAATGGGAGGGTATATTTGTTTTTCATAAGGAATACATAACTGACATCAATGCAATCATGCAAAAAAATCTTAAAAATGCAATTATCTGACAAGAAAGTTGAAGAATCAAAAATAATATTGAACTGACATGGGATCTGATTTCTATTTCATTGATAAATATAACAAATTATAGCCAACTTCTATTAATGGTATGACATTTAATACCCTGCCAATATGTTAGAAAGCTACACCTCTTTTGAAAGCCAATCTGATAAATCTATCCAGTCGTTATATTCTAACTTGTAACTGCATTGCAGTTCTAGGATTGTTTTGAGGAATCTCATCAGAAATGTGAGCACTAATATATGCAAAATTTGCAAAGGTATTTGTTAAGGGTTGAGTTGCTTTCCTGCCAAAAAGCTATGTTGACATACTAACTTCAACTCTCTTAGATAAGGCCATACTAGAGTAGGGTAAGACCTTACTCTAATATGACTGGTAGCCTTAAAAGAAGATGGCCATATGAGACAGACATGCAGAGGGAATACCCTGTGACTAGGAAGCAGAGATTGGAGTTATGCAGCTACAAACCACGAATGCAAGGATTGGCAGCCAACCATCAGAAGTTAGGAAGAAGCAAAGAAGTATTTCTTTAAAGGTTTGAGAGGAGTATGGCCCTGCAGACATCTTTACTTTAGACTTCTAGCCTCCAGAACTGTGAGACAATATATTTCTATTAGCTTTAGCATCTTAGCTTGTGATACTTTGTTGTGGCCACCCTAGCAAACTAATACAGTATTCGTGACTGTGTTATATATAATGGCAAAATATTTGAAACTACTTACATATCAAAAAATAAGAAATATTGTAAATATTTATCTTTATGTATATGATAGAAACTTGACTTTAATTAAAATTTTAGTATCAAGAATATGTAATAAAGTTCAGTTAATTGTAAGTGAAACAATTACATGACAAGAATTCTAATATTTTTTCAGCATATTCAGTTTTACATTTGTAGGGATTTTTTTTCAACTACATTAGTAATAAATTATCAAACTCTTTTTCTCTGGCCCCTGATTTCAGCTTTGGCATTTTTCCTCTGTCACTTAAGATATCTAAAATTGTTATCAGATTTTTTGTGGTATCAAACTCAAAGCTTTCCATTTCTATCATGATTGTCCAAACTTGTGGCTTTAGGGACTTGGAATGTGGAGAGTAAAATAATCCATTCCTTTTCCCCTTGTCTGTCCCTATGTTTAAAAGTAAATTTTCGGCCGGGCGCGGTGGCTCAAGCCTGCAATCCCAGCACTTTGGGAGGCCGAGACGGGTGGATCACGAGGTTAGGAGATCGAGACCATCCTGGCTAACATGGTGAAACCCCATCTCTACTAAAAATACAAAAAACTAGCCGGGCGACGTGGCGGGCGCCTGTAGTCCCAGCTACTCAGGAGGCTGAGGCAGGAGAATGGCGTGAACCCGGGAGGCGGAGCTTGCAGTGAGCTGAGATCTGGCCACTGCACTCCAACCTGGGCGACAGAGCGAGACTCCGTCTCAAAAAAAAAGAAAAAAAAAAAAAGTAAATTTTCTCAGTAGCAAATAGAAAACAGTAACTGGAAAAAGGGTAGCCCTCTCCCACATCACTCTTCTGGGTGGCAATTTCTCTGTTAATGGCTGCTTAGCCAGGCACTGCTGTTTTAGGGGTTATAAGTGTGAATACTTAACAGAGTCCTCGGTGGCCTTGGTGCTGCCAGGTTCCATGAAGTGAAAATTCCATCACTTCGAACCTCTGACTCAAATTATTCATTAACTGCTAAGGTTTACTAAAAATTTCGGTAGCCCTCTTTGGTAAAGTAACTACAGAACTTCTCAGGTCTTGTGTATGGATATGTGTATACATGTATATGTGTATATATAGATGTGTGTATATATGTGTATGTATATATGTATATTTGTATGTATATGCATAAGCATATACATATATAAATAAATTTTATTTTAATTTTTGCTGCTCAGATAGCCAAGGGATTACTTTATTCATTCACTTTCATTCTTTCAAGACCCCAAATGATTCCTTTTCATCTTGTAGACATTCTCAAGCTTACTGAGATTTCTGTAGAGCATTTCTCTTTAGTTGGTTATGGTATTTGGGTTGAAAGGAGCATGCTGTACGTACTATTCCCTTCTCTATGGCATATAGAGGGAACAATTTCATACCATGGCTACTAATCTTCTGCCAGGTAGAAAATTCTGATGATTCTGTGACCTGCTTCCTAAGTTAAAAGTGGAGTCAAGAGGTGGCAATGCAACCTCTTCTGGCAATTCAAGTGCTCTTGCAACTTACATAATATATGTACATACCTGTACATCCTTATGTGACTATAGGAAACAATACTTAATAGGCATAAGGTCATGGAGTCATAAGTCTTTGAACAATTGAGTAGTACATTGTGTTCTATTAGTCCATTTTCATACTCCGATGAAGAAATATCTGAGACTGGGTAATTTATAAAGAAAGAGAGGTTTAATGTAGTCACAGTTTCATGTGACTGGGGAGGCGTCACAATCACAATGGAAGGTGTGGAAGGAGCAAATGCATGTCTTACATGGCAGAAGGCAAGAGAGTGTGTGCAGGGGAACTGCCTTAATAAAACCATTAGATCTCAAGATGTATTCACTATCATGAGAACAGAACAAGAAAAACCCACCTCCATAATTCAATTACTTCCCACCATGTCCCTCCCACAACATATGAGGATTATGGGAGCTACAGTTAAAGATGAGATTTGGGTGGGGACACAGCCAAACCATATAGGCGGTGCTATTGTTTTGCTTATATTTTTTAATATTTCCTTTCACATGTTGAATTTTGAAAATTCTATATAAGTTTTATGCAATATGTTTGGAATCAGAAAAATATCTATTATTAAATATATAAATTCTTAACATATTATTCCCCAATACAATAGTTATTTTATTTTTTAAATTTCACACAAATACATATAATATTTGGTGTCTTATGCCCACTAGTTTTACCAAAAGACATATAGATTCATTGGTTTAATGCACAAGGTATAATTTACTTTGTAGCTACAAATTTAGGTAGAAAAAGGAAAGTTTATAATTCAGTGATATATTAAAGCTTAGTGAAATGTTTTGTATCCACATCATATTAAACTATTTTCTACTCCATGACTGAAAAGTAAAAAATGCGTTTTGTAAACAAACATAGTAATTTCAGTTGTTTAAGGTATCAAAGATTGTGAGAAACTCTATAATATACTTAAATTCAAATTTAATAAAAAACAGAGAATGCTGGAGGGTTAGCCACATGGCAGAATATGATATTATCCAAAGGTCTAATTTCAGATTATGCATCAATATTGTATCAAAGTCTATATTACTTGTTCTCTTACTACTAATAATTAAACATACAGCACTGATGAAAATAGTATCCAATCATTATAATGTGACAACTCACAGCACCGATTATTCATATTTACTCTTCACGACATTGACTTTCCTTCTTCTTCTTCTTCTTCTTCTTTTTTTTTTTTTAATTTTGAGACAGAGTCTTGCCTTGCTCTGTTGCCCAGGCAGGAGTGCAGTGACATGATCTTGGTTCACGGTAACCTCCGCCTCCTGGATTCAAGCAATTCTCCTGTCTCAGCCTCCCGAGTAGCTGGGATTACAGGTGCACATCACCACGTCCGGGTAATTTTTTTGTATTTTCAGTAGAGAATGAGTTTCACCATGTTGGCCAGGCTGGTCTCAAACTCCTGACCTCAGGTGATCTGCCCACTTCAACCTCCCAAAATGTTGAGATGACAGGCATGAGCCACCATGCCTGACCCTTTTTTAGTAAAAATTTTTCCCCTACCAATTTCTTCTGCTGCATTATTTCCCTCAGTTGAATTTCAAAGTATTCCCTTTCTTTCTCTTGTTTTTAAAATGTCATCTACACTTACAATAAGTAGAATCTGAGCAATAACGTTAGTTGAATTCTGAAAACCAATGAAAAGATGGACATAAATCTGAAAATCCAGTAGAATATATCATGTATAATAGTCATTAGTTTTCTTTTTATCTTAACAACATAGGCTTTATGTCAAACTTAAATATATTTTGGGCTTCATAAAAATAATTTCTACTTTGTTCCACCAGTAACCTAAATATTTAAAAATGTTTTAAATAAAAGAATCCCTTCTCTGTATGCATATGTATAAAGTTCTCATTTGTTTGTAATTATGATTGTTATTTCTTTTGGAAGAAATAATATCTGTAAAATTTATAAGGAAATAAATAGTGAATGTTAATAAATAAAACATATAGATATTGGATCATAAGAATATCCTAAGGGAACTAACATCATAAAATATGAAAAAAATATTGCCAAGTTTGTCTTTAATACAAAAGTGTAAATGCCATTGATTTCTTCTTTTTCAAAAGTGGATAATGGTATTCCAAGTATATAATTCTATTATTAGGGAAAATACATTGAGAAAAATATTGAGAAGCTTATTTTTCATAAAGCCAATTTAAGAAGGATAAGCCTGATTATCATAAACAAATAAGAGGAGGTAAATTTCTCCACATAATCATATAAAATGAAACACGAATTCCTGGAGCATCCATGAAGAAAGGAAATGAAGCACCCGCAAATATTTGGAAGAGAAAAAAGGGGAAAATTAGACAGAAGTCAAGATATTTAAAAGTAGAAGGAAATATCGACGTCATCTTTGTTACAGACTCAAATATTAAATGAGTATAAGTAAGTAGCAAAGTATAGCAGCAGTAAAACAGAGGAATAATAATACTGAAATTTAAATGCATGCATTCAGAGAAAAAATTTTAATATATGTAAAAAAGAAAATAAAAACTATAAATATATTTGCATATATGTATATGACACATGCACATACACACACATATCTTTCAGTCTCTTAGTACAGTACAATATTCCAGAAACATTAATTTGATAAGTCTGTTTCTCTCATAAAATATTAATTTGTCTGTTATTCAGATTGCCCTTCTCAAGGACAATTGGTTCCTGTATATTTAATTTGAAAGAATACCATTGAGAATCATGACTAAAACTTCTCTTTCTGAAATATCATTAAAGTATTTTCAATATTTTTAATCAATATTAGCCAAGAGAGAACTGGACACTATCCATCGTTTAGCAAATGCAGCAGGACCATTTGGATTGCTGCTTAAGTACCCGTTGTCCAGATTACGCAGACAACAACGTCACTACACTGAGAAATAACACTTCCAAAAGTACAGTTCAGAATTGGTTATATTTCAAGATTACTTCAATATTAAATTGAGAGAAGTTATACTGAAAGTCAGTTTTATTCAGAGTCATTTGTTTCTTTGTCATTTTCCACAACATTCTAAACATAATGTTATATTGGCCTCACCCCGTGTCTAACAAGGCAGTCTCCTAGAGGCATATTTGAATGACTTTCCCTGCTTGCAGTTTGAGTATTAAGTGTTACTTGTTATGGTTTAGAAAGCTTTACTCACTCACAAGCACCCGTTCGTTTCCTCAGTGCATAATATGTTATTATTTTCCCTCATTCAGATATTAAATGTTAGTGTGAAGCCAAAAAATTGAGTGATTAACTTTCATCATAAATTAAAGTAAGTTTCAATATTAAATTGTACATATCAACTGAAAAATATATCCAATAAATTCTAATAACGACCCTGTCCCCACAAGTCTGCCTTAGATAATTTGTTTTCAGAAGTGGCTCTGGAAATTATATTTGTTTGGCTAAGCTTTTCTAGCTCTATTGTAAATTGTCTTTTATATTTTATTATTTATATTGGAAATACTTTTGATTTAGTTCATAATCTTTCTGCAGAAGATACAATGTATATTTCTGCTTCTTCATACATTATACATGACAATAAGCAAAATTTACAGCAGTGTAAGCAAAAGAATAGTTATCTTTACTGCAAAGTACAAAATTAAGCCAATTCAGCAAAAGCCTTGAAAGTCTAGTGGAAACATTTTCACAGTCTGCATATGTGTCAAAATAATCCCTTCAAATACATATGTGTATGTGTGTGTGTATATATATATTTATACGCATATATACACATTTGTATATATGTATATATATGTGTATATATATACACATTTGTATATATGTATATATATTTATATGTGTATATATATACACATTTGTGTCTCTGTGTGTATGTGTATATATATATATATACTTTTTTCTTCAGAGAAAATTGAATGGTTTAGTAAATTGAAAGTGGCTAGTAAGAACACACGGTGCCCTCTGTTTACAGTAATTGTATTTAGTATGGTAGCTCCAAGTCTATGTTCTTCCATGGGATTTGTTTAAAAGAAGACAACACTAATTTTAAATTTCCACATAAGGGCTGAAGGTATTTCAGTTCGGTATATAGCTTTCATACAGAAAAGGTGTTGAAAAACAGGAATCTGACCAAGATGTTCTGTAGTTCCCCTCAGCTCAACTTAACTTTAGATAGCTTTTTCCCTGACTATATACCTCTGACCTCTTGGCTTAGTCCATTTGAGCTGCTGTAACAAAATATATTAGACTGGGTAACATATAAACAACAAAAATTTATTTCACACAGCTCTGGAGCCAGAAAGTCCTAAATTAAAATATTGTCAGATTCATTGCTTGGTGAGGGCTTGCTCTCTGCTTCAAAGATGGTGCCTTCTTGCTGTGTCCTCACATGGCAGAAAGACAGGAAGAAACTACAATGCTTTCTTCAAATGTTTTAGTAATGAGGGTGTGGCCGTCATGAATTAATCATTTCCCCAAAGTCTCTACCTCTAAATACTATCACAGTGGTTATTAGGTTTTAACATATGAATTCAGCAGGGACACATACATTTAGATCACAGCACCTCCCTTCTCATAAATTACTTCAGAAATTTGCAATTGTAACATTTTCTCTCCTCATTTGAGAAGTAAATTTTCTCTCAGCTTCTTTCCAGTTGTGTAAACTGATGGAAGTCTTTCTTAAGGACCTAGAACTCATCACTTTGGAATGTTATCATCAAGAAATAATAGCATTCCAACCTGTGAATCTTGGTTTAAGTGTCAGAACATAACTTAGATAAGTACCAGCTAGCAAACATAGATGGTCTAAGCACAATGACGTACCTTCCTTTCCCCTAACATCCCCTAGTACTTGCCCACTAATCCATCCAGCATTTAAAATTCATTCTGTCTTTTGTTCAGGGGAGTTGAATTCAATCTCTCTACCCTATTTCTACAATCTTTCACTCCTTTGCAATAATCTGAGACAAATGTCATCCTTGCCTGTTTAACTTCATTCAGTGTAATTTTTCTTTACCAAGTCTTTATCTAAAACCACTATATAGAATAATTTCTGGAGAATCTCTTTCTACAAAACCTTAACTTCATAGTCTGACTACATTTGAGTGTGGTAAGTTGGGGCTTTTCAAATTGCCTGAGAACTTGTTAATAGTTAGAAGTTTAATTATTTTTATTTATGTACTTTATTTTTGGGAACTGTAGCCAGTCATCCCTTAGTTTTTATTCTCCAGCCCGAAAAAAAAAAAAAAAAAAAAAAAGATGTCTGCAGAAGAAAGTCAGCACTTGTATTCTGGTACATCAGTCTACATGTGACAATTGTCCTAGGTTTCTTGACTAGCATATGACAATTTTCCTGGGTTTCTCCCTTGACAAGTATATGACAAGGGCTAGACTTTGGATCTTCTTCATGTGGACCCATCAGATGTCTTTGGTCCTTCCTGTACTTAAAAAGAGAATGTTTCTCTAACAAAATGTAATTTTTAATACAGTTTCAGGTCTCACACTTGATTTTTTTCATTGTTTGGTTGTTTGAAAATTCTTGTCATTTTTTTCATCTTTATTGAAGTTTAATTGACAAAAATTGTATATATTTACGATGAACAACATGATGAGTTGATATGCATACACTTTGTGAAATTATTATAATCGACTTAATTAACACACTTATGGACTCACATGATTACCATTTGTGTGCGTGTGTGTGTGTGTGTATGCATGATAAAAGCACATTTCTAGTGTAAAATATAGTATTATTGACTAAAGTCACCATGCTGTACATTAGATCTTCAAGACTTTTTCATCTTACAACTGAAAGTGTGTGTCCTCATTCACACTTGTTAGGGGTAATGTATCCCAATGAGCACTTTCTGTACATTTCTGAAATTATTCTCTGAAAAATGTACCCATACATAGACACTTGAATGTCTATTTCAATTTCAGATGGTTGATGAAACTCTTTGCTGTGAGGTGCATATTATTTAATACCATTCTACTCCCAACAGCAACTTCTCTCCATCTTGAATTAATAAAAGAGTACAGCTCCTCTCTGCCCCACTATTAGTTCCAGTTTCCTTCTAATGTTACTGCTTAATATTCTCAACTATATGAGTAACTGAAGGTAAGAGTTTTATACCAATCTGGTTCTACCTCTTATAATTCCTCCCATAAGTTCAGAGACAATTTTTCTATAATATTGTATTTCCCAAGACAATGACACTTTTCAGAAAAAGTGAGTGAAATTCTACTTGAAATTGTAATTTGTTCACTGTTGCTGATCACTTCAATAAGATTTTCTATTAAAACTGTTGTTCTACAAAATCTTAACCAGGCTATTATATCTGCTTTAGCTAAGTTTATTCTTAAACTGTCATTAAATATTTTCAATTTTTTAATGATTATCTTCTTGAGTGTTACATTTTTACTCATACTCACCACCTTAGAAAGAACCTACCCAGAGTTGCCTTATTTATATAAGAGTCCAATTATTCCATCAAAAATCTGCTCTTTTATTAACCTCTTTCTGGTAAATGACTATGAATATGACCAAAATATGCCAACCAAAAATCCACAAATTTCATCACCCAAGACAAAGTTTATTTTCTCATATTATCCAAGCTGCCAGAGAGTTTACAAATTCCATAGTTAAGTGTTATTTTTCTACCTAGTTAATCTTGGATCAAGTGGTCATAGTTTTTTAAAATAATAACCTTTAGGATGGATTTGGGCCAGTACTCTAGAGAATTGACAGACAGACTGATTATCAGTGCTGTGACACTGGTTCACCTTATTTCTGCACTCAGAAAGGAAAACATATGTTCAATGACTCCACTGGTTCAGAACGGACATCCATCTTTGCTCCCATGCTCTTAGAGCAGTGCATATCTTTGTCTCTCATCATTTCCAGGAAAAAAATAATTTTAAATTCCATGCCTCAATTGATATAAGTAGGCAAATTTATTTCTCTCCTTGTTTACATTGTACTAAAAATGAACGTATGTTATTATAAAAATAAATTTACATAACATTTTATTTGTGCATTTTATACTTTTATGTTTTAGTCTCTTTTATAATCCAGAAAGTAATTAGAACAATGTGAACAGTTATCAACATGTTATTTATGTATTTTGTAATATTTGTAGTCTTAATCACAAATCTCCAATCAAGATAGTGTTTTCTACTATCTTCTTGATAGAGGTACAGAAAAGACACAGAAATTCAAGTCCAAAATTGTCCTTTTATTTCCTCTGGTGTGGAAGACGGAGAATAGACTTTTAGGTGACCTCATGATTCCTGGTTTCTGGTCTTTACATTCTTGGATAATCCCTCCCTTGGTTGTGTAAAGACAGATGATTTATTTCTAACGAGTGAAACATGACAAAGGTCATGAGAAGTATGTGATTGTATTGACATGATTACAGAACATTGATAAGATTGTGAAACCTATTTGTCAAGCATCTCTCTCTCTTCGTCTTTCATACAGCATGCTCTCTCACTGGGTTCTCCTTTTCTCTTTTCATTGCTGGTTTTGAAGAAGCAAGTTGTCATGTGTCCTATGACAATAAATTCTGACAACAACCTGAGAGAGCTCAGAAGTCGATTATTTCCTAGGCAAGCCTCAAGATGAGAGTGCAGACTAAATAATGACTTGACATCAGCCTTGGGAGTCCAGAAATAGTCCAGTTAAGTCTTGCTTGGATTACTGAACCATAGAAATGGTGAAATAGTAAAGATGTGTTGTCTAAGCCACTATATTTATTGTAATTTATCATACAACAATAGAAATCCACGATATCTACAAATACCGCTTTTACTTTTGGATTTTGGTTTTTCTACTTTATTTACTAATATCATACATTCGCTATGTAGGCTTAAAACAAAAGTCACCGTAAATTTTTATTTTTTCACCATTATGAACAACAGCTAGTCTTTTAATAAATTCCATTAATTTCATTTTAGTAAGATTACTCCACCTGACCACCTCTGTCAAATAATGGAAGCTTTCCATAACCCAGAAATTTTTGTCATGTAGATTTCTATTTACGTATCCCCACTCCCTATCCTAGAAAACCAGTAACATGATATCAATCACCATAGATTAACTTTACCTGTTCTAAAAGTTTTTAAAAATTGGAATTATACATTTTGTACTCCATTGTAGTCCTAGCATAATAATTTTCAGATTCACCCATATTTGTGCATTTTCTTTCCCCATTCACCTTTTAATGGACTTTTGTTGATTACAGTTTGAAATTAAGATCTGATATGATTAAACTTCTTTGAACACTGATGCATTTGTCTTTTTGTAGACCTTTTTATTACTCTTGGCAACTTATCTAGGGATAAAACTCAGCCTATGTCTGAGTCATAGGCTAAGGGTCTGTTTAACGTTATAAAAATCTGATAAAGAATTTTTGAAAAATGGTGTGATATTTTACACATCAACCGGAAATGGATAAAGTTTTAGTTACAACCAATTATTGTCAGAACTTGATATTGTTATTTGACGTAACTCTAGCCATATTGGTGTGATGCACTGACTCACTAAACATAAATTGTTTTGTGATAGTCATATATAAATGTTTAGTAAATACTTATTGCACACTTTTCTAGGTTTTCATTTTATTAATCAAATAAACTCATTCATACTCCAACCACACGTTCTACACACAATTATAACATTCTGTTTCATTGGTATCTGTGATTGACTTATTTTCTTTCTATATTAGTCTCTACTTTCTTATCTTCCTGTCAAATTCTAATAATTTATCAAACAGTAAGTTCACGTCCCTTGGGAATTATTCCTTTCACAGCTAAGTCAAAACAAGTATCTCCTTCTATCATCATTTAAAGCAATAATTTTTAAAGTGTCATTCCACAACCAGCAGCACAAGCATAACATGAGAACTTGTTAGAAATTCAAATTATCTGGGTCCTACAGTATACCTACTAAATAATAACCTCTGGGGGTGGAATCAACCAATCTATGTTTTAATACTTCCTCCTGATAATTCTGATGCCTGCTTAAGTTTGAGGGCATTGCTCTTTTTTAGGATATCACTACTTAATATTTTGTATGCCAGTTTATGAATCTGTATTATTGTATTGACTATGAGCTCATTGTAACTAGGGATTACAGGTTATTCATTTTTCTACCACATATAATACTAAGGACCAAACTTTGCACAGAAGAAAAAAGCAATGATTCCTTGCTGAATTAAACCATATTGAAAGTAAAATAATTTGTTATCTTTTGTCTGTATCAACTGAGTATTGAATAAATGATATTTGTTTTAAAATGTATATCATTTGCTGTAGTTTTACCGTTAGCTATTTCCTCAAAATAAACACAATCAAAAATATCAAAAGACATATGTTGAATTTTAATTTTAATATTTAATAGAAACAGTTTATGTGCAGAGACACTAGAATTTTTTTTCTCATTTCTTTCCTTTCCATGTTAAGTCTCTCTTGGAGGAGGAGACATCTATACACAGTAGAAATAACTAAAGAAAATTTTACTTTCTCAAAAGCAATTTAATATACTTTTCTTTTAGAGGTCATTGCTATCTATCTCTTCTCATTGGACATAACTCTTATGGTGAATAATTAACAAGGTTTTGTTGTTTCATTGTCATCCTCCTCAATGTTGTCGATTAGTTGATTGGTTTGCATAAGGAAAACTAATCTATCTGATTATTTACAGAGATGAGATAATCATATACTCGGTCTCAACTGAATACTCAAGTATTTACTTTCACAACTCTCTTTTTTTCTATTAGTATTTGAAGACCACCTTTGGAGGTATGTGATCTTTCCAGAGTGCTAAATTATTATAGCTATAATATGATTGATACCTTCCACATTCAGGAATACCTCACACGTAGAGTAAGAATGCCCTTTAACAAATTATTTTGATACATAATAATTGTATATATTTATGGGGAACATGTAATATTTTGATACAGGCATGCAATGTGCAATGGCTGACTCAGGGTAATGTGGGTATTCATCACCTCAGGCCCTTATCATTTATGTTAAAAACATTCCAATTCTACTCTTACAGTTATGTTAAAATATAAAATAAATTATTGTTTACTATAGTCATCTTATTGTGCTCTCAAATACTTTATCTTGTTCATTCTAATTGTATTTTTGTACCTATTAACCATCCCCACTTTATCCCTCCTCTCCCTACTACCCTTCACAGCTTCTGGCTATCATCATTCCATTTTCTATGTCATGAGCTTTTTGTTGTTGCTGTTCCAAATATGAATAATAAACCAGGGTACTTGCCTCTCTGTGCCTGGCTTATTTCACTTAATATAATGTTCTCCAGTTCCATCCATGTTGCATGATAGGATTATTTTTAACACACTGCTCTGGACAAACAGCAGCCAATACAGCTTTTAAGTTACTTATTTTTTTTCTCATCACATTCTGTTTTAGTTTTGATGATGTAACACTACAAGAGTAAACCTACAATTACTGTTTAAGATTTTCTGTATACAAAAATCATACAGTATAAGTGTATTGACTATGAATTCTTTGAGATAAGGTTAATTTTTTAAAGAAAAAATTGGATAAATGTATAGTAATAGATTGTTTCTATGCACAAGTGGGATAAGATAATCTAATTCACTTCCACTGAATTGTTTCTTATTTAGAAAAGTCTGCCTAAGTGATTTTTTTTTTCATTTTCTATTTTGGACAGAAAACAAAAAGCTGAGACTAAACTCAGCATCTTACTGGAAATTTAAATAAACCATCTATGGTTAATTATATCATAATTGAGTGCCACTAAAATTCCATATTCATCAGAGACACCGGGTTGCAAGATTACTAGAGACTTACTGTGCCAATATTTACCCAGATAATTCTCCATAATTTCTTAATAATAAAATCAATATGTACTGTATTTTTTAAAATTCTAGAACCCTAATCATGTCATCAGTCAGCAAAGTATCTGTTTCCACTGCATGTGGCACAGTTGTATTCAAAGCATTTATGATGCAGTAGAATTACAGTGATGAAATAGTTACTTTGTGTTGCTGTCTTTATATTCACATTATTTCTACATACACACACATGTGCATACCCACACATATATCCAAATATATATATGAACCTGTTGAAGAACCCCTAACTTAACGCGAATATGCCACTGATTACAAAAATCTCAAACAAGTTTCTTTGTAACCATTACCCATCAAATTTGATAAGTAGTATTTTAATAATAGCATCACAAGTCAATCATTCCATAGTTTATAAATCAATACAAAAGAGATGACTGTGTCATTATTTTGTTGTTAAGGTATTACTCCATAACCTCCTCCTATGGCTGTTGTGGGTGACACTAAGGAAGTATTACGTGTTGTCCTAGACCATGTTTTTCCATTTTCACCTGGAGGCTCCAATAAACGGAAAGGATGTGATGGAAGTACATCTTCACCTGCCTTGATCCAGAATTGAAAATGTGACTAAAAGACGCATGTCGGACTAACCTTAGTCCTCAATAAGACCTTGAACATATTTTAAATATCTTAATAAAATCTGTATTTTACTGTAGAAATAACTTGAAAAGTTTTACTTTAAAAGCAAAAAAAGTACATGTTTTAAGCTACTGCTTGCTCATCTTTGACCAGAAAGCACATACCATGTGAGTGATATTTTGGCATGCCCCCAGTTAATGTTTTCTATTGTAGTCTTTATTTTTTTATTTTTATTTTAATTTGTATTTATTTATGTATTTATTATTTTTAATTTACTTATTTACTTTTGAGACGGAGTCTCGTTCTGTCGCCAGGCTGGAGTGCAGTGGCATGATCTCGGCTCACTGCAACCTCCAATTCCCTGGTTCAAGTGATTCTTCTGCCTCAGCATCCAGAGTAGCTGGGACAGGTGCGCATCACCACGCTTAGCACATTTTTGTATCTTTAGTAGAGACGGGGTTTCACCATGTTGGCCATGATGGTCTCGATCTCCTGATCCTGTGATCCACCCGCCTCGGCCTCCCAAAGTGCTGAGACTACAGGCATGAGCCACCCTGCCCGGCCATGTATTTATTTTTAAGAGGAAGTCTGGCTCTGTCGCTCTGTCACTCAAGCTGGAGTGCAGTGGTGCAGTCTTGGCTCACTGCCACCTCCGCCTCTTCCTGCCTCAGCCTCCTGAGTAGCTGGGATTACAGGCGAAAGCCACCACACCTGGCTAATTTTTATATTTTCAGTAGAGGCAAGGTTTCATCATATTCGCCAGGTTGGTTTCAAACTCCTCACCTCAGGTGATCCGCCTGCCTCAGGCTCCCAAAGTGCTGGGATTACAGATGTGAACCATTGCGTCTGGCTCTATTGTGGTCTTTAGAAAGTATACAGTAATATTATAGCCAGTTATATTGTTTACAATACTTGGCCAACATAAGACAATCAACAGTTTTCAAACGTGTAGCTTCATTTAATCCCCTTATTTATTAAACACAGACACACAGACATATATAAAAACCACTATCCTTTATCTACACCCTTGGTTCTCTCCAGGTTAGTACCCAGCAACCCTTCAAGCCCAGTGCTCTGAATCCCTCCATTATCCGGTCATTTAAAGGTGGTAAACTTCGTGTTATTTTTTATTATATCTTAATAAAGAAAGTTGGTGTTAGGCAGTATTTCTGTTTTCTCTATTAGTGAACATTTGGTTGATTCTGTGGTTATTTTCTTTTGTTATTGTTCCTTGTTTTGCCTGTTACCAGATCCCCTTTAAAAAATAGACATAATTATTCCTAAATCCCTCTTATACCTTTTTGAAATATTATACTTTATTATCTTAAAGATGTAATTACCGAAGCTTCAAAAGGTTGTTAGAACTCTGAAGAAGATAGATATCTGAACCTATGCTAAAAACATGATTAAAACTGTGTAACAGAACAAAGTAACAACTACTGATATCTACCCATTTATATATAGAAACCAATATTTTCCTCTAATGGAAGAGTCTGTAAACAGCTGACCTCTGCAAGCTTTTGTCAATGACACTACATGTATAGTTGCTAAAGCTATGTTTGTGAAATAGCTACTGAAGTTATTTTTTTAAATAATTTGATTTCTGAAACATGTTATTCTCTACAACTCAAAGAATTCACATACATTAATTACATAGTTCAGCTATGTAATTTATGAATGTGAATATTTATGTAGTATTTTTAGTATGCCATGCTTAGTTTGAAAACATTAAAATAGATAATTTTCGGAAGCTACTATGAATTATGTCTACTGTAGAATACTATTATCTTATATCCATAACTTGGAACTTCATTTTTACTTGTTTAAATACACATTTACTGAATAGATACATGTATCAAGATCCATTTTATTAATTTAACTAATTAATTTATTTTATTTTATTCATTTATTTATTTATTTTAATTTTTTATTATACTTTAAGTTCTAGGGTATATGTGCACAATGTGCAGGTTTGTTACATATGTATACATGTGCCATGTTGGTATGCTGCCTCCATTAACTCGTCATTTACATTAGGTATATCTCCTAATGTTATCCCTCCCCCCTTCCCCCACCCCATGACAGGCCCCAGTGTGTGATGTTCTCTTTCCTGTGTCCAAGTGTTCTCACTGTTCAGTTCCCACCTATGAGTGAGAACATGTGGTGTTTGGTTTTCTATTCTTGCGATAGTTTGCTGAGAATGATGGTTTCCAGCTGCATCCATGTCCCTACAAAGGACATGAACTCACCCTTTTATATGGCTACATAGTTTTCCAAGGTGTATATGTGCCACATTTTCTTAATCCAGTCTGTCACTGATGGATATTTGCGTTGATTCCAAGTCTTTGCTATTGTGAATAGTTCCACAATAAACATGCATGTGCATGTGTCTTTACAGCCGCATGATTTATAATCCTTTGGGTATAGACCCAATAATGGGATGGCTGGGTCAAATGGTATTTCTACTTCTAGATCCTTGAGGAATCGCTACACCGTCTTCCACGATGGTTGAACTAGTTAACTGTCCCACCAACAGTATATAAGTGGTTTTATTTCTCCACATCCTCTCCAGCACCTGTTATTTCCTGTCTTTTTAAGGATCGCCATTCTAACTAGTGTGACATGCTATCTCATTGTGGTTTTGATTTGCACTTCTCTGATGGCGAGTGATGATGAGCAGTTTTTCATGTGTCTGTTGGCTGCATAAATGTCTTCTTTTGAGAAGTGTCTGTTCATATCCTTTGCCCACTTTTTGATGGGATTGTATGATTTTTTTCTTGTAAATTTGTTGGAGTTCTTTGTAGGTTCTGGATATTAGCCCTTTATCAGATGAGTAGATTGCAAAAATTTTCTCCCATTCTGTAGGTTGCCTGTTCACTCTGATGGTAGTTTCTTTTGTTGTGCAGAAGCTCTTTAGTTTAATTAGATCCCATTTGTCAATTCTGGCTTTTGTTGCTGTTGCTTTTGGTGTTTTAGACATGAAGTCCTTGCCCATGCCTATGTCCTGAATGGTATTGCCTAGGTTTTCTTCTAGGGTTTTTATGGTTTTAGGTCTAACATTTAAGTCTCTAATCCATCTTGAATTAATTTTCGTATAAGGTGTAAGGAAGGGATCCAGCTTCAGCTTTCTACATATGACTAGCCAGTTTTCCCAGCACCATTTATTAAACAGGGAATCCTTTCCCCATTTCTTGTTTTAGGCAGGTTTGTCAAAGATCAGATGGTTGTAGATGTGTGCTATTATTTCTGAGGGTTCTGTTCTGTTCCGTTGGTCTATATCTCTGTTTTGGTACCAGTACCATGCTGTTTTGGTTACTGTAGCCTTGTAGTATAGTTTGAAGTCAGGTAGCATGATCCCTCCAGCTTTGTTCTTTTGGCTTAGGATTGTCTTAGCAATGCAGGCTCTTTTTTGGTTCCATATGAACTTTAAAGTATTTTTTCCAGTTCTGTGAAGAAAGTCATTGGTAACTTCACTATAGCATTAAGTTGTTTATTATGGTGTCCATAGAAGAGAAATAGGTGAGGTACTGATTAAATTTTTTCTTGATCTCTATAAGTGGAAGAGCTCTAGTTTAAGTTAACAATCATGTTGCTTGATCATTAGAACACAGAGCCACAGCCTCAGCTTTAATTTTAAAATTTGAGCAATAAAGTCATAAAGTCTGTAAGATTATAAGACTTATAGACTCAGAACCCCTTGAGTGAAAAAACTAGGTCCCCTAGAATAAAGACAACACAAGTTTCAAAATCTGTACTGATTATCTTTTTCCCTGTTTTCTCAAAAAAGACAGGAAATTTTACTATGGTCACTCTGCATTGAGGAAAAACAAATAAACAGGTTTGGGGAAGGTTATCAGACACTGGCTCTGAACTGACATGAATTTCAGGAGACCCAAAGTGTCACTGTTGTCCAGCAGTCAGAGTTGAACTTACGGGGTTCAGGTGATTAGAAGAGTCTTAGTTCAAGTCCATCTCACGATAGAGCCAATGACTTTCTAAACCCATCTTGTGGTTATTTTCCCAGTTCTGGAATGCATAATTGGAATAGACATATACAACAACAGGCAGAGTCTCCAGACTGGTTCTCTGATTGCAGAATGAGAGCCATTGTGGTTGAAAGTTCAACTGGGACACTAGAACTGCCTGCACTTACACAAATAGTAAGCTAAAAGTGGTAACACATTCTAGAAGAATTGTAGACATTTGTACCATCTCATGGAAATGAAAGATGCAAAGGTGGTATTACCATTGTCTCCCTATTCAGTCACCTGTTTGGTCTGTGCATAAAACAGAGGGATCTTAAAAAATAATAATGAACTGTCTTAAATTTAACCAGGTAGTGACTCCAGTTGCTGCTGGTGTTCAAATGAGGTTTCACTTCTTAAACAAATTAACATACCTCCTCATACCTGGTATGTGGCTACTCACCTAGCAAGTGTCTATTAGTCAACAAAAGCAGTTTTATTTCAGCCAATAAGCCAGCAATATACCTTCCTTCTCCTACTTAAGTGTTATGTAGCCCTATGCCATCATTTAGTGTGCAGGGATCTATTAGGTTGGTGCAAATGTAATTGTGGTTTTTGCTATTAAGAGTAATTTACTCTTTTGTACCAACTTAATAGTTCGCCTTTTCTTTTCACAAGACATTACACGAGTTCATTTCATTGATGGCATTATGCTGTTAGGACCCAGTGAGCAAGAAGTAACAACTACCTTAGACTGACTAGTAAGACAATTGTATGTCAGAATATGGGAAATAAATCTCATAAAAATGCAGGAGCCTTCTACCTTAATGAATTTGCTAGGGATACAGTGCTTTGTGGCAGATAGAAAGGTATCATCTACATGAAGGATAAGTTGTTGAATCTAGCCCCTTCTACAATCAAAATAGAAGCACAGACCTCAGTGTGTCTTCGATTTTTGAAGGAAACATATTTCTCATTTTGGTGTGCTATTCTGCGCCATTTACCAAGTGACACAAAAAAGATTGTTGTTGGCTCCACAATAAAACAAAGTTTTGCATAAAGCTCAGGGTGCATTGCAAGCTACTCTGCCTCTTAGGTCATATTAGCCAATTTATCCAATGATTCTTCATGTGTCAGTGACAGAGATGTTGTTCTAAGCCTTTTACAGGCTGCTATAGCAGAAGCCCCTAGGATTTTAAAGGAAATTTCTGCCATCTTCTGCAGATAAGAACTTTCATTTTGAGAAGCAAATTTGGATCTGCCACAGGGCCTTAGTAGATATTGAATGTTTAATCACGGGTCATGAACTTACCATACATGATAACCTAATCTGGTTATCATGAAGTGAAAGTTTCCTCAACCCTCAGTCCCTTGAATCAGACATGTGCACCAGCACTCCATAATCAAGAGGAAGTTGTATATATGGAATTATTCTTGAGCAGGTCCTTAAGGCAAAAGCCATTTACATGAAAAATTGGTCTAAATGTTCATGGTTTCCACTTCTGTTACATTACCTTCTCTATTTCAATTCACACCAACACTATTATGCATATTCCCTGCAATCAGCTGACTCAGGAAGAAAAAATTGGGGCCTTATTTACAGATGATTCTCCACGACATGCAGGAACTACTTGAATGTAAATTGCTACATCACTGCAATCACACTCTGAGATAACTCTGAAGGACAATGGTGAAATGAAATCCTTTCAATGGGCAAATTTTTGAGCAGTGCACTTGACTGTTCATTTTTCTTGGAATGAGAAATAATCAAATGGACAATTGTATACAGATTCATGAACTGTGGCCACTGATTTGTCCGACTTGTCAGGGACTTGGAAGTAACATGATGGGAATATTGGAGAAAAGGACGTCTGGAAAAAAGAAATGTATATAGATCACTTCAAATGGGCAAAACATGAAAATATGTGTATTCTATGTAAATGATCACCAAAGGGTTTCCTGAGCAAGGAGGATTCCAGCAATAAAGTGAATTATAATGATCCTCTCTCTGGATGCCAGTCAGTCTCTTTCCCAAGCTATATCTTGCATTGCTCAATGGGTTCATGAACAATGTGGTCATTGTTGAAAGGATGGAGGTAAGGCATGGGCTAAGAAACATGGACTTCTATGACATGACTGAGGACATGATCTGCCAACAGCAGAAATTCAAACTGATTCTCCGATATGGCACCATTCTCCAGAGTGATTAGATTATCCTGGTGGCAGTTTGATTGCATTGAATGGTTTCTACCTGGAAGTGGCAGCATTTTGTTCTTACTAGAATAGACACTCACTCTGGATATGGATTTACCTGCCTTATATGCAGTTAGCAAAATTTTCCATTCATGTACTTACAGAATGACTTATTCACTACCATTGTGTTCTGTACATCTGTAGAGCTCTACCATTCTAGCTTGCTTCTTTGAAGTAACTCACTGCATGGCAAAGAAAACACGGCTATGAGCCCAGGCTCATGGATTTCAATGGTTTTACCACTTCACTTATCTTCCTGAAGCAGCTGGCTTGGAAGAACAATGGTATGATTTTTGAAGACTCACCACAGCACCAGCTAAGTGGAAATACCTTGTAGGTATGGGACAACATTCAGCAAAGTTTCTATGTGCTTAAAATCAGCATGTCATAAATGGTAACATTTACCCTGTAATCAGAATTCATGAGTTCAGAAATCAAGGGGTGGGTTTGGAAGTGGCTCCACTCACTATTTCCCCTAACAATGTGCTAGAAAAACTTCTGCTTTCTGTTCCCACCACATTAACTTGTATTAGTCATCTGACAGGTCATCGTTTCAAAAGCCTTCCACAAAGAGGTACAACATTCATCTCACTGACCTGGAAGTTAAAACTGCTACCAGGCGCGGTGAACTCTTCATGCCTCTGAATCAACTGGAAAAAAGAAAGTGGCTATCCTGGCTCAAGTGATTGATCCTGATTATTAAGAAAAATCAGACAGCTACAACAAAATAGAGGTAAGGAACAATATGTCTGGAATACAGAAGATCTTGTAGGGCATGTCTTAGCATTCCCATGCCCCGTGATTAAAGTGAGTGGTAAACTACAACCACTCAGTTCAGGCAGCAGGACTAATAATGGCCCAGACTATTCAGGAATAAACATTTGGTCACCCCACCAGGTAAATCAAACAGCCAAGGTGCTTGCTGAGGGCAGGAAGAATGTGGACTAAGTAGTGGAATATGGTAGCAGCCAGAAGCATGCGACCAGTTGCATAAATGAGGGCAGCTAATTGTTATGAGATTTATTTCTTATTTTGTTATGAGTATGTGTGTACATAAAATATTTGATTCTCCCCCCAATTTGTTTTCTTATTACATAACATAAAACGTATTAATAATAATTACTTTACATCATAGTACTTAATTTCTAGGATATTAAGGAGAAGGGTGACCATGACCCAAGGACTTCACATCCTCTTTTGGGAAAAAGGTTAATGTGTTTTCTACTGTATGCAGAATTATTGTGGCATGTTAGGTAAAAATACGACTTCATTTCTGTCTTTATTTGAATATTTAGTATGGTTTAAATAGATGGATATAGATGTTAACTGACAAAGAGAGGACTATAATGACAAATTTCATGCCAACCTGAGTAGGCTATTATACACAGTTATTCGATGAAACATTAATATAGTTGTCACTGTGAAGATATTCTGTAGATTGCTTAACATCTAAAATCAATTGACTTTAAAGGATATTATCCTGTATAATGTGTGACCCTCATCTAATTATTAAAAGGCCTTAAGCTGGGTATGGTGGCTCACACCTGTAATTCCAGCATTTTAGGAGGCCTAGGCAGGAGGATCATCTCATTCCAGGAGTTGGAGACTGCAGTGAGCCATGAGTGCACCACTGTACTCCTGCCTCACCCAGACCGAGACTCTGTCTCAAAGAAAGAACAAAAAGACCAGGCGCGGTGACTCACGCCTGTAATCCCAGCACTTTGGGAGGCTGAGGCAGGTGGATCACAAGGTCAGTAGATCGAGACCATCCTGGCTAACACGGTGAAATCTCGTCTCTACTAAAAATACAAAAAAATTAGCCAGGCCTGGTGGCGGGCACCTGTAGTCCCAGCTACTCAGGAGGCTGAGGCAAGAGAGTGGCGTGAACCCGAGAGTGGGAGCTTGCAGTGAGCTGAGATCGCGCCACTGCATTCCAGCCTGGGCGACAGAGTGAGACTCCATCAGAAAAAAAAAAAAAAAAAAGAGAGAGAACAAAAAAGTGAAAAATCTAAGGTTTTCTACAAAGTAAAAAAATTCTGCTCCCTTGCCTGCAGCCTCAACTTCTGCCTGATTTTTCAGCCTGTTTCTGGCCTCCCTACGGATTATCAACTTGACAGACCCAACAATCATGTGAGATCTGATCCAATTCTTTTAAAATCTCTTCCTCTTATTTCAATCTACCCTATTCATGGTTACTTTTCTCTAGGGGGCCCTCTTTGATATGATGATGTAAATACATATAATATTTCTTCAGAGAAAAGCAATTTAAAAAGGAGAAAACACCCCTAAAACTGCATTGGAGAGAGCATTATCGTTAATGGGAATATTCAGACTCTATGTTATCTAGTCATCAATATTTATGACACTGACTTTCTTTTATCTGCTACTATAAGCTTTATTCATAGGGCTTTTCCTTTTAAAGTTGCAGATGCACTATCCTCTAAATAAACCTTGTGCTTGTTTACATTACTGGCATTGTTTCTGCTATTTGAAATCTTCTCTCATGGTTCAGTGCCTATTCAAATGTTACGTACACTTCAGGGTCCACATCTATACCTCCTTTTCCAGAATGCTTCTCCAGCTAGTCTACTGAAAAAGCAATACTTATGTTTAAGCCATTATATAGCCAGGACTGGCACCTAATCCATTTTCTGACTTTAAAAAAAAAATCTCAGTATTTCTTGGGTATTGGTATTTGTACTTTCTTTTTTTTTTTTTGAGACGGAGTCTGGCTCTGCCGCCCAGGCTGGAGTGCAGTGGCCAGCTCTCAGCTCACTGCAAGCTCCGCCTCCCGGGTTCACGCCATTCTCCTGTCTCAGCCTCCCGAGTAGCTGGGACTACAGGCGCCCGCCTCGTCGCCCGGCTAGTTTTTTTTTGTAATTTTTAGTAGAGACGGGGTTTCACCGTATTAGCCAGGATGGTCTCGATCTCCTGACCTCATGATCCGCCCGTCTCGGCCTCCCAAAGTGCTGGGATTACAGGCTTGAGCCACCGCGCCCGGCCGGTATTTGTACTTTCTTTAGCTATCTATTTACTCAAAAGTCTTCAGGTTAAGTGGGAAAATATGTAAATATAACAAACTACAGATATACACTGTCTATAGCTGATGACTGTCATAATGCTGAAACTACAGCCAATCTCACGTATCTTCGAGTAAATCAAATCACCTGTTTTTAGCATGCTATATTTTTGTTCTAACTCGCCTTATTTTCCTGGTACTATTCACACTATAAGATATCTACATTTTGAAAAGTTCTTCCTTGTAGAATCTTTATAATTCAACACGCTCTTTCCCATTAGTATCTTCCCTCTAGGTAATCTTATATAATGGCCTGTCCAGATAACTGTAATATGACCCTCTATACCTCTGATTTTTCCACTGAGCTCCAATAACACATTTGACAGACCTCTCAAAATTGCCACAGTAAAATAGGAACAATGATGCCTTCTACTATTTAAGTAGAATATGTTGCCATCTTCTATCTTTTATATCTCAGTTGATGGGGCCAACATAAACCCAGTTATCCTCCTAAAATCCTTAAAAAAAAAAAAATTCTTTTTTCTGCTTTATTTTTCATACCATATCAAGCTTATACTGTTGATTTTCTTTCCCAAATTATTGTCCTCTCTATTGAATTACTATAGTCTTCAGTGCCAATGTCCCAGTGTAAACCACTATTACCTTGTATCTAGGCTACTAAAATAGACAGTGGTCATATTTGTTTTCCACCCACAATGCTATGATGAATCAAAATTATATTTTTGCAGTACAAAACAAATAATATCATTCTCCTCCTTAAGCCCTCAAATGGGTTTGCAATGCACTTAAAAGAAAATTTGACCAATTTTATCTGGTACCACTTTTCCGTCTCTGAGTTCTTTACTCATTGGTCCATGTTCAATTTTCTGAACACATCAAGCTTTCCCTTGACTAGAGGTTTTAAAATTGCATAACCCAAGTTATTTCTATAATTGACTTACTTTCTGCTGTCCATGTCTCAGAATCAAATCTAAATTAGATAGATATTTCCTCCACTCTTTCATCACTTCTTCCTGCTTTATTTTATTTATAAAAAGCTATGATTATCATAAATAAAAGCACATTTAATATAAATTTGCTGTCTGTATCTCTCCCACAAAACTGCAATATCCAAATTTGAAATTCATGAGGGGAAGATTTCATCTGTCCAACTGAATCACTAACAAATGAAATAGATCTGCCAGGCATAGTGGCTCATATTTGTAATCCAGCATTTTGGGAGACTGAGGTGAGTGGATTGCTTGAACCCAGAAATTCAAAATTAACCTGGGAATCATAGAGAAACCCCATCTATACAAAAAACAAAAACAAAACAAAACAACAACAACAAAAATTAGCCGGATGTGATGGTGTGCACCTATGGTCCTAGCTACTTGGGAGGCTGAGTTGGGAGGATCCTTGAGCCTGGGAGTCTGAGGCTGCAGTGAGCCATGATCATGCCACTGCACTCCAGCCTGGGTAACAGAACAAGACTCTGTATGAAATAAATAAATAAAATAAAATAAAATAAAATAAAAAGCCGGGTATGGTGTCTCACTCCTATAATCCCAGCACTTTGAGAGGCCTAAGCAGGCAGATCACGAGGTGAGGAGATTGAGATCATCCTGGCTAACACAGTGAAACCCCTTTTCTACTAAAAATACAAAAAAAATTAGCCGGACTAGGTGGCGGCCGCCTGTAGTCCCAGCTACTTAGGAGGCTGAGGCAGGAGAATGGTGTGAACCCGGCAGGCGGAGCTTGCATTGAGCTGAGATTGTGCCACTGCACTACAGTCTACACATTCATGTATATATATATACAGTCTTATACTGCATAACAATGCTTCAGTCAATGATGGACAACATATACAATGGTGGTACCATAGGATTACAATGGAGCTAAAACATTTCTATCACTAGTGATAGAGCTGTCATAATGCGGTGGTGCAACTCTTTATTCATGAATTTGTGGTGATGCTCATGTAGGCAAAGCCACTGAACTGCCTGTAATATAAAAGTATATCACATATAATCATGTACAATGTATAATACTTGATAATGAAATAAACAACAATGTTAATTATTGATTTACTATACTATATTTTTAGGTTGTATTTTTTTAGATTGTACTTCTTCTGCTTTCCTTAAAAAAGTTAACTGTAAAATAGCTTCAGGTAAGTTCTTTTTTTTTTTTTTTTTGAGATGGAGTCTCGCTCTGTCGCCCAGGCTGGAGTGCAGTGGCGCGATCTCGGCGCACTGCAAGCTCCGTCTCCGGGGTTCATGTCATTCTCCTGCCTCAGCCTCCTGAGTAGCTGGGACCACAGACGCCCGTCACCATGCCCGGCTAATTTTTTTTGTATTTTTAGTAGAGACAGAGTCAAGAGAAGATATTCTTATCATAGGAGATGACAGCTCCATACATATGATTGTTCTTAAAGAACTTCAAGTGGGATAAGATGTGAAGGTGGAAGACAGTGATGTTGATGATCCTGACCCTGTGTAGGCCTAGTCTAATATGTGTGTGTGTGTGTGTGTGTGTGTGTGTGTGTGTGTGTCTTAGTTTTTAACAAAAAAGTTTAAACAGTAAAAACAAGGGCAGACGCGGTGGCTCAAGCCTGTAATTCCAGTACTTTGGGAGGTCGGAGGTGGGTGGATCATGAGGTCAGGAGCTCAAGACCAGCCTAGTCAAGATGTTGAAACCCTGTCTCTACTAAAAATACAAAAAATTTAGCCGGGCATTGTGGCACATGCCTGTAATCCCAACTACTCAGGAGGCAGAGGCAGATAATTACTTAGACCCGGGAGCCGGAAGCTGCAGTGAGCCAAGATTGCGCCACTGCACTCCAGCCTGGGTGACAGAGAAACATCTCAAAACAAAACAAAAGTAAAAAAAAAAAACACCAAAAGTAGAAAAATGCTTATAGAATACAAATAAAGAAAAGATTTTACAGCTGTACAATGTGTTTGTGTTTTTAGTTAAGTGTTATTACAAAATAGTCATTTTTTTAAATTAAAAGTATATAAAGTAAAATAAATTACAGTAGGTTACTGTTAACTTACTGAAGTAAAGAGATCACTTTATAAAGTTAGTGTAGCATAGGTGTACAGCGTTTAGAAAGTCTATAGTACTGTATAGTAATGTCCTAGGCCTTCATAGTCATTCACCATTAACTCCCTGACTTATCCAGAAAACTTCCAGTCCTGCAAGCTCCATTTATGGTAAATGCCTTATATAAGTATAAAAGCTTTTGCCTTTTATATCATAATTTCAATGTTCCTTTTCTATGTTTAAATATGTTTCGATACATAAATCCTTAATATTTTGTTACAGTTGCATACAGTACTGAGTAAAGTAACATGCTGTACAGTTTTGTAGCCTAAGAGCAACAGACTATACCATTTATCCTAGGTGTATAGTAGGCTGCACCACCTGCGTTTGTGTAAGTACACTCTGTGATGTTCACACACCAATGAAATTGCCTAAAGACACAGGGCACATAAGGTATCCATGTCATTAAGTGAATATATCTATTTGTGCATGTTGTGTGTTTGTGTTGATAGATGAATGCGTGCTTATATTTTCATTTTTGACAAAATATATTGTTAGCTTTTTTACAAAGACACTATGTACCAAGAACAGCAAAAATTTAGGCAAGGACTCTGCTGTCTAAGTGCTTGCATAACGGTTGAAAAAAATAGTCAACCAAGCAGATTGTTATAAAAAGTGTATCAGTTTATACGATTGGGAAAGTATATTTTTTAAGAACTCAGAGGAGGATTATATAACAGAGACCAAAAATGTCAAGATAGTGGCATCCCTGCTTTTCCTAAGGGCAGATTTATTCTGGCTATTCTCATGTCTTGGAAACTGCTTCTCCTAAATAATTGTATGGTTTATCCCCTCAGTTCATGCAGATATCTATTTAGAAATCCATCTCATTCGAGTCATTTGCTTTATCACCTTATCTCCTCATGATATTCATTCACCTTACTCTAATTCATTTTTTTATCACAGTGCCTGATATCACTTAGTTTTTTGTATGCATGTGTGTGAGACCAAGGAAAGCATAAATTTTCTTTGTATTTTTTATCAATGTATTTATTCTTAGTATCTATAGTAAATCTTAACACATTGTAGGCGCTCAAAACAATTTCGTTGAGAGAGATAGAGTAAGATAACAGAATAGGTCTGCCCAGTGATAATAATCTGCCACGCAAATACCAGTTTGAACAACGATCCATGTGTAAAAAATATCTTTATGAGTTGAAGAAATAAGTTGAAAAGTGACAATACCTGTTTGTGGTATAATAAAAAAAAATGGTTTGAAGAGGATTGGAAGGACAGTTTTACATTATCGAGTCACCCATTCCTCAAGCACATTCAGCACAATAAACAGAGAAATAACATTTGCTCTGGGGAAAAATGAGGAATTGAGCACAGGACTTGGCCTTGGACCTCAACAGTGAGTCCAGTACAGTAAAACCCAGCACCAAGAAGACCTCTAGAGCTCTATATCCTAGGAATATAACTGTAGATTAAGCATCTAAGCTCAACCCAGCACCAGGTGGGATTACAAAGTCCCAGCCTTTAGGTTTGTGTGGCAGACTCTGTCTCCAGCCTGTACCAACACTGGGCCAACTGTAGTGGCCCCAGACTCCTGACAGGCAATAGTGACAATCAGGCTTCACTGGCTCCAGGAACCAGGCACTACTCAGTGCTATAAAAGCCATGTAAATCCCTGGGCTTCTGGTGTGCTCCAGTGCCACATTGGCTACAGTTTCCCCAGGCTTTTGGCCTGCCCAAGAGCCATACTAATTACAGAGACCTTAATGGCCACACCAAATGGCTTGCCCATAATCCCTGGACAGGGTGACTATTGATGAGCTTTCCCAGATAAAGACAGTCTATATAGAAGATAAGAGTAAAAAGCTACTTATTAGAATGTGCAGACATCAGCACATGACTGCAAGGATCTAGAACAATCAGGAAAACAGGATATCAACAAAAGGGGGGTAAAATAAAGTATCAGTAACCTACTCTAAAGAAATAAATATTTATGAACTACCTGAGAGAAAATTCAAATTAACTTTTTTTGAGGAAACTCAGCCACCTCCAAGAAAATAAAGAGGATCAATTCAACAATAAGTGATCAAAATGAGCAATTTAATATGGAGATTGAGAGAAAAAAATAAACCAAATTTTGGAGCTGTAAAATACAATAAATATTTTAAAATGCAATATAGAGTATAAACAGCAGAACTGATTTAGCAGGAGAAAGAATCTGTTCACTCAAAGGCAGATTAATTGAAAATATATCAAAGGAGAAAAAAATAGAACATAATTAAAAAATGAAGAATGCTTTTTATAGGAAAGCTTAAAAAGAGCAAATGTATGAGTAATAGGAGTTAATAAGGAGAGGAGAAAAATAAAGGAGTAAAATGCTTTAAAAAAAATAGTAGCAGTCAACTTTCCGAGCCTAATGAAAGAAGTACCCATCCAGGTAAAATGTAGTCAAAGGTCTACAGTCAGATTCAATTCACAAAAGACTACCCTAAAATATATTAGAAACAAGCTGTCAAAAATTAGAGACAAAGAGGATACTGAACGCTGCAACAGCATATAAGAAAATAACATAAAAGAGAGTTTCAATATAGCTAGCAGTGGACTGCTCTATAGGAACTTTTGAAACCAAAAAAAGAGTAGAATAATATAAACATCGTGCTGAGAAAAATACAAAAAACTAAAAATTAAAAACTGTCTATCAAAAATACTTTACCCATCAATGATATCCTTGAGACTGAAGGAGAAATAAAGACATTCCCAGACAAAGAAAAACTGAGGGAATTCATCACTATTATGTCTGTCTCACAAGAAATGCTAAAGGGAGATTTTTAAGCTGAAATTTAAAAAATGCTAACAACATGAAAAAAAGGAAATTATAAAACACACCGATAAAAGCAAGTAGACAGAATAATACTTTAAGGGTGGTGTGGAAATTACTTATACATTTTTGTATAAATGTTAAAGGACAAAGCTATTAAAAATCATAACTACTATAATTTATTAAGAAAAATACAAAAAGATGTAAATCGTGTTATTAGACCCTCAAAATATGTCTGGGGATAGCGGAGTATTACTGCGAAAGTGCTTTTTAAATTTTCTTTGATTAGTTAAGTTGTTATCAGATATCATAAACAGCAGGTTTCAGACAACCTGCTGTAATTATAAGATTTCCTTTTAAGCCTAATGGTATCCACAACACAAAAACCAATACAAGAGGTACAAAAACCAAAGACAAGAGAATCAAATCATTCCATTAAAGAAAATAACATAGCCATATATGAAATAGCAAGAGAGGAAGAGAGAACAAAGAATCTACAGAACAACCAGAAAAAGCAGATATTACAACCAACACTACAGAAATACAAAGAATCAGAAGAGGCTACTATGAAAAATTATGTAACAACAAAATTGTATAACCTAGAATACACTGATATATTTATTGACACAAACAGCCTGTAAACATTGAATTATGAAGAAATAAAAAGCCAAAATACAACATTAACAAGAAAGAGGCTTAAGTCAGTACTAAAAAGTCTTTTATCAAAGAAAAGCCCAAGAGCTAATGACATCTCTGATACATTTTATTAAACAGTCATAGAAAAAGTAATACCATTTATTCTAAAACTCTTCTAAAAAAACTGAAAAAGAAGAATTACTTCCAAGTTTATTTTATAAGACTGGGATTGCCCTGATACAAAGGCCATATAAGAACACTGTAAAAAAAGAAAACTGCAGGATAGTGTTCAATATGAAAATAGATGCAAAAATTCTCAACAAAATAATATCAAACCAAATCAAACAGTTCATTAAAAGACCATTCACCATTATCAGGTGAGATTCAATCCAGGGATGCAGGAAGTTTCAACATACAAACATTAATAAATGTCATATATCGGCCGGGCGCGGTGGCTCAAGCCTGTAATCCCAGCACTTTGGGAGGCCGAGACGGGCGGATCACGAGGTCAGGAGATCAAGACCATCCTGGCTAACACGGTGAAACCCCGTCTCTACTAAAAAAATACAAAAAATTAGCCGGGCGAGATGGCGGACGCCTGTAGTCCCAGCTACTCGGGAGGCTGAGGCAGGAGAATGGCGTAAACCCGGGAGGCGGAGCTTGCAGTGAGCTGAGATCCGGCCACTGCACTCCAGCCTGGGCGACAGAGCGAGACTCCGTCTCAAAAATAAAAAAAAAAAAATTAAAAAAAAAATAAATAAATAAATGTCATATATCACGCTAACAGAATGAGGAACAAAAATCCTATGACTATCTCAACAGATGAAAATATTAATAAAAAAGCATTTAACCAAACTCAACATCTTTTTATTATAAAAAATCTCACAAAATAAGTTATTGAAGGAATGTATCTCATACATTAAAAGCCACTTGTGACAAACCCACAACTAACATCATACTCCACAGGGAAATATTGAAAGCTTTTTTGGAACAACAAAAATCTGGAACAAGACAAGAATGCCCACTCCTGACACTTTTATTGAACATTGTACTAGAAGTCATAGCCAGAGCAATTACACAAAAGAAAGAAAGAAAAGGCAACAAAATAATAAAGAAAAAGCTAAAATCATTTTTGTTTGCAGATGATGTGAACTTATATATAGAAAACACTAAAGACTCCAGCAAAAAACTCAGAACTAATAAAAAATGCAGTAAAGTTTCAAGATACAAAATTGACATACAAAAAGTACTAGTGCTTCTATATACACTAACAGCAAACTATCTAAAAAAATCAAGGAAAATAATTTCAATTGTCTAAAATAAAGACAAAATACACAGAAATAAGTTTTACTAAACAAATGAAAGACCTAATACTGATAACTATAAAACAGTGATGAAAGAAATTGAAAGACACAAATAAATATAAAAATATCTTGTGTTTATGGATTGGAAAAATTAATATGGTTAAAATATTTATGCCAAAACAATCGACTGATTCAATTGATTTACTATCAATATATGAATGACAATGCAATTACTATAAAAATACCAATAATGTTCTTCGCAGAAATAGAAAAATCTGAAATATGTATGATACCACAAAAGATCTTCAATAAACAAAGCAATTTTGAACATAAAGAAAAAAACTGTAATCATCAAACTTCTGGCCAGACTTTAAAATATATGACAAAACTGTAATAACTAAAACATCATGGCACTGGCATGAAAACAGACATTCAGACTAATAAAATAGAGTTGAGATCTCAGGAATAAATCCATGCACTTGCAGCCAACTGATTTTTGACTAATTCCCATAACCCAAAATGGGAACGAACAGTCCCTTCAACACATGGGAAAGTTGGATAGCCACATATGAAAAAATAAAATTAGACCCTTATTTCACAGCATATATGAAAATCAACTAAAAATGAATTAAAGACTTAAATCTTAAACTAAAAAGCTACTAGAAGAAAACAAAGGTGTAAATCTCTGTAACTTTGGTTTAAGCAATTTTTTTTTTTTTGCCCAAGGTACAAGCAATAAATGCAAAAATAGACAAATACAATGATAGCAAACAAACAAGTTGTTTTCACAGCAAAGAAAACATTCAACCATGTAAAGAGACAAACTACAAAAGAGAAGAATGTATTTGCAAACAAAATATCTAAAATGGCTTTAATAGCCAGAATATATAAAGTAAAAATAGCTAGAAAACAACTTACAGAATGGGAAAAATATTTGCAAACTATATATTTGATATGGAATTAATGTCCAAAATATAAAAGCAATCCAAACAAGTGAACAGCAGGAAAACAACATAATTTAAAAGTGGGCAAAGATCTGAATAGACATTTCTCAAAAAAAGACATACAAATAGTGAACAGGTATATGGAAAAATGCTCAATATCATATGTCATCAGGGAAGTGAAAATTAAAATCAAATATCACCTAAACCAGTTGGAATGGCTATTGTCAAAAGACAAACAATATCAACTATTGGGGAGGATGAGGAGAAAACAAAACCCTCAGATATTGTTGGTATAAATGTATATTAGTATTAGCCTTTAGAAAATATTATGGAGGTTCCTCAAAAAGTTAAAAATAGAAATACCATAAGATACAAGAATTCCACTACTGTATATGTATCTAAAAGAAATAAAATCAGCACATTGAAGAGATCTCTGCACTCCCATATTATTGCAGCACTATTCACAACAGACAGGATTTGGAATCAACTGGTATACATCAACAGATAAATGGATAAGGAAAAAGAGATATATACACACAATGGAGTATTATTCAGCTATTAACAAGAAAGTAGGCCAAATACAGTGGCTCAGGCCTGTAATCACAGCACTTTTGGAGGCCAGGGTGGGTGGACCACTTGAGCTCAGCTCACCAGTCTAGGCAACATGACAAAACCCTTTCTCTACAAAAAATACAAAAATTAGTCAATTATGGGTGCACACACCTGTAGTCCCACTACCTGGGGAGCTGAGGTGGGCAGACCTCTTGGGCCCAGGAGGTTGAGGCTGCAGTGAGCCCAGATCATGCCACTGCACTCCAGCCTGGGTTGTGGGTGACCCTGTCTTAAAAAACAAAAAGTTAATTCTGTCATTTTCAACAGCATAAATAACCTGGAGGACATTATTTTAACTGAAATAAGCCAGGCACAGAAAGACACATACTGCATGATCTCAGTCATATGTTAGATCTAAAAAACTTGAACTCGTAGAAGTGGAGAGTAGTATGATGTTTACCAAGGACTAGGGTGATTAGGAGTGAAGTGGCAAGATGTTGGTCAAAGGATACAATATTTCAGTTAGATAGGAAGAATAAGTTCAAGAGATCTATTTTACATCATGGTAACTATAGTTAAAAACATGTAGTATTCTTTAAAAATGTTAAGATAGCTATGTATTCTTACAACAGAATGACAAGCATGTTAGGCAATGTATAGGTTACTTGCTACATTTAATTGTTCCAAAAGGTACATTTCAAAGCATCACATTGTACTTGACAAATATACGCAATTTTATCTGTCAATACAAACAAAGTAATAAAAAAAAAAAAAACAATGGATAGAGCTGGAGGCCATTATCCTTAGCAAACTAACACAGGAGCCGAAAACTAAACACCACATATTTTTCTTATTTATAAGTGGGGGTTAAATGGTGAGAACACATGGACACATAGAGGGAAACAACATACACTGGGGCCTTTCAGAGAGTGGGTGGTGGGAGGAAGGAGAGGATCAGGGAAAAATAACTAATGGGTACTAAGCTTGATACCTGGGTGATGAAATGGCCTGTACAACATGACACAAGTTTACCTATGTAACAAACCTGCACTTGTACCCTTGAACTTAAAATACAAGTTAAAACAAACAAACAAACAAACAAACAAAAAAACCAAAGAAAAAGAAACCGAAGGTTAAAAAAGGTTAACTCTAAAAAGAAACCACAAACAATGGCATTGAAGAGATGTATAAACAAATATAATTTGAATGTGAAACCAGGAATTGATGTAACAGGGGCAAGATGAGAGGCTGAAATTTAACTTTGATATTAAATAAAGCATTGCCTGATTAAAAATTAATTCAGGCAAAATAGACTGGAAGAGAAAAGAGTGAGTCAGATAGGTCAGTTGGGAGAATCTGGTGGTATTCCTGATGAGAGATTATGGTAGTTTATGCTCAGAGCGACATTGTGGATTGGAAATTGTACAGATAACAACGGTGTTTTAAAAATAAAAGTACATGCTTTTCAATGAATTCTATATGGGAGTATGGAAAAGAACCAAATCAAGAATAAAATTTAAGATTTTTATTAGGAAAACTTTATGTTCCACACAAGAGTAAAAAAGGGCAGGTGGTATGGATTTGGAGTGGTGATTGACATACCTTTTGAGTTTCAGCTGCCTAAGGAACATATAATTGGACATGTCTATTGATGTTGAATATATACTTTTAATCTGTTTAATTCGTCTGTATGTCCGTCTTTATGATAATACTGTACTTTTACATCATTGTAGCTTTTCTATTTCCTTAAAAATGGCATTTGAGATTTTGATAGGAATAACATTTAATCAGTAGACAGTTTTGTGTAATATGGATATTAATACGAGTTTAAATCTTCCAATTCATGTACATAGAATGTTTTTCTATTTACTTGTGACTTCAATTTTTTTCATCAATGTTTTGCAGTTTTCAGTGTAGTAGTAGTTCACTTTCTTAGTTAACCTTATTCCTAAGTACTTTATACTTTCATGAAGCTATACTTTTATACTTTTATGAAGCTAATCAATTTTATGAAATTTGATTCTGAACAAATGAATAATATGTAAAGAGACTGAATCAGTAATCCAAACCTCTCAACAAAGAAAAACCAGGAACAAATGGCTTCACTGGAAATTCTACTAAACACTTACAGAAGCATTAACGCCAATTCTAATTGAAGAGGTAATAACAATTCCAAACTTATGAGGTCATCATTACCGTGATATGAAAGCCACACAAAGACTACCAGAGAAGAAACCTGTAAGTCAGGATTCATGATAAATATGAATGCAAACATCTTTCTCAAAATACTAACAAGCTAAATTCAACAACACTTTAAAAGGATCAGATATCATGACTAAGTGAAATTTGTCCCTGGGATGGGAATGAGTATACTTCAACAAACACAAATTGAGTGATATGCCGTATTAACAGAATAAATGATAAAAATTACCTAATCATTTCAATAGATGTAGAAAAGCAATTTGACAAAAATTAGCACATTTTTATGATTAAAAACGGAATAAACTAGGTATAGAAGCAATTTACAGGCTACCTATCAGGTACTCTGTTCACTACCTTGGTGACAGGGTCATGTGCACACCAAACCTCAGTGGCACACAATTTAGCCATGCAACAACTTGCACATGCATCCCCAAACCTAAAATAAAAGTAGGCAAAAAAGAAGTTTACCTCAACATAATAAAGACCATATATCACAAGCCCACAGCTAACATCACAATGTTGAAAAAGAGAAATCTTTTCTTCTAAACTTAGGAAGAAGGCAAAGGATGCAGATGTGCCATTTCTGTTCAAAAGAGTACCGCAAGACCTAGCTAGAGCAATTAGGCAAGACAAAGAAGTAAAATCCATCTAAATTGGACATGAAGGAATAAAATTATTTTTGTTTGAGGGTGGCATGATTTTATATATAGAAAACACTGAAGATGCCACAAAAAGCTGTCAGCACTAATAAATTAAAATTACAAGACACACAATCACTGTACATAAATCAGTTTGTTTCTGTGCACTAACAATGAAGTATTTAAAAAGAAACTTAAAATTACAGTTACATTGATACCACGAAGTAAATCAGCTATTGAACTGTTAAACTGAATTGTTTTTAATATCCTTAAGGAAGGATTAATAAATTAATGCTAAGCTAGATAAATTTTTCTATGATTACATGATGCTATAGCAAAGCCCTATTGCCTTCTGGCCAGAAATTCACAATTAAGGAATGAATCATAGAACTGAGTGAATCAAGTAAGTAATATTATTTAATTAGACATTCTTCTTGTGGTTAGTTGCTACTTTTTCAATTCAACCTGAGTTCCACAGCCTGTGGTTCCATTGTAGAGTTCTTAAACATAACATTGACCATCTTGGAAATGCCTCTGATTTGTATTTCTTCGAACTTAATTTATTAGCATTAGCTGTACAAGTTTGGGTTGGAATAGAAACATAATCATATGTGAAAAGCTTTCATAATATATTAAATATGTCTATATATTAATAAGAAAAGCAATTTAAATAGCAAATGCATTCAAACTATTCAGCTGGTTAAAAGATAGAAAAGGAGTTGTTCTCTAGTAATAATTAGAAATATATCTTTACCCGTTCATCCTTTAGTGGACATTTAGGTTGATTCCATATATTGGCTATGATGAATAGTGCTGCAATAAACATGAAAGAGCAAGTATCTCTTTAATATATTGATTTCATACCTGTATTTTAAAATTCTTATTTTATATCTCTACTTCACACTTCTTATATACCACCATGTCAATATAAACAAAATTAAACTCATTATTTTCCCCCAAAGTTTGCCTGCATGTGTTGAAACCTTAATCAAACTAGTTTCCTTTGATAGTATTTCAGATTTAGAAGTCATTCTTAATCTCTCCTTCTTTCTCATGAACCCACCCTCTCATTTTAAAAATACATAAAGTTTATTTTATTTTAATTTTAAATATTTCTGTAATCCTTTTATTAACTACTGTTTATACCTATGTTTAAAATGCTGTCAATTTTCTAATGAATTGCTATGCCATCTGCATAAGGAGTATCCATTTTTGACATGGAAATAAAAAATGATATTTTAAAAATAAACATCTGTTCAGATTTTGAAAAGACTTTTAAAGTCTCTCTAATCACTTTCAGGTAACTGTCAAATCTTTAACATGAATTTGAACGATCTATAGAAATGCCTGTGTTAGCATCCCTATCAGTTCTCATCTGTTTCTTTTAGACATGAGCTCATTGAAAAGAGATGCATTTTTCTATACTATCTCTTTCTTGACCCTTAGGCCTACCACATTTTTTCAAAATATTAAGGAAATAAATTTAAAAAGAATAATTAAGTGAAGTATTTCAAACTACAGCTTTTTAAATATTACAAATACATTAAGAAATACTCTAATTTATTAAACATATGGGCTTGTAAAGACAGTTATATGGATTTCAGTTCCAATCTTGCTATTATTTTTTTTCTTTGATCTTCAGCAAAAAGTTACACAGAAAATCACACTGGTTCACTCCAGTGACAATTTCAGTATAATTGAACCTGGTATGAGGATAAACATTTTAGTTTCCTTAAGAAGACACAGGAATGTAAGAGGGTAGAAAGACTCATAAATGAAAAAAGTATTACCAAAAGGGGGTTAGAATAAAAAAAAAAAGGATAAATTAAGAAGTTCTAAAGTATGTTTACACTGAGACTTTGGTCATGCCTGACCATCTCAGGAAACTGGCTACAGGTCAATCTCTGTAATGTAATGGCTGATAGTCTCTCCTTCGGACCACATGTATCAGAGGCAAAAATTTGCTTTATAAGCTGAACATTATGTGGCCACCACTGCTCAGAGAAGATCCTGGGGTCTCAAAATTCCACTAGTGTTTGCAAATATTATTGCTTGTTAGAGGAATAAAATTCAGTATCACTTCATTATCTTTCCTCTGTTTTGCCAAATCCAGGAATAGAATGAGGTTCTGCCACAGTCTCTTTCAGTGACTTTTATGATGCTTTGCACCATCAAAAAGGAAGTGTGGAGATAGTCAGATCTTTATGCATCCTTTCAATATCTTACTGTATCAATCCCACTGGAAGAAATTTTGAGGATCTCCGGAATGTTAATAGGGGAAAAATATTTTATCCTCCATCCTTATCTTCCATTTCAGCGGAAATATTGGCAAAGTATATCTAAGTGGAGATTAATTTGTCCCCTGTACTATATTTAGATTTCCACTTTATCTACTATAACTATAAATATCCTCAAAGTACCCGAGCAAATATAAAGGATAATATGAAAATCATTAATATAGATTATACTAGCTTATTTGAACCTTTGCCTTCAAAATAGGAAAAGAAATATATACATCATGCAATATCAATTCCTCAGTTTAAATTTGGCAACATTTCCTTTACTTGCATGAAATACTGACTCCATTAACTTTCCACCATCACTTATTACATTTATTTTTAAATTATTAAAAATTATTTTTAGCCGGGCGCGGTGGCTCACGCCTGTAATCCCAGCACTTTGGGAGGCCGAGGCGGGCGGATCACAAGGTCAGGAGATCGAGACCATGGTGAAACCCCGTCTCTACTAAAAATACAAAAAAATTAGCCGGGCGCAGTTGCGGGCGCCTGTAGTCCCAGCTACTCAGGAGGCTGAGGCAGGAGAATGGCGTGAACCCGGGAGGCGGAGCTTGCAGTGAGCTGAGATCCGGCCACTGTACTCCAGCCTGGGCGGCAGAGCGAGACTCCGCCTCAAAAAAAAAAAAAAAATTATTTTTAAAATAACAAGAATTTCATGTTATATAAGTCTTAGATATACAGAAAGCTAAAATAAGAGAAACACACAGATGGATACTGCAGGTATAGCCATTCTCCTAGGCTAACTTCTTGATCACCATGGGATTAATTTGTAAACAGGATGGTGTCAAGAAGGGTGAAGGCTCTAACATTTACCCTACTTTCAAGCTAACAAGTTATCCTTCCATAGTTTTATGGTTTGCTAAGAGAAAATGTGAGGCACCCCATTTCGGACACAAAGGGTTTTTCTTTAATTTGTGAATAGCAAGATGGACAAACTTCATAATTACATCAATTCTTCTACCCCTACATCTCTGCTGCAGCCCAGACCTTCAGCATGTGATGCATGTATGTTGAGGTGTATGCAACACACACAGTGGGTTTGTGTCATAGATGGTATATCTCAATATTACAAAATATCAGTCTTTTGTAATGAACTGCAAATAAACCTGTCCCATCTCTTTCCTTTAAATTAATTAATTATTAAGCATTTACTGATCATTCACTATATATAATTGCATTAAATTAATTCATTTTTAAATAATGCATATTTTGTTGAAAATTAACATAATTCAGCCAACTGGTGCCTTACATTAACATATTAACACTCTTCAGACATTCTTTTATCTGCCAACACGGACCTAAACTGAAAACAATTTTAAAAATGGGGACAATAAAAAGAGAGTCTGACAGAGGAAATTTCTCCAAGGATCCAGGCATTTCCAAAGAGTGGTGAGTACTCAAAAATGATTATGACAATCATTTGGGAAAGTGTGTTGTATGAAGTTATCATAAGAGCACTGGAAAGAAGGTTTAAAAATGTTTCAAGCAAGCTTCTCTTAATTTGTAATTGCCTTTTGGTTTGCCCTCATCACTTAAGATAGTCACTTCCTTAAGAAAACCACTATTATGAGGCTAATAATTCAATTTAATTGTGTTTTAGTTGAATGTACATTTACTGTAATTTTACATATGTAATTGAGTAAATCATCCAAGAAGAGCAGCCTCACTTTATAAATTATGCAAATAGTTTTCCAAGCAATAGCAATCATATACTTACTGCACAATAATTAAGACTGTTGTCACTAGAATTAGACTCAGATGGAACCCACTACCACTTACTAGCTCTATGACATTAGACAAGTTTCTTAATTTCTGAGTGTCATCTTCTCTTGTAAATTATCAATAGACTTTGTACTTACACAAACATTTCTTGTGAGTATACAACACATTTATGCATGTGAAGTGTATAGTACTATACTGGAGTAATTGTATCCACTTTATATATAGGAGGAACTACTATATTGGCATTATTATTATTTCAGAGAGCAGAGTATTAATCTTGGGGTAGCTACCTCTGAAGAAAATGGAACAAAGATTATAAAGTAAAAATGATACCTACAGATGCTAGACAGAAACTTGGAAGTGTAATACAGTGCAAAGATAATTACATAAATTAGGTGGTAAGTCTAGTAAAGTTTCTGTGATTATGGTAGATAGGATCTTGTTTCAGCTACCTAATTAAAATCCATTGCATCAAAAGGAGCCACAAAGTAGTATAACAGAGAACTGGGAATAATTAATTCAGGGTGATGGAGTTTCTGAAAAATGTAGGTGAGGATTCTAAAGAGAAAGCAAAACATAAAAAAGTAAGAGATTGGATGTCATGCCATCCAAGATAAAAATATAGTGTCCTTTACGGTTACTTATGAGGTCACAGTTGACCTTTACACAGTTCCAATGTCCATGCTATTTCAGGTTTGTTCTAAATCTATAGGATTTGGAGTAGAATAGGCCACTGGAAAATATTAGACTTCCTTTCCCTCTGAATTTCTAAATTTCAGGAATATTTTTAGGAACAAACTTGTTATGATTAAATGGTGAAAGATAGCTTAATGTGTAATATCAATAGCATTAACACTTCTGATTATACTGCTAAATATGGCCTTGAAGAGAAACAGTATTCATTTTATATATTGAGCAAACTAAACTCAGAAATCACAAATGCTGCATGAGATAACCTTAGACACAACAAGACTCTGTGTTTATACTGTAGCATCTCCATTACTCCATAATAACCCCTCATAAGAATACTTAATGGCATAGTCAAGTATACCAATTTTGGGAGGGGTTTTGAAAGAATCAACATACAATAAATAAAAGAGAAGTACTGCAGATGAAATCGGAGGACCTAATTACAACCACTTTGACAATCAGCTGTATGTGTTCTTTATTTACCACTGTACTTCCACACACATTGTCACAGGGCTTTGCCTATCCAGCTGTTCAACAAAATGCCCACAGAATTGATTTGCTGTTTTTGAAATTTCAATTGATTTGCCAACACTACATATACTTCTTTATCCCAGAACCTGCAGAGGTTCTCAGAATGAAATAACATTAAGCTTAGTACTGGTGGGAAGAAAGGGTATTTGCCTTGGTTTAAATTCTTTGCCCTAATATCAGTGTGTCTGTGTCTTAATAAATCAACAAAAGAGCTCTGTTTTCCCTGTTGCTAGTACTTAACATCAGTGTTCTCAGAAAAGTAAGTAGAATTGAATGAAAAGACAATTTTTAAACAGTAGCCGTTACAATTGAGGGAGTCCTAGAGGAACTCTATATACATTCCCATTTTGTCAAATTTTATTTGATTTATTTTCTCACTTGTATTCCTTACTAATAAGTTATTGACTGATGGACTCATTTATTCCACAAACATTATGAGTATTTTCCCATTACAAGGTGGTCAACTTGGGTGCTGGAATTAAGTGTAACAAGACAGACTTTGTCCTTGGCTTGAAGAAGTTGGGAATCTCGTAAGAGAGGCATATTTTTAAAAATGTATGCAAACAATTCATGTTAAAATACATGTCATTAGATTTTATATATAACGAGGTGACCCACACTAGTGGTGGAGTTTAAGAATGACTTCTTGTAAAGGGATTTTTAAAGAGTAAGGGTAAAGAAAAATTAGTCCATAGAGAGAAGTGAAAAAGCATGCCTGGCAGAGGAGGATTTGAAGTTCTGGAAATACGAAGCCTGTATATGTTAGGAAATGAAAGAATTTTAAAACAGAATGAAGTGGGTTTGAAGATAAAATTTGTAAGGTTTTGTAATGAAAAGAGGATGCCTTTGTGAAGTTTACAGCAAGACCATACTCTTACATAAATCATAGTTGTAAACATTGTTCTGATATTCAGTGATGAATCAAATGAAAAATTACAAGAAAGGACAAGGCAGATAAGTTTACAGCATATTACAGTGGTTTAAGTGAGAGGATAGTGGCTCAAACTAGCACTCTATATGAAAAACAGACAAATTTGAAAAATAATTCATGGATGGAATAAAGGAATAAAAGGTGATCGTGTGGAAAAAAAGAGATAGCAGTCACTCCCAAATATTTGTTATGAGTTTCTGACAGAAGACTACTCTTAGTTGAGATTTCCAGGTATGTGTATCAATGACAGAGGATGAGCAGAAGAAATTAATGGGTGTCCCATGAATTAATTTAAATATTTTGTATTTGTATTTCCATTGAGGCCCAAGAGTCTGATAGAAAGCAAATAATTGCATATATAAGTACAGAATTCATTAATAGAAAAGAGAAAGGATAGGAGATCTAAAATTAAGTATTGTTGAAGAAAATAAGTGAATGCAAGTTCTAGATGATAGAGAAACTTAAAGCAGAATTTTTTATTTCATAATTTTTGAAAAAGTAAGCCTATTAAACTGCTCAAATTGTCAAATTGTCTTTGACAAATTAATCAAAAAATATTTACCTAAACCATACAATAAGTGCAATGCACTACAGAAAACAGAAGGAAGTAAGATTCAAAGATGAAAAAGGTTATTCTCTCTGGTCTCCTTAATTTGGTACCATTCCACTATGTATATATGCATGTTTGTGTATGTTTGATATGATGTCTATATATCTATTATTATATATCTATATGTAATTATCCATATTGTCTATCTGTGCATCTATCTGCCTAACCATCTAGGTATTGATACATCCTAGTGTACAGAAAATCTGATAAATTCAAAGATTTCATGGGTAATGTGTAGAATTTAAATGACACGAAAAATGAGTGGGTTGATTTCAGCTGTAAAGACTTAATGTGTTCTGTGATATGGTTTATTTCTGTGGAATTGGTTATTTAAAAAGTGTTCACATTGTTTTTGCAAAGCCATTTTTATTCTGTATGCTCTTTTGACAAAAAAGGCAAAGAAACTAATTAAAAACCTTTAAAATGATGCATCTATTGCAATATAATTGGTGGAATCATACTGTTAAGAGCAACATCAAATCTCATTTCAGGTCACCTTTTCATTTAGTTCAAAATGACCTTACAGAATGGGCTACCGTACTGTGCAGAGTCACATACAGTAATATAGCTTTTAAAATGCTGTTTAAGTACTCTGTTTTATTTTTCTTTGATGGAATGTCAATTGGATAGCACTGAGTTGACAAATAAGTGTGATTGCTACCAAAAATATTCATCAGAATTCATCTTTACATATTCACGAGAAAAAGAGTATGTTATAATTTGTGTTTTGGGTAATTTACCACTCAATATATTTCTTCTGTTCTTATCATCTACTTTAAAAAACAATGTATTTATAAATGTCATGCCATTTCTTCTTTCCAAACGTGACTCTTTTAAGGAAATGGCATGCAGTTATTTAAATCCTGCAACCTGTTAGGGTCATACATAGTTTAATCATTATATCTTCTCAGGGAAGAAAAATAATGCAATGTCAGAGGGAAAAAACTGTTACATGTAAGTATCCTTCACAGTAGTGACTTTTCTTTTATTTTGAGTACAATATATTATCTTAGACAGAGTTCCAGTTCTGATCTCTTCTATGTGTTTGCTTTAATATCAGTAACCATGGCAACAAGATTTTTAAATGCTTTATGTAGTGTAAGTAAAGGGAAAATGGAGAGTATACAATCTTAAAAGAAGGTATCAGTACTCCTACTGCCATTGTGTGTCACACAAATAATTTTTAAAGTTGTGTTGTCGATTATGCAGTTAATGTATCTTGTATGTCACAAAGAAGTTCTACTTTTAGATTTATTTGAAATGAATTTCTTTGGAGTTATCTACATTTCTTTACTGGTCTTTATGTCTCACATTACGTTTCTGTGTGATGGCTAGCATTAGTTAAATACATCAGCTTTCATGTCTGGGATGGTGCTGTGGGGATTTCTGTGGAACCACACCCCAGTAGAACACCATAATTGGAAAAAATTATATTTAAAATATTTCACTGCAGATTATACTAAGAGCATATAGCAAATGAAGAAATATTTATTCAAGAAACTCTACGAAGTCTTTGTAAGAATAAGGGAACGTAGACTTGAGCCATGACTTGCTCCCTTCCTCGCATTGACTCTGCTCAACATGAGGAAAGACTCACTGTGAGCAGCTATGGCCAAAAAGAGAGGTTTTTCTGTCCATTTAATTCCCAGGTAAGGGCTATACTTCTCTCTAGAAGGTGGAAGCCATCAACATATCTCATCATCCACAACTCCTTCTTGCTGAAGCCAAACTCCAGGAAGAGCAGCTGAGAGAAAGGAGGCTACTGTCCTCCACCCTAGCTGGATGCAAACACCTGAGGTTCTACCCCAGGCCAGGGAGATTAGAATACTTCTCCAATCGCCTTCACCATAGCTCACTTACATCAATAGGGCCAAGCAGAGAAGACAAGAGGCTACTCTCTCTTTCTAGCACCCTACTCATACCCCAGATGTGTTATTATAAGAGAAGTGAACAAGGATCCCCAAACCTAGTTCCAAAGCAGTAACTCAGAAGTTTTTCCCAGTGCAAAATTGAGACGACGAGAACAGCGAGCACCAAATTTTTCATCAAGGGAATTGATTCTTTTTGAATAGAGTGCGTGAAAACATAAGCCTAAAGATTCTCTCAAAAACAAGAGAGAATTGAATAGTAAGCAATTAGAAAGAGTAGCAGCTTCATGAAAGCGCCCTAAGCTTTACATTGAGACAGACAGGTAGGCTGAATGGTTTCCTGGTTTAATATGGTTTGGAGGGAAAAAAAATATTACTCAAGCTCTAGCTTACCTGACTTGCACCTTGCATCCAATCAGTAACAAAAGACCCAAAAGGCTATTAACTGCATTTCTACTTTGGGAGTTAGGGACAATCCTGGCCAGCCCTCCACCATTTCCCCCCACCCCACCACCACATTCAGTTTGACTTAAACTCCAATGTATAGTTACCCCTTTCTTATTTCAATGGTAAAAGTCATGCCCAGTGGTTGAGATTTTAGATGTTAATGCTCCTTACAATGTATGAAGAAGCATGTTGAACACTGTTTCGTTGCTAGAGAAACCTATGCCCTGAGGTAAACCTTCCCTATAGAAAGATTCTGTAAAACTAACTTATACACGACTGAGAAAGGAAAAAGGAACTTTTGATCTGAGAATTGCAAGCACCTTTTAAATTATCTAGCCTAGAGAGTATTTGAAATGAGACTGTAGCCATGTCCTACCATACCCCTTTGAGCTAAGTAATCACCTTAAAGCTGCCCGCTATACAAATCCTAGACTAAGTGTTGCTACAAATAGCTATCAATTTACCTAACAATACCACATAATGTATACCATAACTTATATCCTATAGTTCAATGGTGTATAGCCAATCACTAATGAATATTATTTTTGTACATCAATGAGAATTTCTGACAAACAACTTTTGTAATCACCTCCTCTCCTGATTTGTCCTTTTTTCCTTAAAAACATGAGCTTCTCCTTTGTTCTCTGGGACACTTTTCCATGTTTCCCAGGCTGCATTCCTCAAATTTGGCCCAAATAAACTCTACCTATATTAATTTTGCCTTGGTTTCTTTCTTTAAGAAAACACAGCTAGGAAATCCGTCATGTGGTCAGAAAATAAACATTCAAAGGTTGGCCTCCATGTTCATTCATGTGTGACAAATGGCAAGATCTCCTTTTATTTTAAGTCTATAATATTTCATTGTTTATACCACATTTTCTTTCTTTAGTCAACTGGGCATTTGGGTTGTTTCTGTATCTTGACTATTATTTATAATGGTGAAATGGACATAGAAGTGCAGATATCTACAGTAATCATTTAACTATATGTCTGTATTCCATAACAGTGTGTTATCAATCCCAAACACACATGGTAAAATTTATTAAAAAAAAAAAAAATAGAGGCCGAGCACAGTAAGTCATGTCTGTAATCCCAGCACTTTACGAGACCGAAGCAGGCAGATCACTTGAGGTCAGGAGTTCGAGACCAGCCTGGCCCATATGGTGAAACACTGTCTCCAGTAAAAATACAAAAAAAAAAAAAAAAAAAAGGCAGGGCATGGTTGTGCACATCTGTAATCTCAGGTACTCCGGAGGCTGAACCAGGAAAATTGCTTGAAACCTCAACCAGAAGGCAGAGGGTACAGTGAGCCCATATCACACCACTGTACTCCAGCCAGACACTGTCTCAAAAAAAAAAAAAAAAAAAAAGTGAGACCCTGTCTCAAAATAAATAAGTAAGTAAGTAATAAAAAGTAGAAAAGAAAGACTGGGCTCAAAAACTACCTTTGCAAATGAGCCCAAGTGCAGTTGGATTGGGGCATTGTTAAGAAGAATAAAGCAATCGGCCAGCAATTAGCCATACCTAACAGCTAGGTGTGTTGCTAACAGAGGCATACAGCTTAACAGAGATCAAGTAAAGAGACTGTGAAATACAGCTTATCTAAAACTATTGCCAACACAGAGGACTCTAAAGATGTTTAATACTATTCACTGAGGAGCAACGTGGTAAGGGTATAAGCCTTTCCATGGCAAGGGGAGCAGATTTCATAGAGATAGTCCTGCAAAGTCACAGAACAAAGAAAAAAGTAAACAGCAGAAAAATTAACAAACCCCAAATGCACCTTAAAAGAAATACTAAAGGAAGATTTTGAGGCTGAAAGCAACAAAACCAGAGAAAACTTCAAATCCACATCAAACAATAAGCACCAGTAAAGGTAATTATGTAATTCAAAATATAGTGTAATTACATAAGTTTTCTTCTTTCTTCTTTTAGCTGATTTGAAAGACAATTGTATAAAACAATTTGTATGTACTTGTATTGTTGGATTTACATAGAAATATAATATATTTGATTACAACAGCACAAAGGAGTTGGGTAGAAGCAAAATTACACTGGAATGAGAAAATGATACCAAAGGTAACTGAAGCCACAGGAAAAAAATGAAAAGGACCAGAAGGATCAGAAATAGTATATAAGATGCAAAGTAAAACAAACTCTACAGATATGAACTTACTCTCCATGATTTAGATAAGCTTTTGTAAATTATATGCACTGATATAAAATAATAACTATTACAATGTATGATAGACAAATACAAGTATATCAATGATAACATTAGATTTTAAAAGGATGAAATAACCTAATTAAAAGGTGTATTTTCAGATTGAATGAAAAACAAACAGAACTCAACTACATACTGTCTACAGAAGGCACATTTTAGATTCAAATATACAATTAGGCTGAAAGTAAAAAGATGTAAAAAGATACCATACAAATAGCAATCATAAAATGATGGAATGGCTATATTAATATTAAATAAAATAGAATTTAAAATAAATAATCTCTGTGCAAAGCATTTTTTTACTTAAGTATGAAAAACAGTAGATTACATTGAAAATAATATTGTAGCAAAATCTGATTATAGGCAATTAAACCCCAAAATCACATTCATAATTTTTTTTTCTGGCTTCACTCTAATGAACCACTATGCAGTTTCCTTTCTTCTTTCTTTCTTTGAGAAGCTCTTGTACATATCCATCTATATAATTGTTTCATATATGGACCTTTTACTAAATTAATTTTCATAAATTCTAGTTATTTGATATCAAATATATAAACATCTTTTAATAAATTTATATTTCAATATTTTCTATAAGAGTTGAATGTAAATAAATGAAGTGATTTATTTTGTTAGATATAGCATTTGAAAATATTTATTATATATGTTATTTGTGGTTTTTTGCTAAAATAAAAACAGGAACACTTTTAGCACTCCCTATATTCCAAGTATTATCACAGTGGTTAAACATTTATGAGCTCATATATTATTACAACAACCTTATTTGACACTCTAAAATTATTTTACAAGTGAAGAAACTGAAATATAGTGTGATTAAATTACATACCATAGTCACACGATTAGCAGCTGGTTAAACTATAATTTGAATTTAGGACATGGGTTTCAAAATTTGGAACTGAATTCAAATGATCTCAATAATTAGTCATATTATTTTAATATGTCATTACATTTTTCCAGACTTCCTGGTCTATTAGAGGAAAGGTTGTATCAGATGGTCTAAATAGTCTTTAGTCTAGATGGCTTCATTTTATCATGTTAAACAAATCAATCTAAATAAAGTAGTTTCTTTTTTGCAAGCATTACACTGCAAAACTTGTAGAAAGCACACTGTCAAGACACGTATATATACACATGCTATGGTTTAAATGTATGTTCTTTTCAAAATTCATGTTGAAACGTAATCCCCATTGTGGTGGTATTAAGACATAGAGTCTTTGGGAAATCACTAACTCATGAGAGCTCCACCCTCATGAATGAATTAATGCTTTTATAAAAGAAGCTTCAGAGATAATTTGCTTCTCCAGCTCTTCCTATCTTCTGCCATATAAGGACAAAGTGTTGCGTTCCTCCAGAGGATGCAACAAGGTGCCATCTCAGAAACAGAAAGAGCAACTCTCATAGACGATGACCCTCCTGGTGCCTTGATCATTGACTTCCTAGACTACAAAACTGTGATAAATTAATTTCTACTATTTATGAATTATCCAGTCTGTGGTATTTTGTTGTAACAGCACAAATGGTCTAAGACTAGATAGATAAATATGTCTCTATAGATAGATAGAGAGATAGATAGATAGACATATAGATATGTAGACAGGTACATACATACGTACATACTAAATTTTTTATTTCTAAATGTTTTTTGTTTTCATTTAATTCTGCAATATATTTTTACTTCGACTGAATATACTCTCATAGAGCAAATAGAAATTAAATAATTAACATCAGTAAACATGTTTTGAATATTTTCTTTGCTCAAGGCACCAACATGTTTTGGAATCAAAAAAGACAGCAAAGTGTTCCATGAACTGAATTCAGTGTGTCCCAATAAAGCCATGTGTTTATTTAGAAATAAAATGTTTGGGAAGAATTGCATGTCTACATCAAGAACATTATTTTAGCATTAGCTATCAAAGAACATACGAATTTAAACTGGCACTTCTTTTCAGCAGTTAGAAATAAATGCCCAATTCCAAAAAATCAGTGTTGCATACTGAACAAAAAGATTAATGAGAAAAATATGCATTGTCAGTTTTGGATGAGACAGAGGTACACAATGACTATTGCAAAAATGCACTCAGTTGTGAAATAGAATTGTTTGTTATCTCCTATTCTAGCATTAAATAAATTCTTTTGATGGATGCCAGAATCAAGTTAGAAGAAAATATTAGACTTCTTTTAGAGGATGAGATATAATTAAACAAAATGAATTTAATGGTTTTATAAACTGTGTTTAACTTCTTTTTAATGTATATTTATTACTATATTTATGCAGGAAATATTTAAAAATATATAAAGTAAAATGCTAAGTTTCAGATTAGTAAAAAACAATACATTCTAAATTAGTCAACTTCAGATTTAAACTTTAAATAAAATTTCCTGAAGTTATATTTGACCAGCTTATCAGAGGACTTATTTTTAAGGTCATGCTTTAATTTTAAAAAACATACATTGAATAATTTCCCTGGATAATTTTTACTTTACCAGGGAATATAATTCTAACAATATTTTGGCTGATTAATGTTCTTTTTTCATTAGAATTGTATGTGTTGATTGATGTCTTATGTCTCCCTAAAATCTATAAAACCAAGCTGTAGCCTGACCATATTTTACATGTTCTCAGGACCTCCTGAGGCGTTGTCATGGGCATGTCCTTAACTTTGGTCAAATCAACTAAATTGACTGAGACTTGTCTCAGATACCTTTTGGTTTACAAAGTCAACAAAGCTCCAATTGAAATCTCATCAGATTTTTTTTGTAGAAACATGCAAACTAATTTTAAAATGTGTATAAAACTTAAAAGGACTTGGAATAGTCAAAACAATTTTTAAATCAAAGAAAACAGTTGGAAGGTGTGCACTATGTAATTTAAAACTTATAGTAAGGCTATAGTAATTAAGACATGTGACGTGGTTTGTGAATATACACATAGATCAATAGGCTAGAAAGTCCACAGGTGAACCCTACATGTACAGTGATATTCAATCATGTTGTCATGATAATTTAATGAGGAGAATGGTTCATCTTTACAACTATGCTGATAGACCAACTCTATATCCACATGGGAGAAAACAAAACAAAAACTGTGGGACCTCGTATCACAAACAAATAAATAAATTATAATATTTTATAGACCTAGAAATAAAAGCTAAATCTATAAAACTTCCAGACTAAAACATGGAAAAAATATTTATGATTATGGGATAGGAAAAACACATGAAAGTTTGAAAAAAAATAAAATAGACTTTCATCAATACGAAGAATCTTTTTAAATAAAAAAATGAAAAGGAAAGCAGATACTGAAAGAAAATGTTTGTTTGCAATACTAATATCTGATAACATATGACTTGCATTTGGAATATATAAAAAACTCTTACAAATATAAAAAAGACAAATCAGCCAATTACAAATGGGCAGAGATTTTGTACATTGTGTTCAATAAAGAACATAGGCTAATTGCAAGTAAGAATTGAAAAATTGGCCACCATAATTAATTATAAGTGAAATGCAAATTAAATCCAAGGTTGGATGTCACTGTATTGTGCTAGAATAGCTAAAATTTAAGACTGAGAAAACCAAGTGTTATCAAGCATGTAGATTAACTATAACTCAGATATTGCTACTTTAAATCCAAAATGGTATGATCACTCTACTATTTGTCAATTACTTATAAAATTAAACACATGGTTACCTTAAGTCCAGTAAATCTACTCTTGGACATTTACCTTGGATAAATTAAAATATATATTATTAAAAATATCTGTACAAAAATTTTATTGCAGTTCTTTGAATAATAGCCAAAAGTTAGACACAACAAAAATATCTATCAACAAATGACTGAATATATTTTGATGTATCCATATATTACACAAATATTGATAGCAATAATAATCTACTGATGCATGAAATAACATGGAAAATTCTCAAAGTCTTTATTCTAAGTGACAGAAGCCATATACAAGAAGGTACATACTTTATCTTTCATTTATATGGAAGATTTAAATAAGCAAATATTGTTTATAGTGACACAAGGCAAGTTTTGTCATGGGTGATATAGAAGAGATAATCATCAGACTAAGAGATATGATCTGTGTCTTTCTTGTCATTATATTTACTTGTGTGCGTGATATATGTGTGTGTGTGTGTGTGCGTGTGAAATATGTAATTAAATGAGTTTAAAATCATTCATCTCTAGCCTTAAAACTGGTACTTTTAATTGTGTTGTAATTGGTAGTAATATTTAATTCAATAAAAATAGACGATGAGAAAGAAAAGCTAGTAAGTATCTAAGTCTGCTTTTTTTCTAAATGCCATTAGCATTTAGAAATTTCTCGAGATAATCAAGTGATTTCTTGAGATGATCACTAGGTTCTTGTTAGATTATGTAAAGAGTGTACTTTGCCAAATTCCAGAATTTTCATTTGATGGTTGCCAACAGAGTAGGCAAAATATACTGCATTTTGCCTTACTTTTGTTCTATATCTCTATCTTTTGTAAAGCTTCTTTGTTTTTCACAGGAACCATAGACAGGCAAATTAACAAGCAAACAAAACTAAATCAATGACATTTAAAAGAAAAACAAAGACTTCAAGACACCATAGCTTAATATGACGAATTGTTGAAGGAAACCGTACAACCGATGAGGAATACATCTTTGCTTTAAACCCACCCTCTGACCCAGTTTTCTCTTTGACAATCGATGGAATTCATAAATCATTCCACTCTTAAGTAGCAGAATGGCTTCCAAGAATTTGAGCCTCCATCACAAGTTCATTTAAACTATTATAATGGCCACTCTCGTGCCATAATCATATCCAATGGAAAGTTTTTCCCATCTCAGCTCAAACTGAAAAACATACACTGAAGTCTGGTATGAGAAAATAAACTGTTTGAGGATAGATGATTTCACTCTGTTTCTGCTTGACTTTATATGTTTCTTATTTTTCTTTGTGAAGCTGACTCTGAACCCGCAAAAGGGAGAACAGAGAGGCAAGTGTAGAAAATGTCTTTGTGCACGTGTGAGATTTCTTTGGGGTTGCAATCACAATAATTCTTACTTCTGTAGAAGACTTCTGTGTGTTTCTCAAATGTTTCTTACTATGGTCTCCCAAATCCACCTTGACATGGAATGTCTCTTGGGGAGCTTGTGTTTGCTCATTCAACATCAGGACATTCAGTAGTTCACCTTCTGTTGGGGTTACAAAACTATTCTTGTCTTATATTTTAAAAGATCCAAGAAAATATTGATTACATTCCTTTATGGGGACCTCATTTTTGTTCAGACAAAGGTAAAAGTTCAGTTTCAATCTTACCTACTGACATGTCATAGGTCATTTCAGTCTCTTGCCTATAGACTTTTAATGCAACACTTGCTCAAAGGTCATGATTCATGTAAGGTATGCAGAGCTCCCCTGTAAGTACTCTCATTTGGTTGACAGTAAGAAGAAGGCAACCTTCTACCTTTCCAATCGAAGTGGGGAAATCAGTGATATAGAGGATAGAGACAATCTTTAAGAATTATTTTGCTGAATATTTTGTTACCACACTCTATAGTCTCAATAAGGATCATACAACTGATTTCTATATCCTTCTTTGCAAGATCTGAATTGGTCATAGACCAAAGCACCACACCTCGGAAATAGAGGTATATTTTGTCTTCTCTACAAATATTGATGTCTCAATGAAATAAAGAAAAATACCCCTTTTAGCAGCTCAGGTTATCAGAGAGAAAGGCTCATGAAGAGTTGCTCCTATCATCATTCTAGTTATCCTGAATAAGAGAACTATTGGTATTGGACCAGCCAGGAGGCATATAGTGACACAGCTGTGTTATCATTTTACCTTCGTGAATGTGTCCTGAGGAGCTAAACTTATAATTTGAGGCATATGAAGTAAAGAAATAATTAATAATCCTGGAGCAGTTGACATGAGTATAATACAAATTATGCAAAAATAAGTATCAAACCAAAGGAATTGGAATGTTTATTGTTATTCCTTTTAAAAAATGTAAAATATTTTAATCATTATCAAATAATTTCTATTTGAATAAAATACTTTACTAACTTCTGTTTAGTACAAGTAATATAACAAAATGTCCTTTGGGGACAGTTAGGATACTTTGCAGATGCATAAATAATCTCAAAGATGATAAAAGTCTACCTCAAGCTACAAAGCTAGTAACAGGAAAAAGTAGGCCCAGATAATCCTAAAGGCTATACGTCCAGCATCCTCTTCCCTACATCACAGACCACAATGTTTTACTAGCACAATTTCCTAAAACGTGAAATTTTAATATAAGAAAATAATTTACCAAAAAATATTAAATACAGATTTTTAAGAGAGCATCAAACTTTTCAGATATTGAAAAGGAGACAGAACTATAACCTACAACATTATATTCTAACCAATGTTATATGACCTGAAAGGAATTGACACTTTAACACACTAAGAAACAATAGGTACTTGATTTCTAAGAAGGATACACATTTTATTAAATGTCTCAGTTTGAACTATAAAAACTTTTTGAGTTTTCAGCTTGAAAAATGAAATTACTCTGTCAATATGTTTTCTTCTTACTAACATGTTGAGATATTTTTTCTCTAGTTTAAGGTGGTACTTGCTTCAGCTTTTATTTAAAATCTTCTTATATTGTATAATATTTTAAACCCCAATTCAAAAAAGTTTATTTACTTCTCCATTTAGCACTTTTTAAAAAGATGTTGCATTCATTTCTCTATACTACACCATGATCCTAAATAAGAAGAAACTCTGCATTAAGAAAGCTTTGTCGTTTTAATGCAAAATTAGAAAATGCTTGTTGTGCCATTTAAAAATGGCATGAATTGATAGTAATTAAGCAAAATAAACTTTGTTACATTTCAATTATAGAAATAATAGCCATTCTTGTTCACAGAAGCCAAATTGGGTAGAAGATATTTTGTTTTGATGGTTGTATTATGTTGCCAGGGCTACCATACAAATACATCAAACTATGTGGTTTAAGCAACAGGAATTTATATTCTCAAAGTTCTGGAGGCTGAAAGTCCAGGATGAAGGGGTTAGTAGGTATGATTTCTCATAAAGACTTGCTTGAAGACGACCATCTTCTTATGTCCTCGCTTGGTCTTTACTCTGTGCAGAAGCTTCCCTGGTGTCTCTCTCTTTTTAGGAGCCTAGATGTAATACTGGATTAAGGTCTCACTCTATAACCTCATTTAAATTTAATTGCCTCTTTAAAAATCTTATCTCCAAATATAGTCACATGCCTAGGTACTAGGGATTATGGCTTCAACATATGTATTTTGCTGGGCACAAAATTCATTCCATAACTACAATCAACTTTATCTTATATCATTTTTTTTTGCTGTCTTTACTTTAGATTGTGATATATTAAATTAATGAGTGATTTAATTTTTTATTATAATCCTAACATCAATCTTAAAATGTGTAGGTTATCAAATTAATTCAGCTTTTAAAAATCATTAATCAAGCTCTTATTCAGCATGTATTATATGTCTAATTCAGTATTGTTAATTATCATGTCAATATCAATGCACCTCAGTCACAGAATTTCTTAAATGGGAAAAAATACACAAATTGCTAAGAATTATATGAGACAAGATATGATGAGTAGAATATTATTGATGATATTGTTTTAGTGCCTATAAAACTCAAAGAAGATAAAGATGAGCATAGTCAAGGGCCATTCAGAAAAGTATAACATGGCAGATATAATCATCAAACTATACTCCAAATCACCTGTAGTGTTTGACTTGATGAATAAAATCTCATGATAAAAAAGATTCTCCACCTTCTGCTATGTAATGATGCTAAAAAGTGCATCTAAGTGTAGATGGCATTTATCTTATTGAATAAATGCAGAATTAAAATATTGGAAATTTTGAGGAATATAAAAGATTAAGAAAGGTTAAATTACACCTAGTCAATTATTTAAAATGCATTGAGGTTCAAATTTAGAACCCATCTTACTGGAAAGATGGACATATCTATTCTGATACTTGATGGTAGCTTTAGGATTGATTAAAACGAATGTTGAATTTTGTGGAGGAAAATACCCACAGAGAATATCATCTTATGCAGACATATATGGTTGTACGCTTTCTCCTAACAAGGATTTATGATAAATAAGAGTATTATTTTAAGAGATCTAAGTTTATATATTTGTTCAAAATGTGTAGGGAAATTTTTTACATTTGTAGTACATAATTTTCAGTCAGGTGACATTTTTAATGCTAGTAGGTACATAGATATTTAAGGTGAAAATATTTAAATTTAAACTAATCATTACCCTTAAAGAATATTAGAAAATTGGGCGCAACCTTAAAAAATAATCAGTATCTTATTCTTAAAATATTTGGGTGCAAGCAGATAATTCTATAGTGTGTAAGAAACCACTGTATACTTAAATGTATGCAATAAATATCTTTTTAATGAGTAAATGGATGATGAATAAAAAGTAAAATTGAAATTAATTCAATGTAATTGTTTTGGTCGGTAATCACAGTGAATATAATTTTAACAATGCAGATTCTAAAGAAAAATTTAAAAATTTGTTCATCACAGTATCAAAGAGTTATCTTTGAAATAATATGAAATATTCAGCTAATCCATTTTTCAGGATTTTGTCAGTTTTGGCACTGTAACATTTGAAACATAGATCTCACAACTATATCACTTAATCTGTAGGAACGATGTGATGTATACTAATGAAAAATTGACAGAATTACTTAAAAAACACATGTACTGATAAAATCTTTTTTGCATTTTACATTTTTGTTGAAGGTTCTATTTTGTAGAGGGGCAGAATAAAAAATGAAAAGATATATTTTAATCTTTGAAACACACTATGTGGGCATAGTTTCTTTCCATTACATATGCCATGGACTTTCCTACTTATTAAACTTGGACTTGTGACATTTCTGCAAATTTATGGGACTGTTTTCATTTCTAAAAAATGTTAATATGTAATGGTGTAAGGTGCAAAAATAGCAGAAACAGAGATAGACAACTGCTTTAACGCAAATAGACATACATTTGCGTTATCTTAAATATTAAGTAATTCAAATATATTCAATATTGATGTGATGTAAAAAGGAAGGTATTATAATGAATATATCAAGTTATTTAATATCCATAATTTATTTTATCATATTAAAGTGGTTCGATAAATTACATTTTGATTTTTATCTTACTATAATTTATTATTGTATATACAAAGAGAAGTATATTGTTAGAATTCATTAATAAACTACATAAACAAAATCCAGGATTGTTTAATTTTATGTGTCTTTAAATAAGTTGATGATGGCATGAATACTTTTTAAATTAAAAGTAGTAAATAAAATCTAAAGTCTTTTTTGAAAATTCTGTGATATTATTTGCACCCTGAAGAGTTAAACCTATAGAGTTTAAGGAAAACAATACAAATAAGCTACAGACAATTTTGTTATGGCAGTAAAAAAACAAAACAAATATACTACCGCAAAACCCGTAGAAAAATGTGGTGATCTTACATAAACATTAGCAGCAGCAGGCACAAAGCATTATGCCATAGCAAAATAAAATCAATAAAAGAAAAGAATGCTAGATGAATTTTAGTAGAAAATGACTCATACCAAAATTTAATATCACTGCCATGTTAAGGTAATGATAAGGTACATTTCAATTCGCTCTACTGAACTTGGTGATTTTTTAAATTTATTGTTAATGTACCTCAAACAGTTTTAATGGTATATCAGCGTGCCATTTAAAAAGTTGTATTATTTTTAAAAAAATTACAGTGATTATTTTAAAAATAATTATGCTAAACATATTTAGTTGTTTTATGTATGTTCACAACTAAACTTGATTTTCTAAAGCAGAATATTCTTCTGGAGTTTCTTAAGCTTAATATTTTAATATGTATTTATATGCAAATTTTGTTTTTATTTGTTTCAATTACAGGCCTTTTTGCGTCAAAGCACATCATAGGACAAATTATACATTAAGTTGAAAAGCAGTCCACATTTCTAGCTGATGTTCTGTTACTCACTGTACACAATTAGTTAACCAATACGCTGTATAATCAAAGACATTGCTCAATAAAATTCTGTTAACACAGAAATAATTGAATCACCATTAAACTTTTGTAGATAGACCTTTACAAATACTACTATCAGTGAGTGAACTTATATATATATATATATATTTTTTTTTTTTTTTTTTTTTTTTTTGAGACGGAGTCTTGCTCTGCCGCCCAGGCTGGAGTGCAGTGGCCGGATCTCAGCTCACTGCAAGCTCCGCCTCCCGGGTTCACGCCATTCTCCTGTCTCAGCCTCCGGAGTAGCTGGGACTACAGGCGCCCGCCTCGTCGCCCGGCTAGTTTTTTGTATTTTTCTTAGTAGAGACGGGGTTTCACCGTATTAGCCAGGATGGTCTCGATCTCCTGACCTCGTGATCCGCCCGTCTCGGCCTCCCAAAGTGCTGGGATTACAGGCTTGAGCCACCGCGCCCGGCCTGAACTTATATTTTATAACTACCATTTTAATGTAATTAGATATTACATAATGCGCAAAACAATCTACAATAGGATTTTGTTGTTGTTGTTTTAACAAATGAAGAAAATGAGACTAAAAGAGGCCCAGCATGATGTGTAGCCAAGTTTAAGCCTCAGCTTTTTATCTTCCTAAGTCTGTATCAATAATTAGCCTGCAATGACTCAGAGAAGCAGATGGTAACTGATGACAGAGAACTATCAGTATTTCCATTTTAGAACATTTTAGATGGGAGGAAATAAGTATGGCATTAAAAAGCCTTCTTGCTTTTAACTGCACATTATTTCTTGAAGAAAGATTTGAAAATAATAAGTATATCAAGAGGAAATAGAATAAAGCTTTCTAGGCCAAGTAGAGGCTATGGGTAAGAGAAAGACAATATGGAAATGAAGCACAGTAACACCTGTAAGTCAGGCAATGAGGAGTTGAGAACTCAAAGGCTGAGTAGCCTTCTACTACCCCAACATGTGTGGCATGCTCTATGTGATCCATGATGGACTGGAATAATTGATGCTTGAGACTAAGTCAAAGAGAATAAGGAATTATGAAATGATGAATTGGATTTAAAAAGCATTGTTTAAATTAAGCTGAGAGAAAGTCTGTCTTAAATCTTAAAAACCTCATTATGGATTAAAACTCAAGGATGTTATGTATGTTGGAAAGACTACATATCTTAATGCCTATGAAAATGGAACTGCAATGACTAAAATACCATTTCTGAGATAGGGTTTTGATTGTCAGAAAGAATGACTTGTGAATTCAGATTTTGCTCAAAGTGATGAAGAGTTAGTGATAAAGTACATAACAAGCACTAGTACAGAGTCATTAGTCCATAAATTAATTTTTGTTGAATTTATCCTGAAAACATTATTTACTCAAACATATCCACATATACATTCAAATATATTTGTATGTGTATATAAAAATGACATATAATATATTTAAACATTTATATAATACATTTCCTTAGAAAACTAAATCAAATCTGAAAATTAATGCCTAAAATATCTAAATGTGCTCACATTACAGTATAAGAAATTCATTTCTAATATATCTATATAGATTCGAAATGAAATTTATTTTATCCTATTCCAATAGAAATATATTCTCAAGTTAAGTGTAACTTCCTCTATCTTTTCCTTACTTAGCAATGACAGCAAGTAGCTTATCTAGTATTTAACAATGAAATAATATAGAAAACACTCTAATCAGTGGGTAAAATATTTTGGGGCAAATAATTGTTCCAGCGTTTACTATGTTATATGCTAAAATTCTGTCAAAACATCATTTTGTTTTTCTTAAGAGGAGAAAATACAGTGAGAGTGACGTCCATACAACATGATTTGAGGCACAACAAAGGTCTACACAGTAAATTTGACATAAAGTATTTGATTAAGAAAATAGAAAAATGCTCATCATCACTCGCCATCAGAGAAATGCAAATCAAAACCACAATGAGATACCATCTCACACCAGTTAGAATGGCAATCATTAAGAAGTCAGGAAACAACAGGTGTTGGAGAGGATGTGGAGAAATAGGAACACTTTTACACTGTTGGTGGGATTGTAAACTAATTCAACCATTATGGAAAACAGTATGGCGATTCCTCAAGGATCTAGAACTAGATGTACCATATGACCCAGCCATCCCACTACTGGGTATATACCCAAAGGATTATAAATTACTCTACTACAAGACACATGCACACGTATGTTTATTGCGGCACTATTCACAATAGCAAAGACTTGGAATCAACCCAAATGTCCATCTGTGACAGACTGGATTAAGAAAATGTGGCACATATACACCATGGAATACTATGCAGCCATCAAAAAGGATGAGTTTGCGTCCTTTGTAGGGACATGGATGCAGCTGGAATCCATCATTCTTAGCAAACTATCACAAGAAGAGAAAACCAAACACCGCATGTTCTCACTCATAGGTGGGAACTGAACAATGAGATCACTGGACTCGGGAAGGGGAACATCACACACTGGGGCCTATCATGGGGAGGGGGGAGGAGGGAGGGATTGCATTGGGGAGTTATACATGATATAAACGTCATGCACATGTACCCTAGAACTTAAAGTATAATAAAAAAAAAAAAAAAAAAAAAAAGAACAAAAAAAAAAAAAAAAAAAAAAAAAGAAAATAGAAAAACCAAGGAAATTTTTAGGCGCATTTGAACCTACTGGGGATCCAATTTCCAGTATATAATGTTTACCAAGTATTGTCTGTCAACTTTATTATGTTAGCATTTTAAAGACTTAATTATTTTCCTGAACTGGATATGGGAGGAGTTAAGACAGAGAGACAGAGAGAAACAATGAGAAAGATAGAGATAGAGATATTTAATTGTGATGCCTAAATAGTTGAAATAAGACAAGGGTCAATGTTTTTCAGATTAGTATTAACTTGATTTACTTTGTTTGCAAATCCCAAAATATTTTGCAATTGGGTAAAATTTATAATGAGACTTACCATGGTACATAAGAATTTTTGTTCTATTTTAGAAATTTTCCAAAGGAAATTTTCTTATGAAAAAGTATAATTTTTATTTCAAAATAATACTCTATTTAAAAAATCTATTTGCAAAGGATCTACTCAAAAAAAATTTTCAAAAATCTATCTGAAAATAATATTTGCTCTATTTAAGATATTGTAATTTACTGATATTTAATGAAACATTTAAGATTTAGTATATTTTGTATTGAGTTACAAATAGAATTGTTCAGTTTTCATTTATTTCATTGATATGCCTTTTTCTATATTATTTCTTATTTGAAAGAGTGCATTCTATTTATTTATTTATTTATTTTAACTTTTGGAGTTAAAGACTGCGGTCATGGTTTTGAAATTTCTTTGTTTCTGAAAAATGTCCTCCAACTGAAAATTTTCTTTTTAACTGTTTTTGACATGTTATAGTAATTCAGTTCTAAGTAAGCCATAATTTCTTCAAAGTATTTTTTCTTTTGCTTGTGGCATGTTTACTATAGTTTTCCAAAACAAGTTATTTTTGAATACCCCATTTTTTAGTGAGCTCTAATTTCATTTTATTCCACATAGGTAATTTATTATAAGTTATGTTGTTTAATATTTTAAGGTTCTTTGATGGCCCAGAGTATGTCTATTTTGACTATTTCTTATCAAAAATAATAAATTCTTTTGCTTCCAATCCTGCTAAATATTAACCCATAATGTTATTTTAACCAATGTTGCTCTTAAGATCAATTCTTAATTTTTAATGAATTGTTTGTATTTAAAGAAACCTTCAGAAGCATGTCATAATATTTTAAAATGTACTATACTAAGTAGCTATTTGGATTTGCTTCTCATATAGTTTATTTAATACTCTACATACCCTTTCAAGCTGATATTTTATACATTTTAAAAATTGGGTTTGGTGAATCCAAGTATTTATTTTTATCAAATTCTGCCAGAATATAAATCATTTGTAGAGTAACATAAATATAATTTTAGATCTGCAGGGATGTGCATGAGTACCCTCCTCCAATTCCTCTGGGACAAACTCCTTAAGGCTCCGTTATTTCTGTTTATTTGTTTTAAATCAAATAAATGAAATACATGACTTCCAGGAAACAGATGAGAAAACTCAGGAGGGCAAGGAAATAAAATCTGAGAGTGCAAATTCAGCTTCAGGCCTAGAAAGCAAAGGAACAAATCAAAACAGGGACCCAGAGAATACAGAGTACAAGAATCATGTGTCCAAAAAGAAAATGTGCTTGTGCAACTGCTCACATGACATTAAAAAGTGTTAGATTACTTCAGATATTAATTTCATTGATATACTTATTATATATAAGTGTGTGTGTGTTTACCATGCAACAGCCCATTCAGAACAAACAGAAATCTAGATATCGGTCTATCCCAGTGTTTCGAAAATGAAACTAGCAAAACATAATTAATTGAGTACCACCTCTCCCTTTGAACCAACAAAATTCCTTGTCTTCAAGATTTTAATTAAAACATATTAACATCTAACACACATGTTAAATGTTGGAATATTTAAATGGCTAATTTGGAAAATTATTTATGCCAACGATTGTCGTGACTTCAATGTAGATCACCGATACTCAATACTGTGTATGTTGTATATGTTTACAGTAGATCCAAATGCATAATTGTTTATTTCTTTATAGGTTACAGACTTCAATAGATGATATTGCTTCAAAATTTTTTCATATTGAAAAAATGAATATGAATAAGTGGATAAACATTGCATGCTACTACTTGGAGAAATATATGCAACAATATCTAGCATTAAGCTTTTATTTTACAAAATCACAATTTCTGTAGTCTCAACTTTTTGACAGGTCAAGAAAAAGTCATGATTGTAGAATATTGATTTTTAAAGCTAATGCTCTCTCTAATGTATACAATTGAAAGCAAGTCTTTTGGAAATGGACCAGCTCCTTTTTATTTTCAGTTCTGTGCTTGAAATTTTTTATACTTTATTCTTAAGGCCATAATTGGGGTGAAAAGTTAGGATCTGAAAAATTTCTGGTTGGTGTCTTTTTGATTTCTGACATTTTGTAGTTAAATGATAAATGATGAAAAATTCAGAAGAAGAGATTTTTGTCATGGGTCCAAGGCTTTGGAACACTCTGTTCCTCCAGTTCTGACAAAGGCTTAATATAAGAACATTTAGAAAAAAATTCAAAAGATAGCTCTTCATTGGTATTCTGTCTTTACCAAGCCAAACTCACTCTTATTTTGACTTAGGCTTTGCCTGTATAAAGACATAGAATCTAAAAACTTAATTTATATGAAAATTAAATATAGAATCATTTACAAAGATATATGCATATACACATGTAATATATATATTTTACGAATATATTTATATAATAATTTAAGATATGCCTAAATACTTATGTGATTCTACTATACTTCTCATTTCCCTGGGGTTGATTCTAGATTTTTTAAATTGAAGGTGTATATTATTTACTTCGATGTTGTAATGAATATGAACTGATTTATTTACGGATCACGCTGATTAACAAGCAAACCACACAGTTGGGAAGATGATCGTTAAAACTGTTTTCACTTCTTTTTTGAATTTGGATCAAACTGTATGTTTTTCATATATTCTTTTATTTTGGGGAAAAGACGGTTGAAAAATGTGGGCCAATGTTATATATTCACAGTACTCATTTCTTTTTGCTTAAATAACAATGATCGCAATGAAGAAACAAACACAAACAAAAAGCAAACTGCTTATCCTGCTATAAGAGACAGTGTAGAATAATAGAATGGTTGTAGGTTCTTGAAACAGATGTCTAAGTACAAATCTCAGCTGCATCACTTACTAGGGGTGACTTTGAGTCATGCAACTAACTTTTCTATGCCTCAATGTCCTCCAAGGAAAGCAGAGACAATATTACCCACCTCAAAAGAATGAAGCTAAGAGAAAACATGTTCATTTCTGCAAAGATGGTTGCAAAAACTTTATACAAACTGAACACACAATAAATGTTAAATTTTATTACCTTCTAAATATTTAAGCAGACTTCTTATTCACTCATTTCTACAGTCCACAAATACAAATTAAACTTCAATAATATTAAGCATATTTTGGCGCTGAATACATAAATTTGTTTCAGTCAAGGTTCTTTTTTTTCTAGGTGAAATTTATTCTAGCTAAATAAATTAGAAAAATACATGTATTGAATATGTATAAAGTGGATCAAAGTATTTGAAGAATAATGAAAAGACAAATATTTTAGGAGGTATCTGAAGCAACGTTAAAGGTTTGAGGAGCTATAGACAGAATACATTGCTCCTGAGGTTATCGCTACAAATTTCTACTGATGCTACTACTCTGGATGCCAGTGCTGCTGAAATGCCAGTCTCATTGGTGGGATTGTAACAACATCAACAACAAGAACAAAACTCTAACAGTTTATATTAATTACACATCCAATTTCACAGTTTCACAATGGAGCATTTAATTTGATGAGATAATAAACCTAAGATTAACAACCAGGTTATTGGGAGAATACCACTCTTTTCCTCAAGAGCTGATGGTGCGGTTGGAAAAGAAAGAGAAATAAAACTATAACTTGTAAGAATGTGGCAAAGATATAACTATAGAAGTCAGAATTCATTTGTGGGCATCAAGAATAAATAAAATAATTCTAACTGAGACAAAGAATAGCTTCATATGAAGCAAATTTGGAACAGATTACCTCTTAGGGTATTTGGAGGAAATGTGCTCAAAAGTATTATATGCCAAAGAGAAAGAGTGATCCAAGCAAGAGGTAGATGAAAATAATGCTGTGTATACATAAAATCAAACACAATTATTTTCACTGGATCCCAGTGTGGAGGGTTGGTGTGTGTGTCTGTTAAGGACAGGTATGTGTGTGTGACAACAACTGAGCTTGAGGTATTAGTGTTGAAGTCCAGAAAATGATCAGTTTTATGTGTAAACACGAGACATTTAGACCTTATCCTAGAGTACTGTGCAAGTATTATGTTGTTGAAGATTTTACAGATGAAACACATGAACTTTTATAGGAACATTAAGTTAATAATTGAAAAACTCATTTGGGCAATGGGAGTTAGAGTGATAGTCTAGTCAAGAAATGACATATGTTCATGAAAAGACAGCAAGTGTGACATCTTTAAGAAAATATTTAGTAAAAATACATTGAGATATTATAAATACTATACAAATACTGTATTAACAGCTTTATGCTAGTAGTCAGAGAAATGCATTCATAGCTTTGAAATTTAGAATTGTGTAGAATGGTAGTGTGACTTATCAAGAGACAAACAGGCTGAAATGCATGTTTGGAAGGAATTTTGGCTTGGAATATTCTGACTTTGAAGTATTTGTTTTGAATGGCAAGTTGCACATATAAACCTGAAAAAAAGAAAAAAAAAATTTCCCTAGAAATATATAATGCATTAAAAATAGTATTTAAAATATCATTAAAACCTCCAATTTGGCAAAACCAATGAGAAGTCCACTGGTAAGTAAGTCCAAGGAATGTTGTCGTCATGGGTCCACCTCCTTCCAGCCTCAGCTGCTGCTGACTTAGTGCAGGATAAAGAAATGTTGAAAATGGTTTAGGGTTGAAGGCAGGGATAAAATGAACTTGCCCAGCAAAGTATTTAACTACTTCTGTGACATCCAGGTGAATTACTGTCTATAAAACCCCCAATAACCTAGTATCCAAGGGTAAAATTTTGGAGTAATCTAAGATTCTCTTTTTATTTACTGTCTACCATATTTGTGTACATATTATTTTACTCCATGTTCAGAACATATTCATAAGCAGACACTTTTTGACATCTTTATTGTGCCAACACTGATTTTGAGGAATCATAGTTGTTTTATTTTTCTGTGTCGGTTTTGGAACATTCTGATTGTTTTGCTGGCCACCACTCTTGCTAGTAGAACATCATGGTTGTTCCCTCTTCCACCCTCAAGGCAATTTGAAGCACATCTTTTACATTTTTTAATCCTTTAGCGGCTTTCAATCACATCTAAAGTAAAAGCCAATTTCTTTATCAAGTCTCATTATTTATTTGTTTATTTACTTATGGCTTTCTCCTTGGTGTCTGCTGCTACAACATTACCCTTTACCATTCTCCTCCCATTAACTCTAGTCCAGCTATACTCTGCTTCTTTTAGTTTCTCAAGGATGCCGATTTCTTTTTGTCTTAGATTCTCTAAACATGCTGACTGCTTAATTCCATGGATCAATTCCCTATATTTTTACATAGGTCACTCAGTCAGCTGGTCCCTGTTGAAAAGTCTCTTTCTCTAAACTCTCTACCAAAACATTCCCATCCCGTTCCATTTACTCCCTATTTTTTGACCCTTATTATTATCTTCATGGCCGATCACTACATGAAATATCAGGTATGTATATGTTTACTTGTTTAATATTTGTGTATTTTTTCACTGTTCACTGCTGTTTCACCAACATTTACAAGTGTTTGGGATATATTAGCGACTCATTAAATAATTAATAAACTGAGTGTACCAAAGCCGTCACAGAGCTTTACTGGCACATGGGTAGAAGGTAATTCAGTCATATTATTTGAAATTAAACATACATAGCTATATCTTCATTTAAGTATTTGTGTAATATATTTTAAATATGAATTAGAAAGTAACTGTAGCAGAACATGTGCTTGTTCTGATCTTACTCTCTTACAGGACTGATTACATACTTACCTTTGGGCTTGCTAAGCATTTTGTCATTCTATCTGCTTACATTGTGAATTCCTTAAGCTATGGACTAGGGAAGATATAACTATACACTCACATACACACATATGTATTTATATCTGTGGAGTATATATATTATAATCAAATACATTAATATTGTAATCAAATATTAACTGTAGAAGACTGGGGTTCTGAGACATAAACTTTTCAATTCAAAAAGTAAATAAAACACCCAGGATTTTATCTCACATCTTTCTGGTAAAAAACTGGTAATAAATTCCATTAAGATATGTTTATGATGACCTATTCCTTCTCCCTGGAGTGTTTATAATTTAATAGTTTATGTAATTCTCAAGAAGTATATATTCTAAGAATATAAAGTGATAATTTTATACACTGGCCATTAAGTTAGTCTGATCTTGGCAGAGCAGTATTTAAACTCCCTAAGATTGTTCTGTCATAAGCACCTTGTGCACAACTGCACATTTAATGCATCTCATTTGTCTTAAATTGCAGTTAGACATCAACCTGACCTTCTATTCACAGGGTGGATAATTGACTAAGTGAGTTGAGAAAACCATTTGTTTGACCTCTGTGGGAGAGAGTTCCATCAGTCTTCTGGCACCAGACGGAAGCAAGTTATGATTAAATAACCACAACCTCCAACAGCTCTGAACACATTCCTCTCACTCACGTGCTGTAGTTTTGTGCCAATGTGTCTGCTCCTGGCCAGGCACATTCTGTTCCCCTCTCCAGTCATAACTCAATCTTGTAACGGGTGCCACCATCCTCATAACTGAATCTGGCTCAGAATCCAGTATCTTCTTTCCTTCTGGCACAAAATCCTCCTTCTTATTCCAACCTCATTCCCTTTCTATGCCTAGCCTCTGCTTTTATGTTGGTACCCTTCCAAATGTCAGTTCCAATCCTTTTTCCTATTCTGAGTTACATTTTCCTCATTGATCTTCTGATTCTAAGGCTCTGATTATTTCTTCTTCTTTTCTTTCCTCTCTTCTTTCTCATTACTCTAATTATTATCTATTTTATCTTTGTTTACATTATTTGCCTATAACCAAAAATTTAATGTTTCCAAACAATAAAATCCACCACAACTTTTATTGATAAAATACTTGCAGGTCATATAAAAAAGAGTCACTGTTTTGGTATTTCTGTATGATATATATTAGCAGATTACCTCAAGCATCTCAGTATAGAACCTAAAAGCGATATGATAACACATTATGCTAAGTAAATTTTTCTGTGTAAGTTTAACATATGAAGGGCATTTAACTCAAGTTACATTTTGAGTCAAAGTTTTCAAAATATATAGAAATTTATGGGAAGCTGATGAGTCTCATTTTTGCCTCCAATTAATGTAGATTAATTAAAAGTATATATTAATGTAATAAAATATTTATGAAAGACTGCATTAATGCTGGAATTTCTGATCTGAATTTTCCAGCTCTAAGTATACATTCTTACACTAAACATTTATAATCACATTCTTACACAGAAACACACGCACACACACAACTTAAAAACTTGATCTTTAAGCATCATTAGTCCACTTGGGGTTGAGACCTACTTTTTTCACAAATGTTTATTACATGGTCACTTTTTCACTCCTGGAGGGGAACTCCTTCCTTGGAAATTACATATTTTAGTTCTTCTATTCCCAAAATCCATTCTTCAAAAGGCTCTGATTTAGTTTTTTTCTATTTATATTGTTCCATTTTATATTTTCTATTTATATTGTTTAATGTCTTGCTCTCAGAAGTCTAGGATATTTTCTTGGTCTTGTTACATGTTTTAATATAAATATAGGTAAGAATTTCAAGTTATTATATTTGAAATATAGTATAGTGCATAAAACTCCTAAATATGTAAACATGTGAATACAGAAGGATTGGCATTGCTGTGCAGTGAAGAGAACAACAATGAGAAAACAAGAATAAATATTAAGTGGAAGGAAAAAATGGAAATGGAGATTACAAGAAAAACGAAGTTTGTTTATGGTGGGAGAAAATGGTAGTTATATGATATTGCTATCTTTCAAAGTAGTAATTTAAAAGAGATATATAGAGACAGTTTGTGTTTTGGAGGGAGGCACAGAGAAAGAACAAAATTTAACATAATGCTACAATTAGGGTGTTCAATTACTGGTCCTCAACTCAATTTTTAAATGTAATATTCTCAATTGCAATACTTTCACAGTATTTATGCAATTAAAACTGTAATATTAATATGGTTTAATCTCCACTAACTTTGTGGCTTCATTACCCCTCAATCTGCTTTGAGACAAGCACTCTTTGAAAGCTCTTATCTTCAAAGGAGTAATTAAAGCAAAGTGGAGAATGGAGAAGCATTTATTTTGTAAAATACAGAAATATTTTCATGTTATAAATATTTTACTAGACAAAGAAATTCAATTAATGACAATGTGTCACAAATTAATATGTTTGGTTATTTTTGAATAATAACATCTAAAATATGTATATCAAAAATCAAAGCAGCCTATTTTTTCAGGTATCTTTAAAGCTGTTACGCTTGCACAGTGACAAAACATGTATTAAGACAGTACTTTCTTGGTATATGGAGATATAGATCGATGATTGACAGATAGATAGATAGACAGATAGATAGATAGAAATGTATTAGGTAAATTCATTTAACCACATATATACCATACATGGTTAAATGGCAAAATAAGAGATGAAGAAAATTAAAATATAAGCAGATTGACAACTGAAATTGAAAGCTGTATTCTTTGTAAAAAGAATAAATGTTTTTGCTTCTTTTTATGTAATGTGATACTAAGTACAAAATTAATAATATGCGGCAACTAAAGATCTTATTAGCATCTAATACATATTACATAAACAAATACTGTTTAATCGGGCTTTGCAAGTGACAAATCTGACTGCTAAGTTATCTAACAACAAACATTCTGCTATTCAGATAGACAGTAGGTTTCAAATATTATTAAAACATGACAGTCCTTTGTTTTTGTTAATTTAATTCTTCCTAGTTAAACACAATAATAAAATATATGAAAGCACTATTATTCTTCCTGGTTAAGAAAATGAAGGAGAAAAGAGGAAGAGGGAAGTTTAACAAACATATGTTATTACAAAAAACACATTTCATTAAACACTTCCCTAAAATTTCAGGTGATAGTTTTTGCTTTTATTTTTTTCCCTCAACCGCCACTTAACATAAAACAGGGTGAACTTGTTCTTAATCATCTGAAAACCCTGGATGACTTAAACAGTATATCAATATAAATAAATATACGAAGTAGGTCACAGAATCAAAAATTGTGCATGATATCTCATTAATAAACTATAAGAAATAAGCAAAATGTTCCTTTGACCATTCAGATTAGTAATATTTCCCTTGTCTTGTTGAAGGATGGTTAACTTTGACCATCATTTGACAAGCTAAGTCATATTATTAAGTTAAATAATCTCACCAATAAAGTTAAAATGCAGAGTCCTAAGTATTATATAACTCAAGAAATAAAATAAAGACGGAGGACATTCAGTTAAAAATCTTACTGCCTTTGGCTAAAAGGCAAAATGCACGTTGATAATTAATATTATACTACCCTTTTCAAAGTTATTGTACAGCTGTACCTATACACTAATTAGTAATTGGTAAGAATGAGTTGCCTTAAGAAAGCTGACTATAAACTTCAGTACTTTGTGCTCAGAAAAGGTAGATACAATTAAAGAAACAATGAAAATGAATACTCCTATGAATTTTGCAGATGAAGGAAATACTTGCCCAGTACCTTTTATGGTTGGATGAAGAGATATGCTTAAGACTTCAATATAATATATTTAAGGCAGAGTAAAATAAAATGTACATGATAGATAGATTGTAAGCTGATATCCATATTGTAAATCATAAGTTATTTTAGGCAGAAATTTTAAATAAATTTATAATGATTTGAATGATGGTATGTGTGACAGCCATCATCTCTGGATGGCCTTGAGTTGTACATAGCTGTTTAAATTATTTCAGAGAACAACAACAACATTGTGTTTCCTATTACAACCTATGGAGTTGCAGTTAGAGACAAGCTCAAAAGCTGAACTGGTTGGTCCATTTTGAAATTTCCTCATTATTGTCATATTTCATGAAAATTGCCCTATACATATAAATATAAGTAAATCTAATTTCCTATTTTCTGGCTGGAGAACTCGATGTCTTTCCAAAATATAGAAGCTAGCCCTCCCTGAGACATTATAATTCAGTTATTCATGTACAGTTGGCTAAAAACATATACCAATCTTTTTGCTTAAGAACCAAAGGAAAAATGTGGAAATTTAGTAAAACTCAATTTTAAGTGTCCATGAATGACAGAGCACACTCACACTCATTCATGTACATATTTTCTATGCCTGTTTTTATGCTAAATCTGTAGAGTTTAGTAATGGCAAAAGATACCATATGGTCCACAAAGCCTAAAATAGCTACTATCTGTACCTTACAGAAAAAAAAAAAAAAAAGAGCTGACTCTTTTTCTGACCTCTGGTCTAAGTCCAGTCTGTCCCACAAGACATAAGGTACAACGCTTTCTCCACATTTGGTCAGGAAGAATCTCAAAACTACAGAGTCAGGCCTCACATTATCAATAGGACCATTCTAGCCTTCTGCAAGCTTTCAGGCTTTAGTCAAAGCTGGCACATTTTCAGTGAATCCTTAGTCCATTGGTGGTCTGCAAGAGTAAGAGCTCTCATGTACATCCCAGAGCCACATGTATCCCAGGAATTACCAATTTCCGAATACAGAAAAGGGAAAAGGGAAAGGCATTGAGTTAGGGCCAAATTCTTAGTATCTTCCACTTTTTCCAATATGAGAAATGTACGTCCTACTGTCCACTATCTTTAGCAATATTGTCATTACTGTGAACACAATGTGATACCTGAATTTCTCTAATAATTCAATTACTTTATCTGATTCCGGACCCTAATCCTATACTCTGTATTCAATGTTTTACTCTGTCCCCAAGAAGACATTTGCTAGCAATAACTAAGAAGAGCTAATGCATTTTGAAAGATTACAAGGTGATACACACTTTTCTAAGTTCTTTATATAGTACCTCAATTAATCTTCACAACGGCATTTCACAGTCGTTTTATTATTATTCCAGAAGATAACATAAGCTTAAATACTATAAGTAAATTCAAGCAGTACAGTTGTGGCAGTACTTGCTTTAAACTTAAAATTGTATAACCTTGGAATTATTTTCTTTTGAGTTCTTTCTCAACTTTCATGTAGTAGACAATATTTTTTTGTATTTGCCGTGGGTATTATAGTGACTAAGGAACATGAGATTGCAAACTGCATACTATAATACTATCATCCTACATATTACTGTATTTTCCAAAAGTATTCAAATATGTCTCCAAATTGTAATTTATAACTATTCAAATTTACAAGTTAAAATAATAATTGTTAAATATTGAAGGTAATAATATTAAAGACCTTTAAAATATAAATAAAATGTTTGTTACTTTAGATACACTACTGTTTCCTAACATTTATTTTAGGTTCAGGGGTACATGTGCAGGTTTGTATTACAGGTGAACTCATGTCATGGGAGTTTGTTGTACAGATTATTTCATCACCTAGATATTGAACCTAGTACCCAATGGTTATTTTTTTCTGCTCCTCTCCTTCCTTCCATCCTCCACCCTCAAGTAGGCCCTACTGTTTATTCTTCCCTTCTTTGTGTTCATGAGTTCTTATCATTTAGTTTCTATGTTTTCTTAACATATCTGGCATATTCTAAATATTAAGGATTTTTTTTCCTTTACTTTCTCTATTATTAATGTTCCTTGTCAAAGTAAGAAAGTCAAACTTCTACATTTCTTCTAAATTCACCTTCAGTTTATTCTAGGAAAAATCTTACTGGATTCTTTTACAGTCCTCTGAGGTTTTTTAAATGCTTCAATTATTTACATAATTGAACTAATTATGTGGCTGAACTAATTGACATTCCTACCAATGATGTATCAGCATCACTTTTTTCTCTGCAGCCTCACCAAAATCTGTTATTTTTTTGATTTTTATAATAGTCATTCTGATTGGTGTAAGATGGTATATCATTGTTGTTATGATTTTCATTTCTCTGATGATTAGTGATGTTGAGGATTTTTTCACATGTTTGTTGGCTGCTTGTATGTCTTTGAGAAGTGTTTGTTCATTTCCTTTGCACATTTCTTAATGAGATTGTTTCTTCTTTGTTGAATCATTTCAGTTCATTGTAAATTTTGAATATTAGACCTTGTCAGATGACTAATTGGTAAATATTTTCTCCCACTCCATAATTTGTTTGTTTCCTCTGTTCACAGCTTCTTTTACTGTGTGGAAACTTAGGTTTAATTAGGTGCTACTTGTCAAGTTTTGTTTTTGTTACAGTTGGTTTTGGGCACTTAGCCAAAAATAATTTGACAAAGCCAATGCTGTAAAAGGTATTTCCTATGTTTTCTTCTAGGATTGTATTGTTTGAGGTCTTACATTTAAATATTTAATTCATCTTGAGTTAATTTTTGTAAATAGTAAAAGGTAGGAGTTCAGTTTTATTCTTTTGCATGTGGGTAACCAGTTTTCCCAGCACCATTTATTGAATATGGAGTCCTTTTCCCATTGCTTGTGCTTGCCAACTTTTTCAAAGATCAGGTGGTTGTAAGTTTATGGCTTTATTTCTGTTTCTTTTTATTTCCATTGGTCCATGTATCTGTTTTTGTACCAGTACTATGCTATTTGGGTTACTGTAGTCTTATAGTATAGTTTGAACTCTGGTAGTGTGACATTTCCAGCTTTGTTCTTTTTGCTTAGGAGGGCCTTGGCGATTCGGGTTCTTTTTTGGGTGCATATAATTTTTGAAAAGCTTTTTCAAATTCTGTAAAAAATGATACACGTAGTTTGATTAGAATAGCTTTGAGTCTACAAATTGCTTTGGGCAATATACCCATTTTAACAATATTTGTCCACAGTCACACCACAGCCCCACTGCGGCATAACCCATGCACCTTCTACCACCACCCTGTAAGAATTCTTTCACCCATGGTTCCAAGGCCTACACACAGCTGTGCTTTTACTGGCAGTCCCTGATAAAGTGCAGTTGCCAGCAGACTGGGGGTACCTTGGATTCAACTAGCACAGCTGGTGCTCAACCTTAAGGGGTCAGAGAACAAAGCAGCATACCCGGTCCCAGTCCCCAAGGTTACATGATGTAGCCCAGGCATGCTGGGTCAAGCCTTAGCACTCTGAAAGTATCCAGAAATGAAGCCAATTGACTGAACTCAACTTATACCACAGTCAAACCATCAAGGGCATGAAAGAACATTAAAACTAAAAGCCCCATCCAAAGGACAGCAACTTCAAAGGTTAATGAAATTCCTGCCAGCACAAAAGTTCTGGCAACTCTAAAATCCAGCGTGCCCCGTTACCTGCAAACAAGCCTGCTCCCTCCCTCCATAGCAAGGGGTGACACTTGCTATGTTTTAGCAAAGAAACTGGCAGCATTTTGCCCCTTTCCTAGAGATCTGTGGAACTTTGAATTTGAGAGACATAATTTAGGTTATCTGGCAGAAGAAATTTCTAGGCAGCCAAGCATTCAAGAGGAAGTAGAGCATAAAAGTTTGGAAAATTGGATGACATGATAGAAAAGAAAACCCCATTTTCTGAGGAGAAAAGCGAGCCTGCTGCCAAAATTTGCATAACTAACAAGGAGCCAAATGTTAATCACCAAGACAATGGTGAAAATGTCTCCAGGGTATGTCAGAGATCTTCCTGGAGGCCCCTCCCATCACAAGCCCAGAGACATAAGAGGAAAAAATGGTTTCCTGGCCTGGGCTCAGGACCCCCCTGCTCTGTGCAGCCTCAAGACATGGTGCCCTTCATCCAGCTGTCTCAGCTGCAGCCATGGCTAAGAGGGGGCCAATGTACAGCTCAGGCCATTGCTTCAGAGGGTGCCAGTCCCAAGCCTTAGTGGCTTTCATGCATTGTTGGGCCTGCAGATAAACAGAAGTCAACAATTGAGGTTTGGAAACCTATGACTAGATTACAGAGGATGTATGGAAATGTCTGTATGTCCAAGCAGAAGTTTGCTGCAGGGATGGAGCCCTTATAGAGACTCTCTACTAGGGCAGTGCAGAAAGGAAATATGGGGTTGGAGCCCCCAGGATCCCCACTGGGGCATTGCCTAGTGGATCTGTGAGAAGAGAGCCACCTTCCTCCAGACCCAGAATGGTAGATACACTGACAGCTTACATGACGCACCTGGAAAAACCACAGACATTCAGTGCCAGCCCATTAAAGCAGCCAGGAGAAGGGCTGTATCCTGCAAAGCAACAGGGACAAAGCTGTCCAAGGCCATGTGAGCACACCTCTTGCATCAGTGTGACCTGGATGTGAGACATGGAGTCAAAGGAGGTCATTTTGGAACTCAAAAGCTCATAGACAGGAGAAACTTGCCTGTCTCAAATGAAACTTTGGACTTGGACTTTTGAATTAATGTTGGAATAAATTAAGACTTTGGGGAACTGTTGGGAAGGCATAATTGTGTTTTGAAATTTTAGGACATGAAATTTGGGAGGGGTCAGGGATGAAATGATGTGGTTTGGCTGTTCCCCAACGCAGATCTCATCTTGAATTGTAGTTATCATGATCCCCATGTGTTGTGGGAGGGGCCCAGTGGGAGGTAATAGAATCATGAAGTTGGTTACTTCCATGTTGTTCTCATGATAGTGAGTGAATTCTCATGAGATCTGATGGTTTTATAAGGAGCTTTTCCTCCCCTTCGCTCTGCACTTCTTAATGCTGCCACGTGAAGAAGGACATATTTGTGTTGTCTTCTGCCATGATTGTAAGTTTCCTGAGGCCTTCCCAGCCATGCTGGACTGTGAGTCAATTAAACCTCTTTTCTTTAAATATTACCAGTATTGGGTATGTTCTTGTAACAGCATGAGAACAGGATAACACAGGCATCAAGAACATAAATTGAGGAAAGGACAGGTTATTTAATAAATGGTGCTGGGGAAACTGGATACCCATAAGCAGGAGGAAGAAACTACATGCTGTCTCTTGTGAGGGATCTCATGAGAGGGACCTTGTGACAGGTGACAGATCATTGGAGCAGTTCCCCCATGCTGTTCTCATGATAGCAAGAGAACTCTCAAGACTCTCATGAGATTTGAGAGTTTTATAAGGGGCTTTTCTCCTTTTTACTTTTCAGTTCTCCTTACTGCTGCCATGTGAAGAAGGATGTGATTTCTTTCCTTTCTACCATGATTATAATTTTCCTGAGGCCTCCCCAGTCCTGGAGAACTGTGAGTCAATTAAACCTCTTTTCTTTATAAATTACCCGGTCTTGGGTATTTCTTCATAGCAGTGTGAGAATGGACTAATACACAAGGAATCTAAGGAATCTGGTAAAGCAATCCAAGAGCTAAAGGATAAAATAGACATTTTAAGAAAGAACCTACTCAACTTCAGGAATGGAAAATTTACTACAAGAATTTTATAATTTAGTTGGAAGCCATTATAGCAGAATAGACAAGCTGAGGGAAGAATCTCAGATCTAAAAAACTGGGTCATTGAATATACTCAGTCTGACAAAAATTAAAAAAAAAAAAAAAACTTTTTAAAATGAAGAAATCCTCTGAGAAATATGAGATTATGTTAGGAGATCAAATGTATGATTTATTGGCATATCTGAGAGAAAGAATGAGAACATGTGACTTGGAAAACACATTTGAGGATCTGGTCCAAAAAAATGTCCCCAATCTTGCCAGAAATTGTCAATCTTGACATGCAAATTCAAAAAAAAAATGGAGAACCCTTTTGAGACACTATTCAACATGGCCATCCCAACATCACACAGTTGTCATATTAAACAAGGACAGCATGAAATAAAAAATCTTAAAGACAACTAGAGAGAAGAGGCAGGTCACATAAAAAGGGAACCAAATCAGGCTAGAAGCAAAACTCTGAGCAGAAATCTTACAAGCCAGAAGAGACTGTGGCTTATTTGCAGTATCCCTAAAGAAAAGAGATTCTGGTGTAGAATTTCATATCCCACCAAACTAAACTTCATCCGTGACCAAGGAGTAAAATCCTTCTGAGATAAGCAGATGCTAAAGGAATTTGATATAACTAGACCAGCTTTACCAGAGGTCTGACCTTGAGGGAGTGCTAAACAGAGATATGAAAAAATGACACCTGCTACCACAAAAATACACTTAATTGCAGAGCCCACAGACACTATAAAGCAACTACACAATCAAGTCTACATAACTACTAGATAACAACATGATGACAAGATCAAAATCTCACATGTTATTTTCGAGCTTGAATATAAATGGTCTAAATGTTCCACTTAAAGGCATGGAGTGACAAGCTGGATTAAAAGACACGACCTAAATATTTGCTGTCTTCAAGAGCCCCATGTCATATGTATTGATATCCACAGGCTCAAAGTAAAGGAATGGAGAAAGACCTGCCATGCAAAGGGAAAACAAAATGGAGCAGGGGTTGCTATTTTTATATCAGATAAAACAATTTAAACTAACTTTAGGAAGTACAAAGAAGAGCATTACATAGGAATAAAGTGTTCTTTAGCTGTATTGAAACTCAAAAGTGTTCTCCATTTTTTCTTGAATTTGTATGTCAAGATTGACAATTTTTGGCAAGATTGGGGACATTTTTTTGGACAAGATCTTCAAATATGTTTTCCAAGTCACATGTTCTCATTCTTTCTCTTTCAGGAATGCCAATAAATTATAAATTTGACTTCATTTTAAAAAAGAAGGCTTAACTATCCTATATATATTTGCATTCAACATCGTAGCACCAAGATTCATAAACCAAGTTCTTCTTGACCTACAAAAAGATCTAGACAGCCACACAACAATAGTGGGAGATTTAAACACCTCACTGACAGTGTTAGGGAGATGACTGAGGCAGAAAACTAACAAAAAATTTCTGGACTTAATCTCAACACCTGATCAACTGAATCTAATAGACTTCTATGGAATACTGCATGAAACTTGCACAGAATATAAATTCTTCTCACCTGCACATGGAACATATTATAAGTTCAACCAAATGGTTGATCATAAGCAAGTCTCAATAAATATAAAAATTGAAGTTATCCTAATCAAACTCTGAGACCACCAAGCAATCAAAACAGAAATCAGTATCAGAAAGCTCTCTCAAAACTACACAAATAGAAGAAAATTAAACACTTGCTCCTGAATAATTTAAATGAACAATAAAATTAATGTAAACATTTTAGAAAATTAAAATTAATGAAAGCAAAGACACAACTTACCAGAATATTTGGGATGCAGTACAAGTAGTGTTAAGAGGAAAGTTTATAGTGTTAAATGCCTTCATCAAGAAGTTAGAAAAATCTGAAATTAACTATCTACCACTGCATTTAAAGGAACAAGAAAAAGAAAGAGAAAAATTTGTCCAGGCCTGATGGCTCATGGCTCATGCCTATATTCCCAACACTTTGGGAGACCAAAGCAGGAGGATCGCTTGAGTCCAAGAGTTCAAGACCAACCTGCAGCATATAAAGACCCTATCTCAACAAAAAATATATAAATTAGCTGTATGTAATGGTGCACACTGTCCCAGCTACTTGGGGGGCTGAGGTAGGAATATCACTTGAGTCTGGGAAGGTCAAGGCTTCAGTGAGCAATGATCATGTCACTTACTCCATCCTGACTGACAGAGACCCTGTCAAAAAAGAAAACAAACAAACAAACAAACAAAGCCCCCAACCTCCACCCCGTGAAAAGAACCCAGTCCAAACACTAGCAGCATAAAATAAATACCTAAAATTAAAGAAGAACTGAATGAAATTGAAACACAAAAATACATAAAGTAGATCAAAGAAATCAAGAGTTTCTTCTTCAAAAGAGTAAATAAGATTGATAGACCACTAGCTAGACTAACAAAGAAAAAGAAAAGACCCAAATAAATATAATTATAAATGATAAAGATGACATTACAGCTGATCCAACAGAAATAAAAGAAATCCTCAGAGAATATTATGAACAAATAGAAATTTCTACTATTAATAAAAATTACAAAATTTAGAAGAAAAGAATAAATTCCTGAAAACACACACAACCTCCTAAGACCAAACAAGGAATAAAGTAAAAACTGAATAGACCAATAAACTCTGAAATTTAATTAATGAAAAACTTACCAGTTTTAAAAAACCCTGAACCAGATGGATTCACAGGCAAATTCTACCATATGTACAAAGAAGACCGGTACCAATTCTAGTGAAACTTTCAAAACAATCTAATAGGAGGAGTTTCTGCCTTACTCATTCTGTGAAGCTAGTTTAAGCTAAATACCCAAGTCTGGCAGACATGTGACCCAAAAAAGACAACTTCAGGCCAATATTCCTGATGATCATAAGTGCCAAAATCCTCAACAAAACACCAGCAAACTGAATCCAGAATTACATCAAAAAGCTAATACATCATGTTCAAGTAGGACTTATTCCTGGGATACAAGGTTGGTTCAACATATTGACATTAATAAGTGTGATTCATCACATAAACAGAATTCAATGAAAAAGCCATATGATCATCTCAATAGATGCAGAAAAAGCTTTCAATAAAATCCAACATCCTTCATGATAAAAACCCTTTACAGACTAGGCATCAAAAGAGCATACCTCAAAATATCAAGAGCCATCTATGACAAAGGCACAACCAACATCATACTGAATGAGCAAAAGCTGGAGGCACTCCCCTTGGAAACTTGAACAAGACAAAGATACCCAGTTTCACTACTTTTATTCAACATAGTACTGGACGTCCTAGCCATGGAAATTAGGCAGGAGAAACAAATAAAAGGCATTCAGATAGGAAAAGAAGTCAAACTATCTCTCTTAGTAGGTGATACGATTCTATACCTAGAAAACCCTAAAAACTCAGCCAAAATGCTCCTGGAAATGAGAAACAACTTCAGTAAAGTTTCAGAATACAAAATCAATGCACAAAAGTCAGTAGCATTTCTATACACCAATAATGTTCAAGCTCACAGTCAAATCAAGAATACAATCTCATTAACAATAGTCAGAAAAAAAATGAAATACCTAGGAATACAGCTAACCAAGGAGGTGAAAGATTTCTACAAAGAGAACTACAAAACACTGCTGAAAGAAATCAGGGATAACACAAACAAATGAAAAACATTCCGGCCGTGTGCGGTGGCTCAAGCCTGTAATCCCAGCACTTTGGGAGGCCGAGATGGGTGGATCACAAGGTCAAGAGATCAAGACCATCCTGGCTAACACGGTGAAACCCCGTCTCTACTAAAAAAAATACAAAAAACTAGCCGGGAGAGGTGGCGGGCACCTGTAGTCCCAGCTACTCGGGAGGCTGAGGCAGGAGAATGGCATAAATGCGGGAGGCGGAGCTTGCAGTGAGCTGAGATCCAGCCACTGCGCTCCAGCCTGGGCCACAACAGAGCGAGACTCTGTCTCAAAAAAAAAAAAAAGAAAAACATTCCATGCTCATGGATTGGAAGAATCAATATTGTATGACTTTTATGTGGTAAGTATAACAGGTTCATTTTGTATATTTAAATGCAATACTTTATTTTATATGTCACAATGAAATAATTTGCATAGATTCAGGGGATTTCTTGAAATTGGTAAAATTTTCATACCTTATAAGATTCAGTACTTGCTATTTCCACCACTGAACATCTGAGAGTGCTTTCCAATGTCCTCAGTATTGCATTAAATATTGTATAAATTAACATTATAAATGCCTCAATGACTGTCCATGAAAATAATGCAGTCACAATTAAAGCTTTTTGTTTAACCTTATATAACAACTTAGATGGTTAATCCTATGATGTGGAAATTTACCAGTCTATATATATACTAATCATGGCCACCCTTAGGCAAATACAATTTTCATTGTCTCTCCTTCTACTAGATAAACTAAGAATCTTTGAAAGCCTTAACTCTATTCACACCCTTGTGTTTTACTATATACTGTTTCCAGTTTTTAAAATCTACTTTGCTTAAAATTTTATGACTCTCATTGTAGGCATTTCAGTTGTGCTTCAGTTTACCTGCATAATTGACAATATATTTTCTAACTGTTTCTGTTAGCAGTTTATTCTTTTAAATTTAATTTCTTTATTTCTGAGATATGAACTTTACAATCTCTTTTGTTAAGGGAATGCTTTTTAAAAATTATTTCTTTCATTATTTTACATAAAAATGTTTTCTCCCCAATATGCAGTCATGCTTAAGTGAATAAAAACAGTTTGTGTTGCAGATTTTTCTTACAACATTTTAAAGATATTATGCTGTATCAATTGTTTAGTTGAAGGATCTGCTTTCAGTATACTAATAACTCATCTTTACAACTTCCTTTAACACATTTAATTTGTCATTGGAGTTATGTTTCCTTATTACTTTAGGAATTTGTTGGAATTCTTAAATCTAAGAATTTTGCAAAAATTCTTGGTCATTATAACTTCATTATTTCCCCCATTCTTTACTTTTCTTACCTTCTAGGAGTCCTATGATCTATCACTTTGTGCTTCTATATGTCTCTTATTCTCCTTTATATTTTTATATCATTTATATATATATACACACACATATATATATATATCTCAGAGGAATTATATGTAATTTTAAAGATATACTTCAGTACACAAATTCTATTAGCAGCTGTGTTAATTTGTTTTATACCCATCATTGAGCTTAGGTTTTAATTAAATTAGTATTCATTCTAATTGCTAGAATTTCCAGTTTTCCAGTTTTGCCTTTCTTAAACACATCTGATAGGACTTTTTTCATTTGAGATTATACCACTGTAACTTAATCAAGGTAAACTGATTTACCTGTATTTTAAATAATTAAACTTTCTGTAAGCCTACCTTTGCCACTTACTCTCTCTGCTGATTTTCGTGATAGATTATTTCATTTTGAGGATTATAATTTATAATTAACAGTTTATATTCATTAGAGCTTTATCTGTGGAAACCTTTGTGCCTGATATAAAGGTGTGTCCCTCCAAAGACCTTTTTGTCTCAGTTTCTGTATGATTACCTAGGTGTTATCAACAAGAATTGGCATTAGTATATATTTTGTTGCTTGGGATTAACTGAACCATTCAGTTTTAAAATGAAAACCTCAAAACCACCCGTACTAGTCTGTTCTCATGTTGCTGCTAAAGACATACCCAAGACTTGGTAATTTATAAAGAAAAAAGGCTTAACTGACTCACAGTTCTACATGGCTGGGGAGGCCCAACAACCATGGTAGAAGGTGAAGAAAAAGCAAAGTCACATTTACATGGTGGCAGGCAAGAGAGTGTGTGCAGGGGAACTGCCTTTATAAAACCATCAGATCTCATGAGATTTATTCACTATCATGAGAACAGCATGGGAAAAACCTGCCCCATGATTCAATTACCTCCCACAGGGTCCCTCCCATGACACATGGGGATTATGGGAACTACAATTCAAGATGAGATTTTAGTGAGGGTACTACCAAACTATTTCACCCCCTAAGGTGTGAATAGGATATATTAATTCTCATATAAATTTGTTTTAGTCACCCAGACAAGCATTCATGTTTTCCTCAATGAAAGTGGGTATATTTTTTGTAATTCCCATTTTTATAAGTGATATAATTTTGTGTCTTCCTACATATTTTAGTTAAGTTGCAGATTTTTTTGTGACAAATATTGGCAAATATAGAGCAAAGATATACAGGCATACTTCAGAGGTATGGTGAATTCAAATTTAACCCATTGCAATAAGGTGAATATAGCAATAAAAGGAGAAACATGATTTTTTTTGGTTTCAAAATATATATAAAAGTTACATTTGCACTACACTATAGTCTATTAAATGTGCAATAGCATTATGTCAAAAAAGAGCAATGTCCATACCTCAATTAAAAAATACTAAAAAGTAGCTAAAAATACTAATGATTATCTGAGCCATAGTCCTACACATTTTGCTGGTGAATGGTCTTGCCTTGATGTTCAGTCCTGTTGACTAGTTATGGAGATGATTGCTGAAGGTTAGAGTAGCCGTGGCAATTTCTTAAGACAAGACAACAATAAAGTTTGCTCTATCAATCGACTCTTCCTTTCACAAAAGATTACCCTGTAGCATGCTATGCTGCTTGATAGCATTTTATCCATAGTAAAACCTCTTTCTAAATTGGAGTTGATCCTCTCAAACCCTGCCACTGCTTCATCTACTAAGTTGATGTAATAGTCTAACTTATTTGTTGTAATTTCAACAATATTCACAGAATTTTCACCAGACGTAGACAGCACTTTTTTGCTCATTCACAATGAGCATCTCCTCATTCATTCATGAATTTTTATTAGATTGAAGCAATTCACTCTCATCATCAGGCTCCACTTTTAATTCTAGTTATCTTGCCATGTTCACCCCATCTGCCATTATTTCTTTCACTGAAGTCTTGAATTGCTCAAAGTCATCCATGAAGCTGGTAATCGACTTCTTCAAAACACCTCTTAATGTTGTCATTTTGACCTCCTCCCATGAATCATGAATGTTCTTAATTGCATTTGAAATAATGAACTGTTTCCAGAATGTTTTCAATTTATTTTGTCCATATCTGTCAAAGGAATCACTATGCATGGCATCATCTATAGCCTTACAAAATGTGTTTAAAAAAAAAAAAAAAAAAACTTGAAAATTGAAATTACTTCTTGATCCACGGGCAACAGAATGAATATTGTGAAGGCAGGCAGGAAAGTAATGTTAGTCATTTTGTACATCATCAGAGTTTTTGAGTGTCAAGTGCATTGATAATAGCAGTAATATAATGAAAGAAATATTTTTTCTGAGCAGTAGATCACAACAGCTGTCTTAAACTATTGAGCAAACCACATTGTAAGCAATTATTATGTCGTCCATGCCTTGTTCCATTTATAGAGCACAGGGAGAGTAGATTTTGCATCATTTATAAGAAACACAGTATTTCAAAATGGTAAATGAGCATTGGCTTTAACTTAAGGTCACTAGCTGTATTAGCCACTGTGGACCCAGAAAGTATGAGATAGGTCTCAGTTAATTTAGAAAGTTTATTTTGTCACAGTTGAGGACATGCACCTGTGGCACAGCCTTAGGAAGCCCTAATGATATGTGCCCAAGGTGGTCAGGGCACAGCTTGGTTGTATACATTTTAGGGAGACAAGAGACATCAATCAATATATGTAAGAAGTACATTGGTTTGATCTAGAAAGGCAGAACAACTTGAAACAATGGCAGAAAGACCTGACGTGGGGAGGGAGCTTTCAGATCACAGATAGGTGAGAGATGATCAGTTGCATTCTTTTGAGTTTTCTGATTAGCCTTTCCAAAGGAGGCAATCAGATATGCATTTATCTCAGTGAGCAGAGGAATAATTTTGAATAGAAGAACAGGCAGGTTTGTCCTAAGCAGGTCTCAGCTTGAATTTTCCTTTTACATTAGTAATTTTCAGGGCTTAAGAAATTTCCTTTCACACCTCTAACAAGAATCAGATTATCCTTTGAAGTTTTGAAGTTTTGAAGCCAGCCATTAACTTCCTCTATGTTTCTAGGAAAGTCCTGGATCTCATCTTCTTTCAATGTAAAACTTTTTCATCTACACTAAAATCTGTTTGGTATAGCCTTTATTAATTATTTGAGCTAGATCTTCTGAATAACTTGCTGCAGCTTTTACATTAACACTTGCTGCTTCACTTTGCACTTCCATGTTACCGAGACAGCTTCTTTCCTTAAGCCTTATGAAACAACCTGTGCTTTCTCCAAACTTTTCTTCTGACACTTCTTTACCTCTTTCTACCTTGATAGAATTGAAGACAATTAGGGCATTGTTCTATATTAGGCTTTGGCTTAGGGGAATACTGTTGCTGGATTGGTCTCCCATTCAAATCACAAACATGTTTTCATATTAGCAATAAATCTCTTTCATTTTCTTATTGTCTGTGTACTCAGCGTAATTGCACTTTTAATTTCCTTCAAGAACTTTGTCTCTACATTCACAACAATGCTAACTTTTTAGCATAGAGGCTTAGTTTTCAGACTACTCCAGCTTTCAATATGCCTCCCTCACTAAGTTTAGCCATTTTTCGTATTTGATATAAAGATATGAGAGACATGAGACTCTTCATTTGAACACCCAGAGGCCATTTTAGGGCTATAAATTTGCCTAATTTTAATATTTTTATGTCTAGGAGAATATGGTTGCCTGTCGTGAGGTTGAGAGACACAAGAATAGCTGGTGGGTACATCAGTCAGAACACACACACTTACTGATTCTATTCACCTATACTATATGGGTGTGGTTTGTGGTGCCACAACACAATTCGAATTGTAACATGAAAGATCACTGATTTCAGATCACTATAAGAAGTAACAATATTAAAAAAGTTTATAACATTGCAATAGTTGATAAAGTGGCATTTAGAATGGTGAATTCTTTCTAGAAAGTTTTCAATTTACTTTGCTCATGTCTATCAGAGGAATCACTATACATGACAGCTATAGCCTTATTAAATGTATTTCTTAACTAATAAAATGTGAAAGTTGACATTGCTTTTTGATCAATGGGCTATGGAATGAATGTTCCATATCTCCATACTGAGACATGAAATATGCTCTCCCATGTTGCTGAAAAAACAATGTTGATAGACTTGCTCAACCCAGTGTTGCCACAAATCTTCAATATGTAAAATGTGCAGTATCTATGAAGTGCAATAGAGGAAAGATCAATATAATAAGGCTTACCTGTATACTTTTCTGTTTTTCAGCTATCTTTTAAAATTTGGACATTGGCATTTCCCTGAAATTTTTGTGATTTTAGCTTTTTATTTAAGCATCTACCTTTGTATTAAAATATGTTTTGAGTGAGGCTTTCCAGAAAAGTTACTCTACAAAATTCTTAAAAATGGGTTTATTTAACTTTACTAAACTTGATAACCATTCAGTCATTCCCAAACTTGCATTCATCACTTTTGTGTACAGCAGTGTGAAAAATTTTGAAAATATAAAATGTAGTTAAAAGTGGGTAACCAAACAACTATACAATATAATAACTCAAAACATCTGATACAATGGTTGATATAAACTATATTATTTATCCTATATATACTTAGATTGATATTGACAAAGCAGGAGCATCGCCATCTTGGACAAGCACTGCCATTCTAAAGTTCACCTTGATCAAAAACTGCCTAAATCCAAAGGACATCAGCCTAATGGCTAAGGTTAGCATGACCATAAACCACAAATGAAATCTCAGACCAGAAAGATTCCAAACTCCTCCAGGACCAGAGACATGCCAGCCCTGAGATAACCTTCCCTCTGGCCATAGAGATGTCAGCCCCAACATAATCTCCCCTTCTACCAGAGACATTCCAACCCAGCCATAAACCTCTCCCCCATATGGAAACATTCCAAGTTCTCTCACCAATAAATACTCTTAGTCTGTAAGACAGAGCACTCCTGACCAAAATCATCCAGAATCTCCTCTCAGGTTTATTCTCCAAAATAAACCTGTCTGACTGTTAAGCCACTTTTCATGTTTCATTCTCCTTTCTTTGACTCCTATAGATACAAATGTATATTTGTGTATTTTGACTATTTATGTTTATTTACATATTAGAATTTATGTTTCATGCATACAAAAACACATAAACACAAAGAGAGAGGATAATCCAAAGATGATATTCTCTCTGAATATGAGATTTAATTGTGATGGAACATCTTATACATTGTCATTTATTTTAGCTATTCTTGCTTTCTTCTTATCAAAAATATAACTGTTGTCTAATATTAATTTTGTCTTACATTATTTAATATTTTTACTCACTAATTCTACTTACTTTAAGATAGGCCTTAAATTTAGACTATAATCTGAAGTTTAAAATTTGACAGTAGAAAATATGTATATTCTGAGTCATAGTAACAAAAATTTATACTGATATTAATCATAATTATATTAAATAAATAACATAATACTATGATAAGTTAACCTTCTAATACAGTAGTAATTACATTTTCAGGGAATATGTGACTTTTTTTCTGTTATTTGACAGTCAGTATTGTTTGTTACAATAAAACTGTTAAGCATCAGGAATCATCTCTGGGTGAAGGATTAACTAAAGTTAATCAATCAGGGTGACAGTGAAACCTGTCTATATGTGGATTTTACCTTACCTGACGGGTGATTGGATAATAATTTATTTTCCATCCTAAGGAAAAAAAATGCTGCTATGCTGTCAATAACCTGCAGTTAATTCCAGTTCCCACTGCCATATCAGAATGTATTCAACAAATTTAGACTTTATGCTTGTTAGCTGGATTGTATTCACATAGTAAGATGAACAGCATCAGAAAGTGATACCTTGGTAAGAGTACTCTGGCCTTACTATTCTTAATGCGTCTGTTATTTGCAGAAATGTGCAAATATACTTATATATGCAGTTGTATCTTTTTTCTGTAATACTGTAGAGCAGAGCACTGTGCTTGGTTTCAAATGTCAGGAAAGGACTCCAACTACGTAAGAGATAGCAACATCATTATTATCCCAACCACCAGAAAGAGCAGTCCAAATACTTCTGTTTACTGTACTGTGGTATTGGAATTACCAAGAAAAACAAAAGAATCAACATGTGAAACAATGCTTTTCTCACATAGAGAAAAAACAGCACAAAGTCAGTTGCAATAGCGTCAGTCCCCCAGGGCTAGCAGGTAACTTCCCACTTCTCACTCTTACATGTACCCCTCTCATTCTGCAATAGAAGTACTCTGGCCATTCCCCTGTGGAGTCTAAAACAATACAAACTGGGGATATGCCTCAGGGCCATTGATGGCATGCTTAAGACAACGAATAAGCACACTGAATCTGAAACAGGGAAAGATATTCTCACACAAGTCAATAAGGCGTACAGGCTGTGTGCATGCTTTCATTCTTGGTAAGGAAGTATTACAGGCCCAAGGTCTATTCTTATGTCATTGAGCAGAGTTGAAACACTGCTGCATGAGGTTGCCTTTCCCAACAAATACACTTAATAAGTAGCAGGAACACGATCTGAAATGCAGCACAACAAGAGTTGTTAAACTCAAGGGTGAGAGATCAGGATACTTACTAGAAAGACCAGCAGAAAAAAATCAATATGGGTCCCAAAATGACTTTAGCAAAATAATAAAACAAAATAATTTTCATAGAGAAATAGTAGTCTCTAGTAAAAAGAATTATAATTTGCTGTAACTTGGGCAAATAAATTGAGAGTTATAAGCATGCTTTACCAATCAGACAAGCACAGACTTACATTGGAATAGTGAATCCCAGAAAGGCAGAAGCAAGTTAGCATAAACTGTAGCTTTATGTGGCATTTAGGAAGAGATTATCAAAGCCTTGTAAGGTAAATGATGGATACACACAAATCTAGAAGTATGTAATTAGTAAGTAGAATGTTTACCAGTTTTAGATACATGATGACAGATTCTGGTAAAAACAAAGCAAATAATATAAAAATTTATGTGCATAAATCAGATTATCCAGATAATCTCAGCAGGATTATAAAAGGCAAATTATTTAAACCTAGTCTGATACCAGGAATCATATTATATGATAAAATTAATCTAAATATTGAATGACATACAGGATGGTTATTATTGTTGATATATCAAATTTTAGAGGTATAGGACCCATTTGCCATATTATTCAATTTCTTCACAGTGATCAAGAAGAAACTGAATTATAGAAACTAAAAATGGCAGATTTTATTTGTAAAACAATGAGGAACAAAGTATAGAATGTTGCACGCATTTTCATCAGGTAGTTTTACTATCACCTATTATTTATGGAATGAGTTGCAGTGCTCTCACGTGTGTTCACTTGGTAGATAAGAATGTTTATATAACCCTAAATAGTTTCTATGTGTTTATTAGTCTTTGGAAGAGCTTAATCAAACACATGACTCAGAAGATAACAGAAAGAGCCTTATATTCAATTCATTCCAAGTGGGAAAAAATTACTAGCTCCATTTCAGCAATCATAAAGATATATTAATAATATTTTGAGTCAATCTTCACTAACCTTCTGCAAATCCAGTCACCAATTCCAATTTCTAACCATCAGGAAATGAATATTAAAGTAGATAGTTTGTGCAGTGAAGTCTAAAAACAAAAGAGAGGCAGAACAAATACTTCTGTGCCTTCAAGGAATTTTAATCCATTAAGAGAGCTAAAATATACTCCAATTTAATTGCTAGAGAAAACAAGTTGAAATGTAGAATTTACGTTTTGACTGAATACAGAGAACTGTTGAGTAGACATTAAGGTAATCCAAGAAACAAATTATAGTGGACTCTTCTATGACATGAATTTACACCTATATATTAAAGAAAAGAGGGACCCAAATGATCAGATTGAGGAATAAAAAATATTTCAATAGTGAGATTCTTATATGCCAAGATTCAAAGTGAAATACACAATTTCATAAAGTTGGTAAAATGAAAGTAACCCCCAATTTGACATTAAAGGGAAGAATGGGAAACACAGAAAATATTGAATTTTTAAAATACTGTTGATGGATTCATGTTCATACTCACATATCATAAATCTTAGTCATCTTATACAAATACAGGCATAACTTATAACTGTTACACATTTATAGTGTTCTCCTTTTATGGTCAATCAAGATCTAAAAATATTCAATGGAAAATTCCAGAAATAAACAATTCATGATTTTTAAATTATGCAACATTGTAAGTGGAGTGAGGAAATCTTGCAGTCCTGCTCTATCCAATTCCGGATGTGAATCATTCCTTCACCCAGGTAGTCCACACTGTATAAAATACCCCTTAGACATTGACATAGTTACTCCTGACATGCAGCCATATGCATCTTCATGGCTTGATAATTTAGAAGCAAATGATCCCCCATACTTGCCTAATGCTAAATTACAATGCCTACCATCATTCACCTCACTTCATCTCAACCACATAGGTCCCTTATTATCTCACATCATTGCAAGAAGGAGAAAGATGATTACAGTAGAATATGTCAAGAGAGGAGAAAAACGTCATATTATATAACTTTATTATGGTATATATTTATAATTGTTCTATGTCCTATTTTATTATTAGTTGTTAATCTTGTATTGTCTAATTTATAAATTAAACTTTATCATAGGTATGCGTGTATAGAAAAATATATATATATATAGGATTCTGAACTATCTGAAGTATTAGAGAGGCACTGCTGGTCTGGAAACCTATTGCTCCCCATACTCCCTCAGATAAGGATGAACTACTGTAGACTTACCTGGATTTCAGATTTATGAGCACTAGAATTTTGATTTTAATACTTAGTATCTAAATTTTTCAGTTAACTATGAATTTTGTTGCTTTTTAAAAATAATTTCAACTTTAATTTTAGATTTGGGGGTATGCATGCACATTTGTTACATTGGACTATTGTGTGATGCTGAGGTCTGGGGTTCAGATCCTGTCAGAGAGTTAGTGAGCATAGTACTCAATAGGTAGTTTTATTAACCCACCTCCCTTCCCTCCACTCTCTAGTAGTACACAGTGTCTACACACAGTAGTACACAGTTACCATATTTATGTCCATGGATACTCAATGTTGATATGGTTTGGCTCTGTGTCCTCACCCAAATCTCATGTTAAATTATGATATTTAGTATTGGAAACAGGGCCTGGTGGGCAGTGATTGGATCATGAGGGTGATATCTCCCTTGCTGCTTTGATAGTGAGAGAGTTATCGTGAGACTTGATGTGTCTGGCACTTCACCCATTGGTTCCTTTGTTTCCTATCACTATGTAAAGGTGTACTTGCTTCCCCTTCACTTTCCACTATGGTTGTAAGTTTCTTAAGGCCTCCCCAACCAATCCTCCTGTACAGCCTGTGGAAATGTGAGTCAATTAAACCTCTTTTCTTTATAAACTACACAGTCTCAGTTCTTTATAGCAATGTGAGAACAGACGTATACAAAAAATTGTTACCAGGAGGCGGGTATTGCCATAAAGATACCTGGCAATGTGGAAGCGACTTTGTAACTGGATCATAGGCAGAGGTTGGAACAGTTTGAAGGGCTCAGAAGAAGACAGGAAGATGAGGGAAAGTTTGGAACTTCCTAGAGATATGTTAAATGGTCGTGATCAAAATGCTGATAGTGCGACGGACAGTCAAGTCCCATCTGAGAAGTTCTCAGACGAAAATGAGGAAGTTACTGGGAACTGGAGCTAAGCTCACTCTTGTTATGCTTTAGCAAAGAGACTGGTGGTGCCCCTGCTGTAAAGATCTGTAGAACTTTAAACTTGAGAGAGCTGATTTAGAATATTTAATTGGAAAAGTTTCTAAGCAGCAAAGCATTCCAGATGTAGCCTGGCTGATTCTAAAAGCCTACACTCATTTGCATAAACAAAGAAATTACTTGAAACTAAATCATATTTAAAAGGAAAGCAGAGCATAAAAGTGTAATAAAAATTTGCAGCCTGACCATGTGGTAAACAAATAAACAAACAAAAACATTTTCTGGGGAGGAGTTCAAGCCTACTGCATAAATTTGCATAAGTAAAGAGGAGCTAAACGTAAATACTCAAGACAATGGGAAGAATGCCTCCAAGACATTTCAGAGACCTACTCAGTAACCCCTCCCATCACAGTCCTGGAGGCCTAGGAGGAAGAGACAATTATATGTGGCAGGAACAGGGCCTCATTGCTCTGTGCAGCCTTGAGACATGGTTCCCTGCATCCCAGTCACTGCATCCCAGTGGCTAAAAGAGGCCAAGATACAGCTGAGGTCATTGCTTCAGAGGGTGCAAACCCAAAGCCTTGGTGGCTTCCATGTAGTCTTGGGTTCACAGAATCCAAGATTCTCCGAAGGCAAGAGTTGAGGTTTGGGAACCTCCACCTAGATTTCAGAGGATGTACTGAAATGCCTGGATGTCTTGGAAAAAGTTGGCTACAGGGGTAGAGCCCTTATGGAGAACCTTTACTAGGGCAGTGCAGAAAGGAAATGTGGGATTGAAGCCTCCACGTAGAGTCCCCACTTAGGCACTGCCTAGTGGAGCTTTGAGAAGAGGGCCATGATCCTCTAGACCCGAGACTGGTAGATCCACCAACAGCTTGCACCATGTACCTGGAAAAGCCACAGGCGTTCAATGCCAGCCCATGAAAGAAGCTGCATGGGCTGTACTCTGGCAAATCATGGGGTTGGAGCTGCCCAAAGCCTTGGGAGCCCATCTCTTGCATCAGTGTGCCTTAGATGTGAGACATGAAGTCAAGGAAGGTTATATCAGACATTTGAGATTTAATGACTGCCCTGCTAGGTTTTGGGCTTGCATGCAGCCTGTAGCTTCTTTATTTTGGCCAATTTATCTCATTTGGAACAGGAACATTTATCCAATGTATGTACTACCATTCTATCTTGGAACTAACTTCTTTTTTTGTTTTTTTGTTTTTTTTTATTATTATTTTTTTCATTTTACAGGCTCATAGGCAGAAGAGACTTGCCTTGTCCTAGATGAGACTTTGGACATGGATGTTCAAATTAATGCTGAAATGAGTTAAGACTTTTAGAAACTGTTGGGAAGGCATGATTCTGTTCTGAAATGTGAGAACATGAGATTTGGGAGGAATCAAGGGTGGAATGATATGGTTTGGTCCTGTGTTCCCACCCAAATCTCATGATGAATTATGATCTTAAGTGTTAGAAGAGGGGCTTGGTGGAAGGTGAGTGGATCATGGGGGCAGATTTTCCCTTGATCTCCTCGTCATAGTGAATGAGCTCTCATGAGATCTGATGATTTAAAAGTATCTGGCTCTTCTACCTTCACTCTCTGTCTCTCCTGTCACCATGTGAAGATGTGCTTGATTCCCCTTTGCCTTCTACTATTTTTGTAAGTTTCATCAAGCCTCCCCAGTCATGCCTCCTGTACAGCCTGCAGAACTGTGAGTCAAGTAAACCTCTTTTCTTTGTAAAGTACACATTTTCAGGTAGTTTTCTTATAGCAATGTGAAAATGAACTAGTATAAATATTCAGCTCCCACTTATAAGTGAGAACATGTAGTATTTGGTTTTGTTTCTGAATTAATTTGTTTAGGATTATGGCCTCTGGCCCCATCTGTGTTGCTGCACAAAAACATGATTTTATTCTTTTTTATGATGGTATAGTATTCCATGGTGTATCTGTGCCACATTTTCCTTATGCAATTTATGATTGACGGACATCTGATTTGATTCCATGTATTTGCTATTTTGAATAGCACAGCAATGAACATATGAGTGCATGTGTCTTTATGGTAGAACAATTTATTTTCTTTTGGGTACATGCTCAGTAATGGAGTTTCTGGGTCTAATGGTAGCTCTGCTTAAGTTATTTGGAAAATCTCCAGACTGCTTTCCACAGTGGCTGGACTATTTTACATTGTCACTAATAGTGCTTAAGGATTCCTTTTTCTCCACAGCTTCACTAGCATCTGTTGTTTTCTGACTTCTTAATAATGACCACTCTGACTGCTGTGTAATGTTATCTGATTGTGGGTTTGATTTGCATTTCTCTAATGATTAGCGATGCTGAACATTTTCTAGTGTTTCTTTGGTGACTTGTATATCTTCTTTTGAAAATTGTCTGTTTTTGTCTTTTGCCCATTTTTCGAAGGGTTTATTTGTTTTTTGTTCATTGATTTGCTATGTTCCCATATAAATTCTGCATATTAGGTCTGTATCAAGTGCATAACTTGCAAATATATTCTTCCATTCTGTAGGTTGCCTGATTGTTCTACTGGTAGTTTATTTTGCTCTGCAGAAGCTCTTCGGTTTATTTGGGTCCCGCTTGTGTATTTTTGTTTCTGTTATAATTGCTTTTGGAAACTTAGCCAAAATCCTTTGCCAAGGCTGATATTGAGAAGTATATTTCCTAGGTCGTTTTCTGGGATTTTTATTGTATGAGGTCTTAGCATTTAAATCTTTAATCCATTTTGAGTTTATTGTTGTATGTGATGAAAAACAGAGGTCTAGCTTCAGTCACCTGCATACGGCTAGCCAGATATTCCACCACCATTTATTGAATAGGAAGTCCTTCCCACATTGCCTTTTTCTGTTGGCCTTGTCAAAGATGAGATTGTTATACATCTATGGCTTTACGAGGAGAACTACACAACACTGCTGAAAAAAATAAGAGCAGACACAAATGAATGGAAACACATTCCATACTCATGAATTGGAAGAATCAATATAGAAATGACCGTACAGCCCAAAGCAATGTACAGATTTGATGCTACTCCTATCAAACTGCCAATTTCATTCTTCACAGATATAGAAAAAACTATTCCAAAATTTGTATGGAAGCCAAAAAAGCCCAAACAGCCAAAGCAAAAAGAACAAAGCCAGAGGCATCATACTAATAGACTGCATACTGTGCTATAAAACACCACAGACACAAAAACAGCATGGTACTGGTACAGAAACAAACACATAGACCAATGAAACAGAATAGAAAGGTCAGAAACATAGCTGCATAAACATTTTGCATTTGTTTAAGGAGAAATGTGCGGCAACAAAAAGGATTTGGTTGATAATTCTGTCAGTCACATTTTGTACTGATGATAGTTTTAAATGATGTTTCCCTACATTATTTTATTTCATTTCACATGAAAATTTTTTGAGAAATTGATGCTAATCATATCATATTGTGTATATTTCATGACCCAGTAGTTAACAAAATAGACAAAAGTTGTAGACCTTGAGAAGCTTATGCCATAGTGGAAAGAGACAACCAGTAAACTTACTAGAGTGAGTAAATAATGGTGACAGGGCTATGTAAAAGAATGTGGGAAATCATGATTGAGTCCCAGAGGCTTTCAATTATAACCAGGGTTTTCAGGGTTGGCTGTGATCTACTTCTGCCTTTGCTCAGATGTTTGAAGAGAAACTATAGTTGCCTTCATTGCTGCAAAATGCCTTATTTTCTTCTAGTATATTTTACAAAATATTACCTTTTTGCTGAACTTGACCTGAAAATAGTGAGTGTTGCTAAAGTTCTTTAGCAAATTGTTCTCTTCACTATGCTCAATAAGCAGTTTACAGAAAAATTACAAACTTTCCTCAAATAATACATTTTTCTAACTCCAATTATCCATTTATTCTTAAATGTCTAGCATTCATTCTTCTATTGTCTGGATAACAAACTATGGTAATATTTTAATTACATCATATTTGTTTTTACGCACATTTAAACTTAGTTATTAATGGCATGCCTCTTTTTATAGAAACAGAAATGTATGCAGCATCATACATTTATTATTAACAATGTATGTTAATGATATTGAGCCTACACAAACTTAAATGTATTAGAGCACAGTGATTCTTTTTAAAATATCTAGTGTTTGCTGTGTTTTTCTTTCTGTACTTATGGTTTTTAAAATTATTTTTCTATGTGGGGTTTGGGGCTGTCTGTCTGTGATCTGAAGAATTTACTGAGAATGTATTCTCAAAGCCAAAGCCAGCAGAAAATCATCTGCTGTACTCTCTGACCTTTGCTTCATTCTCTTCTCTCTCCCTTTGACCCTCTGTTTTGATCCTCAGACCTACATTTTAGAAGGGCCTTGTGAATAAATTGAACACACTTGGTTAATCAGTTTAATGTCAACTGACTAGCAAACTTAATTTCTTCTTCAGAGTCAGTAATGACAGGTGAAGTCCTTCTCATAACCCCTCACTTTTTCTCCATTTCATCTTTACATCTTGCTCTTTGATTCTCTTTTTTTCTGCCCTCCTCTTCCACTTTTCAGGACTTTGTTATTATATTGGCCCCATCTTGAAATTCCAGGTTAATTTCTCTATTTTAATATTAGCTGATTAATAATCTTAATTATAACTTCAACCTTAATACCGCTTTACTGTGCCACCCAACATGTTCACATGTTCTGAGAATTAAAATATGAACACTTTTGGGAGGCATTATTCTGATTACAACATGGTTACAACAAAAGTATGGAAACTTATAAATAGTTGTTAAGCACAGTATTTTTCAGAATTGTAAAAAAATATTATTTTAAAATTTTCCATATGGTTTTCTTCTTAATGCATGAGTGATTCTACAGCATTCTTGACATATGGTTTTCCTGAGTGGAACATTTTGCAAATATTCTTATCCATCTTGTTAACACTATTTTGATAAAATTAAAATCTGTATTTTAAATTTCATAAAATATCTCTTTCACCTCTCCTCTTAGTTTGTATAAATTCCTTGTGCTTTATTCCCTCTGCCACCATTTCTTGTTTTTTTCAAATTATTTCAGTAGAATATTTATTTGAGAAATATTTATTTATTTGAGATCTATATATTAATCCATTAAAATCCAGTGTAATTTTCTTACTGTCAAACTTTCTTCTGTGAAATATTTTTCTATTAGAAGTCATATAGTTTTCCATGTTCAAAGATATCTGACTGGCAAGAAGCCAGGGATAGTCCCATTCAGATAGATCTCTAGTCCTCATTACATATGATCCTGCCAAATAGGCCCAAATTGATTAGATTAGAGATGTGGCCTCCCAATGTTATCAATATATAATCTGCTTATTGTCACTTATGAGAAAAAGAATACTGCTCAAAGAGTTTGCTTATACACTATATGGTAGTGATTACCTCCCAAATCAATCCTGTCTCCTGGGCACTTGTAACTGAGAAACACAGATAGAGATGGAGACTATGTTGATTAAAGAGATGGAGCCAACAAAAAGAAGTGGTAATAAAGAAAAACCGTATCAAGGGTGACAGAATTCACAGTATACAGCTAAATTTAGACATGTTACAATAATAACTTGTCTACATGCTCTGAACCACCCTTAACTATTAAAATTCAATATGTTTCTCCTTACAAACAAAATGAGTTAAATTTACTTATATTTGTCGAAAGATAAAAGTTAAAGCATTCACAAAATGGGGACAGGACTTATATACTCCATAAATAGATGAATGGATAAAGAATAAATATGTGGTACATATAGACAATGGAACATTATTTAACCATAAACAATAATAAAATGTTGTCATTTGCAACATGGATAGAATTGAAACATATTATGTTAAGTGAAATAAGTCAGGCACAGAAAGACAAATTTTGCATGTTCTGACACATGTGGGAGATAAAAATTAAAAAAAAAAAAGACCTCAATGATATAGAGACTAGAATGATGATTACTAGAGGTTAGGTAGGGTAGTGAGAAAAGAGGGGTAAAGTGAGAATGATTAATGGGTATAAAAATAAGATTGGATAGAATAAATTAAGATCTAGTACTTAGTAGTGCAGTGGGGTAGCTACAGTTAACAATACTTTATATATATTTTTAAATAACTAAAAGACTGGAATTGGAATGTTTCTAACACAAAGAAATGATCAATGCTTAAGGTGATACATACACTAATTTCCCTGAATTGGTTATAACACATAGTATTTCTGTATCAGAACATCGCATGTAGCTGATAATTATATACAACCATGGTGTACCTATAATAATTTAAAATTAAGAAATTTGGAGCAATGGCTTGAAAAAATTTTAAAACCAAAGAATATCTAATTCAGTAAAATTGAATGAATATTTATAGTGTGCTAATTCATCTTCTACAAATGTTCATATATATCAAACTTTATTCCTACAAAAACCTTTGATATAGGCTTTAAGAATATATTTCAGTTTCTCAGTTTTAGGCAATGTAATATATACTTTAGAGTTATGCAGAAGCAGAATGTGAAAATAACCTCTTCATTTCTAATTCCATGTTCTGTATACATTTTAAATTTTATATATGTTTCTTCAATTGGAAAAGATAAGAACAAAATTCTAGACGAAAAACAAGAGACTCTTTCTAACTTTCTAACATGATCAACAACTAAGCATATGCAAAATAAAAGCAAGCTATAGAGGAAAACTATCTGTAAGTGCTCTAATATCTTTCATTATTAGGAAAGAAATAAATCATGTAGTAGTTTGCATTGGAGAGTTGTCATGGTTACTTTTATGTGTAAAAGTGACTGGGCTACGGGGTGCCCAGGTATTTGGTTAAATATGCTGTGTGTGTCTATGAGAATGTTTCTAGATGAGATTAACATTTGATTTGGTAGAGTGAGTAAAGAAAAATTGCCCTCCCTAATGTGGGTGGACCTCATCAAATTCACTGAAGGATCAAATAGAACAAAAAACCTGTTAGGAAGATTGCCTCTCTCTCTCTCTATGTGACTGTCTTTTAGCAGGACCTCAGTCTTCTCCTACCTTTAGTTTGAGACTCAGACTTGGACTTATACACATACACAATCAGCTTTCCTGCTTCAGACTCTGGTTGAAACTATACCATACATTTCCCTGTGTCTGAAAACCTTGTTAACTGCAAATCACGGGTTTCTCAACTTCTATAATCGTATAATCCGCACATTCTTATTCCTTATAATTTTTCTTTCTTTCTTCCTCTTCCTTCTTTCCTTCCTTCCTTCCTTCCTTCCTTCCTTCCTTCCGTCCATCCTTCCTTCCTTCTTTCTTTCTTTCTTTTTCTTTCTTTCTTTTCTTTCTTCTCTCTCTCTCTCTCTCTCTCTCCCCTCCCCCCATTCTGTTTCTCTGAAGAAGTCAGATGAATATAGGGAGCGAGTTAGAAAATATATCCAATATCTGTCCAGACACTGTGGCTCATGCCTTAATTCCAACACTTTCCTAGGCAAAAGCAAGAGGGTCACTTGAAGCCAGGAGTGGAAGATGAGCCTGAACAACAGAGTGAGTCCCTGACTCTACAAAGAAAAAAAAATTAAACAGTCATGGGGCATGTGCCTGTAGTCCCAACTACTTGAGAGGCTGAGTTGGGAGGATTGCTTGAGGCCAAGAGGTAAAGGCTGCAGTAATCTATGAGGGCATCACTACACTACAGCCTGGGCAACAGAGCAAGATAGAAAAGAGGAGAGGAGAGGAGAGGAGAGGAGAGGAGAGGAGAGGATAGGAGAGGAGGAGAGGAGAGGAGGAAGAGAAAAGAAAGAAAAGAAAGAAAAGAAAAGAAAAAAGAAAAGCAAGAAAAGGAAAGGACAAGGAAAAGCAAAAGGAAAAGGAAAAGGGAAAGGGAAAGGAAAAGAAAGGAGAGAAAGGAAGGAAGAAGGGAGGGAAGGAAGGAATGAGGGAAGGAAGGAGAAAGAAAGAAAGAAAGAAAGAAAGAAAGAAAAAGAAAAGAAAGAAAGAAGAAAGAAAAGGAAGGAAGAAGGGAGGGAAGGAAGGAGAGAAAGAAGAAAGAAAGAAAGAAAGAAAGAAAGAAAGAAAGAAAGAAAGAAAGAAAGAAAGAAAGAAAGAAAGGAAAGAAAGAAAAAAAAAAAGAAAGAAAGAAAGAAAGAAAAGGAAGGAAGGAAAAAAGAAAGAAAGAAAAGAGAAAATATTCATTATCCAAGAAATCCCAAGAAATATCCAATAAATGGGTTCTCTTCCATTAAAAGCAGCTTAATTCTAAAGCTTGTAGCAAGAGATTAAAGTGAATTTTTTATTCAAAGAATAACAGAAAATGTCTCAATTTTTCATGACCGGAAAAGACTCTGTTTCCCTGGCCAGACTTCACATACTCAAGTACTTATCTCAGGGCAGCTAATTATAGATCAAATTCTCATGACCTCATTAATTACTCTACCCAAATCAATCTCATTAATATTTATAAATATGCTCTCTGAACTCCATCTCTACTAGTTCAGGTATTTATTATCTGTTTCCTAGGTTACTACAAAAATTTCCCATATTTTCTTTCTTCTATTTCCACCCTGCACAAATCCATCATCTACATTATCATCAGAAAGAGAAACCAAAAATCTAAATCAAAATATTTCATTGCCAAATTTAACAACTTTCAGTGAGTGCTGTAAAAACAGGATAAAATTCAATATCTTTTCATTGCATTCATAATCCTTTATGCTTTTTATTTTTATCCTCATTTCCAGATAATTTTACCTCATAATTTACTCTTTAACAAATTTTTTTTAGACATTGAAAGACCAATTCTTTTCCATATTCAATGCTCTGTTATCTGTATTTAAATTTATTTCTAATAATACTTAATTTAAATTTTATGTTTTCATATCTCTCTCTCACTATAGATTTTCAATTCACCTAAAAGCATAACCTATGTCTTGTATACCTTTCGTCTTTTGTCCTGTACCGAAAACAATGCCTGGCACGTAGTTGGTGAACAACGTTTACTAGAATGATAGACTTGGGGATCCCCAAAATGTTTTCAAACAAATGCACATATCTTAGCTGTCATGTTAGAGATCTTCAGAGAAATAAAACACATATGACAAATATATGCATATCATGCATATATATGTGTGTCATACATGTTAGAGATCTTCAGAGAAATAAAACAAATATGACAAATATATGCATATCATGTATATATATGTGTGTCATACATATATATCGCTATACATTGTATTTTATTTATTAATTCATCATTAGATGGGCAATGAGTTTGATTCCATATCTTCGCTATTGTGAATAGCACTGTAATAAACATGGGCAGGCAGATGTCTCTTTAGACATACTGGTTTCATTTCCTTTGGACATATGTACACATATTCAGTAACGCGGTTGAATGTTATAAAAGCTTAAGTATAAAAGCTAAACGTATATTATCTTAAGTAAGTTAGACTTTGTAAGATCTTTTTTTTTTTTTTTGCTTTATCTAGTATCTGATGATATTTAATCTTCCTCATAAAGTTTTCACAAATTCTAGCACTTGGTGCTTTCTAATGACCTTACATAAATACTACATACAATAAATGATTTACACATTTTCAAGTGCTGTACTTTTTTAATGTAATTAAACAATTTATAGTTGACATGTAATTGCATCTATTTCTGTGGGATATGATGTTTCAACACATATCTACATAGTATAATAATACAATTTGGGTAATTACTATATCCACCACTTTAAATATTATCATTTCTTTGTGGTGACAACATCCAAAATCTTATTTTCTAGCTATCTTGAAAAGCACAATACACTGCTATTTGCTATAGTAGTTGTACTATGTAATAGAACACCAAAATTTATTCTTCCTAACTGTAATTTTACACCCATTGACCAACATCTCCACTGTAGAAAACAGTATGGAGGTTTCTCAAAAAATTTAAATGAAACTATCATATAATCCAACAATCCCATTACTGGATATGGAAAGTTACAGTTATTCCTACTCAAAGTAGAAGACAACTTTTTAGAAATGTTGAGTAAACCATCATTAAATTTTGCTGAAAACTTGACAGTATTCACTTAACATGCCACTAAATATTTAATAAACATTTGACATATTTGGACTAGTTTTAGAGAATTTAGATATTTGGCAATTTTAGAAATGTTTTTCACATCAACATCACTTGATACATCACAAATAGAAGAAGGATTAGTTATCACAAAAGGATATGTCCTTAGATAGCCATGAAGCTTTTTGTTGCCATTCCCTTTTTGCTATTCAACAATTTTGTCACAAAACAGGATAACTGAGGTCAAGGGGAACCTTTTGGCAGACAATGAATCTGGTGTTTTGCATAATACAGCTGTCATCCCATTCTAACAAAATGGTTTAACTGCCCGATTTCTCTATGTATATTTACTATGTGTTCCACTATATAGAAATACCATTAAATTGCTTATATCTATGTGTATGTTTCTCTTTATCATAAATGACCTTCAGGAACATTTTTCTAAACAAAATGTACACGGCTATTTCTGTATATATCAAATGTGTGGATTCCAATAGTCTTCAACAAATGCTAGCTAATTATAGGTTCTAGCTAATTACGGTTTATAGTAATAGTTTCTTTTCTGCTGCAAATATTGTTTGTTGCCTCAGTTCATTTCAAGGTCCTATGATTTGGGAATTTCTGTACAAACTTGTATCCTGGGAATAAAATAAAATTATAGTTTTATTTATTCATATGATGTTTTATTTTAACTGAATTTAAAATTTCTTCCAGAATATACATTATGACATGGTCAGTCATGGTGACTCACACCTGTAATCCCAGCACTTTGGGATGCCAAGGTTGGAGGATCACTTGAGGTCAGTTCAAGACCAGCCTGGCCAACAAGGTGAAACTCCATCTCTACTAAAAAAAATACAAAAATTACCCAGGTGTGGTGGTGTGATCCTGTAATCCCAGGCACTCTGGAGGTTGAAGCAGGAGAATGGTTTGAACCCAGGAGACAGAGGTTGCACAGAGCTTGACACTGTATATATACACACGAGTTCCCTTTTGGAGAATAAATGATCAAAAATAGCAGAGTGTGACAAGACTGACTAATACCAAATAGAATGTTTTGGGGTGAATTTAAGGCATGAGGCTGGCATCGTGGTGTAAGATTCACTGTGGAGACCGAGGATGTGACTTAGGTCTCCTCCAACAGTAACTAATTGTAAAGTTTCATACATATGGCAAATTATAATGGGTATATACTAACTATAATCTTTTCCTCAATCGAAACAAGATTCTTTTAGATACACTTTTGAGTTAACCACATCTTCTTAACAGCCTCAATTAAAATCAACAAACAAAAATATCTGTATATCTTTGATAATATAAATATTTTGGTGCAAAAGTAAATGTGGTTTTTCTCATTACTTTTAATGGAAAAAAAACGCACTTACTTTTGCACTAACCTAATATCTTTTAGACTAATTAGATCATAACCCTAAGTATTCTTAAGTCTTTTACTACATTCTGAGAAATTAACTCTGAACTGCAAAGAGAGAAAAAATGGTATAGACTTTAAGACTAATTAACAGTGTATTTACTGGGTACATAAAATAAAACCTGCTTTCAAGTTCTCTATGAAACAATGCTCAAAGTTATTTGTGACCTTATTAAAATGTATGCATTAAAAATGAACTTACCCTTAAATATGTCAAGTAGGAAATCCACATTTGAATAAATGTGAACCGAGGCTGGATTTACTTTGCTTATGTAGAATACACATGCCAAATTCACATTTGGATAAATGTGAATTTATTTATTTATTATTTATTTATTCTACATAGGACAAAGTAAATCCAGCCTAGATTCACATTTATCCAAATGTGAATTCCCTACTAGAATTATTTAAGGGTAAGTTTTTTAAAATGCATATATTTTAAATTCATGTGAATGTGGGTAAGTGTGAATGTGGGAGTATGTATTCTACATAGGGCAAAATAAATCCAGCCAAGGTTTGACTGATCAAGCCACATGTTTTCCTCTGCCAGGAAGAAATAATAGTTTTAATGCAGCAAAAATGTCTTATGCATGGTGATTTGTCCCACTAGATTATAACATTCAAGGGAGGGCCCTTTGTAACTCATCACCTCCAAGGTGCTATTTTTCTCTAATCTGCACAAAGACAAAAGTTAGCTTTGACCTAGACTTAAATATAAGTAGCCTCATATATCTAGAAAAATGTGTATATTTCTCTCACACATTCTTTATGAGACTTAGTAAAACCTTCCGAGTTCTTATGAGAAAAAAATCTTTATGCTCCATTTTATACAAGGAGGGGATTCATCCTGTTTAGGCTGGATATTTTTTTCCCCAAAGGATAAGAAGATGCCTTTTTAAAGGAATAAATCTATACGATCTCAATGTTTCTAAAGTCTTAGAAAGACTTAGCAAACAGCCTGAGAACTGCCATAAAACAAAACATTCCAGGGACTGACTTACTAGTCTATAGATCACCTTAAACTGCTCTGGAACTTTCAAGATTAAAGCAGGTCCTTAGAATGGCACTATAAAAGTTTGTAACCTTCAGGCTGAGCCTGGAAGAGACCTACTGCTAGTAAAAGTCTAGGAATAAAGGCAGGGTTACATCGGTGCACCTACTGATCTTAGATGTTTCACTCTGAATTTCAAATTGGGTTTATTGCTTTGTATCATTTTTGTCATGAGTGGGGACTTAAGAAGAGTTAAAGACACAGAATTGGCTTCAGACCTATACAATATTTTTAGAACCTCATTTACCAATTCATTGAAAAATAGTATTATCAAAATTGTAGCTGTTGTTACTGATAAAAACCAGTAAAAGTGGCTAAACCAATGGATATTCCCTTTCCCTTTGTGAGTTTGGTTGGTCATTTAAATATGAGCAGATTGTGAAAAACAATGAAACACATAAATAATGTTTAGAAAACTATATAACCTCTGAATGTATACATGGATTGAAATATCACATTGTATCTCATAAATATGTGCAATTATATATTAAGTATACATTTAAAAATAAATGAAAATATATAGCCTCTGAATAAAGAAAATGATATAATTACACAGGCAGCCCTCCACATTTGTTGGTTGAGCATCCTAGGAGTCAACCAATCAGGACTGAAAATACAGTATTTATTTTAGGGAATTCACAGGCCTGCAGATATGGAGGGTGGACTTTTGGTATTCACGGGTTCTGACCTTGGGGTTTGAGCATCTGCAGATTTTGGTAGGTGGACAGGGAGGTGACCTGGAACCAACGCCTCACAGATGGCAAGGGATGACTGTGTATTTATTATATGATGACATATACTGTACTATAATTGACTATCATCTATTAAATTAATATTTAAATTTAAAACTTAAATTTAAAATTTAAATTTAGCAGATATTTACTTGGGTCATAACAAACCAATGTGAACTCATGAAATTTGCATAAATAAGATAGCAAATACATCAGTAGAAAATGCAATTTTTTTAAAAGTGCAAAGTACACATTTATTTTGAATTCTCTGTTATGATAATATATATCTACTGCTTAATAAAATCACTTCTTTATTTCATATGTTGGACATCTAATTAAATGTATAAATTTCAGAAATCATGAAAGGTTTTAAAAGGTAAAATAGCATTCCTTTTACTTACTTCCCAGGCAGTAACAGTTTAAATTACATTATTTTATTTCATGTAGAAGTCCTACATGCTTATTGATATAAATTTTACAAAATAGATATTAAGCCCTGATATATTTTGTCATAAGTGTTTAAAATAGTAAATAATTTTAAAACAAGGACATTGCTGCTAAAAGAACTGACTGTGATTTACTGAGAAGCAATTCAGAAAAATTATCTCCTAGAACAATTGCTGTGAAGTAAACTTGATCAAATAAATAAGTCATAAGAACATATTAATGAAAGTAGAAGAAACAATTTCAGACATGAAAATAAAGTATAGAAAGGAGAAAACTAAGGTCCACATTAAAAAAGATCAAGTAATAATCATCTGTTTGACAAGTAGGCTATTTTTTAGCATATTACCTATCAGCATGTATTTTTTGTGTGTAAAACATCAGTTTTCAACGACTAAATATTACTTAAGGGTGAAATCCTCAAATACTTTTAATTATCTCTTTTAAAATAATAACCTCAATTAATCTTGTCAGTATATGCCTTTCTTTCACATAGTACTTATACATCAAAATATTGTTAAAGCTTCGTGTACATAATTTGCAGGGCTCTGTCAAGAATGAATCCAGCTTGATTACATAAGACATTTATGTAAACAAAACATGAAAAATTGCTTATGTTTAACCTTCTACTTCAGATAAAGGGTTGACTAAAATTTTCCTTGCAATGAATAGAAATGCAAAGAAATGAGGGAAGAGATAACAAGTTCAAGCATCTTTAATCTTTGATCACTGTCTTGCAATATCCACCCATATCTTAAGTGTAAAAGAGTATTAGAAAGGAAAAGAAGGAGGAGGGGGAAAAAAGGGAGAAGTGATGGCAAAACAAGATATTCAAAAAACACAGAATGTAAATTCCAACCTCAATGAGATCCCCTATATAATGTCAGCTAGATGACATGATCGGGACTGTTTTTCCCTTGTCAATAGACTGTGGAGTCAGAGGCAGACAGTATCTTACATCTTTTCCTCCAAAACCAAACCAACATCTTCCATCTTGCCATTCAATTGATGTGGAAAGACTAGTCTAATGAGAAACTTGCGAAATAACACATAAGCTAGTGACTGAGAGCTTGCTCCAGCCACAGAAAAAAGCAGGCCTAGCACCAATTCCCAAATGAAAGCAGTCTCCAGACTAAACATGGATGAAATAAAAGAGTGACCAGTGAACCTTCTTGGCCAAGCTGTATGTCCCAGTATCCAAAAAGTCACATTGCTCAGACCCAGATTCATCTATGTTGCTTGACTGAGTCTGCAGTCTCAATTGCAACAGTGTTTTGAATTTCACTAATCTAGAGCGGTCTTTTGGTGGCTTTGAAGTGGAAAAATAATATAATAGAAACATTTACTAACATCAAGATTGCTTTCCCTAGAATTCATTGCAGTAAGGGAGAATATTATCCTGACAGTTTTAGCAGTATCTCAAAAAAGGGAAATCAGAGGGAGGTTTTTAAAGGATTTAGAGATTTAGGTTTAAATGGTTTAACCTGGATCTTTCAGTGTAGGGTTAGCCAGTTTTGACAGTAGTTTGGCGTGGTGGATTAGAGTAGTGATGGTCTTGAAATAAATGTTGGTAAATTATTGTATGATAAGTGAAGTCCTTGTCTAGCCCAGCAGACTACTCTGCATGAGATGCCTGAAACAAAAAATAAAGTTAGGTGTAGGTTTATAAAATATTATCTTTTCTGGACAAAGGGGATAGGAAACTAACTAAATCATGTTGATAAAAGTGGTCTCTATTCTTAGTCTTAATAAGTATGATGTTCTGGCATAGTTTTTCAGTTTTCAGATGAAATTAATGTTTTAGTTTTCGATTATAAGATTGATAACAGACAATTTCCAAACCAAATGATTTTCATTGTAGAAAAAAAAGTTTAATTAAAAATACTGAACTTGCTCCTGATATGTTTTAAATCTTAATATGACATCTTAAATGTTATTTTGTGAACTCCTGAAATTATATCACAGTAGGAAAATGGCTTAACCCACTGAGATATCATGCATAAATTGTTCTCCCTTATTACAAATGTCTTATCATTATATAATGTTTTAATAGATGTAATGCTTGTCAGAAGTATTTTAATTTATTAGAGTATGTGTAACTGTTTTAAAAGTCATTTAAAAGTTAATAATTAAAATACAGTACATGTGGCAATTTAAATTATGCTTACAGATACTGTTAGCAGAGAAGGAGATTTATTGCATTCTATAAGAAGTCAATAGCAGAATTGAGATAGACTACAATCCACTTAAGGAGTACCTATATACAGTATACATGTATAAGTAGATGATAAATTGTTTTGAGCAAGTAAATAATGTATCTTCTAGTAAAAGCTTAACAATTCTTTTTCTCCCTTCATTCAGGAACTAGAGTTCACTAGGAAGTAGATAAGACATTATAGTGTTTCTGCATATTGAATAGTTTCCATTACCCATTATTAGTAAAGCCCTTAGTTAAGTACTTCTACTTTGTTGATATGGTTTGGCTTTGTGCCCACCCAAATCTCAACTTGAATTTTATCTTCCAGAATTCCCACATGTTGTAGGAGGGACTTAGGGGGAGGTAACAGAATTATGGAGGCAAGTCTTTCCTGTGCTATTCCCATGATAGCAAATAAGTCTTATGAGATCTAATGGATTTATCAGGAGTTTCCACTTTTGCATGTTCCTCATTTTCTCTTGCCACCACCATGTAAGAAGAGCCTTTCATCTCCTGCCATGATTATGAGGGCTCCCCAGACATGTGGAATTGTAAGCCCAATGAAACCTCTTTTTCTTTCCAGTCTCAGGTATGTCTTTATCAGCAGCATGAAAACTAATAGTAAATTGGAACCACTAGAGTGGTGCACTACTGAACAGATATCTGAAATGTGGAAGCAACTTTGGGACTGGGTAGCAGCAGAGATTGGAACAGTTTGGAGGACTCAGAAGAAGACAGGAAAATAAGGGAAAGTTTGGAACTTTCTAGAGACTTGTTGAATGGCTTTGCGCAAAATGCTGATAGTGATATTTACAGTAAGGTCCAGGTTGAGCTGATCTCGGATATGAGGAACTTCTTGGGAACAGGAGCAAAGGTGGCTCTTGTTAGGTTTTAGCAAACAGACTGGCAGCATTTTGCCCCTGTCCTAGAGATTTTTAGAACATTGAGCTTGAGAGAGATGATTTAGGGTATCTAGTGGAAGAAATTTCTAAGCAGCAAAGCATTCAATAGGTGACTTGGGTGCTGTTAAAGACATTCCATTTTATAAGGGAAACAGAGCATGAAAGTTCAGAAAATGTGCAGCCTGACAATGCAGTAGAAAAGCCCCCCCGCCCTTTTATTTGAGGATAAATTCAAGCTAGCTGCTGAAATTTGCATAAGTAGCAAGAAGCCTAATGTTAATCCACAAGACCATGGGGAAATGTCTCCAGGCCATGTCAGAGGCCTTCAAGGCAGCCCCTCCCACTACAGGCCTGGAAGCCCAGGAGGAAAAAGTGGTTTTGTGGGCTGGGCCCAGGGTCCCTGTGCTATGTGCATCCTAGGGACTTAGTGCCCTGTGTCCCAGGCACTTCAGCCATGGCTGAAAGGGACCAAGGTGGAGTTCAGGCTGTGGCTTCAGAGGGTGAAAGTCCTAAGCCTTGGTAGCTTCCATGTGGTTTGAGCCTGCAGTCAAGAATTGAAATTTGAAGACCTCCGCTTAGATTTCAGATGTATGGAAGTGCCTGGATGCCTAGGCAAAAGTTTGCTGCAGGGGCAGGGCCTTCATGGAGAACCTCTGTTAGGGTAGTGCAGAAGGGAAGTGTGGGGTTGGAGCTCCCACACAGAGTCCCTAATGAGGCACTGCCTAGTGGAGTTGTGAGAAGAGGGCCACCATTCTCCAGACCCCAGAAAGGTAGATCTACTGGCAGCTTTCATTGTGTGCCTCGAAAAGCCATAGACACTCAACACCAGCCTGTGAAAGCAGTGAGGAGGGAGGCTGTTTCCTGCAAGGCCACAGGGGTGGAGCTGCCCAAGACCATAAGAACTCACCTTTTTCATCAGCGTGACCTGCATGTGAGACCTGAAGTCAAAGAAGATCATTTTGGAGCTTTAAAATTTGACTGACCCACTGGATTTCAGACTCGTATGGGACCCGTACCCCTTTTGTTTTGGCCAGTTTCTCCCATTTGGAATGGCTGTTTTACCCAGTTTCTGCACCCTCATTGTATCTAGGAAGTAACTAACTTGCTTTTGATTTGACAGGCTCATAGGATGAAGGAACTTGCCTTGTCTCAGATGAGACTTTGGACTTGGACTTTTGGGTTAATGCTGAAATGAGTTAAGACTTTGGGGACTATTGGGAAGGCATGCTTGGTTTTGAAATGTGAGAACATGAAATTTGGAGGAGCCGAGGCGGAATGATATGGTTTGGCTTTTTCCGTACCCAAATCTCAACTTCAGTTGTATCTCCCAGATATATGTTGTTGTGCAAGGGCCCCAGGGGAGGTAACTGAATCATGGAGGCCAGTCTTCCCCGTGCTATTCTCATGATAGTGAGTAAGTCTCACAAGATCTGATAGTTTCATCAGGGGTTTCTGCTTTTGCATTTTCTTTTGCCACCACCATTTAAGAAGTGTCCTTTGCTTCCTGCCATGATTCTGAGGCCTACCCAGCCATGTGGAACTGTAAGTCCAATTAAACCTCTTTTTCTTCCCAGTGTCAGGTATGTCTTTATCAGCAGCGTGAAACTGGACTAAAACATTGGTTAAGTATGAATTGAACGCATCACTGAGGAAAACTTCTTAAATCCAGTGTTTATTCAAGTGTTTGTAACAAGTCTGACCTGATAAATGTATACTGGGTGCCTACTAAATGTGGATCAAGCAATATTCCAGGCACTATGAACAATCAAAAACAAACTAAAAAATATAAAAACCCATGTTCTCATAGAGGTTACCATTAAACAAGAAGACACATAAAATAACCAAATACATAAGTTCTATGGAATTTCAGATGATGGTACACGCAAAACAGAAAACTAGAACAGTGAAGGGGAATACTCTGAATATACCAGAAATTCTGAACAAAGCAATATCAAACTAAAGGGCAAAAGTTGGTTCTTGGAGGCCAGAAACATCACATAATACAATATTTTGTGGTTCTCCAAAACTCAAAAACATCTGAAAAAAATCTTATTCTAGTATTTAATTTATCTCATTAGTTTTATTTTTATCTTTCTTTAGAGGACATAATGGAGAACAAAATTGTTTAAAGACATTAAGATATACTTTTTCATTTTGAGGTTACTTACTAAATCCAAACAAATATGTATGGCGAGGAATCATATTTTTGAACCATTGTAAAGACTCTATTATGTTAAAAATTTTTCAAATAGACAACGGTAATTCATATTTTTCAATATCTTCATGAACAAATTCGTTTTATTTGACAATTAGTATCTTACATTGTTAATCTGCTTGAGAAGGCAAATATCTAAAATTAAAATTAAATGAAAAATGCATTTTTTATTAAACATGCATAAATATAAGTTTAGAAAATGGTTTATCATTTCATAGGGAAAAGTAGAAAACTATCTAAATTGTGCTTTCCAATCATATTTTTGTCTATATCAAACTTTAACAAAGTATATGTGAAAAATATTATTTTCAAGATAATAAAATGTTAAGACCTAATTTTCTATAAGTTTCCGATTAAATTTACTCATGGATAGATATGTTCATAAACTTTTATAAATTTTATTTTTAATATGAATTTCTGGCTCCTTTGTTTGCAAGTGTGTGAACAAGTTTACCAGTGCAAAAAGCAAATATAAAATGTGCTTCCTTATATATATGTGAATGTGTTTTTCTTTTCCTGATGTTAACAAATCAATTGCAGCAATTATTTAGGATGATATAAAATAAAGGCTCAGTTTCAAATATTGGATTAGTTTGAGAAGCTTTAGTTTTGTCTTTGGTGTACCTTATAAGAAGGGATTATTCCAAAATTGTATTCAAAACGTATACGTTCCAATAAAATGTGTTTCACTGTTACTGATATTTCAGTATGTAGGTATTTAAGTCAAAACTTGCTGCTTTCAAAAAGCAAACAGAACATAACAAAGCTGCAACAAAAATAACAAGCTTAAATGAATAACACTATTCAAAGAATAATAACCGAACAGACAGAAAGCAAGGAAATGACATAGCAATTCATTAAGTAATTTCTTTAAGATGAAAGAAAAATGCAAGACCTAGAGAAAAATGCAAGACCTAGAGAATAAAGAAAGAATAACAAAACATTTAAAATACATGAAAAGTAGGAATTTTAAGCTCTTTATCCTTTGATTTTTTTTGATTAAAATGCTTTCAAGAACACTTGTGGTTTTGTTTTCTGTTCATGTGCTATGGTTTTCTGATTCCTAAATTCTGCAAAATGACATTTATTGTTAGTAATAACTTAATAAGAATTTAGGTGTATATTGTTTTCTTTCTATGTTAATAAGCATGCCTTCTATTAAAGCAATATTTTTATATTTTTGTGTGTAATCTATAATTAAAATTTAGGTTTAGTCAAGGACAATTTTTTTTTTTTTTTTTTTTTTGAGACGGAGTCTTGCTCTGTCACCCAGGCTGGAGTGCTGTGGCCGGATCTCAGCTCACTGCAAGCTCCGCCTCCCAGGTTCCGGCCATTCTCCTGCCTCAGCCTCCCGAGTAGCTGGGACTACAGGTGCCCGCCACCTCGCCCGGCTAATTTTTTGTATTTTTTAGTAGAGACGGGGTTTCACCGTGTTAGCCAGGATGGTCTCGAGCTCCTGACCTCGTGATCCGCCCGTCTCGGCCTCCCAAAGTGCTGGGATTACAGGCTTGAGCCACTGTGCCTGGCCAAGGACAACTTTTTTTAAAGTAAGTTTTAAAAGATTATATACAAGAGGATGGACAACTCATAAAGGCTATTTTATATAATTTAAAAGTTTTAAAATAAACATAAATAATACAATCTTCATTTTATATTGAAATTAGTTATGATGGTACTGGTTAATTATTTAAAGGTTTTGATGCATGTATATGTAAATGCATTATATCTAGTATTGTATACAAAGCAAGTATAGCCATTCCCCTGAAAGCTAAAGTATAAAATTAACAAATTCCCTGACTCTACCTAGACCTCAATCTCTTTTATAGTGGTGATCAAGAAGAATAGTGTACCATTACAGTGAAAGATAAACACAAAATATATTCTCTTTCACTTTTTTTAACACTCTACAATTGCTGGAAAGTGAATTGTCCTCATGAGAGACATGCTTTTTTCATGAGAAAAAGCATTTACTATCAAACCATTATGTTGAAACGTATTCTAAAATGTATTTTTTGCTTATTAATGATTACATTAGAATGGATTCACAAACTTTTGAAAACCAGATACCTGCCGTGTTTTCAAAAAAAAATATAGTTTGAAATCCACTTAACAAGTGTAACACTAGCTAATAAATCTAGGATTAAAAAATTTGATCATTTATTTTACATCAAATTATATAAGCATAAATTATGCACTCCCACCTTATTGAGTATAATTTAAAAGTAGACAGAAATCAGAAAAAAAAATTTAGATTTGTTTTTAACTATGAATGCACTGCATCACTTCAGCAGCCTGTCTTAATGTACTTGTATAAGGACAATAAAAAGTTAGATAATTAATACCTTCTCACCAATAAATATTATAATCTTAATGTGGTGAGTGCCTCAACAGTTTCCATGGCCTTAGAATTGACTCAGGGCTTCTTGTGAACTTGAAAATAAATCTATTCTAATGCAATCATAAAAGTAAACTCACTACATTGAAATCACATCTCAATGTTTTGATATAAAGACACTCAGCACATTGGCATATTTGTCTGGGGGGAATGACAAAGTAGGTATCAGGTATAATTTAAAACTGAGTAAAATTTCTTATATTATGTCACAAGTTCCAAAGATTCATCATTAAAATCATCTAAATCATTAAAATCATTTTATCACTGATTCTTCATGAGAAAATAGACATTTGGCAAAGTTGATACTTTAAAAGATAAATTTACAACACATTTTTATTTTGCTGAGGAAATGGCAGTGTTCTAGGTGGTGAAGTTTGCATAGCACATTTAGTTGTTCTGCAAATTGATATGCTAGAATACTTAGTAACTTGGGAGATAATGAAGAATTAGAGCATTCTGTGGGAGACAGATACAGAAGTTGAAAGTTATAGCAAAAAAGTGGGAGAAAGTAAAATTCAATGCATTCAACGTGTTTTGTCAATAATCACTTATTGTGATATTTCTATTAGAAGTATGGTTCTGGTAATGTTAAAACACATGTTAAAAATCCAGGCCAATGAAGTAATAATTAATTGGCTGATTTAAAGTTTACTAGCATAGGAAAAACAAAATACAAAACAGAGATATAAAAAGTTATATTGTAAAGTGAAGGTAAATTAAATAACTACAGTTATTTTTAAACAAATAATGTATTCTCTGTGAGTTAGATATTTTGCTCTTGTAAATAACAGTCTATACCCATAAATAAGTTGTCTAATTAAAAGCAGACATGTGCTGACACAAATTTTTCCAGTCATATAATATTATCAGAAAGTAAAGCAAGTGCTCAAAACAATTGACAACTAATTGCAATATTACATTTTGAATATAAATGGTAATATAAAATGTGACTATGTGGAATACTATTTGAGGTATAATGGGCATCTACAGCACAATTTTAAACAGAATATACATTTATGCTATGGTTATCTTAATTTTTCTTATCTTGAGTGAATATCCTGTATGTGTTTATACAGACAATTTATAATTTTTTCCTCCATCTGAAAACTATTTATTGGCCTAAGTGAAAACTTCAATGAGACCAGAAGTTATTTTGTAGATTGCATTAATTAATTAGGTACTATTATAAATAAAATAACTTAATTCAGTAGAAAATATTACTGTATGTAATAACAATAAGAAAGGAGTGTTTTTGGTTGATCCAAGCATTATAATTACCGTCAATAATATAATTTATTTATATCTCTCTGAATTTAAAGTACTTCACTATTAGGACCTTAGACTAAACTAAGATGTATTGTGTAAATAGAATTTCAATAAATAATATGAATTGGCAGTAAATAGGAAGGACAAAGGGAAAAAGGAAAGAAGAGCATAAATCAGACTATTCTTCCATTTTATATAATACTGGGGATTTTAGAGTTTAACAATTTCCAAGTTACTTCATAAGCAACATGTATATATAGAGTTACCAGATAATATATCATGATTCATTTCCCAAAATATACCTAACACAGGCAACCTTAATGCCATTATTAAGTAAATAAGAAGTGGCCTATAATCCCCGCACTTTTGGAGGCCGAGGTGGGTGGATCATTTGAGGTCAGGAATTCGAGACAAGCGTGACCAGCATGGTGAAACCCCGTCTCTACTAAAAATATAAAAGTTAGCCAGGTATGGTGGCGGGTGCCTGTAATCTCAGCTACTCGAGAGGCTGAGGAAGCAGAATGGCTTCAAGCTGGGAGGCAGAGGTTGCAGTGAACCGAGATCATGCCACTGCACTCCAGCCTGGGTGACAGAGCGAGATGTCTCAAAAAAAAAAAAAAAAAAAAATTAAAGCTTATCTGTAGGCAATAATTAAAGGAATTATTATCTGTAGGAATTTATTTTCTTATCTAATATCCTCATGGCAAACACCCTCACTTGTTTCTAACAATTTTACATGCTATCTACCTTTGGAGCCTATCTTAACTACACTATTTACTTACATATTTTTTAATTGACAAATCAAATTGTATGCATTTACCATGTAGAACATTACTTTGAAGTATATTTCCATTGTGGAGTGACTAAATCTAGCTAATAAACATACATTTTCTCATACAATGATCATTTTTGTGGTGAGAATACTTTACATCCATCCTCTTGGCATTTTTCAAAGATATATTTTTAAGTACAGTCACCATGCTGTACAAAAGATCACTTCAACTTTTTCCTTGTATCTAATTGAAATTTTGTGTCCTTTGTTCAACATCGCCCCCAAACACTCACTCAATCACCCCAGCCCCTGGCAATCGACATTCTGTTCTACTTCTCTAAAGTCTAGTTGTTTAGATTTCATGTATGAGTGATATCATGCAGTATTTGTCTTTCTGTGCCTGGTTTATTGCAATTTACGTAATGTCTGCTAGGTTCATCTATGCTGTTGCAAATGTCAGGATTTAGTTATTTTTAAAAGCTAACGAGTATTTCACTGTGTATAGGGACCACATTTTCTTTATCCATTCATTCAATGAATGGACTGAATATGAGGAACTGTGAGTGTGAGGAATATGAGAGTGCAAATATCTCTTTAAGCACTGATTACATTTCCTTTGGATATACACCCAGTAGTCGGATTATGGGATCATAGGCTAGTTCTATTTTTAATTTTTTGAGGAACCTCCATACATTTTTTCATAATGGCTGTACTAATTTACATTTCTACCAACAGTCTGCAAGGATTCCCTTTTCTCTACATCTCTGCCAATACTTATCATTCACCTATTTGATTGCAGCCATTCTAACCTGTGTGTGATGTTATATCATGGTGGCTTTAATTTGCATTTCCTTGATTATTAGTGATGTTGATGAGTGCATTTTTTAATGTACCTTCTGATCATTAGTGTGTCTTACTTTGAGAATCTTTCATTCACATCATTTCTCTATTTTTAAATTGGTTTATTTGTTTTCTTACAAGTGAGTTGTTTGAGTCTCTCATATATTTTGGATATGAACCTCTTATCAGATGAATAATGTGTGTATATTTTCCCCCACTGTTTACCTTGTCTTTTCACTCTGTTGATTGTTTCCTTTGATATGAGGAAGCTTTTAGTGTGATGTAATCCCATTGGTCTATTTTTGTTTCTGTTGCCAGTACTTTTGGGGACATATCCAAAAAAACACTGCCCAGATCAATGTCATGGAGATTTTTCCTTATTTTAGTAGTTTCATAGGTGTAGTGTATATACTGTCTATCTTCTATTTGGATTTGATTTGTTATATGGTATGAAATACATGTTTAATTTTATCCTCCTGTATGATGATATCCAGTTTTATCAATAACATTTACTGCGTGGGGTGCAGTGGTTTGTGCCTATAATCCCAGCACTTTCGGAGGCTTAGGTGGGTAGATCACTTGAGGTCAGGAGTTCGAGATGAGCTTGGCCTCGCCTCTACTAAATGGTAAAACCTTGTCTCTACTAAAAAAGTACAAAAAAATTAGCCAGGCATGGTGACATGTGTCTGCAGTCCCAGCTATTTGGAAGGCTGAGGCAGGATAATCGCTTCAACCTGAGGGGCTGAGGTTGGAGTGAGCCGAGATCACACCACTGCACTCCAGCCTGGGCAACAGAGTAAGACTGTCTTAAAAATAATAACAATAATTAAAATAACATTTGATTGTATAAGTGTAGATTCATATCTAAGCTTCCCATTATTTTCCACAAGCCTATGTGTTTATTTGTATGCTGGTGTCATTCTGCTTTGCTTACTACAGCCTATGATACATTTTTAAGCCTGGTAGTGTGATACCTCCAGCTTTTTTCTTTCAGCATAAGATTGTTTGGGGTATTTGTGGTCTTACTCGGTTTCATGCAAATTTTAGCATTGCTTCTTATATTTATATGAAGATTATCTTGGTATTTTGATAGAAATTGTATTGAATTTTTCATCATTTTGAGTAATACAAACATTTTAACATTAATTCTTTCAATAAATGAACATGTAATATCTTTACATTTATTTGTGTCTCAATTCCTTTGATGAATGTTTTATTTTTCAGTATACGGATCTTTGACTTTCTTGGTTAAATTTATTCCTAAATACTTAATTTTCATCGTGATTGTAAACAGAATTGCTTTCTTAATATAACTTTCAGATAATTTGCTGTTAGTGTATAGGAACACTACTAATTGTTGTATGCTGGTTTTGTTTCCTCCAAATAAGCCTTTGGAGAATATGGCTCAGAAAATACTGAGATAACACTAACTAGGCCATAGTCTTGATTTCTATGTGGCAGAAAACACTGCAAAATGATGTGATGAGAAGATGACTGACTCCTCTTTAAAGAAACTGAATGATGAACTCATACATACTGCATCTAGAACATGGCTAGAAGGTATACATGGGACTCCAAATAATGAACCATATTTTAGAAAGTCTTACCTCTACAGCAAATGATTTATGAAGAAATTTAAATAAATGATGAATAGTAACCATCATTACCAATCAATTGTTGATCAGTAATTATTTGCTATAAATATCTATTGATGGTCATAATTAATAATTTATATGAATACATAAATTTAAATAAAAAATTAAGTAAATCACTAAGTATTTAAATGTATTCATATTTCTATGCCAGTAAGTGATTAATAATAGTGTTTTAGAACTATAACATAAAGGAGGTTTTAAATTTCAGATATGAAAGCTAGTTGTACAGATTATTACATTTAAAATATTTATTGAGAGTCTACTGTGAGCTAGGCACTATTCTGGACACTGAGATATATAGTAGATAGATAGATAGATAGATAGATAGATAGATAGATAGATATAGATAGATAGATGCTAAAGACAGTAAAAAACTCGAATAAGTAAATTACTAATTCTGTAGGTACATTTTCACTCTGTTCTTTGCTTCCTTTGTTGTGCGGAAGTATTTTAGTTTAATTTTAAGTAATATTTTTTTTCTTGAAAACACATAGAGCCTGGATTATTTATATTTTGTATTCACTACTAAGTCAATCATCATAAGGATATCCAAAATGTTAAGAAGCAAGGCTAAATAATGTCTGTCAATTCTAAGACAAAGGGTCATGTTAGAATTAAGAAAATAATGATTATATTGATATAAATTGTTAATAGAAAAATGATGTGTTAGTACTACTTTTACTCTTTTGTTTGTAAGTAGATTAATTTTAAAGATAGCTCTAGGAGCTAAAATGCTAATATATTCATTACTTTCCAAGTCTTCAATTAAGCATTGTATTTGCTAAAGTTTTATGACTTCTGTTGTCTTAATATTGATATTTCAAATTTATTTCAAAGGCTTCTTATACTATACCTTTAAAATATTTCAGATACTTTTGATTAATATTAGACTTTTATTTTTAAACTATTATTCATAAATCCAAATATAATTGATTTAAATAGCAGAAGATCTTAGTTTTCCATTACTATACAGGGCTTGTACATAAATGAAAGCAAATTAATTTTTCTCCACAAATTTTTCTATAAGTACACATTTTTGTTCTTAACCTAACAAAAGATTTTAACACAGTTTTTCTTGGTAGAAATTCAGTAAGAGGCAATGCTTCTAGTTTGTGTAACTCTCTAAACTCTATTATGTCTGTGTCCAATTTTGATACAAATTGAAAGCACTCAAATCAAATTTCTAAAGTATCTAGAATTTTAAATGAAACTTTAAACAGAGATAACATTTCAAATAAAAGGTAGATTCCAGAACAAAGCTGTAATGAGCATTTAAAATATCTTCATTTGAATACTGACCATGTTTCAAAGTTTAGGTATTTTTGCTTTGAGCTGTGGAGAACTGTTTTTTCTTTAGTAATTTAATGTCATTCGAATCCACTGTTCTCAGTGATATGAAGTGGCGAAAGACAGGAATAATTGTTTTGAAAGTGGATGCAAAAGTACCCCTCCCATACCTTTTACACATAAAAATAGACATTTCTCCCTTCTTTGGAATTCTATCTGCTGAATTTTAAACATAGACATTCTTCTGTGGAGGCAAATGACTTTCTACAAATGGGGAACATTTAATAACCTACTGAATTAATAACTTGCTAGGTTACTCCTGAATTTATTATGAGAAAATGTTTTACTCATCTATCGCCACTTCTTTTAGTGATCAGTGTGTTTCAGAAGCCTTTGTTCTTCTCCTGAGACAAAACTCTCTCTACTTTGTTTTCTTTACTCTCATGGCCCTTAGATCGTAACACTGTCCGCTCATTTCTGATTGACAGACCTCGGAGACTCTGTCAAGGCTACTGGTCCCCAATGCCATTAAACCGTCATTCATCTTCCCAGCTTCACAACTCTAAAAAGAGTTTTCCATTACTCTTAGTTCACCAGGAGAGTGTGTTGTCTTTCTGTGACATTTAGGTCTTTTATTCTAAAGGTGGTTTTATTGTTGATATAGTCAAATGTGTTTTAACAAAAATAGCTTTGAGACATATGTGTGTGTGTATATGTGTATATATAAGTTGATAAAACTGTATATGTTTGTGGTGTATGACATAATGTTTTGATAAATGCATACATTGTGAAGTGGCTAAATTAAGCTAATTAGCTTATTCATTATCTTACCACTTTTGAGGTAAAAACACTTAAAACCTACTATCTTAGCAATTTTCAGGTATGTAATATATTGTTATAAGCTACTGTTACCTTATGAGGTACAATAGGTCTCTTGAATTTATTCTTCACATTTAACCAAAATTTTGTATCATTTCATCCACATCTCCCCAATCCCTCACTTTGGGTTACTGCCATTTTGTTCTCTGTTTCTATAGGTTTAACTTTTAACATTCTACTCATAAGTCAAATTTTGTGATATTTATCTTTCTAAGCCTGGCTTATTTTACTTAATGTCATCCAGGTTCATCCATATTGTCAGTAAAATGACAGGAATTCCTTCTATATATGGCTGAATAGCATTTCCTTGTGTATACATACCATATTTTCTTTATTTCTTTATCCACTTATTGACATCTAGGTTGATTCATATCCTGGCTATTGTTAATAATGCTGTAGGGAACATAAGAGTTCAGATATCTCTTTGATATACGCATTTCATTTTTTTAGGATATATACTCAGTAGTGGATGGTGGATCACATGGTAATTCAATAAAGATTTTTGATTTAAATTTTTCTTACTGATATTTACATGTTTTTCAAAGTAAATGTATAACAAATAGCAAGACTATTAGAGAAAAAAGTATCATTATTTAAATAGTTGGTTTACATTACAATTCCTTCTCTTGTTTTTTGACATTTGCAAGGTGTCTCAGTCCATTAATGCTGCTCTAACAAAATACTTCAGACTGGGTCATTTACAAATAATAGAAATTTATTTCTCATAGTTTTTTAAGCTGAAAAGTCTAAGGTTGAGATGCCAGTGGATTCAGTGTCTGGCGCAGCCTTGCTCTTTGCTTTCAAGATGGTGCCTCTTGCTGTGTCCTCACATGCCAGTGTTTGTTTGTATCTTGATTGTCTAAATATCTGTGCATTTGTTGTGGGTAGTTCTGTTTTACGCATGATAAGGATTACTTCTCAATTAGAGTACAATCTCTTATGAAAACTGTGGGTTTGAGCTTTGAACAATAATATAATAGCATCACGGACTGTTCACTTTCTCATTATTTACTTTTGCTATAATCAAACTTCTAAAATTTAAAATACTGGCTTCTAATTTTTCATGAGAATTATTCCAAAGCTTGTGAGACTGCATATCCTAAGGACTCAGTTGTCAAAATTTCAATAAAGAAGTCTTTTAAGGAAGAAGAATCAGGGGTGCTTTGAAATTGTGTGCAGACTAATATGCATACAATCTGGGAGGCCTGTTAGAAGAAAAAACACACAAATTTACAAATACAAATTTAGAGCCATGGAAGGTGCTCATTCAAGTGAGAGTCCATACAGCTTAAAGTTTATTAGCTTCATGGTAAATCCAATTTTGCTAACGAATATGTATTTCAAAAAACTTCCTAGGTGATTCAAAGATATGAATCCTATAAAACATGCTTTTGAAATTTTTTATTCTAACTTCGTATGATCAAGTTCAGATAGTTGTTAGAAGTTTTTACACATGTATATGTATATACATGTTTTGGACATGGGAAAAATTATTCAAAAATAGTTATTTCTGGATAGAAAACTTGACTTCTCACTTTATGTTAAATACTACATCTCCAAATTTAAATAAAGAGCTCCATTAAATGTTACTCCATAGGAATGTAATATGTTTGGTAAGTAATACACATTAACCAACCTATTCATAAATATTTGAAAATATTTTTAATTAGGACGATTCAAACCTAAGTTAGTACATGAATATTAAATATATGGCTCTAGATTTGTAAGGCAGACAATTCTGATAAGAGCTTTCTGTCAACATAATTACTTCTCTAAGTTTTCTGAATTTAAATTGACAAATAAATGAAAGAAGATTTTTAAGTATCTATTAACTGAACATTTTCATGTTAAAGTCCACTCTGTCTTATCATCATTGGCCAAAAATTATTCAGAGCTTGAAAAATATTTTATTTTATAAATACCAACATCATTTATTAGTTATTGTCATTGTTTGTATTTCACACATAAATAAATAATTGTGTATATGAACGGCTGCTTTTTTTTCTCTTCCTTATATCAGAATAGCATAACTCACTTTCGAGTAAGCATAATCTCACTTTCAGGAGGTACTTCAAAACCTTCATTTGTATTAAACAAATAATTCCAAGTGTTCCTGTATACATTTGAGCTCCATTTAGCAGTAAGACTCAGTTTTCTCTGACTTCACAAGTATCTGCCTTACTTAACCTAAGGTAAAATATAAAATAGTCTCATATTAATTGAGACTGTTAATGACTTTTTCAAAATATAACGTCGTAATAGAGTGAATTTCAATATTTAAACACACAATCTCTTTACAGATCAATATTGTTTTGTCCCTTAAATTCTGTCTGATACAATTATGTTTCCATTCAATTAGCAAATTGCTTTTATAGATTACGTAGGCATATATATATATATACATATGTATATATATTTTGTCTTTTCATAGTAGTTTTACACTTGGCTTATGTGATATAACTTTAATCACAGGATAAATTCTTAAGTTGAAAGTGATACCAATATTGTAAAACAGCTTCAGGCTCCAGAGTTGTGCATTTGAAATATCAAATATGATTCATAATTTAGTAGACATTGAATATTTTTACATTTTTCATAAGAAATTGAATGAGTTTTCCTAAAAGTAGTACATTGTGGTATGTTGTACAGATGGTATATTATACATTTTGGGAACATTAGTAGATTTTTGTAAAAACTAATTTTTTTCTATTTAAAGAGAAAAAAGGCAACTTGGGCAATTTCTGATTCAAACTAGGTGACATAAAACCGTTTTTTCCTGGCTTCTCCTCACTAACCACCATGATCATCCCTGGAAATGATACAAGAGATAATCAAAAGAGGACTCTGAAATGTGGTAACAAAAAAGTAAGCTGATTTGGGAACTCAGGACTGGACAAAAAACATAGAGACAGGGCATCTTGGGTCTTCTCAAAGAAGGCAATTTTGGTCCTACATTGCAACAAAATTTGTTTAGAAACACATGTACTTAGTCTCTACTCCCAGTACCTGACACAGAGCTTCTAACTTCCTTGGAATTCGAGGTGATACAAATGTCTCGTTTAATGGGGCTTCTCTTGGTGAGCTTACGGACAGTTTTTCAACAGAGGCTGGTCAGTAGAATGACCAAGCCATGATTAGAAGCTTGGCACTTTCAGTTACCCCCAGTCCCTATCCGGTGAGGCTGAAACTTGAATTAATTATAAATAGTGCATATATGATGAAGCCTGCATGAAGAGACTAAACTCGTGTCCAGATGCCTTCCAGATGGTGAACACATCCATGTAAAGGGAAGATGGTGAAACCCAACACCAAGAGATAGAATCTCCTGCACTTGGGATCCTTCTGGACCTTGCCCTATGTACGTCTTCATCTGGCTATTCATTTGTATGCTTTATAATATCCTTTATAAGAAACCATTAATAGAGAGTAACCTGTAATCCCTGAATGCTGTGAGCTATTCTAGCAAGCTATAGAACCAAGAGGGAAATCACAGGACCTCTTGCCTTTTCAGTCTGTCAGAAATACAGGAGGTCTAGACTTGTGATTGGCATTTGAAGTGGGGGGTGTTTTGTATGACTGACCCTTAACCTGCGGATTCTGTGTCGATTCTGAGTACTTAGTGTCACAGTTGAATTAAGCTGTGGAACACCCAGTTGATGTGTACAGAAAACTGGAGCACTGCATGGTTTCGAAAACCTACACATTTGATGTCAGAGGGTTTCGAGTAGAGAAATGGCTTTTCTCTTAGTTGGTGTCAGAGAAGTGAGATAGGGTAACACAGCCTGTGACGTAATTTGTGAAGAGAAAGAATGAAAAGGTGTAGCGCCGAGAAACTTTGATCTCTAGATGGATACTTAGTCACCTGTGGTATGCAACTGCAGCTGTGCTGTCATGAGTTACTAAAGGTAAAAGTTAACTCCACAAATTAGAATTGGTGGTAGACCGAATTCTCAAGAAGTCAGCTCATTCGATAACTAAGGACATGCAAAATAATAAGAAAGATGCTAAACATACAATCCCTTGGTTACTGTTTTTTGTAATGGCTAAAATGAAAGAAGGTGCTGGGTCAGGTCTTGATGCTAAACTGAGCTTAGACTTCTGTTTGTCTGAGCTACATCCAGTAGCATGAAAGCTGCCTACAAAAGGAGAATGTATGCCATAACAACAGAAAGTACCTCTAAGGCTTCTAGTGACCAAGAAGATCATCCACATGAGGGGAGGGAAAATCTAAACTAAGAAACTACTAAAACCAGTTAAAGTTGTTGTCCCATATTGTAGGTCAGTATCATCAGTGTCCTGAAGAATCTTTACTGAAATCTATTTTTAGAGTGACTAATTTGGAAGTAGTGTATTTGATTTTAAATGCTGCAGAGGGGAAGAGCATATCTGGGCTGACACAAGACCCACAGTTCACTAGCATAATTACACATAGCTCTATGTGATCCAGACACACAGGAAGGTATTCCCAAGGCAACAGCCAGGCTAGTGGACCAGATGAAATGGACTTCCCAACTTCATCTGTAAATGTCAAGTGAGACACTGAGGATAAAACAGTTAGTATACTTTCTATGCAAGCTAATTGGGACTGGCTTCATAATGGATGGGATATTCACCCACTGAATATGCCTGTTCCTCACTTTCTTGCTGCATTTGGGTTGCTGTACCTAAATAACTTAGACCAGGTTGCTTATATGCTACAAACATTTACTTCCCGGAGCCAAACGCACTGTGATTCTGAAAACTGCTAGTGAAGTTTTAATGGTGACTAAGGTTAGATTGGGAGGCTACAGTGATGCAATGATTAATGAGATTAGAGAAAAATTTTGGATAAAACTTATGAGTTTTTGTCATATATCCTTTGCCTGAACGTACTATTGAAACAGATATTATGTTTCACTGGGTATTTCTTTTCCTACCTAATGCTGTAAAATAGAAAGCGTGACAATCCTCTCTCAGACTAGTTTTAATTGAACAAGCTATCCGGGAACCAGTAGAAATGCCTGAGCCCATAGAAATTGTTAATTTAAAACAATATAGAATACCTAGATACCATTTTAAGTAATGACATAAGTGATGGTTACTTTTATGTGCAACTTGACTGGGTTGAGGAATACCTAGGCCCTGGTAAAATGTTATTTCCAGGTGCGTGTGTGAATGTATTTCTGGAAGAAATTTAGCTTTCAGTCAGTTACTGGATAAAGAAAATCTGCTCTCAGCAATGTGAGCAGGAATCATTCAATTCACTGAGGGCCTGGATAAAACAAAAAGAAAGAGAGAGGGTAAATGCACTTTCTTTATGGAGCTGGGAAATTGTATTTACTCCTGCCCTCAGATATGAGAGCTTCTCTGGTTCTAAGGCCTTTGGACACAGACTGAACCACACCATCAACTTCCCCGGCTCTCTAATTTGCAGATAGCATCCTGTGGGCCTTCTCAGGCTCCATAACTACACAAGCCAATTCTCACGGTAAATCTACTCTTATGTATCTATGTATACATTATATATCTATACAAGGTTCTTTAGTGAACCCTGACTAATACTAACATGCTAGAAGTTGAAATGCTGGTAACAACACATTTTCTGTAAAATAGCCCTTGTATGGCCCATAAAAAAATGAATGTCTCATGGAAACTAACAGGCCAGTAAGGCTTAAATTAAGTTGTACCTGACATAGCCTCATCAGTCCCAGACATGGTTTCCATAATGCAATAACTACAAGATGTTAAAAAAGACTGGTGTTTAGTGACTGATCTCACAAATGCTGTCTTCTCTGTCTCAATCCCTGGAAATTACCAACAGCAGCTTCCTGTGTGACAGACACCAATTTACACTTACTCTACTGCCACAGGGTTTATCTATACTCACCAGTTTACTGTCATAATTTGGTCAGAAGAGATGTGGACTTAATGCAGGTGTATCCATGGAGACCCAAACTGTTGTGCTGTTGCTTCAAACAACACAAATTTATGATTTTACCATTCTGAAAGTCTGAATTCCAAAATGCATCTTACAGGGATAAAAATCCAGTTCTTGGCAGTGCAGAATGCCTTCTGGAAACTCTAGTGCTTTTTCTAACTTCTAGAGGCTTCCCTCATTCCTTGGCTCATGGCCCCCTTGCATCTTCAAAGCCAGCAGTCTCATGGTTTAAAACTCTGCTTCCTTCATCATAGCTCCTCTGACTCCTCTGACCCCAACTTACATCTTCTAAGGACCTTGTGATTATAATAAACCCATCTGGATAATCCAGGAAAATCACCCTCTTTTAAGATATTTAACTCAATCATATTTGCAAAGTCTACTTTTCCAAAAGAAGAAAATATAGTCATGATTTAGGAGATTAACATGCAGACTTATCTGGATCCCATTATTCTGTCTACCACAGGTGACATGCAATGGTGATATAATGTATTAATACTTTCCATATGATGTAGTGAGAAAGGCATTTTGCCACTATCTTCCTCCCCAAAACAAATAACAATGGCCAAATCATGAGAACAAACAAAAGATAAGTCCCAAATAAGGAATAAGGACATTTTTACAAAATATCTAAGTAGCAGTCATCAAAAGTTTCAAGGATATCACAAATTAGGAACAACTGAGAAATGGTACAGCTAGGAGGAACCTAAGGAGGCATCATGAGTAAATGTAATCTAGTATACAGTATGCCATCCTAGAATAGAGAATTGATATTAGGTAAAAACTAGGAAAATTTTAGTAAAGTATGAAATTTAATAATGTATCAATATCGGCTTGCTAATTTTGACAAGTGTACCATCATCACGTTAATCATAGGAGAAACTGTGGTGAACCGTTTTTACTTTTTTAAGTGTGTGCAATTTCTCTGTAAACCTAAACTTTTCTAAAGTTTAAAAATTTATTTTAAGAAGAAAAGAAAAAACAACCCTATGATAAAAATTAAACAAGTGCCTGGAAATCTCTAGGCCCAGATGGTTTTACTGGAGAATTCCATCAATCATTTACATAATTAACATAAACTTTACACATCTTTTTCTCCAAACAGAAGAGGATGAAACACTTTCCAGTTCATTTTTTGAGTATTGCGCTGATATCAAAATGAGATGAGAATATAAAAAATAAAAACTATAGGCTAATGCACTTTATAAAATTATATGCTAAAAACAAACAAAACACTCAACAACATATTGGCAAACAGAATCAGAAAACTCATAAAGATTGATCTTTGACAAATATGTCCAATACATTTGATAAAAAAAGAATGAGCTTCTTAATAAATGTTTCTATAACAATTTGATATTCACATAAAAAAACCTGACATCAATGAAAATGTCACACTTTATATAAAAGATAGGTAAGGATAGATTATGGACTTAAATGTAAAACATAAACTGTAATTTAAAAAAAAAACATAGTACAAAATGTTCCATAGGCAAACTATTCCTAGACTTGACTGTAAAACACAATATATGAATGAAAACCCTGATAATTTGTACCTTATCAAAATTAAAACAGGATAAAATTCTTTTTTGAATGCCCATGTAAAGTCATTGAAAGAACAGCTACAGATCTGAAGAAAACAGCCTCAAATCACTTATCCAAAAATGAATGGTATCTAGAACATATGAGGAATTCTCAAATTTCAAAACAACTACAATATGTCTAAAATATATTAATAGACATTTCAGTGAATAGGACATACAGATAAAAAAATAAGCAATGAGAAAGTAATTAACATCATTTGTCATTAGGTAAAAAGTAAAGGAAAAGCAAAATGAAATATCACTGCTTACTTATTAAGATGACAAACTAAAATGTATATCATATTTAAGTTTTTATTTGTTAATTAAAATATATTAATACATTTTAAAAATTAGTGACAGCACAACAAATTCAGGGCAAGAAGGGAGAAGCTGTCTCTCTCATACTTGACTGGTGGAAATGTAAAATGGTACAAACACTCTGAGAAACAATTTGGCAATTTCTTACCAGAATAAACATGCAATTACCATATGACCCAGAAATTACACCCTTGGGCATCTATCCCAGAGAAATAGACAAACACAATGTTCATGGCAGCTGTATTTATAATAGCAAAGAATTGGAATATGTTCAGATGTCCTTCAACAGGTGACATGATTAAGCCATCTATCTCTGTTACATACATGTTATGAAATGCTAAACAGTAATAAGGAGCACATGAACACATACAGAGATCTAAATATATATTTGTATATGTGCATTATATATGTAATTTATCTTTGCCAATAAATTAATTAAATTTATAATAAAATAAAAATAGTTGAGAAAGAAAAGTAAATGACATGTAAATAGTATAAAAAGTTAAATGTGAGCTAATGGAGAAATGGCTTCAACTAGATTAATCACAAAAGTAATTATAATAGATTTAGGTGTTGAGATAGGACTTGAAAAATGTA